>NC_141689.1:977256782-979656782 GCF_964263255.1 Lissotriton vulgaris
AATTTCGAAAATCTTTATTGACACTTTATTTGATCATTTTAGTTGTAATGGTACAGAAATGATTTGACTGAGAGGAATACCGTATATTTAACTGCGGTCATCAAAAAGTTCCAGCTTTGGGAAGTTTCAGAGCGGAGGTGTTTTTTTGGGGATTTACATGAATTGCGAAAAACTTTATTGATACTTTATCTGATCATGGTTTCAAATTCAGACGTAAATGTACAGAAATGTTTATGATTACATAAAACGTACTAAATATGTTCGTTTGAAAGATCGCTGTGTCGCAATATATGGGAAATGTACATATTTGTGAATCAAGTAGGATGTAACATAGCTCTTCATATCGTTACAAAATGGCGCTGAGCTGGAGTGGACTTTCTGAGGTTTCTTTAAGCAATGAAGTCCTCTGTTTATCTTTACGTATGTTGTACTCTGGCATTTATGCACGGTTGTTACTGCAGTCAAATTGCGTGATCAAGACACTTTGTGTGTCGAAACGCGCAGCGGTTTTTGCAGTTAATAAACTTTGATGAAGATATTTAGCTTCTGAGAGTGCTTCATTATCCAGAATTGGACACTTTTCATATGTGTGTATAATATATATATATATACATATATATATATACATATATATATATATATATATATATATATATATATATATATATATATATATATATATATATTTTTTTTAGGCATGCAGCATATGCATGAACTGTGCATCAGAGAAGCTGTCAAAATGAGACTTTTCCGTAAAAACAGATTTATACTTAAGCAAAGTCAGAGCTCTATGGCTGGTGCGTACACCATTGAAAATGTTGATCTAGAACATGTTTTTTTGTTACGTGCCATAAGATGTTTCAATAGACAGTGGTCCCTGAGAAGAACAATGGTTAGACACTAAATGTATAGCAGTCGCCGCCATGCCGCTCTGCATCTTGTGACCGGACTACCCACCGCCGTGGACTCAGACGGCTCAATCTTCCAATCCGCCGCCCATCCAGACCTCTGCGGTACCCATACCTAACGATACTGGGACACATTACTCCTACGATTGAACTGATATATCCGCTTTATACCGCAAACTAGGTCCGAGTCAAGTTCGGAGTATCCGACAACCTTTCTGCGCTGCTCTGTTAACTGCTCTTGACTCAAGTTAATTACAGGCAAAATGTTTTCAGGCACTATATTTTGACAGTCCTGATGATGATCCTATATTTATGTTGAGGATTGAAACGCTGTTGACACGGTTGTCTACCTTATACACTATGATTTATATGCTACTTTGTGTGTAAAGATGATCTTCCACATTTGTTGTCTGTTCTATGTTAATGACCCTATATAGACAATAATATGCTGCCTGAGCCTTCTTTTGTGTTTCTTGTTATGGGAGTCTTTGGACACAGGCTTGAAATAGTGCAGCAGTTCTTGCTAGAAGTTTAGATCATGGCTTTACATTGGAAGAGGTAGAGAAGACACCAAAGCGAATTTAGGAAAAGAAGAAAACGCAGGGGGGAATTGGGTTTGGACTCTCTATAATGGAAGAACATTATTAATATTCCTTTGTTAAATGAGACAAAAGTATATCCGAAAATGTTCCACGAAATTAAGAACATGTGGCTATACATGGAGCTGGAAGATGAGTAGCAAAGGGAAGAGAAAGAGATGGGAAAAGTAAAATGGAGAGTATATTGGCAGTCGAATCATGTAAAAGAAAATCTAAATCTTACATTATAAAAGGGGAACAACATTTTTTGAAAAATGTATACTGCCTGAGAAATAAAACAATCCTTTGATAAGGATATTACAGAACCTCATTGCTATCAATTTATTTTTACAAATTTCAAGCATCAGAATGCACAATATTGATAGATCTTCGGATTTCCTACAGTATAAATGGAGGATGTGGTTAGGATCCTTCTCTAACTCATAAACACAGTCATGGGAAATGGAACAATTGTTTATTTTAATGACACACAAGTCCCTGGACTGTGCGCATACAGAGTTTGGCTGACTTCCAAATATCAATTTATCCTTTTCATTAAATTCATTTTATTAGCTTCAAGCGCTGAAGCCGCCCCAGCCTTGCAGAGCGATGTTGTGCAGAAATTATAGCAAAAGAGTTACGGGAAGACGAAGTGGCATCTAATTGCAATATCCATTCATCTTTCTTAAGTATTTAATACGTTTAAAATGAATAATACTGAGGAAGGTGGCACCCATGCTGCCTCCAACATGAGCACCCTTGGCATAATACCACCACTATTATTATGGCCCCGCAACGGTAGCGCTCTGTAATGCATTTCTCGCATCAGTTGTTGCTGGGATTGTTCCACTGGGTGTAGAAGCTGATGGTTCTGGTTGTTGTCAAGTATGTCCCATGGATTTGCTACTGATACTTTTGTCGTACTTGACCCTTTGTGTTTGTTTGTATTACATTGAGATTTCTCTATAGATTTTACCTTTCTCTGCTTAGAATAACTGGGTGTATATGGACTTATTCGGCACATTCCTCAAGCATGCCATTGAAGGAACTAGTCCTGAGTAAGCCCCCTGGGGCGGACACTGTTAAACACTTCAAGGTGTCTCTGGTCACAGTTGCAGATTTTGTAACTAGTCATGAGCGGCATGGTGATGGCCCCATTTGTACCTGGGTGTCTAGGTTACTTTGAGCAGACTGATTCTGTCATCCCTAGCGATGCCTATACCAAGTCTCTCTCAGCAATCCAGTCAAAGTCACTAAAGGAGGATTGCATCGCTAGATGAGAAGCTGGCTCTAGCCATGGAAGATTGTCAACCCCCCCCTTAACTCATGTGGTCCAGTGATGTACTGATGCCTACTGAGACTGGGGAGACCATGCTGCCTTAGGCATTAGACTGCAGTTTATCCTTCCACTCTCAAAACTGTGCAGTTTATGGAGCTGTTGCATCGCCTTGCAGCATCTCGCCGGGCCACAGTCTGAACCCCTTCATCGTTTATAATATTGACAGTCAGGAGATCATTTATGCCGAGTAACAAAGCTACAGGATTTGCTTGGCCCAGACCTTTTCCAGCCTTGCTGTTCTTTCTTCTCCCATTGGCTCAGTTCTGTTGGTTTGCGTAATTTTGTCTTATTTGGTAGTTTGAATATTTTACTATTCTATTCTGTCTGGCAGACTCGCCTTTGGCTTTTTACTTGCACATAGTTCTGCATTTTCCTATCTGCTATTTTCCTTTTTAGGTTGAAGCCTGTGCTGTCTGGTTTACTAAACACATCTTGGGGACCCTTCTTTGAAAAGCTTACCTAGGAATGTATTCTGCCCATTGCTTACCATTGACTTTGTGGTTTGTAAATCGTATTTACTTGTTTTCTATTTGCTGGCTGTATTTGAGTTAGGCTTTCCAGCTTGAATTAGTCCATCCCGTGGAGCATACCCTATTTATTGTATTCTTCCACAGTACTTACTTCCTGTAAACAGGCCTTTACATCCTGTTTTTATCTTGTCACATTTACTGCACATTTAAAGACATAGGTCAAATGGCAGGCTCTGTCTTCAGAGGGAACGTGGTGTTTACTTTTCTTTCTCTGACTTCAAAGTGAGATACTTTATCTGACAATCTGGAAGTGTGAAAGGGGGTGACTTTTTCCCCTTTGGTCTGTGTAAGGTTTGCTTGTCTTTTTTTGATTTGCTTTACCTGCTTCTGTCGGAGTAGGAGGTCACGTCCTTTCGGGGGTTTCTCTTCTACTGATTGACCTTTTATACAAATGTTTCCCAACGAGCTGCAGCTTCTCTCACTCACAAAGAGTAACAGCAGGACAGCAGTAGTGCAAGTAGCATGGGCGAATTTTGCGAATTCGCGATCCGCGAATTTGCGGATTTGCGAATCAGCGATCTGCAAAATCCGCGAATTTGTGCGAATTTGCGGATTTTTGGTTTTTGCGTGTTCGTGGGGTTTTTTGCGTGTTCGCGGGGTTTTTTGCATGTTCGCGGGGATTTTTGCGTCTTCGCGAGCCGCTTGCATAGCGAAGTTACCCATGCAGTCGTTTATGAGAGAGGGAGAGAGAGAGAGAGAGATAGATAGATAGATAGATAGAAAGAGAGAGAAAGAGGGAAAGAGAGAGGGAAAGAGAGAACGAGAGAAAGAAAGAGAGGCCGGATCTCTGAAGGGCCAGATTCCTGAGTTGCCCCTACAGAACATACAGCTTTTTATTTTCAGCAAAATGCATATGAAAATTGTGCTGTAAAGGTCTCTTTTAGTTTAACCCCTCCTGACAACTCAAAATGGGTGTATTTGCCATCCTCTCCCTTCTTCCTGTTTTTTATATCTGTAAGTGCTTCCTGATGAGGTTTAATTCCTTGGACAGGTGCCTCGTTGTCTACTTGTAACTATTCTCTGACCCTGCTTCAAGGGTCAGAGCAGGGTCAGAGAATAGTTGCAAGTAGGGAACGAGGCGCCAGGAAGCAATTAGCAGCAGGTGTCCAAGTTGAAGTTAATTTGTTTGTTACCCTTTTGTAAAAGGTTATAAAGAAATTAGGTTCAACTTTTGCACCTGCTGCTGTAACCCTTGCTTGGCTGAAAATTCGTCCCCGGTGATTCGCGGATTTTACCGCGATTTCGCGAAATCGCGGAAAATCCACAAATTCGCCCGCGAAACGGATTTTACGCCCACCCTTGAGTGCAACAGTCCTTTGCTAGTTTAAGACCGCTTTCCTTTAGCATCAGGAATTATAAGTGTCTTTCTACAGGCACAATTTGCAGCCCACCTGCTATGTTGCGCGTCATCCATCCCTGACACCATATAAACCTGGACCCTCACGTGCACCTTTGTGCAGATCTTATTCAGTACACAGACCTGATCAAGTGGTTCACTATTCTTGCTGATCAAGGCATCTTGGTTGGCTCCTGGTCATAGGACACGGTGGTGGGAGGGAAGGAGACCAGCCATGGCGCTGGGGAGAATCCGTATGAAGCAATTGCATGGCACTTCTGTAGCACTTCAAGGTCAATATACAATTGTGCTATGAGGGTTACATGGAAAACCTCCTGGTCACTGTGTACAAACTAGTCTGTCCTAGTGAACTCTGCACATTTACACAGAATACAGACCAGTCAGAGACACCTTGTAGACTGCTTATTAAAGAGGATAGGGAAACATGCCAAGGGAGGGTGGGCAGCAGCAAGAGAGTGACCACAATGAAGTTAACATGGAACAGGAAGTAGTAAGCCACATGAATACTTACAGCAGGTGTGCTTGACCAAGGTCAGTTATGACCTCTGCACACCCTGCTTTGGGGCGCATCCTGCAAGCGGGATTGATGCAGGAGGTTGGGGTACGTACGGTGGGAGACGGATAGCAACGGGGAAAGACACAGGGCGAACCAGGACATAGGCAAGTGGCTGGGAGGTTGAAGAGAATACAAGGAGGCTTCTGCCGTGCAGTACGGTGCACAATTGTCTGGTCGCTCCTCGTACCAGTCACTGCATCTCTTCTGACCAATCTAACTTTTTCCACTGTTCAGTGCCAGTCCTCCTACCATTGGATAAGGTGGAGAAATGCTTTCCATTGCAGTAAATTGAGACGTACTCGTCCATGCACTGCGAATGAAGCTCTTATTTTGCAGTGAAAAGATTTAGGATGGATTGTAAAGGATTTTGGGAAGAATCCACCTGCTACTTCCTGCAGATGGGTCCTGCCCCTCCAGTGCTGGTTAAGGGCCTCTACCTCCAAATGTAACCAAGAAATCCGGATTTGTAGAGGGAGGAGGAAGTTCTCAAGTCTCTGCAATAATAAATAATATGTTGTGCCCTTCTCTTGTTTATCTTGGGGAGAGAGCTTTGCCGGTGGACTCACTCAATGGGGTAACCCACTCCGGTTTTCAGGCTTTGAGTGGCATTTACTCATAACGAGTTTCCTTGA
Source organism: Lissotriton vulgaris (assembly GCF_964263255.1). Classification (NCBI taxonomy): domain Eukaryota; kingdom Metazoa; phylum Chordata; class Amphibia; order Caudata; family Salamandridae; genus Lissotriton; species Lissotriton vulgaris. The sequence goes on from NC_141689.1 coordinate 977,262,683, forward strand.
CCTGTATATTATGCATGTTTGTTGGTGCTTTTGAATAACGGTGAATTTTACTATTGTGGCAAGACAAAAGCCACCAATAACACATGCTTTCGAAATCTCTTTCAAGGAGGTATTGAATAATTGTAAAATTCTGCGCTCTGTACGGACTCATTTAATTTTAGAATGGACAACCTGGAAAGGACCATCAAAAAAAAATAAAGGGCCAACAGATTTTGTTGGTCTGATGAAAGGATGTGTTTGCAGTTGACAAAACTAAGGCCGGTTCGACGACATGAAATAAGATTAAGCCTTTTCAGATGACCCTTCTGTAACCCGACCACATCCTCTCATCCTGCGGAAAGCTATGTTCATTTCAGTTTGATGCACGCGGGGGATTATTGAATGCATTTTGTTATTTGTGTGTTTTTTTAACCCGCACTACGGACATTAGATGGGCTGCGCTTGGTTCCCGAAAGGTCTGCTTGGTAGGGCTCAGACGCACACTTGTTCTCTTTCCCCCTATTTTGTACCCAGAGGCTAGCACCGTTATGTAACCTAAATTCCGCCGGCCTATGTTCCCATTGCAGTTTCCTTTTCATTGAACAGGACTTCCTCCTTTCACAGTTTTGGAGTGAGTTTACTGGGACGTGACTAGTATGCTGAACTGCTGAATTCAAAGCAATCTGAAAAAAATGCCTGTAAACCAGGTGTTTTTTACCTCTCAGTATGCTGAACTTGATTGTTGAATATGGCAGAAATATATGCGCATGGTTTGTCTATATAGCATCTAAATCTTGGGGACTCGAGCGCTTGCTGCTTTAAGTTTAAGCTTGTTAAGGCCATTGTCTGCAGCGAGAATCGTCCCTGCAAGACTAGTTTCGTATGGCAGAGTTGGTGCCATGTACGGCCAGCAAAAAATCCTGCGATTATAGGCAAAGCATCTTACTCTGCTTATAATGTGTGTCGTGTACATATGTGGCCATGTCTGCTGGGAGCTCGTGTGATATTTCGAGGTTGTATGGCTCATGCACTGACTAACAGTTGGTGAGCAAATATTGTTCACAGGTGTTGTATCCTTGATTGAAGGCAACTATTTTTTTTATATACATTACAAGTTCTTGAATAGATACTCCGGCAGTGTATGTTATGCTAACCAGATGATGACTTAATTCTAGACTACAATTGTATACAGAAGTAATAAACTGCAATATTGTCCCCTTAATGATAGTCTTATGGAGAAACTACTTGTAACAGAACATCAAAAGTTGGCCTTAAACCAATATTTCTAACACCTCCCTGAAAGTTCCTTTAGCTGTAAAGCAATATCTAGTTATCTGTTGACAGTATTTTGTTTTATTGAAATTGAATTTTTACTGCCGTTGACTGCAATGGGTTCTCCTTTGCAACAGTTGTTTCCCCGGCCTCCATGATTGATGTGCTTTCTCAGGTTGATTTCGATTTGCTTGGATAGTCTAGGATATGTTCTTCTGCGATGGCCTTTGGGATCGAAGGTAACTGTACTCCACTGATAGCCTTTGATAACAAGGTATACCTTCTGGTTTCAAGCCGGTGGTGACTGTCGCTGGGTGCATCAGATAAGGGGGCACAGGAGGCAGCCTTGATTGGCTCATGGAGCTCTCTACACACTAGTGCACACAGGGCTGTTGAGCCGGCCCCTCCCTCAGGCTTCAGTCTTGGTCAGTTCATGATTGGGCAATGCACATAAGCATGTGTGTGCAGACCTGAGGCTGTGTTAAAGAGGGGGGCTCTGTGTCCCGCTCTGTGATGGGCGCAGACCACTACACCACACAATGTTCTAGTTACTGCAATATTCCCAGTGCAGGATTTAAACTCGTTTCTACACCGAGCGCAGTACATTAGTGACAGGCGTACCAGCTGTTTGAAGCTATCTAGTGCTATCTTGCTAATCAAACTGGCTCTCCAAATGACCTGTACCCTGCTCAGATTAACAAACTGCTCCGTCAGTTTTACATAGATGATTTTCTGGGGCTTCTTAACCGTTATTTCTCCAGGCATAGTTCTCCTAGTTTGGGAACAAGCAGTGACTAAACCCCTGCTACAGAAACCTTCATTCTGCTCAGAAGGCCCCCACCATATTTGACAATTTCACTGTTTCCTTATGTAGGCAAGCTCCTGGAAATACCTCAGTTTGGCCAACTGCAGAACATCTTTGAAGCTAAAACATTTTGACGTAGTTGCAGCACCGAGTGAGTAATAGTTCTTTTCATTGTAGGTGATCTGCATATATTGGTAGACAATGGTACTCTGCTACTTTTAGATGCCAGCAAATTTCGACTGGCTCAAGCACACCATTCTTATCAACACTCTTAAAAATCTGTTGTTTAATTTTGGCCTGAAATGGACTCAGCCGTTCCTGTTGGACAGATAACAATCCATCAGATTGACCCCTTTTTCCTCATAACATATGGCGTTGACCCGTGGTGTGCCAAAGGGATCCATTCTTTCTCTGCTTTCATGTAATCTTCATATTAGTTCAACCTACTTATTTATACATGTATGTGGATGATATGCAAATCTTTCACCATCTCACTGCACTCCATATTTTCTTGGTCACAAGATAACCAAATCAACCAACGAATAATTCCTAGACCGTTTATCATTTTGATGTCCACCAGCTTCTTAAAATTGGATGTCAAAACTTGAGGTGGTACCTGAACCTGCAAACTCGAACCGTTCGACTCCCATCTGTTAGCCCACCTTATGGGTCCTTGCCCCACACTTTGTATTACTGTAAAGAATCTTGGTAGCTTTTATTATTATGTACTAACCCTCGAATACCACACTGCAAAAGTACCTATCAGAAGTTTTGTTTTCATTTACAGACCTTTAAAAAAACTCTTCTTTTTCTAGACTCGCCGTCATCTATGTTGTAGATTATGACCATACCATCTTTCTAGCTGCCCCAACTGAGGTTCTTCAACATCTTCAGTTAGCTCAAAATGCCACTAGTTGCATGAAAGAAAGTTATTCTCAAGTTGATGGCATCCATAAAGCTCCTTAACAACACAACCCGGCCATCTTAGCATCCAAATTCTCATGGTACCTCAGACCTGCAGACCAGAATACCAAATCAATACTCTCTACTGATGCCTATTTTGTTGACTCACCCAAGATATGGAATTCTTTGCTCCTGGCCCTCTGCTCTGATTTCTGCCTCTTTTGGTTCAATGCAATGCCGAAAAGCTATCTTTTTGAGCAATACATTAATTAAATAAACTCCGCATTTGATATACGAATTCTGTGGTGTCCTATTTACAATTTCTGTGAGGAATTTGGGTCCTTAATGAGCCAAAGGGCTATGCATACATGCTCTAAATAAAAATACTTAACATAACATACGCTGCCTGGCTGTCTTTTACTGCAGGCAGAGATCCACCTTCATTTTCAAAGTGGAACAGGGATCCCTCCCACATTTAAGAAACTGCATCGGCCTGCAGTGCCTTCTTCACTTTTATCAATTAGCAAATTCAAAGGAAAAAAAAAACACTTGCACAAAGCCTCATCTCCCATCAACATTAGGGTTCAACCATGGTAACCAATAGTCCAATCCAGTCACAGTCCGACAGTCCATAAATCACATAATGAAACGTAGTCCTTCCTCTTCTTTACTGACGGAAGTTATGCATGTTGTCCTTGATTCCGTCTTTGACTCCGAACTTAAGAGAATATGTGAAGAAACGTAAAAGATTCTCGAATAATAATCCAGAATTAGGTATGGGCAGATGTTATAATGCCACAGTGGCTGAAAAAATCATAATGACAAAGGTTATTATGGTAACTAATCAACTTCTTATTAGTGAAGTACAACCATTCAGGAATATTTATCAAGTGCAACAGTTGTCATATAAGAGAAAATCATGAAACCAAGTATCGCATTTGCATTTAGTTACTATCCATAATACTTCTCTGTACGACGGGTCTCCAGTTCGTGGGAGTGGAGCGTCGCGCTGAGTTAAACTCCCTTTTTATTTTCCAGGGTGGGGAGCATGGAAACGCATGCCGGGGGGAGGGGGTATAATCCTTACCTCAGCGTCCTTAATAGAATTGAAACTTTTCTTCATGTTAACTAGGAAGTTTTTCATTCTATGTCAGGACCAGAGGCGAGGATTATGCTTGTTTAAAGCTTACGTCCCACCAGTAAAAATACTTAACATAACATACTCTGCCCGGCTGTCTTTCACTGCCTGCAGAGATCCACCTTAATTTTCAAAGTGGAACAGGGATCCTTCCAACATGCAGGCAGTAAGTTACTGCATCGGCCTGCTGAGGAAAGTCTTTCGGGTTCCTGGGATCCTACTGCTCCTCTGGTAAGGGCCACCCTCCTGCCAGCTTTCTTGGCTATTGTGCCTGCATCCGTCGTACGGCATAGGTGCTAGGGCACAGGGTTTCCTCATTTGCATGGGATCAGTGCAAATGCAGTGCAAATGAGAGCATGCTCCCTTGTGATAGCAGTAGCTCATATCACATGATGGTCCATGCAAGAGTCATTGGATTTATGGTTACATCAATGAGCGCTCCTGTAAGGCTGTCTATTTGGGTGGCTTATCCCTGACCTCACAGGTTGTGGGTGTAGCAGGGCTGAGTTACATTATCAGTGGTGGTAAAAGGGAGTACCATTGTGATACCCCCCTCACAACTACCTTGTAAGAAGGCACCAATTATTTGTAAATCTTGAGCAAATAGAATATATTCAAAGGGGATCAATTACAAGCCAATAATATATCTATATTGGAGGACATACAGGCCCACCAGAAGGGTTATATTTTCCTCAGGTGGTGGTTTTAAGGCTAACTTTGTTACTTTGTTTTATCGTGTAATTTTTGCCCATTATGAAGTAGCTTTGATGCTCTTATTATAAGAAGTGCCCTTAAATATCTAATTTGAAACTGAACGAATGAAATTTGAAGTTTGAAAACTGTTGCATCTTCGTATTTTCGAAATAATTGAAGAGGAATTGCGATTAGTGATAACTGAAGGGAACCTGAGGTTAGTCAGTGTAGACTTAGCTTTGAAAAAGTGGAAAAATACGACCCTGTAAAACATGTCGGCTGATTGTTGGACTTTATCAATGTTAACTGCAGAATAAATGATTTTTGAATTGTTGTAGTGGGTGATAGAGTAAACTCAGCCATATTGGAATAATACCTTAGATTATAGGGTGTTAGACGGACCGGGAGGGTCGGCCGAGTATCAGGGGAGAGGTCTCCAGGGAGAGCCGTCTCCAGCGATCGTACAGACAAGTAACTTCCCCCCCACAGACGGACACCACACAAGGATAAGGTTAAACGATACTTTATCAGCAATTCTTCGAGTACGGTTAAATGGTACAAGGAGGTCTGAACTCAGGGGTCCCCTCGGTTCGAGTCTCTGGTGGGGAAAAGGGGTAGCGGGACAGTCTTGTTACCAAATGGGTGGATGGGTAGCTCTCAATCCTCGAGCTCGGCGTTCTAGATGATCGGGCCGCGGCGGAGCCAGCAGGTCCCGAGATGGTCGAAGGTAGCGACGATCCGCGGCGGAGCCAGCAGGTCCCGATGAAGATGGTGGTTACAAACGGTCCACGGCCACGCCAGCAGGTCCCGACGACGATGAAGGTTTCAGAAGGTTGCGGCAGCGCCAGCAGGCAGGACGATAGTTCGCAAGGCAGGGCTACGGCAGCGCCAGTAGTCCGTCAAGGATGAGTTCTTCTCTGCGTCTCTCGACTCCAGGATACAACTGCCTTCCTGCTCTGAAGCTGCCTCAGTTATAGGGCTGTTGCCCTTTGATGTCCGGACCCTCGCACTTGGAGGTCGGGAGGTCCGGGATGAGGGAGTCCAGACACCCAGCAGGGGGGTGGAGCCAGCGCCCGGGGGAGCTGGGGGCGAGCGGTACCTGGCGGGGGAGAGCCATCGACACCTCTTTCTCCCATTGACCTGCCAAGTAGTCCACTCACCTCCTGGGTGGATGGTGGTGCCGGGATGTCTGAGACCTGGCCAGGCCCAGGGTTAGGGTCGATCGGAGGCCACGCGGCCTCGTGGTGCAGTGTCCAAGATGGCGCCCAGGTCGGGCGCGCGGCCCAGGAGTGGATCGGGCCCACGAGGTCGAGATGTTCAGAGACCGGGGTCCCGGAGGGGACGGAAAACGTGAAGGGGTGGTGTGTAACACTGGAGGGACCGGGCTCGGGCCTGGTCGGGCAGAGGGGGAGCGGGCCCTTCATGTGGCCTGTCCAACATAGGGGTTGACGGGATGTTTAGTGCCTCCATTGGGAAACTTTCACATAGTTTAGGGAACCCTTTAGGAGACTGTCTCATGTGTTCATCAGGGGCTACAACGACTAGACTGTTTTCTGTGACCCCAGTTTTACACAGATTGAAGATGATGGGCCAAATGTCCCACTTTGGAATTAAGAGTCCCTTTTCCCAGCCTTGGCAGTGCTGCACAGGAGAGGTTTTCAGGCACTCCAGTGCTGCTCTGCTGCTGATTCACTGGGACCTTGGAACTCAATTTCAAATAGCTTTATTCAACAGATGAGTCATAAAAGCACAATGTACATACAAACATACAGGTTAAAATGCATGAATAATCCAGACCTAAAAACATTTTAAGAAGATATTAAACATTCAATGACTGTCGAAAAAGCAAAATCTAAGACAAAATATTTACTTTTCCTTAAAAACTAATTCAATAAAAAAAACAACCTAGGGCGTTCGCATTTCATAACTCCAGTTCATTACTACTTGTACGGTGTGACATTAATCCTCAACATTACGAGGGGCCTCGGAAGAATCCCTAGATCGAATACACCAGGCCCAACCCAAGAACTTGGCCATAGCTACTGACATTAATAGTGATGGATCCGTTGAGAGGACTCAACGCCTCCTCATGCATTCTAAAACCTAACAGCTTGCAAATGGGTATGATCCACTTAGCACGGGGTTTCTTATATAATGGGCAAAAGAACAACAGGTGACTGATCGTCTCTCGCCTATCTTGACACCATGGGCATACAGTCTCAGCAGGCCCTGACCATTTGCCAGTAAATTCCCTAACAGGGAGGGTGCCAACCCTCAGCTGGAAATACAGCTTCCTATCAAATGATTTCTCGATGGCCTTGGAACTCTCTTCAGCAGGATTTTTCCATAGATGGAATAAATATTAATTGAGGCCCTTGGTTTATTATGGAAAATACGAATGGTTAGGCTTCACTTTATACTAAGCATGGCTGTGGACACAAGAATGGCGAACTTGGTTTGTGGATTAAGGTAGTCTGCTGACCTCACATAGGTTTTCAATGAAGGAGGCTAGTGATACACACTAGTCCTGAGGTCTGCGGACCTTGGAGAATCTTTCCAGAAAGGATGAGGAGCACTGCACCCTGGTAGTGAGCTTGAGTTCAACGTAGGACCGAATACAAAACTCAAAGCCGGGTTCTCCTTGTAATAGACTCCTCGGGCTCACCATATGACAGAGAAAACCATTTGGGCGGCTTTCCATTCTATACTCTTGTCTCCTGTGAGCATGCTTGAAATGAAGCGCACATATATGTATGTATATGTGTGACTTTATTGCAAATAGCTATCTGAAAAGCAGTAAAGCACCTTGTGAGACTGGTGTACAATACGCGTAGGCTGTAGTGGTGAGCATCAGTCACAGTGAGGAGGGAGAGGATATCATGGGGTGGTACCTGGTTGGCCCATAAGGGGTATTGGGAATATGGCAGAGAAGGAGTACCAATGGATGGGACATATTCTACAAAGGAGTACTTGGAGAGGGTTGTAATGCCGTGAAGTGCTCCTTGACAATTTGAATCTTCAGCTTCTGGAAGTGAAGAACGGATTGGGATGAACGAATAACAGGAGACGTGCTGGCATATTTTCTTATTTCCAGCATGGTGATGTTAAGATTGCATGTTGTACATTTTCCACTGAAACACGATTTTGCTTGTTGAGTATTGTGGGTATGTTGATAATGAGTTCCTTGCAGGCATTGTGACCTGCCTTCAACATGATGCATACCAGCAGTGGGAACAAGAGAAGCTCTATAAGTGTTGGAGTGATTCGGTCTGGTTTGTGATGGCCTTCGATGAGATGGACTGTTGCATGATTAAGGTACTTCATCCTCGGCCAGGTGGATCTGAGGGATTCCGGCCAACAAGATGTTGCCTCTCTCAATTTGGAATGTAACTAATGTGTTTACAAGTGTTATGAAGTCAGGGGGGAGGGGTTCACTTTATACAGCAAGTTCAGCTGATGTCAGATGGCGTTTGTTTTGTGTGGACCCCTGTATTTTGAAGTTGAGCTGGGCAGTAATGTGGAAAAGAAAGACTTTGCAGTAGGCAAGTTATCGAGTGGTCTTTGACAGCTGTTATTGTACTTGTATGCTGGCATTGGTGCTGAGTGAGGTCCAGCTTGAAGAATGATATGTACATTGTTACAGGCAGTTCTTCAGGAAAGGTTCACTTGTGCATAAATTGTCCGCGTGTTGGTGAAAATGGATGCTCTTGCGAGCTAGGACTCACCACGGGGCTTCATACCGAGTTTAAAGATTAGTGGTGAGAGGACTAAGCCTTGCCAGACAGGGATGGTTTTGTATCTGGAATTGCCCATCTTGACCACCTTGGCTGTATGCTTCGGGTAGTAGGTTAATCTCTGCAGAAGGATCCAATTAAAGTCCATTCATGATGCCAGTGTATGTATTGTAGATACTGAAAACAAGTATTCACTTGGAACTCCTTTACAACGCAATCTGATTACACAGACTTCTGTGTTAACTTAATTTGTATAGGACATTTTGTGAGGAAACGGACAAACATTCCATAAAGACTTAAACTTTTCCCCAATTTGTAGTAGTGAACAAAACATCCAGCATTTCATTACATCGTTATCAAATTCGATTCAACTGAATCGAAATTTATTTTAAGCTGCACATTATTAAGAATTCTTTTAACATTTATAATGCACAGCAGTCTGTGTAATCAGATTGTGTTGAAAATGAGTTCCAAGGGAGCACTTGTTTTCAGTTGCTACAATTATACCCAAGCTCACATGGACATATTGAGTCGCTCTTGTTCCTTCTGGCCAGGGTGTGTCATTGAGTTTGGTGTCAAAGGTGCTGCAGGGTGGTCGAGGAGGACCCCTAAGATGGTGGCTGTTGCTGTACAACATACATCCTGGCCTGATGGTTGTGCAGGAGGATGTTCGTTTTTCCTGAAGCTGGCTGGCAACGGCCTTGCAAGTGATCTTCCCCAGAATGGTAGGTGAGTGATCAGGCCATGGTTATCAGGGTCATCTGGGTTCAGGTTGGGCTTCATTAGAGGAGACCAGAACGGATCATCCTTGAGGCAATCTGTGAGCAAGACTTGACTTGTGGTTAGGATGGTCAGTAGAGGAGGCAAGGGTACCCCAGAGATGGGATGACTTTTTATACGACATGGCTTTCAGCGGGCAGGGGCGTACTGCCAAGTCATAAGTATAGAGGACAGTGGGCTATATGGGTGTGTTGTGGATGGGGATACTTCTGGTGATGTATTGAGTAATTGCCGCAATGTCCAGCTACTCCTTGAAGTATTTCTTTTTGTCCACTTCTCCTAAGAGTGAATAAGAGATGGTTCAGGCTTATAAGTTTACAGCACTTGACTGCCATAAAGTATGCTTTGCTTTTGTTGGAGGCTTAACTAATTCTAATCTATTCTAAGGGGCTTTGGTTTCTGAATGACTCTGTACCTCCTGCAGGCAACTCCTCTTAGAATCCCAGTCATTTTGCAACTGCTTTCTCCACTTCTTCTCTTGTCATCTACTTGAGTTTGGTGTCAGTGAGCGAGCGGGCTATACAACTGTGTGCTGGCTTGGCTTTAATGGGTTGTAGCCTGATTGCAGCTTTGGCTTCTGATCCTTGGTACTTTGGCAGATGTGGTTCAAGTTTCCAGCAGGTTATCATCATCCTTATTTGAGGCGGATGTGCTAGCAAGGTCAGCGAGTAGAGTACAATGAGGCGTAGTGCTGTTTCAGAAATGGTGATTTGTTTGCTATTTTAGTTGGCAGTGTTTTCAGATGGACATACACAATACGGTCACTTATGCATAATTTTATAGATTGATCCGCATCCATATACATAAATCTGTTCACAATTCTTTTTAGTCTGTTTAAATGAAGGTGAGGGAGAATAATTTGGAAAACGAATAACATGATAGCTGTATATCCCGTTTATCTCAATATTTAAACGAATATTTGGGAAATAAAAAGGAAATGTTAAAATTGGTTTTCTTTGCTATCCCTCAGACCTGAGGTGAGTAAAGAGACCTGGGGCATCTACCACACTGGCAGCCAGATCCTTCAGTGGAGGCTGTGCAGTCAGTTTGAGCATAATTCGTGATCCTCATCTGCCAATTCTGCTTAGTACAACTCTGAACTCTACGTTTACATTGTCCATGGGTCTGACTTGTAGAATGCCAATGGTCAATCACCTACCCTCTTCATGTTTTTAGAAAAATAATAAAACCTGCTGAAAATAATTGACACCTCAGACATATCAAGAAATGATACCGCGAGGCTGCTGGAGTGCTGCTCGGGCCACCATGAAAGACTACGAAATACAGCTGAAGCAACAGTGCAGAAGCCACATCTCTGTAACTCTAGATGCCTGGGGGGACTTCATTTTCTATAATCTGTGAAAGGAAACTGCAGACCCACTCGTGTGGTTTGTGCAACTGAATCAGCAGATCTCAAAAGGCTCTGCTTATGCCTAATGCCAGAGCATAGTCTATAGTGGTCTTGAAAAGCAGATGGCTGCATAATTCAGAAGGCACTCCATGCATCACTGATGCGCAGGCACAGGCTGATCAACACCTGTGCCTTGATTTCAACACCCTCTTACCTCAATCTAAGGACCATCCAACTCACAACTGGATTCCCAAGAATAAAGTTAGGCAGCCGTTGTTCAAGCATTCACACATGGCCCACATTGAGAACAAAGGCAGAAAAGCATTGGCTAAAAATGTTGCAGATTGTGTTCTTGAAAGCTGAATAAACCTTTCAAAAATTCATTGATGAAAAAGCTGGTCTCAAAGTTCCATTTTCAGTTACATCATTAACAAGGAGAATAGTATACTCCATGTTACATTAAGGACATTTATTAAGCCCACATACACCACACAGTTTCATGGCACTGAACCAGAGGAGACATGACAAAAACAGACGGCAGAAAAAAAGAGATGTACTAGTGATACTCTTGCTGTCTTGAGAGCCTGTCTGAACTTAGTGTAATATGGAGCCATCCGTATTTTAAGAGGAAATGAGTTCCAAATGCAGGGGGGCCAAGATAGAAAATCTGGAATCACCCATTCTTTTCTTTTTAAACTCTGATTCAAACAAAGCATTCTTAGAAGAGAGGTTATAAAGGCACCTAGAGCTATAAAGATAATACGCCAAACTTTAGAGACAATCCTTTGCTCCTTTGGGAGCCAATGGAAGCCCTTCAGTAAAAGGATATTATGACTGTGTTTAGGCTGTTGAAATGTCAGATGAGCTGCCTGATTCTGGACTACTTGGAGTCTATGAAGAAAGGTCTTAGATAATCTAATATAAATCGAGCTGGAGTCGTTCACCCAAGATAACTTGGATAAGTACTTCGAAGGTAAGAAAGATAGAGATTTTTCTTATCCTGCGGAGCAACAAGAAACAGTATGAAATGACTGCATGTAACTGGGGTTTCATCCTTAACTTATTATCAATGATGACTCCGAGGCTTGTTACAGATTTCTTTGGGGTGGAGAATCTCGCATATCAGAAGGCCAAGATAAGGCATTCCAATAATCCATTTTGCTTTTTGTGATGATTATCTCTGTTTTGTACGTGGTGAGGTTATGATGATGATTACTGTTTATCTAATTGTGAATAAAATGCATGGTCTTTTGAAAGCTTTCCTTAGCGAAAGGAGTCATCTAGCCTATAAAGTTGCTGTAAATCATCAGTATAGTTATAAATTATGCAATTCATATTTTTGAGCACATAAATGAGGGTGGCATATGTATATGTTACAAATATGCAGTGAGAGGGAGGAGCCCTGGGGTACTCCACAATCTAAATGGACTTTTGTAGCTCTGAAGGGGGCAAGCCTTATCAATTGGGAATATTCCTTCAGGAACAATTTGATCCAGTCAAGTATGAGAGGTCTGGAGTCGTGTTGTGTACCACTGAAAGAATTACTGATTCTGTTGAGTGTGTGGGGTGGAAATTGGCTTGGCATGGCTCTTAGAAATTTGATTCTTCATGAAATGAACCGAGAGATTGTGCCACATGAGCCTCCAACACTTTTGCAGAGTTATCAGCCAATAGTTTTTCAGTATGAGAGGATCTTTGCTGGATTTCTCCTGAAGTGGATTAACAAGAGCATCCTTAACAGAGCTAGGTACCGGGCCTTGGTGGAGGGAAGAGTTAAGGCGGGACCAAGCAGGACCAGGGAGGGTAGGGTAGAAAAACGGATTTTAGGACCTTAGTCGGGCAGGTATCGTTGGGTGAGCCCCACTTTACCTTTGGCAGGAGTTCCATGAGACTTCATACTATTAGCTGGTAAGGTGGCCGATGTAACACTTTGTGAACGTACTAACAGGTCTACTATCCTTTATAGTTTTGATCTTGTCAATAAAGAAAACTTTGAGTAAGTCTCAAATTCTGGGAAGGGGAAAAGGGTGGTGTGCGTCTGTCCGGGTTGGATCATTCTGACACTTTTAAAAATCTCCTTAGATTTTTTTGCGGAAAGCTGAATTCTGTTATTAAAAAAGGATACAAAATGTTTTGCCAGAGACGGATTTTGTTATCTGTAAGATAGATTTTGCTAAATGTTTTTTTTCCAAAATCTTTCCACCATTCCAACCAATTTAGACATTCGTAGAGGAGCATGAATGTTACTGGGTTTGAGTAACCAGGCAGCTAAGCTCCTTTCCAAAGGAATCCGTGTCATGTTTATTGTCAGGTATGGTGGCTCAAAGAGTTGCAGACAGTATTTGTCTATGCGTGAGCAGTTCCTAGACGGTGTTCCAGGAGACTTGCTTTGTTCTTCTGGAGAGAGAGCCCAGCCAGGGAGAATTTAATAAAACAGTGGTCAGGCTAGACACAGGGAGATACAGTTAGGATGGACCGCTATAAATTAATCGACTAAACCTATTCCAACATATGGCCTTTGTTGAGGGCTGGAGCAAACACATATTATTCTAAGTTAAGGCAACTAAGATAGTCTGAGAAATCTAGGGATTTCTGACAGCTATTCTCATAATTGGCCCAAATCTCCAAGGATTTTCATTTTAGCATGATCTATTAAAAGGAGGGGAATTGATTCCTAAAACCTCTTGGTAAAAGTCTGAATGTATTCTGGGGGCCGGTAAGTAAGAATACATTTAAGTGGTAAGACCCGGGTCTCCATTTTAATGATAAGTAGGTATACGCGAGGAATATTGATACAGGTTCATTTAGAAAATGTATAGCTTTTCTTCATCAGTACTGCCAGCCTGTCTTACCAGCCTGCCTGTTGGAGAGGTAGATGTAGTAGTTCTCAGGGAAGGCAGCTAAAATCTCTCATGAGGATTCGTCAGTGAGCCAGGTTTTAACCAAAAACAAAATATCTGGATGTCAGAATGTAATAAATGAAATTTCCCTAATGTGTATTGCTGTAAATAATGGCTTACAGGTTTGACATCATGATCTGGTGCTGTTATTGCTCCCTACCCTACTGTATGAGAAAGAGTCCTTGTGTAAGGGGGTGGCATAGGTTCAACAGGTTTAATTGAGGGTTGAGTTTGTTTTAACAGTTCTAACTTTAACTGGAGTGATGACTCACCTGCAGGAAGCTTCTGATTTCCTCTGGTGAATAAATATGATTTTGTGCATGGCGACTTGCCCCTGGTCCCGGCAAGGTGCAGATGTGTTTGCCTTTGGGGCGCTGTTGGCATGCCTGCTGCGTGCATTCATGCTGTGGCCAGCTTTATATAGGCCTGGACATAGCCGACGACTAGAGCGCTACCTGACTAAAGATGGCATCTCTAGTAAAACATTCCAAATAGTAGACATGTCTGCCTAGATTCTCACCCTTAAGAGGATGACTTGTAGTGAAAAAGTCCCTGTGAAATATGCAACCCAGATTAACCCTCAGATTCAATTAACAATAGATAGTGCAATGTGATATACACTTAAAATCAGAAATTAATATGATCAGCAATAATTAAAACAGAACTTTATCTGGAACTGTGCACAAAAAGCGAAATATTTGTAGAGAGACAAGATAAAGTGCAATTCTTTTGTTTTCATAAATGGCAGATTTCATTCAGTATTAATTGTAGGAACAGTTACCTCTAAGGCTGTGCGTCCATGCTGTTTCCAGCTTTACATAGGCCTGGACACAGCCGACGACTAAAGCGCTGCATGACAAAAGATAGTGGCTCGAACGTAACACTCTAAAGAGTAGAAAATAGCTGCCTAGATTCTCACCCTTATGGGGATGACTCGTAGGGAAAAAGGCCCCCTGGAAATATGCCACCCACATTAACCCTCAGATACAATTAAGAATAGATAGTGCAATACAATGCACACTTAAAATCATAAATAAAAATTATCAGCTATAATTATAATGCAACATTATGGACCAGCTTGTTGTTTTCAGATCTCACATTCTAGGTTTCTAAGTGTAAACACCTTGAAATTATGGCCTTAAGTTGGAGATGTGACAGTTTGTTTCCATGTCTTTGCTTTGAGGAGCAGTGATCGAAAAGTTGTCCACTTTATGAATTTAATGTGATGCGAAGGATCTATACGGTACATCTTTCACTGAAATTACAGTTTTCCTTTAAAACAAGGGCAATGACCAGTTCTTACATCGTGGAATTGGACCTGAGATAACATTTAGTGTACTGGTTGCTTGACTGCCAAAACAGATAAAAGTTGGACTCAATAAGAAAGAAGAAATGAGCTCTCAACACCCAGCTCCAACCCCTCAGGGAGGAAAAATGTACAGCCAAAGTTGGTGGCCTCATAGAGGCTCTGTAATGTAATGTTCGCCCGTAGTTTTGCCTCCTAACTGGTGTCAGTTCGGATGTTCTCTATCCTCATGGATAGAGATACTAAATGATGTGCTTCATGTAGAATAGTCTTTCCCTACCCCGGCTTCTTGGACAGTTCTAAGTATCCTTTTCAATCGGATCCGATAGGAGTCAAAGTCAAGGATACAAAATTGGGTGGTGAGCGTGGAAACCAGGAGCCAGTGTTTGCCACCATTCTTGCGGGTAGCATTTTCCTCCATGAAACAAAATGTCTTGAAGGTCG
Organism: Lissotriton vulgaris; assembly: GCF_964263255.1. Lineage (NCBI taxonomy): Eukaryota > Metazoa > Chordata > Amphibia > Caudata > Salamandridae > Lissotriton > Lissotriton vulgaris. The sequence continues at coordinate 977,277,988 of NC_141689.1, forward strand.
GGAGGCAGATATCAAGGGAAAGGGTTGCTTTTTTCAGTTCTGGGTTTGACAGCATAGCTATCATAACAGACTTAATGTTCCCAAAATACATTTATATTGTATTTTTTTGACAGGCTCCTTCATCCATTAGCTTGAGACTTTGCCAATCACATCTTGGCTCAGCCCAGAGGAGCAATGCCGTTATATTCCAGAGTATGGCCATGTGGTGAGGCAGCTTATTCCTTACATTGTCCTAGAAAATAACATTTCAACAGTGACCTTTTGCATACATTTGCATGCACAACAATTTTGGATTAGTTTCTCTGAAACTACTTTGTTTTCACATCCAGCTTCGCACAACATTATCACAATGCCTTGAACATCATGTACTAGGCCTCTCAATGCACAAGGTACAAACGTCGTCCTACCTTCATCCACGAGGTGATAGCGGTATCCACATATCCAAAACATCACTAATAGAGCTCGCACAACGCGTTGTTAGCTTTTTATTATAAATAGGCATCCCAATTGATTAGTAGAGGAGGCACCTATGCTGACACCAAAGGTTCCCTGCTTGCTGAGAAATCACCACACACGGTCTGACATTCCATGAGGGGTTTCCAACTCGAGACCAAGACTCTCTCCCATCCGGTAATTGGGCTGGATCGTCCCTAGGGGAGAATTCTTGGCTGTACACCTACACTCCCTCTAGGTACACTTAGAGTAGGGCCTGCATTGTAGGAGTACATTAGATTACCATATTGAATATATGCCTGCATATATTCATTGCTTCAGGACCACGGTAAACATGTATCTACTGTTCACTCTTATGGTGCTTGTAATCATGTTTATTTGCTTTGGTCTCCGAATCATTGCAGCACACGTATTTTATGCACGAAGAACGTTGGTTCAAATTAATATTATTAAAAAAGCCCCACTGTGTATTCTCCCTTATATTTCTCTGAGAACAAGTGAGCATGTGTGGCTGAGTGAAAGGTTCTGTACTGTGTCCATGGTTCCGAAGGAATCGGGGTTGTCATATTTAGTGGTTGCCAGAAACTGTTCGCTCCAAGGTAGCTTAGGGGGGTTACAGTGGCACTGTGAGCTAGCTGCTCTATAGGCCATCCTGCGGGTGTCCGAAATCAGTCCAGGGACCAAACAATGTACAGGTGACATCCTACAGATCAGTATGAACTACACGACAATGCTGTTGGCTGTTTGCGTGTATCCTTTACTATTCAATGGAGTACATGCACAGCAATGCATAAGAGACCATTATGCGTGCCCTACTTCTGCCTCGTTTGGCTTCTTGTTACTAATGCATGCACATTTGTGCATGCCTGTATTTACATGATACATTGAACCCAGGCCGTTTAGCCGTGCCAGAGCTTGTTCCTATATGTTTTGAGGTCAAAACCCACAAGTAAAAGCACCAGCTGAGAGCATCGAGAGGAATGCTGGTTACAATTTTATATGTTCTGCTTTTATAGCATGTACATACTGAGAACACACCCGTTGCTCAACTTGCAGGATATCCTAGCCGGTGATGTTTGGAATGGACTTTGGCCGTGCGCTCCTCTGTGGCACGGCACCCAATCAAGCACTTGTTCCGGCATGTTTCCACCAGTAGCTGCACCTACTGCACATCCGTCACGGTGTTAATTGGTTGGGTGCCTGAGTTGTCTTAGTACAGTTTGTTAATCAGAGTCATGCTCTCTGAGTGGACTGTGACCTCTACCTCACTCCGAGGTGAATCATTATCTTTTATTGCTCAGGTGGACTCCGATCGTCTTTATAATAAGGCAATGGTTGTCTTTCGACCTTTCTTTATTGGCGCTTTATTGTTCTTCGTAGAAGCAGACTGGATTTTGCTTTTGTAAAAGCTGTACCTATCTAGATTATTTATATGCATTTTATATTTGAAGTAGTAATCCTTTACTATATCCTTTGGAATGGCTATTGTCTTGAATTCAGCCTCCTACAGATTAGATTAGACTACTCGGTAAACAAATAGCACAGCATAGAAATCCCCTTCAGTCAGGTGCTCACAGCTGCACGGCTGAAAACATAAGACACGTCACATTTTAACAGCACACATCATGAAAGCAGAACCAGGACGGCTCCTCTGTAATGACGGAGGAGCGTCGCCCCACTCGTCAGTCAGTCAGAGAAAAATAAAATGATGATGAAACAATATAATTTTACTTTTGTTGAATTGATTCTGACATGCTTGTAGGGTGGGGCCGGGCCATGACAGGCAGGTGGTGGCACTTCTAAGTGCGCATGTATGTTTGATCGGCCGTCCTAGGCCGGCCAAACATACCACGCGCACTTCTATTTCTCCAACCCAGCTGTGCTTATAGCGGGATTGAAGATATGTTGCAGGCTCACAGGCAGTGTCTGAGCGGCAGAGCAGGCCACTTAGACCAATCCGTGCGCTGCTCTCCTGATTGGCTGAGCAGCCTTTGCCTTCTCAGGGAGCGCTCTGAGGCTGCGGTGGCCGTCTGCTTTGGTGCTGCAGGGAAATGGTATGCTTAAAAAATAATTAATATTCCCCCCCCCCCCGCCCTGTCCATACCTCCCTCCACCCTCCCCTTTCTGTTGTGACGAGCACCACTGAAGCATAATTCTGAATGTCCAAACGACACACCTTGAATAGTTAGTTAACTGGCTAATTCGGCATTCAGCAGCACTGCTACCATTGGATACTTTAAAAACACCTACACGTCTGCTGCCAATGGGCAACCTCCGTAACCGCGGAAATATTTGTGTTATTTGATGCAGGTTGCCAACCTCACTCAAAACCAAAATTCTCCTCAGACCCCATTACAATTGAAAACTCTCAGTACTGAACACACACCTCGACAAAAATCTGGTCTGTAATGGAGACCTTTGGAAAGTCATACACCAGAGTAGTTAAAGGTGGTGTGATGCTACACTAATGGCAGACTGTGTCTTAAACAAGTGCTAAATAATAATACCGTAAGAGCAGACACGAAGCCTACTGGACTCTGATTGGTTGGGACCTCTGCCTTTCATGGCTCACAACTTTTAATTTGTTCCTTAGCACACATAGACTACTCTATTCTTTCTCCCATGGACAAAGTGGGAAGTGGCTCAGGGCACCAGTCTTTTAGGAGGCCCCTGATAGATCTGGCTCTGTTTCGCCACACTTTCCTGATGATCGTGAATAATTTTTTAAACACAGATTGTTTTAAATACCATTTTTATGTAATTTATTTTTAATATAGGTGATGTGTGGGATTTTGTTAGACATTTTGTAGCAAAATGTTATTAATGTTTTTCAATACCACCCAACATCCAGAAAATAATCCCTTTTAGATCAAAACAGTACCTCACTTATGAGAAATGATAGTGGTTCCCAGAGATTATTTACTATAATATTAGTGCGCTGCTGCTATATTACAATTTTGAAAAGACAAATCACTAGCCGCGAATATTAGATGGAAACATGGGCACGAAAAAGCTAAAAAGTGATCAGAAATTCCAAGCTGTTCTGAACAAAGGCCCTCAAAATATCGTTGGCCCAAGGCCCCCAAAACACTTTAGATGTCCCTGCCTTCCCTAATGCAATTGGGGAAGCCCTCCGGCGTTTAGCCTGAAATATCAGTATCGTATTCCCACACATCCCCGAAAATATCACTAGAACATAGTACCCATCGCACAAGCCTAATCCAACTACTGTGGTGATAATGTAACCTTGTAAGACGTCTCTGGACTGTTGAGAGTGCCAAAACTCCATACCAGTAGGGGAATGTGCGCTGTGCAAATGTCAACAACACAAAATCTGGCTGTGATTTGCTGTACACCGAAGGCTGTGATATGATTAGGAAGTGTCGGGTCTTCTGAAGATAACCTATATTTCGAGCAAAATAAATTTATAGCCAGAACTCGTGTACTACTGTTTAATCTAGGACCAACAATGCAAACAATACCGGACCGAAAACTGGGCCAAAAAAACGGTTAATATGGGACAGTAGATCCTCTGCGTTGAGGTAGGAGGGCGTTTCATGGCTTTTTCGTTCCATCAGTCCTCTCTTGGCGTAGGCCTGTTTCTAATATCCCCTATTGGCTCAACAAGTCCTTCGTGGGCTATGCAGAACAATGGCAGTTTAGGAACATCTATGTAGTCCTGATCAGATGGCTGGCTGTGTTTGCAGTTTCCTGTAACCCTTTCCTACTAATCCAGTATTCTTATTTTACAAGATTGTGTAGAAAAACAGTGGTTTTGGGGGAGTAATTGGATGCACAGGCTTGAGTAAATTTGAAAGAGGATCGCTTGGATTAAGGAAGCGAGCATTTTCATAATATGGCAGTTATAGAGGCGGATAGTTTTGAAGGATGTTGAGGTTACTGTGATGCAGAAGAAGTGCTGTATTAAGCTGTAGGTTGGCCTCGCCCCTTGCTAAGGACAGCTTAAAAGACCTGCGCCCTGTTTACAAACTCATGTCTTCTGCATAATTTCCCTCGCTGCTAGACGTCTCTTGCAGGAGTGCAACCCTACGTATTAACCATTAGAATTACATTTAAAACTATGGGGAAATATGGCTCGAATTCATACTCTGTGATAACTGCCTCCTTGTACGCCAAGCCTAACAATACATCATTAATACGTAGGTGTACAATTACACAAATGTTGACCGTAGGCTTGGTCACCCACAGCAGACTGCAGAAGACAAAGCCTAAGGAAGTGCACCCTAGTAAATTACAGGTTGATATTGCTGGTGAAAGTACCTCAAGCCTAGGAAAAAAAGCAGTGCCCGAGCCAGAGATGATATCCCTCTGAAAAAATTAGAGAAATTTGTAGGAAACCCATCTGGGTGATGACCACACACACAGTTCTTCTAGAGTGAAGAGCCAGATTCCCTCACCTGTATGTTGAACATGCTGTGGAATTAAAATGAATCTGCTGATGAGGTGGGGGAGGGAGGAAGCTTTTCACATTTGTCGAATAGGATAGGATTATTCAGTGCAAACGCTGCACTGCAACCCATGGATGAAGGTCCATGTTACGAGGCAAAAGGTGAAAGAAAATGGTGGTAAATACTTTGGGGGCGGGGGGCCCGAAAGAAATTGAGTGTCCACAGGCCAATGATGTCATTCTATGGTAAACATTCTGCGTATCCAGCGCGCTTCAGGCATCATCGGACATATAGAGAGACGCAGAGGGATCTTACCTGTTGACTAATCGCTCAGTGTTTAGAGCCGGAATGGAAAGTTCCTGAATGAAATAATCATAAAAGTAAAATCCTGCTGAATCATTTCTCACAGTAAGAATGGGATTGCCGCCCCACTCTTGGCCGCACTTGCATATCAAGCACTCATTCGATGGAAGGTGTCATCTGGCGTTGGACACATGCCTCAGAACTCGCCTGGGGCATGTTGTAATGCCAGGTAAAGCACTCCCTGGTGTGCCCTAATGCTCAATTAAGCGGCTGGTGTGTTTCCTAATTGTAATGTCAATTTACGTTAATGAGCAGCAAACTGCAAGTAATTGTATGGAGGAGCTGGAAATGCAAGAGGCAGAACTGACGATGCACGCGCTGGGCCCTGAGGAAGTCAGTCAGTCAGAGTGCGGGTGCAGTCATTTGTCGCATGAAACAAACTGTTCCTAAGGGGAGACTGAATATGATTACTTTTCAATGATATACCTTGAAGCCAACGGCCTCAGTCCTATTCACTTGCCAAGATAGATGCTTGGTTGAGGGCAAGTGTGTCCAACTTTAAAACTTGGCACACGCATCATGATTTATAATTTTCGCTCCAATTGTATTTTTCTTTCATTCAGGTCTTATGAAGTGTGAACTTCATTGAGCCAGGTTTGAGGGCGCTGTACAGTCCACGTGTGACTGTGACATCACAATAGACAGATTTTAGCATACACACAACATTGGTCATGCTATGCACAATGATGAAGACAGTTTCTGCTTTGTTGTTGCTGATTTGCAGATGTTACACCAGCAGATAACATGGTTGCAGATTCACTATTGTAATGTATTTTTTTTAAATTTGCAAAATTGCTTTATAATTAACAAAACCGCTTAAATTAATCTTCCCCGCCCTTTTTGCAGCCTATATGGTATAATCTAACGTTGATACTGAATCTGATATATAGGTTGACAAATCAAACCACTGCTTCTTTCGATACGGTTAAACACTCGATCATTAGCAAAATACTGACTACAATGTTGCTGAGATGGCACTTCATCAATTTCTCTTATTTTAATTTTGTATATAATATTGCTATCCAGATCTTCTCTCTTCCTTCTTTCACTTGCGAATCACAGCCCCTGACCGTTTTATAGCCATGGGTCACTAGAGGATCCAGCACGTCTCATGCTCAACTCCTCCAAAACTGAAATCCTCTTCTTCTGCGCCTCTACCAATTTTATTTCCGTACGACCTCTCATGTCCTATTCCAAGACATGCTCACTGTGCCCTTCATAGCTTGAAGATTTATACAGCATTTTAATTATTGATTGAGGCTGAACTTTATTTTCTTCACAGCTCCATGATCTCGGATTCTCGAATAGTGTTAACTAACCTTTCTCCACCGTCCACTCTATACAGCAAAAAAACCTCATGAATGCACTAGTCAGGGGAAAGCTAGCTCATTGTCTCTCCAGTGTGCCGTCTCTCCCTTTGACGAAGTTATCAACTTTGCCAACCGAACAGTCTCCTATGTATGCCACATTAAGAACCCACTCCCACCTTCTGACATAGTTGGCTCTCAGCCAGCAACAGAGTCTGGTTCATGCACCATGCCCGCATTTGCCTCCCTTACCTCTCTCAAATCTCTCCTATATCACCCTATCAGTAATGTCCGTGATGCAGCATTTTCGCTTATTCGCGGTGCCCAAAGCACATGTGTGCAGCCAAAAGTCTTTCAACTTGACACACACTACTGGAGCATCCCCTCGAGTTTGGCACTGATCCCACCATACTCGCCGTAAGGGCTACTTTAAAACATCACCTCCCAAATCTAGACCCCTTTGCACACTGCAGATTACAATAAATAAATGTACATGGGTATAAATGCTTGTCTTAGATGCTCACCATTCATGGTCTTCTCTGTGATGTCACATATTTTGGTTTCCTGTACCTGAAGTTTTTAGTTGTATCATAAGGTGCCTGTTTTCTACCAGCATCCATGTTCTGTGATCCAGGAATGCTTCTAGTAACTAATACTGTTGCCCTTTAAGTGTGATTCTGAGCTGATAACTTGTCCGTAATGCTCCCAAATTTTGTACTGGCTTGTACCTTTTTCAGATTAACATTTCTGAATTTGTAAGAGCATGTCTATGCTCCAGATTAGGAAGATGAGTTGGGTCTGCTGGTTATTATGAGGTGCCACAGCGTTGGCTAGATGTGGCTCACTGAATAAATACATCCTACCCCCGTGCTTGAGCTCTTTAGCTACAAAGTATATAGTAACTGATGTTACTGTTAATGAGAAGATTGGGGCTGTGAAGTCTGCCAAGTTTGTTTTGATGTTGAAATGGGTCCATAGGTTGCCTGAATGGACTGGTTGCTGAGTTTGGGAGTGAATAAATTGGGCGATGAGAGAGTTTGAAGTGTTGTGGATTCAAGCAGCTAAATGTCCATCTTGGAAGATCAGTTCCTAGCTCCCTGTTTCCCTCGGCAAATCTTTAAGTACCTCATTGATCGCTGACAAGCAAACATATTGCTGTGGTGATCTCCTTGGCCTCCAGCTGTACGATTTTCAACCCTCCTTTGAGGTTGATACCTTTCCCACATGCATTCTGTGCATTTTCCATTGTTCCAACCCCGTTACTACTTCCGGTCACAACGGTAGATGACTCCTTCCTAATAAAGTACCGTCAAACACCCCAGTTTCTGGCTAGATTCTTCAGGTCGCATGATGAACTCTCTACTTTCCCCCGTGCACTGTTTGGACCCCACGTAGGTTTCAAATATTGCTTCTTCTCTCTTATTGCTCAATTCTTTGGAATGTTCTTCCCTTAGAGGTCAAGATTTGGGCGACCATTCTTGCCTGTACAGAAGCCCGAAAGGGTCTCCTTCTCTGTATGAAAGGTAAAAGAGCCCACTCTCCACTGGTACATCTGCCATAATTTTCATGGGCATTTCAAGTGTTTGAGAGGCACATGGTGTAAGATGTTCAGTCTGTCTGTTCATCACCCAGTCATCCACATTTATCCACAATACCTTCGTATTTATGTTCAGTTCTTTTAACTTTTGTACAGTATTTGCTCTCAAAATGCAAGCATATTCCTTCTGAGCTAGTCACTGGACTAACCCTGAACATTGGAAGTTGTAAAGTTGCCTTTTTTTTAATGTGTTTATTTAATAGTTAGAAATAGACAAACGTCAACAATGGCAATAAAAAGGTAGTTGCAGCAGGGTACATGCATACGTGACAATGGGACAAATTTGTTGCATGTGTACAATAACAGTCCGGGTGCTCACGCGGAGGCTAGGCTTCAGTTGCTCATGCATTCGGTCCCACTTCAGCTGCAGCTTAGCAGCTTATAGGCTGTCTACCGAGCGCAACAATGAAGCCAGTACCGCGCCCAAGTGATGCACCTCATCGTGCCTACTGCGCCTCTAGGGTGTGTCGATGTCCTGCAGATTTCTGTGGCCAGAGGGCACAGGGATGTCATCTGCTTCAATTGCAGTGTGTGGCAGGAACATCGTGAGTTGGAGCCAATGGTGTGCATGCCGCGCTTGTGCGCAATAATAGTACAGCCAGAGATCAGTGGCACTCAGCCACCTTGCTCGAACGGGTTCTTCACGCCCCATGCCAGCCTAGGCTGTTTGCCCACCCAGGTCAGTTGGGTCAGCAGTGACTGGAAACAGTCGAAGAAGACTCTGATAAGCGATATTGGGATATTTACTAATAGGTGGATGAATTTAAGCTGGACCACCATCTTAGCCATGGCTATCCTGACAGCCATCAAAAGTGGCAATCTGACCCACATGAAGACTTTCTCTTCCAGCCATGTGACTACGGCACAGTAATTCTCCTGCCACAGTCAGTCCAGGTCAGTGCTAACCCATAAACACAGATACGGGATGGAGGCACCCACCCACTCTAGTGGAAACTCGATTGAAAACTATTTGGTCGCCTCCGTCAGAAGGAAAATGACAGACTTGAACCAATTTGAATTTATTCAAGTCCAACAAACTACACTTCCACCCCGTAAACCACGAAATCCTGCAAAGTTGTGTTTAGATGCTAATATAGTCTCTCGACTGGCTCTACCTCGTAGATGAAAGAGATCAGACAACTACGTTTCTTCAGGTGGCTTTCTGTTACCGCTAAGGTGGAGGAGTGTCGCCCCACTGCTCCCAGAGCTGGAAAAAGGAAAAATAAAATGATAATAACATAGATATTAACATTCTATTTTTTTTTAGCCAAGGGGTTGGGTTAGGGTGTGGCGGGGCTTGTGCCACAGGGGGAGAAATGGTTCATGCACTTAAGTGCGCATGATGGTTTGGCAGGTCGTCTTGGGCCGGTCAGTCTTGTACATGTTGCATGTTCTCCACAGGCTGTAATACACAGCCTGGGTGGAGAACATGCACTGGCTGCATGTCCCGTCTGAGCGCCAAACCGTGGCACTCAGACCAATCACAACGCTGCACTGCAACATTGTGATTGGCTTAGGTGAGCCTGTGTGCTTCAGGGGGTTTTCAGCGAAGGAGGAGAGGTGGAGGAGAGACAGAGCCCCATGACGGAGGAGTGATGGAGGTGGCCATGAGGAGGTAAGTGTGTATTTATTATTTTATTTTTTATATTTTTTAGTGTGAACTAAATAGATCCTCAGGACTCTCTTCTTAGTCCCATGGTTACAGAACCTGTGATGGGACAGATTTGTATCTTGGTGATTAGTGAACCTTCATATTGTTGTATCAGTACTTTCAGTATGAGCAAGAGATGTTTGAAACCCAAGTAGATCTTTTCTTCCAAGTAGTTGGACTAGAAAGTAGCTCCTTAGAAAGAAACGTATTGTGGCCAATGAAAGGTCGCATGAAGGCAGTGGAATGAGCAGATGATGGCGTACTGGCCTTGTCATTGGAGAAGACATTGCTTGGTAATGCCCTGTCCTAGCAGATCAAAATACTGCTACTATTTTTGTGAAAGATGACTTTCTGGTGCTGCGGTCATTACCCAAATCAAAATGGAAACCCATAGAATAGTGGCATTTTCTCAGCCTGATCTTTCTAAAGCATTATCTCAATAACACTTATCTGTTAGAGCCAGGCCTGCTAAGTGTTACGTTCCAGTTCTCTATTTTTTCTTCTTTATTCTCTTTATTTTATACGTTTACTGTTGACCCATTTTTGATCAGGTCTTTTAGTTTTGCACTCTTTTGATATCAATAATGGTGTTCACCAGGTTGGGTACCCTGTATGTGACACCCTCAGTTCAATGTTGTGTACTGCTGTAGGTGGTTCAGCGCATATTTCTACAGCTGCATCATTCCAAGTTTTTTTTAATGTTTCTTTTTATTGAAAAAAACAAAAAAAACAAGCATGGCATATACAAAACATAGGAATGCAAAGACTTTACGAGGGTCGAGCATCATATCTTCAAATGTTACAATAAACAATATATTGAAGGGGGAGGGGGGGAGAGGACACAGAGGAACAGCAAAAGTAATCAATAAAAATAAGGGGTCAGGGGGAAAGTGGAATATCAAGGACCGCTGTAACTGGTGGTACACATATATCCCCTCTATATCTATTCCAAGGGCCCCAAATCTTGCTCCATTTCCGGGGGCGCCCCCGAGCCAAGTACACAGTTTTCTCTCGAAACATACACCAATCCATGTTTTTTACCCACACGTCAATCGTAGGAGGCTTCTGGGATCCACACAGCTGTGCAATGTTCCGTTTGGCAATCATGGCCCCGAGAGTCACCCACTGGGTTTGTGCCACATTATGATCAGTAGGCTCCCAGACATTTAGTAAACAACGTCTGGCCTCTGGCAAGAGAGCCACACCCGTGACCTCCTGCATTACCGCGTGGACTCTGCTCCAATAGTCAAACACTTCCCGACATTCCCAGATGATATTGAGGAACGTCCCCAGTTGACCGCAACCCCTCTGACACAGACCCTCCTCAGATAGCCCCATCCAAACCAAACGGGGACCCGTGACGTATACCCTATGCAATATTTTAAGGTGAACCAATCTTAATCGTGCTGGAATCTCGACACTTCGGAGTGGAGATCGACAACTGCCAGTCCTCGTCATCAAGCTCAAGGCCGTCACGGGTCCACTGATCACGCAGCTGCAATAAAAGGTCCGCCCTATGATTAATCAATTTCTTTTACACTAGGGATATGGTGCTATCAAGCATATGACCATCCAAGATGCGATCCTCTAATGGGTGGATTCCGGAATCTCTTCCCCTTCAGGGAAAACGGAAGTCCGTGCATGTCTAATCTGAGCATAACAAAAGTATTCCATCCCTCCCAATTCAAACTCAGTCTGCAAGGCCGCAAATGATTTCACCTGTCCCTTCACCCATATGTCTCCGACCTTGGAAATACCAATAAGATCCCACTTGTCGAACCCTTTAGTGTTCGAAAGTTTGCCGAACTTGTCAGAGCCGAAAAGTGGGGTAGCCAAAGTTAAACGGTCCTTCCAGCCTAATGAACTGGTAGCATCACGCCAGACCCGCACAGCAGTCCTGGTCGGTCCCGTCAAAGCCTTCATCACCGATTTAGAATACAGCGCTTTATAATAATTACCACCAGGTAGTAACCACCTATCCATGGCGAAACCGGGATTCGACACAGGGCCATACATACCGTGATTAATGGCTGCCAACTGCGACGCCCAATAATATCTCTTAATATCAGGGAGAGCGATGCCCCCATCATACCATGGGAGCGTTACTTTAGCTAGCGCAATACGCGGTCTGCCGTCCCATAATAACTTTCTCTGCAAATCCTCCACCAAGCGAAAGTAACTAGCCGGAACAATATCCAGCGTGTTCTGAAGGGCGTACAGAAAATGAGGGAGCGACATCATTGTAAAAAGGGCCACCCGCCCAAGCATAGACAATGGGAGTTTTCACCAGCCCGCAACATCTCGCCTTAACCGAGTCAAGGGATGGAGAAGGTTCCTCTCGTATCGAACAGTAGGGTCTATGGAAATATAGATTCTTCATTCCAAGTTTTGAAGGCGTAGCAGCAAGGAGTGATCGCACACCAGAAAGTTGTGTTTATAGTTTGCAAAGATGTGTTAAGCCACATGGTAGTAAACTGAATATAGTTTCCGCATTCTGTTACTATGTCTTTTCAATTGCTTGCATTGATGTCATTTTCAATTGTGTAGTTTTCACCCTTAGCCCATATGGCTATGTTAGATGCTGAGAGGAAAGCTTAATGTGGCTGTTATGGAGCTGCACACTATATAGTATCCAAAATATAATGAAGTAGCTGAAGCACAATATTAAGTACTTATTTGTTACATTTTATTATGTTAATTGAGCCACCTTTCGGTCCTATCTAAATTCTAGGCTCCATGTGAGTTCAGGCTCCCAGGATGTGTGCACTCACAAGTTCAGAAAACTAAGACAGTGTATGGGGTTCGCTGGGTGCCAAGCCTTGTCCTGTCAGTCGCCCTGCAGGGGAACCAGGAGAGATTCGTCCCAGTGAACCAACAGGCCAGAGGCTGCCCCAAAGTTGCTCAAGATACTGATCAGGCAAGGCCCTGTGGAAATGTACCCTTTTGAGGGAACACTAGAGCAGGGTCACCCTCTCGTCCACGGGTCCAAAGGCTAACAAAAGAGATCGGCACTGAAGTGAAGTGAAACAAACCAAGATTATTAATCACTCATGAGTGGGACCACGTCCGAACATGCAGTGTAATCGCATGGGAAGAAAAACTGGAAGAAACAAGTTTAAGCACGGAAATAGCTATAGGCAAACGAGAGCAGATGGGTGACCATGTGGTCAGGAGATGAGGAGGGGGAGTAAGGAATGTTTTTGGCTGCAATACGCAATCATTTGATAACATCTGAGACCAGGTGCACCAGCAGCTGCAGCCCCCCAGCATGTACATCAGATTGACTATGTCAGAGAGGTCAGGTAAGGTTGAGGACACAGGCTGGGTGAAATGGCGAACAGAGAACAAAATGAATACGACAAACTAAGGTGACAGTAAAATGGCTGCTGCTTATGCTAACATAGAATTTACACTTTTCCACAGCCCAATCTATCTGGCCTGGCAGAGGAACAGCAAAACATGGTCTGCATAAGGTGCTATCCTATCTTCTGTTGCTAACGGCCAGTAAAATTCCCACACCTTTGCGTCACATTTCACCCAGACCGCCAGTAGCTCAATAGCTGGTCCAAAAAGGAGGAGGGGAGAGGACAACCTTGCCTGGTGACTAGCCTGATGGGAATCTAGGTTACAAGGTTTTATTTACTCTCATCTGCACTTTTGGGGTCATGACCTTGATGGCATTGATGTAAGCTCGATCGGGGGGCAAACCTTATCTTGCAGGGTTTTGAATGCTTTTTCAAAATCAATAAGCAAAAGTGCTGCCTGACCTCCCAATGACCGAATGCTGGCCAGCCCCAATTGACCCTTCTGATGCAGCATCATGTGCTACGATGGGAGATGAAGCTGCATTGGTCCGGGTGGACCAAGAGGGGCAACAACCTCTAGAGACGATTAGCTAGTAACTTGATATAGATCTGGACCTCTGTATTAATGAGGAAAATGGGTTGTATTACACTGGATAACCATCCGGACCAGGAGATTTCCCCGAATTTAGATCTGAAAGTTCCTTGCCCACAACCCCGAGCATAAGCGGTAGGTCAAGGGCATCTCTTCCTACCAGAGACATCCCAGACAGCGGTATGTCTGTGACCAGCAGAGTCTCCGATTCACAGCCTAGACGGGCGTGTTCCTCGTAGAGCACCTCATAGTATTTTTCAAAGACAGACGTGATCCCCACAGACTCCACCACCATCCCCACAAACCCTTTTAGCACTCCTGGCACCACCCTGAACTCCATGCTCTTCATTGCCAGCCAGTGCAGGAGCTTGCCCAACTTATCTCCCCATTCATAGATATTAGGTGTAAAGGCCATCCTACATTTACGGTTCTCCTCCAGCACAGCTGGCCCAGGGAGGTCCTGTCAAGGACTAAGTTGCTCTGCATCTGGGTCGTCGGGGGATTCCAGGCCCATTGTTCCTTCGACAGTATAGATGTTTCTAACTCTTTAATCTTGGACAACTGTTCTCGTTCTTTGCCCCTGGCGTAGCATAGGGCGACCCCCGGCTAAGAGGAATTACAGGCACCCATAGAACTCTGACAGAGTCCACAGTGCCCTTATTTAGGTCAAGAAAGGCCCTCCACTCCTCAGGCAAGTATTCGGAGAAGGGCTCATTGATCAGGAGCCAGGCATTAAACTAACAAATAAGGCGCTCTTCTGTTGGAGGAGCACCAAAATTCACTGTTACTGGGGTATGATCAGAGATCCCTTGAGGCAGTACAAGAGACCCGGTTGTGTCTAGGAAGTCAGTGACTGGGAGGAAAAGTAATTAATGTGTGGCAACAAACCATATGCTGCTGACGCATGTGTATATTCACGTCAACTGGGATTCCATATTCGCCAGATATTACTTAGTCCCAATACAGTTGTCCAGTCCACCAGACCCCTCCCCTGTGGGCTGTCTGTGGTCTTATACCAGTTCTGTGCATCCATCATATTATTAAGGTCACCCCGTACTAGTGTCACCCTTCGTTGTAGGGCACTTAAGAGCTGGCTGAGGGTCTCCATTGTAGATCAGGCCATGGCGAGGGGAACGTATACACTAATCAGGTTGTAGGGGGTACCCTCTATGGAGCCCTCAAGACCCACATATCTTCCGTAGGCATCCATAGTCACCTTAGAGACTCTCCTTGAGCCTCAGGAGCAACCCGCATGAAACACTGTTGTATCCCCAGCTGGCCAAAAACTGGCAATTATCGCCCTGTAGGCGAGTCTCCTGAGGCATCAGGATTGCTGGGTTGTGTTGGTGTCTAGAAACCAATTAACGTTCCATGTCATTAACAAAAGGCACCCATGGCTTGGGTATAGATAGGAGCAGAGGTGAACAAATGTAGGTTGCAGACAGCCCCATAATGATAAGACAGTAAGAAAATGCATAAAGAGGCCTCTGAAATGTGTCCTCTGCGTGTGAGACACGCGCGCTGCACCTGGAGGGACATGAAAAACAGACAACTTGAACCAAAGAGCAAAACCCATCCCCAACTAAATCTGGATTGGTGTAATAAGATGGTGTAGCAGCTAACCTATCCACAGCTCCACCTGGGGAACAAGTTCAATGAGCAATAGTATGGGATACATTGCTGCTGGTGTGCAACAAGGAGTTCTTCATTAGACACAACAGTGGAGCCTTAACCCCTCCTAGGACTTCAACACAGGTGATATACCCCTACTACTCGGTGGTTGCCCCCAGGGGCACATCCTGGCCTGTGGACCTTCAACAGCAGTTTGGCTTTTACACTCCCCCCTCCAACTTCGTAGAAGTCTCCGCATCCAATGCGGCCTGCTTCTGCTGCTGAGAAAGCTTCCGCCGTTGTATCTTCTCCATCACCCCAGACCTCGCCTTCCGGATTTGAAGATGGTAGTCGATGCTAGAGGTTTATGCAGTGTCAGGGTTGCTGCTTAGTAAACCAGGCCCAAGCCTCTTCCGGGGTGTTAAAAAACAAAAGGACTTTGAATCGCGGAGCACCCGCAGCTGTAGAAAAGTCCCATGTTGCACAACTTCTGCTTCACTTGGTCATACAATTTCCACTCTTTCTGGACACGGCAAGTGTAACTGGGAAAGATCAATATGTGCCCAGATTGGTACATCAATTGCCCCTTCACCCGTGCCCCTTTTAGGAAAATGTTCTGGTCTCCATAGTTCAGAAATTTCAGTATCATCGGGTGGGGCTCCTGGCGGAGGCTTCTGGGCTAAGTACCAATTGGCTCTTTTAATGATAAAAGATGGGGACAAGTCACCCTTGTCTAGCCTGGACTGGATACACTGTTCCAGGAATGTTTCTGGGGTTGAGCCCTTGGCTCCTCCCAGGAACCTGACAAACCATCAGGGCTCTATTTTCAGGCCCTGTTTTTGGCATCCTCTGCCTAGTCTTGTAGATACTTAGCAGATTGCGAGAGGAAGACCATCTCGGAGGCGAGGCCCCTCATTGTATCTTCCAGTTCAAATATCCTTCCTTCTGCCTCAGTCACCTGGACCACTGCCTGGTGGAGGTCCTGATGCAACAGAGGATGGTAGGTTGATTCTCATCCCCAGGCAGGCCCAGCCCAACATTAAGTGTCCTCAGGGGAGTGGCCCCACAGACCACCCTCGGCGTTGGAGGGTGGTGTAAGGGGGAAAGGGCCCCTCCCCCACGCACTTACTTCCGATCAGACAGATCTCTCAGATTCTTCAGCACCCCTCTATGCCTCCTAACTACTGTTTGAAAGGGCCCCAGTGCAGTTGTGCAACAGTCTGGCCTCCAGAAACCACGCTGCCCCCTGCCAAGGTAGGCCGCTGGCCACCCGACTCCCAGCACTGCTCCTCCTGGCACCGCTCAGGTTGCTCTCGCTGCATGGTCCACCGATGCAGGGCTGCACATGTGCTTTGAATGGTCCTGAGCGCCTCTCAGCCAGCACTGGCTGCTTCTCTCCCTGATTTGTGGAATGCCGCAGCATCAGTCCTCTGGGTGCCCACTAGGCCTATGCCTCAACCCCAGTCCTCCATCTTGTGAGAACAGCCCTCCGCTACCATAGCACAGGTTTGGCTGACACCCCGCTGTCTCTTCTTTCTCAGCCAGGGAGCTCACTGAGCCCCGCACTGACCTGATTTGGAGCACACCAGAACCCCAGCAACATTTCTCCCTGACAGCCGGGCGGGAGCTTAGGAGAGCGTGTCCACCATCTTGTTCATCCAGGCCATGCCCTCCTGCCCGAGTAATTTTAAGTTCTGTTTTATATCCCACTGCTTTGCGCTTTCTGTTTTACAGGCCTGGGGCTTGTTTTTCTGTCTCGCTTTAGTTTTTTCTTTTGTTCTCCCACTTATATCTCTAATGATGTATAATTTCCTGGATGACCCTCGAAGCTACAGGTACAGAGTTTCTAGTCACTCCTGGAGCCAGGGTTCATTTGAGCACCAGCTGAGGTTGCCGCTGTGACCCTTTTCTGGTTCTCTTGGTGACTCTTCTTACAGTCTGTGTAGACTCATGATTATCACTCATGTCAATAATATACACATGCAGCTTAATATGCAAAGTGCTAGCATTAGAGCATATGCACGAAAACTAAAATTGTAAAGTGGAACAAATTGTATATAGGATAAGGTGAAAAAGTAGCACACAATGATAACCTGGTGTCAACTCGAGACCAAGAGTGGTGCTATATGTAATGACAATACAAGTAATGTATTACTAAAAATATAGAATATAGACATTATTGTAAGCAGAGTACAGTGTGAAGATAAGCAAAAAGTATGTAGATTTTGAGCAAAGTACGTTTGTAACCAGATATGAGAATGATGTGATTATGTCAGGTTTAGTAAATTAACTTTTGACCTGATTTTGTAATGTGGACACAAGTTTCTTATCAGAAGGAAGAGCATTCTTTAGTCTGGGTGGTTGTAGTGTGCCACTTGGCATCCCGTAACACAGCATGGACAGTGGTGAAGTGAGGCATGCTTGAGGTTCTGTCCAGGACCGTTATTTTTGTGTGGCTCTCCCATCATTTTTACCTTCGGCCTGGGGCTCTGCTGTTGCAGCGAGGATTGGCAATGCCAATGTATCTGGCTTTAGAGCAGAGGTCTTCAAACTTTTGGATGCTGAGACCCCCCTGTCAACATTTTGAAGCGTAAGGACCCCCTCCTGACAAAAATTTCTAAACCTGTAGGCAGGGCTACTAGAATTATGAGGCAGGTGAGATTGTGTGGGAAGAAAATGTAAGTGATGTTATGTGATGCCGTGTATTTTTCGGATAGCATTGCTTCATTATTTTGACATTTTTTACACACAGTAACAATGAGGGAAGATTTCATCCCATCAGTACCCATTTATAACCAAAATACAGCAATTAACATCAGAAAGATTTCTAGTCAACCTTTGAGAAGGGCCTTCCACTCCGCAGGAATACGTGCTGCCAGATTAGAAGCTCACCTGGCCCTGGCCAGGAGAAGCAGAGGTCCCTTAAAAACCTGGTTGTTTTGTGCAGAGTTAAGCAGTTTACCCATGCAGTTTTCCTCTCACCCCCTCCCTTCCATCCCTCTCTCCTCACCCCGGATCCCTCTCTCACTTTGCAGGCCATTTTCTTTCACCCCTTTTTACAACATCTGAACTCTCCCCATTCAACCTCTCACTTCACCTTTAATCACCTCTTGCCATTTTGTCTTTTCACTGTCCTCATCTCGAACAGTCTCTCACATTTATCTCATGGCCTCTCTGGTCCCGTCACCTCCTGTGCCCCTTAGCACTTCTCATTCTCCATTCAAATTTTTGTCTATTTGTTTCTTACACCTCTCCAGTCCCCCCATTCAACTTTCACATCTCCCCTTTGTTCTAACAGAAGCCCTCACCTTTGGCTCACACTCACTCCTTGTGTGTCCACACTTCTCTTTGGCAATTCACATTTCTCCTCATCCCTGACCTCTTCAATCGAATTACCTCACTCCTTTGCTATCCTCTCATCCTCTCATCACTCCTCACCAAGCATATGGGTTGGACCCGTATGCTCCTCTTGGCCTGTGCCATTCTGCTTATTGTTCCCTAATTTAAGAAGGCATGAGTTGTCTGTCTCGCTGTTTTGGTGCAGGCAGCGCAGTTATGGAACTTGCACCCTCCTTTGCTTCGCTCCACCAAGAATCTATTATCCTTTAGGAAGATATAAAAACCTTTCTCTATGCTCTGTAGGTCACCCCAATTGGCTGGTTCTCCTTCTCCTTCTGTGTGTTTATCATTTGCCTACAAGCAGCAAATGATTATTAGCCCCAGAACATTTTTTGGTAACAGTAGCGCACTACAAATGTAAATAATAATAATAGCCAGAAGCAGGGGAGTCACTAGACCAGAAATTGGGAGGGGACTAACACTCCTAGCCAGGGCTGGTCCTAACACTAGTCGCACACGGTGCAACAGTCTTTTGTGGTGCCCCACCCCAGTTTCCTCCTTCTCCATGAATTTCTTTGCTGCCACTCACCAACAATGCACCTTATCTCTCTATAGCACCTTTCTGACAAACATTTCATTTTTTATAGCGCTACTCATAGTTTACTCACACTCAGTTCTGTGATCTGCATGGTACTCGTTTTTTGTAGCAGGCACATTAACCCTCTGCACACTGTGTGGGTGACAAGAGCGCCCATGTGAGTGCACGGTGAGCGATGCAACAGTGCGAGAGTAGGGTAAGAGGAGGGACTGCAGGGTGAGTGAAGTGGCGCATGAATTTGGGTGCGGATGCAAGTTCAGAATGGGACGAATGAATGAATGATTACTGATAGGCTTGTTTGAGTGAGTTGCATATTGAGCAGTGAGGGGGTCAGGTGAGTGAAGTGTCACATGAGTGCAGGATGAGTAGTGTACTCATGTGACTGAAGGGTGAGGTATAGGCTGAACAGCGCAAGTGCATTGTGAGTGCAGAGTGATCAGGGTGAGCGTGAAAGTGCAGGGCGAGAATGAGGAGCGAGTTGTCTGAATGCAGGGTGCATTCCCAGACACTTGAAGTAACTCAGCATATTATGGACGGCGGTGTAGGGTTTAAGATCTAAGTTAAACTACTGCGGCACTAATCGAGAATCGAGGGTGGAGGAAATAAATAATGTGCTGATCCTGCAACAAACTTACAGTCCTATGGTTAGGGTTGCCAGCAGATTATTGTGATGGCCCACTCGGTACAAAAATAAGCAGTCACCTAAAGATGTATTTTCAGCACTTATGTGCATACTTCGAACAGCAAATATAAATAGAAAGCACTTTTAATTGTGTTCTAGGGCTGCCTCAATGTAAATGTAAATGTAAATTGATATTTGTATAGCGCACTACTCACCTGCAAGGGTCTCAAGGCGCTTGTACGAATACCGCTGTGGAACCCATCCTGGCTTTCCCTGTGAGGCGTCCACCCCTGGGCACCCCCAAGGTGGAGGCCAGCCATCCTTAGGGTTGTGGGTGCCGTTGTGGGGGCCGTTGTGGAGATTAAGCAAGCTATTGCCCAGAGTTGCAGAGTGGCACTCCATGATTGGAATAGGCACCGAGGCGAGAATTATCAGGTCTGTGGAATTTTGAGCCCAAGACCCGCCGAGGCGGGGAATTGAACCCTGGTCCTGGGCCAGACCTCTGCATCAGGAATGATCCATGACTGAAAAAGAGAAAAAAGACAGAAAAGTCATATAGCTAATGCATACATACTTTTGTATTTAAGTCTATTTAATGTCAAGTGGAGGTCTTTCCAGACTCTTTAAACTAAACAGGCAGGCATTTTTCTTTTGGCAACCCTACTTTATATTCCTTTTCATTGAATGCATTCTCACACTACAGCAGTAATTGTAAAATACAAATGTAAGGCACGGGCACAGTGGGGGGCCAGGGGGGTACTGAAACCAGGAAAAAAACGAAGCCTCTGTAACTAGTTTACAAAGGCATGTAAATATGCAAATGGTTTTTAATGACCTGTGAAAAACTTGGGCCTGCCAGAGATGACTCCAGACACTGCCCAGTCAAGCCTCCAGCAGATCGAGTTGCACTGTAGCAGCCCGGGCTGAGACATGACGAGGGAGGAGGGGGGCTGATGCCCTTGGACCTGGGAAGAAGTGTGACTGGGAAGGCGCGACCCCCTTTGCAACGCTCCACGGCCCCCCTGGGGGTCGCGCCCCACAGTTTGAAGACCCCTGCTTTAGAGGAATGTTGTATGGTCGTGTACTATTTTCTTGCCAGTTCTTAATCTATTTTATAGTAGTTTTTTATGTGCATTTGTGATGTATTCTTGACTTTTTAAAGTTTTTTTTTTCTATAAAAGCTGGATAAAGTTTTAAATAAAAAATAATGTATGGTATTGTGAAGTATTATAGGTCAATAGTATGGGAATTAATATGTGTTTGTGTGGAAGCAAAGCTCTGTAGAATAATATTGGTGTAGGTCAAAGTTGCATCGTCAAGCCAGACCCAAAGATCCATGTAGGTTAAGGAGTGCCTTCCTCCCATCTCTGCAGCTGCCAGAGAAAGACAAACACCATAAAGTATCTAGTTATCTCAGACACTTTTACAGCATTACAATATCATGCGTGTGTCCCTGAAAGTTCAAGCTAAGCCATCCGGATAAATAAAATGATCACAACTGGTGGATGGCAAGCATGTTTTTGTGAAAGCACACTACTTCTGCCCAATCAAAACATTTACTCCTGAATCTCAACATGTCGGTGCAACCAAAGCCCCTCTCTAGTGTCACTCACATCAGTTATCTGGCTACAGCTGCTCTGTCAAGCCAGACCATAACCAGTGCAATACAAATTGCTCATGTCATGAAACTGCTCTATTTGCAAATTTGTGGGACTTTTTCATACAGGATCATGGTGCTAATTCGAGTCCCTAGTGTGAAGTATGAGTATCTGCAGGACAACACGTATTGTGAAGGATGTCAGCTTGCATAAAGGGAGTGGCTATAACCTGATGAAAGCAAAGGTGAATAACTTTGTTTGCAGATCCCTGTGGTTAACTGAAACAGCTTCTTACAGAAACCAGACTTTTCCTACTTTGGTTCCTGAAACAAAAAAGATTAAACGACGAACTGTTTGATTCACAAACTTCGTACACTTACAGAGAGAAGCAGACTGAAAGTGTCCTAGGGGCAAGTTGAGCTTACTTCACTGGGGCCCAACTTCTTAGGGGGTGGATCCACCCTATAGAAAGAGTAGGTAGACAAGTCTACCTGTATACCCCCCCGACTTGTCCCCTGCCTACATGCTTTTGTGAAATGGCCCTTAAAATCCACATACCTCTCCTTTTCAGGTGTCATTCACGGTTAGGGTGACCAGATTTTGAGAAACAAAAACCGGGACAGGTCAGACATAAAAGTAGGACTGCAGTTTTTAGTCTTACTTCTATATCTGGCCTGTCCCGTTTTTTGCATAGCCTTGTAAAAATATATGCACATATATACATATACACACATAGGCTTGTAAATGTATGTGTTTGTACACATATATATACCCAAGCTAGGTGTGTGTGTGTGTCTGTCTGTCTGTCTTTGTCGCAGGACCACTTCACCCTCAGCTACTCCTGCCCTCCTCCTTACTCTGTCACTCCTGGGAGCAGGCCGTCGTTCCCCTACTGTGCTTAAGGTGACCAACCGTCCGTAAATTTCACAGACAGTCCGTAATTTCGGCCGTCTGTCTGTTGTCCGTGAAGGATTCTTTAACGGACGCCATTTGTCCGTAATTTTAACCGGGCACCGGCCGCAACACCCTGGCGCTCACAGCTTCCACCCACCTCACTTCTTGACTCTGATGCTGTTGAGGTCGGGTGTAACAGACTTCAAGGCAGTACCAAAGCTCAGATACCCAGCAGCATTCCAGAGGCACAGCGGGATGGCAACCCTCACACCTTCAGCCCTTGATGGGCTGTTAAGAGGTGCTTGAAGGTGACTGAGAGGGAGGGGCAGCAGCTTCAGGAGCAGGGGCATCTATTCAGATGCAAACTGACCTGAATGCGTCATGTCTCTGCAATTTAGAGGGGCCTCACACATTCCCTTTCCGCCCAGGGTTCTCTTCAGAGCTTAATTACTGTCACTAAATTGTAAACAAACCTCGGTTTTTCAAACATGCAGTCTATAATGTAATAAAATAAAGAAATGGCACAATCGCACCCACACTGATTAACAAAGTATGGAGTATAGTCCGTTCTCTTGGAGTATCTCCTTTAAGTACTGTACATCACAAAGGGGGATGGCAAAACTTACATTTTGGAAAGAGAGCCTGTCTTCTCGTTGTCTTGTCCAGGAGGGGGTGAGGAGCCCTACATCACCCTGGAAGAGACCAAGATGATACTAGAATACTGCATGCCCACCCCTGTGACAACCCTGGTGGATCCTGTTCCCCCTCCTGTGATGGCTCCTGACCGCCCCCCCCCCCCCAGTGATGGCTCCTGTCCCCCAAAGTGGTAGCTGCTGTCATATCCTCCCCCCCCCCCCCCCCCCACACCCCCCTGTGATGGATCCTGTCTCTGCCCTGGGTGGCTCCGGCAGCGAGGGTGAAGTTCTTGATGGGCCTCTTCTCAAAAAGGCTCAGCTCAAAATTAATATGAAAAGGTGGGCGAGTGAGCACGTGAAGGGATGGGTGGGTGGCAGGATGAATTAGTGAAAGGGTGAATGGATGAATGAAAGATTGAAAAGATGGATAATGAGAGGATGGATGGATTGATGAGTGAGTGGAAGGATGGAAGAGAGAAAAGGTAAATAGCTGGATGTATGGGTGGATGGGTAGCTGGATGGGTAAAAGGGTGAATGGATGAGTGAAAGGATTGATGAGTGAAAAGGTGGATGATGACTGGGTGGACGGATGGATGAGTGAAATGATGGATGGATTGAATTGATAAGTGCAAGGGTGAATGGATGGACAGATGAGTGAAAGGGTGGATGTAAGGATGGAGTGAGTGAAAGGGAGGGTAGATGGACAAAGGATGAATAGATGAGTGAAGGAGTGAAAGGATAAATGGACGAGAGAAAGGATTGATGAGTGATAGGGTCAATGGATGGATTCATGAGTGGATGAGTAGATGGATGGTTGGGTGGATGGATGGAAGGAAGGATTGCTAAGTGAAAGGGTCGATGGAGAGAGAAAGGGAGGATGGATGGATGACTGAAAGGGTGGATGGGTGGAAGGATGAGTGACTGGGTGGAAGGATGAGTAAGTGAAAGGATGGCTGGATGGGTGAAAGGGTAAATGGCTGGATGGATGAGTGAGTGAATGGATGGATGGATGAGTGAATGGATGGATGGGTAGAAGAGTGGATGGATAAGTGTACAGATGGATAGGGTTAAAGGGTGGACGGATGGATAATGGATGGATGAGTGAAAGGATGAATGAAGGGATGGATGAGTGAAATGATAGATGGAAGGAAACATGATGGATAGGTTTGCAAATGGTTGAATATGTTTGGATATGGCTGGGCTTACCTATATACTATTGCGCGACCTCTGATGCGTCTGTAAAACGTATCCAATTGTCCTGAATTTGTGTCCTGAATTTTGACCCTTTGTCCTGAATTTTTACACTTGCCGTCCTGAATTTGCACCAATGCCAGTTGGTCACCCTAACTGTGCTGCCTGACCGAAACAAAAATCTTTCTGAAGATATTTCAGTCTTCAGAGGTGCCTGTGAATGGAGCGTATATCTTTACAGTGACCATTGCCCCAAAAACCGGGACATTTTCCTAAAATATAGAAAAGTGTCGGGACACCGGGACAGTCCTCTTAAAACCGGGACTGTCTGGGGAAATCCGGGACGTCTGGTCACCCTATGCATGGTGCCAATGAAACGGAGGAAAACGGGGTTGAAACGTCTTTCTAAAAATACATAATGGTCGCAGTAACCATTAAAAAGGCTTTAGGATGTGGCCTTTTCCATGTATAGTAAAATCAAGTTTTATTCGGTTCGAAGCCCTTACGTGCTCTTAATTTGGCCACCCCCCATTTCTTTTTTCCAGAGATATTACAGTTGCCCGGTACCAAGTCCGGCAAATAGACAGACCCATTGGGGAGTTTCCCAACCCAAGCCGCCTCCTCCCCCCTCCCCCTTTCCTCCCCGGCTTGTTCCTTCATGTTGTTTACAAGTACACCGCTGCACAGTGCAGCACGCAGCGCCAAGAACGCACCGAGGCCGACCTCACTGCGGTCATGGTTGTCGCTTCGTGGGCAGCAACATTCATTCCACTGTTAGCAAACTGCATAAATGTTCAAAAGGTTATACAGCAGCTGGTGCCGCCACCTAGTGGTAAAGTTCTGTAGGATATTGCTTTTATTAATTCAGTGGCTCTAGTCTAAAGGATTAATGGTGGTATTGCTTTTTATAATGCGAGCTCTATGCTTCCGGTATTAGTTTTAAAGCGCTGTACATTACATTTTTGGTGCAAAAAACGAATAACATTGGCTGTAACACTGACGCACATTATCAGCAAGCAGTAAATTACTGTTGAAGAAGGGAAAGCACGCCCATAAAGAGAAAATAAAATAAGAATGCGAGATACATTGAAGAGGAATATTTAACATTGGTTGGCGAAGGAAGTTGGGAGTATGAGACGTTAGAACACTGACTGGTTAAGATAAGACATAATTAGACGAGCTGTTGCAGGTCAGGGTAACCAAAGGCGTATAATAGACGAAACCTCACGCAATAGTAACTTTATCCCTTTAGGGTGGGTGAACCTCAAAAGTGACTAAATTAACCTGAGCTCAACCCCTTGGTAGCTTTGGCGCAGGGCAGACTGGCATAATTTAGGGCAATATGTAAAGTATTTCTGCAGTTCCAAAACGGCATTGAAGTCAAAACCCCAAACGATTAAAATCCTAAACTACATTTCAAAAATAGAGTAAATTTTAATAACCAACATGTCACAAGTGCCAAAAATCCAGTAAAGGGGAGCAGAGATATCAGTCTTTAAATTTTTAAGTGAAAATGATGCTAAAAAGTGCTGAGCACAATGATAGTTTATGACCACAGTAGGCTGGGACCTAGCTGCAGTTTAAAGATGATTGCAATGGACCCCGAGGTTGGATGCACCAAGCAGGATGGCCCAGTCAAAGTTTTACCTTCGGAATTAGTCTGCAAAACAGAAGTCAAAATCTCTCATTGGAGCAAGGCAGCAGGCTGAATTCGGTAAAGTCTCACCTAAGTTGGATAGGTATCGAGCCCGGTCCCGCTGAAGCCATTGATTTTAGTTGGAAAACCTCTGTGTGGGGAAAAGTCCAATTTCGTGCAAAGGGCCGTTGTCACATCGTTTAGAAACTTTTGGCACCTCACCTTGTCAAGATTTCTCTTGGGATGAGATCTCTGAAATGGAGCTCTAATTTCTCCAGTGGACAAGGCGCAGGCTGTATCTGACGAAGGCACCACGATGTCCGGCATCTTGTCGCCGAGGGTCTACTGAAACGGATTTGCAGAAGCTCCAGGCAGGACAAACTTGTTTCTTCAGCCCAACAAAGTAACACCTTCAACAGATCTACTTTGCTGGTTGGTCGCCGCACTTCAGAGGCTGAAAGTCAGAATTTTTCTTAGCCCTAAACTTTTCCATCGGTAAGCCTCCTTTCCCTCAGCTTTTCAGCTAAGACTCCCAGCCTTCAGCAACGGCCTTATGCACGGTTCAGTGCAGGACCAGATGAGGCTGGACAACTGGTCATCCAGGAAAAATGTGTCCTTCAGCTTGTTGTGTCTTTGGAGCCACACAGGAGGTTAGCCTTTGGAGTCCATGTCTTTCTCCTGGGTATAGAAGGGAGCAGTACCAGTCCTACAGAGCTCCTCTCTGGTACAGTAATACGTGTTCTGAGGAGTGGCACATTTATGGTTGGCACTAGCCTGTGGGTTTGGGTGAGTCCTGGCTTCTCTCTAACCAATAGGTTTAATGTTCCCAGGAGTTACCCTATCCACTTTTTCAGCAGTTCCTGTTTGCACTATTGCAAACAATTTCACAGTGCACCTTAATCCTAATCCAAGATCTGGGAGCTCTTCCTTAATTTAGCAGGGAATGAGTACCACCTTCTTTATGGTCACTCAGAACTGCTTCCCTCCCAATGGGTTTGGAGCCAGCCTGGGTGGGGGGAACAAAGGTTTATCCTTCTGTAGGTCTCACTGTATAAGTTAATGAAGTTCCTGGGTCCACCCAAACTGGGCTTCCTGCAAGGGGAGCAAACCACCTCTTTGCATCCAGGCCATTGTTTCTCTGATTGCAGCAATTTTTACACCTCCTTAAGGTAAAGCACTGGCAGACCAGCTGTCATATGTTAATGCTAATTAGTAGACTAACGGTTTAGGCAGGTAAAATGTAACTTTTGAAAAATTACTTTTTCTAAATATTTAGTTAAACATTGACTTTACCAATAAATTGGATTTTTACTAAATGTTATATATAGTATTTGAATAATTTCTGTGACTGGGTCCTGTCACAAGATCTAGATTTTACACTGCTGTAGTTAGACTACACATGTGAGGAATGAAGCCATGCTTTACAGGCCCACTCTTTGGATGGCATGATAGGTGCTACTGAGGGGGAAGGTAAATACAAAAATTAAAAAATCCAGTTTTTAATAAATGGAATTTAAAGTTTTTTCCCCCCATCTATTTTTGAATGTACTACAGTGATGGCTTACTTGTGGAAACAAAATCCTAGGAACCCTGCCTAAAATAGGCTTGGGTTTCGTCTGTGTACCGAGGTAGATCTCTGAGCAGTTCATCAAAGTTACTTGAAAGTATTGGCACCAGTAGTTGAGCCAAATAATCACAGAGGGCTTTCTCAAGTTTTAGTTGTCCGGTGTGACCATAGCGGTAAGATTCAAACATTTCAGAAGACTCATCAAAGCTCATCCTGAACAGGAGAGTGTCTCATTGAAGTTGATGTTCTTCATTGTTGTTTGCTGCAGTGGATTCCCATGCGATAAGAAGAGTAGCGCAAGGTGCAGATGATGCCAGTTAAAGAAAAAGTGCCACAGATTCTGTGCTGTGCTCTGGCCTCAGTCTAGATTCCAAGAAGGTGATTATCCTAGATGGCATTATCTTTAATTGTGAGGCAGCTCTTTTCTCAAAGATCATTGAGATTAAAGGGAGTCTTGAAATTGGATTATAATTCTGAACAGTTGCAGAATCCAGGTTCTGTTGTTCACAAGGGTTTGATAAGAGAAGCCGTAAGTCTTTGTAGTAGATCATCATTTTGAATTGAGGCGTTAGTGGGACCCGGCCAGTGCACGGACATTTCTTCGATTAGCTCCTTATCGCTATTGGGAGAGATGGTCAGCCCAGTACAAGGAGTGCTTGTCAGAGACAGCAGAAAGATCCTCTGTAGAAATTGAAGAGAATTAGTTCCATGTTTAGGTCAACTTTGAGTAAGTTTGAGATCCAGTAACTTGTGATCATGTGTCAGGAAACTGTTCCCTAATTTTTCTTCTTTTGTTGGAGTTACATAGTTTCTGTCTGAGTTTTAATAATTTAATGGAGAAGAATAAAGCAAATGTGTTGTCTTTGGAGTCCCCCAGTCTCGGCCTTCAGAAGATGTAGGTTTGTGATTTGATAAGTTAAACTTTTTTCAGTTCTATTTTTGTGCTGAGTTAATTTGTGAATTTAGACCGCTTTTGCAGAGTGTGGCTCTTTTGTAACTTTGCTCTCTCGTTAATGCATTTCAATGTCATATGCAGTTCTAGTGATTCTCCATATTAATAATCTTGTATTTTGAGTCTGAGAGTCTTCTAGAACCGTTGACAAGTTTTCCTTTTGTTTAGGGTCCACTTTGAAAGAGTGAGGAAACTATCAATGATGACTTTAGGATAAGCGCTGAAGTTCTTTAACCCCTTCGCTGCGGCGGCTATTCCGCCGCAGTGCTAAGGGGGCGGGGGGGGGCGCGGCGCGCCCATGCTGGTGACGGAACTGCTCCGTCACCAGCCGCGGTCGCGCTGTGCTCATGACGGAGCGGTTCCGTCACGGCCCCGCCCGCTCAATGGAACGCTCAGCGCAGGCGCGGAATCCGCGCCGCGCAGACGTGCCGAGTGGGCCGTGACGGAACCGCTCCGTCATCAGCACAGCGCGACCGCGGCTGATGACGGAGTGGTTCCGTCACCAGCAGGGGAGGGCTTAAATGGCCAAGTCTACAAACCGCTTTCAATTCCCTGATAATAAATAGCGGAGTTGAATTTGTAAGCTGCGGATTAAGGCTGCCTGGAGAAACACTCCAACACAAGTGAACCTTCTCACTTCTTTGAAAGGATGAGAGTTCAAGCAGTTGTCTTGGAGGGTAAAGTATCAGTAGCTTTGTTACACAGCAGCCACTCATTCAATACTTTTGTAGTCTCAAAGTAGATCAGTAGTCCTCCATCGTCAAGGCGTTACTGAACCCCATGACACCCACTATTCTCCTGTAAGGGAATTAGAAGCGGAGCATGTATTGTCTTTCCAGCTCGTCCGCAGGTTGCTTGGGTGCCATTTGAGTATAAGATATTTCTCGATAAACATTAATTTGACCTTTAGTAATGTCATAGGAGTTAGTAAAACTGGAATCACTGATTATATGGGCATAGCAAGGTAACTAGGCCTTTCCAGGTGGCCTAGGTGCATTTCCAACCTCTGAAATGTAGTAGTGAACTGAATCTTCCTCAATATGGTTGTGTCCATTAGAAGCATGTTGTGCTGTCTTGAGTCTACCTTAACCCTCACTGTGCCCTCTGTTTTCACCCAGTCCCAGACTGCACAAGAATGGATACATAAAACAGCTTGTTACCAGAAGTTCTCTAGAGGTTGAGGCTGCATGAGCTCGTCCACTGTTGAGTCGGAGCAGCTATCTCTGGCTAGGGTACCAAACGGCACATATTTTAGCGCCAGATCCACATTTCTATGTTAAGGTAATTCAGTTAAATGGGAAAATCAGAAAAAGGTGGTATTTTCTACTTTGACATATAAACTTGAAATATATAATAAGAGATAAACCACTTCAAAGTATTTTGGGGAGGTCTACAATAATTCTAAATTATCATTAATGCAAACAAAAGCAGATTTGACAGCTAGGAATGAGTATTGGTCATTTTCCATAAAATTGTATCATAAAAATGCCAGCTCTGGCTGGTCCAGGATTTCAAACCTGTACAAATGCCCAGTCTTTATTTCAGAGGATGACAGCCATACCTCTGAGGCAGAGGGAGGTCTGCCAGACCTTTCAGTTTCAACTTAAAATGATCATCTCCAAGAAGAACAGGGTAGTTTGATTTTACAAACTTACAGGTACATGCATCAAACTCTGCATTTGCGATTCCTTAATTGCGATTTTTAAGGAATCGCAATTAAGGAATTGCAAATGCCTATGCATCAAGAAATCGCTAAATAAATTGCGATTTCTTAGAATTCCTTAATTGCGATTAGCATTTTGCGAATCGCAATTAAGGAATCCCTTCCCATTCATTCCTATGGGCCTAGAGGCCCATAGGAATGAATGGGAAGACAATCTCAATTTGCGATTCGCAATTAGCTAATCGCAAATTGAGATTGCGATTTCAAGGGTGCAGGGGTGTCCAAAGGACACCCTGTTGCACCCCTGAAATCAAACAATGCACATATGTTGTGTACACACATGCCCTAAGGGCATGTGTGTGCACAACATGAAAGTTAAAAAAATGTAAAAAATTGCATTTTTCTGACATTTCGCAAAATTACCATGAGGTCCAACCTCATGGTAATTTTTTCTCTCTAATTGCGAATTCGCAATTTTTTTTAGTTTCATGCATTGCTTTTGAGGAATCGCAAATTTGCGATTCCTTAAAAGCAATCGCACTTGAAAAAATCGCTAAAATAACGATTTATTCACTTTTAAGTTGATGCATCCCAAATAGTGATTTGGGAATCGCAAACGGCCGAAATTTGCGATTCGCACCGTTTGCGATTCCCAAATCGCTTGATGCATGTGCCTAATTGTGTTTAATCCATGGATTTCATGAAAAGTGTCAGTAGTTTCAAGGAGCAGTGATTAACAAATTTAATGAAACTTGCTAAAAACCATTTGCCACTTCTACAAGTGACATGTCCTAGTTTGTTTTCATCATACAGCTACTTGACTAAGCGAATAGAGCTAGCTGTAAATAACTGTTTGACTTCTGCCTTGATCAGATAGATTACATTGCTGCAGAGAAAATGACCAATGCACTGCTGGTGCTCAGTGTTCTAAATGATAATGGTTCTCTTTTTAGAAAATGTGTAACAATCGAGGGATGCTGCACCAACTGTTGCACCACTGTACACAAGTTCAAACTGTCTTGTACTAGTTACAGTGTGTCATACTTCTTGCCACCGATCTCTCAACCTCTTATCTTTCTTCTCCTCCTCTTCCCTGCTAACATTATTCCCCTCCTTCCTTCCTCCCCGCCAGACTCCGAAGCGCAGCTGGTAGCTGCACACAGTGCATGATTGTCCTATCACAGCGTTCATCCCTGAGTCTCTACTGGAAACTTAACTCTCCGATACAGAAAAAGGAGCTGAAGTGGATTATACCAAATGTAGCAAAACTTTCAAACTTTACCCCGAGTGTGTGCTTTTTGTGATTTGGTGTAAATCTATCTGCCGTATACGAGGAATTAAGCTTTAAAGAAGGGCACGGGTTGGAAATGAAGAGGTTAATGCTCAGAAACAGTTAGGAATATCTGAATGGTTATTTCAACCGGAGTCCTGCGGTGCCAACAATTTAAAAATGCAATAGGTCCTTATGACTGAACGAGGGACTTTTCCCCTCTTGACCCATTTCAATACCAGTGCTGTTATTACAGAATATGGGACTCTGTCCCTGTGTCCTGAAAATGTTTGGGAAAAGGGAATAAAGGGGCAGTGTATGAACACACCAGCCTCAGGCTGCAGGACTGCAGGTACCACGGTACTCCTGTGAACCCAATACATCCCTCCTGCGAGGTACTTCCATGTGGAGGTGCTCTGCAAGCCTCCACCCCATGGTGCTGTGGTACCGTCCAAACTTCTATGAGGAAGCCTGCATGGTAGTGGGGTGCCATGAGGTTGACACTTGCATGGTGGGTGCAGCAAGAGGACTGTAGCACATGATGAAAAGACAAGAACAAATGAGAATGCCGGTCTGTTGCACATGGCTCTGAAGTTTGTGTAGTGGGAGTTGACCACGTGCAGGCTTTGGGCGTAAGACCTCCCTGAAGGCCCGGCCCTGTGGACAATCGCTGCTGTGCACAGCTGAAGGCCTGAGTTATGTAATATGAGGGTTCATAAGCAGGGTATGGCGGAGGTGCAAGTTATAGTTAGCTCAGAAAACTATAAGTTGTGAATTGTTTGTAAACATTCGTTTGTATCTCATTTCAACACCACACTGTAACGTCACATTAACATTATTCGGTGAATATATATTTAAAGGGTAGCTGTTAGCTGTGCTCAAATGACAGAAGTTCTTAATGATGACCTATTTTGGAATTCCTTCTCCCAATCAAGTCCACATCTGTTGCCTGATAAAATGTTGGATAAAGTGAAAGAAAAACAGCACCATGTTGCAGTGAACTGGTGTAGTGGTGCACAGAGCGACGCCTGCAGTCCCACGTCTCTGCGTCTTGTGGCTGCGGAGGGTGAATCACAGATCCATCCATAAATGTTGTTAGGGACGTTTGAGGTTTCTGAATGAACAGGCTGGTACATTGCAAATCTGCTTAATATGACTGGCTACATGTCGTGAATGACAAAGCAGAGTTATGTATGTGGAACAAGCATTGAAAAGTGACAGCTGCAGAATAATGACCTGTCAAGATGGAGGAGCCTGAAGGACATTTGCTCTGGGCAGATAAGGAACGAGATCTTCCTCGTGGAGGGTGATTGCTTTTATAGTGCTACTGTTCTTTTTATATTTCATAATGCATTACGTTTTTATTCAAATGTTGATTTAGTTTCTGGTATGAATTACAGGTTTGGTTTTATTATGAAAAAAATGCTTATGGCATAATTATCATTTTTTGAATTATTATGAAAAATCTATCCTGCTAGACTCTCTTCAAAGGGGATAAAGTAAGGCTGGTCTCTGCATCGTTTGTAATGAAATATGGACCATTCACATAAGGACAGAAGTGAGGTACAGTATTTTCACCTGCATGTTTGACGCTGTAGATGCCTTTCATTTTGTCTTTGTAGAACCAGAGTAGTGATCGTCTTTGTTTGATAATGGTTGTGATTTGATTATTTTTGGGGGAATCAGAGCTGCGCTACTGAGGAACGGTTCTATGTAACCTGCATTGGGTATGAACAGTATCACTTCCAGGGCCCTCTGTTTCTCAATAGTGTGAGCTTAGGTGGCATTTTGTTGTATCCATTCTCTCCCAGTGGGAAGAGTCCTCTGTCAAGGAGAAGAGTGCGGTGTTCTATAGATGAAATGTGTGTGCCCTGGGATTCCTGGGCCTGAATGACTGAGCCATTTACTCCATAAAGCCCAACATTTTGGGGCAAATTGTAACATTTACATTGGCAGGTTCCATTTTGCAGTCTCCAAAACGTGAATTTAGTTGGCATGAGCAAATTCGCATTTGGTAAGCATTTATGCATACATATTTTGTACACCTTAAACAGTTACATATATGCAATTGCTTAATCGTCAGAGTACTCCTGGTAAGCCGTGACTGTTTCAGTGTCCCAGGAGTAATTCTGTAGTAGTTACAACATTTCGCAGATTAGTAAAATCCTGTGCAGCTGGATATATTTCTATATTTGTACGTAAATCTGGCCCTCTGAGTGACTTTTGCGTGTAGTTACTGTCTCCAACCATTGACTTTGTCTGTTATGGATATTTGTCTCAACAGCGGAATCAAAACTTTAATGTTTCGTCAGCGAGTATTGTACTTTTATGTTTGCTTAAGCAACCCTCCCTATTTCAACCCCTTTGTATCTTTCATAATTCACTTATATTTTTCATGAACGCTTAATGGAACAGGCATTAGCAAAGCCACCAAAGAAAGTAGGCTGCCACCTAAAGGTGGTGTCAATATACTTTCAATAACGTTTTAACGTTTGGAAAAAAATGACCATTGTATACTGTTTCCTTACAATACTATGGGTGCTTCTTAGCAATCAGGTGTACTTATAACGAGTAGAAACACTGCTTAGTTTTGATGTATACAATATGAAAATATGATTTATACTGATGTGAAGAAAAAGTGTAATTGCCATTGACTTTTTGTAACCTTAAGTCAGTTAAAATACAAAAGATGGCAAAAAATACAAAAGTAGAAGGAATGGGAATAAAAAAAGCATTGACAAAATAATGCATTGCCCTCCCCAGCCATCCCATCCTCCGCCCCAACCACCTCCCTGGTCTTGTGCATATGTAATGTATTCAGTCAGTGCAGGAGCGCTGACGTGTGCTGTCCCATTGGTCCTAGGCTGTGGTGAGTGGAAGCAAAATGTGAATTGCTGTTGAGCAGGTCAATGAGTGAAGAGGGCTGACACGAAGCCCATTGTAGGTAGTTGGAAATGAAAAGTGAAATTATAAAGCGCGACAATCACCCAGGGGTATCTAGGAGCTAGCACACATGGACAAGCCGAGAATCTAGAAGATACCAGGAATATTGACTAAATAGCCAAGTTTTTAGCTTCTTCCTGAATTCCCGTAGATCTGGCTTAAGTTTTAGTTCTATCTGGAGTGAGTTCCGCAGCCTCGATGTGCATGAGATGAATCCTCTCCCACCCCAGTTATCTCCCTTAAATCTGGGGATTACAAGGTTTCCACTGACGGATGAGCGCAAGGAGCGTGCTGGGATATAGCATTGTAAATGTAAATGTATATGTATAGGCATTTATATAGCGCACTACATACCCGGAGGGTCCCAAGGCGCTTCTACCGCGGCGAAACCCTTCCTGGCTTCCCTGAGAGATGGTCCCTTAATGGGTATCTCCAGGGTGAGACCAGGCATCCCCGGCGGTCTGGTGGGGCCGTTAGTTAAGATGAGGCAAGCTAATGCCCAGAGTTGCCGAGTGTGATCACTGATCAGAGTGGGCACCGAGGCGAGAGAATTATCGAGTCCGCTGACCCTGGTCCAGAAACCTGCCGCGCTGGGAATCGAACCCTGGTCCCGGGCCGACCTCTGCTCTCGGGTCTGCCGCCTCTAACCAGTGAGCCACACTACTTGAAAATGCTGTATCAAATACTGATGGCCAATACCTTGTTGTGCCCGAAAGGCAATACAGAGTGCCTTGAACTGGATGCTTTTACCTATGGGAAGCCAGTGTAGTTTGATCAAAGCTTGAGATGTAGATTTATATATCGGGATGATTAGTAGCAACCGTGCTGCTGCATTCTGGAGTGTTTGTAACTTGTGTAGAAGGCGCTTTTGAATATTAATAAAAAAGCGCTTTGCAGTGGTCTACTTTAGATGAAATGAGAGCCGTAACTACCAATTCTGCAGGCTCACTGGACTGAAAGGCAACACTTTCCCTAGAGTTTTCAAAATGAAAAAAACAAGGAAGTGATGTGATTTATATGTCCCTCAAAAGATAGCTTGATATTGATAATTACTCCAGGGTTTTTTGCTTTAGCCCTAGGGATCGGTAGCATCCCTAGTTCCTGGGGCCACCCGTTTTACGACCAAAAAGAGGGCTTATTGCCAAACCGTCTCAGTTTTTGAGGAATTTAATTTTAGACAGTTGCTGCTCATCCACTTCCAGATATGAAGCATACAGTCGTGAAACTGAGCTGCTGTGGCTTCTGGATTGTTAGTGACAGATTCAACAATCTGCGTGTCGTTTGCATACGACACCAGAGAGAAGCCAAATGATCTGATTAGAGCTGCAAGTTTGGTAAAATAAATATTAATTCAAGTGGGGCTCAAGGATGAGCCCTGTGGGACCCCACAAGGCAAAGAGAAGGGTGGTGAGGTAAAATCATCGAGAGAAACTCTGGATGTGATCAGCCAGAAATAGGTGATAAACTTAAGTGCATTGTCTTTGATCCCAATTGTTCAAGGCGATCAATTAAAAGAGTGTGATTAACTGTATCAAATGCGGCTGAAAGATTCAAAAGGATCAGAGCTGCATTTCCTCCATTATCTATCATCTGCCTGATTTCTTTCGTAGCTGTGATCCGAGCTAGTTCGGTACTATGATGACTACGAAATCCAAACTGTGTGGAATCAAGACTGTGTTTTTCTAGAAAAGTGGTTAATTCCTGGTTGACAATTTCAAGTGGAAAATATCTTGCTTCAAATAGATTGTTAAACATGGTTGTGAGGTGTGTGGCTATCACCTCTGGGGCCAGGTGAATTATTCTGGCCAGACCAGGGTCCCGAGGTGAGCCCGATTTAATCAGCATCAGTCTCTTTTGTGTCTGATCCATCGTCCGAGACCCAAAATGGGATTGGGTACTGTTTTTATGCGTGTTCTTTGCAGGTCTGTTGTTTATATCAACAGTTTGATTACTATCTAGAAAAGACTCCTACACAGATTTAACTTTGTCTTGGAAGTGAAGTTCTAGTTTGTCACAGAATTGTTGATTAATATTGGGATTCTTTGGGTCCGGAGTATTGATAGTTTACCTGTTGTGAACAATTCTTTAGAGGAGTTCGCAGCTCCTTCTATTTTAGCCGCAAAGTATTTCTTTTTCTCAATCAGAATAATTTTTTTATAGCCTGAAGAGTGATGTTATGTCTTTGTCTTCTGGGTTATACTCAAGTCTCCATCTACGTTCAGATCTCCTATTTCCCTGCTTTTTATGTCTACGATCATCGTTAAACCAGGGTTCAGAGGGATTAGTCTTATGGCTGCAAAGGTTTTTTGCTGGAGCTGAGTTAGTGATGCGTTCAGCCATTGATGGTAGTTACGAGCAGCTATGGAGTTGAGTGAATAAGAGAGGTACTAAACTGCTCCGCATCAGTAGTGCTCCATAGGCGTTGAGTGGTACTTCCAAGTTGTGGGCATGCATTTTATTTTACCTCGGATAGTCAATTTCTCAAACATGATCGCATTATGGTCTGACCAGGTCAAGAGAAGTGAGGATGTCCAGATCAGCTGTGGGTTGTCCGTAAAGATACCATCAAGAAGATGACCAGCTTTGTGTGTGGAGCCCTGGACGATTTGCGTTAGACCTACACTGTCCATATGATCTATTAAAGCAGGTTCTTTAAATGGAAATTAAAGTCACCTAGAATAGTAAAATGTATGGTCCACTTTTAATTCTAGGAGATTACCAATGGATTGGATGAAAGCTGTTCTGGACCCAGGTGGTCGATAAATGAGAAGTCCATTAAAAGAATAGTGACTGTTAAGTTCAATTTTGAAATGTATAGATTCACAGAGTGGTCTGTTAGGAAGGATATTAAAAACTGTTTAAAAATGATCCCTAAATATGTTTGCAAGCTCTCTGCCATTTTTAGTGGGTCTTTATGTCTAAATATCCTGAACCCTGTGGGTAATGCCGATGATCGGTCTGGGTCAGATGATGAATCTGCCCACGTTTCAGTGATACAGGCCAGATTGATATTCTGACTCTCCATGAAGACCTTCTAATCTAGTGCATTCTTAACAAGTGATCTAACGTTGATAAGGGTACAACTACAACGTGTTTTAAATTGTTTTAGAGGTGCCTCTAGCAATGTAGTAGCAGTGAAAGAGATTCGATGAGAGTTAGTGAGGGAGACATCACAACCCAAGCATTTTGAACTATCATTGCAGCAATGGGGGTCCAACTGAGGACGCAGGCAAGGCTTAAATGAAGTGTTGATTGAACACTGGGTATCCCTAGAATAAGTAAGAG
Organism: Lissotriton vulgaris; assembly: GCF_964263255.1. Classification (NCBI taxonomy): domain Eukaryota; kingdom Metazoa; phylum Chordata; class Amphibia; order Caudata; family Salamandridae; genus Lissotriton; species Lissotriton vulgaris. Next base: position 977,315,469 of record NC_141689.1, read on the forward strand.
GTCTCTTAATTTCTGAGGCCAACCAAACAGGGGGTCTGGCGCTGAGCGCGGACGGGTGCAGACCTGCTTGCCTTTGGTGCCTAGTTTGGTCGGTAGGTAGCTATGTGTGTGTGTGTGTGTGTGTGTGTGTGTGTGTGTCTTGCGCCCCAGCCATGCACAGCTTATCACCTAGTTAGTTCTGCTAACTATAGCTGATGTATTTCAGTGTTTTTAGCTCAACATGTTAATGAGGTAGTTTACATATTCGCCTAACTGTAACATCACTTTAGCCTTTCTTTTTTAGTGAAAAAAATATATAAGTATATATATATATATATATATATATATATATATATATATATATATATATATATATATACACACATACATTTTTTATTAAATGGATAGACTAGACCCCTAAAGCTCTCTAGACCATAGCTAAAACAGTATGTGAATATAAATGTGTTTGGTAGTGAGAACAGGAATGATTAAGTAGCAAAAAGATAAGGAGAGTAAAAACCAATTGGGAGAGCGGCTACATCTGAGAGCAGAGAGGTTGGGAGCTGCTGAACTGTGAGCGGTGGATGACGAGCGAGAGGGAGGTGGCATGCTGGGTAAAAAGTGTGTACTACAAGAACTGCCATCCTGGGGCGACACAAGGCAAATATGTAAAATTGGGAGGATAGCAACTGAAAGTGCGGGAATGGCAGAAAGCAAAGGGGCACGCATATAATGTAAGATTGGCTGAGAGGGAGAGAAGGAAACTTCTGGAAGGATGAAATACCAGCATTTGTTTAGCGCACAGCTACCTCCGGAGATGTGTTCCGGTGCTGGGGGTCATCGGGAAGATGAAGCGAGCTATTGCCCAGAGTCACATGGTGCCGGGCGAACCTGTCACCGGCGATCGAACCGTGACCCCCGTGTTTTGGAGTCAGCCACCCTGGCTGGCTGCTGCATCACACCTTTTCCCAGGATGGAATGATTGAAGAGGGAAGGGGCTGCAGGCACGGTTAAGGTAAACCAGAATTGCAATAAAGCAAGCTCCAGTTTGCATTTCAGATAGCCAGTCTGTTGAATCTGGGCTCATAATTTCAGTGAAGTACAGATTCAGTTTTTGAGGTTAAGCCAGAAAAAGGAAGCTGATGCCAGTTGGGATATTCATCATGGCAGCTCTTTGTGGTGCCCAGTGTACTGTAATGAGGATGTTATCTGATAGACTACTAGCCGCAGATTCCTTAACGTAGAATTCTCCCCAGGCGTGAGACCGGACCCGGAAAAGTTTCTTGCTTAGCATCTCTGCGCGCCGGAGGTGGGGCGGTACCACGTGACTCCGCCCAACATCCTCAGCTGGTGTGACGACAGCGAGGTCACATAAGCCCCACCCCGGCGCTGATGTCCGGTTTCTTCTTTTCCGCGTGCAGCGAGGACCGTGATAGTGTTCATGGCCTGTTTCAGGCCTCTTTTTTCCGCTTTTGAGCGTTTTTCTTGGGAACAGTGTGCGAATGCCTTCGGGATTCAAGACATGCTCATCTTGTGCGCACCAGATGTCGGCGACGGATCCTCACCCCATCTGAATGTGGTGTTTGGGAGAGCACCACGACTCCACAGAATGTGAGGTGTGTCAGCAAATGAAACCGAAGTCCCGTTGGGCTGAAGTCCAGGTCGGCGGCGTCTCCGCTTACGTTCCCTGCGGACGGCTTCAAGAACCGCTGCCTCCGTCTCCGACATCGTCCTTCTCCCAGGTCGCAAGAGCGTCGCTCAACTGTTGGCAAGTGTCGCAGTTTGTCCCCGAGGGCCGGTCCCCGGCCTGTTGGGGGCATGGGTTCCCTGAGGGTGGCGCGTCGCGAGGGGTCTAGAGCCCAGATGAAGGACTATGCGGCGGCCTTGCAGGCCTCCTTGGCTCTTCCTCCTTCTTCTCCTCCTCCTCTTCCTGGGACGTCTGCGGATCCCTAGCCGCGTGCGGGGACTTCTGGGGCTTCGCCGGCAGCTTCGACACTGGCAGCTTCGGCTCCAAGTTCGGAGGATGTGGTGACATCGGGGCGGCCCTTCGGGGTTCCCTCCTTCGGACCTCGGTACCTCTGCCTCACCGCAAACCGCGGTTGTTGTTTTAATCTTCTCAGGAGACGGGTCACTGCGTTGTGGCTTTTCCCCCGGTGTCTTCTAAGGACGGCTCTTCGCCGTCGCCGCAGTCTTCGCCGTCACAACAGTCTTCGCCGGAGGCACCTCAGGTTCCCCATTCCTCGGTTCCCCTTCCCCCTTTCTGGGCTTGGCCTTTCCTTTCTCCGGTTGGACTGGGTGGTGGCCGCCTTAGCTTGCAGCCGTCGCCCACAGAGGAACTTCTTTCACCACCCCTCGGCCCTACGGAGGCGGGTGCTGCCTTCGCTCAGGCTGTTTCCACGGCTGTGGGAATCTTGCACATGGGCGATCCAGCTGCCCATTTCCCCACGGATCATCTTCTGGAGGTCCCCCATCAGGGTTCTGGTGGTCGGGAGGTGCTTTTTCCTTTCGAGGCTTCCCTCCACACTTCTCTTTTGGGGACTTGGGGATGGCGCACCACGGGGGACCTGGTGCTCCAACAACTTCTGCACTGCGTGATCCTGTCTCTTTCCTTCCACCCCTCTACCAGGGGCCCTCTTTTACAGACTGCCTTTCCCTCCCTGCCATCGGTGTTGTCTCCCCATCACAGGAGGGCCCGCTGGTGAGATTCCTCGGGGCGCAATATCTTGTGTATTGGCTAGGGCCACTTCTTGCTTGTGGGATTCGGCGGAGTCCCTTATGTCTGTTGCTTCTCGGGAGGGTGCCTGTGTTGATCTGCGGCACCATGTGTTGGATGGCCGGGAGCTGGCGGCATTTACTCTTCGCTATGGACATTTTTTGAGGTGCTTTGTCGTACCATGGCTTCTTCTGTGGCCTTTCGTCAACATGCCTGGCTATGGAATAGTGTGTTCCCGGACAACGTTAGGGAATGGCTGCGGGACTTCCCTTTGATGGCACTCTTTTGTTCCGCGCCCCTGCGCACTCTGCCATTCAGAGGTTTCTTGTGGGGCTTCGTCCTCCTTCTCCCCCCTCAGTGACCTGTAAGTCAGTCTTGTTTTTGGGAGGTGTTCTTCCGTTGTTTTCTGGGGCCTTGTAACGAGTAGCCCCGGTTATGTGGTCTGTGTGGTTGATGTGTATTTAGGTACTTTTGTTAGGACTTTGGTGCTGCTGATCCGGCCCCTTTTTTGATTTGTGGTTTTGGCTGTTGGTAAGCCGTGTTGGCCCTGAGATTTGGCCTTCTGTGTATTCTTGTTGGCTGATTGGCAAGCCGTCTGTGGTTCCTCTGCAGGTCTTTCTGTTTGTCCTCTGCTGCGGAAACTGTTTCCTAAGAGGGTTCCCATGTTCTTGGGACGTAACATGCTCTATGTGGGGTAATGGTAGCTATTATATAACTCTATCATGTGCGGGGCCGGTGTGGTCGTCCCTCGGGCCTCTGCTGTTCGTGGCATCACGGTATGTTGCAGGTGCGATCCTCTTGCTGTTTGTTTTGGAGTGGCTTGCATTACGCCCTGGTCTGTCCTTCTCCTGGATCGCTGTGTCGCTGGCCTGGTCTGGCCGGCTGTCGTCTGCAGCCTTGCATTGTAGCTCTGCCTGGTTCCACTTCACTCATGGCCCGATGTGTGCTGGGCCCTCCTTTGGGGCGTGTCCTGGACCTTCTTGGCCTTTCCTAGGCTCTACCTTCGGCTGGTGTCTACCTCTCCTCCCTAGGGGTTGAGGTGGTCCTTGTGTTCCTTGAGGCTTTCTGGCGCCATCTGCCCCTGCGGGGTGTTGGGCAGTTCTCCCTTGGTGGGGCTTAGGATATCCTGGCCTTCCATTCTTGTTCCTGTGGCATGTCCCCTGCTTGGGCCCGGTTTCTCTCCTGGTGGGGAGGCTCTCTCGCAGGCCCTTCTCCCTTTTGGGTATGGCTAGGGTATCTATTCTGCATTAAGGAATCTGTGGCTAGTAGTCTCTATCAGATGTACAAGTTACTTCCCTTCGGTAACAATGTATCTGGTAGAGAGGATTCTAGCCGCAGATTCCTTCACGACCCACCCTTCCTCCCATTTCTGCGAGGACCCTCTGCTTGGGTTTCTGCGGTCGCCCCCCTCTGGGTGAATTGTCTTCTGTAGGTGTCCTCTTCATTTACTTCCGTTCAGGCGTCCCTCCAGCTGGTTTCTCTCCAGCGTGAGGGCCTACTTTTTCTCTTTCCCTCTGTTGTTGGAGTTTCTGACCCCCACCTGGTCTTCTCGATGGGTGTTCTTTTACCTGTCCTTGGCCTCCTGTTCCTTTCAGATGGCACTGTATGTAGTCTGCAGATGGCTTGCCTGTCCTTGACCTCCTCCTCCTTTCAGGAGGTATGGCCATCCTTGGCAGTGTAGTCGGGGGATGGAGTACTGGTTCTCCTCTGTTCTGGGCTTGTGGCCCTTCCCCTTGTGGTTGTAGTTGCAGACTCTCTCTTTCTGTCCCAGCGCTTTCACATGCTTGTGCCTCCAGGATGGCTCTCGCCTTGGTTTGCAAGGTGGTTCCACGGAGTGGTGCTTTGCTATTTTGTTGCTATGGCTTCACTGCTCTGGCCTTCTGGTGCTTTACTTCCACCTGGTGCTTTCGCCTGGGCTTGCACAAGTTGTGCCTCAGAGTGGTGTTCCGCTCCTTTCCTGCTCTGGCCTGTTGTTGTCACTTTCTGGTGCCTTGGTGCCATCTGGTGACGTTTCCCGCCTTTTGTTTCTCTCTATTTTGTCTCTCTGTTTTTTTCGTACGCTGTTCCCATGCTCCTTTCAGTTTTGTTGTGATGGCTCCACGTTGTGGCACGGAGATGTTTTCCGAAGCAAACTGACGTCAGCGCGCCGGGTGGGGTTTATGTAACCTCGCTGACGTCACACCCGTGGAAGACGTCGGGGTGGAGTTGCGTGGTACCCCCCCACCCCCGGGGCGCAGAGATCCTGGGCAAGAAAGTTTTCTGGGTCCAGTCTCACGCCTGGGGATAATTCTACGTTAAGGAATCTGCGGCTAGAATTGTCTCTACCGATACATTGTTACCGAAGGTAAGTAACTTGTACTTCATGTACACGTGGGTATCCTCTCTATGTTGATGGTGTGATGCCAGCCTTTTCCATCACCTTTCAAAGGCTCCATGCACAGGTTGGAACAGCAAACACTTGAAGCACTCTACATGTGGCTCGTCCAGGGTGAGAAGAGGAGTAACATTGTTAACTGTTTTCGCTTGGCCAGGAACAAAATGAACCACCTCTGAACCTTTATTTTATTGCACATGCAGGTTTGAAAATGTGAATAATGTTTTAGTGTGCTGAGTAGCACAGTTTTCGTATCGGCAAGCGCATGATTCTCGGTCTCTCGGGTACAGGGTTTCTTGAGTATTAGAGGAATCATTATTTCCCATTTTGGAATTCCCTGTAAATACAGTTTTTTTTAGCTATATAGGTTGGTAAAATGTGCTGTGAAATGCATCCTTTGGCAACTAAAATTGTCACAGGATGGGGAGAACCCCCTAAAATTAAATTGTGTATGTTGGGAATGTTGCTCGCTCAGTGCGCCGTGAGCCCCCTCCAGAGCACCCTGACCCTTCCAGTCCAGGGACAGGAGCCAACAGGGCCACATGCACAATGCACTGGAGAAACGCTGGCCATCCAGGCACCAATCACTCATCCCCTATGCGGGGAGACCCAAGCTCAGTGTGTGGTGTGTCCCACCGCAGCTGCGGCCCCGGAGCGCTCCCCGGCCTGGGCCCGTCCACTGGGAGCTGCGCAGTGTAGGGGGCCTCCCAAACAGCACCCCTGAGGAGAACTGGCCCGCGACACTCACCCGCATTCCCCGCCCTCGGGAACCCAATTGCTCTCACCCGCAGACCAATATGCGGCGACTGGCCACGGCAACCACAGCTCTAAGCAACCAACCAACCCGGCAGCCTCCAACAGTACCCCGGGTCTCCTTGCAATGCCTGCCAACCTGAGCATCACTTTCTCAGAGCCCGCAGTATTTCCTTTCCGCCGCCAGCGATGCCCCGCACACCCCAAAACCACAACCCGTCAACAATCCACCAGACCAGCAATCCTCCCTCTCCGGCGACCTGCCGCAGCTCCCTGCCTCCCTCAGAGCCCCCCGCCGCCCAAATGGGTGCCCGCCTGATCCGGTCACTCTTTACGAGACCTTTGTCACACTCATTTGCGACCCCCCCCGTGGCATCCCTGCGAAGACGGGGGTGGAGCACAATTGTGCAACCCCGCGATAACCCGACAGCGCTTAACCCCTGGTCCACGGTTCTTGCCTGTGTGAGGTATCAGACCTCTTTCCCCTCAGACTGCACCATCATTCAAGCTGCCACGAGCCCTGCAGCTGCCCGCAAATCTCAATTCCCCCCCCCCCCCCCTGCACCTCGACCGCCCAGAACCAACCCCCAGTAGCGCCATGCCTGACCCCCACCGTCCTGCGCAAGCACCAAGGACACCAGCGGCTCCCCCCATCTTTCGAATCCCCTTTCTGTCATTGATAGTCAGCTGATATTGCAGGTAGTGACTAACAAACTTTCATTTCCTTTCCGCTGTAGCCCTGTTCAGTGCTTCCTATGCCACCCACTCTTTTAACATCTGCTGTTATGTGCTTGAATTGCCCACTCTATGCATCCTCCGTACTCTCGGCCCCAGCAACCCCACCAGCCCGCCGCCCACTGCCCACTGCCCTGTGCCTCTCCCCCACCCACTCGCTCCTTTATCCACTACATATTTACTAATATATGCCGTCTTTCTTCTTGATGGTATTTATCTGGCGTGAGGAGTAAATATCGAGCAGGCTCTACGGCAGTATAATCCACTTTGATTTGACTTTTATTCAGGGCTTTAAGTGGGGGGGCTGTGGGGGGCTGAGCCTCCCAGTTTTTTTTGAGGGGGGCTTGAAACAGGGCTCTAGGGGGCTCTATTTTCGGGCCTCAAAGGTCAAAGGTATGGTGAGCAGACATCCCGGTTTTTGTTTGGTGTTACTAGTGTGGGTAACATGTCTTGATAGTGAAATACTGCCAATTTCGTTTTTCACTATTGAAAGGCCATCTTGCCCAATGGATAACATGGGCAATGCTGTGTGACATGTTTACCTGCATATCTTCCCATAACGGCAAGATAGACATATGGAATCTGGTATCCCTGAACTCTGAATTCAATAACACATCCTTTGGTGAAGATGGGTTTTAAATTCTAAGTTTGCAAATAGCACTTTTAGAAAGTGGCTATTTTCCTGTTCAACCTTTCTGTGTGCCTCTGCCTGGTTGTTTATTGACTGTCTGGTTTGTGAGTGACAAGGGCTCGGGGCGGCTCCGGGAGGCAAGGCTGAATAGACCCATCTGCATGTAGAGTGGTGGAGGAGTAGCACCTGGGTCTCAATATGGCTGTCCCTTCCTGCCACAATGCTGGCTCCACCTCCTGCGGTGCGTCTGATGGCCCTGGCCCACACTCACAAAGGAAGAAGAGGTGCACTGGCAGAGTGCTTCCAGAACTGGTTTAGATTGGGTCTAGGACCCCTCACACAAGAACAAAGACTTTTGGGGTGTAAAAGTAGGACTGGAGCTCCAGTAAAAATAGATTAGGAAACTTTGTGATCAAGAAGGAATCCGTGCTGAGTGTCTGGGAGCTGACCTACAGTTGGTGTGATTGCTGAGGAAGGGACTGTCTGCTGTGTGCTCTGTCCCCCTAACTTGAAGAGGAGCTGTGCTGTGTGCTTTGCCCCTCTGAAGCCTACCTGTCTCCAAGGGCCTAAGAAGAGCTGTGAACTCAGGGATACAAGTGTTCTCCAGCACCCACCCTTCCATCTACTGTGTGGGTCTCTGTGCTGTGCCTTCATGAAGCTGCCCCCTTGTGAAATCTGTCTCGGTGTGCTCATCGGCACACAGCTCGGGCGTAAGGTCGTGAGACCTGCTCTGCCTCAAACGTGATCTGCCCCAGGATTGAGTCCCTCACGCTCTGTGTGTGCGGATGAACTTTGGAGCGCCTGCTTTGCCCCCGAGCGCTGTGTGCTCAGTGACTCCACCGCAGTCCCTCGAGCTGTGTTGTGTGCCCGAGGCTGGATTCGCTGCTCCGAGAAGGAGCCTTGAAAACACCCTGCCAGTAGTCACCAGCCCGGGATCGTCGTCACTCGGATTCGTCACAGCAACAAGGATTTCCCCCAGCAACGCGGAGATTCATCAGGTGGAGCTATGTTGCGTCTGGAGAGGCACAAGGCGTTCCCTAGCAACCGGTGTTCCCTCGCGCTGTTCATCGAGGAAAGCAGCTGCCTGAACCTGAGGCCGAGGGGCATCCCACCGGCGAAAGTGGATTCACCGGAGATCGGCGTGGACCGCAGAGCCCCCTTCACATCCTAAGGTAACCGGAGTTTGCACATGGGGGAGATTATGATCACACGCGCTACCGGCGGGCCGGCCTTCTCTTTACAGGTCACCCTGTTGCTACTTACGTGTCAGTGGAGTAACAAAACGTGAGGGGGCCCCCCTGCAAAGCACCTGGAGGGGGCCCCCTCTGACCACACTAAGGAGCTTGGGGAGCCCCACATTGTGGGGGCTGCGGGGGGCCTTTGTTACACCACTGGGGGGAGATCCATATTCAAGACTTCTTCTGGACTTTAGCCTAATAGCTGCCCTCTCTTTCCAGTTTATTCCTGGCACGCCCCGGCTCACTTTTGTACCACTAACTGCTGAAACCAGTATGGCTTGTTTCATAAGGAATCTATTCATTGTTATATGCCCAGTATTATCTGTACAGCACATGCCCCCCAGTCCTACAGCCAGTCAACATTTCTCCTCTTGTAACACCAAGACAGGGGATGCTGTCTCTTGAAACAGAGCTGTGCAAAGGAGGTGGGCTCCAGTTCGTCATTGCTCTTCTGTAGTAGGGGATCTCTGTGTATAGTCATAATCTAGTGAATAGTCCCGCCCATGTGCGTGGACCCCGGAGCAATCAAAAATAATCTCTAAAGTGCCGAAAAAATGCAGAACTGCACATACACTTAAGAGAGAATTTAAAGACATATAATGCAGCCTAAAAAAGGCTACACTGTCCAGTACTTCAGCTAGAAATTCCACCAAAAATCCACAAAAACAGCAAAGCCTGTCCAGATTTCCTTTGTCTTCAGTACAAACCCCTCTGGAAGATAGAGAGGAAGGCATGGACAGACAAGCCCCATAGGCTGCCATTATGTGGCTCAGAATAGGATACTGTGCCTTTAAGAGAACTTTCCAGAACTTCACAGTATCCCAGAATGCCTTGCAGGTCTCTCTTACTTTCAGTTCTTTTTTCCGGCTCCTGCAAGCAGGACCCTGGAGCATTGAGCTCTCCCTTTTCAAGGGTTTGTTGGTGTTTTTTCACTAAATTCGATTTTGTGTACTTTTAAAGTACTTTGGTGACTTTCTTCTTGGTTTTTTGCACGCTTTTGTTGTCCAAAATGCCTGCATTATTTGACAAATGCCCGGAGTGCTCCAGGAAGAAGGCCAAGACAGACCCCCATGAGGTCTGTATCCTCTGCCTTCCCTCTTCCCACATCCCTGAGGAGTGTGAGATCTGCCAAGGCTTCTCTGGCAGGACCCTGAAGGACAGACTGAAGATCAGGCTTCAGGGACTGGAAGAAAGGAGACAGAAGACGCAAGGTGGGTCTGGAGGGGCTTCATCTGCCCATGCTGAGGCCCCTGGGGGGCTCCCCGGGGGCAGGAAGCCCAGCACACGTCCCCATTCTCCGTCTGGGTCGGTGGCACCCACCAAGACGTCAAGGGGGAAGTCCAAGGCCGGCTCCCCATCTCCCCAGGGCTCTGGTTCGATAAAACGTCGCCCGTCGACGTCGAGGAACCTGCATAGGCCGCCGTCGAACGCAGAGACTGTGTCATCGTCGCTGTCTTCGTCGACGTCGAGATCTCGGCGTCGACAGGATCGGCGTCGACGCTCGCCGCCGAGGTGATACGGTCGATCGCCGTCAAGACACAAGGCGTCATCGTCGTCGAGGGGATCCTCGTCGTCGAGCCTGCCGTCGACGCAGAAGCACGCGCCGGCGAGGCGGAGGCGTTCGCCGTCGAGGCGTAGGAGGTCGAGGTCGACGTTGAGACGCTCCAAGGCGACGTCGAGGCGATCGCCGTCGAGGCGCAAGAGATCGCCGTCAAGACACAAAGGGTCGTCGTCAAGGTGGTCCGGGTCGACGTCGAGACACGGCAGCCGTTCGACGCCGAAGAGGAGGAGACGGTCGACGCCGAAGAGTCGCTCGACGTCGAGGGACCGACGGTCGACGCCTGAACACCGGTCGGTGGCGTCGAAGGATCGTACTATGCGGCCTAGGGCTGAGGGGGGCTCTCCTCAGCCCGAGAAGGATGGTGGGTCGCCGGGATCGGTGTACTCGGAGGTGTATACTCCACAGAAGTCCGTTCCTCCTCCTCCTCCGCTACCTAGAGGCCCGCGTCCGAGGACTCCTACCCCTCCTCCTTTGCCTCCTCTGCCTGAAAAGCCGCCACCGATTCCGCCGAGGTCGGTCTCGTTGCCCAATCTCCCGACCCCTCCTAAGAAGACTCCGAAGTCTAAGGAACCACGTAAGCCCAAGTCGGCCACCCCGGAGAAGCCGGTGGACCGGCCGCGGCCCAGGAGATCGAAGTCTCGCTCCAGACGGAGGGAACGATCGAAGTAGGCACAGGTCCTCCACCCGTTCCAGACGGCACCGTAGGAGACATAGATCCAGGACCGATACGTCCTCTAGGACCCGCTCCTATTCCCCTACTCTGTCCGATTCACCTGAGACTAGGGTGTCTCCTATCGATGACATCGGTACGTTCCAGGAGGTTCTCCTGAGGGGGGCCGCGAAGTTGGGTATCACGGTGACGGCTCCTACACCTACGACGTCCGTGATATTCGAGACTTTGCACAAGAAGCACCTGTCTCGCCCTCTTTTGCCCTTGGTTCCGGGACTGTTTGAACCGGCTCAAGAACTATTTCTTACACCTGCGGTGGTGAAGGCCGCCCCGTCTAGACTTTTGAAAAAGTACAGGGCACCAGACTCAGATCCTGCCTTCCTGAGGATAGACCCAGTCCCCGACTCAGTTATTGTTACCACGGCCAGGAAACAGCATTCTACCTCCCCGTCCTCCACCGTGCCTTCAGACAAGGAGAGCCGCTGGATTGATTCGGCGGGACGGAAGGCATGTGGGACGACTTCCACCACAATGAAGGCTTCCAGCGACTCAGCATTACTGGGACGATATGACCGTGCGCTTTGGGATTCCATGGAGCAGTTCGTGGACCTTGTGCCGCGTGACAGGAGGGAGGACTTCATGGAAATTGTCAAGGAGGGGATGCTGGTCTCGAACCAGGCCATCAGTGCTGCGGCAGATATCTCCTTGTTAGCTGCACATGGCTACTGCCACGGCATCAACCAGCGCCGACATGCATGGCTCAGACTTACGTCTCTCAAGCCTGAGGCACAACAGTGAGTGGCCAACCTGCCGTTTTCCAGGGACACGCTCTTCGGTAAACACGCAGATGACGAGATGGCCCGGATGAAGGCCGAGGCAGAAACCCTGACGGCGGTGGGCTTGGAGAAGCCGAAGGACAAGAAACCATACCGCCAGTTCCAACGGCGGTTTGGCTCACAAGGGAAAGGAAGAGGACAGTCTTCGGGACAACAGCAGCAGCAACAGCAGCAGCAGTTCCGACGACCTTTCCAAAAACGTCAGAGGGGTAGAGGTGGACAACAGCCCTCTACCGCGAACAAGGGCCCGGCCGGGTCTCGACCCTGAGCGGTTACTTCCCCTTCATCCGTTACCCGCTCCGGTGGGGGGGAAGCGTTCAATTTTTTCTGGCAGAGTGGAGAAAAATTACTCAGGACAAGTGGGTGCTGAATATTGTTTGCAATGGATACAGTCTTCGGTTCATCAGCCCTCCTCCAGCGATCCCTCCGGTCGGCTCGCAGTATCAACTGCGCGAGCTCCAGGCGGAGGCCGATATTCTGTTAAGAAAAAGGGCGATAGAAGACGTACCTCTGTCTCAAAGAGGGAGAGGTCTGTACTCCCGGTTCTTTCTGGTTCGCAAAAAGGACAAGAACGAGTTCAGGCCCATTCTGGACTTGCGGCAGGCAAACAAGTGGATTCGCAGAGAAAAGTTTTGCATGCTGTCGTTGCATCAGATTTATCCTCAGTTGCAACAGGGGGACTGGCTTTCTGCCATAGACCTACAAGATGCGTACTTCCACGTGCCCATCGCGCACAAGCACAGGAAGTTTCTGCGGTTCCAAGTCGGCACCAGTCATTACCAATACACGGTGCTGCCTTTCGGACTGAAATCTGCACCCAGGACATTCTCGAAGTGCATGGCAGTGGTAGCAGCACACCTAAGGAAAGGCAAGGTGTTTGTCTACCCGTACCTGGACGATTGGTTGATCAAGGCCTCCTCCTTCTCAGAAGCCCAAGCGGACTTCCGGAAGACGTGCGTTCTCTTGAACAAGTTGGGGTTGCACATCAACATGTCCAAGTCTGTCCCGATCCCGGTCCAATGTATTCAATACTTGGGGGCCACCATCGATACGCTGTCAGCAAGCGTGTCTCCTTCGGAGGAGCGACGGAGATCGATCCTTCGGAAGGCTCAGGCTCCTATGACCGCTCCATCTACGACAGTGAGGATGGTGTCTTCTCTACTGGGGTCGATGGCCTCTTGTATCTTCCTCACTCCTCATGCACGACTACACATGAGACCTCTACAGGAGTGCTTGGAGGACCAATGGGACCAGAGGAGAGGATCTTGGGACGACAAGATACGACTGTCTCTGCATGCTCTTCAGTCTCTGAAGTGGTGGTGTTCAGCGGAGAATCTCCTCAGAGGAGTTCCCATCCACAAGGACATTCCTACTCAGACGATCGTGACGGATGCTTCTCTCCAGGGCTGGGGAGCGCATTTGGGGGACTTACAGATCCAAGGCACGTGGTCTCAGACGGAGTCCACGTATCACATCAATTTCCTGGAACTCAGAGCTGTTCACTTGGCGCTGAAGGCCTTTCATCCGTCCTTCCTCTCCGTCCTTCTGCTTGTACAGACGGACAATAAGACCACGATGTATTACTCAACAAGCAGGGGGGGTCGAGATCGCGCACCCTGTCTCGGGAGGCGCAGACGATCTGGCACTGGCTTCTGGCGAGAGGATTGACGATAACGGCTACACATCTGCCGGGTGTGCAGAATGTTCAGGCAGACGCACCGAGCAGACTGATTCTGGAAAACCACGAGTGGGTCATAAACGACGACGTACTAGGAGAAGTCTTCGCAAGGTGGGGGACTCCAGACGTAGATCTGTTCGCCACCGCCGAAAACAGCAAATGCCGAGACTTCGCCTCCAGGTACTACCAGCAAGGGACACTGGGGAATGCACTTTGGATCAACTGGTCGAACAGCTTTGTTTACGCTTTTCCGCCCATCCCTCTGATTCCGGCGGTGCTCATCAAGCTGTCCCGGTCCAGGGCACGAATGATCCTGATTGCCCCGGAATGGCCCAGACAGTGGTGGTTCACGGACCTTCTACACCGGTCCCTCCTTCCACACATACGGTTGCCGTGCAGGCCGGACCTTCTCACGAAGTTCGGGGGGCAGATGGTGCACCCCAACCTCTCATCCTTGAGTTTGGCGGCATGGCTCCTGAGGTAGTGCAATATGGCCATTTGAATCTACCAGAAGATTGCATGGACATACTGAAGGAGTCTAAGAGGCCCTCCACTGGGACGTCCTACGCTTACAAGTGGAAGAGGTTTTGTATCTGGTGTGTGTCCAGGAACTGTGATCCTACTACGTGCAAGGAAGATGTCATCCTTCCCTACCTTCTACATTTGGCGCGATCTGGCCTTAATGTTCACTCTATTAGGGTTCATCTCGCTGCATTGACTGCCTACAGGAAAAGCCCTTCACAGACTTCCTTCTTTCAGATCCCTGTGATCAAAGATTTTTTGGAAGGCTTGAAGAAAGTGTTCCCTCCTGTCAGGCTTCCTTCGCCTTCATGGGAATTGAATGTGGTGCTGTCCAGTTTGATGAAGGAGCCTTTTGAACCCATTCATAAGGCTTTGTTGCAGCACCTGTCCTGGAAGGCGGCGTTCCTCGTGGTCATTACATCGGCCCACAGGGTGAGCGAAATTCAGGCGTTGTGTTGTAATGAACCTTATACTGTATTTCATGCTGCTAAGGTTGTTATGCGTACTCACCCTAAATTTCTTCCCAAGGTTATTTCTGACTTTCATGTCAACCAAACTATAACTTTGCCTACGTTTTTTCAGAATCCTTCATCTCCAGCGGAAAGGTAATTACATTCCCTGGATGTTCGGAGGGTGTTGAAATTTTATCTGGATAAAACTAAAGATATTCGTAGGTCAGACCAATTGTTTATCAATTACGGATCAGTCAGGACGGGTCTTGCGACCTCTAAGTAGTCCATTTCTAGGTGGATTGTGTCCTGCATACAACTTTGTTACCAGAAAGCTAATAAGACCTTAGGGGGTAAGCCTAAGGCTCATTCCACCAGGGGCAAAGCTGCCACGACAGCCTTACTCCGTAATGTGCTGATTGCAGAAATTTGCAAGGCCGCCACTTGGAAGTCGGTTCATACCTTTGCTAAGCATTACTGTCTGGACGCTGATGCCAGAGCAGATGCTCAGGTTGGACAGGCTTCGCTGCGGAATTTGTTCGCACAATAGTGGTTGGTTTATTTTCTCCACCGCGCTGTGGTGTGGGGATGGGCTTGCCATTCTATTCACTAAATTATGACTATACACAGAGATCCCCTACTACAGAAGGAGTAGTTTCTTTTCTGTAACTCCAGTTCTGTAGTAGGGGTATCTCTGTTATAGTCATAAGCGCCCGCCCTCCTCCCCGGTGGAGAGATGTTCATGTAAAGAATGCTACAGGTCGGGCGTGTTCCGCCTTCAAAAAGAACTGAAAGTAAGAGAGACCTGCAAGGCATTCTGGGATACTGTGAAGTTCTGGAAAGGTCTCTTAAAGGCACAGTATCCTATTCTGAGCCACATAATGGCAGCCTATGGGGCTTGTCTGTCCATGCCTTCCTCTCTATCTTCCAGAGGGGTTTGTACTGAAGACAAAGGAAATCTGGACAGGCTTTGCTGTTTTTGTGGATTTTTGGTGGAATTTCTAGCTGAAGTACTGGACAGTGTAGCCTTTTTTAGGCTGCATTATATGTCTTTAAATTCTCTTAAGTGTCTGTGCAGTTCTGCATTTTTTCGACACTTTAGAGATTATTTTTGATTGCTCCGGGGTCCACGCACATGGGCGGGACTATTCACTAGATTATGACTATAACAGATACCCCTACTACCGAACTGGAGTTACAGAAAAGAAACTACTCCTTCTGCTCCCATTCCCTGGTTCTCTAAAGACAGAGGGATTCTCTTTCTCAACTGATTTCTGAGCCTGTTGGCACTTTCCATCCTGTGCACCTGTTGGCACTTTCCATCCTGTGCAGTAGTGCAGAGATTGAGGGATGGCACGGGCTTTCAGTGGATTCATGAGTCCGAAACTTGACAGCAATTCATGTTAGAATTATTTCCATCACCTTGTTGGTTGTTGCAGCTGACTCCCTAAATGCAGCGGCTACGCCCAGTTGTGGGTATCACGCTCAATTGTCATAGGAACCAAGCTATACCTGTCTGATGAGACCTAAGTACGTTCTGCTGACCCCATCTCTAGTTACACATTAGTTGCCCCAACTAATCCATTGTAGTGTAATAAGGTGTTTTATAGTTGTGATATATGGGAAAATGCTACTTTGGGTGATTTTGTGACTCCAAGTAAAGCTAGGGCATTTTTGAAAAGCATCTCAGTCACATTAGTTTTGAAATAACGTTCCACACATGTTCAGAGTTTCAGCTGCCAGCAAGAGATACTATCCAAGCTTTTAGACTTTTCAAAGATTTCGGTGAAAAGAAAACCCCATAAGCATTAAAGTTAGTAGTTTGCATGGAAACCCTGCCAGCAAGTAATGCGGATTGCGAGAGAGGTTTCAGCGCAATGAACTTAATTGCTAGTCCAACAAGGGTCTCTCTTCTTGTATGGACCATTTCTTCATGCTTATGGGTAAAACTCAATGGTCCTCCATTTGAAACATTTGATGCAAAGCTGTATGTAAAGAGTTGGCTGACAAAAGGTAGAAGGTCTGCTGAAGAAGATTGTAGTGAGAAACCTCAGCAAAATAGACACAGTGAATATCTTCAAGGGTTTTGGGAAATCCTGCAATAGATTTCTACCTAATTTAAATAATTTTTACATGTTTTTTTAAAGTGTTTGGTATTTTATGGCTTATGCTTAATAAATATACTTTTTTGCCTATTTTATTATCCTTTGCTGGATGTGACTTCATGATTTTCTTAAGCACACAATGCTAGTTATCTTGATTTAGACCACACCCCTACTCGGATAGGCCACACCCCTTTAAGAAATGTGCCACGCCCTTTTTAGAGCACCCCCAGTTTTTTTCCCCTGCTTTTATTTATATATAACGTAGACCTTATGGCCAAGATTTTAGTACCAATTTAACAGGGCATAGCTTGAGTTGGTTTTGCTGCATTATGACAAGTAAAGCGTGTTCACCGCTGCAATCTCGTTTGAGCTGCAGCCTTGCGAGTGTTTCATGCTGACAAGAATTCCCGGCCTCCTTTTCAAGAGGAGGAATAAAAGCTAAGCTCATTTCCCCCTGTAGCCAACAGAGGGCGCGCGCTTCTTCTAAAGAGAACGTCACTGTAATTCAGGGTTGTCTAGGAAAGGACGATTGCTTTTCACCCTCTGAGGCGGAAGCCGGAGGTTCCTCTCTCCTATTCTTTGTTATTCTGATCTGAGACACATTTACAGAGGGTTTTCGTGTATTTTTATTGCGTCCCGAGTGACGCGTGTATTTTACTCGCTCTTGCTTTTTTAAAAGCGGACTTTTATCAGCATCTGTGTTCCATACCTCCTCTACCTCCTGGGCCGCTCTCAGCTGAGTATTGACGCTGAGAGCTGGTCCCGGGGAGGCGAGGGCTGTTTGGCGGCCATCTTTAGTGTAGGCGCGCCCTCGCGCTCTAGTTACTATAAAGGGGGCTCAGGCAGGGATTGCCAAACGATTGCTTTTCACCCTCTGAGGCGGAAGCCGGAGGTTCCTCTCTCCTATTCTTTGTTATTCTGATCTGAGACACATTTACAGAGGGTTTTCGTGTATTTTTATCGCGTCCCGAGTGACGCGTGTATTTTACTCGCTCTTGCTTTTTTAAAAGCGGACTTTTATCAGCATCTGTGTTCCATACCTCCTCTACCTCCTGGGCCGCTCTCAGCTGAGTATTGACGCTGAGAGCTGGTCCCGGGGAGGCGAGGGCTGTTTGGCGGCCATCTTTAGTGTAGGCGCGCCCTCGCGCTCTAGTTACTATAAAGGGGGCTCAGGCAGGGATTGCCAAACGATTGCTTTTCACCCTCTGAGGCGGAAGCCGGAGGTTCCTCTCTCCTATTCTTTGTTATTCTGATCTGAGACACATTTACAGAGGGTTTTCGTGTATTTTTATTGCGTCCCGAGTGACGCGTGTATTTTACTCGCTCTTGCTTTTTTAAAAGCGGACTTTTATCAGCATCTGTGTTCCATACCTCCTCTACCTCCTGGGCCGCTCTCAGCTGAGTATTGACGCTGAGAGCTGGTCCCGGGGAGGCGAGGGCTGTTTGGCGGCCATCTTTAGTGTAGGCGCGCCCTCGCGCTCTAGTTACTATAAAGGGGGCTCAGGCAGGGATTGCCAAACGATTGCTTTTCACCCTCTGAGGCGGAAGCCGGAGGTTCCTCTCTCCTATTCTTTGTTATTCTGATCTGAGACACATTTACAGAGGGTTTTCGTGTATTTTTATCGCGTCCCGAGTGACGCGTGTATTTTACTCGCTCTTGCTTTTTTAAAAGCGGACTTTTATCAGCATCTGTGTTCCATACCTCCTCTACCTCCTGGGCCGCTCTCAGCTGAGTATTGACGCTGAGAGCTGGTCCCGGGGAGGCGAGGGCTGTTTGGCGGCCATCTTTAGTGTAGGCGCGCCCTCGCGCTCTAGTTACTATAAAGGGGGCTCAGGCAGGGATTGCCAAACGATTGCTTTTCACCCTCTGAGGCGGAAGCCGGAGGTTCCTCTCTCCTATTCTTTGTTATTCTGATCTGAGACACATTTACAGAGGGTTTTCGTGTATTTTTATTGCGTCCCGAGTGACGCGTGTATTTTACTCGCTCTTGCTTTTTTAAAAGCGGACTTTTATCAGCATCTGTGTTCCATACCTCCTCTACCTCCTGGGCCGCTCTCAGCTGAGTATTGACGCTGAGAGCTGGTCCCGGGGAGGCGAGGGCTGTTTGGCGGCCATCTTTAGTGTAGGCGCGCCCTCGCGCTCTAGTTACTATAAAGGGGGCTCAGGCAGGGATTGCCAAACGATTGCTTTTCACCCTCTGAGGCGGAAGCCGGAGGTTCCTCTCTCCTATTCTTTGTTATTCTGATCTGAGACACATTTACAGAGGGTTTTCGTGTATTTTTATCGCGTCCCGAGTGACGCGTGTATTTTACTCGCTCTTGCTTTTTTAAAAGCGGACTTTTATCAGCATCTGTGTTCCATACCTCCTCTACCTCCTGGGCCGCTCTCAGCTGAGTATTGACGCTGAGAGCTGGTCCCGGGGAGGCGAGGGCTGTTTGGCGGCCATCTTTAGTGTAGGCGCGCCCTCGCGCTCTAGTTACTATAAAGGGGGCTCAGGCAGGGATTGCCAAACGATTGCTTTTCACCCTCTGAGGCGGAAGCCGGAGGTTCCTCTCCTATTCTTTGTTATTCTGATCTGAGACACATTTACAGAGGGTTTTCGTGTATTTTTATTGCGTCCCGAGTGACGCGTGTATTTTACTCGCTCTTGCTTTTTTAAAAGCGGACTTTTATCAGCATCTGTGTTCCATACCTCCTCTACCTCCTGGGCCGCTCTCAGCTGAGTATTGACGCTGAGAGCTGGTCCCGGGGAGGCGAGGGCTGTTTGGCGGCCATCTTTAGTGTAGGCGCGCCCTCGCGCTCTAGTTACTATAAAGGGGGCTCAGGCAGGGATTGCCAAACGATTGCTTTTCACCCTCTGAGGCGGAAGCCGGAGGTTCCTCTCTCCTATTCTTTGTTATTCTGATCTGAGACACATTTACAGAGGGTTTTCGTGTATTTTTATCGCGTCCCGAGTGACGCGTGTATTTTACTCGCTCTTGCTTTTTTAAAAGCGGACTTTTATCAGCATCTGTGTTCCATACCTCCTCTACCTCCTGGGCCGCTCTCAGCTGAGTATTGACGCTGAGAGCTGGTCCCGGGGAGGCGAGGGCTGTTTGGCGGCCATCTTTAGTGTAGGCGCGCCCTCGCGCTCTAGTTACTATAAAGGGGGCTCAGGCAGGGATTGCCAAACGATTGCTTTTCACCCTCTGAGGCGGAAGCCGGAGGTTCCTCTCTCCTATTCTTTGTTATTCTGATCTGAGACACATTTACAGAGGGTTTTCGTGTATTTTTATCGCGTCCCGAGTGACGCGTGTATTTTACTCGCTCTTGCTTTTTTAAAAGCGGACTTTTATCAGCATCTGTGTTCCATACCTCCTCTACCTCCTGGGCCGCTCTCAGCTGAGTATTGACGCTGAGAGCTGGTCCCGGGGAGGCGAGGGCTGTTTGGCGGCCATCTTTAGTGTAGGCGCGCCCTCGCGCTCTAGTTACTATAAAGGGGGCTCAGGCAGGGATTGCCAAACGATTGCTTTTCACCCTCTGAGGCGGAAGCCGGAGGTTCCTCTCTCCTATTCTTTGTTATTCTGATCTGAGACACATTTACAGAGGGTTTTCGTGTATTTTTATCGCGTCCCGAGTGATGCGTGTATTTTACTCGCTCTTGCTTTTTTAAAAGCGGACTTTTATCAGCATCTGTGTTCCATACCTCCTCTACCTCCTGGGCCGCTCTCAGCTGAGTATTGACGCTGAGAGCTGGTCCCGGGGAGGCGAGGGCTGTTTGGCGGCCATCTTTAGTGTAGGCGCGCCCTCGCGCTCTAGTTACTATAAAGGGGGCTCAGGCAGGGATTGCCAAACGATTGCTTTTCACCCTCTGAGGCGGAAGCCGGAGGTTCCTCTCTCCTATTCTTTGTTATTCTGATCTGAGACACATTTACAGAGGGTTTTCATGTATTTTTATCGCGTCCCGAGTGACGCGTGTATTTTACTCGCTCTTGCTTTTTTAAAAGCGGACTTTTATCAGCATCTGTGTTCCATACCTCCTCTACCTCCTGGGCCGCTCTCAGCTGAGTATTGACGCTGAGAGCTGGTCCCGGGGAGGCGAGGGCTGTTTGGCGGCCATCTTTAGTGTAGGCGCGCCCTCGCGCTCTAGTTACTATAAAAGAGTGCCCAGCGGCTCCGCGCAGCGGACGCGGCAGCGGATGCGCCGGATGCCCGCCGGAGTCACGCCAGAGTCCAGCCCGTCTGCGCCCGTCCGCGCTAAGGACGCGCTGGACGGCTGGGCACTGGACTCGGACAAAATGTCATCCCCTGCTTGCAGCTATTCTCATCGTGATATGTTGGCCCTTAAACCTAGGAATAATCGCTGTCATCATACCTACGATCCGGACGCCTTCCTGCTCCCCCCCCGCTGTGGCTGCTACCTTTCTTCTAGACTTCCCAATCCCGTTTCTATCCACTCTACCTCTGAACCCTCTACTTCTCCCACTTCCAATCTAGTAGAAGTAGAGGGCATCTTAATTAATGCCCGCTCGCTGATCAAGAACAGGGTTATGTTCAAGGAGATGGTACTGGACAGAACGCCTACTGTAGTGTTTGTGACAGAAACTTGGGCCAAGGACTCCTCTGACCCCGATCTAATAGAGGCCGTTCCGGAAGGTTACTGCCTGGCCAGACTCGATAGGCAGAGACGAGTGGGAGGGGGGATAGCGATCCTTTATAAGGATCACCTTCAATGCCACACTGTACCCCTGACTGATTTCCCCGACAGTTTTCAAGCTTTTTACTTTTCAATAAAGGAAGAACAACGCCCCTTCTTCAACGGTATTCTAATCTACCGCCCCCCCGGCTCAAGAACTCATTTCACGCACCATCTTCTCCAATCTCTTGAACCCTACTTTGGTCTAGATAATTTTTCCATCATGGGTGATTTCAATTACCACCTAGAACGACACGACCTCTCTGACACCTCCTGTCTTACTGAGGCCTTACAATCTTGCGGGCTTATGCAACGTGTCATGGGAGCTACTCATCGTGCAGGACACACCCTAGATGGCATCTTCTCCAATGATCCTCGTTTGACTACCAAGGATCCGATTCATCTTTCCTGGTCTGACCATCTGGCGGTCCCTTTTCTCTTGAAACATCACAGGGTATATTCCCCTACACTAGCAAACCACACAATAGAGACTACGAGGAATTTTAGGAATATTAACAGCAATTCCTTCGTGCCCTGGGCTGCAAACCTTGCCATCACGGGCCCATGCAGCGTTCAGACTGCAGTCGCCCATTTTGAACAGGTCACGACTGAGGCCTTGAATCAACTGGCCCCAGAACAATCCCGACGCCGCGCTAGAAAGAGACCCTCTGCCCCCTGGTTCTCCAACTCCCTTAGGCTTCTTAGGCAAGAAGTGAGGAGAATGGAGAGACTATGGCATGCCAGTTGGGATTTCAAAAACAAGGATGCGCATCGACTTCTGGTTAAAAAGTACAAGGCGGAAATCTTGCAGGCTAAACAACAATATTTCGTGACAGTGACCTCCTCGCTTTCTTCCCCGAAGGAACTTTTTAAAACCGTTGAGTCCCTGGTCAGACTGCAAGTCCCTGACCCTGTCATCCCTTCGCAGGACCTTTGTGAAAAGATCGCCTCCTTTTTTCATTCCAAAATCCAGGACATTTACTTAGCCCTTGAGGAACAAAGAGTTGCCCTCAGTGCATCTACACCTGGTGTGGAGATGAGTCTAACCATCACCGAAATCTCCACTCCTTGCACTCTGGACACCTTTCCCTCGCTGACTTTACAAGATCTTGAGCTTTTGTTAGCCAAGACTAAGTCCGGATCACCTTTGGATTCCTGTCCTCTGAAGGTCATTAAACAGTGTAGGGAGACCCTCTTACCTCCTTTGGTGGAGATAATGAATCTTGCCATTAGAGATGGTATCTTCCCTGCAGAGTGGAAGAAGGCGGTAGTGAAACCCCTGTTGAAAAAGGCTTCCCTGGATCCGGGGGTTCTAAAAAACTTCCGGCCTATCTCCCTGCTCCCCGCTCCTGCTAAGATGCTTGAGACTCATCTCAACAAACATCTCGCTGCCTTTGTCGAAAGCTCTGGATGCTTAGACTCCTCCCAGCATGGATTCAGGAAAGAATTTAGTACTGAGTCAGCCCTCACCATCGTACTTGACAAGATCCGTACAACAGTAGATGAGGGCCAGACATCTCTCCTGGTCCTGCTAGATCTAACGGCGGCTTTCGACACCCTCTCCCCCTCGGTACTTACATCTCGGCTGAGGGAGGTGGGGGTGAAGAACGCAGCTCTTGATCTCTTGACCTCCTTTCTCACAGGGAGGGAACAAAGAGTCAAGCTTGGGGAGTTTCTATCTCCATCCCGTCCTGTGCTATGTGGGGTTCCTCAAGGGTCGGCCCTTAGCCCGACCCTTTTTAATATCTATGTTACCCCACTGGCCAAATTAATAAGATCTTTCGGGATGGAGGTAGTCTCGTACGCAGACGACACTCAAATCCTCGTTTCTCTACCCCATTCAGATGAACCGATCGCCTCCAAATTTAGATCTTGTATGGAGGCGGTCGGTAAGTGGATGGTTCAGAACTCTCTGAAACTGAATGGGGAGAAAACGGAGGTGATGGTGTTTGGGGGAAAAGAAAACATCTGGTCAGCCAACTGGTGGCCTGACTCCCTTGGTACTTGTCCCTCCCCCACATCCTCTGCTAAAAATCTTGGGGTGATAATAGATCCTGCCCTCGACCTAGGTAGCCAGGTGAGCAGAACTGTCTCCACCTGCTGGGGCCTGATTCATACTCTCCGTAGGGTCAGGAAATTCCTTTCCCTCCAGGCAAGAAAACAAATAGCTGTCGCTCTCATCGGCTCGCGCTTGGACTATTGCAATGCGCTGTATGCAGGACTCAATAAAGGACAGCTGCAGCGCTTGCAGGTGGTCCAAAACGCCGTAGCCAGATTTGTCCTGGATATCCCCAGACGCTCTTCAGCCACTGCAGCCAGGAAAACACTGCACTGGCTGCCGGTAGAACAGCGTATTCGGTTTAAGGTCCTGTGTATGACCTACAGAGCCATCGCTAAAAAGAGCGACACTGGAATTGGATCCATTATCTCCCACTATGTTCCCCGAAGAAACCTGCGTTCCTCTGGGAAACTGCTTCTAGCAGCCCCCCGTGTACGGAAAGCCAGGTGGGGCGGTAGAGCCTTTTCCACCCT
This sequence comes from Lissotriton vulgaris, assembly GCF_964263255.1. Lineage (NCBI taxonomy): Eukaryota > Metazoa > Chordata > Amphibia > Caudata > Salamandridae > Lissotriton > Lissotriton vulgaris. The sequence goes on from NC_141689.1 coordinate 977,338,921, forward strand.
TGCTCCTAAATGGTGGAATGAACTTCCTTTGGATCTGAGATCCCTTCCGTCCCTACAGACTTTTCGCACTGCCTTAAAGACCTCTCTCTTCAAGCAAGCTTATGTCTAAGATCCTAATGTTTTCTTTCCTGGTCTTCCTGACCTTTTGCTAGGCGCCTTGATACCTTCGGGTTATTGTTCTGCGCAATATAAATTATTTTTCAATTCAATTCAATTCAAGTAACATATAATAAAGCGAACAAGTCACAATGCATTGTTCTCCTGTAGAAGTTTGCAGCGGAGCATCAGCCTCGCAGCAATATAGTCAGACCTGAAGTGAGAGGACTTAATTTATTAATTGGGTGCCGACTTGTTTCTAATATCTGTTTGCAATAAATATCTAAATGGTTTTTTATGCTTTTAATTTTGCTCTAGAGGTTTTCTTTTTATTCTTCATGTTTGAAAACATGATTGGTCTTTCATATGAAAGAGCTGCGCAACAGGGTTTGAAGTGGTTGGTGGGAAAGGTGATGATGTGCCCGTTTATTTTATGGGGAAAAAAGTGTTTTTTTATTGGTAAATGTCCTTCACATTGTGGCTATCCCTAAAATATTATATAATATAGCATTGTAGATAGCTGCAGCTACTCTACTAGCCATTTAAAGGCACTTTCCCCGAATTCCTAGCTTTTCATTTTTCCTGTGTTACCGTAATTTACAGGGATATCAAACTATGCAAAGGTACACTGTAAAAAACAACACAGTTCCATATTAACCCCTTTGATGCTTATGACGGAACGGTTCCGTCATCAGCGTCGGTTGGGCTGTGCTGATGACGGAACCGTTCCGTCATGACCACACCCGTTTTTCGAATCTTCAGCACAGCGCGAAAATTCGCACCGCGCTGAAGAGGTTATTGTAATTTCAAGTACATTAAATACACTCATCAGAGATTGTAGTTGCCCTCTAACACTAGATATTTGTCTTCATGTACCTCATTTTCTTCATCAGCCCAATCTGCAAGCCTTTAGAAAATGACAGAATGCTAAAGTTAAGTCCTATTTATTATTTACAGAAAATAGACCAGGATTTTTGGGAAAAGGAACACTCAATTCCGTATGTAACTCTAAGAAAAATTGGGATCAGTCCTTAGGTATTTGTTTGGCAGCTCAAAGCCCTCCCAATTTTCGGGTTCACCCACTGATGCCAGAATCTTAACATTTCATGTTTTAAAATAATGATGTAGCAGTACATGACCAGAGTTGTATTCAGGGATTCCAGTTTTTTGAAGTTGTGTACCTCATACCCCTTCAGTGTACATGTACCATGTGATGTTTGCTGCTGTCTAAGTAAAGAATTTCTGTGGTGCGGTGAAATACTGAATACAAATCTATTTTTAAAATTTCAGCCAGGAAAATGCTAGTAGCTAGATAGTTAATTTCTATTCGTTATAAAAATCTAGTTCACTGGTGAAAGTATATTTTTTGGTTCATCACCTAATGGCTCATTAGCAAATCATGGCAACTATATTGTACCCGTACGGAGGTTTGGGTCAGCCTCCTTCATCCATGGGCTTTTTGACTCCGGAGCAGGAAGCTTCTGGCTTGAGACAGTTAATTATATATTGGATCATCCCACAGAAGTATTTTATACACCTTATTTCTATTGGCTGTTTAGTTGAATCTTTCCGTCCCCATTGGAAATCAAGAGGTATTATTTTACATCTAAAACGAACTGTCATCACACATTTAATTCTTTCTCATATGTGCATGTTGTACGCAAAGCAATACATTTTAAAAATTGTTTACATTGCAGCAGCCGTTTGTTTTTAATACTTCTTTAAGTACTTAAATTCACTTGCCAAATGTATTTAGTTTTGCCAGTGCTTGTTGATATCAGTCTCAGACATTTGTCTCTGCCCACAGCGGGAGGTAAAGCCATTCAGCTTTCACAAAGAGGGTGTGGGTCCTTATTTCCGTAAGTGGTATCTCGTAGGGGACTTAAGAATCCTGATAAGGAAGCCTGGCCTCTGCCATCTTGGATCGAGCCCTCTAGGAAGGTTTCCAGTCCAGGATGATAGGTAGTGCTGTAAAAAGAGTAGGAGTTTTGAGAGAAATCCTCTGTTGTTCACTACCTGGTACCGAGTGGGGAGTCGTGGGGCTGCGTTTTTGTCGTAAACTTTTGTAAGATTGTACACTCTAAACCCGGATGTCTCATATTCGATCCACACCTCAGAAGACTCACCCATGACTCTCACATTTTCAGCACATCTGGCACAAACCAGCTAGATCACTACATTAAGTATCAGCTACGTATTATGTACAACTCTCTATAATACTGGTATTCCTGATTACTTCATCTGCCCTACAAAAAGCCCGGCCGGGTTGGAATTATCACCGGCTGAGTGCCCTGAAGAAGTTGTGGAGCATTACTCCATTGTGCGACGAAACACGTGTCGGCTGGCTTGTTCTACGTGCCCTTACTGTTGAAAAGGAATAAAAAGAATCTACTTGATTGAACTTTGAATTCGAACTACCTCAAACTTTTTCCTTCCATCTGAATGAGACTTTTTGCGTCTTTCGATTTGCTTTTCACATGAACTTGATTTTCTCTTATGTGTGCCTAGGCATTTGTTGTTTTTTGTTTGGTGTGGAGTTTTCCATACTCAATTAAGGGGTTATAGGGCTTATCTCCTTGCCTAGCTAGCACCATATTGCATCTACATGTTTTTGACACCACACTCAAAAGCGTTTAATAGCTGAGCGCCTGAATCAATCCCTGACCCAAAAAACCCTTCTCTGGTGTATTTTCCTTTGTTGTTCTGGCCTGGAAAACCTCAATTCACTGGCTGGTGCCCTGGGTAAAAATGCCACCCACAGCCAGATCATCAGAGCGTTCTGGACTTAGAATAAAACATCTGATGAAAAAAGACCCATGCCTGACCCACTTGTGAAGAAACCTGAAGGATTTCCTGCTCCCCAACTTGGGCCCAGGAGCTGAAACTGCTCTATACGGGCCAGCTGGCTTGACTCCTGCAGCTGCTTCAGGGATGCACAAGGCAGAAGAATGGCTCCATCCTGGATAGAAGAGCCAATTACCCCGTTGTGAGTAGGTGTACTGGACCCTGTGGGAGCCCGCGTTGGAGAGAAACATGGACACTAGGTTCCTTCCTTGGGAACCTGCAAGTTGCGGAAGAGACCAGGGGTGACATTTCCTGCATCCAAAAGAATTGCGACTTTGGCCTCTGGAGTTACAAAACCAGGCGCAGAAGATCCCCAAGAGAGGTGTTGCCTTGACCCATGATGATTGTTGATTTGGCCTGCTTTCAGCTTTTTCCAAATAAATTTAAGGCTACCTTGACTTTTCCTTAATAAGAGGGCTGAAAACAGACCAAGCGTAGGAATTGGGGTAGGTTGACAAATTCAGCCCAGTGGCTTTGAAATCCAGCCTTGTCCTGCTTGAAGCATTTGGCGCCAAAAACGAAGGCTTCTGTGCAAGCTTAATGACCATGAATCCAACTTTTAGAGAAACTCGCTGACTTCACATCCTGTCTTACCTGTTAAAGAGTTGACCTTCAGAAAAATGATTATCCCAAGGTACATTTGTCATTGTGTGCTTTGCTTGACTAAAAAACCACGAGGGGGAACTAAAGGTGAAGTGTAATTTAAAATGTCGAATACCTAGGACATTTTAATACCTACCTGAAATACCTAATGCAGAAAAGTAGCTCAGTGGACACCCGTGTTTTTTTCAGAGCGCAGATGGCCCGTCAGTGTCGGGGCCGGTGTATTATCCTGATTTTAATGGATTGCACTGGCAAATGCATAGCACTGTGCTTCGAGTCAAAGGTTCACATTGTTGAAAAGACCTTAATATTCGCTTAATTTAAGCCACAGTAGGCATGCCTCCAGGCATAAGTGGAGCAAACCTGGTGCTACCACTAGCTGCTGGGCTGGAAAACTAGTTCTTGAATTTTTGTAATTTTTTTTTTGTAAGACATTTTTTTTCCTTTCTACAGTGCTGTTTGTTGTTCTTTGACTGTTGGAGCGACATCACCCGTCTGCAGATCACAGAACAATTACCAGTGATGTAAAATGATTGTATATCTTTTTATAGAAAATATTTTCTAATTTAAATTGAGAATATATATTTTTTATAAATAATATTTACCACTACTGATAGTTAAGACTGCATTTGTTGTAATCCTGAAAGTGGATTAACCGTTGAAAAAATAACTAGTGCTCTAAGAAGATTTCATTGAATATGTATAACAAGATCAACTAAATGGTATTAACCTAATTCTGTTTAATCTGCATTGATCCAGTATCGCCAGCTTGTGAGAAGGGAGGAAGTGGGGTCATTTCAGGAAATAAGTCTTTATTGCTCCAGAGTCTCTGTAATGATGCGGCAGCTGTATCCTTTCTTCCTGGAGGCAGCTCAGGATATGTAAACCATCTCTACGTAGCCAAAGTCATTTTATTTGATTTTCTAATCAGAACAGCTTTGTTACCTGGCCTGCGTGGCCTCACCGTTCTGTAGAAACATTAGTGATTGAAGACCTCTCTCACTCACTCCAAGTCTATGCAGGAAATGAAGGGGAGCGTGTTGGTTTCTTTTGAAAAGTCATCAACTTCACACAACACAAGGACTGCTTCAGGACCCAGGTGATTTGGTATCAGAATATGGCACGAGTAGTATAATGTTAAATGTATCAAATGTTAAATAAATCAAACTATCATTACAACACGCTACCTTGCCACACAATTGTTCTGCGAGAGCTTGTTTGATATCTGCGGGCTTTGGGGTATGGTTGTGATTTTGCACATAGCAGAGTAGATTTCATCTTATTTGACTTTAGCACTAAAAGGCTAGTTGGGAACATTGCTGAGGGGAAATGATTATATTTTTTAGGTCTCGGCCTGCGAAAGACTGCGCAGTCGAGCTGGCGAGATATTATGTTAGAGGGTACATTTCACTAGCGAGATTAAGCCCCGCCCCTCTTTTGTATTGGCTGGCGTCAACGTTCATGCTAAACGGTGGCCAGCCATTGGAAAAGAGGTCCTAGTGACGTACTCTTTTCTCTTTTGAAGTCGTCCCACATGGACTAGCTTCCTTGACTTACTGCTGTGGTAAAATCTTACTTATCATCTTTATGGGGCCATCTGTTTCGCCCCATAAAGGTTATAAGAAACCTTTTACGCCAGCAGGGCAGTCCATCCTAGTGGGAAGGCTCCAAAAGAGAAATGTCGCGGGTGCAGCGATTATAGCAAAATAAAAGAAATAGATGTTTTTTTCTATTTCTTTCATTTTGGTATAATCGCGGCACCAGCGCTTTACTTTTGTAATGTTATAAGCAAAGAGTGGGTGCCTATCTCCAAGGACGCAACCCTGACAGGAGCGGGAGAGTACAGGCGGAACACCACCCCCTCCCCCTTTAACACCCCCGCACCCGCATGGCTGAGCCTGCACATGAAGCAGTAGCACTGCTCTGCTTTAATGTGCTATGACCTGGACGGATAGAGTGAGAGCTTATGAAAGGTTGGCGCTTCCTACTATTTGTTGCGCTCGTGCGCCGACCGACACCACTGCTAAATGTGGCAACCAATATCCTTAATGCCGCTAAAAAAACCTAAAGCGGCAAACTGGCTAAGTATTCCGTGGCACTCATTGCATATGATCTTACCGTACATTGTGCATCATGCAGTGGGCTCCTCGTGTGAAGAAGGTTCCGGTCTCGACCTCCCAGGGGCGGGCAGGCTGGGAGCGGCCATGCACGCCCACGGATCAGGAACGCTGCTGTAGGGTACAGGCCGCCTCGCTGGCAGCCCAAGCCCCTCCACAGTCAAGAGCCGCCTGCTGCCAGGCCAACGCTTGTTCTACAAGCATGGCAATTGCCCTAATTCAAGAGGCCCTTTCCAGTCTCTTGCCTTTGGAGGCGGTATCTACTTCCGGGCTGGCCCAGTCCCCCTCAGCAGTGCGGCACAACCAGTCTGTGTGTCATCTGCTGTTTCGTGAGTAACATCCTCTCTGTGGTGTCTGGGATTCATTACACTGGCTCTCGGGGTTAATTTTGACTCCCATGCTCTCTGTGGTCTTTATGAACTCGCTGGCAAGGACTTCATAAAAACAGGATTGTTTCCCATGTACAGTTAGCAAGAACAAGCCGAGTAATCACCAACACTTGGAGTTATTCAGAAACCACACCAACTACTGTTGCAAAGGAACTTTTAACACCAAGACATCAAATGGCGCATTTTATCTGCTCACTTTTATGCAGTAACCGCACTTAATTTTTAAATAATTAAGGACTTTAATTCGCCAAAATGATGGGGACAGGGTAGTTACGTCATGCATCCTTTGACAGCCAATGCCCTCGCGGCAGGTCCCTTGTCTCACCAATAGTAGACGGGTAGAGGATGTGGTGTAATGGCCAGAGCTGCGGACTTTAGAACTGTGGAGCAAAGTTTGAGTCTGGGTTTCAGTTCAACATCCTTGTCCCGTGATTCTGGGCAAATCACTGTGCCTACTAAAAATTAATGTGTAATGTAAACGGTGCTCATGTAATGCACTCAAATACCTTCGGGTCAAGTTCATATCACCCAGTTTAATTTCTGTACATGTCATGAGCATAGAGAACCTTGGCCAATGCCAGGGCATCAGAGTGATTTAGCTGCTACCCCGGGATGCCCATGTAGTTAGATGACAAAATTGTGGTGTTTCTCACATATTTCTGTAAACATGAACTTCACAAGAACGTCGTTAAAGCATTGTTTATGTTGTAAAACACATCATATTTGCAGCAAAACATATTTTTCATTTAATATACCATTTATTAATATGTCTTAATGTGTATCCCACCCATTCTCCCTTCCAGTACTCTTCCCCATTTCCCCATCACCAAATTTGGTGATTTATTAAAGGGTCTGCTTTACATTGGCAAAATGTTCGAAGTTGAGAGGTACTCTGATGTAGTAATTGTCCAGGGAGGAAAAGGGCCCTGTGAATGACTAAACCTCAGTCAATAATGACCTGCAAATATCCCTTGATAATATTGCTGAAATGATGTAGTGGGCACTTTCGAATTTGATGTTGTCTATATGGAGCCAGCCAATTGAATGTGCCCTTTTCCACCTTGAAGAGATAAAAATTAACCCAATTCACAAATATTGGTGCACGAGTAGTACTCCTGGCTTACACTGGCATTTCAGGCACAAGTCAAGAGTAGGCCCGGCTTACTTACTCGTTTAAGCCAATAGCTCTAACTTTTACAAAGGCGAGACCGTTGCATTGTAAATGCTTGTTTTTCCTCAATTTAGGGTGACCCTTTTGGGCTCTGTGCTCAAGTGTACATGGGTTATAAACTATTTGTTTTTAAGTTCTGATTCCTCTCTAGCTCAACTTGTTTGTAGCTGATCTCAGGTTTTTTGGTTGAGAAGACCGGTTTTGATTTCCTGCTTGGGAGTGTCGGCTCTACAACTTATAAAGTTTGGACTTGTTGGCCAATGGGTTTATGGATGAGACCGCACGTCTTCCAAGGGACTCTTTTAGAGAGCAAGTGGAATGTTTTAAGGCCCTAGAGTGAATGCTTTGCTTCCAACTGGTCTGCGAATTACATTTTTGACCCATTCTTCAGTTAATTCTTCCACCTTTTTTCTATATATCCCACTCTGTTCACTTATTTGTGTCTAAAAGAATTATAAATCAATTAATGAAATGAATCAGCACATCATGCTTTCAAAATGTACTACAGTGAGCATGCGGTACACAGCTATTGAATTTGGCCATTTCCGCAGGGTCATCTCTAAACATTTTGCTTTCACCCTCCTGTTTTGAAACCGTTTTTGTTGACTTTTAGGGCTCTGTGCACTTTACCATTGCTAATCCGTGCTAAAAATGCTTTTGCTCTCTCCTTAAAACATGGTAGAATTGGCTTTCACCCAATTGGCAAATTTAATTCACTTGTAAGTCCCTAGTAAAGTGGCACTACCATGCCCAGATCCTGTGAAAGAAACTCTTCTAGTCGGCCTGCAGCACTGATTGTGCCAACCATTTAAATATAACCTCAAACATGTCTCAGGCCTGCCACTGCAGCCTGTGTGTGCGCACAGTGTTAAAATGCCATTTCAACCTGGCAAAATAAACCCTTTGCCAGGCCCTTTCTTTTTAATACATATAAGTCACCCCTTGAGTAGGCTCTGGACACCCCAAAGGGCAGGGTGCAATGTATTTAAAAAGTAGGACATGTACTTTTAAGTTTTACGTGTCCTGGTAGTGAAAAACACTTAAAATCGTTTTTTGCTTCAGCAAGCCCTTCCTCACCCAGAGTATAACATTGGAGTTACCTTATTACATTATATAAGTGTAATTTGCAAATGGGAACAGATAACCCCTTTATGGTTGGTGTCTCTGGAATTGTAATTTCAAATCCTAACTTATGGTGAAGTCAGATTTTAAATTATAATTTTGACAATGGCACTTTAAGAAAGTTGGAATTGTCTTGCCTTTGCCTTTTGTTATGTTAGGAGATTTGTAAAGTGCATGGCTGTCTCGGCAAAGGGACGTCCCAGCGCTAATTGCCAGAAGAGAGGGTGGGAGAGGAAGCTACTATTCATTGAAAAATCCAGGTCTTCACCGCCCTTCTAAAGGATAGAAGGTTAGAGATGTTTCTGATGGAAAGTGTGTGAAAATTCCAGAGAGTCAGTGCAAGCACCTTGAATGGTGCCCTTATCCTGTCTCTGGGCCACATGACTGGGTGTGGGTGACAGCTGGGCTTTGTGTATTCTCACACACAATGTGGAGCTTATGTGTGACTGGATGGGCCACAACTGGCAGAATGGGAGGGAGGAGCTAAGCACACCTCCACTTGCACCTGAATAGGCTGTGTCCGCACAAAGAGCAGCATACCCCCTATAGTTAGTCTGGAGCCATGGCAAGGAAAGCAGGGCACAATTGCACTCCAAAGGCTTTCCTCTAGAAACTTCTCATTTCAAAGGCACAGCTGTGTATAAATACTGGACCTCAGGCACCAACTCTTTAGTACACTTCTGGACCTGTGGGTACTCTGCCAGAAAGAAGGACTGGTGTCCTGCAAAAGGTCTGCTGGACCGCTGCACTGAAGGAACTGCTGCCCTGCTGTGCTGAATTGCTGCATTTTGACTGGGTGAGAAGTGCACCAGAATCTCTTGAATCTAGAACCCAGAGTGACTCCAAGGGCTAGGTGGCTGGTCTTCTGATCTAAAGCCTCAGGGACACAACAGACTTCCAGCAACCTTGCATGTATACCTGGATGTTGCCATCTGTGAGTCTACCCTGCCAAGTGGTGCCACCCCAGTCTTGGGCCCTTAGAAGTGGGCCCTAAGGTGCGCAGCCAGCCTCTGTGGATACAGTGGAACCGATGCACCTTATCTGTTGCATGGTGCAAACCTGAGCAGAATTGCTACTGCAACCTGGGCTGGACCAGTCGCAGTTCTTCAAAACCGGTGCATCACCCCGACTGAATGAAGCATCCTTGGCGCAGGCCCTCACATACCTCATCGACGACAACCTCAATGATAACGTCGGACTCCGCCTCGCAGCTCTTCGGAACAAGTGCATCGCCCCGGCTGCTCGCCATTATCCTTGACGCCGGACTTCGTATCGCAAGCCCCATCAATGGAATCCTCGACAACGATGCAGGTCCCAGCGTCAAAGCCTTGCCGCATATCAAAACTGATGCATTGCTTCAGCTGCACAACTCATCTTCAACGTGGATCCTCGCAAAGGCCACAAACCAGTATTTAAGGTACTTGGTTAAGCGGGACAAACTGGGTCCCTGTAGCTGGCCTGTAGTCCATCGCGGTCAGCCTGAACTGGTGTCTCAGTCCCGATCCGGTGGGACCAGATATCCACAGTTGGCGCTTTATGCTTTTTGGTGCTATTTTCACAGAAATCTTTAAACTTTCATATCTGCGGATCTACTGATTGGACTTTTGTCTTTTTGGTCTTGTTTTATTTATTAAAAATCACTATACATTTCAAATACTGTTGTGGGCGCCTTTTGTGGTGTGTTTGCACTGTGTTAGTGTTTGAAGTGTTGCAAAAATACTTGACACTTTGCCTCTTAAGTTAAGATTGACTGCTCTGTGACAAGCTACCAGAGGGTTAAGCAGAGGTTAATTTAGGGGTGGTTTGTGCCTCACCTTGGCAAGAGTTGTGGTTGCGGCTTGACCAGGGCTTACAATTCAATCAACCAACAACCCGATTTCTCACAACACCCACTCAACCTTTTCCAAAACACCTGCAGTCTTCTAAGAGGGTGCCAAAAAAGGGAAGGGGCAGAATTTTAACAGTTGGCAGTAACGTTGGGGTTAATTGTGGAGGTCGGCAGGCTGCAGCAGGCATTTTGAGGATGGGTATTGCAAAAAAGGCTGGAACCATCAAGACGGGATTGGATGGATCTGGGTTAAGCATAAACTCAAAGGGCCGAGAGGGGAGGGGTAGAGGCCGTTTTAATGGTTCCAGCAACTTAAATGTGTTTTTTTTCAGTCTGACACAGAATGTGAATCTGTATAAGTGTTCAGAAAAATCCTACTGTACTGCTGTTTTCTCTCCATTGTCCCAATTCTTTTTGTTTTAGGTTAAAAAAAAATATTTTTAGATTAACATACTCGCATACCGTCCAAATTCAATGACTGTGTCAAGACATTCATATGTTTTTCTTACTTTTAAAAGTAGTTTTTTGTGGTCAATGGTATTCTTGTAATCGAAAATCAATTGGATATCAACCGTGTATTTTGACTTGACAATGGCCATCATATAAGGTATCTCATAAAGCTGGCTGTCACATTAATGTAGTTAGTGAGCGATTGGTAGTAATTTGACCAACAACAATACAAATGTATCTGTATTTTGGATGGCTGCTGCTATGGAGGCTTACACCTACTTGGATTATGTAGTTCTAAGTGTAATGGGGAACCAGGGGTTTTTGAGAAAGCTATGCCATCAGGCAATGTATTGGGTTATGCATGCTAAGGGTCTGGTGCTTACACACTTACGGGGCAGTCTTAACAGTATTATAGGCTCCCGGGCACAGCAGTGCACTGGGCTCTGCCTACACAACCACACACAGGAATAAAAATGTTTAACGGAAAAAGTGTTAAATTCTGGTCTGCATGGTGCTTCTATACACATGGAGCCCCCGGACAACTGCCCAGCATGCTTTAAGACGACACTGGATACATACCTTTACTATGCACCTGTGCATTCTAACACTGACGTATGATGGCAAACATAAGGTGAATGATCCATTCCACTCTGTATGCTGGTGACTCAGTAGGCCCCCCAGCCTTTAAAAGGTGGTTTGATTTGGAACTGTGCATTCCAATGAGGAGGAATTCAAGTTGCTTGCATATTAATACATCCGCAAATTGCTAAATCCATGTAATGCTTTTAATGTTTTTATACAAATCATGTTTTTAGTGCATCCCAGGGGTAATCATGTTGGACTGTTTAATAGATTTGACATTGACAGAAAGGTACATTTGCCCCCCATCCCAACCAGAAACAATTTTGTGAGTTATGAATACATCCATCAATCTCCCACTGAGGGTCCTGATGGCTAGACATAGGTTTATCATTGGATTACAGGATAGTTTGAGTCCTCCTAAGCTAATCAAGGTCTCTGCTAACATCTCTGACTCCAGATCATAGCTAAAGAGTAGTGCTACCGCTGAAAAGCCTTCAAAGAATAAGTCTGAAATTCTCTACATTGTTGGGAGATAAGCCAAAGAAATAAGGTTATCTTAGAAAGTCACTTTTTCCATGAGACCATCTCTCAGATGGATTTTTATCTTTTTGGACTAAATGTTTTGTAATTTTACATTTTCGAAGGTATGTGCTCGCTATATGTGATTGTGTGGTGCGTTGTATTTCCTATTTAATTTGTGAAGATTGTGGTTTTGATTGGCACTTGTGCACTATTGGAACATCTTAGCAAAATAAGATGCAAAATTAAGTGGGGTAGAAAGTTCCAGAAGGTAGGTAGCTCTTTAAAGTCCTGGCATGATCGTCCCAACCTTCATGTACAGTATTTTGGGACATTTTAAGTAGTCCGTTGAAAGACCTGTGTAAAAGCCTAAAAACGACACCCCTTACTGTCACAGCAGCCTCGTTCCTTCCCTCCAAAACTTCCAAAGGGAGCCCCTCCTATGATCGGCTCCAGTAGTCTGGCCTTCTCTCCTTTGTTCTACATGGGATGACCCTTCAGAGCCCTGGTGCAGTGTAAAAAGTAATAATCACATCCATATTCTGTTCTCACCATTTAGTTTCCCAGGAACAGGCCCAATCTCTGGAAAATGGTCCTGATATATGTGGAAGCCTTTAGTCCTTCAGCTGGCCAGCAGAGTGCTATGACAAATCTCAAGTGACACAAGAAGTGCAGATATGACAAAAGTGAATCTGCACTTAGGATCCGTGTTTACAGTGGGATTGGTGCGTCTTGCTAGTCTCTCTTAAGGCCTAGCTACAATGAAGCTGTACTTTGAGGACTGCGCCTGCTGTGTACAATCCAGTAAAGTATTCACCCTTTTCAGTGAAGCACTACAGACTTAACTCTGAATTGCCGCCCATATTATAAGGCCTTTTCGCCAGGTTAGCACCCTTCTGAGGCTACCCTTATGTAGTTACCGGGCTGAGCTGGACGGTAGTTCAACTCATGAAGCCAGCACCCGTCCACGCGCAGCCTATCCAGAGCCTTTTATCCCAGCTGAGGAGAAGCAGACTTTGTTTTAAAAGGCAGACACTAGCGGCTAGCACTCCTAAAGCATTTTAACCAATTAAGTGAGGCTCGCTCCCAGTAAAAGTCCAAACTTGGTAATCAAAAAGTATGGGGTTAAATGGGCCAAAACCTATTTTCCTACATCTGCCAACGGCATAATCGCCACCATACATCACTCCTGTATTTATTTAAACTCACCTGATGTTGCTCCTTTATCCTGCAGGCACAATCTGAAGTCAGAATGCTTCATTTTCTCTCTAAATTCCCACTTCCTCCACTGATGTCCAAGGTATTCCTTCACCTGTTGATACTCCAGGTCAATGCCATGCCCAAAGGGAACCCACCAGTACTTTGAACATCTCTTCCATCATGGCCAACTCTGTTTTGACGCCTGTTTACTTCATTGTTGTGCTTCTGGGTTTCATCTAGGGTGCAGCTTCACATCGTCCACATTGGCCCTCCTCTGATGAGCTCTTCTTTGTGGGTGACCTGGTGCATGCCGACAATGAATTAATTTATCGGGAGTCGGGACACTTTTATTTATTCTTATCCACACCCAACACATTTTAAATGGGGGTCCGAGTCATCTAAGAAAACTGCTAAGTAGCGTAAGCCCACATTTCCCACTCTCGCCCCTAATCTTTAACATTTACGTGTCTTCTAGCACAAGTGCTCAAACTCTGTCCATTGCAATTCCAGGCATGAACAGACAATGCCCAGAATTACCTTTGCCTTGAGAAGCTGTAAACCAGACTAATAATACAAGAGACCTGAAGCAGGAATGCTGCTGGATTAGGGAAAAGTTCCCTTTGTATTAGTTGATCCACAACTCTGAAACAATCACTATGACAGATAAAAAAAGAAATAACTGGGGCATAACCTTTAATTTAGATGTAACTGTTCATGTTTTGAACTGTCCTACAGCTCCTTCTGAATAATCACCAGATGAGGTTTGAGCTATTTACATTGTCTGTGCTCCAATCAAGTTTTTATTGATTGCCGGATTAATAAGGAAAGCTAAAGGTCTTGAACTCTAGCTCAGACCAAAATGAGCTGCTTCTACAGATCTCCTCCTTTGTGCATGTCTGACTCCACTTTCTATTTCTTTTCAAAGAGAACCATCTTGTGATGTTATTGTTTTTAAAGAGTTATGCTAGGTTAGGTCCTAAAGTAATCTCAATTGGTCTCAACAATGTTGTAACATTGCATTCAAATCATTGTTCTATTGTGTGTAAGTTTTATGGAATGAATTTTCCGAAATAAACTTTTACTTACTTACCAGATGGGGCTCACCAGACCCCTAGTTTAGGACCATCCAGATCCCTGCTTAACAATCTGCCACACAAATATCTTTTAAGAAGTACAAAGCGAAGCTGCTCTGAACATGAAAAATAAAGAGACTGCAAAGCAAACCTGAAAGGCACTTTATAGGCTCTTGATAAAGGTTAGATCCTCTGTACCAACTGCCACAAGGATCTAAGATCACTGCAAAGGTTGCCCTCGTGCCTCCATTATGCACAGACCAGCAATCTACGATTGGGGATTCTTGGTATCCAAAGTTCAGGCATCGCTTTATCAATATATAGAACACCTTTCTGCAGTGAACACACACTGCTCACTTGTTAATTATGATAAAACTGCCCAGTGGCAGCTGAATATCTTACCTTATGTTTATCAACCCTAGAATTCTTTTACTTTATTCTTTAGATAAAAGGTTCCCAGAATGGCCATGCTTGCCACTGCATCAAACAAATGAAACAAATAAATATATTTCATACAAATCACGTGCCCAGGATAGTATATAATACCCCCAAAATTGCCCAATAAGTGAAAGTATTTTAACAGTTTGGAGGCAGTAGCAGACGATCTGTATTTATCCAAAAATGTGTGTGTTTATGAAGATCTGGAAAAGATGCCAATCCTTTGTGTGTGGGAAGAGCTGTTACCCTGTCACAATTGTCTTTAGGTAATTCTTTATGAAAAGCAGGTAAAAAAACAAGAAGTAAAGTGTTGTCTTCTCTTTCTTTCCAACAGGGCCACGCACAATTGGTCCGAGAGGTTGATATTGAAAAGGTGTGTGCGTTTGCGAATCCTTATGTAGATGCAATTAAGTATTTATGGAATGATCCTGGGATCCAAGAGTGTTACGACAGGCGACGGGAATATCAGCTCTCCGACTCAACAAAATAGTAAGTATATCACTGTTGTAAGCTGCATCTCACTTACAAATCATTCACATTGCAATGAGAATGACACTCAGGATAGGGTAGTGGATCCGCATTGATCGTCTAAACTAGCAGTTATGAAAAAGTGCCTGGATGCTTTGTGGTTTTAGCAATTTTTGGGCAATTCCTGCAAATTAAAAGCAACGCAAATTTTTGTCTTCCTTCCCTCTCTACTGAGAAAGCTATGGAGACCTCTTTTCTCGATGCATGCTGCCAATCTGTTAGATTCCAAGAATGACTAGGAAAGGGAATTTCCATATTTTATTAGTTTAGTTAGAGGAGAAGGGAGGGACTGATGATAAATAACCTTACGAGCCATGTGACCCAAGTTAATGTAGCCTAGATGGAGGGGCTTAAGTTACAGGTTGCGTTTCAACATCTTGGCAAAGAGGGACTACACGTGTTTAAGGTCCAGTTATTAGATATACTCACAGAGCAGGTATGCAGCCAAATATGTGAAAGTATCAAAGTCTTCAATTTTGGTACATTGATCGGGGTTAAATTCCTATAATATTGCTGCCACACCCCAAAGGCTTCCTTAATGTTTGGTGATGAGACAGGGTCTTTTCTCTTTGACTGGAGTTTTGCTTGGAGATTTTAAGGTCGGTGATGCATCTCAATGATGACTCCTTTACGTGTGTACCTAAAGTTGATTCGGTCCATTTTGATGATGCAGACTACATATAAAAAGTTAGTTACTTTGATCAATGATACCCTCTTCAGGCCAGAGTGTAACTGTTATCCAAGTGGGGAGTAGAGACTGTCCGTTGCAGACCGAGTAGCGTTTACTGGCTCTGGGCTACATTTGTCCCGGAAAAGCATTTCCATGTGAAAATGAGAATGAGTGAATTCATGGAAGATTTCGATTTTAAAAACGAATAGAACTTAAACCAATTACCCCTACTTGATAAAGCTGCCAAACGTTCTGACTTCTCCAGCTATAAACCATGATGTACTATATAAGCAGGATGCTAACTTCGCAGGCTCTAGGCCAAAGGGAATTGCAAAAGGTGAAATTTGAGGCTTGACGGTGACCAAAGGGTGTTTTGGGGTGAAGCTGTGAATTGAATAAAAGCTACAACTCTTGAGTATGTACCTGCTCAGCTGAGCTGAACTAATGCACACAATGGTCATACATACCATCTTTAAATTTGTAAATTGTCAAAAACATTTGAGGTCCTATACAAATTCACATTGATGTTTTGAAATGTGTGATTGAAATTAAAATACAAATAAGTATGTATACATTAAAAAGGAAACCATGCACGCCATATCAAACGCAGATGCTAACCGAGCTAAAAGCCAAATTTTCCCTTTGATATTTGAAACGTGGCTTATCGGGATATTGGTGAAAGTTTGTTTGCGGACACATATCTCTTATGGCTTTTGAAGTCTTCCCCAGAGAAAAGCTAGTGGGGGAAATTGTTGCCTCCTTTGACCAAGTCATCACCTGCTCACCTTCTATGGTCAGCCAAACCTAATGTGCCCCTTGTTCTTCACTTGAAGACTCTTGATTCTGCTGCAGCCTTGACGTCAGCGGTAGCACAAGTCAGGGCAGCCAGGGCGCTCCGAGAGAATACCGAGCGCCAGGCACAGAGCGGAAGAGGATTCAGAAATGCGCTGACACCCGCCGCAAGGAGAAAGAATGAGATGACCCTGTCCGAGGTCGGGGAAGGTATCTCACCAAGACATGATGCGCTGGCAGCGCGAAGGAAACTCACGAAGAAAGATGCCGCAGGACCTACTGCTGCTCCACGGACTACTGTGATCGGCCTGCTCCGAAAAAATCACGGAGCACTTCTGGAGCGTGAGAAGAAGCGGCAGGCAGCATCTACGAGTGATCCATCAGAACCTGTCACGGCCACCAACAAGAATGAACAGCAAGACGGCGATAATGATTCTCAGGCAGCTGGCTCTCAAATGACTGAAGGAAAGCGCAAAAAAGACTCTGTTTCCAGCACTGAGCAGCCACAAACATCCGCTCAAACCGTAAGTACTGTGGGGGCAATTGTACAGTCAGGATGCTTGAATGCTAGCCCTTCTCCGGACTCACGTCCAGGCATCGGGGATGTGGCTATTGTTATCGATCAACTCGCTGAGGCAAATGTTTCTAATTTTGCCAACTTATCCTTGAATGGAGGGTCGACCAAAAGCATACCTGAAATACAAGACACAGCGTTAACTTCTAGCGACCCCCTGATATCACATGAGAAAAGTGAACCCTCAAAGGGGATAACAATCTTAACCATGATTTGGATAAAGAAGCAAGTGACTTTTTTTCGTTTTCTGATGAATCTGGGGCTGAGGGGATTGGTCAGATGAATCTAAAACTGAATCCATGTCCTATTTGACCGATGAAAGCAGTAACAGTAACGGAAAGAGGGCAGAGGTTAGCACCATTAAATCGAAGCCCACACAAATGCGGAAAAAGAAACAGCAAGGTGGTGGCGATCTTGCTTGGGATTATTCCCTCACCGACCAGCTTACACTCCCCACATGTAGCACAAAGAACACCCAGCACATCACGCACCCCTCGTTTAGTGAGCCCTCCCCTACAACATTAGACACTGTTCTACAAGCCATAGCGGCCCACCGGGAGGAAACCGCACAAAACGGACGGAGGGCCCAAGCAGCCCAACGCAAAGTGCAAGGGGTTGTTCGCAAGCTTACCAAGACTTGTAGCTCTTTTGGAGATAGTATCACCGAAACTGAAGCCAGGGTGCTCTCCAATGAAAATTAAGTTGCTTTGAATCATGAAAAATTTGAGCTGCATGAGAAAATCGTCAAAGAAGGAACAACCTTGGCATACTAGGCGTTCCTGAGAAGGCAGAAGGCGAGGACGTCTGTGCTTTTGTGTCTAATCTATTCAGAGACTCCCTGCCTGAGCTAACAAATTGGGGCTGGGATAATGAGATTCAGCGAGCGTACCGTATGCCCTTTAAAGTGCCAGCAAAACCCGGGACCTACCCTCATTCAATCTTGGTCTACTTTGACAATTTTTTACTTAGGCAGGCAGTATTTGAGAAAGCGAGGCCAGAATCTAAGCGCACCAGTAAAGATATATCCTATTTTACATGTCCCGACTTCTGTCATGCCACAGTCGAAAGGCGGTGGCGGCTCCGCATGTTAATCAAGCCGTTCCAAGATAAAAAAGCTCAGGCCTATCTGAACAATCCAGCACGGCTCAAGGTTGTTCATGGAGGGCAAACAAAATTCTTCATGTCAGAGACTTAAACAGGAACTGGCATTATACATATTATGCTCACACTAAATAATAATTGTCACTTCAGGCACTAGCTTTAACATTTAGGGCTAGAATGAGATGCACATGTTTAATCTCTTGTGTTTGGGGTGGGAGGTGGGGGAGTGTTTTATATGTTTTATGTTTTTCACGCAAATCACTAGGACGCTGGGGGTCGAGGGGGGTGTTCTACACTTACGTATTCTAGTACTTTTTAATATTGCCTGGACACCTGGAATGTCCTACGCAATAAGTATGAACCGGCAACCTTCTGGGGCTAAACTTTGTATATGCTTTATTGTAATGCTCGAGTGCAGTGCTGCATCACCATCATCCAGACTCTCATGGAGTCTGAATGCCTTTTTTTGTGGGGGCAGGGGGTGGGGGGTGGGAGTGGGGTTGCTGTGGGGAGGCAGGGGTGGGGGGTGCATTTAAAAATGAAAAAACAGAACCAGATGCAAGATAGGAGTCCCTTTTTTTTTTATTAGTACTAGCACGAGAAAGTACCTCAACCAAGGTAGAACAAGTATGTTATGAAGATCATCATACGTCTAAGCAGCAGATACACATGGAATCATCTAAAACACTCTTATGGGGAGGTTGACCATTCAAACCTGTAATGTTTTAGGTCTTTTGTCTAGAGATAAACGACAGCGCCTGAGTGAAATAATAAATAGGAACCCCGTAAATATTATATGTCTCCAAGAGACCCACCTGCCCTGGGATAAGAGGGAGCTGTTAGGAATTAGGGGATATAATATACTAGCATGTACCTCACAAACTTCTAACATTCGGGGGGTAGCCATACTTGCTAAAGCTTCTCTTGGCCTAGCGACACGTAAATTGGCTGACCCACAGGGCAGATGGGTTATTATCAAACTGGCCCTTGGTATTACTATTTGCTCAATCTACGGGTCCAACCAAGACGATCCTGCTATCTTTGAGATATTCGAACTTGAACTTGCAGCCTGGCAGGGGCCACTCATTGTATGTGGAGATCTAAACATCTCGCTTGGTTAATAAACATATACGTTTAAAATATACGGGCCGCAAACCACGAGTCTTTAAGGCTGTTAGCAGGCTTGTCGACAGCTTGGGCCAAGTTGATATATGGTACGCTAAGAACTACCCTGACCCTGGCTATACTTACTTCTCTTACCCTCATAGCAAGCATGTTAGAATAGACTATATATTTGTAACAACTGATCTGTCTACGCAAGCCACAATCACCAAACATCCTAAAATTATCTCAGACCACAATGCATTACCTCTGGCAATCAACATCACAACGAGAGAACACCGGGTTTGGACATTTGATTGAAAACTCCTGGCCAATAAAGAATACATTAATCACATTACCAGCTGGGCCCAAGAATTGTTCGATACTAACCGGTACAGCTCCTCAAGATGTGTGGTGTGGGATTGTTTTAAAGCCGCGCTCCGAGGCGAAACAATGAGTTACCAAGCAAGGGTCCGGAAGCAAAATAATAGGGAGTATAGCCTAAAGGTTCAAGGAGTTGGCTAGGGCAGAGGAAGAGCATGTCCTACAAATAGCACAAGGAAATGATGGGAAACATGCTATGTATCAGCTGTTGGTGTTAAAAACCAAGCTTAACTCGGGTCCGAGTCAAAAAGCTGCTGAGACTTTTAAAGTACATCAGAAAGATGTATATGAAAATGGCGAAAGGGTTGGTAAGCAACTTTCGCTCCGTACCCGCCAGAAAAACGTATTTAATGCTATTACATCTATACAGGTAGGAGGGCAGACACACACGCAAACGTCAGATATAATTAACGCATTTCAGCAATATTATCAGAACTTATACCAAGATGATAGTACAGCAAGCAGGGCTGAATCCGATACCTTTCTGAGTAATCTTCTCGATAACCCTGAGGCAAGTAGGCTCATTGACGATATTACCCGAGAAGACCTTGAGAAGGAAATTACCCTTGCTGAAGTACAGCTTGCCCTGTCCTCACTTGCCTCTTTGAAAGCCGCAGGCCCGGACAAAATACCTCTTGAGTTGTACAAAATCCTGAGCCATTATTTAGGTCCACTTATTCAGGACTTATTCCTGGGGGTTCAATGGAGTGGTATTCCTCCAGAATCTTGGAAGGAGACAACCATAATTGTCTTTCCAAAAAACGGGAAACCTCCAGACCAATTGTCATCTTATCGCCTGATTTCCTTAATTAATTCTGACTCCAAATTATACCTGAAAGTTATGGCCATCCGGCTTGGGAGGGTTGTCGAACATCTGGTCTCTCCATGGCACCATGGATTTATCCTGGGTAAAGGCACTACCAACCACACCCGAAGGGCCATCGCTTTATTTGATATAATGTCCACAACGGGGAGCCAGATGTCGAAAATCCTTCTGGAGGCCGAAAAGGCATTTGATCGTGTATCTTGGAACTTCCTCTGGGCTGTTCTGACACGCAACAATTTTGGCCCCAAATTTGTGAACTCCATAATGGCAATGTATTGTGATCCCAAAGCCAAATTACAGATAATGGGCTCTGAATCCGGTGCGATTAATGTATCTAGAGGTAAAAGGCAAGGGTGCCCCTGTTCTCCAATATTATTTGCCCTATATATAAACCCCCTAGTCTTGAAGCTCCTTGAAGATCAAAAAATGAAACCCGTGGTAACTGGCCAATTTGAAACCAAGGTACTGGCTTACGCCGACGACATTGAGGTACTAACACCCGATCCCACAGAAGCAATGTCGGAAATAGAGAATCTAGCACATACGTATGGATTTTACTATGGGTACTCCCTAAATAAAGGAAAGACAATTATGCTTTGTACGGATAACATCGTGTGTACCGATTGCAGAAAAGCTGATAAAGCTACATATCTAGGTATCAATATTAGCCCAGATATTAAGCTAATCCCCAAGCTTAATTATGAGCCATTACTGAATCACATAAGGAAAGACCTTGATCGAGTAAACAGCATACATCTTTCTATTATCGGCAGGGGAAACTTTCTAAAGATGAATAGCCTCCCTAGGGTGTTCTATCTTTTTCGAGCTATCCCTTTGATTTTCGAGGACAACATTCTAAAAACACTAGAATCACTTATGTCCAAGTTTATGTGGCAACATGGCAAAATCAGGAGGTCCTTGAAATTTAGCAATCCCAAATATGCTATTTTACTTCTGGGCCTCGGTCCTACAACAAATGGCCCCGCTTTTATACTCCATCCCCTCTGTGGATGAAACTGAGGCTACAATGATTCCGTCTATCAACGAGCTGTCGCTTGGGCCGAAAGCTAAAGGTCTTTTTTTGAGGCAAGTTACTGTAAAAAGAGTAAATTTAAAATAATTTCCAATGCCTGGAGAATGTGGTTTAGAACGACTAAGTATATGCAAATTTTAAAAATAAATAGATACACCCCCCTTTGGATTCTAATCTTCATCCCGGCCTAGGGACTGACGTCATTTAAAAAAATGGGAATCTTTAGGAATTAACACCGTAGGGGACTTCCTGTTGAAAAATCAGGATACCACCTTTTCAGATTTACAGGCAAAATTTATCTATCTAATGGGGACTATCTTAAATGTATTCAGGTACGTACTATACTCAAGCTAAAAGCTCCCAGTGTTAGCACGGGCAGAATTGAAATTATTGAAACCATTGCTAGAAAGATGACTAGAATTGGCTTAATCTATGGACTATTGTTGGAAAAACTCCAAGATGATGTAGAGCAAACGGAAGTAACCTGGGCAGATAAATTGGGCAATCCAAATATAAACATTGATATGAGCCTACAATTAACATCTCGTCTTCTTATGTCAGCTAGCTTAAAAGCCCAGACTTACAAAACCATATTTAACTTATATTTTACTCCCGCAAAATTGTATGCTTGGGGCAAAAGGGAGAATGATCACTGCCCCAGATGCCTATCCGGCTCCGCAACATTAATACATATGTTTAGCGAATGCAGCGAGCTAACCCTAATTAAAAAAATGATGTCTGATTTCCGGGAAGAGGTGTTTGGGCACAAGCTTGCTGACTCCCCCACTCTCTATATGCTTGGATATGACAGTACACTCAACCTAAATACGGAGGAGGAAGCAATGTTATTTATCGGAACCTCCGTCTTAAGTCCTATTAGCAGCATGGTGGAAAGACACTGACCCACCAAGTTTTCAAATGTGGCTAGCCCGCCTTCTTGCTGTTTTCAATCTCGAGAATGCCATTTATGCTACAAGAGGGATCAAGGCTGCTAAACGTGGTAATGCGATCTGGATGCCTATAACCACATGGAAGACCGGTGAGGTCACTTATACCGTAAAGCTATGATGAAATCGTCAATATGTCTCTCTCTCTATATCTCTACTTTTCTTCTGCTCTCTTTCTATTCTTCCTTCGTCTCGACCTTATCTCTTACTGATATATGCTTCAATTGTACGTACATTATAACTTTGACATGTGAGTTTTCTGCAATTTTTGACTATATTTTCTCTGAAGCTGTGATCGTACTCTGTGTTACTATTTTGATGCCTTACTCTGTATTTTTGACTGCTGTCTTTACTGGTTCTGAAAATGAAAAAAAATTAAAAAAACAAAAACAAAGTACCTTCATTCTGAAAAAGTTGCGCTAATCTACCCTGGCCCCAATTTCACTTATAATGGGGTGCTTTCCAGTTATACCATAGCTCAGATATAAGCCTCTCATGGACTGTGCGTAGGCAGCAAAAAGTAGTTAAAGGGTTGAAATACCCTTCTAGTCTGTGCGCACCCATAAATTGACTATGGCAACGCAAACCCTTTTCCATGATGGAGGAAAACTGGGTTTAGTGAAAGTGAATTTTCTACCACACAACTTATTTTTGCATGAGCAAGCAAATGAAGTAAACAAATTTGCTAGGTACGGTTTCCAGACCAACTGCTGTAAACTCTTGAATTCTTGAAAGCCACACGTCTGCACAAAATGCAAGGACATGTACATCTGTGTGAGTGCTTCTGTGCCTTTCTTTGATAATTGGGCCCCTAGTTTGTTGTCCATAATGAGTTTAGACTGATTCTGTAATCAGGGAGAGTTTTAAGTAACCTCTAATTTTTTAATTTTGCAAGCATGTGCAATTTTTCTATATTGAAACCACTGTCTATGTACGCCAAGCTAACTGGATTTCCTTAGAGCACTCACCTTAATATTAAAGGATTTTACACATCCATATTGAAGTGATGTAAATTGGCAGCCAATGAGATTTCACTGCATGAGTTCAGGCCAACCTGTCCATCGAATAATATAAACATTTGCATCCCTTACCTCAAGTACATTTTTTTCTGGGTGAGCATTTAAAGGAGTTCCACGCTCTTAACTGTGTGATAAGAATGTTGGGAGCACAGTATCTAATCAAAACCTGCAAGGTGCCCTGTTAAATGCTCTTCAAGAACACCCCATCTGCTCTTGGTCTTTTGTAACCTCTCCAAGCTTAGTAGGATGCCCATGAAAAGGACAGTACGGTACTCAATGTCCAAAATGCTTATGGCTTTGGTGCTGACCTCAGTAACATTCAGTGAACCCACAAACCCATATGTAATTTTCCCAAGCACAACTCTTGGCCTCCTTATTGTGGTCTTAAAATCATGATAAATTACCCAGCCTTCCAAAAAATGTACTTGGGTTTTGCATCCTATTACTTCAACTTAGAGTGCGTTTCAGGTTGTTTTGCAACAGATGCTAACTTATCAAGATTGCACATGCCAACATGTTTATTGTAACTACACATGACCTCTTGTATAATCTTGCTCATCCCCATTAGACTCTTTAGCTCTCATCTCCAAATGCACAGCATGGGAGATGCCTGCACTTCCTTTATACACCTCGGTGTTTTATGTAGGGCTTCCCTAAGATAGATAGGTATATATATCTTTGGACAATCCTAACTATAACTCCCCTGTAACCTTTGGTCTTTTCGGTGAATGCAAATATGTGTGTATATATATTTGCACTTCCTTTCCCCCGTAGAGCATTCCATGTGCACTCCCAGAGAAATATAGCGATGTCCAAACTGTTGGAGTACATCCGAGAGGGGGAGACCGTGAAAAAATCAAAACATATCCTGAACTTCTGAACCCTAACACCGCATGGATTAAACCAGGACGAAGAGTTACATTACCACCTGTAACAGATGAATACAGAGTGTGCTGATGCCCTTAAAAATGACTCACTCTAAAATCAAGGGCGAAAGACATTGACCTCCGTATTATGTTTTATTCATTTTTTCATTCTTTCTTTTTCACTCCTTTTGGGTTTTTAATACATAATGATGCATACCTGACACAAACGGAGATAGAAGGTGGGTGGGATAACATAGAGAATTAACTGTAAGGGTTGTTGTAATTTATCACTGATAAGGTCAACACCTTCCGTATAAGAAAGAATAGTGGAGCAACAAATAATTGAGTAATGATTTAGGATATACTGTTGTGTGATTGAATTGGTGATATATACACAAATAGTGTTATCTCCCACTAGCGGGCTTGACATTATTGTTATTATCCATGAGACATACCCACTGGAGGGTATTAATGATAACAGTCATTAGCTGTAAATCAGACCCACTGGAGGGTTCAAACAGATGTGGGGCGATCAACGTGGTATATTGTATGAATGAGAATCGGAGCAAGCATTAGGCATTACCTATGTCCACTAAAGGGCTTCCTTGGAGCAAGGTAACGATATGCGGCAGCAACCGCGGGTTACATATTGGAATAATTACAAATCATGACGTCTCCGAATATTAACTCTATATAGTTGCACTAAGACATTAGGATAGTAGCTATGAATGCCTAAATTCACTTTTGGCTTTGTATTAATGTTTGCACTACATGTCCCAAAATGCTTAGCTATCAGGAACAGGAAGTGATGTCACTGTTTGCACTCATTTTTTTTACTTTATGTATTCACTTGTAAAAAACATTGTGGTTTCAAGCAGTCTCGTGAACAAGGTCTTCCGTAGAGCCCGAAACTAGTTGAGTTGTGCTGCTGGCTTGGCTTTATTAAAAGAACTGAAGTACACTAATTGGTTTGGACAACGCTATTTTTCTCGGGGAGTGCACATGGAATGCCCTACGGGTAAAAGGAAGTGCAATCGATTCACGGCTGGGCTCTGCCGTACCTTTGACGCACCGCCATAGAGCGCCCGGGAGCCTGAAAGTGGGACATATATATATATATATATATATATATACATACACACACCGCAGGTCGGCGGACGAAAAGTGTCATGTGGACCATGTCTGTCAAATAAATCTACTTTTTTCACTCAATCTGGTGTCTGTGCCCGAGCTGGAATTCTGCACTCTCTACTCATCGGGAAGGAGTCTGATTGGTGTGTGTGTGTGTGTGTGTGTGTGTGTGTGTGTGTGTGTGTGTGTGTATATATATATGAACAAAACAAAGGTTAAAGTAACATTCTAGTTGGGTGACCATTTCATTGCCAGTGTATCGTTTTAAACTTTAAAAAAAACACTGAAATTGACCAGTTAAAGTATCTTAAGTAACTATAACTCATGCCCACAGGCAGCCAACTCTAAGACACATGTGGACTTCAGCTGTGTGGGGCTGGCAGCACGCCAGACCCTGTAACCATCCTCTCGCTGGCAGCCAACCACCACACTGCCTTCGGCCAGACCCCGCATTCTACCCGTTCGCGTTGCCCCCGTTTCCCAAGACAATTTGGGTCCTGTGCCTTTTTTTATTTGTAAGGGAAAGGCTCACAGCCCTCCTTCCAGTGCCAATAGTGGCTCTGGGGACGTCATCCACTGGGACCAAAACATATATGTTATGGAGAGGGGGCATGCCCATCCCTCCTGAGTCTCGCTATGCTCCCGGTACCCCATCCCCTGAGATCTATCTTTCTTTTAGGTGTGTGCGCCTATGTCCATCCGGGGTGAACGTCAAACTGCTCTGGGGAGCCCCTAGGCCCCCGACCCCTGGCAGCTCCCTGCATGCCAGCAGGAGCATCTGTTTTTTTGCTCACTCTTCTTGGGTATAGGTAAATGTGTGTTTCGGGCAGGAAAGGCATTTTAGCTCCCACCCGGTGGGATATTTAGAAATGCTTCCTGCTGAGTTCCGGGGATGGGCTCCCCACGACACAGTAATTAGCCAGCCCCGGAGATATATAATGTACACGTACACTTAACTAGTAACAGTTCTAGATGGTCCAGTATTGTCCTCAAGGAGTGACATACATTTTAAGGCAGAACGGTGAATGATTTGTAAATGCCACCAGAGCCCCTGTGTGGCAATACATTAAGAGGCTCAAAAAAGTTATTTAAAGGGAAGCTGAAAAAGGGCACTGGTTTGAATTAAATGTTTAGGTTTACCTAAATTAAACAGTAGACTATGTTGAGAACAGTGGACAGTGACGGCTCCTCCCTAAGGCAAAGAAGCATGGCCCCAGTGCTTTCAGCAGTGTAAATAAAGGAAAAAAAGAATAATTTGTTAATATCATTGTATTTGTTACTGCTGCAGAGTCTTTGTGGGGAGGAGTAGGCTGCTCTTCTCTCAAAGCTGGGGGAGGAGTGGTGAGCACTCTGTGTGCGCAATGACTGTTTTGGCCGTCCCTCTCGGGCCTGCCAAACAGTCATGAACACTTTGCATTTTCTCCACTAAGGCTGCATGACAGCCTGGGTGGAGAACATGCCCAGGCTCCCATTCCCTGGCTGGGTGCTGAACCACGGCGCTCAGACCAATCACAATGATGCATTGCAGGATTGTGATTGGTCAGGGGAGCCTGGGTGCTTCCTGTTCCAGCCCAGCAGAGGGATGATGTTAAGAGACGACAGAGAAGAGACAAGACACAGCGAGGAGGTAAGTTTTTTTTCTTCTTTCTTCACCCCCGCCAGGCCACCCCTGATCTGTGCCAGCTGCCACTGCTAGTGGATTGATGCAATTCTGGGGCAGCAGCATTCACCCAAAAAATATGTGGGTGCCACATTTGCCATACTGAAAGAGAATGTACTGCATAATTTTACTTTTTTTTGCGGTATAATCCTTAAGTTCCTCTCAATAATATAGCCATGCAGAGTTGTTGGAGGACTGTCAATATGATATAACCCAAATTTCACAGAAAGCCATGCAATATTTCATGTATTTTTTGGTTACCCTTGCAGTATGGGTTTTTAAACTACTGAATATGGTGCAATGAAGTCACCGAAATTCTTAATATATAGTACAGACTTCTATGTGTACATGTGTGTGATGCACTCAGAGGAAGGTTTTTTTCCCTATTATCTTTCTCATTGTTTTATACCTGCACAAAACTTTCTGTAAAAAATGGTAATTCAGTTTTGTTTTGCAAAAACAGATTAGCGAGTTGGGCTGTGCATGAAATTCCTAAAAACAAATTTCCTCTTTTTAATTTACTGGGGAAGTTTTAACCAAGGCTACTGAAAACATACTGTACATATGAGTGCAGAGCTTGAAATGCAAACATATTCCAGTGCCTTCATTGTGTTTTTGCATGAGTAATTCACTTACATTTTTTAATTATGTGACCAATTTCAACTACGTTAATTGCACTTATAAAGCATGCATAAGCCACAGTTTTCTGGCATTAAATATATATGCTGCCTAAACTTCTGCAGCTGTAATTCTTTATGTAGGAGCAGTGGGAAACTAGTCCAGAATGTTTTTCGTGCAACTGAAAAGGCTGTGCCCCTTGCTCTTGTTAGCCTATATATTGCAGGCAAACAATGTAAATGAATGTATTGATCTGAAGCTTTTAGCAGCTGAACTTTGCTGCAAGAAAACTGGATGGTTCTTGAGAAAGTGCTCTGGTCATAATAACCATCTCTTCTCATTTGTTTCTATTCTCCTCTGTGAGCTGGTGTAGGGCTAATTACTTTGGCGCCGTTTGACAAATCTTCACAAGATTTTCAAAAGTAGTTTGCCACTCACTTTAGCTGCTGTCTTGAAAGTTTCGGGTTGATTCGTCTAGTGGGGTCCAAGAAAAAGGTTTTTTTTGCTAAAATACGCTATCCCACTTCGAGATGTAAGACACAACTTCAGCCAGAACCGCTAGGGGAAGTAGTCCAAATTTGGCAGAAAGGTAGATCTTGGTCCAGAAAGATTTTTTTTGTAAATTGGTGTAAATCCATTCAGTAGTTTTGGAGTTATTAAAGAAAAAAGATTTATAGATATCCAGGCACGCTGATCCACAGCAGCAGATCCCTGTGCCACTAGCAGTGCCGTGATTGGCTACCCACAACCTGAGAGGAAATTTGACGCCGCCATCATATATATCTGGACACAATCCTGGGGCCCGAAAATATAAGTGAAAACTGATAGAAGGGGTCAGGACAAAGGAACCCTGACCCCAAGAGTGTGATAGAGGGGTTTGTGAGGGACCCCTGATGAGCAAAAAATTGCTCAAAACCGTTTTTTTTATTTTTAAACACACGCAAGGATCCATGGATTAATTGCAGTACTCAGCATGGCCACTGTATGAATCTGCAACTAATCCAGAGGTCAATGGGAAAAAAAATACACTACGCTCTCTCACACCCCCATACTGTAAGTCACATACCCACTCAGACTCACGCAGCCACTCACACACCCACAAAACCTTTCACAGACCCATACAGCCACTCATACGCCCACTTATACACACTAATAAACAACCCACACACCCATTGGAACACCCACTCACAGACCCGTGCCATAAGATAACTGTAACTCGCTCCCTAGCTATGCACTGCTAATTATCCCACATCAGTCATGACATTGCCTATGACATTTTCAATAAATTTATTGATGAGAAAACTGTGCATGGCGGGCGTGAGTTATAGTTACCTTAGGGCTCGAGTAACAGTTTCTTGGGATAAGTATAACTAGAACTGGAGTACTGCTGAATTTCTATGTCTTTGTTTGTGTAAAATCTGAAACTACCTTATAACTTCCCTCAACCATTTTGTTTTTTCTGTGCATGGGGGAGGGTGTGTGTGTGTGTGTGTGTACACATATACATGCATACCCTAGGCACATCACCATACAAACTAAAAAAAGCTCACTAAACATTCTAATTTACCTACATCCTCACTTAGCCCCACCATTCAGTGCCACCCACAAACTCCCCCCAGTTCAACTGCCCATCACTGTACCATTCCCTACATGCTGAGCTCTATTTACTTTATAACACTGTAATCCCTCAACTTACTGCCTTCTGCAGGTGTCCACTTACTCCCATTACCCCCTTCAAACTGGTTTGCCTACCGCAGTGGGCAATAAAACCCAAACAATGAAAACATCCCGCCAAGCCGCATAAAAACCCTGCCCCACACTCCTCAACTTTAGCCTATACACCTCACTACTTCCAAACACCCAGAGCCTCATCAAACACATATCCATCCCCATGGCGGATATATTCTCTCTGTCACCTGGAAAAACCTTTAACTCATTATACCGTAATTCCGGGTGCCTCACTCTAACAATCACTTCTTCCCAGCAAAACTTTCTGATCTCTTTTTACTTTCTGTAGAGCTTTGGCTATGGTTCCTGACCTCCACAATAGGAAGGTACCAGTCTAACACACCTTAATCCCTTGTATGTCATCTTTCATTGTCCTTAGTAATGCCAATCCTTTTCTTCTCACTAAATAGTTTTCTCCAAGATTTGTTGCTAACACATCCAGGCAGCCTTCCCCATCCAATCGCATGTCCAATGCTGGCAGCGACTCCAGCAGAACATACCCCTTTTTCCATAATATTTAACCCTAATTCTGGTTTCTTCAAAGCCTTTCTAGGGCCCAGTCTTGTGCTCACCTCCTTCTCGGCGCATTTCACAAAGGAATGACCCACTATCCAGATAGTCACATCATCCTGTGATGGGCCTGGAACAGTAATTGTAATGGCATTTATATATAGCTTACTACCCCTGATGAGTCGTTGCAGCTTTTTTTTGGCAAGTAGCACGCTACTTCGGAACCAAAAAATAATTAGTGGTGAATTAGTATAGGGAAATATGTGATAAATTTGAGCAGTGGACATGTTAGTATGTTATTTGGATTGAAAAGGATAGTGGAGGGATAGAAGAGGGAAGGTTTTGAATTTATATAGCGCTTGCTATCCCTGATGAGGTGTTGAATAGCTTGTCGGCGAGTAGCACGCTACTTCAGAACCCAAAAAGGATTAGAGGTGAATTAGTATAGGAACAAATAAAAATTTATTTGAGTGGTAGACATGTTAGTGTGTTATTTGGATTGAAAAGGATAGCGGATGGATAGAAAAGGGAAGGGTTTGCTTTTATCTAGCGTTTGCTATCCATGATGGTGTTTAACCTCTTTTCTGTGAGTAGCATGCTACTCCAGAATCCAAAAAAAGATTAGTGGTGAATTAGTATAGGGAAATAAATTTGAGCGGTGGACATGTTAGTCAGTTATTTGGATTAAAAAGGAATAGTACCTAAGATAAACTAGTAGCAAAGAACACTAACAGCATTTTTTGCCAAACCCTTCCCACATGTATATAATGCATCAGTCTGAACTCCATCGCCCCATCTGCAGTATGCCACCCCTGTACCAACTGCACTTGGCTGTCTCCATTCCTCCACCTAGCCTGAAGAGGAGCATCCCATATTCTGCTCGAGGTACTTCCAAAGTGCAAACTCTTCACCTGGTTTGCTTTTAGCATTTTTATCCTACATTGCACCCTGTTGTGCGTTTTTGACATTTTCACCATCAGTATGCCGTTTTTTTTTTTTTTTATATAGCGCTAACTAGACCAAAGACATCGGGTATCAGAGTGCTTTACATGAGTGCCAGTTTCGTTACAGATGGACATATTCATGTTTGCTAGGCACATGGAGATAAAGTGATTTGCTCAAAATCACTGGAAGTTGTGCGTTGTTGCTGAGGCTTGAACCCGGTTCCTCAGTTTCGAGGTTGACAGCTCAAGTTGTAAGGCTACATCCTATCCCCACTGCTTTACATTCTTAGACTCCAAACCCCCTACTAGTCACTCACCCTCCCCAAACCCCAGAAACTCTGATATTCGAAATGCCCCAAAAAACATTGAAATCATTAATGAGGACAAAAGAACCTCCTCAGAGTCATTATGGGCCGGGTGGACCTCACCTCTCTGCGTAGAACCGACCAGCATAAAGACTTTTGTTGTCTCCTCCATTCTCCTTTTCCCTCACTTATCCTTCCTGCACTCTTCTCCCCAATCTCCCTAATGTACCAGTCATGGGCGTATAGGCCCAAAGTACTGAACAAAAAGGCAAAAAAAAAAAAACTTACACTCAACCATAGTCTATGACCAACCTCTGTCTATCATGTCCATAATAAATGGTACCACATCTTCATGCCTCCTCCAGGTGTTCTCCTCACTGCCTCTCCATCGCACCCCAGACAATAAATAAAAAAAATATATATATAAAACTGGATTACGGTAACTCCATTCTCACAGGAACTCCGAAAACTCACCTTGCCCCCTTAAGTTCAGTCCTCAACATGGCAGCCTTGCTAATAACAGGTTGAAAACGGTTTGAGCTCATCAAACCAGCCCTCAAGAGCCTCAATTGGCTCTCAATCGAAGGAAGATGTTTCTACAAGTCTGCTTGCATCACCCACAAAGCCCTTCACACACATAACCCAGACTATCTAGAGAACAAACTTTTGAAAGCTGGTAGAGCCAGATCTCTAAGGAGCTCTAACTCACTTCTTCTCGTACCTCACAAACTGAAAAAGAAATCCTCCGTTCTTTCTCGGGAAATGCTCCAACGATATCACTCCCTAGTGACCTGCGCTGCAACCCTTCATTTTCCTATTTCAAACAGACCTTAAACACCTACCACTCAGCAAATAATTTAACGCGCACCCTAACTGAGCTATGTCCCAAAGCTCACACCCACGCTGCCTTGACCAGTTGCAGCGGTTAAATTAGCGTTTCATCCATCTACTATGTATTGTACGTTCCTATGTCTGCATACTGTAACTACCGCTGCGGCTGAACGATTTTCTTTGTCTGTAATTTTGCATGTACTTCAATATAATGATCTCACACTATATGTAAAGCTCTCTATCCGATACCTTCTGGTCTAGCTGGCGCTATAAAAAACTTGGTGCACGAGCTTGACAGTTTTTTAACATAGTGGAACAGTGTGGTCCTTTTTCTTCAGATGGGTTTAACTTTGTGTATATTATAGGTTGCGTTTGGAGTTTAAGAAATCTGGATGTTTGTTTAATTTGCAGCCTGGAGAAATGGGAGATTCCTTTAAACACATGTTGGCTATGTATGTTCTGATTTCTTGAGAGATGTAAAAAACCAATTAATAGGACGAATATGATTCAATTGAAAGAACATAACTTCATCAAATAAGGAAACCATTTTAACTGGAACATGAATGTGGGACTATTGTTACTAACCTCTTTGAGGATACTATAAACTTCACAAAGGCCATTTTATGGGTATTGGGTGCAGGAGGAAAGAGGGCGCCGGGTCCTTTTCTACCCTACAACTGATATTACATATTCACAGGTGGCTCAGTGTAGTTTGGGCTTCCACGAAGAAGCTTGTTTTTTGTAACAATGATACAAATGTCTGTGTGTGTGGGCGTGTGTGGTTGTGGATGAAGTTTCCAGAAGGCTCCTGGTCAGTGTGCCTGGAGACGAGATCACATTGGTGTTCACCACCCCCATTGTGCTTTCTTGGTCTAAGTATGTATATAACCCATGCATCAGTGCATTAATGATATTGCCCTCTTTTCATTCTTCTTTCTCCCTCTAGCTACCTTAACGACCTGGACCGTATAGCATCTCCTTCCTATCTGCCTTCCCAGCAAGATGTACTTAGAGTTCGAGTACCTACAACCGGCATAATTGAGTATCCGTTCGACTTACAAAGCGTCATTTTCAGGTACAAAACGTGACCACAACATTCAGTTGAACTGTTATCTTATTGCTTGCTAATTGTGTGTTGTATGCTATGTTATGCTTAGTATTTACTGTCCACGAAAACCCGAATCCGGTTGTAGAAATGATTGACAAATAAATATACATTATTAACCAGGGTATATTTAAATGATTCAAAACTTCGTTTTAAAAATCGTCAACAGTTTTTCCGTTTTTGGCTTCGTAATCTTATACACCAGTCAATAGAATGACAATGAAGTTGTAGTTTGCTTTTACTATTGTGTTAAGTTTGATTTTGGAAGATGGTGAGTGTAGTTTTTGGAAAGTCATCTTTTCTACTGCATTTCTATTTATGTGGGCCAACTTTCTTTAAGGCTGTCACCCATCCAGTGGCATTTCGCACAACATTTTTACGAACGTGAATGTATGTATGTATATTTGTATTTAGTATGTTTATAGTGGAACCTAGCTAAATGGCTGCGGAGCATTTTATAGGGTTAATGGCACAAATACATTAAATGCGTGATTGGAGGTGGACTGTTTCTTCATTGTGGTGTCAAAGTGTGATCCTACACATGGCCTCAGCATTTCCAGCAAGTATCAATACCATGCTGAAGGGCTCTGTTGCATCCCACATGCAACATGCTCCTTTACCCTGGAAGATCAGAATCTTACACTCCTGACTTGTTGCCTTGATATATTTTGTTCTTCAACATTTTGACGTTAAAAGGCATGAGCATAGTGGACATTTGTCGAGGGCCTCCACCTTCAAAGGGTCCCCTCACTAAAGTGAACTTTTTTTCTATTTGACCTCTTTCTATTCCATTTTTCTTTCTAACCCGCTCTCCCTCACTAGCTCTGTTTAGGACTCTGCCTCTCTAACCCATTTCCTCGGCAAGACCTATTTCTACTGTTTTTGTGACCCTGTTAAAGTTTAACATATAAACGAGTATTGTTTGTCATCATGCAGGCTAGAATTAGCTGGAAATGGGTGATAGCATTTAAATGTATTCCATACAGGGGGTCTGAAAATGATCTTGCCCTGGGCTTCTAAAACTCTTAACATGACACTCCTTTCTGTCCACAGCCGATGGAGGTTTTAAGCATCATAGTGTCAACCCATCCGTCAGACCTCATCATCAGAACATAACTGACTTAGCTTTTAGTGTTCATGGTTTATCTACAGTGTCTTCGGCATTGTAGACCTTTCGTTCTAGTCCTTTTAATCATTTACTGCTAGTCCTTTTAGCTCAGTGTCCATTGAAGCTTGCCTGATAGGCAACGACCCGGGAGCCAAATTCATTGGCAATTTAAGAGGTAGCACTACCTGGCTTTGTGCTTGTAGAGGTTGATAATGTACAGATGTTTTATTGGGTGTAGAATAATTCATTATAAAAAAAAAAAACACTCACTCCAAAAATACGCTTTTTCACCAAACTGAATTTGTCCTTTGCTTAAATAAAACTCGAATCAGAGAGATCTTATAATTCAATGTGGGAAGAGTCTTTTTGCTAAATGTTACATGAATGAGAATTTAAAAAAGATGCATTTAATGTTTTACTCTTATGCCACATTAAATCGCTTTTTTGTGGTAGGGGTTGGCCATTCTTGAAGATTTTAATATTTCAAAGTTTAATTGCTCGGATTTTTCCTTTTTGAGACATTTCCTTTTTATACATATAGCCATAAATTATAGATGGATTATAGATATTGATGTAGACGACGGCCTGGAGCCTTTCTTTAATCAATACTCGTCCAAGGGCTGTGAAGCATATTTTCTTAGATTTTATTAGAAACTCTCAGCATGAGCCTCTGGTTCTGGATTCTGCTGGTTACATTTGTGGTTCCTTGCGAGAACCTCAGACGAGCAAAGATTGCAATACGTTGCGATTAATAGTACATCTTCGATATAGTTCTGTCATATGAGTCCTTTGATTGGCAACTGAGGCGCTTCAACATTCTAAGGTGAGCTTCACTCTAACATTCTAAGACTGGGGTGTACAAACCAGGGAAGAAAAGAGTGGTGGAACGGGCAGGGTGAAAAAGAGAGGAACCGTAGGAAGCAGGGGTGATTTCAAGATATAATTCTGGTAGATTATACTTTGAGATTACAAAAATTACCTTTGGCCTTTAGTGCTTCGTTCTTCTGGAAACTAAAACTGAATGTAGCCTGTTGCAAGAAATGGGCACTTAAGATGGTGCTGGCAAGGCTGGTATGCATTTTAATGGATTCTGATTCGTTGCCAGAGGATGGAAGTGTTCCTAAAGTGCCTTCCCTTTGATAGGACCCGTGGGCATGACAGATGATATGGGGAAAGTGACCAAAGTTTGTTTTTGATACGTGATCAGCAATGGCACTCAAAAAACTTTGAATCATGGTTTTAAAACCTGGTTGAAGAAATATGGCACAATGAGCGTCTGATATGTGCTTTTCCAGATTCCTTCTTTTGAGTCTGTTTTTTGCTGATCAGTGCATTTTTTAGGCATGCTGTGTCACGTGCTGCATAATTTAAAGATCTCTCCTACTGTACTAGTTTATACTAGTTTATTTTATTTATGATTTCGGAACTCAGATGAGATCCACATAAAAATTTAAACAATTAAATACATTTACACACAATCATTGTTCAATAAAGATATAGCAATATACATTTACAACCATAATTAATATAAAGCTAAAAAAGTTTTAAAGAAGTTAAAATTTTTATAACAAAACAGTTCATTGGGGGGATTGTGAATGGCATCTAAAAAAGAGATAGCAGAGGAAATACCCAATTGAAGACAGATAGGTCTCCGCCACTTGCGCCTGATTGCAAGTAAAGCTGGGCACACAAAAAGAACATGATTAATATCCTGGTTACTATTATTACAAAGATCACATAAAGCTGAAGAGCCCTACCATCTAGATGTCAAAGAGTTCAGCGGGAGTAGATCCTGCCTTAATAAGAGAAAGAATCGCCATACCCCATGATGGAGATTCCAGGTGACATATGGTTGGGCAATTCTTATTTGGCAGGAATCTACGGCCAGATGGGCACCTTTTTTCAAGGTACGTGATTCCCTGTCCAACCTGAAGCTTAGTTCCCAAGAGGCCGATTTCAGGATAGTTTTCAACTGATGTGTGGATAAGGTAAATAAAACCGATTCGTCAAGTTCAAGAATATCAACTGCAGTTCTGAAGTTTTTTACAATTGTTGAATATTCTTTGAGGTTTCCAAGCAACTCAGTTTTTATGATATATCTTAGGGTGCCTGGGTACCCCTGTGCAATATTAAAAGCCAACACACTATTCCAGCTATACCTTGGACCCAACTGCTTCGTAGGCCGAATTCCAATCTGAGAGCTGCTGTAGAGCACGCAGTATTAACCATGATGAGTCTACGCAGAATTTTACATTCCGTAGAGTTTAGGAAGCCCCAAGTTTTTATATCTACTATTTCCATGCCGTATAGTAAAGATGCAGAAATTTTTGCACGATATACTTCCAACAAGATAGCAAAATGCCGTCTACCAGTAGCCTTATATAAAGAGGCCAGACTTTTTCCTTGGATAATTGTTTTCCGAGTATTATTGGCTGTATGAGCTTTCTCGCTTAAATTACCCGTAACAATTTTTCCGAGGAAGACATAGGATTGTACCACTTCCAATCTCTGTCCCCCTACGGACCATGGGAAATTCGCATATTTCAACTTTTTTCTTCCCACCATGCACATTACTTTGCTTTTTGAAACATTTATCGTCAAGTAGTGTGCTTCGGCATATTTATGTAGAGCGTGCAGACGGTTATTTAGACCTTTAGGTGTTAGGTCTAGAATCAGTATATCGTCTGCATACATTAGACAAACAATTGGGACACCCCCCAACATTGGAGCAATTCCTTCACTTACAGACAAAGCTAGGGGTAGATCGGTTATATAAAGGGAAAACAGTAGAGGGGCCAATAGGCAGCTTTGTTTTAACCCATTTGCTGTTTTAATTTCTTGCGATAGACCTCTTTCCCCACCTAACAGGACTCTACACCAGGTTTCAGAGTGTAATGCTCGTATTAACTCCAAAAGAGTAGGAGGCATGCCAAGATTTAATAACTTCCTCCACAGCAAAGATCGGTCTACTTTATCAAATGCTGTGGAGAAATATATGAAGGCGCCATAAACTCTCCCTCCACAAATTTTAACATATTTCTCTGTTATAACCTGCAATGCTGTCAAATTGTCTAAGGTGCTATGTCTCTGCCTAAACCCTGTCTGCTCAAAGGGCAAAATATCGTCTCTTGACACCCACTCTTGAATTAATTTTAGAATACATTTAGAAAAAACCTTGCCTACGGCATCCAGGAGGGCGATTTGACGATAGTTTTGAGGCATATTACGTGCTCCCTTCTTAAATAGGGGGACTAATATGCTTCCCCTCCATGAAGGGGGAACAGTTTTACTAGAGAAGCAGAAGTTAAAAACTGGAAACAGAATTTTGCTCCACATCTTACTATGTTGTTTTATAACAGAGATGGGGAGCTCATCCGGACCCATTGCTCCAGAAGATCGCAGGCCCTTAATCGCTGATTCAATGTCCTTTTCGGACGGAGGACCATAAAGAAGATCATCCACTAATAAACTGCTGTCCTCGTGGGCCCTACTGTTACTAGCATATAACTTCTCGATGTATTCAACCCAAATAAGCTCTTCAATGGGGATTGGCAGAGGTCTAGATCTTAATCCACAGCCCTCCCCAATTATTGACCAAAATGTCCTAGCTTGACCCTTATAGACTGCCTCACGAAGTCTAATCCAAAGAGCATCTTCTTGCCCCCTTTTTAATTTAACCTTCATCCTATTCCTTCGTCTTCTCAATAAGACGATCCTATGATATCTTTCGGGGGTGTATATAAGGTATTGCTCCCTTACCAATTTATTTATTTCGATATTAAGATAACGAAGACAGCTAGGGACTGCTTTAGGCTTTTTTACAGGTCGGGGTTTCTTTGCAGTTGAAATTACTGTATGCAAGAGGTCAGAGAAGCATTTTAATACACATCCTTCCCAGTGAACCAAGTTCTCTATAGCGGTCTCTAAAATGCTCGTCAAACCCTCTATTACCTTGAAATTCCAATAACATCTCCTGGAATTAACTCCAAAATTTACCTGTTCACTATTTAAAGACCACGTATCCACCGCTGGTAGATTTACGTTTACCGAAATTACAAGTACCTTATGGTCACTAAATTCTGTATCGATTACTAACAGGCCTTTTAAAAGATGAAAGGAAGTACTATCCACTACCACATAATCAAGAATGGATTCAATGTTAACAGAATTACTGTTATTAGATTTATGTGTAAAATGAGCTGGAATATCAGAGGGAAGCCTTCCATTTATAATGATACAATCTGCCTCTAGTGATTCCTCCAGTAGTAATTTCCCTCTCTTGTTGGTCTTGATGTTACTAGGGAATAAGGCTTGTGGTATGTGTAGTGATTCTTCCTTAAGTATGTTCCTAAACAATTCTAGGCTATAATTGGAAATTTTACAATTTAGATCCCCTATTAAAAGTATGTGAGGGGGACCATCAGAATCTAAAAGATTCTGAATAAAAGAAAAAACCTTTATTAAGCCCTCATTAAAACAAGCATCTGGGGGAATGTAGGTATTTATCAGTACCAATGTTTTTTGAGGATCTTCATTGACGAGATTTGACAAAGTTATTGCTTGGAACAGTCTATCTGGGTCCAAATAGTGAGCAAAATTCCATCTTATGTTATTCGATAGTAGACAAGCTATTCCTCCCTTGGCATGGCCTCTCCTAGAAGGGATGGCATTACTATCCAGCACATAATAGTTCTTTACCATAGGAAATCTTTCATCGACCCAAGTCTCCTGGAGACAGATCACGTCTGTTTCTAATGTATGTAAATATGTTAGTTTTTCAGGATTGTTTTTTATTCCTGCCGTATTCCATGAAATTATTTTTAAGTTGGTGTTAAAGACAGGAATGTGGTTTTGGAATAGAGGTGGATTTGCTTGACAGAACACCTGGCAACCAATTCCATTTGTGACTTTGTTCTGCTAGGTTTGATTGACAAGAGACTGGATTTTTGTAAGTTACATGCCTTTCATTCTTTGAAATACAAATTTTTAATTCATCAATTTTTAGAGACCGGTCTATGTTGCCTATAATTGCAGCAGGGAAGATTGGGAGGTTTTTAGGACTGTCATTAAAAGATTTTATGAAGAAAGGAATAACATCAATCCCCCTACATTGTAATCCTTCGGACCATTGTAAAATGTGATTTACTATAATTTAAGAGTGAAATTTAACCCTTGCTACTTTCCCAACCTCAGTTTTTAAGATTGTGACTATATCTATATCATTTGTTTGGATCAATTTTAAACTTTCGATCTCCCGAAAACAATTCAGGAGAACAGATCGATTTATGATAAGATCCTTATCGAATAAAGGGATGAAATCAAGGAAGCGGAATCAACGCTTTCCTTTTCAACGACCATATTTGATCGTTTAGATGACCTTTTGTTTTCCATCATATCAGGGAAAGGCTCAGCTAAAGGGTTAAGGTCCGGAGGAGGGATGTTAAGGGGATTTCTCTCATCGGCAGATCCTAGAGTGTTCACTGTCCCTGTTGATTCAATGACCAAAGTTATTTGGTCAGATTTAGTTTGCATAGTGTTTACTTGAATTGAGGTTGATGAACGCTCTAGTGGAAAGTTTTTTTCAATAGAAATGTCTAAGTTTTTATCAAAATTAATTTTTCACTGCCTCTTTTTTGCATATCTGCGAATAGGTTTCCTTTTTTTGCCTCTATACTTTTTTTGTTTACCTGTTACTTCCTTTTTTTCATCGTTAGAGGATTCCAAAATATCTTCTTTTTTTTCTTCATTTATTTGAGATTTAAATATAGGAAATAATTCCTTGTTACTCCTTTTTTCAGGGTCAGACAGTATTTCAATTTCTTGTTCCTGTTCAGAAATGCAGTTAGCTACTGCTGTTTTTATTTTTTTATATTCCGGGGGATTCCCCGGGATAGCTGTTACTTTCTTACCAGTATTGACAGGATATGTATTACTTTGTTCAGAAACCAAATCTAGAATTTGAGAAATACTTCCAAGATCTTTTTCAGACGACTTCTGGAAATTTTCATTCGCTACTATTTATGGGTAGCTTGTATTGTGGACTGGAGTCGGTCTCTTGTCTACTATTTAACAATACCCTAAGTATCTGTGTTACCGTCTCCAACACACAATCCGAACCCCCAACAAATTTTTCTAGCAATACTAAAATAGAGGATAGTAGATGTTCTAAAGAAACCAAAGAGTCGGAAATTGGCTTATCCATCCTAGCAGGGGGATTGGGCTGAGAATTGATCATATTAAGAACCGGACTTGATGAAAAATTTACCTGAGAAAGGGAGAAATGTGAATTAGTGGATGGGGTACTACTAAACAGTTGAAGGCCCGGGGTTGCTGGTACCTTTGGAATATTAATTTGTTCCGAGACTGATTTATGTTCAGAGTTAGTAAGTCTCTTATGGTGCGCTATATCTATGTCAGGTAAGGTAAAGTCATTTCCAGTAGAGGCCGTTGGGAGAGGTGAACCAGGGGAAACAGTTAAGCCTTCCTCTGTTGAAGGGGGGAGACTATGGATTAACACCTCAATTGGTTTAATGGGGGCTTCGTGGGGAGATCCAACAAAATTGTTTCTTAGAACACCTGAAGTGTACGTTAATTGCCTCTGTAAATTAGGGGGTGCGAGAGGGCCAACCATATCGTTTTACACACCGGTGTATCTGAATGTAGAGTGCCAACCTGCTTATTACATCCATTGGTTATAGGTTGACCTTCCTCTTCCCTATTATAAATAGTTTCTTCTGGTTGTAAATCCCCAGACGGAGCCTTATCCTTTCCCCTCTCCCATAAGCTATACAATTGACCTTTTCCCTTACGTAGAAGTGCAGGAGTATCCTTATTTCGTAAAGGATTTGATTTAGTCTTGGAACAAGTCCTGCCCATTAATACACGCCCAGATCTTACTTTTTTTGCCGTCATTTCTAGAACAACTAAATCTCAACAATCATACAAATTTGAGAGAGCACAAACACCGTATATAGACTAAGTGATCCCGGCCCACTATGGCGATTAAAGATAGAAAGATATATGAACTTAAAGTCTGTCCCTGTTGTAATAAAGCTGTGAAAAAGAATGTATACATGTGGCAGATACAATAGTATATTTGAGGGTACAGATCTAAAGGGTATGCCCAGCCCAGCCTACTCCAGCCTCAGAGGGCTCGCCCTTTGCCCCCGGCTTAGCCCCGGGCTGAGTCCCACGCGCGTCCTGCGTGCGCGTTCAGGGAGATGTTTAAGTATAAATAGGAAGGGGCGGGTTCGGGAAGAGGACCAGCTGCGGCTTGTCAGCGCCGCTGTGGCTGCTGGTCTTCGCAGTCCCGAGATGGCTCAGGGGCTCAGTGTCCAGGCTAAGGTGAGTCCTCCCTCGCAGACCTCAGGGCGAACGGCTCCCGCGCAGCGGGGGCCGTGAGAGGTCGATGATATCCGCAGCGAGGTGGCGTTGGCCACGGTAATCTCTCCGTGAGGAACTGCAGCATTCAGGCAACAGAGAACAACAAAACCGCAGGATGTGGAATCCCACTCCGATTTATCCAGGTGAAGGGCGGGCTCGGGAAGAGGACCAGCTGCGGCTTGTCAGCGCCGCTGTGGCTGCTGGTCTTCACAGTCCCGAGTTGGCTCAGGGGCTCAGTGTCCAGGCTAAGGTGAGTCCTCCCTCGCAGACCTCAAGGCGAACGGCCCCCGCGCAGCGGGGGCCTTGAGAGGTCGATGATATCCGCAGCGAGGTGGCGTTGGCCGCAGTAATCTCTCTGTGAGGAACTGCAGCAGTCAGGCAACAGAGAACAACAAAAAAAACAACAAAAAAAACGCCTTTTAATGGGCTTCAGTGAACTTCAGTGGGCTTTAGTGGGCTCAGTTTGGTGGGCTCAATTAGAACTGCCCATAAAACAGCCCCGCCGTTCACCAGTCTTTGTGAGCTCGCTGATTATTTATTGGACGGTCTAATTTGCCTGTCTATGCAAGCAGGCTTACCTCATCAACATTTCTGCCGCTGCTGCTGTCGCAGTTAGACCCATCGCGTCCTCGCCCTCGCCACATTCACACCGCCTCCGTGGATGGAGCCACCGCGTCCTCCCCTCTGCCGCTGCCGCTGGTGCAAGTGGAACGGCAAACGGCAAGGCGGTAACAAGCCGGTAACTCGGCCCCCAGATGTTAGTGCGGGTGCCCGTGCCCGTGCACCACAAAACACGGTTAATCAAATGCAGGCTTGAGGCTTGTGGGGTACGGCAGAAGCACGGCGGCAACAAGTTCGGCTGTTAGCGTCTGGTCGGAATGGCGTTCTAGGGGCTGAATGCACCCGTCACACCTACTGCTGTAAGAACATTTTGAAGATGATTTTACAGTCAGCGTTTTCTCACCGAAACCAGCAAAAGTCAAAACACGTGTTCCCTTGTCCCTGCGTGCCTTTGTTCCTTACCATATTTTTCTCCATCTAGAGTTTAATTGTAGGTCAGCATCTGAAGGCATAACTGCAAAAACCTATTTGGCAATAATGAAAAATAAAAAATTGGCTTAAAAAATCGTGACCTCACAAAAAATGCTCCTAATCTGTATTTAATCCCCATGCCAAGTACTTTACCTCTGAATCGACGCCTGCAGCTGGCTGCGCATTTTCATGCAGCCTTTCTGATAGGGGCTTCAATTGGTAACTCTGCACCTTTGGAATAGTCACAGGAAACAGTCTAGATCCGGGTTTTCAGTAGCAATTGCAGTTGCGTGCTGACTGGTCGTACTGTCAAATTTACGGTACCACAGAAGTGTCATATAAGCCCACACCCCCCTGACATGATGTCAGTTCCTTCCTTTTCGCACCCATCAACATGGATCCAGAGCTGTAGACTCAACTCACTGGTTTTCTGAAAATTCCAAATTTCAAAACGGTGTGCCAGGGAAAAAGTAGGACTCTGACTCCCAAAAAAGCAGGATTAAAGCTGTGTCGTGACTGCAGGAAGCATATTTCGGTCACGGACCCTCCTGATCTGCTTCTCTGGTACCTTCACTTCGTAAATTGACTTAGTCATGTGATAAGTGTTCCCTTACTCACCTGAAGCCAATCCAAGAGGGGGAAGCAAAATGATACATAGAGCACAAAATAGATCTAATTCGAGGCACTTGCCCCAAATTCTGGTCGTGCTCAGAGTCATCCGGTAAGTGCAAATGTGTTGCACGCACAAGAAGGCCAGCCAGGATTCATCCCTTTCTCACCACTCAAAACCAGCGAGCAGCTGTGCAGACAGCAGTCTCCCCTAAGGTCCTTTGACTTTGAGCCACAGCCAAGGCTGATCCTGTTGTGCCCGGAATTTCTCAATCCTTTGTGTGCTCTGCAGCATGTAAATCCTTTCAAAGTGGCCGTGCTGTAAATCTTAATGCTGTACCTGGCTCCCTCTGGGGCTTCAGACCGCATGAAGCCACATGGGCCACCAGCTGCACTTCTGCCAGTGGGTAGTTCCTGGAACCAAATACCTAACCTATGGCCATTTTGAACCCCTGCCAGTGCTTGTCCAGACTTCTACCTCAGCTCAAGGTTTCACCTTGAGCCCATCTGTGCCAGGGCCAATACAGATTCTGAGGACATCTGTGCTGGATCTGATCCAAACATTGGTCTCATGCCTGGAGCTGCCATTGGCACATGACAGACCTAGGCCATGCTATAAGATCACTATGGCACAATAAAACAGACTGGAACTCGATCTCCACCCTCTTGCATGATGCCAGTAACATAAGAGACTCCAATTCAGGTTCAGTCCTGGGGCACCAAAAATTTCTCATAATGAGGCAGCGGACAACTTCCTCCCTTCTCATTACACTGCATATTGAATTAAGAAGTTGAGTCCTCACCAGGCCCACCAACTCGGAAAAGCACTTCACAGGGCTGCAGAAATCTTTGACCTACATCTGCCCAGACAAGCCTTGAGGAGTAGGATTCAAAGAAGTATGTTTTACATGTGGCCATTTACACCACAGACTGTGTAGGTTGCACCATTCACCAGTGTAGTGCTCAGACTGCAGAATTCAATTGCGTCTCCCTGGTTTGAGGACCATCAGATCATTTAAAGGTACTAGCCCTACCTTTCATTTCATCCCCTGCTCTCATTCTCCCTGACTCCGCTCAAATTTTGCAGACCAAGCTATCATCTTTAAGCAGGAGGTAAATTTAATTCTGGCCAAGGGAGCTATCAAGAGGGTTCTGGACTAGGAAAAAGGTGAGGCGAGTTACTCCTGCTACTGTACTTTCTTTTACCCAACGAGAATGAACGGCACAGACCCATATTGGACCTCCGAAAGAAGGTACTACAAGGCTGGAAAGACACTTTCAAAATATTCACTTGTGGCTCAGGTTCTGT
The DNA here is from genome assembly GCF_964263255.1 of Lissotriton vulgaris. NCBI lineage: Eukaryota > Metazoa > Chordata > Amphibia > Caudata > Salamandridae > Lissotriton > Lissotriton vulgaris. The sequence continues at coordinate 977,383,467 of NC_141689.1, forward strand.
CTGCTCTGGACCCAGAAGACTGCATGTAGTCCTTGTACTTGGAGGGCTAGTATTATGGAACTGAGACATGCGCAAAGAAGCTCTCCGGGCGGGACGTGGGCATTGTGTGTCACATATGGGCTGGGAAACAAGTCGGTGTGCCTTCCAAGGGTAACTGCACAAACTGTCCTAGTTCCAGCCCGTGTTCAGGAGAGTGCATTGCCTTCGATAATTACACACACTGTCTCTTTCTACTGGGCACCCAGGATTGACAGTACTTTGCAGTTGACAACTGGACACTGCGCCAAGTCTTTAATACCGTCCCTGGGTAAATTCTGGACTTCTGTTTATAACAAAGAGCTTTTAGGACAGAGGGGACGAGAAAAAACAGTACCTTGAAGAGTTGTAGGGAAGTGATGAGTGATGTTAATAATAGCAATTCATAATCATTAGTTTAACATGTTTGGGGTGACTTGTCCTTACAAAGTTGAGGAGGTATGTAGAGCTTTTCGACTGTTTTTGATGGGGTTCTTATTACTTTGCAGAATGGTGGATGTGGGGGGCCAGCGATCCGAAAGAAGAAAATGGATACACTGCTTTGAAAACGTCACGTCCATCATGTTTCTAGTTGCACTTAGTGAATACGATCAAGTGCTTGTGGAGTCAGACAATGAGGTAAGAAGCTGCTGATTGCATCCTCCTGAACCTGTGGTAGCAGGATTTCATACAAGAGAGTATCTTTACTACTACAAAGAGTGAAGGAACTGGTTCGTAGCATAAAATATCCGACCTATAGGTCAGTTGATCTTAAAAAGTCTGTCAAAATATATACTGTGATGTGATCGTTTACTGCCACCAGAACTATCTGTACATGTGAGGTTTGTGTATGAGCATAGCATATGCCACATAGCATCCTCGATGCTGTGCAGCATGGCTAAAGGATAAAAAAGGCTTTTCACATGGCTGCCCGGGTCATTTTGTCGGCGTGTACCTACAACATTATGAGGTTGCTTATTTTCTGTTTAGTTACCAATCAAAATTGGACGTTGGAGAGCGTTTTAATTTTTTTTAAAGAGTGGGAAGAAATAACAGAAAGGTGGGCATGGAAGTAGCATGGGGGGGTGGAGAGGCAACCCGGAGGTGGGGGAACGAAGTAAAACAGAGGGCGTAGGAGGAGAAGCAGCGGGCGAGAGAGTAACGTGTAGTGGTGGGGCAAAAGCACATGGGTTCGCAGACAATATGGCAGTACCGTACAGGACAGGGCACAGGGGCAAGGATGAGAAGCAACTGGCGAGAGGGAAGGGGACCGTGGGGGTGAAGCAGCACAGAGGGTGAGGTTGGGCAGGAAAAGCAAGGTGAGCGGGCAAGAAGCACACGAGTGAGAAAGCAATGGGGGAAGAACCGGAGGTTGAGCGGAACATAGTGAGAGACGGGGAGAAGCACGCGGACAACACGTACAACACGAAAGCAGCACGAAGTGAAGAGAGAGTTAAGCACAAGAGGGAACAAGCTGGGAAAAAAGCACTCCCATGGAGTGCTTAACCAACAATCAGAAAGTAGTAGCTCTTTTCGGTGAGTAGCAGGCTAATCTGAAACCCATAGTGGATTAGTACAGGGCAATATAAATTGTTCATTGGAGTTGTGGACATGTGAGTCTGTTAGTTGGATTTAATAGGATAAGGAAGGAATAGAGGTTGGAAGGGTCTAGAAAAGGTTATTTGGGAAGATTATAGTAGGACAATGAAGTTTGGCATGAGTCTGAAAGTGTTAGTAGAGGGTATATTGAAAGTGGTATAGGATGAGACCTAGAGTAATGAATTGGCGAGAGTTGATGCTTTTGTTTTCTACAGTAGTTGTAAAGTAAGCAATATATAGATACATAAAAAGGTACACATGTACATGGAAAATAATAAAGAGATCTAAAGTTGTATTATATAAATTTCCATATGTACATGTGTGGATAAATGTTTAGAAATTCAAAATTTCAATGGGTTGCTGTACATAAAGCAAATTTATTTATATATTTTTATAATTTGTTTTCAGGATTTTTTTTATTTATTACAATTTTTTTATTATATATATTTTTCCCCAATATTTCAATTGAGAAGTACTTATACATACAATTGGTATGATCATATTTAAACATTGTGATAGATAAAACTGAGACCCATAAGCATATATTCAACAACTTTTAAGTAAACTATGCAGTGACATATACATGTAAGCATAAAATAATGAGGCGGAATCAGGGGGGGGACCTGGCAACCTCTGTACTCTTGTAATCCGGAATTACTGATAAATTCCACCACTCCACCGGCAGAATTAATCTGCAGTGGATCGTTTCCAAACAGGGTCGGAAAAGAGAGCGTCCAAAAGCTATTACAAATCAAAATGTAATCTGCAGTGGTCTCCAAACACAGAGGTACAGCTTTCGCATCTGTCCCTGCCCAGAACCCCCTACAATGCAGTGCACACACCCTTGCACCCCGGACACTCCGCAGTGATTACTGTAGAGCATGCAGTGCAGTCATGTATCGGATGCCAAGTACAACCCCATCAGACTGCAGGGTAAAGCCTTACCGTTAGTGTGTTAATTAGGCCTAGGAAACAAAATGACTATTGTGGTCTTTACCATGGCTCGACTTTGTCACTGTGTCACTTGGACTTCAGAGTTAGGCTAGGGCAAGTAAAAGTCCTGATTTGCCCACTTTTGGGGAACTCAGGAATAAAACAAAACCAATCAAGATGCAATTTTGACTCCAGTCTGTAAAATTCTGAGAATGGACAAAGACATCTAGATTAAAAATGTAATTCGCAACCATGCTACTGGCAGTGATGCACCATACAAATGCACTGTCTCTATTGCATGTTCTTTGATTTATACAAGATGAATGTCTCGTTGAATTTGTTTGTGCCTTGCACGTCTTATCTAAATTGCATTAGCCTCGTGTAACTTCCTATACGACAACATGCTCATTCACTCAAATGTCGAAACATCAGGCTATGCCAACATTTTAAGATGGTTTTTATTGTACAAAAACAAAAAACTGTGCAAACATGTTTAAGTTTACATGGAACATATCTATCTTTGATGCTCATTTTGTGCGCATGCTTAAAGTACATCTCTGACTCAGATGACGAGGGAAATGGCACCTCGTACGCATGCTTCATGCTTCAGGGGGGCGAGTCAAGCAACACAATAGTGGGTGGGGCATGGGGGAGGTCTGTCGAGTCAAGCAACACAATGGAGGGGGAGGGGTTGAGTCAAGCAACACTACAGGGAGGGAGTGGAAGACAGTTGTGCACCAGCCGAGTCCTGAAAATGTTTGCTATTGAAATCACCGGTTCTGCGAAGGAGGCACAACAGGTCCCACGCTGGTGCTGGCCAGAAATCCTGGCTTCACCCTGCCACTTCAATAACCTTGGAGCTACCAACAAGCATTGAAAGCGTGATCTTGAGAAGGGAATCCCCCATCTCACAGCTAGATACACTTTAGGGCGTGTAGACACATAGACTACACTACACAACCCCTAATTTTAACCCACACATATTTATTGTCCTGATGAAAGCCAGATTAATATAAGGCACTGGCTGAAACATGTTGACTACTCAAGGACGTAGGAGGTCGTAACCCGCCTCTAACGTCCCACAGCCTTATTTTTAACCGCTGGCAGAGGCCCTTTTAATAAAGTATCCCCACCCCAGGGACCACCTGCCAAGCCGTTTTAACTTCACTTACCTTAGCACCTCACACCGCACACACAGTGACATACCTGCTCCGCTGTAATCAGGCGTCGAAGCACACCCGGGACACGCTAGGTGTCACTGGGTGGGCCCGATGATGAAGCACGCCACCAACTAGGTTGGTGGGTGAGGGCTTTCAAAAGACACCCACGAGGTGCCATTGCCACCCGGCAAAATACTGAGTCGCTACATAACTAATATTAATCTACCATAACCGTGTCAGATTAATCCATTCTAGAGCTAGTCTCCTATTGATACCGATGCTATTGAAATCATACAGCACACATCACATAAAACATGAAAAGTTTGTTAAAAATAAAAAAAGTGTCTCTGTTTACTATGTGGAACACATGATTTACATGCCTAGGTATCTGCAGCATTAAGGGCAAACAGCTCACAAGAACATAGGAAGGAAAAAAGGCAGTTCTGCTCAGTGACCACCAATCTAGGCCGGCTGTTTGTTGTCACCAGTCAATTCCTAGCTAAAGCAAGCCTCGTCACTAAACTGTGCCAGGCTGAGAGTTTCCCATCCTTCCACAGGGCATGTGTTGCAACCTGTTGCTGGCAATTCGCATATGACATCCACACCTCGGTACCCTCACCCACGGCTGGACTGGGAACTGGAACTGGCCCAGGCAAACAGCTCGGCCGGCCCGTGGGGGGATGAGGAGGGCACTCGTTTGAAGCCCCACCCCTTTCTCTCAGCTGCGACTTTTGTTACAGCGGGTGGATATTACAGCTTTGCTGCAAAACCGGCCCCAGTAACAAAAACAGTCTCCGAGGGGTCCAAAACCGGCCTCCACCATGGCGGCTCACTGGGGAAATGCCCGGTGCCTGCTAAGGCCAGTCCAGTCCAGTCCAGTCCAGCCCTCCACTCACTCATCGGATCTCAGACGAGAGGCAGAGTAAGCCAACGTGTAGATGAGCTGTGACACTAATAAGGCACTGAGAAGTACTTATTTTAAAGCAGTAGTTTTACCCAACTGGCCTTCTGAACTGAAATATTTGAAAGCGCTTTTATAAGCAATAATGAAGAAACTATTTTTTTAGTAAAATAAAATATTTGCTCAAGAGCACAAAGTTTAAGTGGGAAAGCTGCGATTTATCCGAGGTTTCTGGTTTCACTTTGTACAAATCGGGGAGAAAATCGGTATCGATTTGTGTATCCTTGTGTTAAGCGCTTGTTTTTACCAGTTAGTTCATTTTTCTGTTGTTTTTTAATACAGCGCAAACTCCACCGAATGCCGAGCGCTTTACATGAGTGCTAGTTATATTACACAAGGTTGCAATTTTGTTTACAGGCATAGAGAGATTAAGTGATGTGCCATAATCACAGGATTTTGAGCCAATGCTGAGAGGTTTGGTGTGGGCTGGGAGGGGTGGCAGACATGGGCACAAAGCAGTTCATATTTCCATAAAAGAAGACATTCCACGGGGAGACAATACATTTAAAGTGCCCTCGAGAGACCTCTGGGAACATCTGTTTTCATTCACAGTTGAAGTTGTAGAGGCCAGCTGCAGGGTGGCATCCCAGCAGTAATGGAGCAAATCAACACACACAAAAACAAAAGCAATTCTGGAGCCTCTCCTCCCTGCTGTACACAAAGGAGCCACCACGCGACCAGCACTCCTCCTCAATCTTCTCTGTGCCTGAGAGGGGATGCGTGCAAAGCACACTAAAGATGCAGTGATCTATATACATGTATATAGAATATATATTCCACTAGAAACTGCTTCTAGTTTCACAGGTACAACATGAACGACAGGGGTGGGGGGATATGGGGCTTGAGAGAGGGATGATGGGGGAGTTTATGAAACAGGGAGTCGGTGGGTTGGGTTGGAAAAGAAATCGACTGCGGCAGAAACGAAAACACAAGCACTCATATGGAGTGCTGGAACACAATTAAAGTAGATCCAAAAACGGGAGCAGCGGATGGATACAAGCACTTCGCCCATACTCCAGGGAAGAGCTAACCATAAGCAGAGGACATGACATGGGCATGCCTTCACAAACCAGGAAGGAAATAAGTGATGCTGCAGCAAACCAACAACAAAGCCGTGGGCATGCTGTAAACCCACTGTGTGTTAATAAACTGTCTCATAGAGACAATGCATGTGCTGTCCAGTGGAGACCTAAAAATACTGCAATAACAATGACAAAACTATATTTCATAGAAAACCCTGTTGCTGAACTCCCGTTGTAGACCACACAGGTGCACCATCTGTACATTGTAGACCCCCCCCCCCCCACCAACGCCCAATAGTCTAGCTCTTTCTCATGCATCAGATAGTTCAACTTGTGTAGAAACCGGAGCACGATGAGGAAAATATCAGGTGATACAAAGAAGAATAACCACTGTCTATTCTCTAACCTCCAGCAGATGAGGTCAGTTGGGGAACTGTTGATTGTGGCACTCTAGAAAGCATGCAAGCACATGTCCAACAGCAAAAGGAGTGAAAAACATTGATGAGAAGTATACTTCATCACACGTATTTCCAGTTGTCAGATAATACTCTCCTCCATTTCTTTAATAAAATTAGGACTTTCCTACATTGAGTTAGAAAATCGGCATTTTATGTCAAGACTGGAGGCTCATATTCTGTTTTTGTAATCCAAACTAATTACATACATTGAGACATGGAAAATTGGTTTGCAGAAGAAATCTTTAAAAGTTGATGCTAAATACCAGTCGAACAATATCAGATTATCTTCAAGCCTTTCTGTGGGCCAATTGGCATTTGGAGCCATAGCCCCTCTGCACAAATTGGCTTCAAAAGAACGAATGTCATTGCCGGCTTGTGACAGTCATTAAACCCATCTGGATAGTTTGCCAGGTAACGGAGGAGAAAGAGTTTTTTGACAAAAATGGGAAGCTGATTAGAATACATAGTGAAAAAGGAAAGTTTTGTCTATTATTCTTTTAAACATCTTACAATGCAAAGATTTTTATAACCCAAAAAGCAGTATGTTCCACTGCTAAAATAAATGTTATCCTAGAAATGGAAAACAAAACCGCTAAAGGAGAAGTCCCCTGACTGACAGATCCAAGGCTTTGACATTTGACACTCATTCAAAATAGTCTAAACATAAAAACATAATCATCTTTGCTAATTACACATTCAGTGACAACATAGGATAATCAGGCCAGGATGTGAATGAATTAAGAACCAGATTAAAGTTCCACCAACAATTACACTTGGGAGTGGGAGGAATACTTATCCTAATGCTGCAGAGTAATATGCAAATTACTGTTTTTCTCCAGTTGGTTTTTTTGCGAAGTGTTCACATGATACAGTAGAACTATGAATATTCACTGTCCTTTAAGACTTCACTGAAGATGCTAGTTGGCCATTGGATTTTGGTGAAATGTTTGCCAAAACTGAAAGTGTGTTTGATTCCAGACACCAGTGAGTCTGAGCTTACTTGAGGGCTCTGGTTGTTCCTGGGGACTACGCTTCACTGATGAATTTGAGAGTCTCAACTGAAAATCCTGGGAAAGACCATGGTGTCCCAAAACCTTGTATGGCTTCAGTTGGAGGTTTGGGAGAGTAGACGTTTGTGATTCTGACAAGATGATCTCATAGAAGATGAGGAAAACTCGGAAGGAGAATTGGCATCGACATTTTTAACAGACGCCGCAACCAAATTTAGAAAGGGCAGAAGGTAGTCACTATGGCTAACAAAGTTAGTTACTTTATAATTTTGGAGTGGCAACATGAAATCATGAGAAACCGAGGGTGAGTGTAAGAATGTTGCAGATTCCACGGGTGAAGAAATGCATCTGTTGCTATTGCTAGTGAGTCTGGTCTCCAGCTGTAGAACAGGGGAAGTTGATTATTAAATCTAGAGGCAAAGAAGGTACCTAGAAGAGAACCCATCATTCTGAAGGCATTCAAGTATCGAATATGCAGTTGTCAAATGTTAAAATCTCTGAGATGGTGCCAATACCCATCTGCTCTTGAATTCAGATGCCATAGAAGATATTCAGCCGTTAAACCATTACTGAAATTATTCCAAAAATTGATTCGACCCAGATTGACTATGATCTTTAAACAAGTACCTTTCCACCCCATAACCCCTCTACCCCTCCGAATCCCCCAGTCATTGATGTAGTTCACTGCTATGAGGTTTTCCATTCTGAGAAGGACCAAGCAACCAGCATGTTTTTTTCGTGAACTACTGGACCACAAAGAAACTTGCAAGAAACTCTAAATAATTTGTGTGTAGCAACTCGTTCTTGAGGATATGAACCGCCAATTGAATGTTGGCACATCAAACACACCACCATAGGAATTTGAGGTTATTGAAGTTCTGAAAATTGAGGCTTAAAGTTTCAAGCATGGTGTGTTTTAAGCACCAGCTTGCCTCCTCATTTGTTTCTAGATCTAAAGGAATCAAATCAGATTAACTTGATTCTAGTGTTAGATGTCAAATTTCCAATCTTTGAAGAGCTTGATATTATAATGGACCTGAAACACAGCTTGGACTGATGAAGCCACAACATTACAAATTTGAGGAAAGTGGAGAAGGGATATGTGTTACACTGCTATTCTGGAGATCACAGGATGTTGAGTTCACCAGAATCCCATAAACCGCGTAGACTGAACTGGTGAGAGAAGTGAAATTGGTTGATTTATAGTAAAACCCGAACTCTCCAAAAGAAGACTAGAAATGTATAATAGAGAAATGAGAACTTCGTGTCCTCAAGCATCATAAGAATGGCATCCAGGTAAATTAACATACAAATGTTTTGATATCTAGAATGTGCAACAACCAACTTTAGAAGCATGGTAAAGGACTAATGAGCGAACGAAGACCCAAAGAAAGTGTTGTGACCGGATAAAAGTTCTGTAAGAGAGAAAACCACAAGGTTAACTAGATATCCAGGTTCTGAGAATTACACCTGATCAAAATATGCCCCTTCTAATAATTAATATCTTTACTAGAGGCACAAATGCTCAAGCTCAATCAGCCCCACACCAACTTCTCAATACCCTTTTGATCACTCATACTAGCACCCGTCCTTTTATAGTTGCAGGTGATTTTAATTTAACATATGAATCATCATTATTGACACAGGACCTGACCAAAGATGAAGATGCATTATGGGATATACTTCTCTTATCAGTCGCACTTAGGATGTGCTTGTGTAGACAAGTTCTCCAAATGGTTGACATAAAGCGTACTTGCGGCCTATGCTTGTGTAAGCCACTCTTTGCCCGATATCAATGCCTGTCCGTCCTGTTTCACAGGGGGACTTACAATAGCAATATTGATGTAATGATCTGGAGTGCCATGATTAATATAATGGTTGTCCAAAGACAAGAGAGCGAACATTATCTACTATCTCTTCAAATGCAGGGCATACTGTTTTATGACCAAGAATGGATCTACTCTAATAATTTTAATTCATTCACAGTTAGTAATAACTGTAGCACTGTCAGATAGAATACTATTGCTAACTCTATTAATGTTATATCAGAGATTTATGATACTGTAGGTAGCTCAATTTCGAAAAGCTAAAATATTTTTTTCAGAAAGAATATAAACCTACATCCAGAGCTCCCAAACTTCAAAAAATGGTTCACACCAACTTGCAAAGCTGCTAAAACTGTCCTTTTGGTGGAAATTAAATGGGGAAACAGGGCCATGATTGCAGAACTTAGGGCCTGATTATGTATCCGGCTGTCCATCGAACTGCCAAACCAATGGTGGAGGTGCGGTGGCAGTCGGAGACCGCCGCACCAGTGGTCTGACTGCTGTATTACGACTAGGGCGGGTGGACCTCCATGGCACCCCTGCAAGCACCAGGGATCCGCGGTGATGTGAGGCCACAATATGCTTGGCAGGGCCGCGCGACCCTCGCCAAGCATAATACAGCCAGTGGTCTGATAACGGTGTTCACGCCATGAAACTGCTGGCGGTGAGGAATCCAAGGGAGACCGAAAAAAAAGGTACCATGGTGCCTCAGGCCATTTGGATGCATGCAAGGGAGCACATGGCAGGCCCCCCGTCTACATGCATGCCCAGTTTATGCACAGCATGGACTTAACAGTCTATGCCATGCAGGAACTTGCTTTGCGTTCCCATGAGAACGTCAAAGGACCGCCCACCAGACAACGAGGAAACTCGTAATCTGGCAGGTGGCCGGCGGTCTAATTCAGTAGTGTGGGACGGTGGCATGCCGCCCGCTCCCCCACCACCAAACTCGTAATCAGGCCCTTAAACTCACTTGCTGTCAGGAGGGAAAGATCAGATCTACCATTGATATTTGGGATCCCTTAGCAGAGGAACATAACTCTTGAACAGTAACATTTTTATGCACTCACTGGCTGCATGAAATAAATAAATAAATCTCTAAAAAGGACCCTGAGCTGCTACAGAAAGAAGCAACCCATGAAAATGGGCTTATGGAATAATGAGAGAAACAGTATACTCTGGTACTGGTGCATTGAAGGCTGTATCTCGTACACTGAAGCACTTCAGTTCAATGGAATGTGTATCTTAACATTAAGGGGTCGATTACGATCTCTCTAGGAAGGCCTCTAGAGGGTTCCGGACAAACAAATCCGATTCGGGACCTATGCCTGTGACCGAATCTTTCCCCGTTCCGAAAGACCAAGTACGATGCGAAGATTTCGTCCACGTCAACCGAATCGTTTCCGAACCTGATCCTGTCAGTCTTACTCGTTCGCAGCCCAATCGTGACACCCAATGGATCCGGCTTCCGAACGAGAGCGTACAATGCACGTTTCGGACAGCCGTTGCGACTCCGTCTCAAGAGACGAAAGGGCTGTGGGAATCGGACTTCGGTGAGGGCCCCCCTTCACCCAGGGCCATCTGAATCCGTCGAGTGGGGAGACCCATTGGTCCCCCCTTTCCATGCATGCACAGTGTGGCGGGCACCATGGGGTGCCCGCCACAGGGTTTACGCTTTTCACCACCTACCCCTTTCTGCTATGGGAGTCTGTGTACGCGTTCGGTGTATATAGGCTCCCATAGAGTTAAATGGGAGTCCGAGTGAACAGAGGCAGTCACCATATGGGTGCATTGGAATTGGACGCTTGGATGCGCGGAGCGCAATTCACTAGGAAAGCCCTCCGGATCCAAGGCCTAATCAGGGCTTTCCTATCGAGATCATAATTGGTCCCTAAATAAAGTACAAAAGATTACTTCAATTCTGACATTTTAAGTGGAACAATAATCAATCAGTTGTAATGCAGCTTACCTGTCTCTGAAGGTAACTGCCCAATGACGAATGCAGAAAATACCATGATACCTTTCTGCATCCGTGGAAATGTGGAAGACAGGCAGCATCTGCAAGAAATGGTAAATTCAACAATAAGCATTTACAAAGCCAATAGCTCTGACATTAGTGTACCAACAAATAGAAACAGACATTCACAAATGCTGTTTGTATACATTTTATTCACAAATCTTGTTTATCACCTTCAAGCCTACGTTACTGGCTTTTTTCAATACTTGAAAAAGTAGCAAACAATTATGCTATCTGTGTACCATGCTTATACTTGTAAAAATAACTTACTTTGACAAACAACATAGCTGAGTTTATTTTTCGGTTTTAGAATGTTCCCTTCTACTAGAATTGCATACTGGAAGGAGGAATACATTGCCAGCCGTTAGCATGAGCTGGGAGAGTAATATTCCTCTGGGTGGAGCCAAGCCAAAGCGCACTAAATATATCACCCAAATAGCTGCACATTGAAGCCTGACCTAAAAAGGGAAGTTTACCTCACTGAGATAGGCCACTATTACAAAAACATTAGAATAGTCATGCACTGATATTTGGTGTATTTTGTCATTCATGGAAATACTGCTTTGGCGGTTATTTAGAATATGTGGGAAGCTGTAAAAGTCCTGTGAAAGATGTGGAAAATGTTTTTCGGCGCTTTCACTCTATTTTTGCATTAAGAGAAAAGTACTGCATTCTGTGCCTTTTAACACCAGAGCACAAGCTGAAGTAAGTGCTAATTTTGCACCAATATTTGCAAAAAAAGAGACCAAAATAATGCTTGTAAATTTATCTCAATTTGTGATCTCATGATGACTGGTTGTGGTAACACTATTTCCATACTGTGTGATCTAAGCAAAATATACAGTATTCTGTAAATTAATGTATTAGTTAGGTGGGTCTCATTGCTCTCAAACAGCAATGCAGCACTGCTCTGCTCAACATAAACAGCAGTATGTAGTCCTCAAAGTGTTTCCCCTGCTGCCCTAAAAATGTTCTTCTACTTCTTTAAAGAGAAGTTTTGCCATGCTACTCGACGCATCCTAGGACCTTAAAATTACGTTCCGGAAATCACCTGGTAACTCCTCCCCACAGTTCCCAACACCAGGGGGCATTGAGAACTGTGGAGAAGGATGTGGTGATAGAAATAAAAGGGACACAAATGGGCCCCTTACGGTCACCTTAGAAATGAGGAATTACCCGCACAACAATAGTTTGGTTCACAGTTTGCCCCAGCATTTCAGCAGGCACAGTTCTTAAGTGAGCGTCAGAGGGTAGTAAGACGTTTGTAGGGTCCAGGATAGGGTAGCATTAATGTATAGTAAGGGGCTTGCTGAGTTCAAGGAAAATTTGTGTTATAGTGTAGTAAGAGCTTCTTAGAGTTTAAAAAAAGGTATAGTTAAGGGGTAGTAAGGGTTTTAGCGTACAGAAATGGGGTTCCTTTAAGGGGTAGTATGTTTTTTAGGATTCACTGAATGGTGGCGCTAAGGTATAGTTAAGATTTTTAGGACTCAGGGATGGGTAGCAATAAGAGATAGTGAGGGGATTGTAGGGTTCAGGGAGGGGAACCATTAAATAGTTTGTAGAGTTCAGGAAAGGATATAGTTAAGAGGCCGGAAGGAATATTTAGGGTTCATGGATGGTAGTGTTAAGCGGTAGCAAGGACAATTTAGGATTCAGAGACTGTGGCATTAAGGGTTTTTTAGGGTAGCATAAAGGGGTAGTAGCAGCTTTTTAGTCCTTAAGGAAGTTTAGTAATATGCAGTCGTCAGGGGTTTTTAAGGTTCAGGGATGAGTAGCTGTTAGGGGTGATAGTTTTTTAGGGTTCAGAAGTTTTGTGAAGGGTCGCATTTAGGGAACAAAGTGATGTTAGGGTTCAAGGAGGAGAAGCAATAAAGGGTAGTTCGTTTTCAGTGATGGATAGACTTGATGGATAGTACGGAGTTTGTAAGATTCATGGCAGGTTATCACTAAGGGGTTTGTAGAGTTCAGGTAAGGTTAAGGGGTCGTAAGGTGTTTTTGGGATTCAGATAAGAGTAACGTTGATGAGTGGGAAGGGAGTTTTAAAGTTCAGGGATGGATAGAGTTATGGGAAGTAGTGATATTTTCCAGTTTAGGGAAGGGTAGTGTTCAGACATTGTTCGGGTTTTTAGGGTTCCAGGAAGGGTAGGTGTAAAGGATAGTAAGGGTGTTAATGGTTCCGGGGTGGGTAGCATTAAGCGATAGGGGTTTTAGGTTTCATGAAAGGGTAATGTTAAAGTAAGGAGTTGTTAGGTGTTCAGGAGGGATAGCGTTAAATGTTAGGAGGGTTTTTAATGTTCACAGAATGGTAGTGTTAAGGGGCAGTAAGGGGTTTTTAGGATTCAGAGAAGGGTAATTTAATGTTTATTAAATAACAAAATTAACTTAATGTATGAATATTACCTTTCAAGTAAATCAAATAGTAGTGTGACTTGTAAAAAATTAAATAATTAAAATTAGACAAAAACCAGGGAAGTGCCATGTTCAGTGTTTCTGAAGTTGATGATGGAAAGAGGAAGTGTATGTGGGTGGGTGGGGCTGCAGTGCAGCAGTGCTTGCTGCTTCACAGCCCTCCTCCCATCTGTGGTGCTGTCAGACACGAACATGTATAAGAACAACAGGAGAAGACCCATAAACCTCGTTGGGATGGGTGTGTCGTGTAAGCAAAAACAATTCCCAACAGGTATCATGCAAAGACAGTTTCAATAATGTATGCAATATGCATTACACAAAGGAAGAAACCAAGGAGTCATTTGAATTTTTTGAAAAAAGGCAGTATTATTCACCAAGAGGCAAAAGGGAATGGTCTTTCACATGGCAATACAGTGAAAACAGCACTGTACAGAGCAGATCATGTGACAACCCAGTGGCACTTGGTGCAAGGTGCTATATACAATTGGTGATAGTGAAGGTGTAAGTGCTAAAGTGAACAGCGTGATTGACGCATGAACTGAAGTATTTACATCAAATAATAGCTCCACAGAAACAAGTTGTAATCACTTGAAATAAGAATTGTCAAAAATTGAACAGGAGCACAAAACGTGATATGCGTCATATGATTCAAGCTGTGAAGTCGACGGCGTTTCGATCCCCTTTAGTCGGGATCGTCATCAGGACAGGGTTGTCGATGGAACCAGTGCTGTGGGCGAGAGAATGGCAATTTGAGCGGGAGACCGAGGACTGGGGCATGGAGTGGGGTGGGTAGGTCGGTGGGTGAGTGATCAGGTATAAGTATCAGGACAGTGAAAGTCTAGATGTGAAAGTGGCGTGGTGGGGGTGGGGGCCGGAGCAGGGAGTAGTTGGAGTGTTGGTTGGGGGTGACTACGGTAAGTGTAAATGTCAAGAGTTGGACAGTTGGAATAATATAATAGGTGAAACAATAGTGTAAGGGTGATTCAGGAATTCGACTAATTAGTGCGAGGTAATAGTTGGGTGGTGTGGGAGTGCGGAAGTGATGGAGGGAGGGGAGAAAAAACTTACGGTGGTACCCAGGCAGGGAAGCGTGGGCAGCTGAAGTCCAAGCGGTCGCTCAAAGGTCGAAAGCTGCGGGGGAGCAAGGGGATGGTGGGGTTACGAAAACCTGGTCAAGTTCAGGATGTAGGCTAGATGGAAAACCACGATTAAAGTGGAGTTACCTGATCTTTGATTGTATCTGATCAGCGGGCGGGATTAGCTGCGCCTACGGGGAGGAAAAGTACTGGGAGTAAGAGAGAGCCGGTTGCGTGAGAGACCGTTAAATACCCTCATACTCCGATCGCACCAAATGTGCGTGAACTGGGCTTACCTGAGTGAATCAGGGCGGCGAAAGGCAATTGGGGCTCTTTTGGTGGGCGGCTGCGAGCAGTTAATGCTGGAGCTACCTGAGCAGGTATGAAGTCTGCATATAAATGAGGAAGTCAATGGCAGGGGGCGGGGTACGGTCAGCGCGGGAGGCGGGATAGGGGGCGTGTCGCGATGTTACCGAGGTAACATTGGCAAACAGGAAGTGGCGAGGTAGAAGAAAGAGACTCAGGATTTGTCGGATTGTTGTCAAGGCAACACTGACAGACAGGACGCAAAGGGAGGGCGTGATGGAAGGGGAGGTCTGCTTGAATCGAGAAAGAGGCGTGGTTGTACAAGCCGTGGTGGTATGGGGAACGGACACAGTATAAAGTACACAGTACATCAGATATACATTTCATGGTGTCAAACATAGTATTAAAAATTCGAGGGATCGGTCAATAACGAGCACGAAGGGGGGTATATGTACAGTTGAATAGTGTTCTGTTGGATAATTGTTCAGAAACCAATGGGTTATTTATTATCATGCTAAGCTCTATTCACAGGGGAAGAGAACTATGGACATTACAGGGGTTCAACAGAGCACGCAGTCTAAAACCAGAGAGTTAAGTACATGATAGTGGTCTAATTGGGTGGGCAGTGGACTTAAACGGTGATAGTGTTTGTCCATTCATCAAGGGTGTTTAACCCATGGTTGACTGAGTCGACTCGTGCAATCCATTTACATTCAGCTCTATTGAGTAGAGTGGACATGTTTCCCCCTCTGATGGGTAGTGTGGGTTTCTCAATGACCATCCACCTGAGATCTGTGTCAGCATGTGATTTTTCCATGAAGTGTGTGACCAGTGGAGCAGTAAGTACTTTGCAGTTAATTCTGCTCTTTTGTTGTATTATCCGTTGTTTAACCATTTGGGGGGTCTGGCCAATGTAGATAAGGTCACATGGACAACGGATGGCATAGATGACATTTTGTGTTTTGCAGTTCGAGTGGTGGGAGAGTTGATGGATATGTCCATTGTAGATGAATTCTTTTGTGTTGAGTGTCAGCTCCCAGACACTACACGATTGGCATTTGAAATGTCCAATGACTGGGTTCAATCCCCATGCAGCTGTGATAGTGTGTTTTTCAGTTGTAGTGGTTGGCCAGGTAATAGCATGGACAAGATGGTTGGCGATGTGGTTGCCTCTTTGGTATGAAAATAAAGGTGGTGCATGAAATTGTTCATCACATCGTAGCACAGGCCAGTTTTTCTTGATTATTTTGGCCACTTTGTTGCTGTCTGATCTGAACACGGAGACAAAAGGGATTCTGGTCATAGATTTTTTGTTTTGATTAGGCATCAATAAATCCTCGCGGTGGTTGTACCATGCTCACTTCTTTGCTTTAGTGACCAAACGTCGTGGGTAGCCTCTATTGACAAGTTTCATAACCAAGATGTCTGCCTCCCTAAAGTAGTCTTTACGCCATTTACAATTGCGGCGAATTCGTAAGAACTGGCCGAAAGGAAGTCCATCGCGTAGGCCTCTTGGGTGGTTACTTGAGTAATGTAACAGGGTGTTACGTTCTGTGGGTTTGCGGAAAAGAGACGTTCCAAGAGTCCCCTCTTCTGCATGGATAGTGACATCAAGGAATGGTAGGTCATTAGATTTGGACTCACTAGTGAATTTGAGGTGTTCTTGTGAGGAGTTTAGCCAATCAATGAAGGGATGGAGGGTATCAGCTGTTCCATTCCAGATCAATAGAATGTCATCTATGTATCGGCGCCACAGATGGATTTGGGGCCGATATGGGTTGATGGGGTTTAGGATCAGTGATTTTTCCAGGTCATGTACAAATAGGATGGCAAAGTTGGGGGCGAAACAAGCGCCCATCGATACTCCCTTGATTAGCAGGTAGTATATATTTTTGTACATGAAGTAATTGTTTTGCAGGGCCACACGTAGAAGGTCCATGATGAAGTCAGTGGGGATTTTGGTAGGTTGAGGTCTGGAGACTAGAAGGTTTTTAATTACTTCGAGTCCTTCGCGATGAGGGATATTGGTGTAAAGGGACTCGTTGTCCAAACTCGCCATTATTTGGGTGTCCAGGTCGATGGGCTGATCTTCTATGGTGTTGATCAAGTCCATAATATCACGTATGTAGGTGTCTGTGATAGGCACGAATTCCTTAATAACTGAGTCCAGATATTTCCCCAGGGGTTCCAGAATGAAGCCGCATCCTGACACGATGGGGCGTCCAGGTGGGTTCCTTGCATCTTTGTGTATTTTGGGGAGGACGAATAGGATGTGGATTGTTCAAGTACTCAAATTCTTTCTTGGTTATGATGTTGTTGTCTCTGGCCGCTGTAGTGATGGAAAGAATCTTTTGTCTGATGTCTAGTAAGGGATCTTTAGAGAGAACACGATAATGTTCGTTATTGGTGAGTTGTCGTTCAACCTCTTTGTCGTATTGTGTATTGTTTAGAACGACAATGCCCCCACCCTTGTCCGCAGGTTTGATGACAATCTCAGAATTATTTTGGAGGGAGTTGAGGGCTTCTTTTTCAATCAAGGGCAGATTGTAGGGGATGAAACGTGTTGTGGTTTTGAGGTCCATTACTTCCTTCAAGACTAGTCGTTCAAACGCCAGTATTTCAGGTGTCATTTGATTAGATGGGGGGTTGAAAGTAGAGGGTAGCCGGAATGGGGAGATTTGATTCATTCTGGCATCTGGTTTGTCGGCCAAAAAGTACTTTAACCGAATTCTTCTGAAGAACTTTAGAAGGTTAGATTGTAACTCCAGGAAGTTGGTTCTAACAGTTGGTACAAATGAGAGACCTCGGGATAGAAGTCTAGTTTCATCTGGAGTTAGAATGTGGTCTGATAAATTGAAAATGGGGATGGACATGGCAGTAGTGGTTGCGTCCTGGTTGTTAGTTACTGTGGTTGTCCCCATTGATAGTATCGATTGCGGGTTTGGCGGTATCCTGGGACGGGGGGTTGGTATTGTTTGGCCCTGGTTTGGCGGGTCTGTGGTGGTGGTTGTTGGCCGCGTCCTCGACCTCGTCCTAAAAAACCAGGTGGTAAAAGTGGCTGTAGTCCAGAGGATGTGGCGTCTGTGTCGTCTGCAGAGCTATTGGAAGAGACAGAGAATGTGACGTGTTGGTTGTTTCTGTATCGTCCCCAGTTTTGGGTTCTGGGAGGGTTCTGTTGGGTGTTGTAGAATTCCTCGTTGAGGTAGGGGTGCGTGTTCTCAACTTTGTAATTCTTTGTCTTTTTCTGTTTTGTTGACCTTTTTGTTGACTTCAAAGGTGTTAAAGGTGGCGATGGTGCTGTTGATTTTATCTAGGAGGCTTTTGGCATCAGTGAGGGTGGTGTCAGCTTGGATGAGTTTTTCCAGTTCTTCAATTTCTTTTAATTCCAAGCGGCTATGTTCTATGGCTGTATCTATCCCCAGGACCATCCAGTGGCGGGAACAGGTGGTCACTAGATGGCTAAAGCTGGTTCTAAATTTGGGGTCCTGTGTGAAAATAGCCGGGGTGTTGCGAATTTGGAGCCCTAGGGGATTGACGCTTGAGCGTAAGTAGTCCGTGACCATTCGAGCATGCAGATCCGTCCTGATCTGTTTCTTCTTCAACTTTTCGAGTTTGTCCAATAGGACACGGTAGGTATTTGGGGCAGTGGATGTAGTCGCGGACTGAGGCGTGCCCGACAATAATGAGGGACCGGTCAGTCGTGACTGGATGTATTCCTCTGTGTAGGTAAGGGACTCCTTGGACATCGTGTGTAGGCCGAAAGGTAGTACACAGATGAATACCTCTTTGGCTGAGGTATATTTAGATGAAGTACACAGAGGTACAACTCTCGCAGCTAAGCAGCTGCTCCTAGTATGTATAAGAACAACAGGAGAAGACCCATAAACCTCGTTGGGATGGGTGTGTCGTGTAAGCAAAAACAATTCCCAACAGGTATCATGCAAAGACAGTTTCAATATTGTATGCAATATGCATTACACAAAGGAAGAAATCAAGGAGTCATTTGAATTTTTTGAAAAAAGGCAGTATTATTCACCAAGAGGCAAAAGGGAATGGTCTTTCACATGGCAATACAGTTAAAACAGCACTGTACAGAGCAGATCATGTGACAACCCAGTGGCAATTGGTGCAAGGTGCTATATACAATTGGTGATAGTGAAGGTGCAAGTGCTAAAGTGAACAGCGTGATTGACGCATGAACTGAAGTATTTACATCAAATAATAGCTCCACAGAAACAAGTTGTAATCACTTGAAATAAGAATTGTCAAAAATTGAACAGGAGCACAAAACGTGATATGCGTCATATGATTCAAGCTGTGAAGTCGACGGCGTTTCGATCCCCTTTAGTCGGGATCATCATCAGGACAGGCTTGTTGATGGAACCAGTGCTGTGGGCGAGAGAAGGGCAATTTGAGCGGGAGACCGAGGACTGGGGCATGGAGTGGGGTGGGTGGGTAGGTCGGTGGGTGAGTGATCAGGTATAAGTATCAGGACAGTGAAAGTCTAGATGTGAAAGTGGCGTGGTGGGGGTGGGGGCCGGAGCAGGGAGTAGTTGGAGTGTTGGTTGGGGGTGACTACGGTAAGTGTAAATGTCAAGAGTTGGACAGTTGGAATAATATAATAGGTGAAACAATAGTGTAAGGGTGATTCAGGAATTCGACTAATTAGTGCGAGGTAATAGTTGGGTGGTGTGGGAGTGCGGAAGTGACGGAGGGAGGGGAGAAAAAACTTACGGTGGTACCCAGGCAGGGAAGCGTGGGCAGCTGAAGTCCAAGCGGTCGCTCAAAGGTCGAAAGCTGCGGGGGAGCAAGGGGATGGTGGGGTTACGAAAACCTGGTCAAGTTCAGGATGTAGGCTAGATGGAAAACCACGATTAAAGTGGAGTTACCTGATCGTTGATTGTATCTGATCAGCGGGCGGGATTAGCTGCGCCTACGGGGAGGAAAAGTACTGGGAGTAAGAGAGAGACGGTTGCGTGAGAGACCGTTAAATACCCTCATACTCCGATCGCACCAAATGTGCGTGAACTGGTCTTACCTGAGTGAATCAGGGCGGCGAAAGGCAATTGGGGCTCTTTTGGTGGGCGGCTGCGAGCAGTTAATGCTGGAGCTACCTGAGCAGGTATGAAGTCTGCATATAAATGAGGAAGTCAATGGCAGGAGGCGGGGTACGGTCAGCGCGGGAGGCGGGATAGGGGGCGTGTCGCGATGTTACAGAGGTAACATTGGCAAACAGGAAGTGGCGAGGTAGAAGAAAGAGACTCAGGATTTGTCGGATTGTTGTCAAGGCAACACTGACAGACAGGACGCGAAGGGAGGGCGTGATGGAAGGGGAGGTCTGCTTGAATCGAGAAAGAGGCGAAGTTGTACAAGCCGTGGTGGTATGGGGAACGGACACAGTATAAAGTACACAGTACATCAGATATACATTTCATGGTGTCAAACATAGTATTAAAAATTCGAGGGATCGGTCAATAACGAGCACGAAGGGGGGTATATGTACAGTTGAATAGTGTTCAGTTGGATAATTGGTCAGAAACCAATGGGTTATTTAACATCATGCTAAGCTCTATTCACAGGGGAAGAGAACTAGGGACATTACAGGGGTTCAACAGAGCACGCGGTCTAAAACCAGAGAGTTAAGTACATGATAGTGGTCTAATTGGGTGGGCAGTGGACTTAAACGGTGATAGTGTTTGTCCATTCATCAAGGGTGTTTAACCCATGGTTGACTGAGTCGACTCGTGCAATCCATTTACATTCAGCTCTATTGAGTAGAGTGGACATGTTTCCCCCTCTGATGGGTAGTGTGGGTTTCTCAATGACCATCCACCTGAGATCTGTGTCAGCATGTGATTTTTCCATGAAGTGTGTGACCAGTGGAGCAGTAAGTACTTTGCAGTTAATTCTGCTCTTATGTTGTATTATCCGTTGTTTAACCATTTGGGTGGTCTGGCCAATGTAGATAAGGTCACATGGACAACGGATGGCATAGATGACATTTTGTGTTTTGCAGTTCGAGTGGTGGGAGAGTTGATGGATATGTCCATTGTAGATGAATTCTTTTGTGTTGAGTGTCAGCTCACAGACACTACACGATTGGCATTTGAAATGTCCAATGACTGGGTTCAATCCCCATGCAGCTGTGATAGTGTGTTTTTCAGTTGTAGTGGTTGGCCAGGTAATAGCATGGACAAGATGGTTGGCGGTGTTGTTGCCTCTTTGGTATGAAAATAAAGGTGGTGCATGAAATTGTTCATCAAATCGTAGCACAGGCCAGTTTTTCTTGATTATTTTGGCCACTTTGTTGCTGTCTGGGCTGAACACGGAGACAAAAGGGATTCTGGTCATAGATTATTTGTTTTGATTAGGCATCAATAAATCCTTGCTGTGGTTGTACCATGCTCGCTTCTTTGATTTAGTGACCAAACGTCGTGGGTAGCCTCTATTGACAAGTTTCATAACCAAGATGTCTGCCTCCCTAAAGTAGTCTTTACGCTATTTACAATTGCGGCGAATTCGTAAGAACTGGCCGAAAGGAAGTCCATCGCGTAGGCCTCTTGGGTGGTTACTTGAGTAATGTAACAGGGTGTTACCTTCTGTGGGTTTGCGGAAAAGAGACGTTCCAAGAGTCCCCTCTTCTGCATGGATAGTGACATCAAGGAATGGTAGGTCATTAGATTTGGACTCACTAGTGAATTTGAGGTGTTCTTGTGAGGAGTTTAGCCAATCAATGAAGGGTTGGAGGGTATCAGCTGTTCCATTCCAGATCAATAGAATGTCATCTATGTATCGGCGCCACAGATGGATTTGGGGCCGATATGGGTTGATGGGGTTTAGGATCAGTGATTTTTCCAGGTCATGTACAAATAGGATGGCAAAGTTGGGGGCGAAACAAGCGCCCATCGATACTCCCTTGATTTGCAGGTAGTATATATTTTTGTACATGAAGTAATTGTTTTGCGGGGCCACACGTAGAAGGTCCATGATGAAGTCAGTGGGGATTTTGGTAGGTTGAGGTCTGGAGACTAGAAGGCGTTTAATTACTTCGAGCCCTTCGCGATACACCATCCCCTTGCTCCCCCGCAGCTTTCGACCTTTGAGCGACCGCTTGGACTTCAGCTGCCCACGCTTCCCTGCCTGGGTACCACCGTAAGTTTTTTCTCCCCTCCCTTCGTCACTTCCGCACTCCCACACCACCCAACTATTACCTCGCACTAATTAGTCGAATTCCTGAATCACCCTTACACTATTGTTTCACCTATTATATTATTCCAACTGTCCAACTCTTGACATTTACACTTACCGTAGTCACCCCCAACCAACACTCCAACTACTCCCTGCTCCGGCCCCCACCCCCACCACGCCACTTTCACATCTAGACTTTCACTGTCCTGATACTTATACCTGATCACTCACCCACCGACCTACCCACCCCACTCCATGCCCCAGTCCTCGGTCTCCCGCTCAAATTGCCCTTCTCTCGCCCACAGCACTGGTTCCATCGACAACCCTGTCCTGATGATGATCCCGACTAAAGGGGATCAAAACGCCGTCGACTTCACAGCTTGAATCATATGACGCATATCACGTTTTGTGCTCCTGTTCAATTTTTGACAATTCTTATTTCAAGTGATTACAACTTGTTTCTGTGGAGCTATTATTTGATGTAAATACTTCAGTTCATGCGTCAATCACGCTGTTCACTTTAGCACTTGCACCTTCACTATCACCAATTGTATATAGCACCTTGCACCAAGGGCCACTGGGTTGTCACATGATCTGCTCTGTACAGTGCTGTTTTAACTGTATTGCCATGTGAAAGACCATTCCCTTTTGCCTCTTGGTGAATTATACTGCCTTTTTTCAAAAAATTCAAATGACTCCTTGGTTTCTTCCTTTGTGTAATGCATATTGCATACATTATTGAAACTGTCTTTGCATGATACCTGTTGGGAATTGTCAGACACGAACAAGCACCTTAATTATCTAGGAGACCTATCATTGCATTGATGTGTTTGACCAAGAGGCCAACCTCTGTTGTAACACTACAGCTTGACTTTATAAACAGCTCTGGCTCAGCTACTTGGTAAAAAAATGATGCAGCTAAATGGGATCTCTTAAAGTTTTGGGCTTCTTCTAGATAGTGACAACCCATTTGATTAGAGGCAAAATTGGTGTCGGAGCTCTGCATGCAAACTCTTTGGTTCTTTAATTCTGGAGTACAGTAACTTGGACAACACCCATTACATTTCTCAAGCATTATGTCCTTGATGTTGATGGATGTTAAAGCAAAATCTCCATTTAGCCAAACTTTCTCAATAAACTTGCTAAAATGGAAAAGGTTGCCCTATCCACACCTTCCAGATAAGTTATCTCTTGATATTCTAATCAAGCAATGTAAATATTTACATGGGTCAAGAAGGCAAGTTGCTTAAGTGTTGGTGTAGTTCACCAGCATTGAAATCGTATTTTCACTTGTGTCCTGCTGTCTTCTTTGGTGAGGCTTCTGATATAAAGCTCCCCTAAATTAAAATGGTCTTTGGGAGGTGAAGAATGAGTCCATTATTGGCAGCTGATAAAAGGCTAAAAAATGGATGTCTTTCTTAGGTTATACTGCCATTTTATTTTTATTTATGTTTTAGATAGCACAAAACAATTACAGGCACACTAGATGTACAGTTTTAAGGAACTAATAGAATTGGTACAAGATCGATTTTTAAATGGATGTGATTTAAATAGCACTCAAATTATTACATCAAAGAATGCAAACCAAGAGAGGGTAAAGGTTAATAGGAGTGGATTGCAGCAAGTCGGGCGCTAAGGTTCGAGAGGTGGTTTCTTGAAGTATTATCCGTTTTTTTCAATGCCAACTACGTAACTAAGGTGTGAGATTGTTCCATGTAGAGGTGTCTGATCATCAGTTGCTCTGTGAGAGTGCTTGTTTGGATTTCACTTTAGGAGCTGCAGTTCTTAAGATACTTTTGTCTTGGTTTTATTTCCCAGAGGTTTCCAGTAAATCAAGTAGATCTGGTGGTGAAAAGATGAATTGTCTTTGAGTTATATTTTCACCTCAAGGAGTGACTAATGGAGATCTTTTAGGATGGGTGTGATCTCATCATAGTATTGCAGGCTTACAGTTAATGGGTCTGCAGCTTCTGAGGCTGCTCCCATGTTGCTGGGGTGGTGGTAAGATGGCAGGCCAAGGTTCCATCCATGAAATGACCAAGGTCTGGATCATAGTTCCTCAATCAGGGGAAGGGAGTAGGTTCATTTACATTTCTGACTAGACAGTTCACAAGTACGGTTAGTTTGAAATAGGAGTTGATTATGAATCTTCTGGATTTGGTATGAGAGCCCAAGGTAATAGTAGTTCAAAAATCTGTCCATTCCTGAGAATTTGGTGTAGCGGGCTGAGTTCCAAGAAGTTTTCTAGCAAACCTGCTTCGAGTTTGTGAAATCCCCAGCTCGATTGGCAACGTTCAAACATGTTAGCTTTAAATGATCCAGCAAGGAAATGCCTTTTTTTGGTATGGTCCCCCCACGTTTTTCGACAAATGCTGCTAGTTTTCTGACTTAGAGTGCATTGATGCCCACTAACTTGTGCTTAGTGCCAGTGCCCTGACTCGAAAGTGTATGTCACATTGGCTGTACCTAATTGGAAATGGCTAAGGTACCTGTAAGTCCCTAGTAAATGGTGGCTTGGTAACCAGAGCATGTAAGTTAGAGGTGTCTTCTTGGGGCTTGCAGAACTGGTTGTGCCACCTTGGAGGTCCCGAAGTAAAACGAGTCCCCCAGTCCACCCCTGCAGACCAGGAGAGCAGCCCCGCACTGCCAGGCTGACTTTGCCATTAAATGCAATGGCAAAGCCACTACTTCCCCTTTAAATGTGTGGTTGTCACCCCTCTGGCAGGCCTACAAAATCCTAAAGGCAGGGTACAACAAATGAACAGGCAGGAAATGTACTGTACCTGTCCTGACAGTAACACCTGCAAAACTACTGTTTTACTGTGGAAAGACGTGGTCTCCCAATTGGCGAGTACAGCGTGAAACGTTGACCCCTCAGCTTGGCTAACCCGTGAACAGTGTGACTAAGGTGGGCACTCCAAGGTATCAAACAACTTGTTACATTAAGCCCAACATGTATCTCGAGTCAAAATTAATATAACTTGTTGCAGTGTGCATCTTTAGCAAAGCTGCCACTTTGTTGCCTTTAAAATTCCTCTGCCTTCCTGGGAACACATGGAGCCTGCTCAACGATGCAGCCTTCTGCCCTCCCTGGAGAGGATGAGGAATTGCACGCCAGGCAGGTGTCGTCTCCCTCATGCAGGAACCCACTTTGGAGCTTGCCCCAAAAGGCAGGCTTCAAATGTGAAACTGCCTTTTGAAGGGCAGATGTGTAACACTAGGAGGGAGGGTTGCCTTGTTGCTGAGATAGACAGGCTGGAATGGAAAGCAGAGGATGGAAAACTTTCCAAACGTGTTTCCCCGGGGCATGTAGTCCTGAAGTAGCTACACCCAGGGGATGGGTTTTTGAGGTCTGAACACAGAGACAGGGGTCTTGCCTTCTCGAGACTGGGTAAACATGTGCATCCTGGGATAGCCAGATGCCACACTCCACAGGAAGTAGTCACTGGGTTGGAGGGAACCTGCAAGGAGAGGCTGCACAGACGCGTACTGCACCTGCTGCACCTAGTGGCTAGTGAAGAGATGGCCTGTGCCTGCTGTGTCCTGCTGAAAAAGATGCTGTCTCCACAGCTCAGTCAAGCCAAGGGACTCCTGGCCTTCTATTTACAGCATAGGGACACAACACGTGAAGAAGCCTGCTTGGGCAAGCTGGTAGACCAAAGTCTTTAACCCTCTACTACCACAGCCGTGCAGCACCTACACAGTTGCACCTGAGTTTGCTGAAACCGGGGGTGCTGTTGGTGAGTTGCTGGGACCCTCAGGAGGGAAGTTATCAACTGGGAAAGATAGCCAACAGGAGACTGGTAGTCCAGTGGCAACTGGACTTCAGCCAGACCGTAGAAGACCCTGCAAAATGGGCACTATCACCATCTTCATGGACCGAGGAATACCTGCAGAAAGTCTCCCGTCCACTGCATCGCATCCTCGGAGCATATTTAACCTTCTTAATCTCTTGCTTGAGGACCACTCCATAGGAATCCATTGCAACGTGGATAAAGTGCCAGTAACCTTTGATGAACTGTTTCTTCTGTGGAGGCAGCTGTTCGTGAGGTGCCTTGCTAGCCCCCCTGACAAGCTCCCTGCTGGAGTTGGTCGCTATAACTACTTCTAACCAACCACATTGAAACTTAACTAAGTTTTCTCTGAAAAAGTTTCCAAACATCCAATTAGTTGACTTTACCCAGGCTTGTTCGCGGTTGAGTAGAACTGCTTTGATGTATTTTTGCTTATAAAATCAATATCTCTGGAGTCCTCTGGTGGATCTTTTTCATTCTAGTGTCTAAAATCTTTTAAACAATACTATTTATTTTATAGCCTATTTTTTATAAATTGGTTACCAATGTCTTATTTTGGTGCTCGTTAAATGCTTTACACGTATTCCTCTGTGTAAGCCTTTCTGCTCAGAGTCATAGCTGCCGAGGTTTGAGCTGAGTGTTTTCCAGACTAAACCTACTAGACCTGAAGGGGTTGGTAAGCATTTACACGGAGAAGTGACACAATCACATCATATAATACATACCATTTCAACACAGATCCTTTCTATTTTGTATCCAAAATGCATTTTTGGGTAGGATTACAGTGTTTCATCCCTTTTTAAAAACGCCTGAGCAGTGAGTGAATATAATTTATTAAGTGCAGCTGTGATCTCAATGAAGTATCTCTGCAATAAGGGTATGAATTAGAGAGGAGAAAAAAAAATTGCAAAGAACATTTTTTTTTCTCCACTTTTCTAAACCCCAGGTGGCTGCCAGGGCCAGCTCTGGGTGCACAGGGCAGATGGAGGATATTGAGCTCCAACTGTGGTGGTTGTGATCTGCCACTGTTTTCTTGGGGTGCATCCTAGAATGTTCCTACAAACTGTAGCAATTATAACCTTTTATGCACTTGACAATCAGGGTAGTGATGGCAAGTAGTCACAGGCTTCTCAGGCAGGAAGTGTGGGGAGCAAGAGCATAGAACTCAACAGTCAACCAACAAGCACAATTACGTAATGTCCCGGCCAATTATCTTTTATGTTGGAAAAAAGGGGCTTTAATTACATGGAAGAGCTGAAGACACATTTCAATGAAATGACATACAGGGATACAAATTAAGTTGCATTAAACAGTGAGGTGCGATGCCCCCTTATTCCTGGTATTTACCTTCTTCCTGACACGGTTGAGATCCCGAATCTCAGTCTCCAATACACTATGGATTTGGTCAAGATTAGGCACAGTTGCAGGTGACTCAGATACTCACAGGCCAAATGTCCATCTCAGTTCACTGTCTCTTTACCCCTTCAGCAAAAAGTTTGTTGTGCATGGGTAGATTAGTATGCGCACATTTAGTCTCTTGTTTGCAGTGCAGGCTAACCAACACTTTTTAACTGCTGGTCATAATAGCAGCTGTTTAATAAATGCAGTTTGGTCTCCCACCCTCAAGGCTGTGACCCCTTTCCTGCTAGGGGCCATGTTGGCAGCCTCACTTGGGATGAAGATTGCGGGGGCAATCAGCTAAGCAGATCTGCATGGTAGCACTCGTCTGCAGCAGCAGTGGCCCTCAAATCAGCTGCAGATGCGTGTTCTGGTAAGGCGGCCTCCGGGACGAATCCCTCATGCAGTTGTCTTTCTGGAAGATGCAGCTTTCAGGCCAATCGAGTCTTCCCACTTTGGAGATGGCCCAGTTTTTACTCCATGATCAGAGGCAGTACCTGTCTTTTAAGCCGTGGCCACAACCTGGGCAACAGGGGATACTTGTACTGGTGTAATCTTAGACAGCTCACACAGCCTAGCAGAGGGACTGCAGGGAACCTTTCTAAAACAAGGGTCACTCCTGGCATTGCTGTATAGATAAGTTTTCTTTCTCTGGTTGCTACTCCTGCCAGGAATGTGCTAGACTTCTCGCGGATAGTCTTTCATCTAGTAGGGCCAGACACTTTCCTTCCCTCTCTCAGTAGACTTCTAGACTTCGGTGGCAGATCCTTAGCAGAAAGTGCAGACTTCAGGTGGGCACGTCACCTCTGGGAAGACTGCCTGTTAGGCAGACAAACAGCCCAGATTACACAGCATCTCTGAGTGATGTTCGAAGCACTTCCTTGATTAGTCAGGAAGGACAAGCACAAAGTAGGGTGTGAGGGTATTTGAATCCCACATTCATACGCATTATCCAGACAGGATATGTGAATCTACATTCCTAGGTTTCAAAACCAGTTTAGTTTTTTACTTCCTCATCAGCCTTTTTGCAAAGCAACAGAAGGTTGCAATGGGACAGGCTTCAACAACAAGTATCCAAAATATGGGCGCATTGGAGTGGCAGATCGCTGTCACCAGCCTTCCTGAAGCAGTACTCAAAGAAAGGCAAAGGGGCAAGCCCTGTCTAGAAACTTATCACCTTTAACAACAGACCCTGCAGTCCCTCCTATCACCACTGCCATCTCCTCAAGGGCAATGTGCATGAAGGGCTAATCAGCAGTCCTTTGCTAACAAGGTTCTTATTGAATTTCGGCCTGCCTCCATTCTTCCTCACTTAAGTGTCTGGGTCTCCTCCCTCCAGATGCAAGAATGCAGGCAATACACAATCACTGCCCGGCGGAAGCATGGAGGAAGGATGTCGCCCTCATCCTCCATCTTGTGCCATGCTAAAAGCAGGTGCATCCAAAATGGAGCCTACTGGGCAAGTACTTGGACTCCTATTACACAGTCCTACTACGGTACATATGCTACACTTTCATTGCACTTATATGCACTTGGCGTGCACATGTTCTGGATTTCACATAACAGTGGAACTTTACACAAGAAGAGCCTGAAGGCTTGTCTCTCCTTCACACAGAGAAACGGTCTGATAACATCGTAGAATGAAAGAACACTGTACGCTGCCACCAATGCTTTGTGGTGCACCCACGATTGGGCAGTAGTTCAGTTGCCACTAGGATGGCATGCTTGGTGTGCCAATCCATGTCATAGAAAAGGTCTGGACCTCACGCTGCAAGAGATAGGCTTAAGCCTCTGCTGACCTGAAAGATTAGGGTGACGCCAGGGCGAAAAGCAGTTTGGAAACCAGTTTCACATGCTGTCTGATACTCTGGACAGGGCTGTATGTTGGAACCAAGCATGCATTTACCACACATGCCTTTACCTCTTTGTCCGAACCATGAAAGTGTCTTTACAACACATTCTTTTGCCACGCAAGTTGTTACCGCTGCCTTAGGGAAAGCGTTGGACTTTGAATAGTATCATTTACTATTCCAACTCCAGTCTGTGCAACTTTAGGGAAAGTGTTGGACCTAAAATCCAAGATCAGTCGAACAACTCTTTCCCAAAGAGAAATCGTCGTAACGACTTAGGTGGTAAAGGAATGCATTGTAAACTCATTTGTGGTTCGGACCGCGTTGTGAAGGCCCAGTGTCGTCCGAGCCGCGTTGTAAAGGCAGTTTCCAGTGTATAGGGGCAGATGCCTGACCATGCAGGTAAAAATTCTCTTTCCAACACTGGTGGTATATCTGATAGGCACCAGGGGTCTTTCCCAGCATTGTTTGTCAAGGAGGAAGAAGCTTGCCCAGCCCTCTCCAAATCTTGTGCACCTAATAAACAGATTGGCACGAAGCGGTAATAGACCTTGGACGTCTGGCAGGAGCAAATCACATTTACCAGGCAAGGCTTTTTGTAAGGTTTTCCGTGAGGTATAGTACACTTGTTTTCATGTACTCTTTTCATGGTTGCCAAGAGTTTTGTAGAAACAAAGATTTTTGTTATCTCGCTTGAGCCCGTGCACAAACTACTTTGTTTGTGCCCAGACAGCACGTGCACACTAGCATGCAGCTTGGCACAACATCAAACAGGGAAACCACTTTGTTGATACAAATGATCCCCCAGTAAGAAACAGCCCCGGCTAACAGAATTACCAAGCCTGTTGAAACTGGTCTTGCAGGGCAGCATCCATTTACAAGGATGAGCAGCAATTAATTAGTCACATTAGGATCTCTCATCCATAATCAGATGGCCTCGTC
This sequence comes from Lissotriton vulgaris, assembly GCF_964263255.1. NCBI lineage: Eukaryota > Metazoa > Chordata > Amphibia > Caudata > Salamandridae > Lissotriton > Lissotriton vulgaris. The sequence goes on from NC_141689.1 coordinate 977,413,431, forward strand.
TTGCGTTTAGAGCTCCTTTGCTCTTTGTAAATCACCAACTCCCGTCGTTGACTTTAAAATCTCTCTTCACTTCAGCCAAAAAAAGTTTGTATTCTGAAGACACCCTTGAACCGTTTGATTGTTTTTGAACTTCGGCGTGATTACCACCAGGCGGTTTGTGTGTTTTAACTAAGTGAGAAAAAAGCAGCTTCCTGGGGTACACCACACTGCCCATATTGACACAATTTCTTCACTACTATCCAGCAAGTCAAGGTAGAGGGGATTAGCTAAACATATATTTCAAAGTACCTGTAACCACTGCACTACAAACTACGTTTAGCTAACCTCGTAACAGAAATGCTAATGTATCTGTTTATAAAAATTAATAAAATACTTTGAAATGAAACAAAAAAAATGAAAGTGCGATATCGAAGAACCTGATGGTGTGAAAATGGAGTAACTATTGCCTGGTTCATTTTTTTAATAAACACTTTATTGCACATTCAATATTTAATTGCCTTTTTATCCATTTATAAGGCTAGCAAAATAAATCCGTACAGTTTCACCTAGAAGTCCTTGCCCCAGTCAGTTTATGCATATTAATTTTGTTAAACTGTTTTCTCCTTACTGACCCTTAGCAGAGATGGGTTGGTATGTGACTGGCAGCCTCAATCTTTTCCTTCATTTAAATACCACCCAAACAAATACAGCAGTACCTAAATAGCAAGATACTAAAGAAACAAGTTAAAGAGCTGAAAAAAAGAATTTAATACATACAGGAGAATAGGGCGGAAATAGCTAATTAAATGCATTGATAATGAATCCTTGTCCTCAGGATGGTCTCATGCACTTATGGCTCTAAAAGACCGAAACATTGACTACATTTCTTCCTATCTCCTTAAGAACTTATCCTGTCCCGTGTGTGGGGCTATTCTGCCTAGTTGGTGTACAAGCATATTGTTTAGATAGAAGATTTATGCTTTTAACTCATTCTTTAGGTTTTGCCTTCGCAGGCACTTGCACTGTGCTTGTGAAATCTATTGTAATCAGTATAAATCTTAAAAGGGACTTAAATCACACCCTTAATTTTTATTTGTGTGCTTGCCACTTACTTTCCCTCCGTTTCTGTTGATTGGAGCCGCTATTTCCTGTTGTTTATCATGTTTTTTTCTTGTCAGTGGAGCTTGGCCCAAGTACTCCTCCTTCCTGTTAACTTTTCATCTGCTTTTGTCGACCTTTTGTGTGTGTTGTGAGCAAGTGTGTTTGGCGGCTGCAAGTGAATTTTTCTGTACTCTGTAGGTATTGGATCTCTGTACACAAGCCAGTTGCATTCCACATGGACAGATTCCTTTTTAGCCAGGTCTGGTGGCTTAGTAGACGAATGCATCCACTGCAGGGGCCTGTGTCCGACCTCATGGTCACAGGTTCAAATTCCAGTGGGTCCACTCAGCCTTTCATCCATCTGAGGTCGATAAAATGAGTACCATTGAGTTTGGTAACAATAAACATCTGATTTTCAGCACCAAGAGACCCAGACTGGGTAAAGGTGCACTTTACAAATACACGCTATGTTATGTTTTTAGGCATGAAGAAAAGAGATTAAGTCGTTTACCCAGAACCACTGAACGTTGAGCCTCCCGGCGAGACCCAAACCCGGTTCCCCAGCTTCAAAGTCGGCTGCTCTACCCATTATGCCATGTCCTCTCTCATCCTCTTCATTGCCCTGTTTGATAGTAATTATTCTTCACTTCTGTGCATGAAAATATGAATTTAAATATTGCTGCAAGCAAAAAAACTCTTTGAAATGAACGTCTTCCCCTGTAAACAATTGCTTATTACACTGGGTTTCAAAAATTAATTCTGTCATAATTGGCAGAGAAAACAAACAAGCAATTAAAGGTGCCACAAAGACGAGCTTTCTCTACTTTCTTCTCCTTTTCATTTAATCACTGTATAGAAAATGGATGAAAAAGTGGTGCCCTGAGATGCGTGGAACGCGAAGCAGAGCTTGTTGAAAGCTACAATTTTTATTTGCAGTTTTATGTAGCGCAAATTTGACCCGAAGGAATTGGAGTGTTTTACATGAGAACCAGTTAAATTGCACAATGACACATTCATATTTGGTAGGCACAGGGAGATTAAATGATTTGCCCACAATTACAGGATGCTGATCTGATGCCAAGATTGGCTGTTACGCCACATCCTCTCCTCTACATATGGCTTTAATTTATATAAAATGCAAGCAACAAAAAGGTGAACAGTTCAGAAATGATGGCTTTGGTGGGGAAGTCAGCTAAACTGCTGTACGCTTCCTGCGTTTCGAATTTAACTAGTAAGGAACAGAGTATATAAGTTTTTTCAGCAGCCGTTTCTTTTTACCTCTGCAAATTACATAACATGCAAAAAAGGTAACCAAAATGTGGGCAACGGTCTGAATGGAAGTGGGTAGAAATATTGGCTGCCAGTCCCTAACCGCTTCAGGATAATTTCAGTCTCCACTCTGTGGCTGCTATGTCCTGCTTGTTCCATTTCACCACTGATTCCAGGACCCCTGCAAGCACAAAATAGAAATTGTTTCCTTTTCTTTTGCGCAGCTTGTTTTTAATTTTATATTATTTGACTTTCTGCCGAGGTCATGGCACACCACAGTCCATCTCTGTCCTTTGTGTGTCTTACTCCACCTACCCTCCTCCCACGCACCTCCCTCTCTTGCCTAGCCCTCCGTTGTTGCTGCTCCCACAAGCTGAGGCGATCAAATATGTACTTTTCTACAGTGAACATGTGATGTTTGTTGGTGCTTGGATATGTTCAGTTAAAGCCTTGTTATTCAGTTATTTTCAATGTAATAGTGGCGTGCAGTAAGAAGCGTAGGTGACCTGTAAACCGGTTGAAATGTATTTCGACGTCAAATTTGCCTCTAGGTTGATTTGCAGTAAAATGTACAGTAGTAAGTTGAAATAAACCCACCATCCTGCGTTCATAAGTCCCTGGGCTTTTGGAACTGTCTGTGTGTGTTTTAACCCCGTTTTAAAAACTGAGCGATGCTCTGTTTCAACGTGTTCTCAGTGCTAGCAGCCAATTGAACCGAGATGAGTGGATACAGTAATTGGTTCAAGATCCAGCCGCGGCACGTGCAGGTAAGAGCAGTGGGGACAGGTGGGAGGGGGTCGTTGACGGACACCGCCAAGGGAAAATTATTTTTTTCATTTTCCCTCGTAGTCGTCTGTCGAATCCCCTCAAACCCGGCCACTGGTGTGAAGATCACACAGCGTGGTTGGGTAGGGGCCAACCGTTATAACTCGTCTTTAGTTTTTAGTCCAGCCTGTGTGCTCCTGGAGTGGCCGACGCCCTGTAGTTTTGAGCCAGGTAGCAGCGTCATTTGGGGGCCAACCGTTCTAACTCGTCTTTTAGTTTTTAGTCCAGCCTGTGTGCTCCTGGAGTGGCCGACGCCCTGTAGTTTTGAGCCCGGTAGCAGTGTCATTTGGGGGCCAACCGTTATAACTCGTCTTTAGTTTTTAGACCAGCCTGTGTGCTCCTGGAGTGGCCGACGCCCTGTAGTTTTGAGCCCGGTAGCAGTGTCATTTGGGGGCCAACCGTTATAACTCGTCTTTAGTTTTTAGACCAGCCTGTGTGCTCCTGGAGTGGCCGACGCCCTGTAGTTTTGAGCCCGGTAGCAGTGTCATTTGGGGGCCAACCGTTATAACTCGTCTTTAGTTTTTAGACCAGCCTGTGTGCTCCTGGAGTGGCCGACGCCCTGTAGTTTTGAGCCCGTTTAGCAGTGTCATTTGGGGGCCAACCGTTATAACTCGTCTTTAGTTTTTAGACCAGCCTGTGTGCTCCTGGAGTGGCCGACGCCCTGTAGTTTTGAGCCAGGTAGCAGTGTCATTTGGGGGCCAACCGTTATAACTCGTCTTTAGTGTTTAGACCAGCCTGTGTGCTCCTGGAGTGGCCGACGCCCTGTCGTTTTGAGCCAGGTAGCAGCGTCATTTGATGTTCTATGAAACTGGTAATATTACATTTTTGTCAGTAGCTTTTAGCGTGCTTAATATTTAAAAGTAGAACATTTGGGCTCTAGAAGACCTAATTCCCCTTGAAAGCCAGGACTCCTTAAATGTGGGAATTGATACCGACTTGGAGATCACTTCAATGCATGTTCTTTAGAACCAGCCTCCCTTGGGAGGGTTATAAGAAGCTTAAACCAAGACCTCTGTTTGAGCAGGGGCGGGCGGACGTCCATCATTTTAGGTCTGAAAACAGCTCCCGCCCTTTCCCTTTACAAAGAAAATGGGTCACTCCATTTACATTTACTTCCTGCAAAGACTTGACCAAAGTGCGTGACCCTAGGCAGACCCTGCTCTCTCTACCTGGTTCCTCGCGTGTTCCAAAGCTAGACATGCGTTGAATTGTTACCAGCCTCCAGATCGGGATTATCTTTTATATTTACTTTGTCAGTTCAGCTGTCTGAATTTCATCTGCCCTGTGAAGCGTTCATGTTTTCAGTATTGTTCAAGGCTGGGCGATGGCTGCACATGCGCATCGTGTTCTCTTGGGCGTGCCAGAGTTCTGAGGAAGGCGCTGTCGGTGATATTTTCCAACACTGGCTGGGTATGGTCGCGAAAACGTGTGAAACCTGTCGTGGCTGTAGAGGAGAAAGGCAATTTTATTTGCACTTCTGGAGTTTTATGCTATTCTTAGGAGCGCTTGATTCACCACTCACAACTGTGGGTCCTCAGCAGGTCTGAAGGGTGCCTGGGTGAGGAAAGGAAGGGAAACAGGCAACTTATCCACCCCGCATCCTTTGCTCTGGGTCTTCAGCTAGCCCAACAGGGTTTCTTGCAGTGTTGAGGGTAGGGACCTCTATCACATACAAACTACTTACGATGCAGGTTTAGTTTTTTTGAGTGGGGCGTAACTGCCTTGGTGGGGCTCGGTGGCTTGAGGGGCCCAATGAAGCCGAATGATTGCTTTATTTTACTATCCAGTGTTGTCAGGGGACCCATCGCTGCACTTGGGACCACACCACGTTTGGTACACCACTGTCTTTGGATGGGTCTTTCAAAGATGTCCTTTTGTGCAGTCTTGCACATACACCCAGGTTTGGCCGCTCCAATGACGTATATTCTATTGTAACACTGAGCTTTATGCATTATGAGCGCTACAAAGTAGTGCTCATAATGATGCCTGCCGTCTCACACAAACCTGCTGTGGAGAGACCTTAGATCAGTCGGAAACAGACCCGAGGTTCCTGCTAAATGTGAAATGTTTAACCCATAGGCTGAGACAATTTAAACATGCCATGGGTCTGGGAAACCCTGTGTCCATTTAGTAAGTGAAGTCTGGAATGCACCGGCATGCCGTTGGCTAAGTGCTATGAAGTGGCTAAAATCGGTGTAGTTGCTATATAGAAAAATAATTGGCAAAGCCAAGAGGTTTCGCCTATACAACATTTATTGGGTTTGCCAATGCTTTTCTAGACATGTTGCACAGCATTGCGGGCTGCCTTGCAACATGGTTTAAAGAAAATGTGTTTTGATGCAGTCAGCGCAGGCTGCGTCATAGCACTTTAAAAAAGACTTTAACTCAAGTTCCACAGCAGCCCGCGCTGCAATGCAACATGTCTAGAAAAGCATTGACAAACTCAGTGGATATCATGTTGGCGAAACCTATCGGCCTTGCCAATCCTTGCTGTTCTTTTGCACTACTGTCTTTTGTGCGTTATGTTTACCTTGAGCTTCCAGGCTTTCCTTTTTTTATTCTTCGTTAACTATTTATTTGATCCTAAACACATGATTCTGTTGCAATATTCGTGTGAAGTATTGGTCCTTTGGAAGGCTCTTTTCATTATTTTCCCTTCAAAAGTATTCTAAAGGATATGTAACAGACTCTGCCCCAGGTCTGCAAGAGGGCTCGATCGGTCTAAAGAGATTGTGTTGCCCAGCACTGCCAGGTTCCCTTAAGCATTATCTTCTGGCATGTGACCTGCCCCATCCATCATTCCAGAGTCCCTGGCGTGATATGTGACTGAATCCTCAATATTGACACTGACCTTTAAGAGGGCCAAGACTAGCATGTATCTGCCTGACTGGACAGACCAAACTTCTATGCCGCTATCTGACATTACTGTATAGTGGATGAAAATCAACTTCTGGAAACAGTAAGCTAACAAAAAGTGGATTCGAGTAAGGTCCCCTAAAATCAGACAAAAAGATTTTAGGGCTGGCCAAACACACATGCACACTTAGAAGTGCACCAACCAGTCCTCCTGCCCCCTCCCTTTGCTCGCTGGCTCAGGCAGCAGGGGAAAAATAATACAATGATAAAATATCATTTTTTTTTCACCTGCTGGTTCTGAGCCAGTGGGGCGAAGCTCCTCCGCCATTGCGAAGGAGCCGCCCCTGGGGTATGCGATTTTCCTCTTGTGACTGCCCACCCTCCTGAACAGACTGCGTGAATTCTCTCTTGGTCAAACTGCCTCCTCCCAACCTGCTTTTCTTTTTCCCCCACATACAGAGGGTGTAGACACTAATCCTGGTGCTTTGGGTGAGGGGGCGGCGAAGCCCACACAGCCCTACACTGGCAATTTTTGGGGACTCCCCTCTGAAAGCAAGCACTCATGCGCTCTGTGTGGTTCACAAGGGACCAGGAACGGGTTTCTCAGATTCTAAAATGGGAATGTCTGTGTGTTTTTAAGAGTACCTCCTTTCACTTCAAAGACTCCTTGTCGCAAAACCACTGGTCATGGTGACACCTTTCGGCCTCATTCAGAACTCTGACAGAGAACAGAGTTATGCACACGGTCATCACATCTTGACATTTCTGGCAGACCTCTTTCATGTAGCAAATCATACTGTGTTCTCAGCCTCATGAAACACTGTTTTTAATGAGAAAAAAAATATCTGCAGTTATTTTTATTTTTAACGAAATCATTATTTGCTACAACTGCATCACAGTTCATGGGCATTTCAAACCCCTTAAACTGCCATGGAACTTTATAATAAGTAGAAGCACTCCACTATTGTCCAATCAAATGCTTCTAGCCAGACTTAAAAAATCTTTCTGGCAGCAAGAAACCGTAGGTGGATCCAGAAATCCTCCTATGATAAAAAAATACAAAGAAAGTTCAAGGCATTAATATCCTGCACCAATCAATTTCTTTGTAATGACTGTAAAGAGGTCCAGCATGGTGCTCTGAGCCAGAGACATGACCCTCCTATGTCTCCAATGTGGAGAAAAAATCCCCATGGCAAAATTGTAACACAGATGGCCCTGCACTGAACTATGTGACTAGGTCAGTAAATAAATATTATTATCCACAGTCCAAAAAAAACACCAAAACGGTATCTCCCAAATGATTCATGTGGCAAGTCGTCTTTCTTAAAAAAATATTTTCTCTTTATTCTTTCTTCTTTTTATTCAATGGTTGTTCTTTAAAAACACAAAGCGCAATTGTCAGCTGACGCGTTTCATCCACCTTGGGACTTCTCCTGGGCTTAGCGTATCAAGGACTTATTCCAAAAGTTCTCCAATTCAAGCTTAGGTAAGATCAATAAATGGTACAAGCGGTAAATCTTTTAGCGTATCAAGAACTTGTTATAAAGGTTCTCCATGTCAAACTTTAGTTTGCTGAATGAGTAGTACGAAGAGTAAATGGGACAAAGGTCTCCCAGATGTATAATCGTGGCGTCCAGGGTTTGATTTTCTTGAGATGTTTTAAGGTGTAGAGGCCCCCTTTGGCTTAGTTATTGATGTGTTCTTTCATTGACCTGCTTTTGTTGAGGATGGTTCCCAGGGACTTCACGGAGTTGGTGAGTGAAAGGGAACAGCTTAGTGAGTCCACATTTTGCGAGCCATTCTTGGATTGGTAAAGGCTTGTTCGGGGAGGGGGATAAAAGTTCAGTTTTATTGGGGTTTAGCTTTAAGTGGTTTGTGGCTAGCCAGGTTTGTACCTAGATTAGTGTAGTAAACCAATCACTAATCTATCTGTGAGATGTTACTTTGTAGTAAAGGTGTGTGTCATCGACATATAAGTGGTATTTGACACTTGCTTGGTTCATGATAATTGTGAGGGGTTCCATGAAGGGACTAAGAAGGGCTGGAGAGAGGATTGAGCCTTGTGAAACTGGTGCAGGTTGAGAGCCCGCTGTTGCTTTTTATTTGTTGAGAGCGATGTAGGACGTAAACCATCACAAGACCGTGCCATTGTTACCAATCCTATTCTTAAGGGTCTCAAGTAAAGCTTGATGATAAACGGTGTCAAGTGCCGCTGATAGTTCGAATAGGATTAAGATGCCGGAGTCTCCTTCATCTAAGGTTCTGAGAATGTCATCCGATATGTTGAGCATAGCAATTTCTGTAGTACAACCTTTGCTAAATCCTGATTTGAAGAGATCATGGAGCTTGACTTTATCGATGTGTTGGTGGAGTTGTATCAGGACACACTTCTTGTTCACTTTTGCTAAGAAAGGCAGGTTGGTGACAAGTTTGAAGTTCTTGACATCGTTCGGAACTGCCCCGGGGGTTTTGAGAATGGGTGTGATTTGGCCTAGTTGGAGGAAGTCTGGTACACAACCTGACACAAAGGAAGCTTTGATGATTTTAGTCCAGAACTGAGAGATGATGTAGTTCTGGTTCTGCACTAGGGAGGATGGTCAGTGCTATGGGCTTCAAGTTCGCAATTTTCTTCTAGACTTCACCTTCTTTAACGGTTTGAACTCTGATCAATTGATCTTGTTTTTCAGTAGGAGGAGATCGTTATTGATGTTAGTTATTTGTGGATCGTCAAACCTGACGTGGAGCCTAGAGGGGGTAGTTCCTATGGAGATGGTTGCAGGAGTGCCCAGGCCTGATTAATCCCTTACACCCATCAACAGCATTTGACACATGAAATAATTGTGCATCTGGTTGAGCCTGCCTCCAAAACATTCTTCAATTTACTTTCTCACTATGCCTCCTTTCAATCTTTACATTGAACTCCCAGGTTATAGGTGCAGCCCTTCACTTCCTTATGTCTCTGCACTGTCATATCATTTCTTTCCCCTGAAGATGTCACCTATCTTACTCAGAATCCTGGAGACGTTCAGCCATGGGTGTTCCACTGTCAGCTCAGTCTGAACCTCTCAAAATGGAGCTCTTGCTTTTTCCGCTGAAGACACCATGCTGTCTAATCCGAACTCTGGTTGAACATTCAAGATTCTAGGCTATCCAAAGTTTATTGTCACAAGGCTCCACTGTAGAGAGAAAACCTACACTAACCTTCCCAAAGGGCCTAATTCCAGTTAAGCCTCCTTTGGTAGGGATGAGATGGGTAAAGCATAATTTCCCACACAATAACTTTAAAACAGTAGACCAGTCTTTAGTCTCATCTAGTCTTGGTTACGGCAATGCTCCACCCCACCAATAAAACAAGCTGTGCCTTCGTCCTCGTAAGGCAAACCTTAGCCACTGTAGATTCAGCGGCAAAGCAATTTAACTGTGCTTTCTCAGTTCCCTCCGCCTTCTAGTGGCTTGAAGCTGGAAACATATACACATTGACCTGCATTTATCATAGAGCCCTAAAACTGCTGGTGTACTTAACTTAATTTGTTTTAAAGTTCTGAAACCCTTCTTCTGAACAGATTACCTCAAAAAAACATAATATGGCGTGCTCACCCAATAACTGTTCCTCCCTTGCGATCTGGGATTCACGCTTTCCCTCTGGCTGGATGGACACCTCCCACAATGTATTCTTTTTTGTCTGTTTCCACAGTGATACTACCATACCACCGAACCCATTTACTGTGATTCTGTCATTTAATAATGTGACGCCCCTTATGAGATACATGTTGTGCAAAAGTGGTTATTTGTTTTGTTCTTGATGTATAATTGTATATTTTGTTCCCAGTTCCATTCTTGTTACTACAGTATATTTACATTCCGATGTTTCATTATATGCTACTTTATTTGATCTTCTCCATTTTTGTAACCTGTTTACATTTTCCTTTTGCATTGTCCTGTGTCCTATAAAGCATTCCGACGTACTTTGGGCCTGTTAACACTGTATAGAAATAAAACATCCAAAAAAATAAACCCTGCATACGCCGGTACCCAACAAAACCAAATCTGTGCACACATCCCTTAAAGCTACAAGTACAGAACACATCCAAGCTACTGGACGCCTGTTAGTATTTACCACCACAACCCTTCAGGCCATGTGGCTACAACACTCAAGCCTTGATGCACTAGTTGTGCCATCAAAACACGCACAAACTAAGATGCACAACATGCACCTACCGCTGTAAGGGTTGGAAACCATGTTAGTGCTTTTATCATTATCCTTTCCTCTTGCTCAGTGAGATGATACCTCAGGTTGTTACGGTTCAAAAGATGAATGATGGTTGTTAAATATTTGTAAATTATATTTCAATATTTTCAGTACCTCTTATAACACTTTTCACATACCTCTCTTGATCTTTTCTGTTGATAATTTTGTTCATGAATATAGATTTATAAAGGACGAGTACCCAAATAGGTTAAATTGTCGTCATGGCAGTCGTGATGATGGTTGTATTGTTCCAGGGTGTTGGATACCCACTGTATCTTTCTCCAAAAGATCTCAAATTCGTTTATTTTGTACTAAAAATAAAACCGGTTTCATTTATTGCAGTTAAATTGCTGAAAAAGCTTATTAACTCAATTGATAAATGTCCGTGTTAAAATTTGAAAATTTGATTTAGCGTAGCTTTTTACCTCTTCATTAGGAGGTCGATGATTTTTTCCAGCACAAAGTCTAGCTATATGGAACGGGTTGTCCTCTAGTTGCCCTAATGCATACATTCCTTTAAAAAAATATTTTTTTAAACCGCCATGCATGTTCTACCATGAAGAAAGCCCCCCTATGGTGCTTGTCTTCTTTAGCCTGTGGTACCTGCTACTCAAAATGGATTACTACCCCACTCATGAATGAATGAATGAATTCTTTATTGTTTGGTTACTCAAAACCATTACATTAAAATCATAATACAAGGTTATAAAATTACAAAAGTTAAAACTAAAAGAGTTTGTACTGCCCAAGGGGCGGGCTTGCGGAGGGTGAGGGTCATGTTGCGGCTTAGGTCAACAAAGACTCTATGAGCGGAAGCCCTCCGGGGCCATCAGTAGAGTTCGTGTCTGGTAAATGAACTTTCCGAAAGAGGCCATATGCTTTACCGTTGTCAAGGTGTAGAGGAAGATGGTCGCCTCCTTTACAGTGCGGGTTCCTGATTGTCTTAGAATTGGCCTGAGGTAGAGACTGCTGGCCGTGCGCAGGGCCGGGCAGCAGAATAGTAGGTGGGCCAGTGACTCACGTTTGTACCTGCAGAGCCTGCATTCCCAGGCACCTGGGCCGGCCGTGCCAAAGGCATATAGTTCTTTGAGAGGCAGCGGATGTAGTCTATACGCTAAGATCTTGTGAAGGGCTGCGCGGCCCACGGCCTGCTTAAGATGGTATTTGGGATTATGCAGGATTTGTGGTGAGGACAAGGACTCGTGTAGGTCTTTTTTTACCAATGACTCCAGATCCAATTCTCTTGACCGCGCCCGCACTTGCTTTTTGATGGAATGTTTGATGGCGGTATAGCTAACATATTCTGGGTTCCAAGACTCAATGGCGAAATTGAGGTGGTCCTTCGCCGCCTTGAGGGTGGCCGACCAGGGATTCCCTGGTTCCCTGAAGATGCAATTCAGCGTTGCCTTGAGAGTGTTCTCCTTTGCCGTCGTTGTTAAGAAGTAGTATTTGCTTAGGGCGGCCATCTCTTCCAGGTATTGCTGATTGAGTGAGAACTCCAGGCGAACGAGAGTGTTTCTGGTACACCTCAGAAGATGGAATAATCTCTTGCAGGCTCTGCAATGGATTTTTTCTAGTTCTTTATGCAGTTTGCCTGGAAATGCTTGGAGAGCATAATTTAGGGCCGGCATTAATTTTGCTCTGAGTACTCGTTAGATAGCCAGTGTGGACGGACTGTATAAGGAGGCGTGCAGCTTGCAGATAGCGCAAGTTATAGTATTGCCTTTGCCTTGGATAGTCTTTAGGTGCGCGGTTGAGAGCCCCGACTCCTGAAAGCAAGTTCCCAAGTAAGTGTACCGCTGAGTACTTTCCAGCAGAAGGTGACCAAGCCTCCATTTTACTGTTTTTTTCTTTGGGTACTTTCCAAAAATAATAATTTTGGACTTGGATGGGTTAGCTACGAGCTTGTTTTTGTCATTGTATGCGGCCAGTGCAGTCGGCGCCTTTTGTAGCCCAATTCTTGTATGGTCCAAGAGTACCAAGTCGTCGGCATATTGCATAAAGTGGATTTTTGTCCGCCGATCTTTGGAATGAGCAGTGCCGCCCCGCACAAGGCCCTCTCCATGTCCGCAGTGTATAAATTGAATAGCATTGGAGCTAGCACACACCCTTGTTTTAGGCCACGATCCGTGTTGATCTTTGTGGATGCGTGGTCCCTCGAGAGTTTGATTCTTACCCATGTTTTGTGATACAGGGATTGGATCGCCCTCAACAAAGCTGGATTGATGTTCCATTGGGCCAGCTTCCTCCACAGGATAGCACGATCTACCCTGTCAAACGCCACCGAGTAGTCAATAAAGCAGGCGAATAAGGGGGGCTTTTTGATGCCCGAGCGTGGTGGACCAGATAAGAGAGTGCCGTGATGTTATCGACTGTGGAGGACCCTGGTCTGAATCCAGTTTGGCAGAAAGGGAGTAGGCCTTCAGCGTTCATCCAGTCTGTGAGGTCCCTCAAGATCGCGCTGGCGTAAGCTTTTCCCTCGATGTCCAGAAGGGCAATCAGGCGATAATTTGATGGTTCAGATTTGGGGCCCTTTTTGTGAATTGGCTGTAGGAGCGAGCCTCTCCATGAATCAGGGAGGTCACCCAGGGGCCAGCATTCATTGTACAGGTGGGTCAAGGTCTTTTGACCATGAGTCGATGTTTGCCTTGAATAAGTGTCCGGGAAGGCTGTTGGGCCCCGGGGCGCCATTTTGTCTGATGTTTTTTAGAATATTGGACACCACCAATCTTCCCGGCGGGGCAGTCATCTCGGTGATTGGGTCTGAGTCGGCTCCCTCTTCAATTGTTTCGTTTTGCTTGGTGTCAGTCCCGGTTTCAATGTAAAGGGATTTTACATGTTCGATCCAAGTGGGAGCGTCGAGAGAGTTTTCTCTATGGTTTGTGCACCGTCCAAGGGTGCTTAGGTAGTGCCAAAACTCCTGCGATTTTTCTGGGCTCAGCAAGTCGAAGATTTTCAGCCATTGTGCTTCGCAGTGATCTCGTTTTGCCTCCCAGACCTTCCTGGAGTGACTTTTGCTGGCCTCTTGGAGTTGTTTCTTCGTTGTGCCTGAGCCATGTTTGTAGAAGAGTTTGTGTTTCTTGCTCAGTTGTTTAGCGCGGATTTTAAGTTCCACCTTGTGTCCGTAGGTGAGTGGGGAATACCTGTTACCTGTATTGCTTGAAGTTCCACAAAGGATTGCTGCCAAGGTCCCAGTGGTGGCGTTCCAGGTGGCTATTGCGCCCGTTTTCTGTTCATTCAGTGGCCAACCGGGCCACTGGTTTGCCCAATTGTTCAAAGATGTAATTGAGGTCTGTGCCCATTTAATTCTTCTGGGCAGTTTTATCAGATCTTCACCGTTAGATGCACCAATGTATTCGAGCCTGTGGCGAGTGTCCGCTGTGAGATTCAGTGTGATGGTTAACGCAGCGTGGTCGCTATCACTTCGCGGATGTACTGTGTAATTTGACATGAGATGTTGTAATTTTTCACTGAGGATGATGTAATCGGTCGTTACTGGCCCACTCGCCATTGGTGGTGTTACAAATTGGACCGAGCAGCCTATCTCACACCACCGTTAGCAAGCAGCAGTCCGGTCCATCCGTCCCAGTGCAGGAATCTCCTTGTATTAACTTACTCTTCCAATGCAACGCTGCTTGTGTGCAGTAAGTTAGTGTTTGTGTGGGTCTCCGCCTACCTTAGAAGATCACAACAGTAAACAGGTGTCAGATCTAACAGCCAACAAGGATTAAAACATTTTTTTTATAGTATCTAGCTGTTTGGTTCCCCATACATTTCTTGGGAATGCTCCTCATAATATTGATCCGCGAGTGGTGATCCTAAATCCTATAGTTGTGCTTATGTTTTCACAAAACTGTAGTACTTAACACAGCTGTGCAATTTGGTTGCCACAGAAGCTGTGTGCTCCCCTGCAATCACAAAGGTAGTTAATTTTGAAAGGCAAATTATTGGTGCATTAAATTACTGCTTTGGTTTACTGTGGCAAAATTCCTAACTTAAGGATTTTTTGTCCCTAAACCTCCCTCTTCCACCTTTACTTGTCATGTGTGCCAGCGTGTGGTATACGGTGAGGAAGGAGTAATGTAGAGGGAAAAGAAGGAACTTGCATAGTTTAAAGGGCGGCGTGCTCTGCTCTTTTTTTCAAATTCTGAGCTCATCATGCTGTTTAACCGGTCTATCTCAACCCTATTTCTATTTGTGGGTTTTTGTGCTTCCACAGCATTCCCCCATCATTCTGCTAGCCAGCAGCTACATCCAAAGGTTACATTTTGCCACTAAACTGCTACAGTTGTGGGTGAAATAAACAGCATTTCAATTGTAAAACAGCATGTGTGTTCTTCAGTTGTGTTCTTTTTTTCTGGCTATATTTCCAGCCCCCACCAAAGGTCAACCTTTGTGAGACATACTTTGGCTTTTACAAGCCATTCACCCCCTCACCCTCCCTCTCACACCCAAAGTATGAACTAGATGTACTAGCATGCATAGTTCCTCTGAATCTGACCTCGTTTGAACCAAAAGAAAGTACAAATATTTGGGTCATTACATATAAATAATTTAAAGCATATCCTGTGTTCCAGTGAAATCCTTTAGTGTTGGTTGTACTGTACTGGTTGACCTTGTGTGGGTGAAGATCCGTTTTAAACCGTATGCTTTAAATACATCTGCATTATAAACATCTAGTGCAGCCATGCTAATGTTTGCAGTATATTAGAGCAGCATGCTCTGTTATTAAAGCCTGGCAGGGTTTTACCCGGAAAGAAATTACATTTTCTACTTTTGTTATTAATAATCCACAGAGCTGCAACAGACTTAATCCTGGTCTGGATCAACTTTGTAATTTGCCTTTGGTGCATTCAAATGAAGCAGCTGCTTTAAATTTAAGCTTGACGGTGCTACAAAGGTTGTTTTTGTCTTCCCTACTATACCTGTTTCGATACACACAATTATGTTGTGCACGTGTTTATTATGACTTTATTGCTGTATCTTTGTGAAGCACTGTTGCTTAGTTTTATTTGACCATTTAAAACCATAAGTAACTATAGTCCTGCAGATGCAAATTAATTTGAGTATTTGTGAAATTAGATAATTAGATAAATACTTAAACGAGATCCAGGAAGGTAGTAGCAAATACGAGTTGTGGATGTATTACTAGCAATTGAACACTTGTGTTGGAAGTAAGATTAAAATATATTGAAAGATTGCAAAGTGCAAAAGCTTCTTACCACCATCTTTAATTTAATCCCACTTTCCATATTAGTTTCCCCTGAGGTTTGTGGAAGTTGTGTGCGGGAACACTCCCAGAGTTTGTGAATAAAAGTCCCTATAGCGTCATCACAGCGTAAGCAGTTCAGAGCAGACTCACTCCGAATAGTGTGAAGCTTGCGACAATCATAATAAACCCTGTGGAGGATTTTGAACTTGATCAGCTCCAGGCGTGACTTGATAGCAATTCGCGCGGGTGCATCGGCGCCGCCTCCCAGTCGCCTTCAAGTTCTCCCACATCCTGTTGCCACCTTCCATGCAGATGGCCTAGGGTATCTGGCATATTGTTGTTGACTCATGTGTACGGAGTGGGAATTACTCCCCTTCCCAGTTCGTCCATTAATATTTGTCCCTCTAGTGGGTCGTTTTCAGGTAACTTTGGCCCTTCCAGCCCTTCAGCGCGCCAGGCGTGCCTCAGTTGTGCTTATTTTAGAAATTGGGTCAGGTGTTTAATGTATTCCTTTATAGCGAGGAAAAGGGAATAATGTCCCCCTTTTCTAGGATATCGCCCATCTTAGAGATACCAGTGCTATCCCACATTTCAAAGTCTTGTAATTTTGCAAACTTCCATAGCCATTTCTATTTCTAGAGGGGTGATTCCCTTGTGATCTTGAGGGCCCAGCCTAGAGTCTTCATGGCTTTGCCCCCAAGCTTCCAGTTCGACATGTGTTGCCGGCCGCAATATCTGTGAGCCTCAACCCTCCATAAAGATAGTGTAGGTGGGTTCTGTGCTCCAACAGAGCACATTCAACTCAAAATGTTGGGTGGTCCTGCGGGGTGTAAATCCAATTGTTTATTTTTTTCAGGTGGGCCACCCAGTGGTATCTTTCGATGTCTAGGAGTGCAAGCCTTTCATTGAATTGGGTACACTGTTTTGAGCGAAATTCTTGGGTGTCGCTCATCCCAAAACAGTGTTCTCAGATCTCCATCTATCTTAGTGAATACCGTCTGGGTGACTGGGTAATAATTATTCTGAAGCTCATATAGGAATTTGGTGAGTGTAATAATTTTGTAAAGGGCTGCCTGTCGCAACAGGGTGAGAGGCAAGTCACTCCACTTTACAACATCAGCCTGAAAATCTGAGAGTACTCTTCCCACATTGCTCCTTCCGTGATGTAATATCCCCAAGTATAGGAAGCCATCTTCAGCTACCCGTAGCCCATGTGGTAATGGCAGTGGGTCTCCTAGGCCGTGCAGCGCATAAAACACTGACTTGTCCCAGCTAATCTTATAACTCAAAAAGGGCCCTGTAGTCCTCCAACAATTGAAAGAGAATCAGGATAGTGGTCACCGGACTAGTTGCATGTAAGAGTATATAGTCCGCATACAATTATATTTTTTCTTCCTGTTCATCCATAGTGGCGATACAGAACACTACAACCCTGGGGTATAACCCCACCACACAAGCCAGGGATTCCAACTTTAGGGCATATAAAAGCGTGGATAGGGGACAACCTTACCTGGTTCCCCAACCTATTTGGAATTTGGCATATGTTTTCCCATTAGCCTTTACCATCGCAACCGGACTCTTGTCCGCCCATTTCCTGAATTGGAGGCCAAAGACAAATTTCAATAACGTCTGCTCAAGGAAGGGCCAGTGAACTACAGCAAACGCTTTCTCAGTATCCGAGGAGCGAAAGAAATGCGTTGTCGAGTGCGCCTGTACTTTATTTAGATCATTATGCGTGCATCTCACGTTAAAGCAGGTGGACCTGAAAAACATAAATCCTGACTGGTGCCGATGTATTGGGGGATGCTTACTTGTAGCAGTCGAGAGGCCAAGACTGTGGCAAGTAGTTTAGTCTCCAAAATAATTAAGGCAATTGAGCAATAGGAATCACATTTTTCCTTGGGTTTGCCCTCCTTGGGAATAGCCATAATAGTAGTGGATCTCCGTAGGTTCAGGGAAGCTCTCCTGAATCCTTAGCTTTGATAAAAAGATTCAGTAGGTGAGGCCAGAGTATATTCACATGCCATTTATAGGATTCTGCCGGGATCCTATTGGGGCCAGGGGTCTTCCCAGATCTCAGTTTGGATATGACGGCCTGTATTTCACTCAGTGTTAGCTGTTCTTCTAGGGGGTCACGTACTTCCACTTTCAGCACCGGAATGGGAATCGCAGCTAAATATTGCGAGATAGTATCCTAGTCACCTATTCTAATATAACTCCTCATTGTAGTGAACGAATTCACCAACAATGAGGACATCAGGATCACAAGCTACCCCAGTGGGGCTGGGCATTGTCCGTACCCAACAAGCTTCCTGTTCCTTCCTACTCAGCCACGCCAGGAGCCTGCCAGCATGGTCTCCCATTTCGTAGAGACAGTGCAACGTGGCCATCTTCTGTTTTTTGGCCCCTTCTTGTGCTAAATCCCTATGTTCTGCTTGTAAAGTTGCAATATGTCTGAGTATCAGGGAATTAGTCTTAGTCTTTGGGGACCTTTCAAGGTGCAGGATCGAATTTTCCAACCCCTCGAGCTCTGCCGCCACTCTCTTCTTTTTTTGTACAAACAGGTTCTGGTCCGTATCACGGATCACAGTCTTTAACACTTCCCACAGCACAAACTTGGACCCAATGAACCCTTTGTTTTCCCTGAAATATAGCTTGGTATCAATTCTGAGATCCTGTGTTTATTCCCTGTCTTTCCCGTCCCAGGCATTTAGCTGCCACCCTGTTCACCTGTCCCTGAAGCGACCCATCTGGACAAATAAGGGTGAGTGGTCTGATAGGCCTCTTGCCAAATAATTAGCCGGTTTTATTTCCCCAGGTTCTCCCCAGGGTGTGAAGATGTAATCCAGACGCGAGTATACCCTGTAGGCCTCTGAGAAGTAAGAGTACTTCCTGTCCGCAAGATGTATGTCTCACCAGTGGTCAACTAGTCCCAGCCGATCCGGAAACTGCACTCCAGTACTGTGATGGGGAGGGAGGGACAGGGGGAGGGACGGGGTGCAGCATATTCCCCGATCGGTTAAGGTCTGGGGTCATGACCTCATTAGAGCCCTTGCCCACAATATGTAATTTAATTAATTAATTAATTGCAAGTTTATATAGCGCTAGGATCGACTCCCGGAGGAGTATCTCCGCGCTTCGACCGCTGCGAAACCCTTCCTGGCTTCCCTGAGAGATGATCCCTTAATGGGTATCTCCAGGGTGAGACCAGGCATCCCCGGCGGTCTGGTGGGGCCGTTAGTGAAGATGAGGCAAGCTAATGCCCAGAGTTGCCGAGTGTGATCGCTGATCAGAGTGGGCACCGAGGCGAGAGAATTATCGAGTCCGCTGACCCTGGTCCAGAAACCTGCCGCGTCGGGAATCGAACCCTGGTCCCGGGCCGTCCTCTGCTCTCGGGTCTGCCGCCTCTAACCAGTGAGCCACACTACTTCACTAGGGAATTTGTCGGTAGAACCGAAAAGAATATCCATTATCTTGGCCCTAGGGAACACCTGAAGTCTCGGAGGTGCGTATACACTCAGCAGGGTCATGTTGGCCTGTCCCCTGTAGCCCTAACCATGTACTCCCACATATCTACAATTAGGATCCACCCAAGTCCCGAAAGGGGAGGTTCCTTTGTACTAAAATTCCCATCCCCAGGCCCTCCTGGAGAATCCTGCATGAGTAAGGGTGGTGTTGGCCCCCCACCCCAGAAATCTGCAGTGTGACCCCTGTAAGTGGGTTCCTGAAGGAAAACTATATTGGGCTGTATCCACTTGATATATTGCACCACCAAACCCCTTATGATTTTGTTGCCCAGATCAATGACATTCCAGGTCAGCAGCACGAGTGCCGGGTCCTCTAAGGAGTTATGTTGTGCCGCCTCTGGGAGGAGTCAGTAAATGTATCTCTGTGTGCCCATGTATGCATCTAGTGAAGCAACATCGTGACTGCATACCCGCAAAAACAACCGAACAAATAGTAATAAAACATAGCAAGCCCCCCAACCATCCTTGCATCCCACCTCCCAGTAGCGCCCTCCAGTACTGAACCATAACATCGGGTTCAAAGCCCGCATGAAGAGATAATGAGGTCTGCAGCCCTCCGATCATCAATACCTCACAACTTCCAAATTCTAATAACAGTAACAGTTAACTTGGAACCAAAAGAAAAGGGAAAAATGCGAAGAATAGAAAACAAACTCTTTCCCAGAAGCATCTGAGAGCCTTTGAGGGGTGGCAGAGGGGTTCCAGTCATCCCCATTAGCTTTGATGTTGGCTAAGTACCACAATTCAGTTGCCAAGCCCATACTGTTCTGTTGCGCCATCCTTCATGAGGAGGCATTTCCCGTCTGTTCCTGTTACAGTAATGCAAATTCTTTAATCAGTTGGTGCGAGTCATCCGTATCCAAGGACAAGTCTCTTTCTGTGACAGATCCAGAGTCTGGTTTTGACTTTTTGGGGCACAGGGGTACATCTCATTCAGTGTCTCAGGATATCCTCGGCCTCCACTCGCGTTCCTGCTCTGTCAGCGGGTCTCCCTCAGTCAAGGCTCATCAGCTGTCCTCTGTCTCTTCAAGGCCGGTGTGTCTTAGTTCTCCCCCCTCCCCGAATAGGGAGCACCGCTAGTGGATTGATCCCCCCCAGTCCTTCTCAGGGGTGAGAGCTCCTCCAGCAAACTCCAAGTTTCCTCCAGGAAGTGGAAGACATTTTCTGCCCTTGAATAGGTCCTTGAGCTTTGCTGGAAACAAAAACATATGGTTCAGTTGGAGGGCGCTCAATTTAACTTTGACAGAGTCGAAGGTGCGTTGCTGCATCTGCACCTCGCAGGAATAATCCAGGAATCCCGTCAATATATAATTTTCATACGGATATCCCCCAAGAGGTGGATGTCTCTCAATATCATGTCTCCGTTCAAGAAGTTCAGAAAGCATGCTATTACCAGACGCGGGCTGGAGGAGTGCGCTAGCATTAAATGCCCTGTGGACGCGATCTATAATAAAGCAGGAGGGGAACTGCTTCAATGGAAGGGAGGCCCACACCCATTTGTTCAGGAAAGACCCCATATTGTGACCCTGTACCCCCTCTGGGAAGCCCACAAAGTGTAGGTTGTTCCGTCTAGCATGATTTTCTGCGTATTCCACCCTTCAGTGCAGATCTTTTGCCGTATCGCTCAGCTCCAATACTTCTTTCCGTAGTCCATGGGCTACGTCCTCCACCTCCGTGAATCTGGTCCCTGCCAAGGAGACCCTGTCAGATACGTTCCGTAAGTCCTGTCGTAACAGGGATACTTCTGATCGGACCTCTCTGATCTTTCCTTCCAAAGCTTCTCAGGAGGATTGGACTGCTAGTAATAGGGCTGTATTATCCGGCGTGGCTGGGGTGATCAGTTCTCTCCACCTAAAGGGTGGCAACCTTCGTTTAGCAGTCCATTGTGCTCTGTCTGGGGGGCTTGAGATCTTTTTCTTTGGCCATGTTACATCTCTCCCTAGCCACCGCTTGGAGGAATCCAGTGGCACAGCAATCCTGAGCAGTGACAGAGATCCCCGTCCCAGGAATTGGGCCCCAAACGATCTCCCTTCGGACCTCGCAGATTTTCACACTGGCCAATCCCACCCCCTACTGCTTCCATTTGCAGGGTGTGGGTCAGACTGGCAAAGGTTTCCTCTCCACAGTGCGCAGGGAGCCCACGGAGACAGCACAATGAGTGCAGGCACCACTAGTGCATTGAGCCAGCCACTAAAAAAAACTCCATTTCAGTCATCTGCGTGGGCCCAATGTTCCAAGCACCAAAGAATGATGGACAGGCACATCCGAACACCACTCTCCTCAGGGACCGCGAAGCAGGAGCTTTCATGGGGAGTAAAAGGATAGATGGTGGCAGATCACACCCACTGAAAGTATAAGTGAGCATCTGGGGCCTTCTTGCCCCAAACGAGCAGCCCCAAACGAGCGGATCGCCATGGAGGTCGATGTGCCCCCACATTCTGTTCACGGAGAAAGCAGGTACCAATTCCAGCGGGCAGTCCAGGGCCCAGAAGTGGCAAAGGGTCAATCCAACAGATGGCCAGTAGATGGACATTGAACACAGGATTATGGGCTGCGTTATTCTAAAAGGAAACACTTGTGGGTCAGTGGGGGGGAGGGTTGCACCAAAAGGTGTGGGGCAGCCAGTCTATTTCACAGTATATGGTAGTGGTTTGTCAAGTCATGCCCCCAGGATAGGGTGACCAGAATTTTAAAGCCCAAAATTTCCCAAAAATAGAAGGACTACAATTGTACTTGAACCCAGCGCACAGAATGGCAGGGCTCCTTAGTAGAGAATTATAAAAAAGGCAGTAAGAACATAAATAAAATGCCATTTTTAAAGCCAGTTGCATGCCTGTCAATTAAATTGCTTTCTTATACCAGCTGCTAACTATCCCTGCTTTGCAAAACATAATAAACTACCTCCCACCCTTTTCAGCCAACCTTCTTAAAAAAAAAAAAACCAGGACAGGAGCTTAGTTTTCTGATATCTGCCCGGACTGCTGGCATAAAACCAGGACTGTCCGGGCAAATCTGGGATGCCTGGTCACCTTACACCAGGACCAGTGGGGGATAAACGCGGGTGGACAGTGACCACCCCCCTTCTTCACAGGGTGGACGCTGTTCACCCTACCAAGAAGTTGGGCCCCACTGAAAAATAGGCTGAATTCGTCCCGGTGTAATTTGCAAACACCGGGACACATTCAGCGGTGCCTGCAAATGTTGTTGTCTGCTTTCAGATCGCAACAACGTGCAGGTGGGATTTGGCTTTCTTAGTTCAGACTCCTGCTGGGCCGAATCTGAGGGGTAATCAGGCATCCTTTTGTTAGTTTTCTGGCTGGCAGCAGCCAGGATACCCTTACCTAGATGCCAGTGAAGCGGAGGGGAAACAAAAGCTCACACCTTGTTAGCACTTCACACATACTGAGGAAAGGCAACTTTTCACTTTGTTCAGTTCCTGTTTAGGAGATAGGCATGCACTGTAAGAATGTCAGATGCATTGGTCTTGCTGTAGTTACACAAAATAAATGTAATTTCATATAGTGCTTGCTACCCATGAGGAGGCATTGAAATAATGTATTTTTCTTGTAAAGCACTATGGGTAGCGGAAGTTTACACTGACAAAAGACAACATTGTTTCATGTGTAGCTTTCAAAAGTGTGAATCTTCTACCTACATCAGGAGGGTTTACCCGTGTACTTTAAATGTGCTCCAATGTACTCATGATAGACCTGATAAACATACATGTGAGGTCTTAAGATCTGATGTCACTTCTTATGATGCCACTTCCTGTGATGTCACGCACTGTGATGTTCACACGGTGATGTCACGCGCCATGATGCCACTTGCATTCTGATTAACTAGGTTAGTCCCCAACTTCTTTTTTAGGTCTCGCCTGGCGTTAGCTAGCGCTACTCTCGCCATGCGTGGGCTTTTTGGAATCAATATGGTTCCAGGAGTTGTCTCTGCTCCGCCTGCAGTTTTAATTTGTGTGCGTTGTTTTGTGTCATGGATTAAGCAAAACACAGTGTAATGATTGCACCGGATGCATTTTAATCCCTCCTGGTTGCCACCCTGTCATTTTGGCCCTGCCCACCGGGATTGGATCTTTTACTTGTGGCGGGAGACAATATCTCTTAATTACCCGCTAAGCATTTTTTTTGCTATTATGGAGTTTATCTTCAACAATGGGTCTCAGAGTCGTGGCTTCATTTCTGTTCATAAGAGATAAATAATTTTGATTCTTGCACATGAAAGGGTCACCGTTAATTCATGTTTATGGTCGATGTTCACATTATTTGTCTCTTTAAATGTGGAATGTTTTTGTTTTCCAAATAAGTTATTGACTGTGTTAGTTCTCTTTAACAGTTGCTGCTTTTTCTATTTCGTTTCTGTGAGGCTCTTTTATGCTTGCCAAGTGTATAGTAAAGCCGGTTGTGTTAGCTCATAGTATCTCTTGAATTCTATACTGAAGCCCCACTCTATAGCGTAAGTGTTCGAAGGGGGAGATTTGGAGTTTGTTTAAAGAGCAGCCTCCTATTCCTGAATGTAACTGGGTGTATGTGAGAGTTTGTCTGTTCGTTGTGACTGTTGATTACACTGTGAAGTACTGAAGTTGAATACAACAGAATGTGCCCCATGCTGGCCGTGTCTTGACCATTAAAAAGTTTAAAGTGTAGCTCCTAGCCCGTGTGAGCAGCAGCACTTCGGACGAATCGCTGCGGGGAGCAACGAGAGCCTGTGCTTCTTGCTGTGAAATGTTGCTCAAGTGACCCCTCTCTCAATGAGTACATATTTCTCAAACAAAGTTTTCTCATTGGAAACAACGTGTGCCGCGGAATAAGCTTCAAGGGCTGCGGTTTTGGATCGCTAATTACTGACTGCATATTACCTCCCTTTTTTGTGGACTGTCGTGAAAAATAGTTCCCTCTTTACTAAAAAGTTGTCCTCCGGTGCCGGTTGTTTGAGGTTTGCTATCAGACTAGAAGTTTGTCTGTTTGTTGTGACTGTCGATTACACTGTGAAGTACTGAAGTTGAATACAACAGAATGTGCCCCATGGTGGCCGTGTCTTGACCATTAAAAAGTTTAAAGTGTAGCCCCTAGCCTGTGTGAGCAGCTGCACCTCTGATGAATCGCTGCGGGGAGCAACGACAGCCCGTGCTTCTTTGCAATAGGTCTCGCCTTTCATTAAGTTAAAGCCATTTGCTTTGCTATACAATACCATCAGGGTACAAGTCCTAAAAAAAGAAGTGGGGGGACGCTGTCACCGGAAGTGACGTCACGAAAGGTGCAGAGCTCCTCGTCCCAGAGAGGCCAAAGAGTGAAGTCCAGCTGTTTGGCAGGGGGATGGCCTCCCCCGGTAAAATAAGTGGGGGGACGCCGTCCACCCGTGTGGTACCCCGACTCGAGCCCTGAATACCATTAGCAAAGCAATTGGCTTTAACTTAATCAAAGGTGAGACCTATTGCATTTCAATGCTTGTTTAGGGCTTGTGCCCTGCCCAGGACCAAGGGCGATGGACACGACAGCACCGTGAAGTTCTCCACTACGGGCTTTGTACCAGCAAACACGTTGCTCACAATTAGAGCAGCGCACCATTCCCAGCTCTCTAAAAATCTGTGAGAAGGTGCCTCAGACACAAAGGAGGCTGCACTCACTGCAGTCCCCGCTGCAGCCGTCAAGGTCACAACACCTCCATGAGGGTAGTACCAGACGGGGGGTAGGGGGTGGGGGGGGTGAAGGGTGAGGAGCGCAGGCTCTTTCTGTGGACTCACCCTCAATATCGGAGCCATCAGCATCTCTGTCAGGCCACATCGCGTCCTCACCAGCAGTCCTCCGCATAAACCGCAGCCCGTTGACCCCATCACCGAGGGGGGCAGTGCACAGGACTCCAGCACCCCGGTGGACACCTTTGTATCAGGAGCTGTAAGCGGTGGTAGGGACGAATGGTCTCTCCGTTAGCATCGACAGCAGAATGGGAGTGCTCGACTCGGGCTGTGGGGTACAGCGTATCCCTGGGCAAGGTGGATGGCAGGTGGTTTAGAGGATAAATGCTGGATTGTAGGGGGTACGATGCTGAGCTCGGTTAAAAAACATCTGCCATTTTGGCCTCCCGGGCCATGCCCAAAAGAATTTACATTTTTGACAAATACAATAGTGTGCATGAGTTACATTTACCCGTTCTTCATTGACCCCGCTTTAGTAAACTCTCTATGCTTTATCTGCATGCCTACCAAATCACCAAGCTGAATTCCCTGCATTTTTTTTTCTTTTAACATTTTCAGATTCCCATTGTTTGCATAGGAAACACTTT
Organism: Lissotriton vulgaris; assembly: GCF_964263255.1. Lineage (NCBI taxonomy): Eukaryota > Metazoa > Chordata > Amphibia > Caudata > Salamandridae > Lissotriton > Lissotriton vulgaris. Next base: position 977,438,743 of record NC_141689.1, read on the forward strand.
TGTGCTCCCTGGCAATTATCTCACTACTTCCGTCTTTCTCCCAAGGAATTCCTCTCAGTATCTCCTCATTGTATGTGCCGCCATACGGTTGGTAGTTGGAATAGGGGCTGGACGTTTTCCCCTATTTCCTAGGCATTGCTCCCTAGTTGGAAAACACATCTATTGTGTCCTTCTCTGTGGTAGTTCATATTTATTTAGCTCGGACTTCCGTCTACTCTTTTCCCAGTGCTTTACTTCTTAAACGTCCTAAATAAAAAGATCTCTTGTGTTTTTCTTCTGTATTCAGCATTTGATTCCTACTGTGTGGTGTGAGACCGCTTTAGGTGTCAGTTGTCAAGTGCACATGCCGCTGTGCCATTGACTCAACATTACGACTTTCGTGTGCCCTAGAGTAGTACTTACAACTTAACATTCGTTGTCTAATGACAAGGCACCGCCATGTGGCCCACTGTATGTATTGCAGCCATATATTAAGATTGCAAGCCAGGCGCATTCCAAGGCTAATGTTTTATGTATTATGTGGGGAGCAGCTTCTCCAGAGTTTGTCTGGAGATGGCATGTTAAGCACATTTTTTCTCAACATGGATTCTATTGCACCAATGGGATGCTGGGCTTGTCTGTGGTCACAGTAGAACATTGTGTCCCGTATCAGTTTACCACTGGAGCTAAGGAATCCATTTTCCTATTTTTTTGGTTGCTTTTTGCCTCTACTGTTTTTTCCCATTCATAAGTGTGCACCATCTCCTACCATAGATTTTCATGCGTTTATGCAGGCTTCTGTCTCTGCTGTGCTGAGCTGCCTTGCACTGCTTGTTAGTTACAGCTTGCCTAAACTTGGTGGTACCTCCCAACGTTGGCATTGCCTTGAAGCATATGAACACCATTAATTCAATATTGGTAACCATATTGTTCTTGTGAAATCAATTGTTTATAATGTATGGATATTTGCTATTAAAGCAGCCAACGCGATTGCCGTAGACTCAAATTTGCTAGATAAGCTCCTTTCACAAACATGTTTACCACCAGCATCCAGAGGGCAAATACCAGCTGCTAATGGAACTCGCTGGCATTCGTTCATCTGTCTGCAGGGTTTGATCCTGCTGTTTGCAGTGCTCTTTTTCACTCATTCTCCTCTTTAGATCTCTCTGGCACAGGTCGTAAATGCCTTGCACTTTATCTCGTATCGCACTGTTGTTCGATCACCTGGTGAGCCTCAAGTGTCCCAGCCCTATGTATGTGTACTTAAACATGTTAAAAGTCTGTCCAACTAGTTTTGGGCTAATATACCTTGTAAGATCTTGGATGTCTCTAACTTTTAAGGTGACTTGGGCAGATGGCTCCTGTTTTCTGTGAGAGCACCAATCTTTACACTGTCTAGATCATAGACCCTGAAAAAGCGAAGATGAAGCCTAGGCCAGTTCCAGCTCTTACGAAGAATGCTTTAAGATATTGTTGATTTCCGAGAAGACTTTTCGTTACTTGTTTAGTGATAGTGAGGGACGAGGCCTAGTGCAAAAACGTAATGCGGGGCCCTCCAGATGCGTCCTCTGTATATTCCAAATGCCGCAAACACCCGATTCTAGCTTCAGAAGAGCATGTACTCGTATGAAAGAGAAAACTTAGCATCTGCTACCATCTAGTGGTTTGTACACGCAAGTTGGCTCTTTATTAGTGACGATCGGAAGCTTGATTTCAATATAAAAACATTATAAATACCTTTTGCTAACGGATTGGGGGCCTTAGGTAAGGCACGGCAATAATATTTACTCTTTCCTCATATTGAGAAGTTCCTGGCATGCAGTTATCGATATATGGTGGTGACATATTTTGTTTTATTTTATGTAGACACCAGATGGCGTTAAATGTGCAGTAAAATCACTGATAAATGTGTGTTCTTACATTTCGTTACAGAACCGGATGGAGGAAAGCAAAGCACTCTTCAGAACGATTATTACATATCCCTGGTTCCAGAATTCATCAGTCATTCTCTTCCTTAACAAGAAGGATCTTCTGGAGGAGAAAATAATGTACTCCCATCTAGTTGACTATTTTCCAGAGTATGACGGTAAGTAGGGTCTAGGGTTAAAAGTAATACACGAATATTTTCTTTTGCAGCCTTGAGTTTACTAACAGAATTGCCAGAGAATCCTTTGCGTCTTTTACCCTAGAGGACAATCTGCTTGTACCCATCATTTGTAATGATGTCCTGGTCTTATCTGGTTGTGTCTGAGTTGTTCTGTGTTGAAAGTGAATTTCAATTGCTTTTGTCCACAATGTATAATAATTAGGGCTCCCAGTTTTATGGTATTTATTTTCTTGACATTTCGGTCTGTATTTATCCATATTTATATTTTCAATTTAATCTGTATTTATCAAATTTTTGGGGGGGTTTGTAAGACAAATGAAGCAAAAATAGTATATTTCCAGATTTATTTAAATAATAAATGTAAACTCCACCTGAATGTATGACCGATTGCAATAATATGAAGTCCAACAGATGATAAATCAATGCACATATAGGAACATGTTTGTATCAACCTTTTGCATATATACTGGAGTTAAAGCCTCATTACAATGATTTCTTAATTTTTTAACTGCTTTCCTGTAAATCTACACAGCTCTTAGCTTGACAGTCATGACTGATATTTATAATCACTAATTTCCGTGTTTATCCACATTTACATATAAATACATACAGGAATATAAATGATTTTCTGTCTGTATTTATCGTTAAAAAGCGGTAAAAACGGAAAACAGGGAGCCTTAATAATAATCAGTAGTTTCAGAGCTTAAATGGTAGATGAAAGTGATGATGAGGAGGAAGGGGAAAGAAGAGCAGAAACGAATAGGGATTAAGAGACACATACTGTGTAAATGTGAATACGAGATTAATAAGCATTTGTTTAGCAGACATCTGCCATTCACATGGATTCATATAGCACTGTGGACTCTCTAAGGTGGCCACTACTACATGGTTCTCTTGTTTCTGGCACACCAAAGTTTGAGTCTTAATACGATGATGTTTTATGGATACAGTATTTTGGTTAATTCCTAAAACTGTATTGTGTCCAATAAGTTACCTAAAGGTTAAGCATTGCGTTTAGTGGAAGGTGTGCCATAGTGATCATATTAGATATTGCTTGCGTTAGTGTATGATTTAGTGTGGTAGAGGTTTGGGTGAAGATCTGTTATGTGACTGTTAGCCTGCATGGTGTTGCTGGCAATGTGGTGTGTCTGTGCTTTAGCACCCATGTGCATCCTCTGTTTTCCTCTGTGTAGTGCGGTTTATCTTGATTATGTTTATTAGTGGGCCACATGCTAAATTGATGGAAAAGCATACAGTATTTATTTACCTTTTGGCAAGGGCGGTTGTGCACCAGTCTTAATACGGTCCCTAGCTGATAACACAATACTTTTTTTACTTAAGGCATTCCCTTTTTAGGTCCAGCCTGGGCAGCAAAATGCACTGCTCTGTGAGGCGTGCTGTATTAGAGAATGGAGTTGAAGCTCCACCCACTCTCTGCCCATATTTTTCATTGGCTTGTGTTATTGTTCTTTTGTAAATGCTGGCTTGTGATTCGTTTATAGGCTTGTTAGTCCCTCCTTAGTACCGCCTTGTCTTCATTTGTAACCTCCCATGAGGACTGGCCCTTTTACTTCTGTTGTTACGCTGCATGTCTTATTTAGTCTGTATTGCAAAAAAATTGAAATTACAGTCGCACTCTTGTTTGAACCACAGTTTATCTTGTGCTAATTAGCATTACTCAATTTTTAGGTGCCTCTAGGTATCACCTCCTGATCCTGAGATGTGTTGGATGTAAATATAAAGTGTTTTCCAAACAGGAAAAAACGACCCCACTTGGCACTCCTATGGTTGTGTTTTGTGTAGGTAAAATAGTACATCCAAGTGTAATTAGATTGCAATTTTCTTTTAGTCTTTTTCGTTATTTCCAGAATAGTAATGTTTCAATTCACACTACATTAATGGACTTATTTCATCTTCTTCACAGAACTCTCATTCCATCGTACTTTAAAAATGTGCAATGGAATGAGAGTTTTGGACGATGAAAGTAGACTGTCCCCTGATGAGGGCCCGCCTGAAATGCATTGGGGTTTCTTAAATATGTGAAGAAGTTGAAACAAACCCAATAATGTAGTGTGAATTAAAACATTACTATTCTGGAAATAACGAAAAACAATAACAGAAAATTGCAGTCTAATTACACTTGGATGTACTATTTTACCTATACAAAACACAACCATAGGGGTGCCAAGTGGAGCCATTTTTTCCTGTTTGAAAACGCTTTGTATTTATTTATTCTGTAAGCACTATTTTCTTTAGTGAGTTTCTCCTGCTGCCGGCACAGCAAGCTTTCCTGCAACATTTAGCACGCCATGGGTGCTTTGACTTCCCAAGCACCAAGGACAATGGCGGCTGCTTCTTTGAAGTGAAATAGGTCTTGCATTTACAAGAGTATGAGCTATTGGCATTGTAAATGACAATGCCTTTTATTTATGTGTTAATTATGAAAATAGATAAATAAAAGTCATTGTCATTTATATTGCCAATTGCTTAATGTGTAACAAATTAGTCAAAAGTAAGTTAAAGCCACAGATTTATGCAGTTACTGCTGATGGGGGCTGGATAAACAGTGTTTGAATGTGGCGCTTCTCTAAGCAAGCGCACTACTGGCAGTTGGGGCCAGTGAGTGTGCAAAAGCCGCCTCCTCCCACTCCTTATAGTGCAAAGTGCAGCATCCATTTCCACAACCTTATAGATATTCCACAACCTGACCAGGAGCCTCTGCTCCGCTGGCCTCCTGCTTGCACACATCCTTGCATCCGCTGAGCCGGCGGCCACGATTTCTCATACCTCACACAGAAAGCCTGCAGCAACCTATTCCTAAACGTCACAGCTACCTCCTTGGTCCTTGAGTTTTCCTGTAACTGAAGACGTGGCTCTTCTCCCAGACACAGACAAAGTCAGCACATTTACGTCCTTATCTAGTGCCTGAATACCCTTCCGGGTGAGATGCAATCTATACAAATGGTCATATAACATAACAAACATCTGTATAGTCCGTCACCTTGTACAATCAGATATGCACATATCACAAACAAGCATACATGCACAAAAATATATATTTGGTCACCCTTATGGAAAGCTAGTGTCCATATTGTAATGTATGTAATGGTATGTAATGTATGTAATGTATGTGTTCTTGTAAAGCGCACTGCTGCCCTGAGGCGTCGTGGCGCTATAGACCGCTGGAGAACCCGTCCTGGCTATCCCTGTGAGATGGTCCCTACTGGGTATCTCCAAGGTGAAACCAGGCATCCCCACAGAATGTGGGGGGCCGTTGTCGAGATTAGGCAAGCTAATGCCCAGAGTTGCTGAGTGTGATCCCTGGTTAGAGTAGGCACTGAGGCGAGAATTATCGAGTCCGCTGACCCTGGCGCGCATACACATAAGTACCCCGCCCCCAACTACTCGTGCCCCGCATTGTTAAAGTAATTAAACCCCAAAAGGCGAACTGCCGAATCAACTACACTGCTGAACTGTGGGAAATAAACTAAAACGAGCCGTGGCGTGGATCCTGGATTTAGTGGTATTCTGTGAACTTCTTAACTCGCACCTCTGCTTGAAAGCCAAGCCTCGCCCAGTGGTCATGCAGTGTCCACCTCAGCATTGATCTGGGCTGCACTCGTTCATGAAGCTCACTGGAATGGACAGCAGCACTGCCTCAGTGTGCTGAAGGATACTTTTGAACTTGTTCGTGTTTGATGTACCTATGAATGTGTGTGTGTATGATTTGTCAGCATTTGTTTGCTTTCCAAGTCTGGTTGTGGGCATGTCTGTATAGGGTCTGAGCGTGTGCCAGTGCTGAGGCAGAGGTGAGTAGAGTTGGCAAGCACCGGCTCCAATGGAGTTTCACTGTCTAACCCGAACCCTCCATGATTTTGCTGGTAGTGAGAGTCTATATTAATTGTAGTGAGGCTCCTGGACTTTACATCCGACCTTTCTAGACCACTAAAACTGCCCGAGGGTATAAGCTCACTGCTGAGTACAATCTACACCAGGTAAGGTCGAACCCAGGTATGACTGATCAAGCTTTTCATTGGTCCTAGGTCATTAAAATACCTCAGAGCAAAGATTATTTTTGTGTGCGTTACTTAACCGCATATTTGCCGGAGCCAATGCCGTGCAACAAAATACAATTGTTCATATTACCTTTCCCAATATATTTCTCAATGTGCGGGTTAAAATTCTTTTTTTATGTACAAATGTCTTGGCAGTGTCAGCTTTATCCAGCTCCCATATGCGATCATGATTGTAATCGTATTGCTATGTATAATGGGTAGTTTTTATTTCTTCATATTTTGTTACGCAATGCAGCAAAACACAACCTGGCTGATCCCAAATTTGTTTAGTTATTATTGAGTTGTCCCATAACCGCCTACAGAAGATGGTCACCGCTGTATCTATACGCATCTATGCACTGTTTGCCTATGTTGACACTACACAGCATACCATCAGTTATCCTAACACGTAGGAAAGGTTGGCGGCAGGCTCGTTGAAATATGGCAGGCAACGCATAAGAGAGACATCCAGATGAGTGTGACTACAGCAGAGTGCAAGGCATGCTTGAAGTTCCCCAGGAAGATAGAGGACCCACCAACAGGTGTTTTTAAGGCCTAAAGGAAGAAAGGGGGTGTTAGATCTGAATCGCCCAGAGAAATAGCTGCAACATTGAGGACCGTTCAGTGACTTGAGTGCACAAAATAGAGTAAAAAACAAAGAGCCATCAAGTAGTAACTAAAATAAAGACTTTATTAATGGGATGAGCGTACAACGTGTATTTGGATCACTGTTGGGGTCTTACGGGGAGCCATGTAGAGTGTACGCAACATCAAGAGACCTATAAATACCTTAACAACCTGGAAACAATTGACCTTCATTTATTTTGAAATTTTTGATTTCTAGTACTCTATTATGGAAATTGATTTACACTCTAATTATTAAATGTTTTAGATGTTTAAACAAAATAAATCTGAGAATAATTTTCATCACAAATGCTTGTTCCAATAACAACTTTTATTATTTGATATATGATGTCACTGCAATACAGCCGAACCAGAAATACACGTTTCAAGACACAATCTTTTCTTCAGGGCTGTTAGACACAAAATAAAACATAATGTATACACACTGGATACCAAACTATACACCACAAAGCATTTTACATATAAGGTGGGTATTGCCATCCCCCACCAACAGAGTAAGTGTTGTCTTATCAGAATACGGACAATATCATATCATTTAAAAACATTAGATGTTTGTTTAATATCTATTGATTTAAAGTTATATTTTGCTGTACCAACTAGTGGAGAACGTAAATGCCCACCTCAAATGTAAAATCTTTGTGATGTATAGTTTCTATCCAGTGTGTATACACTAAGTTTTATTTTGTTTCTAACCATATATCGAAGAATTAAATTAGTTATTGGAACAAGCATTTGTGATGAAAATTATTCTCGTTCTTATTTTGTTTATACATAAAAATGACCCTTATAATGATTGGGTACCAGTGTTCTGGGAATTCGCGCCAGGCAGATTCTGGATACCCCACAGTTTTATACGTTTTAGATGTTGTTAAACTGGTTCTGATGCAATATTAGATAATATGCAACTTGATTTTGTAGCAAAGTACTCAAAATCAGGCACAACATCTAGAGCGGAGAAACTGACTTGACTGTGGGCAGTCTATTTTCATACTAAGGAAATGCTAAGCAGTGTTATGCTCAGGCAAATTCATCATACATTTTTTGTAATGACATAAATGACGTTTATGACACTAAAGAGTTGACAGATAAAAATACCTTGCATTTGGAGCAGGATTCATTGAGTTATCGACTGGATGCAGGGTTTTTTTAACACTAACTTCACCAAACCAAAATAAAGGATTGACTTTGAGACAAGTTATTCTTACCCAACTACGGTAACTAACTATGTTATTCATTAGTGCAGCACTATGCGAATTTTGTACTGCAAATGTTTTGCAACATGAGTTAAGGTGTCTGTAGTCCAAAACTAGACAATACGAATCGTCCGGTTTGGAGACAGGAAACAAAGGATTGTTCATTTGAGAGGTGCATGTTTCAATCACCCCCTGGTATTCAAGTTGATCTAAAATCTCCCTGACCTGTTTTTTAGCTTCTTGCTTAATTTTATACTGCCTTTGTGCAGTCGGTTGACTTTTTAACTGGATTTTTTGAGGAGGAGAGTCCTCATCCCATTCTACATGATTTTTATATAATGCTGGTGCCTGGGCTACTGCCCATTTCCTCGCATATATATATTTAGTATGAATCAGAATGTGATTCGAGAAGGCAGGCATAATCATTTCTTCGCCACGAGGGCACTACCTGACAAATTCCGGGGTCCAATACTTTTCAGCTAACAGGATGTCTTAGCCTTTTGAGAGTTTATCCCAAAATAGACCCTTTATTTTCCTAGTCTTATCTCCCTCTATACGCAGTGTTATTTCGTATATCTTTTGAGGTTCGCTAACTCTGGTGTCGGCAGTTTCTACTTGAATGTATTCATTCGTGTCCACTGTCTCCAGATGACTCATCAGGATCTTGCGAGCTATGGTGATTTCTGCTGCACTGTCTAGCATTGTCTGTGCCCACTCCCCGTTTTTCAGCTGTGTCCTCCATATTCTCGGCATGTTCGATTACTCTAATACTGGCTACCTTCTTCCTTGGAAATTGTTATTTTTTACTTTGAGCAGGTTCCTTGTCTTTGGACTTGGTGTGCTCTCCTGGGTCTGGCCGTCCTCTTCTTTCCGATTTCTGCGAAAAAGATCGAGAGGGACGTGTATCAATACTTTGATATCTATCAGGCTTCTTCAAGTTATCCCTATTTCTAAGGGTATATCTTTTCTCAGAGGGCTCCCTCAGGGGAGACTGGTGTTCTCGAGTCGGAGTTCTTTCCCTCCATCGAGGAGACCTTCCTCTGGACTGGAAAACTTTTTCCTTGGGAGTGGATTGTTTATTTCCATCCCAGTTCTTTTTAGGAGTGTTTAAATTATTTTTAATAAATAATTTTTCAGGATTTTCGAGTAGTTGGGGTTTTACTGGTTTCTCACCCAAGCTGTCTCTTCCTAATTCTTCATAACATTTTTCTATAACTCTGGCAAGCTCAATTGGTTGATCTGTTATATCTGTTTTCTTCAATTTCTGGCGGATCGCCACAGATGCTGCTTCTCCTTTTACATTGGCTAGTGACATAGCCGAGACATGCTTGAAATCTTCCAGTAATTTCATACCAAGAGTTAAAGCAGGTTCTGGACCGTATTCATTCTGAATCTGTTTTAGCACATCTGGTATTACCGCCATTGACGGAACACCATGTGTTTTTGTGTAAATGGAAGCAAAAACTGTACCCCAAGTGTCACAGTCCTCCACGTGTGGTGCGACCCCCATTGGAAGGCAGATGGTCAGAATTCTGTGTTTCTCTATAGGGGTAGTATTCGGAAATACTGCCTCTATTTGAGTAATTTTCTGCGCTAACCAGAAAGGAATTTGTTCCCGTTTTATGGGTGTTTTACCAAGACATGATTGTATGTTCTGTGGTGTAATTTTATTTGTGTTCCCCTGATGAGGGGTCAGCTGTGGGATATTAACAGCTGTTTGGACTGTTGCAGTCCGCATTACATATTGGACTAATTGTCTATGTATTTTTATTAATGTTTTTAGCTGTCCTAACTGCTCTTCTTTTGACATTTTTTTAATGTCTGGATGTGGTGTGTAGCTGGCTAGAACCGGCCACGTTGCTCCTGGTCTACCTAGTGGACCGAGCCTGGTAATATGATCATTGTGTTTTAGGGCGCCTTTAAACCAGAGGAGATGCTCTTGGTATTTTAATGGGATTTCAATCTCCCCGAAAGGAGCGTACTCTTCCGGTGGATCCTCTATTTTGTAATAGTGTAACTCGTGTGTTGCAGCGTTTGCCGCTGGAAATTTTATCCAAGAATAGAATACCTCTGTCTGCCGATATTCGTGTGCCTCTATCACGAAGACGACTGTGCCACCTTGTGTGGTCAGTCCATTTTCTATAAGTTTTAACGTTCTAGTTTTTCCTATGTTGACCGGGATGATTATTGCACCCGGTTCATTAACACTGGCGTCCCGTTGATTCGCATCTACTGCGGCTTCAGCGATCCCGTTGTCTAGTACTGACATTGTATAAATGAAAGTTTTTCAGAGCAGGTCTCCAAGGAGACAAAGATTAGGTGCACAATATTTTGGAACACTGTATCCTTCAACGTTGAATAAACCAGAAGCTTAACATAGGAATCTCTTCCTACTAAGTTCGGGCGGATTTTAACCTTTCACCCACTCCAGACGTCTATTGGAGTATTTATGGGAGAAAGGGTCTGTGTGAAAAAGCACGACTGAGTTACTCTAATGTCTTGCGTTGGTTTTATCGCCTTACCAAACGTTGGGCGCCATGTAGTGTAGTTCCTATTTTCCCTATAGGCCCTGCGCATTGGAATAACATAAACAGCAGTGTAGACGTAGGAGTGCGGTCTTCCAGGTCTCTACTGACTATGTTAGACTTAATTGGGTTTGTACCAACTAGCTCAGAGGTCACTGGAAACTTTCTTGACTGAATAGGAAGTGATCAGCTTCCCTGGCTCAGACAAGAAGGGATTCAGTTTTCCAACAACCGCATAAACATGACAACATTGCTCCTTAGAATAAGAGTCAATCTCTAGAGTCGTGTGAAACAATAGACAGCTATTTCACTCAGTCAGTTGTGCAGATTACTTTCACCAGGATGCAGAGAATAGAGAGACAGGCGTTTTCAATAAAAGGTATTATTTATTGAACAGTCTTTCTTCTCATGCAAGAGAAATGAATTGCCACAATTGCAAGACTTGTTATTATAAAAAGTGCGTACAGTAAAAGGAGTATTGCGAAATAATACTGTAAAAGCATTGATCTGGTTTCTTAGCCATACGATAGTTAAAAATGAGTAAAATATATACATTCATATATACATTTAGCTAACGTCCTCAACTGGTGCTTCTAACTACGCCTACCCCAGTGTACCTGACCTAAGCCTAATACTTGGGAGGGAGTAAGTGAGTAGCAATTTAAGTTAAGTTGGTTTTGCCAAGGTGAGCTTCAAGAGTTCTCTCTAAGGGTTTAGTCAACACCGTACCTTTGGAATAGAATGTTGGAGGTCTGGTATCTCCCCTCAGGACTCGATATCCCAATTACCCGCAAGGGTAGGCTGGAAACGCCGGAGCTGGATTTTCTCGGCAGGAGAAAAGACAGCGTCTTTCTCAGCGCATCAAGGAGGAGGAGGGGCAGCGTCCGTGTGCTTCTCGCATCTGCTGGGCTCTGCAAGGGACAGCTGTTCTGCTCCTGTATTCACAACCACCACCGCTGTGTTTGCTTAAGGCAATGTTGGTATTATTTATACCTGGAAGCTGCCTTGTTTGACGTAAGTTTTTGGACTTAAGACGTCAATAAAGATGTCACTAAGAACCGGTCGTTCTTACAGTGCTCCTTAGTGTTCTATTACTAATCAAAACATAGCAAGCGGGCCTTTCCCAGGTTGCTGGGGGTTTTATCTGTTGAAAGAACTCAGTGTGTAATCTAGGAATCTAAGATAGTGGCTTCTGCTGTGTCATATACTGTAATGAGCTGCAGAGACGAGTTTCTGAAATATGGCTCTGATCGTTTATGCCATTATAGGGGTATGGATTGATTATAGCCGTATAGGGGCATAAGGTCACAAAATTGATCGGGGTCCTAGATAGAACACGACAGATATGTTTGGATTTGATGTCTATTCAGGCAAAAGTCTGAGATGCGTAAACATTTAAACATTTAGCATCTAAAATTGCAGTATTTCACTGAATATAGAACTAAATACATCCCAGAAAATATCACAGTGCAATACTTAATGGCTTTCCAGCACTATGTCACTAAATCATAAGCTTTACTCTGCCGCTTAAGACTAACAATGTTTGACTGATATGGGCACCCAGAGTAATATTGCAATGACACAAGTTAGTGAAGTATACAAATTATGAGATGATAAAGTTTCAGGTCTTAAACGTATAAGAGTAAGTGACGTAAACTAAGGAGGAAATTATCTGATCACACTTATGGTACATTTACTGGGACTTATATGTACTAAAGGCTGTTCTATGGGAAGAAATTCACTGAGTCGTAAACTCTAGGTCACTGGAAGTTTCTGCTAGTGCCTATGGATAATCTGTGTACGGTGAATTGTCTGCAGTTGTAATTGTAGAGGCATGGGTGGGAAAATCAGTGTTTTGTGGAAGTGGGCCCTGGCATTGTAGGCATGCATACTGAAGTGTACACCCATACATTTGTGGATATACACAAGATGGTCTGTGACGCCTTTCTTCTCTAGAAAAACGTTCACCATTTTATCCTAATGAGAACTTACCCTTTGAGTGAAAAAGAAGAGTTGGGTGACAACTTTATTTCAGTGAGGTTTAATGGAAGATCTTTTCCACATAGTCATTTTTCCCAATGGAGAATAAACATTAAAAAATATGCTTTTGCATGATACTGATTCTTCTAGTGGATTGCCTGCATGCTGACAATCCACTGAAGTACACACAATAGTTAGAGTATTTTCTGAAATCTATGATGTGTTCAGTTTTTATGCACATTTCTTTTGGAATCAGTGAATTAGCAAAGCAGTATCAATCTTCACAAGTTGTAAAGGTATATGTATCCCGCCCTTTGTGAAATCGATCTTGGAACAGCAATTACCTCTCATTTTGATTTTAGATTGTAGCTAAAGGAAGGGACAGGTGAGATCTTTTTAAAGTACATTTTAGGCATCTTTGTATGAATGAGTATGCTTGTTAGGTCTCGTAGAGAGAGACCTAATGCCGTCCATCCACAAAGCTGACTTTTACGATCCGGATTTGGCCACAGGCATTCACCCTAGCAGCATTTCTCCTCCCCTTACCATTTGCTCCTGCCTCCTAGAGCTTCAAAGGGATCTGCTTCACACTTCACAGCCGCCGTGACTCACATTTCTCCTTCCTTCGTGCCCAGCCCCCCTCCCAGCGCTGCCTTGTTTTCCATAAAGAAGGAAGGGACAAGGGAGAGACGTGAGTAGGAGAAAAGATGACAGAAATTAAGACTTAGTTCAAGCATCCGACTAGCAACTAAAATGCCATTGTTGTAACAGCCATGTACAGAAATGATTTAAAAACCATTTAAACGGGAATATTTATCCCGGAGAAGGCGCATATCTGGTATTTGATAACATCGTGAGTTCGAGGCATGTGGGCTGCTGAATTCATATCTGTGCATAGATCGCCGCCTAGTGTTGGGTCCGGATGATTGCACATTGTTGTCCTGGAAGAGTCTTTGAAGTATCACGAGATAGGTGGCTCCTCCCCTGGACTACAGTGCGCATGGGCATCGCCTCCATCCCCAGATTGTTTTTTTCCGCCATTGGGTTCGGATGTGTTTCGGTTCCCTCTGTCGGAACCGATAGTTGTTCAACTTTCTACTCGAGACCAAAAGGTCTTTAGGCTGAGCGTCGGTATAGTTGCGTTCGGGTTTCTTGTCTGACTCTCAGCTCCGAACTCTTGCTACCCTTCCGCGTGCTTTCGGCGCGGACGGGCCTACACTACACTTCTGCTATGGAGCGAACACCGTTTAAGAAGTGCCCGGTGTGTAACTCCAAATATTCACACCTCGACGTGCACCCCGTGTGCAATACATGCTTGTCACCGGACCATAACTAAGACAGCTGCATGGCGTGTTCGAAATTCCGGTGCAAGAAGACTCTGAAGATTCGTCGGGCCAATAGGCTCCAGGCTAAGTTCTCGGCTACCGCGGCGCCCCCACCAGACGACATATTCCAAGAATCTGTTGAAGGCGAAAACGACGTACAAGGTTCGGAATCTAGTCCCGCGTCCGAAGGGGAGGCCTACGACGCGGGTGATGAGGACTTTGACGAAGTCGCCGACGAGGTAGGGGACGACGATCGGGCTTTTGCCACTGTAGGGGATAGCTCGGAGGAGGAGCATCCCCAACCAGACTCAGGGGTCAATCCCCTTCATACGGCCCAGGTCGAGGGATCGCCTTTGGGCCTTACCCAAGATCTACTTATAAGTCCTACGTCCCCGCCTCCGGGCCCGGTCACGGACATTTATGAGACGCCACTCCCGTTGAAGAAAACGAAAGTGAAGCCGTCTGGTCACGCACCCTCGGATGCGAAACCGAAAGTGAAAGTTGCGCTGGGGCAGAAGGTTCTGGAGGCGTCAACTTCCAAAAACTTCAAGATGGCCGACTTGAAGAGCCACGCCAAAATGGCTGACCCGAAACCCTCGGGGTCGGCGCCGAAGGCTAAGTCGACCGACGCGGCTGCGTCGGCGCCGAAAGGGGTCGTGGACCCGAAGACGGCTCCAAAGAAGCGTCAGGGCGACGACGCGCATAGGGCCATTGGGGACAAGGCGCGTGGGGCGTCGGCCCCGAAGAAGGTGCCTGCCGTCGATCCGACTCTCGACGCGGGAAGATCGCTCGAGCCGGTCAAGCCCTCTCCGGCCTTAACGAAGAAGGTAGCGGAATCCCTGCAGCGGATACGGAAGGACAGTATGGTTCCCGCTCAGGACACTGTGGCGCCTAAGCTCACGCTGAAGCCTGCGAAGGAGCAAACGCCTATCCGTTTTACCCTGCCACCCAAGTCGGCGCCGAAGGCCTTCGCGCCGAAACAGGGCGGGCACTCCAAAGGAGGTATTGACACCGAAAGCTGCCTTGGTGGTGTCGAAGCTTCGGCTCCAGCCGCTTGCTGAAGAGGAACGTCGTGAGGTAATCATCGACGCCAACACCGGGAAACTGTCTCTCCTCAAGAGGAAAATCACTACGGAGCCGGTGTTGGAACACTTTCGGATCCCTCTCAAAAATAAAAGGCACTCTGCGGAATCTTCGGCTCTGGTCAAACCTATGTCTCCACAAGCCCTGGGACACTCGCCAACGCATTCCGCCGCAGGCGATGCGGACGAGGAAGACGCCGAGTACAACTATCCGGCGTACTCGGATCCGGAGGAGGAGCACGAACCTTGGTCGGCCGGAGGCGACCCAGAGGACCCGCAGTCGGGCCAGGACGCGCAACTTTTTGCGGCCAAAACGTCACCGACGGAGGACTCGGCGGCCTTCAACGCTCTGATCGAGAGAGCTGCGGCTAACCACGACGTCGAGCTGCACTCGGACCCCGTGGATGTGGACTTCTTATTTGACACTTTCTCAGTGGCTGAAAAGTCGGTCAAAACGCTGCTGATGCTTAAAGGGGTGCTTAAACACGCAACGGAGGTCTTCAAGGAGCCCACCCGAGCGCGTGTCGTCAACCCTCGCATTGACAGGAAATATAAGGCAGCGCCCTCGGATCCAACATACATCAAGGGACACTTGCCATTGGACTCGTTGGTTGTTTCCAACGCTCGGAAGAGGGCGCACTCGCAGACCACTGGTGACGCTCCTCCCCCAGACAAAGAGTCCAAGATCTTTGAGGCCTCAGGCAAACGAATTGCTGCACAGGCAGCTAATATTTGGAGAATATCTAACACACAGGCCCTACTTGCACGCTATGATAGGGCTCATTATGACACCTTAGAATCACTACTGCAACACTTGCCTGACCAGTACAAGGAGGCAGGAGAAATGCTGATTCAGGAAGGAATGCTCATTACGAATGCATCCATAAAATGTGCACTGGATGTGGCAGATACAGCCTCCAGGGCGATCAATACCAGTGTGTTGCTTAGACGGCATGCCTGGCTTAGAATTTCAGGGTTCAAACCCGACATTCAAACTACAATACTGAATCAAACAGTTAATCCTGACCACCTGTTTGGCCCTGAGGTGGATGCGACACTGGAAAAAATGAAAAAAGATACGGAAACTGCCAAGTCTATGGGGGCCCTCCAAAATCAGCAGTTTCGGGGTGGTTCCTTTCGCCGCTCCAATTCCAGAGGCACCTCAAGGGGTCAGGCATCGCAGTCCACACAGTATTACAAAAGTAACACCCAAACCTCGTACAACAACAAGTGTACAGGTGGCTACAGAGGCAATAACGTCAAGGGCAGGGGACGTGGAAACAACAGCTCCAGGTCCACCACCGCCAACAAGCAGTGACGTCTTGTCACTGCCCCCCGACCATACAACACCGGTCGGGGGAGACTCCAGCAGTTCCTGCCAGCGTGGAAATCCATCACCACGGACAGGTGGGTCAAGTCTCTTATCCAGTACGGTTACTGTCTGGAACTTACTTCCATTCCACCAAACATACCCCCAAGGAGCCGTCCTATGTCCGGCGAGCACTTGACCTTGTTGCAGCAAGAAGTTCTAGTCATGCTGCAAAAAGGGGCGATAGAGCTCGTTCCATTGCAAGAGCGGGGAACAGGGGTTTACTCCCTGTATTTTCTGATCCCCAAAAAGGACGGATCCCTCAGGCCCATCCTGGACCGCAGGCCCCTAAACTGGTACATTCTCTCGGAGCACTTCCATATGCTCACGTTACAGCAAGTGCTCCCCCTGCTTCAGCAGGGGGACTTCCTGGCTACGCTGGATCTGAAAGATGCTTATTTTCATATCCCCCTGCATCCTTCCCACAGGAAGTATCTCAGATTCACGATTCAAGACCAGCATTACCAGTTCAGGGTTCTGCCGTTTGGGGTCACCACGGCGCCAAGGGTATTTACAAAGTGCCTAGCGACTGTGGCGGCGCATCTCCGTCGCCAGAACGTCCACGTCTACCCCTACTTGGACGACTGGCTCATTCAGGCAAAGACAGAACGACAGTGCGTCGACCATGTGTCACGCACCATTCATCTCCTGCACGATCTGGGATTCTCTCTGAACTACCCAAAGTCCCATCTCCAGCCCGCCCACGTGCGACAGTATCTGGGCGCGACAATCAACACTCTGGCAGCCACTGCGCAGCCAAATTCAGTGAGAATCGCCAGTATCCAGGCGCTGATCCAGCGGTTCAGACCTCAGCACTCGCTTCCAGCGAAGGTGTTCATGCAGTTGATAGGCATGATGGCCTCCTGCATCTCCATTGTCCCGCACGCGAGACTACATATGCGTCCGCTTCAGGAGTGCCATGCACGTCAGTGGACTCAGGCTCATGGGCAACTGACAGACCTAGTGTTGGTGAGCGGTCGGGCATACAACTCTCTGCATTGGTGGAATCCACAAAACCTTTGCAAGGGCCGACCATTCCAAGAGCCTGTGCCACAGATTATCCTGACAACGGACGCCTCTCTCCAGGGATGGGGAGCGCATGTACTCCAGTACACAGTGCAGGGACTCTGGACACTACAGCAAAGGAAGATGCACATCAATGTGTTGGAACTGATGGCAATCTTCATGGCCTTAAAGGCGTTCAAAGTACATCTGTGCAACAAAGTCGTGTTGATCCGGACGGACAACATGACGGCCATGTACTACATTCAGAAGCAGGGAGGCACACACTCTCCGCAGCTGTCTCATCTGACTCAGAGCATGTGGAAGTGGGCCATTCAGAGGAACATCTTCCTCATGGCAGAGCATCTCCCGGGCAAGGACAATCAGATGGCGGATCTGCTCAGCAGGCACAGCCATCAAATGCACGAGTGGGAGATACATCCATCAGTACTCCAACCGTACTTCCAAAAGTGGGGTCATCCAGAGATAGACCTGTTCGCCACAAAGGAGAACGCAAAATGCCAAAGCTTCGCCGCCAGGTTCCCACACCCGCAATCACAGGGCAATGCGATGTGGATGAACTGGTCAGGCAGATTTGCGTACGCTTTTCCTCCAGCACCTCTGATACCGCTGGTGGCACGCAAGCTCAGGCAGCACTCGATGACGCTCATCCTGGTTGCTCCAACGTGGGCTCGCCAACCATGGTACACCACGTTTCTGGAACTCTCCGTGGTACCGCATCAAAGGCTTCATCTCACTCCCAGCCTTCTGACGCAGAGCCATGGCGACATTCAGCACCCAGATCCGCAACAGCTCAACCTGGCGATCTGGCTCCTGAAGTCCTAGAGTTTGGCTACCTCAATCTTCCTCCCGATTGCATGGACATCATTCGGGAGGCAAGGAAGCCCACTACTAGAGCTTGTTATGCGGCTAAATGGAAGAGGTTTGTCATCTACTGTGTTAACCACGATATTGACCCGCTAGATGCTTCCATTCAAAACATCATTTGTTACCTGTTCCACCTGTATCAATGCAATCTGGCGTACTCTTCCATCCGCATTCACCTGTCTGCTATGGCAGCATACCTCCAGAATAGGCAACACCTGTCACTCTTTAAGGTCCCTGCTATCAAGGCCTTTCTGGAAGGACTCAAAAGAGTCATCCCACCAAGGACCCGACCAGCTCCAGAATGGAACCTCAATGTGGTTCTTACAAGGCTGATGGGTCCTCCCTTCGAGCCACTGCACTCTTGTGAGCTTCAGTTTCTAACTTGGAAGGTTGCGTTCTTAGTAGCAATTACATCGCTACGGAGGGTTAGCGAGCTGCAGGCGCTCACCATCCAAGAACCTTTCTTCCAGGTACATGCTAACCGGGTTGTGCTCCGTACGAACCCTAAATTCTTACCCAAGGTTGTATCTCAATTCCATATAAACCAGACAATTGAGTTGCCGGTGTTTTTCCAAAACCCAGAGACGCTGGCGGAGCGGATGCTCCACACCCTTGATGTTAAGAGAGCCTTGATGTACTATGTAGACAGGACGAAAGATTTTCGCAAAACCAAACAGCTTTTTGTTGCTTTTGCCCACACCACAAGGGAAACGCTATCTCCAAAGCTGGGATCGCTAGGTGGATAGTGAAATGCATTCAGATCTGTTACGCTAAAGCTAAGCGCACTCTCACTATCCCACCAAGGGCCCACTCCACCAGGAAGTTGGGGGCCTCTATGGCTTTCCTAGGTAACATTCCCTTAGAAGATATCTGTAGAGCAGCCACATGGTCTACCACACATACTTTCACTAAACACTACTGTGTAGACGTGCATTCCAAACAGCAGGCAGCTGTTGGTCAGGCTGTTCTCAAAACACTTTTTCAGACTGCTGCAGCTGGCACGGGCGGCCGCCGCTAATGGAGGGACTGCTATGTATTCTATGCACAGATATGAATTCAGCAGCCCACATGCCTCGAACTGCAAATGCTACTTACCAGTATGCATCTGTTCTTGGCATGTAGGGCTGCTGACATTCATATCGCCCACCCTCCTCCCCGGTGCCTGTAGCAGCTGCAGTATTCATTCATATGTATATATATATGCTCATAGCATGGTCATCACTCACATACTTCACTCCATCTCTGCCAATGGCTAAAAACAATCTGGGGATGGAGGCGATGCCCATGCGCACTGTAGTCCAGGGGAGGAGCCACCTATCTCGTGATACTTCGAAGACTCTTCCAGGACAACAATGTGCAATCATCCGGACCCAACACTAGGCGGCGATCTATGCACAGATATGAATGTCAGCAGCCCTACATGCCAAGAACAGATGCATACTGGTAAGTAGCATTTGCATTTCTTGTGAGAATAACCGAAAACCATTCTACTTTGAATTGTCGGCCTTAGTTAAGATAACAAAATAAATAACTAACAAAAAAAAAAAAACGTGCGACTCGCCAACACTTTGACTGTGTCCATGTTGACATGACACCATTCCACTTCCAGGGGCCTCGCCTGTATTACCCCATCTAATTGTATTCTTTTTCTTTGGTGTGTTCTGACATTAAGTGAGCGGCAGTGCCTTATACATTTCTTCAAAAACAGAACGTCCAAAATGGACGTGTGCACCGCGAGCGATCTGCGGGAAAGCAATGCCGGGCTCCATAGCAGTGAGTGCTGCATTTACTACCGCATTTCTGCAATAGCTGAAGGTCTGGTTCCTCCTCGCAGGGAGGGGCTCTCAGCCCATCAGTCACTCCCTCCACCCTACAATATGTCCTCCTTTTAGTGCCAAGAAAAGCGATTTTGTGAAAAGCGGCAGGCCAGCGTGTAGGTGCAAACGTGATGTGTGCTGCAGACTGAGCTGCGCTGATAAAGGGACGCTTCAGTGGCCATTTGTAAATCAAATGTCTGCAGTTAATACTAAAGCTGGTTCGGGTGGTGTGGTTATTTTTTATGTGTGGGAGAGCAACCTTTATCTAAACTGTTATTTAGAAATGGTACGTTTTGTAGGTATTTGCTGTTTCTTTGCAGACTCCCCATCACACCCCCTCACACACCCTCTCACCTCAGACACCCTTTCACCCTCACACACCCTCACTCACCCTCACACACCCTCACCCCTCACACACCCTCACCCTCACACACCCTCACTCACCCTCACTCACCCTCACACACCCTCACTCACCCTCACTCACCCTCACTCACCCTCACCCATCCTCGCTCACACTCACTCACCCACCCTCACTCACCCTCTCACCCTCACACATCCTCACACCCTCTCACCCTCCCACATCCTCTCTCTCCCACATCCTCACTCTCTCACCCTCACACACCCTCACCCACCCTAACACACCCTCACCCCCTCACTCACCCTCACACCTCCTCACCATCACACACCCTCACACCCACCCTTGCGCACCCTCACTCAACTTCACACCCTCACCCTCACACACCTCTCACACCCTCACACACCCTCACCCTCACCCCCCTCACCCGCACACACCCTCACCCTCACACACCCTCACTCACCCTCACACCCCCTCACCCGCACACACCCTCTCACCCACACACACCCTCTCACCCGCACACACCCTCACCCTCACTCACCCTCACACCCTCACCCTCACACCCCCTCACCCTCCCAACCCTCTCACCCTCACACACCATCACACCCTCGCCCTCACCCTCACACACCTTCACACACCCCTACTCACTCACCCTCATACACCCTCATCAGCATAGCATAACAAAACATAGCATGGCATAACAAAAAAAGCATAGGATACACAACCTCACAACCCTCTCACCCTCACCCTCGCTCTAACACACTCACCCTCACACACCCACCCACCCTCTCTCACTCACTCACCCACCCTCACTCACCCACCCTCACCCACTCACCCACCCTCACCCACTCACCCACCCCCACCCACCCTCACTCACCCTCACCAGCATAGCATAACAAAACATAGCATAGCATAACAAAACAAAGCATAGGATAGGAAAACATAGCATAGCATAATAAAGCATAGCATAACAAACAACACAACAAAACATACCATAGCATAACAAAACATAGCATAACAAAGCATAGCAAAACAAAACATAGAATAGTATAACATAGCATAGCATTGCAAAACAAAACCTAGCATAGCATAACAAAGCATAGCATAACAAAGCGTAGCATAACAAAGCATAGCATAACAAAGCATAGCAAAACAAAGCATAGCAAAACACAACAAACCATAGCATACATAACAAAACATAGCATAGCATAACAAAACACAACAAAGCATAGCATAGCATAACAAAACACAATATAGCATAGCATAACAAAACAAAGCTTAGCATAGCATAACACAACATAGCATAACAAAACATAGCATAACAAAGCATAGCATAACAAAACATAGCATACAAAAACAAAGCATGGCATCACAAAGCATAACAAAACATCTCATAACAAAGCATAGCCTAGCAAAACACAACAAAACATAGCATAGCATAACAAAACACAACAAAATATAGCATGGCTTAACAAAACATGTACTAGCATAGCAAAACACAGCATAGCATACCAAACACAGCAAAACATAGCATAGCATAACGAATCATAGCATAGCAAAACAAAGCATAGCATAATAAAACACAACAAAACATAGCATAGCATAAAGCATAGCAGAGCAAAACATAGCATAACAAAGCATAGCATAACAAAACATAGCATAGCATAACATAGCAAAACATAGCATAGCATAACAAAACAAAGCATAGCATAACAAAACAGCATAGCATAGCATAACAAAACAAAACATAGGATAGCAAAACAAAACATAGCATAGCATACAGCATCACTCAGCACCACCACAGCATCACTCTGTGGCACCACAGCATCACTGAGCTCCACCACAGCATCAATCTGTGCAGCCATTCAACAACAACTGGTTCAAATGTGTTATCTCAATGTTTCAAGCTTTATTACAAATGTAAGAAAAAGATGTTAATATTTGACATATGTTCTTGGATTTTCGTCACAATAAAATACACTGACCATAATCTTCACAAATGTTAATTACAAAAGTTTAAGCTATTGCCATTATAAATTACAATAACTTTTATATAAGTATTAATTATTAAAAAAAATTATAAACCATTGTTTTTTGTAATATCAATACATGTAAGTCACGTAAATACAACACATATTGCATTACAAATGCTATAGTGTCACATTTGCGAAAGTTATAACTATTGGCATGGTAAATGACAAAGCTATTAATTTCGCTATTTTAAAAAACAAAACCTAAATAAAAAAAATTTCATTTACAATACCAATAGCTCAAACTTTCCTAATACGAGACCTATTGCATTGCAAATGCTTGTTTATTGTGTAGTTTTGCATGCCTATGTAGCAGCACAAAGGCTACCAAATGGCTAAGGAACAAGAACATTGTATCCATTGATAACACTGTTCTTCAAACTGACTATGTAGGACTTCCCGTTAGGATCTGAATGAGTAAGCCCCTACAGCCTTTCGAAAATATTCCTCTAAGACTACCTCAAATTGAAGTCTATTCAGGTGCATATGGTTGGGTATTAGATCTCTTGTTGCTTTTTCCATCTTAACATTTTCATATGGGGAAATGTGTGCTATAATAAGAACATTGCAGAAAGCTCCCCTTAATGCTCTTTCTTTTCTCTTCTTTTTTTCTACAAAACAAGGACCACAGCGTGATGCACAAGCAGCAAGAGAATTCATCCTGAAAATGTTTGTGGACCTGAACCCCGACAGCGACAAAATCATCTATTCCCATTTCACGTGTGCCACAGACACAGAGAACATCCGCTTTGTCTTTGCAGCCGTCAAGGACACTATCTTACAGTTAAATCTGAAGGAATACAACCTAGTCTAACTGTGCCTATTTCAACCTCCCTTCCCCTTTCGGGCCATTGAAGAAAATACAAGAGGGACTGTATTATCTGTGAAAAGCGATTTGCATAATACTAATTTATTGCCGTCCTGGACTCTGTAAGTGTTCACAGAGTTTGTAGTAAATATCATCTTATTTAAAACTATATAGAGGAAAACAAAATATGCTGGAGAACCTTCGCTGCAGCACAGTTCCTGATTTTCTTTTTAAGTTGTTTTTAAACGAAACCTTGTGACACAATGTGTTTGGAACTCTTAGTGGTACACTTACAAGGGCAGGGTAATGGTGAATATTTCTTTGGCTACTGAGGTAAAATCTAGTTGGGTTATCCCAGTCTCACCGTTGTCAACTCCATACAAACCTTTTAGTTCTCCTTTTCTTAAGAGATACCTTTTTAGACTGTCTTTCTCTAGTGTAGTAAAGTTAGGCATAATTTAGTTCCAGTATACATCACGCCATCAGCTGTTCTAATTTATGTCTTTTTTCTGAAGGATAAGACATATTGATACTGTGATTTTTAAATTATTATGTATAAAGCACATCTAATTTTGGCACTGTCTTTGACACTTTGTTTTAAGCCAATGGGAGCTCATCAAGCAATAGATCACTGTATATGGAGTTTATCTTTAGCCATAATTGGGTTATCTAGCCATATGCATAGAAGGCAGTTAACACATACCTGTAGCAGAAGGAAAAGATGCAAAGGCATAAATGGGTGACCTGTTTGGTTGAATTCCCATTTTCAAGTGCCATTTTGTATGATTTATTTTAAGTTGCAGAAGCCTAACACATATATACCATCAGCACTACACAATCCCTAGTGCCAGACACAAGTTGTTTTATTGTATACTTTTTGCTCTTCAACTAGGGGAGATGTATTATATTTTGGATTACGAATTTTATTTCACAATTTCATTATTCTTAATCAGGCTTTTACGGAAAATCTTGAGGCTTGCATTGTTGTATCTGATTGAAATGCCAAATTGACTGCTTGTGGGCTGATAAGATGACACAACTGAGTTGAAACTAAGGATTGTGTCTGGGTCACGGGATTCTTTGCTTTTTCAAAGCAAGTGATCAATTATCCATGCCAAAAAATTGGCGCTGTAAGAGAATTTGCTACTGGGCGCACCAGACTCCGAAATGAGTGGAAGGAAGCTTGACTCTTTCCGTCACTCCACAGATGGATACGGAGAACACTTTGTGGTATTATTGAGGTATATGCAATTACAGTTCAGAGAACTGATGAGTTTTCATTCTTGAGAACCTTTCTCACTGTAGTTGCTGACCAATCATGTTAGGCTGCTTTCCATGGCTTTTTACTGACTACTCTTTGGCATTTTTTATGAGTTTCAGTGTTCAGTATTGTTGAAGAATCAGACGTTTTAAAAACATCTTACTACACGGTTTATAGAAATGAGTTAAAGCACACGTTGATATGTCTGTTTTGAAACTAGGCTTGAAAATGTTTCCCCCTTTTTCACACGAGAGGATTGCAATTCAAGTTGTGTAGCAATCAAGCCTGTAAGGGCCGTGTAAATGATTCTTCTAACTGGTGCGAATCGAATTTATTGTCCAGAGAGCTGAAGATATCGGTGTTATTGAGTGACATAGAGAAAGAGGTGAAGAACGATGATTTGTTGGTTAAATACCAAAGTAAACAAATGCATACTGATAAAATGTTTTCCATCCTTATTTGTCCTACTAATTTCCACCCTTTCTCGAAATAAAAACCCAATCAACTGAATTTTCACTCCATTGGGAATACACCTGTAATTTAACGTAACAAAGGTTAAAAAAAACCTGGTTGTAGGTATAGTTCAGTTTATGAATGATATCATTGTACATACATCTTTCTATATATATGGCAGCATCCTTATTGGCTTTGTAATCATACATTTTTTGGGCAACTTGAATGTGCTGTATTGATGAAATGTATCTATGTAATTGTAATGTATGTCTCATAGCTAATTCACAATTTGAACAATATTATTTTATTTACTTTTTAAAAGAGGAGAATGTAAAGTTTGTCAGTTTATTTCTGACTAGGGACCGATTTTTTTTTTGAAAATAAATCCAATTGACTTTTGTACAGAATGGTACTAGCATCATACTCTACAAAATCATTTGCATTCCCGAGTCGAGGTAAATTGTAAAGAAGGTCTAAAGGCTTCTGTGTCTAAGACTCAGGAGCTCAATTTTCGCGCTACAGTAAAAATCTGCTTTTATACATTATTATCCTGAAATCCAATGGGTTGTCAGCTTTTTGTAAATTACATTCTCTGTGGGTTCACAATATAACTTAGTATCCTTGATGACTTTGTAAGTGTAAAACGACCCCAACAGAAAAGAAAGCCTATTTAGCCATTTGCACGTCCTCAGCTTCTCTAAACTACGCAATTAACAGTGTACTTTATAAGCCACGAACTGTTGAGTGCTATACATGTCAGCTTTAGAGTACACCGCACATGTGTTAAATTGTCAAAACTGTCACCATTCTTTTGAACATTTGGATAATATCACGAAACATTGGCAACAAAGAATATTTAGTGCTGCCTGAAGCACCACAGCCATTGTATCAAGTGCAGAAATCCTGTCAGGTTTTCTAATTTTATGAGACAGAACATGGTTTTATTCTGTATCGGAAAAACAGATCTCCATCCCACACAAATTTGTGACAGTTTTGGGAGCGTGGATATTAACTAAAGTTTCTTAGTTACTAATCTTGTAATAGCAACATTTAGTGAATGTTGCCATTAAGCTACTTGTGCCTCTTGAGGCAAATTTTAAACGACCGGGTGTAAGGGGGGGATTGGGGGGTGTTAAACTAAAGAGGATACAAATATAATTTTTACATACAACATATGATCGTCCAGTGTCCTATTGTGGAGTCCCAGTTTACAAAATGACTTTCCCTTTTAAATGGCACAGCCGTTCCCGCTGAGAATGTATCACAGAATATTTGTAAATTGGTGATTTTTTTCTTTACTATGCCTTACAGAGTCAATTCCAGAAGTTTGTGCCTCATTCCTAAAGCGGAAGGCAAAAAACTTTATTTTTAACTTTGCCAAAACTATGTGTTTAATTGAATGTCATAAAAAGACTGGGGAGTCGGTGTATACTAGATGTTCACTAGCACAAGAGAGCAGTAATGTTAGTGCTAAAAAAGAAAACACCTTGAACTTGCCTTTTTTTAACAAGTTAACTATCAGTGTCCTGACACAAATGTGTAATGCAGTTACAAGGGCAGTTTACTTTTTATAATTCAAATTATTTTGATTGTGACTTTGTATGAACTGTAATTTTTTAAGTCATTCTGTGTCATATGAGCTTTGTTTCAGTTATTCTTCTGGGTTTTTGCTGTTTTTTTAAATTCAGTTGGGGAGAAGAAGACTCCTTGTGCCGAATGCTCTATCAGTCAGAATTTGACTACTTAGTTTGTGGAGGAATGCGCTGTATCCTGAAGCCTTTATTTGTGAGATGCAAAAACTCTTTACAGTTCACAGGTTATTGATCCTGAACAGGTGTTCTGCATTCTCTCACGTTAGAATGAAATTGTTGAACAGAATGAAATTTTTAACATTGGAAGGTAAAGTGTAGTCAAATACTTAATTATCTGCTGCTGTTACTGATGCCCACACTAAGGGCTGTCAAACACTTTAGCATATCAATTAGCATCAAAGGCATTTAAAGAAATATTTTAAGGTGCATCATGGCCTACCAAAGACCTGCCTTCCAGTTAAACATTAGGAATTAAATGAAATACTACCACAAGGACTCCTGACTTAAGCATACTGGTCTAGTCAAGTTGGGAATGGAAGACTGACATTGATGCAGTTAAAATACATCTCTGCATTTTTGACGTTTACACCTGAATTCTTCAACATGTAAGATATTTGACTCCTGTCTGTCAGATTTTTTTGGCAGATTTCTTTACACCATTTGAAAAATCCCCATATTGATGTCACACTAAGGCAAAAGCAAACCGTTCTTGCAGTTGTCTTTCCATATAGGCAGGGTGGATGCCTCACAAATACTACACTACTACAATCCGTTTTGAAGCACATCAAATTTAGAAAACAATTTGCATTCTGTCTCCAAGCATAGAGATACAAATCTCCTTGTTCGCTTTGTCCTTAATGTGATTGGGGACTACATTGGCTTCCAAATGCATTTTTCTAAAAAATAAAAAATCAACCCCTAAATAGTACTCTTGAAAAAAGACGGACCAATCTGATTGTAGAGAGTGTTACTTTTTTCTCCAAGGATGCTACAAGACACGTGTTGCTGGGAATTCCAGCGTTCTGTGCAACCTTTATTAGACCTGTATATTGAGGGGGTTTTGTCAGATACATTTTTAATCTGCAGTATTTAAGGAATCATACTTGCTGTTCTTAAAATGTCATTCAAATGCATGTATTGTCTATTGTTTGGGGATGGGAAATAGTTTTTTGAAAAAAGAAACTAATGTTGTATGATAATGCCCCAAATGATCTTGCTGGTTAAAAATATAGTATTTTTTGGCCATATGTTTGTATTACAGTATCTTTATTCACATTTCTCTCAATTACTTTGGATTTCTATTCTTATTTTCATTAATTTGAGTAAAGCATGCTATTCAAGCGATTTTCAGATTAAGTGTGGATGGAACATTCAACAAATTGAGCATTCTTGGATCTCATTGTAGGACACTGGGTAAATGATAGCTTCAGCAGCCCAATAATGATTTGTCACAATTTTCTTAGGTGGCTGCCTTTAATATTTCCAAATTGAAATAATCAGTGTAATAGATTTATTAATAAATTCTATTTTTTCTTTTTTTTAAATGCCTTTTACATACGGAATTTATGGCAAAAACATAGTTTAAAGTTATCAACAAATTTAACACAACATAGCCCAGGAAGAAGAAGCAAAGAATAAAGCAAGGAATATAAAGGAAGGGCTATCTCAAATATCATGAGGAAGAAATACAAATAGTAAGAAAAAAAAACCGAAAAAACAAAAAGGACAAAAGAAGGAAAATTCATCCTATCCAATCCGTAATCGGGGCCCACATTTTCCGACCTATTTCACGTCTTCTACGTCCTTTTAGTCTATACACTGCTGATTCCATGTTGTATATAGCCAGCAGCCGGGCCCTCCAATTTATAAATGTAGGGGAGTCAGGACTGATCCATTGGGAAGTAATACCCGCTCTAAAAATAGACATAGCAATGAACAAAAAGCCTTCTTCGGTTTTGCTCCGCACTGCCAAATTTTGCTTCTGGTCGACCCCCAAGATCACTAAGGTGGGTGTTAGCATCAAAGCTTTTCCAGTAATCTGGACAAGAAAAGATGCAATATCTTGAATATATTTGGCCAGTTTGGAGCAGGAAAAAAACATGTAGATCATGTCAGCAGCCAAGGTACCACATCTACTGCACGAATTCCCACAGTTACTAGACCATTTCGAGATTTTCCCAGGAGTATAATATAAATCAACGGCTGACATCTAATGTTGGGGCCTCAGACTACCAGTTATTAAAGTCTGGTTGGCAAGATCCAGAGAAACTGCCAAATCAGTACCTTCTTGTCCAAATTTCCTATCCCACTTATCATTTTGAATGATTAGATCATTGGGCAGGTCAGAGATAAGTGTTTGATATATTAACCCAATCCTAGATCTTTTCTCTATGATCCCCACCAAAGGAATTTTCACAAACTTATCTACTCCAGATGTTGCATGCTTCAGCAAGTAGCTCCTAATTGTAAGAACTTAAAAGAATGCCTGGTAGGGAGCTCATATTTGTCTTGGAAGTCAGAAAAAGAAGGAAATTGGCCTTTGGTGAAAAAATCACCCAGTACAATAATTCCTAGATTACCCCAACTGAAAGTGATTGAGTCCTGAAAAGTTGAGGGCAAAAGACCATACGACAGCAGAGGGGTGTGGGCATTGATATTTGATATGCCGAACCACCGTCAAAATTTTTTCCAAACAGAATAAACCGACTGAATAACTTTAAATTTTATTTTCTTATAGTAACTTGGTTAAACTTTTCTATCTAAACAATTGCGAGCATCTTCCCCAAGTAGGGTTTCAAAGATTGTAGGTCTGCAAATTCTGGCACCACTGCTTTTCCCCCAGATAATAATAGTCCCTTTGCTGTAACAGTATGGCCCTGTGGTATAGCATTAAGGAAGGTAGACCCCAGCCGCCCCTTGATCTAGGAAGTATTAGCCATTTAGATGCCCTTCTGGCTTTATGATAGCCCCACAAGAATCTTAAACAAGCTCTTTCTGCACTAGAAATACAATGCGCTGGGAATTCAATAGGAATAGTCATAAATAGGTATAGAAATTTTGGAAATATAGACATTTTTATGATATTGGAGCGACCATGGAATGAAAGGTGCAGATGGTCTAATCCCTCTAAAGTCTGATTCACCTCTTTAATGATTGGTAACATATTGATTTCTGGTATATTCTCTACAGAAGGAGTGATCTACACTCCCAAATAGGTTGCTACTGAAGCTATTGGAAGCTCTTCCGGTTTTGAAAAATCTGAGTGTATGACTTGAGTTTTGTCAACATTAAGCCTATAACCCGAGACTGCACCAATTTACTTGGCTAAATCCTAAACTGCTGGAAGAGCAGAGCAAACATCCTTCTTGAAGATGGTGATATCATCGGCGTAGGCTAGTGTTTTATAAGCCAAACCATTAACAGTAGCAGCCCAAATCCATAGATTGTTGTCCAATTTATTCAAGAAAGGATCAATATAAATTGAAAATAAAAGCGGAGAACCGGGGCACCCTTGATGGGTTCCTCTGCTTATAGAGAGGGAACGTGACTCTTGTCCAGAGATACGGACCGAGGCCTCTGGGGAGATATATAAAGGCTTGTATGACTGTAATGAACTCCTGTGGGAATCTCTTAATTTTTAGCAACTGCCATAGAAAGCCCCAGGAGACCCTGTCGAAGGCCTTATTAAAACTTGATGGCTCTGTGTGCAGATTACCTCAACTCCCCTGGAGATGACCACAGCTCACTGCAGCAGTTACCTTGTTTTACAAACAACTGTTTGTGCCCCTGGACAATTTGACAAAATGGATTGTCCCAGTTGCTCTAAACCTCAAGATCACCATGTTTTTCCTCAGGGTGACGGTATTGTAGGAGGAATGTCAATAATATGAAACCATTGCATTAGTACAAAAATGTTGCTTTGAAAAACGTCCATTACTTGTAACTCCTATGATTTAATGCATCATAATGCGGTGCCTCTTTACCAAATGACAAGAATCCATTTATGTGATTATTCAGTCGTACATTCTTTAGTTATGTTATGAATTGGTTCAGGGTTGCTGTGTCTATGCAGGCTCAAGGCATATTTGGTTTTTATGTTCATGTGTAATGTCTAGTGCTTATGGTGCTGTTCACCTACTTTCATGTAATTGGTACGTTCTTTGATCTTTTTTTTAGACCTAATTTTGCTGCGTCTTTGTAGTAAGGGCCAAGTTCGAATTTTATACATTAGCTACATGGTTTGAAAGATGTGATAGAATCTTCATTTTTATGTATGTTTTTGGTTGTATTGCTTTTGGCATTCGCGTTTATCATTGCATTATTGGAAAGTATGGCATTCCCCGCAGGTATATTACCATTGTAGCTTGCTGTTGCTTCACATACTGGCTCAAACGTTCTAAGTCATCCCGAGTTGAAGCCTTTTTATTTTCATTTAAATAACTTCTGTATCTGGCATCCCACAATCTTTTTGGCTACTGTCCCTGTAAAAAACCTTACTGTGTTCTTTCTGTTCATTGTATAAATGATACTTGAGCAAATGACTGTCTAGGTGCTGTTTTAATCAATCCTTATTTTGTAACACAACTTAACAAAACTAAGGATATTGCCTGATTATGCTCACTATTGTAGTTGCTTCATTAACAACCTCCAATTCAAAAGAGCAATTTGATTTGGTATTAAGTATTTCAGCATTTGAGGTTGACAATTTAAGGCTCAGTGGATGAGAAGTTGTGACAAACATAATGCTTTTAACAGCCAATGACTTAGTTAACATTCTTATTTCAATTAGATACCTCCTAGCAAAAATCTCCAATTCCAAAAGCACTTGATTATTGTGTGAATCACAACAAATAATTGAAATCTTGTTCTGACTTGAATCTCACCCAATGAGCAAGTTCTCTGTGGATAAAATCTGTGGTATGACTATGCTACTGAGTCAGCCTGGGCACCCGCAGTACAGTCTTTTCCCACCAATGCATATATGCAAGTTGCCATAAGGTACCGTGAAGATTGTACCTATTGCAATCCTCATTGTAGAAAATATTGTAAATTGAAAAATTTTAATAAGTTATACCATATCTAACCCTTTCCAATCCTAATTGATGGAGGATGTCAGTCAATTTACCACAATTCCGAAATTAAAGTATGGCTTACATTCCTTCTGCACGTGTGATGCTCGTGTTTGAGCTCAGTACAACTAGAACTATTAGTAAATAATGAGGATTTGTCAGTCTTGACACAGCATCCTCTGTGTCCCGATTGTGTGGTTGACATTCCTGTACATGTTCAAAATAAATGAATTGACAAACATACCAATATATCAGACTTCTACGCTGAAGCAGACCACCAGCCTATAATGAGTTTTAGGTAGAACTGGTGTCACGAGAACTCTGTTCCCCTGATATCTCAACTCCTTGTTACAGAGTAAACTAGTTTGTCACCATTTTCTCCAGGTGATCCCAATGCATGTAGACTGTTTAGGTGACGGTTCCTCGAATTCATACCTCTGTCATTTTTTACATCACATCATACGAATCTCTATTTAATTCAAGCACAAAAAAACACCTTTAGCAAAAGGCTTAACCTCATCAGAGCGTCGAACGTTCAGCGCCCAGTGCTGAAGGTTTGGAGAACGAATGCTGGCCCGTCGGCCAACGGTCGTGCGCAGCACTGGGGAGGTAGTGCTGGTGACGACCGTTGGCCGATAGCAGCAGTTAAGGGGTTAACAG
This sequence comes from Lissotriton vulgaris, assembly GCF_964263255.1. NCBI lineage: Eukaryota > Metazoa > Chordata > Amphibia > Caudata > Salamandridae > Lissotriton > Lissotriton vulgaris. Next base: position 977,470,938 of record NC_141689.1, read on the forward strand.
ACGTTGCAAAATTATTTTTTTATATTCTATGTGTAGTGCTTGCTTTTTGCTTTTAGACATATACCTCCAAACAGATTCACTGGGAGCACCAGTGCATTCAATTTTACCTAGTGCATAAACAAAGACTTGGTCTCATGTCACTATCTGTCAAGGTAGCTTTCAAAGCCTCATTCTATTCACTGTTTACGCCAAGAGATTGCCTGTTGTAGTTTATATACATTTATCATTCCTTTGAAATAAAAAATTGTTACATTCAATCAAAAGATATTATGTGAATACCCACCACAAGGCAAGGCAAAACAGGTCAATGGTGCCTACAACCCAGCAGGCCGGCTAGTGTCCGGTCGAAACATGACAATAAGACTATGAATGTCAGCATTCAGACTGATAGTCAACACAGCATGTTGCCTACAACCCAGGAAAGGCTGGCTGTGTACTTGTGGAAAGAAAGTGGGGGGGGGCGGCAACCCGCTTCACTACGAATGAGTAGCTACAAGGACCAGTGGGCTGCCAGGCTCATGAGCAGCAGCGGCCAACAGCCTGTAACAGATCTCAGCTAAATAGTGGTTCTGCTTTTAACAATGGACAAAGAACAGAAGAAGAAAGAAATCAACCTCCCTTCCCACCCTCCCCAGTGAGCAAGAAACCAAACAATAAAAGTGAAGAGTCCAGCCTGTGGGCGCTGTTGGAAGCGGCACACTACTAGTCCCAAGGGTTTGGAAGTCCAGCTGGGAATTACCCTATTAAGTAGCAGCATTGACCTCGGGGATCAGTTTGAGGATCCAAAGATACATGGGTCAGTTCCCAGAATTCTATGGCTATGAATGGGGCCCAAATCTTGGCGTATTCTGCGTAGTTCCCCAAAGCAGCCATCGAGAGCCGCTCCATACCTAAAAGATACCAGAGTTGATGCAACCATTGCGTGTGATCCGGGGTCCTATCTGATTTCACCGAGCCAGAATCACCCGGTGAGCAGCTTTCAATGCAAGCGCTATCTATGTCCCTCTAATAGAGCACAGGGGGAAAGGTCAGCACATTAGGTAGTCCTAGGACTACCAGCTGGAAGCCTGGAGATGGTGGTGTGGAAGGCCTTATCAATGGCATCCAATATTCTCTCCTAGTATCGCGTGAGCTTTGGACAGTGCCACAACAGGTGTAGGAGGGTACCCGGGCTACCGCAACCTTGCCAGCAGAGGCCGTCGCAGCGAGAATGCCACTTAGCTAGGCGGGCTGGGGTATAGTACCAGTAGGACACAATCTTAAAAGCATGACCCATAGAGTGTGCCATGTGGTGAGTCCTATAGAAGATATCCTCCCATTCTTTATTGGAAAGGGTGCACCCCAGTTTCGCCTCCCACCGTCTCTGCCCTGCTATGCGGACTTTCCGGGTGCCTTGTGTGAGAAAGGAGTATATCTCAGAAATAAGCCCACGTTCGTCCTTTTTACTAGTGAGTCATTTCTCGAACAGCTTCTTTGGTCGGAGAATGCTTGAACCTTTTTTGACAATGCCTTTAATTTTTGAGAATTCAATATTTTTTCAAAAATGTGGTGAGCACCTTATCTCCCTTGCCTTGAGCCTAGTTTTGTGTGTACTCTTGTTTGACTTGATTGTTTAGCTGATTGCGTGTAGTCTTTGCATTTGTTTGCTTGCTCTGAAGAGGACAAATATTGATGGAAGCTTGGATTTGTCATTAAACACAGGTATAAATATTCTTTTAAGTTGGCAAGATGTAGCACACATTTTGATGCATTAAATCTGTTGAATGAGAATTACTGTTTTAATCTCTATACATTTGTATTAATGAGATAATTTATACTAATGAATACAAATCTCCATCTCAGATGGCTATGCAAGGCAGAGTGGGCCCTGATGTTATTCACACTTTTGTTTGAAAAATAGACCGCGTAGTATGGCTTCCGTTCTGTGTTCTGAACTAGAATAACAATTTAATTAAGTACTTGTTATAGGCTGTGGCTAGGGGTCGAGACTGTCAGAAATCATAGAGTCTATTATTGTGGGGGTGCTGGGTGTCCTTGCACTGGGCAAAACTACTTTGATGGCACCCTATAAAAGGAGCTGAACCCTTCAGGAAAGAGCAGGTGAATACTGGCTCGGAGTGCAAAAGTGTTCGTATGCAAGCAGTACACACCACGTGTTGCCATCTTTCAGTGTGTACTAGTGCCCACTTCCTAGCTTTTTCCAGGGTCACTTAATGCTGGATACCAGACCTTTCACTGACCCTTTCTTTTCTCCACCTATCCCTGGTGAATATGTGTCGAACTCCCGCAGTCTTTTCCCCGCAGGGAATCACAACGCGGTCGTTACAATGACCGTGTTGTGATTCCGCATACCATTACTCCGCAAGTCGGAACAACGACTTGCAGAGGGGGGCGCTGGATATTGGAATAGTATAATATACTATTCCATCTCCAGTCTGTGCGGACAATAGGGAAGGTGTTACATTTTAAATCAACACCCCTCCCCCTCCCCCCCCCCCCCCCCCCTCTGCAAGTCGTTGTTCCGACTTGCGTAGTAATGGTATGCGGAATCACAACGCGGTCGTTGTAATGGCCGCGTTGTGATTCCCTATGGGGAAAACGTTTTGGGGTAAACGTTGTTTACCATCCCTGGTGTTAAGGTAATCAAAAGGTCTGTGGCCTGTTGATTCCATATCGAAGAGGCAATATTTTAGAGCATCTCAAAGCCACCTAAATTCCACACACTTTGTAGTCCTGCACTGGGGAAACAGTGAGTCTCCACTCGTTCATCCTGTATTTCAGAAGGGGCAGAGGATCTTTTGAGTTATACATGATTGTGTACTTCGGTTTCCAAGTTTCTATCAGATTTTTGCTTAGGTGCACGTATGCTCCTCAAACTGTTCAGGAAATTTGTGCTGAACAATCCTGTTTCATGGAGAGTTTGCAGGCGGGCAGTTTTCTGTAGAGATATGGTGAGATGGCAGAGGTTGCATGTCCAATGCAGGTGTTTAGCTGCTGACTCCATATCACCAAAAACATACTTTCAGTAAAGAAAGTTCGCAAAAATGTTTTTCAGTGTGCTTGCAAATATGTTTTTCTCATTGCAGTATATTACATAAATGGTACATTCACCCTTCAGCTATGCAGCAACCATATCCTGCAACCTCACTTATGCAAACATCTGTGTGCTGTGTTTCAGGAAAAAAATAATTTTTAGCCAAACATTTTTTACTACGAATCTGATAAAATATCTGTATTGACATTATTGCATATCCAGAGATTAAGTACACCAGACGCAGTAGGAGCTCGCATTTCCCTAACACTTCCCTACATATATAGCTCCTTCCTACTTTAAATTATAGAAGGTTAAGAATGTTTAATTTAGTTTTGCTCCCATTCAACCTTAGTAATAAAGGATAGCATGACTCCAATTCTGATTGTATTGCAGGGACAAGTCTATAGGGTTTCATATTCAGCCCACTAATTAATTACATTCACTCTGCCAGCTGGCCTGGCATTGGCGTGGACTTTGTGAGGGACTACCTGTGGAATGTTCTGGAAGTTGGCATCCTTGAAGCATGTAGCAACAGCCCTCTGGATTTGACTATTACTACACAACGTTTACAGATATGATCACACTGCCTCTTTTCAAACATACACACATCAAATCGTTGAAGGCCAAAACAACAGGTAGATAGATGCTTCAGGTTTCTCAATGTAAAAGAAATCCTGAATGCTCTAAAGTGCTGATCAATATGTGATTATTTCATTTTGATTGCTTCATTCTAGAGGTGTGCAGTTTGTGGAAAATATTTTTTTGAAAAAATGACTTTGGGTCCCCAATGCCTATCGGTATCTGGCAAAAGCATTATTCTCTTTGTAACTGCAATTTGGTGGGATAAGGTATGCTCCAGATACAAGATATGGGATTCGACACGTGACAATTAGAGTAACAAGTTCTCCAGTCTGTATTTATAGAAATAGTTCAATAAAGTCTACTTGAACGTCCTTAATTTTACAAAAGAGCATCACTACTCTAGTCCAACAAGCACAATTCTTGGTGTCATCAGAAGTACAATTATACTGATCTAGTAAAAGGCAGTTGATGTTTTTGTGCTTTAGTTTGAGGATTATATCAAGGCTGAATAGTAAGATTCACCCTTTTGTGGTTAGGTAGGTGTCATTTAGCCAGTATCAAGAATCAACAGATTTTTGGTTCCAGATGTTCGTACTACTCAGGTTTCTAGAAGTATGGCTTGAGTGTGAAAGTCCCGCTTCTCAATGTTCTGGAACTTTTCTAGAGACACTCTCCGATGGAACTTTTTAGCAGCATGAAAGTGTGAAGGGGAGAAATCATTAAGCTACAATCAGTTTAGAACACCACTTCCTCATATATAATAACCAAAGGACAGTTTAGAGGGTTAGTTTGATTTATTACAAGGCCAACAATAATTGGCCTTGTAATAACACGTCAACATGAGTATAGAAATACAAAGGAAACCGCAAAAACCAAATCTATGCACGCAAATTAGATGGTGTAACATGAGTAAAACAATTAATTCGAGAGAGTATACAGATGATTCAAAAGCAAGAGTGCAAATTCCCCTGCATTGCGGGTTGGTGAAGGAAAAGCCTCTAATCTATCCCTAAGATGACATCCCTACATTAATGGGTAAGTCATGAGGAAAAAGTTGTCAGTCTTGGAATCTTCCTAAGAAGTCTCTCCACAGTCAAGATGGGCCAGATAGCATAAAGCCACCATTACAGGAAAGAGCTTGTACTGGGATGCTCCCTCTCCAAAGGCAAGAAAGACGTAGGCACTTTCCCAAATTCTAACAATCAGTTATCCACAGGTAGTTTTCCCATGATGCACAGCTGTACACATATTCCACAATGGGTAGTCATGAGCGTACTTTTCCATGATTTTCTCCATGTACATCTTTTGCAACATTAAGTCCTTGATTCCCATGCCTTCTCCTGTGTGAAACCAATGACTTTCCTTTATCGCCTTCGAGTCATACGATTGTAACTTCTTCTCTCCTTGCCTTGCTGCTAAAACAAAGACATTGCTTTGCCTAAAAGAACGCTTCTCCACCTGCAATACAAAACGTCAGAAAGAACAGCTTCCACAGTGCACTTGAAATTCAGAACATTAGTTCTAAAGCAAGAGTTGTGAGTGGTTGCATTTCAGGCCTACCACTTAGGTTAAAATAAGATTGTATCACTTAGGCATTACAAATTCTCATAACTAGATTACATTTCGGTTAACACATTTACCTAATTATGGAAAGAATTAATATGAACACATTCGGTACATGAATAGTGTAAAACTTCACAACACATTTTCTTCATGTTAGAGTTTCTACTAGTTACATTCATTCATCATTTGTCAGTAACCTAAAATACTTCACGTAGATACGTTAGTATGATTCACAAACATAACATTTTACATTAGCACGAGCAGGATTTTATGCGTATGTGCTCTACACATGATTATGCTGCATCCCTCCAAAAAAGAGTATGCAAATATAACATCTCTGCTCCATCATTTCCACCCCTCTGATGATGAGTCATCCTAAAATTTTCAAAATACCCCTGCAAAGTAGACCGATCTAAACAGATGTCAAAGCCGACCTTCGCTGTCTGAACTCCTCCATTCGCTTCAAATTTCCTTAGTAACTGTCTTGCAGTCTTTCCATTCTTTCTCTTAAGGAGTTCTGCAGCTGCTTCCACTTGTGCCATTTATATGCCTTCAGCAGTCCAACGAAAACAACGATGCACATTATGAAAATCCATATCTGCTTCAAGCTGTATCCAAATATTCCACTTCCCAGATTTGCAAACCACTTTCCAACTACGCCAAATCCTTTTCCAATCTTATCCCAAACTCCTTCTGCTGCCAAATCCTGTATTTCCTTGTCTGTATCAGTGATCCTACTAATATATCCCTTCAGATCTTTACTTTTATCAGGGATATAGTAGAACAATGTTGGACCTTCACCATTCGAAAGACTCCGCCCTCTTTTGCGAGTAAGACATCTACTGCAAGCCTGTTCTGCATCACCATTGCCCTTAATGAAACCATCTCCCTATCAGTGAGTAGCAAAGACTTAGCTTTGTTAACAGACAACTTATCCACTATAGTAGACAGTCTTCGAGCACTGCTAGTAATTATTGCTCAAAAGATATCTCCCACAACCTCTTCAGCACTCAATCCACTTTTTTCCCTGCTCGTTGACCTCCCTTCTGGACTCTCCAAGTCATCCACATGGTATATTTTTGAAAACACAACCGCCAAGTAACACAAACCATACCATTTGCTTGGCAAGCGCACATATACATTATTCCCACACACAAGATATGCTCCCGGGCCATGCAAACTGACTCTTGCAAAAATGACTTGCAAGGACCATTGACCAAAAATATATGATCACACACACACTGACCTAGAAATAACAAATTGTAACTACTCTCAGCTTGTATGAAAAGCTTTCCTCGCTGTTACCAATCTAAATCTATGGGACCAGAACTTCCTTTAGCTTTATGAGCTAACTCCTCCTTAGTCCAATCTGAATCTTTATCCTTGTCAATGTTATTACCCAATCCCCTATGTCTATCTGCTACCTGGTCTATACATTTATTTTCTATATCTGTTAGTATGCAACTTAAATTATGTCTATGCACATAAGCATTGTATAATGTCATGATTGGTGCAAAATAATTTTCTATTCTTTCTACTCTTCTTTGGGCATCATACTTATTCAAATGTTTATATACAGGTATTTCTGAAAGAACCACGCCATAGTTTGAGAAGTAGTAGTCATAATGACCCTTTCCGTAGAACACACTAAGGAGTAAACTACAACTAATGCCATAAGTCAAGGGTAAGTGATGGTAGGTTATTCCCTCCTCTACTGATGTGGGTGATGGCATGCACATGTAACAACCTCTAACTTCCATAGTATCTACATGCGCGTACAACAGCCTAGCGTAAGCATATAAGGTATAATCTCCCTTGAACAGGTTTACATGCAGGTAGCTACTTGTTTGCTCTATTAAGCCTTTCTCAGATCCTAATACACCCTACCTTGGAACAGCAGTAATAGGTGTGGATGTCCCATGTACCCCCACCCCATGCTCACTGCCTTTGAATGAGCTCAAGATTGACTCTATAATGACTAGAGCTATCACTACAATCGTCCCTATAATGACTGCACCTACAAAACATTTGTGCCTACGATTTGATTTTCCGGACTTCATTTTAGAGTGGCTCTGATCACTGTTCAAGGAGTAGAATAGCACACAGAGAGTCCCTTTTCTCTATTTCTCTCCATGTATGACAAAGTTAGAGCAACGTTTGAATCCTTGGAAAGTTCTTTTTCAACAGTTCCTTCTGTACAGTATTTACACAGCGCAGAAGACCTCCCTACCCCTTTTTCTTCTTGTTCTTGTCTTCTCCTAGATATAATACCAAAGTGTATTCTTCTTCCACTCGGGCCTAGGTTATCTTCTTCAAACAGATTATTTACAGCTCAAAGTTCAATTTGCATATCAGATCCAATCTCCTCAATAGCACGTCGTAAATGTTCAGCTCTCATTGCTGCAATCTCTTGTAGAAGACTGTGGTGCTCCGAAACTTTGGAATTCAAGTCCTCCAAAATCAAAGTCTACAAACTACTTTTCCTTGGAGGGAAAGGAACAGTCAAGGACAGAAGTGCATTTGTTCCATGCCAGGAACTCTCAGTAATATCTGGACAACCAGCACTAAGATCTCGGACCTCGCTCTCCCTGGCATTTGCGACCAGTTAAGTCCACTCAGGAGAGGAATACCTCCGACAAGACACTTGAGCTCTCCTGGATCTCCTTGCACTTTCTGTGTTCTGCTTGTTCTCACTCAGGTCTCACTCAAGTCTCAGTTATCAGTGCAAGTTATCAGTGCAAGCTCTCTTTTGAATGTGAGTCTCAGGTTCTTCCTCCTTGGTCTTACAGGCCAGGTCTCACCTGCAGCATCTTTCTTCTTCAACTGCACCTGACGTCTTGTCACTTCCACTGAGTCAGACTATGTCATTGTCAATGATACCATCTCCCTCAGAGTCTATGCCATGGTCTTGTGAAGCTTGACCCCCCTCAGAATAGTAGCACGCGACTTCATTAGCTTACTGATTTCCAGCAGTCACAAAAGTATTCACCTTTCTACGGGCTGTGCACTTGACGACAGCCTCTTCCCATGGCAATTGTAATTCTTCTAACAGTTGTCTCACATACTCCCCATTTCTTATAGGAGAACCAGATGACGTTAGAAACCCTCTCTGTGACCATATCTGTCTAGAATCATGAACCATACCGAAACCATATTGGCTATCTGTATAGCTCATGATTAATGTTTGTTCAGAGACTCGACATACACGTGTCAAAGCAATGATTTCGGCCACTTGTGCGGAGTGTACTCCTGTAACAAAGCAGCTGTCACCACTCAGGAAACGGTACAGACAGCAAACGCTGCTCTCAGGTTTCCTCCATTCTCTTATGCATGAACCATCAACAAGAAGGACTTGATCGGAATCAAACAATGGCTCATCCATAATGGTTTCCTACACAGTTCAGTGACATCCAGACAGTCATGGTCTGCCACATTCATAAACATCAGCACTTGTAATGGGTAAAAAGGTAGTAGGATTCAATACAGAGCACTGCTTCGGGGTTAAAATTTCTGCTGCAAGAAGCACCTGCTCGTACCTCGTCAACCTGTTATTGGTCAAATGCTGCATCTTGGTTCTTGTCATCAAAAGCTCAACTGAGTGTGGTACATACACTATAAGATAATGACCCATCACAATGCTCTCACAACCTTCAATACTGACACCTGTTGCAGCAACTGATTTGAGACATAACGGCAACGCTGAAGCTACAGGATCTAGAGTAACTGAGAAAGAGGCCACTGGTCTACGGGCACCTCCATGTGTCTGTGTGATTACAGATAGAGCACAACCTTCCCTTTCATGGCAGAACAGCAAAAACGCTTTGTTGTCTTTGGGCATTCCTAAAGCCATAGTGCAAAACAGGCATTGTCTCAGCTCTAGGAAAGCAAGTAAGCAGTTGTTATCCCAAGGCACCGAATCACACACATCCTTGTGAGTCTGCATCTGCAAAGGTTTCATCATAAGGGAAAAGTTGGGAATCCACTGTTGACAATGGCCAACCATTCCCAACCATTCCCAAAAACATTCTGACCATTTTTTGTACTGGGGGGATTCATTTTCATGATCACCTTCACTCTTTCTGTGACTACTTCCTCTTGAACTTTTCAATTTGATGGCCGAAGCACTGTACCTCATTCAAACACTACTGAAGCTTAGTCGGAGACTCCTTATGCCCATTGTCAGCCAAGTGATTCTGTAAGGCAATGATATCATCCCTGCAAGCATCATGCGTCTCAGATGCAATGAGGTCATCAATGTATTGGACCAGTACTGAGTTTTAAGTCAACACCAAGCCTTCAAAGTTCTTTTTAAGAAACTGTTGAAAATTGATGGACTTTCAGTATACCCTTGAGGGATACAGCACCATGTTAAGACACAGTTTTTCTGACAGAAAGCAAACAAAAATTGGCTTTTCTCATGCAATGGAATAGAAAAAAATGGCAGAGGTCAAGCACTGTGAACCACTCAGCCTTACAAGGAATCTGAAATAAGATCACGGACTGATTCAGTATCACCGAACAACATGGAATCACTGTTATTGATCTTCCTGAGATCTTGAACAATGCGATACTTCCAGCTAGGTTTCTGCATTTGCATGATAGGAGAGTTGCACGGGCTTTCCATGATTTCCTTTAAGATGCCCTGCACAATCATGGACTCAATTGCAGGTGTAATTCCTGCCACTGTTTCTGGGGTCAAACTGTAGTGAGGAGTTGTCAGAAATTCTGCATTTGACTTGACTTGACCTTTATAGAACTGGCTCAACTCCTCAAATCGGTCCGATCTCCTCTCCTGTAAAGTCCTAAACCACTGATGTAACAGTGTCTCTGAGATCTAGTGGCACGTCTTTCACTGCCAGTAAAGGAAACATGGCGGTTCAAAGGTTCTGGTTTATCAATTTGAAAGCAATGTCCCCGTCATTGGTTTTCAATTCAATTCCCTTTGGGGTGCATTAAATGATACAATTTAGTTTGCACAACAGATCACGCCCTAACAATCACTCTGAGCCTGAATCACAAACCACAAACTGATGGTGATCTTGGAAGGTTCAGATTTTCACCATAACCTCTTCTGTCAAAGGATTCCTCAACTTCTTATTAGTGAGTCCTACAGCTTTGATCAATTTTCCTGAGAGGGGCAGGTTTGGGGCTTTTGCAGATCTCGCAGTAGAAGGGGTAGCACCAGTGTCAATCTGGAATGTAATGGGATGACCATCCATGTCAGCTTTCACGTGTGGTCCATTCTGGTCTAACTCTAAGACTGAGCCACGTGTACAGTCTTCCTCCCCTCTCAGGCACCGGTATAAGTACGGGTCTGAATCAAATCCATCCAGAGATTCCATTAAGAGCATCTGGTGATATGGCCGATTGCCCTGTGGAATTCTTGGAGGCTGAGAAACTTGTTTTAATTGATTCTGATTCCTACCCGCATTAAATGATCTTGGCCTGGTCACTGTCGATAACTGATTCACCCCATCTGTATGAGTTCTCCCTGCTCTTGGTTTGAGGATTGATGCGACATTCGTGTTTCCAATAGCCGATCTTGTGACAAAAATGAAATGCAGTGGACTTTTTCAGAGTGGCAATAGTTATCGCTGTCTTCGGATCTAATGGGATACCTCTCCCTTTTCCCTAACCTGTTGACCTTGCAACTTGTTGTACTTGTACACCGCCTGGGGAGATCCCCTGACCAGGAGTTACATCTCACATCATCCCCTGTACCTGCTCTCCTTTCTGTGCATTAATCATTTGGACCAACATTAATTTCTCCTTTATCCTCATATGTTTTATACTCCACCTCATCACTGCAGTACCTGGCATACAGCAGTATTTCATCCACTGATTTGTTTTGCCAACAAATCAGATGCTGTTGAATCATGAGGCTGATCTATGGCCTCAGTTCAGTTAGAAATTTGGACACAAATTGTCCCATGTCTTTGGGATCCAACGTATCTAACCCACTATACTTCTTGAAGGCTTGTATCAGCTGTTTGTAATAAACATGTAACAACTCCTGGGTTGTTCGATCTATCTTGACCCAATCAATGTCTTTTGGGAATATTTTAGACTGCAACCATGTGATAGCCTGATCATACTTTTTCATTACCATCAGTGAAGGGTCATTAGGTATTGAATCCCTCTCTAGCTTAGCACTAGGGCACTCAACACCTATCTTACAAGCAGAACATAGATCGCTAGGAACCGAAATGTGGTGTTTAAATCCATCCATCCATCCATAACACTTTCAAGATCTTAATGAAGCAATCGACTTGCTTGTACAACTGAGCAGGTTACTCTCTCAACTTAGGAAAGTCTTTCTTGATTGCTGCAAAATCAACCCTATTCCAGGGAACATGACATTCCCTCTACCAGGCACTTCCTGCAACTGCTACTCCCTGTATTCCCCCTCCTGGATGAGACGTCTTTTGTGTCACCTTTCTTGCGCTCTTCTTCCTCAACCACCTCTCTTCCCACTTTTCCAGCATACTCCAAACCCTTATTCCTGTACTAGTTCCCAAATTTGCGTCTTCAAACCAGTCATACTCTTTTCCTTTAACTCTTGGTCATTGTAGGCAAGTCTGTGATTTCCCTGTAATGCCTTCGTTCAAGACTGATTTACCCCATATCTCTGAGCTAAATGTGACCGCTTCTCATGTGCCTGCCTCTGGGTGAAATTTTTAGCCATGAACAACAATTCATCTGGCTCGTAAGTCTCCATTCTATCTAAAGGTAGATTTCCACTGATGATCACCTCTAATTCCGCCTTCATTCTCACCACATTCACTAGCTTCACCTTCATTGCAGTCTTTTTTTTTTTTTTTAATTTTTGGTAAACCTTTATTGGTACTTAAATCAGTTACAATCAAAACAGTACAGACCATCATGGTCAGCCATCAGGGCGGGAGCGGATAAAACAAGACAAATAGTCCATGGCAGCACGAAGCTCCGCTCCGCAAATACTTAGTTGTAACCCAGGAAAGCATTCTTACCAGAAGGTAACAGGATTAAAGAAGGTTTCATTTTAAATTTAAATAGAAAGAGCAGGATCTGTGGCATTACACTTAAGACATAACAAATCAAGGGATATTCGAGAAGCATGATGTTTATAGTCCGGAATACTGTCGGTAAGGTATGGATGTTCCAATACGGTATCAGGATAGTCAAAAAGCAAAGCAGTTTTCCCACCGAACAGTTCCAGGCCGCAGTGGCAAAGCATTTAAAAAACACCCTCGTCGTTCAAAATAAGAAAAGCATGCGGAGGATTAGCTCCACAGAGATCCCAAATAAGAGGAGAAAAAAGTAAAGTCGAGCCAAGAACAACAAAAATAAGGAAGGCCATAGAAACGAAAAAGAAAGGAAGAAAAACAACAACACCCCTCCCCCATCCCCCCACCCTGCACCCCTGCATGAGGCTACGGCCTACCCCCCTAGCAGCGTGCCTGTCGCCCATTATATAAACCCGAAATATAGACAAGAGAATCAGAGAAAAAAGAGAGGCAATAACACACCATAAGTTAAGAAGAAAGAGAAAAAGAGAGGATAACTAACCGCCCACGATAGGAAAGGAAAATATGTGGAAGATTCCCGACACGGGAACCCCGACCCCCCCCCCCCCCCCCCCCCCAGTCATGCAACGTTTCAATTGCTTAGAGAGTAAAGTCATAACATTGGGAGCACCCACTTAAACAGGATAGTATTAATCGCTCAGCATTTCAAGTCCCACAGGAGAGTATAGATCTCCCCAAGTAGCAACAATGGCGCCCCGAGCGCACTCGATTCCCACAGGCCCGCAAGATCAATAGTACAGATTACACCAGTCATGTAAGGTCGGGCCGGGTTAGAAAGTACAAACTGGAGCACACAAGTCATTAAGTGGCATCCACGTCCGGCCGCTGCCCCTCCGCAGGGAGCTGCAACATTTATCCCACAAGGAGTGACGGGCAAAGCTGGTGGTGCCTTATAGTTAATCATTGATCCAATGGTAACCAGAACATCCTCACGCCCTTTCCAGAACGTATTTCTCCGGCCCCTTGGGGGTATTCATTCGCCATCCCCCGGTATCCAATACACTCGGCCGCCGCCAGAACTAGGTAGAACCCATCGAGTCGCCACTTTCTTAGGGAGCACCACCTCGGCGCAGTGCAGACAGGCTTCGGGGTCGCCGGCCCCCGCCAGATAGGGGGTTGAGGTGCGTCGGTGCCCCAACAATAAATCAACACAGGATGCCATTCTCCCCACCCACTGGCTTGTACATACGGGCCCCCCAGCCCAAGAATTACCACAGCAGCATTGTGCCCCCACCGGCACCAGTGAGCCGGAGTGTAAATCGCAGTTCAATGTAGACAAGCAAACAGTGTACCTCCGGGGAAACAAAGAGCAGTTCCCATTGTCCGGCTGTCGATGAAGTATGCTGGGGGGGGGGGGGGGGGGGGGGGAGAAGCAAACCGCACAGTGGGATAGTGCAGTACGCCAATAGCGGGCTCCAGCGGTGTTGAGGGGTATACTGGCCTCCGTGACGGGAGACCGGCGTCCCACGGGTCTGTGTGGCCGCTGTTGTTCAACTGGCGGCCGGATGCAGTGCAGCGCGAGGTCCCGGCTGCTGGCATCGGGCGGCCGGCACCGCGCGAAGGAGCACACCTCCGTCCATGGAGCTCGGATTTTCACCGAAGTCGGACGCCTCATCGCAGCGTCCCTTCCGACACGCAAAAGCTCCGTTTTCGCACGGGGCAGCCGAGCAAATCGGGCGGTGAGGGAAGAAGGTCGGCGGAGCCGGGACCCCGTGTGGCCATCTTGGTCGCCGGCCCGGCTACGCCCCCCTTCATTGCAGTCTTGATGGTATCTTGACTCAACTTACTATTCTGGCTCTCCTTACTGTTATTATGGTCCCTCAACCGTGACTCTAAGTCTGCAACGTCATGTTCATTCTCTGACTTGCTTGTTGAGGTGTACCACTCCGTCCTCCACAGGAGTTTCTCACATTCGCAGATCTGAACTGGTGCTTACCATAGGTATAGACCTCATAGTGCTGGAACTAATCTGTACTCCAGAAGGGTTGGCAGTAGCCGCTAAAGGGGTACTGGATTCCATAGGCATTCACATTCCCTGCCCTTCACAAAGGAGCCCCTTTTGCAGGTATAGATTGTCTCTGGCTAAGGCTTCATGTTGGGCCTGAGTCATAAGCCGCAATGACAGGTCAAGTGGTGACCGGTACTGTAAGAGCTTCCAGCAACTGTGAAGTAGCAGTGGCCCCATTCTGATGTATACCTACCATGACAGACACTCCGGTTCTCCCGTGTCCCTGATTATATAATTTCCACGACCCCTTGCACTGGAGCCACTGGCGCTGATACATTTGCCACATTATCTGTGCCTTTAGGACTTTGCCCCACTTCTCCCGGTTGTGAACTTTAAGGTGGTGGACGCTCAGCTAGCAAACCATCCAACAAGCTGTCTTCATTGACACTGCTGTCACTATCATTTGCCCTTCTCACTGCGTTTCTGTTTTGTAACTCTCCATCAACCAGTCCTGGATATAATTTTCTCCCTCAATGGTATCCAGTATCCACTCTCCATCTCTTAAGCCTAGCACCCAACTGGGCATCCTGATACGCCTTCATGGTTTTCTACATTCTCCCTTGATATTTCTCTCTCTGCTTAGCATGATCTACACGCATCTAGCACCTCAAACTGTGTGCGTCTTGGCAAGGCCGCATCATAAATATCATTCCTCTAAGTTGGTTCAATACATTTAACCTATTGAGCTAAAGTATGGAAATGAGAATTCCTCTTCTTTTTCAGTGATTTTTATGCCACTTGTAGAGTAAAATTATGGTATGGAGCCCAACTTTTGTCACCATATAATCAGCTGCATTATCCCCGGGTGGTACCTCTTCACCCACTTAAGTAACCACTCCTTCACCTTTGAACAGATCACGTAACGCCCTAAAGCATCACATGGTTTCTGACACTTTCAAGTTTCCCTCAAATTGTAATATTTGGTTCAGTTATTTCTGGCAAAACAATCCTTTTAAGTAATAGAGTTCCCAATGACTACCAACCAATCCCAATGTGGTGTTACACCGACCGACCTATCGCAGCACGACACAACTTTACGTTGCTCTCTCCTCAAAGAAGCTCACCATCCTTCATAATCTATCCCTATGCATTCACTCACACAGTCATCTTAAGTCCATAACAGCCTGCCATTCTAAAAGATCAATGGAATTCAACCATTCAAGAACGTTCACACACAGTAACCCTCGACCAGCGTGGATCACCTGAATCAGTATAGTTAACCTCTGGACACAAGGTCCCCTAGATGATTGCCATATATCCCATTCACACAAAGTTCCTCATCTTAAGTGGAACTGCCGATGACGTCTCACAACAACCCTACAATTCTCCAGTCAGACAATTGCAATGTCTTCTACACCTTTCAAAATCCCTGGATCTTGGACCACTTCGGGACCCACAACTCAAATCTCAATCCTGGGCCACCTCTGACCCGAAACCACATTTACTCAAGACTCACTCTAATTTTGCAAGACATATCCCAATCAAACCATTCACACAATCTAATATTCCACACACATCCTGTTAATACTCACACCACCTTCCACTGGCGATCTCGCTGCACTGTCAAACTCTGGCGGGTTCCGTCACATTCCGTTATCGACCATTGGGCTTAATTCGGGCTTTTAGAGTTTTAGGCTCCGCCTATTCTAGACTACTTCTAGATTCTCTCCTTACTTCATATGCTAACCATCCTACTCTGCTACCAACTGAAAGGGCTGCATCTCATCGTTCTGGAACTTTTCTAGAGACACTCTCCGAAGGAACTTTTTAGTTGCTTGAAAGTGTAAAGGGGAGAAATCATTAAGGTACAATCAATTTAGAACACCACTTCCTGATTCTTAATAACCAAAGGACAGTTTTGGAGGGTTAGTTTGATTGATTACAAAGCCAAAATAATTGAACATGAACCCACCTCAACACAAGAGTATAGAAATACAAAGGAAACCACATTATGCCAAATCTGCGCATCCAATTCAGACGGTGCAAAATGAGGAAAACCATTATTTCGAGGAAGAGTATATAGATGATTAGGAAGCAAGAGTACAAATACCCCTGCTTCGAGGGTTGGTGAAGGAAAAGCATAAAATCTATCCCTACTCTATCACTTAGATGACATCCCTACATTAATGGGTAAGCAATTCAAATCAAGAGGGAAAAGGTGTCAGTCGTGGAGTCTTCCTAAGAAGTCTGTACACTGTCAAGATGGACTGTAAAGCCACCATCACAAGAAAGAGCTTGTTCTGGGATGCTCCCTCTCCAAAGGCAAGAAAGATGTGGGTGCTTTCCCTAATTTCAACAATCAGTTATCCACAGGTAGTTTTCCCACAATGGACTGCTTTACACCTATTCCACAATGGGTATGGTCATGAGTGTATTTCTCCATGCACATCTTTTGCAACAATTCGCACTTGATTCCCATGTCTTCTCCCATATCAAACCAAAGTCTTTCCTTTATCGCCTTTGAGTCATACGATTGAAACTTCTTCTCTCCTTGCCTAGCTGCTAAAATAAAGACATTACTTAGCCTTTAAGAACGCTTCTCCACCTGCAATACAAAATGTGGGAAAGAACAGCTTTCACGGTGCACAAGAAATTCAGAACATTTGTTCTAAAGTGAGCGTTGACAGGGGTTGCATTTCAGGCCTACCACTTTGGTTAACATAAGAACATATCACTTAAGCATTTCGAATTCATGTAACTATATTACATTCTGGCTAACACATTTACCTAATTATGGAAATAACTCTTAATAACTCATTTAGTACATGAATATTGCAAAACTTCACAGCACATTTTCTTCATGTTCTACTAGTTACATTCATTTATTATTTGTCAGTAACCTAAAATGCATAAAAAATCTAACACTTTACATTTGCAAGAGCAGGATTATATGTGGGTCACTCTACACATGATTATGAAGCACCCCTACAAATAAGAGTTTGCAATATGAAATCTCCGCGTCAAGTGCAACCAAACATTCTTTTCATATTTGTACTTTATTGCAGAACCAAATCTATGGTTCTCTCTGCAGTTAGAAAGTCTTATGATTCTTACATCAGCAGTGTATCATAGTGGGATTATTTAGGTTAGTCTTAATGTCTTAGAAGCTCAGTAAGGGAGCACCAGCACTAAAATAATATGCATTTTATGTAAAACAGTTGAAGATCATGGCCTTTGGCCCCCTAACAAAACCCCCTGATCTGTCTATTAATCAAGTTTACTTTTCATCGTGGATTCTAGGAAAAAGTTAAATATAGAGCAAAACCTTTCATGATTCCAGTCAGTATCATAACTAATTAATGTAAATGTACAGGAATTTATATAGCGCAAATCACCGAGCGGTTTCTACGCGCTTGCTTAGGGAACCCGTCCTGGTATTCCCCTGTGAGATAACCCCGGCAGGGTATCCGCAAGGTGAAAGCCAGGCATCCCGCCGCGAGGGGCCGTTGTGGAGATTAAGCAAGCTATTGCCCAGAGTCGCAGAGTGTGAACCCGTGAATCGAGTAGGCACCGGAGCGAGAATTGTCGAGTCCATGGACATTTTATTTTAGGACTCAAGACCCCGCCGAGCCGGAAGTTGAACCCTGGTCCCGGGCTGACCTCTGCTTCCAGGTCTGCCTCCTCTAACCAGTGAGCCACACTTCTCCACTATTTGGAGTGCTACTATTTATTCTGGTTGTGCATCTTAGCTTTATACCTTTGCGTTGTGGAGTAGTACACTAACGGTTTGTGAGCTTCAGGTTTTGCATATCGGTGACATTTGTTTGATTACACATAATGTCAGAAACTGCTAAACTTGTAAACAACTCCAACAGGAGAGATGTAGGATTCCACACTCCCCATTTCCACTGTCAACCAAACACAGTTGCAATATGCTGGTTTGCAGTAGACGGGAAAAAGGGGAATGGGATAATAGAGGGATATAACAGAGGCACTGGAAATAATCACTCTGATTTGTCAGTTCTGCTGGCCACGGACGTCAAATCTCATAGCATTTATCTAAAATAGATAAGGCAATTGGTGCCCACTGTCAGGTCCCAGATTCTTCGCAGAGGCAGAACTGATGCTGGCTCCCAATGCCCTATCCCCAGTGACGCCGCTACATGAGCAACGGCACCAGAGACAGGGAAAGGGGAAGTGGACAGAAAAGAGAGACACTCCAACGACAACTGGCACCCACTAGTCCTTCTATTTTCTATTGGTGGGCAGGACTGCACTTGGGTTCCTAATGCACAGAGAAACAAGAGAAAGACAATGCAGAAACTCCAACTACGCTTCCAGGGCATATAATACTCAAATCTAGTTTATCCTACCAGTTGTCTTTAGAGCCTTGCCCCTCTCTGTATGTGGTTGCGAGTGGTTACCATTGAAGGAGTGGACAATACTGAAAAAAGGAGAACACCCCGTTAGTAACTAAATTTGAGGGAATGTTCCCTGACACAGAACCCAGTATTCCCTCGCCTACCTTCTTCAATGATAACGTTGCTTTCAAGTGGGAGTCTGTTCACAAGTACTTGTAATTGGTCATGCAGTTCATGGAGACAGTCTTGGACACTTGGAAGATGCGCGCAAAAAGGAACCGGGAAGGAGAGAGAGGAAGGGAAGAGAGGGGGCAGCGCAATGGGGGAACTCTGGGGAGCCTAGAATGTCTTCCAAGGAGATTGGAAAGGTCTTACTTGGTCCTCCGGTGGATGCCGGCTTGCTGTCACTGACGTTCGCAGCCTTGTCTACACTGAAGAGATGGAACTGCAAAGTTGAGGATAAATCTCCTCAGGAAATGTCCAGAAAGTCTTTCTCACACAAGAACTCCTCAGACTCTTGCTAGAATTGCTGTCAAAGTGCAACCTGCTCTCGACGGTCTTTTCTTCATTGAAACGTCGAAAGACGAGAACCTTTCACAGTCACGGTTCTCACAGCTTACACCCAACTTCGACTCTGAACTAAGATATTCAGGAACGGGACTATGAATTATTCTCACAGAAAACACTGAAACTCGAAATTCCTGTGAGCGCCTTGAATTACAGCCACTCACGGTCAAGTCTATTTTGAAGTGCGCAGTTCTCTGCGCTCACGCTCTTCAAGATTACTGGAGACTAGAACGTCGCCGATATGTCACCACGGCAATAGCGGCGACCATCTTGAATTCCCCAACTAATTCGAATTTACCCAGAAGCTCCAACCTAGGTTTCACCACAACCCTGGATGTCTTCTTGGAGCGGAAATGTCCTGTGTTGCATAGAGAACTGACTGAATGATTCCTGACACCCATGAATTATTTTGCCTCTAATTCTTGACATGTATGTAGGCTACTATACAGATCATCTCTCTAGCTGTGACCCTCTTGTAAAGTAGAATATCAGATAGTTCTGAAAATACAGAAAAGTTTATTGTAGTTTGTCCTTCTATCCCTTTTCTTTTCATTGATATTTTGTGGACTTTTGCACACTTTTACTACGGAAGACATTCCTGAGCAAAATGTAAGTGAGTAAAAATGCCCCTCTCCCAAACAATCCCCTTATGAGTCGGTACAAAGAAATACACTCAAATATTATCAAACAATTGCAGATGAATATCACTTTTACTGTAATGAAAACACATGCATATATGCAAGAAATTACCTGTTTTTTAAATTAGCAAGACAATCTAAGTGACCTCTGATAACCCAATTACTGATCCCCTCTTGATAGGTTTTCAACTAACGGACGTCATATGGATTCATATGTATCCTCACGTTGTGCCGTTGCCAGTTAAGTTCTTCATTGCCATTAATAACCATATAAATTGATACTTGTATAGCGCACTACGAACCCCCAAGGTGGAGGCCAGGCATCCTTAGCGTTGTGGGGGCCGTTGTGGAGATTAAGCAAGCTATTGGCCAGAGTTGCAGAGTGGGATTCCATGATTGGAATAGGCACCGAGGCGAGAATTATCAGGTCCGTGGAATTTATGAGCCCAAGACCCGCCGAGGCAGGGAATTGAACCCTGGTCCCGGGCTAGACCTCTGCATCAGGGTCTGCTGCTCTAACCATTGAGCCACACTTCTCCATAACCTGTTTGCCCACACCTGCATTAATTGGATTGTTGTTTTGCCCTCCGTAGAATATTTTCTACTATTCTGAAGTCTGAATTAGTTAAATGTGTGAAATTAGTAAATTGTAGGGTTATTAGAACCGTGGCATTATTAGGTACTATTTGATCATTAGGCTTTTATCAGTTTTAATATAATGTTGTGTATCTTTAACTGTAGTTACACTATCAACCCTTGATGCGTTCATATGAATTTCTTAAAAGGAGTTTTGTGAGTGGAAATATACAACATGAAACAATTGTGTTACATTGTTGAGTACAGTAATAATACTAATTGAATTATCAAGACCTTAAATGCAAAGTACCATTTGTAAACATTTTAAACATCTTAAGCTTTACGGATCCTATCCATTAACATTAGGTAACATGTATTAAAGTATTTTACTAGTTCAGAAATGTCTTAAATTGTAGTTAAAGTTTTTTTCTAGTTCATGACTTCTCAAACTGAACAGTCTCTGGACATAAATGTTAAAAATCCCTTCCTTCCTGGTTTCATTCTTATATTACTTTTCTGAACATGAAAAGACTTCTTCTGGAATGCAAGGTGTCTTGAAACAACTTTCCTCAAGTTATTGTGTTTTGCAGAAAGCAAGCTCTAGGCTGAAGCCAATAATATCTTAATTGGCTTGCAAGGATTTGGTGGAACACAAATAAATTTGTATTAAACATCAAATATGGCAGTAGCTGTTCCCAATTGGCATTAGAGTTCATGAATTTTGGGCAATATAGTTCATTACCAGTGTATCCTCCAAGAAGCAAAACCTTTTGCAATACTGACTAACATTTGTTATCCAGCTTTAGCATTTCCTTCCTTAAACTGAAGCCCTGAAAGTATGATGCATTTGGCCCTGCAGAGTACCAGAAAGTAAGCCTGGACTCAATGACACAAAGATTCTGTATATCAATCTATACTTGAAACCCTGCTAATGTAAGAAATATACCAAATGTCAAGTGAACTCAGGTGTCACTCAACCATATATAGTAAGTCTCTGATACTGAAAAAAATGTAGCACCAATATCTTCCATAATATATACACAAATTTATATATGTCCCTTTTTTTTCCCTGGGAAACCACCATTTTAATGCGGGCATCACCACTCATGACCGTTACCACGAAGCCATTACCACGCATAATTCTATTACTTTACCACGCATGTATTTACAACAAATTTAATTCTAAAGACATATGCGCGGTAAAGGTTTTAAAAGTAAGTATAATTTATTTCATTTCGTAAAGCCATGAATGGTAAAGGCATGTAAGGTTTTACAGGTAAGTACAGACAAGTATTAAGTGTGATATATTTGATATAGCTATATTCATTCACCCAACTCTACTGCTCAATCGCAATAGATCTCAGAAAGGAGAAACCAAATCCATTTTTAGACAGTAAAGCTTATGGCCTGCAAGTCAAAGAGTTCTCCGTAACAAGGACACACCCACTGAAATCTCTTTTCCGCTACATGGGCAAGCATACAGAACCGAGGTCAGCACTTTTTGACGTTACACAAGATGGAAGCCATAGGATAAACCCGGAGATCAGGGAGGCTCTGTGAGTGAAGAGGCAAGGAATGGACCGACAGGTGTGCCTGCCTGCTCTTTGTTGTCTTCCTGCCAATATGGTTTCTATGAATGTTACAATGCCCTCTGGTCCGGTTACATTTCAACACAGTGATTGATATCATAACTCGGAACACTTCGTGGAGCAACGTGGAGGGCAGTAGGAGAAAAGCAAATGAGTGAGAGCAACGTGAAGCTGGGGTGAAAGCACACCCTTTACAGGTAATCAGTTGTATGCATTGTGTATCAGTGACTCACTTCAGCTGCAGCAGCTTTGTATGAAGTTCTTTTGATCTGCCTGCCTCCAGAAAGGAGGAGTGGAGGCTCTGGATCAGCGTCATGTTGGTGCCCTTTCATGTCAGGCTGTAAAGCTAGCTGCGGGGACAAAGTATAAGCAGGCATAGGCAGCGAGAGGGGAGGAGAGCAACGAGCCCGAGCCCAGCCGGTGTACTCTGGCAAAGCTGCCTGCTCTCCCCCTCATACCTCCAATGCTTGCTATCTACAGCATGGGAACGATAAAAAAAATAGTGTCACAACCATGCTTTATAATTGAGCGCTGTGCCACGCTGTATGTTTCAAATAAAGTGTAGACAAACACAAAGTAGAGAAACGCGTTCCCGCTGGGCTGAAATTTAAAGAGAAAGCGCCCGCTGTCTGGGCATGCTGTGTGATAAAGTGTGGCAGGGCGTGCTGTATGTACAAAAGAAAGCATCTGCAAATGGTGACTTTTAAAGTGAAAGCAGCATGCACAAATAAAAAAAAGCCACCTGCCCGTGCTTTGAGTGAGCACCAACCTCTATGTACAAAATAAAGTGTCGAAAAAAGCAAACTGCACAGACACGTTCCCTCTGAGCTGAAATTTAAAGTGAAAGCACCCATGCTGTAGGATGAAGCGCTAAAGCATAAAGAACCAAGGCAAATGGAACCAGAAAGGGTGCAGAAGTGGGACAGCGTGTACTGCCTGCAACAGCAGGCAGGACAAAGTAGTTTAAGTAAATAGTGCTAGAAGCTGTAATTAACAGTTACAGAGTAACAACACAAGTAAGAGGGCCAGTCCACGTGAGAGGTTACAAAAGGAGAAAATGTGGTACTAAGGAGGGACTACTAAATCTAATCACAGATCAAAAGCAACCATTTAGAAAGGACTGTAACAGGAGCCAATTGAAAAGATGGGCGGAGGTTCAAGCCCATACCTGAATACAGCATGTCTCGAAGAGACAGCGCAAGCCACACCTAGGCGAGACCTAAAAAGGCCCTAGATGGAGCTATGATAGTCGAAAGAAAAATAAAGCTAAAGACCGATGTCAGGCAAATGATGAGGCAGGAAAATCTGCGGTGCTCAGGTTGGAAAGGAAAAATGCAAACATAGTACGCGTAAATAAAAAAACTAATACATTCAACAAAGGACACCATTTTTAAGAAAACAAAATGTTCATAGCAGTTACCAGGATCTAATGTTGGAGTTTAATTATAAGTGAGAAACACACTCCGTACCATCATGCCACAGCCCATACCATCAGAAGAGAGAGATGAAGTTAACAATATGGGGATTATACTTGCCAATTTTAAATTTTAACCACGCAAATGCCTTTAGCAACCATGCCTTTACAACTAACCTTTTGTGGTATATGCATATGTGGTAAAGGCATCTGCATTGTAAAAAACATTACGATGTAAATAATTGTGTAGTAATGATACATGCATGGTATTGACAGCCTTGTAGATGCATGTGTTGTATTGCATGCCTGGATCTGTCATACAACCCTTTTTACTGGCAAGTCAAAATGCTCTTCGTGTAATGATTTTAGTGCAGATAGCGCAGTCCTTCCAGAAATATGCTAATGTACAGTAATACTTAAAAACATTGATATAACCAAGGTTGACAAACCATATTCTATACGCCAAAAAAAACATTACTACATATTTTAGGTTTTATGTAGAGCAAATCAATATGCAGCCATTTGTGTGTTGTCAAAGTTTCGACCCAGTTACTATTTAATTAGTCTGATCAGGACTCTGGCCATCTGTCTATGCACCTGGAAATAAAAAGAGGGCTCCCAGTAATGTACATGGAATGTAAATGTGAACAATCAATTTATATGTAGCTGATTTAAGTAAATACCTCACAAAATTATCTGAAGGCATGAATGATGTATCCATAGAGTGCGCATCCAGCAACTTCCAAAGGCTAATAGATCTGCATCTCACTACAATTTTCTTTTCCAAGAGTGAATATTTTTTCTTTAAATAATGAAACATACACTTAAAACAAAGAGCAAAGAAACAGGCTGCAAAACGGCATACCCACGAAGTATGTCGCGGTCCAGTTCTTGTGCACTTTTAAAACACGGATGGGCTTTTTTCTATTTAAGCACTAGCGCATACACATGCAGACTGCTGCAAAAAATGACAGAAGTATTGAATGTCTACTGTAATCTGACAATCTGCCCAGCACGGTATAATCCTATAATCAGGTGCTTGCACTTACTGAATGGAACAGCTTAATTTTTCTCTATATGTGAACCATGAATAGAGCACTGCAAAGAGTTACATGTCAGCTCTACACTGCTAAATAAATTCAGAGAGGTCAATGAGTCTTATGTAAAAGATAGTACAGATGTCATAAACATTGTGGAAGGCACTATATTCAGCCATGAACAACATATTCTGGTAACTTTGGATGTAGAATCCCTCTGTACAAATATTCCACCACAAGCTGCCCTTGAAACACCACAGAAAGTGATCATTAAAAGTAATAAGATTACTGGCGGCCATTTAATTCATCCTACAGCTAACAGACCTAGCATTGTCAAAAAAAGTACTTTATCTTTAACAATCAGCTTCTTTCACTCCTCACAGCAAATATGTATGTTGGGGAATTTGAATCTAATTCCGTATTGAAGAATGGCAATCCCTACAGACAAAACATTTATGGATGTAAGAGATGCATAGATGGCATTTTTCAAATTTGTTATGGTAATAAGAAACTTGAGGTATTCTTTGAGTGGTTTTGAGTAGATCTTAAATTTACAGTAGCACGGAGGAAATCAATTACCTAGAGCTCATGATCAAACACAACCAAAAGTTACTCCACACAACTGTATATAAGAAGCCCAGACCCCAATTCACTATTACTGCATTACAGTTATCACCCAAGGGCACTGAGGGAAACAAAGGCCATGCTAACATCGAAGTGAGGTAAGATGCTAGATCGAGGGTGCTACGCTATTGAAACGCTACACTGAAGCTGGACACACTGAAGACGACAATAAGCTGCAAGTTGCAGGTGTGATTAAATTGAACTTCAGGGGAGGAACTATTGCTTCCATATGGTCAATCAGAGAATGCAATGGTTTGACTTTTCAGACTACATCAAGAGGACTGTGTTCATTTTGAATGATGTATTGCTCCAGGCACTTATGTAAGGATGTTGAGTGATGACCTTTGTGCATGTATATCCTATACTAGACACTGAGGATTGATAGACCGACCATGCACATTCATTGGTTCCTAGTGTAGAATATTGATATTCAGTGCTATTGTTATGCATCACCTTATTGGTGACTCTCCATAGAGTACACACATTTCTATTGCAATCTTATATCCCTCATCGAAGAAAAGAGATAAATGTTTCTGAAAGGTTACCTCATTGTGAAGGCTTATGCAATAGAAAATGGCTGCCTTTACAGAGGGACAGTGACACTGACGCCCCACGTGGGATACGCTTCTGGCAGAAACTATCTTCTAATGAGAGGTCATCAAACGAAGAGCCACACTTGCTCCTTTTCAGCATGTTTTTATTATGTAAATCACTAGTCTATTTGTAACAAAGCAATTTTGCATCCACTCTTGAGGAGACAGGACACAGTGTCGTACCTGAGTCTTTCTGGATTTATTTTGTTGCATAAAGAACTTTTTTTGCAGTGATAGGTTCCCGCTTGATGTATGGAGATGAATTTGGCTGTTTCATTGAGTAAGGGCAAGTACGAGGGAAGCATAATATATCAGAAATTACACCCATTTGAGCAACGAGAAACTCTAAGATCTTAAAACTGCTTTGAAGCACCAGAAATGGAAGGGACCTTAGGGAGTAAAGGGGCATGCTGAGTGGGAAAGAAGCATTCGACCTCCCAGGTGGAAATACTGAACAGCATAGACAATGCACATGACATACCGTGCCTGCTTCTAAGCACTGCTATCGGACACAAAAGAAAGACCAGAGTCTGGGAGGGGGAAAGCAGAGTTATAGATATTGTGACCGCATTGTGATCAGTCTGAGAAAGCAGAAACAACACTGTACAGCGGGAGCTGTAATATGTATCACAGTGCAAACCTGACAAAGCAGTCGCCGGAACAGGTAGCCCTGGACAGTATTGAGCCCTCACCTGGATATGTAATTAGATTTTTGAGTGTATAATTTACAATGTACACGTGAAACTACAAGTCCCAGACTCCAATGGTGTTCACTAAAACAACAGGGCTGACTGATGGTATTGTATTGCCATGCCGCACAATGCAACTTCCTTTGAAGTGCGTCAACAACTTTGTTATTAAAACTACTGATACACCTTTGTTATCACTCTTTTTCATTCTTATCTGGTGGGTATCGCGTTCATCTCATGGTTGGTCCAGAAACTGCTTCTGCCAAACAATAGTAACTTCCTGACCAAGCAGGCCTGAGAAACAGCCCTTGGCTCAACCGGCACTGCAGACTCCGGTCCAGGCTGCGGCCTGCCGGCCAGCTGTCCTCTGCTTCAGGCGGCCGCTGCAACCGGTCAGTGACTATATGTTGGTGACAACCAGTCACTGGCTGTAGCACTCTCCCTAGGCCTGGCTCTGAAATAATTTGCTGGCGGGCGGAGGCCATAGATATAATTTAGTCCCCCCACAGTGTAGGCGGCCTGGACGATCAGATACAGGCAGCAGCGCTGCGAGCCAGTCGAGCACCATGATTGCCACAGTCGGCGCCACCTGCAAATCAGTGGGAAGCCGACCAGTCGTCCTCCTTCCTCACAAAATTTAACTCCCCACACTCTGACAGCAGGACGTGAAGTCATATCCACTTGCAGCGCCACGGAAATAAAGTTGTGTCACAATCTAACTGGGGCAAGCCCACCTGTCTCTGTAATAGCTATTCGGAACTACCTGGCCTGGCCATGATGTCAGCTGTCTGCCCCAGAGCGCCAATGAAATCACAAAAGATAAATTGTAGCAGCACTGAGCCTGCTCAGCTGCTGGGAGTGTTCCAAGCCTGCGGGAGCAGCCCCCGCAGTCCACAGGTGTGTGCTGCCAGCTGCCACATACACTCATTTTGCAACGCTGTCTGTGACAGCATGACCATGCATTTCAGTGGGCTGATGCGGGGCACCACACTGAAATGCGTAAGTCTAACGCCTGATGCGTGGTACTTAGCAGGACTGATGTGATAGGACTGAAATAGAACATAGCCCATCTGTCTTTTGTTTAACAGTGCACAAGAAATAGACCGCTACATCCTTCGTGGGTATGCGATTATGCAGCCTGTGCCTTTGCCATTTGTTTTGAGTGTAAGTTTCATTATTTCAAGAAAACAATATTCACTTTTAATTGAAAAGGTTGTGTAGTAAGATGCTGACATATTAGCCTTTGAAAGCTGCTGGAAGTGCACTCTTCACATTGATCATACGTGCCTATTGATAATTCCTTGAGATATGCATCTGTAGCCTGTGCATATCTTGATTGTTAAAAAATGCAGAAAACAAGAACCCCCTGAATAGAAAATTATTCAATTCCTAGGACAGGGAAAACAAATTACGTGTGTCAAATACTAGGCAATTATTAAAAAAAAAGGGGGGGAACAAGTAGATAAGGGAAGACACATAGGAATCAATGATTTATAAAAACATTATATTTTTAATGAATTCTTCATAGGAAATTGTTCTTTTATCTGAATATGCAACATACATATAAATACATAAATGAAATAAAACCGTTGTTTGAAGGACAACCACAACATTTTTTTATAAAAATATCTATTAATACAGAGGCACTAATGTAATCACATGAGTGCCTGTGTATTAATAGATATTTTTATAAATTAATTTATTTGACTAATTGCCTAGGAGTTGACACATGTAATATCTTGATTGTTCACATTTACATTCCATGTGCAATACTGAGGGCCCTCTTTTTATTTCCAAATGTGTTGACATATGGCCACAGTTCTGATCCGACCTATTAAATATTCTTCACTGAACTTTGTTTTCCAACAAATGGGTGCATTTCCTTAAAGGAAATTCACAT
Source organism: Lissotriton vulgaris (assembly GCF_964263255.1). NCBI lineage: Eukaryota > Metazoa > Chordata > Amphibia > Caudata > Salamandridae > Lissotriton > Lissotriton vulgaris. The sequence continues at coordinate 977,499,120 of NC_141689.1, forward strand.
ATGTTTATTTACTTTATTTAAAAGGTTTTATATAGCGCTGGCTAGACCCGAGGGTATCAGAGCGCTTTACAATGGTTAGGCGAGGTCAACAATTGCAATATAACATTGGAATAGAAAGGTAAAGTGTAGGACAGTAAGAACAATATGCATAGGACAATTATAACATGGGCAAGAAAAAGAAGAAATATAGTTAGGCCCTAACAAGTATTGGATAATTAAACTAAGGTGGGAGGTCAGGGATGAGGTGGGGTGGGGAATACGAAAGAAGGAGGGTACTGAGGAGGGTGATGGGAGAGGCGATAGCATGCAGGAGTAGACAGTAATTATAAGGGAACTGGAGGGGGAGGTTATAAGTATATGAAAAAATGAGTAGGGGGGAGTGAGTCGGGTATAATGGGGCGGGAATATAGTACAGTCGGGAGCAGGTTGAGACACCATGCTAGGCGTCAATGGTTAAGGACCCCAGTTTGTTGAGAAGGTGCAGCTAGAGGTCTTTATTGAAGCTGAGGTAGGAGGGGTTGCAACGTAGATCTTTAGAGAGTGAGTTCCAGATAGTAGGTGCATTTCCGGAGAAGGAGCGTGATTGAGTAGATGTCTTGTTTAACAAAGGAGAAACTAGTATGAGAGCATTGGTGCTCCTCATTGCTCTAGAGCAGCACGCTTTGTGGAGTTTATCTGAAAGATACAATGAAGTGTGATGATGCAATGCTTTATGTGTAACGCAAGTGGTCTTGTAGGTGGATTTGCCTTCAATGGGAAGCCATTTGAGACCTTTGAAGACTGGGGAGATGAGGTCAAACCATCTACAATCAGTAGTAAGCCTGGCCGCGAGGTTGAGGACTGATTTAATTGGGGCTAAGTGGACTTTTGGTGTTCCAGAGACAGTGGCATTACCATAGTCCAATTAAGACAATACCAGTGATTGAACAACTAATTTAAAGTGATCAGCGGGAATGAAGGGTTTAATTTTCTTGAGGTGATGAAGAGTGAAGAGAGCTCCTTTAGCCTAATTTTTTATGTGGGGAGTAAGGCTGAAGTTCTGGTCAATGTTAATTCTGAGGGATTTAACTGAGTTAGAAGTGGAGAGAGAGCAGTTGGGACTTTTATGGTCAGAGATCCAGTGATGAATGGGGTGCCGGTTGTTTTTAGGAGCGAAGAGAATGATTTCCTTTTTTTGGGGTTGATTTTAAGATGATTGTAATTGAACAAGTGTAGAATCTTAGGGCATCATTGAGGTGTAGAATGTCAGCTAGGGATTTAATCCTATAGTAAAGTTGGGTATTATCAGCTTAGAGGTGGAAGTTAATTCCTGCTTGCTTAAGAATGAGGGTGAGGGGTTCCATGAAGAGGTTGAATAGGGACGGTGAGAGAATAGAACCCTGAGGGGCACCCAAGGAGACAGGAATAGGTTTAGAGAGGCAATTGCTAATTTTACTTTGTTGGGTTCTGTTTTGAAGGAATGAGGTGTACTGTTTGAGGACAGGACCATTGAAGCCGAAACGATCTTTGAGGGTATTGAGTAAGGCGGAGTGGTTAACAGTATCAAAAGCAGCAGAGAGGTCAAGGAGAATGAGAACGAGAAGCCCCCCCCTTGTCAAAGGATTGGTGGATGTCATCAATAACGTTGCAGAAAAGGGGGTGGTGATGAACAGAGTGTCTGAATTAAGCAGACCACTCTTACCCAGTCCAAAGATCAGGGCTTGATCCATCACCGTTATTTATCTCACTGCACCATCCCAGCTCAGAACCTGGCTATATGCAAATCAGTCTGTCCCTGGCCCAGTGCATCATGGGAACAGGGCAGACTAAACTACCAAGCCAATTCATCACCAGAAAGGAGACAAGCTACCGGGGACCGGTTTCTGGCATTTCAGCCGTCTTCGGCCCGGCTTGCTTGAATCCTGATGGTGCAGTGAGAAAGGGACTCATGTCTGAGTATACCCTGCCACACTTATAGTGGCCAAAAACGATTCAGAAAAGGGGGTGGTGATGAACAGAGTGTCTGAATTAAGCAGACCACTCTTACCCAGTCCAAAGATCAGGGCTTGATCCATCACCGTTATTTATCTCACTGCACCATCCCAGCTCAGAACCTGGCTATATGCAAATCAGTCTGTCCCTGGCCCAGTGCATCATGGGAACAGGGCAGACTAAGAGTGGATAGTGGTGAGGTGCGAAGGAAGTCTGGGCGAGCCTGGGGAGGCAGGGATACCGCTTCTCCCCAGGATCACTGGAATAGCGGAGTAAGGAGTAGGAGAATCAGTAGTCAAGGCAGTAGGGTGGTAGGTATTATTTGGGGCCAGGAGGTCCAAGGAGGAGAGATGCTCGAAGGCTTGAGATGGTCTAAGCGAATAGTTACCTGGCGGTGGTCCACCTGAAGAAATATTGCAAGCGGTGGTACTCCCTTGTTGAAGGAATGTAGTGCTAGTTTGTAAGGAGCTCATGGTATGGGTATGATTGGCGAGATTAGAAGTGAAGAGGGTGTTGAAGTCTTTCCTTGGAGATGAAAGAGACAAGGCGAGGGGAGAGAGGGTTTGGGTGGCTAAGTATGAGGTGGAAATGTCAAGCGAAAGAGAGGATGCTAAGGGGGCGGAAGGATCAAAGGTCTGGTATTGGGAAGCTTCATAAGTAGTAGCAGGATCCGGGAGCGGAGGGGTTGGTGTCAATAGGAGCGGCGCCGGGAGGACTTTCTGTGATTGCGAGGCTGAAGGGGTATGGGAAGGAGTAGATAATAGATAGGATAAGGTGCTGAAGTGGTGCTCAAAGAAGGTGAGATGGTTATCAGTGGCTTGTATGAGGATATTTCCGGATTTGAAAATAGAGATGTCTATATCGCCTTGAAAAGTGGAAGAAGGAGTGGTGGACAATTTCAAACCATATGGGATTTTGCAAGATTTTGTTATGGGGAGGTGGCGGAGGTAGATGCTTTTCCATTTAGAGTGGCGTTTGGAGTAAAAGATGTAGTTGGATTTAATAATGGAGGTGAGGGTAAGATAGTTATCAACGAATAAGGTTTCTTGGTGACGTAATAATAGTTTGCGTTTAAAGTTCTTCTTAGCATTTTTTGAGAGGTTGGGAGGGTAAAGGATGGTCCAAGAGTTGGGGCCATGCCTAGTGGTGAGTGTATCCGGTGCTGTAAGGGTATGATTGAGGGGAGGCGTGGTAATTCAACAAGGATGAACAAGGGGAAAGAGCAGGTTGTGCAGGCGGTAAGTTGGAGAGAGGCGCAGGGGGGAAGAGTGGAACGAGGGGGCGGAAGAAAAAGTCAGTGAGTGGGAAATAAGCCTCAAAGCCAGGGCAAGGGCCTTGCCTAGAGATGGCTAAAGAGGGGGGCGTTGGGGAGATGAAATAGTGGTCAACCGGTAGGGGAGACCAAACAATAGAGTGAAATTGAAGGAGCAAGAGAAGAGAAGAGTAGGAGGGAGGGAAACGATGATGAGAAAACTGATCAGATTAGTACTAAGAGGCAAAGTGCTACGTGTTATTGTGTGGCTAATTTAAGAGCCGGCACAGCAACATAAAATAGAAGCAACAGAATGATGTAGATCAAATTGGGTGCATGTAGAGCATAAGATAAAATACCGATAGTGTGGCAGCAGGCGAAGAAACATTTGAACTATAAAAGCTTCAAAATGTGGTAGATCAATGTGGAGGCACAAGTCGTAATAGGTTAAAAACACCAAGAGGCAATTCAGGAGGCAAATTACAGATTGCCAAGCAGCAGGTACGGAAACATTTAAAATATTAAGGTGTCAAAAAGAGGTAGATAATTTAGGGAGCACATAGCACCTTAGGTTTAAAGCATAATGGAGCATTCCGGAAAAGCAATACAGATTATTTAGCAGCAGGTAAAGAAACGTTTGAGGTAAAAAGCCTCCAGAAGAGGCAATTGGTTTGAGTGAGCTACGTCATCAACTTCGGGCAATAAATGTTGCTTCATGTTGACACGTATACCTTAAAAGCAGAGGTCCCCTCTTATTTGCTATGCCAAATGCTTCTCTCTTTTATAGCTGGAAGCCTAATCTCTCATGCGTCCCAGAGAATGCCATATCAGATGGTGGAGAAGGACGGGGATGCCCAGAATGGTGGTGTCGATCAGCAGCAGAGAATACGAAGGACTGCATACCAACGCCAGAGGATTGAGTGACATCTCGGGATAGGGCACAACATCAAGCAGTATAAAGAATAAACTACAAGCCCTAACAGATAAAGAAGAAGAGGAAAGTGCAGGACACAATGCGAGTGCAAAATGATATAATGACATGCATTAAAAGTTCACATTTATGGTTCAAGAATATGTTGCTTTCAGTATGCCAAAATGCCCTATCTGCTGAGGTTAATCTTTTTATGAGACAGGAATCTGTATTTTCTGTGGGTTAATTCAAACCGTATAACCTATTTTGGAGTAACTTCTAGTTTTGAGTCTCTTTGGTTTTCACCAGATGTACCTTTACATCACAAGTAACCTGCTGTTACTGGGGCACCCTAGATTGCACTTCTGCTACTGGACATTGGAAATTGTAAACATGAAGACATTGGAAATTGTAAACATGAAGACATTGGAAATTGTAAACATGAAGACATTGGAAATTGTAAACATGAAGACATTGGGAATAGCAAGCATGTGTACAACAACAGGACTGCCTACTGTACAAGTGTCTAGAATCATTATAAGAAAACATCATCCAAGCATGACTCAACCAATTATATAGATGTTTTTCATTGTGCAACTCTAGAGACCTATTATTATTATTTTTTTAGGTAGTAGTTTGAGTAGAGCAATCCATCCAGTGGTTGGCTGTGAAGATTGAGAAAGCACAAAAATGTGGCCTTGACCCTTTAAAAGCCTGAACTTTGGAGGCGAATTCAGAAGAAAGAGCAATGTAGGTTCAACAGGTGAGCACAGTATGTGGTGTGCTTGGTTATTGATGGAATGCCCAACAATGGTATGTATTAGTAATTTGGCTCCATACAAGGGATGTGTGCTGTTGAAGTTGCAGGATGTAACATTTATGCTAAGACAAGAAGAGCCAGACGTGCCCAATGTGAGCAGCACACATATAAAAGGGCATTGCCATCTTCCAGTAGCTTCTGGAAACTGGCATCTTTTCTAGTCTGGCGCGATATATACATTTCTCTGAAAGCTGTGAGCTCGTGGGTACGTCCTCCAGCTGGGGCAGAACAAAAGGAGGGGAGAATCGAGCATCAGCTGGCCTGAAGATTGAAGCTACAAACACAAATAATGTGGTTTACTTTGATACAAGAGCAATATGGATTTTGTTATGTAGGTCAATAGCACAACAAAAGATCATACAAACAGTGTGATATAACACCTAAACCCTACATGGAGGGAATGTCAAGCTAGGTGCATGAGGTCCATAGGAGGTGAGGTGATGCCAAGGCAGGGGAGGAGTGGTCCCATCTGCATGCCTTCAAGAGAAGAAGAGATGCTTGGTTTTCAACTCTTGCAGAGTTTATATGAGCTAATGTAGGAGGCCAAGATTTAATGGATTTCCATAGTCCAACGTTGAAATGAGGGCCTGTACTAACTTTTTTTCGAGAACATCTCTTTTCATGGAGGGCAACAGTAAAATAGTCGCTTGGAAGTCTTAAGAATGGCCAGGTCATTATTATATTATTTGAGACAACAGAAGAGGACCAATAGACGGCTGCTACAGTGAAGGACCCCTTAGTTGGGGCAGTTGTTTAGGAGACTCTACTTGGTGTTGCTGCTATTGAGATTTAGCCAGTTGAAGTGTGTCTAGGTGTGAAATGCTGCTGTGCAGTGAATGAAGCACTGGCAGAAAGAGCCAGGAGCACAGGGATTTGTTTAAAAAAGTAGAGAAAGGTCTTATCCATGATGCAGTCTTTAGAACATATGGTTGAACTTGGAATGAGGGAGACTAGTTGTTTTTTTGCCAATTTGACTGATGTTGAACCACATATGAAATATACAAATCCTTCTTCAGTATATAGATATAAAAAGAGTTCCTTATTCATTCAACTGAACCACAGGATTACTATGCAAACAGCCTTACAAATACCTGGGCCATCTTCTGACTTGGTGGCCCTCCTGGTGCTGTAACCTAGTGGACCGCTGCAAAAATTGCAGTATTCTTTTGTGATGTTACTGAGGCTACAGTGTATCATGGGTCTCTTGTCATTGAAAACAGCCTCGAAAAGAACATGGTTTTTCTCTGGCCGCTTTTACTTGAAGTTCAACGCCATCCACGTGACTGTACATACACTTACGGGGACGCTTGACACTAAAACGGACATACCTGGCCAAGAGAAAGAGGCACAACAGCGTAGCGGACCTCCAGCCCTCCTTTCCAGCCCACTCCTCGCCGCACCCGCTTCGCGGGTGCCGCCTCGTCGGAGGGCGCTGGGAGCAAATCATCAGCTTGGAGGTAACTTCAACACAGGAGCGAAGCAGGAAGGCGGTGAGAGGCGCGAGGCACCAGCGGGGCTGCGAGCGTGCGGGGACTTCATTTCCCAGAAGTCCCTGCAAGACCGACGTATAGCTTCCGGTCCGCTCTCCCTGCTGGCCCGCCCATCAAAGGAACTTAAAAGCGTTTCCTGCCCTTTAGCGAGCGGGACGCTTGACACTAAAACGGACATACCTGGCCAAGAGAAAGAGGCACAACAGCATAGCGGACCTCCAGCCCTCCTTTCCAGCCCACTCCTCGCCGCACCCGCTTCGCGGGTGCCGCCTCGTCGGAGGGCGCTGGGAGCAAATCATCAGCTTGGAGGTAACTTCAACACAGGAGCGAAGCAGGAAGGCGGTGAGAGGCGCGAGGCACCAGCGGGGCTGCGAGCGTGCGGGGACTTCATTTCCCAGAAGTCCCTGCAAGACCGACGTATAGCTTCCGGTCCGCTCTCCCTGCTGGCCCGCCCCCCGCCCATCAAAGGAACTTAAAAGCGTTTCCTGCCCTTTAGCGAGCGGGACGCTTGACACTAAAACGGACATACCTGGCCAAGAGAAAGAGGCACAACAGCGTAGCGGACCTCCAGCCCTCCTTTCCAGCCCACTCCTCGCCGCACCCGCTTCGCGGGTGCCGCCTCGTCGGAGGGCGCTGGGAGCAAATCATCAGCTTGGAGGTAACTTCAACACAGGAGCGAAGCAGGAAGGCGGTGAGAGGCGCGAGGCACCAGCGGGGCTGCGAGCGTGCGGGGACTTCATTTCCCAGAAGTCCCTGCAAGACCGACGTATAGCTTCCGGTCCGCTCTCCCTGCTGGCCCGCCCCCCGCCCATCAAAGGAACTTAAAAGCGTTTCCTGCCCTTTAGCGAGCGGGACGCTTGACACTAAAATGGACATACCTGGCCAAGAGAAAGAGGCACAACAGCGTAGCGGACCTCCAGCCCTCCTTTCCAGCCCACTCCTCGCCGCACCCGCTTCGCGGGTGCCGCCTCGTCGGAGGGCGCTGGGAGCAAATCATCAGCTTGGAGGTAACTTCAACACAGGAGCGAAGCAGGAAGGCGGTGAGAGGCGCGAGGCACCAGCGGGGCTGCGAGCGTGCGGGGACTTCATTTCCCAGAAGTCCCTGCAAGACCGACGTATAGCTTCCGGTCCGCTCTCCCTGCTGGCCCGCCCCCCGCCCATCAAAGGAACTTAAAAGCGTTTCCTGCCCTTTAGCGAGCGGGACGCTTGACACTAAAACGGACATACCTGGCCAAGAGAAAGAGGCACAACAGCGTAGCGGACCTCCAGCCCTCCTTTCCAGCCCACTCCTCGCCGCACCCGCTTCGCGGGTGCCGCCTCGTCGGAGGGCGCTGGGAGCAAATCATCAGCTTGGAGGTAACTTCAACACAGGAGCGAAGCAGAAGGCGGTGAGAGGCGCGAGGCACCAGCGGGGCTGCGAGCGTGCGGGGACTTCATTTCCCAGAAGTCCCTGCAAGACCGACGTATAGCTTCCGGTCCGCTCTCCCTGCTGGCCCGCCCCCCGCCCATCAAAGGAACTTAAAAGCGTTTCCTGCCCTTTAGCGAGCGGGACGCTTGACACTAAAACGGACATACCTGGCCAAGAGAAAGAGGCACAACAGCGTAGCGGACCTCCAGCCCTCCTTTCCAACCCACTCCTCGCCGCACCCGCTTCGCGGGTGCCGCCTCGTCGGAGGGCGCTGGGAGCAAATCATCAGCTTGGAGGTAACTTCAACACAGGAGCGAAGCAGGAAGGCGGTGAGAGGCGCGAGGCACCAGCGGGGCTGCGAGCGTGCGGGGACTTCATTTCCCAGAAGTCCCTGCAAGACCGACGCATAGCTTCCGGTCCGCTCTCCCTGCTGGCCCGCCCCCCGCCCATCAAAGGAACTTAAAAGCGTTTCCTGCCCTTTAGCGAGTGGGACGCTTGACACTAAAACGGACATACCTGGCCAAGAGAAAGAGGCACAACAGCGTAGCGGACCTCCAGCCCTCCTTTCCAGCCCACTCCTCGCCGCACCCGCTTCGCGGGTGCCGCCTCGTCGGAGGGCGCTGGGAGCAAATCATCAGCTTGGAGGTAACTTCAACACAGGAGCGAAGCAGGAAGGCGGTGAGAGGCGCGAGGCACCAGCGGGGCTGCGAGCGTGCGGGGACTTCATTTCCCAGAAGTCCCTGCAAGACCGACGTATAGCTTCCGGTCCGCTCTCCCTGCTGGCCCGCCCCCCCGCCCATCAAAGGAACTTAAAAGCGTTTCCTGCCCTTTAGCGAGCGGGACGCTTGACACTAAAACGGACATACCTGGCCAAGAGAAAGAGGCACAACAGCGTAGCGGACCTCCAGCCCTCCTTTCCAGCCCACTCCTCGCCGCACCCGCTTCGCGGGTGCCGCCTCGTCGGAGGGCGCTGGGAGCAAATCATCAGCTTGGAGGTAACTTCAACACAGGAGCGAAGCAGGAAGGCGGTGAGAGGCGCGAGGCACCAGCGGGGCTGCGAGCGTGCGGGGACTTCATTTCCCAGAAGTCCCTGCAAGACCGACGTATAGCTTCCGGTCCGCTCTCCCTGCTGGCCCGCCCCCCGCCCATCAAAGGAACTTAAAAGCGTTTCCTGCCCTTTAGCGAGCGGGACGCTTGACACTAAAACGGACATACCTGGCCAAGAGAAAGAGGCACAACAGCGTAGCGGACCTCCAGCCCTCCTTTCCAGCCCACTCCTCGCCGCACCCGCTTCGCGGGTGCCGCCTCGTCGGAGGGCGCTGGGAGCAAATCATCAGCTTGGAGGTAACTTTAACACAGGAGCGAAGCAGGAAGGCGGTGAGAGGCGCGAGGCACCAGCGGGGCTGCGAGCGTGCGGGGACTTCATTTCCCAGAAGTCCCTGCAAGACCGACGTATAGCTTCCAGTCCGCTCTCCCTGCTGGCCCGCCCCCCGCCCATCAAAGGAACTTAAAAGCGTTTCCTGCCCTTTAGCGAGCGGGACACTTGACACTAAAACGGACATACCTGGCCAAGAGAAAGAGGCACAACAGCGTAGCGGACCTCCAGCCCTCCTTTCCAGCCCACTCCTCGCCGCACCTGCTTCGCGGGTGCCGCCTCATCGGAGGGCGCTGGGAGCAAATCATCAGCTTGGAGGTAACTTCAACACAGGAGCGAAGCAGGAAGGCGGTGAGAGGCGCGAGGCACCAGCGGGGCTGCGAGCGTGCGGGGACTTCATTTCCCAGAAGTCCCTGCAAGACCGACGTATAGCTTCCGGTCCGCTCTCCCTGCTGGCCCGCCCCCCGCCCATCAAAGGAACTTAAAAGCGTTTCCTGCCCTTTAGCGAGCGGGACGCTTGACACTAAAACGGACATACCTGGCCAAGAGAAAGAGGCACAACAGCGTAGCGGACCTCCAGCCCTCCTTTCCAGCCCACTCCTCGCCGCACCCGCTTCGCGGGTGCCGCCTCGTCGGAGGGCGCTGGGAGCAAATCATCAGCTTGGAGGTAACTTCAACACAGGAGCGAAGCAGGAAGGCGGTGAGAGGCGCGAGGCACCAGCGGGGCTGCGAGCGTGCGGGGACTTCATTTCCCAGAAGTCCCTGCAAGACCGACGTATAGCTTCCGGTCCGCTCTCCCTGCTGGCCCGCCCCCCGCCCATCAAAGGAACTTAAAAGCGTTTCCTGCCCTTTAGCGAGCGGGACGCTTGACACTAAAACGGACATACCTGGCCAAGAGAAAGAGGCACAACAGCGTAGCGGACCTCCAGCCCTCCTTTCCAGCCCACTCCTCGCCGCACCCGCTTCGCGGGTGCCGCCTCGTCGGAGGGCGCTGGGAGCAAATCATCAGCTTGGAGGTAACTTCAACACAGGAGCGAAGCAGGAAGGCGGTGAGAGGCGCGAGGCACCAGCGGGGCTGCGAGCGTGCGGGGACTTCATTTCCCAGAAGTCCCTGCAAGACCGACGTATAGCTTCCGGTCCGCTCTCCCTGCTGGCCCGCCCCCCGCCCATCAAAGGAACTTAAAAGCGTTTCCTGCCCTTTAGCGAGCGGGACGCTTGACACTAAAACGGACATACCTGGCCAAGAGAAAGAGGCACAACAGCGTAGCGGACCTCCAGCCCTCCTTTCCAGCCCACTCCTCGCCGCACCCGCTTCGCGGGTGCCGCCTCGTCGGAGGGCGCTGGGAGCAAATCATCAGCTTGGAGGTAACTTCAACACAGGAGCGAAGCAGGAAGGCGGTGAGAGGCGCGAGGCACCAGCGGGGCTGCGAGCGTGCGGGGACTTCATTTCCCAGAAGTCCCTGCAAGACCGACGTATAGCTTCCGGTCCGCTCTCCCTGCTGGCCCGCCCCCCCGCCCATCAAAGGAACTTAAAAGCGTTTCCTGCCCTTTAGCGAGCGGGACGCTTGACACTAAAACGGACATACCTGGCCAAGAGAAAGAGGCACAACAGCGTAGCGGACCTCCAGCCCTCCTTTCCAGCCCACTCCTCGCCGCACCCGCTTCGCGGGTGCCGCCTCGTCGGAGGGCGCTGGGAGCAAATCATCAGCTTGGAGGTAACTTCAACACAGGAGCGAAGCAGGAAGGCGGTGAGAGGCGCGAGGCACCAGCGGGGCTGCGAGCGTGCGGGGACTTCATTTCCCAGAAGTCCCTGCAAGACCGACGTATAGCTTCCGGTCCGCTCTCCCTGCTGGCCCGCCCCCCGCCCATCAAAGGAACTTAAAAGCGTTTCCTGCCCTTTAGCGAGCGGGACGCTTGACACTAAAACGGACATACCTGGCCAAGAGAAAGAGGCACAACAGCGTAGCGGACCTCCAGCCCTCCTTTCCAGCCCACTCCTCGCCGCACCCGCTTCGTGGGTGCCGCCTCGTCGGAGGGCGCTGGGAGCAAATCATCAGCTTGGAGGTAACTTCAACACAGGAGCGAAGCAGGAAGGCGGTGAGAGGCGCGAGGCACCAGCGGGGCTGCGAGCGTGCGGGGACTTCATTTCCCAGAAGTCCCTGCAAGACCGACGTATAGCTTCCGGTCCGCTCTCCCTGCTGGCCCGCCCCCCGCCCATCAAAGGAACTTAAAAGCGTTTCCTGCCCTTTAGCGAGCGGGACGCTTGACACTAAAACGGACATACCTGGCCAAGAGAAAGAGGCACAACAGCGTAGCGGACCTCCAGCCCTCCTTTCCAGCCCACTCCTCGCCGCACCCACTTCGCGGGTGCCGCCTCGTCGGAGGGCGCTGGGAGCAAATCATCAGCTTGGAGGTAACTTCAACACAGGAGCGAAGCAGGAAGGCGGTGAGAGGCGCGAGGCACCAGCTGGGCTGCGAGCGTGCGGGGACTTCATTTCCCAGAAGTCCCTGCAAGACCGACGTATAGCTTCCGGTCCGCTCTCCCTGCTGGCCCGCCCCCCGCCCATCAAAGGAACTTAAAAGCGTTTCCTGCCCTTTAGCGAGCGGGACGCTTGACACTAAAACAGACATACCTGGCCAAGAGAAAGAGGCACAACAGCGTAGCGGACCTCCAGCCCTCCTTTCCAGCCCACTCCTCGCCACACCCGCTTCGCGGGTGCCGCCTCGTCGGAGGGCGCTGGGAGCAAATCATCAGCTTGGAGGTAACTTCAACACAGGAGCGAAGCAGGAAGGCGGTGAGAGGCGCGAGGCACCAGCGGGGCTGCGAGCGTGCGGGGACTTCATTTCCCAGAAGTCCCTGCAAGACCGACGTATAGCTTCCGGTCCGCTCTCCCTGCTGGCCTGCCCCCCGCCCATCAAAGGAACTTAAAAGCGTTTCCTGCCCTTTAGCGAGCGGGACGCTTGACACTAAAACGGACATACCTGGCCAAGAGAAAGAGGCACAACAGCGTAGCGGACCTCCAGCCCTCCTTTCCAGCCCACTCCTCGCCGCACCCGCTTCGCGGGTGCCGCCTCGTCGGGGGGCGCTGGGAGCAAATCATCAGCTTGGAGGTAACTTCAACACAGGAGCGAAGCAGGAAGGCGGTGAGAGGCGCGAGGCACCAGCGGGGCTGCGAGCGTGCGGGGACTTCATTTCCCAGAAGTCCCTGCAAGACCGACGTATAGCTTCCGGTCCGCTCTCCCTGCTGGCCCGCCCCCCGCCCATCAAAGGAACTTAAAAGCGTTTCCTGCCCTTTAGCGAGCGGGACGCTTGACACTAAAACGGACATACCTGGCCAAGAGAAAGAGGCACAACAGCGTAGCGGACCTCCAGCCCTCCTTTCCAGCCCACTCCTCGCCGCACCCGCTTCGCGGGTGCCGCCTCGTCGGAGGGCGCTGGGAGCAAATCATCAGCTTGGAGGTAACTTCAACACAGGAGCGAAGCAGGAAGGCGGTGAGAGGCGCGAGGCACCAGCGGGGCTGCGAGCGTGCGGGGACTTCATTTCCCAGAAGTCCCTGCAAGACCGACGTATAGCTTCCGGTCCGCTCTCCCTGCTGGCCCGCCCCCCGCCCATCAAAGGAACTTAAAAGCGTTTCCTGCCCTTTAGCGAGCGGGACGCTTGACACTAAAACGGACATACCTGGCCAAGAGAAAGAGGCACAACAGCGTAGCGGACCTCCAGCCCTCCTTTCCAGCCCACTCCTCACCGCACCCGCTTCGCGGGTGCCGCCTCGTCGGAGGGCGCTGGGAGCAAATCATCAGCTTGGAGGTAACTTCAACACAGGAGCGAAGCAGGAAGGCGGTGAGAGGCGCGAGGCACCAGCGGGGCTGCGAGCGTGCGGGGACTTCATTTCCCAGAAGTCCCTGCAAGACCGACGTATAGCTTCCGGTCCGCTCTCCCTGCTGGCCCGCCCCCCGCCCATCAAAGGAACTTAAAAGCGTTTCCTGCCCTTTAGCGAGCGGGACGCTTGACACTAAAACGGACATACCTGGCCAAGAGAAAGAGGCACAACAGCGTAGCGGACCTCCAGCCCTCCTTTCCAGCCCACTCCTCGCCGCACCCGCTTCGCGGGTGCCGCCTCGTCGGGGGGCGCTGGGAGCAAATCATCAGCTTGGAGGTAACTTCAACACAGGAGCGAAGCAGGAAGGCGGTGAGAGGCGCGAGGCACCAGCGGGGCTGCGAGCGTGCGGGGACTTCATTTCCCAGAAGTCCCTGCAAGACCGACGTATAGCTTCCGGTCCGCTCTCCCTGCTGGCCCGCCCCCCGCCCATCAAAGGAACTTAAAAGCGTTTCCTGCCCTTTAGCGAGCGGGACGCTTGACACTAAAACGGACATACCTGGCCAAGAGAAAGAGGCACAACAGCGTAGCGGACCTCCAGCCCTCCTTTCCAGCCCACTCCTCGCCGCACCCGCTTCGCGGGTGCCGCCTCGTCGGAGGGCACTGGGAGCAAATCATCAGCTTGGAGGTAACTTCAACACAGGAGCGAAGCAGGAAGGCGGTGAGAGGCGCGAGGCACCAGCGGGGCTGCGAGCGTGCGGGGACTTCATTTCCCAGAAGTCCCTGCAAGACCGACGTATAGCTTCCGGTCCGCTCTCCCTGCTGGCCCGCCCCCCGCCCATCAAAGGAACTTAAAAGAGTTTCCTGCCCTTTAGCGAGCGGGACGCTTGACACTAAAACGGACATACCTGGCCAAGAGGGTCCGCTCTCCCTGCTGGCCCGCCCCCCGCCCATCAAAGGAACTTAAAAGAGTTTCCTGCCCTTTAGCGAGCGGGGCGCTTGACACTAAAACGGACATACCTGGCCAAGAGAAAGAGGCACAACAGCGTAGCGGACCTCCAGCCCTCCTTTCCAGCCCACTCCTCGCCGCACCCGCTTCGCGGGTGCCGCCTCGTCGGAGGGCGCTGGGAGCAAATCATCAGCTTGGAGGTAACTTCAACACAGGAGCGAAGCAGGAAGGCGGTGAGAGGCGCGAGGCACCAGCGGGGCTGCGAGTGTGCGGGGACTTCATTTCCCAGAAGTCCCTGCAAGACCGACGTATAGCTTCCGGTCCGCTCTCCCTGCTGGCCCGCCCCTCGCCCTTTACGCCCCCTACTTAACAACACCTTACTCCCGCAGCGCGGGACGCAGCTCGGGCGAAGACTGGGCAAAGACAGGGCCGTTTGAGGCCGTTCGAGGACGGCAGAGGACGGCCCCGGCCCAGTCACCCTGCATTCACTTTGTTCCTTCATATGTAAGGTAGGCGTCCCAGTGATACTCATCCTACATCGTAACATAGAGTGGCCAGAACTAGGATTCACCAAATATCGTTCGTGAGGCCCCCACGGTTCCTGACTTACATCGCTGACGATCACTATGCGTCCCAAAACCAGAAGCAATTCCAAGAAAGCTACACCTGTGACACAAGTGACCTGACCCATAGACCTTTTCATATCCCGGGTCAACGAAACCATTGATAAGAGCATCATTCTACTGGAGAAAAGAGTTTCCTTGGACCTCATGCAGGCTAAACGCTCTTCGCTAGGTTCTCTTGCCACCGCAAACTCCCCCGTTCACCAGGCCGTGAACAACTGCTCTTTATCATTACCCCTAACTATTGTTCCCACGCTGACTGTTCCAAACTCTGTAGACTTATCCGTGACCCAATCAGATTCCGACCACTCATATGTCGACCTCGAGGCAACCCCAGACTTAGAAGCCTGCCAATCACCAACTGATAAATTAGACCAGAGCGTAACTAGTCAATCCATCCTACCTGATTCAGAAACGACCTTAGAATTGATAAAAACAAGGAAAGACACCTCCACTTTCACCAAGGCTATGCCAAATACCAAGGAAAAACCTAAAGCAAAAATAAAGAATCACAACTTGATCACGCCCACCCCCAACTCCGCGGCAGGTATCCCCTGCTGGGTGGAAAATATGGTAATGGACCTCAAATCCGACCTCGAAGCCACAATTGTGGCACAAATTAAACCTCTAATATCAAAGCTGGATAGACTCACGTCACTAATCAATACGAAATGTAGCAGTAAGATAAGCGGTAATGGTCCCGCTCAAACGCATGGGGCAAAAGAAATACTCCCCAAAAAAACATCTTGTATTAAACAAACAACAGGCACATCGATCAAGCCTAATACTTCACCAGCTAGAAAGGCGTCAGCAACACAGCTTCCAGCCAAAAAAGGGAGCAATTCAGACGCTCCCCCAGACACCCCGTTTGCGGTAGATCCCCCCCCGCAACACAAACAGAACCATTAGGCCAAACCAAAACAAACAACCGACAAGTAAAAGGCACTAATGGAAACACCACCATTCCAGTCGAGACCCCTCTCCTAGAGAAATTACAAGAATCTAAGACAAAGCAGTCTCGGCCCAAAATAATTAATTTACCCCCGGAAGCTTCTCCCTTCGTGGTGGTGTTAACAGCTGTACCACCACTGAAGGAGGGTGTAAGAGAAACTTTTGCAGAGTTGAGGAATAAATGCGCCCAGTGGCTCCAACTCCATAAACCCTTACCCGCTCACATCAGGGGCGATATCTTCTCCGTACGTAGAGGAGAATGGGTCGGCAGAAGCACGAAGACCATAGCGGGGGATGTCATCACCATCAAATTTAGGGAGATAGGGGCATCAAATTATATCTGTAACACACCTAGCAGTGGACCCGCCACCCAAATAAATCCCCTTCCCTTGTCCTATTTCCTACCTACACCCTCACGGCAAAATTTCCCCTGTCCCACCTTTCCAGTAAATAGTGGGCCCATAAATCCCTCAGAATACATTACGTATCAATACCAGCAGCCCCCACATACTCCACGATTTCCACAAGTACCACAACAATCAATTTTCCAGTGGCAACCACCCTCCCAATTTCCTCAATCTCTACATTATATTACCCAACCATCTGTTCAACCTCCTCAATACTTACACCACACTTCCCAACAGTGGTGGCAACCCCCTCAACCCACGCAACACAATATCCAGCAATGGCAGCAGCCGCGGCAAGGACGGCCCCCCCGTTCAACCCACTAGGCCTTAATCATCGAGGCAGAGAAAGGGATGAATGGAGAGGCCAGGAACACTGGAGAAATTACAGTGATCCCACACGTTGGGATGGCTGGAATGGCCTTCACCTAGCAAATAAGTATAGCGCCTTAGAGTGCGTTGACTGACTACCACAGTTAGAAGAACACTCCCTAAATTACACAGGCCTATCGGAATCCCCGGTTTCTCCATTAGTCCCTCCAGACCCAGAGATCCCTTCAGACCCAGAGATCCTTAATGAACCAAAAATAGTGAAAATCTCGAGGGATAGTCCAACAATCCTGAGCCTGATCTCCTGGAACATCGCAGGATTAAGGACAAAAATAGAGGATGGGACAATTATGCACCATACGCATAACCACCAAATAATATGCATACAGGAGACGTGGTCATTACAAGAACACCACCTACAGGGGTACAAGACGTACTCCTCCTTTGCAAAGTCGGGACAGATAGGTAGACCAAAGGGAGGCTTGTGCATCTATGTAGCCAACACCATCCAAAATATCAAAATAAAGGTCATAGAACTGGACTCTAATTTGCAGATCCTTGGTCTCTTCCTACCGAAAAAAGAGTCAACAGTTATCATTAATTTTTATAACAACCTGGATGAACCAGACTTTCAGGGAGTCCTGACCCACCTCCACGAAAAATTAACCACCCTCAGAATGAAACAAGGAGAAAGAGGCCCGGCAACAAAAATATGGGCAGGCGATTTCAATCTCCACGCCTGTACCCAACCAAAACAAAAATGTCCTGGCATGGTGACAGAGGAAGGCCTCTCCCTCACCCATTTCTCGCATAACAACATGGGCAGACAAATGAATGATCTCCTATCTGACCTGGATCTCCAGATAGTAAACACCTTGGACCATGGAGCTAATTCGCTAGCACCTACTTACTTAGGAAGAGGTTACAAAACCACGGTTGACTTCATAATAATATCAGCATCCTTACAACCAAGAGTAAAAAACTTTGAAGTCAAACCGAATCCCCAAAGTGATCACGCAATACTAAAATTGGAAGTGATAATAAACTACCAACAATGTCCTCCAATGACAATAGCTAATGCACTGACTCAGGAAAATATAAGTATGGATAAACTAAATGGGTACTCAATAAAGTGGGGGAGGATAAACCCAGAGGAACTTACTAAAGAGCTAATAAAATCAGTCTATCCCCAAATTAAAATTTGTTTGGACATATCAACAGAAGACGAGGAGCTTCTTAACAACTTTGCCCAAATTATGGATAAATTAAAGGTTTTACTCACAGCAAAACAAAAAACTGGACTACCTCGACTTAAAGGCTGGTTCAACCAAGAGTGCACCAAGGCTCACACAAAGCTGAAGCTAGCCTTAAACAAAGATGAAAGGGACCCTCGCACTATAGCCACCCTCAGAAGTGAATATCACAAAACAAGGA
This sequence comes from Lissotriton vulgaris, assembly GCF_964263255.1. Classification (NCBI taxonomy): domain Eukaryota; kingdom Metazoa; phylum Chordata; class Amphibia; order Caudata; family Salamandridae; genus Lissotriton; species Lissotriton vulgaris. Next base: position 977,516,856 of record NC_141689.1, read on the forward strand.
AAAAGAGGAAAGAGGAACTCAAGCAAGCACTTTGGAACGAACTCCATACCAGCGCACAAGAAAAAAACTCCCAAGCCTTCTGGAGAATCATAAGAACTCCCTTCTTGGTCGACGACACGTGCCCAAAAATCGAAGCTGCTATAGATGCTGCAGCTTGGGTATCACATTTTACCAGCATCTTCCAAAAATCATCCTCTGATCAAGAGACGGAAGAGGAGAAAAAAACATTTCTACCATACCCTATAGACATAAACTTCGAAATCTCCGAGATTCTTTTGGCACTGAACTCAACCAAAAAAGGAAAAGCTCCAGGCCCGGATGGAGTCCCGGCAGACTTTTTTAAATACCAAATATAACTTTGGGCACCGATCATAACAAGGGTCTGCACCGCAACGGCAAAAAAAGGAATTTTGGAGTCATGGACAAGGTCCATTATGGTGCCGATATTCAAGAAAGGTAACCGCATGGACCCTGCTTGCTACCGCCCAATTTCTCTGCTGGACTCACTGGGGAAGATGGCAGGTAGAGTGATCCTAGAAAGACTTCAGGATTGGGCGGAAGAGAGAGGTATACTATCCGACCTACAATTCGGATTTAGAAAAGGACTAGGAACCGTGGAACAAGCCCTAAACCTCTCGGTCATTTTTGGAAAATATGTGCATGCAAAAAAAGCAAAACTCTATATGACCTACGTAGACTTGTCCGCGGCTTTCGACTGTGTCTCCCATACAAAATTATGGTCCCTTTTAGCACAAATGGGGGTAGACCCATCACTCCTGAACTTTTTAAGGGAACTTTATTCCAACCCATCCGCAAGAGTCCGTTTTGGCACAAAGGGGGAACTGACAGCGTCCTTTAGAGTGGAGCGTGGGGTCAGACAAGGATGTGTCCTGGCACCCTTCCTCTTCTCCCTCTACACTAACAACTTGGAGGTAGAGCTTCTGAAGGGTGCCCGAGATCTCCCACAGGCCAAACATCGCCCGATCCCCGCTCTGCTCTATGCGGACGACGCCGTCCTCCTTGCACAAACCCCCCGTGAACTCCAAAGATCCCTCAACAGATATTCGCAGTTCATGAGAACCCTTGACCTTCATATAAACGTGAAAAAGACTTTCGTAATGAAGGCTGGGGTTGGGAGAAAACATCAAAAAACTATCTATCTTGACACCCAAAAAATAGACTCCACAAATGAATACTGCTATCTGGGAGTCATGATAGATAATAAACTCTCCTGGAAACCAGCAGTAGAAGCCAGGAAACACTGTTTTAAAAGAGCACTAGCCGCACTGGTGACGTTTACACAAAAAATAGGAAAACGTCAGCCCAGAGAACTGATGACTATATACAAAGCCAAATGCCAATCTACAGCTCTATATGGAGCAGGATTATGGGGCCACATGGACGTCACCTCTCTGCAAATTGCAGAAAACAATTTTTTCAGATTTCTCTTATCAGCCCCCAAAAGAGCTTCGACCTACGCCTGCCACTCAGAACTGGGCGTTCCATATATCGAAGATCTTGCGAAAATACAACCGCTCCTCCTATGGCGTCGCATCTGGGCTTCAGAAAAAAACGACCTTACAAAAACAATATTGGCAGATGCAATGTCCCTGGACTACGCTCTAAAAATCAAATGGCTAGCCTATATCCGGAACTTCCTCTTTGACCTTGGAATAGAAAAATACTACTCAAACCCCGAAAAAATTGGAGAACTCACAAAAAACAACTTAAAAACACGAGCCTTGGATCACCTGGGTAATCTGAGATTACAATCAGAAGCAGGGAAACAGTCCGTTCAGCATGCAATAATGGTCCAATCCACTTTTTTAATGCAGCCCTATTTAACTCTCGACATTGGCACCTTCGACCGATTCCTCCTGATAAGATTCAGACTGAACATATTTCACAAACTGGTAGCTTTTCCAACCCCAAACGTTTGGGACCCAAATCCACTTCCTTGTCCATGCGATGGAAAATCAATACAAACTACCCTTCATACTGTTTTGCTCTGTACATTTTATCAGGAACATCGTAAACTTTGGTTATTGACTCTTTTAAAATCTTGGGGTCTGAGACAATGTCGAGCAGCCATGTTGAGTTTGCAGCTCCTGGACACTGAAGCCATATGCTACCACGTTCTTAACTTTCTGAAATGTATATACGGACACAGGAAAAATCTTTAAAAATAACAGTACTGTACAAACTACCTAAACTCCTTTGTTATTTTTAATGTTATCTGTAAATACATTGCACAGCAGATTTTTTACTATGTACTGCTTTTATGGATCTTTGTAAAAATCCGAATAAAGTTTATTATATTCATTATTCACATACACTTACATGTTGTCACTCTAATAAGTACCAACAAGCTGTGGCAAAACCAATAAGTCTTACCTATGCAAGAGCTATTGGCTTTGCTAATGTGTTTTAGCTATGTTGTTCACCAGTGTTGCTGCTGTTCAGCATGGCTAAAGGTTAGTGGTATCATTCAATTCAAAAATTCTTTATTTCTGCCAATTTGGCCATAAAAGAGTACAATATAAAACACAGACGGGAAAAGGGGGTCAGGGAAGGTATATAAAAGAGGGATGGGAGAAAACAGGTTAGTGGTATAAAGAAGAGTGGCATAGAGTGCTGTACAGCAGAGTGGCATGGAGTGGCATAGAGTGTTAAGGTCTAGAGTGGAGTGGTGCAGAGTGTCATCGAAGGAGTTGAGTGGAAGGGTATGGAGTGGAGTGGCAAAGTGTGTTGTGGAGTAAAGTGAGGTACAGTAGATTTGAGTGTTGTGGAGTAGATTTTTGTAGACTGGAGTGGCATAGAGTGTCCTAGAGTTTTATAGAATAGCGTGGCACTGAGTGTCGTAAAGTGGTGTAGAGTGTTGTGGAGGGAGTAGAGTGGATGTGTTTAGAGAGTAAAGTGGTGTGGAGTGCTACAGAGGAAGTTGCGTACAGTAGAGTAGAATGTTGTGGCGTAGAGTGGAGAAGATTGTCAGAGTGGAGTAGTGTCATAAAATGGAGTGGCAAAGAGTTGTGGAGGAAGTAGAGTGGAGTAGATTGTCATAGAGTGGAGTGGCATGGAATAGAGTCTTGGAGTGGCAAAGAGGGACATGCAGTGGTTTAGTGGAGTAGTGTGTCCGAGTGGAGTGGCTTAGAGTGGAGTAGAATAAAGTGTCATAAGGTAGAGTAGAGTGTGTAAAGGGTTGTGTGGTGGAGTGGAGGGACGTGGAATGGTGTGTCGTAAAGTGGAGTTGTGTGTTGTAGAGTGGCGCATCGTAGACTGTTTTAGAGTGGAATGGCATGTCATAGAGTGGAGTGTTGTAGAATGGAGTGGCATGGTGAAGAGTGGCGAGGCTTAGATTGGAGTAGAGTGGCGAAGTGTGGAGTAGTCATAGTGTATTAGTGTACTACCAATACAGACAACACATTTTCGATTGAAATGACCATTATATTTACCTAGGCATGTAGTTTTACTGATAAAAGTATACAGCACACAAACGATAACGTGTGGAAATGTCTTCACCTAGTGCACTGATTTGATTTAATCGTATTAAAATATTTATTTCAACCACAGTTCAGAATTACCAAAAAAGGGCTTAATTTGTGCTTTCCTAATTCTAATATATTCTAAAATATCTGCACAGTTTATTTACAGACATATATATTTTGCTGTGTGCTAGAAACAAAGACTTTTTCTTTCACAGAATGATTGTCACACAAAGCCTCTCAATTTGAAGTCAGAGAAAGAAAAGTAAACCCCAAGCTCCCTCGGAAGACACAGCCTGACATTTGACACCTCTTTGAATGCACGTCTTTGACTGCACAGCAAAGGTGACAAGATAAAGAACATGTTTGAAGGCCTCTTTACAGAAAGCAAGCACTCATGGAAGAATTCTGAAAATAGGCTACGCTCCTTGGGAGGGACAAACTCAAAATGGACAGCCTCCAACAAATAAAGCCAGCAAGTGGAAAGTAAGCAAATGTGAGTTACAAAATACAAAGCCACTGGTAAGCAATGTGGGGATGAACTCCCAGGGAAGCTTCCAGAATGTCCCCAAGAAGCCATTAGCAAACAAGACAGCTCTGCTGTGTGGTAGGCTTCGACCTTAATATTGGAGTCAGTTTAGCAACATTGCTAGCTCTGATGTCAGATGCCATTTTAAGACTCCACCTTGCCTCTCTTGATATGACATGTATAATCACCTCTTCCATTAAAAATTGCATTCTAACTTTAAAAAAAAAGTTTCGTTAATAATTTGCATTACCTTTATAATCTCCATTTACTACAAATATCTTCCAAAGACTAGCGTGCTTCAGTACTCTGTAATTACACTCCGCACTTTGTTTCAGGAAAATGAACTATCACTTACCGTACGTAGCAATAAGACGCTTAGAAGCTCTTTAGGAAACCTGTTCTGCTGCATCTTAGCCCCACGATGGCGCCATAGCCACAGCGTGTAATATCCTGAGTTCTTGATCACTCTGAAAAAATGTACTTCAGATCTGAGGAAATAGACAACCATTACATTAATTGCCACTCAGGCTTGCCCGCAGCTTCTGCCTTACTCTCATGGACAATACTAACTTCTTTCAGCCTATATGTTGTAAATCTAATAGATTTGGAGAAAAACGGGTGCACTGATATAAAAAAAGAGCCTTATTGACTGTAATAATGCTATAATTTAAATTATATTTTATTTATTATTCACGAGGTATTTTTTAAATAGCCAGTTTTGTTCAACCGCTTTTCAGCTAGTGACGCTAAGGTTGTGCACAAATGTAGACTTTTTTCGTGAAATTAAATGGAAATTTCATGAATTTTGCTTTTGGCAGGAAATGTAGGGGCATATTATCAAGGGGTTTTATCTCCGCTTTTTTGGCTTTAAAAGCCAAGAAAGCGGAGATAAAATTATCTCCCTATTACCTAGCTGTCGCTAACACCAGTTAGCGACAGCTAGTAGGAGATAGCCACCATCTTGGGCCCCACTTTGCATGTCAGTGATATTTATCACTAATGACATGCAAAGTGGGCGTGCCAAGATGTTAGCGACTGGAAACAGTCGCTAACATCGCTATCTCCTATTACCAACTTTTGGAGATATTCGCGCTGAGCGCGAATATCGCCAAAAGCTAACACCTGCCCTGAGCAGTTCTTAGCCATGTTATCCAATGGGAGGTGGATAACATGGCTAAGAGCATTAGCTCGGTAATGCATGAATATCGCTGACTTTTCAGCGATATTCATGCATTGCGGCCGATTTTTATCGCATTTGCGATAAACCTTGGTAATACCAAGGTTTATCTGCGATAAAAATCGCCGCAGCTCAGCGGTAAATGTTTGTCTCTAACCAAGCAATAGCTATAATTATCGCTATTGCTTGGTAATATGACCCCTGGTTTGTGAATATTACGGGTACATTTTTTCATGAGAGGACATACTTCTCGCAAGATAACGGTAGATCAGTCTGAGCAGAAAATATCTCTCGGCAAGACTTGAATGTGACGCCCATTCTGCCACGGGTGTAAATTCAGTGAAATCATACAGTGCGAAATGTCAAGAAATTTGGAATGTCTAATCTAAATTTCATCCAGACTTCAGAAAGGCAACTTGCATGCATCGGTCTGCAATACCCAGTTCGTTTGAATAAACTGCAGAGTGGCACTTTCAGCCTTTCATCATTTCTTGATCAATAAATTAAAAATGATCGAGTTTTGTTTTGATAACACCAATTATGTGCCTAGAGAGGAATCTGTTTCCGGTGCATACTAAATGTATTTTAGCGCTATACACCTTTATACTCCAAGGCGCCCTGCATAAGTTCAAGAGAAAAACGTTGGTTGCTATATAGACACTCCATTGAAAACGCCACCCAGGGACCTGTGGGAAGCACTGGACAAAAGCATGACCCTAGAAGTACCACCATGATAGCACCATCCACGCCCGCCCTGACCCCAGACAGAAGGGTGTACCGAGATGTCTGTCCTACCTTTAACCTTCACCTATCCCGATCTCTTATCTTTTCTCTTCTTTCCTATCTCAGACATACCTCTATGCAAGCATAACCAGCAAAAGGGGGACCGCGCAAGGTAATGTTTGGCTTTTATACTCTGTATTTACCAGCCTCGGAAATGTACTCTCGAATTTCTTTTTATTATCTTTACTCTGTATTTACTTGTTGCGGAAAACCTGTGTAACAAGACTGTATTATGTACATAAAATCTATTTAAAAAAAAGAGAGAGTGAAACTGGGTGTACTCATAACATGTCCTGAAAATAATTAGATCTGGTTTAAAGTGCCTTTACCAAAAGGCCAGTGGTGTAGCTAGGTCGCCATGGGCCCTAGCCCAAGCAAAGTAGCTGGCTACACACACTAGCTGGCCCGACGCTCCTCAACCTCCTTCAACCGAGTCTATATCTGCCACATCTAAACTCACTGGCGCTCTCATATACGCACTATTGTATTTCCACTCCCTGCTCTGTATTTCTGCAAGTCCAAGCCATAATCCTAAAAATTACCAAAGCCAATAGGTTTGGGCCGTGCAAAGTGCATGCACAAAGAAAAATGCAGGCACCCTACCCTCGCACTGCTGCCCTTACATAGGCCCATCCCTCATGCTGCATTCACACAGACATAGGCCCCTGCACTCACACAGGTACAACTTTTCACCTATAGACCACTTACGCTGCACTCACAAAAGATAATGTTACTCCCTCATTCACACAGGCACATCCCTCACAATGCACTCACAAAATATTGTGGCTCTCCTACACTCACACTAGGACACAGCTCACATACAGGTACAGCGCGCAAAAGGAAGCGGCAGAATTTGGACAGATTGTGGCATAGTAGACACAAGTTGATTATCTGATGCATCGGTCTTCAATTGTAATTCAAAGCTCTTGATGTAAGCTACACTGAAGCCTGAATGTCCACTGAGGCTATCTAATCTCTAATACGTCACCCTTTTAGCAGCTCTGCCTACCATGTGAAATTGATCTTTGTGGATTTTTGTGAGGAAGAAGAGTCTTGGCATAAAAAAGTCCCACTTGCCTTCTTTGTAGTGCAAGCATATGCTGAAATTAAAAAAAAAGATAGAATTAAAGGAAAACAAAATAAAAACATATGCTAAATATGGGGGAATAGTGATTCAATAAGTAAATATAAAAGTAAATCTTTGTACTGGTCTGGCATCTTGGAACATTTAGAATTGATAGTGCGTGCAGAATACAGAGTATGGTTTTGAACCTTGCAGGAGTGATGCCTGGTGCTCTACAGAGGAAAGTTGTGGTCCAATGGCAGCAGAGTTCCTGGTACTCTCATTATTTAATTAGCACTAGTCTGCATTTGCAGGTGAGCTGCTGGGGGATGAACTAAAGGAAATATCACCTGAGATCCAGAGTAATAGAGAGTAAGCAGGCAAAATATTGTTACTCAGACTGCCTGACATTCTAAAGACCAGCAGTTGTCTATTAGACAGAGCCAAACATTGGCAACACAGCTAATGGCAGAAGGGGGCTGATTCACTGCCCAATTGTATGTATGCTGTTCTGAAGAGCTGAACTCATTTCAATAACGCTCTGAATAAGTATGTATTATGTTTGAGAAAATATGAGGCCGGGAACACCGCTAGACCTGTCTTTTGGTCAGACCTGAAACACACCGAAATAGATAGAGTACAAGGAGCAGGTGTGCAGAGGGTCCTTGGTTCTCACCAAGGGCCCCCTGTAGGTGGCCATTTATCGGCCGGTAACAGCCGATTTCGACCGTTACCGACCGGTAAATGGGTTTTTGGGATGTAGGGGGCCAATTTTTACCGAATCGGTAAATTTACCGAATCGGTAAAATACCAAATCGGTATTTTTACCGATTCGGTAACTTCCAGATGTAGGTGGGACTCTTGTGAGTCCCAAAGGCCTTTCAGATTCGGTATTTTACCACTCAATCCAATTGGGTGGTAAAATACCGAATCCAGGAGTGCATGCACATGTGTGCATGCACACCTATGCCATGTGACAGACAGACATGCCCTTAGGGCATGTCTGTGTGCCACATGGCACACATGCCTGTATTTGGGGTGCTAGAAGGTGTCAAAGTAACACCCCCTGCACCCTTGCTGGAATCGGTATTTACCAAATCGGTAAATACCGATTCGGTAATGCCCATTGATTCCTATGGGCTTCAATGCCCATAGGAATCAATGGGCATTACCGAATCGGTATTTACAGAATCGGTAAACGATTCGGTATTTACCGATTCTGTAATACCTACACCCCCCCCCCCTCTATTTTACCACTTCTTAAATACCGAATCAGTAAAATTCGGTATTTAAGAAGTGGTAAAATAAAATTACCTACATCTAGCCCCAAAAGACTTAAAGCACTTGTCAAAGACATGGAACAGATGTGGTACTGCAGGAGCAGTGCAAGCATCAATCAAAGACATGAACAAGTGTGACACTCTAGGGTCAGTGCAAGCTTCCTTCAAAAACATGGAACAAATATGCTATTGCAGGGTCAGCCAGTGCAAGTTTACTTCAAAGACATGGAACAAACGTGTGACTACAGGGCCATTGGAAACTTCCTTCAAAGACATGAAAAAATATGGCACTGGGCAGCACCATTTAATGCCTCCTTCAGATACAATGAAGAATCAGCATTTTAGATTTGGTACAAGTGTAAGGAATAACCCTGAGTTGTATCAGTGCCAGTTGACTCAAGCATAGGAAGATTTTCACACACCAAACAGGAACAGGACAAAGTAGGAGTAAAAGTTTCCATCACACCCATGAAACGCATTCCGATCTAGTCAGAAACAATGCAAGCTTCCCTCACATTTATTTATTTATTTATAGTATTTATAAAGCGCTCTGCAACCCTACGGGCATCCTGGCGCTGTGTACATATAGCTGAAAACGCTGTGCATCAGGGGCAGAAGGGATATCTTTTGATTCTGGATAATTAGATTTTAGGGAAAAGCCATGTTTTCACCTTTTTTCGGAAGGCCATCAGTTCATCTGTTTTCCTGATGTCAATAGGTAGTCTATTCCACAGGTGGCTTTCCTGATCCTGTGTATACTGATGAGATTAGAAGAGGAGGATCGAAGGGACCGAGTGGGTTCATACCACTTAAATTTGTTTTGAAGTGGTCGGGGGCCCATCCCATGCACTGCCTTAAAGACAGTGCATAGGGATTTAAAAAGGATCCTCGGGAGGAGCCAAGATGGGGGCATAGACGGACGTGTAGTCTCCCGGCTCCCCGAGCCTTTGTTCCCCGCACTGATATCCTGTCTTCTATCCTGCTATAGTGTACCAGCGGGATATTGGAGAAAGTGTGCTGATGCTGTTGGTGTTCCTCCGGCGTCCCTACCTGCCTGCTAGCCTGAGATATCGTCGACCTGATCTGCCGACGTCTACCCTAGCCCTAGAACCGGGACCTGCGTTGCGGTGCACCGCCTGATACTGCTGGAGCTGCGGGGGTCGTTCGAACTGGAGCGGAGCGGACATCCTGCACTGAACTACGGGCTGTGAGGTTGTTTGAACCGGGCTACTGTGTGGAGGGTGAATATTGGCCGGTCGAGAGTCCATTTTGCTGCTCTCTCCCTGCGGGACGCTGAAGGTGAGCCGCGCTGTGCTTCCCCCGCATCGGTGTTGTTCCGGCTGCCGTGGCTCATTTTTAGTTCACCTCTGCTTTGAGCCGAACGGGGGGGGATCTCTCGCTGTATGCCGCCCACGACTGCGGACCCAGACTGTCCCGGTGGGATTGACCCCAGCAGCATAGCGCTAATTTCGACTGAGTGCCACTGATAACCCCCTTACGACATGGCCATGGCGGCTGGCTCCTCTGTGATGATGGCGGGGTGCACCTCGGCTCCGGCCCGGTGCGCCCAGCACGGTCCTGAAGGGGTTGAGGGCCTGTCTGCCGCGCCTCGAAACGCGGATGCAATGGAGGACCAGTCGGCATTGACCTGCGCTTCTGTTCTCGTCGCTCTTGCTGAGCTGAGAGACGAATGGCGTAAGAGCTCTCGACTGTTGGGAGAGCGGCTTGACGGAGTTACAACCAGATCGGGATATATACTGCCAGCCCACTTTCCTCGCCGCGTTGATCAGCCTCCGCTGAACCCTGACTGTGATACATTGTTGCCGCGAGAGTGTGTGATGGAGCGGCTTTCTGGCGGTGATACTGTATGTGGACTGCGATTTGAATACCTCAACGTTGCTACAATGTCTTTCTCCCGGCTGCAGTTTACAACCTCGCCCACGGTACTCATGGAGCCGCGGGTGCAACAACTGGTTATCCTGGCTGCCTGCGCCTATCCAGTAATGACATCGTCACATTGTACTTTGCAACGTACTACTGTTCTGAAAACACCGCTCCTTTGGATCGATGGTACTTGGGGCTGGCGATGTCCATCTTGTTTTTGGGGGTCTCTTCTTTGCCGAGTGCGGCCATTTTGCCTCTTTGTTCTAACTGGGGCGGGCCCTCTGCGGGAGCCATGTTCTGAGAAACGTTTGCGAACCGGCCAGGGCTAGGTGATTCTTCTCTACGGACTTGTATTTTGCTGGCGGGTGGGGACTCGAGATGGGGCGCTTCTTCAATGTGTTCTGTAGTTCTGTGAGATGACTCTCCCCAATCTCGCCTGTGCTTAATGACTATTGTGTTTCTTGCGTACATATGGGGTTGGGCGTATTTAATGGCTGGGGAGTCCGGGAGACTCGGGATTTGGCCCTCCTCTGATGGTTATGTACCGATACAGTATTGTTGGAGAATACTGCAGAGGGACGGGTGGTGGGCTCCTCCCCACTTTTCCTCTTTTCTGGGAGTTATAGATTAGGATACTCTTTTCTTACTCTCAATATTTGGATGTTATAATTATTTCCTTTTTCTTTTTTCTCTTCTTCTTCCTTGTTCTATATTTCGGGTTTATTGGGCGACAGACACACTGCTGGGAGGGGGGGGGGGGGGGGGGGGTAGGCCGTATCCTCTGCATGCGTGTAGGGTGGGGGGTTGGGGGATGGGATTTTAGTTTCCTGGTTTCAGTTTCTATGGTGCCTTGGTTTTTTTCTTCGTTTTCGTTTCTTCTTCTTTATTCTATCTTGGGTCCGTGTCTGGGACATTTAGGAGGTGGGTGGCGGTGGACACTGAGTATGCTGTTAGGTCTGATACTCCTGCTACACAAACTTCGAGCCGCCATGCCACCTGGGGGGACTTCACTTATGGGTAGTTGGACTACGTGGTAAATTTGTCGCTAATGTTACGTTACGTCTGCACGGACTCCACTTTCTTAGTTTATTGTTTATGTATACCACAAAAAGTCGAACTTTAATAGCTGCAACAAAAAAATTTAAAACAAACCTTCATTGCTCCTGGGACACGGTATCACGATGATCTACAGTGTAACTCTTAAATGCTTGCTTATTGCAATAATGTGTTACTGTGTCGCCGTATTGATTGCGCTGGTGCTTCAACAGTATCCGTGGCCGGCCTGATGGTTGTGGGCCCGTATTTGTTCTCTTACTAATGCACAATAAAGGTTTTCAAAAATAAAAAAAATTAAAAAAAAGGATCCTCTGGTGTACAGGTAGCCAGTGTAAGTCGGCCAAAGCGAGGGTAGTAGAGGATCTTCGCCCTCGGGAGAGTGCCAATTTTGCTGCAGCCGCCTGGATGCTCTGAAGTCTGGAAATCAGGTAGGCAGGGGATTCCAATAGCAGAGCATTACAGTAATCCAGGCGGCTGAGAATGGTACTCCTAACTATGGTGGCTCTAACCTGTGTTGGTAAAAGGGGCAGCAGCTTTCGAAGTCCTCGCATTAAGGCGAAACAGCTACTCACCTGCTTATTGACATTGGTCTCTAGACTCAGACTGTCATTGAAACTGACTCCAAGGTTCCTCACTGATTTCACTGGGGTTAATGACTCACCTGGCTCCAGAGGCCAGAAGTCTGTGGGTAGACTTCTAGTGATTCTACCTACTTTGCAATGCATTATTTCGGTTTTTTTACTATTAAATTGTAATGAGTTCTGATTTAACCAGGATGTCATTTCTAACATACAGGTGTGAAAGGTCTCAAGTGAGTCTGCGTGGGCACCATCAAGAGAAATCATCAGCTGCGTGTCATCCGCATAGTTGATCACGCTAATGCCGTGAGCCTTGATGATGCCCATCAGGGGTTGCATATATACGTTAAAAAGTATCGGGCTAATTGCAGACCTCTGTGGGACCCCATGTGGGACTGTAACAAACTCTGACTGGTACGGAGGGATTGCTACTGCCTGCCATCTGTCCGTCAAATAGGAGTGAAACCAGTCGAGCGCAACTCCCCCAACTCCAATGCTCTTCAGTCTTGTCAGCAGAATGTCATGACTCACCGTATCGAATGCGGCGGACAGGCCCAGCAGGATTAAGATTGCTGATTCTCCCCTCATTCGTAGGTCGTCCAGAACCGTCAGCAGAGCTGACTCGGTTCCATGAGCTGGTCTGAAACCGAATTGCTCCTCTTCAAGGATGTTGTTAGTTTCCAGGAAGAGGGCTAGTGACCTGCTGACCAGCCACTCCATGGTCTTAATTGGGTATGGCAGGAGCGATATAGGTCGATAGTTTTTATGGCAGTTCGGGACTAGATTTGATTTCTTCAGTAGGGGGTTAACAACCGCCAATTTCCAGTCTTTTGGTACAGTGCCTGTGTTAAGAGATTGATTACACAGCTGTCGAAGTACTGGAAAGAGTTCGTCCCCGAACTCCTTTACTATTTTATGAGGTAGAGGGTCCAAAGGGGATCCTGATGTTATATTAAGGGCTGTTCTTGTAAATTCTTGTTCTGTCGGGGTCTCAAAATTCTCCAAGATGGCCTTTGGAGTGGGGCGTCTTACATTTCCTTCGCTCTTCTCCCTATTCTCGGTGTTACTATTATACTGCACTAGAGGGATGGAGACATCCTTCATACCCTCGATGATTTTGGTGATTTTTTCCTGAAAGAAGGATGCTAGACCGTCACATAATTCTTGTGAGGGCTTGATTTGGCTATTAGCACATTCAGGATGGGACAGCTCTTTGACTATCCTGAAGGTGGCACGAGATTTGTTGGAGCTTTTTAATATTAGGTCTGCGAAGTAGTTTGCTTTGGCTATGGTGATCTCTTTCTTATACTGCACAATTGTCTGCCTCCAGATCAGTTTTGACTGCTCTAGATAATTTTTTTCTCAAATGCCTCTTTGCCTTTTTACAGGCATTTTTCAGTTCTTTCAATTTATCCATATACCAGGGCGCGGAGGGTTTTCCTCTTTTTCTAATTGCTTTCAGTGGTGCAATATCGTCAAGTTTCCTGGTTACCTCTTTACATAGTAGATGATAATTTGTGGTAATATCGTTCTCTAGACCAAACGAGTTCCCCACTTGACGGAAGTCGAACTTCCCTTCCTCTTTCCTTTTTAGCAGACCCTTCCAGTCACGGCTAATGAAGGTCCTAGTCTGCGTGTTTGTTGGTCCTGTATTGATCAAGGTATGGATGTTAAATAGTAGGAGATGGTGGTCTGACCAATCTACTGGTAGTGTTGTTCCCATAGTAATGAGATCCTCTCCAGCGAATAATAAATCCAGTATATTTCCTTGCCTATGTGTGGGGGTGGTTATCCATTGTTTCAGACCTAAGTTGTTACAGGATTGTGTGATATTATAGAAGGCCGTGTGTAGTTGGTCGTTATCCCACAGGTTAAAATCTCCCAGTACCAACAGTCTGCTATGTGAGATTGGCATGTTATTAATAACAGTGATCAGTTCCTGCTGTTGCATTGCATTGATGTGCCCCGGTGTCCTATAGCAAATTAAGCCCGTGAGGCAATGGCCTGAATCGTGTCTGATCGATATCCCGAGAATTTCGGAACATGAGACCATATCAATATCCAATGTTACAACATTGAACTCTTCCCTGAAGATAATTCCTATTCCTCCCCTCATCCCATAGTCCTGGGTTTATCAACAATCTTATATCCTACTGGACATGCCGGCCCCAGCTCTGATTCCATTCCCACCGCCGTCCATGTCTCGGTTAGAAATAGAATATCCAGGTTGTTAGATTCGATCAGTAGCTGTATTTCAGTGGCATGTTTCGGGAGGGATCTGACATTTAGTAATCCACTGATTAATTCTCCCTTAGTAGTGTGCTTATATTCAGCATGCTTTAGCGGGATATGCCTGTTGCCTGGGATCTGATCAGGTTTAGATAATGATTCAAGTGGGAGGGGATTAATATGTGGCAAACGCCCTAGGCAGTTGGGGCAGGGGTTCTTGTCCTCAGATATTATGTTAGGGGCTAGGTGTGGGCAGATAGCTCTGCCAGCCAGTGGATCCAGCAGCATCAGTGCTTCCCTACTATATCTGTATGCATCGAGATCCGGAGACGGTCGGGCAGGGGGGGTTCCCCTGAGCCCGGTCTCGGCATGGACGAGCGCAGAAGAGCTTACCTTAGGCGCGCCTTTGGCGCGCAATCGTCGCGCCCGCTGTGCTCGTCCGCTGCGCTTCCGGCAAAGACACATCCTTTATGGGAGTGGGGTAGGTAAAAAGGGGGCGTGGCTGGTGTCAGTGGGCGTGCCTTTTGAATCCGGCCAATGACGTCCGGTCTTCAGAAACCACCCGCCCGCGTCAGCGTTCTACCCGCTGTGCGGGGAAATAAAGCCTTAGATCCTTTTAAAAACACACAATTATCACACGAGTTACACAAGTTTAAAATCTCAAGAGTCCCTGCTCCCGGCTGTGCCTCAGGAGAATCAACTAAGACGCCGCGCTCGTAGTCAGCGCACGTTTTGTATCAGGTAGGGGACGTGGCTGGTGTCAGTGGGCGTGCCTTTTGAATCCGGCCAATGGCGTCCGGTCTTCAGAAACCACCCGCCCGCGTCAGCGTTCTACCCGCTGTGCGGGGAAATAGAGCCTTAGATCCTTTTAAAAACACACAATTATTACATGCACAGAACAATATCTTATTAAATCAATTTGGCTTCCCTCAAATGTGGTGGTGGTGAAATCTGGCGGTATCAACAACTTAGTGTCATAAAACTACTTGTATTTTTCAATAGACATTATTGTGAAACGAGCTGCTGAATTTTATTATTTGATGTCTTTTTCTCAATCTGTACATTATTGTCCGGATCTGTAATCATTTCCTGACAGTTAATTATCACAGTTCACCGTCCACACTAGCTCTTCCATTTTGTTAGAGAATTTGTGACACAAACAAGGTTCTAATTCCTTACACAAAGCACATCTTACACTGTTGCTTTTATGACCTCAACAAACTCTTAAAAAGTGTCCAACATTTCCCACATTTCTTGCATTGTTGACCAACCGCTCTGGGGTTTTTGTACACTTCATACGAGAGGTAGCCATACCCCTGTAACACATTACTTTCACTGGTTGTATAGCTCAGTTCCCACACTTGAATTTTTGTGTTGGTAGCTGTTTGGTTGAATCAGTAACTACCTACAACACAGCAATATTCACCAATGAAACATCTAATTATTTGGCAAGTTCCTGTGAATCAATGCCCTTGGCAATGTCAGCATCTTTGTCAAGGGCCGGATTTTTTTTCATGAAAGTGGCCGTTCTTAAATTGTCTTGGCAAGACATCTACCAATCAGTTTATCATAGCTGAGTTGAAACATGAAATTCTCAAATTCAGTTAGCTGCAAACATTTTTTTTACAGTTACATATGTGTCTAAAGAAACATGTGTACTCTCATAAAGAATGGCCTGAAACGAAAGTTTCCAAACCATGAGACTGGGCGCAATTCAGCGCCGGGATTCTTCGAGTAACCGTGCGCTTTACAAATATAGAATAAAATAACATAACATAACATAACATAACAATTAGCTGAAGTTCTGTGAAATCTTTGATTACTTAATTCGAAACACCCTTCGACCTTTCATCAATTCTCAGGGCTTTCTGTTACTTGGTCCATTGTGTGGAATCTCGCTGTGGCTCTGGGCATCTGCTCAGATTTTCAAAGAATAGTCTTGTTGATCTTGTCTTTTAGAAGTCTGGGGTGGCACTGTTTTTCAATGCGGAAAAGGAAGGATGATGTGCTTTGGGATGGGAAAGTCCCCTGAATGTATACAGTCATACATCCTGCATGCCTGAACTGCATGTACCTGTGATCCTGGTTTTTGATTTATGGTCATGCCTCAATATTCCCACATGTACCCACGTTGACCTAGACCCGGTCTTTGACGATGATAGGTTTGAGACCTTGTCCTGAACCAGGAGGGGAGCATCAAGTGCACCCTCATAGTGAGAGTGAACTAGCATTCCTCTTGTAGGTTTCATGTGATGGTCAATTATAGTGGCAGGCCTTTTTATCTGAGAGACATGAATGTGCGCTTCCAGTCCCACTTATCTAAAGTTCTGCTGCCCACGATAAACCCAGAATCATCAACACAGACATCCTGTGCATTGTAAATGTGTGCGTATGTTAAGATTGCTAGGGTGAACTGCACTAGTGATACAGGCCTGCTGATTCCATTTTGGAATTTCACAGTCTAGACCAGAGTACAACATAGAGGAGCAGTTGCATTCCCTAGACAGCATATGTGTGTTCCTGGCTTCTCCTTGATGAGAGAGGGTAGCACCAGACACTAGTGGGGACAAGCATTTTCAATGCAATAGGTCTCACATTTTTTAGAGTTAGAGCTGTTGACAGTGTAAATGGTAATGTTTTATATGTATGCGTTTTGTTTTCTAGTGTAGTGTCTGTATGTGTTGTGTAGTGGAAATATGTTTATTTTTGTATTTGTTAGTAGTGTATTTGTGTGTGGTAAGGACTGTATTTGTGTAATGTAATTATGTGGTAGGATTTTTATTGGTAAAGGACTATGGTATTAAGAGATAGTGGTAGTTAAAGAAAGTATGAGTTGCTAAAGTAAAGTCAGAGTGGATTTAAGGAATATGTAGCTAGATCTATCAAGTTTGTGGAAGAGTTTTATTCTGTGGAGTGGTGTGGAGCAGCGTGGAGTACAGGAGCGTTGCATGGAGTGGTTTTGTGTGGAGCAGAGTGGTGCTGTGTAGAGTGGTGCTGTGTAGAGTGGTGCTGTGTAGAGTGGTGTTGAGTGGAGTGCTGGTGCATGGAGTGGCGTTGCGTGTTGTGTCCATGCTTGGAGTGGGGTTGCTTTGAGTGGCACTGTGTAGAGTGGTGTTGCGTGTAGTTCGGTGCGGTGTGCAGTTGTGTGGAGTGCAGCAGTGTGGAATGACACTGAATAGAGTGGCGTTGTATGGAGCAGAGTGGCGTTGCGTGGGTTTGTACTGCTTAGAGTGGCATTGCCGTAAGTGCCACTGCTTTGAGTGGCGCTGTGTAGAGTGGCGTTGTATGGAGTGGCATGCAGCAAAAAGTTGTGTGGAGTGCAGCGGTGTTGCGTGGAGTGGAGTGGGGTTGTATGGAGTAGAATTGCATAGAGTACAATGGTGACGCATGGTGAGGTGTCGCTTGCAGTGGAGTGGCGCTGCATAGAGTGTCGTTGCATAGTGGCGTTACCTTAAATGTCGCTGCTTGGAGTGGAGCTGCATAGAGTGGAATGGGTTGGGTAGAGTGAAATGTACTTGTATGGAGTACAGGTGCGTAGAGTGAATTAGGTTTGCGTGGAATGGCGCTGCATAAAATGGAGTAGTGTTGCATAGAGCAGGGTGGTGTTGCATAGAGAGGGGTGGTGTGATCTGGAGCAATATTGTACTGTGTGGCGTTGCTGGAGTGTCACTGCATGGAGTGTCACTGTGTGGAGTGGCGCTGCATGGAGTGGCACTACTATGAGTGCCAGTGCTTGAAGTGGTGTTGCGTGGAGTGGCACTGTGTAGAGTGGCATTGCGTGGAATGGCATACGCCGTGCTGTTGTGTGGAGTGCAGCAGAGTGGAGTAGCGTTCCATGGAGTGGCGTTGCGAGTAGAGGCGTTGTGTGAAACAGCGCTGTGTGGAGTGGTGCTGCGTGATGTGGTGTTGCCCTGAGTGTCACTGCTTAGAGTGGAATTGCATAGAGTGGAATCGGTTGGGTAGGGTAAAGTGCGGTTGTATGGAGTACAGTTACATAGCGTGAATTTGCATTGCGTGGAGTTGCATAAATGGAGTGGTGTTGCATAGAGCGGGGTGGGGTGGTGATGGATGGAATGACAATGTACTGAGTGGTGTTGCCTTGAGTGTTATTGCTTGGAGTTGCGTTGCGTGGAGTGGCATTACGTGGAGTGTCAGTGCTTGGAGTGGGGTTGCGTAGAGTGGCGCTGCATAGAATGGTGTTGCGCAGATTGGGGCTGCATAGAGTGGGACTGTGTGGAGTGTCGCTACGTAGAAGTACGCTATGTAGAGTGGCACTGCGTAGAGTGCCACTGCCGTGAGTGCCAGTGCTTGTAGTGGCATTGCGTGGAGTGGCTCTGTGTAGAGTGGCGTTCCGTGGAGTGGCATGTGGCATTCAGTTGTGTGGAGTGGAGTTGCATGGAGTGGTGCTGCAGGGAGTGTTGCTGCAGAGTGTCACTATGTAGAGTGTTGATGCATAGAGTGGCGCTGCGTAGAGTGCCAGTGCTTGGAGTGGAATTGCGTGGAGTGCAACGGAGTTGAGTGGTGCTACGTGGTGCAGCGTTTTTTGAAGCAGGGTTGCGTGAAGCAGCATTGCATAGAGTGGAGTGGGTTGGGTAGGGTAAAGTGCAGTTGTATGGAGTACAGTTTCATAGAGAGAATTTGAGTTGCATGAAGTTGTGTAAAATGGAGTGACATGGCAGTGTATGGAGTGGCATTGTACTGAGTGGTGTTGCCTTGAGTGTTATTGTTTGGAGCAGCGTTGCATGGAGTGGCGTTGCATGCCAGTGCTTGGAGTGTAGCCGCATAGAGTGGGGCTGCGTAGAGTGGGGCTCGTGGAGTGTTGCTGCATAGAGTGTTTCTGCCATGAGTGCGAGTGCTTGGAGTGGTGTTGCATGGAGTGGCGCTGTCTAGAGTGGAATTGCGTGGAGTGGCTAGCGGTATCCAGTGGAATGGAGTGGCGCTGCATAAGCACTCCGTGGAGTGGTGCGCCGTAGAGTGGCGCTGTGTAAAGTGGTGCTGCCATGAGTGTCAGTGCTTGGAATGGTGTTGCATGGAGTGGCGTGCTGCATGCGGTTGTGTGTAGTGCAGCAGAGTGGTGCTGCGTATGGTGGCTCTGCGTGGAGTAACAATGCATGGAGTGGGGTTGCGTGGGGTGGCATTGCGTGAAGTGGCGTTGCATAGGGTGGTGTTGAGCTGAGTGTCACTGCTTGGAGTGGCATTGCATAGTGCAGTTGTATGAAGTACAGTTGCATAGAGTGAATTTGCGTTGTGTGAAGTAGCGTGGGGTGGCATGGTGGTGTATGGCATTGTGTTACCTTAAGTGTTATTGGTTGGAGCTGTGTTATGTGGAGCGGAGTGGTGCTGCGTAGAGTGGTGTTGCGTGGAGTGGGATGTGGCGTGCAGTTGTGTGGAGTGCAGTGGCATGGAGTGGCGTTGCATGGAATGGCATTCCGTGGAGTGGAGTGGTATGTTGAATGGTGTTGTGTAGGGTGGCGTTGCCTTGAATGGGACTGTGTAGAGTGGCATTACCTTGAGTGTCATTGCTTGGAGTGGCGTTGCGTAGATCGGAGCAGTACTGCAATGGAGTGGAGCGGAGTGATGTTACATGAGTGGTGTTGCATCCAGTGGTGCTGTGTAGAGTGACGTTGCCTTAGGTGATGCTGTTTGGAGTGGCGCTGTGTAGAATGGCGTTGCCTTGAGAGTCATAGCTTGGAGTTGCGTTGCATAGATCGGAGCGGTACTGCATGGAGTGGAGTTGGACGGAGGGCAGTGGCACTGCACAGTGGTGATGCATGGAGCAGAGTGGCGCTGCCTAGAATGACATTGCCTTGAGTGTCACTGCCTGGAGTGGCGTTGGATAGGGAGGAGTCTGATGACCATCTGGCTGGATTGATAGGGGGAAAGAGGCTAGAACGAGGAGAGAGAGAGAGTGAAGAGACATCTATTGCAAACATTGGCCAGGGTATGCACTGAGGCTTCACAGACCTGGACACAAGGACAAGGGAAACGGGGAAAGAAAGGGTTAACCGCCTGTGCATGCCACAGCCACTGCCTAAGCAAATAGAGGCAGGCAGGGGGGAGTGCTGGTGCTTGAGGGGGGATTCACAGTGCCAAGATCTCTCTGCTTTGAGAAATCCCCAACTGTGTGTGTGCTTGGAGGGTGGGGGAGGACTCCGAGGGGAAAGCCACAAACGGGCAGACACAAGGGATTATCAATGCCTTTGTGAAGTCGAGAGAAAGAAAAAGAGAGTGCGCAGGAAAAAACATATAAGAAAAAGTACTGCCAAAGTAACCGGGGCAATCGCCTGGGTCACAAACGGCAAAAGGCAGGACTAATTTACTGCATCCGCCAAACAAAAGGAGGCATTGCAGAAGGGCAGTAGCAGAAGCCAATACCACAATTGCATAGAATGATTCACATTCTTAGTTTTATTAAAACACAATTAGAATGACAGCAGTAACTATTTCAAAATATTTTCATCCCTCTATTTCCAAATGTCCCTGTCAACCAAGACCAGATAAAACTTAAATTGAAATCTAATCAATTTTGAATCTCATGTAGTTTCTTAACACTATCCTTAATGTGGTCTATTAGGTCATGTTTACTAAGAGAGGTGTTGGGCAGCTATGTACAGCAGGCAGTCCTTGCTATAGCAAAGTCACCCCCTTTCCATCCAAGAGGTAAACAATAGCCATTCTATTCTGCAGGATCATGGTTTTATGGACATCTAACTGTTCAGTAATCAGTCAGAGTCTAATAGTGGTTTCATTTGCTGTTTCCTCCAATAGGCCAGCATTGTGTCTAGTCTCTCAAATAACCTGCCCTACCCATACATGGGGAAAAGTATGGAAAACAATCTGTTTCGGAAATCCCTCCGCAGCCCAGCTGGATCTGGAGACCTTGAACAGGAGGATGTCTGGTAGCTTGGATGACATAAACAGAGTAACAGATCCTAGGCCATTTTTGGAGAAGTCATAGATAGGCTTTGGTTCGACAGATGAAATGGGCATATTTCACCTGATGATTACTTTTGTGGAATATCATAACGGTGGGAAGCTCTTACTGAGATGGGGGACATTCAAAGCATATAGGCTCTACCACACTGTCCTCCTCAGCTACGCTGCCCAGTGGTCTTTCCCTGGTGCACTCAGGTAAGGCATCTTGGACCTGAGACTGGAAACTGTAGAGACAATGTATATGCTTCCTGCAATATTGTAAAACTGCACCATCATTCAGTTGCAAATCCAGCTTTGCTGCTAAGTTTGGAAGGTTAGAGGGCAACTTCATAAGTTGTTTCAAGGTGGTCTCTGAGTGGGTATAGCTCTAAGTGACCAAAGTGCTAAGAGTAGGGAATTTGGCCTTTTTAAAAAAAAAATTATCTGAACACATCTTAGCTATCGTATTTCTGAGGGCTGAATTTTTCAGTTTTTACTTTTCCATGTAACTCTCAGTGGTATGCGTAGTGAAGGTGTAGATCTAACCCTAAGACATTTTACAAATCTCCTACACAATGGTTGCAATGAAGTGTGTTCCTCAGACACTTGAAACTCGGCTTAGCATCCCAAATCAGGGAATAAAATCTCTTAGGTAGGGCTTTGCATCTGTGATGGCATCTGCTCTTGCACAGGGGTAATGTTCCACCCAATCTAATAACATACAGATAATCACTAAAGCATAACAGTAGGATGCACATATCAGAATCTGGATAAAATCCATTTATATGTGCACAAAGGGGCCCACAAGTCTAGGGTTAACCGCAGGGTGGTCTTAATCTCCTTTTTGGCATAATATGGGACTAAAAGGTGGTAAAGGACTGACAGTAACTTTGGGCCATTTAAGAAAAGAAGGCCATGTACTAGTGGGTTGCTGTGTTACGTAATATGCCATTCCTACTGACATGGGTTGGTCCATGATGCAACCGTGCAAGGTTGGGGTGTAGAAATGTTGGTGCTACCACACATCTGGTGCTATCTCTCCACAACTAATCAGAGTCTCATTCACTTTTCTGCTTGATCCAGTATTGTTTCTTGCTTTCAGAGACTTGTTTGTGCAACAGTGACAAATCTGTCAAAGAAGGTACTGGAGGATGGCGGCCGCAGCTTAGAGAGGCTCCCGAGGCAAGGCGGCGTCCCGCAACAATCCGTTCTAATTATCCGTGTCTTCACGAGCTTTAAGGGGAGGACCGGACCCGGAGTCCGTGCGGCTACCAACGCAACAACTTTGGGGTCAGCGACGGCCCGAATTCGCATCGAAACGCCAGACGGAGACCGGAGTGGGGAAAGGCCTAATGTCTGCCTGAAAGCAGCGGAGTCGCGGCAAGACTATTGCCGGCCGGAAGTGACCTGGTGGCGGCGGTGTGGAGCAGGAAGTCCCGGCCCATCGGGCGCGTTGCTCCGAAAAACCTACGGACTACTCTCCGGCGACCCGAGGACACGGGAGAAACCCCGCGACGTCCATCGATCCTCTACAAACCCGCAGGACTTGGCCAGGGGCGCGGAGGAAGCAGCGAAACTCGGATGCAGCACCGCCATTTTGCTAACTACGCACATACCACCTCGCGGCCCTTCACACGGGGCAGCAACTAATACGAGTGAATGACCCGACCCGATCTGTCCACTAGCCTACTGTAGCCTCTGACAACGCTAACACAAACTGCACTATGTCGAACAGGGGCCCCAAGAACAGCACTACCCAGGTTAAACTGGACAAATTTGCGTATGAAAGGCAGACGCCACCCCAAGAACAACGCAAGAACTCTGGGAAAACGACGGAGACCGAGGGGGCGAAAAAGGCCACGCTTGAAGATGTCCTGGCGACAGTGGGGGCAACGGCCACGGAAGTCACGCTGATACGGGCGGACCTCCAGAAAATGAACGAGAGAGTCAAGCAGGTCGAAGTGGTCACTAAATCCCTAGTCGAGGATGTTTCCGAACTGCAAACAGCAATGGAACGTTTACAGACAGACAACAAACTGCTCAGAGATAAACTGGATGACCAGGAAGGCCGTTCCCGGCGCAACAACGTCCGAATTCTAGGTGTGCCGGAATCGGAAGACACGGGGGCGATGGACCTTTATGTGGAGGACATGATTAAAAACCGACTCCAGCCCAAAGGACTCTCGAATTTCTTCTCCGTAGAGAGGGCCCACCGAGTTCCGGGGGGAAAACCAAAGTCTGGGGGCTCGCCCCGACCTATCTTGGCTAGACTATTTAATTTTAGGGACCGAGATGCCATACTACAGGCCGCAAGAGTGGCGCCGGCCATTCAAATTCAGAACTCAAGGATTGCCTTCTTCCCGGACTACACAGCCGAAGTCTCCAGGAAGAGAAAGACGTTCCTGGAAGTTAAAAAAACGCTGAGAGAAAAGGAGCTACCATACTCGATGATCTTCCCGGCTCGGCTAAGAGTCGTAGCGGACAAAAAGGTGTGGTTTTTTGACTCTCCGGATGCTGCCCGGGACTGGCTGGAGGGGTGGCACACTGTTGGTCGACAGCGTAAAACTCATAGACCGGATCACGAAAGCGCAGGACACAGCAAAAATGGTTCACAAACGTCCGGTCGTGGGGGAGGAGCGGAGAGATCTTCCTCCCGCAGCTTTACGGGAGCAGGAGGAGAGGAATAATTTATAACCCGGGATCTGTTTTAATGTCAATCACTGATCATTGACTTCATATTTTGACTGCTGCACATGGACTCTGGCATGGCTAACCCAGAAGCACGCAGGGATGCCGCCTGCTCGGGGAGACACTCTCCCCCCTACACGCAAGTACTCTGGTTGTGGGATGGGTTAAGCACTCTGCTCAGTTGGGGGGCGGGCAGTTAAAAGTCCGTTAGGCAGGGATGCAGGGAGGGGGGAAGGGGGAAGTGTTGTTTTTATACTGTTAGGAATTTGTATGTTAGGTCACAGAAAAAGACGGAAAGTTCACCTGAGTTAATCCCAGAAGGGGAGAATGAAGTAAAGCATCCAACCTCCACGAGAACGCTCATCATCCTCCCACACAACTACACACCCGCCATGGGTGCCACACCTCTCCACCGGCACCCCGTAGGACCCATGGGGCCAAATGGCTGATATCCCAGCGACTGACGGGGGGAATGTAGACCCCGAGACACAATGCCCCTCCCTACGCTTACTGTCTTGGAACGTGAGAGGGCTGGGGGATAAGGTGAAAAGGGGGCTAGTAATCACCGCACTTAAGAGACACAAACCCACCGTGGCACTATTGCAAGAAACCCACTTAACAGGGGAGACCACCAAGGCCCTGAATAGAAGAGGGTACAAGATGATGGTCCACTCGGATTTCACGTCCGGATCTAGGGGTACCGGAATTCTAATGCATAAGAACACACGATTCCTCCCCCTACAAACCAAAACAGATGACCAAGGCTGCTTTGCAGCGCTGCAAGGGCAATGGGAGGGGAGACTCATCAACCTAGTTTCAGTATACATCCCACCGGCACTTCACTCGGTACACCTCCCTAAACTGGGCGATTTTATCCTATCTCTCCCGGAGGGGGAAGTTATACTCGGGGGAGACTTTAACGCAGTTCTGAACACACAACTTGACAGGTTCCCAACACCAGCCCCCACGGGAGGGGTCCCCCGCCTTCAACAATTTTTGACAGCCATGGGACTGGTTGATATTTGGAGACACCTCCACCCCGTGTGCAGCAAAATACTTTCCAATCTGCAGTACATGGTAGTCTGTCTAGAATCGATCACTTCCTGACCCTGGGAGACGGACTCCATTATATAGACGCGATGGAGATCCACCCTCGAGGGATCTCGGATCACTCCCCACTGACTCTCACACTCTCCTCACAGGCACGTACACGTAAGCGCATCTACCCCATACATGCTGCATACCTCAAGATCCCCCAAGTTCGCAAAGCTCTTAAAAAAACAACAACACAATACTACCCAGAGAATATGCACTCGGTACATTCCGCCGAGGTGCTCTGGGAGGCGTATAAAACGGTACTGAGGCGCCAAGCCATAAATTCCATCACGGGCTTCAAAAAACAACAGGCTCAGGAGCTGGTTGACCTGGAATTGACTCTACAGACATTGACTACAACTCACAAACAACATCCCACTCCATCCACCCTGCACGCACTCACCTTACAACAGCAGATGTACAACGATCACCTGCGCACACAGGTCAGGGAAAGCCTATCCGACACTCAGAATAGGATCTATGAAGTGGGCGATAAGGCCGGGAAAATGCTGCCGTGGCTCGATAAAAGAGAAGGGAACTCGAGGGGTATTCAAAGACTGAAAGATGAACGCGGGGAGATACACACTAACCCGGGACACATTGTAGAACTGCTCGCAGACCACTTCGAACGGGTGTACACCCCTGAGCACACAGTAACGCCCGAGATGGCCAGATACGTGTTGGCCCCAGTTGGGGTCAATACATTAACCCGGAAATATCAGAAGAGTTAGAAGCAGACATAACCGCTGACGAAATTCAACTGGCGATCCGTGCTTTAAACCCGGGCAAGGCAATGGGGTCAAACGGTATACCTGTGGAATGGTATCAGGCGATGCCGGAGACCCTCAGTATACATCTGCTCGGGATGTTCAAGGACTGTTTGGGAAAAGGTACGCTCCCACCGGATCAAAAAGCGGCGACCATAGTGGCCGTCTCTAAGCCAGGCAAACCACCTGAAGACTGCTCCTCATATCGCCCCATATCGCTGCTTAATGCAGAAGCCAAAATCTTGGCCAAACTCCTAGCAATGAGAATTTTGCCCCACCTATCATCTCTTATACATCCGGACCAGTCCGGATTTATGCCCCACCGCAACACAGCTCTAAATTTGCGCAGATTGCATGGAGTGCTGGCACGGGCAGACACAGTGGGAACTCAAGCAGTGATCATGGCACTCGATGCTAGGATGGCCTTTGACCTTGTGGAATGGGCCTACTTATTTGAGACATTATCACGCTTGGGATTCGGACCCCGCTTTATTGCATGGGTGAGATTACTGTACACTGACCCATGGGCACGGGTAGTGGCCAATGGCCATATCTTACGAGAGTTTTCCTTGGGCAAGGGCACAAGACAGGGCTGCCCCCTATCACCATTGTTGTTTGCGATTTCACTGGAACCCCTCGCAACTCTAATTAGAACTTCACCCCACCTTCAGGGTATATGCTGGAAGGAAGGCTGGGAGGATCGACTGTCCCTGTATGCGGACGACATGCTAGTATACCTCACCAATCCGGATACGGGAATCCCAGCTCTACTACACCTCTGTGACACTCATGGAAAGATATCCGGATACACACTAAACTGGGGCAAATCAGAATTGTACGTCCTGAAGGGTCAGGCCCCGGTCCTTGACTCGGACTGCCCTTTACAGATAGCCGGTACATCATTTAAATACCTAGGCATTCATATCACCAGAGACCCAGCAGAATTCATGGACAAAAATTTGAAACCCCACCTAGACAGACTCAAACGTGACGTACACTTTCGGTCAGGACTCCCGCTGACACTTTTGGGGCGAGCTGCACTCTACAAGATGATGGCCCTGCCCCGCTTCCTCTACGTCCTTGAAAATACGCCCTACTCGGTGACCCCCAGGTTCTTCCAAAAGGTGGCAGCATTAGTATCCAACCTCCTATGGGGAAACCTCCCCGCTCGTGTTGCACAATCCAAACTACATAGGGGGTGGTATGATGGTGGTATTGCTTTACCCAATCTAAAATTGTACTACTGGGCGGCGCACCTCAAACCCATCAACCAGTGGATCCACACTTCACAAACCGAACCAGCATTCCAGGCAGATAGAGCACAACTTGGCACTGACAGTCTACTAGCCCCATTATATGACCAACGCAAAACTCGCACGTTAATGGGACCCACCAGGCTTACGGTAGCAATCTGGCACACAGCGACGGCGGCCCTGGGTTGGAAAGGTAGAATTACCAAGCTAACCCCGCTGTGGGACTCTCGAGTCCTCAGCAACATGAGAAACAGCAAGGGTTTCTCACACTGGGACACAATAGGAATTTCCACAGTGGGCGATCTTTGGGAGAGGGGGGTGGGGGGGGGTGATACCCTTCCAGAGACTGAAAGAACTATACGAACTCAGTGACAGGGAGCTCTACAGATACGTCCAGATTCGCCACGCACTATTAACGGCCTTGCCCGCAGACACTGACCTGCCCGAGTCCTCCCCGCTGGAGGACCGCCTCCTTACGGATTTCATGGTCGAACGCGCTACATCCCTTACGTACCGCAAACTACTTAATAACCTACCAGAACCAACACTGCCCTTGAAGGAGAAATGGGAGGGGGACACCAGTGAGATGGATGAGCAGGAGTGGAATGAGGCACTAGCTTCACCTAAGGAAGTGGGCATCTCAGCGCGGCTGCGATTAGTTCAATTAAAAATTTTACACAGAGTGTACTACACAAGGACAATGCTACATCGTATTCACCGGACACAACACCCTTACTGCCTGCGTGGGTGCGGGGAGGAGGGTACATTTTTTCACACCATATGGGACTGCCCCCGGATTCAGGAATATTGGAGACAAATACTGCGAACGATTTCACAAACACTAGAAACATCATTGTTGCCAGAACCAAAAAGGTGCCTTTTAAACGTGTGGGAGCCTACAGATATTTCTAGACATGGTCAACTCTGGGTCACAGTGGGGTTGCTTATAGCGAAACGGAATATCGCACAAAAATGGGGAGTGGCGGAGGTACCAACCAAGTCAGTATGGTGTCGAAATATGGATAGAGTAATGATAACGGAACGGGCGGTATACTCCAATCGTGCCTGCCCGGGGAAGTGGAATAAAATTTGGACCAAGTGGAATGTACATAGGGGGGAGATTTGTGATCCTGTGATCAAGATGATTCAGATGAGGAAGAGGCAGAGGGCTAGTATACCGCATATCTTAGGGAAGGAGAGCGCCGGAGGCGGGATGGAGACATTCAGCCATATTGGTGTGCAGGGAACCCGCGGGTGGACTTTGGGGGTCACTACTTGAGAGAGATGTCCACAATGGCAAGTATATAGTAACTGGGATCAGATTGCGGGAATGGGAGGGACTCTGGTGAGGGACGTCTTGGTAAGAAGGCACGTAAGCACGATATTGTTATTTACATGACCGCTTTGATATTCCTAACAGTTGTTTTGTTTTCCTGTTGTTCAGGGGGGGGGGAGGGGGAGAAAAAAAAAAAATTACACCAAAAACCAATAATCTTTGAAGTGACTTGTGCTGCACCTTTTCCTTTCGGCAGCTGTGCTACCGTTTCTACTACTGGAAAGTGGACTATTGAATGTACACCGTTGCCATTTGATCTAAAGACTACTATACCGGCCGGCCCGTTGGGTTGTAGGCGTTCCGCTGTGTAATTTGATGGTGCAATAAAGGTTTTTGCAAAAAAAAAAAAAAGAAGGTACTGGAAATAAATCAGTTCTTACTACATACATGGCAATATTGGCATTTTCAGAAAAAGCAGCATTTCTAGTGGCTGAATCAGCCAGGGATTTACCTTTCCACCCCTGATAGTGGGGATATTGGTGAGTAGTGCACCTAAAATCTGCCGCCTCCTTTGGCAATTGCAGAGCATTGAGAAGATTGTGCAGATATTGCCAAATGTAAAAAAGTACAAGGAGTCATGGACTTTCCAGAACGTAGGGTCAGTCATCATGTGTCCTTTTCTCATCACAATGTGGAATGGCTCAGCATTAAAAGGAGCATCAGATTAGTATTTTATTGGCTGACTAACAAGCACTCAATCTCCTCTGGTGAAGGTAAAATCCTTAACACATCTGTGCTTGTCTGAATATGCTTCGATTTTCTGTTTACAATACAAGTCCTTTTTACGAGTTTTATCCTCATTGGTAGATCTTTTGTTGGTCCATTGAAGTAAAATAGGCTCTCCCAAACATTAATGTAGCAGGGCTTTCACCTGTCAGTGAATGAGGGGTTGAACGGTAAGCTCTAAGAATAAAAAGTAACACTGTTTAAAGGTTGAGCTTTTCTAACATAGTACGCTGGACAGCTTTCTTGGGTATGCTCATAAAAAGTTTGATATCGCCATTGGCCTCTGGTCACAGCAGTGTACTTTCCTGATGCTTCACACAGTCTCTGAATTCTTGACTGTTGAAATATGGGCCATTGTCAGATGTTAAGATTGGAGGAACACCACATTTCGTGAAGATGCCATTGAATCTCTCGATGACTCTTTCTTGAGTGATAGATCGCCTACAAATGAAAAACGGGAGTATCCTTCAACAATCACATCAGGTGATGCCTGTTGTGAAAAGGACAAAAGAAGTTAACAGCAATTCTTTCCCATACATGTTTTTGCAACTCAGACATGTTTAAGGTGTGTTGAATGGTTTTCGATGATAAGCAATTGCATAGGTGACAGGCCTTCAATTCTCTTTCAACTCGCTCGAGATGAGGAAACCAGACTTGGTCTCAGAGAGCTTGTTTTGTGGCAACAATTCCATAATGTCCTTTATAGGCTGCCTCAATTATCTTCTGTTGTAGACTCTCCGGAATAGAAATTCTGGAACCTTGTAAGACAACACCTTCTTGGGTAACGGACATTTAATCTTTGACGTTTTTGAATTTCTGATATTCACTGTCACTGGCAAGAGATCGAGTGAGCTGATTTCAAGACTGGTGTGTAATAATGTCCTTTAGGTTCAACATACCACTATCTTTCAGTGACAATTTGTTCCAATGAAATGGCAGCAGGTGAGTTTGATCGCACAATTAAACTTATGTAGGCTTCAGCCATTTTGTAAGGAGTAATATGACACTGTACGGGCACTCGGGAGAAGTAGTCAGCAGGGTTTTGATCTTTCCCTGGATAGTGCACAGTTTTGTAGTTGTATTCTTGTAATCATAGACTCCAACATTCAATGTGAGGACGCATCTTGGCCTTTGGATTGCCAAAGATGGTCAAAAATGGTTTATGATCTCTCACAAGCGTGAAAGGTTTTCCATATTAAAAACAGGTGGACATTTCCCAGCAAAACTTAGGCTGGAGGCTAAGGGCAGCGCGTGGTCTTCACAGACCCAGAGGCGGTCTGGGAATGGCTGGCAACAAGTCGGAGGACCGAAGAGATCTGACAGACGTCGGAGACAGATGAGAAAGGACCGCAGAGTGACAACATCGGAGCGTGAAAAAAGTGATGCCACAGACACAGAATGGATGGAGGCCGGCGGCGCCGGCCCAGCATAAAGGAGTCTGAGCAGAGACACAATGTAACTGGTCAGAAGAGGGTACGGCTGCCGGCCGTGCACCAGTCACAGCCCCTAGCCTTATTGCCAAAGGTTTGACCAAGCATGGAGATAATTAACAGCCACCCCTGAAGGAACATGGTGATGACACTCTGGAATGGAGATGGCTGAGTACAAACACTATTCTAATATAGTCAACAGTTGCAATGAGTATATTTGCTTTGGGGTGGCCTTGTTTGTATATATCCCCTCGATATTGGGAAGGGTTGGCGAAGGGCGCTCTGCATTGTTGGGGTGGTGGGTAGTTTGAAGTCCGTCGTGCAGGGAGGCAGGCAAGGGGGGTGGTTGGGGGAGGTTGCAGGTAGTTTAAGTTTGTTACCAAGCCTCACAGCGTTCACCATATTGTCACTACAGTCAGTTCCTGCTTAATATCATTTCTTTGCCTAATATTTACTCACTGTTGCCCACAAACACTTGACCTATTAATGGCACGTGTGAGGTGGTCTAGGCCTCACAGTGCAGTAGGGACCGGAAGACCAGGGAACACGCCAGACAATCACAATGACAGCTAGAGATTCCCTGGGTATCATGAGACTTGAGGCAATGTTGACCCTGCTCTCCTGGAATGGTAATGGATTGGGAGATAAAATTAAGAGGCGGGTTGGTGCTACAATATATTAAAAGACAAGCGGCAGACATAATCTTATTGCTGGAGACCCATCTAATTGGAAACACTTATAAGGTCCTTGACAGATGGGGATATAAGCTTATAGTTCACTCCAGATTCACTACTGGGTCCAGAGGGGTCGGTATACTAATGAAAAAGAATCTTCCATTTATGGTTGCCCAGACACACAGGGATAGCTATGGGCGCTTTCCTGGGGTTTCAGGGTCCTGGAAGGGTAGGACGGTAAGCGTCCTCTAAGTGTAAGTACCACCTGCACTACTTAAAATGGTTTTGCCGGAATTGAGTAGGATGATTATCACTCTACCGTAAGGAGATATAATTGTGGGTGGTGACTTTAACATGACACTCTGTGAACAAGCAGATGGATACCCCTTGAGAAGTACTACACAAACACAAAACACACTTGCTGTATTTACAGCTGCAATGGGCCTGGTAGATATATGGCGTGCTGCGCACCCACAATTACTGCAATATACATACTATTCGGCTTCTCACAAAAGTCACTATCATATTGACCATATATTAACTTTAGCCAGCACAACACACCACTTCGGTGAGATACAACACCTAGCTAGGGGAATCTCAGACCATGCACCCATAAAGACTAAAAAGTTACCCCTACCTGTAGGGCACTTACCATAAATCCATGGTGCCTTTTAGTTCCGCATATTAAAGAAGCTCTGGTCAAGGATATGGATAACTACTTTTCCGAAAACGTAGGGACAGTATAGTCAGCGCAGATTCTGTGGGCGGCCTATAAGGCAGTAATTAAGGTAAGGCCGCTCTCGTTCACAGTTGGTCAAGATATTTTAACTCTGGAACAGGCATCAAGGGACAGCCGAGATGAGACCGAGAACCATATCCTAGAAATTAAGCATAAAGAATACAGAGACCTTGCTAATGAGATGGCCAGAAGTAGACACCAGGCCACATTATTCAAAATATACGAGCAGGGGGACAGAACGAGCAAACTCTTGGCATGGCTCAACAGGAAGGAAAGGCAGACCTCTGGGTCTGCACAATAAATGATCAGACTGGAACCTGCTTATATGACCCACAATGCATAGCAGAAGGGTTTGCAGAGTATTACGCACAACTATATTCACCGGCTGCAGCGGACACCATTGAGGAAGTGCTGAAAAAAAAACCCGATATACGAATCCCTACGCTAACCCCAGAAGACCAGCAACTGCTGGGAGGCGACATCACGGTTGATGAGATAACAACGCTATACTAGGCATACCATCAGGTAAAGCGGGAGGCCCAATGGTCTACCAATTGAGCTTCTTAAAGTAATACCAACTGAGGTTGCGCTGTACCTCCTTGAAATGTACCTGGAAAGCAAGTCTATTGGCGCGCTTCCCAAAAACCAGAGACTAGCATCCATCGTACTGATACAAAAGGCAGGGAAACCCCCGGAGGAACTGACATCATATCGTCATACGTCAAGATCCATTGATACGGGGACAGAGGTGGGCAAATGAGTGGGAGGATAGAATCTCACTCTACGCTGATGACATTCTGCTCTATGTTGCCTCCCCCCAGTTCCTCGATTACCAGAGTTTTACATATCTGCACTATTCACGGCAAATACTCTGGTTACAATATAACTTGGTCCAAGTCGGTGATATATGTACTCTATGGGTCGACACTCAGTTTTAAATACCTTGGGATTTTCGCAACAGCAGATCCTTCTCTCTTCTATGAGAGGAACCTCCAAGGCCCGACTACAAAGTGATGTGCGACATTAGCGTCCATTGCCGGCCTCGCTGCTAGGGTGTGCAGCGCTTTACAAAATGATGGCCCTCCGCCGGCTCCTATACGCATTGCAAAACTCCCCATACAATGTTCTGATACATATTTTAGGTCTTTAATGTTATTGCTACGTATGATGTACAGCTCTTTGTTGCGTAGTGACCCGGTGCCTCGCGTTACAGCCTTATGAGGAGGCTCCTGGCCGACGATGCGTAGACTTCTCATTGAAGCTTTCACTATTTTTACTCACTTCACATCAGCTGGAGTGGCGCTTTGACTCCGCATATACCAACCATTGATACTCCACTCCAACTGAGGGACACGTGGCATGCATGTGCAGTTTGCTGGGCCATGGCAAACTCTCTGGGAAAGCACTGTTGATTAGCATGTTACGTATCCCCTATCTTGTCACCTGTTGTAGCGTCCTTCTCTGCCTGGGTAACCACCAATGACTACGCCACTCATGGAGATTGTTATTACACATCTTCATTCCTCTGCATGCAATCAACGACCTCCACATTCTAAACCTGCATTCACTTCACTACATTCAAGCACTTACATCACAGATGTACTGAGCACATCAGGAGCCAAAAAGGTTCCATCATTGCTAACTCACATGACGCTACAGGTGGGACATATTGGTCACTTGTGAGCACCTATCTAAACTGGATCTACCCATAGACAACTCTATGAAGCTTCCTTTTTCCAGCTTTTAAAGTTGGCAAAGTCCACAGAAGGCAATTTCCAAACAGGGTGCTCTCTATAAACTAAAGGAAGTCTCAGGGAGGGAAACTGATCTACTGGTAATCCTTGCATGACTGAAACTTTGTAGACTGTAGACAAAACAGAGTTTTGGAGGTGACAGAGGCGAAGGAACAAAACACATAAGAAACTCTATTTAGGGTAAGCCAGATAGAGCCCATAGAAAGATAGCTCACTGGCTGTGGACCTGAAGTAAAGTGCCCAGAAAGGAGTGCCCCTCCTCTACCAAAGAAACATTCCGAAGTGTAGGGAGAAAGGCCTTAGAAGGCAGAATACTTGGGGTTGATAGAGAAATTGAAATCAGAAATAGGTAAGTCATAGAAACATAATAACAGTGAACAAAATGTTTATAAAAACCATGACTCTCCTCAGTGCCAGACTGTGGAACCAAAAGCAACCCTGCCAAAAATACTCAAACCCACCGGCTTCCTTCCCCTTCTCGCTTTATCTCTCTATGCATCCATCTTTTCTCTCTCCTCCATCTCTTATCTCTCAATCACTCTCTGCCCCTTTCCATCTATCTTGAAGACCCCCGTGCCTACACCAATTATTCTTAGGATCCTGGAGAAAGTGACAGAGGCACCAGGAGCGGCCTTGGGCTTTCACAACTGACCAACAGTAGCTGCAGACCGTTGTGTTAATGGCAATGGCCTGTCCAGCCCCGACTCTCCAGTTAGGAACCCCGGAGCAGGCTACTGCCATTGGCTCTGTGAAGAAGCAGGAGGTCTTGAGAGGTGGTATAATGCTGCTTAAATCTACAATCTCTCTGCACACTGAAGCAAAGACCAATACAGGCAACCCTGAGTCGCTATTGAGATAGTGCAAGCTGAAATGGAGAACCTGTCTGGTAAAATGCGTGCAATGGAGCAAACTTCAGCAGAGGAATGAATCAGTT
Source organism: Lissotriton vulgaris (assembly GCF_964263255.1). Classification (NCBI taxonomy): domain Eukaryota; kingdom Metazoa; phylum Chordata; class Amphibia; order Caudata; family Salamandridae; genus Lissotriton; species Lissotriton vulgaris. The sequence goes on from NC_141689.1 coordinate 977,551,228, forward strand.
TTATTGGATGGTTACGATTCTTATCTGAGACCTCTTTTACGGGGGGTTATCAATCTCCACACCATTTAAAAATTGGAAACACAATTGAGAATGCACACAGAGGATACAGATTGAAGTTATTTGATTCCCACCTGATTTCAAAGGGAAAACCTCATGGAAACAATGAGAAAGCTGTGTTAGGAAAGATCTGGTTTAACAACAATGGTCCTTCAGAGTCTTTCATTAAGGGGCAAAACATGGTGATGCAGGCAGAGGATGTTATGCTAGTCATCAGATCATCTGTAGCTTGAGACAAAGTCTTGAGCCTTGAAAATAACAGCAATCACACATGGCGACTGTTCTATTTTCATATTATTTAAACCCAGTAGGTATAAATCACCACATGAGATCCAAGCTTATCCATTAGGGGAGAACATTTGTGTTGGCCAGATCTTCCTTAGTAGATAGAAATTGCAATAAAGTCCAACCTGACCCCCCCCCCCCGTGCATGCCAACCACGTTGCATTCCAAGATGTTGTCTAGGTGTGGATCTTATAGCTCTGCTTCAAAGACAGCGGGAGGTTTGCACTCACTGAATGCTGCTGCGAGTATTCTAACACGTTTGCCACTCTGCTTTTTCTTCTAAAATAACCTTGACTCAAGCCCCCATACTCTTTAACCCACCTTCAGCCCCCCATACCCTGTTTTTAAGGCATCTAGGTCAGTGGTTGATTAGTAAAAAAAATACGTGCCGGGGCTCTGGTCAGGAGGCAGCATGCACCAGCCCATTTCTCCTGTTAGCGCTGCCTAAAACAGAACCAACCTCTAACCATGAAAGTGGGGAGAGGATGTGGTGCAATGGCCAGAGCTGCCAACTCAGAAGCTGGGGGACCAGGTTTGAGTCTCAGGGTCGGCTCAACATACTGTGATTCTGGGCAAGTCACTTAATCTCACCCTGCCTACCAGAAATTAATGTGTCCTTAACTGGTGATCATGAAAAGCACTGGTCTTGATGATTAAGTGCCAGTGTTGAGCCTCAGAAGCCACCGCTCAAATTAAGCAGTGATCAGAGTTATCATTTCTGTAATATGGCTAACTTGTCACTGATAGGTGAATGTTGACTTGAGAGATGTTTCAGGAACAGTGAAAATGTGGAGTTTACGATTGAACACCCTGTGGTACTGGAGTTATGGGGACCTGGATTCTGTGGTAATATTCTAATATGTGCGCACGGGACCCTGGGCAATCTGCATGAGTGTGGCACACCAAAACATTGGGAGGATCGAGGACGGTATTAACCTCAAAATCTATGAGGCACAGGGTCTCCAGAGGTGAGATTCAAAACAGCATTTCAAAATACAGTCAATAAAAAGGCATACTTAAAAAGGGAGTTTGAGATTAAACAGTAGAAAGCCATGAAGATTTATTACAAAATTTAAAACTACAATAAAGGAATAATAAAATGCAGTTGCAGCAATAAACTCATTGAATTACATAGAAGTAATTTACCACAAAGGCTATCAAATGCAGCATAATATAATAATGGGCAAAAATCTGAGAAATGCTGAATCTCAAGTGTGCAGCAAAATCAGTAAGAAATTGGGCAGCTCTCTACTAGAGATCTAAAGAATCATGGCTCACTCCAAATTCAAAGGTTTTTTAAACAGTTTCCTTGAATGTAAATTAATAAGACTGTAAAGTCAGCATAGCATGATCACTGCTCCAACAAATCACATTTGCACATTTTAAAACTTCACACTTACCCACTATATCAATATTGATTCCCCCCATCTGACCAATAATTGTACGTCTCAAACTAGTTATATAAACAACAGCAAACCATTGGGAATGCATGTAATACAGTGTGTAAACTGAAAGACCTTGCAAAAGGCTTCCGCCAGTGAGCCCTTCAAGAACAGCCTCACACAGAAATAAACAAACCACATCTTGCTGAATTTAGTGTAAGGCAAGAAATATAAACAACGAATGAACAGCATGATGTGCCATAAATTTTAACAAGATGGCGTTGAGACCTAACTGAGTCCTGGTTAGCATAAACCAGAAAATATAGTTTAATACTTCTCAATGATTTTGTTTTTATTGCAATAGCTCTTTGACAATATACCTGTCTGAATTAAAGTGCAAAGCAACTGATATTAATGGACGGTATAGCTCAAACGCACACTCCCTCATAGGATTGTTCTAAATATATATTTATGGCTTCAGAAACCATCCCCACGGATTACAATCTCAGGAAATGGAACTCTGCTACCTGAGCTTCACGGATTTGTGTAGTCTAGTATAGATTCGTATTTAATCGCCGTTGCTATTAACGCCTTAACGGCAGCGTTTTTCCGCCGCGGTGCGGGCGTTCTACAGAGTGGGCGGGGCTCCGTCGGCCGTTGGCCGACGGGAGCACGAAAGTTAAAATACACATACACATGTTACGCTTGAAAACACAGCAATATGATTCGATTGAAAGTGAATTATCCAGTTGTATTAAAGAAAATTAATTTAATAAACCTTTGGTTGTAAGAACTCTCGTTGAACGGGAAAATGTGTCTTTGATAGTACTGCCTAAACACATTTTAGCTTTTTTTTCTGACAAATTAATTTTGTCTCCATACGTGAAATACTGCTTTAGTTTCTATGCATGCTGTCATTTTCATTCCATGCTTGAACATTATTTGATTTAAGTTTACAACTGCATGCTAATGCATGTAGCAAGTCTCACTATAAAACCAGTAGAAGTATTGCAAAATTTCATCTTAACCGTTGGTGAGAAACTATTAAAAGGGCCATCGAACAGGGTAAGCCAACAAAACGGAGCATCAACAAAACCACAACTTAGCCTAGAAATGAAAATGCAAAAGCAAATTATAAATCAAACACTGAGACAGATGCGAAAAAAATCCAATAAATCAGGACCTACAAATTGCTCTAAGGAAAGTGAAAAAACTGTTAAAAAGGAAGAAATCGAAAAAAAACAAAAAACGACAAATTATTGCCCAAGCTCCTCCATGAAGTTAAACAAAAAAACAGATCAAGGTTTTGGCAAATAATCAAAAGAATTAAGATTCCAAACCACCTTGGTTTAAAATCTAACATAACGGAGAAAGTATAGACAGGATACCTCTTCAAGCATTTTAAAAGTAGAGCCGCCGACAATGGGGAGAACCTTGAAGAAATATGGAAAAAGGAGCCCAGTAATGAAACCAACAGGGAAAAAAACAGATAATGGCCATACAATGGCCACTACCAATGAATCAGACCCAAAAGGAATTGTGTTACCCTCTTGCATGTGTAAATCAATGCTAGACTTAAATTCTTCTCCCTCAGCCAAGATGGAACATCACAACTCCACATCAGCTGATATAAGAGACAAATAGCTAGGGCCAGACAAACAGGCACCCAGGTCCAGATGGCATTCCACCAATGCTATATAAAACAGATGCGGAATTTTGGAGTGTAGCATTAACACCGTTTTTTAAAGATATAAAGGACATCTTGACACTACCGGAGTCCTGGTCTGGATCAATAATAAGCCCGATTTTCAAACAGGTTGACAGGAAACTCCCAATCCATCACCAGCTCATTGCCCTCATAGACATGGAGGCTAAGTATTTTGCTGGAACCATACTGGAGGGGTTAACATCATGGGTATCTGAAAATTCCATCATCCCAATTAATCAAGCAGGCTTCTGCTGGGGTCAAGGGACCAACAAACATCATGCCACAGACCCTACTGATGGATGCAACTAAAGAGGCCAAATCTCCCCTATTCCTTTGCTTTATTGACTACACTGCTGCTTTTGATCACATCGATCGTAACAAGCTCTGGTGGAAATTGGAAAATTGGGACTACCTAAACGGCTTTTGGGCCAGTTAAAACTACTGCACACAAACACCTGGATTAAGGTTAAATTGGGAGCTGGTATGCACCTCTCCAACCCCATCCCGACAACAACAGGGGTAAAACAGGGTTGCGTTCTAGCTCCACTTTTATTTAACCTTTTCCTTGCAGATCTGCCAGGAGAACTCAATAATTGTCCCTGTCACCAAAACTGGGGAAAATTACGCTGTCCAATCTGCTGTACGCGGATGACTTGGTATTGATAAGCCAGACTCCCATTGGCCTCCAACATCTTTTGAATTGAACTCATTCCTTTTCAGAAAGGAATTGCTTGTAAATCATTTTTACTAAATCCAAAGTCATGGCAGTGAACTATCAGAAAAAGAAGATGATCAATTGGTACCTAAATGAACAAGGGCTGGACTTGGTAACTACTTACAAATAACTGGGAGTAATTATGGATCATAAGAACTCATTCAAACCCCAAATGGAGTCCTTGCAAGGGAAGGCAACTGTGACTAATCTGGCGATAAAATCTTTAAAGGTGAAACTTCCCGACTTAACGCTTGACCCCTTGCTACAGGTTTTGCGTCCAAAGCGACAGCCGACCCTCATATGTGGGAGGGAACCCATTCAAGGAAAATATGCTGCACTATTGGATATAGTGATAGCTAATTCATACAGGTACATTTTTTAACTTGCCAAGATACGTTTCTCCAGCACAAATTCAGATAGAATTCCGCCTTTTAAAACAATCACTGGAAAGAAGGGCCGCATATGTCATTAGTTGGCATAAGATTTGCAGTGCCAAGGTTGGTTCTTTAAATTCCAATCTATGGGAAGAGTTGCTCCGACACCGGAAATCTTCAGCCAGAGATTATTTATTTGATTCCCTCCAAGCTTTGGGACTGTCAGACCTTTGGGGCACCTCCACTAATCTTTTGTCTTTTAAAAAACTTGCAAAAAAATCAGCACAAATCATATCCTCTATTAAGGATAAGGAGGATTTAACTAAAAGAGCGCATGGCTGGATCACGCTTAGCGATTACCGAACATTGCAACCTCAAGCGTACCTTAACATTGGAGTTAACTTAAAGACGAAAGAAAGGTTTTTAAAATTACGCCTCTGAGTAATCTCAGTTGCCCTCACTTGCCGCCTTGGGAAAGAAAAAACTGCCTGCAGCAGTGTCGCTTGTGTGGAGCTGGCAAAGAAGACATTATTCATGTTGTTTGCACCTGCCCTAAATTAAAGGACATTAGGTACAATCGGTTACATCCATCCTTCAATTTACATGTTTTTTGAACATGCATGCAGGCAGTCAAACTGTGCTTTAACCCGTTAACCGCGGCGCTAATCCCGCCGCGGTGCGGGCGTTTCCGTGCGCGGGCGGGGCCGCGTCGGCCATTGGCCGACGGCAGCACTGGGAAGGTAGTGCTGCTGTCGGCCAATGGCCGACGGCAGCAAGGAAAGGGTTAATCCAACTAAAACAAAATTAAACTGCTGGGTCACAAATCTTTTTTGACCCAGTAACAAAAAGGCACAAAAACACATGCAGTGCAGATCAACAAAAGACAGTCCGAACAGTTCCTTAATGGCAGCTTAAAAATATCTAAAGACGCAACATGGCCCCTGATGTTGAGGTAACAGCTGAGTTATGGTACAACGTGGGGAAGTATAGCTTCCCTAAAGACCAATAAACTACAAAAAAGGCACTAGAACAAGTTGACCGCATCTTAAAAGGAGGTAGCACGATTTGCCCTTGACCGCAGCTTGAAATATCTGAAGACGCACCATGCACACTTGAAGTCGAGGTAACAATGGAACAATGGTACAACGTGGGGAAGAATACCTTCCCTATGACCAACAAGTTAGTACTATCTTTTCCTTGGGAATTTTAGAACATAAGCATTCAGTAATCTATCTAATCTAGATTAATTCCTAACATTCTCTGGGTACGAGGCAATTGAATTTTTACTGAAAATGATGAACTAGCATAATGCAAATAAAAAAAAATCAATTTTACTGAGGACAATATACTGGTATTAAGCAAATTTTAAAATCTTAGAAGGCTGCATAAAATGAATTTTCAGCAATTTCTAGCAACATTCTACTTTTTTGTAAAGGTTTTAATTAATCATGTACAAATAAAATTACCTTACCTTAAAAAAAACTACATGCTAATGAGTGCTTATGGATTTCATTGATCTGAAAGAAAAGGTAAGGTAGATACAGGTGCTCGAACGCATGGAAAGGCTCTCGGATAAGCTCTGTCGGGGGCCTCTCTCTTCTTTGGCACCTCTAGGCACCACTTTGCATGATATGCCTTGGCGCCTCTAGGCACCTCAATTTGCATGATGGGCCTGCCTGGGAGCTTCTAGGCACCTCAGTTTGCATGATGGGCCTGCCTGGGAGCTTCTAGGCACCTCAGTTTGCATGATGGGCCTGCCTGGGAGCTTCTAGGCACCTCAGTTTGCATGATGGGCCTGCCTGGGAGCTTCTAGGCACCTCAGTTTGCATGATGTGCCTGTGCTCTTCCAGGCTCCTCAGTTTGCATGATGTGCTTGGTCGCCTTTAGGCGCCTCAGTTTGCACGTGCGTGCAGAATCTATGTATCCACAAGCCCCTGGACGCTTCAAGCTACAATAATGGAAATATGCATTTCGAGCTGGCAGTCTTGACACACAAATCACTGCTGCCGCCCACCCCTCAGAGTGAGCCAGAGAGCTGTGATTCTAGGAAGATTCTCTCATTGAACTCTGCCCCAGGCTACCAAGGACGAATCATGGAGCACTTAAGAGATTTCAGAACAGAGACTGCCTGCATGAGGTGGCAGGCTTGTCGGCCACTGTTCTGTTATGCAAACTCAAGCTCCTAAATACGGCTTCTCTGCCCTCCCAGCTCTCACTCTCGCCTTTACAATGAGATCTAAAGAGAGCTGCTGCAACTAAGTTTTACAGATGTGTGCAGAGTTCTGCAATAGAAGTAGCACTGCCAGTGCCCAACCTGGCAAGCTGTGCCTGAAGGCAATGGCAGCGTGGGGGCAAAGTGTTCCTTGTGTGCCCTGCCCGGCATTCCTATCATCGCTTTCTTTTACAGGCCTACTGTCCTCCTTTACAGATGGCGCTTTGTAAAAATACCAATGAGGTGAAACAAATGCTACAGGAAACTCACCATATCTGATAATCATTCTATAAAGAGCATGGACAGTTTATAAATGGACTTTGAGAAATCGACAGGGAGTGAGGGAAACATAACTGCAAGAGTGGATTGTGACTAGAATAGAAGTTGGATTTACTGAGCATTGGGGTGCTGGGTGACAATGGGACGCTCTAGCCCTCTTCATCTGAGCCATGGCGATGAAAAGTTAACTGCATGACAGTACAGATGCTGACTGCATCTGGCCCTGCACTGTCAGACCCCACTCCAGCAATTAATCAGCTTTCTAGTGTGCCAATCTGTGTGCCTTGCCCACATCTTGAAGCCTTCTATTTCACTAACTGAAAATAAAAACACAGCTGTTATACTGGACTAACTGTCAGGGTTCCACACTTAGGCCCTCATTAGGATGGCGGGTTGTTGGACCGCCGACCGCCATAGTTTTGGGCAGGTGACCATCCGACAATGAGTTGGCAGGCTCACCGGCCTAATATGAACAGACCGCCATGCAGTGGTCGAAAAGTGCCTTTTTCTATTGCAGCTTGTGCTGTGGCCCTTTTCATGCACTGTGTAGATCCGGCCACATGGTGCATGGATATGTGTGGGGGGCACTACATGTGTGTCCCAGGCCACTTATCAGTGACCCCCTGGGGATAGGGGCTCTACTTGTGGCCCCTAAAGTCTGTTTCCATCTGCCATTTCATAGCGACGAGACCGCCATGGAAAGGCAGTCGGGATAGAATTCCGACTGCCGTCCCTATGGGATCTTGGATCCTGCCGGAGGTGGCGGTCTCTCCCACCGGCCTCTGCGCTCCGACCGCCGAGTATTGTAATCCAGCAGTAGGACCGATGGCCTGGATGTCGGACAGATCGCCACAGACAGTCTTTCTGTGGCAGTCTGTCCGCCATCGGAATCAAACCATTACTGTTCTGGGCTGAAATCCGGATGTAAAAGTGACTTAAGCATAGAGATATTGATCACGCATGGGAAATGGGCTTGCATATCAAAAGCAAACCTGAGAAGATGAGCTATAAATGACATTGAACCTGTGCGTAAGGTGTTATCTGACAGTCGTATGTTTAACAACCTAATATTGCTGGTTATATAGTGGACAAGTATGAAGGCAATCTTAAGAAGTGCATATTTAAGAGTAACAACTTGCATGTGGGTTCTTTGCTGCAGCTTTGAAAAATAAGCTAATCTGTGATATTCAGCACACTCTTCAAACAAATTGTAGTGTGCGCTCTAGTCTACGAGCGTGTACGCGATGATGCGTCACGCCGTAGACAGGAGTGGAATGCGCGCGCATGCGCAGTAGGCATGGTATTGAAGGCGCGAACGGAGAAGTCGGCAGTTGGCGACCGGAGCTCGCTGTGAATAGACGCTCGGCGCCCTAAGCTTGTGATAACTTTGTACATTACAAATAAAACAGTTCTTCACCTACTGAGGCTCAGAGCATTGAGTGTGGGGGCAAGGAAGGAACATTATATTGGCGACGAGGCTGGTACCAGGAACACCATCGAGCACAGTGGAAAGGAGCAAGCACCCTCCAACAGCCCTACACCAGCCAGAGGGACAGAACAGCGACCAGCACGAGCATAGGGCGTGGCAGCAGCGCAACAGCACCAAAAGCCAGACTACAAGCACAAGCAATCAGGTCAGTGCTGCCCAAGGGAAAAGAGCCTCCAACCAGCACCCTGGCAACCAAAGGCACCACTCCACAGCCAGAGGAAGGGGTGCAGACAGACAGCCCCACACAGGCCATAAGGGACAATACTCCAGGTAGTCCCAGAGGTCAAGGTGACTCGGCAGGGAGTGCAGGAGCATCCAGTGCGGCCGACCAACCCGGTGCCCAAGCAGTAGATCCTAGAGGTGAGGCCAAGATGGCGAACCAAGCTTCAGCCCTGCTGGCCCCCATCCCATTCCTGCCCAGACCAGGGGTGTGAGAAGTTGGCCCGATATGCAACGTTCGCTATTCTAGCGACCGCTATGTATCGTTCCAACGACCCTTATGGTGTTTGGTTGTAAATCAACCTATAGACCAGCTATCCTAGTAGCGTGGATACGAGCAGTCTAAGGCTAAAGACTCGAGAGGGCGCGTTAAGCCAGCTGTTTACCACACATGTACCCCTTGAACACCCAGTGAAAGGACACCACACAAGTGTTATGAAAATAAACAGGATATTTATTAAGATTCACAACAGCCCTGGACTCTTTATGAGGACAGGGTACTAAGCACAAACCAAATCTCTTAGGAAAATACTTCAAGTGCACAATTAAAACAAGTGTCCGAGGACACGGAAAGTTTAAGGTCTCGGGCGGACCCGATAAGGCAAGTCGGAAGCGAGGGACTCGGGACCCTAGAGTAAAGAGGCTATGCAGGCACCGAAATGCCGAGTTACCTAGCCACGAGGGCTGCGGCTGCACAAGTCTTACAGGCGTCGGGGTCTTCGCTGACGAGCCAGGAGCCGGAAGAAAAGGAGTTGCTGGCCGGCGACCAGTGAGGAATAGTTCGTAGAGATCCAAGCCTGGATCAGAGATTGTTGATACCTGAAAGCAGAGGGGACCAAGTTCGTACTACTAGCCAGTAGTCAGAGGGTACCAGGATGGCACCGGTTGGCCGTCACCTCGACCAGGTGAGTGGGCGACGCTAGGCTCTGCAGTCTCACGGACCAGGAGGCGTTGTCGGCGACCACGGCGGAGGTGCGAGCTGTCCCACGAAGGATGATGCTGTCGGCGTCGCTGGGCCCAGGATGGGGCAACAAGCCTTGGCAGATCTCAGGGCCACGTGGTGGGCCTAAGATGGCGTCTTGAGTGGACCAGGAGGGTCCGGGGTGCTTCTCGCAAAGATGGAAGCAAGGGCCAGTCTGGAGCAACCAGACCAACAGTGTTGATTGTCGGATGTCGTCACAGAAGGGCACAAGCCAGCGGCTAGTGACCAGACAACGTGCTGAGCAGCGAGCAGAAGGGCCCCACGCAGATCGTGGAGATGCTGGGAGACTGCACTTCGGTGCTGGAGCGGCTCAGGGTCGGGGCTTCTCGGACCCCAGAGCACTCACCAGGGAATCGCTTCGATGGTCGTGCTGGTTTAAGAGCGTGCAGGTTCTGATGATGGCCGGTCCCTCGAGGTCTCGTCGCACCCACAGATCACAGCTGAGCTGATGACGTGGGTAGAGGTCAGAGGTGCCAGGGAAGCCGGTTCTCGTCGAGCTGGGCCGTCGGATCCTTGAGGAAGGACTTGCAGCAAACCGCAGAGTTCTTAGATGGTGCCCGCTGATGCAGGGTGACTACTCCTTAGTCACAAGGGAGAAATCTTGAGAAGAGTCTTGAGTGTCCTTTCGTAGAAAGTAGTTCTTGATTCAAAGATGATCTAATTTGGAAGGGTCCCCGCTCCGGCCTTTATTCTAAAGAAAGGGGTGGGTACATGACTAGGTCCTGCCCTAAGGGTGGGACCAGGAAGGGAGGTAGTTACACTCCTCTCCCCTTGCCGGACTTTCCCCAGGCCAGGGCTGGCGCCCCTGGAACTGGTTCTGACCGGCAGATGCGTAGTGAGCACCGGGGTGCCACTCCGCAGTCACCTTCTCGCAAAAGCCCTACCTACCCAGAATACACAAACCCTGTCTGGGACGGTGCGAACACCGCCCTCGACAGGAAACCCTTTGTCCAAGCGCTCCTCGCTGGAAGGACTCCCAGCAGCAGGAGGTCAGACTCGTGTCTGTGGTGGCAGCATCCATTTTGTGGAGCTGAGGCTTTAGTTAACTTTAACCGGGGTTCACAGTTACGTACATGTCGTGTCCCTCTAGAAGGGCGGAATGCTAACCTCGTCGCCAGAGTTGGTGAGAGGGCAGCATCCCGATTCGTATGACACCTTACTCACATGTCTTGATAACGTGACACCGAAGTTACCGATGTGGTACGCGTTATCATGGAACAGCCATTGGGTCTTGATTCCGCAAGCTGCAACCGGGCTCGGCTCGGGCCAGAACCTAGTTCACACGAGCCCACGCACTCTGCCTTCAGGATTGTCAAGGCCTGCCATAGGAGTGACTGATAGGAACTCGGGTGTTCATTGTATGGTTAGATATAGGGCTACTATATCTAAAGCAGAGTGTGATTACACGACTTCGCCCCAGCTGTCATGCAGCCAGTTGTGTCAAATTTAGGAGGCCAGCCAGGGGTGGCATAATACATGCTGCAGCCCCTGGCGGCCCTGGGTACACCTATGCCCTGCGTTACGGGGTCTGATAAGGTGGCCCAGCACCAATTGGTAAATGCACCTAGGGTACATATCGTAATTTAGAAAGAGAACAGCCAGGCTGGGGGTCTGATTGGCAGGCCCACAGCCAGAGAAAGTCGTAAACCAGTGAAACAAAAGCAAAAAATCTGGGTGATCATAGGATTGCAGACCCTACTCTCCTACATGACCCCCCCCAAACGTCGGAACAATAACTTAACCTTGACCAGGTGAGTCTTCTTGTTCTAAGTGGAAATATCTGGAGAGCCCATCGGCATTGCCATGATCAGTACCAGGTCTATGTTCCACTGTAAAGTCCATCCCCTGTAGGGAAATGGACCACCTTAGCAGTTTGGGGTTTTCACCCTTCATCTGATTTAGCCACAAGAGGGGCTTATGGTCGGTCTGAATCTTGAAGTGAGTGCCAAACAAGTATGGCCTCAGCTTCTTCAGGGCCCAAACCACAGCAAAGGCCTCCCTCTCAATAGCTGACCAATTCTTCTCTCTAGGGGTCAGCCTTCTGCTTATAAAAGCAATGGGCTGGTCTTGACCATCAAAATTCAGTTGAGAAAGAACAGCTCCCACACCCAACTCAGAAGCATCTGTTTGGACAATGAATGGTTTGGAGTAGTCCGGACTCTTGAGGATAGGCGCCGTGCACATGGCCTGCTTTAGGTCATCGAATGCTTTTTGACAGCTCGCTGTCCACTGAACCTTTTTTGGCATTTTCTTGCTTGTCAGTTCGTCTAATGGTGTCACGATGGAACCATAGTTCCTGACAAACTTCCGGTAGTATCCAGTCAGGCCCAAGAAAGCTCGAACCTGAGTCTGGGTGGTTGGAGGAGCCCAGTCCCTGATTGACTGTATCTTGCTCTCCAGTGGCTGAACCTGGCCTCCACCTACAAGGTGGCCCAGGTATACAACCTGTGTCTGCCCTATCTGGCACTTGGTGGCCTTGATAGTGAGGTCTGCGGCTTGCAGGGCCTCTAACACTTTCCGCAGGTGGACCAGGTGATCCTCCCAGGTGGAGCTAAAGACAGCAATATCGTCAAGATACGCCGCACAGAAGTCATCCAGCCCAGTAAGGACTTGATTCACCAACCTTTGGAAGGTGGCAGGTGCATTTTTCAGACCAAAGGGCATCACCACGAACTGATAATGCCCACCAGGGGTTGAAAATGCGGTTTTAGGCTTGGCGTCCTCAGCTAACCTGATTTGCCAATACCCAGCTGTCAAGTCAAACGTACTTAAGTAGTTGGCCGAGGCCAATCTATCGATAAGCTCGTCTGCCCTCGGTATTGGGTGGGCGTCAGTCTTAGTGACTGCATTGAGACCCCTGTAGTCTACGCAAAACCTCATCTCTCTCTTACCGCCCTGGGTGTGAGGTTTCGGCACTAGAACTACGGGACTAGCCCAAGGGCTGTCCGAGGGTTCAATGACTCCCAGCTCCAACATTTTCTGCACTTCACTCTTGATGCAGTCTCTAACGTGATCAGGCTGCCGGTAGATTTTACTCTTAACGGGCAAGCTGTCACCAGTGTCAACCTCATGGGTGCACCAATCGGTCTGGCTGGGTGTTAGAGAAAACATATGTCTGAACGACTGAAGAACCTGTTTACAGTCGCTCCGTTGACGTTCGGAGAGGCTGCCACAAAAGACAACACCATCTACCGATCCATCGTCAGGATTCTGAGTGAGCAGGTCGGGGAGAGGGTCACTCTCTTCTTCCTGTCCCTCATCTAGGGCCATGAGCAAACTCATGTCCTTCCTGTCGACATATGCCTTGAGCCTGTTGACATGAAGCACCCTGTGGGGGCTCCGGGGAGTTCCCAGGTCGACCAGGTAGGTGACCTCTCCCTTTTTCTCCAGGATGGTGTAGGGCCCGGACCATTTGTCCTTGAGTGCTGCTGGGGCCACTGGCTCCAACACCCACACCTTCTGTCCGGGCTGGTAAACAGTCAAGACAGCCTTTTGGTCATGCCAAGCTTTCTGGAGTTCTTGGCTGGCCTTAAGGTTTTCAGATGCCTTCTCCATGTATTCAGCCATCCGCGAGCGGAGGCCAAGCACATAGTCCACTATGTTGGCTGCAGGCTTTTTGAGAGGTCTCTCCCATCCTTCCTTCACCAAACACAGGGGTCCTCTTACAGGATGCCCGTACAAAAGTTCAAAAGGGCTGTAGCCAACCCCCTTCTGTGGGACTTCTCTGTAGGCGAACAAGAGGCAGGGGATCAGGACGTCCCATCTACGCCGAAGCTTTTCAGGTAGTCCATGAATCATCCCTTTAAGGGTCCTGTTGAATCTCTCAACAAGCCCATTGCATTGTGGATGATAGGGTGTAGTGAACTTGTAGTTGACACCACATTCCTTCCACATAGCAGTTAAGTAGCTCGACATAAAGTTTGCACCTCTGTCGGAGACGACCTCCTTAGGGAAGCCCACTCTGGAGAATACTCCAACTAGGGCTCTTGCCACAACAGGTGCTGTAGTGGTCCTAAGGGGAATAGCTTCAGGATACCTGGTGGCATGATCCACTACCACCAGTATAAACTTGTGCCCTGATGCTGTTGGTGGTTCCATGGGACCGACGATGTCGATCCCCACCCGTTCAAAGGGCACCCCCACCACAGGCATTGGTATAAGGGGGGCCTTTGTCGTGCCACCTGACTTACCACTGGCTTGGCAAGTGACACAGGAGCGGCAAAACTCCTTGGTATCTTCGTTCATATGAGGCCAGTGAAAGTGTGTGACAAGCCTGTCCCATGTTTTCGTCTGGCCTAAGTGACCTGCTAAGGGAATCTCGTGGGCCAAGGTAAGTAGGAAACCACGCTGAGACAAGGGTACAACCAGCCTCCTGGTCATGCCAGGCTTGGGGTCTCTTGACTCAGTGTACAGGAGTCCATCTTCCCAGTATACCTTGTGGGTACCTGTGGCGTTCCCAGCAGCCTCAGCAGCAGCCTGCTGTCTGAGGGGTTCAAGAGAAGGGCAGTCTAACTGGTCCTTCCCCAGGTCTTCCCTTGAGGGTCCCCCTGAACCCAAGAATTCAACTTGATCAAGTTCGAACTCCCTAGGCTCAGTTTCCCTCAATTCCTGTAGGTCAGCCTCCTCTGAGACTTGATCCACGACCTGGGGCAAGGGGGAAGGCGCAGCCTTGACCCTACTGCTCTTTTTCTTGGGAGGTGTCTGGTCCGTTGTTCCAGGATCCAGCACCTGTTCAGTGGGGCATTTCCTGACCTGTGACCTGGTCACAGCGAACACATGTGCTGGCAAACCTAACATTTCCATGTGAGTCCGGTGCTCCACTTCTGACCATTGTGATGACTCCAAATCATTGCCCAACAAACAATCCACTGGGAGGTCTGGACTAACGACAACCTTCTTTTGGCCAGTTACCCCTCCCCAGGAGAAAGCTACAATTGCCATACTGTGATTGGTAGTGACATTGCTTGCATTGGTCACCAGGAATTCTGTACCTGGCATGATCTGTCCAGGGTCCACAAAGTTAGGCGTCACCATGGTGACGCTGGCACAAGTGTCCCTATAGGCCTGAGCCATCTTTCCATTTATGAAAGGCGTCTGTCTGTATTTGCCCAAGGTATTGGGACTTATGTCAGGGGACACGTCCGCGTCCCCTGTACTGACAAGGACAGCCTGAGTGAGTGTGCCAACTAAGTTGTCACGCCCCTCAGAACCCAGGGTTAACCCTACTAAACCCTTGGGAGGCGCACTACCACTGCTGACTGTACTAGGGGGCACAGGTGCCTTAGGGGCTGCAGTGGCAGGAGTCTGCCCTCCTCCTTTCTTGGTGCACTCACTAAACCAGTGAGATTTACTTTTACAGTACTTGCACCATCTTTTGGATTGGCCTTCTTTCTTCTTTTGGGGAGCCTGACCCCCTCCCTCTTTGGGTTGTTGGGGACCTGTCGAAGACTTCTGGTCATTTTGTTCCCCCTTAGAATCTTTACCCTTCTGGTCTGCTTTCTTTTGACCACCTTGATTCTGGCCCTGGTTCTGTTTAACTCTCGTGCGAACCCATCTGTCTGCCTTCTTTCCCAATTCTTGGGGAGAGGTCAGATCCGAGTCGACAAGATGCTGATGCAACAACTGGTTCTGACAATTGTTTAAAATTTGTTCTCTCATCATCAAATTATACAATCCTTTGTAATCAGTAACCTTACTGCCCAGCAACCAGCCCTCAAAAGCCTTAGTGGCACAATCGACAAAGTCAGACCAATCTTGAGACTGCGTTTTCTGGGTATCCCTGAACAGCACCCTGTACTGCTCAGTGGTTAGGCCAAACCCTTCAACGAGTGTATTTTTCAAGACTTGGTAATCGTTCGCATCCTCCACCCTTGTGGTGAGGAGCTTGTCTCTTCCTTTACCTTCAAAGGAGAGCCACAAGATAGCTGCCCACTGACTCTGGGGAACACCTTGCACAGTGCAGGCCCTCTCCAAAGCAGTAATCCATTTGTGGATGTCGTCCCGTTGTTTAAAGGGGGGCACTATCTTCCCAAGGTGTTTCGTATCAAAACTCTTTTCCCTATTGCTAGGTACATTGCTGCCACCAGTGGGGACTACCCCACGTAACTGTTGCTCTCTCGCAAAGGCAAGCCTTTCTTTGGCCAGGGCAAGTTCTTCCCTTTCGATCCTCAGATTAGCTGCCCTTTCCTTAGCTTCGTACACTCTCCGCTGAGGGGACGTCATCCCTCTCTGAGAAGAGTTGCGAGAGCCATTGATTTGAAGGGATCTGCCAGAGTCTCTTGACAGAGATCGGGCTCGTCCATTCCCAATGTTAAGCTGACCTGATAGTGGCCCCAGGGGTCCCCCAGTACCGCTATCATGTTTGCTTAAGTTGGACCTGCTTAGTCTGACGACTTCTACCTGTCCCTTATCTGCCTCATCCCCAGAGGGATCCTCATCCTCATCATCCTCCACATCTTCGTTCTCAGTTGCGAGGTGGATGAGGTCAGGATCGTCTCTGGTTCCCTCGAGGGGAGGCATGTCTCCTTCTGGATTAGAAGAGCTAAGACGGGTCTCAGCTTTTCTGGCATCATAAGTCTCCAAGAGACCAATCAGAAAGGACGTGGTGGGGTTAGACCCCTGCTTGATCTTCCGGGAGTGACACACCTGTCTTAACTCCTTGAAGCTCAGCACAGTATATCTTGAAGGGATGACCTGTGGAGGGTCAACTGACACAAGGGGAGACTCAGAGTTTCCTCCTTTGTCCGACATACTGTTTCTAGTGTGGTGCAAGTGATGCACCTACCTACACTACGTGTTTACCTACTGTTCCCTTGCTAAGAGTTGCAGCCAAGGTGTGCTAAGCCTTGAGGAGCTGCAACAGCTGGTTCAGTAGAACTCAGAGTATTCTAAGCTTTGGTTATATGTACTAACAGTACTTATGCGATCTTTCAACAAGATATTCTTAGGATACGTGTGGTAAAACAACAGCAAGCTCAAATCCCAACCGCTGCTCACCAATGTGAGAAGTTGGCCCGATATGCAACGTTCGCTATTCTAGCGACCGCTATGTATCGTTCCAACGACCCTTATGGTGTTTGGTTGTAAGTCAACCTATAGACCAGCTATCCTAGTAGCGTGGATACGAGCAGTCTAAGGCTAAAGACTCGAGAGGGCGCGTTAAGCCAGCTGTTTACCACACATGTACCCCTTGAACACCCAGTGAAAGGACACCACACAAGTGTTATGAAAATAAACAGGATATTTATTAAGATTCACAACAGCCCTGGACTCTTTATGAGGACAGGGTACTAAGCACAAACCAAATCTCTTAGGAAAATACTTCAAGTGCACAATTAAAACAAGTGTCCGAGGACACGGAAAGTTTAAGGTCTCGGGCGGACCCGATAAGGCAAGTCGGAAGCGAGGGACTCGGGACCCTAGAGTAAAGAGGCTATGCAGGCACCGAAATGCCGAGTTACCTAGCCACGAGGGCTGCGGCTGCACAAGTCTTACAGGCGTCGGGGTCTTCGCTGACGAGCCAGGAGCCGGAAGAAAAGGAGTTGCTGGCCGGCGACCAGTGAGGAATAGTTCGTAGAGATCCAAGCCTGGATCAGAGATTGTTGATACCTGAAAGCAGAGGGGACCAAGTTCGTACTACTAGCCAGTAGTCAGAGGGTACCAGGATGGCACCGGTTGGCCGTCACCTCGACCAGGTGAGTGGGCGACGGTAGGCTCTGCAGTCTCACGGACCAGGAGGCGTTGTCGGCGACCACGGCGGAGGTGCGAGCTGTCCCACGAAGGATGATGCTGTCGGCGTCGCTGGGCCCAGGATGGGGCAACAAGCCTTGGCAGATCTCAGGGCCACGTGGTGGGCCTAAGATGGCGTCTTGAGTGGACCAGGAGGGTCCGGGGTGCTTCTCGCAAAGATGGAAGCAAGGGCCAGTCTGGAGCAACCAGACCAACAGTGTTGATTGTCGGATGTCGTCACAGAAGGGCACAAGCCAGCGGCTAGTGACCAGACAACGTGCTGAGCAGCGAGCAGAAGGGCCCCACGCAGATCGTGGAGATGCTGGGAGACTGCACTTCGGTGCTGGAGCGGCTCAGGGTCGGGGCTTCTCGGACCCCAGAGCACTCACCAGGGAATCGCTTCGATGGTCGTGCTGGTTTAAGAGCGTGCAGGTTCTGATGATGGCCGGTCCCTCGAGGTCTCGTCGCACCCACAGATCACAGCTGAGCTGATGACGTGGGTAGAGGTCAGAGGTGCCAGGGAAGCCGGTTCTCGTCGAGCTGGGCCGTCGGATCCTTGAGGAAGGACTTGCAGCAAACCGCAGAGTTCTTAGATGGTGCCCGCTGATGCAGGGTGACTACTCCTTAGTCACAAGGGAGAAATCTTGAGAAGAGTCTTGAGTGTCCTTTCGTAGAAAGTAGTTCTTGATTCAAAGATGATCTAATTTGGAAGGGTCCCCGCTCCGGCCTTTATTCTAAAGAAAGGGGTGGGTACATGACTAGGTCCTGCCCTAAGGGTGGGACCAGGAAGGGAGGTAGTTACACCCCTCTCCCCTTGCCGGACTTTCCCCAGGCCAGGGCTGGCGCCCCTGGAACTGGTTCTGACCGGCAGATGCGTAGTGAGCACCGGGGTGCCACTCCGCAGTCACCTTCTCGCAAAAGCCCTACCTACCCAGAATACACAAACCCTGTCTGGGACGGTGCGAACAGGAAACCCTTTGTCCAAGCGCTCCTCGCTGGAAGGACTCCCAGCAGCAGGAGGTCAGACTCGTGTCTGTGGTGGCAGCATCCATTTTGTGGAGCTGAGGCTTTAGTTAACTTTACCCGGGGTTCACAGTTACGTACATGTCGTGTCCCTCTAGAAGGGCGGAATGCTAACCTCGTCGCCAGAGTTGGTGAGAGGGCAGCATCCCGATTCGTATGACACCTTACTCACATGTCTTGATAACGCGACACCGAAGTTACCGATGTGGTACGCGTTATCATGGAACAGCCATTGGGTCTTGATTCCGCAAGCTGCAACCGGGCTCGGCTCGGGCCAGAACCTAGTTCACACGAGCCCACGCACTCTGCCTTCAGGATTGTCAAGGCCTGCCATAGGAGTGACTGATAGGAACTCGGGTGTCCATTGTATGGTTAGATATAGGGCTACTATATCTAAAGCAGAGTGTGATTACACGACTTCGCCCCAGCTGTCATGCAGCCAGTTGTGTCAAATTTAGGAGGCCAGCCAGGGGTGGCATAATACATGCTGCAGCCCCTGGCGGCCCTGGGTACACCTATGCCCTGCGTTACGGGGTCTGATAAGGTGGCCCAGCACCAATTGGTAAATGCACCTAGGGTACATATCGTAATTTAGAAAGAGAACAGCCAGGCTGGGGGTCTGATTGGCAGGCCCACAGCCAGAGAAAGTCGTAAACCAGTGAAACAAAAGCAAAAAATCTGGGTGATCATAGGATTGCAGACCCTACTCTCCTACAAGGGGAACCACAGTTAAAATGGGAGGATTGGAGAGAATACTTTAAAAATTACATTGAGGCACTAGAGGACGAAAATGGAGAGGGATACACCCCGGCAAGAAAAAAGAGACTGTTGCTCCGCAAACATAGTGCCCAAGGAAAGGGGTGCAACAGAGACAGACGTCTTCAAAAATGCACTGGAAGACTTGGACAATCATTACCGCCCAGCGGTCTGTGTTTCCATAGACCGTTACAATTCTCAACAGAGGAAACAAGAGGCAGGCGAATCCATAGACGACTACGTGGCCGCGCTCCGACGACTGGCCATCACGTGCCAGTACGGTGCTCTACAGGATGAGTACATCAAAGACCAGATAGTTATGCATACCACCAGCAGAGCCGTCCAGGACAAACTATGGGCACAGAACGAAACCTCGCTCAAGGAAGTCGTGGCAATGGTAAAAAAGGCGGAAATGTCTAAACGCGGCGCAGATGCGGCCAAACGGGAAAGCACGCAGAGGCAGATGATTAACAAGATAGAAGAGGCCTCAACGTCCAGCAAACAAAGGGGAACGTATGGAGAACAGAGGAAGGATACGAAATGGACAGGGAAACCGACGGTTCGCTCCAGCACAGACAGCAAGTTCTCGTGTTATAGATGTGGTAGCACGGCGCACTCTGCTCAGGATAAACGCTGCCCCGCGTTCCGCGCCAGATGCGCGTTCTGCGGCCTGGTCGGCCATTTTGAAAAGGTATGCCGCAAGAGGGGGAAGAAGTCCACGGTCAAGTGTGTGGATTCTGCCACTGCGGAAATTAGCGAAGAAGACGACCTAGAAGATGGCGAAATGGTGCTGTGTATAGAGGACCAGGTGCTGGAGGTGACAGGGAAGAGAAGAGATAAGCCTCGCACGGACATGCTCATTATACAAATGTGTCTGATTACACAGAATTAATCAGATCTCCTCTTGCAATAACACTGTTGTCAAACATGAAACCTATTTATTTATTTATTTATTTATTTATTTATTTATTTATTTTGTATATTTGTAGAGCGCAAAACCTGTCACCCAGAGTGCATCCTGGCGCTTTGATCAAGAACCATAAACCTACTATGCTAATCTTTGAAGTGAATTCCTAGGGGAAAACTGAATGACCAGAGTGCACCCTAAAAATGTGTGATTGTGCTCTAGGGTCATGCAGACATTGTTTAGGAGTTCATATCCAAAGAAAAAAGTAAGTCTACTTAAATCTAAAATTACATGTGCACACGTCCCATGTGGAATGCATATCATTTTAAAAACGTTGGCTTGTGGTCCACATATATACATCAAATCCCCCTCATTTTACTGGCCCCTTTCGTGGTTCTTATAGTGCTACAGAAATTGAATTTCGTTTCAGTGTCTATGAAGCATACTCAAGAGAACATGTACCTTTTGTCCATTTGCATACATGCCAACATTTTGAATCTGGTAAGAGGTAGATTTTGAAAACAATTTGGGGGAATTGCTTTTCCCAATTGATTTTCCATGAAGCGGAGGAGATTTTAGATGGGAGTTAGCTAAACTAAAGCCATTTTAAGCCTAAAAAATCTTCCGCCTACATCTGGTCTAATGACATGAATGCCATTCTGTGTACAGCATACAGACGTATCTACAGATGACTCTGCTAGCACTGTGAACTCTTCTTTGAAGAGTAAATGTATGCAAGATTATCTGCCCTTACCTAAACTCAACGTTATGGAGGAATACCTTATTGGTGGTCAAATGGTAAAAGATCCAGGAGTATCCCAGCTTAACTATGGTTACTAGCCCAGGTGTCTGAAAAAACAATCAGTGAATCAGGTGCCTTTCCTTCAGGGGGCTTTCACAATATGTATTTTTCCTGAAACCATGTGTAGGAGAGTAGGGTCTGCTTTCCTATGGTCACCCCATGTTTTGCTTTTTGCTTCACTGGTTTTCGACTTAATGTGGCTGTGGGCCTGCTAATCAGGTCCACAGCCTGCTGTTCTCTCTCTAAATTCACAAACATGTACTTTAGGTACATTACCAATTGGACATTGGGTCACCTTATCAGCCCCTGTACAGTGTACTATAGGTACCCAGAGCATAGGTGCATCCAAGGCCTAGCAGGGGATGCAGCATATCCTTTGCCACCCCTGGCTGGCTATCCAATCTGACACAACTGACTGATCACTCAGCTGGGGCAAGGTGGTGTAATCACCCCTTACATAGATATAGTATACCTATATCTAAACCTATATCTGGACACATATACACCTATAAGTCACTCCTATGGCAGGCCTTAACAATCCTGGAGGCAGAGTGCTTGGTTTTATGTGAGATGGTGCTCTAGCATGAGCTGAGCCTGTCTGCAGCTTTCGGAACCAAGTCCCTTAGCTGTTCTGGGATATTGCCATACCATATACTCTTAAGTGCATTATAATCCTGGCGGTTACTTGCTAACTTTGGTTTGGCTTTATCAAAACATGTCGTGTAAGGTGTCATACGCTTTGGAATACTACCCCCTCGCCAGTTCTGGCGACGGGAGTAGCATTCCACCCTTCTAGCTGGGGAAGACATGTTACTTTGCTTAAATGCGGCCCCCCACCACCACCCTCCGCGCCTGGACTCCGATCAGCACCGAAGACACCGTCCGCATGATGAACTCCATCCACTCCGGATCTCCAACCGACCGCTGCCCTCACCACGTCTTCAACAAAGCCAACGCTGTCATCGCACCCTACCTGCGGGACAACATCAACACATCCTTCGACACCGCCACCTTCCCGGAGAGCTGGAAACACGCCGAACTCAGCGCCCTACTCAAGAAACCTACAGCGGACCCCACCGAACTCAAGAATTACCGCCCCATCTCGCTCCTCCCGTTTCCAGCCAAAGTCATCGAGAAGACCGTCAACAAACAGCTGGCCGCCTTCCTCGAGACGAATGGATCCCTCGACCCCTCACAGTCTGGCTTCCGAGCCAACCACAGCACCGAGACCGCCCTCATCGCTGCCACCGATGACATCCGAGCCCTGATGGACAACGGAGAAACAGCGGCCCTCATCCTCCTAGACCTCTCCGCGGCATTCGACACTGTCTGCCACCGCACCCTAGTGCAGCGCCTCAACAACGTCGGAATCCAGGGGAAGGCACTGGAATGGATCATCTCCTTCCTCGACGGAAGAACACAGAGAGTCCGTCTACCACCGTACAAGTCAGAGGCCACTGAAGTCATCTGCGGCGTCCCTCAAGGATCCTCGCTGAGCCCCACCCTCTTCAACGTCTACATGAGCCCCCTCGCGGCCATCGCACGCCAACACAACCTCAACATCATCTCCTACGCTGACGACACCCAGCTGATCCTCTCTCTGACCAACGACCCCGCCGCCGCCAGAGCCAACCTTCACGAAGGGATGAAAGACGTAGCCGAGTGGATGACGACCAGCCGCCTGAAACTGAACTCAGACAAGACGGAAGTCCTCATCCTGGGCTCCTCGCCCTCCGCCTGGGACGACTCCTGGTGGCCCCCCGCCCTGGGCACCGCACCCAAACCGACAGACCACGCACGCAACCTGGGCTTTATCCTGGACTCCTCCCTCTCCATGACCAGACAAGTCAACGCCGTCTCCGCGTCCTGTTTTAACATCCTGCGCATGCTACGGAAGATCTTCCGGTGGATCCCCACCGAGACCAGGAAGACGGTCACCCAGGCCCTCGTCACCAGCCGACTGGACTACGGCAACGCCCTCTACGCCGGAACCACCGCCAAGCTCCAGAAGAGACTCCAGCGGATCCAGAACGCCTCAGCCAGACTCATCCTCGACATCCCTCGACACAGCCACATCTCCGGACATCTGAGAGACCTGCATTGGCTCCCCGTCAACAAGAGAATCACCTTCCGTCTCCTCACCCACGCACACAAAGCCCTACACGACCAAGGCCCGAGCTACCTCAACAACCGCCTCAACTTCTACGCTCCCAAACGCCACCTCCGATCGACCAACCACGCCCTCGCCGCCGTCCCCCGCATCCGAAGAGCGACAACAGGAGGAAGGTCCTTCTCCTACCTGGCCGCCAAGACCTGGAACTCCCTCCCGACCGACCTGCGCATGACCCAAGACCACCTCTCCTTCAGGAAGAAGCTCAAGACCTGGCTGTTCGAGCAGTAGCAGCACCCCCCCACCCAAAAGCGCCTTGAGACCCTCCGGGTAAGTAGCGCGCTCTACAAATGTCTTTGATTGATTGATTAATAAATCTAACCAGAGCCTCAGCATCACAAAATGGATGCTGCTGCCACAGACACAAGTCTGGCCTTCTGCTGCTGACCAAAACTCCGGCAGGGGAGGCCTAGACAAATGGTATCCTGTCACAGGGAGGTGTTACACCACCCCAGACAGGAGATAGTGGATTGAGGCAGGGAGGGCTGAATGAAACTAGCCACTGCCTGGGGCGCACAAGGCGTCCCATGCATAGTCCAGTTCAAACCGGTGCTGGGGCACTCTAGCCCCAGCTCTGGTGTGAAACTGGACAAAGAGAAAGGGGTGTAACCCCCTTCCTGGGTTCCACCCATAGGAGGTACCTAGCAGGTGATCCAGCCCCTTGATTTGGAATAAAGGTAGGAGCTGTGCCAATGCGAACTAGATCATCCTGACTGAAACTTTTAAATGAAACTCTGGACCCTTCGACATCCTACTCAACATAGAAGACTAAAGAATCTCCCTTGTGGTCAAGGAGTGGCCACCCTGTGCAAGCAGGCAACATCAGCGCATCGAGACTTCCTTTGCCGTTGCTCCCGCCGGAGCTCGAACCACAGAGACCAACAGGACCTGGACTCCCAGACTTCCAACAGACCGATCCACAGTCCTAGCAAAGCTTAGACCCGTGGAGGCGACGTGAGACGTGGGACCGGCCATCTTGAAAAGTCAACAAAGTGCTTCGTGTGCAGCTCCCAAGGCTCCCTCGATGCTGTGCTTTGGTGTTTGAGAAGCTCCAGCCCCGAGCAGCCTGTGCTCCAAAGCTCACCTCTCCACACTCTCCGAGTGCTGCGTGGGGCCCTTTTGCCCTTTTCCTGCTCAACGCGTTGTCCGGTCGCTTGCCTGTTGGCTAGTGGCCTGTGTGACGATCATCCATCAAAACTACACTGCTGGTCTGGTAGCTCCCCTGAAAAGGAGCTATCGATCTGACCTTCCCGGTCCGATCAAGAAGACATCTTTGAGTCCTGCGTGGGTTGCATTTGCCAAGGCTTGGTGACTCTGATTCAAGAACCGACACCGCCGACAGCGAGAGCCTTTGTGGGACAGCCCGTGTTCAACTCCTGGTTGTTGTCGATACTTCCTGGTCTACGTGGCAGTGGAGACAAACTACTTGACAGCACCTGATCGCTACCCGACATTGCCTGGTTCCGTCCTGGTTCCATCCTGGTCACTGGCTAGTGATCTAGACTCTGTCCCCTCTGCTTTCAGGTACTCTACATCTTCGATCCACCATTGGATCCAACCGGACTCTTCTCTCCTGGCCGCCTGCAGCATCTTTTCCTCCAGGCTCCATAGAACTTCACGACGAAACCCGACACACTTTGGCACCTATGCACCCGCTTCCTGTGGGTGAGGTAATGATATAACTCCGGTGCTCCTGTAGTGGTTTACTCCTCTAGTGTCCTAGTTTTAAGTGGCTAAGTTCTAGTCCAGTCGGAAGACTCCTAAACCTATAACTTTCTGATTTGTACGCACCATTGACTTGTAGGGTAAACGCGGTTGCCTATAGACACTGCACCCGCATCCTGTGGGCCTCCTATGTCCTAACCTTCATTAGTCCAGTGTAGGCCCAGCGATTCCCAAGGCCCTAAGCCTGTTCATTGTTCGTGATGTGGTACTTATACCACTTTCTTAATATATGGTTTGAGTGGCCGCCCGGCCTATCCATAATTGTGCAGCTTATTGTATGTTATACTGTGTTCTTTGTTTAACACTTGTGCTTCTGTGCTCATAAAGAGTATAGGGGATTATTCTAGAAATAAATACATATATTTTGTAATGTATAACTTGTGTGGTGTCCTTTCATTTTGTATTTAAAAGGATTGCATATGGTAATACAGCTGGCTTCACATAACCTCTTTAGTTTAGCCTGACTGCTTTTGTCCATGCTACCCCTAGGATAGCTGGTCTATAAGGTTGACTTACAACCAATCACCATAAAGGTCGTTTGGACTGGTGCAAGGTGCTCACTAGAATAGTGATCATCATATACCAGGCCAACTTCTCACATTGGTGTGCAGCGGTTGGGATTTTAGCTTGCTGTTTGTTTTACCAATTGTAATCTTTGACAATATCATTTGAAAGATCACATCAAGTACCTTAGGTACATATAAACAAAGCTTAACATACTTAAGTTCTACTGAACTTATTGGTTGTAGACCAAAGGGCTTAGCACACCCTGACTACAACCTCTAGAGAGGTTCCAGTAGGTAAACAAATAGTGTAGGTAAGTGTACCTCTTACACCTCACTAGTCATGCCTGGCACAGGTGAACCATCCAGTTCTCTACCTGTGGGTGACCCTCACAAGCACCAGCCAGTTATGAAAATCTCAGCTTCAAGGACTTGAGTGCCTTGTGCACTGCAAGGAGGCTGAAAAAGGGTCACAACCCTACCATCCCTATCCTTATTGCAATCCTAGAGAAAGCTGATCTTGAGAAGAAGACTGAGACAGGTCCTTCAGGAAAGATAGGAGAAGGGAACCCCATAGATGATGAGACCCATACCCCAGAAGTTGATCCTGAAGAGGTAGACGATGAGTATGGAGATGAGTCAGATGATTAGGGGAATGGCCAGGTTCAAGTCAGGAGACTGAACAGGACCAATTTAAGCCTACATGGGGATGGAGAGGTGGCACACCTTTCCAGACCTAGCAGTAGACTTTACCCTGGCAATAGAAGGGTTAGATCTCCCTCAAGGGAATCTGACCAGTCTAATGCCTCCAGGGGATCTCAAAGGGGAATGACTTCCCCCCAGAGAAAGGAACATGAGGCTAGGATGAGAGCTGTCCAACTTCAAATTGAGAAGGAAGAGGTAGTCCTGGCCCAAGCTAAACTTGCTTTAGCAAAGGAGCAAAAAATAAGTGGATTAGATTCCACTGGTGGCAGCAGTATCCATAAGGATAAAGATAGGTCCTATGATCATAGAAACCTGAGTAAGATTGTGCCCACCTACAGAGATGGGGATGACATCCACAAATGGATAACTGCTCTTGAAAGAGCCTGCATGGTACAGCAGGTTCCTCAGGATCAGTGGGCAGCAATCTTGTGGCTCTCCTTTTCAGCAAAATGGAGAGACAAGCTCCTCACTGTTAGACCTGAGGATGCTAAAAACTACTCTGTCCTAAAGAGTGCTCTTATTGAGGGGGTTGGCCTAACAACTGAGCAATACAGGTTGTTGTTCAGAGATACCCAAAAAGCTAAGACTCAGGACTGGACTGATATTGTTGATTGTGCCACTAAGGCTCTGGAAGGTTGGTTGCTGGGAAGTAAAGTTACAGACTATACAGGATTGTACAATCTAATAATGAGAGAACAGAGCCTTAATAATTGGTAGAACCAGTTGTTGCATCAGCACCTTATTGACTCAGATCTGACCTCTCCCCAAGAATTGGGAAAGAAGGCAGACAAATGGGTCAGAACCAGGGTTAAGCAGAAGTCCCAGAACCAAGGTCGAGATCAAAAGAAGGCAGACCAGAAGGGCGGAGATCAGAAACAAAAAGACCAGAAGTCTTCCTCAGGCCCCCAAAATAGTACTAATGAGGGGGGGGGGTCCCAAAATGGAAAGAAAAAGAAGAAGAATGATGGCCAAAAGAAACCTTGGTGTAATTACTGTAAGTCAGTTTCTCACTGGCTTAGTGAGTGCACTAAGAAAGGTTGAGCCCCTGCCACTGCAGCCCCTAAGGCAACTGCACCCCCTAGTACAGTCAGCAGTGGCTGCCCCCAAATTAAAGCTATAGTTGGGTTAACCATGGGTACTGAGATGGAGTCTGGCCTAGTCAGAATTCCTACTCAGGCAGTCTTGATCTGTGATGGGGACATGGATTTGTCCCCTACTATGAGTCCCAGTACTCTGGGCAAGTACAGGCAGATGCATTTGATTAATGGCAAAGTGGCTCAGGCCTACAGGGACACATGTGCCAGGGTCACAATGGTGACACCTAACTTTGTGGACCCTGGACAGCTTGTACTGGGTGATAATTACCTGGTGACCAATGCTATTAATGTCACTACTCCCTATAGTGTGGCAGTTGTTAATTTCTCCTGGGGAGTGGTAACTGGCCTCAAGAGAGTTGTGGTAAGTGCAGACCTCCCAGTTGACTGTCTTTTGGGCAATGATCTCACAGGAGGCTGATTCTGTGATCCAAGAGGAGACTGTCCTGAAAGAGCTTGAACCTGATCAGGTTGAGTTTCTGGGCACAGGGGGACGCTCAAGGGGAGATCTGGTGCAGGCTCAATTAACTTGCCCTTCTCTTGTACCCCTCAGACAGCAGGTTGCTGTTGAGGCTGCTGGGAATGCTCAAGGTACCCATAGAGTGTATTGGGATGATGGGCTCCTTTATTCAGAGGCTAGAGACCCCAAGCCTGGTGCTACCAGGAGGTTAGTCATACCTCTGCAATTTAGGGGCTTCCTTCTAACCTTGGCACATGATATTCCTTTAGCAGGACAATTAGGCCAGAACAAGACTTGGGACAGGCTTGTCCCTCACTTTCACTGGCCTCACATGTCAGAAGATACCAAGGAGTTTTGTCCCTCCTGTGTCACCTGCCAAGCCAGTGGCAAATCAGGTGGCACCACAAAGGCCCCCCTCATACCACTACCTGTGGTGGGGGTACCCTTTGAAAGAGTGGGGATAGACATTTGTGGACCAATGGACCCCCAAACAGCATCTGGGCGCAGATTTATACTGGTGGTAGTGGATCATGCCACCAGGTATCCAGAGGCAATTCCCCTGAGGACCACAACAGCTCCTGTTGTGGCAAGGGCCCTACTTGGAGTTTTCTCCAGAGTGGGCTTTCCAAAGGAGATACTTTCAGACAGAGGTACCAACTTCATGTCTGGATATCTAAAAGCAATGTGGAAAGAGTGTGGTGTTAACTACAAGTTCACTACACCCTACCATCCACAGTGCAATGGGCTTGTTGAAAGATTTAACAAGACCCTAAAAGGGATGATAAAAGGGTTACCTGAAAAGCTTAGGCGAAGATGGGACATCCTTTCACCCTGCCTTCTCTTTGCTTACAGAGAGGTCCCACAAAAGGGGGTTGGCTACAGCCCTTTTGAGCTTTTGTTTGGGCATCCTGTAAGGGGTCCCTTGTGTCTTGTGAAGGAAGGATGGGAGTTACCTCTCAAAAAGCCTAAACTTGACTTAGTGGACTATGTACTTGGTCTCCGCTCCAGGATGGCTGAATACATGGAGAAAGCTTCCAAAAACCTTGAGGCTAGCCAAGAACTTCAAAAAGCTTGGCATGACCAACAGGCTGTGCTGACTGAGTACCAGCCAGGACAGAAGGTGTGGGTGTTGGAGGCAGTGGCCCCACCAGCTCTCCAAGACAAATGGTCTGGACCCTACACCATAATTGAGAAAAAGGGAGAGGTCACCTACTTGTTGGACCTTGGCACCCCTAGGAGCCCCCACAGGGTGCTCCATGTAAACAGATTGAAAGCATTTGTGGACAGGGTAGACATGGGCTTGCTCATGGCTACAGATGGGGAGCAGGAGGAAGAGAGTGGCCCTCTCCCAGACCTGTTATCCCATAACCCTGATGATGGTCCAGTTGATGGTGTGGCCTTAGCTGGCAGACTCACTGACCAGCAGCAACAGGACTGCAGACCAGTTCTACAGTCTTTCAGACACATGTTTTAATTGACACCTAGTCAGACTAACTGGTGCACCCATGAGGTGGACACTGGTGACAGTCTGCCTGTGAAGAGTAAGATCTACAGGCAACCTGACCATGTCAGGGATTGTATAAAGACTGAGGTACAGAAAATGCTTGAGCTTGGAGTGATTGAGCCATTAGAGAGCCCATGGGCCAGCCCATTAGTCCTTGTGCCAAAACCTCACACCAAAGATGGGAAGAGAGAAATTAGGTTTTGTGTGGACTATAGAGGTCTCAATGCTGTCACTAGGACAGATGCTCACCCCATTCCAAGAGTAGATGAGCTCATTGATAGATTGGCTTCTGCCAAGTTTCTGAGCATATTTGATTTGACAGCTGGTTATTGGCAAATCAGGTTAGCTGAGGAGTCCAAAGCCAAAACAGCCTCCTCAACCCCTGGAGGTTAGTATCAATTTGAGGTAATGCCCTTTGGATTGAAGAATGCACCTGCCACTTTCCAAAGGTTGGTGAACCAAGTCCTTTCTGTGATGGATGACTTTTGCGCAGCTTATCTAGATGATATTGCTGCCTTCAGCTCCACCTGGGAGGATCACCTGATCCACCTGAAGAAGGTTTTGGAGGCCCTGCAAAACACAGTCCTAACTATCAAGACAACAAAGGGCCATATAGGGCAGAGCAAGGTTGTGTACCTGGGCCACCTGGTAGGTGGGGGTCAGGTTCAACCACTGGAGAGTAAGATCCAGACCATACAGGACTGGACTCCTCCAACCACCCAGACACAGGTCAGAGCTTTCTTGGGCCTGACTGCGTATTACAGGACATTTGTAAAGAATTATGGGTCCATTGTGACACCATTAAATGATCTGACATCCATGAAGATGCCAAAGAAGGTTCAGTGGACAGTTAGCTGTCAAAAGGCATTTGATGACCTGAAGAAGGCCATGTGCTCTGCACCTATCCTAAAGAGTCCTGACTACTCCAAAGACTTTATTGTCCAAACAGATGCTTCTGAGTTGGGGGTGGGAGCTGTGCTTTCACAACTTAGTGTAGATGGTCAAGACCAGCCCATTGCTTTCATTAGCAGAAGGCTGACCCTTAGAGAGAAACGTTGGTCAGCCATTGAGAGGGAGGTCTTTGCTGTGGTTTGGGCCCTGAAGAAGTTGAGACCATACTTGTTTGGCACTCACTTCCGAATTCAGACAGACCATAAGCCCCTCTTGTGGCTAAATCAGATGAAGGGTGAAAATCCCAAACTGCTCAGGTGGTCCATTTCCCTACAGGGGATGGACTGTACAGTGGAGCACAGACCAG
Organism: Lissotriton vulgaris; assembly: GCF_964263255.1. Classification (NCBI taxonomy): domain Eukaryota; kingdom Metazoa; phylum Chordata; class Amphibia; order Caudata; family Salamandridae; genus Lissotriton; species Lissotriton vulgaris. Next base: position 977,581,565 of record NC_141689.1, read on the forward strand.
GGACTGACCATGGCAATGCAGATGGTATCTCCAGGTATTTCCACTTAGAACATGAAGACTTATCTGGTCAAGGTTAAGTTTAATGTCCCTGTGTTTGGGGGGGGGGGTTTATGTAGGAGAGTAGGGTCTGCTTTCCTATGGTAACCCCATTTTTTGCTTTTTGCTTCACTGGTTTTCGACTTAATGTGGCTGTGGGCCTGCTAATCAGACCCACAGCCTGCTGTTCTCTCTCTAAATTCACAACCATGTACTTTAGGTACATTACTAATTGGAAATTGGGTCACCTTATCAGCCCCTGTACAGTGTACTATAGGTACCCAGGGCATAGGTGCATCCAAGGCCTACCAGGGGCTGCAGCATATCTTTTGCCACCCCTGGCTGGCTATCCAATCTGACACAACTGGCCGATCACTCAGCTGGGGCAAGGTGGTGTAATCATCCCTTGCTTAGATATAGTATACCTATATCTAAACATATATCTGGACACATATACACCTATAAGTCACTCCTATGGCAGGCCTTAACAATCCTGGAGGCAGAGTGCTTGGTTTTATGTGAGATGGTGCTCTAGCATGAGCTGAGCCTGTCTGCAGGTTTCGGAACCAAGTCCCTTGGCTGTTCTGGGATATTGCCATACCATATACTCTTAAGTGCATTATAATCCTCGCGGTTACTTGCTAACTTTGGTTTGGCTTTATCAAAACATGTCGTGTAAGGTGTCATACGCTTTAGAATACTACCCCCTCGCCAGTTCTGGCGACGGGGGTAGCATTCCACCCTTCTAGAGGGAGAAGACATGTTACTTTGCTTAAACGCGGTTAAATCTAACCAGAGCCTCAGCATCACAAAATGGATGCTGCTGCCACAGTCTGACCTCCTGCTGCTGACCGAAACTCCGGCAGTGGAGGCCTGGACAAATGGTATCCTGTCACAGGGAGGTGTTACACCACCCCAGACAGAAAATAGTGGATTGGGGCAGGGAGGGCTGAAGGAAACTAGACACTGCCTGGGGCGCACAAGGCGTCCCATGCATAGTCCAGTTCAAACCGGTGCTGGGGCACTCCAGCCCCAGCTCTGGCGCGAAACTGGACAAAGGGAAAGGGGTGTAACCACCCCCTTCCTGGGTCCCACTCATAGGAGGGACCTAGCAGGTGATCCAGCCCCTTGATTTGGAATAAAGGTAGGAGCTGTGCTAATGCAAACTAGATCATCCTGACTGAAACTTTGAAACAAAACTCTGGACCCTTCGACATCCTACTCAACGTAGAAGTCTGTAGAATCTCCCTTGTGGTCAAGGAGTGGCCACCCTGTACAAGCAGGCACCATCAGCGCATCAAGACTTCCTTTGCCGTTGCTCCCGCCAGAGCTCGAACGACAGAGATCGACAAGACCTGGACTCCCAGACTTCCAACAGCTCGATCCACAGTCCTAGCAAAGCTTAGACCCGTGGAGGCGACGTGAGACGTGGGACCGGCCATCTTGAAAAGTCGACGAAGTGCTTCCTGTGCAACTCCCGAGGCTCCCTCGATGCTGTGATTTGGGGTTTTAGAAGCCCCAGCCCGAGCAGCCTGTGCTTCAAAGATCACCTCTCCACACTCTCCGAGTGCTGCGTGGGGCCCTTTTGCACTTTTCCTGCTTGACGCATTGTTCGGTCGCTTGCCCGTTGGCTAGTGGCCTCTGTGACGACGATCCATCAAAACTACACTGCTGGTCTGGTTGCTCCAGACTGGCCCCAGCTCCCCTGAAAAAGAGCTATCGATCTGACCTACCCGGTCCGATCAAGAAGACATCTTCGAGTCCTGCGTGGGTTGCATTTGCCAAGGCTTGGTGACTCCGATTTGCGAATCGACACTGCCGACAGCGAGAGCCTTTGTGGGACAGCTTGTGTTCAACTTCTGGTTGTAGTCGATACTTCCTGGTCCACGTGGCAGCGGAGACAAACTACTCGACAGCACTTGATCGCAACCCGACATTGCCTGGTTCCGTCCTGCTTCCATCCTCGTCACTGGCTAGTGATCTAGACACTGTCCCCTCTGCTTTCAGGTACTCTACATATTTGATCCACTCTTGGATCCAACCGGACTCTTCTCTCCTGGCCGCCTGCAGCATCTTTTCCTCCAGGCTCCATAGAACTTCACGACGAAACCCGACACACTTTGGCACCTATGCACCCGCTTCCTGTGGGTGAGGTAACGATATAACTCCGGTGCTCCTGTAGTGGTTTACACCTCTAGTGTCCTAGTTTTAAGTGGCTAAGTTCTAGTCCAGTCGAAAGACTCCTAAACCTATAACTTTCTGTTTATTACGCAATATTGACTTGTAGGGTAAACGCCGTTGCCTATAGACACTGCACCCGCATCCTGTGGGCCTCCTATGTCCTAACTTTCGTTAGTCCAGTGTAGGTCCATTGATTCCCAAGGCCCTAGGCCTGTTCATTGTTCATGACATGGTACTTATACCACTTTCTTAATATATGGTTTGAGTGGCCACCCGGCCTATCCATAATTGTGCAGCTTATTGTATGTTGTACTGTGTTCTTTGTTTAACGTGTGTGCTTCTGTGCTCATAAAGAGTATGGGGATTATTCTAGAAATAAATACATATATTTTGTAATATATAACTTGTGTGGTATCCTTTCATTTGGTATTTAAAAGGATTGCATATGGTAAAACAGCTGGCTTCACATGCCCTCTTGGGTGTAGCCTAAGACTGCTTTTGTCCATGCTACCCCTAGGATAGCTGGTCTATAAGGTTGACTTACAACCAATCACCATAAGGGTCGTTTGGACTGGTGCAAGGTGCTCACTAGAATAGTGATCATTATATACCAGGCCAACTTCTCACACCATGGCTTTTAGGAGTCATAATTCACCAGTTCACACAAAACTGGTGCACATAGTACAGGGTCTATGAGTCACAGTACTTTAGTTGTATCTTTTCAAACATACTACAGACATAGCAGTTTGGAGCTCATGTACCTGAAGATGCTGGATCTAAAGAACAAAGGTTGCACTGTAGCGAACTTTGAACTAAACACCCTGATCACAACCACATCAACAAATGAATAAAAGGAACGGATAGGTGTATGACTTCCACTGCAATCCCACAAACATCTATAGAATACCACCTTGTGTGATCTTTGAAGACCAGGGCAAAAAGAAGTCAACAAGGCATATCTTCGTATGCGGCTGACTTCCCAGTACAATGTGACCCAAAAGTATGGGGCACTACTGATGAAGACCGTTAGGACCATGAAACCACAACATCAACAAAAACAAAGCTTCTGACAGCCGGAGTGGCTAGGGGAGGTACGGTGACAGCGATTCTAGGCTCAATGGAATGAAGGACAGGAACCTATAGGAAGTAATCAGATGAAAGGAGGTGCACTGTGATTAATATAAACAGTTCTGATTCATACATTTGAGACCATGACCACTGGCCAAGTAGAGTGTCATCCTTATTATGAAGAGAAACCTGAACTCTCTGGGTTTGACAGCAACCCTAAGCCCCCAGGCAACACCCAAAATGGAACATCAGGGCAAGGGGGGCACTTTTAAGAAGGGGAGACAGTGGAAGCTTTTTGATGGGTGTCAGAAGTGCAGCAGCCTCAAACACAGAATGTTAATTTAATAATTGTCTTCAGTTAGAGTTGTGGGGGACTGTGTAGATAGTGGCAGGGTATCCAGCATGGGTACCAGAGCTGAGGTAGTATCTTTCTCGCGGAATAGATGGAGTATTGGAATGCAGACAGAAGGCAAAGGGAGCAACAAGTACCTTAACTCACTGGGATAGCTTACCTAGAGGGATCACAAGCATTTTTAAATTTAGTAAACTGGCAAGGTGGCATTCCACCTGCACTCTGTCTTTGCCTCTCTTTCCTCTATAATCAAGAGCAAAATTTTAAATTAGGATCAACTGGCCTTTTTAGTTTTCGCCTGGTCGAAAGCTGCGCACCGCGCAGCTTTTCGCCGCAGGCAAAATCTTTTGTGTATAGTGTGTGTGTGTGTTGTCCCGCCCCTCTGTTCCATTGGCTAGCTCCATAAATGGAGGCTAGCCATTGGAACAGAGATATGTCCGTCAATCCCAGAGCAGATTTGTGGGCGTTCCCGAGAATTTTAGGCTTTGGCTACGTCATACAGCGGTGGGCGGATGTTATTTTTTTTTTTTTGTTGTACGCCATGTTTTGGTCATTTTCTAAGTGCCTTTATCCGGAGTGGTCTGCGAGATTTATTTCCGATCAGGTAAGCAGCATTTTGTTTATAATTTTGATTTCCCTTTGTACGTGTCCCCCGTTTCATCTCGTCTCCCTATTTGTTTTACGTTTTTGCGTGTTTTGTTGCTGTTCCACGGTATATTTTTACGTCTTTGTGTGTCTAGAATCCCCTGCCCGTACCCCTCCCACTGTCCGTGAGCCCGTCCCCCCTCCCGCTGTCCGTGAGCCCGCCCCCCTCCCGGTGTCCGTGTGCCCGTCCCCCCTCCCGCTGTCCGTGAGCCCGTCCCCCCTCCCGTAGGCTGCCACGACCGTGGTACTCCTCTGAGACCTGTACTTGCTTTTTTTTTACACAGCCATTCGGAAGATGCAACAAGATGCTGCTGCTGTTTCCCAAGGACGCAACTGCTCATCAGGCCAGAGGACACAGTAATGAACATAAGGCAAAGTGATCGTCAGTTGCAAGCTATAACATGGTCTGGTCAGAGGACACACAAAACGGGTGGTTCGTGATCCGAGATGTTATCGAGTTTTGGAAGGAATTCATATCTAGGAACAAAGCCGGTGTATCAACGTTTAACGTGTTGTTTCCATTTGACCTTATTGCTAATATTGTGGCTGTTTTGTCATTTCAGCTAGGGTCAATTTACATGCTCAGTCAGTTTAGAATGAAGCTTAGGTGCGATTTCTTCTGGCACCTCATGGTGTGGTTGATGGATGTGTTCTATATTTTCACTTAGGTTCTGTGAGGAGTATCTGTGTCATGATATGCTCTTCTCGTGTGAGGAGTAACTGGCAGGATTTGTTTTCCTTGTTTTATTTAGATTACTGCATGTACCTTAGTCACTGTTCTCGATAGAGGTGTGGGATGGCTGCACATTGTTTAAGTCACCCGGTTTTTATTGAAACGTGTGGTGAGGGATTACTGTGCGTTGTTTAAGTCACCCGGTTATTTTGAATTGTGTTTGAGATGGCTGCTTGTGGATTAAGTCACTCATCTAGTAGGTGGGCCAGTTAGGATGACTGTTGTGTGTGTGTGTGGGATGTATTTGTGGGATGACTGCGAGTAGTTTAAGTCACCCCTTCTTGGTGAAGGTGTTTGCTGTCAGGACTACTAGTGGTTTAAGTCACCCGTTTTTTTTTGTTTAGGTGTTCGTTGTTGGGATGACTCTGCATAGTTTTTTATTTTTAAATGTGCTCGGTGGGATTAAAATGCAATGTTTTATCTACTGGTTTCAAATAAAATGTTCTTAGTGGGATGCCATTGTGTTGTTTGTCACCCGTTTTGCCTATTGGTTGATGTTTTGTTTTTAAAGTTTTTTTAGCCCTTTATGTTCTCTACTGCACTGATTTGATTTGTAATTTTTGTCTGGCTGCATTACATGTCAGCCTGGCCAGCTGGTGTGTGTGCAGAGTGCTAGGGAGTGCAGAGTGACTGCAGAGTGCTAGGCAGTGCAGAGTGACTAGGGAGTGCTAGGGAGTGCAGAGTGACTAGGGAGTGCTAGGGAGTACAGAGTGACTAGGGAGTGCTAGGGAGTACAGAGTGCTAGGGAGTGCTAGGGAGTGCTAGGGAGTGCTAGATAGTGCAGAGTGACTAGGGAGTGCAGAGTGACTAGGGAGTGCTAGGGAGTGCAGAGTGACTAGGGAGTGCTAGGGAGTGCAGAGTGACTAGGGAGTGCTAGGGAGTGGAGAGTGACTGCAGAGTGCTAGGGAGTGCTAGGGAGTGCAGAGTGATTGCAGAGTGCTAGGGAGTGCTAGGGACTGCAGAGTGACTGCTAGTGAGTGCTAGGGAGTGCAGAGTGACTAGGGAGTGCTAGGGAGTGCAGAGTGACTAGGGAGTGCAGAGTGCAAGGGAGTGCAGAGTGACTAGGGACTGCTAGGGAGTGCTAGGGAGTGCAGAGTGCAAGGGAGTGCAGAGTGCAAGGGAGTGCAGAGTGCAAGGGAGTGCGAGGGAGTGCAGAGTGACTAGGGAGTGCTAGGGAGTGCAGAGTGACTAGGGAGTGCTAGGGAGTGCAGAGTGCAGAGTGCTAGGGAGTGCAGAGTGACTAGGGAGGGCTAGGGAGTGGTAGGGAGTGCAGAGTGACTAGGGAGTGCTAGGGAGTGCAGAGTGACTAGGGAGTGCTATGGAGTGCTAGGGACTGCAGAATGACTGTAGAGGTTAATGGCAATGTAAATGACAATGCCATTTATTTATCTGTTTTCAAAACCAACACATAAATATACATTTTTTCATTTACAATGCCAATAGCTCTAACTTTTCCAAAGGCGAAACCATTGCATTGTTAATGCTTGTTTAAGTAACCCATCAGCAGACAAGGCGGTCCTTCATACTAGGAGATTCAGGGTTTTCATGGGACACTATAAGTATTTACTTACCTATAAAGATCACAAGATTAACATTTTGGATAAGGTGGCACACTGATGAAGAACTGGGCTCAAATTTTTACAGAGCAGACTCTGCTTTCAACATGATGCAATCAAAACATTGAAGTTGAAGGAAGAGCATAAAGAGACAGATATTGAGGGGAATTCCCTGACAGACATACCAGCTTGTGTACAAATTCTTGCACAGACAAAAAGTTAGCTTGGTTTTCCACACCAATATGTTGTCCATAGCTTTGGTGCACTGACATGAGATGGTGGCATGCTGGCATCCAGATGACCATATGACATGCGTCTAGCTTGTAAAAAGCAGCAAACCTGTGCAGGATTGCCCCGTCTCCCAGCAAATGGGGATGAGGAGCAAAACCCACCTCCTACATTTCGAACAGCACTTGGCTCTGGGCTAGTATGAAACAGAAGTTTGCGCAGGAGTCAGATTAAAGGTTGCTTGATCCTTAGAAGACCTTTGTAATTTTCCCTGATAGACTAAAGCTGGTAAAATCTACCAAAATGTATCAGGGAAAAAGGGCAGTAAAAAGTCAAAACGTGAAGATTTTGGTGTGTTAAAAACCAATATTACAATGTATGCCTTAATTTTTCTGCCAGAGACTCGTGGTAGGAAGTATTTAATGCATGCGGCAAATACCCGACCCTATTTCCCCAAGTTGTAATGAGTATCTAGGCACGTTCGGCGATATCAGTTTATTATCTGGTGGAACCTGATACAGCGCCAATCAGGGATCAATAATAATACAAATACAGGTCCATACACATTCACCCAAACACATGCCAATCCCTGTTGCGCTGTGATCCAAGTTTGAGCAAATAAATCAGTTGTTCTTTATACAGAAATGTGTCTGACTCTCTAAATACATAACTGAGCCTGCATATCAACTCCTTTCCTCTGGTCGATAGACCTAAAGTTGAGAAGTTGATGGTAATAATAAGTATTATCTTTCTATCTATATTACTAAATAATCACAAACTCAATGTAAGGTTAACAATGTTTATCACCAAATAGTTTGAAGATGATAAGCTCAACATGTACAGGTTTACAAAGCAAACAAAGTATCATCACAGAGAGAGAGAACATTATTAATGCAAACAGTGTCAACTTATATAAAAATGAATACATACAAATGAAGGAGTGGATAGGCGAAGACACAGTAGTTTCAGTGACAAAATACATTTGCAAATTAATATGCAAAGTACGGAACATTTAGCTATACTAACCTAAAGAAGTATTGGAGAAGTACCACACCCTGGCCACGGGGATAGCAGGGGTCCCCTGAGACAGATTCAGGGAACAAAGATTAAATCAGGATACTGGATACAGGAACAGTAAAACAGGTAGACCTCTATCAGCAAACCAACGGACAGCGACAATCTCCCTCTACAATCTAGCAAAGCCCTCTACCACACCCGCTGAGGTACCTCAATTATACCCTAAAACCTACATGTCCAACTCACTCTTCTTAAAACATTTACAGAAACTCTGTTTCACATTGGCTGATTTAGGGGGTGTTCTATCACACCAGCATAGTCACATTCATTGTTTTCATAGCGTTCTATGTTTTACACGCTTCACATTACGTTAGCCACCTCTCATGAATACACATCTCCTCCAACAAATAACATGTTGCAAGTCTCTACACCTCCATTGTTCATCTCTGCGGCTTCTGCAGAGGAAGTTTGTTCAATTCCTCTGGATCTCATGGTGATCTTTCCGATACTTGGCAGACACAGCCGCGGTGCGTCCATTGGGGCGTAGGGGCGTAGCCCCACCAGCCCATGGACCCGCGGCTGCAAGTATAATTGTGCACTCCCGTATCAGTCACAGTGACAATGGGCTGGTGGGGCTACGCCCCTACGCCCCAATGGACGCACCGCGGCTGGCCGGAGGTGTGCAGCTGAAACACGGGAAATGTACAGGCAGAAACGGGGGCGGGGAGAGGCATAAAGGCATAGACGAGGTTGCTGACAGGCATGGCGGGAGCCTGCTTCACAGGAGACAGGCAGGCAAAAACAGGCAGCTTCTTCGGATGGTAAGGCAGGGAAGCTGGTACACACACAGAGCACGTACAAGACACAGGGGCTGAAGGGAGGAGCACACCACGGAATATGCACCGCTCAGCCCTTCGTACAGCCACGGTGCATCCATTGGGGCGTAGGGGCATAGCCCCACCAGCCCATGGACCCGCGGCTGCAAGTATAATTGTCACTGTGACTAATACGGGAGTGCACTGTCCAGGGGGCTGGGCTGGGCTGGGCGGCGGGGCTGGTCTGACTGTGTGTGAGTGACAGTCGAGTCCACGTTACGAGACACTGCAGGATGAGGCATACCAACCCTTTTGCGCAAGTGCTGCTCGGGGCTGAAACTAGCCCGAGCATGCGCATGATAGTTCCCCCAATAAGTACAATAGTGACAGGGGGGGTGCTGGTTACAGGCAGGAGCCCCGGCGTTAACAAGGGCAACAGGGAGAGCAGGTAGTGTGCCCCCAAGCCAATCCTGGCGCTGCATGCAGCGCCAGGATTGGCTGGTCACCGCGCAGCAGGGCAGGGCAATCCATTATTGGATGCCGCCAGCCGCACTGCACAATGGCCAATCACTGTGTCTGACTTCATGTAGTCATGCAGTGATTGGCCATTTGCGGCGCACAGCGCTGCTGATCGTGTGGTCCCCTCCAGCCACCACCCAAGACTCCTGCATCACACAGGGCACCGGAGGGTGTCACCTCACTCCTCCCAGCACCGGACATCAGACAGATCACAAGATAAGGGGTGGTGTGGCCACTGGGGACCCCAGCAGTCCGTGTGACCCTCTCCTGCCAACACCGGGACACCCAGCACCGCCAGTGCACGGGGTGGCGTTACCCCCTACAGCGACCACTTGGACACACAGCACCCTTCCGAGGTATCAGCTTTTGTGACCCATCCTGCTCTCACAGGGTGCACTATCATGTGACCCCCTCTGGCCACCTCCCAGACAGCCGGACGTTCACACGGTAGCGTGTGGGTGGGTTACCTTCTGCCAGCACCGTAGCACCGGGCAGCTCACACTGTGCCGGGTGCGTGCGCTCGGCCCTGTGCCTCCTCCTCTTTCACGGTTCTACCAAGAAACACCGGCGCGGGAACAGATGCGCTGCAGGCAAGACTGAACCTACTAGTCCGAGGTAAGCAAGCATTAATGTGGTAATTTTGTAATTTATGACGCGAATCATTCTGTGCAAAGAAGGAAGCTGATTGCGCGTGACTGTTCTTGAACTTGCAATAAGTTGTTCAATCTTTGGTTGGCATCCCGGCTCCGAGTACAAGACACGGATTTTTTAATCATTAAAGTGGGTGTCGCCCGTGCATGACTTATTGCGATCGTTCATTTAAAATCAGTTTTTAAATTCCCCAAGACAAGCACAGTATATTGAGATACACAACAAAGCAAGTTTAACTGATGGGAAATGTTTCTTTGACATGTGCCAACTAATAAATAGATAGCCGTTCGTCTTCCCTGATGTATTCGTTTATTACACACATTTACTGAAAGATTTGCGTAAGATTTTCACATCTTGAAAAGAAGTTCTTCGTTTTCACAGCGTCGCTCAATACGTAGGAAGTAGTGTGGAAGTCAGTAGGCGCGGTTTTTGTATAATGTATTCCCATAGAGACACTCAACATCCATGCAGGCATTCACAAACAGATCACACAGACAAACACAACCGCATGTAGGCACCATACACACAGACAAACATAGAGGCATCTACAAAGACACAAACAAGCATACCAGAACCACGCACACATACCAAATACACGTCATCGTGCATCAGGTATAGACAGTTGTGAACGTAAACCAACAGGCATATGTACTAATAACAAAACAGTTAACAAATGTACAGTCACATGTGAAAAGAAATACAATCAGCCATAAAGACAGACCAACTGACATCCAGGCACTCATGAAACCGAGCAACAGGCGAACAAACACATAGACCTTCAGAGATAGGGGCATTCACGCACACAGGCTAAAAGTCATACCAGTGACATACATACGGTCATACAAGCACACATTATCAGACATTAACAGACAAAGAAGCAGCAGCTGGCAGAGGACAAACGTCACACAGGAACCCAGGCATGCAACCACTGATGTGTGCAGTCACTTAAACACTCACATATATAGTATAATAAATACCAGCACATTTACGGCCGTAGGCACCAGTAAAAAGTTAACACATGGACGGTGTGACGGACATATGGATGATTAGATGAATATATCGTTGAAGAATGGATGTATGGATGGATGCATTACCGCCTCTGGTAACCTTTCGCTTTTTGCAGAGAAAATCTAATTTGAGGAAGGAAAAATAGAGGGTGTTGGGGGCAGTCATGGACCACTGAATTATCTCCCTTGAGAAATTGCTGAAAGAGATATACAAGCCATCGCAAAGTCCACTGCACACACAGACCAGCAAACACTGCCTTTATGCAAACAGACCAACCCAAATGCAGGCGCTTTTGCATACAGACCAACACACACACATGATTATCCATGTGACTTATTTACACATATAACTCACATTGTCACACATACAAACACAGATAACACAACAGTTTCAGACAACAAACACAGGCCCGCATGGATGGATGGACAAACAAAGGAGGATCAATAGATGGACAAAGAGGCAGACGGGCAGGGGAAAATATTAAAATAACTCCACTATGGGTATCCATGCACATGAGAATCAACACACCTACAGACACGACATGAAGACACCCATCTACACACACATTGGGAGATATACACTCTAAAGTTCACAACAAACAAAAGGCATACAGGTGTCCATGCCCACAGACCAACATACATTCAAACACGCATGTATGTAGGCCAGGAGATATGCAGGCACACAGGCACACAATCTAAAAAACGTACATGACCTGTGTCAACATTTAAATAAACACACATGTACCTGCGCCACCAGATCAGTAATCAGTCACTGACGCATAGCTGCCTTGCTACAATATTTATGGTTTTGCGGTTTTGCTGGTGGGATGTGCTCACTTTTGGGGTACATCTAAGATGTAAACAAAGACAGACTGTAAAAACTGTCTTAGGCCTCAAACAGCCTGACAGCAAGCTCCCTGCAGGAACACAATCTGCATGAGTGTGTGTGTCTGTGTGTGTGTGTGTGAGTGCGTGTGTCTGTGTGTGTATGCTAGATCCTTTATTTGCCTTTTCTAAAGAATAGGCATGTGTGGTAGCGAGCTGGCACCTCATGTAATGACTGTGGAGAGTGGAATCTATCTAGATATGTGTGTATGAGCGTGTGTGTGTGTGGGGGGTGTCTGTGTGAGTGTGTGTGTGGATTGATGTGTGGGTGTGTGTGTGAGTCTGTATGTGAAAGCCTGTCTCTGTGTGTGGGCGTGTGTTTGTAATGTAATAACTGCACTTTCACAATTGCTTTATTAACCTTCCTGCTTTCTCGTATTTGCTTGAAAATGCACGATTTTTCTTCTCTTTTTTCAAAATTTTCCGAACCCCCCTTATGGGTAGAAAGGCACAAAAAACGAGTGGGACAAAGGGCAGAAAGGCACAAAAACGAGCGGGACAGAGGGCAGAAGGGCACAAAACGAGTAGAACAGGGGGCAGAAAGGTACAAAAAACGAGTGGGACAGAGGACTTTGTAAAGGCTGTCTCCCAACTGCTGTGCAACTTCTTCCACTCTTAGAGCTGAGATTTTCATGCAAGTCTTATAGTCTGAATTCAGCAGCGTAATAGGACGGAATGTATGAAGCTCTGTGGTTATACTGTATAAGCAGCTACCTATGTTATGCCATCTATTAATGTAATAACTGCACTTTCACAATTGCTTTATTAACCTTCCTGCTTTCTCAAATTTTCCTCATCATTAGTTGTCAAATTTGCTTGGAAAATGCACGATTTTTCTTCTCTTTTTTCAAAATTTTCTTGGGGGGCGGGTATTCCCCCAAACCCCCCTTAAGGGGTTCGGGCTCGATTGCTACGGTGCAGTATGCAAATCACTTTGCGCTTCACCACTTTCACATGTCACCACCCGCCCCTGGGCAGACATACAATATTCTTTGAAGGTTATCAACCTTTGCCTTCTCCATTCTCTCTCAGAGCTCGATTTTCACCTTATTTATTCACATTTATTCCTTTAACACTCAACTTGCATGCAGAAATGTAGGCCCATACTTGCTTCACTACGATTAACAAAACACAGACATTATTAATTTCACGAAATGTACTTCTCACTGTTTACCACCCACCATTGCACTATCCCACGTTATATTCCTAGCTACAGCATTAATGTGCAAAAGCAGCATTATTTTTTATTTAATTCCATAGTAAAACACAAATGCGGCTTAGCCTTTCATACATTAGTATCCGCATTAGTGCAGGCATGTGCAAAGCATTTCCCCATGTTTTTCGTGTTTTTGCACGTTATTTCCATAGCACACTGTTAGTAAATATTACTGAGTACTTAATCCTAGCAGGTTTTATTTTCCCAATATCCTGCTCCATCAAACACACTGATATTTCGGAGGGGAACAGTTGCCTGCACCATCCTCAAGTGGAGGATTCCCCGCAGGAAAAGAGTGATGATTGAAGTCAGGCCTGGGAAGTCTGAGGAGCATACAAGATAGGGAGTTGAATTAAATTAATTGAAGCAAACTCTCTCCTCACACTCCAGGAGCAGAGCTCATGATGCGGTCTTAGCATTTAATAATCCAGGTACAACTTTTAGTAGTGTATTAGGCGTGACCATGGGTGTACATGTGGCACCCTTGGGCATCCATTATGGGGCTCTTTGACGGAGATCTTTTCTTCCAACAGCCTTCACCATAAGGCTGTTGGAAGAAAAGATCTCCGTCAAAGAGCCCCTCTTTGAGGTGAGCCCGTCGGGGATTGCACCGCCTCCCCGACGAGGAGCAACGCCGATGATGAAGCATGACACCCATTCGGGTGTGTGAGGCAAATATTTCCAACATAATGGATGTCCAAGGGTGCCACGTGTACACCCATGGTCACGCCTAATACACAGCTTTTTCTCTACCAGGAACGGTTCAGCCACCCTTTTTGTTTACATTGACTTGGTGGGGGCACAGGCTGAAACTGGACCTTCCACTTGTTTGAGTGGTAATTAGTGCCCTGCGGATCTATTGATCCTCCTCTCCCCTTCTTGATAACTACAACTTTTAGTAGGCCACAAACCTACAAGGGTGCTGTTATTTTTGAAATTTTTCTGTCTGTTGTAATTCATTCGTAAGTATGTACGTGACCTCAATTGATGATAAGCATATAGCAAGACTCTTTGGGCCTCATTTATGAAAAGTGTTGCACTGATGGTTGAAAACAGCGATGCATCACTTTTCATTGCATCCTCCTTGCAGCAACTTGGATGTGCCGTATTTACAGTACAGCGCTCCATGTTGAAAGGATTGACCAGATACGTCAGGAATCCTGACTTATCTGGTGGCGCAGTAATGACGCTTTGCTGAAGTGAGACGCAAAACTGTTGCAACTCCAGCAATGCATCATTGCACATGGGCGAGTCCCATGACACAGGGCCTGCGTCAGTCCTTAAGCCTGCTGTGAAGCAGGCGTAAGGATGTGACGCAGTGAACTCATAGAAGTGGAGCTATGAAATCTCATAGATTTCTCTGCACCTCTTCTGTGAGCCTTTTTTGCGGGGAACGCCCACCCTGCCTACATTATACCTGACCCAGGTATAATGCGGCGCAAGGGTTTACAAAGTGACGCATCTTCCTAGATGCATCACTTTGTAAATATGGTGCAGTGTGGCACATTTTTATTGCCGCTACAGAGTCACAAAAAGTGACGCCACTGCGGCGTAAGGCCTTCATTAATAAGGCCTCGGGTTTTGTTGCTGGACGGAGGGAGGCCGCTTGGACACCCAAGGTCACCCATTTCCATCACAAAACTCACTGAAAAAAGTACAGAATAGCAAGGCCTGGTGTAATTTCCTGGATAATGGATAAAACTTCACTAAGCTTGCCTCAGTTTTATCGTCAACACCAGAGATGTGCACCTTTGATTAACTGCAATGGACCAACGACCTAATGTGGCGATGGCCATTAGTATTCATGAAGGAGAGGTTGTTTGTGACATCGAAAGATCTGTCAAGATTTCAGCAAAACTCAGTTCACTCACACAAGCTCTATGATCCAGACGCCCAAATAAACACTACAGAGATTAGCCGCTCCCAGCTCCCCCAGACTCCATCCAGAGAGCAGATGAGCGGTTTCTGGCTTTATCCACAGATCGAAGAGGGTTTACATTTTCCCTTTGACCAGTGTTTGTTTGAATTGCAGAACTGAGGGGATTTGATTCCTTCAAGAGAATATGTTGAATTCCTCGAGGGCATGCTTTGAAAGATTGAGCACTGCTAAGTGTGCCAGGCAGGCACAAGAAAAACTTTTTTTTTTTTTGCAAAGACAACCAGAACGGAAAACAATTGCGGACAGCATTTATACCATTTTAGGTCTGCCTCAGAAACAAATTTAGCTGTTTGCCAGCCTCAAACGTTCCCAATAAATATTATTAAAATATATAGATATACATATATAAATAAATCCACATTTTGATCGTCCCAACCTACAGAATGTGGGCCAGCTCACTTCAGCCATAGGTTTTCTTCACCATGATTGACAACATTTCACTTTTGCACATGTGAACATCTATCTAAAACGAAGTAAATTTCAGTGCCAGAGGTGGCAGGTCAATGTTTACCCATGTCTGCGCTCATGTTTTTTTAAATTATCTTTGCAATTGGTCATTTTTAGTTCACTATTTGCAAATATCTGCAAGCAACATGAAGATATTTTATATTTTTTTTATTACTTATTTATTGCTTTTACCCTACAAATGACTATTGTACATATTTTCAAAAAATAAATACATTAATAGAATTGCAAGCATGCAAAGGCCAGACCTATGCTTCTTCGCATGAACCTTTGTTGTTGAAACCATATTAAATGTTGTGCTGCTACCAGCAGAAGCTTTTATTGACCATAAACAATGAAATATTAGGCATGAATAAATAAACCAAAAAGTAAAGTAAATTCAAGGGACAAAAATATATATACACCTACAAAGTCATCTTTCATTGCATGTAGGGTTGCTTGCTCTTTGTAGAGAGGTCTTGGCCTGCTGGTTTGGATTATGCTGGCCTTTTTGATATGATGTCAGACTAATTTGTATATAGTTAATCCACTCTTGTAATAGCAGAGGGAAGAACAAAAGTCAGCTCAGATGGTGCATGTCTTTAATGCAACTTTGCAAGCATTTCCATATCAAACTTTGTGAATCAAATGTAGAGCTTGTAGAAGTCAAGTGCAGTAGCTATGAAGATGTGGAGACTTTTACAACATAGGATAACATCATCTTTTGCCAGCAGGGCAAAAATCCTTAAGAGAGTGGAGGGCATGTACAAATGAATGCGTGAGGGAGTTCAGCAGTGAATTGATGCAAAGTCTGCATAATAACCTGTTTTCTGTATTTGCTGAATTGTGCAGATAAATACAGACAGACAACAATTTATGTTCCCTGTCCGTATTATATTTTAATGTTGATTAAACCGGAAATTAGGTTTTTTGAGTGATTATAAATGTTGTCAGTCATGGTTGCTAGGCCAATAGCTGTCTTCAATGACAGGCATGTGAGCTCAAAAAATAGAGACATTTTAGGAATGAGGCTTAAACAGATGTAGATGTGAACATGTTTGATACTAAAATGTTTATGTTTTCATACAGGTGCATTGATTTATTATCTTTGGGTGTTAATATCATTGAAATCTGTTGGCCCTTCAAGTACAAATATACTTTTATTGGTTTAACAAATGCAAAAATATGCTAGTTTCAGCTTCTTTTTTCACAAAACCCCAAATAATATGAATAAACACAGATACAATGAGCAAAAAATAAAACTGGATAAATATAGACGGAAATGTCTAACAAATAAATACAATAAGACCAGGATCCTAATTATAGGTTATCTTGAAGGCTTTCACTTATTTTTAACACAGGATGCAAGATTCAGCTCAGAGCTCTACAGCCCAGCTTCTAGAGGGATGCTGTGGACCCTGGCTGACAAATCCATTCGTAATTAAGTGTAGAGAGAGTTGGCCGGCCTCTCAGAGAATGGACTCACATTTATAGTGCTGATTTTGGTTCTACCTTGCCCAGTCCGCAGCACAGAGTTTGGTGCTATGCTGTATTTACCATTTCTAACAACGGTCTGGAAATAGCTTTTTTATTTATTTTTTATTTTTATTTAATGCGATTTTATATAGCGCAAACTTTACCCGAAGGTGTCAGAGCGCTTTACATAAGAACCAGTTGCAAAACATAAGAGTTTAGGATTACATGCGTTACATAAACGATACACACAGAAAAAAATTGCAATGTACAATATGTCAAGTCACACAAAGAAGAGACTGGTGATTAGAGTTATCTCTATATACATAGGGAAGGGATATGAATGGATATACTCTAAGAGTCACATAGGAATGGTAGAGAGTACAATGGTCTACTGCACATACTTGTGATTAGAGTTATCTCTATATACATAGGGAAGGGATACGAATGGATATACTCTAAGAGTCACATAGGAATAGTAGAGTACAAAGGTCTACTGCATATACTAGTGATTAGAGTTATCTCTATATACATAAGGAAGGGATACGAATGGATATACGCTATGAGTCACATAGGAATGCTAGAGAGTACAGAGGTCTTCTGCATATACTAGTGATTAGAGTTATCTCTATATAGATAAGGAAGGGATACGAATGGTTATACTCTTAGAGTCACGTGGGAATGGTAGATAGTACAAAGGTCTACTGCCTATACTAGTGATTAGAGTTATCTCTATATACATAGGGAAGGGATATGAATGGATATACTCTAAGAGTCACATAGGAATGGTAGATAGTACAAAGGTCTACTGCATATACTAATGATTAGAGTCATCGCTATATACAGAAAAGAAGAGTTCCATTAAGTGGGGTCGGAGGGGGATGCAGTCACAGCACCAAGGGAGGGACAGAGAAGGGCAGGAAAGTGAGACAAACGAGAGAGGGAAGCAGATAGTAATGAGTAAGACTGTGAGGAGTGTGTCAGAGGCAACAGGAGAGACAATAGAAAGGTCGCTAGGACAGAGGGGGAGGTCAGAGATCGCTAAAATGGCGGAGGAGAAAGGTAGAAGAAGAAGCGAGTCATAAAAAGAAAATGGTGGGGAGCACAAAGGTCCGGTCCATTGTGAATTCATTCAAATACATCATTATTAAACTTCATCCAAGAAACCCAAAAGGCTAGACTCCAAGCACAGTGAAGGAAATGGTTTACACATTTGTAACACAACTACAGGATTCTGTGCATATTGGTAGGTCAAATCCTATCCATTATAAAATGATCATTGTGTTCAATGTGTCACAGGGCCCCTTGGTTGTTGGAGATCATTTCTAACACTGTCCATCTTGCTGTTTGGTGGTCGTAATTAATGTAAAGGAATCTGTGTTAACTGTGCACTGCTGCCTAAAGTGATGATTGATTCTGTGATATTTTTGTTTCTCAATGTATTTCTCTACAGTTTTACCTTTCACAGTTTTATGTACCAGTAATAATTGAGTGGGTACAATAATAGTGGCATATTTAAAGTCCTCAAAGTCAATATTAGAAGTTTAACTATTTGTGCACGTGGTTAAATGCACTTGTGATTTATTGAGAATTCTGGGCCAGTATAACAAAGATGGAGCAACACCTTTAAATTAAATTTAATACATACGTTGGTATGCTATGTGTATATATACTTGATAAACTGCTGCAAGATGAATTTTCTAAATTCATCTTGAGGAAATGTGCGCATATTGCGTATAGAATGTTCTATAGGTGAAGTACCAACTCTTGCCCAAACTTTTTTCTATGTTGAGTCATTGACTAATTCACACACACTCATCTAGAACCCTATGTCTCTGAGGAAGAGTCTTTTGGCACATTGCCAGCCAATATATTTGTATGTGTTGGAGATGAAATTTATATAGATTTAAACTAAAAAGTGCCAGTAGGGAAAGACGATATCAGGGTTTCTCTTGCCTTGCAACGTGAATCTGAAAGGCAATCCTGATCTAGATTTTTTAGTATTCATCCCTTCTTTACTTCAGAACGAAGCCAAATAACCATCTCTTCAAAGCAACACAGTGTCACTTTGTGACTAATCAGTTACCAGGCACCACACAGAAACATGTTCCCACTTGGGACCTCTGTAGAGAATCCCTTCCTGGAATAAATCATGTTGGAATGGAAACCCCCTCTTGATCATTCTCCTCGACCAACAGAACACCAGGTCTGCTCTCCTCAAGTTACCCAGTTCATCTGCCCCATCCCATGTCTCCCATGTCTCCTCTTCTCCCTTCCCTTCTGTAAGTAACCCTTCCCCGTCTGTGCTCACTTTTAAAACTCTGGGGCATATTATCAAGAAAGGTTGTTACATTATCGCCGCTTTTATCGGCAGGAAACTGCCGATAAAGCGGCGATAATGGGCTTGATAATATGCTCTATGCAATTCCAATCGATGCCCATGTTAGATGTCTTCACATCTAACATGGGCTTCGATTGGAATTCATAGAGCATATTATCAAACCCATTATCACCGCTTTATCTGCAGTTTCCTGCCGATAAAAGCGGCGATAATGTAACGACCTTTCTTGATAATATGCCCCTTTGTTATTGTACAGCACACTATTTCTTTGGAGACAGATTTGTAATAGATACATCACATTCATACCCACATCTTTGTATTCCATAATGAACATGAATTAGGATGCTTTAGTTACAATGTGATTTTAATGCTTGCATAGAGTATTGCATTTTTGTCCCATTTGTGTAGCATCCCTTCCAAAGCCATTTCCCACTGTTGTCCATTCTGTGTGGGTCCACCAAGGCAGCGATGCAGTCGCAGACAGAAGAAGAGGAGAAATGTGAAGCAAACGCTGTGGGAAACTTCCAATGCATGGGGGACATTAGTTGTGTTTATTTACGAAGATGTGCCCCAAAGTGGCAATACGTGTTAACCCCTTCCATGCTCATGACGAACCCCAGCCGTCATGCACTACGGTGCTCGTGTGCTGATGACGGCTGGGGTTCGTCACGGCCCGCCCCTGTTCGTGCTGTTTACAGCACACCAGGGGAATCGCGGCCGCATCGAAGGGGTTAAAAAAGGTGAGTCTGCTGTTTTCGTTTCTTTTTCCTTAAAGAAACTCCTGCCATGGAAGTGTGAGCTGCTTCAGGGGGAAAATACTGACACTTTAAATCTGTTGGTTTGCCAATCATAAAGTGACATCCTTAATGTCCTTTAGATACTCTCCTGCAATCTGCTCTGAGGTCTACCTTAGAGATTTCAATAGTGCCATACCTTTTAAAATGTGCTACTATTTATCTTCATCTCAATAGGTTCTGATGTTATAATTATAAATTTCTATGGATACTCAGTATTTGTTTCTTCAGTCTACCCTTTAGTATTTAATGCTATTGTAGGAAAGTGCCACTTTTAGACATGGTCACCCGCACTTTTTGCCCAATGGTACTGATGCTTTTGATTGGAAGTGAACTGGGTCCATGCTAACCAGGTCCCAGGTTCAGCACTCTTTCCCTAAAACAACACACAACTGTTAAATGTAACCCAATTGGCACAGACTTTAGCACCCTTGTAAGACCCTGGTAAATTGTACAGCAGGTACCCCGGATATGGGTACTAAAGAGGCTCCCTAAGTGCTGCAGCGTGTATTCTGACACTCAAAGGGACCCCCACTCAAACCTCAGGCAGACTGGCATTGCAGAATGTGTGAAATGGTGCCATCCATTACAAAAACACAACATTGCCCAGTCCATGGTCCCTGTGTGCAATGCCCACAAACACTGCATGTACTATATGTTAGTCAGCTCTATAGCAGGTCTTGAGAGCCCTAAGGCAGAGTGCATTATATGACATGCAAGGGCACACCTGCATGAGCAGATATGCCCCTGTGATACCAAGTTACATTGCTAGTCATTGCAAAAGTTCAGGAATCCATATACTGAAAGAAGCCATGTACTGGGCACTGGAAATTAGGAGTAAACCCAGCTACACAATGGCTTCACTGAAAATACTGGTATTTGGTATCAAACACCTTATCTTAATACCTCTGTACTGACACATGTATCATATTTAGTAGGACATGCACCCAGAAGGCACCTGAGAGGCGCCCCCTGTAGCCCTACTAGTCTCTTAGTGGGTTGGCTGACTGGTATCTGTCAGCCTGTCACCACAGACGGATTTATGACCTCCTGGGAGGGAGAGACCACTCTCTCAGAGGTCAGTAACAATACCTGTCCAGCAGAAGCTGTTCTCACCACCTCCAGCAGGATGGCTAGCAATATAAGACATGCAACCCAGGCTTCCCCCTGGAATTGGGGAACACCACCACCTACCCTGGGTCCCATTTGCCACCAAAGCAGGTGGGGAATTGGTAATTCAGCAGACGTGTTTCACCCACAGGCCAGCCACACACATAAGGTGGACTACCTGAGTGAACAGCCATAGAAGGGTTTCACCATCTGGTTTTTACTGAAATAGGGACTTCTGGGTCATGATTATAACCAAGCCTCACAGGAAGTGGTTATATGGAGATGTATTCCAAAACAACAAGAGAGTTAGGGTGTAGACACTCCTGTACCCCAATTCTATATATTATAAACAACAAAGGAGTGACTCTAGTGAAAAAAGTGATAATAAAAAAGTGATAATAAAAATAGAATCACGAGATAAAGCTTCACTGTATGCTGCACGCGTGATCAATGCTCACACGCGTGCAGGGAATACAGTGAGGCAGTCTTAGAAGTCCCTAGGGGGGCCCGGGCGACCGTCTTCAATCGGAAGAAGGTCAAGGCGTTTGTTAGTCACCATCTAGTGGGTAGGGGGAAGGACCTAAGTTCTTAGAAGGACCCTCACTCACCACTAGTTGGTGACATGCTTCATCATCGGGTCCCCGCTGGGGTGACCGAATGTCTCCCCAGCGTGCTACAACGCCTGATTACAGAGGAGCAGGATGTGGTGGGTGCAACAGTGCCCAAATTAGGAACTGACTAAACGTGATAGTGCAAAAGTGTATTAAATTAAAAAATGCAGAGGTTGTGCCCTTAGAAAATTTTTTAATAATGGCCAACCCGCATTGGTTAAAAACAAAGTGTGCGGACTCCCACGGTTCTTAATTAAGGAACCGGAGTCCTAAGTCAGAGATAAAATTTGGTCGACATGTTTCAGCTGTTATGGTTGCATTTAGCTCAGCTTTCTTCAGGACCTACAACATAAGTCCTCCGGTGGTATGCACGCTCTAAGGTGCACCCTCCCATGAGGCTCTAAGTGTGAAAAAGTTGTTATTGTTTTAAAATCAAAGGATGGAAGGACATTCCATCTCCACCACACTACTCACTCTGGTAGGGGTGTAAAGAACAGGAACCTGTGAAAAGAAAGGGACAAGTACAAGACCACAAACACACAAACATGAAAGGGAAGGGTTAATTCCTTCTGAGCAAAGTCGTTTTGTTAACATTAGTTTCATGTGGGTTTGCCTGCAGGTATCATACACAATTCGTGTGACACCCGAACTGAGGTGCTACCTTATAATCATTATTTAGGTGCACCATGAATTTGCTATCAGAACCAGCCCAGTGTGTGAGTCCGTATCCTGAGCATGCTCGTGAATGAGTAGGATCGAGCAATATGCCCCTCTGTTCTGGGGCGGTAAAAGATTAAAAACCACAGTGAAAAGAGAGTTTACGCAAGTATTTTCTTAGGTTGTTTAATTTCACACAAGCACACACACGTGTGAGGGGCCAAAGAACCCCATTCCCAGCGTGAGCACAGGAAGCTTAGGAGGCGGCAGAACGGGCGTATTCCCCAGAAATTGCTCGTCCCCATCCGCATGTTTAGAAAGAAATGCCCTCTACGAGTTAGTATCAGCAAGGCGAATTCGAGATGGAAAGGTATGAATTAACTCACTTTCTGAGGGAACAAATTGTGCTCCTTCGGAAATGGCAGCCTGGGTTGTTTTCACGCGGCGCTATACTGCCAGTAGTGAAAAAACAGTTATGGTGGTTGTCGGTTTCTGGGTAAATAGTATCAAGAGTTCATCCCAGAAAAGACACTTGCCGCCACGTCTGCAATCAAAAAAATCACTTACTTCCTCGCCTGCGGCTCCCCACCGTGTACCTACACGGACTATGGCTGTCTCCCGGAACGAAGAAGCAAAGGCGCACCTGGTTGGTTTAAAAGACCAGGGGGTCTGATTGGGCGCACCTGCCCTCGTGGGTGTGTGACGTCGACGGAGACATCGCGTCTTAAAGGAGAATGCCCAAATTCACGCGGGAGGATAAGTTGATTGGTTGCTAAGTACCACGTGGGGGCGCAGCGAACCGGCAACAAGGAGCTGCCAGTTTCAAGGTTGGCGGTTCGATTCCCAGCACTGTCAAAACACAAATCATCAATTGGTCGCTAAATATTAATATACATTAAAAATGCAGGGCTAAGCATTCGGCTGATCGTGAAACAATGCAGCTGATCAGGCAAGATGTCGATAATGTTACCACTTAGTCCCAAAAAACCCTGTCTATTAGTTTCTTTCAAATGATGACTTTTTAGGGCAAAGAAGGATATTCTGAGCACAGGTCCCATATTCCAATAAGGAGACTGATGAGCTCCTGGAGGGGTATATTTATTGCCACCTAAAAGGTAAATTTTATAAGCACTGAGTTTGCAACAAAAATTTTTTGCAACAAAACATTTTTTACTTTTAATAAAAAATGCTGGTGATGAAATGGGTGGTTGTCTTTGTTGCACAGTTTATACTAAGTCCCTGAACTCAGGAGTACAGAGTCCACCTTGAATCTAACAACACATTCAGATTACTATTGGATTGTTCATCAACGTAACACCGTGCCCCAAGGTATATCATCATTAAGGCCTTTCGTGTTGGTACTGAGCCGATACACCCAACGTTGTTCTTTCTCGAATAGAAGGGACTCTGAACTGCCCTCCAGGTGTTCCAGGATGGTCCATTCGAGGTCATTGGGTGTGTGGTTAGTCTGTATAAAATGTGCAGTGAGTTTCGTTGTTGTCTTTTTGCAACGGATGTTGCTCCGATGTTCGCATATTCTTGTTTTGACCCGTCTGGATGTCATCCCAACATATTAGTTACAATATGTTGGGATGACATCCAGACGGGTCAAAACAAGAATATGCGAACATCGGAGCAACATCCGTTGCAAAAACCACACACCCAATGACCTCGAATGGACCATCCTGGAACACCTGGAGGGCAGTTCAGAGTCCCTTCTATTCGAGAAAGAACAACGTTGGGTGTATCGGCTCAGTACCAACACGAAAGGCCTTAATGATGATATACTTTGGGGCACGGTGTTACGTTGATGAACAATCCAATAGTAATCTGAATGTGTTGTTAGATTCAAGGTGGACTCTGTACTCCTGAGTTCAGGGACTTAGTCTAAACTGTGCAACAAAGACAACCACCCATTTCATCACCAGCATTTTTTATTAAAAGTAAAAAATGTGGGGGAGGAGCTTCGCGGGCGACCAAGATGGCCGCGTAAGCTCGGAGCTCCGTGGACCGTCCGATCCACCGCAATTATCCTGCTTAAAATCCTGGTCCACGTTGGTGGCATTGTATGGCTGGCGGCCTGCTGAGGCGGGGGCTGCAATCGGATTCCAAATCGGAGGCTCCTGAGTGAAGTTACACCGAGCTGAACTCCGCTCCGTGACGGTGCCATTGTCCATCCGGACTTCGTCACTTCGCCACTTCGCTCGACCGCACGGGAGTGGCCTCGTCTGCCGACTCCTGGGTGCAGACGTCGTGATTTGGCCCTGCCTTGGTCGGCCTGAGTGGGGTTCTTCCTGATCTGCTTGACTCCTGGCTGTGGACCCTGGCCTGAGACCTCCGGTCCTTTGTTCTCGGGGACCCAACATGGCGGGCAGAGGCGACTCGGATAGGACATCTAATAAAGGTAATCGTGGCAAACCACAGACGCAAAACAACCGCATGGAGCGGTATGTCAACCTTAAATCGCCACCTACGTCGGGTGCGGTCTCCAAGGGGACCCCTACTACTGCCCTGCCGGATGGTTCGGATCCTACTCTGGTGGACATTATGGGTGCCATCACCAGTTTCCGTGCTGATGCACAACACCAGCACGAGACCATGTCTCACAAGGTGGATTCCATGGCCATTGATATTGCTCTGATCAGGACCGACTTGGGCAAGACGAATGACCGTGTGAGGGCGCTGGACATTAAGACCACTAGTCTGACCTCGGATGTCTCTGAACTGCAAACGGAGGTCCGGAACCTACGATCGGCTGCCGATCAGTTCTCGAAACGGCTGGAGGATTTTGAGGGGCGAGCCAGGCGGCAGAACGTCCGCATAGTGGGGGTCCCGGAAGGGGCCGAGGATCGAGCGGCAGACCTCTTTGTGGAAGAACTGGTCAAGACCCATTTGGCGCCCTCTGGACTGAGCAACTTCTTTTCGGTGGAGCGGGCCCATCGTGTGCCGGGTGGTCCACCTAAAACTGGGGCGACGCCACGACCCATTGTGGCGCGCCTTCTTAACTTCAGGGATCGAGATGCGATCCTCCAGGCGTCCAGATCGCACGGACCACTGCACTACCAGAACGCGGAGGTGCATTTTTACCCTGATTTCACCAGACAGGTGCAACGCCAAAGGCTGAGCTACGCGGGAGTCAAGAGACGCCTCAGAGACATGGGTCTCAAATACTCGATGCACTTTCCAGCGAAGCTCCGTGTGGAATACAAGGGCCGAGCATACTTTTTTGACTACCCGGACAATGTGAGCGAGTGGCTGGACACTGTAACACCGGAACGGGAAGAGCGAGAGGAAGATGTTGGAGGAGCCTCGGGCGGAGCAGATCGGCAGGAATGAACTGGGAGCCGGGGCTGCCCTTGCCTCGAATGACCGTCGGACTACTGTTTTGATGTGATTATTCTCTCCTTTATTCATATGGTGGGTGGCGGGACGATTCCACGGAGATTCCTTCCTCCTCTGGGTCTTTAGTAGAATAGTTAAATGGGGCGACAGGCACACTGCAGGTTGGGAGGGCTTTTTAGTCTAACGCAGGGGTGCAGGGTGGGGGGTTGGTTGGGAACAGTTTTGGTTTGTTGTGTGTTTCTCTTTTCTTCTTTTTTGTGGCATACGGACAATGGTGATCCTGGACTTTTATTGATGCGGGTGTCTTGGGGTGATGGGTGGGGCGGGCGGCGGAGGGATGAGGGGTAGGGTGTTGAAGATTCTTAGTTGGAACGTTAACGGGTTGGGTGATCGTATCAAGAGAGGGGTGGTTATTCAACTGATTAAACGACATATGCCGGATGTGGTACTTCTGCAGGAGACGCACTTGGTGGGCAATGCATGTAAAGCCCTGAATCGTAGGGGTTATAAAATGGTGGCTCACTCGGGGTTCTCTTCCGGCTCCAGGGGGGCGGGGATTCTTGTGCGCTCATCCCTTCCCTTAGAGATAGGGACCACCTTGATAGACGATAGGGGGAGGTACGCCGCTGTGTCCGGGAGATGGGAAGGGCGTTCCCTCACGTTGTTTTCTGTGTACGTCCCCCCAGGGCTGCAGTCCAGTACTTTTAGGGACCTTGGTGGTGCCATTTTGTCTATGCCGGTTGGTCGGTTGATAGTGGGGGGCGACTTTAACTCGGTTTGCTCTGGTCACCTTGATCGCCAGCCGCCTCGCGACCTGCGTGGACCGCAGATGTGGCTGCCGTCCTTTCTAGATTCTACTGGGCTGGTGGATACGTGGCGGCTTTTGCACCCCACGCTTCGCCAATTCTCTTTCTTGTCGGGTGCGCACGGGAGTCTCTCGCGGATTGACTATGTTCTTACGCTGGCCTCGGACGCACTAGCTGTGTCGGAGGCCCGCTTCCTAGCCCGGGGCATTTCTGATCATTCCCCGTTATGGGTCTCATTTGACTTTGGCGTGACTCTGTCGGAACGCCCTGCGGCGGTCAATCCTTGGTATTTTCGCGATTTTAAGACCCGTACCCTTTTGGCCAAATCTATCGATCTTTACTTTGCCGAAAATGTGGACTCGGTGGAGTCGGCCGTCACATTGTGGGAGGCGTTTAAGACGGTGCTCCGCGGGGAAGCCCAGGCACTCATTGCGGCCACCCGCCGTGAGAGAGACTCGGCTCTGCTGGCTATCGAACAGGAGGTATTACGCCTCGAGACCCAGCTGCGCTCTGACCCGGACCCTTTGGCCCTCCACAATCTCTCGTTGAAACAAGCGGAGTACCAAGCTTTGGCCACTGATGCCGCTCTTGTCCTCGCCAAGGAACAGCAAGGCCGCATCTATGATGTGGGTGATAAAGCCGGGAAATTGTTGGCATGGCTCGATAAGAGAGAGATGGCCAGCCGAGTAGTTCCGGAGCTCCTTAGTGGGGACGGTACGATACTGACGGACCCCAGCGCCATTGTGGACTCTTTCGCGGACTACTTCCGCGGAGTCTACGAGTCTGCCTCGGAGTTCTCGGAGGCGGAAACGACGACCTTCCTTGCTGATATCGACCTCCCCAGTCTCTCCGAGGAGGAAAGGGAAGACCTGGACAGGGACATTACCGCGGACGAGATTGACCTTGCTATCCGCTCCCTTAATTCGGGCAAGGCTTCTGGGCCCAATGGACTTCCAGTAGAGCTGTACAAAATCCGATCGGATGCGGTTTCCCCGCATCTCCGCAAGATGTTTCTTGCATCCTTTGAAAGGGGCTCCCTTCCCCTGGACCGACGACTGGCTACCATTGTGGTCATCCATAAGGAAGGTAAACCACGGGATGTATGTCGCTCCTACCGTCCTATTTCCCTCCTTAATGTGGAACCCAAGGTCCTTGCCAAACTCCTGGCTAATCGGTTAATTGGCGTTATTAGCGACCTCGTGCACCCCGACCAATCTGGATTCATTCCCCACCGTAACACCGCCCTGAATTTGCGCCGCCTTCATGGGGTTATGGCCCGGGCCCACACTCTCAAAGATCCAGCGGTGTTGGCGTCCCTGGACGCCACCATGGCCTTCGATTCGCTGGAATGGCCTTACTTATGGGCGGTTCTGGCTAAATTCGGATTTGGACCGGTCTTCATCGGCTGGGTGAAACTCCTTTATGCGGATCCGATGGCCAATGTCACGGTCAATGGTCGCCTGTCGGCGCCTTTCCCTTTGCGCCGTGGCACGAGGCAAGGTTGTCCCTTGTCCCCCCTGTTGTTTGCTCTGGCTCTTGAACCCCTTGCGGCACGGCTGCGTTCCCATCCCGACCTGAGAGGTATTGAATGGGCCCCCGGCTTTGAAGACAGGGTCTCTCTATATGCTGACGACATCCTGTTATACATGTCCTCACCGGGTAGATCCCTTCTTGTGGCTTGCGATGTCATCAAACTGTTTGGGCGATACTCTGGCCTGGTTATCAACTGGGCCAAATCGTCCCTCTATGTCCTCAAAGGGGATACCCCGCGCCTCCCCGGGGGCTGCGGCATCCAGATTGCGTCGCGCGGCTTTAAATATCTGGGCATATACATATCCAGCAACGCCAAGCTCCGGTATGACAACAATCTGCTCCCTCCTCTTCAGCGGCTGCGACGTGATGTTGAGAGCTGGTGCCACCTGCCACTCTCTCTCCTGGGCCGTGCTGCCCTTTTTAAGATGATGGCACTTCCCAGATTCCTCTATGCACTGCAGAATGCGCAGGACCCTGTCCCGGCCCGATACTTCCGCGACATCGAAGGCCTTCTTCGTAACCTCCTTTGGGAGGGTCGCCCCCGGGTGGCCCTCCACAAACTCACACTCCCATGGTATGATGGGGGCATAGCCCTCCCGGATGTGCGCCGGTACTATTGGTCGTCGCAGCTCGCTGCCCTGAACCATGGTTTTTACGGCCCAGTGGAGAACCCTGGCTATGCCATGGACAGATGGCTGATGGGCGGCGGGAATTATTATCGTGCCCTGTATTCAGGTCCTTTGACCGCAAACTGACTGGCCCCACCCGAACGGCGGTTCGCATTTGGAAAACGGTTACCAAGGCGCAGGGATGGCAGGGCAGGCTCACGAAGTTCACTCCCCTCTTTGACTCCGACATCCTGGGTAGGCTGTGGCACACCAAAGGTTTTGACAAGTGGGATATCATTGGTATCAGCAGGGTTGAGGATATGGTTTCCAGGGGTTTGATCAAGACCTTCCCCCAGTTACAGACTGAGTACCAGCTGGGCGCGACGGAGTTCTTCCGCTACGCACAGTTGAGACATGCGCTACTCTCGGCCTCCCCGCCGGATGGAGACATTCCGGAAAGTTCCCCGCTGGAAGATAGGATCCTAGATGGGCATGTGCCAGATAGCGCGATTTCCCTTGCATACAAGAAGCTGATAAATGTACGTACAGACCTCCTTCTTGGCCTGAAGGATCAGTGGGTGGCGGATGGCCTTGAACTGGACGATGAGGACTGGCAGAGTGCGGTTTCCTCTCCTAAGGAGGTTGCCATTTCTTCCCGTCTTCGCCTCGTGCAGTTTAAGATCCTTCACCGGGTATATGTGACTGGGCCCAGATTGATGCGCATGGGCTTCTCCCCAGATGGTCTTTGCCGCAGAGGGTGTGGGGCCCCTGCCACCTTCCTTCATATCCTCTGGGAATGCCCGGTGATCGCCTCCTATTGGAGGAGGATCCACCGCGTGATGTCGGAGGTTACTGGCGTGGCTTCCCATGCGGAGGCCCGTCGGTGCCTCCTGAATGTTTGGGAACCGTCTGATCATAATGTCGCGCAGACTAGGTGGGTTACCCTGGGGAACATGGTGGCGAAGAGGGGCATAGCACAGCGGTGGGGCGCTACCACGGCCCCCCTGCTGGTGCAGTGGAAGGCCAATATGGATTGGTGTATGTTCAGGGAAAAGACAGTCTATGTAGCCAGGGGGAGGCCACGGAACTGGATGAAGGTCTGGGGGGCGTGGAATGAATATAGGGGGGATGTGTGTCAACCACCTGAACCGATTGACCGACAGGAGGCAGCATTGCCCTGACCTGTGACACCAACTGAGCTTTGAGTTGTTTCTTTCTCCTGAAGCCCTCCCCCTTTTCCCTCTGTCCCATCCTGCAACTTTCCTTTTCCGATAGTAGTACTGCCTTATTCCCTACCCGTCCCCAGACACCCAGCGTCACACACTTTTTGCTTACTGCCACTTTCGCGCCCACGGGCGCCAGTTGTTATCTCTTTCTTATAAAAATTAACCTTTGATGATTATGTTCTGATGTTGCACACTATTGACCTCCTTCGTATTTGGCTGCCCTGCCTCCGGGATGTTGGGCTAAATAGCTGTGTGCTGTAATCTTGAATAAAGGTTTTCAAAAATTTAAAAAAAAAAAAAAAAAGTAAAAAATGTTTTGTTGCAAAAAATTTTTGTTGCAAACTCAGTGCTTATAAAATTTACCTTTTAGGTGGCAATAAATATACCCCTCCAGGAGCTCATCAGTCTCCTTATTGGAATATGGGACCTGTGCTCAGAATATCCTTCTTTGCCCTAAAAAGTCATCATTTGAAAGAAACTAAAAGACAGGCTTTTTTGGGACTAAGTGGTAACATTATCGACATCTTGCCTGATCAGCTGCATTGTTTCACGATCAGCCGAATGCTTAGCCCTGCATTTTTAATGTATATTAATATTTAGCGACCAATTGATGATTTGTGTTTTGACAGTGCTGGGAATCGAACCGCCAACCTTGAAACTGGCAGCTCCTTGTTGCCGGTTCGCTGCGCCCCCACGTGGTACTTAGCAACCAATCAACTTATCCTCCCGCGTGAATTTGGGCATTCTCCTTTAAGACGCGATGTCTCCGTCGACGTCACACACCCACGAGGGCAGGTGCGCCCAATCAGACCCCCTGGTCTTTTAAACCAACCAGGTGCGCCTTTGCTTCTTCGTTCCGGGAGACAGCCATAGTCCGTGTAGGTACACGGTGGGGAGCCGCAGGCGAGGAAGTAAGTGATTTTTTTGATTGCAGACGTGGCGGCAAGTGTCTTTTCTGGGATGAACTCTTGATACTATTTACCCAGAAACCGACAACCACCATAACTGTTTTTTCACTACTGGCAGTATAGCGCCGCGTGAAAACAACCCAGGCTGCCATTTCCGAAGGAGCACAATTTGTTCCCTCAGAAAGTGAGTTAATTCATACCTTTCCATCTCGAATTCGCCTTGCTGATACTAACTCGTAGAGGGCATTTCTTTCTAAACATGCGGATGGGGACGAGCAATTTCTGGGGAATACGCCCGTTCTGCCGCCTCCTAAGCTTCCTGTGCTCACGCTGGGAATGGGGTTCTTTGGCCCCTCACACGTGTGTGTGCTTGTGTGAAATTATACAACCTAAGAAAATACTTGCGTAAACTCTCTTTTCACTGTGGTTTTTAATCTTTTACCGCCCCAGAACAGAGGGGCATATTGCTCGATCCTACTCATTCACGAGCATGCTCAGGATACGGACTCACACACTGGGCTGGTTCTGATAGCAAATTCATGGTGCACCTAAATAATGATTATAAGTTAGCACCTCAGTTCGGGTGTCACACGAATTGTGTATGATACCTGCAGTCAAACCCACATGAAACTAATGTTAACAAAACGACTTTGCTCAGAAGGAATTAACCCTTCCCTTTCATGTTTGTGTGTTTGTGGTCTTGTACTTGTCCCTTTCTTTTCACAGGTTCCTGTTTTTTACACCCCTACCAGAGTGAGTAGTGTGGTGGAGATGGAATGTCCTTCCATCCTTTGATTTTAAAACAATAACAACTTTTTCACACTTAGAGCCTCACGGGAGGGTGCACCTTAGAGCGTGCATACCACCGGAGGACTTATGTTGTAGGTCCTGAAGAAAGCTGAGCTAAATGCAACCATAACAGCTGAAACATGTCGACCAAATTTTATCTCTGACTTAGGACTCCGGTTCCTTAATTAAGAACCGTGGGAGTCCGCACACTTTGTTTTTAACCAATGCGGGTTGGCCATTATTAAAAAATTTTCTAAGGGCACAACCTCTGCATTTTTTAATTTAATACACTTTTGCACTATCACGTTTAGTCACTTCCTAATTTGGGCACTGTTGCACCCACCACATCCTGCTCCGCTGTAATCAGGCGTTGTAGCACGCTGGGGAGACATTCGGTCACCCCAGCGGGGACCCGATGATGAAGCATGTCACCAACTAGTGGTGAGTGAGGGTCCTTCTAAGAACTTAGGTCCTTCCCCCTACCCACTAGATGGTGACTAACAAACGCCTTGACCTTCTTCCGATTGAAGACGGTCGCCCGGGCCCCCCTAGGGACTTCTAAGACTGCCTCACTGTATTCCCTGCATGCGTGTGAGCATTGATCACGCGTGCAGCATACAGTGAAGCTTTATCTCGTGATTCTATTTTTATTATCACTTTTTTATTATCACTTTTTTCACTAGAGTCACTCCTTTGTTGTTTATAATATATGGAGATGTAGTCACCCTAGGGGTAGGTATCCCATTGGCTACTACCTCACATTCCTCTAAACACCCTTAAATTGAGTATTTAGTGGTCCCCGATACCAGACCCCAGATTTGACTTTCTGGGAACTGAAGAAGGACAAAGAATAGACGACTCTCTGAGAACCAAGGACCTGCACAGAAATTGACTCCAAACCCTGCCTTGCTACTTGCTCCTTAACAA
Source organism: Lissotriton vulgaris (assembly GCF_964263255.1). NCBI lineage: Eukaryota > Metazoa > Chordata > Amphibia > Caudata > Salamandridae > Lissotriton > Lissotriton vulgaris. Next base: position 977,613,982 of record NC_141689.1, read on the forward strand.
CTGGGAAGACATGATTTGTCCTGCCACTGCGCATCTTCTCTAACACTTGGAAGACTTCCCAGCGCTTTGACAACCAGAGATCATCACTGTGTTGCTGGCCATCATGCCCACCTCAGAAGAATCACTTAAGGAGGAGGTCTTTGTGGCCTAGAAGGTCAGTCCGGACTCTCAGCCAAGTTTTGAGATACTAGATCCTCCAGGAGCTCCAAGGCACCAATACCCTGAGTACTGGGGCACTTGCACCAGGCAAGGCCTGTTTTGCGTTCAGCCTGGACACCACCACCTTGGAAGCCTTCCTGCATGCGGAACATCAGGTCAGATGAGACCCACAACCAGAGTGGCCCTTCTGTTTTGTTTTCCTCCTCTCTTCAGCTATACCGACAACCGTGAGAGCCTCAAACTCGAGTGGCCAGTTAGCCAAGCACCTCTGCACCTGCACAGCCAAGGCCCATGACTTCTGACTGTGTGACCTTGGCCTAGGGGTCCACATGCCAGAAGCCCCTTTGATTTCAACCTGACTTTTCCCCAAGTCCCTCTTTGCAACCCTTGTTTCAAGTCCCTTTGACTTCAACAGGGTAGTGCGTAAGGCTACCACCCCGACCTGAACCTCTGCACCCTGACATCCCAGGGCAGGTAAATCGAAACTGCTCAGGGTACTTTGAACCTTGACTCCCCTAGCACCCTAAGTCCCTAAGGGCAACTCTGAACTCTGCTTGCAAGTACCAGTTTGCTATCTGTATTTTTCTCCAATAGGATAACATTGTGCCATTCATTGCTCATTCCTCAAAGCTGGTATTCGAGTATTTTCCTATTTTTGCTTTAAAATTGATATATCCAATTGTACTTTAAGTTATTCTAAAGATCTTGCTGTGTAAATTTCTATAAAAATCTTCTGTATTTTTATAAATTGGTCTTGGATTTCCTATTGAGTGTGCATAGCATTTATTGACTGTGTGTGTGCAACAAATGCTTAACACTCCTCCATGAGAAGTCGAAGCTGCTCAACAACACTACCACAAATAGAGCACTTGGGATTATTAAAGTAAGCCCCGTAAACCAATAAAGATTGTCTGAACATTTTGCAAAGTGTGCCCTTACATTTGCACCACTACATAAAAAGCCAACTTCCTACATTGGTGAATCGGCGTTGGGGTTTCAGACTTGCATTTACTTATACACTTGGTCATAAGTGTGCTCTCACTAAGAAATATACTATTAACACTAGTTCAAAATAGTTTTTGTAATTTTACGAGTTTTTAATTTTTCCTAAATTTTCTAATCAGAACTGTTAAGGCCTTGTGTCAAGAGTCCCATTCCATTACATTCAAAATTAAAAAGAGTACTAGTCAGGCTTTTAAAAGTCTTCTAGAAACTTTTTGCTTGATCTTCTAAAAAGGTCCCAACTGTAGTAAACATGTCTGGCACAGAGGATACAGTGCAAGAACTCAACCTAACCCCTTATCTAAAGCTCAGTAGGCTGCAGCTAAGGACCCTCTGTAAAGCCAACAACATTGCAACTGCTTCAAATACTACAAAGGCAAGCTTCAAGGAGGGGCCAGCAGACTTTGATGCAGCCCAGTTGACAAAAGGTCCTGTTCCCTCTGAGGAGGAGAATAATAGTGAACATTGAGCTATAGTATTTGTATTTGTATATTGTATTTGTAGAGCGCAACAATCATCCCGGAGGACATCACAGAGCTAGGATAGCATGCAATGCGGTGTAAGAGACAGGGTGTTTGAATGTGTCGTAGGTTGTTTTTAGTTAATGACTAATGACTAGTCAGTTTCCAAGGGGGTAGCTCCCCCCTAACTTCATCCTCTCTGGTTAAGACATCATCCAAAACCTCTACCCTATCTCTAAACCTTGAGTGCCCTCCCCTTCTGGGGGTAGGTCAGGTATCTCCGGCACACAAAAATAGAAGAACTAGAAGAAGACAATATATATCTTTCAAGACTAGCGAAAAGAGCAACCCTTGAAGCCAAAAGCATGGCTATAGAAAGAGAAAGGGCTGGGATGGGTCTAGCACCCATGGATGGAGGCAGCACAATAAATAGGGAGAAGGAGGAAACCCTTGATCTCAAAATCCACAAAGGGATTGACCCTAAATCTGTTGAAGGTAATGACATCACAAAGTGGTTTCCAGCCTTTGAGAGGGCTTGTAGGATGAGGAAAGTACATCAGAGACACTGGGGCTCTCCACTGTGGAAGGTGTTCTCAGAAAAAGTGCAGCAATAGATTCCTGACACTTGATGAAGAAGAAGCTGAGTCCTATGACCTCATGAAAGATACCCTGATTGAGGAGTTCTGTCTCACAACTGAAGAGTACTGGGTCAACTGCAGGGAAAACACGAGTCAATCCTGGGTCGACTTTGTTGACTTCTTAGTCAAAACACTAGTCAAAACACTAGGTGGCTGGTTGAAGGGCAGTTAGATGCAAGATTACGAGGGACTCTATAATTTTTGATGAAGGAGCATCTGTTGAGTAATTGTATGTCTGAGAAACTGCATCAGCACCTAGTGGACTTAGGGTTTTTCTCTCCTCTGGAGCTGGGGAAGAAGGCTGGCTACTGGGTCAAAAGAACAAGGGTGTCCAGAAGGGTATTACTGTCCCCTCCCAGGGTAAAGATGTGGGACACAAAAGGGAAAAACCCAAGGAGTCTTCTGAAGGTCCATAAAAACCTGTTCAGGATGGTGGGCTCCGAGACTCTTCCCCAATCCAATGGTGAGTACCAGGGTAAAAACAGGGATCCAAAAAGGCTTGATGTCATTTCTGTAAGCAGAATGAACACCAAAGTGGAGACTCTACATGCCCCAAAAGTGTTCCCCCTAGTGCAGCACCTTTAGGGGCTGCTAGTCTCCAGATGGCATCTCTGGTGTACCCTGACCAGGTCAGAGAGCACACTGATGCTATCTTAATCTCAGGGGGTTGGATACGCCAACCCCAGTTGTCTGGCTCATTAACCTGGAGAAATACAGACAGACACCGCTTATTAATGGGATTGAGGTAGAAGGACTGAGAGATACAGATGCAAGTGTCCCCATGGTGACTGAAAGACTGATATCCTCAGAACAGTAGTTAACTTAACAGACATACAGATATATTTAGTCATCAATGGTAATAATTTCACCAAGTTTTACCCCATGGCTATGGTGACCTTGGAATGAGGGGATGGTTTACTGGATAAAAGTAGGTGATCAAGTCCTCTGCCATACCAATCGAATGTCTGCTAGGGTATGATCTGGAGACCTCAGCTTGGGCTGAGGTAGAGATGAGAACCCATGCAGCCATGCTGGAAATACCTGAGTGGGTTTGTGTAGAACAAAGAGCACAGAGCAAAGCCCATGGTGAAAAAGAAGTCTTGGAGCGTGGAATAACGGCCCTAGAACCATCCAAGAGAAAAGGCAGGAAGGCTGGGAAACCAACTTCCATACAGACACAGGCTCAGGTCCTCTCTCCCCAGGGAGAAGACGTGTCAGCCATTGAGAGAACTGAACCAGAGGAAATTGGACCTTACACGGCTGGCTCCTAGGCCCAGGGGAACTCTCTAGGGAAGATCCATGCCAGGGACAAACAAGCATTTGCAATGCAATAGGGCTCGCATTAGTAAAGTTTGAGGGATTAGTATTGTAAATGACAAATTTATTATTTATGTTTATGTTTTGAAATGTTGGAAATTAATAACTTTGTCATTTACAATGCTAATAGTGTTAACTTGTGGAAATGTGACACCTATAGCATTTCTAATCCGTTGCTTGTGCTACACAAGGGCAGATATAACAGCAAGTTTAAACATATGCAACAGAAGCAATGAGTGAGAGTTACCATGGACAGCAGGACGACGGCGGGGGTGAAAGGAACTACAGACAGCAAGAAGAGGGCAGGCCTGCGGCCGTGAATAAGTGATGGTGGGGGGCGGGGCAGCGAAGCCTTTGATGTGCCAAATGCTGCTGGGGAACCGAGTTGGAGCCTCGGCGTGGGCTCAGCATCCTGTGATTCTGATCAAATCACTTTATCTCCCTGCGCCTACCACACAATGAAAGTGTCCTTGTGTAACATAACTGGTGCTCAAATCATTCATCAGAGAGCATTACCATGTGTAAAATGACAAAATAATGAATTAAAAGTATTAAAAATGTTGCACATTGTACCACATAATTTGTCTTTTCTTGCCTCATTATTTAGACAACCTTGATGCATAATTTAGTGTCCCCCCTGCCGAATAAGTCTAGTTGTAATGAGTATTAAAGAAGGATCAACTGTCCACACTTCACTACTCGAAAATGTATGCCCCTTTGACAGCCCTTATGATGTGGCCCTACACTAGGATAAATCTCTGCTCATGGACAAAAGCCCCTCGATTTGGGGATGGGATGCTGGAGGCTAGAACAATGCTTTGGAAAAAAGAGCAAAGGACGTGGTTCTGCAGGCTCAGTAAAAAGCTTCAGGGCTCGAGTGACAGGGATGTAATTAGGGGGGAGGAGGGACGGAACTGAAGTGCTCTGGGTTTAATAGATGGTCAATGTCCAGCTGGTTTGGTGTGTTATTTTATCTGCAGCAGGGTGCTTTGCACAACTTCAGCGTGTTCTAAGAGGCAATCTGCTCTGCACACCCGTGTCGCACGGTGCACGCGCTGCACAATATCCGACTTGCTTTACCAACAAACATCAGTATTATCGACTCAGTGAGCTTAATAAAAGTGTTGGTATAATGCCACACGAGCAGCTTAGTCTCGAAAGCTTTACGCCGCTCCATATGCACAACACACTTTCTTGCACTGTGTTTCACGTTCTTTCCAGCGTGAGGAACAATGAGAGGAAGAAGGAAGCGAGAGAGCGAGAAAGAAGGGAGAGAGTGAAAAGGGCGACGGGGGGAAAAGAACATGGTGAAAGATGGAGGGACAGAAAGATAAAGATAAAGACAGCTCACAGATGGACTTGGAGGGAGAACGAAAGAGAAAGAAGAGGGCAAACAAAGATGAAACAAGGAACTGGACGACAGCAAGAGACTCGGAGATAGAAGGAGGTGGGGGCAGGGTGAAGGGTTAAGGGGTAGGGAGAGACGGCACAGGCTGGGCAGGCTTAAAAACATGTAATTATAAAAATTTCGATCTAGCGCTTAGAAACCCTGGATACGTTGTAGCGCTTTAGAAATAAACATTTATTTTCCTCAAAAGAAAAGGCCCTTTTCTGATTTGCTCACAAAGTTTACAGGTGAAATAAGATTAATCTATAGACACCCGGTTCGCAGTAAGAAAATAATGAATAGCTATTTTTAAATGGTACATTGTTCAGCATAGTCAGTGTTTTGTATTTACAACATTATAAAGAGGTCATGGCCTGCGGCCGTGAAAAAGTGTCTGACCTAATGTTTAAAATTGAAGCAGAATGCCTTCACAGCAGCACACAGAAAGCATTACAACTGGCAAATCAGTGGTAAAGGAGTCACGGCCTGCGGCCGTGAAAAAGTGAAGTGAACGAGCGCACACTGGGGAAGCTTGGAACTCGAGCGACCATATGGAGAGGGAGGGGGGTGGGCTGCCTGCTGGGAGAAGCTGGGCTGGGCTGCCTTTGATGCGAGTCACGGCCTGCAGCGCTGGTTGGGAAGCAAATGGCTGAGGCTTTGAAGGCTCGTGCATGAGAGCAGGTCACGTGATTGGGATTCACGTGAACTGTTGGAAATCCTCCTTGAAGAGAGCCAATCAGCTGCCTGAAGAGAGCCTTTGGGGAAAGAACTGGATCAGCGACATAAGGACTCTGCTTACATGAAGGCAATGTGGACTTGGTGTGGGATGATTTATAAGTTTACCACACCATATCATCCACAAATAAATGTCCTTGCTGAAAGGTTTAACATGACCATGAAAGGCATGATGATGTTGCTCCCTGAAAAGCTCATAAGGAGATGGGCTGTCCTGTTGCCATACCTGCTTTTTGCATACAGAGAAGTGCTACAGAAAGGAGTGGGCTTTAGTATCTTTGAGCTTCTGTTTGACCATCCTATTAGAGGTCCTCCGAGATTGGTAAGGAAAGGCTGGGAGATAACTTCAAAGAGCCTAAACTGGATACAGTGGACAATGTACTTGGTCTTATTTTCTAAGATGGCTGAGTACATGGAAAAAGTAAACCACAACCCTGAGGCAGGCCACAAGCTCCAGAAGCAAACTTTATACAAAAGGCTGCACTGGTTGAGTTCAACCAGGGTGAAAGGTATGGGTATTGGAGCCTGTGCCACCTAGTGCCTCCCAGGACAAATGGAGTGGACCCTACTCTATCCTTGAGGGAAAAGGGGAGGTCCCTACTTTGTAGACCTTGGCACTTACAGGAGCCCCAGAGGGTCATCCATGTGAATTGCCTGAAACCCTTTTATGACAGGGTTGATGTGACTATGCTTATGGCCAGTGATGAGGAGAAGGAACAAGAGAATGAGCTTCTCCCTGACCTACTCTCTAACAACCCTAAAAATTGGTCTGTTGAGGGAGTTGTCTTATCAGACACCCTGACTGCTCAAATGCAACTGACTGCAGGCAAATCCTAGGACAATAAGCTGAGCTATTTTACCTAGTCCTTGTTCGGACAACCTGGTGCACACATGATGGGGACAGCCATCCTGCCAAAAATACAATTTAAAGGTAATCTGCCCAGGTTAAGGAAATCATTAGAGCTGAAGTAAGCAAGATGCTTGAGTTAGGGGTGATTGAAACCTCTGGAAGTCCCTTTGCCAGCCCAGTGGTCTTAGTCCCCAAACCTTATTCCAAAGGAGTTAAACCAGACCTGAGGTTTTGTGTGGACTGCAGGGGTCTCAATGCAGTCATGAAGACTGATGCTCACCCTATTCCAAGGGCAGATGAGCGCATTGGCCGGCTGGGTGCAGCAAAGTTTCTCTGTACAGTTGACTTAACATCAGAGTACAGGCAAATTGGTCTCACCCCTGGAGCCAAAGAAAAGTCAGCATTCTTGACCCCAGATTGACATTGCCAGTATACTGTAATGCCATTTGGTCTAAAAAAATGCCTCTGCAACCTTCCAAAGGCTCGTAATCAAACTCCTGGCTGGGTTGCAGTCTTTCAGTTCAGCATAACTAGATGATATTGCTGTCTATAGCTCTATATGGCAGGATCACCTGATCCACCTTGGAAAGGTCCTTGAGACTCTGCAGAAGGCTGGCCTCATTATCAAGGCCAACAAGTGCCAGATAGGGTAGGGATCAGTTGTATACTTGGGCCTCCTTATAGGTGGAAGCCAAGTTCAACCCTTACAACCCAAGTTCCAGACTGTTGTGGGCTGGGTGACTTCAATAACCCAGACTCAAGTCAGGGCATTCCTTGGGTTGGCTGGGTACTACAGGAGGTTTGTGAAGTGGTATGGTTCTATTGTGGCACCCCTCACAGAACTGACCTCCAAGAAACAACCAAAGAGAGTTAACTGGACAGTGAGCTGTCAAAAGGCTTTTGACACCGTGAAAGAGATAACGTGCTCAGCACGCATACTAAAAGCTCCAGACTACTATAAGCAGTTCATTGTTCAGACTGATGCCTCTAAGCATGGGATAGGGGCAGTACTATCCCAGACATGCAATGATGGATAGTACCAGCCTGTTTCTTTCTGTTAGCAGTAGGTTACTCCCCAGAGAAGAGCGTTGGAGTGCCATATAAAGGGAAGCCTCTGCTGTGGTCTGATCACTAAAGAAGCAGAGTCCATACCTCTTCGGTACTCACTTCCTTGTTCAAACTGACCATAGGCCTCTCACATGGTTAGGCAGATGGGAGGTGAAAACCCAAAACAGTTGAGGTGCTCCATCTCCCACTGGTACGGATGCTTTTGATTGGAAATGCACTTGGTCCCTACTAAGCAGGCCCCATGTCAAAGTTCTTTACATAAAACAACATACAACTATTAATAGTAACCCACTTGGCAAGGACTTTAGCACCCTTATAAGACGCTGGTAAATGGTACCCATGGTACCCAGGGCATGGGTATTAAAGAGAGTCTCTAAGGGCTGCAGCATGTATTATGCCAGGCAAAAGGAATCCCACTCAAACTGCAGGCAGACTGCCATTACTGGTTGTGTTAAATGGTGCAATCCATTACAAAACAATGACATTGCCCACTACCTCTGTGCAATGCCTACATACACTGCATGTATTATAGGTAAGTCACCCCTACAGCAGGCCTTGAGAGCCCTGAGGCAGGGTGCATTGTATAACATGTGAGGACACATCTGCATGAGCAGATATGCCCCTGTGATGCCTCGTTCCATTGGTAGTCATTACAAGTGTTCAGGAAGCCATGTTGAGGACATGTACTGGGAACTGGTTTACAAAGAGATCCATTTCAACATTAGAGTCATCTCTTTTTATCTCCAAACTATTAAGACTTGACTATAGTTTTAGCATTGCTTCAGATTTTTAATGTCACTTCAGATTTTGGAGGAGGGTGGGACATGACACAATATCCCCACGCTATTTTAGAGCGGGTGGCTGGCAGTGCGCGGCAGCTTAAGAAAAATATCTCTCCCATCATCTAGCCAGTAATCGCCATGCCCATGGATCTCAAACCCAGCAATAGGAGGCTTTGACCCCTTGTAACAAATAGCAGACTCAGCCTTCCTTGAAAGTTACGAAATTGTTGTGTGGGCCGTGGGCACCTGGGCGGAGAGGCCTCCCTCCCTAAACCAGTAGCGCGAGGGGTGGTACGGGGGAGACTGCACTCACATGGGCAACCACCAGGCCTGGTCAGATGATGCTTGTCTATGGCACTGCTGTCATCTTTTATTTTTGGGAGTTTTATATAGCGTGAACTTGAATCTAAGGTATCAGAGCGCTTTACATGAGTGCCAGTTGTGTTACAGATGGACACACTCATTTTTGAAGCACGGGGAGATTAAGGGATTTTCCCAGAATCACAGGATGTTGAGCATCCCTGCCGATGTTCGAACCCGGTTCCCCAGCTTCGAGGTTGACCTCTCTGGCTGTTAGCACTACATAAAGGGTATACATATATTTAACAAAATCACAATCAAGTGATTAAAGATTTCTCACATGATTTTTAATACAAAACTTTAATGATTTCAATCAACAATAATATTGTGTTATCATCATTAAGTACATATACTCAAGTAGATAGTTACAGCACACAGATCAAAAGAATTACGTTTATTATGGGTTGTATTAATTATTTAGGTGTGCATGGTCTACACCAAATTCATACTCTCTGGCTGTAAGGCCGCAGCCTCTCTCTCATCTGTTATTCTGCTTGCCCGGTAACTGCTCTATCCTCAGGAAGTTAGACTCAGATACAGGGTCGGCCTCCTCCAGTACTCCTCCTGACAGGGCTCTAACAGAGCCACTCCTGGGTCCTCATAAGGATAGGTCTGTGGTTGGCTGCTAGCCTTTTGTCTTTGTCAATAACTGTTTTGTTAAATGTGATGGTGTTTACAAAACTTTATTGTTGGGGAAGCTACTGGGTCCTTGTCAATCAAAAAAAAAGTTTGGCTAAAAACAAAAGATGGTTTTTGGTCTTAAAACAAACGCAGTGCCATAGCGGTCTCTGGCACAGAAGGGAGCTACTTTGTGTGCGGATGTTTTTCTTGTAAAAGGGCAGAATGCCATCATTCACAAGATGACTAATGGCTTAAGTGTAGCTGAAATTCCCTACAGGTAAGTATATTATAAATTGGGCTTCTCAAAACGGTCACAATTAGCTGCTTCTTTATTCCCAATGACCAGCTAACCCATTCTTTTTCTGGTGCTCTCAGGGACTCAGAGACATGTTCGTTTCTTTGGCACATATTCCTGCCACTCCCAACACCAGTGTCACAGGCAGTCCACAGGGAGTTAGAGTGTCTGCCTGCATGGAGGGCTGCTCCAGCTATAGGATCTATTGAAGGCAGGGCTGTACTGGAAACAACAACTGGCCCTGGCAAAGTGCTCGGCCGCCCCCCTCCACACTCGGGGGGAGGGTTGGGGTTGATGGTGCCGCCAAGCTCTTTGCCGGGGCGCGGTTTTCGGACGATTTTGGTACAGGGCCGATTTTGCACCGGCCCCCACCCGTGCGACATACAGAGGTATTGCCCGGTGCCCGCTATGGCCAGTCCGGCCCTGATTAAAGGTGATTGAATACAGCACCCTGGAGTTTCAAGGGCTCCCAGGACTGTATATAGTGTACCTTAGAAATTAAATTAATCTGTGTGCGTTAGCATCCAGGGTGCCAGAGTGACTGCTACGTGTTCCGGAACGCTAGGAATTCAGCAGTGGACGGCACAAGTAACCGCAGGGGCGGGACAGAGTGGGAGAGGGAGGAAGTCGACAGATGATGAAATAGGTATAATTAAATAAGTAAATAATGCCTATACCTTCGTTTGTCAAGCCCCCCCTGCTGCGCCCCACCCCACCGCAGGCGGCCTCCACTGTATGAATTCTCTACTATCTCCAGACATATCTCCCAGAAACCTGCTTCCATTATACTCGTGAGGCCCCTCATTCAGCACTTCCTGATAGATCACCTAGTTCACTTTGCCACAGCTATTGCTGCTTCCTCCAAACAATTGTGCTTCTCCAACCCTTTCATACTTGGCTCCACACTCACCCCAAGTGTTCAGAGCTATCTCATTTAACTCTGTCTCACTGAGGCCCCAGTCCCCCATGGGCTGCCAGCATCCCCACCATCCACCCACTGTTAGGTACAGACCATCAATAAATAGGCCCTGCTGATCACCGGCACTGCAGCACCGAGTCTTTAGAAAGATAGATAGATAGATAGATAGATAGATAGATAGATAGATAGATAGATAGATAGATAGATAGATAGATAGATAGATAGATAGACAGACTGATAGATGCAGAGATACGGAGACTGCGGTAGAAAGACGGAGATGTGTCTATATATATATATATATATATATATATATATATATATATATATACAGTAGGTAGTTATAGTTAGGACCTAGTTTCCATAGGAAATCCACAACATTCTATTTGGAATAACTTTGGCGACGGTCGACGAATCTTCGCAAATTTCTCCAAGAAATGGCCTGCTCAGTTCCGCTCCTTCCCTGAAAGTTTGGGGGTGATTCGACAAGCGGGGGCCGAGAAAAAAGGGGGTCCCAAAACGTGTTTTCCCCATGCAATTTTCCATAGGGACCTTTAGCCAGGGCTACAGCCCGAACGGCTGAACGGAATTACACGAAATTTGGCAGAGAGGTAGAGTTCTGTTTGCAGATTGTGCTTTTTGTTAAATGGTGTAAATCCGTTCAGTAGTTTTTGAGAAAATTGCAGGTATAATCCTAGCGATATCTAGAGTCGGCGTTCAGTACGTGTACTGAAATCTGTTCAATTACGAGCGCAAGCTGCATGCTGATTGGCTGTGAACAGTCTGTCAACACTCGAAACCAGGAAGTGTTGGCGGCCTTGTTGTGCCTCGCTAGAACCGAGTCAGAAGAAAACAGTAAAGCAAAGTTGAGAAATAAGGGAAGGGGGTAGGGTAGAGATAGTCTGACCCTCTAGGCTTGCATAGGGGGTCGTATATGGATGTTTAGGCTCTATTTTTTATTTTATTTTTTTTTAAAGAAAAATTGCGGCATACGCGTATGTAAATACCTACAATTATGAGCAGGAGCTGCATGCTGATTGGCTGTCAATACTCCAAACCAGGAAGTATTGGCAGCCATGTTGTTTGTCGGAAGAGCAGAGTCACAAGAAACAGTAAAACAAAGTTGAGAAATAAAGCAGGGGGAGGGTAGAAACATTCTGAGCCTATAGTCTTGGTCAGGGGGTGGTACATGGATTTTTAGGGTTAATTGTTATGTAAAAAAAATAAAAAATGGCGGGGTACTCGTGCATTACTTGTACGCGGTGGAAAAGGTGAAAAAAAAGTAGAAGTCCGTTTTATTCATTAGGTCCCGGGAGGGTAAATTACGAAGGCCATTTTTCTGCGTAATGGGGGCTTGTAAGGTGCCTCGAGCACTGGGGAACGGCACTCCTCTGGTTTTATTTTGAAGTATGCGGGGGGTTACGGTCCTACTCCCCGCAGTCTTCGTGAGCTGCACCCTTTGGGTCTTTTTTAAAAAAAATATATGTTGTGAGCTCTCTCTGTCCCCGTACACGTCGCGGGGAACGCCACATTTCTGGGGCAGTGATATGTAAAATTAACTTCTAGCTCCGGGTATCTGCATTGTCTGGAGTTTTTTATTAATGTTGGGAGGGTGGGCTTGATAGTACGTCCTTGTTAAGTCCCATAGAAGCCTATGTTCTGGTGCTATCATGGAGTTCTATGGGAAATAACAAGGCCGTATTATGAAGCTCATTATCGCTGTTTTATCAGCAGTTTCTTGCCAATAAAACAGCAATAATTTTAACACCGGTCCTTGATAATATGCACCCAAGTTTACTGGTCAAAAAAAAAGGCAATGGTCCATATTATCAACAAAAGGCGATACATTATTGTTGCATTTATTAGCAGGAAACTGCAGATAAAGCAGAGATAATGGGCTTGATAATATGTACTTGTGAATAACCATAGCAGTCTAGGTTAGGATCAGAACCTGGGCTGCTATGGGAAGTTACAAGGGCCTATTATCAAGCACATTATCGCAGATTTATCAGCAGTTTCCTGTCGATAAAAGCAGCGATAATGTATCGCCTTTTGTATGTAAAGCTTTCCTTTTTTTTGGTGTAGCAGTTGTACTCTCTTCGCATGCTCAGCGTCGTTTCGAAGCCCGCGTTTTCTTTTTCTTCAAGTTCAACAAGGAAACCTTTCTTTATATCAGTTAGTAAATCCATTGCTTTCTTTTCCCAGTTCGTGTGATTCATCCGGTGCTGAATTTTAACACCGATCCTTGATAATATGCACCTAAGTTTACTGGTCAAAAAAAAGAGCAATGGTCCATATTATCAACAAAAGGCGATACATTATTGTTGCATTTATTGGCAGGAAACTGCCGATAAAGCAGAGATAATGGACTTGATAATATGCACTTGTGAATAACCATAGCAGCCTAGGTTAGGATCAGAACCTGGGCTGCTATGGGAAGGTACAAGGGCCTATTATCATGCACATTATCGCCGCTTTATCGTCAGTTTCCTGTCGATAAAAGCGGCGATAATGTATCGCTTTTTGTATGTAAAGCTTTCCTTTTTTTTGGTGTAGAAGTTGTACTTTCTTCGCATGATCAGCGTCGTATCGAAGTTCACGTTTTTTTCTTCAAGTTCAACGAGCAAACCTTTCTTTATATCAGTTAGTAAATCTGTCGCTTTCTTTTCCCGGTACGTGTGATTCATCCGGTGCTGTGCTTTTGTACAATATTAATAGTCATATTTTTTATATATTTATTTGAAAGGTAGTGCCGAGGTGCCAAACGATGATTACGTACTCCGTCCACTGCCATTTTAGTCATTTCTCAACGTTGTATTTATTATATCAGTTAGTTAGAACTCAGTAGTTGTCAATCCTAGTCTTGAATATCTTACTATAGTTTTTCAACATTATTTTTATTGTGGACCGTCATACCCCTCCCCCACAAAATAAAAGAAGTATGTAGTTTTTTTTAATTAACTTTTATTAAACAATAAATATAAACAAAACTCAATTATAACTATATTAGAACTGGCAAAATAAGTTAAACAATGTTATAAAGAAATTGTGAAATGGATTCCAAAAGGTGTCCGATTGGTAATCTGCAAAAGAAAATTAGAATTTAGAATTATGTAGATGTGAGTAAATGAGCTGAAGCATTACAAGTTGTGGTAACTCTACAGTTTTACGTGTGCAGTGTGACTCATAAATTCCAGTTCTGTTATAGTGCCTCGTTCAAGTGGTGTCTATATGGAAGTGCCTACTGCATTACTGACGCCCGTTATGGCGACTTATTTCTAATGCATTCCTATGAAGGATTTGTAGACCTAGGCCTGTGTGCTTACCGTTGTATAAAGCTTGCGGCCAAACACTGCAGGCACTGGGATAGACAACTTCAGGTAGGCTGATCTTCTAGACGTCCAAGAAGACAGCAGTGTCTAAGTTTAAGAGAGATAGAGAAATGATGTTACAGAGAGTGAGAGAGAGAGAAAACAACATATAAACTGTGTCGCAGAGTCTGGAGTTTCTCTTTCACTCTGTCTCCTTGACTCTCTCCCTCTGCCTTCCCCTGTTCCCCTCTCCCTTTCTTTCTCTTCTCTTCCATGCCTTTGTCTTTCTCAATCTCTCCTTCTGTATCTCATTGTTTCTATGCATGAGAAGCAGGGGATTACATACGTCATGCTTCTTGTAAGGGGGGTCTTCTTTACTGCTCCTTTGGTGACAAACATGTTAGCCTCCCACTTTTCTCATCCCACTGAAAGCACTGATTGTGCCATATTACAGCGTGGAACAGTACAGGTCTGCCGCACAGTACATTAGTCTCAGCACTCTGATCTGAAGTGGGTGACATGCCTGTGCTATACAAAGCTCTGTAAAATTATACATAAGTACAACTTTGGTTATCCTTAGGATTAACGCAGGAAAGTGCTGTACTCTTGTAGTAACTCGATGGATTGCAATGTGCAGTGTTTATGCTGTCGGTGTGGATCTAACACACTTCAGTGCCATACTTCTGTTGCAATGTTGGGGATTTGGTACACAATAATCAGTGCACAGTGCCTCATATTCTATTGCCTGATGTCTCTCTCAGTTGGCTGGTCATATTTCCTGGTGGTGGGGTAGAAGTTTTCATGTCCTGCTACCTGGCGTGGTTTTCGAGTGGGAGTTGAGTTGACAATGACAAAGTGTCTCATGACATGGTTCCCTGACTTGTGTCTCTATTGGTCCTCTTGTGCGGGGGAGGGGGGGGTATGGCTGTATCCCCTGCCTGCTGGTTGAGGAGGTCTCATCTCCGGCCTCCTGTACCCTTTCTGCTGTATCACCGCCCGCAGACCTTCCTCGCTGAGTCTGTTGTTCTTTTGTCATTCCCTGTTTCCATTGAGTGTTGCTGGGGAGGGACGAGGGGTGCAGACAGTAGTTCATTAATCTGAAACTTGTATCATTAATAACAGTTGGGGCATTAATTAGGCTTCAGGGAGCAGGTGCGCCTGCGTTTGTTGGAGAGCGAGGGGAGTGTGAGTCACATATTGAAAATTTGCGGTTTCAGTCCATAACGTTGACAAGACCACTAACAAGATGGGCAACTCAGTTTTGTAGGCAGGCACCCAAAGTTCAGGGATGCGTTGTAGCCATGAAATAGGAGACTATGGGCCAGTTCTCGCGCAGCGCAGTGCAGCAGCAATACATGCTGCGCTGGATGAGAATGAGAGAGCAGGAGAGTGCCAAATTGATTGAAATATGGCACTCTCCTCCCCTCTCCCTAGCGCTGGTGCTGAAATCAGCTGCCGTGCGCCACAGAGATACCTTTGCGCCATGGCGCAAGAGAGGGCAGCTCCTCCGCTAAGGCGAAGGAGCGACGCCCCACTGATCTTTGAGCAGGAAAAATAAAATGAAATATCATTTTATTTTTCGCAGGTTCAGAGCTGGAGGAACAGAGGAAGGAGCGGTTTGCACACTCCAAGTGCGCATGACTGCTTGGCTGGTCGCCTTGGCCCGGCCTGACAGTCATGCGTACTTTTCATGTTCCCCACCAGGCTGCATTACACAGCCTGGTGGGGAACATGCCCCGGCCCCCAGTCCCCATCTGTGTGCCAATCCGTGGCACTCAGACCAATCACAACGGTGCATTGCAGAGTTGTGATTGGCTTAGGAGAGCCAATCCCAACACTGCATTGCAGTGTTATGATTGGCTATGAGGAAGCCTCGGTGCTTCCTGGTTCCGGGACTCGCCGGAGAAGCAGAGGGGTGATGTGGCTGGCGGAAGAGGTAAGTGGAATTCTTTTGTAATTTTTATTTTGTCCCCCACACTCATTCCCTGCCAGCCGCTACTGGTGCAAGGGTATCTCCGTGAGTCTAGCATAGGTTTGGTACTGAAGGGCAACCTTCCAGTGCAAAATACCATGCATAGCCTAACTTCAACCATTTTCCTACTTCTAACCAAACAATATATCCTGAGCTCATTTCACCATCAGTCAAAGTCCTTAACAAATCAAACACGAGAGGATCTTTTTTTTCTTCTTTTATTTCACAACACTTCTCCGAAGCAAAAGGTTCTAGCCGCCAACACGTGTTTCGTCTTTGTGTGGTGTAAGCCACAGACTTCCTCAGGGCTAGAAATTATAATACATAGGAGTCATATTACAACTTGATGAACATGAGAATGTTATGTATCAAAGCTATAACCCTTCATACATCATTAACAGTGTCCAAATGATGCAGTGATGTGAAAGGCTAGGCAAAGTGCTCTTGAAATCAAATGATTAACATGAGGGAAGAAGCTGTCAATACTGCGTCTCTCCCTTCTTCCAAGGTACTTAGTCATATCTATACGAGAAAAACCAATCACCACACCAAAACATCATTGTGTATGAGAGGTGACAATTAGGGGAAAAGGAAAAGAAAAAGTAAATATTAATGTGATTGGTAAAAGTTCTCCATAAGGAACCATAGGGCAAGCAAAAGAAGAAATAATATAGAAAAGTAAGTATAAGCGAGCTCTCAAAAGTTTATCTAAAACAGAGACTAATTGAAGCTAGAAGCCAACCCTATAGACTCCCCAAATAAGATAGAAACATTTTTTGATTGACCAGCAACGTTCAAAGAGTTGCAATTAAATAGATTGCAAATTTCCAAGAGTCTAAAAAGCAAGAACATAATCCGACTATTAATGTCTATACTATGTATTCCCATCAGATATATATTGAATAATTAATGATGACTCACTTGTCAATATCTTATGTCGAGAGAGCAGATGTGTAGCCTCTACAAAAGTTGTTTTCTATTATTGAAATTCATCAGTTACCCTAAAATGAATCAAATTCATTGTGTCTATAATACATGCTTTATTTAACCCCAACAATCTTAATTCAAGTTCTTGATTCACGCGACAACATTTCCGACCTAAATTGCCATAAAACCATCCTTATTTCTATCTGGCAACCTGTGACATTTTAATAAGTGTTGACCCCTAATATCTAATCCTCGTAAGTATTATTATCAGAAAGAGGGTAAATAGGACATTTATTTAAAATGCCATATCTGTGGTTTAACCTCTAATTCAGTCGAGACCCAATCACGGGCAAACAGTAGTCTCTCAAATGTCAATTAAAATCAAATCGATAGTAATTGTTCTGATAACCTGATAACGAAAGCATTTCTCCTTCCTTGCACCTAGCTTAAAAGGGTGCAGTTTTCTGACGCTAAACTCTGTCTACTTACTTTAGTAGACTGGGTTTAGTGTCAGAAACCTTGGGTGGTTGCGTGGTGCTAAGTAATGCAAAGTAGAGCATAGCTCTGCTTCGCGTTACTTTCACGTTTTTTCCATCACTAAACAAGTTTAGAGCTAGAAAGTAAATTGATAAAAAAGATTTTGTGCCTGTTTGTGTCCCTTTTGTGAGGCAAACACAGTGTAAAATCTTAGTTAAACCCCCCCCCCCCCCCCCCCCCTATATCTAATATCGGATTTACCACTTCACCTACATATGGTGAAGAGAAATTTTCTGTGCAGGGTCCACAATAAAGTGAAATTTTTATGGAAATTGCATTCCCTTGTCCTTGCCATCAGCATATCTGTCACCCTAGTTGTGCGCTAGGGAGTTAGTTAGAACTTGTGGAACCTGGGAACATGGTTATAATCCTGTTCTTTCCACTTGGCTAAAATGTGTGCTCTTTTTTGAATTAATTCCCCTGCTCAATTTTTTGCCAAGACTTGATATAGTTAGAATCTGAAAAGCTCCTAAGAAGTGTGTGGTTAAAAATATTGTACTGGGTATCATCTAGGTTGGGGGAGCAATGTCCTGCCGTTAATACCAAAACATAGGATATAGGCATTCCTCACCTAGTTGCTTTTTTGTCAACTCTGCTCTTTCCTCGCCTGCTATCTTCTGTTCCTCTGTTTATATTCCTTTTTATTTCTTCTACCTCACTCACAGATTAACTTTTTTACATGCTTATTAGCTTGTGCCGATGATCATGGGCAATAATTCCACATGTCTGTCTTGTTCCCCCAGACATTTTGAGGTATATGCACAAGCCCCTATCGTCACCACAACGTCACTTTTTCCGACATTGTGGTGGCGATAAGGGCTGAGCCTTATTTAAAAGGCAGCGTTAAGGCACTTAACTTAGCTTAACGCTGCCTTGTAAATAAGGGTCCCTTTCATGTTATGGTTAGCGTGAAAGGGGTGGGCGTTGCGGTGGGTGTTCCCCCGCAACACCCATTGATTTTGACACTGCTCCCTATGTACAAGGCAGCATACATAGGAGGCAGTGCCAAAATTAAGACCAGGGAAAACCTGGTCTTAACTTCGCGAAATGAGGAGAAATGCATTATTTCTCCTCGTTTTTGCTTTTTCCATGTGTGCTGCCTTGTGCAGCACACATGGAAAAAGCAAACTGCTATGGATTGTTTGTGTACAGGAAGGTTCCCCTTCCTGTACATAAACAATCTGTAAAAAAATGCCATTTTGTGACTTTCATGTGTGCTGCATGAAGCAGCACACATAAAGTAACAACATGGCAATTTAGGATTGTTTATGTGCAGAAAGGGATACCTTCCAAAACAGAAACAGTACTCCCCTGCACGCAGACACCCTTGCACTATGGGCCAAGGGTGCCTGTGTTGGCGGTGCACTGCTAAGTGTAGCGCCAGCGCAGGGGGAAATGCAAGGCTGCACCATATCCTTGTAAATATGGTGCAGCCTTGCATTTCAGAAATGACAGTGTGAGGCGTTAAACCATGACGGCTAACGCCTCACTACGCCACTTCCGTGTACCTATGCCCCTTTGTGTCTCCTACGCCCTTGCCGTCTAGAATGCTCCACTGTATTCGTCTTGTACAATTTTCCGCTCTTACAACTGGTTTTTACTCCATACCAATAAGTCATATGTCTCTTTCCAGATTGAACTATTTATGTTCAGCAGGGAAAAAAAGAGACAGCTGGCACCATCTGAAGCCATTAGAGTGCACGAGGCACTAATATCTAGGTCAGGGTTGCACCTGGACTCAACTGAACTGCTCTCCATTACATTTCAGTAGATGTTCAGTTCCACAGTATCCAAATAGTTCAGACAACTCTCTGTGAATGATTTGTTTAATTACATAAACATGCTGACCCTGACCAGTCTGTTTCCTTACTTCACCTTTGCAAGAGCAGGTCAAGTGCCAGTTTCCTGTCGCTCTTCTTCCCCTCCTCATCCTCGGTCAGCGCGAGGCTCCCTCAGCCGTCAGGCATTGCAGCTGCCAGCGGGTTTCATGTGGTTGTGATTTGCGCTGGCCTCCCCACTGCGGGTTCTTTCAGCCTTACTGACTCTCCTCAGGCGGATGACGTGTCCTTATCCGGGGACATTGACAGGGCAGTGCAGAACGGACATGACAGGCAGATTACTTCCAATGAGGATTTACATGTTCACCTACACACTGACAACCTCACACAGTTTAGCTTTGTCTAGTTCATGAATACCGAGACAAAAACACACGCTCACAAATTCTAGTGTATATCATGCATGTAGGCACACATGCAAACACACAAGCCGCCGTGCATTCTCACAAAAAGGCAACTGGGTCCCATGCACAAAGAAGATCATACAAGCAGAACATTACTGTGCTATCCTGCAGGGCATATATGTGGCCGATGAAGCATCATAT
The DNA here is from genome assembly GCF_964263255.1 of Lissotriton vulgaris. Classification (NCBI taxonomy): domain Eukaryota; kingdom Metazoa; phylum Chordata; class Amphibia; order Caudata; family Salamandridae; genus Lissotriton; species Lissotriton vulgaris. Next base: position 977,633,700 of record NC_141689.1, read on the forward strand.
TTATCACGGAACATGAGACTTCCAATCACTGCACGGAAAACTTCTGTAGTAGTTTCTGCCTGTAGCAGTTGACAAGTGCACCTCGGGCTATATTTATGACATTTGTGGTGCAGGCCAGCACAGCGATTCACCTTGCTAAGAGCTGGAACGTGCCATATTTCTCCAAAATGTCGTATTCCTGTCCTTTTCCTTGCACTGGGGTCCTTTTGGCTGCCTAGCGCCAACGCAGGCATTCTTACACCATGGTGCAAGGGTGTCTGTGTTGTAGGCAGAATTGTGTTTGTGCAAGAAGGGGAACATTCCTGCATGAAAACAATCCTGAGAGGTTTTTGTCCCCTTATTATGCTTGTTGCAGACTGCAGCACACATAGAAAGAGGAAAAAACAAAGAGAAATAAACATATGTTTGGCGCATTCCTAGGTTTACAAGGTCTTGTAAACCTACAAATGTGTCAAATACCATGGGAGTTGGGTGGGAACAACCACGTAACGCCCATGGAACACCTACCCAGGACAGAGTAATGCAACGCACCAATTTGTGCTGGTTTGTGTTGCTCCATATTTTTGGAGCCACTCAACGCCACGCAAAATGGCTCTGCATGATTTCAAAAATATGACTTGAGATTGGCTTCTCTCTAGAACCACATTGTGTGGTGCAAGCGCAACACAAACCGGGTCATAAATATGGCCCCTGTATGTAGCAGAGAATTCTGCAAGCTCCACTGCTACCAAATGAGTTCTGAGACAAACATAGAATTACTTCTCGCTGCCTTCAAACCACAGCAGAGTCAGGGAGCTTGATTTGCATAAGTAGAAAATCCATGTGAATAGCAGAAGAAGAAAATAAATATCTAGCCTTAATCAGAGTACTTTTGGGCTACCAAAGCAACTCTCACATATCTGACAACATAAGCACGAAGGGAGCTGATGGTATCTGGGATAAGCAAGTGGGAGATTAGGCGTGTTTTTGCAGCCTGACATAAAAAATGAAGAATGCAGCACAACTTTCGTAAACACAGCCATGAAAAGACACCATTTTGTACAATTACAAAGAATGTCTATTTCTTGAAGGAATGTACAAATCCCTTCGACCTTCACCACTGAATCCTGCAAGTATCAAGTGCAAATAAAAACAAATGAATGTCCATGTGAGCAAGAATATTTGTGATTGCACCTCTCATACCAAAGTGGGAGAACAAGTGCTTAGTCATCTAGTTTGACACCTGTGATGTAAGTTTTGGATGAAACCAAAATGCCCTGGTCACAGCAATACATTAACCCACAGCGACAGATGCTCATGAAGTTTGGACGTCCACCAGGAACATCTCTTTCTTCATGAAGTTCAGAGACATGCAGAGGAAGTACTGTTTGCCACAGGAGTAGTGGCAGTGTTCTCGAAGACAGAGATAACTCAGACATGCAGTAGTCACATTTCAGTCAGGGGCAGGCCCCCTCCTACCTCCGGCATCTCATCCCTATCCAGGACAACAGTGACACTCCAGATAGAGAAAACTGTCCATCATCTACAGATCTCCTGTCACGTCCAGGGTGGCACAACTCCCAATAACATGAGATGAGAAACTTTGTCGCCTTACAGACCTATAGGTCAATTTCAATCATTTTTGACCAAGATGAATTTTATGCTCCTTACCATCTACTGCCTGTTCAAAGGCACCCATGTACACTGATATGCATATACCAATGCAGATATATGGCACAACATGTTCCCCCCTGTTTGCATGCACACCAGTACCTGCATACTGCAGAAGTCCATGCCGGGCAGTTACTGCCTTTGACGTTCCCACTGCAGTGCCTATTTAGTAGCCCTGGGAACACCAAAGAACACCCCACCAGACAGGAGAAAACTCCTAATCTGGTGGGCGGTTCACACATGGGTTTGGCATTGCGGGAGTGGAGCCAGGGGTGGCTCTAGGCTCATGGTGGCCCTGGGCAGGGAGCGTAGGTAGGGGGCCCCGGAAGAGGGGGTCCGGCGGGGCGGAGCGCGGAGGCCAGCGAAGAGGGGGGGGGTCAGGGTGTTTGGAAGTGGAACAGAGCCGGAGGCCGCCAAATCCCTGCCAGGGGCCGCCATGCAAATACGTATCCATCCTCAGAGGATTATTATGTTAAGGATATATATTGGCGTGGAGACCCCTGGGGTTTGGTGGCCCTGTGCAGGTGCACAGCTTGCACATGCCTAATGCCGCCCCTGGTGTAGCGGTCCTGCTTCCGCACCGCCAAACTCATAATAAGGCCCTTTGAATGCAATGCATGATTATAAACCAGCTATTGACGTCTACATCTTCATTGTGTTAATACAACATGGCTACTTTAGATTTTAGATCACGCATAATAATGATAAACTCTCTCATATCTGAAACGTGCAGTTGTTTTTCACTTCTCACACACACACTTATATCACTTATTACTTCATGCTTGAGGTCACACTGAGCTCTACATTATGCATTCAGCTACGTGTTATTGAGAGTAGATTTTTTTGATGATGTTTGTTCTACTTGTAAGTACAAAAAAAAAATTTGAACAAAAAGAAACACATAATATATTTTCTTAACAGTATACATATAAAGGACGTAGCTGGAAGTTAACTGGTTCTACGCTTTGTCTTACAACCACAGCAAAATGTTTGGGTGAGTAACCCTGCCAAACCTGTTTGGGTCCGGCCGGCGAATGTTTCTAAGCCTAATCCTTTTAAGGAGTGCTGCTACTGTAGGTTACTGGGCTATGAAACGCGCACACAAATACAGAAAGCAGTGTGCCGCAGTAAATACATAATGGAGCTAGAGAGGAGAAACTGTAGGACTGTGTCGAGTAACAATACAAACAGAAAGCTGATCCCTGCCTTGTTGGGAGGCCATTCTGTGCCTGAGACTCACTCTGGGGTGCACACCACAGAGAGATGCTGGTAATCCGGAGCGCGTTTGGGTCTCATTCATATTGAAATTTAATAAAAGGAGGGCGCCCATTCTGGAGTTGGCCTCGGCCTACAATCTGAGTAGTTTTCTTCACTGTAGTTCCAGACATTGTCAAGGGAAAACTATGATTTTGGTGTTCCTCACGTACAGAATTACGTATTCATTTTCCCATGTTTCTAGATGTGGAAAAGACATCTAAGTATGAATAAATGCCTTAATTACCCCCGGCCCTTAGAATGTGGGAGTGCTGGGACACTTTTAAGGCTGAAATCACAATGGTTGTGGAGAAATGCCTTGCAAATCGTCTGGATAAATAAAACCTGACACTTTTGTCTTTGTTCAGTGGTTTGGACTGGCAACACTTCCATGAGAGCATCATTTCCCATCACAAACTAAACGCTTCACAAAGTCAGATCCCAACAATTCTGATTTTATGGATGAGGATTTGATGCTTCTGCGACCTATCTTACTTTTTGCACACGTGGAAGATGGACATGCCACAATGAGGAGCAATAGCATTCTGTTGCAGGCAGGCAAGTGAGCTGACTCGCGGGATCCTTCCAGCCTTAGGATCTCTATCCTATGGTCCTGTTCCTGGGCTACCAGGTTACTTTATGTCACCAAGATTGCAGTGCTCTTCTGAAATTTCTATGAACAGCCTAATGTGTTCTCGAAGTTGTAGTATTATTTTCCTCTCAGATCATGTCCTAAAGGGATGTATGTTGTTACAACGCATTTTGTTGCAACGCATGCTTTTACCACGCATGCATTACAACGGAATGCTTTTTCAACGCATAACATTTACCACGAATATTCCTTTACCACGCATACATACCTTTACAACGATTTTCGTTGTGAATGTATGCATGGTAAGGGCATACTCTTGGTAAAGGTTATACCCATATGCTGTACCCTTACGTGACCCCACAGCCCCCAATCCTTCTTATATTTATCCCTGCCCTTAATCCTCAATACTTTTATATATTTTGTTTTATGAAACTAAAATTCCCCTTACCTCTTCACGTCGTCTCCTCTCCATCTTCCGTGGTGAAGTCGTACATCGTAAAGAGGAAGTGGAAGTTTCTTTCCGTTTCCTCTCAAACGATGTTGATTGCCTGCACTTCTCGACGTGACTTCAGGTGAGTTTTTTTGGGGGGGAGAGACCCCCTCCAGCCCCCTTTTTTTCCCCACGTTTTTTTTATTTTTGGGGGGAGACCCACCCCAAGCCCCCTTTTTAGGTCTCGCCTCTCAATGCGCATGTGCATTGAGCAGAGCGAGACTAAAGCGACTTAAACAGACTTTACCCAACTAGTATCCCAACTGGCGATTTGGTGCTGTGCCCGTGCGCTTCATCAAATCACCATCTGTTCCCCAGCAGCACTCCTCCCACACCTTTGCAGTGAAGCTTAGCTTCACTTCAAAGGCCCCTGCTGGTTAACACCCTCATCGCCGCTCTCCCCACCCGGCCCCCTCCCCTGCCTACCGTGTCGCATTTCTCCTCCCCCTCCCCTTCTCTGCGTTCCTCCATCGTGATGAGGTCGCTCTCCCCGCTCGGCCCCCTCCCCTGCCCGCCGTGTCGCATTTCTCCTCCCCCTCTCCTTCTCTGCCTTCCCTCATCGTGATAAGGTTTCTAGTCTTTGACATTAACCTCGCACGGCCCTCCTTCGGACAGCAGAAGAAAAATGAAAAGCATTTTGTTTTTGTCTGCAGTCTGTTTCGGGTGAATCTCTTTTGCGCGGGGTGACAATCCGAATTGCATCATATTCCCAGACCAGTTTGTGTTTGGAGCTGCATTCTACATTTACCTAACCCATGTTGCACGGGCCCACTTTATATTGGGTGCCGTAACTGTGCAGTGCGAGGATGTTCTCTGCTTGACCTTAGAGTTTCAGAAAGTTCTGTATTTGTGCAAGGGCTTCAACCTTTAGTTTTTGACGGCTTCATGTGACCTCCCCCCTCCCCTTCTCTGCCTTCCCTCATCGTGATAAGGTCGCTCTCCCCGCTCGGCCCCCTCCCCTGCCTGCCGTGTCACATTTCTCCCCCCCCCCTTCCCTTCTCTGCCTCCCCTCATCGTGATAAGGTTTCTAGTCTTTGACATTAACCTCGCACGGCCCTCCTTCGGACAGCGGAAGAAAAATGAAAAGCATTTTGTTTTTGTCTGCAGTCTGTTTCGGGTGAATCTCTTTTGTGCGGGGTGACAATCCGAATTGCATCATATTCCCAGACCAGTTTGTGTTTGGAACTGCATTCTACATTTACCTAACCCATGCTGCACGGGCCCACTTTATATTGGGTGCCGTAACTGTGCAGTGGGAGGATGTTCTCTGCTTGACCTTAGAGTTTCAGAAAGTTCTGTATTTGTGCAAGGGCTTCAACCTTTAGTTTTTGACGGCTTCATGTGACCTTCCACCTCCCCTTCTCTGCCTTCCCTCATTGTGATAAGGTCGCTCTCCCCGCTCGGCCCCCTCCCCTGCCCGCCGTGTCGCATTTCTCCTCCCCCCTCCCCTTCTCTGCCTTCCCTCATCGTGATAAGGTTTCTAGTCTTTGACATTAACCTCGCACGGCCCTCCTTCGGACAGCGGAAGAAAAATGAAAAGCATTTTATTTTTGTCTGCAGTCTGTTTCGGGTGAATCTCTTTTGCGCGGGGTGACAATCCGAATTGCATCATATTCCCAGACCAGTTTGTGTTTGGAGCTGCATTCTACATTTACCTAACCCATGCTGTACGGGCCCACTTTATTCTGGGTGTCGGAACCGTGCAGTGCGAGGATGTTCTCTGCTTGACCTTAGAGTTTCAGAAAGTTCTGTATTTGTGCAAGGGCTTCAACCTTTAGTTTTTGACGGCTTCATGTGACTGACCCGCGGACACCACATGAATCTTATTTTATTAACATTAAATAAAGCATCCCATATCCAGTGCACTATTGCCCTTATCTTGCTTCCGATTCAGGGGTGAAACCTGTGCCAATAGGATTTTTTTTTATGCCGAAATTCTTGGAGAAAAGACATTTATATTTAAAATTATTATAGTAGCATGTTCTCCATTATTTAGCATTTGCAGATTTATTTTTGGTTTATGAAGCATGATGCACAACCTTAGACGTCGACACTGAGCACTGGTTAAAGTACAGAATTTCCAGAGAATCAACAACAAATCATTGCCGCAAGCCACCAAAAAGCAAGATTTGCCAGTTGAGTAATATCAAGATGGCAATTAAAGTTAGAATTAGCTTCTAATAAGATCTCTGATGAATGCTGTTAAGGTTTCCAGAAATCACTTTACTTTGTCTTTTAAGTGATATTCTCTTGTTTCGTTTTCTAGCTCTGCCCTCACGGCCTAGTACATTGCAGTTCTTAATGTTTGTCTGCTCCAGGAGCTCTGGTTAAAGTTAGTGCTGGTTTTGGGCTCGTTTGTACCCGTATGGTACAACTTCTAATCATCTATGCTACTTCTCTTACTGCGTAGAGTTGTTAGTAGCAGGATAATTGTGTTATTAGGTGATATGTTAATGCCCAACTAGTTTTACTAGGTGCTTCCCTAACACAATGTCCACACTCATTTGCTAGGTCATGTTAGTGTACACTTTAGCTCCTGTTCAACCTGCTGCACAAAACTGTACTTTCCTCCTCCTTGCTCCTGAATGTTCCCAGATTCTTTTCCTTAACTTTCTATTAACCATTGAATAAAGGTTTGCCTGTATAATTGGCATCAGTTAGTGCTGAATTGAATGAACAACAGCCCAGTGCTGCTGTTGATCAGGGGACTGCACTTTGGGTATCAGTGGTCTAGTAATATTAACTCCATGCGCGCTAGCGGAATTCCGCTCCTGCGCTGAGTTTTCGTAAATCGCATGTTACGTGACGAGCTGGGCTCGTCATCAGCGTGCGAGCAGGCTACGCCATGACAAGCCCAGCTCGTCATCAGCGTCGAAGGGGTTAATGTATTCACTTAATGTGAACTTTATAAAAAAAATTATATGGAATATTTGTCTTTCTTGGCGCAGGCACTTCAGGCTCCATGCCACATGGGGCACCTCTTGTAGTCCTGCCTCTTCACTGCTAGCCCTGTACTGAATGGTTAGCACATGGAGAGCTTCAAAAAGGTCCACCTCTACAGTCCATCAGTCGGTGTCCTCTTCATTCTTTCATTTCTGCAATAGCTGAAATACACATTACCCATTAGTTCCTGATTTAGACCCAACTCCGAGATGGGTCTTCCTTAGATTCGGAATGCAATCTATCTATCTATCTATCTATCTATCTATCTATCTATCTATCTATCTATCTATCTATCTATCTATCTATCTATCTATCTATCTATCTATCGCCACTCACTCTATCTATCTATCTATCTATCTATCTATCTATCTATCTATCTATCTATCTATCTATCTATCGCCACTCACTCTATCTATCTATCTATCTATCTATCTATCTATCTATCTATCTATCTATCTATCTATCTATCTATCTATCTATCTATCTATCTATCTATCGCCACTCTATCTATCACCCTCACAGCATCACTCTGTGCAACCATTCAACAACAACTGGTTCAAATATGTTCTCTCAATGTTTCAAGCTTTATTACAATTGTCACAAAAATATGTTAATATTTCACCTCTGTTCTTGGATTTTCGTCACAATAAAATACACTGAACATACTCTTCACAAAAGTTATTTACAATACTTTAAGCTATTGCTATTATAAATTACAAGAAATTTTATTTAAGTATTAATTCTTTAAAAAAATTAAAAGCCATTTGTATTTGTAATATGAATACATCTAAGTTACGTACATACAAAACATGTTGCATTACAAATGCTATAGGTGTCACATTTGCAAAAGTTAAAAGTATTGGCATTGTAAATGACAAAGCTATTAATTTTGCTATTTTCAAGACCAACACATAAAAAAAATGTTGTCGTTTACAAAACCAATAGATCCAACTTTTCTAATGCGAGACCTATTGCATTTCCAATGCTTGTTCTAATTTTACCCTTTACCACACATGCCTTTACTACGTATCTCGTCGTAAAGGTATGCGTCTTAAAGGTAGGCTTTCGTGGTAACCACGCATGCGTTGTAATGCATGGGTGGTTAAGGTTTGCGTGGGAATGGCTGCGTTGTAGTGGCCGTTTCCTGTCCTAAAGACATCTGGGCACCTGTAGTGGAATACCTGGTGCAGGCCCGTGACATCGTGGACAACCCATGGACTAAGACTCCGATGTGCGACCAAAGCAGACCATGTAGGACGAGCCAGAGAGTGAAGCGTAGAACAGGTTTGTGCAAGTAACCAATGTGTATGAAATGTATGTGATTTGGGAACCTGTCCTCCCTAAGTCACTTACATATGATTTCGGACTATAGTGATTGATGTACACAAATGTGTTTTGCTCTTATGCAATACACAAGTTGTTACTTTCTTAACTAACAATAACATTTATTTATTAAAAAAAGTTGCAGCACAGGTTCGTTTTAGTTGATCCTAATGAACTAACACACTGATCTGTAAGAGAGAAAATTCCAGAAGAGGAGTACTGCATTCTGCACGCTTGGTGGCATATAATCATCTCGAAACCTTACAACCCTCTCACTGTTGTGGGCTTGCTGCCCAGGAGGCCACACTGTGTTCGAGTTGTTTTTGTGTAAACAGAATGATTTGTGTAACTCACCTCCTTGATGTATTGAACTCATAACGTGAAAAGGTGAACATAGCTTCACTACAAGGATGGAATGGGATAGAAGCTATGGAAGGGATGGGGGGATAGGAAGGATGCTAAAGTGATGGCATCAGTGGGAAGGATGGAGGGATAGGAAGGATGCTACAGTGATGGAATCCATGGGAAGGATGGAAGGTTAGGAAGAATGCTACAGTGATGGAATCCATGGGAAGGATGGAAGGTTAGGAAGAATGCTACAGTGATGGAATCCATGGGAAGGATGGAAGGATAGGGAGGATGCTACAATGATGTAACCCGTGGAAAGGATGGAAGGTCAGAAAGGATGCTACAGTGATGGAACCCGTGGAACGGATAGAAGGATAGGAAGGATGCTACAGTGATGGAATCCGTGGGAAGGATGGAAGGTTAGGAAGGATGCTACAGTGATGGAATCGGTGTAAAGGATGGAAGGTTAAGAAGGATGCTACAGTGATGGAATCCGTGGAAATGATGGAAGGATAGGAAGGATGCTGCAGTGATGTAATCCAAGGGAAGGATGGAAAGATAGGAAGGATGCTACAGGGATGGAACCCGTGGAACGGATAGAAGGATAGGAAGGATGCTGCAGTGATGGAATCCGTGGAAAGGATGGATGGATAGGAAGGGTGCTACAGTGATGGAATCCACGGAAAGGATGGAAGGATATGACAGGTGCTACAGTGATGGAATTCGTGGGAATGATGGAAGGACAGGAAGGGTGTTGAAGTTTTGGAATCCATGGGAAGGATGTAAGGATAGGAAGGATGCTGTAGTGATGGAATCCCTGGGAAGGATGGAAGGTTAGGAAGGATGCTACAGTGATGGAATCTGTGGAAAGGATGGAAGGATAGGAAGGATGCTACAGTGATTGAATCCATGGAAAGGATGGAAGGATGCTACATTGATGGAATCTGTGGAAAGGATGGAAGGATGGAAGGCTGCTACAGTAATGGAATCTGTGGAAAGGATGGAAGGATAGAAGGGATGCTACAGTGATGGATGGAATTCGTGGAAAGAATGGAAGGATAGGAACAATGCTACAGAGAGGGAGTCCATGGGAAGGATGGAAGGATGCTACAGTGATGCAATCCGTGTAAAGGATGGAAGGATAGGAAGGATGCTACAGTGATTGAATCCATGGAAAGGATGGAAGGATGCTACATTGATGGAATCTGTGGAAAGGATGGAAGGATGGAAGGCTGCTACAGTAATGGAATCTGTGGAAAGGATGGAAGGATAGAAGGGATGCTACAGTGATGGATGGAATTCGTGGAAAGAATGGAAGGATAGGAACAATGCTACAGAGAGGGAATCCATGGGAAGGATGGAAGGATGCTACAGTGATGCAATCCGTGTAAAGGATGGAAGGATAGGAAGGATGCTCAATGATGGAATCCGTGGAAAGGATGGAAGGTTAGGAAGGATGCTACAGTGATTGAATCCATGGAAAGGATGGAAGGATGCTACATTGATGGAATCTGTGGAAAGGATGGAAGGATGGAAGGCTGCTACAGTAATGGAATCTGTGGAAAGGATGGAAGGATAGAAGGGATGCTACAGTGATGGATGGAATTCGTGGAAAGAATGGAAGGATAGGAACAATGCTACAGAGAGGGAATCCATGGGAAGGATGGAAGGATGCTACAGTGATGCAATCCGTGTAAAGGATGGAAGGATAGGAAGGATGCTACAGTGATGGAATTTGTGGGAAGGATAGGAAGGATGCTACAGTGATTGAATCAGTAGAAAGGGTGGAAGGTTAGGAAGGATGCTACATTGATGGAATCCATAGAAAGGATGGAAGGATAAGAAGGATGCTTCAGTAATGGAATCCACGGAAAGGATGGAAGGATAGGAAGGATGCTACAGTGATGGATACCGTGGAAAGGATGGAAGGTTAGGAAGGATGTTATAGTGATGGGATCCGTGGAAAGGATGGAAGGATAGGAAGGATGCTCCAGTGATGGAATCCGTGGAAAGAATGGAAGGATAGGAAAGATGCTACAGTTTTGGAATCCACAGAAAGGATGGAAGGATAGGAAGGATGCTACAGTGATGGAACCTGTGGAAAGGATGGAAGATAGGAAAGATGCTACAGTGATGGAATCCGTGACAGGGATGGAAGAATAAGAAGGATGCTACATTGATGGAATCCATGGAAAGTGTTGTACATAAAGGAAGTCCAGAAGTCAGGAATATGATAAGTTGCTTTATTCAAGATGGTTACAGGTTCAGGTATTAAGATGGTAAATAGAGACCCCACCAGGAGTGACCACCTTGTCACTCAGCCTGCCTCCAACTGCCAGTAGGCTCAGGCAAAACACCCAACATTCTATGATGTCACCAGGTAATCACAGTGACATCAAGAGAGCAACAAGGTTCAGGCACAACAGAAAGGATGGAAGGATAGGAAGGATGCTACACTGATGGAATTCATGGGAAGGATGCTACAGTGATGGAATCCGTAGAAAGGATGGAAGAATAGTTAGGATGCTACAGTGATGGAATCCGTGGAAAGGCTGGAAGTATAGGAAGGATGCTACAGTGATGGAATCAGTGGAAAGGATGTAAGGTTAGGAAAGATACTACAGTGATGGAATCTGTGGAAAGGATGGAAGGATGGAAGGCTGCTACAGTGATGGAATCTGTGGAAAGGATGGAAGGATAGGAAGGATGCTCCAGGGATGGAATCCGTGGAAAGGATGGAAGGATGGGAAGGATGCTACAGTGATATAATCCATGGGAAGAATAGAAGGATATGATGGATGCTACAGTGATGGAATTCATGGGAAGGATGCTACAGTGATGGAATCCGTAGAAAGGATGGAAGAATAGTTAGGATGCTACAGTGATGGAATCCGTGGAAAGGATGTAAGGTTAGGAAAGATACTACAGTGATGGAATCTGTGGAAAGGGTGGAAGGATGGAAGGCTGCTACAGTGATGGAATCCGTGTAAAGGATGGAAGGATAAGAAGGATGCTACAGTAATGGAATCCACAGAAAGGATGGAAGGATAGGAAGGATGCTACAGTGATGGAATCTGTGGAAAGGATGGAAGGATAGGAAGGATGCTCCAGGGATGGAATCCGTGGAAAGGATGGAAGGATGGGAAAGATGCTACAGGGATGGAATCCACGGAAAGAATGGAAGGATAGGAAGGATGCTACAGTGATGGAATCTGTGGAAAGGATGGAAGAATGGAAGGTTGCTACAGTGATGGAATCTGTGTAAAGGATGGAAGGATAGGAAGGATGCTACAGTGATGGAATCCGTGGAAAGGATGGAAGGATAGGAAAGATGCTATAGTGATGGAATCCATGGGAAGGATGGAAGTTTAGGATGGATGCTACAGTGATGGAATCCGTGATAGGGATGGAAAAATAGAAAGGATGCTACAGTGATGGAATCCATGGAAAGGATGGAATGATAGGAAGGATGCTACAGTGACTGGAATCCATGGGACGGATGGAAGGATGCTACAGTGATGCAATCAGTGGAAAGGATGGAAGGATAAGAAGGATGCAACATAGATGGAATCCATGGAAAGTATGAAAGGGGCTTGGTGGATCAGGATGCAAGATGGCGGCCCGTGATCTGAGTGAGAGTCATTCCCTGACTGCTGGCGCTGTGAAAAAAGTTTTATGGGGATCGAAAGCCTGTAATACAGGTTTTAACCGAGCAGTAGGAAGCACACATTTTGCTGGAATATTTCATGAGCTGCGGGCGAGGCTAGACAGCTGTTTTGCTATTATCGAGAAGCCGTTGGGAAAGCCGGGTTTACCTCGGCCGGCTGGCGTTTATATCCGGGGCTGAGAAACCGCTTGGGAAGCCGTTGGGAGCAGCTGCCGCTGCGAGTGGAGGCGTGGCCGGATGGTTTGGCTGCTGTGTCGAGGCGGACTGTGGCGAGAGGCGAAGTCGGGCGTATTGACCCCATGGAGTCGGGTTTTTTGGCAGATTAGTTTGCCGGTCTGAGGGTTCCTGACTTGAGACAGCGGACACAGCAGAGTGTGAGTGGTAAGGGAAGCATGCCGCCCCGCAAACCCGCTGGGATCAAAGAGACCGGGGTAAATTCTAAAACAGCATTAAACAATACAAAGACTTTATCTGCAGTAAAAGACGCCACAACATCTCGTACCCCCCCACAGGGAAACATGCTGAAAAATGTTAATAAAGGCTATATATCTGGGACTGGATGAGGGGGTATTCAATTACCTGAAGGGGCTTCTAGAGGGCGGACTCCCAAAATCCCTGCCATGTTTTCTGGCAAGCCATCGAGTGTCAAACAGAATAATCCGCTGTCGGGGGGAGCTCTAGTGGTGGGAACCATTTCTCCTGCAGAACATTCAAAGGCTATAGATGGCAAAAGCGGTAACATTGGTAATATTGGCAACAATGATGCAGTATTATTAGAAACTGTTTCTCATGAGCTAGCGGGCTTTTTAGAGCTCTGCAGGGATACAGTAGGGGGCGGCGTAGGCTCAGCTAGCTTGATTCAGAAAACCACCACAGTTGCGGATGACATTTTTCAACTGGGTGTTCCTATCGGGGAATCACAAAAACTGGTAGAGGCACCAATAATACCAGGTACTGCTGATGGAGAGAATTTTTTCTCGCTGGCAGAGGAGTCAGATGTGGATGCCGATAAACCTCTGGATTCGGTCAATTCAGATGAGGCGTCCGGAGAGGACACAGATAGCCCTCCAACAACATATATTAAAGAGGGCTTCTCTTCGCTCCGTAAAGTCTAGGAAGAAGATCATTTGTGATTCACAACGAGAAAACTTTCTTACAGAGACAAGTGATCCCCTACAATGGGACTATGCACTGACCAATCCCAGTGGACCGGTAGATAAAGAACCAGGATTTCAAGAGGAAGATCTAACAGCCTCCGCTAGCAAGCCAGAGCCGGCCCCTTCAATGAGTTTGATATACGCCGCATTAAAAGCCATGCAAGCTGAAGCCCGGCTAGAGCATAAAAGATCTCAATTGGCGACCAAATAAATACAGGGGGCTATTCGGAAGACAACCAAAGCCTTGTTCAGAGGTTTTTGGTAGAAGAGCAGCATTAGATGAGCATGTGGTGGACCTAGAGGCTGGCCTTGAAAGTTCTGAAGCCAAAACCTCTGAGAATGATGCAAGATTAGCTGACATTATGTGGAAACTAGAAGAATCAGAAAATGGACAACGGAGAAATAATTTAAGCTTGCTAGGCATTGAGGAGAAAGCCGAAGGGGGTGACATACGAGGTTTTGTGCTAAAATTATTTAAGGCTTCCTTCCCAGAATTGTCAACTTGGAACTGGGAAACCGAGATTCAGCGTGTGCATAGATTCACGCTAATGGCCAAAAGTCAACCAGCCACGAATACGAAACCTTGGGCTATTTGATATTTTTGGGAAATTTTTTGTTACATCAGGCCGTATTTGAAAAAGCAAGACCAGATGCAAAGAAATCAGCTGAGGGACACATTTTCTTTGTGCGGCCGGATTTTTACCATGTGACAGTGGAAAGAAGATGGCGCCTTTGTCAACTGATCTCCCCTTTCCAAAAAATAGGCTGCAAAGTATATATAATGAATCCCGCACGTCTTAAGGTTATTTATCAAGGGAAGGTCCGGGTAGTCACTTCAGAGATCCAAGCTGAATGTTATCTAAAAGAGCTGACGAGTGGCTGAAGAATTTATTGACTGTATTACTTGTGCAAAGTCAGGGAGAAGTGGAAGAGTTTGTGCTTTCTATATGTTCTGTGTATTGGAATTCTCAGAAGAGGAAGTTGTAATGGGTATGATGGAGGGTGTTTTGGTAACCACTGATTTCCTCTTCCGAGATGGTCGTTCAAAGGGGAGGGCTTTTGTTTCTTTTTCCATGTTCTATTTTGGTTATGATATGTTTTCGCCTGCAGGTCAGGGAGTGAACAGGGGCTCACTCAGGAAACCGGGAGGCATCACAAGGGTCTGAGGACCTTTTTTGCCATAATAAGGGGTAGGGGGTAGGGAAGGGGGGAGGGTGGTGGATCTGTTGTGGAGAAGGGGGTGTGGTGTCAATAAGATTATCTATTTCTATATTCGAGAGTTGGTTTGACATGTTTTCATGTATGTTTAGATCCTTTGTTTTATGACTCAGGAAAATGTTTGTGTTTTACCTATGGGCAGTAGTAGAATAGCCTCAATTAACACCTGTGGTTTGAATGATCCAGCGAAACTACGTAGGGTGAAGGAGGATGTATGGATCCTGAGGGCAGATATTATCTGTCTTCAGGAAACTCACATTGAAGGCAGTCGAAATAAGGTTTTGGAGTTGGACGGGTTTCAATTAATTTCTTGGACAGGGCAGGAAGTTAAAACGAAAGAGGTAGCCATTTTTATACGTAAGGCTTAGCCAATATTGCTCACTCATCAGTGGATAAGTATGGCAGGTGGGCGATTATACAATATTCCATTAAAAATAATTTGTTTACACTGTGCTCCATCTATGGACCAGTTCTGGATGACCCCAATCTTTATAATTGGTTAGGTTTAGAGTTGGTGGGTTGGCCATTGCCAATTATATTATGCAGGGATTTTAATATTAATTTAGACTGTATAATCACAAATCATCCGGAACTAGGCTACCAAGGGCGTAAACCGAGAGTTTTTAAGTCTTTGATACACTTAAAGGAGTTACATGGATTGGCAGATATGTGGGCACAAACAATAGATAATGACCCGGGGTTTACCTATTTTTCAGCCCCACCTGGTAGACATTCTAGATTAGATTTTTTTTTTATTTCCCAATGTTTGATACAGAGTGCTAAAATAACAAAATTCCCCAAGGTAATGTCCGACCATAATCCACTCGTCCTGGAAGCTAAAATACAATGTAGGCGGCAACAAACCAAATAGACGTTTAATAGGGGTTTGTTAAGAGACAATGTATATATAGGACATATGGCAAAGTGGATAGCAAGGTACTTACAGGAGAATATAGGTAGTACTGGTATTCAAAATGTGTGGGATACTTTGAAAGTGGGCATTAGGGGCGAGACTACACAGTATGGGTGGCAGACTCAGAAAAAAAAAAAGAGAAGGTTTTGAGTTTGTATAAAGCACTGGGAGATGCTGAAACCAATCTCATTCAAGCACTATCACAGGGGGGTAGGTTGAAGCGGCACAAAACCGGATTTTAACTGAAAAAGCAGCTATAACTGAAATATCCCTAGCTAAGTCTGCCAGCAAATACATAAGATGGCTCTCCAAAGCATATGAATGTAATGAAAGGGTAGGCCATAATTTGGCAGTCCGGACAAAGGGAAAATTGGCCTTATCACAGATTGTTAGTATGACATATCCAGATATAGGTTTGGTCATGGATGAAGGGGCAATTCTTTTGGCCGTTCAGACATTTTATAAAAATGTATACTTGGAGGATATCAGGGATAACTGTGAGATTCAAACTGAAATATATAATTATTTGAATGAGCTATCAATAACTCCTTTGCCCCCTGAAGATTCTGATATGTTAGAATCCCCCTTAAAATTAGACGAATTACTAAGTACTATAGCTTTACTGCCAACAGGGAAGGCGGTAGTGTCAGATTATATACCTGGGGAGTTTTATAAGATATTTTAAGTGCAGCTCACGCCAATTATGTTTGAGTTATTTAGTGTAGTACAGAAGGGAAACAAACCACCAGATTCATGGCAGACAGCTAAGATAGCAAAATTTTTTTAAAAAGGGAAGGTGGCGTCGGATCCTGGTTCATATCGACCCATTAAATTGATGAATACTGATATTAAAATGTATTCTTAAATCTTTTCTAATAGATTGTCATCAGTAATTAAGAAAATGGTATCGCCACAAGAACATGGCTTTGTTCCTGGGCGGGAAACTATTGATCATATTCGACGTATAATTACACTGTTTGATTATACCAAGGTTACAGGAGACCCTATGGCTTTAATCCTGCTAGATGCGGAGAAAGCCTTTGATAGGGTCTCCTGGCCTTTTTTATTGGAAGCACTGAGGGTTTATGATATGGGGACGGATTCATCAGAGCAATTCAAAGTATGTATAAGAATCCTATGGCCTATGTCACAGCAATGGGAGCACCATCAGGGGTAATCAACATCTCACGAGGCACGAGACAGGGGTGTCCGTGCTCCCCTTTATTAGTCGCCATCTACATAGACCACCTAATCAGGAAGATTCAGGCTAATGAAATATTCCATCCCATTCAAGCCAGAGTGGCCGATGTAAAGATTTTGGGATATGCGGATGACTTGGCCATTTTGACAAGCACCCCTCAACCGGCTCTAGCCCAGATTAGATCTTAACTCAGCAATATGGCAAGATCTCTGGGTATCATTTAAATGAGTTAAAAACGCAAATAGTTTGTAATGACAATGTAGGGTTTGTTGATCATCGGATCGTTCCCAGTGCCAGATACGTAGGCATAGAAATCAGATCAAAAGGAGAGGAGATAGTTGAAATTAATTTAAAACCACTTTTATATAGCATCAACCTTGAAGCCCGTAGGATTAATAATTTACATCTAACACTGATGGGTAGGTGCAATATCATCAAAATGATATTTTCCCCAAAATATTTCGTGCAATCCCGGTCTGGATAGACAAACTATGGTTTGAGAAACTGGATCAATTAGTTACATGGTTTTTATGGGCTGGACAAAGACCTAGAAGGGCCCTTAGATTGATGACTCTTTCTAGAGACAGGGGAGGGTGGTCGGTCCCTAATTTTCAAGTGTATCACTGGGCGATTACCCTTACTCAGATACAAGACCTGGTAAATGTCGGAAGTCAGAGTAATTCAAATATATTAGAGATTTCTATTTATCAATTGATTTACGGGATAGAGGCTAGGAGCCTTCTATTGCGTCATATTGATTTTGCCTATTTTAAAAGGGTTAAATTCAAAATCTTATTAGGTGCGTATCGGGTTTGGACAGCAGTGAGGAAAATGTTTGGAGTAGGGTGGTTACATATTTATTCTCCTTTCCTAATGAATCCCCTTTTTCCTGAAATATTTCGAGATTCGTCATTTAAAAACTGGATGAATAAAGGGATTCATTGTATTGGGGATCTCAAATCCAATACAGCTATAATGTCCTTTGAGGCCATAAAAGAAAGATATGAGGTAGAGAATAAAAAAAAATTCAAATATTTACAGCTTAGGGACTTCTTAATGAGGAGATCTGGGATATGGCTGTAAACCCCCCTATTGGATATGATAAATGCAGGTCGCCCGACAATCTCATCTTTATATAAACTGGTCAATGAGAAAAGGCCGGATGATTAACTAAACATTTTAACAGATGGCAAACGACCTTACAAGTGGGCAGGTAGAATGTGAGGATTCTATGTTTTATAGCCAAACAGTGTTTATCTCTGCAAATATACAGGTACAATGCTTTAAAACCTGGTGTGATTTATATATAACGCCATCTCGCATCTATAGATGGGGGAGACCTCCGGGACAAAGTGCTCACGATGCGGAGTGCTGACAGTACACATATGTTTGCCACCTGTCCCAGTCTGTCCCAACTAAAAGCCCAAATTGAACAGCACTTAGAACCGATATTGGGCAATCCAATTGTATTGACCCACCAGACTATTATGTTGGGGATTTCTAACCAACCTGTGGTTGAGGCGGATCGTAAATGGATCTTTATCGTAATGGCGGCATTGTGACTCTGCCTCGCCCCGGATTGGTTAGAACCAACTCCACCGTCTATTCATGTTTGGTTTAGTTAATTATTATTTGTGTACCATTGGGAGTTGTTGGTGTTTAAAAAAAGGGGTAGAAATGCTAGACGGAATGGAGAAAGGATATGGGGATCGTTAACCAAATGGATTAATTCTGATATAGTTTAATATGATGAATTGTCATATGTCTTTTTGTTGCAAATTTGTGGTTCTTTTTGTCTCAATAGGATCCACCGGGGAGGGGGGTGATACTGTCTCAAAATTGGGTGTCAGATATAATTTATATATGTTTACCTGTCATACAGGGAAGTTGTTATAATGTGTTTTTGTTTTTGCTATTTATGTCTGAGGCCCTAATAACATTTTTTTTTTAAAAAAAGGAAAGGATGAAAGGATAGGAAGGATGCTACTGTGATGGAATCCACAGGAAGGATAGAAGGTTAGGAAGGATGCTACAGTGATGGAATCCATGGGAAGGATGGAAGATTAGGAAGGATGCTACAGTGATGGAATCCGTGGGAAGGATGGAAGGATAGGATGGATGCTACAGGATTGGGATTCCGTGGGAAGGATGGAAGGATAGGAAGGATGCTACAATGATGGAATCCATAGGAAGGATGGAAGCCATTAGCTTGAGTGCCCAGACTCTACAATTCCAAAGTGACATCAGCTAGGCTTTAAAGACAATGGATGGATTCAGATAGTGTAAGCGTCTACCACTGAATGTAGGCCACGATCTCACAGATGAGTTTAGGCCATACATTATATTTCCTAGGTACCCTGCCTATGACGACTTCACTATGAATAAATCCTGCCTGGTCTCAGATGCACCAATAATTTGTAGTATGACGTAGTCGTTGAGCAAGAAATCTTGTGAAAACCAGACCAGGTGAATGCTGAAGTCCTCCACAATACACAAGCCTCTGCCTTGAGCATTGGGTATCTGGGGAATGATTTATTATTATTTCATGCAACACAGCAGGCCACCTTGCTGTGCTGCGTGAAAGATAAGTAATGTGTTGTATTTACCATGATACAGTGCATTCCTGTCCTTTCCTTGCACTGGCGCAGAATGTGTTGTCTAGCGTCAACGCCGGCACCTTTGAGTCATGGTGCAAGGCGCCTGCATTGCAGTTACAATTATTTTTGTGCAGGAAGGTAAAGCTAAAGATATTTCTCCTTACTACACATCACCTGGGAAGGCATAGCATTTTGAAGCATTAGCAGGCATACCAGTACAGGTAAATCTTGGAATGCTCCAAAATCCATGGGTGAATGCATGGGAACACCCTTGCTCCACCTATAGAACGCCTCTATAGGGCAGTGTAACGCAACACAACTATTTGAGCGACACTGCCTTACTCTAGATATAAAGCCACACAGGGCGGCCTTGCAAGGCTTGATAAATCTGAGTTAGTAGTTCCACCTCTTGCACGCCCTTGCATGGCACAAGGGCGACACACCTCAATGATAAATCAGCCTCTTCTTGAGCAAATTCATGTATGACTGGGGCAGAGTTGTTAGTGCATTGGTATAAATATTTATGGTTTAAATCTTTTTTTGAGATACAGGGCACACAACAGGTACAGTAATCAATTAATAAGCACCGCAAACTGATCAAGCAGTCCTGATGCATTACCTCAATTAGTAACTGTTCAATACAATTTTGCAATCACACCATCTAAATGGAACTCCAATTTTTAAATGAAGGGGGCGAGACAGAGCAAGATAACATTAGTCTGCACATCCGCAGAAATGAGTGATAACACTGTAATACCAAAAACTCAAAGTAACTCAGCATAAACACAGAAGGGCCTAGTCACAAAGCTTCATTTGGTAATATGTTTAGCAGTACAACAATAGTACTACAAACCTACTACAAGATGCTATTCACAAATATATGCGCAGAGGTTTTGTCTTTGCATGCCCTGTTGTTTTCTGAGCAGAGACCGCCACCCCGATTACTGAGTCTCTGCACACATACTTGTATGTTTAAGTGGTAAACATGAGAGGGGGAGTGTATTGAAAATAGGGAATACTTACCACTAAAGGGGAAAGGTTTAGGAAGGAGAAAAGAGGGGTTGAGACAGTTGGTGAGGGGTTTCTGGAAGAACGTGTACCAACACACAAAAGAGTAAGAGCTGCTATTCACAAACTGCCCTTCCAAAGTTACTACAGCCAAACAAGGACCCAGAACGGCAGTAAATTACTCTAGGTGAGAGCTGAAGTAAGTCCAGCACCACACATGGCCAACCACTGGTGCTGCAATACCCTCCCATAGAAATTAGTTGAGGTAAGGACTTAACATAAAAGCCCATAGGAAATGAAATAATTATATAAATAAATAAAATATAAACAAATACAAAAATAATAATATTTATTATTTAATTAGATACTATCTTAAGAACCTTTTTGCATTAAAAACTAAGGTAAAGTAACATTTTAATAAAATATAATTAGATTACTTTTAATTAATTCTACTCTCCCACTTTTAATAATTCATTGTGCTTACTAAATAAACATTGTTTTTACTGTTTGTGGGGATATATTTTTAAACCAACGTCGTTTTTAATTCAAAATGAAATTAATTAATATGCTTTGACAACTTTTTCTTTTTGGATTTACCCGAAAATGACTGGGATTTCAAGGATGATCGATCGCAGGAACGGCAATAGGAGTGGGCCCAAGATCGTCTGCAGGACCAAGACCATTCCCACGAGCGATTAGGGGGCGTGTATTGCCGTGCTGCCAGGCGAATCAAACATTTCCCCTGAATCAAATTTGGTTTATCGACAGACAGTTAGATCAAACCTTGAAGTTGTGGCCTGACTCCAAGCACCAAAGACAGACCAAATGGGGATCCATTAAAGACATCTGTCTGGTACATCCCCATAAAGGTTTAAAACCCATAGTTTTTTGGAAGTGAAATATCCCTAGAACCAGTGGCGGCTGGTGAAATTTTAAAGTGGTGAGGCGTAAATGTTGGGGATGAGTGGCTTGTGGCGAGCGAGCATATCGAACGAGCCCTACTGGCATAAGGGATTCCACCTTATGAAAATTTTGAAAAAACTGTTGGGAAATGGTGCATTTTTATGCAAATCTGAGAAAGCAAGAGGCTGAGGGATAGCGTCTTGGCTATCCCTCAGCCTCTCTCTCTTCTACCTCCAAGCCTCTGATGTCTCTCCTCCATCTCCAAGTTTCAGCTATCCCTCTGTCTCTCTCTACATCATGCCACCTCTGTATTAAAGAACTTACACTGGTTGCCCATCAGGGAGAGGGCTCTCTTCAAACTGGGCTGCACTGCGTTCCAGGCCCGAGCTGGAACTGTCCCAGCCTTCATAAATTCGGCAATCTCCAGCTATACACCAGTTAGAGAGCTCTGCTCCTCTTCCCAGTCCCTTCTCTCCGTCCCTCGCTTCAGGAAGACGAGGATGGGGGGGGGGGTGACGTTTACGGTCCTTGGCCCTACCTTTTGGAACTCCCTCCCTCCCAACGTTCAATCCATCCCACTTTATCCTGATTTCCGTAAGGCCTTAAAAACCTATCTCTTTCTGCAAGCATTCCCAGCCTAGTCCTTCCACAGCTGTTATTTGGGTTCAATAAGTCCTTAGGGCCAAGAAACCGCTAGGTAAAAGCGCGCTTTACAAATGTTTTTAAATTCAAAATTCAAATACTGCACCGCTAAGGCTCTGAATTCTCTCAGTCTCTCTTTCCACCTCAAAGTCTCTGCTCTCTCTCATTCTCTCCCTTCGCTACCTTCAAGTTTCTGCTCTCCCTCACACTCTCTCTCCTTCACCTCTGACTTTCTGCTCTCCCTCAGCCTTTCTCTCCTCCAAGCCCCCACTCTCCCTCAGTCTCTCATTCCCAGGACCCTGCTGTCCAACATTCCAGGCAAGGAAATGTATACTGTAGTGTACGCATGCCCTTTACACACAAATTTCCTTCTGTTACTTTAGGGCTGCTTGCTCTACTCCCTCTACGCAAGTAGAAAATACACCCACAAGCCGCCTGTACTGCCTGCTGGTTTCCTCCTGCTCCTAGCCTTTCATAACAGACAACCAGGAACCGTGCTTGATGAGGGGGCACTTCTATTGCGTTTAAGTAACTTGTTCTGAAGTGCATCTTGCCTTGTCTGCGAGCCTTAGCTTTGTGCTTATAATCAAGGGTGTGTGTGCGTGTGCATGGGTGTGTGTGTGTGTGTGTGTGAGTGAGAGAGAGAGAAAAAGAGAGAGAGAGAGAGAGAGAGAGAGAGAGAGAGAGAGAGAGAGATTGGTGCTGTTTTGTGTTTGGTTGCAGCCAATGGGGGTGTGCGCATGATTGGACCTTTGTATGTAACCAGAGCCGAAGTATGTAATCTGTAGTTTGGTTGTGTTTGGGTTATCGGAGCCCTTGTTTCTCATCCGACGGATATGTTTCATGAGAGCTAATGAGTGTGAGCATGACTTGAGTGCCTGATAAGAGCTGACTCGCACTCCGAGCCCGTTAGGCGATTTGCATCGGGTCCGAGTGAGGAGTAAAGCCCCTGCTGTTGCGCTCTCAGCCGCGACTGTCAAAGAGAATGTAAATTCCGTAATTTGTTATTTGCCACAGTGTGATGTAGCATAATAATGTGGAGTTGGAGCTCTGCAGTGAAGGAATAATAATAATCTTTATTGCACATTATTTCAAATCACTGCAGTGAAAGAACATAGCTGGGGATTTCTACAAAGCCCCGTGCCTAGGACAAGGAGCCTGTCACGTGGACACATGAGTGCTGTCAACCACGGGCTACAGAGGCTCAGCTCCTCCGAGGCCCCACTGTCCAATCAAACCCTTAGTAATACAACAGCAGCGGGGACGTTTCAAACTGAGTTCTCCCAGTATGCTGCATCTAGACTCGGTGTACATTCCAATGAATACAGCCAGCACAGATAGAACAAGCTGGAAAGAACTTCTTGCTTGGACACGATCACACAGTCAAAACGTGCAGTGCGATTTTTCCACAGCAATTACATCGAAGTCTGAGAGCTGGCCAAAATGATCTGGAACTTGGATCGCAGGCATCTTTAAACAAATCTCCCCAGAAATCATGAAGTGAAAATCCACTACGGTCAGCTATTCAGAAAAGACAGGGAATACTGCCATTACATTTAAGCCGCCATCCATTTATTTATCGGATTCTTTTATTTAGTGCAAAAAGGGCCTGCAAGCACTGAGGCTTAACTTGCGAACAAATAGACATAAGTCGTCCAGCCCGGGGGAAGAGAGTGGTACTAAGCAAACTGTACATCTCAACAAAATCAAACAAAATCAAACCCACACTGGAGACACCAAAGTAACAATATCAAATATCGGTATATACTAGCGCCGCTAGTGGGGGAAAACAGTTGTTACTAGTATAACAAATGAAGGTTATATGAGCCCAGTCGAGTGTACCAATGGAAGGGGGGTCGCGCAGGGGTGGGGGCCGGGCCGCGGAGAGTTTTAGAATAAAATAAAATAAAAAACTTACCGGACCAGGTCAACGTCACCTCTGCTTCGGCCCCGGGGTCCTGTTGGTTGGCGCCAACAAACAGCTGCGTCACTGCTGCTGGCAAACCCTCTTAGAGCAGGGCTGTTCCCTGCCCGTTGCCTGCCCAATAGAAGACCGAGGTTTGAGCCTTTGCTCAACCCTCACTCTCCTAATGGGAATGTGCAAGCCAGAGCAGACACTAGCGCGCATGACTGGGCACTGCGGAAAAATTTGCTGACCTTGCCCACTCATGCGCACTTGTGGTGCTGCCTGCTGCCCCTAGTCTGACAATCATGTCAGTCAACATGACGTTGGACTGCCCACCCCTTCAGACTCTGAAGGGGGTGGGCAGTCCGACATCATGCTGACTGACATGATTGATTGTCAGTTCTCCCTCGCGTCTCTGAACTTAAGTAAACTGAGAGTTTACTTAAATTCAGAGACGCCGAGGGAGCTGCGGGTACGGGCGGCTTGTGGGGGAAACGCCTCAGAACCCTTAATGGATGCACCGCCACTACCTAGAACACTGGAAACAAGAAAAATACACCTCAACAAAAGTCCAGAAAAATGTGGTAAAAAAAAATAGACTAAGGTAGCTCTCTCAATCCGCAATTGTTGGCGCCGAAAGAAAGGAACTGATTGGTGGCACCTATATAGGTACTGCACATATTACAGTACAGTATTACAATGTCGATCCATCAGCACCATCTACCAGCGCATAGGGGTACTACCCAAAAGTCTACAGATCCAATCTAACTCCTGGGGAAGATTTAAGATAAGGAAACTGCCATTAGTAGTCTCTTCCAGAAATTAATCAGCATTAATATTTAACTTAAAATATTTTTACTATTTTTTCCACATTTAATAAACTGTTTGACTTTTCTTTATACTTTACTATACGGAGATCTCCACAGCTGGGGTGGAGATTTACATATGGTTAAGAATAGGGGAGATTTAAAAAGATTTTTAAACTTTGAAAAAGTTAGTGAAATATTGTTATGTCATATATTATTGTAAATCTAATTTATATGTTTATTTAAAATGTAGAACAAAAGAAAACACTCTACAGCAATAATAACTTAGGGGCAAGATATAGGTAATTTGGATTTACTGATTCATTAATACCGAATTTTTCTGATTCGGTATTTATGAATCGGTAAATCCAATGTAGGTAATAATTCGGTAAAAAATACAGAATCGGTAGGATTCGGTATTTACCGAATCAGTATTTACCGATTCGGTATTTGGCATTGATTCCGCCCATAGGAATAAATGACAATACCGAATCGGTAAATACCGAATTGGTAAAAAAGCCCCCTACATAGGAAAAGGCTTTTACCGGTCGGTAACGGCCGATTTCAGCCGTTACCGACCGGTAAAAGCCTACCTACATCTGGCCCTTACTGTCAAATTACAAATTGAATTAATGTACTATATTCAAGTAAAGTAAAATGTTTTTGCTGAAGTTTAAAATTAAAAAATACATTTCAACTTCAAGTTAATAAACGATTATTACACATTAATATTTATTAAAATTCCATGTCCTGTCACATAATAAATGTTAATTATTAATTTAGAAAACTATACACTTATATGAATGTTCAGAATTTTTTTGGTTGTAGGGTATTTCTAACGTTAAGTATTTCCACCATGTAATCATTTTTGGTGAAAATTCCATATATTCTCTATTTTGAAGGAATTTAATTACATAATATTTTATGTTGGTTTAGAGCTTATTTCATTTAAAACGTGCGATGCTAACTTAAAGGCTCTTTCAAAGTGGTTCTTTCTTAAATGCTGACCTTTCCCCTGATTTAACAGAATGGACCATTTACGACTAGTGAAATGTTACTTATTTGTCCTATACATGTATAAACCCTGACATTCCTGAATGTTTCTTCAACATTCACAGTGAAATATCCCTGTGGGAACAGGATTTCAGCTATTGCTGTGTATGGTTACTTTGTATCTCCTTTTACCAATATTTGCCCTATGTGGACTCTCAAATCTTTAGTTTCTCATGGCCATCATGGGAAAGCATCTCACTGTTGCAAGTGTCCTAGGTGACAATATGTGAATTTGAGCATACAGCAGTCTTCCAAAGGTGGTGTGATGCCACATCACTGGAAATTGCTAGATACTTTATAGAAGAAGAAACCCCAAAGTAGGGGAACACCAATCTGAATTTTCCCACTCTGAGACCCAAATACTATGCCGAATGATTTTTTAGAACTATCTTTTACTTGGACTGCCTTGCTGATGCTACACTGTAGAACAGTGAAGGTTTTGGATCCAACGTCTGCCCAGCCTGGATCTCAACAACAAGGGAAACAGAACAGGGTGGCTGGACAGGAGAATTGACAAAAACAAATTACAGCCACGTAGTCAATATATACCACGTGACCACCGGGAGAATTCATCGTTGTAAGTGTTGTATATTTGTAAAATTTGTATATTTGTAGATATTGTCATCATGAATTCACTGTCATAACAGTTGTTTTGTTTGCATCCGTGTCCTTGAATCCTTAATAATTTGAGTTAAAAAAGAAAATAAATTTGCTTTGGGATTCTTTCCCGGTGGTCACGTGGTATATATTGACTACGTGGCTGTAATTTGTTTTTGTCAATTCTCCTGTCCAGCCACCCTGTTCTGTTTCCCTTGTTGCTGATGCTACAGTCAGTAGCTGATGGACTGAAACCTACTTTGCCGAACAATTTCCAAATTTAATTTCCTTCATTTATTTTTATGTTAATAGGCATTAAATCTGAACTCTTTCCCCTTTGATGTAGGATTTGAGCTGTTAGACAAAATAACTATCCTTCTTCCTTAATGGTGCTTTTTTAATAACCATTCGAGAAAGCCTGTCTAAATGTTTGGCGCTTTTAAACTAGCTGTGATATTCTTGACTGAAATTCCCAAGAGATTGCTTGTAGCAATGAACTTTGAATCATTAATACAATAAACAAACTAATTTAATATCTGTCGAGTCTATTATTGAGTCTTGTTGGTTCTTCCATTCGAACTGCGCTTCTTATTAATGATTTAAATATGTTGTTCGGGAGAATCAGCGATCTCTGACAGAACATCAAATGTTACTTCTTTTGTTTGGCATTGCTGTTGCAGAGCTTTAGTCTGCCTTATTCTAACTCAACTTAACTTCTTCAGGAGGATGAGTCTTCCCATTAATATTCTTTATTTCTGCAACATGGTCTTAAGAGTGGTGTAGCTAAATCTGATCTTAAATTTGTGAGTTGGCCGTCATTTAATGGTCCTCATTGGACAGCTAATGAGGTGTTTGGCAACCCTAATTTCCACCCCTCCTATCTCCGGAGACAAATTCACCAGAGGATGTGGTAAATGTGGATGCTACAGATTGTCTAATCGTAAAGGGCCCAGTATGGTTAGAGTAGTGAGAAGAGTAAGCGCATAGTAATAAACATTTTACCCCACTTCTGTTGCAAAACACTCAACACCCATGGATTTTGACATATCCTCAGATTTACAAGACCTCGTTAACCTTCCACAGGCGAGGCTCAAGGAGGCGAAATATAACTGTTTCTCCATGCTTTTTGCTCTGTCTATGTATTCTGCAGCACACATAGAAAGAGAAAAATGCATCTCAGAGTTGTTTTTGTGCAGGAAGGTGCATACACCCTTGCACCATTGTTCACGGGTGCCTATGTTGGTACTAGGCTGCCAAAATGGAACAAATACAGGGGGAAAGGACACGAATGTGCTGTATGCCATGAATACAGCGCATTCCTGCCCTTTCCTTTTGATGCAGGGCAACACAGCAAGTTGAATTGCTGTGCTGCCTTGCACCAACATTTCTTAAACTTGTCCCTACATTTTTATCAGTAATAAAATCTAAAAGAGTCAACAAAAATCTCAGTAAAATAATAATTGACTTGGAATTGCAAATGACAAATACCATTCCTAAAATATATCCAACCACCCAAATTAATTTTGTTTTTCATTTTTCCTAGCCATACTGGAAATTAATTCAAAAAACATCTTTAGCTAAAAAAAATTTAAGAATTAGCAAACTAGAAGGGTGGAGCCTAGCCAGGCAGCAAGATGACCGCTCGATAGAGGGGCTCTGCCGGCAGAATTTACTATCCTGCAACATCCTGCCTCTTAGGCTCTGCTCCTGCAATCCACACGCAGTCCTTGTCTCCACTTACGGCATGGGGATACATTTTGTGTAAAGCGGATCGTCGGGATACTGGTATGGCCGGGAGAGTGCAGACTAAGCAAGCCCTGTCGGGCCGGGTGTGTGAGATGGCACGGCCATGCCTCCCATGCTCCCCCAAGAGAGGCTGATGCTGGCAGATTGTCGGCTGAGTGCAGATGCCCGTGAAACCCTTACCTGAAGCGGCTGGGGCACCTCGCTGCTCGTGGGAGGAGGAGCTTTGGAACCATATCCCCTGGCCAGTATCCTCAGGCGCAACATCTGGAGGGGAGGTGCTGAACAGGATGGGGGGCCCGATCGAGGTGGTGGTAGGTGAAGCCTCTGTGCAGCGGGTGGGCTAGGGGCCTGAAGCGGTCCCATCTGCATTAGATGTCTGCACCCACCCAATCCCACTACAAGGAGATACTGGTGTGCAGCTTCTATATTGCGGCAACATGCCCCTGCCCACCGGAATGAGTGAATGGGCCTAATGACTCTGCTCTGCCCATAAGCATGTGACTTTTTTTGCCTCATGCTGCTTTGCTGCCTGGCAGCCTAGCGGCCATGTGATCCTGATCTCCTGCCTGATCAGAGCCTGCTTGATTCCCCCTGCTCTCTCCCATCACACCAGGGGTGGTGCAGGTTCCTGGCTCTAGTGCCTGCTCAGGTTTGTGACTGCATCCTGCTGTGTGCTCAGGGTGGTGGGTGGCAGGGCCCAGCCCATTTGCTGCGATTAAGGGAGAGGTACGCCCCACTGCCATGCGCTACCCCCTGGACTTGAGCCAACATCTACCCTCACCTCCTCAGCCTGGGGTGCTGGCAGGACGTTAGTGGGGCCCTTCTACGTAATGCCACCTGGGCTGCCCGGCAACTGCGGAAGTGGTGCCCCAGAGAGTATAAGGGACTGTCGCGAAGCATCATTTCCTTAAGGGCTGCTAGGGTCTCCGGCACGCATGCCCCTCACCGCAGGCAGACATGGGCAAACATGATGCAAGACAATCTAAACTTACATTCGAAGGCAAGAGACAGACCCGCCAGGCGGACCTGGAGATAACGCAGGAGGCCACGTCCGTGCCCTCTTCTGAGGTTACCAACTATGACCTAAAGGCAATTTTGATTGCTGTGAAATCAAGTCTGTGGGCAATTGATGCTAAGCTAGACTCATGGCCAGTCACCAAGAACATGTTGATAAACCTGATGCACATCTGGACCACCTGAAAACACGAGTCTCTGATACAAATGATGCATGCTCTAAGACCAACAAACATCTTCTCCAGATTCATAAAGTCCTCGAGGTGATATAAGCTAAGAATGAAGATCTGGAGGTGCCATTGAGGTACAATAATCTCTGCATCATGAGTGTCCTGGAATCCACGGCTATTAATAAAATGGATGACTTAGTCAAAACTATGCTGCGAGATCTAATTGGCGAGGCCAGCACCGGGCACCACAGCTCGCCCAATAATCTCAAAACTCTTTAATTACAAGGACCAAGACAATGTCATCCGACTGTCCCACGAGGGCAGTGCAATATGAAAACAAAACAAACTATCTCATTCTACCCTTATTTCACTATCGTGGAGCCCTGCCTCGCTGCAGTAGAGGCCTTCTTTGATGCTACAAAGGTCTGCAATAGAGGCCCTCTTTGATGCTACAAAGGTGCGCCATTCATTTAATTGCCATTTCTGTTTGTTCTACTCAACCGCATTGGCCCAAGCCTGAAATTTGTGTGCCTTATCAAACTTTTGTATACTTCCCCAGCAGCCAGGCTGCATTTAAATGGAATGATATTGGACCTCTTCCCGATCTCTTGGGGCACCCTGCAAGGATGCCCCCTCTTCCCAATTTTATTTTACCATTGCGATGGAGCCTCTTGCGGCTCATCTGTGGCAGCACCACGCGCATTGGGGGCTCAATTTGACCAGGCGACAGTTTGTGAATTACATGTATGCTGACGACATTGCCCTCTATGTCTGAGAACCCCAAGTCAATTTGGACCCCATTATTCGGTAAGTTATTAGATTCGGTGGCCAGTCTGTTATACAGATAAACTGGGCCGTCTATCATCTTCCCCCTCACTGATACCACACAATGTTTTGACTCTGGATTGCCCTTGGAGTGGGCGACGGAGCATGTAAAATACCTCGGAATCTGGCTCAGCCATGATAGAGACGTGCTGTGGCGTGCTAACTATGGCAGGGTAATGTCTTGGCTGGAAGACAGAATTCCAGTGTGGAACTGCCTCCTTCTGTCACTGTCTCAATATCGCCCTATAGCCGGGGAACAGCCAAAAGTTGCATGAGAAATTCTAACATTATCATTAAGACAAGGGTGTTTAAGTGCACCAGATATGACGCTTTATGCACTATGTGCTCAGGCCTAATATTTAAAATGTTGGTTATACCCTACACGATTTCAGCTGCTGGTGATGGTTGAGGCAGATGCAGACTCCCCAGGACCCTTATCAACTAAGCTTTATCAAGCTTATAAAACTCCTTTGCGCGGAGACTGATACTGTGGGTAGCGTTTGTTGGGCGTGGGACGGCCTCCGCCGTCGTGCTCATCTACTCTGCCTTTATGCCCCCCTCCATTCCTTTAGCCCACAACCCAATGCTACCAGCCCTACAGTATGATGGTGCTAACACAAGAGCCCACTAGAGGAAAATATTCACCAATGGGGATCTGTATCCAGACGGACAATTCCTCCCAGTTCACGCTTGAGGAGACTCCACCCTCCACTATGCTAGACATACTCCTTTACCACCAGATCCGTGCCACATTCCCCATGCCCCACCCACACTACATGCCTTGAACACATATTGACAAATTCCACTCCTCGCAGACTAGTCACCAGTTTGTACGCCATCATGCAAGATAAGACACCCATTCGCCACCCCACGGCCTGGGTCAAATGAGTGAATGACATAGACCTCCCACATACGGACGAACAATGGACCTATTGGTGCGGATAAACTGCAGCCCTCTCTAATTATAAACTCAGACTTATTCATTTTAAGTATTTAGACAGGCTATATAGCACTCCCGAACAAATACGACGTATAGGCCTACTGGCGGAGGCACGCTGTGAGAGATGCTCAGCACCCCCGGCTTCCTTCCTTCATCTAGCCTGGGATTGCACTAAAAAAGCATATTTCTGGAGCGAGGTACACCTCGTCATTCACCAGATTACTGTTTACACCGGAGAGAAATGACTATATATTTAGAAATCGACATATTTTAGCATATTAGAAATGCAATTTAGAACATGTTTAAATACAAATGAAATGCATGACGTACAAATTGTGTGAACAACTTTAGTAAAACAAGTAAATAAAATCAAAATATATTGTAGAGTGACAAATGAAGACGTGAAAGATGTTATTAGAAATGCTTCATCTATAATTGCATGTTTTCAAAATTTGCACCACGCAACTATACTCTGGCCTGTGCAGCGGCTAGGCCTGAGGCTTTCTTTTCGAACTTTGCTCAAAGTAAAGTATTCTGTGCAACAGCCTAACATTTATGTCATCCTATAAATGTGCTGACTTTAATATGTTCATTTAGTTCCTCTCATCCCATGTTAGATCATTTTCACTAAGAATAATAGACTTTTTGAAACTATAAAGAACAAATGGTGATGCAAACTTATACATCTTCCTTCAAACTAACTGTATGTATGTTTTCATATTGGCTGACTAGCCTTTGTTTCTGAGATAAACTCATAGTGTGTCTTTAGCTCAGGTAAGAGGGTTCTCATGGGAACCTTCCTTCATGTAACAATTGTGTTAGAAAACAGAATCAATCCAGATGACAAGAGTGCAGACTGAGGAAATTGGAAGAAGATGCATCGTATGACTGACAACACCACCTAATGAACTGTTGTGATTGGACATCGAGTGAATGTGTCTTTGAAGATTGATACATGTACTAGAAAGTTATAATAACAAGTGTTCCTAGCTAGTTAGACACCACACTTCTACATTCCCTTTGCCCACCTGGTGGTCTTACTGATGGATTTCTACTCTGCCTGAGACTCTTCTTTATGGAGAGTTGATTTCCTTTCAGATTCCCATATAATTTGTGATTGCTGCTACTGCACAGATCGCCATTCTAAAACAGCTGTTACTGCAATTGTGGGGAACTCGGCTGAGTTTTCCAGAACTACTCTTCATGAGAAGTTTGTCCTTTATTTACCACTCTTCCAAATGAACTCTTCATGGATTTTTATGTAGAATAGGTCCCTTAGCTAGCTTAATGGGGTTCTCTATGGAACACATGTCTTGATTGCTGATTACTAATCTTTTTTTATTAGTCCTGTAAATTACTAAACTGAATAAAGATATTTGAGATTCTAACCTTATAGATAAAAAAAAGCCTTTAAAACTATCATAACCTCTCGTCATTGATTCATTGTAAATTCTAAAAGACAAATATGTTTTGATGACTTTATTCTGCAGGGAGCTCGAATTCTGAGCACAGTGGAAAAAGCCATCAACCTCTCTGGGGCATGGAGGATTCCCTATAGTGCCATTTGTAAGTGGGTGTATGTAAAAGTTTGATCCATTGAGGAGAGTCCTTAAGGGCTCCAGCACACCCTACTGCAAACTCCCCTATTTAGCTTAATGGGCTATGTCAAAGATGTACATCAGCGCCTCACGGCTGTGCTCCTACTACTTGCGAAGCGCCAAATTGCCATGCAATGGTGGGGAAAGCTTGCGCCTAAGGCTGTGGAATGGCTGTTAGATGCTGCCTATTGCCAAGAACAGCTGGCCTACTATTGGGAATTAATGCCACAGACTTCTCATCCAATAGACATCTGGGAGGCGTTTTAATGTACTTATGATCACAAGACTTTTCCCCATCCCGATCACAGAGGTAGGTAACTGCTGGCCACTGCTTGCTCGCCGAACACTGCTGCTGGAAACTCAACATAGTTAATATGATGTGTCTTGATACTGATTGTCGTTCTGTGTTTTCAATGTGGTCATGTGCTGGAGTGTGTTTCTGCATCACAGTTTGTTGTACTGGATAATGTCATAATAATATTGCCTCTATTCTGTTAACCTGATGCCATTCAAGTATATAGTCTTTGTATAGGTAATACTATTGGGAGGATGTAATGTCTTTACAATGTTTTTCAGCCTCCTCTCTCTCTCTCTATCTCCCTACAGTTCATGATTTCTCTCTCTTGTTGTTCTCCCATTAAATGCAAATAAAAACAATCAAACAAAAAGAATTAGCAAACTACAATTAGAGCTCAGAAAACTAACTGCACTAGGCTTTGTGCCTCCTTAATGTGTAGATAAATTCTATACATCAATTATAAAATATGCTTTTTTTGTCCAAAATGAAGAAATCTTGGTAACACTTTTAAATCACTTTGAAACCTGGGTTGGCAATCTAAACAGGTCAGATCGCAGAAGGAACCCATGTTTTCCAATAAAGTGGTTGAACTGCTACTCGACTGTTTAGAGGGTGGTGCAAAGATTAATAATTCCGTTGAGGGTTGGCATAACTCTTTTTACATTACAATAGGAAAATGTCACCCTAACCTGTATTATTTTCTGGAAATGTTGCCGCCATTATGTCTCTTTTTCCCATATTAAACCTTTAATTTAGCTTTTTCATTTTTCTAACTATGCATTATATTTAAAAAATAATTGTAATGTTTAATTATATTAGTGATATTAATACACAAGTAATAAAACTGATACACGAGTATTAATACACTTTCCCACCCATTACCCCTACATCCCTAATATCCTGCTCCTTAAAAAGGATTTTGTATATGTTTTTTTATGACCAATTTTTCTGTGTTTACAAGGCTAGAACTACATCCAAAGCAAAACAATTGTTAAGAGCAGAGCAAATCCAGGTTACAGCAATACATGAGACAGGTATTTCGAAAAGCAGTCCCCTATTAATGGTAATCCATATTAAGACCACCATTTCCAAGCTTTATCATGTTTATGAGAACAGCCATGTGCCTCATATATAGTTTTTTCCTGCTGTGCACACCAATCGACCGCCTTACACCACAGCTGGATCAAAGGGGATGTAGGGGCATATTATCAAGGGGGTTTATCTCCGCTTTTTTGGCTTTAAAAGCCAAGAAAGCGGAGATAAAATTATCTCCCTAATACCTAGCTGTCGCTAACACCAGTTTTGGACAGCTAGTAGGAGATAGCGACCATCTTGGGCCCCGCTTTGCATGTCAGTGAAATTTATCACTAATGACATGCAAAGTGGGCGTGCCAAGATGTTTGCGACTGGAAACAGTCGCTAACATCACTATCTCCTATTACCAACTTTTGGAGATATTCGCGCTAAGCGCGAATATCTCCAAAAGCTAACACCTGCCCCTGAGCAGTTCCTAGCCATGTTATCCAATGGTAGGTGGATAACATGGCTAAGAGCATTAGCTCGGTAATGCATGAATATCGCTGACTTTTCAGCGATATTCATGCATTTCGGATGATTTTTATCGCTTAGGAGATAAACCTTGATAATAGCAAGGCTCCTAAGCGATAAAAATCGCTGCAGCTCGGCGATAAAAATATTGCCGCTAAGCCAACATAGCGATAATTATCGCTAGTTGTTGGTAATATGCCCCTCAGGTTGCCTCCACAGGCAGGCAGCATCTCTTTTGGCCACCAGGCAGGCCTCCCTAATAAAGGTCATTTGGAAGCATGATCCCTCAGCTCCTCCCGCAGCCCCACTAGTGCCATTTGGGGACCTAGATCAATCGACCCCAGAACCGTTGAGATCTCCCATAGCACCCCTTTCCAGAAGGTTCTCAATGCCGAGCAGACCCATACCACATGATATAAGTCACAGATAAGTCACAGATAAAATGACAGGAGAATACCCATAAACCCAGGTGAGACCTGAGTGAATTTGGTCAGAAACAGCGCCTCAACAGGTATTAACTTCAGGACCAATTAGTAAAGCGCAACATCATTTACGAAAGAACCGAAACAGGGAGGCAACACCAGTTTAAAAAAAATGCAATCTGTATTTGATTCTTTGAATATCAAATGCATTAGTTATAACAGCACTATTACATTATATTCAGGTGTAATCCAGGAAATAGTGCACACAAAATGCTTATATGAAGGTGAACGGCGCAAGTGAGACAGGTGGAAAAGTGCAAAAAAGAGCAAAAGAGGTGCAAACTTCAAAGTGGATACATAACAAGGCCAATGAGGCCACAATTAATAAAGAACATGTTAAGAACCAAAAGACGCCAACAAGTATGCTGAGTAGTTGACGGAGTATAGACCTGTTCAAATTCAGGTCATTAGCTGGACAGGATTACACATTAAATTAGTCAGTGATGTAGATGAACAGGATAGCATTAATTTGAATGTAAATAAATCAATATTGTTGAGCCAATCTACCTGGGAGTACTTGGAGCTGTGCGTCAAGGGCTGCACCTGTGGACTAGTATGCACAGCAGTGCAACTGTATAGAATTCAATAATAATTGATCAGGACGTCCAATAAATTAGTCAATGTAGGGATGCAAGGCTACAGCCTTTGTTATGGAATATCGTGCGTTGGCTGTCAATTACAATTTGAAGAATATGTGTCAGCATTAGAGCTGTTCCAATTGGAAAATGCTCAGTAGTATTGATCCTGTACAGAAAGGCGTGCAGGTTGTTGCCCTGCATGCCTTACTCTTCAAGTTGTAATTGACAGGCAACACAAGATACTTCCTAACAGAGCTGTAGCCTTGCTACAATAGCTAGTGTGAAAAGTAATAAGGAGAGGAGATTGCTTGACATTTGCCTCTATGGATCGGGACGGAATTGGATAAAATGCTATTTACACGGACCTGAGCCGTGGTGTTGTTATACAAGAGATGCACCATTTTGCGGAATAGAGGTCCCAAGCCTGCTCACAGGAGAACCGCATAAAGGAAGGCCCATGAGACTGTGTTAGTCCACCAGAAGGAGGGCTTGGGTACTGTCTAGGACATGCCTGGGAGACAGCCAACTGCAAAAACGTATTTTGTATATTTTTAAATAAAATTGTTTTATAATTTTAATTATTTAAGTTATTTTAATAATGACTAGACAAGTATTAATAATACTCACGAATTAAAACGCTTCCCCGTCCATTACCCCTACATCATGCTCCTAAAAACAGTTTTGTAGATAACTTATATATATATATATATATATATATATATATATATGCGAAGAAACAACTTTTAAATCACAAAGTTGACTCGAGCCCAGGTCCTTGATAGCGTGTTATTTATTCACACACAGAGTGCCAAACAACACCCGACGCGTTTCGGTGCAGCCGCACCTTGGTCATATATATATATATATATATATATACGCACTGGAGTGTTTAAAAATGCATACATTAACTACACGCCCCATAATGCACTGTTGTAGTGTAGTTCCTATATCATGCTCCTAAAAAACTGTTTTGTATATAAGTTTTATATATATACGCACTGGAGTGTTTAAAATGCATAAATTAACTACACGCCCCATAATGCACTGTTGTAGTGTAGTTCCTATATTCCCCATAGGTATTCATGATTTGTAAATTTTGCAGACATTTAGAAGTCTGACATCATATTATTAACAGTCTCAAAGTCATAGGGAGGAGCCAAGATGGCGATCGGAATGGAAGCGTAGGCTCCCGGCTCCTCAAGCCTCCGAGCCCCGCACGGAAATCCTGTTCACAATCCTGTAATTGAACTGCAGCGGGGTGACGGTGAAAGCGCGCAGACATCGCTCGCGCGATCCCGAAGCCTCTGCCGGCCTTATAACTGGAGAAATCCACGAAATCGTTTTGCGGCCCCAGCGACCCTGGAGCCGGGACCTCGACCGCGAAACATGGCCGGGTGCTAACTTGTTAACAGCGGCCAGCTGGGCCTGGGTGGAGTCGGTCCGCCGTGACGAACAACTGCCGAGGAAAAATTTATTGCAGGAGTTCTGATTGCTACACGACGTGGCCGGAGGACATCCTCGAGGTGGGGGCTCGGTGGAAATACTGTTTAAACTGTGGAACGCTGAGGGTGAGCTGTGTCTGCTCTATCTCCGATTCGGCCCGGTTTTCGCGGGCCGCTCCCGAATTTGCTGCTAGTGCTGACTCGGAGAGGGGATGACCATTACCGGCGACCGCTCCTTGGATGTGTGTTTTAAAGCCCCTCGAGAGTCGAATTGTAGTCTATCCGAGCCGGCCTCGTCCCTGCCCTACCTTCACTCTCCCTACACGGTGGAAACGCTTGATGGCTGCCTGAACGAGATGCAGTACATTAACCTGCCTATTGAAGCGCAGTGTGACGGGGAGTGCGAGTTACTGAGTAGTGCTGTGATGGTGGACATACAGCCTACGCTGTCTTGCGGTGACATTCTTGCTACTCTTGGTGACTTACAGTCCGTTTGGAAGGATGGTTCCCGAGCGTTGGGAAGAAAGCTTGACGATATCACGCTCACACTGGGGCAATTGCGGTCGGATGGCCCCCAGGTGCGCGAGGATTCGCCCTTCACTGTCTTTGAGGGGGGTACTATGGTTGCGCATGGCTACGGAGGAGAACGGAAGATCCCGGACTGTGTTGGTACCTGTGAACAGATGTCCGTATGCCTCTACTATACTGAAGGATTCCTTTCTCAGCAGAGGATGGTGGCCTCGTCCATCGTATCGCCACTGATGGCCCAGACACTGTTTCAGCAACTGCTGGCTCCAGTGATTGCTTCTTCTTCCCTTGCCCTTGTACTCTTGCTATGGAAT
Source organism: Lissotriton vulgaris (assembly GCF_964263255.1). Lineage (NCBI taxonomy): Eukaryota > Metazoa > Chordata > Amphibia > Caudata > Salamandridae > Lissotriton > Lissotriton vulgaris. The sequence continues at coordinate 977,671,451 of NC_141689.1, forward strand.
ACGTGTCATGGGATGGAACTGGGGGTGATGGTTGTAAGTGAAGATGACTCTGTCGGTGGTCGGCGACGTCCATTTTGTATTTGCATGTTGCTTTTCTACCTTGTGTGAACATTCTGCTCTCCTATGTTGGCTGAGACGGGATTTACTTGGCGGGCATGCCTCGGGGGACTTACAAGATCAGGCCAAGGCTAGGTGGTTTTCTCCACCGGATGACATCTGTTTGGCTGGCGGAGGAGCGGGTTGGCGTATTCCTATGACACACTTATTTGCGCAGTATTTGATAATTCTCCCCATTGCTTATCGTATTACTTGATTACTGTGGTTGACTGTTGCTTTAGGGGTGGAGAATAATTTCATGGCAGGGGGGACCGGGAGCCTGTGTGCATGGATGGCCTTTCTCCAGTTTTATATAACTTTTTCTTTCTTTCTCTTCTTTCTCTTTTCTGTATCTATATTTCGGGTACTCGTTTTCTGGGCGACAGGCACACTGCTAGAGGGGGGTAGGCCGTAGCCTCTGCATGCGTGCAGGGTGGGGAGATAGGGGGGGGTTTGTTTTGTCCTTTTTTAGTTTCTATTGGCCTTTATTTCCTCTCTCTTCTTTTCTTAGTTCTTCTTATCTTTCTTCCTCCTTATTTTGGGTCTGTAGGGAGGCTAGGTGTTGTGCCGCTTGCCGTTTCTATTTTTTGGTATCCGCGTTCACATTCTTGAGGTTATTTTATGTTTATGGGGTGGGTAATGCCTGGTACGAAATTTGAATGTATACTCCTTTATCCTGATCAGTGTAGTTTTGTGCCGCTCTTCCGATTATGATTCTCTGCTATGTTGACATCCTGCTGTATGCATTGCCCACTCTGTGTCTTCGATGGACTATATGGTCTGGGATCCCTCTTGCTTTATATTTTAAAAATGAACCTTATTTACTCCTGCACTCGGTGGTCGCGTCCAACTTAAGTGATATTTGAAATGCTTGCTATTCTTCATCTTTGGGGACTGCTGAGCTGTCTTAAGGTTGCTTTATGTGCTATGACCTGATTTCGAGGCCGGCCAGATTGGTTGTGGGCCCGTAACTGTATACTACTGTTGCACAATAAAGGTTTTTAAAAAAAAAAACAGTCTCAAAGTCCCAATCATCAGAAAATGTGCTGGGTGAAACAAAATCACTCAAGGAAACCTTAACACCTTGGCTGCTTGGCAGATTTTTCCCCTGTGCTGGAACTCAATGTAAATGGGTGTGGTCATGACGAGCTCAGCTCGTCATGAGCACCCTAGAGGTATACCTCATGACGAGCTCAGCTCGTCATGAGCACCGAAGGGGTTACATTGGTGTAGAATCTTCAACAGCTCCACCGGACCAAGAATGCCATATTCAGTTCTGTTCCAAGCTATACCACCTGGTATAGGAATGGCTGTGATGTTTACTGCTTACAAGTCTCTTTGTTCACGATGGGATGATTTGTTTGGTTTGAGGAGTAAGTTGATGTTCTTTCTTACTGTGTCTTTTGTACTATATTTTCCATTGATCAGCATTCCCAAGGTAAATACCAGAGTCAACCAAAGTAGAAGGAAAAGTACACCTAAGACAATCCATACTTCAATCCATGGTGAAACCAGATATATTGTTTCCAGTTGTTGCAATAGATCTGTTATCTGTTTTTTTTAAAGACTTTTCAGCTGGCGACATTTCAGGTTCACTTGGTTCCGCAGAGAACGTATCAAAGTTAATGAGGTAGCCAGAAGCAGTTCTGTCAATTGTAGGGATTGCTTCCGGATTTGATGAAATCGCTGGAATCACTGGATCACTTGTCATATTAGTATACTCAGATGCTATATCATTGTAGACAGGTGTTTCTTGACAAACTGTTATTTGGGTCTCAAGAGGCACAAGTTCCATGGCTTTGTTACATAGTCCTTTATTCTGTGCTGCAGAGTCTTCAAATGTTATCAGTCTCTCAGTCTGAACCTCTTGGATTGTAGCCAGATTTGGGCATCTGCTACATCTTTGGAGTCCACTTGGCCTACTACTTATGATCGGCCACATGATGTGGTTTTACCAGGTAGATGGATACAAACCTGTTCTTCCATATTCCAGCAAGGGGCGGCAGCAGTACTGTTCTTGATCCGTGAATTGCTAAAACAGGTTCTGGTTGTCTGTATGAAGGCCCAAATTCCTTCTTATCTGCGATATTTTCTCTGACTAGATCCCCAATCTTTGGAATCCAGGCAGGCCTTGCTGGGATGGGTGTTTTTTCTTCTGTGGTCATTGGCTTCAGGAATACGTTGCTTTGACTTTTTCTTGTTTCATTTAAGTCCTGCAAAGCAGCCAAACGGTCCTTGATATCAAAAGGTTTTTGTTCTACCACTGAAGTATGACGATCGAGGTCCTGGACAATCATTCTAGTTCCAAAAAGGATTTAGTATGGAGTGATTCCCCCTAGAGAACTTCTTGGCAGATTGTTAAGACTACGTTGGACACTTATTAGATGTTTTACCCTCCCATCACCCGAACCTAGTACCCTGGCTGTTATAGATTGCTTTATGTCCCGCTTTTCCTCTCCACAACCGAATATACCTCAGGATGGAATGGACTTGAATACCGCAATGCAGTGCCCAAATTGGCCATGGCGTCCTTGTAAGCTTTTGAGCTAAACGCAGGACCCTGGTCAGAATGTAGCGTGCTGACTGCGTATGTGCCCATAAAGACTTGCAAATCTTTTATAACAGTTCAGGCATCAGCCGAGCGCTGGGGCCACACCCAAATGAATCTCGTCTTAATATTTGTGGGAACGCATTTGTCCATAGGGACATCTGTGTGTAGATAGTCTAATGCTGTCTAACAATTATGTCTGTACTTGGCTGGCTACACTGCTATCAGGTATCTGGTGGCGTTCTATGCTGCGATCTCTGTTGCAATCATGGCAATTAATTGCAAATTCGAAAATGTGACAATTCACCCCTGGCCACCAATACGTCTCTTTTAATTCTAGTATAGATTTAGAGATCTCCTGATGCATCAGACCCTCTCCCAAATGTGCTTCGTGTATCAAAGCTACTCTACGTTTCCTGTTTGGAATTAGTCTATCCCCCACTCCAGGGATTCCAGCAAAAGGAACGGAGTTTGCATCAATTATGTATGAATATTTGAGAGAATAGTTTAAAGGTAACGCTGCACCACTGCCTTTGCTTGTCGCATTGACAGCTAGCATTATTTTGCCATATATTTTCGTTTTTGAACGAGTGATTGCAGCTACGGAAGCCGTTTGCACAGCTGCCTTCGCTGCTTCATCAGCCAATGAATTCCCTGCAACGTGAACGCCATCACGTTGATGACTCAGTGTATGAATCATGTGAGCTTTTTGCAGTTCTTTTCGTAACTGAACTACCTGTTCCCAAAGCAATTTATGCTTGATTGTGCCACCTTTTGCATCTTTGAAACCATTTTCAATCCAGTTCTGCAAGTATTCGTTATAAGATTGAACGCAATAATATGAATTGCACACTATAAGTGTGGGGAGTTAGCGATCTGTATTTTCGAGCGCCATCTTGAAAGCTTGTAGTTCAGCTCGCTGAGCTGTACAATCTCCAAGAGATTGTGTTTTTGTGACCATAGGTCGGAATTTACCATCGTGCCAGTGACCTTTAACAATCGCACATGCAGCACTATAAGCTTGTTTACCCCCAATTGCGGGTTGTGCTGATCCGTCTGTGTAAATTACACATCCGTACTGTTCTAGAGGCAGAATCTCAATAGGCAGTGGACATTCTTGTTCGTATTGTAGAAATTCTTGTGTTTTCAAATAGGGATCAAAAAAGTATTCAACGTTTGTGGCAGCAAGAGAATTAACCCATTGTATCCATCTCGGATGTAAAGCTTTTGCATTTGGAATGCTCGCTTTTGTTACTGCTTCTAAAGCAGGTACAGGAGTAACAACCATTATGCTTTTTCCCTCTGTGAGGGCTCTCTCTTTTGCTACTGCAGTTTGAACCGCTGCCAGAATTTTTTCTGTAGAAGTGAATTTCATTTCTGCTTGTGTGTACAAGTGTGATTTATAAGCAATTGGTACTTTTTCCCATTCATTAAAGGTTAAGTACGTGAATCTTCCTGGAATGAGTCGGATTGCTAAGTTGCGTATATTTACGCGTATTTGTAAATGTGTGGTTGCTAACATGTCTGTTTGCACTGAACGCAAAATTTCTGTGTGTTTTTGAGTCCAAATAATTTGCTTGAAATCCGGTTTGATTAATTCGTAGAAAGGTTTAACCCTTTCTACGTAATTTAGAATGTAAGTTCTTTCGAAATTTAGGAAACCTAAAATTGACTGTAAGTTTTTCAGCATTTTTGGAAGTTGGAGCAGCGCAAATTTCTCTAGAAAGTTTGCTGCCAGGCTTTTGCCTTCACTCGATAATTCATATCCTGTACACACAAACTTAAGCAGGCCACCATGAAAGACTATTTTGCTAAAAAAATTAACTCTGCAGACAATTCTGCCAAAACCCTATATCAAATTGTGAAGGACTTCACTAAACCGACAGCTCTTACTTGCCCTACAAAATCCAGACAAGATCTCTGCGATGGCCTTTCTGACTTTTTCCACAAAAAAATTATCGATATTTTCTCCTTCTTTAATCATATTGAGGGGTCTTGTGAGGGGAGTCCCTCACAGGACTCTACCCACTCCAATGATAAGATGTTCTGTGCCTTCAAAGCAATCTCACTGGACACTGCCCTACTGAAAATTCAGAGGCGCAAATCAGGTGCACCTCTAGACCCGGTTCCCGCCCAGGTGTTCACTACCCTGGCACCAGTTATCATCTCCCCTCTAATTTCAATCTGGAATTCCTCCTTATCATCTGGCCAATTTCCTATAGTATGGAAGCAGGCCATGCTGATCCCCATTCTAAAAAAGGCAGAGGCTGATCCATCAGCATATAGTAACTATCGGCCGATATCTCTCCTCCCCAAACCAGCCACGGTATTGGTAAAAGTCGTGCAAGAACAGCTGGCCGTCTATTTGGAGTCTAGAAATCTCCTCCATGATTCGCAATCCGGATTCAGATCCGGGTACAGTAAGGAGACAGCTCTACTAGAGGTTACTGAGACAATTAGGGAGAGCGTGGACAGAGGCGAGGTAGCTATGCTGGTGCTCGTCGATCTGTCCGCGGCTTTCGACACCGTCTCTCATTCCATCCTGATGGATAGACTCCACAATATAGGGATACGAGACACTCACTTGGGCCTGGATAAAATCATTCTTAACAGATAGAATGCAACCGGTTTGGTGTCGGCCCTATCTGTCAAAAGATAAGAAAAGCCTTAGTTGCGGAATCCCTCAGGGGTCGGCACTTAGCCCCATTTTCTTTCATGTTTATCTTTCACCACTGGCGAGGGTTGTAGAGACCTATGGAGTCAGAGTGGTCTCTTACGCTGATGAAACACAGCTAATGTTCTCATTTAGAGACCACTCTGACAGCGGACTATCACATTTTAAAGATTGGCTCTCTAACATTGTATCGTGGATGACCTATAATACCCTGAAGTTGAACACTGATAAAATCGAGGTGCTGTTCTTCAACCAAAAATCCCCATTGCTACCATCTATGTGGTGGCCGTCCGAGCTGAACCCTCCCCATCTCCCGTTAAATCTGCTCGGAATCTGTTTTTTTTAATTGACAACGAATTGTCATGTAAAGCCCAAATCCATAAAGTCACCTCTGCCTGCTTTGGCAAATTGTGCATGATTAAAAAGATCTTCCCCTACTTGCCCATGGATTCAAAGAGGACTATCGTACATGCCCTCATTACCTCCCATCTGGACTATTCTAATAGCTTATACATGGGAGCTCCAGCTTACCTTTTACATCGGTTGCAGATTGTTTAGAATGCTGCTGCCAGGCTGATATGTAACATTCTCTATCGCCATTCTATCACCCCTCACTTGAAGAACCTTCACTGGCTCCCGATATCTTCTTGCATTCAGTTTAAAGCCCTGGTCCTGTCTTTCAGGCCTCTGAATGAGAAGGGACCAGGATAACTCAGACGTAGGCTGAAGCTAGTCCACTCATCTCGAACTCTCAGATCCAACCACCTCCGTCTCCTGCTCCTCCTGCTTCCATCGCTCAAGAAAAGGAGGTAGAGCTTTTGCAGTGGTCATGGCAAAGCTATGGAACTCCCTTCCATTAAACCTTCGACTGATCGAATCGGAATCTCATTTCAGGCGCAGCTTGAAGACATGGCTGTTCTCCAGTTACTAGCTTTCCTATGGTCCCTACCGCTGCTTCCTCAGCGCCGGGACACCACCGTTGGGGGTAGCCGCGCGCTCAACAAATTTCATAAATAAATAATAAATAATAGAAACAGGACTTTGAGGTGGGCAATTCGTGATTTTATAAAATTGAATTTGTACCCTTCAGATGGGAAGCCAAGTATTATGGTGTTCAAGTGCCTTTCCAAGTCATCGTCTGTTAAGAAGATGTCATCGATATACGATAAAGCTTCATCATCATACGTTTGTAGTAACTCTGTTACTCTGGCTGAAAAATAACCCTGGACTATTCTTGAATCCCTCGGGAAGACGACAGATTTGACTTTGTGTCCCCATGATTGAGAAAGTGGTCAAAATATCTACTTTCTGGTGCAATATTTTGACAGAAAAAAACATTAGAAATATCTAATGTTGTTTTATACTTTTTACGCACAATGTTATGCATTAGTGCTGCACTGTGTGCATTTTGTACTGCAAATGTTTTGCAACAAGAGTTTAGATGTCTGTAATCCAAAACTAGACGATATGTATTGTCTGGTTTGGATACAGGAAACAAAGGATTGTTCATTGACGAGGTGCATGTTTCAATCAACCCTTGGTTTGCTTTACTGGGTACTGCCTTTGTGCAGTTGGTTGAGTTTTTAACTGGATTTTATGTTGAGGAGTGATGGAGCGAGCTTCAGAAATATTTTTATTGTGGCTCGTAACTTGAATTAACATATTAATGAGTTATTGCATGGTTTGTTGTATTATTCAACCTACATTAAAGTTTTACATTACAATACATGAGGAACTAATATTAATGTGCTCATGTTGCATTTGCAAGTCTGTTTTGTAACACATAACTAATATTGTTTTGTTAGTTCTATGGTCTTTGTCAACATTAATGCGGCTGATTAAATAATGGCATGTGCTTTTATTATGTGTGCTTATGTGTTTGTCTATGTTGTGTCTGTTTATCCATGTTGTGTTTGTCTATTTTTTTACTCTTTCAGATATATGAGGAATCCAGCTGGACTCTATGAAGAATGGTAGATATTAAATGTGCTGCTTTATTTGTGTGCTTCTGCTAGGTGACTTATACTAATGGGTTAACATTAGCTATGTAGGTTGGAAACAGAATGACTTTCATTACCTGAATTAATTATTGTTTTGTGTTTGTTTAAATAATAGTTTTCTGAAAAAGTGACGCGAGCTAAAAGTGGCGCAGTGACGCCAGCAAAAGTGGCGCAGAAAATTGACGCTTACTGAAAAGAGGCCTACTGATGAAAATCCATATGAGAAAAACTTATTTTGAAAAGGATGAGAAGCCTATGAACTTTTATTGTGAAAAGGTTTGAAAAGAACTGCAAAAGGCACTCTGTGGAGAGGTTTGCTAATGTGCCACAAGAAGCTCAGAACGGACAGGCTCAAGGCCAGGATGTGAGTCGCGGCATTTTTGTGCACTACATGAACAATCTTTGCTACAGAATGTAGCAGCCTAAGGAAGTGCTGCCAGGACTCTGTGCATGAACAATGGCTTTGTGTAAAAGCCTGGACTTGAGGTGGAAGATGACACAGTTTACTGTGGCGTGAGGTGGTTCAGCCAATGGGGAGCCAGAATTCAGCCGATGGTATGTGAAATTAGTTAGTTTAGCCATAGTTTTAGGATATAAGAATAGGCCCTAGGAGTAGATTTTTGGCTTACGCTTCTTGATTCCAGAGGGACGTGTTCTGCTGTCCGATGAATACACGTAAGGAAAGCTGACTTTAAAAGACTTTGTTTTCAGGCGATGAGGGTAGAGACAGAGAGTTAGTTAGGGTTTGGAAATGCTCTTTTTCAATTATTTCTGCTAATGAATAATATTTTCTTGAATTAAGCTGAATAAAATAAATGCTGAATAAAATTTTCTTATGACTTTTAAAAATGCTTGCTTAATAAAGTTCCAAAACCTAAGTTTTCTTGAATATGTTTGAATAAACTTTTAAAATGACAAGCTGGTCTTGTTTATTGTAGATAGTTTAAACAACATATCAGATCCATTCGCCTCATGATTCAGCTGCTCTGTTATTTTATGGGCCTGGTATTGATTGGTAAGTTTGGTGGTAGATAGTGACATCATTTATGCAGAATTTTAGTAGGAGCGCTGGATCAGTTTTTGGTAGCATTCGTACGGTTATATGTTGTTTTTGACATACATGCTACATACATGATACATATATGTTGGTATATACATAGGATCAATGTTTAACATATGTTGAGTTTTTGATTTTGTCAGATTGTTGTATGTAGTTTTAAGGGTTTTTCCAGCAGTGTGAAAAATTCCTGGTTTGCCATGGCAAGAGTAGTGTGACTAGAAGAGTTACACAGTGCATTTGTTCTGCTTCAAAATTGTGGTATAGAATATATCACGTGTTGTGGACGTACAACACAAGTTTAGGGACATTAGATTGACTGGTTAAATATATAGTGAGGATTGCCTATGAAATCGTAGCATTAAGCATAGAGACTTGTTGCCTCGTTTTAAAACTTTTTGTGAAAAGAGTAGTAGGATTTATCCAAGTTTGAGAGAAGGATGAGATAGCGTCGTCTATTCTTATTAAAGTTGGATGATTTCTGTGGTTGGTTCATGTCCTGCCAAGAATTCGTGTGTGTATGATTAGGGTTTTCTTGTGTGAAAGTGCGTGAATGTTTTGTAATAACACGATTGGTTATTATCTGTTAGAAGGGTAGGGTAAGAATTGCTCTAATGGTGATTGAGACTATTCTGTGAGAATAGCGCCGTCTATTCCATGCTGAGAATACTTGAATGAATGTGTTAAACTATCTCTTTGTTTAGAGAAGCAGGCAAATGGTTTGTTTTATGTAGTTATTAATTGCGTTTAAAAAGTAATTGGAAAGCGTTTTTGGAGCCTACAGGGTAAAGAATGCGCTATTTTAAAGTATTGTAAAGTGCTCCGCGCTATTTAAATCCATTAAAAAGCATTGCGCGCTATTTAAAACAATTCAAAAGTGTCCGGATCGACAATATTGTGAAGGAGGGGCTATTTTTAGGATCGAGAGCGTGTGGGGAGAGCCTGAAGCTGCAGCGGCTGTGTGCCTCATAGCAGCTGAGCTCTGATTGGCTGAAGCGTCCGGCTTGTCATAGTAAAGCTGTGCTCTGATTGGTTAAGACGCCTGAAGAATCACAACAAAGCAGTGCTGTGAATTACGGGGAGATTTATATTGATTTAAGGTGGTCGCGCAATGATTGGTTGATGCGCGCCACCACAGTCATCCAAATTGTTTATAAAATTAAATGTCCCCGTTTAAAAAAATTTTTTATTTGAAAGCAAATCACGCAAATAAATAATGTGTGTGTCACAGCTAAATGAATTCTTTCTATTTTGAAAGTGTGCCCGATTTGGTTCCTTCCTTCGCTTTAGCCGTGTGTGTCACAAATAAAGTGTGATAACGGCCGGCGAATATTGTTCCCAACGCATCTTGTAAGGGAGGGGCTGTTTGCCGAGTGAAGAGTGAGTGGGAGAAGCTAGAGGCCGCAGCGGCTGTCTACGTCACAGCCGCCGCGCTGCCATTGGTGGAAACGCCGTCGCGTCATACCCAGAACCGCGCTCTGATTGGGCGAGGCTCCGGAGTGACTTTGCTCTCATTGGGCAAGGCGCGCACTGATTGACTAAGTGCCGCAGTGTCACGGGAAGAGCCACGACCTGATTGGTCAAGGCTTCGTGTTGTTATTGTACTTCTTTGTCTTTTTAAAGAATAATGGGCACTGACTCTGTAGCGATAGTAGAATGTGCACGCTACACTGTTGCTGAGTTTTTTTCTAATTAATAAAAGCTTGGTTGAGGTTTGTTTGTACACGGAAGAGAAGAGCTGTGCCCTAATTGGCTAAAGACGCCGCAGCGTCATAGAGAAGTCGCGACCGGATTGGTTAAAGCTTCGTGACGCGACCGGATTGGTTGAGGTTTCGAGGTATCAATACTGATTGAGAAAACACGAGCAGAGTTTTGTCAACATCTCGGTTTGCAGAATTAAAGCGCTGTGATCGCGCTAGTGTCTGCTGATGTTTGTGGGGGCATTGAAAGGCTGAGGAGGCATAAGGCTACAGATAATAAAATGAGTGTTGGTGGGCAGCTAAGCCAAGTGCAGTAGTGGTGAGGTGGAGGAAGGCAGATTTTCAAGCTGCAAATTAATTAATTGATCAGCAAAAGGTTGGAAGGCCAATTAAATTAACGCATTTACTTATTGTAATTATTTTGATTATTTTTAAACATGGATAAAAATTATCAAAAGAAGAAGAAAACGTTTTTCTGCTATCAGAAAATGAAAAGTGTATTTAAAAAGGTTAAAAAGGTTGTTGAAATAATTTTAGATGAAGAATCGACTCCCAAATCAGCGAATGTAAATAATAAACCTGTCAGAGAAGAATTAATTGATCATTGTAAAAATTATGTTGTAAATACAGATAAGGACAGAAATTCAAGCAGATCCCCAGAACAGATTAATGTGACGCCAAGAAAGCAGATTAATGTAAAGCCAAGAGTCCCGGTTCAGATTCATGGAGTCCCAGCCCAGACCCCTTCTCAAGGCGTCACAACAGAAAGGTGTGATGAGATGCCTAGTACTTCTGGAATTAATATTCCTGGTTATGTAAATTCTACAAATGATTTAATTAAGCAGTTAACGTCAGACATGGAAGCAGTGACAGTTCCTGTGACAATTGAACCTGTTCCCCCAGTGCTTAGAAAAGATGAAACTAGTCCCACAGTTTTAACGGTCCCATTGAATTCTAAAATTCAAAAGTTTGCTGAAAAACATTATTCTAATGTACCTGAAAATGAGCTAATAATGATTCCAACTCAGCAAGAGAGAGTGATGACTCTACTTTCACCTAGTGAAAACTCTAACGTTGACCTGATTGACCTGACACAGCCTGGTGAGTACAAAATACTGAATAATACAATCAGTACAGACAGATTAAAAAGATTACAGGATGTTGAGGACATGGAAAGCTTGAAAAATACAGGTAGGATTGCCCCTGCCCATATAAAAGATTTAATTTGGACTTTGAGAAAAACGGGTAGTCTGAAAAAATGGAAAACAAAATGGACGAAGAAAAAGGAGAAGGAAAAGGCGACTTTAGCTTTTGTAGGAGAGTGTAAAAATCCACAGATGCAGAATGAGATAAATCAGCAGCAACAGCTACTGAATGAACAGCTACAAATACAGCGACAGGAGGTGGTTCAGCAGAATGAGATACCTCCACCGCCATTTCCAAATCATGTTAATGAGCAGAAATACAATACAGATACAGGATTCAGTGGAGATCAGGAAAACAGACCAAATCCAGTTAAAATTGCAAACAAGCAGGGAAACTCATTTCCTAATGTTCCACAGTACAAGATGAAGTCAGAAACAATTGAAGGAGTTATTCCTGTTATTGAAAATTCGTTAAGCAGGGTGTCCTAAAAGAGATTGAGAACAGTCTTTGTAACTCACCAGATATGGGTATTAGAAAGCCAGATGAAACGTACAGAATAGTACAGGACCTGAGAAAGGTTAACGAGATAGTTATCCCTTGCTGTCCTATTGTGCCCAAACCAGTAGAGATCCTTTGTCAGATACCACATGATGCTGAGTGGTATTGGGTCCCAATGCACCCAAAGAGTCAAAGAATTTTTGCTTTCAGGTTCCTAGAGAGAATTCCCAGACAGGTAACTATTGAGAGAATTAAAATGATTCAGGCAATGGAATCCCGTTACGTTACGTTACGTTAAAATTATTTGTATCGCGCACTATCACCAACGGTTTCTTGGCGCTCGTTGACAGGTGCAATGATCCAGGCAGGAAGGGTTTAGTCATATGCGGATTGGAAGAGCAGGGTTTTTAATAGTCTGCGAAAGCAGTCGTACTTTGGGCAGAGACGGAGTGAGGGTGGCAGGGAGTTCCAAGTGCAGGGGGCCTGGACAGAAAAGCTCAAACCACCGTGTTTTTTCCTTTTGAATTTGGGGACCTCAAGGAGATTAAGTGATGCTGAGCGGAGGACTCTAGGGGGGATATGGCGAGTCAAGACGGAAGAGATGAATGCAGGGGCAGCATCTGAGAGGGCCTTGAAGGTTGAACATGCCAGTTTGAAGGTACACCGTTTGGAAATAGGGAGCCAATGTAGACTACGGAGGAGGGGAGTGACGTGTTAGAGTTTGGGCTGGCGGAAAATCAGGCGGGCGGCTTGATTCTGCACCAGCTGTAGTCGGTGAAGGTGGCATGCAGGGATTCCCGCGTACAGCACGTTGGCATAGTCGAGCCTGGAGGTGATGAGCGCAATGATAACTTGAATCAGGGCTTCTTTGGTGAGAAACCTACTGATGTTGCGAATCCGCCTGAGGTAGAAGAAACAGGCTGAGGTGACCGCGTTGATATGCGGTCTCATTGAAAGATCTTCAGAAATGATCACCCCCAGGCTTTTGACTGAACTCACAGGAGTGGGTGCTGTCCCCAGGGATGTTGGCCAGAAGGTGGAATTCCATGGATGATTGGGGCCTCCTACCAGAACAAGTTCAGTTTTGGTGGGGTTCAGCTTTAAGTGGCTGTGGTACATCCACTCTGCTATGGTCAACATAGTGGACTGGAAATTAAGACGGGAAGAAGCAAGTGAATCAATGGGGAAAATTAACTGAAGGTCATCCGCGTAATTGAAGATTGTGACCAGGGGGTTGCGAAGGGAGGCTAAGAGGGGTTGGAGATACAAATTAAATAGAAGAGGGGATAGTGCAGAGCCCTGTGGGACACCACAGGAAAGGGATGTGTAGGGTGCGGAAAAAGTAGAAAGATGGACAGACTGTGATCTCTGGTGAAGGAAAGATCTGAGCCAGTCAAGGGCCACTCCCTGAATGCCGGCATTGTGGACACGGTCGATCAGGATGGTGTGATCGACCGTGTCGAATGCCGCCGAGAGATCTAAAAGGACAAGGGCCTGGGAGATGTTTTTGTCAGCGCCCTTCCTGAGAGTGTCCATGACTGCTACTATGACCGCCTCGGTGGAGTGGAGGGGTCTGAAACCCACTTGTTGAGGGTCCAAGAAGGAGGATTTCTCGATGAAAGAGCTCAGGCAGCGGGTGACGTAGGTCTCCAGAATTTTTCCTAGGTAGGGGAGGAGAGAGATGGGTCTGTAGTTGCTGAGTATAGTGGGATCTGCATTGGGTTTCTTTAGGATAGGTAAGACGGCCGCTTGTTTGAAGGAGAGAGGGACCTCCGCGGTAGCAAGAGAGCTGTTGAGTAGTGCTAGAGGGGGGCCTGGACAAGCGAGGAAGGCTTCTCTCAGAATCTGCGGGGGGCAGCAGTCATTGGGGGATCCCGAGCTGACTTTGTGAAGGAGTGCGGCGAATTCTTGTAGGGAGATAGGAGGGAACTCCGTCAGGATACTGATATTCCTGGGGGGAAGAGGAGGAGGAATAGGAGATGCCGGAGTCGGGATGTTGTTTTTTATTGTTGTAATTTTCTCTATGAAGTAGGAGTTTAGCGAGTCACAGAGGGATTGAGTCGGCTGGGATTGGGGGGTGACCCTGTCCGGCAAGGAGAGCTCGTTAACAATTCCCCAATTCCCCAAAGACACAAAAACAGGTAAGAATGTTCCTAGGCATGGTTGGTTACTGTTGCCAATGGATTAGTGGTTTCTCAGTAATTATGAGGCCATTGCAAAGACTGACAAAAGCAGATATAAGAATCCGAATTGTCCTGACAGAAATTAGCTCGAAGCCATTGAGCAATTTAAAAAGAGTTTGTGTGAAGCTCCTGTTCTGGGCATGCCAGACTTCAACAAAGAAATTGAGCTTCTTGACAAAATAGCAGTGATAAAATGTGCTGCAAATGGAGAGAAAAATAATTATGTCTCAAAAGGCAATGAGCACGCAGGTACCATTGTTAAGTTCTGTGCTCAGGAGTGGGTTGCAATCAATGGGGAAAAATTCAATGAACATGTTTCAAGCATCCTCATACTAATCTTTGCAATTCAGACACGGCAAGAATTAAAACAATTACAAGATGAGGCACATGATGAGGAGAAAAACACATGGCTCAAAGAAGGTTTCAGACAGCAAGAGGAAGATGAAATTTGGGGTTACAAAGATGACAGACCTGTTATGCCCAATTGCATGATTGCTGACATGGCACGGATGTACTATGGTCCAATTGAGAGTTTGGGAACCATAGTCCTGGAGGGTGGTTCATTTACAAATATTCAAATAGATCTCTTTGAAATGCCCCAACATAACAAATTGAGATATGTCCTGGTAATCATTTGTTTATTTTCAAAATGGGTAAAAGCTTTTCCAACAAGAAAAAATGATACATTTTCTGTATTCCATCAGTTGGGAACAGATGTGGAAAAGGAGCAGGCTCATGATCTATTGCCAGGAGACTTGGTCAGGACAAAGGTTCATCGGAGGAAGAACTGTTTAGTACCCAGGTGGCAGAAAGCAAGGCAAGTGATTTCAGTCACAACAAATGTTGTGAAGTGCAGGGGTCTGAAAAGGTGGGTGCATGCAAATCATACCCTTTGTGTACCTGCACCTGATAACCCTGATGAAGATAGTGAAGACACTGCAACTGATTCAGACTCTGAAGAAGAAATTTCTGAAGAAAATCCAGATCTTGAAGATCGACAAGGTGGTTGACATCTGGATGATGATGTCAATGTGAATGAAACATTGAATGAAGAAGATCTAGAGATTGTGATTCTAGATTCAGAAAATGATGAAAATCTGATAGAAAAAGAATCTCAAGAAAAAGAAGAAGATTCAGAGGCAGAAGACTCTGAGCAAGACAGAAATGTAATCCAGGAGAGTATTGAAAGGCAAAGAAGTAGCTCTGTGTGCAGGAACAAGAATTCTGAAACTGGGAAGCTAAAGGTGATCCCTGAAGAAGAAGAGGAAGAATTACCAAGTACCAGCTGTAAAGATGATGTTCCTAATGGAGTGAAGCTGCAGAGTAAAGAAGTTCCTAGGTATGGATTTGAAGTCTCAGAAACAGATACAGATGGGAGTAATGAAGAGTCTGAGATAAGAAAATTCAGAAAAAGGGCTTGGAAAGCTGAATATAAAGAAAACAAGCCTAAGAAGAAACTCCTGAGAAAAGGTGATGTCTGGCCTAAAGATTTGAAGTTCAAATTCATGAATAAATTGAAAAAACAAGTTAATGAAGTGTCAAGTCAGAAGAGTGATTCAGACAAAAAAGAGCAAGCTGGAGAGAAAATTGAAATGATTACCAGGAAAAGCAAAAGACCATTGAGACCAAATGTAAAATACAAGTCTCCAGAATGGGCCTACGTAACTATCCCTCCAATAGTTGAGGAGCGCAGTAGCAGTCAGGTGGACTTGAAAAAAAAATGGTGACAATTCTAGGTTTAGTTTTCTTTAAGTTAAGGTTTATTTTTGGCATAAGGCTGAAGAAATTATGTTAGGGTGACACAAGGTCGAAGAAATTGTGTTAGCTGAAAACACTTTTATGTAAGACGCAAGGTCGAAGAAAACATATTTTAGAATTTAAAAAAAAAAAAAAGAGGGGGTATATACTATATACTAATTTTTCAAACATTTTCAAAAATTTACTTTTAGTTTTTTGTTTTGTTTTATAATACTCAGATTGATATTTGTTTTGTTGGTGCAATTCAAAATGTAGTTATGCAATTTAAAACTTAGTTACCTATGAATTCATTGGGGGTGGGGATTCAAAGGTGGGAAGGATCCAACTTAGCTAAATAAAGAAAGGGTAAAGGATATAGAATTAGTAGGATGTAAGACTCAATACTCATTGAGAGTTGCAGAAATTTAGATGAAATTAGAGTTTAAATACTAATCCTGAGTAAGCCTGAAACATGTTCAATAGATAACATTTTAAGTAAAATTTTTGGATTTTGTTTGGTGATTTTGAAATCACCAGATGAGGAAGTTGATGGAGCGAGCTTCAGAAATATTTTTATTCTGGCTCGTGATATAAAACTCTCATAACTTGAATTAACATATTAATGAGTTATTGCATGGTTTGTTGTATTAATCAACCTACATTAAAGTTTTACATTACATTACACGAGGAACTAATATTAATGTGCTCATGTTGCATTTGCAAGTCTGTTTTGTAACACATAACTAATATTGTTTTGTTAGTCCTATGGTCTTTGTCAACATTAATGCGGCTGATTAAATAATGGCATGTGCTTTTATTATGTGTGCTTATGTGTTTGTCTATGTTGTGTCTGTTTATCCATGTTGTGTTTGTCTATCTTTTTACTCTTTCAGATATATGAAGAATCCAGCTGGACTCTATGAAGAATGGTAGATATTAAATGTGCTGCTTTATTTGTGTGCTTCTGCTAGGTGACTTATACTAATGGGTTAACATTAGCTATGTAGGTTGGAAACAGAATGACTTTCATTACCTGAATTAATTATTGTTTTGTGTTTGTTTAAATAATAGTTTTCTGAAAAAGTGACGCGAGCTAAAAGTGGCGCAGTGACGCAAGCAAAAGTGGCGCAGAAAATTGACGCTTACTGAAAAGAGGCCTACTTATGAAAATCCACATGAGAAAAACTTATTTTGAAAAGGATGAGAAGCCTATGAATTTTTATTGTGAAAAGGTTTGAAAAGAACTGCAAAAGGCACTCTGTGGAGAGGTTTGCTAATGTGCCGCGAGAAGCTCAGAACGGACAGGCTCAAGGCCAGGATGTGAGTCGCGGCATTTTTGTGCACTACATGAACAATCTTTGCTACAAAATGTAGCAGCCTAAGGAAGTGCTGCCAGGACTCTGTGCATGAACAATGGCTTTCTGTAAAAGCCTGGACTTGGGTGGAAGATGTCACAGTTTACTGTGGCGTGAGGTGGTTCAGCCAATGGGTAGCCAGAATTCAGCTGATGGTATGTGAAATTAGTTAGTTTAGCCATAGTTTTAGGATATAAGAATAGGCTCTAGGAGCAGATTTTTGGCTTACGCTTCTTGATTCCAGAGGGACGTGTTCTGCTGTCCGATGAATACACGTAAGGAAAGCTGACTTTAAAGGACTTTGTTTTCAGGCGATGAGGGTAGAGACAGAGAGTTAGTTAGGGTTTGGAAATGCTCTTTTTCACTTATTTCTGCTAATGAATAATATTTTCTTGAATTAAGCTCTCTTTATAAATGCTGAATAAAATTTTCTTATGACTTTTAAAAATGCTTGCTTAATAAAGTTCCAAAACCTAAGTTTTCTTGAATATGTTTGAATAAACTTTTAAAATGACAAGCTGGTCTTGTTTATTGTAGATAGTTTAAACAACATATCAGATCAATTCGCCTCATGATTCAGCTACTCTGTCATTTTATGGGCCTGGTATTGATTGGTAAGTTTGGTGGTAGATAGTGACATCATTTATGCAGAATTTTAGTAGGAGCGCTGGATCAGGAGAATCCTCATTCCATCCCACATGATTTTTAAATAATGCAGGTGCATGGGCGACTGCCCATTTTCTGGCATATGTGTATTTTTTATGAATCGGAATATGGTTGGAGAAAGCAGGCAAATGATGTCTTTGCCATGTGGGCATTCCCTGACAAATTCAGGTGGCCAGTCTTGTTCAACTGGAGGAATGTCACAACCCTTAGAGAGCTTCTCCCAAAAGAGCGCTCTTATTTTTCTAGTAATGTCCCCTTCCATCCGGAGTGTTACTTCATATAACTTGTGCGGGACACTAACCCTGGTATCAGAAGTTTCAACTTGGATGTACTACTGTCTCCAGATGATCCTTCAAGATCTTGCGAGCTACGGTTACTTCGGCTGTGCTGTCTAACATTGTCTGAGCCCACTCCCCTATCTTGAGTTGTGTCCTCAAGATCCCCGGCATGTCGGATTTTTAGACCTGCTACCTTCTTTTTGGTGAATTGAGTTTTCTTATTTTTTGGAACGTGTTGATCGTCTTTGGACTTCACGTGTTCTTCCTTTCGTTCTGATCGTCCTCTTCTTTCCGATTTCTGTGATGAAGTCTGAAAGGTTTCTAGAGGAACGTGTATCATTATCTTGATATCTATCAGGTTTTCTAAAATTATCCCTATTCCTGAGGTTATACCTCCTTTCGGAAGGCTCCTTCTGAGGAGAGCTACCTCGGGATTGAGAACGCTTCTCTTCAGAAGTCTGTTTAGTGTTCTCCCACTTCTTTTTAGGAACAGTGAGAGTGTTTTTAATAAAGACCTTCTCAGGACTTTCAGTCAGCTGTGGTTTTACTGGTTTACCACCCAAACTGTCTCTACCTAGTTCTTCATAGGTTTTTTAAATTATTCTGGCTAGTTCTTGAGGTTGCTCGGTTACATCAAATTCTCCTAACTTTTGGCGGATCGCCAAGGATGCTGCTTCACCTTTAATATTAGCTAATATTATTGTTGAGACCTGTTTGAAATCTTTCAGTAATTTCATACCTAGATTTAAAGCTGGCTCTGCCCGTATTAATTTTGAATCTGTTTCAGGACGTCTGGTATTACGCCATAGACAGAACATCATGTGTTTTGCTGTAGATTGCAGCAAATACTGTACCCCAAGTGTTGCAGTCCTCCAGGCATGGTGCGATCCCTATTGGTAAACAGATTGTTACAATCCTGTGTTTCTCATGAGCGGTAGTATCAGGAAATACCGCCTCAATTTGATTCCCTTTTTGCAGGTAGTTTACCAATGACTGATTGTATAGTCTGTGGTGTGATATTATTTGTGTTCCCCTGGTAACGCACTGGAGGTTGGACTGTTAGAGTCCGCATGACCTATTGAACCAATTGTCTATGTATTTTTATTAGTTGTTTTAGTTGAACTAATAATTCATCACCTGACATTTCTTCAATATCAGGATGTGGTGTACAGCTGGCTAGTACCGGCCATGTTGCTCCTGGTCTACCTAGTGGACCGAGCCTGGTAATGTGATTTTAATTGTGTAGGGTGCCTTTAAACCAGAGTGCATGCTCTTGGTAAGTTAGTGGAATCTCAATATCCTCGAAAGGAACGTATTCCATTGGATGTTCCTCTACCTTGTAGAAGTGAAACACATGTGTTACTGGATTTGCTTCAGGGAAGATAATCCATGAATGGAATACCTCTGTCTGCCAATATGCGTGTGCTTCTATCACAAAAATTACCCTACCACCTCTTGATGAAAGGTCATTTTCTGGGATGATTATAGCATCCAAATCATTTTGTCGGAAACCTGTAACGTTTAATCCGGGTAGGGCTGCAGCTCCACCGGTTGCGTTGTTGTCATTTTCGGTCATTGTTTAATGAAAGTTGCAGAGTAATAGTGAATGCCAGCTAGCTCAGAGGTCACTAGAAACGTTCTCGAATTCACAAGAAGGGATTCGTTTCTGACAACCGCACAAACATGACAACTTTGTGTCCCAAGAATAAGAAAAGTATTTCTAGAGTCACAGAAACAATAGATAAGTATTTCACTCAGTCACTCGTGCATGCTTCGTTTCTACAGAGGTGCAGAGAAATAGAGAGACAGGCGTTTTCAATAAAAGGTTTTATTGAACAGTCTTCTTTCTCATGCAAGTAAAGTGAACTGCTACAATCGTAATGCAGACTGCAAAGTATAATGCGTACAGCGAGAACAATATTATAAAATAATACTCATTGTTTCTAAACCATATAAATGCATACTTAAATATCAAGGGCTAAAAGTACTCAACTGGTTCTTCTAAAATACGTCTACCCCAATGTACCTAAACTAAGCCTAGTACGCAGGAAGGAGTAAGTGTGGTGTAGCATAGGTTTTGTTTTCTTTGAAAAGAATCTATCCAAGGTTTCTCTAGGTTCTAATCAGCTCCATATCTTTAGTTTAGAATGAAGGATGTCTGGTATCTCAGATTTGGGACTCGATTTCCCAACACCCCGCAAGGGGAGCTTGGAAACACTGGAGCTGGATTCCCGCTGAGAGAAATGCAGCCTCTTGATCAGTGCGTCAGCTGGAGGGTCGACTTCCTTCAGCACTTCCTGTAGCGAGCTGCGTCGGGCAAGTAGATAGTCGAACTGCTCCGAATCACCGTATCTTGCTAGAGCAAGTGAAGGCATATTTATACCTTGGAGGTGTCTAGTGTGATGTAAAGTTGGCCATAATAACGTCAGGAAAGAACCCCAAGGGAATGATAGTTCTTTGTAAAGTACATGAGTTCTTGGACAAATCAATATTCAAGCAAGGGAAGGTCCCTGACTGCTTAAGCCGATTTCCCAAGAAATCGTTGTGACGTTTTGATACGGGTGGAAGTAGCCCTGCCTGTATTTGGTCTGCATGGGCTATGTCTAAATAAGGGAATAATTTCTATGCATATATTAGGGCAGTGTGAATTGTACCTATAAGGGCATGAATCGGGAAAATTCACTCGGATCCTAAAACGCCATACAACACTGTGAACATGAACTCGATTGTGAGGGCACATGGGAGGCCATTTGATTAATTAAGTGCATAAAGGGGGTGTGTTAGCAAAGAACTGTTTTCTGATGCCTGCCTCTGAAGAAAATCCACAAGGATTCGAAACAAGGGATCTTTCCGAACGAGATGGAAAGCTGCATGTTTAACACCATCGATGCTAGTGTTATTTTCCTCCTGTGCTGGTTTATTGAGTTTCCCATTGTTCATGACGAGCTCAGCTCGTCATGAGTGTATGGAGGTGTACATCATGACGAGCTGAGCTCGTCATGAGCGTCCAAGGAGTTAATAAAATAAGGTTTGATACCCACGTGAATGCGGAGCGCAGCCTCAAATCTGGGCATTTTTTGTGGAGGTATTCATCGCGGCGGTTCCAGCCGTGAAGGGAACGCACCACCCTTAGAGCAAAGTAAGGGTCTGCAAGAGGGGTACAGTTCCTCTCTGTATGGGCGCTGAAGGTGACAGGATTGCAAACATGCAGAGTTCTATCTGGGGCCCACCGAAGGGCTGTTAATTTTATCCCGAAATTGGACTGAAGAAAACAAACGCACTGGAGTGTTTAAAAATCCACAAATTACCTACATACCCCATAATGCACTGTGAACATGAACTCGATTGTGAGGGCACACCGGAGGCCATTTGATGAATTAGGTGCATAAAGGGGTGTGGTAGCAAAAGACTGTTTTCTGATGCCGGCCTCTGAAGAAAATCAACAAGGATTCGAAACACTTCAGACCAAGGGATCTTTCCGAACGAGATGGAAAGCTGCATGTTTAATAATAAAAGTTTTGATACCTACCTGAATGCGGAGTGCGGCCTCAAATCTGGGCGTTTTTTGTGGAGGTATTCTTTGTGGTGGTTCCGGCCACGAAGGCGACGCACCACCCTAAGAGCAAAGTAAGGGTCCGCAAGAGGGGTACAGTTCCTCTCTGTATGGGCGCTGAAGGTGACAGGATTGCAAAATATGCAGAGTTCTATCTGGGGCCCACCGGAGGGCTGTTAATTTTATCCCGAAATTGGACTGACAAAAACAAATGCACTGGAGTGTTTAAAAATGCATAAATTAGCTACACGCCCCATAATGGACTGTGAACATGAACTCGATTGTGAGGGGACACCAGAGGCCATTTGATTAATTAAGTGCATAAAGGGGATGTGGTTGCAAAGAACTGTTTTCTGATGTCGGCCTCTGAAGAAAATCAACAAGGATTCGAAACTTGTCAGGCCAAGGGATCTTTCCGAATGAGAAGGAAAGCTGCATGTTTAATAATAAAAGGTTTGATACCCACCTGAATGTGGAGTGTGGCCTCAAAATTGGGCGTTTTTTGTGGATATATATATATATATATATATATATATATATATATATATATATAAATATATATATATATATATTTATTTATTTATTTATTTATGGGCTTGTAACGCGCCGGCATCACACCCGAAGGTGTATCTCCGCGCGGTGCTGTGAAGAAACAGGTCGGGCAGCGCTCCAACTAGAATAGAGTTGTCTTTAGGCATTTCCTGAAAGCTGGATGACTCGGGCACTCTCTGAGGGAAAGGGGAAGACTGTTCCACAGACGCGGGCCCATAATGGAAAGGGCGCGACCTCCCTGTCTAGTCTTGTTATGTCTAGGAACCTGAAGTAATAGCTGATTGCTGGACCTAAGATTGCGGGAAGGGCGGTGGTATACAAATTTCTCGGCCAGATAGTGTGGACCGAGGTTGTGGAGACTCTTGTGCACCACACAGCAAATCTTGAATTCCACCCGTTTCCGGATGGGAAGCCAGTGGAGGGCCTTGAGGAGGGGCAAGGATGGAGTTCTAGGGGGGGCATTGGTCACAAGGCGGGCCGCAGTGTTCTGAACCACCTGAAGTTTATTAAGCACTCCTTCATTGGCTGCTAAGAATAGGCCATTACAATAGTCCAGGCGGCTCAGAACGAGGGCCTGGACCAAGGTCTTTCTTGTATTGTCTGGTAGAAGGGGGAACACCTTCCGAAGGAGGCTAATGATGTGGAAGCAGGATCCCGCCGTGGTGCTGGCATGATGGGCAAGGGTGAGGTCATGATCTAGACGGACCCCCAGGTTTTTCACCTATATATATATATATATGTGTATTTTCACTGAAAAAAACTGTTTTCAGGGACTTTGTAGCTAGTTGGACATTTCACTCGTACAAAACCAGAGAAATTCGCCCATCATAGGTAGTTCAGTTAACTATAACTGCCGCCCCCGCAATGCACTGCTGATGATGTCACACATTACATCATTCATGACATGGCCAGTGACATCACTGATGACATCTCAAATGACATCACTGATGACATCATCCAGTGACTGTGTGTTTCTGTAAAGTTTAAATATATTTTATATGCATATATATGCCAAGGTGTATTGAAGAATGAGTGTGTTTATAAGTGTCTGAATAGATGATTTAGTAGGTGCGTGACTGATTGTATAAGGGAGTGATTAAATGTGTCTTACTGAATGCATGGATTAGTGACTAAACTGTGTGAATGTCTGTATCAGTCTGTCAGTTGGTGTGTGAGCGGTTTCATTTGTTGGTGAGTACCTACATGAGTGTCTATATGGGTTATTGATTGGTTGTCTGTATGGGTGCCTTAGTGTCTGTGTGGGTAGGGGGGTGTGACTCTGTGCATAGATGTGTGAGTGGGTGATTCACTGGGTGTATGGGTTAAATAGTGCATCTGTGAAAGGCTGTATGTGTGGGTGAGTGTGTGTATAGGTGTGTTGGTGAGTGAATGGATGACTCAGTGGCACATGTGTGAGTAACTACATTTGTATTGTTACAGTATATGTGAGTGTTGGAGTATATAAGTGACTATATCTGAGAGTGAAGGATTGTGAGAGTGGCTGTATGGGTGAGTGTGTGATTGTATCAGTAATTGTATAAGAGAGTAAGTATCTGCATGAATAAGTGAGGTGGTGTGTGTATAACTGTATAGGTGAGTTAATGGGAGTGTGATTGATTCTTTGCATGACTGACTAGATGTGTGAGTAACTCTATGGATGACGGGCGGTGTGTGAGTGTCTGTATAAGTGTATGAGTGCATATGATAGTGCTGTAATGATGAGTGACTGCATGTAGGAGTGACTGTATGGGTGAATGAGTGGATGTGTGTGTAGACCTAGGATTAAAGTCAGTGGATATGTGGTAACCGGTATTTGTGTGTCTATGGTTTAAAAAATGATAGTCTGTATTTTAGAGTGGGTGTATCAAAGGTTATATTAGGGTGTGAGGAGGTGCATCGGATTATCACGTGGATGATGTCATCAGTGATGTCATTTGAGATGTCATCAGTGATGTCACTGGCCATGTCATGAATGATGTAATATGTGACGTCATCAGCAGTGCATTGTGGGAGCGTGAGTTATAGTTAGCTGAACTAACTATAACGGCCGACTTTCTCTGGTTTTGTACTAGTGAAATGTCCAGTTTACTATAACGTCCCTGAAACCTGTGGTTTTTTTTGCTAATTTCCAACTATGCCTACAGAGGTAGGACATATGCAGAATGAGGAAGAAAGGCGCAGAAAGAAGCAAGAGAAATGCAGAAAGAGGTAACAGAAGTCCACAAAGACAAAGAAAAGTGCAGAAAGAAGCAAGAGATATGCAGAAAGATATGCAGAAAGAACCAACAGAGGTGCAGAAAGAGGCCTTGTTGAAAAATCATCCTGTGCCCCCAACGTTTTGCTGAGGGGTACTGGTGGTAACTGACTCTGACTAACCAAGCCTAGAGTCAGTGCTATGCTAAAAGACACTTAGAATACAGTGAAAACACCTACATACACTAGGGAATACTATGCATTGGCGTACCCCTGTGATTGGCATGTCCTTCTTTGTAAGGCCATAGTACATAATATGGCAGATTAAAACTACTTCTTAGTCAGAGGTGCAGAAAGATGCTTCTTTAAGGAGTAGTCATGTTTGCAGAGTGGTAGAGAAAGGGCTCTGGGCCTCCGACCAGCGTGCAGGAATTCCGCTGCGTAGGACTTACAGGAGGTACCAGGAGGGCTTTTTGGCCCAAGAAGTCCTCAGGAGTAAAGTGGACTTCACCCACCGCCCCATAGTCTGTCATGAGGCACGTTTGCAGAGTGGTGGAGAAAGGGGACGTGGACTCTGAAGACGTCTTAGCAATCCTACTGTATGGGACTTACTGGAGGTAACAAGGTAGTTGGCCCCCACAGACGGTCCCCGGGCCGAGAACAAACAAGTAGGGGGGCCCGTGGCCCTCCTCCTATTTAAACAAGCATTTGCAATGCAATAGGTCTCGCATTATGAAAGTTTGACCTATTGGTCTTGTAAATTACAATTTTTTTATTTATGTGTTGGTTTTGAAAATAGCTAAATTAATAGCTTTGTCATTTACAATGCCAATAGTTATAACTTTCGCAAATGTGACATCTACAGCATTTGTAATGCAACATGTTTTGTATTTACGTGACTTAGATGTATTGATGTTACAAATAACAATGGCTTTTAATTTTTTAAATAATTAATACTTAAATAAAAGAGATTGTAATTTATAATGGCGATAGCCTAAACTTTTGTAAATAACTTTTGTGAAGATTATGTTCAGTGCATTTTATTGTGACGAAAATCCAAGAACAGAAGTGAAATATTAACATCTTTTTGGGACATTTGTGATAAAGCTTGAAACATTGAGAGAACATATTTGAACCAGTTGTTGTTGAATGGTTGCACAGATTGATGCTGTGATGGCGCGGAGTGATGTTGTGGTGGCGCGGAGTGATGTTGTGGTGGCGCTGAGTGATGCTGTGGTGCTGTTGAGTGATGCTGCGGAGGTGCTGAGTGGTGCTGTGGTGGTGCTGAGTGATGCTGTAGTGGTGCTGAGTGGTGCTGTGGTGGTGCTGAGTGATGCTGTGGTGGTGCTGAGTGGTGCTGTGGTTGTGCTGAGTGGTGCTGTGGTGGTGCTGAGTGATAATGTGGTGGTGCTGAGTGATAATGTGGTGGTGCTGAGTGGTGCTGTGGTGGTGCTGAGTGGTGCTGTGGTGGTGCTGAGTGGTGCTGTGGTAGTGCTGAGTGATGCTGTGGTGGTGCTGAGTGATGCTGTGTAAGCATAGGCGAATTTTGCGAATCTGGCGTTTGCGAATTTTGCGAATTTGCGAACTCGCAATCCGCAAAATCCGCGAATTCTCGCGAATTTGCGGATTTTTTTTTTTTGTGTTCGCAAGGATTTCTGCCAGTTCGCAAGGATTTCTGGCAGTTCGCAAGGGTTTTGTACCAGTTCGCAATTGCGAACTTACATGTCGGCTCGCAACGGTCGCGAATATGTTGTTTGTACGTCTGGTTCATCATCACAGGTTCTCAGCACCCTCTGTTTCACCCCTGCCACCCTCTGTTTCACCCATGCCACCCTCTGGTACATCAATGCCACCCTCTGGTTCATCATCACTGTAGATTATGGGGGGGAAAAGCAAGCACACCTGCCCTGCTTCAACTGACATGAATTAATTTGGGGTTGATTTATTAATGTGTCACTGTTTTAAAATTCCAGTCTGGCACCTGCTTCCTTATCTGTAATTTGCTTTCTGTTGCAGTGCAATTTTTTTTTCCAGGACCTTTGTGGCCTACTTGTAGCTATTCTATGAGCCTGCTGTGAGGGTCAGAGCAGGGTCATACAATTGTTGCAACTAGCAACTGAACTCTGGAGGGGCCCTTGTCAGGAAGCACTACAGGGAATGGTTCCTAATGATGAGTTTGAACTTTTGAACCTGCTGAATGCTTTCACTTTTGCAAAACTCGTTTTTCTGCAGAACAGCATTACAGCAACTGTAATGCCCCAAACAAGCTTACTTGAGAAAGTTGATTTCTAATCCATAAGTGATCCAAAGAAAGTCAAAAGGCCTCAAATCCAAAAAAGTGCAGGCAAATGTCAACCTGAGGAGTTATTCTGATAAAAATCATCATTTTCAGAAGGTCTATGCTGCTTGCTAGTAGATTTCTTGTGCAGAATTGCAATTTTTGTAATTTCACGAGTGCGAGATTGTTGCTGCCCGCTGCACCTACATGTTCGCAATTGCGAACTTACACCGCACACCGCAAAATTGTATCACCAAGAAAAAAAAATCCGCTGCGTGCGAATTTGCGGATTTTTGGTAAATTCGCGAGCGTTCGCGGATTGCGAATTTACCGAAAATCCGCAAAATCCGCGAGCGGAACGGATTTTCCGCCCAAGCTTAATGCTGTGGTAGTGCTGAGTGGTGCTGTGGTGGTGCTGAGTGGTGAGAGAGGAGAGAGAGGAGAGATGAGAGAGAAGAGAGAGAGGAGTGTGAGGAGAGTGAGGAGAGTGAGGAGAGAGGAGAGTGAGGAGAGAGAGGAGAGGGAATGAAGAGACTCCACTTAAAATGTTGGAACGAAACCCGATATTTACTTATGCATGCCTACAGGGTTGTTCATGTAGGAAGTGATGCCTTTTAATAACTAGAAAGAGCGAGTGCTCGTATTGTTCCATTTAAGATAACACAGTCATCTTAGGAAAGATGCGTTCACCTCGTCAGTGTTCGAACGCGTGACCGACCAGGAGATAACAGCGCGTGTCCACGGCGAGCGTTTACATTACTTATCCACGAAGCATTATACAGATCCGCTTGTTAATCGGAGCACAATTTTTTTCCCATTGTATGTCGCCCTTATTTTGATATTCATTGTAAGGTGCTGGGTACTCGTGCATCGTTTCACCCCAACTATGTGGAGTATGACTCACGAACCAATTCACCCGTTCACAGATTTGACCCCGTCGGTGCGATTTGCCTTTCATCCTTTTAAGGTCGATAAAACAAATTCCGGTATGTAACACTCATCTGTTTAAAAGTGCTAGATGGCGCTCAGGTATAAATAAGCTTTATAAAACCCACGATAAAAATTGATAATTGTATGCATTATGCCTTAGCATACGTATTTTAAGCTTCACCCCCCAATTTACTTTGTAGCACTGTTTCGGGCATTAATCATCTAAAATTTTAATTTTAAAATGAGAGTGTCCATCTAGTGAGAAGAAAAACAAGAAACGCTGGTGGTTTAAAACGGAATGACGTACATGCAACTGAATGGGGCTGTAGAAGAACAGGGCTGCCTGGAGGAGAAGCACAGCATGATATTACAAATAAGAGTGACAGCCTATAAGTACGTGCCTACTTAATGGATAAGTAATTTAGATTATAAAAACTCTCAAGCTCCCCCTGCTGATCCTGAAAATGCGCACACGCTGTTGTTAAAAGTCCGATAGGAAACAAGCACTTGGCACCCCTTCCCCTCCCCCTGTAAGCCCTACCCGGTATTGACGAGTTGGCATTAAAACATACCCCTAGAACTGATGAGCACAGCCCTTTGTTTCCCATTTGGACGTATTCAGCGAGAGCACCTATGAAAAAGTTATAGGCTGAGTAAAGCCATCACAACAACCGGCCTGCGCACGTCTGCAGACCAGGGCATATGTCCTGATAAGCGGCCATTTGGCCACAGTGAAGCAATCTGTTGTGCGTGATAAAGAAATGCTATTTTTTTTTGTAGGAGTCTTATCATATTGTATGTGGTTTGTGTTGCACAGTTTGCATGCAGCTTGCGCATGGACTCTTAGACTTCGTCCAGACCCTCATCTCGACATTCCGGGGTAATCTGTTGTTCACTGGGTTGGAGAAAGCAGAGTTCCATGCACGACCCCTCGCGTAGGATGCCATGAACTCGGTTGAAGGTGCTTACTTCATGCTGCAAACACTCGGGCAGCAACTCACAGTTGGGTCTGGCTGGACAGTTTTTTATTATTAGCAATGCTTCAGAGATGAAACAGCATGGAGGGATGTGTGGGTTGGCGAAGAAATCCAGTGCCAAATTAAGCGTGCGTGGGGTAATTATGAAAGTGGGCGCGTGCTAAACATAAAGGCAACGCCCGTGTACGTCAAATCTATCTGCGGCTGCCTTTAAAGTGCCTGCTGTTGCTACTTGCTAGTCATTACAATGTAATTTAAACAAGTCGGGTGGGGGCGAAGGGGAGTGCGTGAGTTGGAGTGAAGCGCTGGCGAAGCGTCGCGCTTCAAGAGCCTGGTGGGGGGGCGATCGTGCACTGCGCATGCTAGGGAAGCAACAGATGCCTATGGGAGGGAGGCTGATGGCTTTGATGTCGACGCGCTTTACGCACGAGTGCACCACACGAACTGTCCATATCCGCAATGATTTCAGACCTTGGTTTGCCCACCATACTCTCGTCTATTATCCCTTGCGGGATGAATAGGCGAGACCTAAAAATAATTACTTTGGCCCAGAGAGGTAGTGGTCCCTAGGGCCCAGAGGTGGCCCTGAGGTCCCCGCACTTAAACTTGTTTTTGGCCCTGGGGAGGTAGTGGTCCCCAGGCCAGGGTGGGCCGAGAGCCCCCATAGAATGCATAAGCCCCGGGGTGGTGGTGGTCCCCGCAGCACGGGGGTTCTTGAGGCCCCCCATTTATCGTTAATCAAGCTCCAGGGAGGTGGCGGTTCCCAGGGCATGATAAGCCAAAAGATGGAGAGCCCGTACGTCCCTTTTCATTTATTTTGGATATGCCCCTGGGACCTGGCCCACCGAGGATCGATAACGATCAAAGCGTGGCCCCCCCAAGAGGCCTGGAGGGTCCAGGTATTTCTACCCTGCTCCCTTTTCTTTTGTTAAAATATTTTTTCTGAGACTCTGCTCAAGCGAAGTCCCAAGATGGCTGCCAACACTTCCTGGTTTGAAGTGTTGGCAGCCAATAAGATCTCAGCACGAAATCGGGAGGAGGCGCGGTTCCACTGCATTCCTAGATGTACAAATTTGGATTTTGGTTAATATCTTTAAAACTACTGAATTCATTTACACCCAATAACAAAAAGGCACTTCCCTGGACCAACATCTACCTACCTGCCAAATTTGGTGTAATTCCGTTCAGCAGTTCGGGCTGTAGCCATGTCTAAAGGTCCTACGGGAATTAATATGGGGAAAACTCCTCCTTTTTCTCACCCCGAAACTTTCAAGACAGCAGCTGAACTGCAGGTCATATTAGTTTTGAAATTTCGTTAGGTTTCGTCAAACAGCGCCAATGTTATTGGCATATGAAAAACCACTCTTCCTATGGAAACTAGGTCAATCCATCCGGTTAATAAAACTGTCATAGTTTGCTTAAGCGGTTTTAATAACCCTTTGCTAATGTTAAATTTAGGGAGTTCGTGTTTATGAACGGAATATGTCATTTATGAAATATAAATATTGCCGACTTTATTTGTGGTTACTTTTTTATTTTCTGCTCTTTTGGCCTCACGTTTATTTTATATGTATTTTAAATTCTGACACTTAGTGATATTTTGGGAGGTCCCACTTTGCAATACAATTATTTTAATAGATGAAATTAATAGAGGCAAACACACATTTAAGATGTTACCAATGTATCAAAGACCGAAAGTGACCACAGCACCAGAGATGGAACCAAGTCAGGAGGCTTTCACAGAATCCAAGCTATCTTAGTGAGTAGAGCAGAAGAGGAAGATACCTGCATTTCTAGAACCAGTATAGATTAATTGGAGGGGGACCTGACAGGGAAGTATCACCTGGCACATGGCAAATTCTGAGGGCTCAATTCACAAAGCCAATACCGCGTGTAAATTGAACGTAAGCATCAATATTACCAGTGCAAATTCATGTATTGCATTCCCACTAACTTGATTTAATGGTGTGTTGTAATATTGCGTGGGAGTAAAACTTCTGCCTGGAGCAGGAAGGGAGAGTTCCAGAGTGTGAATGCCATGCGAAGTTAAACTCCCACAAACATTTAAGTATTAACAAACGTTTTCATACAATGGTGGTTGGCTGACTAAGAGCAGCTGAAAGAGCATCAGGAGGAATGCAATGCTGAAGAAAGCGAATAACTGTTTCCTGGAGCGCACAATGACATTACCCACGCTTTAAAGTTAGATCCTTTGGCGACTAGAATCTAATGGGGAGCGCAAAGGTGGGAAAAGGTGGGAAAAGATGCCAGGCCAAGGCGACAGACCTCAGAGGAAGAGGTGTTTTGAATTATTTTAGGTAGTGAACACGAAAGGCAGGAAGCGGAAAATAATTTCCATAATCAACTTGTGAAAAAGGTCATGGAAGTTACGACAGTCTAATGGCATTGAGAGGGAAGAAAATGGTTGATTTTGCATAGTACACGGATGTTTTGACAAGTGCAAGAAATATGACATCTGATCAAAGGTGGTCTAAAATTAATCCAAGATTGTTTGCTGCCTTGCTGTGGGTGGGTAATAGGTCAAGATCCACTGGCCATCAAAGGGAAGACTATTTCTTGGGCAGTCCTCTCGTGATGAGGGCTAGTCATCTCTGTCATTTTTGAGGTTGAGGCTTTGTTAATTGTCATCAAGGAGGCAACTGCTAGGATGCAGGACAAATGTTCTTTTGGGCAGAGCCCAAATCATCACTGAAGGAAACCACGATTTAGGTATCATCTGGGTACCACATCAGAGGGAAACCAAAGGATTGTATGAAAAAGCTCATAGGATAAAATAAAGGGTAAATGGCATGGGGCTCAGAAAAAATCCTGAGGCGCTCCTAAGGTTTAGAACATGTCTAAAATGGCGGAATGTGGGCTGCTTGTGACCTCTCAGACAACAATAATACACTAGGGAACTACTTTGAATCGTAAGCTGTTCCTGTTGCTTGATAAGTGCTGGTAGGAGAATACGGGGCTAAAACCAAATAATATCATGACTGCTCTACTTTCTAGTTCATGAATCATGCGTAGATTGTCTGACACTACAAGAAGAGCTACTATCATCCATGGAGTGAGCGAAAGCCAGCTACTTCATGGTCAGGCAGTGAATTACTTCCGATGAAGGGGGAGACTTGGTGACTAACTTGTTTTTTCATGGCCTGTAGGAGAAAAAAGAAACAAAGAGATGGGTATGAAGTTGTGATAGGAGATGCCTCTTTTCCATGATCATCCCCAAAGTGTTGGACTGATGCTGCTGGTTTTTCAACTCTGAGCGTGTACTGAGTCCTGCCAACCACGTCTCAGTGCCAGTGCTTTGATCTTCGAAACACATGGCTCATTGGCTTATACCCAAGTGGTGTATGTTAGCCTACGTAAAAGTCCCTATTGCATGGTACCAGGAGTATGCAGGACCTGTATGTTAAGGAGCACATCATGGACTACAGGACTTATTGTGCCGCAACGAGTGTTACAATGTGAAATATGACCTCCACCCCACCACTGCAGGATGGTAGAGCAGTTTACAAATTAGCAACTCAACTTTGCAATTTAAGTTAATTGCAAAGCCCAAGCCTCCCTTTTTAATATATATTAATCAACCCTGCAGCATTCCTATTGAGTCCAAAGGCTAGGTGCAGTATACTAAGAAGCAGGACAAATATTTTACATGTTCTGACAATAAAAACCATAAATTGACATTTTTACTGTGAATAAGGAAAGTAGCCCCATTGGCGAGTGCAGAGTTACATGCTGACAACTCAGCAGTGCTAACTCCTGAATGAGATTACTCAAAAGGATACTTCAAGGTATCAAAAGAATTTTGACGTTAAATCTGACTTAGTGCTGAAGTCAAATTTAATGTAACATTTCATTAAAAGGCAGCTTTAGAAAGTTTGTTGTCCAAGTTTCCAGTGGCCATTACTGTTGCTGGCCAGAAGACAGCTTTCTGTCCTCTTGTGGACGAGTGTGAATGGCTCCCAGATAGGAACAACGTGGTCTGCCATGCAGGGCCGGATCTAGGACTTTTGGGTCACCGGGAAGAAAGGAAATGCGTGAGGCCCCATCTAATTTGTGTACAATGTGAAATCACAGGAAATGAAATTACAGGACGTGTCATCAATTGACTATTGTTGAAGCGACTTTACAAGAAACAACTTGCTTAGTGGGGATATCAGTAAAACAATAAACCATCTATTTTAACACTAATAAAATGTACATATATTAATACCAATAAACTAAGTACATATATTCAATTACTATTATGTGGAAATACAATATGGGGCCGATTGAGATATCAGCCGCAAAGCCTCCGACCATAGGCCAGAGGCTTTCAGACCGACATCCTTGGTTTAAAATTCGACCGCCTCATTACAAAGAAGGCAGTCGGAGTTTAAACCGGCCGGACATTCCAGCTAGCTTCCGAGGCCAGAAGCCGCTCATAATCCCTTGAGAGCGGCATTTACCTCATTGGGATTATGATGTCGGTTTCAGACTGGCTCTCCATTTTGGGCTTTCGGACATGGAAAGCCTGTCGGAAAGTGACTAAGGTGGGCCCTAGCAGGGCCCCCATCCCTCAGTGACCTCCGGTTGGGGAAACCTATGGTGCCCCCCTTTAAATCCCTGCACTGTGTGCGGTACAGGGATTCACAGAAACTCTAATTTCTCTGCTGGCAGCTGGTTTCCGACCACAGCACAAGCTCCCATAGAGAGATGGGAGTTTGCGACCCCCATCATGTGTGGTCGCATCGTAATAGGGGGCATGGAACCTCTGACCTATGGTCGGTTGGTTGTCACACTGAGGCGGTGTCCTCCCGACATCGTAATAGGCCTCTAAATTTGTCACACTGTGTGGAAAGGGTTGGCCAATGTCGCTTAAAAACGCATGTCTTTAATCAAGTGTAAATAATCTGTTTCCAGATTAGTGTATTCGGTATGTATGTATGTATGCATTATTTGTATAGCACAAACCTAGCCAAAAGGATGT
Organism: Lissotriton vulgaris; assembly: GCF_964263255.1. Classification (NCBI taxonomy): domain Eukaryota; kingdom Metazoa; phylum Chordata; class Amphibia; order Caudata; family Salamandridae; genus Lissotriton; species Lissotriton vulgaris. The sequence goes on from NC_141689.1 coordinate 977,704,856, forward strand.
GAAGCTCTGTGCAGGGTCAAAACCAAAGACACAGTCAGCAAGTCACAGGCGGAGTAGATGCTTTGTGGACTGTAACTGAATCATGATATTGTTTTTGTGAAGAGATAAGTATTCTCTGCTTCCTAAATTGGAGCAGGGTTCGGGCTTTCCGGTATGTATATGTGGATATCATTCCAGATCCTTGGTGCATAGATGGGAAAGGCTTTTGTTTGTTTTTTCTTTTTATCACTTCTTCTATTTGAAGGTGTCTGTGCTGCGGATGCGTGGAGAGCCACTGGTGATGGTGAGCTTGTCATCCAAGTAGGCAGAGGTGCTAGTTGGGTGTATATGATATTTCTATAGTGAAAACCTAGCCAAAAAGCAGCAGAGCACTGTACAGGGTCAATGACAAGCATAAAGTCAAGGAGTGTTCAGAAAGGTAGCTGGTTTATGGACTGTTAATGCATTGTGGCTCTGTACTTGGTGCAGCTGAGTTTCAAGGTTGAGCAGTCTGGCAAAGGGAATTTGTGGAGTTCCATCACGGTGGAATTATTTGGTCATATTTCTTCATGCTCTAGTGAGGTGTGCTGCAGAAAGTAGAATGCCTTTAAGGGGAACAAGTGTGGATTAAAATTCCAGTATGGTTTCTCAGATATCCAGTGAAAGATAAATTATTTTCAAGAAAGATATAAAAGCAAATACAACTGATGAAAATAGCTTGACTTCTATTAAAGCCATCATCCAAGGCACTGTAAAATATCAGAAGCTACCAGAATACAATCATATGCAGGCTAAAAGGGTTTAGTGCCATGTGCCATGAACCATAGCTACCACAACCGTATCAATGTCCTCTGAAACCTTTAAATGTTCTGATACTGTTTATTAGTATACATTTACATGGTTCCAGAGTGCAGCTCGACAAGGATTAGAAAAGGGAGCCCCTCTAAACGGGCCTCGCAGCATTGAACCATGGCTGAGAGGGGCCCTCTGCAAGGCCTAGCAATTCTACAACATGGCTACTAGGCGTGCAGTAGGTCACCACTCCCCTAGGCCTCACAACTATGATCTAGTGCTGTGAGGCACAGGAAAGAGGGCCCAGAATAGGAAAGAGCTCTTCCATGGGTCTCACAACAATGGTGTTGCAATGCAAGTCCAGTGTAAGGGTGCTCCCTACCCTGGACAACCCCGCCATGATCCAGAGCTGCGAGATCCAGGGGAGTGTGGTCTCATCCCCTGGGTCTCATAGCTATTGTCTAGTACTACAAGGCCTGTGGAATGTGACTCCACTACCCTAGGCCTCGCATATACGGCCTGGTGCTGCTAGGCCCAGTGGAGGAGAGTTCCCTTCCCATGGTCCCCAGCCATCGCTGCAAGAGTCAAGTAGGCTGGCCAACTTTTCAATTTCACTTTACAGAACATTTTGTGCATTTGGAGACACACTGTTCATGTGGAGGCACATTGTGTGTGCAGAGAAATCAGAAGATGTTTGTTGGAGAGCAGGGAAACTATGAGTTTTTTTGTGGTTTCATTCCAAATCTCTCCTCTAAAACAGGCCATGTTATAAAATATCTCAGCTGGAGATTAAGTAATTACACCTCATACAATATTCCCTTTGACATCTCCCTGAGTAAGCCTTGACCACTTGCTGTTGCAGATTTTGAGTGAATGAACTCTGGTATCCAAACAGAATTAAATAATCTTGAGCTTTTAAACACCAGTGGTAAATATCAGTATCTACAGTACATACTGTCCAGTAAGTACCCACTGACACAGTACCTGGTCCACCGGGAAATTTTATCCATGGAACTAGGATATTTTAAATCTAATCTCAGCTTTATAATGGAAATAAACACTGTGGGGCTCATTACGATGGCGGATGTACTTCAGTCCGCCTGCCATCGTTGTGTGGCTTGGGACCGGCTGCCTGTAAAGGCCGTCCCGCTCAGGGGATTATGATGCGACCGCCACCGTGGCTGTCGCATTGCATATCTCTAACATTGCGGAGGGTGCTGCTGGCTGCAGCACCCGCCACAATGTTCGAAATGCACTGTTAGCATTTCCATGCACTATATGGCAGGCACCACTCAGTGTCTGCCACCTGATCCGGGGAAATGTACAAAACCGAAGTCCCTCAGCACTAGGGGGGCCCACAACGGGCCCTCAAAAGAACAGAGTGGCAGTTTCATGGGTGGTGCAGCCCCTTCGCCTTGCTATCTGAATCACTGACACCTCAGTTGTGATTCTGTGGATTACTTGGAAATGTGGGACCAGGAGGCTCAGGTTTCAATTCTGGCCGTTACCTTTTTGGCAAGATTGGAAGTATTTTCATTCAATGTAAAAGCTGCTAATCAGCGTGATTTAAAAAACGGACTGAATATTAGTTTTGAGGAGAGAGGTGCTCAGTCACATGGTATAGTCACCTAAATTAATTACCAAAGTAAATATGTAGCCTTTACTCCAGGTAGCAATGCCCTGACGTCCTGAGTCTATGAATCGAACCAACTGTTTGATCCTGGACAAATAATACTCTCCTTGTGCCAGGTCCACTGATGTGACAATATCATAGCACTTTGAAATTGGTTTCGTGTAAGAAATAATCACCACAGGCGTACTCCCTGGATAGGTCTTGAGCATGGGTAGAGAAGGGGAGAGGATGTGGTGTTACGGCCAAAGCAGACGACTTTGGAACTGGGGAACTAGGCTCGAGTATCATCATTGTGTCAACAACCTATGTTTCTGGGCAAAACAGGTAATCTCCCAGTGCCTAAAAAAGTTATGTGTCCTTGTGTAATGCAACCAGTGCTCTTGTAAAGTGTTCCAATACTTGTATCAAGTTTGTGCTATATAAAACTGCAAAAAAACAATAGGTTTCATTCATTCATTAAAGGTTGTTTGCATCTCAATAGTTGAAGGTGCTCCTGGACCTGCATAACCCCTGCTGTTCTGCAACACCTCCCTTCCTGCCACTGACAAGAATCTCTTTTACAGCTCATAAAGGGCTGAAAGACTGAGAGCTGCTTGTCCTTTGAAAGAGTTAAAAGTACCATGGCACCAAATTGTGGGGTGATGGGCATCATGTGGTGGCTTTGAGTGGGCAGGGGATCAGGATCCCCAGTTGCAGGCCAAACCTGCCAATCGAGGACATGCCTCCCAGCCATGGTATGGGGTTGAGAGGCCCATGGGAGAAGGGGGCCCTTTGCCTATTACCTCGCAGGCTAGACATGCCTGCGAAGCCCAGAGGGACTTGCCCCTTCCCAAGGCCTCAGAATTCTGCACCATAGGTGTGAGGCCCAGGACAAGGACATAAACTGGTGCTAGGCCCCATGTTGGTGGGCTGAAAGCGAGGCCCTGGGCAGCTGCCCATACTGCTCATTTATAGCCTCGACCCTGCAGCCGCTGGAAGAGGTGTGTATCTCTGCTTAGCAGAAAAACCAAACTGGGTGTGAGCCCAAAAGGTGAACTTCAAAGGTGAAGCCGCTTTGGAAGGGCAGAAAGTGTTTCCTAACAGGAGGGGCTGCCCTTTTGTTCTAGTAGACAAGTTGTCAGTGAGGACAGGGAGGAGAAAATAATTTCCAAACTGTATTTTTTTTGTTTGGGCCACACCTCTGGGGTATGCTACCTATCAGGCCATGGTGTGGGGTCAGTGGGTCACTGGTCCCATCCTAGTGGGCACACTGTTGTTCCTCTATGGGTAATGGAGGTTTCAAAAAATAATTTTAAAGCAAAGTTCCGTTTGATTTTTTATTCATGGGTTTCTTTATAGTACGTCATTAGTATTGTTCATTATTCACCGCGCCAAAGTTAACATTTTCGCAGTACCGTTACCCGGTTACTGATGCGCTCCTACCCTTTCTCATTCCAGGATATTCAGCTTACACACTGCAAGACGCACGTAAGCCGATGCGCGCTGAGCATGTTTATCATTCCCCATCACAAGGAACCACTTTGGAACAATAATGGGTGTACCTCATAGTTTTCCCCCACATCCCTCCCACTCCCTACCTTCCACCGCTTAGGTCACAAAGTGCATGAATGAATTTATTTTTGTGATTTCGTGATACAATTAGACATTTTTTGATTGTAATGTTTTTGTTTACAGTGTCCTTTCCCTGATGAAGGGGTGTATGTTAACCCCGAAATGCATTGGACATATAAGGATGGTACTACGTTATGCTGAATTGAAATGAATAATGAACAATACTAATGACGTACTATAAAGAAACCCATGAATAAAAAATCAAACGGAACTTTGCTTTAAAATTATTTTTTGAAACCTCCATTACCCATAGAGGAACAACAGTGTGCCCACTAGGATGGGACCAGTGACCCACTGACCCCACACCATGGCCTGTTAAATGTTGATGTCGAGGGACGCCTGACATCACTTGTGGAGCACCTCAAACAGTTGAATAACCTCACTTGAAAAACAGCTGTGCGCCAGCCCTAGCCATTTCACAGTATGCTACCTATCTCCACACACTAAGAGAAGGGCCCACCATCTTGGGACTGGGCAGAATATTGCATCCTGGGATTGCTAGATCACACACTTCAAGGGTGGTTGTCATCAGGTGGGGTGTACTCAAGTAGCTCATTGGCTAGTGACCGCCACATCCCCACAGGGGACTTTTTGGGCATTGATATGGCATCCCTGGCACCCAGACCTTAAATTACATCCGGACAGGAGAGTACCCAATTTGGACTGACCTTCTGTTCCCTGGACCCATCAAAGAGAGGCTGCACCAAAGACTGGACTGCACCTGCTGCTCTTGGTGTAGCAGAGAAGAATGTGCTTGTGGTGTTTGTCTCGAGGAAAAGTAGGCCGTGAGCAGCAGACAGAAGAAATAACTCCAACAGTCATTTGGCTAATTTGCTGTTCTCAGCTACAGGGCCACAAGAGCTGAAAACTAGTCAGTAGCCACAATTGCTTGATCGCCACTTAACGCAGACGTGCAGCCTAGGAAACTGATTCCCAGTACTCCAAAGTTGCACCTGAGTCTGCTGGACCCAGTCACAATCAGACTAGGCACGCAAACCAGCCCTGGCAATTAAGTTGGACTGGCCCGGTGGCGGGGTGCTCTTGGCAAACACTGATCTTGTAACACTGCTGCTGCTTTTGTTACAGGAGGCCAATATTGCAGCGCTGCTGCATAACTGGCCCCCAGTAACAAAAACAGCCCCCACCAGTCCAAAATCGCCCCCACCCTTCCAGCCCACCGGGAAAACGCTTGGTGCTCAATTTGGCCAGTCCTGCCCTGGACCCGGTAGAGTCGTCGGAGTGCAGTTTGCTTGACCAAGAAGGACAGTAGTCTCGATCAAAGGGAACCACTGTTTTAATTGTGACTGGAGACTAGTAGTCCAGTGGCAACACCAGGAGTTCGAGGGTCATTGATCCCTGTAGCCAAAGTCACCCGCCAGCACTGCGGATCAAGGAGTATCCCCAGGTCAACCGTTAGCATCCTGAACATCGTACAGCATCTTCAGCATCCTGTATCCCTTACAGCAGGGCCACTACACTGATGTCTATCGCAGTTCACCCATAGAGAATGGAACAGGACTTTAGACTGCTTTTGTGACAAGGTAAATGCTCTACAAATCCTTCTTGGCCCCCTTGACTTGCTCCCTGCCAGAGTTGGTCACCCTAAGCCAGCTGCAGTACATGAGCAAAAGCTTTACAAAAGTTTTCAAAAGTTTCAAAAGCTACCACTAACTGTAGCATTAGCCAATGCTTGTTTGCATTGCTTGTAAAAAGCTGTGATTTACTGTTTGCTTAAATAATGATTTTGCTGGAACCCTCCAGTGGATTTTGTTCATATTGGTGTCTATAAATTCATAAAAATAAAAGCGATTTTTGTAAATTGTTGTTGGATTTCTTTTATGTTGGGGGACTTTCTTATTTCATTTTGATACTTTTAAATTGTTTACACTTGTTCCTTTGTTTAAGTCTGACTGCTCAAAGCCACAGTTACCCAGGATTGACCTAAGCTTTCACAAACAAGCCTGACGGCCCCCAAGACAGTATTGTGAGTGTATTACATGGTGAGTTTGCGCAACCACACTATATAATACACCACTTTCTTCATGTAGACTGTTTTATAAAACATTATTTCATCTAATACTAGAGGCAATATTACTTTTAAATAGAGTGGCACATTATCATTAGATTCAGAGCAATCAAAAACACTTGTTTATGTTTTGATTTAATAAACAATGTAATTTTTCTTCTCTAACATCACTACCTGTTAATAATATTATGTTCTTGGCTCAGTGCCTTTTACATCTAACTTTTCCTTTCTTCCCCAGACTCCTACCTACTTTTTGGTCTGTCCCTCTTAGATTTGCTCCTCTCTACACCTATCACCTCTCTGCTGGCCTCTTACCATCTCTTGTTGATTCTGCCCTCGTACATCCACTTTCCACTCCCCCTCCTTTTACTTTCTCTTGCTGGTTGTGTCTCTCTTCTGTCCATGCTCTCATACTGTACCCTTATCTGTCCTCCTGCATCTTACATTTACTTGCTGATTCTGCCTGTCTTCCAGCCTTCTCTCCACTTCCCTCTCCCCAGTCATTCACCTTTTTCTTTCTGGTTCTGACCCTCTTACATCTACTTCTACCCTTCCCCTCTACTTATCCCTACTCCTCTTTCCTCACAGCACCTTCCCTTCTCTTGCTGACTCTGTCCCTAATATCCAACTCTTCCCTATTTGCTCTCATCTTCCCCTAGGGCCTTGCCTTCTATTGCTGATTCTGCCATTCTTGTATCCACCTCAACTTTACTTCAGTCTTACATTTTCTGAAGTATACAGAACAGTGATGGATGGAATGCTTGGATTATTCTAAGCAATTGGCAAAGACTCGGGCCGCATCCCAGTCCATCATTATTTTGCACACCATGCAACTTCAGTTTGGACCCACCTATATGCAAATCAGTCTTGACCCTGCCCCAGTGGGAACAGTCCAGGCCGAACAGCCAGGCCGGGTCCTCCCCGAACCGGAACGCAAGCAACCCAAGACTGTTTTCAGTGGGGTATAGCTAAGGTTCAGTGGCACCTTGTGCACAGGAGCCACATCTGGGCAAACCTGTTCTACTTGGTAAGTGACAATGAAGCACACAAAAGAGTGATGGATGGAATGCGTGAGTTATTCTCAGCCACTGGTAATTTCTCAGAGCCACATCCCAATCCATTGTCATTTTGCACCCCATGGTACCTCAGTTTGGACCAAGGTGTATACAAACCAGTATTGACCCTGCTCTAATGGGAATAGTCCAGCCTGAAATGCCATGCCAGGTCCTCCAAGAACCAGTACACAAGCAACATTATTGGGGCTCATCAGTCAAGTATAGCTTGGTTCCAGTGACACAGTGTGCACTGGACCCACGTCTGGGCATACCCATCCCATTTAGAGCAAAGATATAAAAAGGGCCCAGACCATAAACTACTGTATACCAGAAGAAGAGTGGCATAAGTGGGCCAGCAGTGCTCCACGGTGCAGGTAAGCACGGTGGGGCGGAGAGGGTCGGGGGGGGGGTCGAGTCGACCTACGATGGAATAGGAATTATTGATTTATTTCATTTGACCTATTCCGTCGTCTGTCGACTTCCCCCTCTTTATCCCCGCTCCCGCCCCATCCCACCGTGCTTACCTGCACCGGCTGCTGCTGAACTGGACTACCCTTCTCAATATGAAACCAGCAAAGCTGCACTAAGCACCTGGAAATATGGAACAGGAACGACAATCAAACAATAAGCAGATCAGCAGAATTCTGGACTAACTACAATCCGTGAACACAATATTTGAGAAAACCAAAATATAAAGAGTTGATATAATCCAGCTTGGATAGGATGACAGCTTGGATAATTGTCCGTAGGCATTGGTTAGGAATGAGATGGATAATCTTCTGGAACATTTTACCTAAAAAAGCATCTGAAATTTACTCTGCTAATCTGGTAGGAGAAAGATTACTGAGAATCAAAATGGTCTCCCAGACTCTTTGATGAAGAGTAGTAACGGACGGGAAGCCAAACTGAGATGACCACCAATTACATGTCCAAATGTCCGGAAGATCCACAAAAAACAAATATGTCAGTTTGATGCTATGATTCAACTAGTAGTAATTCATCAAATGAGCCACCTGTCAAGGTGGCTGATCAAGGGACAAGAATGCCTATGTGACTTATCAAGGCATAAAACAGCACAAAACAATGTGTGTGTCATCCACACATGCCATTACCTTAAAGCAGGGACACTGGAAGTATGCAGCAGGGGAGCAAATTAAGCTGCAAGGTTGAGGAAATTGTGCGGCAAAAAGGGCAAATTATGCGGTGTGATGCTGCACATTTTATTATAGCATTTCTTCATCCTTTTGTAATTTTTACACTTCTTACCACAGTTTAGGTATTGGATGCATCTCCTTAGTACCACTTTAACACCCCAAATATAGCAATAAGCAATATAAATATGACCAGTGAATCTTTACAAAGGGCCTTCCACTTCACAGCAACATGTTTTGCTGAGTTTTTAGTACCCTTTGAACCATTGGAGCTGGAAACAAAATTTGTTTTTTTGCTATAATCTGCAGATTATGCAGCAGGGAATGAATTATGTGGCAAATGTGTCAAATCTATAATTATGCAACAAATGCTGTGCCTGCACAATTGCATAGTTCCAGTTGTCCTGTCTTAAAACCAAATAACGCAATACATAACATAACAAAAATGTCAAAACAAGTGGGACTCAGGGAAGACCCACAAGAGGAAAACAATTAGATTGATTGGAAGGCATATGGACCGCTGGACACCGATCCAATGGAAGTGATGGCTACTGTCGGAGAGCCTTTCCTGGATGCTATAGTCTTTCATGTGATCAAGTGGAATGGAGTGAGCCACACTGTGGAATGCAACCAACGGGGTCATGGAGGACCATGGTTGCCATGCCTCCTTCACTTGTTATCCTAAGGTCATCGGCACCTGACAAGACAGTAGCCTCAGTACTGCACAAAAGGCTGAGGCCAGACTGAATAGGGCCAAGGGAAATATTGGCATCACAAGAAAAGGGAACAGCATATCAGTGATATGTTTTTACAAGATTTTAGATAGTAGGGACACAATAAACTAGGCCACAGGTGCCAGCACTCTCCCATCTCCCTTTCCTCTCTGTTGTCCAGGCACTTACATTTACTTGCTGGTTCTACCCATTTATTTCTATCCTCCCCTACATTCTCGATTCGCCTCCCATCACCCCACCAGCCTCTTAGTTTTACTCACTGATTCTGCCTCACTCACATCTACTTTTCCATTTCATACTCTACTCTTCAATCCTCAGCTCTCCTTAAACATCCAACTTTTCCTTCTATTTCATTTTCTGCCCTGCCCCTAGAAGTGGCTGAGACACTGAAAGGTCAAGCCAGAAGCCTGGCTCTGGCCAGTGATGTAATGAAACTTGAAGGGGCCCCCCTGCAAAGAGCATGGAGGCCACCCCCCAGGCCCACCACCTAGCACTTTTGCTGATGGGGATCTCTGGAGTTCGCCCCCCCAACACCGCAGAGATAGCGGGGGCGTATGTTACACCACAGGCTCTGGCTCAGTTCAAGGTTGTCTGGGGGAACCTTGGGCCCAAAATGAGCTGAGCCTTCACAGGAGGCGATGTGGCCTACGACTGACCATGCGACATGAGAACCAGGTTAGAATCCTGGTCTTGGCTTAGCATTCTGTGAATCCCAGCAAACGACCCTTTGTGAAAAACAAAGGTGGAATGTAGTCTGTATCGTTTGTGAAGGTCTCCTTGGACTTGGGCAAGGTCTTAAATAGTGCTTAATTTGAGCCGGTTGTCGGTGGGAGCCACTGGCACTCATTGATGTGCACCAGCACTTATTTTTCGCATTAGACACTTAACAATAGGAAGAGAGAGAAAAAGACTCAAAACGGAAATAGGAGAGAAGTGAAAGACAGAAAAAACAGCACAAAGACATGAGATGGATTTAAGACTACGGAGCCTTGGCATTCAGCGCACCGATTGTTAATCTGAGCGGAGCTTCAGGCACCTGCACACTCATTGGTTTACAGAGGAACCAAGGGTCGTAAAAACTGCCTAAAATAGAGTGTGTCTTCCAAGCTCTAATCTTATCCTACAAGAATCAAAGGACAAAGCAGCAACCATTGATGTCAGCAAGAGATACCCATCTAGTGGCTGAATTGTACAATGTAAACCTGGAATATCTGGAATCAATCACGACTTCCCTGCCTGGCCAAATTGAGTGATCCTCAGCATATACTTTATTTCACCACGTATCCTTTTTTGTTCATTATCACAAATGAGCATGTTCAAGTATGTTAGTTAACTGAAGCGTTATCATAGAACGTGCGCCCAGACTAGGGCCAACTACGTTGCTAAAACTATTACTGAAGCAACAAATAAATCAAAAGTGCTCTTCGGTCTAGTCAAGGACCTTGCTGGTTCTCGCACCGTAGCTAAACCCCCACCTCTTAATAGCAAATAGTGTGATGAACTTGCACGGTTCTTTACCACGAAAATAGAAAAGATTTATCAGGACATACTTGATCAAAATTGTGCCAGCACTTCTCCTACACTGGCCACTAGTCTTAGTGACCTGAGTCATTTCTCTATTCTCACTCATGCCCCTCTACTCTCATGGCCAGAACTCAATCCTGTAATCCTCATGGAGATTTTGTGTAAAGTAAAATCAGGCTCACCCACTTATCCTCTCCCCATTCCTATTCTTCGACTATTAGATACACCGCAGCTCTCCATGATCTGTACAACACTCAACCTCTCTATAAATAATGCCTCAGTCCCAGCTTGCTGGAAGCATGCTATGGTGATTCCCCTGCTGAAGAAGCCCGATGCCGATACTAAAGTCCTCTCAAATTTTCGCCCTATTTCGCTGCTGCCTGCCTTTTCTAAAGTCTTGGAAAGGCATATTTATCATCACTTAGCTCAGTTCATTGCCACCAACAATCTTTTGCACTTCTCCCAGTCTGGTTTTCGCCCAGGCTTTTCGACTGAGAATACGCTTTTGGGCTTTACCGAGAATCTTCGTCTTATGTTAGATAGAGGAGACACAGCTGTACTGATCCTACTCGATCTTAGTGCGGCTGTCGACACTATTTCTCATAACATTCTCCTCAGATCTCTTGCTGCTATGGGCATTGGTGGCAAAGCCCTAAAATGGCTGACATCTTTCTTGATAATCAATATGGTATATCCCTATTTTACCAAATGTGGGAAAACACTCTCTATCCCCCAATAACTTTAGAAGCCATCAATACCACATATCCATCCTTAAGAATAAAATGGTAAAGCATAAAAACTAAAACAATATATAAAAAACAATGTTTAAGAAAATTGTACAATTTATTGCATACAATAAAGTATTACGTGCATAAGAAAAGTGCCATACAAAAGTTTAAAAAATGTGACAATTCACATAAAGAACCATAAAATACAAGTGAGCAATACAAACAGGGAACCATATAGTACAAGTTGTCGACGCAGCGTTTCGGTATCATTATAACACCTTCATCAGGACAAAGTTCTATTAAAAAGAAATATACAATTAATTACATGGATTCTTGACTTCTTTTTTGCTTTTTTACAATCATTATTCATATACAGTCTGTTACACTGAATGTTAAACATTTTCCAAAACATGATTAGCACAGCACTTTAAGGCACAATTATAAGAAATACATGGGTGGTCTATGGTTCTAAGTTATGGGGAAACAAGTTTAATACAGAGAGCTAAATAGGGAGTTTGGGGCTCGAAATTTTAACTAGATATTTTTGGCGATAGCGTCGTCTAAATCGCATACCTTATATTTGTTTGGTATTGATCCCATCTCCTTAATCAATTCGAGATTTTTGAGTCTCCTTCTTGGAGATGGGTGCTTCAACGTATATTCAGTTAATTTGAAGTCACCGTCCGAGTCTGATTCCTTACTATTTCAAAATACAAAATAGAAATTTCAATATATTGGATCAGTATTCATTAATATACTGTCATGTATTTAAAACACTCCAGTTACCTTCGTCTTTTTGGAGTATGTCCTTATAACAAGGTCAAGAGAGCCACCGAAGTCTGTTAATATGTAGCTTGTAGCTGTCTAGAAACAAATTAGTCTGGTCTTATTCTCTAATAGTTGTCTTGTCTTTTTATTCTAGAGAATAGCATTAAGATTAACTTACCCTTTGATATGAATATTGGCTTTTAGCAACTGCGCATGACTGGATTCTTTGATAGTAGCGCTATATTTCTGGTAGGTTGCGTGAAGGCGGTATCTTTTTTAATTGACCAGCCCTAGAGAGCAAGATTTGTTTTATTATATTGAATAGCTGTATCGTGATTAAACATATTCTATTAGATGTGGGTTGTTCATTTTACTGTCCATCTAGTATTTAATACTCATTTATAAAACTCCTAATTATGATTGCTGTATTATATCATGATAAATAAACAGCACAATTTAGGTTTTAATATATACATGGCCCATTTCTTGTTATCATCGTATCTATCTTTCTAACGGTACTGTATTTTTTGCTTTGATAACGCAACCTAATGCGTTGTGATTGGTCTGAGCGCCGTGATTCCGCGTTCAGACTCGGTCAGGGAGCCTGTATTACACAGCCTAGTGGAGAACATGCAAAGTGCGCATGAATGTTAGACCGGCACAAGATGGCCGGTAAAACATTCATGCGCACTTTGAGTGGGCAAACCACTCCTTCCCTGGCCCATGCTCTGGCCAGCCCCACCCCGCACCTAGGAACAGAAAAAGGAAATTATAATAAAGCGTTTCGTTATTATTATTTTCTTTTTCCTTGCACTGCCTTAAAGCAGTGGGGCAATGCTTCTACAGTTTAGCAGAGGAGCCGTTCCTGTATATGGCACATTCCTGTCCTTTCTCTGCACTGGCTCGCTCAGGACTGCTTAGCGCCAGTGACTGTGTTGTAAACAGGATTTTTTTTGTTCAGGAAGGGGCACCTTCCAGCACAAAAACAATCCTCTGAAGCGTTTTCCTCTATAGAAAGAGGAAAACAAATAATAAAGACGTTTCTCCTCCTTACGCCTCCCCTGGTGAAGAGTGGCATTGTGAAGCATCCCAGGTCTACCAGTAATGGTAAATCTGGGGCTGTGCCAGTGACGTAGTTAGCCCTTTGGGTGCCCTTGGCGGTCCCTGTGTTTGCCCCGACGGCCGCTTTGTGGGGGGATTTCCGCCCGAGAAGGCAAGTAGGCACGGGAGGAGGCCGTCATCCCCAAAACTTGTGCCGCATGGGGCAAACCACCCACCCCTTGCTACGCCACTGGAATGTGCCAAAATCCATTAGTGGATGTGTGGTTTTATATTTTTAAAAAAAATTAAGCCCCAGATTCATGCCTGTTGAGAAAGAATCTCAAAACTGGGACAAATGTCTGCTGTTTTTATTTGGAAAATCGAGAAACTCCATATTTATTCCCTGGTCTTCTCATTTTTAGGTCTCGGCATCGAGACCTATTGTTATGGAGTTCGCTCTGAAGGGAGATAGAGCTGTGAACGCGCTGACCAGGGTCTGTGAACGCGCACACACACAGGCAGGCATGCATGCGCCGTGCACACACAGACACACACAGAAACAGACACACGCACACACGCACACACTCACACACACACCCCATCCCTCTCTGCCCACTCCCTCTCTGCCGCCCCCCCTCTACCCACACGCACCGGGCTCTTTCCCTCCGCAGTGGGTCAGTCATGGCAGCAGGCAGACTCGGTGTCTTCTCCGGCGATCCTTCAGCTGATGTGCACGCCCACGCTGCGTCACGTGCGCGCCCACCACGCTGTTTTCACGCCCGTTGATCCTCAGCTTGTTATATACTTTGGCTATGGACAATTAGACCACCGTTTTGCTCCGTCAATCATGTTTTCTTGGGCTGCGGTGTCTACAAGGCAAGGGGGCAGTGCACTGCACATGGATTTATCCTCGTCACGCCAATCGGTATTGTTTAATTTTATTTCTTTCGATCAGCATGTTTTTTTGTAATCTCTGGGCGAGCCGACGCTGGGACTTGAACCCCATTCCACAGTGTCAAAGTCTGGACACGGAGTGAAAGAACGTGGCTGTGCAAGCTACCACTGGACCCACTATACTCAGTTACCATGAGGTGGCGATATCTGCCACTCACTTTCCTCACTGCACCTTTGTGTTAGCCACGATGATCATAATCATTTCTATCCACTTCCATAATAGGCTTGTATTTTCAAAGATATCCTCTAATACTGAAAAGAAATTAGGGCAATAAATATCTATACAGCAGAGTACATAAACACAAAATGTCATGACATTTTGCACACTGTTGCAGGTCCGCTTATCTGGCAATATGCATAAGGATTACTACCTATCTCATTAATATTTTATCTTCGTAAATAGTTTGTTCACAGTACATTGTAAATTGTTTTCACATCATGGGAGCTCTAAAAATTGAATTCTGTTCATCGCTTCTAAATGAGGCGCTTTTTGGCATTCTTCGACAATGCTTTCAAACTAATTTCTGCTACTGCGGTAGATGGATGGCACTCCGGAGAATATTGTGTTGATCGGTATAGCTCTATAAGCCGTGCGCGCCCCTGGTGACCCTCCCGCCCGACCCCAGGTCTGCCCAGTAGAACGGCTCTCACTTCATCCCTCTGTGAGGCAGAAGGTGAGTGTGAGTGCAGAGTGCGCAGAGTGTGAAGTAGTGAGTGCAGAGTGAGTGTGCAGAGTGAGTGTACAGAGTGCAGAGTAGTGAGTGCAGAGTAGAGAGTGTGTAGAGTAGTGAGTGTGTAGAGTAGTGAGTGCAGAGTAGTGAGTGCAGAGTAGTGAGTGCAGAGTAGTGAGTGCAGAGAGTAGTGAGTGCAGAGAGTAGTGAGTGCAGAGAGTAGTGAGTGCAGAGTAGTGAGTGCAGAGAGTAGTGAGTGCAGAGTAGTGAGTGCAGAGAGTAGTGAGTGCAAAGTGCAGAGTAGTGAGTGCAGAGTGCAGAGGAGTGAGTGCAGAGTAGTGAGTGCAGAGTAGTGAGTGCAGAGTAGTGAGTAGTGAGTAGTGAGTGCAGAGTAGTGAGTGCAGAGCAGTGAGTGCAGAGTAGTGAGTAGTGAGTGCAGAGTAGTGAGTGCAGAGTAGTGAGTGCAGAGTAGTGAGTGCAGAGAGTGCAGAGTAGTGAGTGCAGAGAGTGCAGAGTAGTGAGTGCAGAGTGCAGAGTAGTGAGTGCAGAGTGCAGAGTAGTGAGTGCAGAGTGCAGAGTAGTGAGGAGTGCAGAGTAGTGAGTGCAGAGAGTGCAGAGTAGTGAGTGCAGAGTGCAGAATAGTGAGTGCAGAGTAGTGAGTGCAGAGTAGTGAGTGCAGAGTAGTGAGTGCAGAGTAGTGAGTGCAGAGAGTGCAGAGTAGTGAGTGCAGAGTAGTGAGTGCAGAGAGTGCAGAGTGCAGAGTAGTGAGTGCAGAGTAGTGAGTGCAGAGTAGTGAGTGCAGAGTGTAGAGTAGTGAGTGCAGAGTAGTGAGTGCAGAGTGCAGAGTAGTGAGTGCAGAGTGCAGAGTAATGAGTGCAGAGAGTGCAGAGTAGTGAGTGCAGGGTGCAGAGTAGTGAGTGCAGAGTAGTGAGTAGTGAGTGCAGAGTAGTGAGTGCAGAGTGTAGTGAGTACAGAGTAGTGAGTGCAAAGTCGTGAGTGCAGAGTGAAGAGTAGTGAGTAGTGAGTGCAGAGTAGTGAGTGCAGAGTAGTGAGTGCAGAGTAGTGAGTGCAGAGAGTGCAGAGTAGTGAGTGCAGAGTAGTGAGTGCAGAGTGCAGAGTAGTGAGTGCAGAGTAGTGAGTGCAGAGTAGTGAGTGCAGAGTAGTGAGTGCAGAGTGCAGGGCAGTGAGTGTAGAGTGCAGGGTAGTGAGTGCAGGGTAGTGAGTGCAGGGTAGTGAGTGCAGGGTAGTGAGTGCAGAGAGTGCAGAGTAGTGAGTGCAGAGAGTGCAGAGTAGTGAGTGCAGAGTAGTGAGTGCAGAGTGCAGAGTAGTGAGTGCAGAGTGCAGAGTAGTGAGTGCAGAGTGCAGAGTAGTGAGTGCAGAGTAGTGAGTGCAGAGTGCAGAGAAGTGAGTGCAGAGTAGTGAGTGTAGAGTGCAGGGTAGTGAGTGCAGGGTAGTGAGTGCAGGGTAGTGAGTGCAGGGTAGTGAGCGCAGGGTAGTGAGCGCAGGGTAGTGAGCGCAGAGTAGCGAGCGCAGAGTGCAGAGTAGCGAGCGCAGAGTGCAGAGTTGTGAGTGCAGAGTTGTGAGTGCAGAGTAGTGAGTGCAGAGTAGTGAGTGCAGAGTAGTGAGTGCAGAGTAGTTAGTGCAGAGTGCAGGGCAGTGAGTGTAGAGTGCAGGGTAGTGAGTGCAGGGTAGTGAGTGCAGGGTAGTGAGTGCAGAGTAGTGAGTGCAGAGTAGTGAGTGCAGAGTGCAGAGTAGTGAGTGCAGAGTGCAGAGTAGTGAGTGCAGAGTAGTGAGTGCAGAGTGCAGAGTAGTGAGTGCAGAGTGCAGAGTAGTGAGTGCAGAGTAGTGAGTGCAGAGAGTGCAGAGTGCAGAGAGTGCAGAGTGCAGAGTAGTGAGTGCAGAGAGTGCAGAGTGCAGAGTGCAGAGTAGTGAGTGCAGAGTAGTGAGTACAGAGTAGTGAGTGCAGAGTGTAGAGTAGTGAGTGCAGAGTAGTGAGTGCAGAGTGCAGAGTAGTGAGTGCAGAGTGCAGAGTAATGAGTGCAGAGAGTGCAGAGTAGTGAGTGCAGGGTGCAGAGTAGTGAGTGCAGAGTAGTGAGTAGTGAGTGCAGAGTAGTGAGTGCAGAGTGTAGTGAGTACAGAGTAGTGAGTGCAAAGTAGTGAGTGCAGAGTGAAGAGTAGTGAGTAGTGAGCGCAGAGTAGTGAGTGCAGAGTAGTGAGTGCAGAGAGTGCAGAGTAGTGAGTGCAGAGTAGTGAGTGCAGAGTGCAGAGTAGTGAGTGCAGAGTAGTGAGTGCAGAGTAGTGAGTGCAGAGTAGTGAGTGCAGAGTGGAGGGCAGTGAGTGTAGAGTGCAGGGTAGTGAGTGCAGGGTAGTGAGTGCAGGGTAGTGAGTGCAGGGTAGTGAGTGCAGAGAGTGCAGAGTAGTGAGTGCAGAGAGTGCAGAGTAGTGAGTGCAGAGTAGTGAGTGCAGAGTGCAGAGTAGTGAGTGCAGAGTGCAGAGTAGTGAGTGCAGAGTGCAGAGTAGTGAGTGCAGAGTAGTGAGTGCAGAGTAGTGAGTGCAGAGTGCAGAGAAGTGAGTGCAGAGTAGTGAGTGCAGAGTGCAGGGTAGTGAGTGCAGGGTAGTGAGTGCAGGGTAGTGAGTGCAGGGTAGTGAGCGCAGGGTAGTGAGCGCAGGGTAGTGAGCGCAGAGTAGCGAGCGCAGAGTGCAGAGTAGCGAGCGCAGAGTGCAGAGTTGTGAGTGCAGAGTTGTGAGTGCAGAGTAGTGAGTGCAGAGTAGTGAGTGCAGAGTAGTGAGTGCAGAGTAGTGAGTGCAGAGTGCAGGGCAGTGAGTGTAGAGTGCAGGGTAGTGAGTGCAGGGTAGTGAGTGCAGGGTAGTGAGTGCAGAGAGTGCAGAGTAGTGAGTGCAGAGAGTGCAGAGTAGTGAGTGCAGAGTAGTGAGTGCAGAGTGCAGAGTAGTGAGTGCAGAGTGCAGAGTAGTGAGTGCAGAGTGCAGAGTAGTGAGTGCAGAGTAGTGAGTGCAGAGTAGTGAGTGCAGAGTGCAGAGAAGTGAGTGCAGAGTAGTGAGTGCAGAGTGCAGGGTAGTGAGTGCAGGGTAGTGAGTGCAGGGTAGTGAGTGCAGGGTAGTGAGCGCAGGGTAGTGAGCGCAGGGTAGTGAGCGCAGAGTAGCGAGCGCAGAGTGCAGAGTAGCGAGCGCAGAGTGCAGAGTTGTGACTGCAGAGTTGTGAGTGCAGAGTTGTGAGTGCAGAGTAGTGAGTGCAGAGGAGTGAGTGCAGAATGCAGAGTTGTGAGTGCAGAGTAGTGAGTGCAGAATGCAGAGTTGTGAGTGCAGAGTAGTGAGTGCAGAATGCAGAGTGAGTGTGCAGAGCAGTAAGTGCAGGTGCAGAGCGGTGTGCTGTGTGCTGTTGAGTGCAGAGTGCTGTGTATTGGCAATGTAAATGACAATGTCATTTGTTTATGATTTAAAGAAAAAAAAAGAAATGTCATGAGCAATGCCAATAGCTCTTCCTTTAATGATGCCGAGACCATTGCATTGTAAATGCTTGTTACTCAACCAAATGGAGTATTGCCCAGCGTGATGAGAGGCTCATCCTTTCGTTTGTTGGGGCTGTTGCAGGATACTCTGCTGTTTATTCGTTAACAAGGAGGCCTGACGTCACACCTATTGACGGTTGAAGTGCACTTCTCGTCGCTCTTGTCACGTAAACGCAGAGTCGCTGTTATGTAACGGCAGCGATTAGGCCCAGAAAGGCCCTGACAGAAGACGCAGGTAAATTAATAAAGGAAAAAAATGACCACAGAAGCTTGCCTGTTTGTGTGCAGAACGGCTTTGGAAGGGCTGCTTCAGTTCTTTGCATAAAACTGCATTACCCTGCAGCAGTCCCGGCCCAGACCATCGCACCTGCGGGGGAGGGGGCTGAAGCCCTTTCAGCACAGCCCGTAGGCGTTGTTATGTTTCACTTTTTTAGTTACGTCACCTCTTTTCAACTGACCCCGATCACCTGGGATGTTTCCTTAAAAGGTCAGTTTGGATTTTCACTGCATTCGTTGTTTTTACACTCATCCTATTCTGACTCAGATCCACGAGATCGGCTTGCCAGTTTTACAACTTATCGTGACGTCATGACGTGTCACGTACTAAGTAGTGCGCAAGCCAAAGATTGCTGACATTTTAAAGAACGATTGTTCTATGTAACCTTAGCGCTCATTAGCAGAATTCAGGTTCAGCAGTGGGAAATTCCTTTGCATGTTTGCCTCGCTTCAGGCTTACGAAATGCTTAGCTGAAATGCAAAAGGAATGCTTTTGGCCAAGGCCTTAAACAACTGGAAAAAAAACAGCCTGCTTTATGTTTTTTTCCAATTGATACATAAGGTAATTTTCGAGTGGGAAAACCAGAGACTGTTATATGTTAAACAAACAAAACAAATTGGAAGCAGTTTATGGTGTGTTCACATGATGAATGGTATAAAAAGATTACATTTAACACTGGAGTTTTATTAACCTAAACCTACATAATAGTATCAGCCTTGTTAATCTTCTAGTTAACCTGATGCATTGTTGGATAAACATTATGGCCATATTTAATAAAGGTCATGTCTCCCCCTTGCATAACGCAAGGCAAAGCGGAGACCTATTTGTGATTTACGAACCCATGCAAAGGCTTGATTTACGTGGCCATGCGCGGCTATGTAAGGACATGTAGTGCAACACAGCAGCTTGTGCAGCGTTATGTTACATTTCCGATTGGTACGTTCTCCATGGGTGGACCATGGGTGTTCCCATGTATCCACCAATGGATTTCACACAATTCCAGATTGATAAAGATTTTCTAAGGCTAGAATTTGCTTGAATTAGGGACGTTTACCACAGAGATGCGTAACGAGGAGAAATATGTTTATTTGTCCTTGTTACTTCCTCCTTTTATGTGCAATGCATTCTGCATTATGCTTGTAAGCGGGAAATGCTTCTTTGCATTTTTTTGTGCAGGGCGGTATTCCTTCCTGCTTAAAAACACTTCCGCTTGTAACGCAGGTACCTTTGAAGTATGGCATAAGGGTGTTTGTGTTGGTGCCAGTTAGCCACAAGTGCACAAGCACAAGCAGTGAGCTGAAGCGCGCCATAACTGTGTAAATATGCTGCTCTCAAGCTCTATCCCACTCATGCAACACAGCTCAGCAACTTGTATTGCTGCTCTGTGTTGTGTGAAATCTTAGTAAAACTTCCTCTTTGGTGATAGATTCAGAAAAGGGGGTGGTGATGGACAGAGTATCTGAATTAAGCAGAACACTCGTACCCAGTCAACAGATCAGGGCTTGATCCATCACCGTTTTTTAGCTCACTGCACCATCCCAGCTCAGAACCTGGCTACATGCAAATTAGTCTGTCCCTGGCCCAGTGCATCATGGGAACAGGGCAGACCAAACTACCAAGCCAATTATTTTACTGGAAAGGAAACAAGCTTCCGGGGACCGGTTTCTGGCATTACGGCCGTCTTCGGCCCGGCTTGCTTGAATCCTGATGGTGCAGTGAGCAAGGGACTCATGTCTGAGCATACCCTTCCACGCTTATGGTGGACAAAACGATTCAGAAAAGGGGGTGGTGATGGACAGAGTATCTGAATTAAGCAGAACACTTGTACCCAGTCAACAGATCAGAGCTTGATCCATCACCGTTTTTTAGCTCACTGCACCATCCCAGCTCAGAACCTGGCTACATGCAAATTAGTCTGTCCCTGGCCCAGTGCATCATGGGAACAGGGCAGACCAAACTACCAAGCCAATTCTTTTACTGGAAAGGAAACAAGCTTCCGGGGACCAGTTTCTGGCATTACAGCCGTCTTCGGCCCGGCTAGCTTGAATCCTGATGGGGCAGTGAGCAAGGGACTCATGTCTGAGCATACCCTTCCACGCTTATGGTGGACAAAACGATTCAGAAAAGGGGGTGGTGATGGACAGAGTATCTGAATTAAGCAGAACACTCGTACCCAGTCAACAGATCAGGGCTTGATCCATCACCGTTTTTTAGCTCACTGCACCATCCCAGCTCAGAACCTGGCTACATGCAAATTAGTCTGTCCCTGGCCTAGTGCATCATGGGAACAGGGCAGACCAAACTACCAAGCCAATTCTCTTACTGGAAAGGAAACAAGCTTCCGGGGACCGGTTTCTGGCATTACAGCCGTCTTCGGCCCGGCTTGCTTGAATCCTGATGGTGCAGTGAGCAAGGGACTCATGTCTGAGCATACCCTTCCACGCTTATGGTGGACAAAACGATTCAGAAAAGGGGGTGGTGATGGACAGAGTATCTGAATTAAGCAGAACACTCGTACCCAGTCAACAGATCAAGGCTTGATCCATCACTGTTTTTTAGCTCACTGCACCATCCCAGCTCAGAGCCTGGCTACATGCAAGTTAGTCTGTCCCTGGCCCAGTGCATCATGGGAACAGGGCAGACCAAACTACCAAGCCAATTCTTTTACTGGAAAGGAAACAAGCTTCCGGGGACCGGTTTCTGGCAGTATAAGAATTGGCTTGGTAGTTTGGTCTGCCCTGTTCCCATGATGCACTGGGCCAGGGACAGACTAATTTGCATATAGCCAGGTTCTGAGCTGGGATGGTGCAGTGAGCTAAAAAGCGGTGATGGATCAAGCCCTGATCTGTTGACTGGGTATGAGTGTTCTGTTTAATTCAGATACTCTGTCCATCACCACGCCCTTTTCTGAATCTTTGGTGATAGGTCTCCTTGCTAAATTGTCTGTTGATGATGCAATCGTACTTCCCTGAGAATCTGCAAGACTGTTGGAAAATATGTCCAAGTATTTCCAAATGTGCTACTGCAGGTCTTACCTCAAAGATTCTGTATGTGAAAGTACTGTGATCTTTTTGTTGCTTGAATGTGAATTTACCTTGAAAAATGAAAGAAAAGAGGCGTTTGGCAAAACAGGAACAGTTGGTTTAATTAAACTCAGCGGCAGAGGGAACAGGCAACAGAGTCTATCTAATTTGAACTGTGCTTTTACAGCAGGAAACACCCACTTGCGGGAAATCACACAAAACAGCACAAAAATGGCAATTGGGAGCAATGACGTGTACAGTAAGTTCAACCACTGGGAGAGCCAGGAAAACAAATCGATAGACCAGTCCTGCTCAGGGGCACTTCCATCCTTCTTCATGTCAGCTTGTAGACGATGCAGTGCTTGAATGGCAAGAGTTAGCATCCCATTGTCCATGTCATTTCCAGGGATATAAGTACAGCAGGATGCACAGATATTGGCACACACCCTAACCTCCATTGAGGTCATCAGTTCCACCACATACGGATGTTGCATCATCATGAGCCGGATGGCTCTTAAATCTTCCTTGATAGCATTTAGGCCAAACTCAGTATTGTTTATCATCTTCAGCAACTCCCACCTGGTTATAACCAGTGGGTGGTCGCCTTTGTTTGCAGGATGAAGAAGGGTATGGACCTGCCCGCGTTTACTTAAGTGTTAGAAAACAGTCTACATTCTTCTGGAATGTCCTCATACTGAGCCCTGCCAAAATAATCAGCAGTTCTTTTTTCTCAAGCCTGATGCAATAGATTTTTTTTCTTTAGTGGATGTTTGAACAACTCGGACAGGTCTTCTCCAAGAAAGACCAGGATCGGGGTGTGTATGGTTATGAGGCTGCAAGGCCCTGCCATCCGGGGATAAGCTGAGTGTAGGCAAACTCCCCACATTGCTAGTAGATATCCATCAGCACATAGGTGCCCCATTGCATGTCTGGTACGTGCAGTATTGCTGCACAATTTTCATTTGTGCCAAGCTGGATCATTCATTTGCCTCTGAAACACAAGGTAGTAAGTTTCCTTACAATTAGGGGTTGCCCCTTCCCTTCTAGCCTTGTGTACCCTTTTATCTCAGTTTTCCAGATTTACGGACATGAGGTATCTATACTGGGATTCAGCCCTTCCCTTCTGGGCTCATTTCCCCTTGCATCATCAAGGTGGAAGGCCCTGCACTAGAACTTTATGCCTGGAGTCATTTTGTTATTAAAGAAGTCGACCCCAGACATGCTATGGGCCACCCTGGAAGGTGGGAGCGGACATGTTTGTGCACTGATGCAGTGGTTTTGCTACCTCCAAGTACCTCTTTTCTTTAAATTCTAGGGGCCAAACAGTGTTCTCCCCTAAGGTGCCCTGCCTGAGCATACTGTCTAGCTCAGTTTGAATATCGCTAAGCTCAGTGAGAAGGTACAGTGCAGTGGGGTTGATCTCATACCGGCTGACGTTTACTACTACTCTATGGGGTACTACTCTAATAGGTTGTATCTTGGCCTAATCCTACATAGGTACAGGTGAATGAGACATTTTGCTTTTTTTGGTGGGCTATTTATTGGGATAAGTAAATTCTAGCTGTCCCCACTGCGTAGGATATCAGGAAACAGACATAGGAACCCTAGCCGATGTCTGGGCCCAATGGCAGTCATGTGCTGATACCATGTGTTGTGTATGAGTTTACTGTGTAGTGAGTGTGGAATACTAATGTTCGGTTCAGTGTAAATGTAATTGAGGTGGGAGAGGTGCCTAAGCAAGCACTGTAGAAATGTTGATGTAGGCTAATTGTGACTATTATGGCTAATGGGGTAACCCAGTATCCCGCAGTACCTGGGAAGTCAATTAGTATGGAGGCCAGTTGGTTCTTTTTTTTTTTTTTAAATTAGTTTTTATTGCAGAATTAGAAACCATTGCATACAATAAATCAACCAGCACACTCATGGTGTCCCCCCGCATAGTTCGAATAACATAGAGTATACACAGCCATTCAGCCCGTATCCCAGGGGCCGGGCGGCATAATGTTCCAGTTTGCCAGCAAGACATCATAGTGAGCATCCCCGAGGGACAAAGGTCGAAATCTTTTCATGTATCTGCATTTTACCCCACCAACCCTTAACCCAACCCCAACACCGTCCAACATAAGCTAACAGCCCGGTCTCATGGCGATACTGCAATCCCGCCCCCCAGACCCTGTGGGGGCCCTGTCACGACAGTGCCACATGCCCCTGCTCCGCCATCTGTTCATGCTCTACAGACCGTAAAGGCAGTCACAGGCCCGGTAGTACCTCCGCTCCCAACCTGGATCCCGGTGTCCAACCCACCCCTCAACAGCCCTAGAACAACACCCGTGCCCTCCCCCCCAGCAACCGCTAATGATGTGTGCCGTGTCCCTGACTCCGGTATCGGTCCCGCTACAGATCTATTTATACCTCCATACTCGTAAGCCTCGCAGTGTCCTCATGCCCCAGCCATTCAATCCTCATCGTCCACCAGGGAGTCACGCAGAGCCTGCACTATCAACTCCCACGCCCGCGCTGATTCCATGCTCTTTTCATTGTCAAGCTTGACTGCTTGTCTCATACGGAGCACACTCTCGCATTCAGACCACCTCAGCAGTTCATTCGTCCACCTCCTCACCGACGGCCCCTCCCTGGACTTCCAGTGCCAGGTGATCTCCCTCTGCGCCAGTATCAGCCCCAGGTCAATAAATTTGCTTGTCACCTTAGTGTTTTTTGTGTGTGGGAACCAGAGCAACAAGCACGCCGCATATCAAACTCCACCTCCCTGTCGGTCACTGCATTGAGGAGTTCCCCAACCTCCTCCTAGTAGTCCTCCAGTTTCGGGCAGCCCCATAACAGATGATCCAGATCCGCCTCCAACGCCAAGCACCTCGGACACCGCGCCTCCTGTACCTGAAAGTACCGTTTGATCTTCTCCGGCGTCAAGTAGGCCCTATGCAAAACATAAAAATGCACCTGCTGGAAGCGCGCGTTCCTCGTGCCCTTCCACGTACGCTTAAGGACGTGACCCCACACCGTGTCCGGAATGGGCCTGCCTATGCTCACCTCCCATTTCCCTTTCAGGCCCAGGAGCGGCTCCAGCCCCTCATGCAACATCCTATTATGGAGGCAGGTCACCGCTTTAAAGGTGCCGGCGGCCATCACTACATACTGGCAAGCCATAGTCGTGTCCGGTTCAATGAGCCCCCCTCTCCAATGCTTTTGCATGGCCACCACCACTGCTGCATGCAAGAGGAAGCTCCCCTCCGGCAGCCCAAACTGTTCTTGTAGCGTTTGGAAGGGCACCAACGTTCCATCAATGTACAAGTCCCCCACCACTTGCAGTCCCAGCTCCTCCCACTCCAATAATGGGGACCAGTCGCCCCCATGCGGCAGCGCAATCAGCATGCCTATCGGTATCTCCGGGGCATACGGCCGGGACGCCTTCGTCCTCCTCAGGCTCCTCTGCCAGCATAACCTGAGCGTCCGCTCCTCCATAGTAAGGCCTCGCAACTCCAGTTTCTGCTGCATAATGATATAGGCCAAGACATGGCGCTGTATCCCCTGCTCTCGGTCGCGTTCCGGCCCTCTAAACACCCTAGCCACATGCTCTGTGAGAACCTGAAGCTGCGCGGCCAAATAGTACAACTCAAAGTCAGGGACGGCCATCCCCCCCTCAAGCTTGGGACGAAGCAACGTGTTCAGTGCCACTCTACGGCGCCCGTGCCCCCAAAGGAAGTCAATGACCATCGTCCGCAAATCCCTGAAGATCCTCTGGGGAATCCAAATGGGCAGCGTGCGAAAATAGTACAAGAGCCGCGGAAGCGCCACCATCTTCAGCAGAGCCACCCTACCCAGCACCGACAGGGGGAGGGACGCCCAGAAAGACATGCAACCTCTCAGCGCCCGTACACACCGCCCAATATTGCCCTCTAATAAGTCTGCGACCTCGTGGTAGACACGGACTCCCAGATAAGTGAAGCAAGATGGCTCCCAGACCACCCCTATATCACGGGCGGGGCAGGGCGTGTTCGCTCTAAGTGGGAAGACACATGTCTTCGTCCAGTTAACCCTGAGGCCCGACATCCGACCAAACTCGGACAACATCTCCATCGCCCCTTCCAGAGCCTGTTCCGTATCCTCCATGTACAATAGCAGATCGTCCGCGTACAATGATATGTAGTGCAACTGCCCACCTCTTGCAATCCCTGCGTACATGTCTCCCGATCTGGCACCTACCGCCAGTGGTTCCATCGCCAGTGCAAACAGAAGAGGGGAAAGGGAGCACCCCTGTCTCGTCCCCCTACCAACAGGATAAGCCG
This sequence comes from Lissotriton vulgaris, assembly GCF_964263255.1. NCBI lineage: Eukaryota > Metazoa > Chordata > Amphibia > Caudata > Salamandridae > Lissotriton > Lissotriton vulgaris. The sequence goes on from NC_141689.1 coordinate 977,730,654, forward strand.
CTGACACCAGATTGCCCAGACGTACTCGCGCCGTCGCCGAGGAATACAACACCTTCGTCCATCTGCGAAACCCTTCACCACCAATGCCGAACCTCACTAGGACTTCATCCAGATAGACCCATTCCAAACTATCAAAAGCTTTCTCAATGTCTACAGACAACACCGCCTGGGTACCGTCCGTATCTGCTGTACCATCCAGTATCCCTATCAGATGGCGAATATTTAATGCCGTACTCCTCGTGGGGATAAACCCTGCTTGGTCCCTGTGCACCAGGCCGGTCATATGTGGGGCCAACCTGGTGGCCAAGATCCGGCTTAATATCTTATAGTCCACCGTCAGCATGGACAATGGCCTGTAAGACCTCACATCAGTTGCTTCCCTGCCGGGTTTTAGCAACGGTACTATCAGTGCTTCCCTCATTGATCCGGGCAGACCCCCCAACCTATGAGCCTCCTCATATACCACCAATAGTCTGGGCGCCAAGCTATCAGCATACTTCTGGTAAAATTCTATCGGCAGACCATCCACCCCGGGTGTTTCATTCCTCGCCATATGTTTAATGGCCGCCCTAATCTCGGCCAGCATGACAGGTCCACCTAAGTCCTTTGCATCGTCGTCATCAAGCACCGGAAGCTGCACTGACTCCAGATATTCCGCTATTTCGCATGCCTCCACTCCTAACTGACTCTCGTACAACTCAGCATAGTAGGCCCTAAAGCACTCCAGTACCGCCGTTTGGGAGTAGACCGTCTCCCCCAGATCATTTTTGATGCTCAAGACCGGGCAGCCTCTGAGTTCAGGATTAGCGAGTCTAGCCAGTAACGTGCCCACCTTATCCCTCTCAGCATGTGCTCTAATGGCATATTGTCTGTAGTCATAGCTCCGTAGCCGTTCCGTTTCGGTGGCCACCACCTCCTTAGCTTCCAGCAGCCGGGTCTGTAGATCCGGTCGGTCCGGCCTACGCCGCTCCAAATCCCTCAATCTCTCCTCCGCACTGGCTAGCGCATTCAACACCGACATTCGAGCATTCGAAAACCTCCCCAAGCATACTCCTCTCACCACCACTTTCATCGCGTCCCACTCAGTGGACCTACAAGAAGCTGTCCCCTCATTCTCACCAAAATACTGATCTATGCCCCGTTGGACTGCGTCACTGAACACCGAGTCCTCCAGGGTGTCGGGCCGGAGCTGCCATGTTGGAATCGCGGAGCGCGCTCTCTGCCATTGGACATGCACCAACAGAGGATTATGATCCGATATGGTCCTGGCCAGATACTCCGTATGGGAGACCAATGGGGCTAAGGACCCGCTGCACAGTACCGAGTCAATCCTAACATGCAAAGCGTGGAGGGCTGAAAAAAAGGAATAGTCCCTACCACCCCGGTGCTGTTCCCGCCACACATCCAGCAGTCCCCATCTTTCCTGCCAATCCTTCCTGTGTGCGGCTAACTTACGTACTGGGGAATCAACGAGTGGTGGATGGGATCTATCTAAGGCCACATCTGTGATCGAATTGAAGTCCCCCCCCAGTATCAGAGGCCCCACTAAGAAAGAGGCCAAGGAGCCGGATAGACCATCAAAGAAGCGGGCCTGATCAACATTTGGAGCATATATGCAGCTGAAAACCACATCCCGACCATACAACCTCCCCTCCACCGCCACATATCTGCCCTCAGGATCCACCAATTGATTCAACACCTGGAACTGTATGCCCGCCCGCACCCATATCAGTACCCCTCTAGCAAACGCGGAGTAAGTGGTGCCAAAGACCTGACCCCGCCATCTCTTCTGTAGTGCGATGCATTCCTGTTTCGTTAAATGAGTCTCCTGCAGCATGGCAACCTGAACCCCCCGCCTCACCAAATAAGCATGCACTTTGTGGCGTTTGACCATAGTTCGCAGTCCTCGGACATTCCACGTTAGGCGTTTCAAGTTAGGTAACGTCCCCATACCAACATTGAGCGATCCAGTTCAAGTATAGCCATTCAATGCCCACATTACAGCGGTTGCCCCCCCCAAAACGAACCATAAGAAAAACTCCCCAAACCCCACTCCCCAGGACAGAGCCTACAAACCCAGTGTGTGCCCCAATCCAAACCTCAAACAACACACACATCCGACTAACCTGTGGTTGCCACCACAGAAGGCCTTAAGGGCCCTGAGGGGGTGAGTTACCGCCGACCCCGGGCAGGCGGAGCCCGCACCCCGCGCCTTCCATCCCGCAATGCTGATGCTGCACCCTACCAGGCGACCCACCCAGCGCCAACAGGATACCACCCTACCAGAAACAGTGTCCCAAGTCCCATAGAAGAATCAGCCATGAAAAATCTCATCAGACGTTTGGGGGGTGACCACCGGCCCCTTCAAGCTCTCCGCCTCCGAAAATTCCTCTCCACTCCTGCCACCGTCCTCGCCAGAGTCCGTAGCCACCAAGTCACTCTCCTGTTGTGATCTCGTAATGGCCGCCGTTGCTGCCAGCGCCCCTCTTTTGTCCGCAGCCATTTGGGCCTCTCGTTTCTCTCGCTGAAGCTTAGTGCGGGAGCGAATCCTCTGAGATTTCCGGACCTGGGGCGGTTTAGGCTTCGCACGCTGACTTTTGCTATTCCTGTCCGTACCAGCTTGGTATGATTCCAACCACAACCACACTTCATCCGGAGTTTGAAAGAAATGAGTGGTCCCATCCAGGATTATCTGCAGCTTGGCCGGGAAGAGCAAGGAATACTGGATGCCCTCCTCCCTCAGCTCCTTTTTCACCGCTAAGAAGGATGCCCTATTCTTCTGGACCGCCTGAGTATAGTCCGGGAAGATCGTGACTCGGCTGTTTTCCACCTCATACGGGCCCGAGGCCCGAGCTTTCTGGATGAGGAGGTCCCGGTCCTTATAATGAAGGAGCTTCACCACCATCGGTCTGGGGGGGCGGCCAAGCGCTGGTGGGCGAGCCGGCACCCTGTGTGCTCGCTCTAACGTAAAGAAGGGAGTGAGTCCCTCCGGTGCCACCACTGTCCGGAACCAGTCCTCCATGTAGGCCACTGCATCCTCCCCTTCAATTCTTTCCGGCAGGCCTACGACCCGCACGTTGTTCCGTCTATTGCGGCTTTCAGCATCCTCCGCTCGTCGCTCCAACGAGTCCAGCTGGGCCAGAATGTCCGTTATCTTATGTTCCGCGGTCACCACCGCCGGTTTCAGGTCCAATAACAGCTGCTCATGGTCCTTAACCTTATCCGCCAACTTGGCATGATCCGCTCTTAGGAGCCCCAGCCCCGTAGCGACCTGCGCAATGTCCTGCTGCAATGCCTCCTTGGTCGAGGTGATGGCATCCAGAATAGCATCCAGGCGCCGATTCAGTCTCTGCTCCTGGTCCATCATCGGCGGGGAGGCCTCGCCAACCTGGGATAGCGCGGCCGAATCTTCCCGGCTCTGCTCCGTGATGGCCGCTCCTCCCTCAGCCGCCATCTTAGGTGTCTCTGTCGCAGCTACACGGGCAGGCCCGGGCCTCACCAGGTTCCGATATTCTCTACCCAGGGGACGTGCACCTCAGCAACGATCGTGATAGAGAGCCTCTGCAGTGCCCGTAACTCCAGGAACCAAAAGTTCTAGTGCCGTCCGTCCCACTGTCGCCAGAACCGGGAGGGAGGGGGGGAAGTAGAGACGAGTGCGTGCCCCCAGTACTCCAATCCAATGTTGCCCACCAATCTCCCCGCTCCTCAGGTCCGTGCCAGCATATCCTGCAACTCCGATCTCGCACAGGCGGGCCACCCCGCTAGCCGATGCCAATTCCGCTCAGTTTCGGTTCAGAGACCATCGACCCTCGCCGTCGCCATTTTCTTCGCACTCCAGGCAACACCTCGGACGTCGTCTGACTAGGTCTCCGTGGGACTAGCGGATCCCAAAGAGGTCTCCTCCGCTCACCAGTGGTTCCCCAACACTTCGCAGGCAAGTTGCGCCGACCAGGGGTCGCCCCAGGCGCGGTTTTCAGGAGAAATAGCGGGACCCTGCGCGGAGCTGCAAGCTCACGCCGCCATCCCGATCGGCGTCCAAACCACGCCCCCCTTGGAGGCCAGTTGGTTCTGTATGGAAATACAATGTCATTCCTTTTAAATCACTTAGTTTCCAGTTTAACTAGGGATGGCCACCTGTATGGCATAACCCACCGGGTTAGTAGCTATAAAACAAGTCAGTGGCACCAAAGATTCTAAAGGAAAAATGAGGTATATTTATATTCTTATACTGTGAGGACTCACAATAGTTCACAGGACCATTGTTTAACATGTACAAAGAATGCAAAGAATAATAGATACAAGATACAAAATTGGTGCAGTGAATCACAACTACAAATATTTAAATACATACGACATTACATAATTACACAGAGAATACAAAAAATGACTCAAAAAGGGGTGTCCCTGGATGGTTCAAACAGATTCAAGCATATGTCTTTATTGTTTAGATGTGGTATATGCTCAATCGTGGTATGGAACACCTATGGTAATCATCGATGTTTCGACCCAATTATGTTGTATGATCAGATCAAACATCACCACAGGTCTTCATCAGGACAAGAAAACAAAGAGTACAGCCTGTGCAGGAAAGGATAATAGGTTTCAATGGAGTGAGTACATCTGATTGTTTATAGTAGAGTGATAATTTCTCAGTCCCTATTGAGACTGGTACCATTTGCACGCTTGCAGCCAATGCAGCCCGCTTGGGGGTGGTTTCACTCAGCTTGTGGGGGCCCAACTTAGTGGAGGTTTAACGGGCTTGCTCTTGGCCCTTCCTAGTGGGCCACTACATGCGGGTGCATGTGGTGGCCAGCCCCCTCTGGCTCTGGGACTCTCCTCAGGGTGCCGGTGAGGGCACTTCCAATGGGAGGTATAACATTTCCTGGGTGTGCTGAGTGCCCTATAGTGGTCACTTGCTTGGGCACAGCATTCAGCAGCAGATAGGGACTCTGGGCATGGGGGACGCACCGCATAATGCTGGGCAAACTTGTCTGCGCCACTTTCTCACTCAGGGAGGTGCCAGAAAGTTGATAGAGGTCAAGATTGATAATACCAGGGGTACATGTGGTCTGTTTGTCACCGCCATTGCCCATATGCGCCTTGGTCCAGTTTCCCACCTAGCCTTGGGGGACTCAGAAGGCATGCACATGTCGTGGTCCCATATCCCAGTGCTCCTGATGTACCTTACTGGCTAACAATGTTTTTGTCTTTTGGGCGGTCTTGACTAAGAGGTGATGTGCGCGGCATACCCCCCCATCGAACTAATTCATGTAGCTCGAGGAGATTCCCTTATATGCCAGAGCCCCCCCTGTGGAGTAGGTCCGACTGGCCTGGGCCGCCCTGGCTAGCGTCCAGATGGCTTGGGAGGGTTTTGCTGGTTGGTGCCCTGAGGGGAGAACTCCAGGGGAGGAGCAGGCTATAGCCCCGTCCTGAGCAAACTGGATTGACATTTTAAGTTTGGTCATTAGGTCCCATCCCAAGATATTAGTCAGGGATGAGGGTTGATATAATAGTTGCCCCTTCACACAACTGCCTCTCACATCCAGCTCTAGGGATTTCGTGAAGGGAACCCTTGTAAAGGAGCCCAAGTACCCCTGGTGTCCATGGAATCTTTAGACAGGGGTACGCTCTCTTCTTTTAGACAGGGCTTTGTTGCCCCGTGTCGATCAGGAAGATGTAGAGTGTGCTATTTATCAATATTGTCACAGTGGGCTCCTCTCCTCAGTGGATCATTGGGTCACGGTCGCAAGGGACACATGAGAACAGGGATGTCTATTTCGCCCAAGGTGCATGGAGTTCACCCGCATTGGTCTTGTTGCTTAATGGGGTCTGTGATGGTGGGGGAAGATGTGACTTGGTCCTGGCCTTGTGGGTTCTCTGCACAACCTCCTAGAACCCTGATGCTACATGCTAGATCCTGCCTGAACCTCTGCGGACGCACCTTCATTGGTGTCATCGCCTTCTGTGCATTCACGGCTACAGCTGTTCTGACCAGAATCCAGTGCTTCCTGTTCAGGGATACTGCAGTGACATCCTGGTCCCGATCAAACTTCATTCTACTTACTCTTGTTCCCCTTCTTTTATCAACTTGTTTGACTTCCTTTTAGGCCAGGACAGTCCAAATCTTTCCCCTTCCTTAGTCCAATCTGCTAGTAGGTCGCTGGATGGGTAGAAAAAGTCTTTCCTATTGTCTCATTAGAGAGAGCATCTCTGTGCCGCTGTATGATGGGGGAAGTGTGGAAGCATTGTTTGTGGATTCTGGGATAGAATTGTAGGTCGAGCCAACTTGAAAATGGCCTATAGTTCCAACAGTGCCTCTCTTTTTGTCTTTTTCCTACTCTATGTATTTTTTCTGAATGTACGCCCTTGTGTGTTCTATTATGTTGGTGTCAAATGTTCCCCCCTCTGGCCAGGGGGACACGTGCGCTGTAGTGTGTGCATGGCATTCACGCTGTAATATATCTGGCTTTTAAGCCTGTGTGGAGAATCTAGTTCGTAAGTGGTTCAAAGGCGACTCCTGATGGTTTGGGAACTTTGTAAGGGCTTTAGTGCACTTATAACTTCTCAAGGCTTTTTAGATAATCCTAAATTCTACACTGATCGTGGTAAAATATGTACAAGGGATTATGCCCGAAATAACTACTTTATTACGAGCTCAGCTTTAGGATAAAGATACATCAAACAAACTCTAACAATGCATAAGACAACGCACATGAAGAGTAACAACCTGTAAGAAAGTGCAGTGATTAATTCAAAGCATTGTGAATTGTACTTTTAGCAGTGGAATAGCAAATATGAAAAGTGTCAATTTCTTCATATGCACATAGAAACTTTAACAAAACATAACTTTCAACATGAAACACTGTTGCAATCATTTATCAGCCCACACAACATAAACAAGCATTTGCAATGCAACAGGTCTCGCATTAGTTAGAGTTAGAGAATTTGGCATGTTTATATTTAGCTGGATATGTTTGCTGGTTTGTGTACTGTGTGTGTTAGGGAATGGCAGGTTTGTATGTATCTGTGGAGTAAGTATGTGTATTATAGCGTTCCCATGCCATGTTTAGATTGCCAGTGAGGCTAACAGGAGACATATACACAGAGACAAACATACAGAGAGACACATGCACTGATACACACATAGAGACAAACATACACAAACGCACCAAGAGAGACAGACACGCACATAGAAACATACACACAGAGATGCACAGACAGTCACGCACACATAGAGACTGACACACGTATAGAGACGCATACACAGACATACACACATGGAAACAAAGATGCACACACAGAGAAGAGACGTACTTACAGAGACAAATGCACATATAGAGACGCACGCTCAGAGATAGAGACGCACACACAGAAAAATACACGCGTGTAGAGAGAGGAGTGTAGAGAGAGAGGGGTGTAGAGAGAAAGGGGTATAGAGAGAGTGGTATAGAGAGAGTGGAGTGTAGAGAGAGGGGTGTAGAGAGAGGGGGCTAGAGAGAGAGGGGTGTAGAGAGAGTGGGGTAGAGAGAGGGGTGTAGAGAGAGGGGTGTAGAGAGAGAGGGGTGTAGAGAGAGATGGGTGTAGAGAGAGAGGGGTGTAGAGAGAGGGGTGTAGAGAGAGTGGGGGTGTAGAGAGAGAGGGGTGTAGAGAGAGGGGTGTGGAGAGAGGGGTGTAGAGAGAGATGGGTGTAGAGAGAGGGGTGTAGAGAAAGGGGTGTAGAGAGAGGAGTGTAGAGAGAAGGGGCTATAGAGAGAGGGGTGGAGAGACAGAGGGGTGTGAGAGGGGTGGAGAGAGAGAGGGGTGGAGAGACAGAGGGGTGTAGAGAGAGGGGTGTAGACAGGGGTGTAGAGAGAGGGGTGTAGAGAGAGGGGTGTAGCGAGAGAGGGGTGAAGAGAGAGGAGTGTGGAGGGAAGGGGCTAGAGACAGAGGGGTGGAGAGAGAGAGGGGTGTGAGAGGGGTGTAGAGAGAGAGGGGTGTAGAGAGAGGGGTGTAGAGAGGGGTGTAGAGAGAGGGGTGTAGATAGAGGAGTGTATAGAGAGGGATGTAGAGAGGGGTGTAGAGAAGGGTGTAGAGAGAGGGGTGTAGAGAGAGAGGGGTGTTGAGCGAGAACCCTGACAGACCCCACGCAGAGAGACAAACACCACTGACGGTACACCACACAAAGAAAAATTGACATTGAGAGAGGCCTACCCTACATCGAGGGAGACACAACATAGCCTAAAGTAAGCAAAGGTGCCATGCACAACTACACAAAGGCACAGACCCCGCCGCTATCTACACAAACCTACTAGGAGAAACAAGGGAACCCACTCCGTAAGCAAGGACCAAGGGTATTAGTAATATCAATCAACAAATGTCCTTGACAAAAAAGGAATGTACAAAATTTGAATAATTATATGCCACAATCTGCGCTATAATAAGTAAGGTATCCAGCCGGACCCTGAATTTAATCAATGACAAAGATAGAAAGAAATTTTAAAACGACATGTAGATAGTGGGACACAGTCCTGTATTTTATTTATTTTATTTTTTAAATTTGTAAGGCGCTACAGCTACCCAAAAAGGGTTTCCCGGCGCCGAGACACAGCATAAGGATGTCAGGAGATCACTGGCTATTCTTGTTATTTTTCGAATAGCCAGGTCTTGACGTGCCTTCTAAACCTGACATGGTTTTCCTCCTTTCGAATGTAGGGAGGGAGTGCATTCCAGAGGGATGGCCCAAGGTGGGCGAAAGATCTGCCTCCCATTTTTGCCAATTTAAATCTTGGTACGCAGAAGTTGGCAGCTGATTGCGAGCGAAGGTTTCGCTTGGGAGTATAAGGATGAGCCAAAGCTAGAAGGTATTTGGGTGCAGTACCTGCTTTGATCCTGAACATGTAGTTCAGGGCTTTAAAACGGATTCTGCTTTCTACCCTGAGCCAGTGGAGTTCCCGACGGTAGCTCGAGACTCCGTAATTTTTAGGGATTCTGCACAGTAGTCGAACAGCTGCGTTCTGGACAAGTTGTAGTCGACTGACTACCGCTTTGTTGGAGCCAAGGTACAGAATGTTGCCGTAGTCAAGCCGTGATGTTATGAGGGCATTGACTACGGTTTTTTGAGTGGAGGAGGGCAGCATCCAAAGGATTTTCCTCAGCCATTTAATAATGGTAAGGCATAGGCCGACAACTTTGCTGGCCTGTTGGTTCATGGAGAGGGAGCTACCCATGATGACTCCCAGATTACGTACTTGAGTAACTGGGGTAGGAAATTTACCCATCTGGGGCCAGATGTAGGTAGGCCTTTACCGTTCGGTAACGGCCGAAAATACCGATTTTCGGCCGTTACCGACCGGTATTGAGTGATCGGTATGTAGGTGATAGAAAATAGGCCGAATCGGTAAATTTACCGAATCGGTAAATTTACTGATCGTTAAACTTACCGATCGTCAATCTTACTGATCGGTAAACGTACCGATCGGTAAACTTACCGATCGGTAAACGTACCGATCGGTAAACCTACCGATCGTTAAACCTACCGATCGGTAAAACACCGATTCGGTAATTAAAAATAGTCAAAATTGAAGATTGAGATGTAGGGAGGCTCCGAAATACCGAATTTGCTGCAAAATCGGTATTTAAGAGTCGGTAATTACCATGGATTCAAAGCAGGTGGTAACCAGGTGCAGCCTATAAAAAAGGACCCAAAATGCAATTCTGTTTGCACAATGGCGGCATTTTATGTCATTGCAAGACGGCTACGGCTACAGGAGGAAGGAGAGAGGGAATGGCTGACAGGAGCAGGTTTACAGGCAGAGGGTGACCCTGTTCATGCTCACAGAGGAAGAGATACTGCAAAGGTACAGGTTGGCTCCAGACACCATCTTGGAGCTAATCAGGGACCTAAAACCACTGTTGGAGCACCCCACTCCAAGGGCACATGCAATCCCAACACATGTACAGGTGCTGTGCAGCATCCACCTGCTGGCGTCAGGGAGCTACCAGAGCGTGGTTGCTGCGGTGGGAGGGGTGAGCCAGAGCAGCCTCTCAAGGTTTTTTCACAATTTCCTTGACGCCATGTTGCATAGGATGGAGCATTACATTTCTTTTCCATCCACCCATGCTGAACTGGTTGAAACCATATCTGACTTCTACCAGATGGCAAGATTTCCCCATATCATCGGATGCATTGATGGGACGCACATCCCCATTTGTCCCCCTGCTGCCACGGAATACATTTACCGCAATAGGAAGTCAAGCCACACCATCAACATGCAGGTGATTTGCAATGCCAAGAACGTCATCACAGACATTGTTGCAAAATACCCGGGAAGTACCCACGACTCATATATATTTCAAAACAGTGGCATCTATGCACGCCTGACTGCAGGGGAATTTGGTGAAGGCTACCTCCTAGGTAAGAGACAGTGTGCAACACCTATTACACCTATTGCAATAAGCAGTACATGTATGCATGTGAGTAAATTATACCCTTTTCATTTTAGGAGACAGTGCATATGCCCTCCGCTCATTCATACTCACCCCCTACCTCAACCCCTCAACACCCAGCCAAAGGAGATACAACCAGGCACACAAGAGCACACGCAATGTTGTTGAGAGAACATTTGGTATATTGAAAAGTAGGTTCAGATGCTTGCACAAGAGCGGAGGTGCAAGGCAGTATACCCCCATTACCTGCTGTAAGATCATTGCTGCCTGTGCTATGTTGCACAATCTGGCTGTTAAGAGGGGACTGAGGTGGAGTTAACTGACTATGAGGATCATGACGACGACATTGCTGTGCCTGAAAGACAACCTGCTGGAGTGTCAAGACCAAGGGATGGCAGATACAGATGTGATGACATAACACGCAACTATTTCTGAGTAAGTGAAGACACTGAGCTATAGTGAAAGCACAAGCTTCTGTTTAATTAGATTTGTAAAGATGTATTGAAGAACAAAAGTGCAACAGTAAGCATTTGACATCAATGCTCACAGTGAGCAAACACACTCAGACAGGTGTAGAATCCACCAACCATAGTTGTACATTGTCACTTGGCTGGTTGAAATGGCACAAATGTGCAAATAACACTGTATTAACTATAAATCAAATGTCCAATGGCAGTAGGCCATAGTTACAACTGTTCATTTTCGCACACGCTTTGCACTGGCAGGTGTCTGTGGCTCAGCCTGTTCACTGGGCGTTTGGCCTATAGCCTCACCCAGTCGCCTGCTGCTCCTCCTTGGCTCTACGCCATGGGGGCTAGCTGTGCTGCTCCTACTGGTGCTACCTTCAGTGTCCGGCACGTCAAGAGCAGAACTTTGTGCACTTTGTGCATTGAGTAGGGCCTCCAGCGCACCGGTCATTCCAGCTATGCCCCTTGTCAACTGGTTGCTATTATGAGTCAGGACTACCTGACTATTGATGCTACGCCTGCATAGCAGGGATGTGGCTGTAGCCAGGTGCTCTATGGATTTCTCTGTTCTCTCTGCGCGCTGCCTGTCCCTGCGCCTTGCACTAATATCAGAGTCAAGTTTTGTGCACAGTTGCTGTATGGCTGTTGCCATGCTCTTGTTGACTATCACCAGCTCTTTTATGCCCTTGCCAATTTCTTCCATGTTGATGTTCAGGTTTCGCATTTGTCTTTGACAGGCCATGATGCCCTTGCCCTGCATCCTCTGAATCCTGACCATGGCTCCCTCCAGGCCTTTGAAGACACTGGAACCCTCCCCATGTGCACCTACATCCCTTCCTTGTGCTGTGCGCCTTCTAGTGGTACCTGGTACAGGCTCTGTGCTAGGCTGCAGTGTGGCAGTGATGTGAGCTTGTAACAAGTTATGTGAGTCTTCACCCACCATTTCATCAGCACCTGTCTCCATTTCCAGCAGTGGGGAAACGACATGCCTCCTGCTAGGGTGTGCAACAGGTGTTTCTACAACAAGGGATGCATGCATTTCTGGTGATGAGACCAATAGTGGTGACTGTGAAGGAATTGGGGAGCCCTGCATTTCTTCACTGATGTCAGTTTCTTGGGAGGCTGGCTGCCCACTCGGAACACCTGTGTCCTGGGATGCACTGGGCCCTGGCTCCTGACTGTCATCCCTCTGGGGTGCCGTGCCTTTTGCCTCCTCAGACTGCCTTCTGGATGTGAGACCTGTGGACATATGAGCACATATCAGCTAGGTGTAAATGTGTCACAGCCACTACAATTAAACATATTACATTGCACTTTGTACATGCTGCCTGCCCTTCATTTTGTCAGCATTCATTTGAATTATGTGTTGGTTACAGTGCTGTGTGACATGGTCTTTCAATGACTAACTACGTGTAACATGATGCATTGGTACAGTTTTGCACAGACACCATGGGACTGGGGTAACTTAGCTGCAAGGGGTGAGGGATGTATGGGGGTGGGAGGGGGATAGCTGTGCATGCATCTTACCTTTTTTTTTGCAGATTGCGCAGAGCTGTCCACTTCTCTCAGTCCATGGACACTTTCAGCCTCCAGGGTTGTGGCTACCAGGTCCTCCAGCTCGGTGAGGGGGGGTGCAGTGTTCTTTCCTCGACCTGTTTGCTGTGACTGTTTGTGGCGGTCAGCCAATTTTTTCTTCGTGAGGCTCCTTAGGTCATAGAACCTCTTCTTTAAATCTTCAGTGCCTCTGGTGGTGACTCCCACTGCATTTACTTTATCTGCGATTTCCAGCCAAAGTTTCCTTTTTGTTGATTCTGGCACAGTTAGGGACTGCTTTCCAAAAAGTCTGTGGTGTACCTTTACCACCTCCTCAACAAGGAGCTGTAGCTCCAGTCTACTGAATTTCAGCTTTCTTTTCCTTTCAGCCTGCTCAGTGTCCCTGCTGCTTTCCATGTTGTAGTTTTCAGTTAATTCACAAGCTCTGTCTGCTGCTTCTGCTGCTCCCAGTCTCTCTGCTCCAACTGCCTTTCCTGAACCTTCTAATTAGTTGCAGCTGCATGTGGGGCCACTTCCTGGAGAGAAGGGGGAGGGTGGTTGCACCTGATTGGCTGTTGTGTTAAGTTTCACTTTTGTTTGCTGTCCGTCGCGGGAAATACCGATCGGTAATTACCATTCGGTAATTACCGATAAGTAATTACCGATCGGTATCTACCGATCTGTAAATACCGAATTTTTAGGATTCGGTAAAAAATCCAGATGTTGGTACCTACATCCCATTTACCGATTTTGAAATACCGAATCGGTAAAATTCGGTAATATTCGGTATTTCAAAATTGGTAAATGTGATTTACCTACATCTGGCCCCTGGTTTGGCCAGTGTGAAGGGTTCCAAAGATCTCGTGGTTTTCCTAAAAGAAGAATCTCTGTCTTGTCTCCATTAAGCTTTAATTGGTTTCTTGTCATCAAATTTAGGATGTTTTGAAGACCTAATTTGAGGAGAGATGGGGATGATGGGCAAGATTCAGATAGGGAGAATATAATTAAGGAATCGTCGGCGTAGGTCATGAGGGTAAGTCCAGATCTTTCCGCTAGGTCGGCCAGGGGTCGAAGGTAAAGGTTAAAAAACAGGGGACTCAATATAGATCCCTGTGGCACTCCGTGGGGGGCTTTGAAGGTGTCGGAGCAGGCCAAGGAGGATGTTATTTGGAATGTCTGTTCCGCCAAGAAGGATCGAATCCATTCGAGCGCTTTCCCACTGACACCGTTTCTGTATAACGCCTTGATGAGTGTTTCGTGGGAAATGGTGTCAAAGGCCGCGCTCAGATCTAAAAGCACGAGCGCGACCGTTTGACCATTATCAAGGAGATTCCGGATGTGTTCCGTAACTCCTAGAAGGGTGGTTTCTGTCGAGAAACCAGCCCGAAAACCCGATTGCGAGGGGTGCAAAAGCGAGTTGTCTTCAGCAAAGGTGAATAAGACCGAGTGGACGTGTCTCTCTAAACATTTGGAAAAAGCAGGGAGCAGAGATATGGGTCTATAGTTTGCTGGAGTTTCCAGATTTGCTGTGGGCTTTTTTAGCAATGGCGTTATCATGGCGTGTTTCCAAAGGGCCGGAACTGTGGAAAGTTCTAACAAGGAATTAAGTGTATCTACGATGATTTCCAGGGAGCGATCGTCCAGTTGTTTAATTACTTTAATCGGAATCAGGTCTCTGGGGGAGCCTGATTTGATGGTCTTAAAAATGGTCTTCAGTATGTTTACCGTGATGGGAGGCCAGGAATCCAAGGTATTTTCGCTGGAGGGAGCATGTTCCGAGTCAGCAGAAGGGGATGGTTCATTGTTGTTGGTTTTAATGTCCCTGATGATTTTCTCGATTTTTTCGGTAAAGAAACATGCTAGGTCTTGGCATTGTTGAGTATTCAGAGGGGGAGCCGTGGCTGTGGTTTGTGCACCCGCTAGTTCTTTGACCTTATTAAACAGAGTTTTCGGCTTATTAGTTGCTTCCATGATGGTGTTAGAAACAAACAAGGCTCGCGCTTTTGCGCAGGCAGTGTGGTATAAATTTCTGGCTTCATGGTAGTTCTTTTTTGCGTCAGGGGCGTAGTCTTTACGCCATTGACGCTCAAGTGCCTTACATTTCGATTTCTCAATTTTCAAAAGGTCATTAAACCATGGGGCAGGGTGGCAGTGTCTGTTTCCTTTGATGTGAGGGGTGGGTAAACAGTGATCAGCGGCGTCACTGACCCATTTTTGAGTAGCTACTGCTAAGTTGTCCATGTTGTGACTGTTTCTAGGAGGGTTTTCATGGAGTGCTGAGTTAAGTTTTGCCATGTCCAGTAACTTCCAGTTTTTCTTGGACGTAGCTAGAAAATCAGATTGCATAGTGGTGGTAGTTGGGAGATTGATGCTGAATTTTACTAAATGATGGTCAGACCAACAAATGGGAGTGGTGTTATGCCATTTTAGCTCGTTGATATTGGAAATAATGGGGTCGAGCAGATGGCCCGCTTTATGTGTAGGTCCAGAATTGACTAAGGTCAAATTAAGGGCCGTCAGATCATCCAATAAATTAGAGCAAAAGGGGATGGAAGGGATGTCAAGATGTAAGTTGAGATCACCAATAAGTGAGAAGTTTTTTGAGGCAATGTAGTATGGAGTGATATGATTGGCTAGATTTGACGCCCATTGGAATATCAATATGCCAGACATCGTGAAGTTTGGGTTCAAAGAAATTTTTAAAAAGCCGGCTTCGCAGTCAGGGATGGCTACTGGTTCTAACGTACATTTCAAATCTCTATTAAAGATGATTGCAATTCCACCACCTAGTTGTTTTTTTTCTATCTATCCTGGTAATTGCATAGTTGGCAGGGAGGGCAGTAGCAACATCCGGGCCAGCACTCTTGTGTAGCCACGTTTCTGTCAGGAAGAGGACGCTAGAGTTATCTTCCAATAGGAGGTTAAAGATGTCTAATTTGTGTTTCGGTAATGAGCGGCAGTTAGTACTGTAGAATACATATTCTTGTGCCTCAACGTTGCAGCGCTGATGGCGTTTCCTGTGCCTCCTCGTAGCGTCAGGATAAGGTTGGCGGATGGTAATGGTAAGGTTGCAGTTTGGGTAGGAGGTGACTCATGTTTTGTGGAGATCGAGCGTTGTGCACCTAATGTTAGTGATCGGGCGTAGCTCTCTTAGTTGACTAGGGGATGTTACCAGCCTTTTGTGAGAGGGAGGAGCATAGTCTTCTGCCCCGTGCCCCGTCCTGGCCCAGACGAGCACAGACGGCTAGTCTTCGGCGTGCTGAGGGTGCGCCCGCTGCGCTCGTCCGCTGCGCTTCCGAGGAGTGAGCATAGTTATGGGGAGGAAAAGGGGGCGTGGCTAATTGTAAGGGGCGTGGCCCAGTGTCTCGTGGGTAGTGATGGCGGCGAAGTCTTGGCCCTTCCTACAACAGCGCTGGCTCCGCTGCACAAGAGAGTGTCACCAAGAACCCAGATACAGCTAAAGTAAAGTAAGCAACAGAAGGAACACAGTTTGTTTTTAAAATCAACACTGTGCAAAGTTCGCTAATATTAAAAATTGAGGAACGACACCCCCGGCTTCTGCCTCAGGGGTAGCTGTCTGTCAACGCCGGCTTGTATCTCAGCGCGGCAATTTATGTATCCGAAAGGGGGTGTGGCTAATTGTAAGGGGCGTGGCCCAGTGTCTCGTGGGTGGTGATGGCTGCGAAGTTTTGGCCCTTCCTACAACAGCGCTGGCTCCGCTGCGCAAGAAAGTGTCACCAAGAACCCAGATACAGCTAAAAACAAGTAAGCAACAGAAGGAACACAGTTTGTTTTTAAAATCAACAATGTGCAAAGTTTGCTAATATTAAAAATTGAGGAACGACACCCCCGGCTTCCGCCTCAGGGGTAGCTGTCTGTCAACGCCAGCTTGTATCTCAGCGCGGCAATTTATGTATCTGAAAGGGGGCGTGGCTAATTGTAAGGGGCGTGGCCCAGTGTCTCGTGGGTGGTGATGGCGGCGAAGTTTTGGCCCTTCCTACAACAGCGCTGGCTCCGCTGCGCAAGAGAGTGTCACCAAGAACCCAGATACAGCTAAAATAAAGTAAGCAACAGAAGGAACACAGTTTGTTTTTAAAATCAACAATGTGCAAAGTTCGCTAATATTAAAAATTGAGGAACGACACCCCCGGCTTCCGCCTCAGGGGTAGCTGTCTGTCAACAAACAACAAGGCTAGACAAACAAATTAGAAAGGTAGGAGGTTTATCAGGCAATTTTACAATTTGTGAGAGGCTAGTACAAAATGGAAAGAATCAATCTAGCTTTACTCATGTAGTAAAAACGCAATTATGTCACACAGTGGGGAACTAGTGTTTAAACTACATCAACTGTCGACGGCGTTTCGATCCTGTTAAAATGAAGGATCATCATCAAGACAACCAGTGTATTGCCTAATATGCAAGCCTTTGAATAGAATGGGGAAACAAAAAGACACAGGGGACATTTGTTTAAAATCTCAATTCATCCTACAGTACATAGCATAAAGGATTTTCACGCCATGCCTTAAGGTGGAAAACTGCCATACGTGCAGGTGAGTGCAATATCTAGTGACATTCATCCAGAGAATTCGTGCTTGCGATATGAAACCAGTGTCTGGGGTACTGTGTTGGTCGTAGGATAGGAAGGGCAAGGAGTGGATGGCGAGGAATTTACCTATTTGCAGGAGGAGGTCCAAGGAAGGATAGGCGAACTCTGTGATGGCTGAATCTAGGAGATGGCTGTGTCTTGGTGCCAAGAGGCACCGGTGAAGTAACGCGGCCCGACTGGGTGGGAACTCTGGTACCTGCATGAGGGGTAACCTATTATTAATATAAAAGGTCTTGTGGCCGGGAGAAGCTATCCAAGCTGACGGAATAGTTGGGAGCTTACCTAGGTGATAAGGCAAGCAGGGTGTCCCATCCGATGGCGCCGCTGCGGTCAATTGGAAGGATTGGTCGAGGGTGGAAATTCTAAGGGGAAAGGGCACCTAATTAAGACTGGACCTGAGGAACAGGTTGTCAATACTGGGCAGATAAGGGCAGTAGCGTTTACCCACGTGTAGATGGAATTCCAGAGGTCCGGATTGAATGAGGGGAGGATGGGAACAAGATGCGGTGAACGCCCTTAATAAGGCAAAACCTGTGGGGAAAAAGGGGATTTCAACCAAGGGTCCGCAGAGCTTGCCAGTGATGCTGACGTGTAGAGGGCTAGCGGAAGTATTGGGTGCTTACCTAGGTCATAAGGCATGCAGTGCTTCCCGTCCGGTGGCGCCGCTGCAGTCAGATGTAAGGAATGGTAGTGAGTGGAATATCTGGAGGGAAAAGGGACCTGATTAGGACTGGACCTGAGGACAAGGTTGTCAATGCTAGGCGGATAAAGGCGGTAGCGCTTACCCACGTGTGAAAAGATTCCTGAAGTCCAGATGAGTAAGGGGATATAGGAAGAAGTTGCGGTGAACACCCGAGAATCAGGCGGAACCTGTGGAAAATAAGGGATTTCAGCCAAGGGTAGGCAGAGCTTGCAATTGAAGCTCACGTGTAGAAGGCGGCAAGGAGAAGAGCTGGAATAGCGCTTACCTTAGTGTTCACAATGGAGTGTCGGCCATATTGGATGGGGCTAGAATCCACGTAATGGGGGACTGTGGCGGCCATTTTGGGATGGGAGGAAAGCCTTGGAGAGGCGGCCATATTAGAGTGGAGTGGATTAGCGGCGCAGTGGAGGGAAGTGACTAAAAATATACATTGATAAGAAAACGCTGTGCAGTGAATGTGAGTGAATTGCATACAATGTGCAGACTCCTATAGAGACTGTGTGCAGCTCAGCCATGCACGTGACAATAGGAGGACACACATCATTGAATCATGACAGCTTGGCAATTGGGTGGAACAACAACTAGCCTGTTGTAAGAATGGAAAGGTGAGAGTACCTTCAAGGGATTTTCTTAATGTCAGTTGGAGCTTCAAGCTCGTAGTGCTAATTGGTGACCGGAAATAATTTAGGTCAAAAGTGCAGGAATGCAACAACAGTAATTCATTCACTCTAAAACAGTCACAGTGGTGGAGGGTGTATATGGAAAATTGTATTTAATACTCTAAAAATTATTAAAAACAGGGTACAAAATCAATGTCAACAATGTTGCAAGAAGTACATGATTGACAATCAAATGAACACTTCTTTGGAACAATTAACTGCGCTTTCCTACCTTATTACAATTGATCAATTAATCCAGGGAAGGAAAAACGTGAGTCGACGTTTCGGTCTCCTATATATTCATTGTGAGACCATATTCAGGACAAAATTTCTGAAGACCCTTAATTGTTGAACCACGGGTAACCTGACTATTAACTATGGATGTCTTCGCTGCTTACTCAAGTGGTAACAATCTCTGAAAGTACTATAATCGTCACCGTGGAGCGTAATTATTTAGGTGCGGCATATATTCAGCATAGGCAATATCGATAATCGATCTGCTGCGTAAGCTTTTATCTGCTAGATATCCGTTTGTTTAGATGAGTTAAAGCCAATAGATTTTTCTTTGAATAAGGTCTTCAATAAAGTCTTCAAAAGATCGTAACAACCACGTGCGTTCAAGTCAGGGCGAAAAAGGCTACATGTTTAGAGAAGTGCGGGTCAATCCTCATTGCGATTAAGTCCATTCCTGATACTATCCATGAGTAGGATCATTTTCAATTCCTTTCTATTCAGTAGGTGCACAATGTCTCCTCCACGGGGTGGCAGTTTGACTGATTTGAGGACAGTCCATTTCAGATCATTGTCACTGTGTCCTTTTTCCGTGAAGTGGTCCACCAGGGGAGCGTTGGGGGTTTTGCAGCGGATTCTACTGCGGTGTTGGACTATGTTGGTTTTTATCGGTTTGGCCAACATATACAAGCTTGCAAGGACATTGGATCAGATAGATCACATCACTGCTGTTACAATTGGTGAAGGGTTTACAGTTGACAGTGACATTGTTGCAAATGAACGATTTACCTTCTATAGTAAAATCACACACGTTACATGATCCACACTTAGCATGCCCCACAAGCGGCGTTTGGTTCCAAAGGGAATTTATCGTGTCACGTGTTGGGGGACTGGGGAGTGCATCCCTGACCAGATGGTCCTTTAAGTTAGAGCTTTTCTTGAATGCAAACAAGGGGCGATCAATGTGCAAGGTACCGGCATTAAGTATGGGACAGTGTTTGATTATACTTTTTTTCAAGGCATTGGAGGCAGGTGAAAATGTGGTCACGCATGCTATTCTTTGGTTGGATTCTTTTTCTTTATCTTTGGGGCAGAGGAGGACCTCCCTAGGGCAGTACCAGGCCCGTTTTACTGCTCTCCTGACCAGTCTGTTGGGGTAGCCCCTGTCTTTTAGTTTGTTAGATAACACTGTGACTTCCCTAAAGTGATCCTCTTTTGCGAAGCAATTCCGTCTGATGCGGAGGAATTGCGAATAGGGTAGGGAGTCCCTAAGTGGTCTGGGGTGATTGCTATTGAGCCAATGGGTAAACTGATTCAGGATGTCAAGGTCGGTATTCCAAATTGAGAAAATATCGTCGATGTAACGTCTGGAGATGGTGTCGGTCTCAATTTTATCCATAAAGAGTATGGCCAGATTGGGGGCAAAAATAGCCCCCATTGAAGTGCCCTTAACTTGTTGGTAGTATTATTGCTCGAATGCAAAGAAGTTTCTTGTCAAGCAAATTTCCAACTATTGGAGGATGAAAACGGAAGGTACCCGGTGTGGTCTGGGCCTAGTTTCAAGAACGTCCCATATAACAAGAAGGGCTGCAGTCTGGAGGATGTTCGTGTACAGGGACTCAACGTCCATTGTACACAATAACTGGTCCCCCACAGAGAACGGTGTCTCTTCAATCAGGTTCACCATGGCCATGCTGTCCCTGACGTAACACTGGGTGACTGGTATAAAATCTTTAATAAAGAAATTCACGTGGGGGCGTGGCTAGGTGCCGGCAGTGATGGCCGCCTGAATCGACTGCTCCTATCTTCCAAACCCCCAACACCCCAAAATCTTGCATAAATCCGCTTAATGAAGCACTTCGAGGACGGCATCTAACCCCCATGCAGTAGCGGAACCTCCAGACGAACTCTGGTCCCGCTGCGCAACACCTTTGCTGAACGCCGGCCCTGAGAGCGGCGGCCCAGGGGCGGACTCGTATCGGCAGGGCACGGCCGCCGGCCACTCAACCAGGAGAGTCCCCAACTTGGGCCTAAGTGCTGGACGGCGAGACCTTTTGGGCTATAATAGAGCGCAACGCCTCAGCGGGGGACCGCTATACCACAAAGGGCCCAAGAAGCGATTTACAGTGCCAGGCTGCTCACGGAGGGTGTGACTGGGCCGGTGAGCAGGGCAGGGGCGGGCTCAGATCGGCAGTGCACGGCCGCCGGCCACTCAATCAGGAGAGTCCCTGGCTTGGGCCTACGAGCTGGACGGCGAAACCTTGTGGGCAACAACAGAGCGCGATGCCTCAGCGGGGGACCGCTATACTACAAGGGGCCCACGACGTGATTTACAGTACCAGGCTGCTCACGGAAAGTGCGATTGGGCCGGTGAGCAGAGGAGCCCCCTCAGTCAGCCGGAGGGCCCGGCCCCGTTTCGCGACGGTTGGCGCATCCGAAAAGGGTAACCCGCGCTACAGCCTAACTTCGGCAGACAGCCTCCAGCCAATTGACTAGACCCAACCCCACATAAGCTGGACACCTGGGGACCACATGGGCTGGGCCGGTGCTGCTGGGCTCCACACGATAGGCGCCGGGCGCCCAGAACAGGTGGGCCTCGTGGCTGGGTAGACACGCTGGGAGCGCAATTACCGCGCCACCACACAGGAGCCGGCTTAGAGACATTGATCCACCACGGTGGCAGGGGCTCCACTGACAGAGCCCAAAGGGGAAGAGAACTCCCCGGAAGATAGTGCCTCCTCGAGACTGGACCCCGGGACAGACAGTGTGCAGCGATGCGGCCCAAGCAGGGAACATCCACTCAATCAAATAACCTGGACAAATACACGATCCAGAGGAGCGCACAGCGAATGGAGGCGCCGGCCGGAGACTTACAGGGCCAGAAGAACCATCCCTGACCAGCATCATGACGGCCATACAATCATTGGGGGCGACCCTGGAGACGAAAATAGACAAGATGTCTATAGAAGTTAACCTCCTACGCACAGACCTAAACAAGACGTCGGAGAAGACCAAAGCGAATGAGGCGGACATAGTGGAACTGCGGACGTCGACGAAACAGCTGGAAAAGCGGGTAAACGATCTGATCCATCAACACAGTCAGATGGCGCTCCGGCTGGAGGACCAAGAAGGAAGGGCCCGAAGAAGCAACATACGGTAGGTGTGCCGGAAGGAATCGAGGGGCCCAGTACTGAACTCTTTGTCGAGGACTTGATCCTCAACCACCTCAAGCCCAAGCGTCTGTCCAAAATATTCACAGCCGAGCGAGCGCATAGGGCGCCCATTCCTAAGCCAAAACCAGGGGCGCCGCCACGAACAAACATCGCTAAGATCCTCAATTACAGGGACAGAGACACAGTTCTATAGGCAGCTAGACAAACTGGTGACCTGCGCTACGAGAACGCCACAATTAGGTTTTTCCCGGACTTCACCCTCCAGGTTCAGAGGGAGAGGCGGTCCTTTGCGGGGGTCAAGGCTGCGCTGAGAGACAAGGGCATCAAGTACATGATGTTTTTCCCGGCCAAACTCAAGGTCCTTGCCAGAGGGAAGTCCTTCTTTTTCACAACACCATCGGAGGTGCAGGAGTGGATGGACAGGGAGGCGCCTGCAGAGGGAGTGGGGGCGGAAGGTCAAGGCTGGAGAGACACTTGCGGCGGCTCTCCGGAGTCAGCGGCTGGGAGATCGGATTTGGATGGACAGAGTCAACACTCCTGGAGATCCCGCTCGGCGAGCCCAAGATGGGACACACACCGCGATGCGGCCGGACATGAGACTGAGGGGCCCCTCCGCAACTTAGTGATAAATTGTACTGTTCTTGGTTTGAACCAGGTTCCAGGGGACTGCACAACAGTAGGATTGGGGTTCCGCCTAGAGACACTGCTGGGATCAGAGGCCAGACATACTGAACTGCAAGACTGGGGAACAGATTACGTGCCTTATTGTTGGGGGGGAGGGGCTCGGGCGGCGGGTGGGGCCGGACCAGCACGCGCACCCGGAAAGGTGGTACACCAGGAGGGAGGACGGGTCACTTAGACTTCTAGTTTTTCCTTTCTGGGTAATTTGGGCGAAAGGCACTCTGCTAATTGGGGATGTGGGTAGTTTCAAACCTACGGAGCAGGGGAGCAGGGAGGGGGGTGGAGAGGGGGGGAGTTCGTCAGTTGGGGGGGTGGGCCAGGACAATGGAAGGGTGGATAGGTGGCAGGGGGAGGGAGGAGGGAGGCTTGGTTTCATGGCAATCTGACAACTTTACTGTTGCTGTTTGTTTACATTTGAGAGGCACAGGCACTGGGGAGATTCAATGGCAGGAACAATACACAGATCATTTACAGATCGCGAAGAGAGGTTATGGCTAAACAATGGAAAAAAAGTCTCAAGGTACTAAGGTGGAATGTGAACGGGCTGGGCGATAAACTTAAGCGCACAATGGTGTTACAATTTGTTAAGCGCTACCTTCCCAACGCAGTGCTGCTCCAAGAGACTCACCTGCTGGGCAACACCTGCCACGCACTGAACAGATATGGGTACACTCTGGCAGTTCACTCCGGCTTTACCACAGGATCGAGGGGGGTGGGCATCCTCCTCCGGCGCAACCTCCCCCTCCTTATTACACACACAACTACGGACCCACAGGGTCGGTTTGCCTCGGTCTCCGGTACATGGAAGGGTCATGGCGTTACTTTGGTATCTGGATATATCCCGCCGGGTCCCCAAACGCAGTCATACACCGATCTGGGGAAACTCCTTCTGTCCCTCCCGGAGGGGCAATTGTTCATAGGGGGAGACTTTAACGCGGTTGTATCTGGTACACTAGACAGACACCCACCAAGGGACACACCACGGGGGCAGAGATGGCTGGGGGACTTCCTGGACATGTTTGGCCTCACGGATGTGTGGCGCATGGTGCACCCTATGGATAAGCAGTACACATTCTTCTCGGGGCCACACCGCTCCTTCTCCCGCCTGGATTACATCCTCACCCCACTACACCGAGACACCGTAATACGGACGATGACCCACCTAGCGAGGGGTATTTCAGACCACTCACCGATCATTGCCCACTTCACGATGGGCAACAAGCGAGAGGGGTGTGTGGCTTCAATTAACGCCTAGTGCCTCCACGGTGAAGACCTCCGTAACACACTGACCCTCTCAATAGCTAACTACTTTGCTAGCAACGACGGCTCAGTGGACTCGGTGACCACTCTATGGGAGGCATTCAAAACGGTCCTCAGGGGAGAAGCTCTCTCAGTGATTGCGGGTAGACGGAAAGCGAGGAAGGCACAACTAGTTGCGATTGAGGCTGACCTGGGTGAACTGGAGGAGACCGTGCGTTCGGCCCACACGGCGGGTGCGCGCAACCGACTTTCCCTTAAAACTGTGGAATATCGGGACATAGCATCAGAGGCGGCAAAGAAGAGCGTAGCCTCTAAGGAGGGCAGGATTTATGACCAGGGAGACAAGACGGGCAAGCTTCTCGCCTGGCTCGACAAAAAGCAGCAGGCCAGTAGAGTAGTTGCGAAACTGCGGTCGGAGAATGGCAGGTTACTCACGGAACCGCAAGAGACAGTCACGGAATTTGCCCGTCATTTCCAAACGATTTACAGCAAGGGGTCAGACCGCCCGGAGGAAGACTCAATTGAACTACTGACAGATCTCAAAATGCCCGCCCTCTCTGATACGGAACATGACCTCCGGGAGGAACTGCTCACTACGGCGGAAGTGGAGCGCGCTATCAGGGATCTGCGCCCAGGGAAGGCGCTCGGGCCAAACGGTCTTCAGATCGAGCTCTATAAGCTGAAACTGGAGGGCGTCAGCCCATATCTCAAATGTATGTTTGACGAAAGTAAGTCGATCTGGACATTGCCCAGGGACCAAAGGCTGGCGACAATCGTGACGATACCCAAGGAAGGTAAACCTAGGGAATTATGTACCTCGTACAGGCTCATATCCCTGCTAAATGCGGAACCCAAAATCCTAGCGAAGGTCCTGGCGAACAGACTCCAACCGGTCCTCCACACCTTGGTCCATCCGGACCAATCGGGCTTTATGCCCCGCCGTAATACGGCACTTAACCTCCGTCGACTGAACGGGGTTCTAGGGAGGTGCCACACTTTGACTGAAGACGCAATGGTGGTATCATTGGACGCCACCATGGCCTTCGACACCCTCGAATGGCCATATATGATGGCAGTCCTCCGCAAGCTGGGTTTCGGCCCCAACTTTATAGCCTGGGTACGACTCCTCTATTCGGAGCCGCTGGCACAGGTGGTCGTGAACAATAAAGTGTCGGAGACGTTCACACTGGAGAGGGGGACGCGCCAGGGATGTCCGCTCTCGCCCCTCTTGTTTGCTTTCTCCTTGGAACCACTAGCCACCTGGATTAGACAGGATGTCTCCCTGAAGGGACTCCGGTGGGCAAACGGCTGGGAGGATAGGATTTCCCTGTATGCGGACGACATCCTTCTTTACCTTTCCCGACCCAGGAAATCTCTGATAGTCGCCCTTGACATTTTCACCAGCTTTGGCAGAATCTCCGGGTACAGTATCAACTGGAGTAAATCTAATTTGTATGTCCTCCACGGGGATGCCCCCACTCTGCTGCGAAACTGCCCAATACAGGTGGCACCCTATGGCTTCACGTACCTGGGCATATTTA
This sequence comes from Lissotriton vulgaris, assembly GCF_964263255.1. Lineage (NCBI taxonomy): Eukaryota > Metazoa > Chordata > Amphibia > Caudata > Salamandridae > Lissotriton > Lissotriton vulgaris. The sequence goes on from NC_141689.1 coordinate 977,755,933, forward strand.
TATCCAAGGACAAGGCGGCGATGTATGAGCGTAAACTGCTCCCGCCCCTACAGAGGCTCCAGCGCGATTCCGCTGCCTGGCAGAAGCTCCCCGTCTCGCTACTGGGCCGTGCGGCGCTATTTAAGATGATGGCGCTGCCGCGCTTTCTCAACGCCCTACAGAACTACCCAGACCTGATACCACCCGCTTACTTCACTGCGGTGGAGGCGCCTCAGCGTAACCTCCTATGGTCTGGGGCGCCTAGGATAGCGTTGCAGAAATTGACACTGGGCTGGTACGACGGGGGATAGCCCGGCCCGACATCCGTAGGTACTACTGGGCAGCACACCTTTCGGCGATCAATCAGGGCACCTACTGTGACGGTAACGACCCAGGGCATGGAATGGACAGGTGGCTGCTACCGGGAGGGAACTATGAGGAGGCGTTGTACTCCCGACCGGGCAGACATGCTATGACAGGGCCCACACTCCACTCGGTGCAATTGTGGCACAGGATCCAACGTAACATGCAATGGCACAACACTCTCACCATGGCAACCCCGCTTTGGGTCTCGGAACGACTCGGCCTCCTGGGTCGCACCAAAGGGTTTAGAAACTGGGATCAGATCGGTATTTCCCGGATAGGGGACCTTTGGGATTCTGGCGGGATCAAATCCTTTTCCTACCTACAAACTACATACTAGCTCGCGGACACTGAATATTTCAGATACCTTCAAGTACGCCACTCACTGCAACAAAATATCCCGCAAGACACGGTGGCCCACCAAGCTTCCCCCCTCAAAGACAGACTGTTAGATGGCCATATACAGGAATATGCTATCTCACTCACGTACAAGAAGCTGATGAATAACCTTCCCGAGTTGCTCTTGGGCCTTAATGGGAGATGGGAGGCAGACGGCCTGGAGATAGATGAGGAGAAGTGGAGGAGTGCGCTAGCCTCCCCTAAGGAGGTGGCCATTTCGTCGCGGTTGCGACTTGTTCAACTTAAAATCCTCCACAGGATATATATATCGTGTACCAGGCTACAAAGTATGGGCAGGAGTGAGAGTGACACATGTAGGAGGGGGTGTGGTGCAGTTGGCTCCTTCTTTCACATGCCGTGGGAGTGCTCGGTACTGCAGGCGTTTTGGGTGAAGGTAACACGCTGTATGCAGGAGGTGTTGGAGGTAGAGTTACGCCCAGAAGCGAAACGCTGTCTCCTCAACATCTGGGAGCCGATGGATTTACCGGCAAGGGGCAGGCTCTGGGCAACGCTCGGCCAAATGGTGGCCAAACGCAACATAGCTAGACTCTGGGGGGCGGTCACACCTCCAAGACTCACTGAGTGGAAGCGGGACATGGACTGGTGTATGTTGCAAAAGAAGAGTGTGTATGTGGCCCGGGGATGCCCCAACAAATGGGGAGAGATTTGGAACAAATGGAATGAATACAGAGGAGGTATCTGTGAGCCACCCCTTCCCCGACGTCCCGCGCCTGAGACAGAGAGATAATGTTCTCAAATACTGCTGCCATAATGACTGGGCCAGTGCTGAACTGCAATCTCTTTAGTTTGCTTAACTGTGTACTCCTCGTGCCTGATGTGACCTACTATTTAATTGTTGGTTTGTTTTAATGCAAAGAATTTAAAAAACAGAAAAGGCCTGGGTTAGACTAGTCGAATCGTCCACAATACATGTAACCGTGCAGTACACGGCATTGATTCGCTCCGACCTCCAAAACGCCACCGATCCGGGAGGATGTCGATAATTGGCTGTGTTAAATAATCAACTGCTCTACTGACTACGCTGCCGGCCTCCGGGTTGTAGGCTTGAAGATGTGTACTCGTACCACATGTGAATAAAGGTCTTTAAAAAAAAAAAAAAAATAAAGAAAGAAATTCACGTAATGCCCAAGGGGCTCAAGAATGGAGCCACACCCGGATACTATAGGCCTGTAGTGGTCGGTATTTGCTAATTGTCTAAGAATTTCTGTAGTATATGCATCTCTGTTTTGTAAGACAATGTCTCCACCCTTGTCCGCACTTTTAATGATCAGTGTGTCAATGTTTTTCAGTGATTGGATGGCTTTCTTTTCTTCCATTGGCAATTTGTATGGAATTAACTTTTTGGTTTCCTTAAGCGCATTAAGCTTTTTGGTCACCATTTTTTCAAAAGTAATCACTTCTGGAGGGACCATCCCTGCTGTGGGAGAGAAGGTGGAAGGTGGTCTAAAGGGGGTGTTTGAAATAGCCAAAGGTGTCGGATTTATTTGAAAGAAAGCTTCTAGGCGAATCTTCTGGAAGAATCTGAGGATTTCCGTCTGTAACTCAAGAAAGTCAGTGCGTATGGTGGGCACGAAGGAGAGTCTCTTGCTAAGGAGTGAGGTTTCGGCAATGAACAAGTTATGTGTAGATAGATTGAAGATGGGGGATGATCTGTGTATTCATTGTGTTAGTATCTACCATTTCTGCTGAGTTTGCCGCTCCCCCGGGGGGTTGTACCACCGTGGCACTCGTTTGGCTTTCCCTCGTGTGGGTGGGTTGGATTGGCCTCTTTCTAAAAAATTGCTTCTACTAGGACCAGGTGCGATTCGGCCCTCCAGACGGTTGCTTTTGTTCCATTGTGAACACTAAGGTAAGCGCTATTCCAGCTCTCTCCTTGCCGCCTTCTACACGTGAGCTTCAATTGCAAGCTCTGCGTACCCTTGGCTGAAATCCCTTATTTTCCACAGGGTCCGCCTGATTCTCGGGCGTTCACCGCAACTTGTTCCTATATCCCCTTACTAATCTGGACTTCGGAAATCTTTTCACACGAGGGTAAGCGCTAACGCCTTTATCCGCCTAGCACTGACAACCTTGTCCTCAGGTCCAGTCCTAATCAGGTCCCCTTTCCCTCCAGATATTCCACCCACTACCATTCCTTCCATCTAACCGCAGCAGCGCCACCGGACGGGACGCACTGCATGCCTTATGACCTAGGTAAGCACCCAATACTTCCGCTAGCCCTCTACACGTCAGCATCACTGGCAAGCTCTGCGGACCCTTGGTTGAAATCCCCTTTTTCCCCACAGGTTTCGCCTTATTAAGGGTGTTCACCGCTTCTTGTTCCCATCCTTCCCTCATTCAATCCAGACCTCTGGAATTCCATCTACACGTGGGTAAGCGCTACTGCCCTTATCTGCCCAGTATTGACAACCTTGTCCTCAGGTCCAGTCTTAATTAGGTGCCCTTTCCCCTTAGAATTGCCACCCTCGACCAATCCTTCTAATTGACCGCAGCGGCGCCATCGGATGGGACACCCTGCTTGCCTTATCACCTAGGTAAGCTCCCAACTATTCCGCCAGCTTGGATAGCTTCTCCCGGCCACAAGACCTTTTATATTAATAGTAGGTCACCCCTCACACAGGTACCAGAGTTCCCACCCAGTCGGGCCACGTTACTTCACCTGTGTCTCTTGGCACCAAGACACAGCCATCTCCTAGATTCAGCCATCACATAGTTCGTCTATCCTTCCTTGGACCTCCTCCTGCAAATAGGTAAATTCCTCGCCATCCACTCCTTGCCCTTCCTATCCTACGACAAACACAGTACCCAAGACACTGGTTTCATATCACAAGCACAAATTCTCTGGATGAATGTCACTAGATATTGCACTCACCTTCACGTATGGCAGTTTTCCACCTTAAGGCATGGCGTGAAAATCCTTTATGCTATGTACTGTAGGATGAATTGAGATTTTAAACAAATGTCCCCTGTGTCTTTTTGTTTCCCCATTCTATTCAAAGGCTTGCATATTAGGCAATACACTGGTTGTCTTGATGATGATCCTTCATTTTAACAGGATCGAAACGCCGTCGACAGTTGATGTAGTTTAAACAACAAAAGCCTCTCACAAATTGTAAAATTGCCTGATAAACCTCCTACCTTTGTAATTTGTTTGTCTAGCCTTGTTGTTTGTTGTGGATACAGGACTGTGTCCCACTATATATATGTTGTTTTGAAATTTCTTTCTATCTTTGCCATCGATTAAATTCAGGGTCCGGCTGGACACCTTGCTTATTATAGCGCAGATTGTGGCCTATAATTATTCAAAGTTTGTACATTCCTTTTTTGCAAGGACCTTTGTTGATTGATATTGGTACCTACACAAAGGCACAAAGCCCACATACACACAAATCAAAAGTGACCCACATAAGCCGGCCTACCCCACATCAAGACAAAATGCAGTCTACAGAAAGGAAATGTGGCATGCACGTACATACTAATATTACCCACTTACGAACTACACCCACAGCACAGAAAGAAAATACGACATCACAAACCTCACATGAAAACCACTCCACACTCTGCAGATATCACAAACTATGCACGGAGTCAATGCGACATACTTTAACACACGCCACATACAAGGACAGCAGGCCACATGAAGTTCACTCCACAAAGGCACGCTTTACATAGGTCACACTAAATCCACGCACATACTACACACACACATTTGCAAGCACTCCACGTAGCATAGATGTCAGTCAGACACAGCAAGCAGCGCACGTTTCACATACCTCACCCCAAATCTGACACTAATCATACCATTACACTAAGCACATAAGACATAAAAACACATCATGCAGCACACACAAACACAAGCACGTCGCTCTTCCCAAGCAGACACAGGCCAAACAGCACGCATCAGATACACAAGCATCACATATGCAGCACAAACACATAACATGCATCATGTGCACTTACCCTCAAGTAGTCCACGCACACACAGGGACCCAAAATGCACCTCACATACATGCATACACATACACGCAATGCTGAAACAGCACAAGGCACAGCACTCACGCAAGCGTCGAAGATACACAGACATAAATACGAGACATGTTTGCACCGCATTGCAGTCTTCAAATACAAACTTTTTGTATAAATTCATCATTTCAAGGTAGGAGTTTTACACCAATTCTAGGTTTATTAGTCACTCTCAGACGGGGCCACCAATTTGCGGAAAACTATTTCTGCGTAGGATGAGAGCGTTCTGGTATTGTTTTATGTGCTTTTAGTGGAACGTGATTCCTTCTGGTACTATTGATTGCAAGCATCACTTGCCAAGCTTCGAAAGAGGCGGAAAGGGCTGTCCGAGAACCAGCTCGCAGATTGAAGGGTGAGTCAACGGACGCACACCTGTGACTACCTACCACAGCCCTGAGGACAACGGCCTTTCCTCTCTCCACTCACCCGACAGCGCCTACCTGCCCGGTTTATGTACAGGCGCCAAATATCCGTTACAACTTTTAATCAATATGAATCACGCGACTGAGTGCCAGTATCCAATTTAGAACGGAAATATTTATTTGTAGGAATGTACCCACCAAAGGCAATTAATTAGTATTCAACAATACGTCTGGTATTATTCTTAGTATAATAATAATAAATATTATTATGAGGAAAATAGCAATGCTAATAAGCACAATAATTAATAAGAGCATGTACTATTACAAAGGTAATAACATAACAGGAGGATCAACAATAATATAACAATAGCAGCGCTATACTAACAACAGCACTTCTTATTGCTATAGTATTATCCTTCTCAGCATTTATATTAGCACTGCCATTTTCGCCATTACTTGAATATTATACCTCTGAACTGCCTTGCGATTTCCCTAGGACTACAAGAGGGTCACTGGGGCCTGCGTGGAGGGGAGAAAAGAGACAGGCTGAGAGGGATCAACGAAAGACAGACAGGAACGAGGAGGAAAAAGAGGAACAGGGTTGAGCAGAAAAGAAGAGAGGGTCCCTGAAAGAAGCATGAAAGTGTGGAGCAAAAAACACTTGAGAGAGAGGGAGGAGGGAGATGAAGAAGAAATCTGGACGAACACAAAGTGAAACAAGCATCACCCGAAGGCAGGCACTGAAAGCAATCGCTTTCGCGATCGCTATTGTAAACAAGTGGTGCGCGCGCGCACATATGCTTTCAATTATCGCGGCTCCTGTCTGGGCACGATAATTTAAAGCATATGTCAGGAAATACGCGTAATAGACACCAATAGGCCAGGGGCGGAGCTATGCGCTCACCTCTGGCCTATTGGTGTCCATTTTACAGAACAGCAAGCAGTGAAAGGCCAATAGCAGGCCGCAAATAGAAACTCACACGCACGAGCGTGAGGATGAGCAGGTCCATTTTCAAACCCCATACAAAAGGGCTTTTCGCTTCGCGAGCCCTAAAAAGCATCAGTTGAAAACCTCAATAAAACAGAAGAGAAAAAAGTGACAGAAGAAAAAATTAGGATTTTGTCCATGAAACCTTAGCCCTCTCCTAGCGCATGCCGCTCAATGACGAGGGCAGGCTCTGTGCAATACATGGAAATAAGTGAGCCAGATAGTTTGTCAATATCGGCTTGGGGACAAAGATAGTAACAATTTACGCGGAGATGAAGCATCTTGACAACTACAGGCCCTCCTTGGCCAAACACAAGCTGCATCTTACTCTACAAGGTCAAAGTTTTCCCTAACATCTGAATTACACCCTATGTCACACCCAGGGGTCATGCGTACCAGCTGTGTTACTGCCAGTGGTCCAAGTGAACCCACACCTCTCACTTCTTTCAGAAACCAGCAGTAATAACAAACCAATTGCACCAAGAAAATTCCTTTACGCAAAAAAAATTTAGATTGTGATGCTGGCTCCATATCACACCCAGACCCATGCGTATCATCAGTGTCTCGCTCAGTGGTCCAAGTGGTCCTTATATCACACCCAGAGACAAGCGTAACCTCTGTGTCATGCACAGCGGTCCAAGCGACTAAACAACTCGCACCTTTCCTGGTGTGCTGACTATTGGAGAAAGATGTCATCTGCTGGATCGCCTCCTTGGCGGCTTTGCGACTACTCAGCTCGGACACATAAAATAGGCAATATGTCCGATTTCTGCTAGTGTCAGTGTGCTCAGGTTAGATTTTTATGCTTCGTCCTAGTTTTCCGTGCAACAAATGCTGGATCTAAGGACTGTATGTAGTCTCTTACCCACTGACGGCTGCCTCAGGATGAACCTCCGCTCTGCGGATTCAGCAGAACTTACAATCAATTGCGGAGTCTGCTCACTGTTCTTGCTGTGCAGATGTGGATCCGGACAGATGGGGTCCTATTCCTTTGGCTGCAGTTGGGCTCGAAGAACCAATCTCTCCTATCTGGCTCACAAAAATGTTGTAGGAATATGAACTTACCTTGAAAAAAATCAAAGATAAAAGGGGTTTGGCATAAAGGAACATTTGGTTTAATTAAACGCTGCGGCAGGCAGAGCAGGCAAACGAGTCAGGGTCTGAAGACTGTCTTAAGGGGTGCAGAGCGGGAATATCGTCGTAAAAATATCGGTATGTAACTGTTACCACAGATTTTTTACAACGCATACCATTACCACGCATACATTTACAATGCTGGTCATTTTACAACGCATACCTTTACATTGCAATACACTACAACGCACATACTATTACAACGCATACCATTACATCGTAAGTATTATTATAGGTAAGTTTAACATTTTTTAGTGGTATTTTGTTATGGGGTACAGGGGTATTTTTAGGTTTTAGGGCTGGGTTTGGGTTATGGGGTACAGGGGTATTTTTAGGTTTTAGGGATGGGTTTGGGTTTTGGGGTACAGGGGTATTTTTAGGTTTTAGGGCTGGGTTTGGGTTTTGGGGTACAGGGGTATTTTTAGGTTTTAGGGCTGGGTTTGGGTTTTGGGGTACAGGGGTATTTTTAGGTTTTAGGGATGGGTTTGGGTTTTGGGGTACAGGGGTATTTTTAGGTTTTAGGGCTGGGTTTGGGTTTTGGGGTACAGGGGTATTTTTAGGTTTTAGGGCTGGGTTTGGGTTTTGGGGTACAGGGGTATTTTTAGGTTTTAGGGTTGGGTTTGGGTTTTTTGGGTACAGGGGTATTTTTAGGTTTTAGGGCTGGGTTTGGGTTTTGGGGTACAGGGGTATTTTTAGGTTTTAGGGCTGGGTTTGGGTTTTGGGGTACAGGGGTATTTTTAGGTTTTAGGGCTGGGTTTGGGTTTTGGGGTACAGGGGTATTTTTAGGTTTTAGGGCTGGGTTTGGGTTTTGGGGTACAGGGGTATTTTTAGGTTTTAGGGCTGGGTTTGGGTTTTAGGGTACAGGGGTATTTTTAGCCTTTAGGGCTGGGTTTGGGTTATGGGGTACAGGGGTATTTTTAGGTTTTAGGGCTGGGTTTGGGCTTTGGGGTAGAGGGGTATTTTTAATATATATTTACAAATAATAAAATTAAAATTAATTCAATTTCATTAATATAATTATTTAATAATTAAATAATTATTAATTAAATTAAATATTACAAAAATAATTATTTACAATATATATTAATATTATATACTTACCTATACTTACGTTGTAATGGTATGCGTTGTAATAGTATCTGTGTTGTAGTGTATTGCGTTGTAAAGGTATCCGTTGTAACATGACCTGCGTTGTAAAAAATCCGTGGTAATGGTATGCGTGCTAAAAGTACGCGTTGTAACATCATATATCAAAAAATATCGACTAACCTTAATATTGCCGCAGAAATATCTACAAGAAGAAATATCGATGTCAAAAATATAGTTTGACCAGAATATCGACAGACAGGTAAGTAATATTGTTAACATTAATATAGTTGTAATAAATATCGTTTACAAAAACATAGTTTACAAAAATATCGTTTTTTAAATAATTATAAGTAATTTAGTGTTTTTAATGAGTATTGGTTGTCAAAGTAGTATTTTTTGTAGTATTTTATTAGTTAATAACGTATTTTATGTTGAATTTAGTATTAATAGTTCCATAGCGGGTTGTGGGTTTATAGGGGAGTAGGGTGGGGAGTAATTTAAATATAATAAAATAATTGATTAATTAATGTGTTAATTGAATATAAATAGTGCAATAAATAATAGTTAATTAATTTCAATTAGTTAATTGATTAATAATTATGTAAATTGATTATGTTAATTGTTTAATTAATTTTAGGTGTGTGTAGTGGAATTTTTAAGTGAAAATGTAGTGAATTAATTACATTTTAATTGAATAATTATTTAATTAATGATTAATTAAATAAAAATCAAGATTTTTTAATTTTTAAACAATGTAAATACATTTAGTAATTTTTACCCCTACACTATCCAACACCTTCCCTACTGTTGCACCCTTTGGAGTGGGAATAGTAATTTTTACCCCTACACTATCCAACGCTTTCCCTACTGTTGCACCCTCTGGAGTGGGAATAGTAATTTTTACCCCTACGCTATCTAACGCTTTCCCTACTGTTGCACCCTCTGGAGTGGGAATAGTAATTTTTACCCCTACGCTATCCAATGCTTTCCCTACTGTTGCACCCTCTGAAGTGGGAATAGTAATTTTTACCCCTATGCTATCCAACGCTTTCCCTACTGTTGCACCCTCTGGAGTGGGAATAGTAATTTTTACCCCTACGCTATCCAACGCTTTCCCTACTGTTGCACCCTCTGGAGTGGGAATAGTAATTTTTACCCCTACGCTTCCAACGCTTTCCCTACTGTTTCACCCTCTGGAGTGGGAATAGTAATTTTTACCCCTACGTTATCCAACGCTTTCCCTACTGTTGCACCCTCTGGAGTGGGAATAGTAATTTTTACTACTACGCTATCCAACGCTTTCCCTACTGTTGCACCCTCTGGAATGGGAATAGTAATTTTTACCCCTACGCTATCCAACGCTTTCCCAACTGTTGCACCCTTTGGAGTGGGAATAGTAATTTTCACCCCTACGCTATCCAACGCTTTCCCTACTGTTTCACCCTCTGGAGTGGGAATAGTAATTGTTACCCCTACGCTATCCAACGCTTTCCCTACTGTTGCACCCTCTGGAGTGGGAATAGTAATTTTTACCCCTACACTATCCAACGCTTTCCCTACTATTGCACCCTCTGGAGTGGGAATAGTAATTTTTACCCCTTCGCTATCAAATGTTTTACCTAATAATATATTTTATATTTTAATTATATGTATGTATTATTGTTGTTATATAAAGTAATGTGTTAAATATATGTATATGTACACATTTATTAAGTTTATAATGAAAAAGTGTAGTTAATTTGTTTTAAATAGTCAAAAAATAAAAGTAATGTAATGTATTTTGTTAATAGTACTTATATTTATTTATTATTTAATGTAATTTTAATTAATTTAAAAAGTCGATATTTTTTACATCTATATTTATTACAATGATATTTTTTTGTAGATATTTATGTACTTACCTGTTTAGGTATAGGGTGTCGATATTTTTGTAAACGATATTTTTACAACTATATTTTTGTAAACTATATTTTTGTAATCGATATTTCAACACCCTACCGTCTTAATGTACATTGATTTCAGCCATCTTTTTTTACATTATGTAAAGTATTGTAAAGCAATTTGTACATTCCTTTTGAGAAGGAAATCTGGGCGTAGTCAAGGGTCATAAATCTGGTCACTTGATAAGAGGTGCAGGTGGGTCTCGACGTTATGTGGACACAATGTGGGGCCAGTGGGTACATGTCTAGATGTCCGGCATGGGATGTGCATGATTACTGCATGCAGTGTGCATGCTGTGTTCTGGAGTGGAGAAGTGTGGCTCACTGGTTAGAAGCGGCAGACCCTGAAGCAGAGATCAGGCCCGGGACCAGGGTTCAATTCCCGACGCGGCAGGGTCTGGGGCTCAATGTCTGCGGACTCCATAACTCTCGCCTCTGCGCCTACTCTAACCATGGGTCCCACGCTGCAACTCTGGGCAATAGCTTGCTTAATCTCCACAACGGCCCCAACAATGCTGGGATGCCTGGCTTCACCTTGGGGGTGCCCAGGAGGGGTATCTCACAGGGAGAGCCATGAAGGGTTCCACAGCGTTATACAGCGTCGGGACGCCCCGTTGCTGGGGCAGCTGTGGACTATACAAGTATACTACATTTACATTTACATTGGTTGAGTGTTCCTAACTTAGTCTGGTATCTAAATGTATGTGTTTTTGGGAATGCCAGCTCTTCCGGCCAAACACATTTTTTTTTGCGGGTCAATCTCCTAAGACCATTTAGGTTTTGCTGTCTATCTGTTGTACCTGGTGAAATTGAGGGTCACACATCAGGGAAAGCAGCACTTTTTCACTAATCCCCAGCAAGCTGAGGACTTCCTCCGCACGGTGAAACGTACACATCGGAGGGGCGGAGGCCAGGGGTCTTTGCAGCAATCCAATTCCCCAGAAGCTGAAGAGGACTCGCAATGAAACTGATATGCAGACACGGTCAGGCTTCAAAAGATGACGCACTGGTATTGTTGAGAGGGAGGAAGCTTGGTGGCAGAAAATTGGTGAGACACTAACAGCTGAACCAGTTGTTCTAGTAGCACCGCATTCCAGGCCCCACTCCCCCCCTAAAAGAGCCCGGATGTCACAGTAGAGGAGGGCTTGAGGAGTGAGGAGTGGCTCTGTTGCTGTCTAGATATGTCCCCAAAAAGGTATTCCCATATGACTGAACACACTCTGTGGGTGAAGTTTTTGACTTTGTTGGAGGTTGGGGAGGGGCAGGGTAACAGATTCTGGCAAGATTGGGTTGCTTCAGTGTGTGGGGCGAGGGTTGGGCAGAGGTTGGGTAGTTTGTTGGATGAGTACCTTGGAAGTAGAGTTTTGCCCCCTGGGGAGGAGTACGGGGGGGGAAGTTGAGCAGCATCACGAATACGATACAGCAAATGTATATGATTGTAGTGCAGGTTGGGGACACATAGCATGGACAACATTCGGTAAGCAGTTTGCGCTAGGAAGACATGGCTGAGGCGTCCTTGGGTACACTGAATATCATCACGTGGAATGTGAGGGGACTGGGCAATCCCAGAAAGAGGAGGCAGATACTATCATACTTAGACAGGCATACAGTACATATCGCTATGTTACAGGAGACCCACTTTGCATGACAAAAACCGAACACATTCGCCAGTAAATGGGCAGAGCATAGAATCTTTTCTTCATATTCCACATACGCACGGGGTACTGCGATTTTGATAAGGAAGCAGGTACCATTTCAATTGGTGGGAGCCTCATTGGACTCGGAGGGCAAGTACTGCCTAGCATGGGGACGGGTGGGATCCACATCAGTCACGTTGGCCTGTTACTATGGACCGAACATGGATGAGCTGGGATATTTTGACTCGCTATGGGCCAAGATTTTTGGGGTGGACTATACCCATGTCATATGAGGAAGCGAATTCAATGTCACATACTGTCTGAGGATGGACAGGTCACAGCCAGCACCGCACCACTACACTAAACCGCAAGCAGTGGTCAGAGATATCATCTCAGCCTACCACTTGACTGATGCTTGGAGACATGCACACACGCAACAACTAGAAGGTACACATTTTACAGCGCATGCGCAGTCCTGGGCTAGGTTGGATTACTTTTTGGTATACAGAGGGATGGACCCAGCGATAGCCGGAGTGAGGCACCTGGCTAGAACCTACTCATGTCATGCACCAGTGTTGCTGATACTCTCATCTGATGTGCAGAAAAAGTCTTGGATTGTGTCCCTTCAATACATTCCTGATGCACATGCAGTGGGGTGTCAGACCTGCATCATCTTCACCATCAACATCTCAGGGCCCCCACACTGTTTGAGTTGACATACCTGCACAACCGCTCCACAGCACAAAACACAATCAGCACGGACAATGGCCTGCGGTGCACTGAGTCACTGGCACCTGGAGTGCTGAGCAGGGAATCAGGCCGCTGATGGTATCCATGACAGGCCTGAGTAACCCTGTAGTCTGTCAGGACCACCACTTCAACTCTGGCAGATGGTGTTTGAAGGTGGCCCTTTTCGGTGGTGGCTTGTGCCTCCTCCAGGCTGGTCTGGACTCGCTTTGGTGTGTGTGCCCTGGTGGGACGAATTTGAGCCCAGAGGCTGCCTATGGCGCAAGGCCACAGAGTCTGGGTGTTGATGACCCCAAAGCCTATGCCTCAGGGGCCTGCCTATGTCTCCTGAGAAGGGGTCCCAGACAGGACCAGCACAGAGTGAGTGGCCCCAGATGCACTGCGGCTGGCACAGGCACCCAGCCACGGGATGGTGACTTGCGGTGCAGTCAGATGGGCCATGCGACTTGAGCGGGTAACCATCATTGTCTGAAGTGTATGTCTCTGAGTGTTTTGGGGAACATTGGAAGGTGTCCTCCTGGGCAAGACGCCGAAAGGTTTGTTTTTATCCCTAAGCAGGAAATGGAGGAGTGGAATGCGACAGCCCGTTGTCACCACCAATTCCGTATCAGCTACATGGGGGTGAAAACTGCCCCCTAGTCCATAGGCTCAGACGCCACCACTGTTCGACCAGAGAGTGTCCATGAATGTCAGGGAACAGACTTAGTAGCACGGGGCTAAGTGGAGATGCAGACTGCGATGATGCCGGTACACTGATATGGACTCCGTCATTGCTGAATCATGCCTCTGTGACCTACTGGACCGCAGTGTAGGCCATAGTCAGCGGTCAACAGTGGCCCACAGCCACGTGTCTTTGGTTTGCGATGCACAGCGCTAGTAACACCAGGGCAGTTGTCGGTAGTGTACGAACACCTCCGTAACGATGATCCTTTTCTCTACACCATAATGCAAGGCGACATCCTCTTGGGCCTCTCCTTGCGTGCAATGATGTGTCATCTGCCTTTGCATACTCGATGTTCAGTTCCAAATCTGTGACCTACTCGGCGCAGCCTAGACCGAGAGCAGTGTAGGCTGGAGGCTGCGGTCAGCACGGGCCATTCACCAAGTGTCGCCGTCAATGGTTGGTGGCCCCACCGGCCTGCGTAGTTCAGGTTCAGTGGCACCATGTGTTCGGTCACCTCCATGACTGTGACCCGGCTTTTGTCCGGACTGAGCCTCATCTTCCTCTTACTCCTCTCTGTGCAACCACTGGTGTGGACTCATCCATTCGTGATTCGCGACTAAGTGCTGTATGTGAGACCTACTGGTCCACAGGGTAGTCCTGGTCCCTCATCCATGTGTCACTGGCTGGCGTTGGACAGGTTTTGTAGCAGCATGTGTCACAAGATAGGCACATGGCACTATGTCTCACGGTTCGGAGGGGGTCTAGTGCTGTGGGCGCTGTCCCAGATTTTGGTCATTGCCCTTCAGGAGCCAGGACACAGTATCACATATGGGACCCCTGGGCCGCAGAGGTCGCCGGTAGAATGTGTAAACGAGAAAGGAGTAATGTGAGCCAGCGTTGGGGAGACAGCTGTGGTCTGGTCGGAAAGGCTGGCCGGGTCGTGGGCCTCGGGCTTGGAGCTTACACTGGCATGTGGTGGGCCCTCCATGACACACGCTGGTGTCGTATGCTGATTAGAGTGGCCTGGCTGCTTAGAGTCGGCCCTGATGGGTTTGTGGTCCACAGGTGCTCAGGCAAGTCCGCTAACGAGGACGGCGTCGCCTCGTGGTGGTGTGGGAGTAACCGCCCTGGCAGAGACGTTAGGCTTTCCGGAAGAGGACAACGCCCAGGGCTATGTGCTTTTTATTCACACCCCTACACTGGCCTGGCTTACGCCAGCCCATCCCATTGTGCCGGGTAGGTGTTGTGGCCCTCTTGCTGCATGTTCAGTTGCTTCTTGGCATCTGTTGCCCTTCCGATGACACCCTGGGCTGGGCTCCCTATTGTGGTGCAGGTTGCCTTCCGACTTTACACCAGGTCAGAGCAGGTGAAAAATTCCTGCTACTAAAGTGGCTTATGGGATGTTTTGTGTTCTTATCGCCGATCTGTCTGGTCGTTGTGAATGTTGAGGTGTGGTGTTGTTGCGGGTTTTGGCACAGGAACGCCTACTCTGCATCTCATTAGCGATATTTGCCGGGGTCCTCTGTGAAGATGTTTTTTGAGGCTGCTATCGCGGTAAAACTGGTACTGTGGGCTGTTAGCACCTGCTTGTGAATGGTGGGGTAAATTTATCACGGCTTTAGCTGAGCAAAAGAGCTGTTAATTCAGTGATTGCTCCTTGTGAATACACCTTTTGTGTTATTAAAGTGTGTTGTTTTGCAAAGTATGTAAAGATCTAATAACCCCTTAAGTGCTGCCTCGGTGCATTGGCCGACGGCAGCACTACCTCCCCAGTGCTGCGCACGACCATTGAACGTCCATTCAGCACTAGTTCTAATGGACAGCGCAGCACTGGGGAGGAATGTTTAATAGCAGCTATGAGGTTAAATGGTTCAGAAACACAGTCATGTATATTTTTCACTATTTAAAAGGAAAGTAATTCAATGAAGTATTTTATGTTATTTTAACACTGGAAAATAGTGTTGTATGTGAAGTAATGAAGCAACATACAGTAATTATGGACAGCCGCGTATAAAAGGGCTGCAACGTGAGCTTGTACACCCAGGGGGAGATTAAGTAGAAACAGAAATCGAATGGGACAGAACAAAAGTAGTCATAGGGCTCGAGAAGGTTCAATCTCCAGATATGGCAAGCAGCTACAGGAGGGAGGGAGATTTAAAAAGCGATCCAAATCAAACATTATGCACTTGAATACCTCCGGTGAGATCGTGATGTAGTACAAGCATTGGTAATGCATCGGTTTCACCTGTGTGATGAATAGTGAGCTGTGTCCGAGTCCGGGACAAAGGGATGAAGGAAAGATCTCCCTCCAAGCATTAGGGAAGTGGAGAGGATGTGGGCAGTGGCCCGAGCTACTGACTCAAGAGCTGGGGATCCCAGTTCGGGTCTGGAGGTGCAACATCCGGTGATTCTGGGCAAATCATTTGATCTCTCCGTATAAGTTATGCTATATATATCGGCTACGGAAACTGATAAGAGAAGAAGACAAGGAAAAAGCATTGGTAAATGCAGGAAAATATGCTACTGCCAATGGAAATGGAGGAAAAGTAAGTGGCAAGCACATGAACCAATGAAAAGCCAGTAAAGAGAGGGGGCAAGATGCAAGCCCCTTTTAAGTTTATATTAAAAACAATAGATTTTACAAGCACAGCACAAGCGCTGAGCAGGCGAAACCTAAAAATGTATTTGATCTTGTGTGGTGTAACCAGTGCTCATGTAAATTGTTCCAATGCCCTAGCACCGAGGTCACTGCATGTAAAACTATTAAAGAAAACAATTAGAAAAAACTGCAATTTATTAATGTTATAAGATTCTGTAAGGGCCAGAGCATGATAATTAGAGAGCAATCTTTACATAAAAATAGCCATATTATTTTATGGCTTTTCTGTCTTTGTTTAATTTAGCTAATAATTATAGATGAGTAAAGCAGCTTTAGAACACATTTTAAAGTGCTTTCACCTTATGTTGACTGTTTCAAATACATACTGATCAGAGGAAAAAGTACAGACTTTCAGTGATTTCCTTCATTTTCGCACCAGCCAAGATATTAAAATACAGGCCATGTCAGTTAAAAATACAGGCGGGTGGCAACCCTAGCCAGATCGGGTATTGTGGTAATTGGGCCATTTTATTTCACCTTGCCCTAAGGGCCACAATGCAGTACTTTTAGTTTTTATCAATCTTACTGATTCTATAGGTTTTAAAGAGCTTAGATTATCAAACATTTCTCTAAAAATGAGTCTAATTAGATTAACCAAATGAGGTTTAATGAAAGTGGCCATTTTTTGGCACTGCCCGGACCTAATTCAAATCCCCATCCGACCCTGAATATTGTCCATCTTTTTTGTACTCCCCTACAGATGTTCCATGTACACAATATGGATGAACAATCTTGTGAGAGTCAGAAGTAAAGTCTAATGGGATCGTGTGTGTGGCAGCCATCTTGGGCACCAGATTTTAAATAGCCACACCTAGGACCATGCCCTTGCTTGATGCTCTGTAGCTCTGCAGTATCTTAAAACCTGTTGGCTGACCAAATCGGGTCCTTTCTTGAAATTCCTCAACCTTCACTGTGTTCTGCTTTCATGCTGGCAAGGAGCCTGCAAGGGGAAGATAAAAAAAAGACAAGGTTAGTAATATCGATTGAGTAACAAAGTTGCAGAGCACTTGAGAGCAATTATTCAGAGAATTCAAGACAATTTATTTCTGAAAAGGAAGACGCCGACAGTGATTTTTTTGTTTGAAGAAAATGCAAATCAAAGTGATTGTGACATTATTCTGCAAACTCAAAGTTAACACAAAGGAACAATACTTCCTGTGTGAAAGTTTAAAAAGAAACTCTATCGTCTTGTAACAAATGCAGCGTCTTTGATAACGATGCCCAGAGAACCATAATGCGGATCACAAAGACTGACAAGAAATGTAATTTGAATTAGCTATAACACATAAAAGATTCTTATATGTTAAACTCTGTTGTTATAAGAATATGTGTGCACTTTGAATCATAATTGAGTCGCTATTTTTTTAAGGGATCTTTTGATGTAATAGTGTGAAGACAACATTTGACAAAGGTAACACTTTCCAGAATCTGAGAAATCTGAGGGGGAAGGAGGTATGAGAAAGACAGCCTCCTAATTTGCCAAGTGAATGCGCACTTGTGTATCTAATTCTACAAGCCTTTTATGCATTTCCCTACGGATCAAACCACTTCCCTACTGCTACATGACGTTACGATGGTGTGCAGGGAGCAAGAAGCTGTATGGTCAGGTGAGGAATGAGAGACTCCCGCAGGTGGATCTTGGGCACTGTTTAACAAAATGTGCACCTCACTGCTGGCACGCCACTTCTGTGCACTTCACTGCTGACACACCACTGCTGACACACCACTGCTGACATGCCACTGCTGTGCGACTCACTGATGACACACCACTGCTGTGCACTTTACTGCTGACACACCACTGCTGACACACCACTGTTGACACAC
Source organism: Lissotriton vulgaris (assembly GCF_964263255.1). Taxonomy (NCBI): domain Eukaryota; kingdom Metazoa; phylum Chordata; class Amphibia; order Caudata; family Salamandridae; genus Lissotriton; species Lissotriton vulgaris. The sequence continues at coordinate 977,773,762 of NC_141689.1, forward strand.
CACTGCAGACATGCCACTGCTGTGCGCCTCACTGCTGACACAGCACTGCTGACATTCCACTGCTGTGCGCCCCTCTGCTGACACGCCACTGCTGTGCACTTTACTGCTGACACACCACTGCAGACACACCTCTGCTGATACAGCACTGCTGACTCGCCGCTGCTGACACCCAACAGCTGACACACCACTGCTGACACGCCGCTGCTGACACCATTGCTGACATACCGCTGTTGACACAGCGCTGCCATATCAAAAAGAAGGATGGGGACCAGGAGCTAATTATGGTCCAGTCCCCCTGCTCCAATGTCAAGTCATAAAACCAAAGAGGGGGTCACTGTTCCGTCGGTGTGGGTGCCACGAAGTCACTCTTACATGGATATGTGGGACAGGAGGTGAGTAGAACGTGGGAAAGGATAGATCTAGATCTAGGACCCTCTTTGCAAGGAGGGGGGAGACAAGTCTTGTCTCTTGTTGCCCTCATACACCCGAAGGATGTCAAGCTTCATCACTGGGCGTTTGCTCTTCATCGGGCCGGTGCTGCAATGCCCTACGGGTCCACCAAAGGGTCACTTTGAGGGAGATCTTTTAAGAGAACAGCCGTAAGATGGATGCGGGTGTGTGGAAAGGATCCTATGTGCACTGTGGAGGTGTGTGTGAATAATAGACTAAAAATAAAAATGGATAAGGGATACCAGAGAAGAAAGTTTTTAATAGGGTTGACTCCCTTGTCATATTAAAAAATCTAAAGGTTTTGTGTTACGCCTATGGGCAGTAATGTACCCCTGGTAACTAGAACGGTCAGGTCGACATGTTTCGCACCTAAACGGTCATTGCGATCCATGGCGCTTCATCAGGACCAATAATAAATGGTGACGTGTGCAGTGAAATGTGCATGTGCTTGGGGTATACTAGCCCCCAGTGTAAACGGAGCGAGCATGTGCTGTGAAAACTACAGCTCAGCTAAAACTGGTAAGTTGATCTGCTCCTAGAGGTGACCTAAAAATAGAGAATAATTGCAAAAGAGAGGCAAGAGACAAACATCAATTATGACTTATAAGATGTGGCGTGTGCCTGCATAGAGAACATCAGATGCAGGCATTTGCAGGGGGGACATAAGGTTGGTGATGATCCTCAGGATTGGAGGCAATCCATGAGTATACATTATGCTGGCGCCCGGTGTGTGCCCCAAAGTAGGCGAACACAAGGGTACTCTCTGTACTCTGGACCGCTTCCATGCCCCGGGCTGTGCCATGAATGAAGGGCCCAGGTTTGTAAGCCTTAGTGCGAAATAATTACCTATGGCCAAAACATGTTCGAGTCGCCATTTTCCAGTGTGGTGATGCGGTGTGCTGCCCAGTGGTATGTAGGCAGGTCACATGGCATGCACACACAGACCTCAACCAGACTAGTAAGGCAAACTCCATCATGCAATGGTGGCATTACCGCCTATAGTTAGCCAAAAGGAGAACACAACCCTCACCTAAAGTCACATGGAGAGTTAATCCATGGGCTTCGGGTCTGTAGTCCCGTAGCTTCACGGGCTAGAGTTAAAGAAGAAGGGAATGAGTAAGTAAATTAAACGGCAATTTAAAAACAAGTTTGGGCCTCAGTACCAACAACAGCATTGTGCAGACAATCTGTCTGGGTTTACTCACAGTTTTCTGGTAAAAAGTTGTCTCTCAGCGCCTACCCCACCTGGTGCCGGCCCGAATGTTGTAAGGCAGGCGAGGAGCAGGTCTAGATATACTGCTCTTTGCAGTGGTGCGGGCATTTTCCCCTTCTGGGTGCTGCATCATGTATCGTTATACTGCGCATGTGCGCGAGTATAGTGCTTGTTTCCATGCATGTGCAAGATGCCGGACGTCTTCCCCCAACGTTGGTGCGAAATGCGCTTGTATCTCAGACGCGCTTAATTTAAAGGGTATAGCATGCTGTGTAGTCAATGCCAATGAAGATTTTTTGTGAATGAGGCATCATCGTCACTCACACTATAACTGGAGGGTTGGGTTGGGGAGAGATGTGCCTCAATCAGCAGGAGTGTTCTCACTAATAATGGTGACATATAGGGCGAGATTATTTCACTAACAATGTTGATAAAATTCACTGTGTAAAGAGTCGGCGTACTGCAGTCCCATACAATAGAATCTGCAGGGTACAGTGCAATGTCATGTGGCAGTGTGTATAGCATATATAGTACAGACAGGGACAGTGTATTCACACATTCTGATTTTTTGAGGATGTGTGGTGCAGTACTACACATCTATTTCTGTGTTCATGGTTGTCATTGATGTGCACCCTCCCAAAAAAGTAGGTGAAGGGGAGGGGGTTATCTATGACTTTGTGTTATAGCAGTTCTAGGTTATTGTTCATTATCAAAATTCAACTGACGGTATCTCATCATTGAGACCACATATGCGGGTGTGTAAGCGATGGACCCAGTGTTGCTGGTATCTCATGGGTTTGGTGTTATTCCATATCTGGTTTGACTCCAGATTGGTCCACCCCATCTCATCACATGAATGTCCTTTTTCAATGAAATGTTTTGTCTTCTTTGTTAATGCGCGACCCCGGCGCATTGTGCTCCTGTGTTCACTAATCCTGACCTTGATTGGTCTCGTGGTCATGCCAACGTATCTCAGTTGACACGGGCACCTGATTATGTATACACAATTTGTGGTGTGGCAATTTGTGTGTACGTTGTTCCCATGAAGAGTCCTAAATCTGGAGTGTCTTTATGTGGTTGGTCGTGGGCCAAGCACTGCAAGACCCACAAGGGTAGTGTCCTGACACAGGGGGTAGATTCCACAGTGTGTTGTCCTGAGGTTTCTTCTTAGGCTGGGGCTGAGTTTGAACCAGTAGGTCACCCTCGGTGGCAGCCTCATTCACCATAATCCTGATTTTTGTTTGAAGGTGTTCCGTGGGGTCGGTGTCCCGCTTCTTGTAGTATTGAGTACTACTAAGTTGTCTGAGGCATTCCTGTTCATAGTCATTGATATCAAGGATCACGGTGGTTCCCCCTTGTCCGCCAGCTTGATAATGATGCTTTCATCCTCCGTGAGGAAGGTGATTGCTTGTCGGAGTTTGTTTGGTAAATTGTAGGTTTACTTTTCAGTTGGTTAGCTTCTTTCAGTACCGCCTTCTCGAAGGTGAGGACCTCACTGGGTACTATGCCAGCTGTGTGCGTGAGTTTTGGGGGTGGTCTGAGCCAGAGTCCCCTCATTTTGGTATGTGCTTATCCAGAAAAAAAGATTTTAGTCGTATTTTCTGGCACAGTAGATGGAGTTCCTTATTCATGCATAAGTTGTCCTCTTTTGGAGTGTGGACAAAGGCTAAACCCATCTCTAGGATAGTAGTCTCTTCCACGTTAAGGTGCCTTAGGTTTACAATCAGGGTTTTGGGTTTATCATGCTACTGGTTGTACGTTTGTTCTCCGTATCTTACCAGTGGATTTGTTTGTTCCCTCTTCTTCTTCTTCCTCAGCCTCTGCTCTGAAAAGGGGGTGGAGGATGATGGAAGATTGGCTGTTGGAACCCTTGGTGTGGACCAGGGTACATAGGTTACCACATTGGTCCCTGTTGGTGAATCGGTTGATTCAGATATCCATACATGGGTGGTAGTGAGGGTGGTGGGAGAAGTTCCTGTTTTTGTGAGTTTCTACCCCAGCTAGTGTTGCTCGAGTTGCTGTAGGATGACCGGTTAGAGTTGTTCGAGGTTGTGCAGCCCTCATCAGAGAGGGCATCATTGTCAGAGGGCTGGTAGTCTTCCTTCGTATAGGGGTATATCATCTCTCTCAAAAACCTTTTAACGTCCTTCTGCAGTTTTTGGATAATCTGTTGTAAGAGATAGTCGCGGTGATCAGATATCTCAGTGTTGATTTCGGCCAAACACCACTACTGCCACACCACAACTGTGCGCCCCAGTGATGAAGGCAAAATTGAATGCAGCCAAATTTGGAAGAGGTGGGCATGCACATCACAGACCCACGTCATCTGGAGGAGTCAGGGCAAGGAGGAGGGTGCAAGAAGATGCCAGCACAGCTACGATAGGAGGAACATCAGACAGGTGCATGAAAGACAAGGACGAAATCCATTTGATCCCAAAGCAGTGTCACGCGGGCGGGGGATTAGAAGGTGGGTGCAACTAAAAAAAATGGAGTAGGAGGAAGCAAGAAACAACTAGCTCCATAGAGCAGATGGACGACAAGGGGTGCTACCCGGTGGACGAGGCTTTACAGAGCAGATTAAGGCTGCTCTGCCCTCACTAAGGATAGTTGCAGGTGCAGTGACGTTTGGCAAGGATTGTAGGGGGAGAGGACATGGGAGAGTTACACGAATAGAACAAGCAATGAAAATGCAATAGGTCTCGCCTTTGATTAAGTTAAAGCCATTTGCTTTGCTAATGGCATTGTATAGCAAAGCAAATGGCTTTAACTTAATGAAAGGCGAGACCTATTACATTTTTAGTGCTTGTTTCTGTTGCAGCATGACCCTGCTCGCGTTTGACAATTCTCTTGGTGGGCTGTCTCCTAATGTACTTTTCCAACCTAGTTCTAATTCTCGATCCATGTCATGTTTGCTAATTCAGCTTAGCACTCTTTCCGAACCTCCCTTAAAATCACTCATTGGTCACTCTCGCTATTTCAATCAAGTGACCATAGAGGGAAACGTGATAGTAAAGGTATGTGTTCAGTAAGTTCCAAGAGAAGAGTTGGGTATTTATTAAGAGCCTTTTTGGAGGCAATGGATTTTAAATGTGGCATTGGGTGTATGTATCCATATTTTTGGTATTGATCAGAGTTTTAGTTTCTATTTAGAGTTTGCGGTAATGACAAATCCACTGATTCCTAACGAAGGGCATAAATCTGCCATTGGTGGGATGTCAGACAGAACAGTGATCTGTGCCATGTTGTAGCATGGAGGCGTTAATACAGTTAGCAGTAATTCCATTGGTAGCTATCCCACTGATGTCACATTGCCTCCTTAGGGGGACATCCTCATCCCAGTCCTTAAACATGAGGGTTATCTCCGCCTGTGACATGTAGCACACAATGGAAAGTGTTTATTCTATTTTTACTTTTTATAATATAAATAATTCCTCCCCCTCACCTCCTCCTGTATTTGTTCCTGTAGTGAAGAAGAAGTTGAGTTGTAAGCATGTTCTCTTTACATCTCTTTCACTTTTTATGTACAGTACTTCCATGAAAAGGCATAGCCGATTTCAGCAAGTTCTTAGTACTTAATCCCGTTCCCCTGATATACCTCAGTGAAAAATTGTTGTCCAGACATTTTAATTGTTGATTTGTGTTTTTGGATCATTAGAGAAGTAATTTAGCTAGGGTAGACAATGCTGATTCATGGTGGAATTTTTCTGGACAACATTTTTCAAAATGGCGGATGTGTTGCAGGATAATGTAATATTTCAGGAACCATGAGACCTATATACTTCAGTTTGGTGACAAAATATAGGTTTTAGGGTTCAAGTAGTCTTAAGAGACAGAAAATAATTCCTCGGAGCAACCCTTCCGCCATTTACCAAAATGGCCGCTATAAAAGAGGAAGAGGAGACACATATAGAAATTAAACAAATATTAATGTTTTTTAATCCTTTTATGTATACACCAAACAATGTTTATGATCTGAATATGAAACAGAATTATTCAAGTTGCACAGGTATAGGAGTCACATTTTTAATACAGGCAAGGTAAATTGTTCCACTAGTAGACATTTGTATGATTCACTCACATTCTTTGACAGATCCTTCAAGATAATTGTCAAAAACAATGTGCAGTTCTTGCAAGGTGCACACTGACTTTGATATCTGTAGAACAGTCTGAACAACCTCTCCAAAGTATTGCATGGACGAAATTTTGACCATTCATAATTGTGACATATAGCTCACAACAACATCAGTTTTCAATAAAGACACCTTTTCAAATTGAAATTCTTAGGTGAAAGTTTTTTTTTAGCTCTTGTACGAATGTGCGCTTCACTGGTTTGGTTGCAGCATCTCCATCACCTAATGTGTTTGTTGGATGAAGATTATGGGACAAAAGGTTCTAGATAAATTCACCCCTTTCTTTTGCTACATCCATCTCTCTATGTCCTTGCGAAAGTTGTTTTTTTGTAACCTGCTTTGTGATGGCTGGTTGGACGAAACTCTTACAATGGCAATTAAAGGGTGGAAGTTTAGCTTTAGTGAGTATGTCAAACAGCTTTTTCTCTTTCAATACAAATCTCTCCTGCTACAGTTCTGCATATAGTTTCAATCCATGTTCCAGGAAGTCAAGAACAGTGGTGGCTGGTGACATTTGAAAGTGGTGAGGCAGAAAAGTGTGGGAAGAGTGCCCTGTGGCGAGCACCTAGGGCCTATGGAGACAAAAGAAGGCGGCGGTATAAGGCTTGAAGATCATCTAATAAAACCTAATAATAGCACAAAGAAGCTCAAAAAATGAGGCTGAGGGGAAGTCTTCCTAACGGTGCATTACAATTATGAACTATGCTTCCGGAAAATTTAGGATGTGTTGGGAGCTTTGTGGTTTTAGGAAGCCCGTAAAGGATATTTATCTTAGGAGTTCTTTCCCAGGGCTGTTGCCATTTTTTGTTTCACATGCTATGTAAGGTCCATAACTGGGTGTGGCAAAGCTGCTATCTCACCTACAGGCCACGAGAATCCCCTTGTATTCCCTTAGAGATGGCACTGTGACGTGAGGGCCAGGGCATTACTCCAGTCCTCAGTGGGCTAATATTAGAAAACAGAGTCCAAGTTAGTCCAAGGCTGGAACCACATCTCTGAGCTACATCCACTCTCTGATTCACCATCCCGCAATCAGTCATCTCTCTTGCACCACAACGCTCACACACCACCACCCACAGTAATCCCTGGCGTAGACACTAATCTCTCTACACTCTGGCGCCTTCACCCGAAAGTGGCATCCCGACTACATTAAAAAAATTACATAGAGTACTGCTAATTTTAGATATAAATTCACAATGTGGGCCCAGCTCTTGGCCCAATAAACCAAATCTCTGATTGTCTTCTTCCACAATTTCCCTAGTGTAGGACGTCAGTTCCAAAACAGTATTGCTAAGAAGCCTGCATCCACTCCAGAATGGCAGGGTATCAAAGGAGATAAGTGTGCACACCGTTAACTCATGTTTAATTGTGTTAACCAGCAGTCGTGGCCTAGCGCCCCCTGGGATGACTTAGGGATACAGCGTCTCCCGTGAAGGTTCATCCCCTGGTGTCTGGGAGCTCATGCGAGTCGCCCATGGAAGTCTGTCAATACAAACCCTGGCAGTTTCTTTCTTCATGGAAAGTAAAGTGGAGAATACACTCAGAAGACTGCTTATTTTAAGCTCGGTTTAAATAATGGAACCTGGGGGCCCACTTAAAATGGGAAACTACATGTCCCAGTATGTCAAGTGTTGGAGGCTGAAATGCTTGGCGTGGACTGGAGGCCAGCCGCTTGACAGGGGGCCCTGGGTAGGTATTTGATATTCAGGCCTGGGCAGGCCTAGGCCTGACCATTCATTCACCAGGAAGGGCTGAGACAGCCAACACGGACTTGCATAAATGCATCTTTACCAAAGCAAACCTTTCCCGCCTTCTTCAAGAAATGCAGCATTTAGACTCTGCAGAAACGTATCCCGAATGTTTGGCGCTGGGGGCCACGAGTGTGGAAACTCCATATAACATTCATGTTTTTTTCTCTGGCCAATATGATGTGGTTTAGTTAATAGTTATTCGGTGACTCCTTGAAGGCATCAAGCAGGCGCTGTGGCTCGTCCCAATGTCTGAATAGTCGGCCAGCCCAGCTTTGAGGCGTTATGCAATGAATGTAAAGCTTTGTCACACATGGGGGATACGGGAGGACATTCCATGGCTAGGAAGCTCCCCGGCTTCGTTTCCATGTATAGTGGAGCAGTGGAAGGCAGCTTCTTGCTGTGAAGACGGGCTCTGCTCCACAGATGCCCCGGAGATGGTTCACAGTGTGTCTGTCTGTGGGGTTAGAACTGAGGAGGGCCCGGCAGGGCTGCCGCCGTGCCGAGACACAAATGAGACTGTGCCAGCCAATGTCAGCATTTCAGATGGCACCAGCCCACCATCTGGGAACTCCTCGGCAGTCCTCACTCCATAGGTGACTTAGGCTGGCAGTTGGGCTCACAACAGGCTCTACAAGCTTTGCGGGCAGTCGTGGCTTGCACTCCAATACTCGGGGGGGTGCCGGGGGAGAGATTAAATAAAGCAGCATTATAAATATTAAGGAAACTAAACAAACTTACCGGATCCACTCCGCCTCTGTGAGTCCTCCTGGTCCTGGGCCCGACTCCCGCGTTGATGCCTTGGCAAGTGCCACCTGCTCTCAGCCAATCCAGATGCTGCTCCAGCAGCAGGGCCAGTATTGGCTTGAGCAGTAGTGCGCATTTTCTGTTTAGGGCTTAACATTTTTTGCGACAAGTCTGAACATGCGCACACTAGGCTGCTCCTTAGAAGAGCGGCATGGAACAACCCTCGCTCTTCTAATGAGCAGCCTAGTGTGCGCATGTTCAGGGCTGGTTGCAAAATGTGTAAGCCCTAAACAGAACATGCGCACTCTTGCTGTGCGCTCCGCCAACAGCCACCTGTGATAGTGTTATTGATGTCAATCAGACACGGTCCTGCAGCTGAACTCCTCTCTCCTGTAGTGTCCCCCCGCCCCTTCTAAGCCGACTGCCTCCATCTCTGGCGGCCGCCTAGGATACAGCCTGGGATTGCATTGTGTGAGGGAGAGAGTCAGAGTGACGGCAACGCTCAGTGGGGCAACGCCCAGGTGCCCTAATGGATGCACCGCCCCATATCTAGTAGACTTGTATTTATATCGTTATCCACATATTGTTTGGTCACTAAGTTGTGTAGTCACACAGACTCAGTCATTTAAAAGGGGTTTCCTTGCTGCTGCATGAAATTAAGAAGGCTGTCAACATGTTTATTAAAATGTTCCCCTCTCTTTCCCACATGTTTGTGGTGAGAAACAGTTTCACAATGGCCTATTAATTTTGAATTTGTCATCTCTCCGAAGAAATTGCAACCAGAAAGGACTTCATGGTAAACTAGCTGCCATTGAGCAACATATTCACTTTTACATGTCTGACCAACAGTTCCCTCCGAGCTTTTCTGTGATCTCTAGATCATCTGTTCAAGTTTCACATCTGGAGCCACAGCTTTGAGCATTAGCTCTCTGTCTTTTGCCACAAAATGTCTTTGGATGAATTTTCTGCAGAGGTATGGTTTTTCCACATCTAGCTTCTTCACACTGTCTAAATACAAGGACCCATATCTCAGGTAGTTTATGCAATCGCAGTGTCCAAACACTGCAATCAGTGACTCCACACTCTTCACGTGCAGCTCCCAATCAGCTTCCCGATCAGCATGTGTAAAACATTTCTCTTGTACTTGCAAAGTTCAGATTTTCTTCACATTCTTTGACAAACCCTGCAAACTTGTTTTTCAGGTTTTCTGATTTTTAACTGAGATTATTGCACATTGCTTGGCGTTGGATTATGTCGTTTGAATGAAGATCACCCTGTGCCTTGTTCACTTCTCAGATAAGATATTCAAAACTCAACTTGTCATTCTTGTTCCAGAAAGCATTCCAACGCAGTATTTCTATAGCATCAGATATGATGAGCATACCTTGTGATGAACGAACGTAATGGGCTCCACTCAAAACTGACTGGACTTCGATGCCACTATGGCATTTGATACTATAGAAGGGAGTATCTGTTTGCTGTTCTGGCTCATATGGGGTTCAGACTCAAACTGATTAGATGGATCAGATTAATATATATCCAGCCCACGCAAATGTCACGGTAAAAAAACATTGCTCTGCCTCTTTCCCCTCTGTCGTGGCACGAGGCAAGGTTGCCCGCTGTCACTGCTCCTGTTTGCCATGGTGCTGGAGCCGCTTGCTGTTTGGATCAGGGGAGATCCGGGCATAAGGGGCATCAAATGGAAGAGTGACCATGAGGACCGAATATTGCTCTATGTGGACGTTATCTTGCTCCAGCACGCTCGCTACGACAGGTGTTGCATATCTTTCATATATTTGGCGCGCATTCGGGGTATCAGATAAACTGGTCCAAATCCCAGATGTACGCACTCTGGGGAGAGCCCCCATATAGTCCCCGAGGCTATGAGATTCCAGTAGCTAGACAGGGTTTTCGATATCTGGGCATTTTTATTACATCTGACGTTACACTCTCCTTCAAACGGAATCTGCTAGTGCCCCTACAGCGGTTGAGATCGGATGTCACGCATTGGCGATTGCTGCTCCTTACTCTCTTGGGACGTGCATCCCTATTTAAAATGCTTGCCCTGCCGCGCTTTCTCTATGTCCTTAAAATGCTCCCAATCCTGTTCCTGATTCCTACTTTTCGCAAATTGAAGGGGTGGTGCGAGGATTGCTGTGGGAGGGCCGACCTCCACGAATTGCCATAAACAAACTAACCATGGGGTGGTATGACAGAGGTATAGGGTTGCTGGAAATGCGCCTCTACTATCAGGCATATTAGTTGACGGCCATTAACAGATGGGTGTTCGGACCACATGATGATCCTAATTTTTGCATGGATCATTGGCTTATGGGGAAGGGGGTTACATTAGGGCACTATATACACAAACTATATACAAACTAGCAGAAGCTACAATTGATTGGCCCATGGCTCGTACAGTAGAAGTGCATAGAATCCAGCGTAAGCAGGGGTGGCATGTGAGCCTGACAAAAGCTACTCCTTTGTGGGAATCTGACATCTTGGGTCACCTAGGTACCTGTTCAGGGTTTGATAAATGGAACACATTTGGGATCTCTAGAGTGGGGGACATGTGGGTGAAAGGGGAAAAGGCCACATTTGCTGATCTTCAAACTAAGTATCAACTGGCATCTTCAGAGACTTTTCGATATCTCCAAATTAGCCATGCCATTGACTTGGCCCTCCCGAAGGGTACTCCTCTTCCAGATTCCTCCCCCTTGGAGGACAGACTCTTATTAGACCGGATGGACCACAAAGCCATTTCCCTCACATATAAGAAATTAGTGAACAACCAAATTGACCCAATGCTGTAACTACGGTTGAGCTGGGAAACTGATCTGGGGGAGATAGACGATGAGAACTGGAGAGATGTACTCGCTTCTCCCCGAGAGGTGGCGATTCCTATGTGACTTCGGCTGGTCCAGCTCAAGGTTCTCCAGAGGGTCTATTTTTACACCAAACTGTTATGTAGGCTGGGTAGGAGACCTGATCCTCTCTGCCTCTGACGATGCAACCAGACTGGCACATTCATACAAATTCTCTGGGACTGCCCTCACATACAACAGTATTGGACGGACATTACTCGACAATTGGCCAGGACATGTGACAAACCCACTCAACCGTCCCCCAAACCTTGCCTCCTCAATATCTAGGAGGCTACCGACCTCTCACAAGTGGAGCAGTCATGGGCCACGATGGGTTTGGACTATCGCCAAAAGTAATATCACCCAAAAGTGGGGGGCAGACACAACGCCACGAGTAAGGGACAGGGCGAATGATATGGACTATGCCATGATTGCCAAAAAAACGGTGTTTAAGGGTAGGGAATGCCCCCGAAAATGGGACCTCAAATATAGGGGTGACATCTGCATTTCTCCTACGGTGGAATTGAGGAGAGAGAGACGAACACTGTGTGAGACTATGTTAGCCCCCACACCGGGCAGCTGAGAATAATGTTTTATTTATTTGCGGTTTTTGTAGAGCGCAACACTCATCCCTTGGGATATCACGGCGCTTTATAACGAATGGACCAGTTGCTGGTTTTCTCATATATTTGACCCTGGTACACTGTTGTAACTATAGAGGAAGGGACAACCTCTGGAGATAGCGGCTTTATGTATTCCTGATCCTGAAAATATTGTGAAACACAGTTGAGATCTTGTGTTGCCTTGCCAAAGATGGCTGTATAATGCCTTGCACCGATGCATTCTATTATCAATAAAAACTGTTTTTTATAAAACTGACTGGACTGTTTTGCTTCGAAAGATTTCAGCCTCAATAAGTGCATCGTCTATGCCACGTCCACTGAGATAACTTCCTGCATATCACAACACAACTTTTGTCATGTGGAAAACCCCTATCGTTGGATAAAGACAATGAAATTCTACTGGATTGCTTATAAAAATATCAACTACAATACGGAAAACACCTTTATCACAGAAAATTGGCAGGATAGGCTGGTCTTCAAGCTGAGCACGCACAGTTTGGAATTTTGTTAGAGCTGTGTATACTGTTGCATAGTTCGTAACTGGAGTTGGTATTACTGGTAACAACCCAACCTCCTTCAGTGGGACAGTATTCTGAGATCAGAGCATAAATTACAGCCCAGGGAGGAACTGGCCATGCCACCCACATTCTTCAATGACTTGCAGTTGCATAGGACGAGAAGGTACTCTTGGTGGCTCATATCCGATTTAAAGTAGTTAATGGGGCAGAGAATCTGTCCATAAAACCCTGCCATTTTCAACCTCAAACAAAAAGGTCCACACTAAGGGGTGATATGGAAAAAGACATGTACTCCTGCCCTCAGTGCCTAACTGTATGGTTGTCTGGATCCTTAACGCTGATTTGTGTGCCATAGGTAAATATGGATGCCATGACATAGGCCTGTCTCACAAATTGTGGTCTTATTGGACCAATAGGGGCACCCAAAGCGCTACCTCACAGTGGTGGAAGGCTATTGCCTTCACCAACAGTTAAGCAAACATAAGGAGATAATGGACGGAGCGCCAAAACTTTTCAGACACTCACCCCCAGTCACAGATCTGGGTAGAATCCATCATCATTCTCTAGCTCACTTTGCCACCTCAGTTAAGACCCAGCTATATGCACATCAGTCTTGATCCTGTGCCTAATGGGAACAGTCCAGCCCGAACTGCCAAGCTAGGTTTTTCCTGAACTGGAAACAAGCATCCTGGGACCGGTTTTGGGGTGACACCCCTCATCAGTCAGGCTAGCTTGAACCCAGTGGCAAAGTGAGCAAGGGACCCACATCAGAGCATACTCTGCCAACTAAGGGTGAACAAAGAAAACACAAAGAGATGATGGACGGAGCACCGAAACGTTTCAGGCACTCACCCCCACTCACAGATCTGTGTTGAAACTATCATCATTCTTTAGCTCACTTTGCCACCTCAGTTCAGACCCAGCTGTATGCAATTCAGTCTTGACCCTGTGCCTTGACCTTGACTGCCTAGCCAGGTCTTCCCTGTACGGGAAACAAGCTTCGTGGGATCGGTTTCGGGGTAACACCCCGTATCAGCCAGGATAGCTTGAATCCAGTGGCAAAGTGAGTAAGGGCCCATGTCTGGGCATACCCTGCCAACTAAGGGCGAACAAAGCACAGAGCAAACACAAGGAGATGATAGATGAAGCATCAGAATTTTTCAGGCACTCACCCGCAGTCACAGATCTGGGTTGAATCCATCATCATTCTTTAGCTCATTTTGCCACCTAAGTTCAGACCCAGCTATATGCAAATTGGTCTTTACCCTGTGCCTCATGGGAACAGTCCAGCCCGAACTGCCAAGCCAGGTCTTCCCTGAACCGGAAACAAGCCTCCTGGGACCGGTTTCGGGGTAACACCCCTGATCAGCCAGGATAGCTTGAATCCAGTGGCAAAGTGAGCAAGGAACCCAGTTCTAGGACACCCCCGCGCCGCACGGCCACCAGCTGCTGCGTGTGCCCCCCTGCCTGTTCTGCCGGTCTGCCTCGCTGCCGCCGCGTGACCCCGCCCCCTGCCTTAGAGCGGCGTGGTCCGTGCTCGCTCGACCTGCCCCTGCTGTTTTTGCCGTTTTAGCATTGTGTTTTTGTTTTTCTGTATTGCCTGTTTTTTTCCTGTAACTCGTAATTTCCTTCCTGTTTTGCCTTTTCTCTGACCCTCGTCCTCCCTCCCCGCTTCCCGCCACCGCCGCTAACCCCGCCCCTTTTTTCCTTCTGTACCCTCCCTGCTCCCGCCTCCCAGCTGCTCCGCCCCCCGCGCACTTGGCCATATATGGCGACCGTGCGACGCAGGTGAGTGTGACCTAGTTCTAGGACACCCCCGCGCCGCACGGCCACCAGCTGCTGCGTGTGCCCCACTGCCTGTTCTGCCGGTCTGCCTCGCTGCCGCCGCGTGACCACGCCCCCTGCCTTAGAGCAGCGTGGTCCGTGCTCGCTCGACCTGCCCCTGCTGTTTTTGCCGTTTTAGCATTGTGTTTTTGTTTTTCTGTATTGCCTGTTTTTTTCCTGTAACTCGTAATTTCCTTCCTGTCTTGCCTTTTCTCTGACCCTCGTCCTCCCTCCCCGCTTCCCGCCACCGCCGCTAACCCCGCCCCTTTTTTCCTTCTGTACCCTCCCCGCTCCCGCCTCCCAGCTGCTCCGCCCCCACGCACTTCACCATATATGGCGACCGTGCGAACGCGCAGCGGTCACGCGCAGCGGTCACGCGCAGCGGTCACGCGCAGCGGGCGCGCCGATTGTGCGCCGAAGGCGCGCCAAAGGTAAGCCCATCTGCGCCCGTCCGCGACCGGACCGCGCCCAGCGCCAGGACCCCTGGCCGTCGACGACCCCGGCCCACCCGCCTGACGTACAACGCCGCCACCCTCATCGCACTCAACACCGGCCGACCCCCAGGATGCTACCGAGCCACCCTGAGACGAACCCACGGACCCTTCAGCTGCCATGCCTGCAAGTTCACCTGCATCCGGACCTGCCCGGCACCAGCACCTGCCAAGCCGAACACCAGCAGCCACCACCTCAAGTGCATCCTCCTCAACACCCGCTCCGTCCACAGACACGCCATCGAACTCTGGAACCTCCTAGACGCCACAGCCCCTGACGTTGCCTTCATCACGGAGACCTGGATGAACGCCTCTTCAGCGCCCGACATCGCCATCGCCATCCCAGAGGGCTACAAGATCACCCGGAGGGACTGCACCGCCAACCAGATGGGAGGAGGCATCGCCATCATCCACAGGAACACCATCCGTATCACGACCAGCACCGACAACACCCTAACCACCGCCGAACACCTGCATTTCCAGATCCACACCGACCCGAAGACCACCCTCAGAGGCACCCTGATCTACCGACCCCCGGGACCACGCACTCAATTCAGCGAGGACATCGCCGACTGCGTCAGCCCGCATGCCCTCCCCTCCGCTGACTACATCCTCCTGGGGGACCTCAACTTCCACCTGGAGAACAACAACGACCGCAACACCAGCACCCTGCTCGACAACCTCGCCAACCTTGGACTCAAGCAACTGGTGAACACCCCCACCCACCTCGCCGGACACACACTTGACGCAGTCTTCTCATCCAGCAAAGACATCGCCTTCAGCCACGCCACAGAACTCCACTGGACGGACCACAGCTGTGTACACTTCACCTTCAAAAGAACGACGATCCACCACCACCAGCAACAGGTTGCACGCAGAAGCTGGAACAAGATTACAGCCGACCAACTCGCCGCTTCCCTGAGCCAGCACCCTCCTGCCAGCTCAGCGAACCCCAGCCAGGTCGCCGACAACCTCTCGAAGTGGATCAGCAACTGCGCGGACGAACTCGCCCCTCTGAGGACCCCGCCCAGCAGACCCGGCAGCAAGAAAGCCCCATGGTTCACCGACGAACTCAAGAGCTCCAAGAAGAACTGCCGAGCCCTCGAGAAAGTCTGGAGAAAGTAACCTACACCGGACAACATGACCGCCCTCAAACTCGCCACCCGGAAGCACCACCAACTGATCCACGCCGCCAAGAAAACTGCATTCAAGGACCGGCTGGACAACAACGCACACAACTGCAAGGAACTCTTCAACATCGTGAAAGAGCTCTCCAACCCCAACGCCGGAAACAACGACATCACCCCTTCGCAAGACCTCTGCAACTCCCTCGCCTCCTACTTCCACAACAAGATCGCGGACATACACAACAGCTTCAACACCCAACCGACGCACGCCACGACCACAGCAACACCGCCCACCACCACCCTCCGAGCCTGGACTCCGATCAGCACCGAAGACACCGTCCGCATGATGAACTCCGTCCACTCCGGATCTCCGACCGACCCCTGCCCTCACCACATCTTCAACAAGGCCGACGCTGTCATCGCACCCCACCTGCGGGACATTATCAACACCTCCTTCGACACCGCCACCTTCCCCGAGAGCTGGAAGCACGCCGAACTCAGCGCTCTTCTCAAGAAACCTACAGCAGACCCCACCGAACTCAAGAATTACCGCCCAATCTCGCTACTCCCGTTTCCAGCCAAAGTCATCGAGAAGACCGTCAACAAACAGCTGGCCGCCTTCCTCGAGACGAACGGATCCCTCGACCCCTCGCAGTCCGGCTTCCGAGCCAACCACAGCACCGAGACCGCCCTCATCGCCGCCACCGACGACATCCGAGCCCTGATGGACAACGGAGAAACAGCGGCCCTCATCCTCCTAGACCTCTCCGCGGCCTTCGACACTGTCTGCCACCGCACCCTAGTGCAACGCCTCAGCAACATCGGAATCCAGGAGAAGGCACTGGAATGGATCGTCTCCTTCCTCGACGGAAGAACACAGATAGTCCGCCTACTGCCGTACAAGTCAGAGGCCACCGAAGTCATCTGCGGCGTCCCTCAAGGATCCTCGCTGAGCCCTACCCTCTTCAACGTCTACATGAGCCCCCTCGCGGCCATCGCACGCCAACACAACCTCAACATTATCTCCTACGCCGACGACACCCAGCTGATCCTCTCCCTGACCAACGACCCTCTCGCCGCCAGAGCCAACCTGCACGAAGGGATGAAGGAGGTTGCCGAGGGGATGACGACCAGCCGCCTGAAACGGAACTCTGACAAGATGGAGGTCCTCATCCTGGGCTCCACGCCCACCGCCTGGGACGACTCCTGGTGGCCCCCCGCCCTGGGCACCGCACCCAAACTGACGAACCACGCACGCAACCTGGGCTTCATCCTGGACTCCTCCCTCTCCATGACCAGACAAGTCAACGCCGTCTCCTCGTCGTGCTTCAACATCCTGCGCATGCTACGGAAGATCTTCTGGTGGATCCCCACGGAGACCAGGAAGACCGTCACCCAGGCCCTCGTCACCAGCCGACTGGACTACGGCAACGCCCTCTACGCCGGAACCACCGCCAAGCTCCAGAAGAGACTTCAGCGGATCCAGAACGCCTCAGCCAGACTCATCCTCGACATCCCACGAAACAGCCACATCTCCGGACACCTGAGAGACCTGCATTAGCTCCCCGTCAACAAAAGAATCACCTTCCGTCTCCTCACCCACGCACACAAAGCCCTACACGATCAAGGCCCGAGCTACCTCAACAACCGAATCAACTTCTACGCTCCCAAACGCCACCTCCGTTCAGCCAGCCACGCCCTCGCCACCGTCCCACGCATCCGTAGAGCGACAACAGGAGGAAGGTCCTTCTCCTACCTGGCCGCCAAGACCTGGAACTCCCTCCCGACCGACCTGCGCCTGACCCAAGACCACCTCTCCTTCAGGAAGAAGCTCAAGACCTGGCTGTTCGAGCAGTAATGGCACCCCCCCCCCCCTAAGCGCCTTGAGACCCTACGGGTAAGTAGTGCGCTCTATAAATGTCCTGATTGATTGATTGATTGATGTCTGGCGTACCCTGCCAACAAAGGACAAACCCAGCAAACACAAGGAGATGATGGACAGAGTGCCGAAACTTTTCAGGCACTCAACCCTAGTCACATATCTGGGTTGAATCCATCATCATTCTTTAGCTCACTTTGCCACCTCAGTTCAGACCCAGCTATATGCAAATCAGTCTTGGCCCTGAACCTCATGGGAACAGTCCAGCCTGAACTGCCAAGCCAGGTCTTCCCGAACTGGAAACAAGCATCATGGGACCGGTTTCAAGTTAACACCCCTCACCAGCCAGGCTAGCTTGAATTCAGTGGCAAAGTGAGCAAGGGGCCCATGTCTGGGCATACCCTGCCAACTAAGAGCGAACAAAGCAAACACAAGGAGATGATGGAAGGAGCAACCAGGTGCTCTGGTCGGATCACAGTCTGATTGGGTTTTCCGTGTTGGAAAATGGGCGGTCTGACATCTGTGCCCCCACGGTGCCCAGAACGGCCTCGAGAGCGCTGCACAGAGTGACGCCAGATATGTTGGAGCAGGCGCTCACGGAACATCCCTGCCCCCTCTCGGGGGATCTAGAAAGAGATACTGAGGCCCTGCAGTTATGGCTGACTGAGAGGTTAGATGATCTTGCACCAAGGGTGACCCCTCGGTCCTCGGTGATACGGCAGTCGGCACCGTGGTTTACGGAGGCGCTACGTCTGGCTCGCAGTCAATGCAAGGTTGCTGAGCGGGCCTGGCGCCTCCAATATGATGGGGAGGCCAAACTCGTCTATAGATCGGCGGTGAAGGCCTATCATCGTGACATTCTGGGTGCCAAGCGGGAATATCTTGCCAGGAGGATTGAGACGGCGGCGAACTCCTGTAAGGAGATCTTCACGATTGTGAAGGAGTTCACGGCCCCTTCCTCCTATTCTCCCCCGCCTGTCTCTTCGGATGCGTGGGCATGTGATCTTGCCACTTTTTTCACCGACAAGATTAAGGCTATTCAGGCCTCCTTCTCGGAGAGCGTTGTGGAGGGCTGCTGTGGCCCCGGGGCAGGACTTGGAATATCGTCCCTGCCTACGGCAGTACTGGCTGACTTCCCACCTGTCTCCAGTGATATGTCCCGGGCCCTGCTGGCCAGTCTCAAATCTGGTTCCCCGCTTGACCCCTGCCCTGCCAAATTTTTGGCCGGGATGGCGGCAGTGGTGAATCCCCTGGTCAACCCTATCCTCAATGCCTCCTTGCGAGAGGGGATTATCCCTCGCTCCTGGAAAAGGGCGATGGTGATCCCCCTCCTGAAAAAGCCTGGTCTTGATGCCGAGGTTTTGGCCAATTATAGGCCAATTTCACTGCTCCCGACCCTGGCTAAGATCACCGAGAAACATGTTCATGGTGTCTTGTCGAGCTTTTTAGAATCTAACAACTTGCTCCATCCGTCCCAATCCGGGTTCCGTCCGAACTTTAGTACGGAAACGGCGTTGGTGGAGGTCTCTGAGATCATCAGGGAGACCTTGGATGTGGGTGGCAAGGCCATGCTAGTCATGTTGGACCTGTCGGCGGCCTTCGACACCGTCCCTCATGAGGCGCTTCTCGCTAGGCTTCATGACATCGGCCTAAGGGGGACGGTGTTCAGATGGTTTTCATCTTTTCTGGAGGGCCGCCGCCAGACGGTCTGGGTTTCCCAGAGCTCCGCCGAGATGCCGCCATTGGGAGTTGGGGTTCCACAGGGATCTGTGTTGAGCCCGACATTGTTCAACATCTTTATGTCCCCCTTGGCGGCAGCGGTGGAGGCTTACGGAGCCCAGATCGTGTCCTATGCCGACGACACGCAACTCCTTTTCACATGTGCTAAAGACCAGCCATTTGATGGGGAGAGAATTCGGGACTGTCTGGATATGGTCTTTGGCTGGTTCCAGCGGAACAGTCTAAAGGCCAACTCCAGTAAGTCGGAGGTATTATTCTTCGGCTGTGTCACCGATCCCGAGTGGCGGCAGTGGTGGCCGGCCGCCATGTGTCCTCCGGCACAATCTTCCTTGGTGGCCAAAAATCTTGGCGTTAAGCTTGATAACAAGCTTTCTCTCAGATCTCATGTTCTTGGCCTGGCTGGCACCTGTTTCGGCATTCTGAAAATGCTCCGCAAGTTTCTTCCACTTCTTTCTGCGGAGCATAGACGGATTACGGTGCAGGCGCTTATCGGATCCAGGCTAGACTATGCCAATGCTCTTTTCCTGGGTCTTCCAGAGTACTTGGTCCAGCGTCTGCAGGTGACACAGAACTCGGCAGCGCGTGCAATCTTTGGTCTGCATAGACGCGCACGGGCATCTGGCCTTCTGCGGACGCTGCATTGGCTCCCGATCCGTAAGCGGATTATGTTCAAATCTTTGACGCTGGTGCATAAAGCTCTGCTTGGCTCAGGCGCAGGATATCTTCAGAAGAGATTGGCTTTCTATCGCCCTGCTCGCTCACTGCGCTCGGAATCCCTTTTCACGGCTGTGGTTCCTCGCGTGAGGAAGGCCCGGATTGGGGGGCGCTCCTTTAGCCTCAAGGCCTCCCAGCTGTGGAACTCGCTTCCACTTGAACTTCGCAGCACTCCCACCCTGCTTCAATTCAGAAGGAATTTGAAGACTTGGCTTTTTAACCTTTCTGTCTAGGTGGATTTTCTTCTTTGTTCTCTCCTGGGCTTTTGTTCTTCTTGTTATGTTGTTATACACTGTAGCTTTATGTGGAAAGCGCCGGGACACTCTTTTAGAGTAGCCGAGCGCTATATAAACATATTTTAACATAACATAACATAACATTTCTGGCACTCACCCCCAGTCACAAATCTGGTTTGAATCCATCATCAATCTTTAGCTCATTACACCATCTCAGTTCAGACCCAGCTATATACAAATCGTTCTTTACCCTGTGCCTCATTAGAACAGTCCAGCCCGAACTGCCAAGCCAGGTCTTCCCTGAACCGGAAACAAGCATCCTGGGACCGATAATCAGGTAACACCCCTCATCAGCTAGGATAGCTTGAATCCAGTGGGAAAGTGAGCAAGGGACCCATGTCTGGGCATACCCTGCCAACTAAGGACGAACACAGCAAACACAAGGAGATGATGGACGGAGCACCAAAACTTTTCAGGCACTCACCCCTAGTCACAGATCTGGGTTGAATCCATCATCATTCTTTAGCTCACTGCGCCACCTCAGTTCAGACCCAGCTATATGCAAATCAGTCTTGACCCTGAGTCTAATGGGAACAGTCCAGCCTGACCTGCCAAGCCATGTTTTCCCTGAACCGGAAACAAGCATCCTGGGACCGGTTTCAGATTAACACCCCTCATCATCCAGGCTAGCTTGAATTCAGTAGCAAAGTGAGCAAGGGACCTACATCTGGGCATACCCTGCAAACTAAGGGCGAACAAAGCAAACACAAAGAGATGATGGACAGAGTCCCAAAACTTTTCAGACACTCACCCCCAGTTACAGATCTGGTTTAAATCCATCATCATTCTTTAGCTCGCTTTGCCTCCTCAGTTCGGACCCAGCTATATGCAAATCAGTCTTGACCCTGGGTCTCATGGGAATAGTCCAGCCCAAACTGCCAAGTCAGTTCTTCCCTGAACTGGAAACAAGCATCATGGGACAGGTTTCGGGGTAACACCCCTCATCAGCCAGGCTAGCGTGAATCCAGTGGCAAAGTGAGCAAGGGACCCACATCTAGGCATACCCTGCCAACTAAGGGCGAACAAAGCAAACACAAGGAGATGATGAACAGAGCGCTGAAAGGTTTCAGACACTCACCCCCAGTCACATATCTGGGTTGAATATATCATCATTCTTTAGCTCACTTCGCCACCTCAGTTCATACCCAGCTTTACGCAAATCAGTCTTGATCCTATGCCTTATGGGAACAGTCCAGCCTGAACTGCCAAGCTAGGTCTTCCCTGAACTGAAAACAAGCATCCTGGGTCTGGTTTTGGGGTGATACCCCTCATCAGCAACTGTTAAGCAGCACAAGCAAGATGATGGCAGCATGTAGTCATCAGTAGCAGTGAACAGGTTCTTTTTACCCTTAGTTACTGCAGTGAGGCCTACAGGCTTACTCACCTTTTTTAAAATACTGCTAAACTCACTCTTGGCCTACAACAGCTGAGTGGTGTAAAGCGCTGGGGTAGTAACCCTGCGCTGGACGTATGTTTAGCTGTGTGGGTTACAGTAGAGGGATAGAGTAGACCAGTGTAGTACATGTGAGATCAGTGCACATGCTAAGTGTATGTAAGCCTGTGAACAATATGTGGTGAGTGTGCATGCTGGCAAAGTGTATGTTTGCAAATAACACACCCTTGTACAATACAAAATGCAATAGTACAGTGCATGCAGACTGAATGTGTGTGTTGAACGCATGTTGTCTGTAGTGGCACAATTCATGGCGGTAACAGTACTGGACAGTAAATGTGCTATGAATGTACACTGACTGCAAGTGTTCCTACAATGGTATATTAGGGAGCGAGGTCCAGTGGCGAGACCTATGAAGAGAATTCCCTGAGCGAGGTGTGAGTAGTACAGCTGATTGAGTCATTGCCCGACTGCAGGAATGGTCCAGCGACCCCAGTATGGCAGGAGAGGGCCAATCTGATCTAAGCCTTGCAAGGAACATTGGGTGGAAAGTTCATTGCATTGCCATGGTGACCATGTATGCCAGAGGGGCCATCATTTAACTTATCTGGGCCAGGATAATGAGACTTGTGTTCAATATCAATTATCCCATATGCCAGGTTGGGGCAGTCATTGTGAGAGCAATTGCCAGAAGAGTCGGCGCCCTGATAGTGAGTAACATGGCAACTCTGTATGCCAGTTGCCAGTACCACTTTGGTCAAGTGTTCGGGTGTACCTAACTTATTCCTCGAGGACCACAAGGACGCTGCCAAAGAAGGCACACCCTCACTGGGGCTCCATTCAGGAGCCGGAGAATCTCTATCCTGTTAGGGAAGAGTGACTTACCTCGTGTTTTCCAAGAAGAAGCATCTCCGATCGCTGGATAAACTGGCAGCACTGCTTGGGAGAGAGAGCCTGTGCCTACCGGGTGCTGCTATATGAACTGTGTGCAGCTTGTCTTCTCCGTACAGGATTTGGACTCAGAAGAGCCTGCAGAGAAGGCACTCGCTGCACTGCTGAATGCTTCCATACTGCCGGAGCGAGTACGACTGAAACTGAGCCTGCAGGGTCCCATGGCATCTATTCTAAGGCTGCTACAGCACAATAGACATTCTATTACTAATACCTTGGAGTCAAAGTGGAACTCTTCAGTACTGTCTACGAGTGAGCATTCCCTGCATATGGTTAACAGTGAATGGAGAATAACCGCAAACAAATTACAGGGATTGCCTGACAACTACTAGAGCCCCAACCTCAAGTGGTGTGTGTTCTGAATCCTGTTATTCCTATGCATGAGTAGAGTTGAATTAAAATACTTTTTTCTCATAAAAGTAAGTATTGGACTGGATATTGATTTATTGTTCATACTCTATTTGCTTTGAGTTATGTCGTTTTCACTTACCTGTGTCTACACTGCCCCCCAGAGGGAGCCTTTGACTGCTCATCCACAGCTACCACTGAGAGTCAAGTGCAGAAGTGGTACTTGGCCCAGATGCTCAGGATCCACAGTAGGTCGGGCACTGGGACATCAGGAGTAAAAGGCTGCAACCACCACGGTTGGACCCCGTAGCCCCTGCGTGCCCTGTGGTTCTCTGAAAGGGGTTCTTGCAGATGTTATATAATAGTTTTGGGGAAAAGGGGACAGCTTGAAATGACTATCCTGTGAGTGCAATCCCCCTGAGACTTAAGGATGTTGTTTTGAATAACTCTGCCAATTTGCTAATAGAGGCTGCAGGCGCTTGCTACTGATGGGAGAGAGTTTTAACACTAAAAATCTCACTATAGATCAGGGACAGGACCCAGGCAAGCCCTACCCTAAGGACTTCACAAAATTCACTAACTCTTTAAAGAGTAAAGACATCAGGAAAATGCATTACCGAACTGAAAGACTATACTCTCTTCATTCTTGTGTGTACCACATCCTTTCCAGGATAGAGTGTTTCTTTGTGCCAGAAGAGTATGCGCTTATAGTTAAATTGGCAGAGTTTATTCCAGAGGCATTTCCGACCACTCATCACTCCAACTGACACTAGGGGCTTATATAAAGATCAGGGGAGCTGTGGTGTTGGATGCCTGGGAACTGAAAAATGGCTCCCTTTTTAACCATCTGGAGGTTTTGACTGTGCACTACTTCTGAAAGAACCTTAGTACTGTTGAATCCAAGGTGACAACAAGGGAAGCATGCACAACAGGTAAATGTGGTCAGGCTATGTGGCAAATCACCTTCAAAAAGTGAAATCTGACTAAGATGAGCCTAGATTTGGCCCCTCTGTTGTTTACCTTGGCAGTCGAACCATTGAGAAACAGATTCAGAGAACCAATGCAACTATCATGGTTGGAGATATAATACATGTGGTGCCCCTGTATGCAGCTTTAACTAAACAGCTGTGCATGGGCTTCTGGCTTGTGCATTAATAGAAATAAGGCAGATCTGTGCTCTCTAGGTAACGGGTCTACAAGGCGAATATGTTTTGATATTTGGGGATTCAGGTATCCCACTCAGCAGAAAACCAATATCCTTACATGGGGAGAGAGCTTCTTGGCTTGAGGGCCTCTGTCTAACTTTGGAACACACCGTTGCTCTCCATAATGGGAAGCGTAGCATTTGCAATAATGGCATTTCCAGGGAAACAGTCAAAACACTGTGACCTTAGCCACGTGTGTTCCGACTATGCAAGTGTTACCATGCTTGCCTTAACCACGCATATGCCTTAACCATGCAAATGGCAGTGTGCTGTCTAGATACTGGCTGCTGCTTGGCAGAACATGGAAGCAAGAAGACCTCGGAAGAGGAAGCGGAGGATGCAGTGAGGTAAGTGGGGTTGGGGCCGGGTTTTGGGGGATAGGGTGTAGTTTGTATGGGTTGGGGGTAGTTTGTATGGTTTGGGGGATAGTTTCAGGGTTGGGGTCGGGGTACTTTTCAGGGTTGGGGAGTCAGGTAGTTTTCATGGCTAGGGGGGTGGTCGGGAAATTTTCAGGGCTGGGTTGGTCGGGTGTTTGTTAGGGGTGTGGGTTGGGAGAGTTTTTAGGACATGGGGGTCGGGTTAGCATTTTTAGTTAGGGGTTGGGGTGTTATGACTAAGGCCAGTGGGGGGCTCGGATAGTTTTAGGAACAGTGGGTGGCGCAGGGTAGTGTATGTAAATGGGCAGGGTTTTAGGCCTCAGGGCAAGGGGAGGGGAATGGGTAGGTGGGGTAGTTTGTAGGGCTTAGGGGTGGGCAGGGTAGTTTTTAGGTCTAAGGGGGAGGTTTTCGGGTAGTTGTTTGATTTAGGGGTTAGCATTTTATGCCAAAGGGCAGTGGAAGGGTTGGGGTACTTTTGGGGACAGTGTTGGAGGTCGGAGGGGGTCTGGGGAAGGTTTTGGGCATCAGCAGGGGGGTAGATAGGGGGTATGTAGCTTAGGGCGGGTGGAGGTTGGTCAGAGTTGTGGCGACCCTAGCCACACATATCCCTTTATCATTTATGCCTTCACCACCAACTTGCGTGGTAAAGGCATGCGTGGTAAAGGAATGCGGGGTTAAAACGCATTTGTGGTTGAGGCTGCATGGTAGAGGCACATGTGGTCTTTTCATGCATGCCTCTATCATACAACCATATTTCTAACTAGATGTTTGAAAATAGTGCAAAACACTCGGGGACCCATTTATAAATCTACTTTCAGGGAGCTAGGTACCCTTTTGGTCTCACTTGCATGGGCTGGGAGTCTCTGAGCCCTTGAGCTATATTCTATAGCTGTACAGCTCCAACATGCAGTGTGATGAATCATGGAAGGAGATGAGACTGCTCAGGTGATAGATGGGAAAGGACATATTACCAATGTACCTAATGAAAGCTGGAAAGCATGTGGTGCACCTGGTGGCAATGGCATTAGTCAACTGCAGTCAAGAAAGGTATGAGAAGCATCCTGCTCAGCAAATCTCTACAGAACTGGTCGCTATAACCATTCCCACAGATAAACCAGGTGCTTACCATGGTGAGCTGCTGAGAGGGAGAGTGGACCTGATCCGAGTAGGTAGATTCAACACTTTCGAGGAGGCATGAGATGAATTCTTGGTCCTGGGCAATTCCCCCATTTCGCTAAACTAACTAAAACTGCGAGGGAGAGATGAGCAGAGTTCTTAGGTACGCTGATAACGTCAGGAACATATGAGGTATTGAAAAAAGGAAAGGGTCATAGACTGGTCCTGCCCAAATACAACACCACAGAACGGTGCAAGAAAGCACTTCCCCATGAAGCGAGATAGTCACAGGACAATGACTTACAAGTACTATTGACAGAGATGCAATGGGAGAAAACCTGCGAAAATAATTGCTAGTAACGTTCAATTTAAATGTACACATTATAGTTATCTACACCACACATACCTCATTCTTTCCAGACTACATAAGATATACCCAGACCGCTCCTGTGCCTGCCTGAAGTTCAGAAATCGAGAGGCTACATTCTTCCATATGACCTGAACATGCAGAATGGTATCTGAATGCTGGAGGAAAGTGGTGGACCTGCTCTAAGAGGCCATAGGTGTAAAGACAGGGGTGACAATCACAAATTGTCTATAAACACTCCTAAAAAACCTTAAGATACAACACTGATTTGCAGCATTAAGCCTGTTGTTTACGAAACGGCACAGGAATACATTGGTTGTTGCCTAGAAGCTCCACAAACCGTAAGTGGGGAAAAGATATGCTGGAATGGTCCATAGGTGAAGAGCTAAGAATGGGGGACCTTAGGAGAGATCAGAAAGCAGAATGGGACTTAACGGACTGGGCGGAAAGGATGAACATATCAACAGAACCTATGACGGATGATACGCAGTAGGGGAAACAAAGGGTTAATATATGGTGGTGGAGCTGAGAACCCATAATTGGAATTATTGCAGGGGAGGGACATGCAGTACTCAGCAAAGGATGCGATGCGAAGAACAAATAATATATGAACACTGACCAGATGTAAACAGTTGTAAAACATGATAATGTATCTGTGAACAAAAAGCTAGAGAATGGAGATCCCAAATACTGTATGTAAGAAATGTCTGATATGTGTAAGCAATTACTGATGCCATGATATATGTTTTTATGTTGTTAATTCAGAAAAACTGAAAAAATAAAGAAGATTGGGGGAAAAACAAGCCTTGGCATAGCCAATAGGTCTCGCCTTTGGGAACTTATAAGTGTTTAGCCATGCAACGGTAGGTGTTGTTGCACCAAGTATATTGTGCTGCATAACTAAATACTTATAAGGTCCCAAAGGCGAGACCTAGTGGCTATGCCAATGCTTGTTTGTTTAGCAAATGTATGTGAGCATGTAGCTTTAAAATGCACTATTTAATCCCATGCTCTTCACTTTACTTACTCAGTGCAATTCGGTGCAGTGCAAGCATTGCACATCACCCCTTTCAAAGATCTTCAGCTGCCACTGCACTAGGGCACCTGCAAGGAGACCAAGTCCCATTCAAGTCCCATAGAGCATATAGCAATGTGTCAAATGAATCACAGAATCAGGTATGCTCTGGATTTCCCAATCACATGCGTCTGCCTTCTGAGGTGCTTGTCTTTTCCAGCAAACTGCGGATACCAGGGGGTGTGACTAACATTTCTGCCTACAACTGTTGTTAGACAATGGAGAAAGTGAGAGTGGAGAAAATCATTTGCACAACCATTCACTTAACCTTCACAATTGTCCAAAGAAGCACCTACACATTATGAAATGCTAGTACTGACCAAATATTTCTATTATAAAAGCTACAAAGTC
The DNA here is from genome assembly GCF_964263255.1 of Lissotriton vulgaris. Lineage (NCBI taxonomy): Eukaryota > Metazoa > Chordata > Amphibia > Caudata > Salamandridae > Lissotriton > Lissotriton vulgaris. The sequence continues at coordinate 977,801,309 of NC_141689.1, forward strand.
TGTCTTGTGTTAACAAATATCCATCTTTATGTCTTTAATAATATAGTGCAGGGCGGAGGAGCCAAGGTCGCGACTGTGATGGCCGCACTGTAGCTCGGCTCCGCCAACCTTCCTGCCTAAACGCATATCCTGATCTTCCTCCTGCTCCGAGGCTACACACTCGGCAAGAAATGGAAAGGTGAAACAATGCTCGCACTCACCGTTTGTCCCGGGGGCTCCTGTGTGCTGCGGATCTGGAGTTATGCCCTTCCTTGGTCCGGGGCCTCCGTGGCGTGCAGACCGGGGACTTGCCTGTGACGGTCGGCCGGAGTGAGAGTGTCGGCGGCGGCCCCTGGTGGAGGAGAGCTGTCGGCTGAAGAGGCCGTTGTGCGGTTGTGCCGGTGGCGACTGACCGGGCCCGGTCTGGCGGCCTGGGGGCCCTGTGGTAGGGCGCGGCCCGCCACGGATGGGGGTAGACCGCGCAGGAGGCATTCCCCCCTTTGTTGCCCTGTCCGGCCATCTTGAAGCCCTTTGCCCGGATTCGGCAGGCGGTGCCCGTGGGACGGTGCCGCTGGCGGTCCCCGTTTTTGGTGGCCCTCCTTTCTGCACCAAGGTTGCCATTTCCGTGGCTCGAAGGGACTCCAGCGGTGGGCCTTGCTTGAGAGCCCACTCCAGAAGTTTAGGCGCGGAGAGGCACGGCTGAATTTACAAGATGGCGACCGGTGCCCTGAGTCACAGATCTACTCGGAGCGGTGAACCTGGGTCGCTGAAGTGCACGAGGGCCACATCCTGTGATCGTGAGCCCACGATTGGTGATGTCCTTGGCGCCCTGCATTCTTTACATGAGGCCATGGTCTTCGGCTCCTTTGTGAAAGATAATAGGTCTGCCGCCATGTTTGTTGGGCCATCCCTCATGGACGCGGCTCGTCTTCAAATGTGTGCTCCTTCGCCCCCCTCGGCTGCTGCGAGGAGTGCTGCCGCTGTGCATCTGCAGGACTGTACGCCTGCGGCCCCGAATCTCCAGGTAGCTTCGATTGTGGCGGGTGCGGGCTTGGGCCCCACGTCAGGGCCCGTTCATACCCGAATGACTGGGGAGCGAGGTGGATGTTCGATTCGAACTGCTTTGGTGTGGCCCCGCTGTTACCTTGCGGGGGAGACCTCGCTTTCTTGGGTGGCGAGACTACACCCATACTGCTTGCTGCTCCTGATGTTGCTATTGGAAAGTCTAGACTGCCGCAGCCATTGCTTGCTCTGCCATTTGATACTGGGTTCCTCTGGCTTACACCCCTGCCCTGATTTGTTCCGATCCTGTGCCCATTTCACCTCGAACTATTTGCTACCCACTAAACTATTGCGCATGATGGCTATGGTCAGGAGAGGACAGGGGTGAGCCGGACTGGACCCGGCGGACTACTGGTTAACGGATGGAGATGAGGACTGCCCGCAGCCGTGCCAATATGGCCGATTCCTTTGAATGTTTCTGATACTTGAGGTTGTGTCGATCTCGCTTGGATGTGGTTTCATGTGTGTGAAGGCGGGAGGTGAGGGCCGAATGACTCGATTGCAGATCTCCTCTCCCACTGGTTCTTTTTCCCCCTCTTCTCTGTTTTGTTTCTTTTCTCACTTTCTAATTTTCTATATTTCGGGTTTCTGTTTAGGGCGACAGGCACGCTGCTGGGGGGGTAGGCCGTAGCCTTCTGCAGGGGTGCAGGGTGGGGCGGGTGGGATGGGGTTTCTTCACTGTTCGTTTTTCTTTTAGTTCTATGGCTCTTTTGTATCCCTTTATCGGGACGTTGTGGCTGTACGTGTTTCCCATGGTATGATAGCTGGTGGGATGGGGGATGACTTGCTTGCTTCTACGGTATTGATTGCACATATATCATGACTTGCACGCCCTAACCCCGATAACTGATCTCTCAGTCTTGCGCGCTTTTATCGCTGTGGGGCGCGTGCAGTAGCGCAGCGTTCTTTCTCTCCCTCTTCTAATACTTTTTCCTCCCTCCTTCCCCCCCCCTTTTTTTTCTATTTACTTGGGTTAGTATAGAGGATGAATACAACTAAGCTGCTGCTCTGGTTCCTCTGTTATGTACTAGCACATATATAGGTGGTCAACGGGTGCGTGATGGGCCACGGTGGGACTGTTCTGAACCAGGGTGTCTATAAGTTGATTCCTGTTAACCGCGGCTGTTATCTGTTTTTATCGATGCCCCTTTGTTTTGATGTTGGACATGTGGCCCGCCAAGGGAACTTAGATGGCTAAAAGTTGCAACTGATCCTGCTATACTTCCTATTATATTATAAAATTAACCTTCCTTAATCCTGTTTCCAGCGGTCATACTCAGCCCTTTTAATATTAGATTGCTTGCTTGTACAACTCAGGGTGACTGCCGGGAAATCTTATTATTGTCTCATGTGCTCTCATAATGTGTCGTGGCCGGCCTGACTGGTTGTAGGCCCGTATATGTATGCTTTCATCTGCACAATAAAGGTTTTAAAAAAAAAATAATAATAATATAGTGCAGAATGCAAGGAATGTACTGCTGAAGTTCAGTGGCTGCTATTCAAAATGGATTGAGCATTTCTAGTTAATTTGCCAAAATACTACGCTCAGATGATGCGCTTTCTTGTATAAATTTACACATAGAAAACTAATGTGTCCTCAAACGAACTTCTGTCCGAAAACGACATCAGAATTTTGAGTCATTCCTATTCTTAATACAGGAAACAACGTCATTCAATTTAGAGCGATTCCAATCTGGAGCCTTCAGTCCACAATAAAGGCAGCTTGTAAACCAGGGATCAAAGTTTATATGTGGGAGACTGGGAGTTACATAGGATTGTTTAAGATTATGATTACAGCCAGCAAAATCATACACTGCAAACACATTGTTTGCATTCGTTTTGCAATAAAATTACCTAAAACCTATGGTGAGAGTCCTTCATAGACTGTCAAGGGGAGCCTTCCCTATAGATTAGAGGAAATCCCAGCCTATATTCAATTTATAGAATTATTTGAAACCCACTCCTGCAGGTACATTGTTTTGCAAGCTGTGTGTCAAAGGTGGATAAATGCCTTACCTAGGAACTTTAACTGTTCAAATAAAAGGTAAATGATTATTATTTCCGCTCTGAGCCTAACAAGCAAACAGCGATAAAGCCAAGAAGTCTAACTTTTACCATGTACTTGGAGAACTTTCTTTAAATGCTTAAGGGAGAATGGAGCAACATATATGGGTTTATGCATGTTGACATTGTTATAACTGAAGCACTGGGTTAATCGTTAAGTATGCTTTTATTGTAGCCTATAATGCGATACCAGTGAAAATGTACAGACATACAGATAAACTGAGTAAAAATAAAGCATAAATATGTACAAATACATCAGAAGGATATTCAGGAATTGTCGTGTTGTACATTTAAAAGCTGTTTGCTTACTTATGCTAATGCTCAATTCACACACATACAAGGAATCTGGTACTGTTGCTGAACAATGTTCACCAGTTCTGAGAGCATGAAAAAGCAGGCTTGTGGCGTGGCCCACCGTCATGGGCATGTGGACGCAATCCTCTCAGGCTCTGCTCTCCACTGCACTCATCTGTCACATGCAGGCATGTGGAGACCCAAAATGTGTCAAAACCGAGAGGACTAGCGGTGCGGGCATTGAGGGCGGGTCCGACGACTGGGGCTACCCGTACAAATTAACATCGGCCTCAACAAAGAGGAGACTTGGATGATATCTGTGACCCCTTGATGATCGCCGTGTTCGAGGTGCTGGGGGGACTGAAGCCACTCACGGAGGCTGGAGAGAACCTCATACGCGACTGCCTGACCCCAACATGGCATGGCACCAACCATGAGACTGATCTATGGGCTCCTGAGGAGGTGAGACACAGGAGCCCGGACCTTTCTAGGCTTGCGCTGTGACATTTGCAGCTCAGTCTTTGCCAGACTCCGTCCCTCAGTAATAGTAAGAGGCCACAAACCCTCCGGGCTTCACTTAATCATTGGATTCCTCGCTTGGGGGAAAATATCCTGGTTTCCACTGAGTTTGACCCGATGGAAGTTATCTCAAGATGGAACGGCATGGGTGCCAACAGAGTTGCCACTTCGCACCCCTCCTTCCACCCTAGATTGGGGTACATTTCCTCCAGAGATGGAAATGTCCTGACCCTTAATCCTTACCCCAGTACCTTTAAAAAGGTCTTGGTGGATCTTAGGAGCTTTGGGACCCCCGGCCCAACTGTCTGTTCACTCCACCGAAAGCGGTTTAATTAAAACAACAAAGCAGACTCCCTGGCCTTCTTTCAATCGATAGAGGGTCAGTGACAAGGGCAGCATCTTGCCTCAGGGGTAACAGTTGGACCTTAGCCCAGGTTCATGTATTGGATTGGATGCTGCTTCTCAGCAGAAGCCTCTTGACGTCATGAGAGGATTCAGGCACAGCGCTTGGCTTCAACATCAAACAACTCAAAGCCAGGGGTCGAAGTGGGGGAAAAAAGTAGGGGAGCTGTGGGCGGAGACTCTGAGGGCGGGGATAACCCAAGGATTGGATCAGTGGGACGAGAAGGAGGTGTGGCCAGAATGTGCCAAACATCCCAATTTTTAGTATTTGTTTGGCATTTCACTGACCAGTTACAGCTTATTGTGCTATTTAATTCAACCAATGGATACACTTGATTATTAAAGGTTTAATAGGAGTTATTGGCATTTAAATACATTCACAAAGGGGGATATATTTCCAATCACACAATGTCCCAAATATGCTTAAAATTGGAATCACAAGCCATTTGTCTCCAAGCCATGCAGTTTCTCTCATTAGCACCTCTCCGTCCTTCTTCCACAAGAACAGTTCAAACATGTATGGCAAAATATCCTAGTTTGCAAATGTTTTCTATATAATTATGGCTCTGCCCTATTTGCCACATAATACATCATCCACTACATAATCTTACAGTTTTAACTAATCATTTTTGTAGCTCAAACGGATAAAAAGTTACTAAAAAATGTGACTTGAGTTGCTACAAAGTGGATGTCTCTTTGCACAGGTTGATTGATCACCTTTCTCACTACTGCATTTCTATTTTATACTGATACTAATGAGGCAGAATCTTTGCAGACTTAACATGTGTAAAAATGTCTAAATATTAAAGTATAAGAAAATATATTGCTCTACGCTGCAGCCTTTTTTTTTGCATAATTTAATCAACACTGCGGAATCATTTTGTCCCCCATTGCTGCATAATTCCAGTGGCTCCAAAGCAGGTAGCACATGTTAAAAGTGCTTGTGCATGAAGCAGAGAGACTGTGCAGTTTGCAAACTTAGTTTGGTGTGCGTGCAAATCCTGCATTGCGGATCCTTGGTGAGTTGTAGCTACTACTGCTGAAACAAGGCCAATGGAGGTACCAATGGGTGAGGCGGACTGGCCTCGATGGCAGGGCCAGCTTTAGTGCTGGTGGTGCCCTGTGCAACAATGTTTGTTGGTGCCCCCAATGATCACCTATGCCTCGTACTCCCTCACTACCACCCTTTAACAGTCCCCCTTAATTTGCCTTAACCACACTCTTTCTCAGATGCATTTAATTTGATTTACAGCGCCACTCATATCAGTGTATGGTGTCAGAGCAGTTTACATCACACACACTACTCAGAGACAATCATTTATACATGTGTAAATCACTGTATAGGAAATGTGACATAAGACAAAGGACTACAAGGTGTAGAAGCCACATGACAACCATACTAGTAGGCAGTAAAGTTTAATAGCTCACTGTTCTATGTTAGGATTTTAACTTATTAACTGAAAGTAACAAAAGGGTCTCTATGACAAACGCAGTAATCTACTAACCTAGTTAACATTATGAGCACACAGGGCCCGATTCACAGAATTAACTTAAGACTAAATCCTAAATTTACTACCATTTGGTATTCACAGAATGCACTTACTACTTCTGGTATTCACAGAATGAACTTACTACTTTCGGGATTCACAGAATGAACTTACTACTTTCGGTATTCACAGAATAGACTTACGACTACTAACTTAATGTCCGCCGCCGGGCAGTAATTTCCGCCACCGGGCCGGAATTTACGGTTCTCCGGTGGAAATTACGATTCTGGCCCGCAATTTACGGCAAAGCGCCGTAAATTACGATTACGTCCCGTAATTTATGATTACGGGCATGAAGATATGATTTTTGCCAGTTGGTCAAGTTAGCCAAGGGTAAACACCTGTCCAAGGTCCTCCCATCCCCCACCATGGATCAACTGACAAACTGCAGCCAATTCTAGCCAACAGCTCCATTTTGCCATGGTGAATGTTGCCAGTGCCTACCATCCCCCACCACGCTCCAGCTGAAGCCAATTAACACTAATTGACCAGCACCACAAAACACATAAAAGCAGCACACATTGAAGGAACAGGTTTGTCCACAGAGAGCTTGTGTCTGCAATGCTCACAGTGCCACAGAAAATGGAAATGAGGAGAAAAAGGAACTTTACAGCAGAGGAGACCACCATGCTTGTGGAGTTCATAGTCAGGCACCACAAGCGCCTATATGGACTCCCACCCTACTGCACCAGTGGGACACAGAAGGCAGACCTATGGCAGCAGATAGCCACTGCTGTCTCAGCCTTGGGGGAGGAAAGGCGCACAGTACAGGACATAAAAAAAGTGGCAGGACAAAAGGCAGAGGGTGAAGGAGGAATACTCCAGGATTGAATTACGCAGTATCCTCCCTGCTGCATGCCCTGGACCCCGCATCCGTCTCACCCCACTGGAGTAGGATATCCTCACAACAATACACCCCCACTTGGTCGATGGGCTGCCTGTCAGTGACGTCCGCTACGTGGTATCAGGTAAATGGACTGAAAAGAAAAAGTGCATGAAAAGATTGTCTGTGTTACACTGTCAATGTGATTATGGAACTTGTCCAAAGTGTATATAAAAATATAGTCAGTCAGAGACTCATGTGTCACCCTCTACGTAACACCACAAATCCCAGAATCCTTTGCATCAGAAAAGGCTAATCCCTCCCCCCTATTAAAAACATGGGCACAGTACTGCTGCCATACATACACAACCCTGCTAATTCGATAACTGTTCATATTGACTGAAAATGTGCAATGATATGTGGAAATGCTAAATAAAGTTAAAAAAAACAAGGTAGCAATTGACAAATATTAGCAGGGAAGCGCCAGTACCAATGTGACATGCAATTCAACCCTTGCGCAAACACGGATGCGTCGCGTTTAGATGGTGGTGCACTCTCGCGCAGGGATAGACAGATGTGTGTTGAATCTGATGGTGTGTAGGGGGGGCTTTGCTGGAGTAGTGCCGCAAGAGAGATGCACCTAAAAAATGTCCATGCACTGCCCATACCTAACGTGCTGCGCCACTCCTTAAGTCTGCTTCAAGCCGGCGTAATGTTGCGTCGCAGCGGCCTCTGAAAAATGACTCTGTGATAGATTTCACTGAATCACTTGTACGCGGCATATCTTAAAGAAATGCCCACCCTGGCTACATCAAAGCTGACGCAGGTTAAATGTTGCGCAAGGCCTCACAATGTGACGCTTCACCATAGAAGCGTCACATTGCGAACAATTCTAAATGTGTCGTCTGTTGTACACCACTGTTGTGTCACAGAAGCAGTGTAAATCTAATTCAAGAGGCTTGTAAACCTGCCACAAATTCTCCAAGAAGTACATCACCCTGTGCCAGCCTAAATCACAAAGCAGAAGGTGAGAGTATCATCAGATGTAAATATGTCATACACATATTCTGTTGTCCATTTTCCACTCTGCCACGCCATTACATCCCCAACACACCACTGCTCCTACGTGCCCTTTCTGCGGCATTACTTCACAACACTGTTAGCACGTAGAAGATATGGGCAAATCCCAGGAAAGTTACACAAGAACATTTCCCATTTGTTTTCTTTTCTCTCTTCTCACCCATTGACACATCCAGCCAGAGCACAGACAACTGCAGTGGTAGAGGTCACCGCATCTAATGGGAGGATTTGGCAATATACAGAGCAAGGCATGACAACCACACTAACTGGTAAGTCAAACTGGCCAGGAGATGGTCAAAATGCATACATTGTCAGGAGACGACAGAGGGACAAATAGTGCCCACCTATGTAAGTCAACCAGAGATGCCACATTTGCTTCATTACAATTGGAGTTGTCAATGGAAATTCACCTTTACCATATGACATTTGTAAACAGCGAAAGACAAAATATAACATGTCTTGGATCATCATACCTTTGTAATTGTGGTGCACAACATGTATTTCACCAACAGACTCAGACCTGGGAAATCAATCCTGTAATCGAGGGCCACAGCTAGTCAAAAAGGTGTACCCACTATATTGTAATAGTGTCTGTAGACCTAATCAAGAAATTGTATTTGCACAGATATGGAAATGAAAAACAAACAATGAGATACCAGTCTCGGTTGTATTGACAATGCATACACTGTCCAACTTCAAATCTTTCCAACATACATTCAATTGCACAGTCCACACAGCTGGTCATGTACTGTGTATATTAGATGGATAATTTTCTGGGCATCAACAAAACACGATAATGGACCTTACCTCTGGATTCGTAGGCATGTAACTGTGATATAGGTAGCATCAAGGTAGAGGGCCCATTCTAAGTTATATGTGGGATCACTCATTACATTATGTATGACACACTTCTGCAACGGTGGTGCCCACAACTGTTTGTGCCCGTCCTCTGTGCCAGAAATTGAATGCATCACATGTGGCAGCAGGAATGTAAAGTTGCAAAACAAACTTATCATTGTAGGTACAATGCGGTCCTCCCAGAATTAAAGACGCACCCTGACTCCTGCTACTAGGTTGGACTTGCCATCTGTCCAGGGACCACACACTGCTCTGGTGCTGGGCCAAGGTAAGTCAACCTGGCTGAATCATCATTCATTGTGCCTTTCACCTCCACCGTATGTGTTGTACAACGCTGTTGTCCTGCATCACAATATGCTCACACATGGCATTTGAACACATGGCCGATCAGACCCTGGTGGCAAATGAGAGGCTGACACAAAATGTATGCCAAGTGTGTGCAGAATGGACATACAATACAATAGAACAATGTGTCATATGAAATGACCAAAACACAACAGGCTTGCAATTCAATAATAGGATAAATCCCTAGCAAAATGTACATGGTCAAATCAAAATGAAATTGGTATGGCTGAGGCACACACTGGTGCCAGTTGTGTACCTTTGAGATGGGTGTAGGGACTGCTAAGGTGACTCTTCATGCAGTTACACCTGCAAAATGAATTGGCTGACAAGCAACACAATAATCCAGTGCAGGCGGGAAGCCTCAAATCTTCTCACCTCATCTGCAATGTGTGATCATAATCAAATGTTGCTTTCTGCTTGCCTCCCTTCTATCGTATTCACATGTATAGGTGAGTGTTTGACATATGAGGTTTGGATGCCTACTGCACAAGACACCATCCGTTGTCATGTAAGTAGTACCATGATGTTGGAAATGGAGTATGGGAACAGAGAACACACAAAGGATGGACATTAGTAATCTGTGTTCTCTCATTCAAAAATGAGCTGTGTGACCTCATGGGTAGGGAAGCACAAATGGCAACATCATGTCCCTGACAACTGCACATCTCACACATGAACTCCTTTCGGACTTGTTAACAGACAGCATTACACCCATGAAAAATGTTAGTCTCAATGGTAAAGGTGAAATCAGTGTGATGCAGATGAGTCTGGGTCATTTATCCCCTTCCTTGTAATATCAGTAACCGTCTCATACAAGTTTGTCAGTTGATGTTTCATCTTATTGATGTCAGTGCTGCATGGATGTAACAGCTGTCAAATGCTGCTTGTGAGCAGATGCCCACATGTAAAGTCAATGAGCTAAACATGCGGCACATCGTCCTTGATTATCCGCAAATGGTTAATGAGAATTACATGTTGGCTCATAGCTACAATCTGTTGTACTAAAATATGGACATGTATTTCTCATCACAGCTGCTGACAGGATGAGACCACTGCAGCGGACATCATCCCGGGGGATGCATGACATTCTGGCTAGACCGTGAAACCGTGGTGCACCTGTCCTTCAGGTAAATCGGGCATGAGGTGTGTCACCAGCTTAGATTACTAAGCCATGACAGAGATCGAGATCTCCTTCTGCATGGAAACAACAGTTGTTGTTTACAAAGTGAAATACAAACCAGGAATGTCACATATGCCTGTCTGTCAATTGGTGATGCAGATCACTGAGAATGTTGTTTCTACCCTCTAAAGCTATATCTACAACAACTATGAGGAGACAGGTGCAGCAGGATACACTAGGGGGGAACGCAAAGGGACAGAGAGTTGTAGCTGGATCTGGTAAATTTGCTAGTATTATGTACATCTCCATGTAACACCTCAGTGCTATGGTGTGAGCGGTCATTTGTGGTGGTACCCTAACCAGATCACATGATCCTCATCTGCTGATGCAATCTACAGTTAATACAACCCTGTGTTGCAGCACATGTAATACCTGGTCAATCACGAATACGATTGCAACCTCTGTGTTTCAGATGATGCTAAGGGAGAGGATGACAGACCGACAACCAGTGCTGGCCGACGGGGAATCAGAGGGGAGAATCCCCTGATCCTCCAGGCAGTAATATCAGCAGCAGGTCATGCCCAAGAGGAGGATCAAGATCATGAGGACATTGACTTTGAGGAGGAGGAGGACTACATATCCATTGACTCCGTGGATGACGATACTGATGTCATGGTATCACATCCTCTGCCAAGCAACTCTCGTCTGCCTCCTCTCCAACAAACCATACCATGTCCTCAGCATAGATCAAACCAGCCACAGCTCCCACACATCGAATTATAGACATGACTCCCTCACAGCCCTCACGTCTGGAACCGACATGGTGGTTCCCCTACCCGCTTTTCCCTACGCAGTGTATCCCTGCTATCCTCTCCACCATCTGTGGGAAGTACCAGCCCTGTTGTGGTGCAGGTATCCCCTGAGCACCCTCCTCCTGCCCACAGTATTCCACCTGCCACCCCCCCCTGTTGTTGGACCTGCTCATCTCATCCCTGACAGACACCTGCAGAGGGGGCCTGCACGTGGCAAGGGTGGCCAGTGGGAGCAGGACTTCTACCAACAGGAGGCAGATGTGAGGCTGGACATTCATGCCATAGGGGCTACCCTGTCACACATGTCTGGGTCCCTGCAGGACATGGTCCAATTCCCTCAGGTGTTGGACAGGGTGGGCCAAGCTTTAGATAGGAATCAATAGCACTTGGCAGGAAATGTCTAGGAATATGACAGACCTGATATCCATCCAAAGAGAAGAGAGTGCAAGACACCATGCCTTGGCCATGAAGATGATGGAGGGCATGGTGAGAGTGATCCAAAGTCTCCCTTCACGGCCAACGCAGGGAGGAAACAATCATATGGGCCTGCAGGACAGCACATCCACACACCTGTAACACCAACTGTACAGCACCACAGCAAAGCTACCACCTGCACAAACACCACCAACCTCTGGACAGTCACTCCCACCACCTGCACAAATACCACCAACCTCTGGACAGTCACTCCCACCACCTGCACAAATACCACCAACCTCTGGACAGTCACTCCCACCCCCCCCCCATCACCTGCACAAACACCACCAACCTCTGGACAGTCACTCCCACAACGCCCACCACCTGCACAAACACCACCAACATCTGGACTGTCATTCCAACCACCCCTACCACCTGCACAAACACCCCCAACCTCTGAACAGTCACTCCCACCACCCCCACCACCTGCACAAACACCACCAACCTCTGGACAGTCACTCCCACTACCCCCACCACATGCACAAACACCACCAGCCTCTGGACAGTCACTTCCACCACCTGCACAGCCAGCCCTGGTACAGGCACAGACACTAAATGTGCAGACACCATCTGCACCTGCACCTCTTGATCACCCTGTACAACACCCAAATACACGAAGGCGACAAGCCCAACCTCACCCCTCACCGCGTTCATCACCCCCACTATTACGGAAACGCAAACATGATTGCCAGTAACATTCGCATGGCCAATTTGTCTTGGGCTCCTTAGGTGTATAGTGAAAATAAAGATCTACAAAAGTAATATCCTGTTGTGTATCATGTCCTGTCTAACGATGTAGGTATGTGTGTGTGTTTGTGGGTGAGACAGTTACAAGTGTAACACATCATAGCAACACGTTTTTAAGTGCATAGCATATGACTCACAAAATATGTGTCCATATTTGGAAACAGACATTCAAAATTAAGTCAAACAAGTTAAACAAAGTAGAATTCCTCAAAGATATTTATGTAGGAACAAAAACTAACTCCGTTTGGAAGGGAGAAAGAAAAACAAATGATGATCTTATTGCAGAAGGAGAAGGGAACGTGGATTGGGGTGGGACAAAACAAATATAAAACGTCAGGGAGCGTCAGGGAAACCACCAGTCTATTAACAAGGGGAAAAAGAAATCTTCGTCCAGAACAATGTCTCAATCCAAAAGTCAAATGTCTTTTGGGTCATCCTCCAGGACCACAATGTCTAGATCCTCAGGGTCTGACACATCCACAAGGCTGGCTGGTGCAGAAACGGGCACCACACGGGTACGTGACACACGAGGAGTATGGGGGAAAACAGTGTGGGGCAACGGACAGGGGAACACATTGACAGTGGTATGGGAAGGGTTTTGGGAGACAAAAGACGACATGGCTGTGCTCAGGGACTGGATGTGGATGCCGAGGTTGTCCATCGGACAAGGTCCGCTCGCATCGTGCGTATCTCGAGACACACTTGTAGCAAGATGTGAGCGGACATGTCAGGTTGACCCTCGACCATCCAACTCAAGTCCCCTGGCACAGCCACAGGAGGAACAACACCGAGAGTGGTCGGGGGGGACATAAGGGATGTGGTGCATCTGGTCCGGAGCTGATGTGTTCGGCTTGGCGGCGTCGAGGAGGGGGACAGGTTTCAGAGGATCGAGCTGGAGCCCCCGATGGCATGGGGGACTCTAGAGGTAGGAAGGGGCAGATGGCAGGCCCAGATTGAATGTTGACCTGCTCTGGGGACACCTCTTCGTGTCCCACTGGTGATGAGTGTGTGGGTGTGTGGCTCTCCGCCACATCATGGTCCGAAGTGTCCTGTCCTCCACCCACAATGTTCACAGCCTCCACCCGGGACGTAGTACCAGAGTCGTGTTCTTCTTCATCCTAGGTGGGCGCAACCCCCTGACCTGCAGATGTTGAGGTCCCCTCCTCCTCTCCTCCTCTTCTTCCTCGCTGGTAGAAAGAGGGTGCAGCCACCGGCAAACTGATCCGGACTTGTTCCTGCATATCTTCTGTCTCACCAACCGTGCCTGCAGAAGTGTAAGCAAAATCCTGATGTGGTGGTTGTTTCATGCAGGATGATACACATACATAGATGAGCCAAGGTCAGATTTTGTTCTCCTCTGATCACACTCTACAGTTGCCAGGGGCCGATTTACAACTTCTGGCGCATCTCTACTAATCAGCAGGGGTGTACCAGAAGAGTTGCGACGTATCTGCCCATTTACAATGCGGCGCTTGGGTGGGCAGATGCGTGATGCATCCCCGGTGGAATATCGGCGCCTTGCTGGAGTGGCGTGGCAAGTGTGACCCCGCTCCAGCAAGGCTTGTGGGTGCACAATCGCTAACATGCTGCGTCAATCCTTAAACCTGCTTCAAGCAGGCGCAGAGTTTTGACGCAGCATGGCCCTAAAGATGACTGAGTGAAAACTTGTAGATTTCACTCTGCCACTTTTAGGAGGCGTTCCTGCACCGGATGCGTCACGTTGTAATTACCCAGCAGCATGGCGCTTTGTTTGCTCTGCCACTGCGTCACAAAAGTGACCCAATGGCGGTGTAAAAGAGGCGCCTTGTAAATCTGCCCCTCAGTCCTTATGGACTTAATGGGAGTTGGGAGCACACTGCCTCATAGTCCCAGCACAGTTCGTCTCTTTGCATCCTGTTAAATGCCGTACACAGTTCAAACTTACTTCTAAATCATCTGGGGTTGCTGGAAATGCTGCCAAGTTCCTCTCAGGCCACAGTACCACTCACAGGCACACAGCAAACCCAGATGAGTTTTCTTTGCTCTCTAAAACTGCTGTTCTCTACTGATGAAGCGCTCAATCCAGAAAAGCGTGTCTAGAGATATTCAGCAATGTCTGCACCAACTTTGGTGAATGACTCCAGATAATTTTGAAGTAAGTTTGAACTTTGTACTGCATTTACCGGGATGCAAAGGGGCGAACTGTGCTAGGATTGTGAGGCAGTGTGCTCCCAATCCCCATTCTATTTATGAACTTACATTAGATGTATGTTCACTGTCATATACTGAATTGAGTGGACATCTCATGTGTATTATTGTGGCTTACGCAACTGTATTGGCCAAACCTCAACCTTGGCATTCTTGTGATCTGTTTGTCCTGTCACTGCTACATGGGCCAGTTCAAAAACCAGTCCACCAAAGGAGAACATGAAGAGTCCAGATTTAATAGATTTTGGCCATTGATATGGATTTGCAGCTATTTAACGTCTGGACAAGTGTCATCTGCTTTGTAGCATTGTATGGGACAAGCCGAATGTGGGTCACATATCCATATAGGGTCTGGACTACTCCTCTAGCTACATTGGGAGTCTAGCCTTTTGCTGTCCCCACACATCATCGGACACCCAGTGCCACATATTGGCTTTGTTGACCTAAAAGGTTGTGCAGTACACCGCTGAACAGTGGTGGGTGGTTGTGACAGCCACCTGTACATGTAAAATGTCATACAGGCCACTGAGGGTGAGACATCTGTCAGTGGACACACCTTGCTAATTTAGGAACACTTAAGAGTGATGCAAGGATCTCAAAGTCTGTCTTGACTCCATGGCACATGATGATCTGTCTCAATTGGAACCCAACTCTACAGGTGCAATGCAAATCACGACTTCCAATACCCTATGACATGCCATGCGCACACTGGGCAGTCTCTGTACCATAGCTCATCCAATGCACACATCAGTTATGATTTACTTGGTTCAATGGTAGTGGTGCTGGCAGAGCAGAATTCAATATGGATGCATGAGTGTGGCTCATTTACACAGTTGTCATTAAGAAACTACAACTCCCAATATGCACTCTGCCCTGTACAGTCCATATGCCACAGTGTGCTTCTTCAATCTTGGTGACTGCTGCTTGGACACGGAATTGGTGAATGGAGGCATGGGACACACAATGGTACAGCACTGTTTCACTCACATCATACTTCCAGACACATATTGCATATGATGCACTTACTAGGTCCCTGCTGCTCATGCTCCTCCAGCTGAGCATGGAGGGTCGGCCAAGCTGCTCTCAGGACCCTCCTGTACAGTGAGGAGAGACGAGGACGATGCACATGGTGCTGGGAAGACAGGCCAGCCAGCTCCATAGCCTTGTGACGGGCCCAGCGCTTTAGGTCCTCCCAGCGCTTGCGGCACGCCCTAGCACTCCTGGTGGACATTCCCACTGTACTGCAGCACTCGGCGATGTTGGCCCATACCCTGCCCCGGGCTACAGTGCTCAGCTGGTGCTCAGGGTCCCCATATAGCTGAGGAAATTTCTCCAGCACCCCCTCCACCAAGATGTCCAATTCCCTCTCTGAGAAAGGGGGTGCTCTCTCCTCATACTCCTCAGCCATTATGGGGAAATAGGTTTGATGAGAGCAGCAGGATGCCTGAGGATCTGATTAGTGATAGAGGATGACTCAGAATGATCACAAAATGGCTGCCAACTACTTCCAGTGATGTATTTCCTGTCTCTCAGTTCCTGTGTAACATTGCCTGTATGAAATGATGTGTTCCAGTTTATTTTCGGAATTTACAGCCCGAAAACGTAGTTTCCAGTTCCAGAGAGTCGCTTACGCGCACGCGCATTACGCTGCGACACCGAAACCTACGATTTTGCGCCGTAACCTACGAAAATGACCCGGAACACTTTATATCATACAGGAGATGTTATACAGGAAGTGGGAGACAGGAAATACATCACAGGAAGTAGTTGGCAGCCATTTTGTATTCATCCTGGTCCATCCACAATCAGTAATCAAATCCACTGCCATCCTGTTGTTCTGAGCTAGGAAAAAGTGAAATGACAGTGCAGGTGTGAATCATGAATATGTATCAAAAGGGGGAACAGATCATTTTATGACATTTCTGCACAGACAGGGGGGGGCTGACACAACATCAAACCCCAGTTTCATTTTCTCATACTTTGCATTATGGGACATGTAGTCCATATTGAGTGCTCAGTTTTAGGTTTAATTTATTGTTTAGATTATTTAGTTTCCTATATATGAAGGGCTGGTCAAAACATCTGATCAAATGTCCCTGCGATGGCCTGTCAGAGCAATCAGACATGCACATTCTTTTCTTTTGTAAATTTTACACTAAGCCCAGACGAAGATTGGTTATTCCCCTATTGAAGATTATGGACGTAAACCGCTGTCGCCCTGCCTTTTTAGCTGTACAAAAACTGGACAATATTTTAACTGTCATATTTATTTCCTCGTTTTTAAAAAATTCTTTTAAATTACGAAAAACAATGATATTCTGAATTATTATGTTCTGTTTATGAATTTATGCTGAACTGTCTCTGGAATTATGTAGAAATTTCTTTGGTATTATGACGAAATGTTCATGTATTTATGACAATTTGACTATGGTGCTTATGATGTATTTATTAACTGGTTGTGATTTTATCTGAACTTTTATGGTTAGTGAGTTTTAATAACCGAATAAAGAATTGAATTGAATTGAGTGCTCAGTATCAGAATTGTGTGATGTCTTACGTAACATTGGTGTGGAGCAGTGTGGATATGTCACGGACACATGGGGGCAGATTTACGAGCCCTGTATGCCACATTTGCGCAAAGCCAACGCCATGCTGTGGGGTATCGTCAACGTGACACATCTGAGAAATGTGTCATGTTGTAAGGCCCTGTGCCACAGATGCGTTCCTGCACGGGGGGGGGGCGTACCAGCACACGAACGCCTCCTAAAAGTGGCAGGGTGAAATCTACAAGATTTCACTTAGTCACTTTAATGGCGATGCTGCGTCAGAACCCTGCGCCTGCTTGTAGGAGGCGTAAGGATTGACGCAGAATGTTAGGCATAGGGTCACCGCTTGCCTTGCTGGATGCGACGCAACTCCAGCAGTGCTTTACCTTATGGCAGCATATGCGTCACGCTTCTGTCTTCATGTATGAATGCTCTGCATTCATACATGCTGCAGGGCTGGGATTGACTGCAGTGTGTCAGCTGATCCATGGTGGGGGATGGTAGGCACCTGAACAGGTGTTTACACTTGGCTAACATGACCAATTGCCAAAAATCGTATCTTCCGGCCCGTAATCGTAAATTACGGGCCGTAATCGTAATTTACGGCGCTTTGCATAAATTATGAGCCGGAATCGTAATTTCTGCCGTAGAGCCGGTGGCGGACATAAAGTTAGTATTCGTAAGTCTATTCTCTGAATACCGGAAGTAGTACGTTCATTCTGTGAATCCCGAAAGTAGTAAGTTCATTCTGAGAATATCAGAAGTAGTAAGTGCATTCTGTGAATACCAAATGGTAGTAAATTTAGATTTAGTCTTAAGTTCATTCTGTGAATCGGGCCCTTTGTGATCTGCATGGTACATGTTCTTTGCATCAGGCACATTAACCCTCTGTGCTACCTTTCCAGGAGTCAACCCTTTTTTTTTGCATATTTTAAATAGCGCAAACTCGGTTCGAAGGTTTTGGAGCGCTTTACATGAGCACCGTATTCACATTACACATTCAGGCACCAGTAGATTAAGTGATTTGTCCGGAATCACAGGATGTGGATGCGACCCTGAGGCTCGAACCCTGGTTTTCAGCATCAGCGTCGGGCGTTTATGCAGACGGACCACATCTTCCACTAGACAAAGCTCCGATCCCTCTCTAGGAAGAACATTAATCACCGAAGTTATCATGACATTTTTATTGTT
The DNA here is from genome assembly GCF_964263255.1 of Lissotriton vulgaris. Taxonomy (NCBI): domain Eukaryota; kingdom Metazoa; phylum Chordata; class Amphibia; order Caudata; family Salamandridae; genus Lissotriton; species Lissotriton vulgaris. The sequence continues at coordinate 977,819,359 of NC_141689.1, forward strand.
GCTGAAAATTGCTGGAGGCCAGGAAGGAGGCAGAAGTTTTTTTTAAACCATAATATACTTGCAAACAATAAGCGCCCACCCGAAATAGGTACCCAGTGCGGTCACACTGTTCGCACCGCCCTAACCTGCTCAAGGTTCGTGTGACCTCAGTGACAGAGTCACAGTGACTGGATCACTGTTGCTCTAGGCTGTGCTGCTGTGTAGGCCTGCCCACAAAATTGCAGATGAACTTCAGTATGGATTGTGGTGGACAGGCCTTCAAGGTTAACCCACAATTGGCACCGCTAGGGTACACCTGCTTGTGCTAAGACATCAGGCCTTTTAAGGTCTAGTGGGGCCATCTAAGGTCTAGCATGGGAATATGCTCCCTCAGTAGAGTGCTCTGGTGGACTGGTCATGAAGGTTGAACCTGTTCCCCAGTTCCAAATTTGACAGCTCTGGCCATAGTGCCACATCCTCTCCCCCACTGAACACCATACTGCCCCAATGAGAGAAACTCGCACAGCCTTCAGCTACAACCTAATTGTACCGCTATAAACACTTGGATGTGGCTCAATTCAAATTATGCACTTGATAAGACTAATATGCGGCCTAAAAAAAAAGGTAAAAGCAAACACTCATAGGGAATGCAAGATTAGGTAAAGCATGTGAAATGCAGCAGAAACAACATGGATACCTTAACAATCTCTCACTCACTATTCAGAAATCAGCAACTGGTTTTACCTGAAAAGTTAAGGTCATGACTACAGGGCCCTGAAGGGAACTGTTTCAATGTCCATTGCCTATATCCATACAAAACGTAAGCAGTATAGTTTTAAAAGACCACATCCATATACACAGAGCCATGGTACACATTTTGTTTTCTAATCCACCCATGAACCGGGTATTGCAATACATCCAGGAATGGTGCACTTCCCTTCACCCCAAAGTCTGTAAAGTGAGGCTGATGTGTTTGGATGTGAATAAAACCAAACGTTCGGGGTCGGGCAGAGAAGGATAAGGACTCTGTTTCTTACTGCCCAGAGAAGACATGGACAATGTCCTCTTCTTTTCTGTGCTGCCAGCTGCCCCCACTCCCTCTCTCTTCCTATTATATCCTCTCTTTCTGTCTTGCTGCTCACTTACTGAAAACCGTGACTTGAAGAAATGGTTCACAACCTCTCCTTCCTTCTTTTATTTAGTTGCTTCTCTGTGAAATGGATCAAAAATAGGACAAGCGTGCCTCGCACTGGCAGCAGGAGGAGGGGAGAGAGGAGGGGGGCCTGCGCCTATTTCCCTTCCGGGAGCGAGCAGAAACCATTTGGCTCCCGCAAGGGAATCGCCAAATGTGCACGCCTTGCCATTGAAGGTGATGCAACGCGTGCATGTTTTTGGTGCCAAAACAGAATTGATCCCTAAAGGTCTCCTATGGATCGAATGTGCGCTGCATAGGAGAGACCTAACCAATAAACATTTCTAACATCCACCGCAAAAAAAGATGGTCATAGATTTAGGGTGAAAAATCGTATGTCAGACAAGGAGGCACTGTTACTCCCAGATGCAACAACCAACAAAACGCAAAAATGGCTCAGAGACAAATATAAAAAACGAGTCTAAGAAGCCATTTTGGACCTGTACATGGGCTAAGGAAAAGAATATATGAACTACCGAATAAATCTAGAGTGATGATAGCATGGCTGAACAGGCCCCCAAGGTACCTAGGTGGATAAGAAATATTAGAGACTTATCAGACTTTAAGTGCCCACCTGATGTGGAGGAATCAAGTGAATTTCGGATGCACTATAAGACACTGTACAGTTTGGAATTTTAGATCGATGCATCAGGTTTAAAATGTTTTTGGGGTTTGGACAAGTGTCAAACGCAGACAGGTGTAAACTAGAAGAAGTTCTGAGAACAGAAGAAATAATCACAGCTAAAGATCAGCTGCAATCAAGGAAAGTTCTCAACCATAACTGATTTCTGATTAAAAAAATTGACATACGTCAATGGCACTAAGCTCTCAAAACACAAATAATGCAAACAAAAATGACAATGTGAATCAGTTCAGTTCAAGAAACTTTATTCGGTATGTGTAAAACAACCATAAAAGTATTCAGAAGAAGATAAAAACTTATCACATTGCACGTTATTAATATAAAGAATTAAGAGAAATAAGAGAAATCCCAGTATACAACATGGTACCATAATCAATCATGCCACAGGTGCATAAGAAATATTTTAAAAGATAAGATGTCCATCTAGATACCACTAAGTCATCACTATGTCGGTGCAACAATAATTTTGTGTATATTAACCACATTTATAATAAGTGCTACATTAAGACAGAACTTAATATCATTTAGCTCAGACAAATAGTTTAAAGCAGCAATATGCGATCTGATACCTTATGCAAGAAAAAGGTGATAGCATGTAAAGCTTAAATAAAATTCACAGAACAAAATAAAGTGCATAGTGCTTTGCTTGCTCTGGTCATCGCATGAGCAAGTGGTCATATCTGAGGGATACGTTTTCATGTTGAAGAAGGCAACTAAATGATGAGTAATTCCCAGTCTAAATCTGACTAGTACAAAACTGTGCATTAAATTAGAGGTATACGTTAAGTAATCTTGGCAGCCCTCCATTAACGTAAGTGATAGATAAAAAACATGACAGTTGATTTCCTTCTCTCACAGTCCATCTGGGCTTCCCTTTTGTAAATCAGAAAAGTTTCCCGGATAGACAGTTTGGCAAGTGACATTACTAATAAGGGGTTAGTCCGAACAGGGATCCTGAATAACTTATTATATGAAAAGTTAATATAACTTAACAGTGCCTTATCCAGACACAAACATCTAAAATAATTAACTTGGTAAAACTGGTATAATCTTTGGACTCAAAGCTACAAGGGACTGAGTGTGACCATATCTGTGAGGTACTGCATTCCTGCCTCTCTATGGATAATCTCATATGGTCCGGGATGCCCGCCACCCCTTCAACCACCAATCCCAATGGTAGGAGACAGACACAGTTGAAATTTTGGAAGGCAGGGGGGCCTCACGACCCCCCCGGCCGTATTTATTAAAATATGAAATAAAATTTAAAACTTTAAATTAAAAACGTTTCATGTATCATGTACAAAAATCAACTTTCATTACATTTGATGAAGACAGGTATCCAGGCTAACCTTAACAAATCTCTAATACAAAGATTTTCCTAACCGAGTCTAACATCATGACATAATGCATTGCATACAAATTTTGTACATCCTATCGTTAGGGGCCAACTACAAGGTCTTAACCGGTGTCAGATCCCTATCACCAAATTTCCGCCCTCACGTGTGAGTGGCGCATGCGCAGAGGGCTTTACCCTCTTAGCCAACTGTAACTTCCCTTGTGATGGGGGCCCCCTTTCACTCGGCGCCATCTTAAGGTCGTCTGAGTTCCAGTGCGGGGTATCCGTAAGAAGGACAGCGTGGACCCCCCCCCTTTCCCCGCACTCTCTTCCGCCGGAGCGGATATCCGGCCCCCGGAAATTCGTGGGAGGGGCATATAGCCGTCTCCCACTGGGAGGGGCCTATGGCCGTCTCCCCCTGGGCGGTCCCATCCGTAATGGGTGCCGCCCCCCGTGGGAGGGGCCAATGGTCGCCTCCCCCCGGGCGCTCCCATCCATAATGGGTGGCACCCCCACTAGGGACCTTGAAATCACTGCTCACCGATCATGACCTTACCGCCACAGGCCAGATAGTTGACCGACTATCTGGCCCCCCCCACACCTCCTATAGGTCATGTCTCCTCAATCCCACTAGCCAAGCTATTATGTCTCCTATCAATAAGTCATTCCCCACCCTGGACAGGTGTACCCCATCATCTGCATAACAGTGGTCCCCCCAGATGCACCCATGAGGTATGCTTTGAAGATGAGCAGAGCGAAACAATTTCTCCATTTTATTGTTGACCCTCTTTACCGAATGGTTGAACGCTGTTGTGGACAATCCGCCCCTCCATACCCTCCTCGGAATCATGTGTGACCAAGCTATTGTGCACCCCGGGAGCGTCTTTGCTAACCAACTAACTGCTGAAAGTATGTGCCCGATTAAAGCTCGTCTGCCAAACCTTACCAAGTCATTGCCCCCAATGTGCACTATGACTACTGATGGCGGTGACCTGTGCCGCCCTAACAATTCTTCCACAAAACTTTGCAGTCGGTCAATACATAGGCCGCCCTTCCCATGGAAGGACACCCTGAAACCATATTCCTCAGATGTGTGGATCGCATCACCTGCCTTGAATATGTCCGCGGCACGCCTCACGTATGAGTGGCCCACAACCCAGACCACTTGTCTTCCATTCCTTGTTCCTGAAGTGGTGGTTAGCTGATACTGGGCCGGTCCCAATTTCCGCCCTGCGTCACAGGCTCGTGAAACTGTAATCCAAACAAAAGACAACAAGCGTGAGTGCACTTCTTCAGTAACTTACCACATGTGCAGCCGCACGTACCGTTTGAAACAATTCGAAGACCAGCGGCCTAATTGTTTAACATTGTCTGCCTGCAGACCCCCAGCCGTTGCTTCTGTAGCGGCCCCTATCCTGAATGAATGAGTCCCAAAATCACTCGGGTTCAAGCCCGCAGCTGCAATCGTGATTGCCAGCACCCTCTGGAACTGAAAATTTGTTAACCGGGTGCCGTCAGCATGTCGCAGCAAGGCCCCCCCCCCCCCCCCACGTCGTCAACCTTTGTTTTAGGTAGGCCTCAACGTGCCTCACTTGACAACAGGGGCTACCTGGAGCGCGCTGCAACACAATGCTATTCCCCTGGGCCTCCTGGTCTGTCTTTGACCTGGCTATCGTGATCAGCAGGGAATCCCCCCTCACTTGCGTGTGGTCCCTGCGCAGACCCCCCTCGGTATCCCTTTTGTTGGCAGTCACTAGTTCGCTTACCTGCAGGGCCCCATAGAACGCCAACGCAAATTCTGCCCGGAATAGGACGACCTCGCTAGGTGAGGAGCATGTCTCCTCCAATTTAGCCAACAAGGAGGTCAACTGTCAAATCCTATCGGGTGCCTGGTATCCTTTTGTGCGACCCTCTAGGCGCTGCCAGCCGCGCAGCGCCTTTCTGACTATAAAGGAACCCGTTGGGTCCCTAATCCCCTGGAGCTGAGCCATAAACGATATGCCGGCCTTATACCGACTGGCGGTTGCCACCGACCGGCCCTCCTCATGAAGTGCCACTAAAAATTGGGTAAAGGACCCCTCCTGACCCCATCTATGCTCCCTTGGAGGGCCCAAAAAGGCGCAGTACGAGCGGAGCGCCCCTTCATACGCTTTTTCTGTCCTGGGCACTAAACTGGCTGCCACGAGGTTTTGTAGCCCGGGGCGCCGATTTGCCATAATGCTTCGGGAAATGGCGCTGCCACTAGCTCCGCTGAGGGTAAACAATCCCTGAAAGCCTGCATTTTGAAATGAGAGAGCGCATCAGCTGCATTATTCAGTACTCCCGGCACATGTTTTGCCCTGAATTGTACATTTAGTCTCAAGTATTTCAACACAATTTCTTTCAATAATCGCAATAGCCACTTGCAGCGTGCTGCCTGCTGGTTAATGCACTCGACCACGGACATGTTATCAGAACAAAATATCACCGAGCGGTTTTGGAACTCTTCTGGCCAGGCCGACAGCGCTACCCAGATGGGGAATAGCTCTAGAAAACCAATGTTGCTCATCAAACCACTTGTTTCCCACCATGCTGGCCATTTCTGGGCCGACCATCGGTTACCAAGGATCGCGCCAAACCCCACACTGCCCGCAAAGTCGGTCCATAAACCTAATTCTGCTGACGAGGCCGGGGCTTTGCTTCAGACTACTCGGCCGTTGAAATCCGCCAAGAATGCCAGCCAAATGAGCATGTCTTGGCGAACCTCTGCCGACTGCCTCGTACGATGGTGCCCTTCCTTTAGGCCAACCATGGCCTAAGCAATCGATCAGTAGAAAGGGCGAGCCATCGGTATAACCCTCAATGCAAAGTTAAGCTGTCCCACTGTTTGCTGGAGTTGGTGCAGTGTCACTTTGTCGTTCCGGAGACAGTGCAACAAGGAGGCCCTGAATTTGGCGATCTTCTCTGCCGGCAAATGGAAGCAACCCTCCACGGAGTCTAGTTCGATACCCAGAAACTCCAGGGAGGTAGTTGGACCTACCATCTTACCTGGCGCCAACGGTACCCCGAAACCCCACATGAGCACGCAGAAGTCCTGCAATGCCCGTGCACAGTCCCGAGATCCCGGTGGGCCGAGAAACAGGAAATCATCGAGATAATGCATCACATGTTGGTGCCCTGAAGCCTTCAAGAATACCCACTCCAGAAATGAGCTAAACATTTCAAAATAGGCACACGAAATTGAACAACCCATCGGCATGCACATATCCATGTAGTACTTCCCTGAAACGCAAAACCCAACAAGTGCTGATCCTGGGGATGCACCGGAAGCAACCTAAATGCGGATTCAATATCCGATTTTGCTAACAATGCACCGGGGCCTAGGCGATTCAACATTACCACTGCGTCATTGAATGATGCATACCTCACACTGCACATGTCTGCATCGATCGCCTCATTAACGAAAGCCCCCCTTGGTGCACATAAATTATGAATGAGCCTGAATTCTCCCGGCTCCTTCTTGGGAACTACCCCTAATGGGGAACACACAAAATTGGCCGTTGGTGGTTCACCGAACGGTCCTTCAACCCGCCCCAAGCAAACCTCTTTTGCGATTTTTGTGGCGGCCACCGCCGGGTTGTGTTTAACGGACAGTTGGTTTTTGCATGAGGGGGCCCCTGAAAATCACCCGCCGGGATCCTGAAGCCATAAGAGAAGCCATCTCGCAGGATCCCAGCAGACACATGATCAGGGTATTTGTTCAGCCAGGGAGTCAAAGCCAGAATATCCACGGGCGATTGTTTGGACCTCCGAGGCACTGTGTCAATCCTGCTTGGTACCCGCTTTTCCTCCAGTACTATTGCCTCTGGATAGGCAGCTAGTTTCGGGGTGGGAGGTGTTACCACAACCTGCGCAGGCATGCCTGAACCTGCATGTTCCCTGCGGCCTGCTACACATTCCCTTGTTAAAACCCCAACATACTCCTAGCTTATTCCCATTCCCGCCCGATCTAGGCGGAGTATCTCCCCCGTAGGTTGGTCGAAAGGGCTGTGGATGTTTCTTCTGAAAGGCCCTGGAGCTGTTTGCACTCGACCCTGATCCACCTGCCGCACCTGGCAGGAACTGCCATGCCAAGATACAGTATCCAAACAATCCCAAGTCAGTGTTTCATTAAACTCTTTCGCTTTTCTAAATGCCACGTCATACCCTTTCCATTCTTCCCCTCCATACTTCTCATGGAAGCCCGTGATCCTGCTCTGGTAGCAAGCAAGGCCTCCCAACAGTTCTGGTGATCGCTCACCCATAATTGCTACAAAAACAGAAAAGGCCCTGATCCAGTTCATCATGGACTCTTCCACCCAGAATTCTGCCATCTTTGCCCTCCATACACTGGGGTGCCATAAATCCTTCTGAGTCTTGGCATATTCTAACTCACGATTGTCTGTCAACAATGAAAACATATTGATATATTTATTTGCCCACACCATCTCTTTTGTTGCCATAGGAACATGTTGCGCCAAGCATTCCCGCCTTGAGGGTACAGCGCCCTCCCCCATAATTGGGAGCGATCTCTTATCGGCTTCTGTTGTACCTCCGGTCGTGTCCGTCGACTTATTCCGATTTTCGACCGCGGCCAGGTTCGCCACCTGCGGAGAAATAGAAGGCACGTTCGCTGTCCCAGCGCCCCTTGTCTGCCTGAGCTGCTTGATAATCTGCCTAGCTTCTTCGGCTGGGTCTTCCACAGCCGCGGATCCCCCCGCTCCCTTCTTCAACCAGGGTAACACAGCCGCCAACTGAATCGCTAGTTCGGGAGGCATTTGGTCGTTATCCAGGGGTGTGATAACCACAGGGATCGGCAATCCCCCATCCGGTGTGGGTACCGGGCTGGACGCTGGTGCTACTGGGACCAGCGGGACCTCCAGCGGGACTGGGGCCTCGTAAGGACCCGCTTTCCCCTTCCTCTTTTTCCCCTTATCCCCCCATCGGGTAATGTTTGGCAAAGCAGGCCCCACGATCTTCTTAGGTCGCCCTGAGGGCCTCGCTTGGGCCTCCACTTGTTTCCGGAGGGCCGCTAAGCCGCGACCCAGCTGGTCTACTTTACCGAATTTCCTTTCCATCACCGACACTTGGTTCACCAGTGTGCGCAGCATTCGTTCCATCTCGGAGCTCTTTCCACTCTTCTTACCAGTTATATCTGCGTTCTGTTTTATCTCTGCCTGTTTCCAGTAGCGACTCGGACTCCAGCTACGCCTTGACGACTGAAATAGAAAAAACAACGATTACACGTTCAAAAACTGCAGCTTGTTCCCTTGAGGGCTCACTAGCGACGAGTAGTGCAGCCTTCAGAGCGCTGGAACAAGAGGACGCTTGCCTGGATTCCCGCGCCTTTTATCTGCAGCGGGAAGGCGGGGCAGCGTCCCCATCCCGCCCAGAGGTGCACAGACTTCCGGGCAGGTGTTAGGACAACCCTTTTAGGCGGCGGGGCGTTCTCCAACCACGCCACTATGGGCATACCGGCCGGGACACGCCCCCCGCCCGCAAAGGTTTCCCGGGGGATCGGGGTACCCAGCCATACGTTCGGGGTGACCGAGAGGTCTCCCCTTTCCAGAAGAGGATGAGGGAGGCAAATAGAGTAAACGTTTGAGGAATTTATTTTCCTCAGTCTGTAACGCCTTGCTATTGTAATAGCCCCATACTCCAGCCTGTATGTTGAGATAGAAAAAACCCTGGCCCTATAGATTGCTATCATCTCTTTAGTCAGCCGGGAGCTCAGCTTGCCTGAAAATCTAAAAATTCCATGAGCACATCTATTTATTTTGCCACTAACATTTATAACTTCATAAGAGCATGAGAGAGAGAGGTGTGGAATGTACTTCTTGGTCTTGAAGTGCAGTGTTATAACCAGTGGTGCTCAAATGTGCATTATGTTGTACATTGGGAGATTAAGGGGCCGATTCCGATTCTGGCAAAATCGCTCCGAATAGCCGTTCGGAGCGTTTTTCCCCTATGAATCGTACCCTGCAACGTCCCCCGTATGTACGACGAAGTCCGATTCGTACCAGGAGCCGTACTCCGTACGAGTAGTACAGAGACTCCGTACGATTCTCCCTCAGAACCCCCTGTACACAACATCTGTAGGGTTTGCGCTGGTTTTTACTACCCAGCATGTACGATACGTGTCGGGTACGCACCGTACGACCCTTTTTCTACAGGAGCTGAAACAGCCGTAAAAGCAGAGTTCACGCCGAAACAGGTACGGAACGGCCCCCCCGGGTACGGTGCTTACCCCCCATGATCGCAGGGGTATGGTGCGTACCCCTGCGATCATGGGGTGTTTGCACCATACCCCATGTATGATGGGTGTACGCACTGTACCCCATGTACGCTGGGTACACCCATCATACATGGGGTACAGTGCGTATGTGTTTATTTGCTTTTCCGTACGACTCGCCCTTACCTGACGTGGACCGTATGAATCGTGTCCTCATACCCCGGTCCGGATCGTACTCGTCGGGTCGTACGGTATGTGTACGAGTCGTACGGCATGTGTACGAGTCGTACGGTTCACGGTTTCAGCCTTGCAATACGTACGGATCGCGACGATTCGGATGGATTCATGGAATACAGATCGTACTACGTGGCTCGGACGGACGGGTACGATTCGTACGGCGAGGGCTCCGGATACAAATCGTACAGACGTTTTTTTTCCCGAATCGGAATCGACCCCTAAGTGTGTGATGCCATAGGCAGTGGTGCACAAATGTGCAGTGTGCTGCACATTGCATTTGTATTATGAAGTTCTTACTATTGGCTTTGACATGCCCTCATCCCATCTTGATTTCTGACTCTGTCAGCTAGCTTGAGCTTTTGCACAAACAGGCAGGCCCCCTGATTTCTCAACTTGTTTAGGCTATTCACGTTCAAGGTTGTTTTGCTTTTGGAGATTGATGACTGTACTGCTGGAGCCTGTAGTAAGCTTTGTTAAGATAAAGGCTAGAATTTGTGAGAGTGCAGAAGGAACATGATAACTCTTTTGCCTTTGGAATACTTGCATGGAAAGTGTCCAACTCCAGTAATTTTCCTTAGCGCAGAGAAGGGCCTCTCGATACATTCTAGTGTGTTTTGAGATTAGGTTTTGTTGACTTAGAAACTGGGATTTGTTTGTAATCCAAACGGGGACGGACGTGTCTGCTTTGTCAGAACCTTAATTGCTGAGGTTCTTAACCCCCGCTGTGAATCCCCCAGTCTGTAATGGGCTAGGATGCAGTATTTGCAGCCAGTGAGGTGTTTTATTCTTTGAGTATTGACTTTGTGATGTGTGAGTGAGTCCGTGTGCACATCCAAGTCTTCAGTGGTTATAATCATCAGATGTATTTAGTGTATATATCTTTCTGATTTCTTGAAGTGGGAGTCCAGTATTATCTGCTTGTGTTTCATTTCATATTGTCATTTAACATTTACATTTGCCTACAGTGTGATATTATTGCTTGTATATATATATATATATATATATATATATATATATATATATATATATATATATATATATATATATATATATATATATACACTGCTCCAAATTACCACCAGCCGGTTGCACTCACGAGCGGATGCTGTCAAAAAGGTGGTGTGCCCGCTGTAGAATATAAGCCGTAACGTAAAACAAACGGATTAATCAGAGGGTCCCAGGGCAAGTTTTATGACCCAAACTAGGTACATACCCCAATATACATACTCATTACACAAGAAATACCTAGGGGTCAGTGAAACACTATAGCTCAACTGCAAAGATAGATCTTAAAACCACACAGGCAACAGGGTGGAAAGACAGACCATACAACCAAAGTGAAATAGAAGTGAGGGTTCAAAAATATGGGATGAAAATTCCCATCAGAAGCCACTCTGTACCGCCCTTTGTTACATCATTTGGGTACTCCTTGCCCAGGAGGTAGGTGAGAACAGTCCGTTAGATGTAATAGTGACTGTTCTGAGATGTAGAATGAGAGTGTATCAAAAAAGGGTGGTTTAAAGGTTTTGAAATTAGGTGTGGCTACTGAAAAAAGCAGTGTGAAAAGATTGAGTGATAAAAATAAAATTGGATAAAGCTAGGAAGTCGACGCTGTGTCTGCGCAAAGTATTTTAATGTCAGCTGGTAACAGCTGACAATACTTTGCGCATGGACCGGGCGTCAACTTTCCTGTATTGGAAGTGTGTTTAATATATATATTAATGTTGTTCATTTGACATTGGGGAAAGTGTTTTTGTTGGAGAGTGTTGCATAAATAACACCCCATGCCTTATTCTGGGAACAATCTTTTGATGTGCTTTATTTTTTAAATCCATTTCCTGGCGGTGTGTTATTTTTATTGCTTTGTTGTGTTTGAGCGTCCGTGTGGGAGGGCGGTATTCTCTATTATTTGGGAGAGCGAAGCAATACACTGTCTCACACATCATTGTGTAGGTCTTATTTTTATTAACACTCAATTTTCTGGCAGCAATAAAATCCCCCAATGTAGACTGTAGCCCCACCGAAGTCCTAGTCAACAAAACAGCATCATCTGCATACAAAAGCACTGGTGTAGAGCGCCCAGCAACTACGGGGGCGTCTGCTTGCACTGCATGTAAGGTCTGATCCACCCCCTCAATAAACAGAGAGAATAGTAAGAGGGCAAGTACACCGCATGTAAATCATATTGTCCAATCTCACTTCCAAATATTGAGGAAATAATATTTGCATGAGAGTAAGCAAGTCATCAATTGCCCCATCTTCCCATCCTAAAAACATGCAGATCAATCAGGCTTTATACCACATTTTATTACCTGAGCTGCAGCAGTTAGAATCAAAGGAAAATTGCTTGCAAATGGGACCTAGGATAGAAGAACTAGCTATGGATGCCCTCTCTCTCCACCTCTTGCATGTTGGATGACAAGGGACCTGCATTCACAAGGATTTGAATACTGAGATGGCACTGAAGACTGATTATCTCTGCATGTAAATAATCTACTTCTCTTTTAAACTAAACCACGGACCATCCATATACAGGTTGTTGGAAATATTTGCAGAATTCCAAAACTACTCAGGATGCGCCATTAAGTCTGGTAAATCAATCTTTTGCGGATGTCATGATCTGACTATAGGCATGATGCTTCAATACAGGCTTCAGACAATCCACCAACTTCCTCCATTTAAGGATAGGCTAATAACTATAAATTAGACAGACTTACTGCAGAGTTTAGAAAGGAGAAAACACTACTAGTTTGAATCTTCTTCTGTGGAACATTAACAGTTGGATGGTGCCAACAACATGGCGTATGCTTTTCAAACAGTGAGGTACGTATAGTCTTGAAACAACTTAATATAGATTTCAAATATAAAAACAGTATTCAACCATCATAACTTCTTTTTTTTTAAGTTTAGAAAGCTTTAATGAGCAAGATAAACAAAGTAAAACATCATTACAGAATCACAATCAATATAGAGAAAAGGCATTGTATAATAAGAAAGTGAAATATAAAGGAGTGAAAACCCCAAAGGGGGAATATAAACAATATACTTAGAGAAAAAGCATTTTTTGAAAATTTTGTGGAAATGGAACAGGAAAGAGAAAGGGGAAAAGTAAAGAAAAGGAGAAAGGAGTGAAAGAAAGGCAAGAAGAAAAGGGGAAAGAAAGTGGGAGGATAGAAAGAAGGGAGGAAAAGTAAAAAAAGGAGAAAAAGGAGAACAGGCATTAATTAATTAATTGCAAGTTTATATAGCGCTAGGATCGACTCCCGGAGGAGTATCTCCACGCTTCGACCGCTGCGAAACCCTTCCTGGCTTCCCTGTGAGATGGTCCCTTAGTGGGTATCTCCAGGGTGAGACCAGGCATCCCCGGCGGTCTGGTGGGGCTGTTAGTGAGGATGAGGCAAGCTAATGCCCAGAGTTGCCGAGTGTGATCACTGATCAGAGTGGGCACCGAGGCGAGAGAATTATCGAGTCCGCTGACCCTGGTCCAGAAACCTGCCGCGTCGGGAATCGAACCCTGGTCCCGGGCCGTCCTCTGCTCTCGGGTCTGCCGCCTCTAACCAGTGAGCCACACTACTTCACTAGGGTAAGCGTCTGGAAAGAAAGTCAGTTAAGGGTAACCATAACAAATCTCTTTTGATTAAAAGGGAAGTAGTTGTAGCATGTGCACGATCAAGTCTGTGATGATGACATAGTAAATTCTACCAGGCAGTAGAAGAGATCTTTGAAGTGTCTTTCCAGTTGGATGTGATAATCTGCAAAGAAATAGCTATAAACAAATCTATAAAGTTGCGAACATTGCGTGGAACACTCCAAATAGGGGAGGAACCACCTAGAAAAATATGAATAATATCAAAGGTATGATTTGAGTTAAGAATTTCATTCAGCTTGCACCATATATGTTGCCAAAGTGAAGCTACCAAGGGACATTGAAATAACATGTGAAACAGGGTGCCATCAGGGTGAGAACATGACCAACATTGGCTAGACTCTAGGACCTTAAACTTAAAAAGGTCATGTGGAGTAAAAAAAAAGTCTATTATAAAAGAAAAAAAGGGTCTGAGTGGTGCTAGCAGAACGAGAAACTGTGTGGATTTTAGACCAGATAGACTCCCAAATAGGAAAGGAAAAATCTAGTGCTAGATCCTTTTCCCATGCAAGTTCATATTTGTATTTGGGGCGATCATGAATAGGTCGGGAGAGGATCTTATAAATGGCAGCCGCTTTGAGTGGGGAAGTGAAAACTAAAGGAGTGGAGTCAGTTGGGGCAACATCAGATAAGGTGGTATGAAAGGAGGATAGTGTAGACTCGGAGTACCCGTTGCAGTGGACCACGGATTCTATCCGCTACTTGGGGATCCGTGTCCACACTGATCCCGAGACATTGGTGCGCGAGAACTATGGTGTTGCGTACTCTAGACTAGTGGATGATGTGGAGGTGTGGTGCAGGCTGCCGTTGTCCTTGATGGGTAGAATAGCGATAATGAAGATGGTGGTCCTCCCCAGGTTCCTCTTTCTCTTTGCTAATATCCCCGTGGTGCTTTCAAAGGCATTTTTCTGACAGCTCACGCAGACGCTCATCAGGCTTGCGTGGGGGGGCAAACAACCGAGGGTCCAATGGCAGACTTTAATGCTACCCTATGAACGAGGGGGCCTGGGGGCTCCAGATCTGGAGCGGTACTATAGAATAGCGCAGGGGGCCCATCTACACACTTGGGTCCATGGGGACCCTGGCATCCCTCACGTGAAACTTGAGCGCCTCTTCGCGGATCCCACTCCGCTCCCGGCCACAATATGCTGCCCTGTTGATTGTAGGGTCGGAAATTTAGACTCCATTGCGGCTACGAACCACGCTTGGCATGAGCTCATCCGCTCGCGGGATAGCGAGCTGCTGTATTCGCCCCTCATGCACGTGGAATGGGCGGTGTGGTTGGCCCCACTGACAGAGAAGGGGGTACTTAAGGCGTTACGGGACTTGGGCATAGAGAAGATGGGGGATCTCTTCCTGAACGGCACGGTAAAGACGCTGCAACAGGTCCTACTATCCCACCCTGGGAAGACGCTGTTGCACAGTTTCCAATATCATAGGGCGCTACAGGTGTTACTGGGCCCAGAAATGTCGGAACCACTGGAGGTGCCGGAGCTTACATACGTTATCAAGAACCCATCGTCCAGTAAGCTGGTTACGAATCTTAAGAAAGTGGGGGACCGGCACAAACAGTACCCGCTCTCCAAGGCCAGATTGGCTTGGCAATTTGATCTCCAGTTGACGGTCACGGATGAGATGTGGCACTACTGTTGCACGAACACTAGAAAGATTTCACTTAATAGCAGACATCGATTGATACATTTTAAGTATCTGCAGCGGGTCTATTACACCCCGGAAAGATTGCACAGGTACGGACTGAGGGATTCGGCGGAGTGCGAGCGGTGCCACTTTCCCTCAGCTGATTTCTTACACATGTCCTGGACTTGCCCTAGTATTCATACATTCTGGCAGGGGGTATTCTCGGAACTTAGTGTGATATTGGGAATGGAAGTCCTGCCGTGCCCGGCGCTGGCGCTGCTGGGTTTTTCCAAGCCACTGCCGGTGGCAGTGAGGCGCTTGGCGGATATTGCGCTGCTGACTGCCAAACGCCTGGTTGCGCTGTGCTGGATGAGGGGGCTGATACCTACTAAGAGGCGTTGGGAGGTGGATTTACTGTACTGCTGCACACAGTCGGAGGTGTATAACGAACTGCTCCCCCCGAAGAGTCGCCCTAAGAATTTCTGGGGGCTATATAGGGAATATCTGTGTGCCAAGGGAAGCGGGGAGTCAGAGCCTGAGGGGGAAGAGCTGGATGAGATACAGGAGGGAGGGGTGGAGGCGTCAGAGAGAGACATACTACACTTTTGACTGTCCTATCCTGTGGGGTGGTCGCCTGGTTCCTTGGTGCTGTTAGCTGTGTTGTGGGGGGTGAGCGTCCCCGGGGAGGTTACGCAGGGAGGGTGGTACTTGGTGATTGTTTTAGTGGAGACACTTGCACACATGGGGCCTACAGGGTCTCTGGCTGTAGGCGCACTGATAGCGTTTAGACTCTGCAGATATGGCAGCTGGGTGGGTGGGCACAGGTATGGGTAGGCTGGTTGTTTGGGGGTAGGGGGTTTGTCAGGATATGGGTTTATTGTATTGTTATTTAGGGAACTTGTTTAATGGTTTCAGGACTTCTTTTGCACAGTCACTCTAGCTGCATTGTATCTGCACATTACTCTACGGTTCTGGGCTCCGATGCACGGATTGTCAACTCCATTCTTACCACACGGCAGTGCTATTCATGTATGACAATTTCTCTGTCTGCGCCGCCAGGCCTCCGGGATGCTGGCACTAAGGCTGTGTATGATGCTATTGAACACTGTACCGGACGCTATTTACTGTTGCCGCCGGCCTCCGGGTTGTGGGCGGAGAGTGCTGTGTGCTTTCATTGAATGTGCAATAAAGTACAAATTTAATTAAAAAAAAGAAAGGAGGATAGTGTAGTTTAAGCTATGGTGAGGTCAGAAAGTTGAGAAGAATGAGTATTAGATATATGAGATGAGGTGCAAAGAGTGGGTAAATCTGGTACAGAACCATCGACAAGGAGATCGTCCAAATACATAATACCCTTGTCAATCCATTCCTTCCAGAAGAGGGCCTTGATATTAATCTTTAGGGAGGAATTATACCATAACGGGGTAAGAGAGTGTAAGTGCATCTGAGAAAATGTAGAGCAAAACAGTCAAAGAGAAAGTGCCCTAGAGAGCTTGAAGATGGGAGAAAGAAAATGTTTAGGGGGTTGAGACAAATGAATTGCAGCAGAAAAAGGGAAAGGCTATAATTGGGCTTGCTCTAAAGCACTCCAGGCAGTGGGAGAAAGGGGAGGCAAGTCTGCAAGAAAAGGCCAGATTTGTTTTAAAGTGAAGGAAGAATGAAAGCTAACAATGTTGGGAAAATTTACACCATCTAGATGCTTTGGCTGTTGGAGGCGGGAGAGGGATAGCCTGGGTTTGTGGTTATTCCAAAGGAAACGAGTGAGAACACGATTAATATGAGAGAAAAAATAAGCCGGAAGGGAAATCGGCAACATAGAAAGGTAAAAATAGATTATAGGGAGAAGCATCATTTTAACAGTCGCCAAACGACCACACCACGATAGGAATAAAGGGGACCATCTCTCTATTAGAATATCAAGCTTGGAGAGAATATCTTTATGATTAATCTTAACGGAATCTTTGATGGACGAGGAATATAAAATACCTAAACATTTAATACTAATAGGGTTCCATGCAAAGCCGGAGCCATGAAACATATGAGCAAGACAGAACTTATTCAGGGGTAATACTTCAGATTTGTCTATATTAAATTTACAACCGGAGACAGAAGATTATTCCGCGAGTAAAGAAAAGAGCGCTGGTAGAGAAGTAGCAGGATTGGACATATAAAGTAAGATATCATCAGCATAGGCTGTGAATTTGATGTTGAATGATTTATAAACAAAACCGGTGTAAGAGGTAGAAAGGCGAATCTTCTCAAGGAGGGGTTCTAGTGCTAAAATGAAAAGAAAGGGAGACAAAGGGCAGCCTTGTCGAGTACCTCTTTGTAAAGGAAAATAAGACGACTGAGAACCATTAACCCAAATGGACGTGGAAGGGGAGGAATATAATAATTGTATGAGTTTAATGATGTGAAGGCTAAATCCATGCCATCGAAGGGCCCCAAACATAAAATCCCAATTAACCCTATCAAAAGCTTTCTCAGCGTCAAGAGTGATGACTGCAAGAGGAGTTGTCATTTTGGAAGCAAGATGAATAATATTAAGGAGAGCTCTAGAATTATCTGTGATTGATCTACCCTTAACAAAGCCTGACTGGTAAATATTAATGAGGTCTGGGACAAAAGTAGAAAGACGAGAGGCTAAAATTTTGGCATAGATTTTACAATCAGTATTGATTAGGGAAATGGGTCGATAATTCTTACAAAGAGAGGGATCTTTATCTTTTTTTGGGAAGTAAACATAGCATGGCCTGAGTGAAGGAGCCTTTAGATTCGCCAGCAGCAAGAAAAGAAGAGATCAAAGAGGAGACGTGAGGTATCAAACAAGTCTTAAACTGAAAATAAAAACGAACAGTAAAACCGTCAGGACCGGGAGATTTGTCTTTGGGTAAGAGAGTAATTGCTTGTAATATCTCTTTCTCGGAGATAGGGGCATCAAGAGGAGAGAGGTCGAGAGTAGAAGAAGAGGATTTGGGTATATTAAGGAAAAAGGAATCAATTTGAGAAGGGGTCGGGGTAGATTCAGGTGTATATAAAGTAGAATAATATTGAACAAAGCAATCGAGGATCTTGTCATCAGTACAATGACGAATCCCAGCAGCATCTGAGATAACAGCTATTTTAGATTTTAGTTTTTTTATTTTAAGGTAATTGGCAAGTGGCCTGCCAGCTTTATTACGACCACCATACATTTTGGAATTAAATTTTAAAAGATGATTACAGGCAGAGTCACAAGAAAATTTATTGAATTTGAGTTTAGCTTTAATGAGAGAAGAAAGTGCCTCAGGGGAGTTGGACGTATTGAAAAATTGTTCGAGGTCTTTTTGTTTAAGGATGAGAGACGATTTAGATAAAGCCAGCTTCTTTTTACGCAAAACAAAATCAATAATGAAGCCTCTGGCCGAAGCCTTAAAAGCATCCCAAACGAAATGGAATTGAGAGATGGAATCCAGATTATTATTAAAGAAATCGACCATAAAAAGGGTGAATTGTTCAACAAACTGAGGGTCCAAAAGAAGAGAGTTATTAAAGCGCCAACGGCGAGAGCTAGGAAGAGGGGAGGGTAAATCAATATCTAGAATGACTGGGGTATGATCGGAAATCAGAATGGAGCCAATTTCAACATTTGTCATGAATTGAAACATGTGTTGGGTGTGAAAGATATAGTCAATGCAAGAATGTGAAGCATGAACAGGGGGAAAAAAGGAAAATTCCAAGGTGTCGCGGTGGGAGAGCCTCCAGGAATCAATTAAGCCTCTAGAGGAGATTGCACGATAAAAGGACTTTTGCATTTTGTTAGGAGTATACCTGGTCTGGGATTTGCAGTCCAAAAAGGGGTCCATTAACTGGTTACAGTCACTTCCAACAATTAACTCAACATTAGTGTGTGAGGAGAGGAACATAGAGAAATCATTCCAAAAAACAGTATCAATACCATTAGGACCAAAAACATTGCATAAGGATAAATCAGCATCATTAACTTTGACATCTAAATACAACCATCCACCATTTGAATCAGAAATCTAATTTTTTAACTGAACAGACAACTATTTAAGGAACAAATGCCCAGATGCATCAAACATTTTTGGAGTCGCAAACGGTGCGATTCCTTAAAATCGGCCGTTTGCGACTTTGGACCCCCCTCTCCACCCTTGAAATGCTTTGTTGAATTCCGATTTTCAAATTGCGAATTCGCAATTCCCATTCATTCCTATGGGCATTTCAGCCCATAGGAATGAATGGGAATTGCGAATTCGCTATTTGAAACTCGCAATTTTATTGCGATTCGGTAAAAATTGCGATTTTTACTGAATCTCAATAAAATTGCGAAATAAATGATGTATTGCCATTTGCGATTCCTTATTTGCGATTCCTTATTTTTCGCAAATAAGGAATCGCAAATGACAACGTTGATGCATCTACCCAAAAATGAGAACACCATTCTTATTATCAACTGACGGTGAACAGAAAACATCACCCACCCACTGTTTGCGTAAAGAGGAAAGATCTTTTAGTGATATGTGGGTTTCTTGCAATAGAGCGACTTGGCATTTCAGTCTGACTAAATGTGATAAAACCCGTTGTTTTTTAATCGGGTTACGAAGGCCTTTCACATTCCAAGAAATGACTCGAAGACCATTCATTTAAAAATAAAAAGGAGAGATAAGAATGAATAACATAAAACCAAGAAGGACACAAAAACTCATAGCGCAATGTGAAGAGAGAAGAAAATAATAGAGAATGAAGACAATGAAGAATGAGCACAAACAAGATGCCTTGAAGAAAAGGAAAGAGAGAGGAGAAGAAACAGTAGAGGAGAAGAGAAGTGAGAGTGGGAGAACACAGCTCCCCTGAGAAAAAAAAGAGAAGAGAAGGATGGCGGGAAACCAGAAGGGCTTCAGCCATACAGAAAAGATAATGTGAAGAGCAATAGAGTGAGAGCGGAAGCAACAGGAAAAGACGACCGCACAATAAAATAAGACACCAGAGGCGTGGTCTCAAGAACACTTGATAAGGAAATAAAAAAAAGAAATAATACAATCAGAGAGGGAGACCAAACATGACGAAAAAAAAACAAATGAAGGAAAACTTACCAAACATATCTAAAGGGAAGGGCTGCATACTGGAACGAATAAGACGGACAACAGCACGGTACAGTGAGGAACACGAACAAGACCATAACACTTGGAAAAGAGACCTGAAAAACCAGATGGGAGAACAGAGGCACATAATATTGAGGAACAGAAAGACCAAAAGACATACATCAACAAGAAAAGACATTACAACATTAAGAGCTGCTATGTTCCATGGAATCTTCTTTGTGGGGATCAATGAATTTCCGAAGGTCCGCTGGGTCGTCGAAGCTGAAGGTTCGTTCTTTATAAGTAACCTTGAAAAAGCACGGATGTACAAGGCCATATCTTGCATTCATGGAACGAAGCGTGGGTCTCAAATCCAGAAATTCCTTGCGTCAAGCAGCGGTCAATTTGGAAACATCCTGAGTGAAAAAAAGTTTGTGACCGGACCAAAGAAGCTGCTTATGTTGCTTAGCAGAATGAAGGATGGTCATGAGGTCAGAAGAAAAGAGAAAATACGCAATGATACCCCTAGGTTTCGAAGAGTTAGAAGACGATTTAGGACCAAGACGATGCGCCCTCTGAATGTTCACATCAAGGTGTTTTGGCAGTCTGGTGATAGGTAGCAGTTGTGTTTTCAAAAATTGGATAATGTCAGACCCCTCTGAATTTTCCGGAACACCGTAAATGCGTAGGCTATTGCACCTATTTCGATTTTCCAAATCCTCAGAGTTTTTTTTGAGATATTTAACTTCCTTAGTGAGGCTAACAACCTTGGCAGCAACATCTTGAACATCACTAATCTGTTGTTCAACGTCCGTTTCCCTCTTATCCAGATTGGACCATTTATCATCCAGCCTCTGAAGAGTGGTAGTGGTGTCAGCCATAAAGAGGCTTATAAGGCGTAATTCCTCCATGATATCCTCAAGAGTGACAGGAAGTAGAGATTTAGTTGGTGAGGGAGGATCCTTTTTAAGGCGCTTACCAGGGGCAGCAGAGTCTTTGCGCGTATTAGAAGCTGAGTTAGATGCCTTTGGGTGCTCCATCTTGACAGACGTTGAGAGAAGCAATGGAGAACAAGAATGGAGGCAACACGCAAAATGTAAAGTTGAAGAAATGCCTCAAAAAGTCACAGTGTTAAAGCAAAAGAATCGTAATGAAAGATATGAGGCCTGAAAAGGCAGGCACCAACAGAGAAGAAAGTGCGCACAATGCTGAGTGAAAGGATGTAGCTCAAAAATCAGTGACGCACTTGAAAAGTTAAACTGAGGTAAGAAAAGAGGCAAATTCAAGAAGACTCCATGTCACAGGCGCCGAAAAGCCTCAAGGATCCATCAAAAGAGGCAAAACACAGCAAAAAGAAGTCCAAAGGACCAAAGTCAGGCTTGAAAGGTCGATTTTAACTAAATAAAACGGGTGGAATGAAAAAACAAAATGGCGGCCGTAATAAAGAAGTCAGCTTATTCGCATTTTTCAGGAGAAAAAAAGCTGCGCAAATGAGGGGAAGCATACCCAGGCCGGGAGAAGCATTTCCGCCACCGGAATCAGCCGTTTGCAGCCAAATTCGCTGCCTGGAAACGGGACCTTCAAGATAGAAGCGACGCCGAAATCGCGGAGCTCAAGGGTGAGCGGCCATCTTGTCCGCCACGTCGCGCGCCCTCCTCGCCATCATAACTTCTAATTAGGCAAAAGACTTACTATATTCTCTACCTTACTGGCCTTGACTAACTCAGACAGTACCAGGAGACCCTTTTCGAATTGGAAGTACAGGAACCAGCAAAGCGACTCTCTGCATGACAATACCAGATCAAAAACACTCAACTGACATATGGAATATCTAAGGAGAGGAAACGGAGAAGAAAAAAACCAAAACAAAGGGGCATGAATAACGGTGTATGATCTGAGCAGAGCGGGAACCTTTCAATAAAGAACGTTGCAAGGCATCACGAAAGAACTGCTGCCTAAAGTCACATGAAAGTTCCTGTCCCAACATGGTGCTTGAAAAAGTGATTACAATTGGTTCTTCTGCTCTTTCAGTCTTTCCTTCTCAATGCCAGTTACCACAAGCCCATCCTCTATCTTCTTCACACTATCCCTATTCCGTGTTCCTTCTTTATTAGAATTCCAATGGCCACCCTTCCCTTTATCCAGTTCCTTTCTCTGATTGTTAGCAGCCAATGCGTCTATGGACCAAGGACCAAAGGGTCAACCAACACATCAGTGTGGAGGATGACAGAAATATGACTTAGGGGTAGAGATACCAGGGACGGTGCTGATTACTTCAATGCAACCTAGCCCACCTACTCTGAAGGGTCAGAGACTAAACCATATATTAGATTAAAATCTACCGTCAATACTATGTAGATTAATGTTTATTGATTTATATTTTATGTTTTACATTTTTAATTGTCATATGCTCAGATTTTAAATAGTTTACTACATTATGCACATAAATCTTGGTTGTGTGGTTCTTGGGGAGTTGGTCGGGTAGTTTTTTTATTTCAAATATTTATAAATTTTGAGAAATTAATGAATATATTAATTATGCTAATTCTTAAATATTATTTTCAATTAAGATATTTATTTAAAAGTATTTCTTAATATAATATTTAAAACTGTTTTGAAGGTTGTGGGGCATATTGGATTTTTTCTTAATTTAAAACTCATTCTAGTATTAAGTAAAACTGTATATAAATTACATTAAAGATAATTATGTAAATAATGATGTGATAGAGATTTTTCAAGTGCATGTTTGTTTCTTGGTTGAGTTTTAGGTACACTATTTATCAAACGGTTTTGTTCATATTTTAAATAACAATAGTTTCAATTGTGGTTTATTTTAAATTTTTTAAGAATTTCAAGTTATTTTTTATTTAATAATATTTGTAAGTTCTTTTTCGAATGGCTAATTCATCTTATGGGTATCATAAATGTGAACCCAAGTATACACACCTTTGCTGCCTTTTTTTGGATTGGAGTGTAGAATAGTATATTTAATCCCTCTCCCCATGTTTACAATTTCGGCAATATTTGTTAGACTGGACCACCATGGAAAGGCTGTCAGAAAGGGACTTTGGGGTCCCCTAGCAGGGCCCTTGTAGACCTCTGGTATGTGGCCAGGAGGGCACATGTGGTGCCCCTCCCCAAAGATCCTTGCATCATGTGCCAGGATGTTTAAGAAATGCTTTTTACCATTGCTGCTTGTGCAGCGCCCCTTTTCCTAGGCCGCTGCACAATCTGCAATATTAAAAAGCCTTTTACGACTGCCTGCACGGCGGTAGTATCATAATTGGGCTGTCAGGACCGTTGACTCCTTGTCAGATGGTTTCATGCCCTAAACAATGGCAGGCAGATGCTCGTCCGACTGCCCTGAGAATGAGGCCCTAAATGTAATCCCTTCATTGCCTAAATGTATGCACTTTCTCCAATGTTAGAGTGGAGTTAGAATACTAAATCTGACCAGATATGGATGTATTTTCCTTAATGTTTGTTAGACTAGAGTAAGAATAATAAAATGCCCTCCCTAAAATGAGTACACTTGGGGCCTGATTCCAATGCGGTTAAATGGTTCCTACCGTTGATCAGAGCCATCCTAACAGCATCGGACCTGCCCATTCAGATTCCTTACCAACTGAGCCATTCCGATGGGCTTGGTCGGAAAGGAATCCGACTCGGTTTTCCGGATGACTTCCAGTGGGCTCAGAGAGCCTGTCCGCCATCTGGAAACCGTTCAGTACACCCCCAGCTGGTTCTTTCCGGACGAGGGACTACGAGGGCAGTTTCCCACTGCCTTTCTGTGTCGGCCTTTCTGACACAGAAAGGCAGTGGGAAACTGTCTTTGGGGGCCTGAGCAGGAGCCCCATGGATGCGAGGCCGCCAAATGGCGGCCTAGGGGCCACCGGTTGTGCCCCCCTGTTGATCCATGGACCCGGTGGCATGCACCTTGGACTGCATGCCACCAGGTGCAGGGATGAACTGCACCTCTACACTTAATGATGCAAGCATGCATTCCGTTCGGAATGCATGCTCCCATTGTTAAGTATAGGATGCGACCATCCTACTTGCAGGTCTGGAACCGACGACAAGGGGTCGTTCACTTCCAGTTCCTGATCGATGTTGGATGGACTCTGGTCCATACGACAATCGAATTAGCCCCTTAGAAAAGTAAATTTAACAATATTTACATTTTTCCTTTGTTTGTTAGAGTGGAGCTAAAATAGTAAATCTTACCATCCCAAATGTATGCTCTTTCCACAACTTTTGTTAGAATGGAGTTAGAATAGTAAATATCACACCCTGAATGTTTACACTTAGAATAGTAAAAATTTTATCAGCTCCAAAGCCCTTTAATGTACACATTTCCTCAAATTTTGTTAGTCTGGGAGTTAGAATAGTAAGTCTTACCCTCCATAATGTTTGTTACATTGGACTTTGAATAGTAAACTTCCTTCCCCCACCGTACTCTGTGTATTTTTCCTAATGTCTGCAGTATTGTAGTTACATTGGAGTATTTGAATTGCTCACTATTTTATTACTGTTTCTAGATTGGATTTAGTTATTTTTTATTTAATTCTGTCTTTTTAAAAAAATAATTGAAGTTTTTTTATTAGAAAGTATATAGTATTTAGAAAATGTCAATTCTTATTTTTTCTCAATTCTTATTATTGGAAGTTTTCATTCAGTACAACGTATTACATACAGCATATCATTATACAGAGGCAGCAGCAGGGTGAGTGGAAGAATACATTAAATAAAGAATCAATTGTCAGTCACGTTATGTTGTAGATTTCAGGCCTCTAGATGTCTTATTGCAGTCAGGAAAGGAATGTCAACAAGTAACAAATGATAGCCCTATTAATCTCCCCCCCCCCCCCCCCTTCTCCCCCACTCCCATATCTAATTACTGACACAACAACAAAGGAATAGGTAGGGAAACAGAGAAACAACTAAGGGGAAAATTCAAGTGCCACAAGGGGCGAAAGCGAATAAGGTGTGAAATCACTGTTCCCACCACAGGAGTCTCGTAGATCAGTCAAAAAGCTGGAGCTCACTCAGTCGTGTATGTGTGAAAGAGATAAATTCCAGCCTGAACCTGTAATTAATGAGAGGTTGCCAGTAAACTGTACATTTCTTTTCAGAGAATGAGAGTTTATGGGATATATGTTTCATTGCTAGTATGTGCCAAGTCAATTGGGCCACATTGAAAGGGCAGCAGCCTCTTCTTCCAGAAAAGAGCAATGAGTTGTTTGGCTGCTCCAGGCATGCTGCCAGTTGTAATCCCAAAATCATAAGGCTATGGTCGGCTGGGATTGGGATAAACTAAAGCCCCTTTAATATGGCCCACGTTTGGTAACTCTGCAGGACCACCAGATGTGTAAGAAATCGCCAATAGGCTGTTTACGGGCCAGCATGGAGATGCTGCTAAGGGATATATTTTGCCCAATCTTACAGGACTCAAATACCACTGGTATAATACCTTGAAGGCAGATTCTCTTTGGGAAAGCTTTTATGTATCTAAGGGATATCTCACCAAATACCTTCCCAATGTTTGTTTTGGATGTTTACAACCACATCTGTGTCTCAGTGAGTTTGAAGTGGATGTTTGGTAATGGGCTTAGATTCTTGGATGATCCAGTAAACTTTTAGACAAGGCCTTTTGTTCCCTCAAGTGACTGAACAAGCTTTTTTTCAAACCGGGGAGAGACGTGTGGTAGTCAGGGCGTTTGGTAGGTGCAGTGCACAAGGTCTAATTTGGGAGTACTGGAGGTGAGATTTTTCAGGAAGGTGGAATTATTTTTTGCATGGCTCGAATGTTTTTATATTCCCATTCTGAAATAGGTCTCTCAGTGTTCTATAGTCTCCCCACTTCCACTCTGGAAGCAATGCAGAAAAGGCCACTGGTGTGAAGTTGGGATTCCTTGCTATAGGAGTATTGGGCGAGGGGAATGAGGTTGGGCCTTTCCTGGCTGACAGTTGATCCAAAATTTCAAGCACTGTTTTGGTGGGTGTAGCAATGTATGTGCTCTTAGGATGTTTATGGCCCGGAAGCCATACTGGATCCCACATAGCATGCTACTGCGCAGTCCATGTGAAACCAGGGCTTCCCACTTTCCTTAACTACACACTCTAAAAGGTAAAGATGTTTTGCCACCCAGCAGTAGTTCAACAGATCAGGGACCCCAATACCTCAATGAAAGAATCTCCTTCCTCGCCCCCAAGCAATACCTCCGCTCCACCGACCTAGCCCTGGCCACGGTCCCCCACATCCGTCCCTAAGAGATACCTCCGCTCCACCGACCTAGCCCTAGACACGGTCCCCCGCATCCACAGGCCCAGAACGGGTGGCAGATCCTTCTCCTACATCGCGGCCAAGACCTGGAATGAAGCCAGACACTTCACCTATTCAGAAAGGACCTCAAGACCTGGCTCTTCGGATGACCACAGAGCTGCCTGTACCTCCTCTCCCCTAGTGCCTTGAGACCCTCACGGGTTAGTAGTGCACTTTGCAAATCCCTGATTGATTGATTGATTGAGGGCAGTACACCCTTGTCTCTTAGCAACAGACAAGAGAAACGTATTTGAAGTGCGGAGTCATCTCCTCCCCCCACCGAGAAGAATGCTTGGTGTTTGTTCTGAAGTAGTTTAATATCCGCTGTAGAGATGGGTGTAGGAAGAGCAATCTGGGGCGTATGTTTATTTTAATCACATTTCACACTAATTAGGATATGTGAAGGAGGTGCCATCTCCTGATGAATTTGCAATATTCTGGTAAATCGGCTTTGGCCAATCCCTCGAGGTAGTAAGTTATATTGAGACCAATGAAACTGATGGTATGTGAGGCCCTTCCAAACACACTAAGATTTTAGACGTTATTTTGAATTTTAATTGTGTTTTAATTTTTTTAATGGTTTTAGTTTTTGTGTTGCAGTATTTGATACATATTACTTTTACTTATATATTTCAAAACGTTTCTTTAATGGTTCAGTACATGTATAACATGTCTAAACTTTTTAATTATTAGGTATTGTACATGTTTTATTTTGTTTCATTATTTATTTTCAGTTAATACCAAATGTCTATTAGGAATCATTTTTATTAGTGCAATCAATTCATTTTGATTTATAATTTAATTTTAGAATTTGTTGATATTATTTGTTAAAAGTATTTTAAATTGACATGTATTATAATGAATTACATTTGTTAAAAGTTATTTAAGTGCCTCCAAATTGTCCTCTGAGTTTCTGGAGCGAAATATGAAAATAATTCATGCAATATATAGGCATTTGAAATATTGAATTCAAAGTCTAGTTTCGAGATACTCCAAGATAATGGTTTGCTTTTATACCAGTATTTCAATAGTTTTATGTTACGTTTCAAAAAATGCTTTATAAACAAGTATTACAATGACAATAGCTCAGCACTCGCATTATGAAGGTGAGACCTAGTGACTTTGCCAATGGTTCTCTGATTTTTCATGTTAGCAGAAGCGGAAATATCTTTTTGGGACAATGTAGAGTCACTTTCATAACACTGCTGGACACTTATAACATATGCTGATAAAAAAAGCCAAAAGGGCAAGCAAATGTATAATGATGTTTCTCTCTAACATGTTCCAAGCACCTGTGATTCTGCAGTTGTTATATTGCTTTACAATTTGAGTATCAGCAGGGCTCAAAACATCTCTTCCTCTTTACTTCTTCCTATTATTATAGAGCCCCTGTGCAGTCGAAGAAGTTACAGTGTATTTCAAGTTACTGTTCCTGTACATAAGAGATACAGGGCAACTCAGCCCATGAAGTCATGTCACGTAGCTGAACATAAAAAAGATGTCTAAAGCCCTGGGCTTTGGCATAGCTACCAAAGGCGAAGCAGGGGCAATGGCACATGTGCCCAGAAGTGGATGAAGTTCACAGGACCCATATTAAAGCAGTTTTGTTTTACTACCGAACCAGGGGATGATGGGCTAATTGTCATTCGTTGCAATAGGGCACATGACACCCTTGCAATGGCACTGTCTGTAGCAAGATGGAACCGTGGGTTTTACGGGTCTTAGAAGCAACAGTAGTTAAATCCTGACATTGGAATGGTCCATCTCAGGTCCTGTGTTCATGTCCTTTTCTTTACAGGCAAAAACTATGATAGATTTTTCAGTAGTAGCTGACAGTAAAAACCCGTCAGGTAATCCTTGGCAGCATTGCAGTCCCTGTAACGTTTCACATGGCCCACTTCATCTTGCAGCCCGTAAGAGTATTTGGTTTTTCCAGATGCTGCATTTCTGTAGGGTTTTTCTTCATGAAACATAAGGCTTTTGTATGGTATAGACAAAGGGTATCCAACCTTTTCAATTGTGCGAGCTACGTCTGATCAAATAAACCCATGCAAATCTACTGCCTAGTTATTGTATATTAGGGTACCGAAAGGCCAAACAAGTTAAACTCTGCTCCTTAAACTGCCAGTCTGTTGCAGGGAGCATGATTATTAATAGCATAAAAGCTCTATCCTATTGGGCCCCCAAGAAGCTGCTTAATTTTTTTTGCTTAGACCTGTAAGAGGCAAGTGTCACTTTTTGTCATGAATTAGAGGTGATGACACTATGCTCATTATGTGAGATAGGGCCTGAAAGACTTTCATTATCTTGTTTATTTCCCTAAAGTCCATTGGCTGCTGTCAAGAGATAAAGACAGTGGCCCTGCCATAAATCTTCAAGCTTAAGAATAATTTTAACTTGTTGTGAGAGTATGAAAAAAAGTATTGAGAAGGACAGCCTTGACATTTCACTGTGCAGGACAAAATGCCCAAGCACTCCGAGGCCCATACAGACACACACCCACTAAATAACAGTTATTTTTTAACATATACATTTCATCGGTAATTATGACCATTTTCAAAAAAGTCATGCAGGCTTCATACCAGTAAAGATATTTCTGCAGTCATACC
Organism: Lissotriton vulgaris; assembly: GCF_964263255.1. Lineage (NCBI taxonomy): Eukaryota > Metazoa > Chordata > Amphibia > Caudata > Salamandridae > Lissotriton > Lissotriton vulgaris. Next base: position 977,848,295 of record NC_141689.1, read on the forward strand.
CGTGTTCATGGGTGTATATTTGAGCCAAAAATTAAACACAAATTAATAAATAAATAGATTGCTTTAGGAAGCCAGCCACTCTTCAAGAAAGGGGGGGCGGAGGGGGTAAAAAGAATGGCGAGAGAGAAAGAAAAAATAAAGAGAAAAATTAGAGAAAGTCAGAAAATGAGAATGTGAGAAAGGAAAACATAAAGAAAGGGAAAAAGAGAATGAACAAAAGAGAGGAAGGGAAAGGGGAAGGAAGGGGAAGAAGAAATGAAGGAAGAAAGAAAGAAAGGAGATGAAGAAAAGGCACAGAGAAAGGAAGAAAAGAAAGAAAGAAAGGTGAAAGTAACAACTGAAGAAAGGAGATGAGGAACAAAGATGAATAAAGAAGAGATGGAAAAGAAAGAGGGACTGAAAGTGAGAAGAATAGGAAATAAAGAATGGAAAAGCAAATAAGAAGGAAATGAAATTAGGAACTTAGCAAAGGGATAGGTAATTGTGAAAGGACCGAAGATAATGAACAAATTTGAGACGAAAATAATGAAAAGGAAGAGGAGAAGTAGGACATGAGGAACGTGAGTATGCAAAAAAAGTACAAATAAGAGAAGATATGAAGGAGAGAAACAAAAAACATTGGAAATGAGACAGTAAGAAAGAGAGGAAGGACGGAAGGAGTGCACGAAAGGAGAGAAAGAAAGATGCAGAGAAAGAAGAGACAGCCAGAACACAAGAAAGAAAACGGGGAAGAGAATAAAGAATAAAAGATGGCAAAAAAGACAGTAAAAGAAAGAAAGACACAAGAAACGAGAGAACAAAAGATGAAGGGATAAAGAAAGAAAAAAGATGAGGGAAGAAGAAAAAGAGAAAATATGAGGAAATAAGAGAGAAAAAGAAAGAAAGAAAAAGAAATGAAAGGAAAAAAGAAGGAAAGAAAGGCAGATGGAGAAAAAGAGGATAGAAATAAAGAAAGTTAGATAGATAGAAGGCAAAAATAAGCATAGTGCAGCCCTCCAAATATTTTACACTTCGATTAATGCAATAAAAATACATGCAGGCAATATTCTTCAGGGTTACATTTTTCAAATACAAGGAAGTGCGTGTAGAGTAGTAGAGAGTAAAGACAGTGATGAAGAGGAAGAAATTCACGTGTGAGATGGGGAGATAAAGGATTTTAAAAATGGGTGGAGAAAAATTGTCTATCAGACTTAAGAATAAGGTGATGTATACGAGTGACAGAGGCACTCTGAAGCCCATTCCTCCTGCCACAACTTTTAGTAACGTTTAATTCACAGACTCATATTTTTATAATGAAAATATTTTCAATTGTAAAAATTCACAACAAAACCATTTTTACTCATTCATCTGATACTGCTCACAAGCATTGGCAAAGCCAATATGCCTGACTTGTTTTATGCATTTGTTTGTTGTGTGATATGCCTGGATGCAATGCAAAATTCACAGAAAGGACCTCAAACACTGGTCAGGGGGCATGCCGTGTTGACCACAGAATTTTAGTTGACACCCCCCTCAATTGCACACCTCTTGGATAGGATTCCTAGTTATGCTTCTATGACCACGCCCCTTCAAGAGTCCCCCCCCCCCCCCCCTCACACACTCAGATGAAACCGGTTCCTCAAAGCGAACCCTGTCGAACAGGTTATTCCGCAGTGCTCCCTCACCCTCACTCGCTCGCAGCACACATTCCCATCTGACAGCACTCAACTTTTACCTCCTTCCGGGGCAGTGAAAAAACATAAGGACCGTGCAGGCCTGGTCTTTTGTTTCACTGTTTGCATTCATTTTCTTCCTTGATCCATATCGGCTCCCCTGCTGATGCAAATCGTCACAACAACAACATGTTCACGACTGTAGTACACAAACTGAGATAAACTTAGTGAATAGGCAATAACTGTATGGGACAATGTGCGATTTAGGACAATTGCACATCCTTGCAGCTGAGGTCCATTAGAAAAGTGAGGTTGCACAAAAAACTTGTACGCTGACCGAAATATACGAATCCCATTTCAAAAGGCAAGACTGGATGTGTCTGATAAAACCACACACACCAGGACAGACATCCCCAGGCAGCAATATCCTGAACCTGAGGTTTGCTGGCAGGAGACTTCACACACGGTGGCACCGGTTCAACCCGGCATGCAGGGACAGTTTCCAACTTCTTTACAGTAATACTCCTAGCAATCCAGGCTCCGTTTATGGTGACTTTTTAGAGAAAGTGCACACGAGGAGGGAAAGCAATCCAAAAACAAGTACATTTGGCACTGTGTATTTCTTGGGAAAAAGCCCAGCTTGGGATGGTGCCAACTTGGTGTATTCATAAGGCTATTTAATAGGGGTTGCAAGGTTGAGGAAAGGCTGAAATAGTTCGTAGGATTGCAGACTGCAGGACTGGGTACAACACACGCACAAGGGAAGGGGGTCCTGGAGGGGCCCCAAAAAAACGATTGCCCCATCTCCTCCCTCAAATGAAACTGGCAGCAGGCAAGGCTCACAGGACAAGGGCAAGAGATAGATCTCAAAACGAAAGCCTTGCTCTTATCAACACTTCTTCCACCCCCGAATATGTGCAGCAGGCAAGTTCTAATTAACGACCTGCAGTGCATATGAAGCACCATCAAGACGTTTCCTTCATTTTCAAATGATACGTGAAACATCTCCTGCGTGGGCATCTAATAATAATGTGGTATAGGGGAAAGTCACAATGCAGCACTATAAGGCATGAGTTAGTAATTCATGTTGCACTTCTCTCTCTCTCTTTAGGCAAAGCATTGGGACAGATTTACTATAACTTTGTGCTGCCACAAAGACTGGGAAAGGCACTTACTTTCAGGTGCAAAATAAAATTGCAATGGAAAGGTGCCATTTCTTGGCACATATTGCACTTTCAGTGGCGGCTCGCAGAGGTAACGCTGTGAAGCGGTGAGGCGGGCCGGGCTAGGTGGGGGAGTAGTGGAGTCCGACATGTGACGGCAAAGGTGAACATAAATAAATAAATACCTGCTATTGTATGTCGGACTCCACTACCACTCCACCCAGCCCCACCCACTCCCACCTCACCGCCCCACAGCGTCACTTCTACGAGCCGCCACTCACTGTACACTACTTTCCATCAAGGGTGCATTACATGGTTATTATGTGGGCATTACAGCACAACCACGCGTTCATTATTGCAAAGCCTGATCCCTTAGATAGCTAGACTGGTCTTTGCATAGAACGTGAAAGCCTCCTTTAAGCAGGAGCAAAGTTGGAGAAATGTTTTTATTTCTCCTAACATTTCACACATTGCATGTGTGCTGCACTGTCCAGCACATGTCTAGTGTGTGGGATGTTATCAAAATTATCTAAGCATGGGATTTCACACTAGAAGCGAAGACTTCCAGCATAAAACCTATGCTAAACATCTCACACACCTTTACACCATGATGCAAAGGTGTGTGTGTCGTGCTAGGCAGCCTGTTTGTGTGCCAACACAGGGAAAGAAAACAGGCTCTGCTCTACACTCACCCCATTGAGCAACGCTGAGCCGCAACCTTGTGCTAAAATTCAGCAAATCAGCCCCATTATTTCATCATGTTTTTCAAGCAATCCTGTCTAAAACCCTCCTCACCCCTGGTCCATTTTTAGGTCACCAGAACTCTCCATCTTTATCCTCATACTCCCTGTCCCCAGGACACATCAATCTCCTTTGTGTTTCGAAGTTTATTTAGTATAGAATAATCAGTTAATAAACAAAAAATACCAGAATGCGGGATTCTAAGGCTCATGGCCGGCTTTAGAGCAGTGCGACCAGTGCAGCTACACTGGGCGCTGACCTGGAGGGGGTCGCTGTGTTTAGCAATAACTGAGGATCGAAAAACACCTGCTGCAGAGTTCCTGATGTCCAGCTTCCAGGCAGCAATAAACATTGTCAAGATAACTCTTGTGATTAATGTTCCTGCTAGAAAGGGAGATCTTTTGTCTAGTGGCAGTTTTGACTCGCCATGATTAATATGCCTGCTGCAAAAGAACAGATTTGTATTTTATGTGGATAGTTGAGTGGATCAGTAAATCCAGTCTTTACCAGTGCTTGAAAACAAATGAAATGTATGTGAGAGAGGAGCTATGGAGAGATGAGGTGCACTTTTGTGGGTGGTAGTGAGGGAATCCGAGGAGGAGGTTAATGGGGGCGGGGGAGCCAAAAAAGATTGCTGCACCAGGCACCACCAGTAATGGAGCCGGCCCTGCTAAGGCTTGTACAAAAAGAATAGGGAGAGTGTGGCTCACAATGACAACAGAAAACTGGCACAGGGGTCCCGGCAATCACCGGAGCCCCCTACAAGGGTGCACAAATGATGTCACCTGCTTACTTCCATAGGAGCACCAACATTAATATGGGGTCATTGACATGTGTACAGCGCTAAATGTAGACTGCACGAAGGGCCCGATTATGCGTCTGGCAGGCCACAGACCATCAGCCTCATGGGGGCACAGTGGTGGAGGTCTCCTGACCGCCCTCTTACCAATTAGGCAGTTGAACCACCACAGCCCCGCCGCAGCTGTCAGGCAACCACCGTTCCCTGGCAGCGTTGTGGCAGGCAGGAGGCCGCAATATGCTTGGTGGGACAGCCAATCTCCAAGCAGGCGTGTTACGAGTTTCCTCTCTGCTGGCGGTGTCATGGGGTTCTTCCTCCATGTACACCGTGGTGGAGAGGAAACAAAGGGGGCCATGCGGGGCCTCCTGTGCCTCCTCCACATGTGGATGCACACAGGGGACACAACATGTTCCCCCGTTTGCATGCACACCAGTTCTTGCACGACATGGACTTTTCAGTCATTCCAATTGTGCTTCCCATTTTCAGGGCACTGTTGTGGGAACATTAAAAAAATCCAGCTAGACAGGAGGAAACTCCTAATCTGGCGGGCGGTCTGACCACGGCTTTGGCAGTGCGGCGGCACGGGGGACACATCGCCACACTGCCAAAGTGGACACTGACACAGGAACACTAGCACATGTACTCTGTCACTAGGACAAGGACACAGACAAATCAACCCTGACTCGAAGTCAGTGCCACTGAATCAGGAGAACCAATACTGACGTGGGAACAGCGACACTGGAATTGCTTCATCACTGCCATGGAGCACAATCAGTAATGCTAGGACACTGATGTGGGCGTACAGAGCCCTGAGAAATCTGTATTACAATGGCATGCCCAAACATTGGGCTGATAAAGATGGTGTTAAGCTCCAAGTCTATGAGGCGATGTGTCCAGCATTTCAAAAATACAATCAAAAAGAAAAAACTGTGATTGGAATTTTAGCAATGCCATGAAGGTTTATTACAAAATTAAAGGTACAATACAGAAATAGTAAAATGCCCATGCAGCAGTAAACTCCTTAAATTACTTAGAACTGATTTGCAATGTAGGTCATCAAATGCAGAAGAATATAATAATGGGCAAAAATCTGAGAAATGCTAAGTCTCAAGTGTGCTTTCTGTCTTTTGGTTTGGGTCAAAGTCTGATGATGAAAATTTAGGGCCTGAATACAATCTTAGCGGACAGGATTACTCCATCACAAACTAGACAGATATCCCGTCAGGAAAACTGCAATTCCATTATATCCAACGGAATTTGATATCTGTCATGTTTGTGACAGAGTATCCCATCCACCAAGATCATAATCAGGCTCTAGGCCTGGGCTCCCAAACATGTGTCCATGCCCACCACCTCCACTCACCTGCACTAGGCCCAAGGCTTTGGACCAATGAACGGGTGGTTGCCTGCCAAGTTCTAGATCCTTTTAATTAATGGGAGAAGGCACATTGCAACACTCACTCCCTGAGCTGTGCCCATGCTCCCCAAACAGCCTATGCCTATGTCTTTCTGTGCTTCTGACTGTTGCAGTGCAGGAGCCAGTTTCAGTCAGGGCAGTGCTAATTGACAGCAGGGCCATATCTTTGCATGAATCATGTGTGTGTGCTCATAACCGTTCCAATGTGTCAAAAACAGCCTTTAAAACCTTCTCAATTATTATCAATGGTTTTGTTAAAGTGTTCCTAGAAATGCAGTATTTACCACACATTTCCCCAAAGTTGCCTTGATGTAGAACTCACAACCCAGTGCATAACTGCATATGTATTCTATTCAGTTTTCATCAATGTTATTATCTAGAAATGCAACCAGACACACATTTCCTAAAAAAACTCTTAATGTTCCTTTCTCACTGTTCTTGAATCGCAGCATTTTGTGCTATGTATCACAAACAGTTGTCAATGTAGAATTCTCTAGAAAATACAGCCAAATGTGTTGTGTGTTCCAAAACTTCACTATATTGTGCTGTTATTAAAAAAAGATACTGTTGGAGATACTCAGCCATATCCATCCAAGACTCCTTTTATGCTGTAGGTACTTATTGGGGGAGATACCCCCAAAACATCTAACCTTGCCTACAGTCCTGGGATACAAGTTGGAAAATGTCCACTATATGTGTAGTATTGGAAAGAAACATCCATAGCTTAGCTGGACAAAGCCACAATACAACTCAAAAAAGGTGCCAAAACAGAACCAGAAAGACCTGTTCTGGATATCTTTTGACTCTCCCAGGAGGTGGGGGTGAGAAGGGGCCTGGCTTAAATTTTATTACATCTCCGCAGACTTGCCAATTTAAAATAAAATCACCATGTGAGGAAGAAGCAGGACCTTGAAGGAGGTGGTGCTTCATGCTGAGAACTGCCTGAAAGACACTTCTGCCCCTTACTCTCACCTACCTCTGCCCCATTAAAAAAACATAATGCTTACTGAAGTTGCCGCTGATGTCCTGGTGTGCTTTCCCATCATTTATTAGAAATTAGCTGCTTACAGCCTCCAAAGACAAGCTAGAAACCAACTCATTAAGAGGGTTCTCAGCTCATCATCCCTGCCAGCACGTGATATTGACTCTTCACCAGGTGACTGTGTGTAAAGTGACCCAGTATTGTGGGACACACAGTGGCACCATGTGAGGTGGCTGGCCTCCAATGCAGAATAAATGTGTAGAATTTTTTGAAAAGTATACTTTCTTGAAAGCATCAATATATACAATGTTTTATTATTTGCCTTTATTTTTCTTGTTCCATGTATTGATATTCCATTTATAGACAGGTATATTGCAGAGCTCTCATAGGCTCTCATTCGATGGTGCCACTAACTCCTGTTACCAGCCCCATCAGAGTTGCAAAATACACAGATTTAAGGTGGCCTGGTGTTTGTCATCTGGAGATTCTACAAGCTATAAGTAGATGAGATCTCCAGGAGGAAAACGGAGAAAAACGGAGGAAAATGCTGAGCCACAGGGGGAACTATGCAATAATCCTTATTCCCTGGTAACAGCGATTTGTATCAGTTCCCCGGGTGACATTTTGAAAAGTATGGTTGAAAATGTGTTAGGTGTAGGTTGCTTATATGGAGGTGGTGGGGTGGTGCGAGATATTTTGAGATAATGGGGCATATTTACAAGGGCACTGCATCACCGGAGTGTACATTTTTGTGACGCTTTGGTGGCACTGTGCCCTGGTCCACCTTGATGCAGTTTTCTGTGGCAAAGGGGCATGCAATGGGTGTTGCTGTGGGTGTTCCCTTGCAACATACATTGCTTTTTGACACTGCTCCTGATTTACAAGGATCTCTAAATCTAAAGCAGCGCCAAAACGTACACCTCCCTAGGGGAGGCGTAAGAGTGGCGTAATGAGGAGAAATACTTTTCTTTCTCCTCGTTGTTTGCTCTTTCAATGTGTGCTGCATTTTGGACACACAGAAGGAGCAAAATGCCATTGATTATTGCTTTTGTGTCCCTTCTGCACATCAATCATCACTGCAACGCAGGCACCCTTGCACCATGTGCAAGGGTGCCTGCGCTGGCGCTAGGCTGCTTTTATTTTGCACTATTGTCACACTAGACCACTTGGAGCCTGGGCAGAGGAAGGAAGGAAGTTTCGAGAACCATATGGAGGAGAGCCTATACATTCCTTCCACTTCACATGCTGGCACCAGGTATAAACATTAGAATCTCAGACCAATTCTGCAGTTCATTCCGGGACCTGTGGAGGACCCCAGAAGGAATGCTTTGTACTTCAGAGGGCTGCCTACTTCTTGAGGCCTGCTTTGTACCTCAGTGGACTGCCCTGCTGCAACCACAAGACTGCCCTGCTGCTTGAAGCCAGTCTTGTACCCTCAGAGGACTGCCCTGCTTCTCCAGGCCTGCCTTGCTGCTTGATCTGAGGAGTACCAGAGTGATTCAAAGGGCTAGTTGGCTGGAACTGGTGTTAAAGGTGCCTAAAGAGCCAAAGACAGAAACTTTAGAAATGTTCCACCAAAATGTGGCCTGAGAACCAACATGAGGCCAGGACCTACCAGCTCACCAATCTGCCCAAAGTGCATTGCCAATCAGCCTGACTTCGTGGTAGCTCCCGTCAACGTTCTTCTCCACAGCAGCAAGTCCTACTGTGCAGCACCTCTCAGAAAGGGTATCAAACTCGTTGAGGCCTTGTCAGCTACAGCCTGCAGCTTAGTCCCGTTTGAGGTTTTTGACTTACCAAAAAGTGACAAAATTCAAGCATAGAAATTTTCATAGCAACTTCATCCAGTGCCTCCCTGACGACGACGGCTTCTCCTCAGACACTTCACTGCCTTGTCCTGCTGAACTTTACCTTCTCAGCAACTTTTTCTTCAAATTTGTACTAAGTTCGAAGGTAAACAGAGGCAGAGCCCAATCCACTTTGTATATCTGAACCGCAATCCACCATGGTCACCCATAAATTTAGAGTTTGCCTGGGTCTTGCATGACTCGATGCACACTGTTGGTGCTTTGAGAATTTTAGTGCAATTTTTCAATACAAATTTAAATAATAAATAACTACGGTTCTACTGATTTGATTTATTTAGTCTTGGTGTCAAATTATTAATGAACTTTTACTCTATTTTTCTAAATTAGTGTGGGGTTATTTCTTTCTTACTGTTTGAGTGATGCATAAAAACTTTACATATTTCCTCTACGTTAAGTCTGACTGCTTTTGCGCCAAGCTGCCAGAGAGTGTTACTTTAGTGAAATGTTGTGGTTCACCCAAAAAATGATTGTGGCTGTTGCTTGAGAGGGGTTAAAACCACCCCAACAAAACACAATTTCCTGCAAAAACGTAAATAGAGCAGACAGAATTAACTTAGAGGTAAAGTGTAAAGAATTTATTCAGTCTTAAAACAGCAACAAAGTCAAAATGGAAACCAATGAAAATACCTAAATGAATTAGAATAATAGAGTAAAGCTTAGTTAACACAACAACACCAAAATGACAACAATACAATAACGGGGACCCATAGATATGAATTTTAAAGGTTTTAAGTAGAAACACACAGAACACTATCTCCAAGGAACCCACCTGGTGCACCAGTGCGCCCCATAATTGCCAGGTTGGTAAACTATCAGTACCCTAACTCTGAGCTGAGACTAGCTCAAGAATAGCAAAACCTTAACTTTCAAGTCTAAAATATTGCATTCTTTCCAGTTTTGATCTTGTCTGTGCAACCGCATCAAGAGAGAATCCCCCCATTAAAAAGAAGTTGCTGCAGGCCGGGATGAAATATGCAATGCTCCACCCTATGTGCCTCAGGGTGTACCATGAGCGCAGGCAACATATCTTCTGTACACCCCAACTTGAAGCTGACTTCCAGATGAAAATCAACAAAGTGGGCGGAAATTTCCATGGATCAACATTGTGGCGATTGGTGGACCTCAACTGCGATTCATTGGGACCCTCCAAAGAACTCACAGTTATATCAGCCTGGAATGCTGTGGATTACTTCCGCAACTGTTTTGGAATTATAAGTTAAATTACTGTTAATAGCTGTCTGACTGTGCAGCCGCTGTCCTGGGCCTGCAGCAGGAAGGTTTGTGCATAATACCGAGCATCAGAACACCCGGGGAGTTGACTGATCTGGGGGAAAACCTAAGCAGATGCTGTGTGTTGAAGCTTTGTGGCTGAACTCTTCCCGGCCCGGTGATATGCATGCAGATCCTAGATGGCGACCACTAACTGATGGAGCTGATCCTCACATTATCGAAGGCGAGAATCAGTCCGGGACGCGACATCAAGTGAGCCTTGAGCTGTGAGGAGTCGGGCCATTGGCCGTGCAGCGGGACCCCTGGGCTGAGTCTTGAGACCTGGATTTGCGCTGCGAGGGACTGGGTGCTCGCTTTAGGACCAACATCAGCAATTACCCGGCTGAGAAGAGCTCAGCTCTTAGACGGAGGTGAGGAGTGTGATTCTGCTGGTGGGGCGCCCGACCGGAGCTGTTTTGAGGACCGATGGCTACCTGGGCTCCCTGGGGGGAGTCGAATGACGTGGGGAGACGGCGCTGGCCCTAAGTGTGGGTCCCTGATCTGGGAGAGCCTGCTGAGCCATGTGTGGTGCCCTGGTTGGGCTGGATTACAGGAGCCTATGGCCCCCCCATGATCTTTGCGCCTGGAATGGGACACTCACATAGGTGCCCCCGCAACGTTTCTCATTAATTCATCTCTTTTGACTGTCTTTCTCCTTTCCCCTTCTTGTTCTTTCACCGTTGGTTTGGCTCACTGCTTTGCTTTTTTTTTTTTTTTTTTTTTTTTTATTGAAAGTTCATAACAATAGCATATCCAATAAATACAAGAAAAACACATTGATACAAAGAGACAAAATAAGTATACATCAAAGATGTTAAAACAGGTAAGAAAACCGATAATGTAGGAAGAGTGATAATATAACTGTGGAGGACAGGAGGGAATTTCTACATAGGTACTAAGAGCTGAGGCACGTGATTTTCGACCGCCTCCATGCTGCAACGGGCGACCACAACCTTAGCCCCATATCCCTGGATTTCACTCCCTTCAGTGCGTACAGCTCCGATTCGATGTTATGAATCCCGAGCAGCCTGCACATCCACATCTGAAAGGTTGGGGCATCAGAGTCTTTCCATGCAGCAGCAATTAATATTCTAAAAACAGCTAATGCTAAAAACACAAGTGCCTCAGCCTCGATGCTTAAACCCTGTTTGGCGTCAAACCCGAATATTAGAAGTGTAGGGGATAGGTCGATCTTGACAGCTAGCAGCCCCTCTAAAAACTTTGCAATTTCGTTCTTAATTGGCCCTAGCTTTTCACAGCTGCAAAACATGTGAGGCAGATCCGCAGGGCCCTTACCACATCTAGGACAGTTGTTATCCACTCTCTTACCCCAATCATACAATTTTGCCGGTGTATAGTATAAGTTAAATAGGGTTTTAAAATGCTGTGCTCTTAGGTTTGAAGAGCGTAAAAACCTTTTATCCATAAGGATGGCTCTATACAGATCGATATCGGGATCGTTCAGTTTCCCAGCCCAGGTAGCCTCTGTCTTGAGCATATCATCCGGCAGAGTTCCCAAGAATATTGCATATATTTTCCTTATACGGCGACCGCCACCCTTCATATAATCTAATAGTATACATTCTTTTGATATATCTATCACAGGTCTTTTGGATTTAATTGTGTTAGTCAATTGTATATATTTGAACTCTTGAGGGCCTTGAAGTGAATATCGTGTCTTTAGAAGTTCAAGAGGCCTCAGAACATTCTTTACCATAACTTGAGCCAAAGTAGTGATTCCCTGCATTTCCCAGTGTCTCCAAGAACCATCTCTGCTTAAATGCGGGAACAACCCTGATTTCCAAAGAAGAGTATGTTTATTAAACTTAGGAATACACTGGTTCTTTTGTATTGCCAGCCATACCACCCGGATATCTTCCAGTATTTTGTAGCCTGGGGATTTGAAAAAACGTTTATCGTAGTTCCTTAACAGTATACCATACGCCTCATTTCCTAGTGCTAACTGGTATATGGATGGGATAGTACACCGGGAATGTATCGTATCAGCAGGGAAGAAAAGTATAGCCATATCAATGAGGAGACAAGACCAGTGATATAATTTTAAGTTAGGTATACCCAATCCACCCTGTTCCTGGGGTAGAGACATAAATTTAATTGATCTCCTCACCTTACCGTATTGCCAAAGGAAGTTCATAAAAATAGCCTCCATCTCCCTGATCAGGATATCGTCTATTTTAAAGGGGATTGACCTAAACTTATATAAGATTTTTGGGAACATTGCCATTTTAATGACATTGGCCCTACCTATAATTGATAAGTGTAGGGTATCGATTCTTTTTAGATCCTGTTTCATTTTCAACAGTAGTGGTGAGAAGTTATCTTTGATGATTTCCTGTATCTGGGCATTAATTGTGATTCCCAGATATACTACCGAATCCACATATCTATCATCCAATTTAATTATTTGGTTTGAACATAATACCTGTGTTTTTGCCACATTAAGTCTATATCCAGAGACATTACCAAAATCAGAGGTGTATATTGATTATTTCTCTCATAGCACTAGCTGGATCGACAGTGGTGATAGCTATGTCGTCCAAATATGCGAGGATTTTGGTTTCAAGACCATTGATGATAATTGGTTTAATATTAATATTGCTCATAATGCGGCAGATTAGGGGATCGATATAAAGTGCAAATAGGATGGGTGAGCACGGACACCCTTGTCTCGTCCCTCTTGAGATCTGAATAGGATTGGAGGCCTCGCCCATTGACTGAATGCTAGCTATTGGGTTGTGATACATGGCCTTGATACCCTGAAGAAAACGGGGACCAAATCCTTTGCCGACCAATACTTCCCAGAGAAAGCTCCACCTGACCCGGTCGAACGCTTTCTCTGCGTCGAGGAGGATCATCGCGATCCCCCCCTCCCCCCGAGCATGCAAGTCAAACAGAGTTATGGCTCTTTTGATATGGTCGGTGGTACCTCTGCCAGGGATAAAGCCATGCTGCCAGGGAGAGACGAGGCCCGCAATGATCCTACCCATCCGTGAGGCCAATATTTTTGCGTAAAGTTTATTATCACTGTTAATTAGTGATATAGGCCGATAGGAGCCCGGGCTCTCCTTGGGTTTGCCCTTTTTATGAAAGACAACGATATTGGTTTTAGTCCAGGATTCAGGTATAGTACCTGTGTTGATAACCCCATTAAATAGATCTAGCAAGAGAGGGGCCGTTTCTTCCCTCAGGCCTTTATAAACTTCAAGAGGTATAAAATCGGGCCCTGCTGCCTTACCAGCAGAGAGATCTTTTAGTGCCTGAAGAAGCTCCTCCATAGAAATTTCCTGTTCTAAGGATTCCCTCTCATTGGACGTCAAATTAAGACCTGTATCCTGCCAATTAATACCAGGATGTGCTGTATCTGCCTCCTCCTTATAGAGGACCTGATAGAATCGCCTAAAGACCTCTATAATTTCTATTGGTTTTGTATACATCTGCTCGCCCTCTTTGATCTCGGTGATAATATTTTTTGAGGTGGCCTGTCTTATCCGAAGCGCTAGAGCCCTGCCAGCATTCTCGCCTGTTTCATACATGCCTAATCTACGGGTCTGATATTCTGCTGCAGCCTTCTTTGCTAAATGTCTCTGAATATCTGCTTTTATAGTATTTAGGCTCTCTAGGCTCTGTGACCCCTGGATCCCATGACAGACATCCCTCCTGTGTTGCTCCTCTGCCTTCACCAGTTTAGCCAAAAGACATTCCCTATCCTCCTTCATTTTTTTCCAAAGCCGTGCAGAGAAACTAATTGGCTCCCCTCTTAGACCAGCCTTAAAGCTATCCCAGACCATACCGCGGGAAGCGCTATATCTATTGGCATCAAAAAAGGATTTGGACCACTCCTTCATATGTGTTAAATAGTCGCTATCCACTAGTAGTTTCCTGTCAAAAGACCATGGTCTCATTTTTTCCCTTGGTTTGGTGACAGAAAAATTCAAAACAAGAGGATTATGGTCCGAGATTAGCTTTGGCAGCATTGAAATTTCGACATTACTAAATTGTGTGGCTGAGACAAAAATATAATCCAATTTTGTGTATTTATTAAATGGGTGTGAAAAGTATGTAAATCCCGGATCATTTTTCTTTTGGTTGCCCCAGACATCCTTCAGGCCATAAGAGTGCAATATAGAGGACACTGCCCTAAATACTCTAGGCTTACGGCCGCTATATGGGGTGTTACCTGTAAAGTCGGCTGAGATATTAAGATCACCGCAGAATACCATGGGTGCTGACCAGTTAGTAAGCTCCCGTTCAATGTGATCCATCACCCCTGGATCGTCCAGATTAGAACCGTATACTGAGCATAGAGTGATACCTAATTGTAATTCACAAATTGCCCATCTTCCCAACGGATCAGCTTTTGATTTTCTAGCACCTCCCAGTCCTACCCGGCCTAATATGGCGACCCCCCTGATGGTTGAGGTCTGTGAGGAGCAGGACAAAATTTCATACCCCCTTATGTTCAGCCAATGTTTCTTTTTCCATGGTAGGTGAGTCTCTTGTATACACAGAATATCAGCCTTAATTAATTTGACATACTCCTCAAATTTTTCCCTCTTTTTCCAATCATTCAGTCCTCCTATATTAAGACTGATTATCTTAATCCTTGACATATCCCTGAAGAGAGACGAGCCAACATACTAACCAGTCACTTTTTATCCTAAATCTGACATCAACAAATGTATCCACTTTCAACAACTCCCATATATCAATAGACATGTTTATTGCATGAACTTTCTTTTTGCTTTGGATTCCCCTTCCCCCCCCCTCCCTCGAGGTTGCCCCCCCTCCCCTCCCCCCCGACCCCAACTTACTCCCAGGTGAGGCGCGCAGACTAGTCTGTGCGTGTGATGGGTGTGGCCCTGCGCTGGACACAGTGCAATCAATAAATCCAAACTTCAACCTTAAACCTTATGTGTGCCCACAAATCTCCATAACGTGACACATTTCCCTTTATGAAATTTATGAAATTCAAACTTAGTCTTAGACCAAACTAGCCCCAATACTTCAACCAGTGACATAAATTAAAGCCTTAGCCTTTGTTGATTGCCATTAGTAATATAACATGCTATAGAGAGTCTAAGAACTCCTTAGCCTTGATTTCCGAGGAAAAGTATATGACCTTGCCTAGGTGGATTATTTTCAACTGAGCTGGATTGATGAGATAGATCTGCACTCCTTTATCCTGGAACGGTTTGATTAATTGTCTTAGTCGCCATCGACGTTCCACGGTGGTGTGGCAGAAATCCGGCCTGACAAAGAAGGACCCTCCTTCAAAGGTTCTTTTAGAGTCTGGCCTGGCTTTCTCTGCAATGGATTGGCGAAGAAGAAAATTGCCTATATAGATTAGGATCGCTCTAGGCTTATCCCCTTCTCTAGCGTTTTTTCTCAGTCTGAAGGGTGTCCTGTGTGCTCTCTGTATTTCAGTGGTCCAGTTCCATCCGGCAATATCTGGAAAGGCTTTCTCGAATATTTTAACAATGAACATTTTGGCATCCTGACCCTCGGCCCCTTCTGGAATGCCCAGGACCCTGAGATTGTTCCTTCTTTGCCGATTCTCCAAGTCCTCCAGCTTCCACTGGATGTCGATAGCTTGAGCTCCCAGTGTTTCGACTTTATTTGTGGCTGCGGCCGCCTCAGCTTCAGTGGCAACTACCCTCTCTTCTAGATTTGAGACTCTGTCTCCAACGTTTACCCAGGCTTTTGACATCTTTCTAACCACTGCTTTCATTTTTCTTATTGCAGCTTGGGATTTAAGGCTGTCTGAACGGGTTTCTTCTCTGTGTGCCGTTATCCCCTGTTGGATTGATTCCATCATCGCCATCATTGACAACTGCGCCGTATCGTTATGCCTTATATCGCCCGTGGCCAGGTTAGCGCTCCCTTGCAAAGATGTCGTAGGAGAGTGGTCCCACGTAAGTGCAGTGTGGTCCCTTTGAGGGGGCACGTTTTTGATAATAGATGACGGTAGCCCTGCCTCACTGTCGCTCTCCGTCTCCGGATTACTACCATCGATATCTGAACTGTGTGGCTCGTCATCATCATCCTCTGACCAGTTGGCCTCCTCTGTGACAGAAAAGAAGCACTCGCTGGGGGTCTTTTCTTTTTCCGCCTCACCATGTGTAACCCCAAGGTGAATTGTACTAACTGTAGAGTCAGCAAGTAGGCCCCTATGTACCTCTGGGGCAGTGCTTATCTCGGCTGTTGTTGAACCTCCTTGATTGCCCACAATGTTGGCTGGTGGGGCTGGTGGGGCTGCTAACTCTTCTGTTGGAAGGTTCAATGGAAGATTCGTCGCACATTGTGAGGATATTAAGGTGATAGCCTCAATGCTACCGGCGGCTCCGAAATCATCAGTCCTCAATTCAGCCATTAGAGACTCTGATTGAATCGTCTGGATCATGTCCCCGCTTGTGGCACCCTCCCCAACTTCCTCCACCTGAGTTGACTGAGGGAACTGTGCCTGCGGATGAGTCTGCTGTAACTGCTGCTGCTGCAGATTCGGGACTAATAGTGCGACTGGTTGCGGTGCTAGAGTTGTACCTGGATCCACTTCTGAGATAATGGCTGGTGTTGGTGGAGAAAGCAACTCAGGTAAAACAGATAGAACGGGTAGTGAGGATGACCCCGGTAATCCAGACGCCGAGGCTACCAAAACTACCTCACTGTCCTTCATTTTTTTTTTCTTTCATTCCGATTCAGCATTTCCACCACGCTGACAGTCGCCGTGGCTGTAGCTTGACGGGTTCTGGCTGAGGGTGGACGCATTTCTTTAGGGGTGTTCTGTCCTACGGGCTGTATAGGTTTTGCCCGCCCTGATCCGGCTTCCAATGCAGGACCTTCCACCTCGGTATTTGCCATAGAGTCTGAGCCTAGAGCATTGTCTGCGCTGCCACCATCAGCCGTGCCTTTCTTTTTTGTCTTGCCCCCAGTATTGCTTTTAGGAGCCATAGATAGTGCCAATATTATGAGATGAGAGACCCTCTGCCTCACCTTAACTGTAACTCCGCTGCGGTGACCCCCTCCACCTCCTTGCACCAACCTGACGTGACTGATGGGTCTATCGGGTCTGACCGAGCTGCTGCCGCCGTTTCCGCTGTTTCTGCCGTTTCTGCCGTCTCTGCTCAGTTTTCCAAGTCTCGCCGGCTTTGATCGGCCCCGCCTCCGCCTCCGAGCTCCGCGAGCTCCGCAAGCCCTGCCGTGCGCCAGCCCACCTCCAAGCGAAGCCTCAGCCAGACGCCGCTGCAGACCCATGCGGAGCAACACGGCGTGGAGATCACCGACGAGCACCGTTGAGCCCGTCACGATCACGAAGGTAAACACCGGTGGACTTTTGCCGCTTTGCCGCCGCCGCTGAAATGCAGCTTTAGTTCCCTCGTCGCTTTGAAGGCACACCGGTATATTCACTGTCCTAATGCTCAAAAGATGATGGCATACAAAGGGCTTAGGTATCGAGGTTTGCTGTAATCACATCATCGCCGCACTATGCACTGTGTCTGGCGCTGCCGCGCAGCCGCTTGACACGGCCGCCATCTTCCGCCTCTAAGTGGACCGCAACAGCTTGGCTCCCTGCTTTGCTTTGGACTTGGCACTCGTAACTTTTGGACTGGAACTTGTGTGCACCCCGCCATTTTGGGACCGTCTCCTGTTGTCGCTCTTGTCCTTGGTCTGCCATTTTGCGGAACAGCAGGCATTCTACTGCCCTCCCTTGGTGCAGTGACTGCGATTCCCCCTCCGACCCCAGTTAATGGAACTCTGCTCTCATGGTTTTTGGGTCCTGACCTGGCTGCATCTTGCCATTTTGAGCTGCTTTTCATCGATGCCCACGACCCGGGTCCTCCTTCTTGTTGATTCTTGTGCTTTCCTTTGGTCCACTGGATTCCATCCTGCTGACCTTCAGTCATTTCTCTTTTGCTGGACTGCCTTATCTCTTTCTACCCCTCAGGGCCCTCTCTCCCCTCTCACCAATCTCAGCCTCTGACTCTTCTCCCCCACCTACCGCTCTCTAGCCCTTTTTCTTTTTTTCTTTTTATTTCTCTTTTCACTCTGTAAATATGTGATATATACTTGTCCAAGCCTAATCGCTGGTAAAATGTAATCCTTAGCAAATCTATTTGTATATAAATGTATATAGAGATAACTCTAACCAATAGTATATGTAGAAGACCTTTGTACTCACTCCCATTCCCATGTGATTCTTAGAGTTTATCCATTTGTATCTCTTCCTTGAGTGGCTTTACTACTTGTACATTTGTAATTTTTCTGTTTGTATCTCTTCCTTGCGTGACTTTACAACTTGTACAGTTGCAATTTTTTCTGTTTGTATCTTTTATGTAACTCATGTAATTTTAAGTCCTTATGTATCGCAACTGGTTCTTATGTGGAGTGGTGTGGCTCACTGGTTAGAGGTGGCAGACCCGTAAGCAGAGAACGGCCCGAGACCAGGGTTCAATTCCTGACGCGGCAGGGTCGTTGACCAGGGTCAAACGGACTCGATATTTCTCGCCTGGGTTGCCTACTCTAAACAGGGAACACACTCGGCAACTCTGGGCATTAAGCTTGCCTCATCTCTACAACGGCCCCCCACAGACGCCGGGGATGCCTGGTTTCACCTTGGAGATACCCAGAAAGGGACCATCTCACAGGGAAAACCAGGACGGGTTCCCCAGCGGTCTTCAGCGCTAGGATACTCCATGGAGTCGCAGTGCGCTTTACAAGTACACCCACATTTACATTTATGTAAAGCGCTCTGACACCTTCGGGTAATGAACGCGCTATATAACATCGCATTAAATAAAAATTAAAAATAAAAATAAAAGTTGGTAGCAACCACTCTGTCATTGATTGGTAAGGGGCAAATATGGTTTCCGTTGGGGTTTTCGAATAGTTTTTTAGAGCTGTTCTAGAGATGAAGAGAGGGTTAGGGGGCTCACTTGCTGGTTGGGGTTGTTGTGTGGAGTGCATACACAACCCTATTTCTTTGACATGCCATGTCTTTTATGCTATTGTCATATAGCTGTAGATAGTTAGTGGTATTGCTAACTAAGGGGGTGATTTTGATGGTGGGTGGATCATCACCGCCCGGCCGGTGGTGGCGATCTGCCCGCCATCACAACCTGATTTAACCCCCACCATATTATCATGGCATGGGGTATCAGGGCGGATACAAAGTCCGTCCGCTACTTTTCCGTCGGTCGGCCATCATTACGATTGCCGGCCAGGCGGAACTGGGCACTAATATGGTGGTGGTGCCTACCAGGCACCGCAATCCATATTAGGATGCGTGTATTCAAAGGCCTTTCCATGGAATGGATGGCGGGAATTTCTTTGGGGGCTCCACTTGAGGGGTACCTATGGTACTCTCCTACATTGCCATGCACAAGGTGGCAGGCACGCATGGCAAAGCACAACATGCCATTTTGGCATTGCGGCAGGTGCTGCTTACAACAGCACCCGCCACCATGTCAAGATTGCCGAATGCGAACGCCAGGGTGGCGGTCGCATCCTAATCAGTGGTGCAGGACTGCTGCACATCTGGCAGCCGGTCCCAGCACCGCTAGGGTGGCAGGTGGTTGAAAGTCCGTCTGCCATCCTAATGGGCCCCTAAGTCTTCTAACTTGGAATATCAGAGAGCTAAATAACCCTCGTAAAGTTCAGCCGGTCTATGCCTGTCTTATGCTGCATGATAATAACATAGCAATTCTGCAAGAGACACACCTCACCAAACCCATTAAAAAGGTCATATCAGCTAGATGGGTAGCACATTCTTATGCATCCTCTTATCTTCAAACCCCTGAGAAGTCGCTATCCTAATCAAATTATAAATTTTTAAAGAAATTAAATATTGTGTTTTAGTTCCGTAGCGGGTTGTGGGTTTATAGGGAGTAGGATGGAAAGTAATTTAATTAAAATTAATTAATTATTACTGTTAATTTATTAACATTTTTTCTTTAATAATTTATATTGCTAATTATGTAAATTAAAGTGTTATTAATTAGTTATTAATTTGGTTATTAATTATTAATAATTAATTGGTAAATATGATAATTGTGTCATTGTTTTTAGGAGCGTGTTGTGGGTTTATAGGGTAGTAGGGTGGAAAGTAATTTAATTAAAATGAATTAATTAATAATGTAACTTCATTAATATTTTTGTATTTAATAATGTATATTGTAAATTGTGTTAATTAATTTGTTATTAATTCGTGATTAATTGGTAATTCATTATTAAGAATTAATTTGTAAATATGCTAATTGTGTCATTTTTTAGGAGCAGGTTGTGGGTTTATAGGGGAGTAGGTTGGGAAGTAATTTAGGTATAATTAATTAATTAATAATTGTATTAATTAATATTTAGGTATTTTATGTTGTTAATTGTGTTAAATATTTTGCTATTTATTAGTTATTAATTGGATATTCATTATTAATAATCAATTGGTAAATATTTTAATTGTGTTGTTTTTTAAGTGCTGGTGTATTTTATTAATTAATATTTCCTGTTAATAGTGGTAAATAATGTATTTATTAAATATGAATTGGTTATTAATTATTAATAATTCATTAGTACATATGTACATTGTGTCAATTTTTTATGAGTGAGTTGTGTATTTAGAGGGGAGTAGTGTGGCAAGTAATTATAAATTAATATAATTTACATTTTTTCAGATAATGTGTATTTATTATTATTTTGCAGTCTTGATAAAATGAATTACTTTATTACTCATTGTTTTTAATTGTATTGTTTATTGTTATTAGTAAATGATTTAATTGTTAAGCAATTATGTTAATTGTGTCATGTTTTACAATAGTGGTGGTGTTATTTATAGGGGTATTTGGTGAGAGGTAAATTATTTTTTAAGTATTTGTTAATTAATTTTATTTTGCTGGAGTGGGAATAGTAAATTATTCCCCTCCACCATCCAACACTTTCCCTACTGTTGCACTCGCTGGAGTGGGAATAGTAATTTTATCTCCTCCGCTATCCAACACTTTCCCTACTGTTGCACTCCGTGGAGTATGAATAGTAAATTATCCCCCTTCACTATCCAACACTTTCCCTACTGTTGCACTTGCTGGAGTGGGAGTAGTAAATTATTTCCCTCCGCTATCCAACACTTTCCCTACTGTTGCACTCTTTGGAGTGGGATTAGTCATTTTATCACCTAAGCTTCCCTAGTGTTATAATTAATCTAGTGTTAAATAGTTTGTTTACAAATAAATATTAATTTTAGTATTTTAATTTATTATATATATAAATGTTATTTTTATATTTATATTACAGGTTTATGTATATTTATATATAAAATTCAAAAAAGAAGGAGAGAACTCTTGGTAGTTCTCCAGTTTAGGTCGAAAGCAGCTCCTGTTAGTGAGGTTCCGTGAGTTCTGAACCCGTTTTATAAATGTCATGGTTTCGTTACGAATTTGATAGTAGCGAACCGTAACTAGTGAGTGCGGCAAGTACGAGTGATTTTGTCATGTTTGACCGATGGAATCACTGTGTATTTAGGGATTTCGTTCCGAATCATGGGTTCCATTTTGTGTATGGCAGCCATTTTGTGGTTGCCCTCACATAGGCCGATGACTACAGCCGAACGAGTCTTTAGTACACGTACACTTTAGCTGACTTCTAGATGACCTGAGTGAACTGACCCCGTTGCCTGAAGCTGACCTTGCTAAGCCAGTTCTTTGCTCGGTAGATGATCGAGATTGAGGATCAAAGTGCAGGACATTGTTGAGTTTATTGCACACACTCACACCCCTTATCCTGCTTCTTATGTGTTTCTGTTCCTTCTTTTATGGTCTATTTATGATATGGGTTGTGGTCTTTTATTATGGGTTTGTCCGGCTTGTGCAAGAAGGAATGTTGGGCTTTCCCGTGTAATTAATGGTGGGCCGGACACTGAAAAGTGGGTTTGTCGTCATGCGATACCTTTTGCAATGTTACCTATGATTGGACAAATTGTAAATAGTGGGTGTTTGTCCAGAATGTGATTTTTGGCATAAAAGAGGATGACTTGCCTTACGAATTTGAGCAGTCTCCTACGAATCTACTTGCTTTGTACTTCGTGGACTTCTGTTTCAGTTTGCAGCCAATAAATTCGATCTTTGACGCCATCGAGAAGTATCCTGTGTCTCTGTATTCTAAGACAGGTGAACCCGAAGACTTTGGGCGTGCCCCTGGCGCCGCTGGGTTCTAAAACCCGGTTCTTCAGTTGGCGCCCAGCATGGGGCGACTTCAGCGGTACCGGTCCAAGCCTGAAGATCGTGAGGAGCTTCGTGAGAAAATTCTGGAAGAGGGCCCCCACTTCATCGGCCCCGGCATGTCGAACGTGGACTGAAGGTTTTTGCTGCGAGGCTTCCCGCTTTCCCACAGCTACGAAGGACTGCTGCCCTGACTGTCGCCCTGTCTTGGACCCTTTGTGATGATTTGTATGGCGAGACGATAGACCGGTCTTCTGGTGACGTGACTGATACCGTAGTAAAGTATAAGTGGGTCGCTCCCAGTCCTTTGTTTTGGGTTTCCCTTGTGTCTTTGATTTGGTTCTTGCAAGCACCAAAGCCAAAGCACCGAAGCCGAGGGACTCGTATATTTGCGAGACTATCGTTTTGAAGTTTGAAGCTAGATTAGTGAGCGAAGATGCCTGGTCTTAGCAAAATTAGGAATTTGTTTTGTTGTAGTTGTAACAGGGATTCCCGATTGGAGGACTCGTGTCAGATACCTCCGGTTGGAACTCCGACTTATGAGCTCTACTCTAAACATGGCGTGGGCCCCATTACGTTTAATGAAGTATGGGTCCGCTATACTAGGAAAGACGGTGTTTTAAAATGGCCACATCATGGTAGTTTCGAATCAGAGATTTTAGATAATTTGGAAGTTAAACTATTTAAGAAGAAAGCCCGGCCGGCGATGTTTGACTCTCTCCACCTTTGGCGTAAGGAAGCCAAACAGAGAGCAATTAAACAAGATAAAAGAGATAAGAGAGAAAAGGGTATATCAATAATGCAAGCTGCTTGGCAGTTTAAAGAAAATGAAGAAGATCAAGCGATTGAAGAGTTGCATAGGCAACATAAAATGGCTATCGATAAATGTTATCCAGCTTTGCCACCTCTTCTACAAGGTGCAACGAAGGACCCTGAAAAAGATCCTTTGATGTCACATTTGTTGAGATTACCACCTCCTTATGTGCAGAGTGCTACGGCACCTACGCAACCTTTAGCTGCGCAACCTCCAGTTGTTGTGCCTCCCGTTGTTGCTCAGCTGCCAGCTCCTCTTCAGCTGGTTCCTCCTCCTCTGGCGCAGCCTTCTCTAGGGTTCTACCTCAAACTCCTTTGTCTTCTTCTCCTGTACTTGCGACTTCTTCTGCTACTACTCCTACGTTTGTTTCATCTCAGAATACTTTGTCTCCTGTCCTTATGACAGCTTCTCCTTCTGTTCGACAAAGAATGACTGATACTGTTACTGGTCTTTTGTCTCCTTTCTTTGGGTCATTGAGTGTGACCCCTGTTTCTGCGCGTAAACAATTACGTAGCCAGCTTCCTAGTCCCGAAGAACGGGCAGTGTTAGATCTTTTGGCTCGTAGATGGGTTTCGAATGCTTTGAGATATAATCTAGAGTCGGTTATGGATGTCTTCCAGCAATGGGAAGCACCGAAGCAGAGGTACGTCTTCAATGTTATGTGTACTTTCCTCCATGAGGAATGGGAAGATGGTGAGTTGGGTCAGATCCCATTGGAGTTACTTGATGTACAGTCCGAGTTCGCGAAAGGGACAATAGTGGGTCCCGATGTTGAGAAAGCAGTTGCGACGTTACTTGCGTTTAGGAGCGAGTTTCCTTCTAAGTCGTTGTTTGAACCTTATTCTTCTGTCAGGAGAAAAGTGAAGCAGTGTCCAATGAGAGAAGTTCCTCCGGTATGGAAAGAGGAAGTTGTGGCTAATGCTAATCAGGGTATCTTGGCTGTACCAGCTCATTTTCAGCGTGTTTGGGTACATGTTCCGTGGAAGAGAGCTGAAGTTTTGGCTCTTAAGCAGACTCTACCTGATCCCCGTAAGAATCCTGCAGGGTATTATAAGCATCATGAATGTAGCTGATATAGATATGTGGTTGGGTAACGTAGTTCCTCAACCTTTGTGGGCGAAGATTCGTCATGAGAATCATGCAGTAGAGTTTGGTGATACATGGGCGAATATTGTTGCTGCAGATGGTCGTCAAGGTGGAGGAGCTAAACCTGAGCCTTTAATTGTGGAACTTCCTGGTAGGATTATTACTTTTATGAAGACTTTGATGCCTGCTATGCAAGTGAATTTGGATAAGTTAGCTGCATGCAAGCAGAAGAAAGATGAATGTGTGTCTGATTTCTTCACTAGGTTTGAAGAGACGTTTATCGATCACAGTGGTCAAGATATGAGCACGGAAGGTGGCCAAAGGTTGTTTGTGGACATGTTTGTTCATAATTTGCTTCCCGAGTTGTGTAATAAGTTGAAGGATTCTGAGAGTTCATGGGATGTTTATTCTTCCGCCCAGATATTGGCTCCTGCACAATATTACGAGAAAAGAGATAAAGATGAGAAAGAGAAAGCAGAGAGAAAGACTAAAGATTTAAAGACGAAGGTTCTTTTGCAACAGGTGTATCCGCCTCGCTATAATCAGCGTGAGTTTCAGCAACCTCAGCAGTTTCAGAGAGGATCGCAAAGGCCCGAGTCTTTTCAGCAGCGTGTTCCAGTAGGCCCTAATCAGTGTGCGTATTGTAAGGAAGAAGGCCACTTCAAGAATAGTTGTCCGGTTTTGTTACAGCGTGCGAATGGTGTGTCTGGCGTGAGAGGTCGAGGTGTTCAGCAAGCTCCTAGAGGTAGAGGACGTGGCGTGTTCCCCCAGAATGGACAATCCTTTCCTCCACAGAATTCTATGAATTGTTTTGATCAGCAGAATGTCGCGTCTGGTCAGTCGACTCAGTACTATGCTGATGATTACTATGTTGAGAGTGAGAATGCTGACGGTAATGATTGCTAGGACAGCCATAGACAAAGACAGGGAGTAGTGTCAGTTCCAGTAGATCAGAGTGGACCTTATGTTGAAGTGATTACATCAGGTGTGTCAGAGCCTTTTTTGTTGGATACTGGTGCAGCGAAGAGTTCTATCATGCACTCTAAACTACCTGGCGTACCTTTGTCTGGCTTGACGAATGTTTCGGTAGGTTTTTCTGGCGCCCCAGTTCGTAATCCGGTTTCTAGTCCTTTGTCTCTTTCTGTTGGACCTTGTGAATTGGAAGCACCCCTCATTCTAACGACAGGTTGTGGTGAGAATTTGTTGGGTTTGGATTTGTTGAAGAGATTGTATGCGACATTGCATTGTTCTCCTTCAGGAGTACAGCTTACATTGGGTAAGAGAGTGATCTCTCCGATGTATTTGTCTAAAGATCGGCTTCCATTGGAATTGCGTTCTCTCCCTGATATTCTTTGGGCTACAGGTCCTAACGGCGTGGGTCTTTTGGAGATTCCACCACACGTTGTGACGCTTAAAGCGAATGCTAGATTGCCACGTATTCCACAATATAGGATTTCTAGTGATGGTGAAAGAGCGCTTTTAGCGATCATCTATGATCTGATTGAGAAAGATGTGATTGAGGAAACGAGAGGTAATGTGTGTAACAGTCCTGTTTTGCCTATCCTGCAGCGTACTGATTCTTCTCAGCCGCCTGTGTAGAGGTTTGTGATCGACCTTCGAGAAGTGAATAAGATTGTTGTACCGCAGTTTCCTGTTGTTCCGGACATTACTGCTTTGTTGACTATGATCCCTGCTTCAGCTGCCTGGTTTTCGGTTATTGATCTGAAGAATGCTTTCTTCAGCATCCCGATTGCCGAGTAGAGTAGACATATTTTTGGCTTCTCTTTAGGAGGCCGAAGTTTCTGGTTTAAGCGCGCTCCTCAAGGTTATTGTGAAAGTCCATCCATCTATAGTCAGGCTTTGAAAACACAGCTTGATACGATTGTCTTGCCTGCTGGTGCTGCTCTTATTCAGTATGTGGACGATATGTTAGTTGCTGCTGATGATGAAGAGATTTGTAAAGAAGCTACTCTTTCTTTGTTGCAACATTTGTCTGATCTTCATCATAAAGTGTCACCTTCGAAGTTGCAGTATTGTCGACAAGAAGTGACCTACTTAGGTCATCTCTTATCGAAGGAGGGAAGAAGGTTGACCCCAGAACGAATTCAAGCAATTGCGAAAATGACTGTGCCAACCATACAGAGAGAAGTGCGTGTATTCTTGGGTATTACTTCGTACTGTAGACAATGGATTCCGAATTTTTGTTACTTGCGAAACCTCTGTTGGCACTTACTCTTAAAGATACTCCGAATCCTCTTCCTTGGTATGACGAATGTCAGAAAAGTTTTTCTGAATTACGTGATGCATTGTGTTCGGCTCCGGTGCTGGGTACTCCCGACTACAGTAAGCCTTTTACACTCTATGTTCACGAGAGAGAGGGTTGTGCATTGTCAGTTCTGACGCAACAATTTGGCGACAAGCAGCGTCCATGTGCGTATTTCTCGTCGACTTTGGATCCGGTAGCGAGAGCGTTGCCGAGTTCTTTGAGAGTTACAGCGGCAGCGGCTGTTTCTATCCGACAGTCTGCTGGTTTGGTGATGGATAATACGTTGATTGTGATGGTTCCACATGCAGTGGATACTTTATTAAATAGAACCAAGACACAGCACTTGACTAGTGCGTGATTGTCAGGTTACGAGTTGACGCTTTTGGCGAGTCATGTGCATGTAAAGCAATGCAACACGTTGAATCCAGCTACGTTGGTGCTGATTTCTGTAGAGACAGATGTTCAGGAACAGCATGATTGCTTTCTTAGGACAGAGGAAAATATGAAGGGTAGGATTGATCTGAAAGATACTCCTCTTGTGAATTCTGATGGTACCTTATGGGTAGATGGTTCATGCTTTAAGCTTCCGAATGGCGATACGACTGCAGCATATGCGGCTACGACTTTGCATACGATTGTTGAAGCTTCACGTATACGACAGAATTCAGCTCAAGCAGAAGCGTTGATTGCACTGATGAGAGCGTGTGTGTTGTCGAAAGGAAAGAGAGTGACTGCTTACACCGATAGTCAATATGCGTTTGGTGTTGCCCATAGTTTTGGGCGTTTGTGGAAGGAACCTGGATTCCTTACTTCTCATGGTACGAAGATTTAGCATGGACAGTTGGTGAATGAACTTCTTGAGTCACTTACGTTGCCGACGCAAGTTGTGATCGTGAAATGCAGTGCACATAAGAAGGTTACCGATGACGTTGGTCGTGGTAATGCGCTTGCAGATGAGGTAGCGAAAGAAGCGGCGAAAGATGTGACGAGTCGAATGTATGTTGCGGGTCCAGCGAGATGGGTTCCCGATAGAGGAATGTGTGAAGATACAATAGAGAGTGTGAAATCGATTCAGGCTGAAGCTACTGAGAAAGAGTTGAGTGTGTGGAGAGAGAGTACGGGAATGTTGGATTCGACTGGTTGTTGGGTTGAGTTGTCAGAACATCAGCGATGGTTGTTGCCTGATGCGTATGTGCTTGCAGTGGTTACGATGACACATGGAATGGCTCACATTAGTCCGAAAGGGATTTGTAAGTTGTTGGCTCAAGTTTGGGAGAATGCTGGAATTCCTAAGTGTGCGGAGAATCTGGTCAAGAATTGCATAGTTTGTCTGATGTATAATCCTGGCAAGGGAACTCCAACTCCAGCTGGTCACTTTGCGCCTCCGACGTATCCGTTCAAGGTGCTGCAATTGGATTTTATCCACATGGAGAGATGTAACAATTTAAAATACGTCCTTGTGGTTGTCTGTGCCTTTTCAAGATGGGTAGAGGCATACCCCCTAAAAGATAATACTGCCTTATCCACAGCAAAAGTCTTGCTCAAGGATTTTTTCCCTAGATTTGGTTTGCCAAGGATGGTGTGGAGTGATCATGGAAGTGAATTTGTGGGCTCGGTTATGAAGAGAGTGTGCGAGGGTTTGGGCATTAGGCAGAAATTCAATGCTACAAATCACCCCAAATCAGCTGGTTTAGTCGAATGCTATAATGGCACTCTGAAGCTGAAGTTATCCAGATTCAGGTGAGCTCTGGTCTCCAATGGCCCAATGCTCTGCCGTTGGCACTTTTGTCAACTAGAACTACAGTGCATTCCCGAGTAGGCCTTAGTCCGTATGAGATCGTATTTGGTCGCCCGGCGAATGTGTGGGAAGTGCCGAGGCCGACAAAGTTTAGCAAGATTGAATATCCTGTGTTGATTGATTACTTGTATGACCTGACGGCAAAATTGCGTGTCTTACATCAACAGGTTCATGATAACCTTCCACAAGCATCTGAAGATCCAGACCACGCTATCAAACCTGGACATTTGGTTCCAGTTTGTAATTTTCAACGGACCAAAAACGATCAGCCCCTTGGACAGGACCGCACCAGGTGCTCCTGTAGTGTAGTTCCTATTTTCCCTATAGGCCCTGCGCATTGGAATAACATAAACAGCAGTGTAGACGTAGGAGTGGGGACTTCTAGGTCTCTACTGACTATGTTAGACTTAATTGGGTTTGTACCAGCTAGCTCAGAGGCCACTGGAAACTTTCTTGACTGAATAGGAGGTGATCAGCTTCCCTGGCTCAGACAAGAAGGGATTCAGTTTTCCAACAACCGCATTAACATGACAACTTTGCTCCTCAGAATAAGAGTCAATCTCTAGAGTCGTGTGAAACAATAGACAGCTATTTCACTCAGTCAGTTGTGCAGAATTACTTTCACCAGTATGCGGAGAATAGAGAGACGGGCGTTTTCAATAAAAGATATTATTTATTCAGCAGTCTTCCTTCTTATGCAAGAGAAATGAATTGCCACAATTGCAAGACTTGTTATTATAAAAAGTGCGTACAGTAAAACGAGTATTGCGAAATAATACTGTAGAAGCATTGATATGGTTTCTTAGCCATAAGATGGTTAAAATGAATAAAATATATACATTCATATATACATTTGACTAACGTCCTCAACTGGTGCTTCTAACTACGCCCGCCTACCCCAGTGTACCTGACCAAAGCCTAATACGTGGGAGGGAGTAAGTAAGTAGCAGTTTAAGTTAAGTTGGTTTTGCCAAGGGTTTGCTTCAAGAATTCTCTCTAAGGGTTTAGTCAGCACCGTACCTCTGGAATAGGATGTAGGAGGTCTGGTTTCTCCTCTCAGGACTCGATATCCCAGTCACCCGCAAGGGTAGGCTGGAAACGCCGGAGTTGGATTTTCTCAGCAGGAGAAAAGACAGCGTCTTTCTCAGCGCGTCAAGGAGGAGGAGGGGCAGCGTCCGTGGGCTTCTCTCATCTGCTGGGCTCTGCAAGGGACAGCTGTTCTGCTCCAGTATTCACCACCACCGTGTTTGCTTAAGGCAACGTCGGTATTATTTATACCTGAAAGGTGCCGAGTTTGACGTAAGTTTTTGGACATAAGACGTCAATAAAGATGTCACTAAGAACTGGTCGTTCTTACAGTGCTCGTTAGAGTTCTATTACTAATCAAAACAAAGCCTGCGGGGCTTTCCCAGGTTGCTGGGGGGTTTAAGCTGTCGGAAGAACTCGGTGTGTTATCTAGGAATCTAAGGAAGTGGCTTCTGCTGTGTCATGTACTGTAATGAGCTGCAGAGACGAGTTACTGAAATATGGCTCTGATCATTTATGCCATTATAGGGATATCTATTGATTATAGTCGTATAGGGCCATGTGGTCATGATATTGATCGGGGTCCTAGATAGACCACAACAACCACTCCACGGATTTATGTCCATCAAATTACTAAAAACTAAAGCAATAAGATGCGCGTGTATTACTACCCACCGCAAAATACAGTTTGTATTTGAAATGGTGTATATGAAATACATGAGAATATAGGTACTGTATGTTTTCAAGCATTGTAATCATTCAAAAATGATTGCATATGTAATCAGTTTGAACGATTTTGCGAAAAATTACACATGAAATGTCTCTTAATACAGAAAAGAAGGGCGAGACTATTCCATCACATATAAATATAATTGCTGTAAAATGTGCTAGAGGCCGTGGTAATATATTGTCTCTAGATTTACTAAAAATAGAAGCTCTGTTCTTTATGAATAGTTCTACTTTAAGCAAAGTACGTGTGCCAGGAAAAAAAGGTAAATATTTTGAAAATTTGTCTGATTCAAAAAAAAAATTCTCATGGGGAGGGGAAAAATGGAGTTCCAACCGCTTTTCAGTAGTTTTTGTTGATCAAAACTGAAGGCCGAATTCAGAGTTCATGGGAACGCTGTGAGCCGAATTCTTTTCCAAAAGTTATTGTTTTTGTTCAGGGGAGAACATCATATCAGACAGGTTTGCAAAGAATAGGTCTACATATTCAGGTGACAGTTCGACCAAGTTCGATAGTGCAGTAACCTGGTAGTTGTGAGAATGAGTGCTATCATCGATGTCTGGATCAGCAATGCTCACAGAAGGTCGTACCTGGGTGATGCTGCTTTCATTTCTGGCTTCACTGTCGCCACCTAGTCGTAGCGCAGGAGTCTCAACGAATGCCGTCATCAGGATTGGTAGCCGCTGGGGACAACTTGATGCGTGAGCCGTTACAGGACTTAGCAAAGTATTGATATCCATTGGTACTGCTGATGGTAGTGCAAGACAGGTGTCTAACACGCATTCTTCTCCACATAGCACACATGGAAGCACAGGTAAGATGCAGGTCTGCCATATAGGTCTGAATGAAAGAAACCAGGTCATGTTCAGGTCTCTCAGCCGGGCCAATCCAAGGACCTTAGTTATGCAGTCCGGTAGCGCATTGCTAGGATCGTTTCTTCCATCCTTGCCGGAGTCATGTCTGTGTTTTGGCTTGCCATATCGGAGCAGAAGGGTCAAAAATAAAATGCCTGCTACGAGTCCCAAAAGTAGTGGTAGGCCGCCAAAGACTGAATGGACAAAATTGGGAATAATGCCCAGAATTGCTTTGAATGGTGTTAGCAGTCCCGAAAAAATCTTCTTAAATACATTCGAGATACCTACGGCATCCAACATATTTAGGATTTGGCTGAGCATTTCTGTGAAATGCACGGGGCAATTTGTTGATAAAAGTTCATGTATCTCTGATGTTGTCCTTGCAACTTGGAGATCATACGTCTCTTTCGATGACGTGATGGGCACTGTTGTCTGCAAAAGCACAGACTTCATTCTGCTTAAAGTATCAATTCGTATAGAAGAGATTTTCAAAGGAGGCCAAATCGGAGTCTCGTAGTCTCCAGGGCCGTTTGGAAACAATGCTTGTATACAGCAAGTGACCATGGAAGTCACGCTTACGAGATATGCTTTCCCTGGCACCAAGCCACAACAGCTGTGATCCGTTATTAGAATGTAACTCCCGTTAGAAAGTTGCTTAAAGAAAAGCTCTATCTGTGTTGCAGGTGTGACGTGCTGGTGGCATGAAAGGTTGTTTGAAGTCCCTTCACAGGCCCCATGTAAATTAATACCCTGGCATAAAAGTATACCGCTTAGTGAATGTTTGCAATTTTCACCACTAAGAAATACATTTTTGTTGTTGTCACTGTAGCATGTGTGTGTATATGGTAATTTCCATGATGACTTAATGTACCCTTTACCCAACCTTTCATACTGGCCTGCCGGTATATACTCAAGGCAATTTTTTAAATGGAAAGTTGTTATCGGAATTGTGATAATCCTGTGTATTATCCATTCAATGATAGGTCTTTCTGACATTGTCAATGGTAATCTCTCAAGACTTGTCATTATAAAAAGTGCGTACAGTAAAACGAGTATTGCGAAATAATACTGTAGAAGCATTGATATGGTTTCTTAGCCATAAGATGGTTAAAATGAATAAAATATATGCATTCATATATACATTTGACTAACATCCTCAACTGGTGCTTCTAACTACGCCTACCCCGTGTACCTGACCTAAGCCTAATACGTGGGAGGGAGTAAGTAAGTAGCAGTTTAAGTTAAGTTGGTTTTGCCAAGGGTTTGCTTCAAGAATTCTCTCTAAGGGTTTAGTCAGCACCGTACCATTGGAATAGGATGTAGAGGTCTGGTTTCTCCTCTCAGGACTCGATATGCCAGTCACCCGCAAGGGTAGGCTGGAAACGCCGGAGCTGGATTTTCTCGGCAGGAGAAAAGACAGCGTCTTTCTCAGCGCGTCAAGGAGGAGGAGGGGCAGCATCCGTGGGCTTCTCTCATCTGCTGGGCTCTGCAAGGGAAAGCTGTTCTGCTCCAGTATTCACCACCACCGTGTTTGCTTAAGGCAATGTCGGTATTATTTATACCTGAAAGGTGCCGAGTTTGACGTAAGTTTTTGGACATAAGACGTCAATAAAGATGTCACTAAGAACTGGTAGTTCTTACAGTGCTCGTTAGAGTTCTATTACTAATCAAAACAAAGCCTGCGGGGCTTTCCCAGGTTGCTGGGGTGTTTGAGCTGTCGAAAGAAATCGGTGTGTTATCTAGGAATCTAAGGAAGTGGCTTCTGCTGTGTTATGTACTGTAATGAGCTGCAGAGACGAGTTACTGAAATATGGCTCTGATCGTTTATGCCATTATAGGGATATCTATTGATTATAGCCGTATAGGGCCATGTGGTCATGATATTGATCGGGGTCCTAGATAGAACACAACACCCACTCCACGGATTTATGTCCATCAAATTACTAAAAACTAAAGCAATAAGATGCACGTGTATTCCTACCCACCCCAAAATACATTTTGTATTTGAAATGGTGCATATGAAATACATGAGAATATAGGTACTGTATATTTTCAAGCATAGTAATCATTCAAAAATTATTGCATATGTAATCAGTTTGAACGATTTTGCGAAAAATTACACATGAAATGTCTCTTAATACAGAAAAGAAGGGCGAGACTATTCCATCACATATAAATATAATTGCAGTAAAATATGCTAGAGGCCGTAGTAATATATTGTCTCTAGATTTACTAAAAATAGAAGCTCTGTTCTTTATGAATAGTTCTACTTTAAGCAAAGTACGTGTGCCAGGAAAAAAAGGTAAATATTTTGAAAAATTGTCTGATTAAAAAAAAAATTTCTCATGGGGAGCGGAAAAATGGAGTTCCAAACGCTTTTCAGTAATTTTTGTTGATCAAAACTGAAGGCCAAATTCAGAGTTCATGGGAACGCTGTGAGCCGGATTCTTTTTCAAAAGTTATTGTTTTTGTTCAGGGGAGAACATCATATCAGACAGGTTTGCAAAGAATAGGTCTACATATTCAGGTGCTAGTTCGACCAAGTTCGATAGTGCAGTAACCTGGTAGTTGTGAGAATGATTGCTATCATCGATGTCTGGATCAGCAATGCTCACAGAAGGTCGTACCTGGGTGATGCTGCTTTCATTTCTGGCTTCACTGTCGCCACCTAGTCGTAGCGCAGGAGACTCAACGAATGCCGTCATCAGGATTGGTAGCCGCTGGGGACAACTTGATGCGTGAGCCGTTACAGGACTTAGCAAAGTATCGATATCCATTGGTACTGCTGATGGTAGTGCAAGACAGGTGTCTAACACGCAT
The DNA here is from genome assembly GCF_964263255.1 of Lissotriton vulgaris. Taxonomy (NCBI): domain Eukaryota; kingdom Metazoa; phylum Chordata; class Amphibia; order Caudata; family Salamandridae; genus Lissotriton; species Lissotriton vulgaris. The sequence goes on from NC_141689.1 coordinate 977,881,798, forward strand.
TCTTCTCCGCATAGCATACATCGAATATATAGGTCTGAATGAAAGAAACCAGGTCATGTTCAGATCTCTCAGCCGGGCCAATCCAAGGACCTTAGTTATGCGGTCCCGGTAGCGCATTGCTAGGATCGTTTCTTCCATCCTTGCCGGAGTCATGTCTGTGTTTTGGCTTGCCATATCGGAGCAGAAGGGTCAAAAATAAAATGTCTGCTACGAGTCCCAAAAGTAGTGGTAGGCCGCCAAAGACTGAATGGACAAAATTGGGAATAATGCCCAGAATTGCTTTGAATGGTGTTAGCAGTCCCGAAAAAATCGTCTTAAATACATTCGAGATACCTACGGCATCCGACATATTTAGGATTTGGCTGAGCATTTCTGTGAAATGCACGGGGCAATTTGTTGATAAAAGTTCATGTATCTCTGATGTTGTCCTTGCAACTTGGAGATCATACGTCTCTTTCGATGACGTGATGGGCACTGTTGTCTGCAAAAGCACAGACTTCATTCTGCTTAAAGTATCAATTCGTATAGAAGAGATTTTCAAAGGAGGCCAAATCGGAGTCTCATAGTCTCCAGGGCCGTTTGGAAACAATGTTTGCATACAGCAAGTGACCATGGAAGTCACGCTTACGAGATATGCTTTCCCTGGCATCAAGCCACAACAGCTGTGATCCGTTATTAGAATGTAACTCCCGTTAGAAAGTTGCTTAAAGAAAGGCTCTATCTGTGCTGCAGGTGTGACGTGTTGGTGGCATGAAACGTTGTTTGAAGTCCCTTCACAGGCCCATGTAAATTAATACCCTGGCATAAAAGTATACCGCTTAGTGAATGTTTGCAATTTTCACCACTAAGAAATACATTTTTGTTGTTGTCACTGTAGCATGTGTGTGTATATGGTAATTTCCATGATGACTCAATGTACCCTTTACCCAACCTTTCATACTGGCCTGACGGTATATACTCAAGGCATTTTTTAAAAATGGAAAGATGTTATCGGAATTGTGATAATCCCGTGTATTATCCATTCAATGACAGGTCTTTCTGACATTGTCAATGGTAATCTCTCAAGTTTTTCGATGCTCAGGATTGTATAGTCTGCTCCTTTCTGTGCCAAACTGATTTGTTTATCAGTAAGGTTAAAGATGGAAAACAATGGCATTGTGTTGATTACGGGCACATAGCCCAAAAGCAGATTTTGCAACGTCCAGCCTAGCTGTACAATAGAACGTAATTGGGACTGGCCATGTTGTAGCATTAGCAAGTCTTTATCTATTATATCGATGGCAGATGATACAATACTGTCCAGTGAATATATTCTGGAGGACAGAGTCATTAACCCATTGCCCACAACAGAAAGTGATTTTTCCAAATTAATACGATCAATTTCTCGTATCTTTTCCGCTGTTTCAATTTGCATTACTTTCCATGCCTCATTGTATGCCGCATATACACTTACCGCTATGAAACGTTTTTGACGCTGTTTGCGTGGTCCCATAATGAAATCACGCAAGTCAGCACCATCTTTAAGTAAAGATAAGTGTTGCTTAATTTCTGCCAGTGTGGATGTTTCTAGCCATTCGAGGCAGAGTTTCCCTACACTGTATGTTGTTACTATCCCTGGATGTTGTCTCGGGGAGTATCTAGGGTCTGGTCATTTTTAACCCCTGTGTTTTGTTCAGGAATCTATCTTGACAGTTATTAGTGTCTGTTGGCCAGATTAACCATTTTTTCCAATCAGGATGTGTTCTGTTTTGATGTAAAATTTGGGATACGTCTATTTCAATATCTGTGGTAGTATTCTCAGGTATTGGCTTTGGAATAGACGGTTTGTTTAGGTCCTTAATCTTAGCTAGGCCAAGACAGGTTGTTTGGTGAATTGTGTGATTTTTAGAACATTATTTGTTCTGGGATCATGCAGGCTCGAAATAGTGCTTCTAGGCCTTGTACCTGCCAATCTTTTGTACCCCAGATTATTTTTGTTTCAATTTTATTTTTCCAGAAATCAAAACCAAATGTAATCATTTTTTCATAAAATGCTTCTGAATATATCAATTTAGTATTTGTCAGCATAATTTTTGTCCCTGTCTTATCCAACAGTTTATAATAAAATGTTTCAGCATTACTTGTATTAAACCCTGAGAAGTATTGGAATTTCTCATAAAACGTTTTTGAACTGCTTTTGGGCGGTGTTGCACATTGTTCCCATTGGTTATATTTAAAAACATTTCTAGGTTGAGCAGATTTATGTAAAAAGTGGTCTGCGTAATGTGAAAAACAGTACATCTGTTAATAATTAGATGAACCTTGTAAGTAATCATGTTCTGTAAATTTTGCTGACAACACTAAATCAGACATCATATTATTTATACTTTCAAAATCCCAATCATCAGAGAATGTACTTGGTTTTACAAAGTCACTTAATGAAACCTTGAAATGGTGAGGATATTTCAAGATCTCGACCGGGCCATATATTTCATAGTCAGTCTTGTCCCAAACTACCCCGCCGGGTATTGGAATGGCTGTGACATTCACTGATGATAGTTCTCGTTTCTCGATGTGAGATGACTTGTGTGGTTTTAGAACTAAGTTGATGTTCTGACTTGCTGTTTCCATTGAACTGTATTTTCCCTCAATTAATTTTCCTAAACAAAGTATCATGATGAGCCAAAGTAGCAGGAAAAATACACCTAGCCCAAACCAGAACTCTAACCATGGAGAAATAAGATAAGTTTCCTTGAGTTGATGAAAGAGTTCTGTTTCTTTAGAAGTCTTTATTTCTGGCGTTACTTCAGGGTCGCTTTGATCTTCTGAAAAGTTATCAAAATTGATGAAGTAGCCAGAGGCAGTTCTGTCGATTGTAGGAATAACATTTCCTATTTGATTTTCATTAGCACATTCTGATGCCACATCATTGTAGACAGGTGTTTCTCGATGAACTGATTCAATTTGAGTTCCAAGGGGCATGAGTTCCATGGCTTTGTTGTATAGTCCTTTGTGCACTGCAGGATTATCAAATGTGATTAGTCTTTCAGTTTGAACCTCTTGGATTGTTGCAAATTTGAGTATTCTGTTACTTTTTGGGAGTCCACTGGGCCTGCTATTTATTATAGGCCACATGATTGCGGTTTTACCAGGTCGATTGATACAACCCGGTTCTCCTTTTTACCAGCATGGGGTGGTAGTACTACTGATCTTGTTCCGTTGATACTTAAGACAGGTGCTGCTTTTCTGTAAGAAGGCCCAAATTCCTTCTTCACCGCTATTTTTTCTCTGACCAGATCCCCAATCTTTGGAATCCAGACAGGTCTTGCTGGGACAGGTGGTGTGTCTTCAGTGGTAGATGGCTGTTGCTTTAGCTTTATGTTGCTTAAGGATTTTCTTGTTTCATTTAACTCCTGTAAAACAGCCAAACGATCTTTGATGTCAAAGTCTTTATTTTCATCTTTTACCACTGAAACCTAACTATCAAGTTCCTGAACATACATTCTAGTTCCGAACAATAGTTAGTACGGGCTGAAACCTTTTAGAGAATTTCTTGGCAAATTATTAAGACTACGTTGGACACTTGGGGGCTGATTCCGATCCTGGAAAAATGCTGTACAAACTGTGGTATGGAGCGTTTCCTCCATACAACTCGCACTTGTAAGGAGGCCCCTACAACCTAGGAAGTACGATCCGTACAAATAGACGCACTCCATACAAATTGTAAAAAAGATCATGCAACTCGTATATACAAGCGATTCCGATTCGGATTGCTCTGTACGCGACGTTCCCATGTATTCCCGGCAGCAGTTTACAACCCGGCAAGTACGATTCGTACAAACGGCATGCGGTTCGGCTCTTTTTTTACAAGAGCCAAAAAGTGCGGGAAAAGCCTTGTACGCCCCTAAAACAGTACGAGACAGACCCCCCCATGTACGCGTCGGACACCCCATGAATACAGGGGTACGGTGCATATGCACAGTGCGTACGGATGACACGGAAAGTGGGGTACGGTGCGTACATACGCGATGAAGGGGTACTGGTCGTGTATGCACCGTGCAAGCACCGTACCCGAAAATCACCTGTGTACGAACCGCACCCCAAAATCGCGTATGTACGCACCGTACCCCAAAATCACCTGTGTACGAACCGTACCCCAAAATCGGGTATGTACGCACCGTACCCCAAAATCGCCCGTGTACGCACCGTACCCCAAAATCGCGTATGTACGGTGTGTAAATGCGCAATGTTGGGGTACAGTGCGTACACAGGCGATTTTGGGGTACAGTGTGTACATATGCGACTTTGGTGTACGCACCATACACATGCCTCGCATGTGGAGGGACCCCTGTACGCCTCATACCTCTATACGACCCGTACCCCGGTATGAGTCGTACCCCCAGAACGAGTCATACCAGGGTATGAGGCATATAGGGGTTCGCTTCGTTGCCCGGTACGAGTCATTCCCCGTATATAGGCCATTTTCCATAAAATCGTATGCTGACAAACTGGTACGAATCGTACTTGACGGGTTGGACAGCCTTTTTACAAGTTGTATGGTCTTTTTTACAAGTCCGTGTTGTACAGCTTTTCCCGATCCGATTTGTAAGGATTGGGCCGATCTGTATGTATTTTTCCCATACGAATCGTACTACACGGTTTGGAAGGGACTTGTACAATTTGTATGGAAAAAAACTACAAATCCTATTTGTATGGAAAATAAAATCCAGGATCGGAATCAGGCCCCTAGTTAAATGTTTAACCCACCCATCACCCGAACCTAATACCTTCGCTGTTATAGATTGCTTTATGTCTCGGTTTTTTCTTTCCACTACACTGTTTCCCTCAGGGTGAAATGGACAAGAGAATCGCAACCCAATGCCCATGCTGGTCATGGCCTCCTTATAAGCTCGAGAGCTAAAAGCAGGACCCTGGTCAGAATGAAGCATGGCAATTGCGTATGTGCCGATAAAGACTCGCAGATCTTTTATAACAGTTTTGGCGTCAGCCGAGCGCTGAGGCCACATTTTTAATTGTGAGTTTTAGTCTTAAACAATTAATAGGACGCTGGATTGCATGTGTAGATAGCTCTATGACACACTCATACAAGGCCATGACATTACTCCGCTTGACTCATTGCTGCGATCTCTGTCGCAGTCCGGGCAGTTCTTTACATATTTATAGTGGTGCAGGCTCATCCCCGGCCACCAGTATACTGCTTGTAATTCAGTCAGAGATTCCTTCATCTGTTTGTGCCTTGGACCTTCACCCATGTGTGCGTCTGCTATTAATAACTTTCTCCGGTTCATGTTTGGAATTAACCTATCCCCCACTCCAGGGATTCAAGCAAAAGGAACGGAGTTTGCATCAATTACCTAGCATAATTGAGTGGATAGTTCACGGGTAGTGCTGCACAGTCGCCTTTTAAGGACGTTTTTACTGCCAGCATGGTTTCCCCGTCTATGTATTTTTCTGAACGCTTTTTTGTGGCTACGGAAGCTGGTTTAGTTGCTTCCGCTGTGGCTGTATTAGCCAACGAATTCCCTGCAACGTGAACGCCATCACGTCGATGACTCAGAGTGTGTATCAGGTGAGTCTTTTGTAGTTCTTTCTGTAAAAGAACTACTTGTTTCCAAAGCATCTTATGCTTGATTGTGGCACCTGTGTCATCTTTGTAATCATATTGAATCCAGTTCTGCAAATCATTATTGTAGGAGTTGACGCAAAAATGCGAATCACACACGATTAGTGTCGGGAATTCACGTTCGGCATTTTCAAGCGCCATCTTTAAAGATCTGATTTCAGCTCGCTGAGCCGAACATTTTCTCAGTGATTCAGTTTTTTTAATTTTCGGTCTGAATTTACCGCAGAGCCAGCGACCTTTAACAATTGCGCAGGCTGCATCGTATGATTTATTTTCTACATCGTAATGTTGTACAAATCTGTCTGTATAGATTATACAGGAGTACTGTTCTAGAGGGAGAATTTCGATTGGCAGAGGATATTCTTTTTCATAATTTAAATCATTTCGTTTTTTCATGTGTGGGGCGAAATAGTATTTCACGACTTCTGCAGCAAGAGAATTTTCCCACTGTATCCATTTCGGATCCAGTGATACTGTAGGCAGGTTTACTGGGCTAAATAGTGCCTCGAAGGCGGATTCCGCTGTGAGAACCGTGATCCTTTTACCTTGTGCTAATTCTCTTTCTTTCGCTATAGCAGTTTGCACTGCCTTCACAGTATTTTCTGTGAGACTGAATGTTTTTTCTGCTTGTGTGTACAAATGAGATTTGTAAGCTATTGGTACCGTTTCTCCCTCATTAGAGGTCAGGTACGTGAATCCGCATCTTCCTGGGATGACTCGGATTACAAGGTTGCGTGTGTTGTCACGTGTTTCTAATTTAGTTTTTGCTAACATGTCTGTTTGCAGTGATCTCAAAATTGCTGTGTGTTTTTGAGTCCAATTAATTGGTTTAAAATCAGGTTTAATTAATTCGTAGAGAGGTTTAATCCTCTCTGCATAGTTTAATATGTAAGTTCTTCCGAAATTCAGGAAGCCTAGAATCGATTATAAGTTCTTCAGCGTTTTTTGTGCTTAGAGTACAGCGCACTTCTCTAAGAAGTTGTCCGCCAGGCTTTTTCCTTCACTTGACAATTCGTATCCTAAAAATAGTACTGTTAGATGGGCAATTCGAGACTTTTTAAAGTTGAATTTGTAACCCTCTGCTGCGAACCCAAGTATTATGGTGTTCACCCTTTTCAAGTGAGTCTCCAAGTCGTCGTCTGTGAGATAGATGTCATCGACATAAGATAATGCCTCATCATCATATATTTGTAGTAACTCTGTTACTCTGGCTGAAAATAATCCTGGGCTATTCTTGAATCCCTGTGGGAGCCTACAGAAATTTTTCTGTGACCCCATTATTGAAAAAGCGGTCAAGTACCTGCTTTCTGGTGCAATATTTTGACAAAAGAACCCATTAGATATGTCTAATGTTGTTTTGTATTTTTTCCTAATTATGTTATTCATCAGTGCCGCACTGTGCGAGTTCTGTACCGCAAAGGTTTTGCAACACGAGTTAAGGTGTCTGTAATCCAGGACTAGACGATATGAATCGTCTGGTTTGGAGACAGGAAACAAAGGATTGTTCATTTGAGAGGTGCATGTTTCAATCACCCCCTGGTATTCAAGTTGATCTAACATCTCCCTGACCTGTTTTTTAGCTTCTTGCTTAATTGGATACTGCCTCTGTGCAGTAGGTTGACTTTTTAACTGGATTTTGTGAGTAGGAGAGTCCTCATCCCATCCTACATGATTTTTATATAATGCTGGTGCCTGGGCTACTGCCCATTTCCTTGCATATACATATTTAGTGTGAATTGGAATGTGATTCGAGAAGGCAGGCATAATCATTTCTTCGCCATGAGGGCACTCCCTGACAAACTCCGGGGGCCCATCTTTTTCAGCTAACAGGATGTCATAGGCTTTTGAGAGGTTATCCCAAAATAGACCCCTTATTTTTCTAGTCTTATCTCCCTCTATAGGCAGTGTAATTTCGTATATCTTATGAGGTTCGCTAACTCTGGTGTCTGCAGTTTCTACTGGAATGTATTCATTCGTGTCCACTGTCTCCAGATGACTCATCAGGATCTTGCGAGCTATGCTGATTTCTGCTGCACAGTCTAGCATTGTCTGTGCCCACTCTCCATTTTTCAGCTGTGTCCTCAGTATTCTCGGCATGTTCGATTACTCTAATACTGGCTACCTTCTTTCTTGGAAATTGTAACTTTTTACTTTGAGCAGGTTCCTTGTCTTTTGACTTGGTGTGCTCTCCTTTGTCTGACCGTCCTCTTCTTTCCGATTTCTGCGAAAAAGATCGAGAGGGACGTGTATCAATACTTTGATATCTATCAGGTTTTTTCAAGTTATCCCTATTTCTAAGGTTGTATCTTTTTTCAGAGGGCTCCCTCTGGGTAGCCTGGTGTTCTCGAGTCGGAGTTCTTTCCCTCCGCCGAGGAGACCTTCTTCTGGATTGGAAAACTTTTTCTTTGGGAGTAGACTGTTTATTTCCATCCCAGCTCTTTTTAGGAGTGTTTTGATTATTTTTAATAAATAATTTTTCAGGATTTTCGAGTAGTTGGGGTTTTACTGGTTTCCCACCTAAACTATCTCTTCCTAGTTCCTCATAACATTTTTCTATGATTCTGGCGAGCTCAATTGGTTGATCTGTTATAGCTGTTTCTTTCATTTTCTGGCGGATCGCCACAGATGCTGCTTCTCCGTTTATGTTGGCTAGTAATATAGCCGAGACCTGCTTGAAGTCTTTCAGTAATTTCATACAAAGAGTTAAAGCAGGTTCTGGACCGTATTTATTCTGAATTTGTTTTAGCACATCTGGTATTACCGCCATGGACGGAACACCATGTGTTTTTGTGTAAATGGAAGCAAAGACTGTACCCCAAGTGTCACAGTCCTCTACGTGTGGTGCGACTCCCATTGGAAGGCAGATAGTCAGAATCCTGTGTTTCTCAATAGGGGTGGTATTTGGGAATACCGCCTCTATTTGAGTAATTTTCTGTGCTAACCAGAAAGGAATTTGTTCCTGTTTTATGGGTGTTTTACCAAGACATGATTGTATGTTTTGTGGTGTAATTTTATTTGTGTTCCCCTGATGAGGGGTCAGCTGTGGAACATTAACAGCTGTTTGGACTGTTGCAGTCCGCATTACATATTGGACTAACTGTCTATGTATTTTAATCAGTAATTTTAGCTGTGCTAAAAGTTCTTCTTTTGACATTTTTTCAACGTCTGGATGTGGTGTGTAGCTGGCTAGAACCGGCCACGTTGCTCCTGGTCTACCTAGTGGACCGAGCCTGGTAATGTGATCATTGTGTTTTAGGGCGCCTTTAAACCAGAGCAGGTGCTCTTGGTATTTTAATGGGATTTCAATCTCCTTGAAAGGAGCGTATTCATCCGGTGGATCCTCTATTTTGTAATAGTGGAATTTGTGTGTTGTAGCGTTTGCCGCTGAAAAGTTTATCCATGAATAAAATACCTCTGTCTGCCGATATTCGTGTGCCTCTATTACGAAAATGACAGTACCACCTCGTGAGGTCATTCCGTTTTCTATAAGTTTTAACGTTATAGATTTTCTTAAGTTTGCCGGGATGATAATTGCACCCGGTTCATTAATTCCTGTAACATCGGCGTCCCGTTGATTCGCATCTACTGCGGCTTCAGCGGTCCCGTTGTTTTCTACTGATATTGTATAAATGAAAGTTTTGCAGAGCAGGTCTCCAAGGAGACAAAGATTAGGTGCACAATATTTTGGAACACTGTATCCTTCAACGTTGAATAAACCAGAAACTCTACATAGGAATCTCTTCCTACTAAGTTCAGGCGGATTTTAACCTTTCACCCACTCCAGACGTCTATTGGAGTATTTACGGGAGAAAGGGTCTGTGTGAAAAAGCACGACTGAGTTACTCTAACGTCTTGCGTTAGTTTTATCGCCGAACCAAACGTTGGGCGCCATGTAGTGTAGTTCCTATTTTCCCTATAGGCCCTGCGCATTGGAATAACATAAACAGCAGTGTAGTCGTAGGATTGCGGGCTTCTAGGTCTCTACTGACTATGTTAGACTTAATTGGGTTTGTACCAGCTAGCTCAGAGGTCACTGGAAACTTTCTTGACTGAATAGGAAGTGATCAGCTTCCCTGGCTCAGACAAGAACGGATTCAGTTTTCCAACAACCGCATTAACATGACAACTTTGCTCCTCAGAATAAGAGTCAATCTCTAGAGTCGTGTGAAACAATAGACAGCTATTTCACTCAGTCAGTTGCGCAGAATTACTTTCACCAGTATGCAGAGAATAGAGAGACGGCCGTTTCCAATAAAAAATATTATTTATTGAGCAGTCTTCCTTCTCATGCAAGAGAAATGAATTGCCACAATTGCAAGACTTGTTATTATAAAAAGTTCGTACAGTAAAACGAGTATTGCGAAATAATACTGTAAAAGCATTGATATGGTTTCTTAGCCATAAGATGGTTAAATTGAATAAAATATATACATTCATATATACATTTGACTAACGTCCTCAACTGGTGCTTCTAACTATGCCTACCCCAGTCTACCTGACCTAAGCCTAATACGTGGGAGGGAGTAAGTAAGTAGCAGTTTAAGTTAAGTTGGTTTTGCCAAGGGTTTGCTTCAAGAATTCTCTCTAAGGGTTTAGTCAGCACCGTACCTCTGGAATAGGATGTAGGAGGTCTGGTTTCTCCTCTCAGGACTCGATATCCCAGTCACCCGCAAGGGTAGGCTGGAAACGCCGGAGCTGGATTTTCTCGGCAGGAGAAAAGACAGCGTCTTTCTCAGCGCATCAAGGAGGAGGAGGGGCAGCGTCTGTGGGCTTCTCTCATCTGCTGGGCTCTGCAAGGGACAGCTGTTCTGCTCCAGTATTCACCACCACCGTGTTTGCTTAAGGCAACGTCGGTATTATTTATACCTGAAAAGTGCCGAGTTTGACGTAAGTTTTTGGACATAAGACGTCAATGAAGATGTCAATGAGAACTGGTCATTCTTACAGTGCTCGTTAGAGTTCTATTACTAATCAAAACAAAGCAAGCAGGGCTTTCCCAGGTTGCTGGGGGGTTTGAGCTGTCGAAAGAACTTGGTGTGTTATCTAGGAATCTAAGGAAGTGGCTTCTGCTGTGTCATGTACTGTAATGAGCTGCAGAGACGAGTTACTGAAATATGGCTCTGATCGTTTATGCCATTATAGGGATATCGATTGATTATAGCCGTATAGGGCCATGTGGTCATGATATTGATCGGGGTCCTAGATAGAACACAACACTCCTATCAACACGAACATCAGTGAGAGTCCACGGCAAGAAAAACTGGATCCACGGCATACATTGTAAGAGGGTTCATTTACCTCTGCCGTACGACCAGTGGGTCCGTGAAGGTGTTGGTGATTCAGAGACAGAGACAGTGCCGAGATTTGTGCCGTTCAGTGACGCACGTTTGATTGGAACAAGGTCTGAGCGAGAGGACGATGATATTTTGCAAGCAGCTGTGCCTCCTTCTTTGAGATTGGACACCACTGAGCCTGAGTTGTTGTTTTGAGATCAAACTGTGCCTGGTAAAGGCCGCATTAACTTGCGACCAACAAACAATGGACAAATAAAAAAGTGATTTGTTTTTGTTTTAGAAAACTGTACTCTCTCATCCGAAAAGCTGTTTTGATCTATTTTTCTTTTTCGAACCGCCATCCGGGTTTAGCTGTAGGGTCGCGGTATCAAGACTTGAAGTGTCAAGCCGTGTAGACGTAAGGTCGACGGTTCTGGTTTGTTCTAGGGCGTTCCCTGGACTTACAGACGTACACCTGAGCGGAGAGAACCACCTGCCGCGAACAGCGCGGTTAGAGGATGGAGTTTTTTGAGATCGAGAGAGTTGTTGCAGAAATGAACTTTAAGACGAAACTGTGTAAATTAATGCGTAGCAAATGTTTTTTAATAACATTTCTTTTGGTATTTCTTAGCATGACGTTGTCTTTGGTGGGTTGGATTGTTTTCACTAGCCGATTGACATCTGCACCCACCTCCCAACCTATGTCTTTTCCTACTACTACTTATTTGCATTCTTTGCCTGAACATGAACTGGTTAGAAGATCAGAGTTCGTTAACAATTCCTTTGTACAGCTTCTTCACCAACACCAGTTAGTAGTGAACACCACTAATTGTTGGGTGTGTGGTCTTATGCCACATACTACGGATAGAGGTATTCCTTATCTGGTTCTGCCATTAAGGTATAATGGGTCTGTATGGACGTATCAGACGATGTTTATTTATGCCCACGAAGTCTATCCCCTGCGTTCCATGAAAGATAAAGCGAGTAATAGTGCCTTAGTAAAGGGAATAAAAGATATGATCAGAGATATCGATACATATGAGACTATTCCTAAAGATGAGGTATTAGCTTATATCGGATGGAACGTGACTGGATATAGTGTTAGTCTGAGTGAAAAGCAGCGACGGAAAAGGTCACCTCCGATTTGGATCGTACCCCATCGTGGTTATTTTTGTCTGAAAGGCAATGGCAAGAATCCGAGTGCTCAATTGGGGAAGAGTGTTTGTACTCAGACGTATGTTTTTGTGTCCCAGACTTCCCCACCGTTTTTAGCAGCTAAGGGCACGTATTTTGTCTGCTATGATAGAGCATATACATGGTTGCCCCCTGATTTTTTGGGAACATGTTATGTTGCATATTTGTTACCCCCTACGTATACTGCAGCCGCAGATTACCACAGAACGAGAGTTGTTAGAGGTGTCTTCGATAAGGAAGATACCGCGGGACAAGAATTGGGAGACTTTCTCAAGGGTTTCCTGCCGTTTTGGGGACCTATGGCAAACAGTAGAAACTTTCCTCAATTACCTAGAGTGGTTGAGTCCACCATAAATGAGACTGCCGGTGCCCTTAGTAATTTGACTGCCGAGCTTCAATCTGATCGTCTTATGACATTACAAAATCACATGGTTTTAGATGTCATACTTGCAGATCGAGGTGGAGTATGTAAACTGATCCAATCGAGCTGCTGCGTTTTCATACCAGACAATGCTCCTACAGTGAACCAAGCCATTTCTAAGTTACATAAGAACTCCGAGTCTGTACATGTGGACGTAGGAGATTGATCGTTGACTGGATGGTTTTGGGTGTTGTTATCCACTTGGGGATGGAAGATTCTGATGATCATTGGGATGGCTTTAGCTATTCTTTTCTCGTTTTGTCTTTGTGTACAGTGTGCTCCTGCTATACGTAGCCTTTGTGCTACTAAGTGTGTAAGGAGACCTGTCCCGAGAGAAGTACTGAGTAACAGGATGATGCTCCAGCAACATCTTGATGGTCTGATGAAGATTGATATAGACCTAGATTCAGATTGACGTGAGTTTAGATTATTGCCTATGTAAGGGCAAAAGGAGGGTCTGAGGTTCCGTGAATTCTGAACCCGTTTTATAAATGTCATGGTTTTGTTACGAATTTGATAGTAGCGAACAGTAACTAGTGAGTGCGGCAAGTACGAGTGATTTCGTCATGTTTGACCGATGGAATCACTGTGTATTTAGGGATTTCGTTCCGAATCATGGGTTCCATTTTGTGTATGGCAGCTATTTTGTGGTTGCCCTCACATAGGCCGATGACTACGGCCGAACGAGTCTTTAGTACACATACACTTTAGGTGACTTCTAGATGACCTGAGTGAACTGATCCCGTTGCCTGAAGCTGACCTTGCTAAGCCAGTTCCTTGCCCGGTAGCTGATCGAGATTGAGGATCAAAGCACAGGACATTGTTGAGTTTATTGCACACACACACACACCCCTTATCCTGCTTCTTATCTGTTTCTGTTCCTTCTTTTATGGTCTATTTATGATATGGGTTGTGGTCTTTTATTATGGGTTTGTCCGGCTTGTGCAAGAAGGAATGTTGGGCTTTCTCGTGTAATTAATTGTGGGCCGGACAACTGAAAAGTGGGTTTGTCGTCATACAAAAACCTAACTCACCGTCTCGCCAAGGTGGGCGTTGCAGGAATGGCCCTTAAGTGGCTCACATCCTTTCTGAATAATCGATCTTTCAGAGTTTGTGAAGGTGGTCTGCTGTCTAAATCCACCCCCCTCCAGTGTGGTGTCCCTCAGGGCTCTTCATTGAGCCCTACTCTGTTCAACGTTTATATGGCCCCACTGGAGGAAGTAGTCGCCCCCTTTGGGATTAAAACAGTCACCTATGCGGACGACACCCAATTAGTCGTCTCGCTAACCCAACAAGACGGATGTTTTGATAACCTCTCCGCCTGCCTTGTTGAGATATTCTCATGGATGACCAGTTCGCGGCTTAAACTCAATGGAGCGAAAACTGAGATTATGTTCCTTGGTCATCATTTTTCATCTTTCCCTAAAGCGGCCTGGCCCTCCTGCCTAGGTAAGCTGCCCACTCCAAAGGAAAAAATCAAAAGCCTAGGGGTGTGGCTTGAGCCCGATCTGACTTTTAAGGCCCATGCACAGAAAGTTGCAGGGACCTGCTTCGGACTGCTTCGTTCAGTGCGGAAAGTCCTCCCTCTCCTACCTCCTCAGTCTAGGACACTTCTGATTCAGGGGTTAATACTATCGAGACTAGATTATAGTAACGCCCTGTTTCTGGCAGCCCCGGAAGCCACCCTTAACATTCTCCAACGGGTGCAGAATGCAGCAGCCAGGATGCTTGCAGGCACATCGAGAAGATCTTCGGCCAGACCGGCCCTGAGAGCACTCCATTGGCTACCAATACGCGAAAGAGTCATCTTTAAAGCGCTATGCGTCACCCACAGGGCTCTGCAGGGCAAAGGACCTCCGATTCTCAGGAGCCTGATATGCCCTTATAAATCATCCCGGGCTCTCCGGTCAGAGTGTGGCAATCTTGCAAGGGTCCCCAGAGTTAGGAAAGCACGTACTGGGGGTTGCCGTTTTTCTTTAATTGCAGCAAAAAAATGGAACGCTCTCCCCAACTGGATCCGTGCAGAACCTTGCCATCTGAAATTTCGAAAGGCCCTTAAAACTATTCTTTTTCCCAAGGACCCCTAATTATTGGTTTCTTCCTCAATTTGCTTTTTGTTCTATTTTTCTGTTAGCGCTGGGACGCTTTCGGGCAGCCATGCGCTTTATAAATCTAATTTCATTTCATTTCATTTCATGCAATACCTTTTGCAATGTTACCTATGATTGGACAAATTGTAAATAGTGGGTGTTTGGTCAGAATGTGATTTTTGGCATAAAAGAGGATGACTTGCCTTACACATTTGAGCAGTTTCCTACGAATCTACTTGCTTTGTACTTCGTGGACTTCTGTTTCTGGTTGCAGCCAATAAATTCGATCTTTGACGCCATTGAGAAGTATCCTGTGTCTCTGTATTCTAAGACAGGTGAACCCGAAGACTTTGGGCGTGTCCCTGGCGCCGCTGGGTTCTAAAACCCGGTTCTTCATTAGAGCACTCTCAACACCAGCGATACTCTAGATCTGCTCACCTCAAATATCTGTTTTTCTATCAAAGTTTTTAAGCATAGGATTAGCACAGTGCCATCCACGCCAAGATAGTAAAGGACAAAGGGGCATATTACCAACAACTAGCGATAATTATCGCTATGTTGGTTCAGCGGCGATATTTTTATCGCTGAACTGCTGCGA
The DNA here is from genome assembly GCF_964263255.1 of Lissotriton vulgaris. NCBI lineage: Eukaryota > Metazoa > Chordata > Amphibia > Caudata > Salamandridae > Lissotriton > Lissotriton vulgaris. The sequence continues at coordinate 977,896,997 of NC_141689.1, forward strand.
TTTTTATCGCTTAGGAGCCTTGCTATTATCAAGGTATATCTCTAAGTAATAAAAATCGTCCGAAATGCATGAATTTCGCTGAAAAGTCAGCGATATTCATGCATTACCGAGCTAATGCTCTTAGCCATGTTATCCACCTACCATTGGATAACATGGCTAAGAACTGCTCAGGGGCAGGTGTTAGCTTTTGGAGATATTCGCGCTTAGCGCGAATATCTCCAAAAGTTGGTAATAGGAGATAGCGATGTTAGCGACTGTTTCCAGTCGCTAACATCTTGGCACGCCCACTTTGCATGTCATTAGTAATGAATATCACTGACATGCAAAGCGGGGCCCAAGATGGTCGCTATCTCCTACTAGCTGTCGCTAACTGGTGTTATCGACAGCTAGGTAATAGGAAGATAATTTTATCTCCGCTTTCTTGCCTTTTAAAGCCAAAAAAGCGGAGATAAACCCCCCTGATAATATGCCCCAAAGTCCTTTGCCATTTCTACAGCAAAGTCTTTAAGCATAGGACTAGCACAGTGCTGTCCTTGCTGAGCTGTAAAATGACAAAAGCCATTTATCACTCCAGGCACAATATTACAGCTTTTAATTGGTAAAATACCAACTCAAGCCAACCTGAAATGAGTAAAAGCAACCCCTGACACAGTGTTTTGCTCTAATTAGAGCTCTTCAGAGAGGTATAGCTTTGTCGAGACACAAGGGAGCGCCCAGTATAAGTCAAAACAAAACCCTTTCAGGCATAGAGTGACGCATAAATTATGCAATAAAGAAGGAGAGGACTCTGGGTAGTTCTCCAGTTTAGGTCAAAAGCAGCTCCTGTTAGAGCACTCTCAACACCAGCGACACTCTAGATCTGCTCACCTCAAATGTCTGTTTTTCTATCAATGTTTTTAAGCATAGGATTAGCACAGTGCCATCCACGCCGAGATAGAAAAGGACAAAGTCTTTTGCCATTTCTACAGCAAAGTCTTTAAGCATAGGATTAGCACAGTGCTGTCCTTGCCAAGCTGTAAAATGAAAAAAGCCATTTATCACTCCAGGCACAATATTACAGTTTGAATTGGTAAAATACCAACTCAAGCAAACCTGAAATGAGGAAAAGCCACCCCTGACACAGTGTTTCGCTCTAATTAGAGCTCTTCAGAGAGGTATAGCTTTGTCCAGACACAAGGGAGCACCCAGTATAAGTCAAAACAAAACCCTTTCAGGCATAGAGTGATGCATAAATTATGCAAAAAAGAAGGAGAGAACTCTGGGTAGTTCTCAGTTTAGGTGGAAAGCAGCTCCTGTTAGAGCACTCTCAACACCAGCGACACTCTAGATCTGCTCACCTCAAATGTCTGTTTTTCCATCAAAGTTTTTAAGTATAGGTTTAGTACAGTGCCATCCACGCCGAAATTAAAATGGACAAAGTCTTTTGCCATATCTACATATATATATTTTTATAATTACATTAAATAATTATTTATTAATATTATTACGTTCATATATATACACATTGTTATAAATATGTGTGTTTAATTTTTTATATAATACATTTATTTCTTATCATTTAGAACTTTTAAAAATAATTCTAACTATGTTTTTATCTCTATTATTTAATTAATTTTTTATTATTTTTAAGACATTTAAAAAACAATATTTTAAACAACAACATTTTGAACAACGATGTTTTAGATTCAATGTTTTTGTACTTACCTTTGTAGAGATAGGATGTCGATATTTTGTCCATCGACATTCTGTACTTGATGTTCTTGTGGGTCGATATTCGGTCCGTCGATATTCTCTCAGTGATCTTTTAAATACACAGTGGCACAGCAATATGGGGAGGACGAACAACCCAGCAAATCATTAGCCAATCCATTAAAGAAACCCTGGGTAAGTAATAATATTATGTGTATAGTTGATGTGTTGGGCTGCACTAGATGGAAGGCAATTTGATACTATTATTCAAACCTATATGACTCCCAAATTTATCTGCCTGCTTCTAGTCTTGTGACACAGCTATAGCCTGGCAAATAACTCACGCTGTGAATACCTAAGCTAACCATTCTCAGGTGAGGAGGTAGAATCTGTGATCAGTAGCCTCTCTGCCATCAAGTCCCCAGGCCTGAATGGCCTAATGGCAGAGTTCTACATAGAATAATCTGATATCCTGTTCCCTCACCTGCTAGATCTATTCAAAGAATCAAACAATCCTTTCTACCACTATGTGCAAAGCACCCTTGATTATTCTCCTTAAGCTATGCAATCCCCTGGAAAAAAGTGACTTGTACTCCCCTTTACCACTTACAAACTTAGGGGCCCATTAGGATGGCGGGCGGACGGTACCTAGCGGTGCTTGGAACGCCCGCCAGTGGTGCGGCGGTCCTGCACCGGCGATTAGGATGCCACTGCCACTGTGGCGGTGGCATCCTCCATTGCCAGCATTGTGGCGGGCGGTGCTCACAGCACTGCCCGCCACAATGCTGGGAATGCACCTTGTGACAGGCACCGTGTCCATGACAATGCAGGGGGGTACCATAGTTACCCCCCATGTGCACTCACGACCCCCAATACCCTGGGGCCCATTGCGTAAGAGATTGCCACATGCCCTTCCAAGGCGGCGTTGCCACCACAAAAAGGCATTTTTCCGCACCCATGCTAATATGGATGGCGGTGTCTAGCAGGCACCGCCACCATATTAAAACCTTTTCCACCCGGTCAACTTGTCGACCGGGCGGAGAAGAGGCGGACGGTCTTCCCGTCTGCCGCGGTACCTCCACCATACTAATATGGCGGGGCAAAGGATGTTGGGCGGGGAATGATGTAGGGCTGATCACCACCACCCACATGGCGGTGGCGATCCGCCCTACAGCCTAATGGGCCCCTAAGACAATAAAATTCTAGCCAATAGGCTACTCCCACTGAATACAGAATTGCCATTCCCTTGTCATCTGGGCTTTGTGCCCGGCCACTCCACGACACACAATCTCTGCATCCTGTTCACAGTGCTACATCAAATCAATCCAGAAATAAATGCAGCAGCAATCTTTTTAGATGCCATTAAGGTATTCGATTCAGTGGAATGGTCATCCATTTTTGCTTAACTCAAATATATGGGGCTACCATCGTATTTTTTAAGTACGTTTACTTGTTGTGCACAAGTCGCAAAGCTCAATTGAAGCAAAATAGCCTTCTCACAGAGCTGCATCAAGTGTGAATGTTGTCCTCTATTTTATTTGTACTGGTGTTAAACTTCACCAACAATATGTGGAGCATGCCATCTGATATACTTCATGTATATTGTTTGTGCTACTTTATGCTGACAGTACGCTTTACCTTTCCAACTCTCATGTGAGTTAGAAACAGATTTTGAAAGAGTTTATCAAGTTTGGTGGAATCTCAGAGATTACCATCAATTGGAGCAATCATTTATGTTTCCTGTCACACCCAATGCTGGTAGGTTCACCTTAGACCTCTTACTGGAATGATAAGAGGATTCTGTAAAATATTTGGCTTCCTAGATCAACTAAGATATCACCACTATTTTGAGGGAAAACTATTGTCGTGAAATATCCCATTTAGGGGCTGATTCTGATGCGGGTTGGAAATGCTTCCTGACCGAATCGGGTTGGAAATGGTTTCCGACATACTCAGATCGGGAGAGGCCGGCCGACCAAGTACGATGCATCCGGATGCTTCCAGATACGATTTGGTTGGACTCCCATTGACTTCAATGGGTGCACATGTTCCTAACCGCATCATAATTGGGCACTGGGTCGCTCCCAATCCTATTTGGAAGGAGCAAATGCCAATAGGAGGCCTTCCTAACCGCATCAGAATCAGGCCCTGGGTGGGAATGCTTTCCAACCCGCATCAGAATCGGGCCCTTAGAAGACAAAATCAACATATGGAAAGATTACCCCTGTCCTTGGTTTGCAGAATTGACCTGGAGAAAATTATTCTACTTCTGCAAATGCTTTACTATTTTCTAAACATTCCCATCACATTGTCTAAATCATTTTTTAGCATACTATGTTCCATGCTGATTAGATTCACCTAGGCTGGGCTGACACTACTCTATGCCCAAGGGGGATTGGCTACATCCAACCTACTCCATTCACTCCTTGTTCACTTTTATATTATATTAGTCATACCATCTAAAATAACATCATTTACAATAACACCTATAACATCACAAATCACATCATTTGTGAGAACACAGTGCATGTTAGAGTGGCGAGTTATAGTTAATGTAGTGTGGCTAATGAGTTCAATACACTGTGTATGGAGGTGCGCAAGTTAAAATAATTTCAAGGTGTTTGCTTAAATTATAAATTAAAGGAATACATTTAGAATTTCTGGGATTTATAATTGTTTATCATTTTTGTGTAGTTTAAGTTTGGTTTGTATCTAAAGAATATATAAAGTTATTGTAATCTAAAGGTAGCGCATATTTGTATAGAAATAATAAATAAGGTGTTTCTAACTATAACAAAGGTTTATCCTTTTCTTATTGAATTAAAAAAAGAATAATAAAAAGGTATTTTAAAGCATACAGTTTTGTGTAATTGATTGGAGTGTTGTTAGGTGGAGTATCGTGCAGTTGAGGGGAGGAGAGGGTTGTAGAGTGTAATGTTGCATAGTGGAGTACAGTGGAGTTGAGTAGAGTGAAGTGTGATAAATTGGTGTGGCATACAGTGCAATAGTGTGATGTAAAGTGCAGTGGCATAGAGTGGAGTGTGATGCAGTGGGTGGAGTGGTGTACTGTCAAAAATAATACAGTCGAGTGGGATAGAGTTGTGTAGAATGCAGTATGGTACAGTGCAATGGCATGTGGTGGAATACCATACACTGGAGTGGCATACATTAGAATGGTGTAGAGTGGCACAGATTGGAGTGGTGTTGACACACCGCCCTTTGGAACAACTCCTGGTGGCCAGAGGAGCTCGGATTAACCCCCACGCTGAAAGACCATGCCTGCAACCTCAGCATCATCGGGGACAGCTAACTATCCATGAAACGCCAGGTCAATGCAGTTTCCTCAGCCTCCTTCCACATGATCTGCATACTATGCAAAGTCTTCAGGTCACTCCCCATTAGCACAAGGAAAACGGTAACACCGGCCCTCAACATCAGCCGAATAGACTACGGCGACACACTTAATACAGGCACCACCCAAGAACTCCTGCAAAGACTCCAGACGATTCAGACCACAGCAGTCGGACTGATTCTCAACCTGCCAAAGAGGACCCATTTCACCCAGCACCTGTGGAACCTTCACTGGCTCACCATCCAGAACAGATGGCATTTCAAGCTGCTAATCCATGCCTTCAAAGCCCTGCCCAATAAAGGAGCAGCCTACAGGAACCACTGCCTGACCTTCTACCAACCAACCAGAAATCTGCACTCTGCACACCTCCCCCTCACACAGACACCACATAGCTTCCTTTGCCAATCCAGAGGGCGCTGTTTCTGCCACCTCACTGCCAACACCTGGAACACCCTCCCTCTCCACCTCCGCAACGCACCTTTACTGACCCAATTCAGGAAGGGACTCAAGAACTGGCCTTTTGACAGATACATACAGCACAGGCCCTGGAGAGTACAAAATGATTGATGATTGATAGAACGGAGTGGAGTGGCATAGAGTGGAGTGAGATTAAGTGTAGTTGTGTACAGGGAAATAGCATAGAGTTTACTGTTGTACACTGTAGTGGTATACAGTGGAGAGGCGTACAGTGGAATAGGATACAGTGGAGTGGCATACAGTTAAGTATCATACAGGGGCGTACAGTGGAGTAGATTTGAGTGAAGTGCATACACTGGAGTTCTGTACAGTGGAGTACCATAAAGTGGAGTAGTGTAGATTGTAGTAGAGTACAGTGAAGTGGCGTAGAATGTAGTGGTATATAGCGAAATAGCGTAGAATGTAATGGGGTAGAGTGACTTGGCATACATTAGAGTTGCATACAATGCTTGGGACAGATTGTAATAGTGTAGAGTGGAGAGGCATAGAGTGGAGAGGCGTGCAATGAAATGGTGGAGTAGCATAGAGTGAAGAGGGGCACAGTGGAGTGGTGTAGACTGGATTGGCGAAGAATAGAGTGGTATAGAGTGCAGTAGCATTGAGTTAAATAGCATAGAGTGGAGGGAGGCAGACTGCACTGGAGTACTGTGGTGGTGCACAGTGTAATAGTTTAGACTGGAGTGGTGTACATTGGAGTGGTGTAGAGTAGAGTGGTGTAAAGTGGAATAGCATAGAGTTTTGTGACTTATAGTGGAGTGGTGTAGAGCGGAGTGGCATACGGGGGTACAGTGTGTAGAGTTGGATAACATTAACTGTATTGGCTTACAGTAGAGTGGCATAAAGTGAAGTGGCATACAGTGGAATAGGGTAGAGTGGGATGGTGTGGAGTGGCATTCAGTGGAATAGCATATAATGGAGTGGCATACAATGGAGTGCAGTAAACTCAAGTGGTATACAGTAGAACTAGATAGCTTTCTAGTGGCATAGAGTGGAATGGCATACAACAGATTAGTATAGAGTGGAGTGTTGTAAACTGGGGTGGTGTACAGAACAATAGTGTACAGTGAAGTGCTATACAATGAAATAGTGTACAGCGGATTGGATTAGAATGGAGTGGCATACAGTGGAATAGCGTACAGTGGAATTGCGTGTAATGTGGTGAGTGAAGTGACAAGACTGTATATGGAGATGCGCGACTTGTAGTAAATTGAAGGTGGTGTGTAATTAGAAATTTAAGTAATAACTATAACTTTGGAATTTCTAAAGTTTGTATAGTGGTATTTTAAACACTATGTTTAAGAATCATTCAAGGTCATGAAGGCTTTACAGAGTTGCCATATCTAACAGGTGGCCCCCAGATAGGCTGGGCCCTGGGCCAGAGGCCACTTTGCCCATGCCTTAAAACGTCTCTGTGTTCCATCGGGGTCTGCGGATCCGGCGTGATTTTTAACAACACTTAAAAACATATATAGAGACTATAACATTGATGTTTGAGGTAACTGATTTAGCAGCAATATACAAACTTATATTCCAATAAGTAATTCAGTGTCACTGCGACGGATCCGTGAATCCCATGAGACTCAGCCACAAATGGATTTGATTGGTCAAAACACCTGCCAACCTTTTGTGCAGGAAGTTCCTTCCCATTTTTCCTCTTTTGGGTGTGCCTGATAAAAATCACACCCGTCGGAAACAGCTGGTGACGTTTGTTTTTGTCTTGGTGTTTTTTTCTTGTTGTATTAAAAATGGCATCTTGGCAGGATAGAGCGCAGGAGAGAGAGCTGTCATCAGAAGAAGAGGAATCCCTGAAGAAGAAATAAAGAATTAATTGTCTGGAATTATTTTCAATTCCTTTTAGGAAGAAGAAGATGATCGCAAAGGTTGTGAACTGCAACCTTTGCAATAAGGAGGTGTCGAGGGTCACTACCCGCAAGTATTCACTTGGAACAAGTACCCTCACCACATTGCAACAGCAGAGATTGAAAGAGATGCACCGCACATCTGAACATCTACTGTGGTGCAGTTTGCTTCTGTGTACCCAGTGATGGCAGCAGTAACATCTAGTCTGCCGGCTACCAATTCTGAATGTTTTTAAGTTGCCATATATTGCACAGTCTGCAGCAAAGTTATTACTATCAGGAAGCAGTCTATCCCTGCTTTGATACAGGCTGTAAAACATTGTTGCACAAGTTATGTGTGTTTTGTTTCTTGACTTTATTTTTTATAGTTGCAGAAAAGAAAAAAAGTCCAAACGGATGCCAAAAAGTTTCATAAAGACAAACAAAAACACCTTCAAAGGCAAAAATAATAGTTCTTGTTAGAACCACCTCCTCTGGTTTAAAGAAATAAAAACTATGTTATATGTTTGTTTGTGAATATCTGAATACCTGCTTCTCTATGTTTATATATATGTCAGTTTTACTGGTTGTGCTAGTATTTCTATGGGTGTGAGTGGTGTGTGAGTGTCTTGTGAGTGGCTGTATGGGTGTGTGTCTGTGGGGGTGAGTGTTCTGTGAATGCCAGTATTGATATGTGTGTGGGTATGTGAGTGGCCGTAGCAGTGTGTGAGTGGGTGTGTGAGTGTTTGTGTGGGTGTCAGTGGGTGTATCAGTGTATCAATGGGTATATGAGTAGGTGTATCAGTGTGTGAGTGGGTGTGTGAACAGCTCTATTGGTGTGTGAGTGGCTTTTATCAGTTTCCAACTGGGTATGTCAGTGTCTGTGTAGGTAGATGAGTGGGTATGTCAGAGTTACTATGGGTGTGTGAGTGTATCGGTCCGCCAGTATCTGTGTGGATGTGTAAGTGGCTATATCTGTGTGCAAGTGTGTGTGTGAGTGTCTGTTTGGGTGTGTCAGTGGGTATATAATTGTGTCAGTGGGTGTATCAGTGTGTCAGTGGGTGTGTCAGTGGTTGTACGGTGGGTGAGTGGCTGGGAGTGGCTTATGGGTATATAAGTGGGCGTGTGAGTAGCTGGATGGGTGTGTGAGTAGCTGCATCAGTGTGTAGGTGGGTCTGTGAGTGGCTATATGGGTGTATGAGCAGGCGTGTGAGTGGCTGTATTGGAGTGGGAGTGGGTGTGTGAGTGGCTGTATTGGTGTGTTAATGGGTGTATGAGTATTTGTGTGGGTGTGTAAGTGTCTGTATAAGTGTGTAAGTGGGTGTGGGAGTGGCTGGATCAGTGTGTGAGTAGGTGTTTGAGTGTTTAAATGCATGTGTGAGTGGGTGTATGATTGTGTGAATTGGTATATGAATGGGCATTCAAGTGGCTGTGTGAGGATGTTAGTGGGTATGTGAGAGACTCTATGGCTCAGGTAGTAGGAATATACATATATGTGTGTGTCTGTAAGTAGATATATGACTGTGTGAGTTGGTGTGTGAGTAGCTGTGTAGGTATGAGAGTGAGTGTATCAGATAGTAAGTGGGTATATAAGTGGCAGCATTGGTATGTGCAGTTGTGTGACTGGCTGTATAGGTGTATAAGTGGTGTATCAGTATGTGAGTGGGTATGTGATTGTCTCTATGGGCGTGTGAATGGGTGTGTGTGTCTGTATTGGTATATAAGTGGGTGTGTGAGTGGCTGTATTAGTGGGTGAGCAGGAATGTGAGTAGTTGTATCTGTGTTTGAGTGGGTGTGTGAATGGCTCTATGGGTGTGTGACTGTGTGTGTGTGTGTGTGTGTGTGTGTGTGTGTGTGTGTGTGGGGCTGTATGGGTGTGTGAATGGCTGTATGGGTATGTGAGTGAGTTGGTTAGTGGTTATCTGGGTGTGTGAGTAGGTGTGTGTGTGACGTTATGGGTCAGTGACTATTGTGTTTGAGGCTAGATAGGCCTGTGAGTGGGTGTGTGAGTGGTTGTGTAGGCATGTGAGTAGGTGTGGGAAACTGCATGGATGTGGGAGTCGGTGTATGAGTGTTTCTGTGAATTTGTAAGTGGCTCTGTGAGTAGTAATCCGCAATTCAGACAAAGTAGGCAACAGTGTTTTATGGTCCATCGAGATGTATAAAATAGAAGCATACAAAGAGTTGAATAATGAGGAATGTTATGCCAAGAGAAATTGGGAGTGTATGCGCCAAGTTAGGATCCAATGCCAATCAGAAATAATAGAATGGATAACTGTAGGTTTGTTAAACCTGGATGAGTACTTTTTCTATGGAATGATTTTACAAACACACCAACTTTATATTTGATTCCGAAGATATTTAAACATCTGTCACAGCCATTGGGATGGCCTATCACTTCAGCCAAAGAAAGCCTTTTTGCAAATACATCGAGGTATATCAAATTTTTTCTGCAAGAATATGTGCGTAACTTACCGTAATTTATTAAAGATACTGGAGATTTCCTTAAAAAGATTTACGACATACCATGGAATGAGGACTACTCTTACTTTTGCTTGATGTGAGTTCTCTATACACCAGTATTAGGCACAATGATCGATTGAAGGCGGTTGAGCATTATCTAAGAGGCAGACCTCTCAGATTGCACAAACACACACACGTTTTACTATCCATGAATATATGGTGCCTTGATGTATCCTTTTTAATAAGGAGATTTCCCCCCCCCTGCTACGAGGTACAGCGATGAGTACCTGTTTCGTCCCCAGCTATGCTTTTTTTGTATACGGCTGGTGAGAGCAGCAGGTGCTTATCAACAAAAATTGCCACTACGTGGGTAGGACATGTTATATGTTGGTTGACTAATATTGACTATCTAGTCATGTTTTGGAAGGGCACACAATAAACAGCTGAGGCATTTGTAGAGGTAATCTACCATAACATCATCAACTTGCATTTCACAAGTGACATTAGCAAGGCACAAATAGATTTCTTAGATCTTCAAATGTTCATTCAGGATAATAAAATAGAAACAGGACTATTTAGGAACAAAGTGCTGGTAATTCTACTCTAAGTGCATGTAGTTTCCATCCCTGCAACCTGAAATCCATCATCCCCTATGGGGAAATGCTTTGATTGAAAAGAAAATGTAGTTGCACTACAGATGTGGAGAGATTTCAGGAAGAGTCGGTTAACAGATTCTTAGAACGGAGATAAATAAAAGAGTCTTTAAAGAAAACAGTGGCCATTGTAAACCAAGAGTAGAGAATCCTTACTCTTCTCTAATAAGGAAAGGAGGGAAGATAAACCAGTTATCAGGCTAATAACAACATACAGTAAGCATGAAAAGGAATTGGGAGCCATCATTTGGAAGCACTGGCATTTAATCCATGGGGATCTAATTCTAAGGGCATGATTTCTAGGTCACCTTCCATTACATACAGGAGAGCTTACTCTATTAGGGATGCCATGGTTAAGAGTAGTCCAGAAGATATTAGGCAGAAAAGCTGGTTACATCAAGCTAAAGGCTTCCGTAAATGAAATAAGTGCAAAGCCTCTGGCTTTGGGGTGAATACTTTTTAAAAATATTGTGGGGGCTGCAGGGATTGCAAACAACTCCCAACAACATTAAAAAAACATATTAAGTCTCCTAGGTAATTGAATCCATGATCCCCGGAGAGTTTACCATATCATATGCTTTTTAAAACACACCGAGCTGGATCTGCATGCTCTTCAGCTCTAGTGCAGAGATCTCCGGTGGTTGGTTTGATGGTTGCACTTTGTGGCCATTTTTTAAAAACCATTAAACATATTAAAGAATTTTTTTAGATGGCTTTATTGATAACATTTTGTCACAATCACTATTATTAGGCATTGCAATGTGTTATACATTTGATAATGGTTATTAGTGACTTTTTGACCAAGCTACGAGGTATGCTTCATATATGTTAATGTGCTGACCCCTGAATAAAGCCAATAGGCCCTGCCAATATGGTTCACTTACAAAATATCAATGTTAAAAATATAGAAGTAAAAAAAAATGATGCACAAATATAGAATGTAAAAATATTGCCTATATCCCTATACTTAAACAGGTAAGTACACAAATATCAGAAAAGAAATATAAATGTAAAAAATATAGTTGTACAAAATATCGAATTTTATATATGTAGCTAAAATAAATAAAAAATATTAAATGTTAAATAATAAAATTAATATGAAAAAATAAAGTATATTTAATATAAATTACACAAATATAATAAATAAACATAATAAAATAATAATTCCTATATACTTACTTTTAAACAATTAATAAACTATTAATTTTCAATCCTTTTTATAATTTAAAATTATATACAATTTACAAATATATATGTGTGTGTGTGTACCAATAACATAAAATCTAATTTAAAAAAACATTTCAATATAAATTAAAACATTAAACTATTTGAAAATCTTCAAACTTAAATTTCCCACTCCGGTGAGTGCAACAGTAGGGAAAGTGTTGGATAGCGGAGGGGTAAAAATTACTATTCCCACTCCAGTAAGTGCAATAGTAGGGAAATTGTTGGAAAGCGGAGGAGTAGAAATTACTATTTCCACTCCAGTGAGTGTAACAGTAGAGAAAGTATTGGATAGCGGAGTGATCAAAATTACTATTCCCACTCCAGAGAGTGCAACAGTAGGGAAAGGGCTGGATAGCACAGGGGTAAAAATTACTATTCCCACTCTAGTGAGAGTAACAGTAAGGAAAGTGTTGGACAGCGTAGGGGTAAAAATTGCTATTCCCACTCCAGTGAGTGCAGCAGTGGAGAAAGTGTTGGATATTGGTGGGATAAAATTTACAACTGCCACTCAAATAATTGTAAAAGTAGGGAAAGTGTTGGATAGAGGAGGGGTAAAAATTACTTTTCCCACAACAGTGAGTGCAACAGTAGGGAAAATGTTGGATCACAGAGGAGTAACAATTAATATTCTCACTCCAGTCAGTTCCAAATTAAAAACAAAATATATTTTAATAACAATAAAATATTTAAATTAAAAAATACATTAATATGTTAAAATTCTAATACAAATATATTTAATATTACAAATTTTAAAAAAGCATACTATAATGTTAAATACATATAACAAATACCTACAAATATTATATTAAATAAAATAAAAAATAATTTCCCCAAAAAATGCATATTTTTAATTTTAAAATTATTTGGAAACAAAAACATTGCATAAATATACTTTTTTTTATTTCCTACCCTATAACACCACATAATTCACAACCCACATCTAAATTTAAAAAAATGTACTTCCTCGAGTAACATAATTGATTAACAATTAAATACATATCATTAATTAATAAATAATTTAACACTCATAAAAATTATTTAACTTTCCACACTTTACCCCTATAATCCCCACAACCCACAGCTAAAATTAAACTGTAAAAAAATTACTGGAACATGGCGGCCGCGAGGTAAAGGGCAGCGGAATGCCGGAGTGAGGAGCGACGGGGAAAAGCAGTCGTGCAAATGTGGTCCCCCCCGCTCTCCCGCCAGTAAAAATGTACCGCATTGTGGACCAGCTTGAACCCGACTACGGACTATGGATCTATGCCGCTTCCCCTGCCTCCTTCGGCGCCATACGGGAGCCCACTGCAAGGAGACACTGCTTTGATGTGGAGCAGGGCAGCAGCTGACCTGCGCCGTGTATGGGCAGTTCGTATTTTCACATGCAGAGGCAGAGGCAGCACAGGTCGGTCAGTGGGCTATGAAGGTAGCTTTTCCAACCACTAGGACAGCATGAATTTGGAGGTACAGAGGGTAGAGGTTGTTTTTGGGGGGAGAGGTGGACATTTTTGTGATTGCTATATTTAAGCAGCAGGACAGCGATTTAAGGGGCTCAGGCCATTTTGTGGACAGGGGAGAGCTTGCATGGAGGAATACACAGGGCCACTGGATAAAACTGATGCCCTGCCAGAGAAAATCTCTAAATATACTCTCTGCGCTCGTGTAGTGGGAAAACCTGGACCAGGCCTGGACCTGTTTACACCAATAACCTTAGAAGCTCGAACTGTGTCAGCTGTAAAAGGGGTGGTGCAACCCAAAATTTCAAAAACAGGAAGGCCAGTAAAACAACAGGGGAAGAGCCCCTGGGGTAGGGGGAAGAAAATCTCTCCCCCCCCAGGTCAGAGTAACCCCCTCGCTTAAAACGCTTTATAAATTCATGTCCCTCTCTACTTCTCTTCCAACCTCGCTTCCTACCTCAAATGGGGTTTGTAAGGAGAACCTTGTGGCTAAGAACCAGGAGAGATTAGGAGGGGAAGGAAATACAGGCAAAGCCCCCGAAAAGTCCATCCTAATGCCAGTAAGTCGAGGTGATAAGGAAGTTAGGAATGTTCTCAAGGACTCCATTCGAGGTAATTTCCAGCTATCAACCCAGAATAGAGTTGCCGCCCTTGAAATTGGGGAGGAAGCCAAAGATGGAGAAGAGGAAGTGAATGTGGGCATGAATACCGATGGAAGCCCTGCCCAAGAGAGCTATCTTCAGGCAGCACCATCTACATCGACTATATCAGTTACACCAGACTCAGCAGTCACATCAGGCACCGAATTCGAGACTGAAGCTGGGTATGGGGCTGGGAACCCAAACCTATCCACGGAAACTAGCTTGGAAACTTACCTGGCCACCATACTACTAGGATTGAAAGAGGAGATTAGCTCCAGATTCAAGAAATCGGAAGCAAACCAAGTCGACATTCAAGCTTCCTGTACTTCCTTGGCACAAAAATTGGATGAAGTTGCAGTACGTACTGGAGGAGGAAGTAGAGATGCTGAGACACGACATTGCCATAAACTCTGAGGGGGTGGGAGAGCTAACTAAGGAAAATGTAAGACTCAGGGCAGATCTAGAGAGAATAGAGAACCATACACGGAAAAATAATCTGAGACTCTTAAATATCCCCGAGGCAGGAGGAGCTTAGCACGCATCCAAGATAGTCGCGTGAGCACAGGGCTCCCAGGACCCTCGCCACTCTTCGCAATTGATCCTGATGATATCCTGAATTCTTGGACGGATTCTCGAAGATGAACCTCGACTGAGCCCATAACTCTTCTCAGAATTTAAATCGGACTTGGGCAACCGAAACTACAGTGCTCTGAATTTTTGGGGCCCGCCTGGAGGCAAGCCGGGGACTTGGCGACCTGTGGATCAGGGACGAAGTTGAACAATGGCAGTTGGGTCACCTCGGCAGCTCTACCTCAACTTTCGGTTTCATTTCTGGATCCTGAAATGGTCTGATTGAGAGACCATTTCACTTGGTTGGAGACCAATCCAGCCTCCATTTAGTGTATGCACTGCTTCAGCCTCACGGCCTTTGGGGTCAGGTTGTGACTTTGTCTTGGCCGTACGAGCCAGCTTTTGTGGTTTGTTGGTGCCCGGCCTGCCGGCGGCCATTTTCACCAGGTCTCGCGGCCCCCTCCGGGGCGCATCTTCCAACATGGCGGGCATGGGTGAAGTCGAGAAGCGGAAGACCAAGACGTCTCTTAGTGGGGGACCGCTCCAGACAAATGTTATGGACCGATACACTCAAGCCAAAGGATCCCCTGGGCCCTCCAGCCATACCCCGGAGGACGCCAGAGAAGACCCGTCCGCTCCTGTCGATTTGTCCCTGCAGGACATTATGGGCGCCATCTCTAACATGAAGGAGACCATCGGCCAGCAATATGAGGCTCTGGCTCGTAAAATCGACACGGTCGCCATTGATGTCACTCTGATCAGGGCCGACCTGTCCAAGACAATGAAACCTCCCCGCCGAACTTGGCAATTTGAAATCGGCCAATGACCTGATGTCCCATCGGCTGGAGGATTTTGAGAACAGGGCAAGATGCAACAACATTCGCGTCATACGGGTTCCAGAAAATCCTGAGACCCACTCGGTTGACCTTCTGGTTGAAGACCTAGTCCTGACCCATCTTGCCCCTTCTGGACTGAGCAAGTTTTTCGCAGTGGAGCGGGCACATCATGTCCCGGGTGGTAAGCCCAAGATGGGCGCTCCTCCGAGGCCTATCATCGCAAAACTTTTTCACTTTAGAGACCGTGATGCGATCTTGCAGGCATCGAGAGTGCACGGCCCGGTAAAATTTGAAAACTCCTCTGTCAACTTTTTCCCGGACTTCACTCAACTTGTCCAGAGACAAAGGATGGGCTTTCAGGGGGTTAAACGACGTCTTCGGACCTTGGATTAAAGTACGCAATGCTTTTCCCTACTAGGCTTCGAGTGGAATATGAAGAACGGACCTTCTTTTTGATCGACCGGACAATGTGAGTGACTGGTTGGATACCCTGCCGGGCCGAGGCGATCGGACGGAACACCCTGGCGGTGCTGAGGGTGGTGAGACTACGCAGAAGTGACTTTTCGGTCCCTGACCTCCAAACATTAGACATTGCTCAGCTGGGTGCTATTTTTTCTTTTTGTATATTATGTCTTACTGTTGTCCACATCTGGGTGGCGGGTGGTGTCGGGCCTCTTTCCTCCTCCGGGGTCTTTTTGTAGAATGGGACTGTTAGGGCGACAGGCACACTGCATGTTGGGGTGGCTTCTTAGTCTACCCCAGGGGTGCAGGGGGGGAGTTGTAACGGGTTTCAGTTGGGGGGTGGGATGGGGTGTTTGTATGTGTGTTTTTCTTTCTCAAGGCGGTATATTGGTTTTCTCTCTACTTCAGGTGTCCTGACCTTTGTGGGGTGACTCATGCATCACTTGTGAGGATGGGGGGTAGTGGGTTGAGGTTGATATCCTGGAACGTCAATGGATTGGTGGATCGTATAAAATGGGGTGTTGTACCGCAACATTTGCGTCATTTGTCTCCTGATGTGGTGCTCTTGCAGGAGATGCATTTGGTGGGAAATGTGTGTCATGCTATGAATAGGTGGGGTTATCGTTTGGTTGCACACTCCAGGTTCACCACTGGTTCCAGAGGGGTTGGTATCCTAGTCCGGTCTTCTCTCCCTCTAGAGATTGATAACGTAATCCTTGACGACAGAGGGCGGTACGCCGCCCTCACTGGTAGGTGGGAGGATAAGACTCTGTCCTTAGTTACTGTATACGTTCCCCCGGGTCTCCAGACCTCTACTTTCTCGAATGTTAGCCGGTTGATGCTGGAGCTCCCTGATAGTCTTCTCCTCATGGGTGGGGATTTTAATTCTGTGTTTTCAGGCAGGTTGGATCGTCACCCCCACAGGGATCTTCCCACTTCCAATTATGGCTCAGTGGGTTCTTGGACACTTTTGGTCTGGTGGACTGCTGGAGGTTAATGCATCCGACACAATGTCAATACACCTTTCACTCCGGGGCTCATGGGAGTCTCTCCAGGCTTGATTACATCCTTATGGCTGCTGTTCAGTCTTCCTACGTCGGGGAGGCCAGACACTTGGCCCGGGGCATTTCAGATCACTCTCCTGTGTGGCTCAGTTTCGATACGGGGATACATGCTGCGGGGCGGATCGCCCCTATCAATCCTTGACACCTGCACAATCCCAAGACCCGTAGCAGCCTTATAAAGTCCCTGGATCACTATTTCCTGGAAAACGAGGGGTCCGCTTTGTCCTCAGTGTCCCTGTGGGACGCCTTCAAAACTGTGATTCGTGGACAGGCCCTATCTTTAATAGCTGATACCAAGAAAGCTAGGAATAGGGAGGTTGTGAATCTGGAGACGGAAATACTGGAGTTAGAGACTGACCTAGACTTAGGCGTCACCCAGGATAGACTCCACGCCCTTAGTTTGAAACAGTTTGATTATAAATCCCTTGTTACAGAGGCTGCCAAGACAGAGAACAGCAAGGTAGACTGTATGATGTTGGGGATAAGGCGGGTAAATTGATCGCCTGGCTTGATAAGAAGGAAAGAGTGAATCGTGTGGTCCCTGTGATTCAGACTTCTGATGGTGTGAATGTGACTGACCCTGGCGAGATTGTTGAGTGTTTTGCGGTCTATTTTTGTGTGGTCTACTCCCCTGTGTCTGATAGAGATGAGGATGAATCTCGTTCATTGCTGAGGGACATTGCGCTGCCCTGCCTGTCTGAGGAGGATCGGGAGTACATGGAGGCCTCGTTGTCGGTCGACGAGATTGTGACCGCAATCCATTCCCTCCGTTCGGGCAAGGCTATGGGCCCAAATGGCTTGCCTATTGAACTGTACAAACTGCGCCCAGACAAAGTCGCACCGTATCTTCGCGATATGTTTATGGAGTCACGTGATCTTGGCTCTCTCCCTTGTGACCAGCGTCTGGCAACTATAGTTGTCATTCCTAAGGAGGGCAAGCCTCGTGATCGTTGTACGTCATACAGGCCTATCTCCCTATTGAATGTTGAGCCGAAGATTCTCGCCAAGGTCCTTGCTACTCGTCTACTCACTGTAATTTGCGACCTGATCCATCCGGATCAATCCGGTTTTATTCCGCACGGTAACACTGCTCTCAATTTGCGGCACTTACATGGTGTTCTCGCTAGGGCGGACTCTCTTTCGGAACCGGCCATCTTGGCTTCCTTGGATGCCACAATGGCCTTTGATACGATAGAATGGCCATATCTTTGGGCCACTCTGGTGAAGTTCGGTTTCGGTGCGGAATTTATCAGTTGGGTGAGACTTTTATATACGGATCCGCTGGCTCAGGTTGTCGTCAATGGTAGAGTGTCCCAGTCCTTTGCTCTCGGGAGGGGTACTAGGCAGGGGTGCCCGCTGTCCCCCCTGCTCTTTGCTCTTGCTCTAGAACCGCTTGCAGCCTGGCTCCGATGAAGATCGAATTTTGTTGTACGCCGATGATATCCTTTTGTACCTCACCTCCCCTCGTAAATACCTTCACGTCCTATTCGACGTTCTCACTTCTTTCGGCAAGAACTCCGGTCTGATCATTAACTGGTCCAAATCGTGTGTGTATGTCATCTCCGGCGGCCTTCCCCCCTTGCCGAGTAGGTTTCCCATTCAAATTTCACAATCCGGCTTCATATACTTGGGGGTTTATGTATCGTTAGACCTGGCTGCCCGCTACTAGCATAATCTCCTTCCTCCTCTCCGACGCTTGAAGTTTGATGTGGCTCGGTGGCGTAGATTGCCGTTGTCGCCACTCGGACGAGCGGCACTCTTTAAAATGATGTCTCTGCCTCGATTTCTCTACGCACTTCAGAACTCTTTCGACATTATTCCGGCGGCCTACTTTCAGGAGGTGGAGGGTTTACAGAGGAGGCTTGTTTGGAACGGTCGCGCACGCATCGCTCTTGCAAAGCTCACTCTCCCCTGGTATGACGGGGGCATCGCGCTCCCGTACATAAGGAGGTATTACTGGGCCTCCCAGTTGTCCGCCATCAACCATGCTACGTATGCACCCGGTCCGAATCCGGCTTTCGAGATGGATAAATATCAGTTGCCCGGTGGTGACTTCAACAGGGCGCTCTACTCTCGGACGGCGGGGAGGAACCTAACAGGACCCACCAAGATTGCAGTGCGTGTGTGGAAAGATGCCAATGCGGCCATGGGATGGAATGATCGCTTGACACGAGCGACCCCCTTGTATGCTTCTGAAAGATTGGGATGTCTCTGGACAACGAAAGGTTTTGAGAACTGGGATATGATTGGTATTAGTAGAGTGGGTGATCTCTGGGTGAACGGCGCGGTGAAGACCTTTGCGGAGCTTCAAAGTGAGTACGAGTTGAGTGATAGGGAGTTCTTCAGGTATGCACAGGTTCGCCATGCTTTGCTGTCTGTCTTCACAGCCGGTGTCACTGTTCCTGAATCTTCCCCACTTGAGGACCGTATACTTGACGGTCATCTGCCCGATAGTACAATCTCCTTGATTTATAAGAAATTAATTAACAATCGGGCAGATCTCCTTGTGCGTCTCAGGGAGGCTTGGACCGGAGACGGGCTGGAGTTGGATGATGAAGACTGGCAGTCCGCACTGTCCTCCCCGAAAGAGGGTGCCATTCCCGCCCGTCTCCGTCTCGTCCAGCTCAAAATTCTTCATTGTGTGTATGTTACGGGTCCTCGTTTGGTTGCTATGGGTTTTTCCTCGGATTGGTTGTGTGTGCGCGGATGTGGAATGAGTGCCACCTTTCTTCATATCCTATGGGAGTGTCGTGAGGTGGCGGCGTATTGGCAGCATGTGCATGCGGTAATGGAGTGTGTCACCGGGGTCGCTCTGCTGCCCGAGGCTTGTAGATGTCTGTTGAATGTATGGGAGCCGAATGATTAAACCGTTGCCCAGACCCGGTGGGCGGCACTTGGGAACATGACCGCGAAGAGAGATATTGCGCAGCTGTGGGGTTCCCAACGGCCTCCCACCGTGTCAGTATGGAAGGAGAATGTGGACTGGTGCATGTTTAGAGAGAAGACGGTATATTTGGCTAGGGGCAAGCCTAGGGCGTGGAGTAAAATTTGGGGTCAATGTAATGCCTACCGAGGGAACATCTGTACGCCCCCTTTTGAAGACACTCCGGACATTTCTCTGTCCCCCTGATCCTGGGGTTCCTGAAATAATTCACTCTTTCTTCCTGATTGTCTGACTTCCCCACTGCCTCCCCCCCTGGTCATCTCTGTTGCCCTCCTGATTCTCTATCCGGTACTACAGGTACCCCCCATCGGAGCCCGACACTATCTAGAACGCTTTTCGCCTTGAGTTTTGTTTTTCTGTTTTTTCGTTGTTTCTTTTCTAAAAAATTTAAAATATCTATATCCTGACTACATCCTGTGTTGCTGAGAAATGTATCCTGTAACTCGGCTGGACCTCTAAGAGATCAGTCGCTGATTTGTGTGCTTATATAATTGCTTTGCATGTATTAGCGACCGGCCCCTGTGGTTGTAGGCCCATACTTGTAATGATATGGTTTTGCGCAGTAAAGTTTTTCACAAAAAAATAAAAAATAAAAAAATATCCCCGAGGCAGAAGAAGGGACATATATTAAGGGCTTTGTAGTTAAAATGCTCCGTTAAACGGCTTTAAAAGATAGGCCAGATATTAATCTGGAATGCGAGATTCAGCGAGTTCATTGTGATTCCTTCAGAAGGAATTCTCAGAGGCAGAGGCCGAGGAAAATTCTCATAAATTTTCTCTTGTATTCTGTTAAGGAGTTAATACTATTGGTAGCCCTCAGAAGCAGCACACACTCATACCAACATTTTTCTTTCAGTCTCAGGTCAGATGTTTGTCGAGCCACAGATTTGAAACAATGGGAACTTGGCAAAAGGATGGATGAACTGAACAAACTTGGGGCTAAGGCCCAACTAAAGTTCCCGGTAATGCTGAGAGTAATGTTGGACAATCAAAAGCAGAATTTTAGGTCAGTGGAATAGGCAGATGACCTAATAACCACTATAAAAAAAGAGGGGCACACTCTGAAAAATCCCTGGAAGGCGTATTATTGACTAAATTGACTAAAAGAAAGTACACGTCTATAGGAATTGAATATAGGGTAGTATAACTAGAGGAGCACTTCATATTGCAAGGGGCGGGTAAAAAAAGAATGGGGCAAGGTGAAGGGGAACCACTTACTTACTTTTTGAGTTTGTTTTTCTATCCCCTTTTTAGTTTTTCATATCCTTAATCCGGAAAATTCCTCACTCCGGAGGTTCAAATAAGCATTTGTATGCCTGAAGAGCAAGGAAGGGTTCCCAAGGGTAGGAGAAGGGGAGGGGGAGTGGTGGGGGGGGTACAGGGTGGGGAGCAGTGGGAGAAAAAAACAAAAAAATAGATTCTCATGACAGTTTTCTAGTTTTAAATAAGGACATATCTCATAATCCATAAAGAGATGTGAGACTATTCTATGGGTGTTAACTTGGAACATAAATGGTCTTAGATCCAAGGCTAGGCAGAGGTTAGTTTTGAAATTTTTGGAGGAGGAGTCTGAAGTCATTATGTTGCAAGAAACTCATCTAACTGCAAGCGAAAGTAGGGAAGAGTATGCCAAGACAAAGTGGATTGAGGGCTTCGCAGTTTTAGATCAAGTAGAATATTGTAAGGGAGGGTCTATATTGATCAGGGCGGGCTCGGGAAATCATTTAATAGCCTCAAAAAACGATAGTTCAGGTAGGTGAGTTATAGCAACTATAAGATGTGCTGGCATAGTATTCACATGTGTGGCCTATTATGAGCCAAATGTGGATGACCCCCAATATATAATTAATCTGCATCTGCTATTAGCTGGAGTTTCCACTCCCATTATTATCGGAGGAGATTTTAGCACCCTACTGGATCCATTATTAGATAGATCCACCTACAGGGCTAATGGACAGACTCAGGCACCTAGAACAAGGCAGGCATTGAAACATATGATCTATAAAAATGGGTTTGGTGGACGTATGGAGACAGTTAAAAGGGAAAAAAGAGGGTACACCTTCCATAGTAAAAAATACTCCCACTTCTCCTGATTAGACTACCTATTTGTAGACCGAGTTTCGTCCGGGAAAATAAAAGACATAAACATCTTACCAGCTCATATCTCAGATCAGGCCCCGGTAAGCTTTATATTAGTTGGAGGGAGAAAAGATTTAAGCAAAAGATGGACCTTAAAAAGATCGATTTTATTAAAGGCAGAGTTGTCCACCATTGTGAGAGAAAGGGCTAAGGAGTTCTTTTTGGAGAATGCCCGGTCTGCCCCCTTAAATATAATATGGGACACCTTTAAGGAATACATGCGAGGGATATTACAAAATCAAGTATCGTACCTAAATAAATGTGATAAAGCTGATCTGAAATATCAGGAAGGAATAGTGGGGGAGCTGGAAATAAAGATGCAGTCTCTGGATCCCTCTCAAAATGCAGAGTCCTTAATTAAATAATTGGAAGAGGCAAGAATAAATTATAGGATGACCCTTGAGACTAAGGGGCCGATTCCGATCTGGGTCGGAAAGCAATCCGACTGAGCCGGATCCGGGGCTTTTTCCGACCGATCCGGACTCCTTCAGTCCGAACGAGTGAGTACGATGCAGCTGTATGCTGTCGGACATAGAAGTCAATGGGAGCCGGTCTTACGACGCGTACATGGGCTCCCATTGACTGAATAGGTACGTCGTGGACAAGTGTGCCCCCTACAGTGGGTATGCGTTGGTGCCATCCACACCGTACATGCCTGTGTTGGGGAGACCCATGGGTCTCCCCCTGTGTCCGAGTCGTAAGGCTGCAGGTAACAGGGGATCCAACGCCGACCCCCGAAGTCCAATTCCGGGAGCTATTGCGAGCCTGATGCTACGACTCGATCCGGCTGTCCGAATCGAGCATCGTACTAGCTCGGTCCTGAAACATCTCCATCCATGCTTGTGACCGAGTCGTATGGAGCGGTTCGGATCCAGAAACGATTCTGACGGAGATTTCGCGCTTGTTCGCATCGTACTTCGACGTCCGGACCCGTGTACGACTCGGATGGAAATCTAGCCTCCGAATCGGATCCGCTAATGCCGAACCCGATTCAGTGCCTCTCTGACTGAGATCGGAATTGGCCCCACAGTGCCGTGAGAAGTGGGTGACTGGTAACATGGATTTATTAGAGTATGGGGAGAAGGCCAACAAACTGTTAGCCTGGAAGTCCAGGGCCGACAGGCCCCGGAATCATATTAAAGAACTAGTCATTAATGCCCAGGGGGACCTTTCATATAAGGAAGATGAGATTAAGGCCCGCCTGGTCTCTCTCTTTTCGGTGCTAATTAAATATAAATTAACTAATTAATATTAATGATCAACTAATTTTTAATTAATTAAACAAAAATTACTTCCCACCCTTCACCCCTATAAACCCCACACCTAAAATTAATTACAGAAATACCATATTTAATTTTCAATGTATTTATTAATATTAATTAACAAATAATTATTAATTAAACATAAATTTCTTCCCACCCTTTGCCCCATAAACCCCGCAACCCACACCTAAAAACAATCACACAATTACCATAATTATTATCAATTAATTAGTTAATATAAATTAACAACTAATCATTAATTGATTGAACATAAATTACTTCCCACCCTTTACCCCTATAAGCCCCACAACCTGCACCTAAAATTAATAACACAATTTCCATAATCAATTTTCAATACATAATTAATATAAATGAACAACTAATTATTAATTAATCAAAAATAAATTACTTCCCATCCTTACGCCTATAAATCCCACAACCTGCACCTAAAAAATATTGCACAATTACCACAATTAATCAATTAAGTAATATTAATTAACAACCAATTAATAATTAATTACAAATAAATGACTTCCCACAAGTAAAATTATAAAATCTGAACTAAATAAATAAAAAATAATAATTTATCATAATTAAATTACTTCCCACCCTATTCCCCTATAAACCCACAACCCACTATGGAACTAAAAAATGCCAAATGTAATTTAAATAAAATTCATAACTACTAAAAATGTAACACATACATTAAAAAACATAAACAATACTTATACAAAAAAACATACATCACATACATTTAAAATATAAACTAAAATACATAACACTAATTAAAAAATCGATATTTTAAACATCTAAATTTTTGAAAACAATATTAATGACTTCTATATTTGTACAAAGCGATTTTTCTTACCTTAAATTCAATATTCTTGACCACAATATTCTTGCTGTCGATATTTCTGAAGAACACTATTTTCAACTCGACATTTGTGTAAGTCGACATTTCCAACTCGATATTGTGCCCCAGCACCTTAAATGATATAGACAGCCATGATTGGGGAGAGGTGGGCATTGGGCCTGGCCACAGGAGATGCCCTATGCCCAACCACATGCCATGCATGACAATGGACATCTTGCTTTACATTACAAAAACCACATTCATTCACTGAAGAAAAGAAAGGTTAAAATGATGTTATATTTAGGTGGAAATGTCAGATAAAGTATACTGTTTTAAATTGACAAAACCACTGAAATTAATCAATAATATAACAGTAACCAGTGCCCTAAAGTAACTTAATCAAATGCTGGATCATTGGCCCCAGAACAGGATGAAGCTTTCCTTGACTTTGCATCAAAACTGCCGCCATCTTGCGCATTTTTGGTCAGGGGAGAGAGCCACAGACTGACTGTTCCCTACGGGCTCACCATAGGTATGTCTTGAGAGAATCCTGAGACCCCACCACTTCCACAAATCTGATGCCACTTCAGCAGGGATACTCCAACCCTACCTACTGTTTGTAGTCCTGGGAAGTAGAGCATTACCTAGTGCCTCACAGGAACATGTTTACTACGAAGTCCTGCTTACACTACCCACAAAGCACATTATTTGTTACTGTGATTTTGTACTACTAATTTATAGTCCTATTGCAGCCCAGCAGCTTCTGCAAATATATTTCAGGCCAACATTTTAGCTCTTGCTTCTTAGATGGTGGGCTGCAGCTTGGTCTTGAAGGAAGTGCCCCAATTATTGTGTCACCCTGGTCACTGATGACCACTTATCTGCCTTCCAAACAATGAGGAGTCTGTCAGACAGTAAAGAATCCAAACCAAAGATTTTTATTAATAATAGACAGCTGTGGAGCCCGGTCTGACCAGCCTCATGAGAAGACCGTAGAGTTACTACCTTTTACAAGTATAAAGGTGACGATTATACATTTCAGCATGAGCACAAGTCGCACCCACCCAGTGACTTTCCACAGTGAGCAGCATAGAACAAAGGGGCACACAGAGATAAGCTAAGAGTCTGAGACCAGGCACACACTATCTGTGTGCCAAGGCCATTCTGTCTGCCTTCACAGCAGAGTCAGGGAAGCAAGCTTCTGTCTCATGGGGAAGGTATGCAGAAGTACTAACAATGTATTATTCAGAACAGCGAGGCCCAACCTTGAAGAAAAAATGCATCACAGCAGTTTTCTAGCTGTGAGAGCAGAAGAGAGACAGAAGCTTAATTTCAATCATAGAGCAAAATGGCGGCTACTAATAAAATGGCGCCATGAATGCTAACATATCAAAGTAATAAGCATGGACAAGGGGCAATAACATTTTCAATTCCAACAGTCTTCGTCTGCCAGTCTTCCCCTCCTCTGAAATACTTCTTTGGTCTATATATATAAACTCATTATTATGATCTCTTGTTCTGCAGCCAATACTACCACAAAATGCACGTCTTACTACTTATCCTCTCTGACTGTATACCTCTACTTCTCTGTGTATCTGACTTTTACCCCGACTATATCCCTTCCACTTTCATCTCTTTGTACTTTGTGCTTTATTTATGACAATCTCACCTGCCTCTCTAAACCTGATGCCTCTCCTTACATCACATGCTTCTCATTCTCACCTCTAGCTCCCTTTTCCCTCTACTTCATCTCATTTGCTGTACAATTCCATTTCCCTTTACCTCTCTAGTCTCTGTCCTCCCCGTCACTCATACCACCACATATTTCTTACTCCACAGAGGTAGCTTCTTAGCCCAAAATGTGTACAAAACAGGAGACAAGGGATAAAACCGGAAACGAGAAATAAAGTGAAAATTTCCCGAGTGGTGAACATCCTCTGAGGGGTGCTTTAGTTCTCACTACTGCAGAGAGAATGGCAATTGTGAGGGGGAGTTATTTGTGATTTATGAATATCCAGCAATTAAACATACAGTTGTAGCACTTGGGCCCAGATGTACGAAGGAATTAAGCATTTCTTAACAGGTTGAATCATTATTATTAAGATATGCTAAATGGCCTTTTCAGAAATGCAAAGGTACAAAACCGGTCGCAATTACAACCGTGATTTAGGAATCGCAAATAGGGATTACCTATTTGCGATTCCTAAAGTACATGTACAAAGCATTTCCTAAATGAGACTTGAGGCATTTAGGAAATGCAATTACCATCAACTTCAAGTCGATAGTAACCATGTGCAAAATAAAAAAATGCATTAAGAAAAGAACACAATATTGTGACATGAAGCGCACATTTGCCCCTAGGGCATATGTGCACTTACATAAACACTAGGAAATTCAGGGTGACTCCAGGGGGACCTTCAGCCCAGAGATTCCTTTTAGGAAATCCCAATTTAGGATATGCAAACCATTTCCCATTTCGCCCATAGCCGCTAATGCAATAGCCTTTCCTAATTGCGATTTCCTAATAGCGATTCCTAATCTGTCGGCATCGCTATTAAGGAATTGCAAATGTTGTACATATCCTTTTGCATTTCTTAAATAGCGATTCCTACGGAGTCGCTATTTAAGAAATGCAAACTAGAACGTTATTACATCTGGCTCTTGGTGCTTATGTATTTTTGTATTAGGGAACAGTTCACTAAACATCCACTAGGTCACCCATAACGCGTCTTTCCCACAATAGGAGGGTAGTCAAGAATTGAATTCCTTCTAAAATGCTGTTGCAAGACACACAAAAAAAATCAAGATTCAAGTACAAAAAATAATTGGCTTTATTAAGGCTTGCTCAAGTTTTCTTTTCATACTATTTGGCTGGTGCACACTGATCAACTTGAGCTTTTTGCTGTTTTTGACAGACGCTGTCTCAGACAGTTTAATGTACTACTGAATATTGTTTGGCACCATAAGGGCTTTAATTACCTGAGAAAGGTTAATAAATGTGAAGTTCTTCCAAACAGAGGCCTGAAGTATCACTTGGCCAGGGCCTCAAAAGTCCTTAAGATGGAGCATTGGTAACATTAAGTCATATCTCTTAAGGTGTTATCCGTTGTGGACATCCACTTAATAGGGAATGTTTCAAAGCCCCCAAAAAAGTTCCTTAAGTGAATCCATCTAAAACCGATGTTCTGTTGTTCAATATTTGACTGTCTTGACTTCCTAAGCAAGCCTAGCTTTCCTCTACTTGATGTCACCACTGCTCTCATTCCAGTCACTCATACTGTTGGGCTTTATACCCTCTATTCTACTGTAAACATGTGAACATTAATTCACATGTTGCTAAGCTGAAGAAGCTTGGTGCTACCAACTTGGATTTGGATGTTAAAGCAAACCTTTTCTTTTCTACTCAAATATGTTTTCTCTATGAATTTCTACACAGGACTGCAAAAATTCACTTTTTAGGTCTGCTTGACATCGCAGCTGTCTGCATGACCGATTGTTACTATTTCTTCAAAATATATGCATATTGGACATTGGTTTCACACAGAGGAAAATGTACCTCTCCCCTCATGCTGTTTGGTGTATCATTCTGCTTCCTATGTTGTACTGTCATAACAATACATGAGGGACTATTTCACATCTCAAAAACACACCTTGTTATCACAAATTAGATTCTTTATATTTCGGTGCAGTATATATTTTTATAGTGTTTAAGGGCCATATGTAGGTAGCCCCATTGCGATCGCAAATGCTGAAATTGGAAGAATCTCACCGTTTGCAATCGCAATTTGGGCAATGTGCTATGTAGCACACAAAAAGCCACACACAAAATAAGGAATCGCAAAATGAGAGATTCCTTATTTTGCGATTGCATTTAAGGAATTGCAAATTGCGATTCCTTAAATGCAATGTAGGAAGCACCCAAGTTGTGCGAATTGTGGGATAAGGAATCGCAAAATACCACCAACTTCAGGTTGGTGGTATTTTTCCAAAGAAATTCGATTATATCACCCTATTGGCACGTACATTACAGACAGTGTGGTGACGCACTTAGGTCAGCGCACCAGTGTTCCGCTAGGCGGAACAGGAAACACGTCACGCGAGGACGGAAGGCGGCCGTTTGTAGATTGGCGCCGACCGCTCCACGCAGAGCAGTAGTGTGTACCCGGCGCTCCGTCCAGAATAAAGAATAACTTAAAAGTAAACGAGCGTCAATCATCCTTAATAGATTCTATAATGGCGACGAGGCATAGGATTTGACGCAGAACCCCGAATGCAAGCAAAAAGGGCGATTGGGGTCAGAAGACGCTGATCCCACCGGCGGACTCGCATTCCACGTGTTGAACATCAGGACGGAGCGTGGCAGAGGCCTGCACCTGGCTCCACGCGGCGCACACCCCTATCGAAGTAAGCAGGGCTGCACAGCTGAGGAGGTAGGCCTGCAGACACACGGGGCACCAGGCGCCACGGAGGTTCGGAAAGGCGAGCGAGCGTAGCGACTGGGCCCGCGCCAACAGAGGGGAACCAAGGGACAGTGGGGAGCACCACCCCAAGGATAGCAAGACCAGCCGAGCAAGCTGGCGGAACAGAGTGAGGGCAGGGGAGAGTCTTCGAACACTCGCCCTGAAGAATCCATAGGAGTGCAGACAGCAGGAGGGGCTGGGACGCAACCACTACTCACCCCTTCCAACGCACAACTAAGGGAAGACAGCGAGAGTGACCCGGAAGAAGGGGACCCCACCAAGCACAACGCTCCGGGCAGCCCCCAAGGGAAGTCAGTATCTGTTCAACCCTCCAGAAACAGAGAAGACAGAATGGCGGTACACTCGTCATCCCTCACGCAACTGGTGCCATTCCTAACCAACCCAGGGGAACCGGAGCGGCAATGGGAGGACTGGAAGAGGTACTTCCTCAACTACCTCGACGCTTTGGAAGAAGAAGCAGGCGCTCCATACTCAAGTAAACGCAGAAAGAAGATCTTGCTACACAACCTGGGCCCGGAGGGGATAAGAATCTATGACACCATTGCGAAGGCAGAAAGAGACGCAGCTGACGACGATGTTTTCAGCCACACCATTGCCGACTTGGACGCACACTTCCGGCCCGTGGGTTGTGTCGCGATTGACCGCTACAATTTCTTCCAAAGGAAACAGAAGAGTAGCGAAACAGTAGATGAATATGTTGTTGCCCTACAGAAGCTCGCCATCTCATGCAAATTCGGCGCTCTACACGACGAGCTCATCCGAGACCAAATTATCATGCATACGTCGAGCTCCCATGTCCAGGACAAACTGTGGGTAAACGGAGATGCCCCACTCAAAGAAATTTGGGCCATGGTCAAGAAGGCCGAACTATCAAAACGCTGTGCCCAAGCAGCCAAAAAAGACTCAGGTGGTACGCAGTCGGTGTGCCAGATATCGACGCAACAGAAAGGAGAACGCCCGAGGCTAAAGGAGCCACAGAAGAAACCGGAGGGCAGGAAGCAGAAGTCCACATATTCCACCGACCAGAGGGGAGCAAAGGGAGGACGCCCGAGCTGCTACAGATGTGGGAGTGTCAACCATCTAGGGAACGATAAAGCGTGCCCGGCGTTCAGGGCTAAGTGCTCGTTTTGCGGCATATTTGGCCACTACGAGAAGGTATGCCGCCGGAAACCGAAAGGGGCCACAGTGAAATTCGTTGACCGAGAACAGCAAGACGATACCAATGACTCAGAGGAAACTGATGACCAGGAGGAAATACTGTATATTGATGTCCAAGTGTTGGAGATGGATGACTCAGGCAACGACAAGCCCCGGTTGGACATGCACATCGGAGGTATACCGTTAGAAATGATAGCGGACAGCGGGGCCCCCATCTCGATCATCCAAAGGAAGGTATGGGAAGACAAATTTGCATCCACACACGGTGAGAAACTGCGTCCCATGGACTTGCGTCCAGTCACGTACACTGGGCAGAGGATCCCAATGTTGGGGTTTTGTCCCCTGTCATTCGAGTTCAGAGACCGCCAAGCGATATGCAAACTGTACATAGCTGAGAAGGGCCCCTCAGTCCTGAGCTGGAGAGACCAGGGAGCCTTAGGGATCCAGTTGAATCCAGGTGGTATCGAGAAAATCCTACTCATGGACATGGAGAAAAGGGACGATGTGGAGTCATGGAGAAGAGCGTACCCCAGAGTGTTCAATGGCCATATAGGGGAGTTGGCGAAATACAAACACTTAATCAGACTAAGGGAAGGAGCAACGCCGGTGGTGCACAAAGTAAGGAACATCCCGTTCAGAAGTAGAGAGGCGGTACAGCAAGAGTTGGACAGGCTCGAGAAGGAAGGGGTGATCAGGGCCATAGAAAGTGCAGAGTGGCTCTCCCCCTTGGTGGTAGCTCAAAAACCCAACGGCAAGGTCAGATTATGCGTGGACCTGAGAGAGTTGAACAAAAGCATACTCGTTGACAAGTTCCCCCTGCCACGCATAAACGAGATGTTGTCCAAGACCAAAAACATCAAGTGGTTTTCGACAGTGGACCTGTCATCGGCATACCATCAGGTCAAGCTACACCCTTCCTGTACACACCTCACCTCGTTCATCACGCCATTTGGCTGCTACGAATTCCTAAGGATGCCATTCGGCCTAGCGTCAGCAGCCGCAGTCTTTCAAAAGATGATGCACAAATTGTTGAGGGGAGTAGTCGACGTCCAATTCTTTCAGGACGACCACAATGAGAAGCTCCACAAAGTGTTCAAGATCCTACAGGACAACGGTCTGACTGCGGAATGGTCTAAATGCAGATTGGGAGTGAAATCAGTCACTTATTTAGGCCACGAAATAAGTGAAGAAGGAATCAGACCCAAAGCCGCCAACATGAAAGCCATTCAAGACGCACCCACCCGAGCAAAAAGGAGGACGTTCGGTCATTCCTAGGAATGGCCGAATACTACAGCAAGTTTGTGCCAAAATTTGCCTCCAAAACGCACCACCTACGACAGCTGCTCAAAGAGAGGAACGGATTCCAGTGGGGTCAAGCGGAACAAGAAGAATTCGACAATTTAAAGAAAGAAATGAGCGACGCCATCCCGCTCAAAGGATTCGATCCCCAGGCAGAGACAATCCTCACGACAGACGCAAGTGACCGAGGACTGGGAGCAGTCCTAATGCAACGCTCTGAAAAGGGTGACTTGCACACCGTCAGCTTCGCATCCAGGTCTCTAGCCCCCAACGAGGAGAAGTTCAGCGTGGTGGAAAAGGAGATGCTGGCAGTAGTATGGGCTATGGAGAGATTCCGTCAGTACCTGTGGGGAGCGCGATTCTTGGTAAAAACGGATCACAAACCTTTAGTCCGTGTGTTGACATCAAGCGGCCACGCGCATGCCACTCCTAGGATCGCAAAGATGACCCTGCGCCTGTTAGACTTCCTCTACGACGTGGAACACATTCCTGGGCCTCAAAACAAGGTGGCGGACTTCCTCAGCAGGGCAGCTGCCATGGAAGCGAGGAGTGACCATGAAGATCATGAATGGGCAGGCTATGTGGTCGCCACGATCCAGGAGGTAGAGAAGGCAATAAGTATGCAAGAGTGGGAGGAGGCATACAAAGAGGATGATGATCTGGAAGCCATCAAGGGGTATGTAGTCCACGGGTGGCCGGAAAAGAGGCACCTAAGAGAAGAACTCCGAAGATACTGGGAGGTCAGGGAGGAACTATCACTAGCTGAAGACTCCATCTTCCTGTTGAGAGGAGACAAGGTGATACCACCCAAGGGAGTACTGGAACACCTGATGGGATTACTACATGAAGGACACCAGGGCATCACAAAAACCAAAGCCCTTGCCAGGCAGGCCTACTGGTGGCCGGCTATCGATACGCAGATAGAAAGGCACGTGAGACAGTGCGAATCTTGCGCCAAGGCAGACAAATCTCAACACCTAATCAGACCGCCCCTGGGGAAATTCCCCATACCAGATGGCCCGTGGGAAGTGCTATCAGTGGACATTTTAGGTCCGGTCCTAAACAAAACAGGGACCCAGAAATATGTGGTAGCGCTGGTGGACAAATTCTCCAAATGGCCAGAAATCGAAGTTAGAGAAACCATGGACACGGAAGCGGTGATAAACTTCTTACAGTCCACATTCCTAAGAGAGGGCATTCCCAAGATCATCGTTAGTGATAACGGTCCCCAGTTCACCTCGACAAGATGGACAACCTTCACCGAAAGGAATGGAATTGAAGTGAAGCACCCACCCATTTACCACCCCGCAGGGAATGGCCAAGTTGAGCGGTTTAACCGCGTGATCATGGGAACCATCCAAGCAGCCATCAACGATGGGTTGGATTGGGAGAAGGAACTGGAGAAGATGGTATGGGCATACAGGATCACCCCGGGCAGCACCGGGTACAGCCCGTTCAAGATCTTGCGGGGAAGAGAAGCGTTCACCAAGGACAATCAGGCGTGGAGGAAGTTGGAGATACAGAGCAGATGGTCTCCGGCAATAGTGAAAAGAAACCTAGAAAGAGCTCAGGAGATCTATACGACTCACTTCAACAAGAACCACAAAGTAAAGGAGGCAGAGCTGGACAAAGGGGACTGGGTTAGAGTCAAACTAGCAGTCCATAAGAAGAAGGGTGAGAGCAAATTCTCGCCGCCATTACAAGTCTTGGAACCGTATGACCGATCAGCCCTGCTAAGCGACGGAAAGGTATGGTCACAGGACAGGATGGCCAAGTGCAGCAAGATAATCAAAGTGGAATGTGATGTGGAAGATGGTCTAGAGAATGTCGGAAGAGACGGAGAAGAAGAAAGTAACAGAGGAAGGAACGTGGATGTGGAAGAAGGACAGCAGGAAGTAGCCGAGGAGGAAGACGGTGCAGGAGAGCAAGAAGAGCGGAGAAGCGGAAGGAACGGAGAGAAGGACAATGACATGAAAGACAAGAGTGGTACGCAAATTGGTGAGAGCATGGAACAGGAGTGCAAAGAGGGAATGATGAAGGTGAGAACCAGAAGGGGAAGAGAAGTGAAGACGCCAGAGAGATTCAAGGACTTTAACATGGACTGGAAGTAAGAACTTTTATTGTTGAGTTACGATGTGTAAAGGGGGGAGATATGTGGTGACGCACTTAGGTCAGCGCACCAGTGTTCCGCTAGGCGGAACAGGAAACACGTCACGCGAGGACGGAAGGCGGCCGTTTGTAGATTGGCGCCGACCGCTCCACGCAGAGCAGTAGTGTGTACCCGGCGCTCCGTCCAGAATAAAGAATAACTTAAAAGTAAACGAGCGTCAATCATCCTTAATAGATTCTATAGACAGCAAGGACTCTATGCATTCCTAAAGTAAGACAATGCAAAGAATAGACATTCACATAGGCAGGCATGTCATTAATTTCAGGTGGGATTTTTTCTATTCTCCACTGGAGATGTTTTAAGGCATGGGCATAGTGGGTAACTGCCCAGGGCCCTATCTTTGTCGGGGTCCCTTGGAAAAATAAACGCTATCACTATCTCACCTTCTTTTTCTCCATCTCAACTTTTAATGTATTATTCAATATTGTTTGGCATAATGGGACTAGAATTAGCAGAAAATGGTTAATATTATGCAAAGCTATTCCGGAAAGGGGCCCCTACAGTATGCCTTGCCTGGGGTCCCCAAATCCTTCAGATGACACTGTGCTTCATCCCAGTTATGGACTTTGAACAACCGGAACAACAGTGGCTGAACCTAACATAGGTCATTATTTCCTTTTTGGTACAAAACAAGGTTATTACTTTGTGTCTTTTCCCATCACTTCTTCACCTCTGTTTAATCGAAAATCTGGCTTTCTTTTTTCCACAGAGTACAACTTTCCATCCCTTTGGCCTTTTTTTCTCAAGCTGATTTACATAGGGTTCCTGAGTAAGAACGAGAGAGGTAATGAGAGCATCCACTGGAAAATAATGACTCCTATATAACTAAGGTAAAGTTCTATGATCTGGGGCCCTCTCTCTGGCAAACTGTCCTTTGCTCTTATGGGTTTACACTACCAGATTATCCATTCGTACAGTCATTCTAGTGGCTTTGCTCGAAGAAAAGCTTTACTCAACAACCCCTCAATTGACAAATGTCAATACGTATGTTAGTACCAGGTTTGTTCTCCTGTGGGGAAGAGGGATATTGAACATCCCTACCATCATCTTTCTGAGACCTCTATCCCCATGTTAGAGAATCTGCTACATGGGGGAGCCAGTCTTCCACTCTTTTAAGTTTAAAAGAACTTTATTAAGATATAAATAATTCAAATAAAGTCACAGAAACAGTCATAATAAAAGGTGAATAAATCATAAGTGAGTACAATGAGTTCTATATGAGTAACTGAATTAAATGTGATATAATTAAATACAAAATAAACAATAAAAGAAAATGAAAGAAACGAAAGTAAAAACGAAAATAAAAACATTCCTTGTTACATAGAAATATAATGACAATGTGGGTTAAAGTATTCCTATTGTACAATTAATATAAGATGAATTAAAATGGAAGGAAAATTAAGGAGGTTTTGGAACTTCTTCAGTACTGGATTGATACAAGTTAGTCACTAAAGCGTAAGAATTTAGTATAGCAGTTACAGGCGACCAAAGAACATCTCTCTTAATAGCCAGAGAAATTGGAGCAACAAAATTCCTGTCTAGCTTGTGGTTATAACAAACACCATACCACCAATCTTATAAGGAGATATTAAGAGCATTTTTCCTGTTCTTTGTTATCTGTTGAAATGCTACAGCTATTAATAAGTCTATCATTTATATATTAGGATTACAATTCTTCTATGCTTCAGAAAGACTCCCTAAAAATACATTTAAGAATGAAAAAGGGACATGCATATGGAAAATTCAGTTGATTTGTGACCTTACTTGAAACCAGAATTGGTATGGGTGAGGGCATTCAAATTACATAAGTTTCAATGTTCAGTTAGATCATGGGTACTCACAAACTTTCTCCCAGGGGCCAAATTTACAGTGTGGTTTGTGGCCAAGGGCCTCACCGGTGGGGGCGGGGTCAGAGGGGGAGGGGGCAGGGCTAAAGCAAAAAATAATTGTGACCATGAGGTTGAACACAGGTCCCTGCAGCAGACGCCTTCGTCCACTGAGTCACCTGACCCGGCATACACACATCTCTCTCTCTCTCTCTCTCTCCTCTCTCTCTCCCTCTCTCTCCCTCCCTCCCCATCCCTACCTCTCCCTCCCTCTCTCTCTCTCCCTCTCTGTATCCCTCTCTTTCGCTCCCTCCCTCCATCTGTCTCCCTCCGTCTGTTTCCCTCCATCTGTCTCCTTCTGTCTGTTTCCCTCCGTCTCCCTCCCTCTGTCTCCCTCCCTGTCTCCCTCTTCCTCCCTCCCTCTCCCTCCCTCTGTCTCCCACTCTCCCTGTATCCCGCTCTCTCCGTCTCCCATTCTCACTGTCTCCCTTCTTCTGTCTCCCTCCCTCTGTCTCCCTCTCTCTATCTCCCTCCCTATCTCTTTCCCTGTCTCTCCCTCCCTGTCTCTCTCCCTGTCTCACACTCTCTCTGTCTCCCTCCCTCTCCCTCTTTCTCTCTCCCTCCCTCCCTGTCTCCCTCCGTCTCCCTCCATCTCCCTACGTCTCTCTCCCTCTGTCTCCCTCCCTGTCGCACTCTCCCGCCATCCCTTTCCCTCCCTCTGTCTCCCACTCTCTCTGTCTCCCATTCTCTGTCTCCCACTCTCTCTGTCTCCATCCCTCTATCTCCCTCCCTCTGTGTCTCCCTCCCTCTGCCTCCCTCCCTCTGTCTCCCTCCTTCTGTCTCCCTCCCTCTGTCTCCCTCTCTCTCTCTGTCTCCCTCTCTCAGTTTCCCTCTGTCTCCCTCCCTCTGTCTCTCTCCCTGTCTCTCTTTCTGTCTCTCTCCCTCCCTCTGTCTCTCTCCCTCCCTCTGTCTCCCTCCCTCTCCCTCCGTCTCCCTCTCTCCCCCTCCCTGTCTCCCTCACTCTGTCTTCCTCCGTCTTTCTCCCTCTCCCTCCCTCTCTGCCTCCCTCTCTCTGTCTCTCTCTCTCTGTCTCTCTCTGTTTCCCTTCCTCTTCCTCCCTCTGTCACCCTCTGTCTCCCTCCCTCCCTCTGTCACCCTCTGTCTCCTCCCTCTCCTTCTGTCTCTCTCTCTCTCCTTCCCTCTGTCACCCTCTGTCATCTCACCCCCTGTGTGTCAGCCCTCAGCCCGGCTGAGACAGCTTCCCGGCGTGCACACACAGCCACACCCGAGTACTTCACAGGTCTTTAAAAGAACATTTACATGTTAATGAGGCTTTGTTGTATTTCACCTCTTAGCACTACTGCATCTCCACTCTGACAATCACTGGAATCTCCCAGCCCCCCACAGAGCAGAGTCTCTCAGATTCGGTGCAGCTGCAACCGGCAGTGTTTGCTAGCACTATTTAAATTTTTTTTTTAAAACACAGGTAGGTCCGCGGGACGCCAAGGAAGGCTTGCCAGGCCGCTGAGAGAAGTTTGCAAATCAGTTTCCCATTGTAGTTCCAAGGACGTTTTCTGCTTAGGCTGGGGTGAGGCAGTGAGATGTGCATATATTTTGGAAGCAGAGGAAAATGTTGGCAATAATTGTTGTTAGGAGAGGTTATAGGAATTTGGGAACTATTGAAGGAGAGGGAATTGTAAGATTCAAAAAGGGTTGCGCATAAAATTTGATGTTTGGAACGATATGAATTATGAAAATTGACTGTTGCTTTGGCTTGAGAGAAAGAAATCACTGAAATGTTTTGCAATAACTGATAGGTCCATAACAAACCTTTTTCTCGCCAAGATTTCCAAAATATCAATCTGTTATTAATCTTAATGAGTTTATTGTGCTAGATGACTGATTGGAGAAATTGTACTAAAGTGGAGAGAGTAGAAATGTGGATGGGTTGTAATATCTTAGAAGCATTTTTTTTAATGGGTAATAACACGTTAAAGGTACAATGAGTTAAAGACAAAAATTCAGAAAAAGTAAAAGGATTAATAAAGGATAGTTCTAAATCCACCCACAAAGGACAATAATGTAAATTATCTTCATGATAAAAATGCAGTATGATAAGATTGAAACTTGGGAGAGTTAATCCCTTCTTGTTGCTTAGTACATTGAAGTTTGATAAATGACATTCAAGATTAAAAAGGGGATTAAGCTACAAATATTTTTTTAAAGATGCAAGTCGAAATATCAATGGGAATAGTCAGTTGGTCAAACAGTATTATTGGATTTAAATAAATCATAAAAACTCACAATACAAAAATTCATCATAAAATCAAAATAAATATTTAAATAACATCACCCCGACTTTTTCAATGCAATTTGGATCAACCCATAGAGAAAACACCAAACCTTCCTGAACCATATTTCTTTCTTATTACAACTGCTACTCTTATAAAATGTAAAACTGCACAGCAGACCACCATTGAGTCCAATGAGAATAGAAACGTATAACCTTTTATATAAGAGCACGGTCGGAGAGACTTTAATATTGGAAGTGGATATTTAGCTCTAACTGACTGGTATAAAGGATAAAAGAGAATAAAGTACAATGTGCTCTGTGCTGTGAAATGATCACAGGGGCATTGACAAACGGAATTGGAACAGTTACATTGCTAAGGGAAAGCCTCCAGAAAAAGAACCTAGCCAGTGTTGTCTAATAAAATCTTTATTGAGAATTCATCAAACATATAAGGTAAAAAATGGGGATGATTGGTCACATTAGTTACATCTAAATTACTTAGTGATTTCTGCTGATTCAGCACCTACAAGTGGCGTCATTTTTCCCTAGTTAAAAAATCTGTTTTAATAATAACTTTAGCTTGAAGGGGCATATATGTAGGATTATTAAACAGATCAATCAGATCCAGCTCCTGAAACAGATGCTTGAAGTAGTTAAACCATAGAATAGTATAAACTTTGGCGAGAGAAATACAGTCCAATATAATGGATCTAGTAAATTCCAATTCAGGTATATTCCACATCTTACCCCACAGCAATAAAGAAGCAAGACCTACTTGATCCTCCACTAACTCCAGGCCCAGTTCTAAATGAAAAAAGAGAGTTCACACACTTTTTTGTACCATCACAAGTTTTCTGATAAAGTTATTCTCTATTATTTGGATCTTGGAGCAGTTAGTATGTTCCCATCCCCTACCCCATAAAAAGTAATTGCAAAACACTTTGCCCTGTAGCGAGTCAAAAACTCTTTCACTGGCTTCGGACCATATTGGGCTGCTAATCTAAAAAGTACCTCCACTACTCTTGAAGTTTGCAGTGCTCTTGGGTGAGTAAAGAGTTCCAGGAATGCTAAGAGTTAAAAACAATTTCTAAATAGGAAAAGCTGCTGACCTTCTCAACCTCATTCCCCTGGCCCACAAATACTTTAGACTTTGTTATTTTAGGCCCACACACCACAACATATGATGATTTTTTCCAAACACATACACCTCTAACCCATTTATATAAATGAGAAAAATGGGGCAAGGATACATCCTTGACGGACTACGTCCATAGATAATATGGACCTTGTTTTCTCCCCAGTAATGCCACGGCGAATTTTAACAGTGGTGTTTGAATCAAGCCTACGTAATAAAATGACTGAGGTGCCTCAACACCCATATCCCCCAACATGGCCCACAATCTGTCAGGATTGACAGAGTCAAACGAACAGGATAAGTCCATGAAGGCAGGATGTACTGAGCACTTCATCGACTTAGTATGCTTGCTGACAATCAGTGACAAATTGAGCCACTGTTGTACTGTGCCCATTCCTCATCTAAAACCCTATTGGGTTTTTCACAATGTATTATTCTCAGCTGCCCAATCTTTCAATAGTTGAAAGGTAAAAAAGAATCATGGGAACTAATATGATTTTTATTGAATCTAATCTACCCCATCATGAAAGAAACAAGAGATGCCATTGCATTGTGAGAAGTGGAAAAGAGAGTCGTGAAATTAACAGAAACCGTATCTTTCACAGAATTAGTGAGCCAAAGACCTAAATATTTTATTTTGACAGGGTTGCAAAGAAAATGTGATGATATGAATTCATGTTTAAAACACCATTTATTGGGGGTGTTGCTAACCGCCGATCAAGGCGGCCGCTGCTTAGGAGAGCTCCGGAGCCCGGGCACATTTGTCCTGAATAATCACAGTGTGCCAGGACCATCGAGCCGTGCTGTGCGACCAGAGTGGAGGACTCAGGACAGACAATAAACAACACGACCTGGCGCTGGGAGGCTGTGGTGCCAAAGCTGCACATTGAAAATCGTAACACGGCATTCCCACCGTTGCCCATTATTGAAACCTGTGTGCCGCTGCGGCTATCCTGTGTTACCTGCGCTGCGCCCTGTGGAGTCGGCTGGACACCCTGTGCCATCGCTGAGTGTGGTCCCTGCTGCTCCTGGACTACTTGGCTGCATGCTTGAAGTGGCGCTGGGAGTCCCCGGGCTCCCTGATCCCAGAGTTGCGTGTGCAAGGCTGTGCCTATCACTGACTATGCCGGCGGCAGCGCCGCATCCCAAGCGGAGGATACTGAAGGCCGAGCGCCCACGGCGGCAGTCGGGCACCGCAGTGAAACCCTGGTAAATCCTGTGCTGAGCCTTGGCGGGCCGTGTGGCCGTGGTGCTTGCTCTCCTTGGAGGCCTCATCATTCCCCACCTCGCTGCAGACAGGGTGAGGGCTGCGTTACAGGACCCAAGCCCGGGCAATACCCTTTCGGAGCGGGAGCGGCTGGGAACATATAGGAGGCCCACCCTGTGTGCGGGCAGTCCAGTGGCCAGTATCTACTCTCCCTACCCCTCCCCCCTCAACCAGAAGCAGCCGGGCCCCGGGGGCGTGTGGATGAGAACATGATGGATGGTGCACACGCCGTGGATCAAGTTAAGGCCTACGCGGCAGCAGTGATAGCTGGTAGTGTTGTGTGGCGTTTAGAGCTCCAAGTGAATTTTCCCAATTCATGCCCTTATATAGCTACAATTCACATTGCCCATATATAGGCATAGAAATCAATCCCTTATTTAGGCATAGCCCATGCTACCCAAATACAGGCATGGCTACTTCCACCCGTACCAAACGTCACAATGATTTCTTAGAAAATCGGCTTAAGCAGTTAGGGAACTTCCCCTTGCTTGAATATTGATTTGTCCAAGAACTCATGTACTTTGCAAAGAACAACTATTCCCTAGTGGTTCTTTCCTGACTTTCATATGTCTGACTTTACCTCAAACTATGGCATTCCTAAACACCTTCAAGTATAACTATACCTTCACTTGCTCTAGCAAGACACGGTGGTTCGGAGCAGTACGACTATCTACTTGGCCGACGCAGCTCGCTACACCAAGTGCCGAAGGAAGCCGACTCTCCAGCTGACGCAATGATTAAGAGGCTGACCTTCTCCTGCTGAGAATCCAGCTCCAGTGTTTCCAAGCTCCCCTTGCGGGGTGTTGGGAAATCGAGTCCCTAGACTGAGATACAAGACCTCCTTCATTCTAACTAAGGTATAGAGCTGATTTGAACCTAGAGAAACCTTTGATAGATTCTTGGCAAAAACAACTAAACCTGTGCTACACAATTCTTACTTCTTCCCGCGTACTAGACTTAAGTTAGGACCATTGGGGTAGGGGTATTTTAGAAGCGCCAGTTGAATATTTTAGCCTGTATATTTATGTATGTATTTTTATATGGCTTAGAAACCATACAATGCTTTTACAGTATTATTTTATAATACTATTCTCGCTGTGTGCATTATACTTTGCAGTCTGTATAATGATTGTAGCAGTTCACTTCTCTTGTATGAGAAAGAAGACTGTTCAATAAACCTTTTTATTGAAAACGCCCATCTCTCTATTTCTCTACAACTCTGTTGAAACGAAGCATGCACCATTGACTAAGTGAAATACTTATGTATTGTTTCTACGACTCTGAGAGATATATTTCTTATTCTTGGGAAACAAAGTTTCATGTTTATGCGGTTGTCAGAAACTAATCCCTTCTTGTGAATTCGAGAAAGTTTCTAGTGACCTCTGAGCTAGCTGGCACTCACTATTAAGTTTAGTATATTCGATAGAGACCTAGTCGACCTCAGTACTACGTCAAAACTAACCGATATTGCTGCGAGGGAACATGGCGGCGGCAGGCTAAAGTCGGTCGCGGAGCTCCGTAACTCGGTGGCACTGCAGGCGGCTGTGGCGGGTAGATAACGGAGATGCGGAGAAGACAGGATGGCGGTCCCCCGTTGAAGCGGTGAGAGGGTGGGGGCTATCGTATTTTAGGTTTTCGGGCTTTTTTTTTCAGTAACCGCCATCTTTTTCCTTCCTGGTAGCGGCGGAGACGGAATAACACGGAATAGCGCCCCGTTGCGCTAGGACCCTGAGGCGTATGGGGATAGTGGATGCGGCGCTTGTAGGCAGCAGGCAGGATCGCCTCACACCGACGGCAGAGGTAGCAGTTGCCGTGGCGGCTCCATCGGCAAGAGTGTATCGGAGCAGTTTGTGGAGCCGGGCACGATTGGCTCTCCTGTTGCTACACTTCAGGGGTCCGGTCTGCTGGGGGCAATTCTCAGCGGCAGCGTCTCTCTGCACTGCACACGCCGGTAAGGAGGCTCCAAGTGGGGGAGGCTTTATGGAGTTGGTGCCACCCGCAGCAGTAGCAGCAGTACAATCGGTGAATTTGGTTAACCCCTTGAGAGGGGGGGTGCAACAAAATTGACTGAGACCTCTGGGGCGCCTGACCTAGTGGCAGTTCGCCCTGTACTTGGTGGGAGCAAACTGAGCGAGACTGTGGTAGAGTTAAAACATAGAAACAGGTACCAGTTAAGGTCCAAAAAAGAGCTGAAGTGAGTGTAGGACGCTGCAGTCACAGTGGAGAGGGGGGCCAACACCATTAACTCCATATAAAAAGAAGAAAAAGTGGGGGCTAAGAAGGTTGGAAGTATTAAGGCGTCTCAGCAGTTGCAGGCGCAAAAGAACACCCCATCGCTTAGAGTTATTTCAAGATTATGGAGCATTTGGTGGGTCCGAAGGAGGCAGTGGTAACAGAGGGGGGGGTTATAGACCAGGTTTTGGATCCAACCACTTTAACCACTCTAACCACCCTGACTATGGAGAACCGATATTCACCTTTGGGAACTATTCAGGATGTGGAATACCAGGAGAACCCAGAAGCGGGGATGAGTGTGGCGGGCAGTCCTGCGCCAGCAATCTCATTAAGCGATGCCCCTCTCCCTCCAATAGAGCCAATAGAGCTAGTTGAGCCTCCGGTTATGGTAGAACCCGCAGACCTGTTTTTGCCCCTGGCCTCAGTCGGTCTTAGTAATACTCAGGCACCACAGTTCCCCTTAACACAGTTATAATAATCATGGGTCTTCAGACTGAAGGTAAAGTTGAAATATCTTTTTTATTTGCACACGAAGAAAAGTATGTCTATTTCATAAGCCTGGGTCTTAACTGTACCTTGTGGAATCCAGAACAACACAGTGTTCTCAGTTCACAAGTGACATCAAAACACCACATAATTTCACTTAACCCCTTCGGTGCTCATGACGAGCTCAGCTCGTCATGAGGCACAGTGCTCCTGAGCTCATGACGAGCTGAGCTCGTCATGACCACACCCGTTTCTATTATGGTCCAGCACAGGAGATAAATACCTCAAGCAGCCAAGGTGTTAAAGCCTGTTTACAATCCCTTCCATTTTGTAAGGCTAATTGTAGCCCTTCTTTAAAAACCTTTATCCACCTTTCAACAATTCCATTACTCTGTGGATAATAGACAGAAACTCTTTTATGAACAATACCATGACTTTTTATCAATTCTTTCGTTTCAATAGAGACAAATTGCAGACCATTATCAGTTGTAATGGAAATAGGAAAACTTTCTCTTTCAAATATTTCATTTAAAAATCTTATCACCACACTTGAGGTTATACTAGACACAATTTTTACCTCAGGCCATTGTGACAATTGATCAACTAAAATAATGGCATACACAACACCTTTGTTGTAAGTCATAGGTCCAGCAATGTCTAAGGAAACACTCTCCCAAACATGAGTAGGTCCAGATATAGGTAAATGCTCATACGAAATATGTTTCTGAGACTTGTCACTCAGACAGCATTCCATGCAGTCTCTAACTTTTTGTTCAATGGCTTTATCCATAGCTGGCCACCAAAACTCACTCCTAATTCTGTTTTTCATGCAAGTCATGCCTGGATGACCTTCATGAGCCATGTCTAAAACTTTTTGTTGCAATTCACCAGGCACAACCAATTGTAAACCCCTAAATAACACATCATTTAGAGATAATTCATGTGTAATCAGAAAGTAAGGAACCAAATTTTCCGATAAACTAACTTTTTGTAGCCATGATGACTTTACATATGCTACAACATCTCTCAGAGTAGCATCCTTTTCACACGCTACTCTCCATTCATTCTCTTGAATACACCCTTTCGACACTTCACAAATGGAAATAACATTCTCCAAATCAATATCTTCTCCAACCACATTGTCATCAGGAGCAGGTAATCTCGACAGGCAATTAGCTAGTATATTCCTTACTCCTGGAATATACTCCACCTTAAAATGAAAATCCTGCATTTGTATTGCCATCTCGCAATTCTTGAAGTGCCTTTGCCGCAATCTTTAGTGGTGAACAGATCAACTAGAGGTCTATGATCCACTCTGACCTTGAAAGTAGTTCCATAAACATACTTGCGAAAATACTCAATTCCCCACCAACAGGCAAGAGTTTCCTTTTCCAAAGTAGAATACTTACTTTCAGCACCCCTTAATGGTCTAGACGCAAATCCAATAGTCACCAAATGACCATTTTGATTTTGCATTAAGACTGCTCCAATGCCAGCATTACTTGCATCAGTAATAATGATTGAATTAGACATTGTATCAAAAGTTGCCAAAGCAATACTTTTCTTTAACTCCATAAATTCCTTCTTACAATTTTCATCCCACAAAAATGATACATTTCTTTTCATTAAGCATCTCATTTTCAGTGTTTTATCAGCAAATAATGGAACAAACTTCGCATAATATTCGGCAAGCCCCAAGAAAGATCTGAGTTGGTCTTTATTTTCCGGATCAGGAGCTAATTCAATGGCCCTGATTAAATTTTGTTTCGGAGAAATGCCATGTGCACCTATTGAATGACCTAAATAATCAACAGATGACACATCAAATTTACATTTATCCTTAGTGAGAGTAAGCCCATTATCTTGCAAAATGCAGTAAACTTTGTGTAAAATCTCTGAATGTTCTGAAGGATTTGACGCAAAAATGGAAATATCGTCCTGAAAATATAGAACATTGTCAAGACTTTTAAATAAACAGAGGAAGATGATATCAGCCCAAACGGCATTCTCTTATATCTGAAGGCACCTTCTGATGTGATGAAGGAAGTGAGATGTTTACTATCTTCGTGCAATGCTATCTGGTGGTACGCGTTAGACAAATCAAAAGTAGAAAATATGGATGCCCCTTTCAATTTTGTGAACATTTCATTTATATTTGACAAGGGATGTCTGTCAACACATGCGTTATCGTTGAGATCTCTTAAGTCAACACATAGTCTCACCTTACCATTAGGTTTATGTGCAACAACCACCGGAGATAACCACTCCGAAGATTCTATCTCCTCAATGACATCTAACTTGCACAATCTTTCTAACTCACTCTTAACAGCGTGTGGTAAATGCAACGGGACATTCCTAACTTTGTGAACCTTTGGAATAGCATTTTTTTTAGAATGATTTTATGTACAAATTTCTTCAAAAGGCCTAATTTCAAAACATAAAAAACGCTGGGAAATCTTTTTTCCCACTCTGAACCTGGGTCAGATTCAACATTTAAAATTAAATCCGAATACCCAAGTACTTGCTCCTGGTGATTGGGATTTAAAGTTATCATTAAATCTCTTTG
This sequence comes from Lissotriton vulgaris, assembly GCF_964263255.1. Lineage (NCBI taxonomy): Eukaryota > Metazoa > Chordata > Amphibia > Caudata > Salamandridae > Lissotriton > Lissotriton vulgaris. Next base: position 977,941,840 of record NC_141689.1, read on the forward strand.
TTGAGGCCAACCCAAGAGAAAGGATCCATCTTTAGCTACATATACCTTTGACAAAATAGTTTTTCCTTTAAAACTAATGGTGGTTTCGAAAAATCCTAGCACCTCTATTGGCTTTCTACCATACCCAACTAACCTTATGTCAGGTGGAGATAAACACAAATTTGGAAATTCTTTTATCCATTCCTCACCAATAAGAGTGTGTCTTGCACCAGAATCAGCCATAACATTTATATCTTTACCCCCAATGACAATTGTACAATAAGGAGCATCTTTTGTAGACGTGTTGATTTCATACACCGCCAAAAGAAACTCATCATCATCAATGTCACTCATAACTTTCCTTTGCATTTTCCTCAGTTTGACCTTTGTGATCAAAACTTTTACCTTTGAATTTATTTTTATGACGGTACATTTTCGTAAAGTGACCTTTTAGTTTACAGTATCTGCACACCTGGCCCACGGCAGGACATTTCCTGTCATTCGCCAAATGACCAGAAATACCACATTTGAAACATACATATTCTTTTTTATCTTGATATTGCTGGCTCCTATTCTTCCCTTTGCTGTCTTCATAACTGGTCTTTTTAATGAGATTCAATTCAGATACTTTTTGTTCAGAAAGTTGTTTTAAACCAATTTTCATATCCTCAAAGCGATGAGCTATATCAATAGCTTTGTCCAATGTCAAATCTTCTGTATCCAGAAGTTTCCCTTGAAGTTTCACATCTGCAACTTTATGCACCATTTGATCACGCAACATTTGATCCTGAAATGTTGAATAGTTGCATTTGGACACTAAAATCCTCAAATCATTCATAAAGGAGTCAATAGGCTCATTAGCTAATTGACCCCTACTTAGAAACTTGTGACGAGACACCACCTCATTAACTTTCTTGATGTTTTGTTTATCCAATTGACAGATGGCTTCCTCATAGACATCTACCTCTCCTTCCGTTGACGATACAGTATTGCCACTTGGAGGTAAATGACTTAAAACATGTCTTCCAGAGGAGGAGCTACGCGAGCATCCGAGATGGCCGCGTGAGCACAAAGCTCCCCGGACCCTCGCCACTCTTCGCAACTTATCCTGACAACATCCTGAATTCTTGGACGGATTATTGAAGAGGAACCGTGGCTGATTTCATAACTCTTTTCAAATTTTAATTCGGACTCAAACCGAAATTACATCGATTCGAACTTTTGAGGCCCACCTTGCGGCAAGCCGGGGACTTGGCGAATTGTGAGGCCGGGACGGAGTTGAATAACAACGGCAGAGAGGTCTTCCCCAGTAGCCCTACTCCAACTTTCGGTTTCGTTTTTGGGTCCTGGCATGGTCTGATTGCGAGAAGGTTCCGCTTGGTCGGGGATCTGTCCAGCCTCTGTTCAGTGTGAGTGAGACTTTATCATCTACGCAGTTGGGTCAAGTCGTGTCTCTGCTTTAGCCACACAAGCCTGTTTTTGTGGACTGTTGGTGACTTGCCCGCAGGCGGCCATTTTCACTAGGTCTCACGGACCCCTCCGGGGCGCATCTTCCAGCATGGCAGCCAGGGGCAAAGCCGAGAAATGGAAGACTAAGACGCCCCTTCGTGGGGGACCGGTCCAATCCAACAGTATGGACCGGTACACTCAATCCAAAGGATCCCCTTGACTCTCCAGCCATACCCCGGAGGACTCCAAGGAGGACTCAACCGCCCCTACTGATCAGTCTCTGCAGGACATCATGGGCCCCATTACCAACATGAAGGAGACCATCGGCCAACAGTATGAGGCTCTCGCTCATAAAATTGACACGGTTGCCATCGATGTCACCCTGATCAGAGCCGACCTGTCTAAGACCAACGAGAAGGTGAAATCGTTGGATCTGAAGACTTCTAGCCTCACGGCCGATGTGTCGGAACTTCAAACCTAACTTGGTAATTTGAAATCAGCTAAGTGTCTTATGTCTCATAGGCTGGAGGATTTTGAAAATAGGGCAAGACGCAACAACATCCGCGTCATAGGTGTTCCGGAAAATCCCGAGACTCACTCGATGGATCTCCTGGTGGAAGATCTTGTCCTGAACCAAATTGCCCCTTCTCGACTGAGCAAGTTCTTCGCAGTAGAGCGCGCCCATCACGTTCCGGGTGGAAAGCCTAAACCGGGCGCACCTCCGAGGCCTATCATCGCCAAACTTTTTCATTTCAGGGACCGTGATGCTATCCTGCAGGCATCGAGGGTGAGCGGCCCGGTGAAATTCGAGAATTCCACAGTTAACTTTTACCCGGACTTTACTCAGCTCGTCCAGAGGCAAAGGATGGGCTTTCAGGGTGTAAAGCGACGTCTTCGAGACTTAGGATTGAAGTACGCGATGCTTTTCCCTACCAGGCTTCGTGTGGAGTACGAGGAACGGACATTCTTTTTTGACTGGCCGGAGAATGTGAGTGACTGGTTGGATTCCCTGCCTGCCCAGAACGACCGGACTGAGCACCCTGGTGGTGCCGAAGGTGGTGAGCCTGTACAGAAATGATGCTTCGGCCCCTGATCTCCGAATACTAGACATTGTTCAAATGGGTTCTATTCCTTTTGTTTGCACATGTTTCACTGGTGTTCCCTTCAGGGTGGCGGGGGGACGGGCCTCTTTCCTCCTCCAAGGTCTTTTTGTAGAGTGGGAAATGTTAGGGCGACAGGCACACTGCATGTTGGGGTGGCTTTTTAGTCTACTGGAGGGGTGCAGGGAGGGGGGAGTTGTAACGGGAGTTGGTTGGGGGGTGGGAAAGGGTGTTTGTGAGTTTGTTTTTCTTTCTCAAGGCGACGTATTGGTTTCTTCTATGCTTCGATTGTTCTGCTCTTTGTGGGGTGACTCCTGCATCACTTGTTGGGATGGGTGTAATGGGTTGAGGTTAATATCTTGGAATGTCAGTGGATTGGGTGATCGCATAAAACGGGGTGTGGTACTGCAGTATTTGCGTCACTTGTCTCCTGATGTGGTACTTTTGCAGGAGACGCATCTGGTGGGAAATATGTGTCATGCCATGAATAGGTGGTGTTATCGCCTGGTCGCACACTCCGGGTTCACTACTGGTTCTAGAGGGGTGGGTGTTCTGGTTCGGTCCTCTCTCCCCCTGGAGAGTGATGATGTAATCCTCGCGACAGAGGGCGTTATGTCGCCCTCACTGGTAGGTGGGAGGGTAAGACTCTTTCTCTGCTTACTGTATATGTTCCCCCGGGTCTCCAGACCTCCACCTTCTTGGATATCGGCCGTGTGATGCTGGAGCTCCCTGATTGCACTCTCCTTATGGATGGGGATTTTAATTCTGTGCTTTCTGGTACCCCCCAGGGATCTTCCTAAGTCCCAGTCATGGCTTGGTGGGTTCTTGGATACCTTTGGTCTGGTAGACTGCTGGAGGTTGATGCATCCAACACAGAGTCAGTACACCTTTCACTCTGGGGCCCATGGGAGTCTCTCCAGACTAGATTACATCCTCATGCCCGCTGCCCAGTATTCTTCTGTTAGAGAGATCAGACACCTGGCCCGGGGCATTTCGGATCATTCTCAATTGTGGCTCTGCATGGACACTGGGGTGAACGCTGCGGGGCAGATCGCCCCTGTTAACCCTTGGTATTTGCGTAATCCCAAGACCCGTAACAGTTTGATAAAGTCCCTAGACCACTATTTCCTGGAGAACGAGGGGTCTGTTTCCTCTTCTGTGTCCCTGTGGGAAGCTTTCAAGACTATTATTCGTGGACAGGCCTTATCCTTAATTGCTGATACTAAGAAAGCTAGGAATCAAGAGGTTGTGCGTCTTGAGGCGGAAATATTAGAACTAGAGACTGACCTAGAATCAGGCGTTACCCATGACGGACTCCACGCCCTTGGTTTGAAGCAACTAGACTATAAATCCCTTGTCACGCATGCTGCCAAGACGATGTACAGGGAGCAGCAGGGTAGACTGTATGATGTTGGGGATAAGGTGGGTAAATTGATTGCGTGGCTTGACAAGAAAGAAAGAGCGAATCGTGTGGTCCCCGTGATCCAGACTTTAGATGGTGAGTGTGTGACTGACCCAAGTGAGATTGTGGAGTGTTTTGTGGATTATTTTCGTATTGTGTACTCCCCAGTGTCTGATAGAGATGAGGAAGACTCCCATTCATTGCTGCGTGATATTGCGCTGCCCTGCCTATCCGAGGAGGACCAAGAGTGCATGGAGGCTCCGTTGTCTGCAGATGAGATTGCGATCGCAATTCGTTCTCTCCGTTCGGGCAAGGCTATGGGCCCGAACGGCTTGCCTATTGAGCTGTACAAACTGCGCCCCGATAAAGTCGCACCATATCTTCGTAATATGTTCATAGAGTCACGTGACCTTGGCACCCTCCCTTGTGATCAGCGTTTGGCAACAATCGTGGTAATTCCTAAGGAGGGCAAGCCTCGGGATCGCTGCGCATTGTACAGGCCCATCTCCCTGTTGAACGCTGAGCCTAAAGTTCTAGCCAAAGTTCTCACCAATCGTCTGTTTACGGTGATTTGTGACCTGATCCATCCGGATCAATCCGGTTTTATCCCGCATCGGAACACCGCTCTCAACTTGCGGCGCCTACATGGTGTTCTCGGGAGGGCAGGGTCTCTTCTGGAGCCGGCCATCTTGGCTTCCTTGGATGCCACAATGGCCTTTGATACGATAAAATGGCCTTATCTCTGGGCCGTCCTCGCGAAATTTGGCTTTGGTTCGGAATTTATCGGGTGGGTGAAACTTTTATATAAGGAACCGCTGGCTCAGATGGTTGTCAACGGTCGAGTGTCCAAGACCTTCACTCTTGGGAGGGGTACAAGACAGGGGTGCCGGCTGTCCCCCCTGCTCTTTGCTCTTGCTTTAGAGCCCCTTGCAGCCTGGCTCTGATGGGAGCCGTCGATAAAGGGCATTCAGTGGGCTCCCGATTTTGAGGATCGATTCTCGCTGTACGCCGACGATATTCTCTTGTATCTTACCTCCCCTCGTAAATCCCTTAACGTCTTGTTTGATGTTCTCACCTCGTTCGGCAAGAATTCTGGTTTGGTCATAAATTGGTCTAAGTCTTGTGTATATGTAATTTCGGGCAGCCTCCCTCCCTTACCAAGTAGATTTCCTATTCAGGTCTCCCAATCCGGCTCAAATATTTGGGGATTTTTTATATCGCTAGATCCAGTTGCCCGCTATGAGCACAATCTTCTTCCCCCTCTCCATAGGTTGAAAATAGACGTGGTTCGGTGGCGTAGAATGCCGTTGTCGCTGCTCGGCCATGCTGCGCTCTTTAAAATGATGTCGCTGCCTCGGTTTTTATACGCACTCCAGAATTCGTTTGACATCATTCCGGCAAGTTACTTCCGGGAGGTGGAAGGCCTACAGAGGCGGCTCGTTTGGGATGGCCGCGCACAAATTGCTCTTGCGAAGCTAACTCTCCCCTGGTATGACGGGGGCATGGCGCTCCCGGATATCAGGCGGTACTATTGGGCCTCCCAACTATGCGCGATCAATCACGCAATGTATGCACCCAGCCCAAATCCGGCTTTCGAGATGGACAAGCATCAGTTGCCGGGTGGTAACTACAACAGGGCGCTTTACTCTCGGGCAGCGGGGAGGAATCTAACGGGACCCACTAAGATTGCTGTGCGTGTGTGGAATGATGCAAATGCAGCCCTGGGATGGAACGATCGATTGACACGAGCGACCCCTTTGTATGCGTCGGAAAGATTGGGATGCCTCTGGACAACAAAAGGTTTTGAGAAATGGGATATGATTGGTATAAGCAGAGTGGGTGACCTTTGGATGAACGGTGCGGTTAAGACCTTTGAGGCACTGCAGAATGAGTATATGCTGAGTGACAGAGAGTTTTTCAGGTACGCACAGGTCCGCCGTGCCTTGACATCGGTCTTCGCTGCCGACGCCAATGTTCCCGAGTCCTCCCCACTTGAGGACCGAATACTCGATGGTCATCTGCCCGATAGTACGAATTCATTAATATATAAGAAGTTAATCAACAATCGGGCAGATCTCCTCGTGCATCTCAGGGATGCCTGGACTGGAGACGGGTTGGAGCTGGATGATGAGGACTGGCAGTCAGCACTGTCTTCCCCGAAAGAGGTAGCCATTCCCGCCCGTCTCCGTCTCGTCCAACTCAAAATTCTTCATCGGGTGTATTTTACCGGTCCTCATTTGGTTGCCATGGGCTTCTCCTCGGATGGGTTATGTAAGCGCGGCTGTGGTTTGAGTGCTACTTTCCTCCATATCATTTGGGACAGCCGGGAGGTGGCTGTGTATTGGACTCGGGTGCATGCTGTAATGGAGTGTGTCACCGGGGTTGCTCTGCTGCCTGAGGCCCGGAGATGTTTGTTGAATGTGTGGGAGCCGAATGATTACAACGTCGCTCAGGCCCGGTGGGCGGCCCTTGGGAACATGATCGCAAAGAGAGATATTGCGCAGTTGTGGGGTTCCCAACGGCCCCCCACCGTGTCAGTATGGAAGGAGAATATGGACTGGTGTATGTTTAGAGAGAAGACTGTGTATTTGGCTAGGGGCAAGCCTGGGGCGTGGAATAGAATCTGGGGCCAATGGAACGCCTATCGAGGAAACATTTGTACACCCCCGTTTGAGGAGAATCCGGACATTTCCCTATCCCCCTGATCCGACATTCCTGGTATAGTCTACTCTCTTTCCTGATTTTTTGACTTCCCCACTGACTCCCCCCCGACCATCTCCATTGCTCATCTAGTTGTTCATCTTGTATTGAGGGTCCCCCCGTTGGAGAACGACTTTGTCCATAATGTTTTCCGCCTTGAGACTTGTCTGTTTTTCCATTTCTTATTTTCTAGAGAAACAAAATAACTATATCCTGATTTCATCCTGTGTTGCTGAGAATTGTATCCTGTGTTATTGCCGGACCTCTAGGGGATCGGCCGCAGCTTTGTGATATTCAGTGATTGCTTTTCTGTGCTCTAGCGGCCGGCCCCCTGGTTGTAGGCCCATAGTTGTAACCATATTTGAAATGCACATTAAAGTTTAAAAAAAAGAAATAATCAAATAAAATAAAACATGTCTTCCTTCTGCACCCAAACAATGTTTCAAAATTGCCAGTTTGTGTTTTTCAGTATAATCATCACCCCCTATCGCTTCAATATAAGCTTGAAAACCTTCTTTCCATCTTTTCCACTCTAATAAGGGTTCACCAGGTGAAGCCAAGAAAGGTGCAGGAATAGAAAAACTCTCCATTGTACAGAATATGAAATTATTGAGTAATATGCCAATAAAACGATGTATCTACTATATTGTCTCTTTGTTCGTTATTATTTATATATAAAAATATAATTTATTTTGAATATGATCCAAAATATAAAAATAACAATGTTTATTTTTTTTAAATCGAGACAACCTTGACTTAAAATTGCCACAATAGAAGTCTTGAATGACAAAAACGGTGTTTATTGTCACAATAGATGTCTGATATGACAAAAACTGTATTTATCGGCAATGTCAGCAGCTTGGGTGTAAAATGTATGCTTTTACACTGTATTTTTCCCAAAATATGGTCGCCGTGCGTGTGGACGCATGCGTGTACGTGCTGACGTCACATGCGATCCAAAATCAGGGTTCTCTTCCCCAAAGTATGGCCACTTCACATTTTGACGTTCATACATCACGTACAGATTCAATACGCTTGCGCTGAAAATTGACATACGCGGCTGATTTTCGGAAATCTCTGTAAATTCCAGAAAACACTCACCGAGTGTCATAGAAGGATGCGCCTTTAACGAAAATGCTTCTCAAAGGATCGCTAGTGACTTCTCAAAGGACCGCTAATCACGTACAAGTGACTTCATTGGACAGCTATCTGGTCTGCCGTAAACAGGACTCCAGGCTTCTTTATTGTTCTCCAATCGTCGCTAATATAATAATCATGTGTCCTCAGACTGAAGGTAAAGTTGAAATATCTTTTTTATTTGCACACGAAGAAAAGTACGTCTATTTCAGAAGCCTGGGTCTTAACTGTACCTTGTGGAATCCAGAACAACACAGTGTTCTCAGTTCCACAAGTGACATCAAAACACCACAACAGTCCCAGTCCCAGTTCCTGTCTTTGGTTGTAGTTCAGGCTCAGCCTCAGGCTCTGGCTAATACTTCGACACAGGCCCAGCGGATATCTCAAGGTAGTGCTGTCCCTCAGCAGTTAGTAGGATCCGTTAGTACTGAGTTAGAGGGGGACAGGATCAGTCTCTTATTTCAATCATTGAGACAAGACCTATTGAGCAAGTTTGAAGTCTCTGAGGCTAATCAAAGGAGTCTGCACGATAGATTTGACGTGTTGGAGACTAAGTTAGAGGACATATGCACTCAGACCAGTGCACTGGAGAGTAAGGTCTCTATGCTATCGGAGTCCACATTGGGGAATTCTAAGGATATCGTTAATCCTAAGGGACAGAATCCGTCTCTATTGATGGATATGGAGAGGTTGGAGATGCAGACCCGTAGGAACAACCTGAGAATTTAGAAAATTCCGGAAGTGGAGGACATCTAGGGATTTGTGTGTAAATTATCACGGGACGGGGTCCTGAAAGATCGACCTGAAATTGATCTTGAGGCAGAGATTCAAAGGGTTCATAGAGGCCCCTTTAGGCTACACCCTGACCGGAAGGCATCTAGGAAGATTCTTGTTAATTTCCAGACATATAGTGTCAAGGAATTAATTCTAAGTAGGTGTCTCACACGTTCCACCCTTCACTATAGAGCCAACCCATTTCAAATTCGATCTGATATAGGAGGCCGGACAGCCCAGAGACAGTGGGAGTTAGGCTCTAGGATGCCAGAACTTAGGTCATTGGTGGCACAAGTGCAGATGAAATTCCCAGCCCTCCTAAAGATGATGTGGAACAATAAAATGCACAATTGTAATCACCCGGAGGAAGTTGACGAGCTTTTGGCCCAGATGAGGAAATAGTTATATTTTGAGTTATCAGAAGAAGATTTAAACAGGTTGATTGACATAGGGTGAGGGTTTAAAGAAAAAGAGGGGTTAAAAAGTGTAGTCTTTTTTTCCTTCATTCATTTTCATTTCAATTCATTTAGGGCTGAAATAAGGATTTAAGGGTAAAAAAAAGAGGGGGATGATAAAGAAAAAAAAATATATATGATTTTTTTTTTTTAAATGGTATAATGTCTCCACAAAAACAATAAACAGCTGCGGTGCCGAGGGTGCGGGGGGCTCCATATGGGCGAGAACAGGTTCCTTGGGGGAGGGTTTGGGAGAGGTCACGGGGGGTGAAAATGAAAAAATGTCCTCATGTTGCAAAATTGCTAGGCTGTTGGCTAGAGCTCTGGAAGGTGGGCGCGTTTTGGTTTAAGTTTAGCTATAGCTGTCAGTAGGGTCATTAGTAATAAATTCCTCTCCTGGAATCTTAACGGTTTAGGGGGCGGAAGAAAACAATCTACGGTCTGTGAATACTTAAAAAATTCTGAAGCTTATGTGTATCTACAACAGGAGACGCATTTAGAAGATAAACTGTGCGAACAAGTTTTTGGAAAGTTAGGTTGGGTCCAAGAGGTACTATGCTCCAGAGAAAAAGGGCTTTCAAGGGGAGTAGCCATCATCGTTAGAGCAAATAAGGGGATTAAGATCCTGAAATGGGACACTGATCAGTCGGGCAGATGGTTGGTAGCAGCCCTCTCCATAGGTAGTTCTCCTTACACATGCGCGGTATATTATGGTCCCAATGAGGATAATTCTAGTTTCCTTTTGAAATTAGGGGGTATGTTACTACAACATACTGCACCGGTGATATTAGGGGGAGATTTTAATTTAGTTTTTGATAATCAGTTAGACCGTACTTCTAAAGCAAAATATTGTGTTCCGAAGAATTCTTTTTCAGCTCTTAGGAAGATAATGAGGGATTTTAGTTTACAGGATGTATGGAGAGCTAAATATGGAGCTGTTAGAGAATATTCTTTTTATAGCAAAAAATATAAACAGCACACTAGAATTGATTACTTTCTGGTAGATCGTGTTATAATGCCGGATGTAGTGTCTGTATCTCATATTCCAATAGGTTTTGTCCGACCACTCAGTGGTGGAACTAGTAATTAATTTAAGGGCTAGGCCTATAGAGGTTAGATGAACCTTGGATAGAACACTCTTGTTGGATGCGGAAACAGAGTTTTTCAGTTTTAATATAGGCACTGGCACAGAGCAATTGGTGTGGGAATCTTTTAAGGCCTATTTGAGAGGCATACTAAGCTCACAGATGACCTATAAAAGGAGATTAACTAAGAAAAGAAATACTGATGACCTGGAAACTATAAAGCAGAAAGAATTACAACTACAGGCAGCAGCCATCGAGGATAGGGACAACATCCCGAGGTTGGAAAAAGAACTCCTAGAATTGCAGTCAGGATTTAAAGCAAGGGGCGATAAAATAATTAAGGATAGGTGGAAGGTTAGCAGGCTGAAAAACTTTGAGTACGGGGAGAAGTGTGGTGCTCTCTTGGCCAGGAAGGCGAGATTGGAGAGGAGTAAGAATACTATCGACTCATTAATCCAGCAGGATTCGGGGGCATTGCTGTTGGAAGAAGAAAAGATTAGAGAGGAAGCAAGGCGCTTTATGAGGGGGTTATATCAAGAGGATAGCTGTTGCGGAGTCGAGGAGATGGAGGCTTGATAGGCTTGAGGGACTTGCCACAATTGTGTGAAGCAGATAAGACTGTGTTGGCCAGTGAGATCTCAGAGGGGGAGATAAGGGTGCAGGTGAAGAAGATAAGTCGAGGGAAAGCCGCTGGCCCTGACGGCTTGCCGACAGAGGTGTATGCGGACAACCTGGAGGAAATTCTGCCCGGGCTCACAACACTCTTCAACAGAATTTTCCTACAGGGAGGTGAAGTTCCCCCTTCATGGCTGGAGGCCACAATTGCCCTAATCATAAAACCGAATAAAGAAAAATAGAGTCGTATAGACCGATTTCTCTCTTAAATTCTGATTTGAAGATATTCTCTGGAATTCTAGCAACCAGATTAGCTAAGGTCATCAAGGCTATCATTCATACAGATCAGAGAGGGTTTATACCAGGTAGGCAGCTCAATGAGCTTACGTTTCAAGTGATTGCGGCAATCGATGTAGCTCAGGATAAAGGGCTGCCACTCACCATTGTTGCAATTGATGCTGCTAAAGCATTTGATCAGGTCAACTGGGTGTTTCTATGGGAGACTATGATACGTTTTGGGTTCCCCTCTATCTTTATAGAGGGAGTCAAATCTTTGTATAGGAGCCCTCGGGCCAAGATATTGATTAATAGGAGTCTGACAGACTGGTTTAACATCTCCAAAGGAACGAGGCAGGGCTGCCCCGTCTCCTCTCCTGTTTGATGTATACATCGAGCCGTTCATCTGCTCCCTGAGATTGGACTGTGTTATCACACTTTTTAAAATGGGAGAATTAGAACTTAAAACAGCTTTATACTCAGACGATCTCCTCCTCTATACTGCTAACCCTGCTGAGGCTATTCCTAGATTATTTAAATTAGCTGAAGACTTTGGCAGGGCATCCGGATACAAAATTACTGAAGAAAAAACTGACATAATGAGTTGGAATAGCATAGTTCTGGTACAGGGGGATAAACCTAAAATTAGATATCTAGGTATATATCTTACACAGAAACTAGAGGATACTTTTAAAACTAGCTGGCACACAGTGGTGAAGGAGGTAGATAAATTACTAACTAGGTGGGGGGGTTTGCCCCTGAACATCTACGGAAGGGTGAATTTAGTTAAAATGACCATCCTCCCCAAAATAACCTTTTTGTTTAATTGCATACCTCTAATATTTAACCCAAAGGATATCGCTAACCTCCAAGGGAAGATTGGGTCATTTATTTGTGCCACAAAAACTCCAAGGATAGCGTGGAGGAAATTGAGAAGGGGGTTGAAACTGGGAGGCCTGGCTTTACCTGGTCTGCTTTTTTATTGTTATGCCTTCCAGTTTAAGAATTTTAAAATGCTGGCTAATAAATTAGATTCCTCCTCACACGGCCGTCTTTTCAAGGCAATGCTATCGGACCAGCCTCAAGGTCTTGAATTTTTTCTATATAAATTTGGGGAACAAAAATTTTACAAAAAGGTTCGCTTGAAGATCTTACAGGCGGCACTCAAAATATGGCTGCATATTCGGAAGGTTCTGGGGATCCCCTACTATAACACACAAGCCCCAATTTGGGATTCCCCGGGCACCCTGGACTGCTTGTTGGATAGGCTGGCACAACCACTGAAGGAAGCAGGCTTGGAAAAGTGGGGAGACCTCTGCGTTAACACTCAACTCTTGGATTGGGAATCTCTATATAATTTAACTGGTGGGTCCCTCACAAGATTCAAGTACTACCAATTGTCATCATGGTGGGGGAGACAGTGTTGGGGAGAGGTTGAGGAGACCCAGTCTCTAGACTTCATCAGCATAGGGGGAGGCTGGAAGCGGGAGGTCGCCTTCTGGTACATTACTTTGGTGACTGCAAAAGACAGTTTGGATTCTGATATAATAAGTCTATGGGGCAATTCCATAACAGTGAATAGAGAGGAGATGCAGGAAGTCTGGGCTGACTCATTTACTATGTCACAAAAGATAATCAAACCAGCTAATCTCAGAAGAAACCACCTATTCACCGCTTATAGGGTCTATTGGACACCTGCCAAACTATGTAGGATATCTGCTGAAAATTATCTTTGTCCGAGGTGTAACTCTTCAGCTGCAGACCGCCTACATATGTTCATGGATTGCAGAGAAATGACTAGTTATTGGAGACATGTGTGTGATTTCCTGGAGGAGGTTTTACTAACACCAATTACCTGTTCCTCCAGGCTGATTTTCTTTGGCCTTCCACAGGGGTACTCAATGAATAGTCCAGCCACACAGTTTTTGTTTTATGTTGTACTTATTGCCAGAAGAGAAATTTGGGAGAGTGGAAGTGGAAGGCCCCCCCCAAGATTTGCTGACTGCTTAAAAAGTATTATGATGATTGGCCAGTCGGGTAGGCTGTGTGGTGGAGAGAGTGCCAATAAGATCTGGTCCGCGCTAAAAGATTGGCCTGAAAAATAATCAAAAGTTCAATGATTATGCCAGAGGTCTGTGGTCCGGTCCTCCCTGGTAGCAAAGTAATAGGGAGTTAGACAAGGAGACAGCCTACCTCTGGGCGACATCGGCAGGCCGAGCACATAATCCAGGGGCGGAATCTAAGTCTATATGTGCGAAAGGCTCTGATAGATCCCATCTAGAGCACACATTTTCTGGTGGCATATATGAGGACAAAAAAAAATCTATAGGATATTATTCCAATGCGCAGAGCCTATTGGGAATATAGGAACTACACTACATGGCGCCCAACGTTTGGTAAGGCACTAATTTAACGCTAGATACTAAAGTAACTCAGTCGTGCTTTTCTCAGAGACCCCTTTTCCCGTACAATACTCCAATAGATGTCTGGAGTGGGTAAAGGGATAAAATATCCTCAATAGCTGAGTAGGACGAAAATCCTATGTATTAGTTTTTGTTTTTTCAACATGAAGGATACAGTGTTCCAAAATATTGTGCACCTTATCTTTGTTTCCTTGAAAACTTACTCTGCAACTTTCATTAAACAATGTCGAATAACGGCAACAGCACCGAGGCCAGTGGAGCTACAGACGAAAACACTGTAGGAGCTCTTAATGCATCAGGGCTTAATGAAGACGACGACGAAGATGCTATAGGCATTCCAGAAAATCTAAGGAGAGCCATTACTATGAAACTTATAAGAACTGGCCTATCAGCAAGAGGTGGTAGGATAGTTTTTGTGGTAGAGGCACATTAATATCATCAGGCAGAGGTATTTTATTCATGGATAGTCTCCCCTGAAGCAAATTCAGTAACTAAAATGTTTCACTTCTACAAAGAAGATGAACCTCCAACGGAATACATTCCTTTCGAGGGAGGATGTTGAAATTCCACTAACATACCAAGAGCATGCACTCTGGTTTAAAGGCGCCCTAAATCATATAAATCATATTACCAGGCTCGGTCCACTAGGTAGACCAGGAGCAACATGGCCGGTATTAGCCAGCTATATGCCACATCCTGCCATTGAAGAAATGACAAATGGGGAACTATTAGTTGAAATAAAGGAGGTAATTAAAATTCACAGACAATTGGTCCAATATGTCATGCGGACTCTTACAACCCAACCGGCAATTAGGATTCTGCAACACACCCCTTACCAGGGAACACAAATAAAATTACACCACAGACTATACAATCGGTCATTGGTAAATTACCTGCAAAACCGAAACAAATTCCATTCTGGATAGCTCAAAAAATGACTCAAATCGAGGCAATATTTCCTGATACTACCCCTCATGAGAAACACAGAATTCTAACAATCTGTTTACCAATGGGGATCGCACCACATCTGGAGGACTGCGACACTTGGGGTACAGTCTTTGCTGCAATATACACCAAAACACATGGTATTCCGTCAATGGCGGTAATACCAGACGTCCTGAAACAGATTCAAAATGAATACGGGGCAGAGCCTGCTTTAAATCTGGGTATGAAATTACTGAAGGATTTCAAACAGGTCTGAACAATAATATTAGCTAATATTAAAGGTAAAGCAGCATCCATGGTGATCCACCAAAAGTTAAGAGAATTTAATGTAACTGAGCAACCTCAGGAACTAGCCAGAATAGTTGAAAAATCCTATGAAGAACTAGGTAGAGATAGTTTGGGTGGTAAACCAGTGAAACCCCAACTGACTGAAAGTCCTGAAAAGGTCTTTAATAAAAACGCTCCTACTCCCAAGAAGAAGTGGGAAAACACTAAACAAACTTCTAAAGAGAAACGTTCTCAATCCTGAGGTAGGTCTCCTCAAAAGGAGCCCTCTGAAAGGAGGTATAACCTCAGGAATAGGGATAATTTGAGAAAACCTGATAGATATCAAGATACTGATACAAGTTCCTCTAGTACCTTTCAGACTTCCTCACAGAAATCTGAAAGAAGAGGACGATCAGAACACAAGGAAGAACGTGTGAAGTCAAAAGACGATAAACACGTTCCAAAAAATAGGAAAACTCAATTCACCAAGAAAAAGGTAGTGGGTCTAAAAATCAGACATGCCGAGGATCTTGAGGACACAACTCAAGAACGGGGGATGGGCTCAAATGATGTTGGACAGCGCAGCAGAAGTCCCATAGCTCGCAAGAACTTGAACGATCATCTGGAGACAGTGGGCTTGAATGAGTACATCCAAGTTGAAACTGCAGACACCAGGGTTAGTGTCCCACTTAAGTCATATGAAGTAACACTCCAGATGTAGGGAGACATAACTAGAAATATTAGAGCACTCTTTTGGGAGAAGCTCTCTCAGGGTCATGACATCCTTCTAGCTGAACAAGACTGTCCACCTGAATTTGTCAGGGAGTGCCCACATGGCAAAAACATCATTATGCCAGCTTTCTCCAACCATATTCCAATTCATTTAATTTGATTTGATTTGATTTGATTGGTGGATTTATAGAGCGCACGAATGCCGAAGGGCGTCTTGGCGCGGTAGCCCAGGCTCCAGCATTATACAAAAATCATGTAGGATGGGATGAGGATTCTCCTCAACATAAAATCCAGTTAAAAAATCAACCAACTGCACAAAGGCAGTTTCCAGTTAAGCAAGAAGCTAAAAAACAGGTCATGGAAATATTAGATCAACTTGAATACCAAGGGGTGATTGAAACATGCACCTTGTCCATGAACAATCCTTTGTTTCCTGTCTCCAAACCAGACAATACATATCATCTAGTTTTGGATTACAGACATTTAAACTCTTGTTGCAAAACTTTTGCAGTACAAAATGCACACAGTGCAGCACTAATGAATAACATTGTGCATAAAAAATGTAAAACCACATTAGATATTTATAACGGTTTCTTCTGTCAAAACATTGCACATGAAAGTAGGTATTTGACCGCTTTCTCAATTATGGGGACACAGCGTCAATTCTGTCGTCCAGGGTTATTTTCAGCCAGAGTAACAGAGTTACTTCAAACCTATGATGAAGAGGCATTATCATATGTCGATTACATCTATCTAACAGACAATGATTTGGATAGGCACTTGAACAGGGTGAACACCATAATATTGGGGTTCGCCTCTGAAGGGTACAAATTCAATTTTATGAAATCAAGAATTGCCCACCTCAAATCTTTTTCCTAGGATATGAGTTATCAAGTGAAGGGAAAAGCCTGGCAGCCAACTTTTTTAGAAAAGTGTGCGCTGCTCGAACCTCCAAAAATGCTGAAAAACGTACAGTCATTTCTAGGTTTTCTAAATTTCAGAAGAACATACATTCTAAATTACGCAGAAAGGGTCAAACCTCTCTACGAACTAATCAAACATGATTTTAAAACAGTTAATTGGACTCAAAAACACACAGAAATGTTGCGTTCAGTCCAAAAAGACATGTTAACAATACAACATTTACAAACACGCGTAAACGTACGCAACTTAGTGATCCGAATCATTCCAGGAAGATGCGGATTCACTTACTTAACCTTTAATGAAAGAGAAAAAGTACCAATAGCTTACAAATCACACTTGTACACACAAGCAGAAATGAAATTTACTTCAACAGAAAAAATTCTGACAGCGGTGCAAAGTGCAGTAGCAAAAGAGAGAGCCCTCGCACAGAGTAAGAGCATTATGGTCGCTACACCTTTACCTGCCTTAGAGGCAGTGACAAAAGCGAGCATTCAGAATGATAGAGCTTTACATCCGAGATGGATACAATGGGTTAATTCTCTTGCTGCAACAGACGTTGAGTACGTTTTTTGACCCATATTTGAAAATACAAGAATTTCTACAATATGAACAAGAATGTCCTATGCCTACTGAGATTCTGCCTCTAGAGCAGTATGAATGTATCATTTATACTGACGGATCAGCACAGCCCGCTATTGGGGGTAAACAAGCTTATAGTGTTGTGTGCGCGATTGTTAAAGGTAGCTGGCGCAATGGTAAATTCTGACCTATGGTCACTAAAACACAATCTCTAGGAGATTGTACAGCTCAGCGAGCTGAACCACAAGCATTCAAGATGACGCTTGAAAATACTGATCGCGAATTCCCCACACTTATAGTGTGTGATTCATATTATTGCGTTCAATCTTACAATGAATACTTGCAGAACTGGATTGAAAACGGTTTCAAAGATGCAAAAGGTGGCACAATCAAGCATAAGTTCCTTTGGGAACAAGTAGTTCAGTTACGACAAGAACTACAAAAGGCTCACGTGATACATACACTGAGTTATCAACGTGATGGCGTTCACATTGCAGGGAATTCATTGGCTGATGAAGCCGCAAAGTCAGCTGTGCAAACGGCTTCCGTAGCTGCAATCACTCGTTCAAAAACGAACATAGATGGCACAATAATGCTAGCTGTCAATGCTTCGTGCAAAGGCAGCGGTGCAGCGTTACCTAATACATTTCCACTCAAATATTCATACATAATTGACACAAACTCTGTTCCTTTTGCTCGAATTTCTGGAGTGGGGAATAGAGTGATTCCAAACAGGAAACTTAGAGTAGCTTTGATGCACAAAGCACATTTGGGAGAGGGTCTGATACATCAGGGGGTCTCTAAATCTATACTAGAATTAAAAGAGACGTACTGGTGGCCAGGGATCAATGGTCACATTCACACATTTGAAATTAATTGCCATGACTGCAACAGAGATCGCAGCAGAGAACGCAGCCAGGTACCTGACTACAGTGTAGCCAGCCCAGTACAGACACTGTTGTTGGACAGCATTAGACTTTCTACACGCAGACGTCCCTATGGACAAATGCGGTCCCACAAATATTAGGACAAGATTCATTTGGATGTGGCCTCAGCGCTCTGCTGACGCTCGAACTGTTATAAAAGATTTGCGAGTCTTTATCGGCACATACGCAGTCGGCATGCTACATTCTGACCAGGGTCCTGCATTTAGCTCTTGAGCTTACAAGGAGGCCATGGCCAATATGGGCGTTGCATTGCGGTACTCTAGTCCATTCCATCCTGAGGGAAATTCGGTGATGGAGAGAAAAAAAATTACACAAAGCAATCTATAACAGCTAGGGTATTAGGCTTGGGTGATGGGTGGGTCAAACATCTAATAAGTGTCCAACGTAGTCTTAACAATCTGCCAAGAGGTTTTCGAGGGGGTATCACTCCATATGAAATCCATTTTGGTACTAGAATGATTGTGCCGGACCTCGATTGTCACACTTCAGTGGTGGAACTAAAACTCTTTAATATCAAAGAACATTTGCCTGTTTTGCAGGACTTTGCAAACACTGAAGAAAAACCATCCGTCCCAGCAAGACCGGTCTCGATTCCAAAGATTGTGGATCTAATCAGAGAAAAGATCGCAGACAAGAAGGAATTTGGGCCTTCCTACAGACAACCAGTATCTGTACTAGCCATCCACGGATTAAGATCAGTATTACTGCCGCCCCTTGCTGGTAAAAAAGAGAACAGGTTTGTGTCCATCGACCTGGTAAAACCACATCCTATGCATGATCATAAGCAGTGGGCCAAGTGGACTCCAGAGATGTAGCAGACGCCCGAATCAAGCTACCATCCAAGTGGTTCAAACTGAGAGACTTATCACCTTTGAAGAATATGCAGTACTAAAAGAAGGACTATGCAACAAAGCCATGGAACTTGTACCCCTTGAGACCCAAATAAAAGTTTGTCAAGAAACACTGTCACAATGAAATAGCATCTGACTATACAAATGTAACAAGTGATCGAGTGGTTCCAGCGATTTCAATTAATCCTGATGCAAACCCTACAATTGACAGAACTGCCTCTGGCTATTTCATTAACATTGATACGCTTTCCGAGGATCCCAGAGAACCATCAACTGGAAAAGACTTATCTGGTTTCCCCATGGATTGAACTTTGGATTGTGTTGGGAGAATTTTTTGTTCTACTTTGGTAGGCTCATGTATTTTATTTGGGAATGCAGATAAATGGAAGATACGTTAAAAAGGTCACAGCAAGTAAGAACATCAACTTACTCCTCAAGCCACACAAATCATCTCATTGTGAACAAAGAGTCTTGTCATAAGTAAACATCACAGCCTTTCCTATACCTGGTGGTATAGCTTGGGACAGAACTGAATATGGCATTCTTGGTCCAGCGGAGCTGTTGAAAATACCACACCAATTCAAGATTTCCTTGAGTGACTTTGTTTCATTTAGTACCTTTTCTGATGATTGAGAATTTTAATAATATGATGTCAGACTTAGAAATGTCTGCAAAATTTACAAATCATGAATACTTACAAGGTTCATCAGATTATAAGCAAATGTACTGTTATAATCACTATGGTCATCATTTCTTGCATAAATCTGCACATCCTAGAAATGTATTAACTTATAACCAATGGGAACATTGTCCTACGCCACCAAAGGATAGCTCAAAAACATTTTTGGGCAAATTTCCATACTTTTCAAGGTATAATGTTTCAAACCAGAATCATTTTACTTTAAAAATGTTAATAGGACAGGAGTGAAAAGTATGTTGACAAATACAAAGCAAATTAATTCTGCGGCCTTTTATGCTTAGCTGTCTACATTAGGTTTTGACTTTTGGAAAGACACCATTGAGACAAAAACTGTCTGGGGCACAAAATACTGGCAGGTTCAGGGATTAGAAGCTTTATTTAGAGCCTTCATCATCCCAGAGCAAATAATGTTTTTGAATGACACTGTCCAACAGACATCTTGTCTTAGGTTAGCCAAGATAAAAGCTTTACCCAAACCGTCAATACCTATAACTACACCTGATAGCAGTAACACTTCAGAGGGGTAGTTCGACATGCAAACTATTTTGCTTCACAACAGAACAGATCCTGATTGGAAAAAATGGTTAATCTAGCCTACAGACACAAACACCTGTCAAGATAGATTCCTGAATAAGACACAAGGGTTCACATTCACTAGGCTAGATCCAAGATATGTAAGAAAGAAAGGACCCTGCCGTAGATAGAAAGGCCCTATACTAGGGTCCCGATTACTTAAATACCTTTATGGACCAGGGAACAATTACTTATGAAAAAACAAGTACTGACCATACAACAATGCTCTCCTTCTTTGGAGTGGCGAATAAAGAATATTTCAAAATTTGTCTGGTATTATTTATTTTATACCTTTTTACTTCTCATTTTTTTGAATTTGGCGATTCATTTGTACGAAAAAGACATACCAAATACGTTTGACATACACTTATTCAAAAACATACATACAAATAACATATAGCATATAAAAGACAGAACATTTATCTGAAAATTTTCATATATACATTAACACAAACATGTGCATCAACATCATTATTCGTTACTTGCACTATCTTTCTCAAATAAGGAAGAAATCAGATGGAGAAAACAATGGATATAAAATTAATGATACAAATATGGCTGATGGAATAAATCACAACTTCAGTCCTAGAGAAACAACTTATTTTAGCAGTTGTTATATACTTGTCTCCATTTGGCCGACGCGTTTCGAACTCGCTATTTAACTTTGCGTGTTCTCGTCAGGGCGTAATGACTTTATCCTGCAGGGGTTGTGCAAAGAATATATAAAAATGACGTCAGTTCCTATTGTGTATTGGATAGCCTCATTTAATAACAGCTCTCGCTAGTGTATGCGTACCTTATACAATTCATCATCAGATGGTGGGGTTCAGTGTTTACTACGGAGGTCCCCGTCGTAGTATCTGAGAAAGAGGAAAACCATAGGATTGGTTGAGTTATTTGTTCCAATGGTGAGCCTGATGCCTGATGCCAAAAAAGAAGCACACTCCTTGCTCCTACCTTATTCGATTGACTCCGTCTATCTTCGGAAATCTGTTTTAATGTTCACCTTATGTCCCTGGGGGCCCTCGAGTGTCTCGTATTCCTGCCCAGAAAAGACCGGTTGGTTACTGGCCCTTACTATCTCATTTAACGGCAGATAAAAATGCCCATACATGTTGGAGGGTACCTGTGTCTCTAATTTGTTGCCGCGAGTCCTCCCGGGATCTGCTCGGTATTTGTTAGCGCAGTGCGTCTCACTCGCGTTGCATCTCCGGCTTAAAGCGCAGGTCCGCTGGGTTCACGATCAGTTTCTAAAACATGACAAGCATTCATTTAGACACGGCTTGTCAAACTTGCTCAAAGTAAGCTCGCGTTTTGGCGGGACAGAGTGTAAACCTACCCGATCTTCTGTGTTCAATCTGCAGACATCGCTTGCAGTGGCTGACCATCAATGCGCAATGTTTTGCTGGGGGCGTGGGTATTTCATAAGTCACATGCTCATGGGGATTCTGGGATATGTAGTCTGTTCTAAATGTCGTGGATATAGAGGCAATCTGGCTTAATGTCCTGAACAGGGTGTCTAGAGTCTTGAAATTTCAGACATGGAGTTTAACCCAGTTTGGAAACTATTAAATCGCGGTATTAAATATGCTTCTTTTCTTAGCAAGACATCATCCACATCCTGGACGGTTTTCATTTGCCCTAATGTATACAGGACTGTCCATTTGAAGTCAGTCTCTGAATGACCTTGTTCTATAAAATGTTGAACCATGGGTGCAGACACAACTTTATTTTTAATGCGTGATCTGTGTTGTGTAATGTGAGTGTTAATCTGCTGATTTGTTTTACCAATATACAGTTTATTACAACTACAAGTAATTGCATAAACCACATTCTTGGTTTTGCAATTGCTGAACCCTTCGTTTCTCCATCTTACATTTCTGTGAGTGAATTCGCTGCCCTCAATCGTTGATTCGCACGATACACAATTTCCACATTTGTGGTGGCCTCTTATCTGTTCCATGCCCCACATCGAGAGCAGATCATGTTTCGGTTTTTCAATCATTAAATTCGCTCGGACCATTTGTTGGCCTATGCTGCTGTTTCTTTTAAAAGCAAAAATTGGTTTTGGAAAAGGGCATTCCAATTCTTCTAGTAGGTGCCAGTTTTTAAGTATAGTTTGTCGGACCTGATGGGCATGGGGACCAAACGTCTTCACACAGACAAGTTTGTCTAGCTCATGTTTCTCTTTGCGTTCAAAGAGACACTCACGTGTTGTGTATCGTGCCCTCTTGCGTGCGTGTTTCAGTAATTTAGTGGGGTATCCCCTATTGATAATTTCATCGCAAAACCTTTGCGAATGTCGATCGTAATCTCCAATCTCTGAGCAGTTTCTTCGAATGCGAAGAAGCTGCCCATAGGGTAGGTTAGTTCGCACGTTTCTGGGGTGGGCACTCAGATGGTGAAGGATGGTGTTTCTGTCTGTCTCTTTTCTAAAGAGAGAGGATTTTAAACAGCCGTCAGCACAGCTTATTTCAACATCAAGAAATGTCATTTTAGAATTGCTTTGTTCCATGGAAAACTTGATGTCCGGATGTTTATTGTTTAGCCATTGGTGGAATTCTGCCAGTTCAGTGTGGCTCCCCTGCCACAGGAGCCACACGTCGTCAATGTACCTAAGCCACTGTTTTCTGTGTTTTTTGTAAGGGTTGTTGTTCTCCACAAACTTGTTCTCATACTCCGCCATGAACAGTATGGCCATCTCCGGCGCATAAGGACAGCTCATGGCAGTCCCTTTGATTTGCGCATAAAACTCGTCATTGAAGCGAAAGTAGTTTTTCTTTAGTGTCAATTCCGCAATTTCTAGAATAGATGAGGTTGGGACCCTATGGGGTCTTATTCTCATGTCAAGATATAATTCGATCACCTCCAGTGCTTCACTTTGGGGAATTTGTGTGTATAATGAGGTCATGTCCATAGTGACCATGATCTCAGTAGAGGGGTCAAAGTTTATCCCTTTGATTTTGATCAAAAAATCAGTGGTATCTTGGAGATACGACTTGACATTACTCACAAACGGTTTCAGGAAGTAATCAACGTACTTTGATAGCGGTTCCAAGCACGAGTCACACCCTGAGACGATTGGTCGTCCAGGGGGCTCGGCAGAGTTTTTATGTATTTTGGGAAGGAAATATAACAATGGAATGCGGGGGAATTTTTTGAGGAGAAAGTCCTGTTCTTTCTTTCCCACATATCCATCGTCAAATCCCATTTGGATCAGATCAGCTATTTTAGACTGAATTTCCTTGGTTGGGTCTACTGGTAATCTCCTATACCAGGTTTGATTTTGAACATGAGATTCCCCTTCTTTGAGATATTTGTCCCGTGGCCACAGCACGGTAGCTCCGCCTTTATCGGCCGGTTTAACTACAATCGTCTTATCCTCACTAAGGCCTTTCAATGCTGTCTGTTGACCTTTGCTTAGGTTTGGTTTGACATATTTGTTCTTTTTCTCAAGTTTATTTATATAGGATAGAACAACTTGTTCGAAGGCAAAAATCTGCTTTGGAATATTTTGGTTAGGGATGAAGGAGGATTTATTTTTTAACCCTGTTGTTTCATTGTCTGTTGTCAGTGGCTGGTTGTTGAAAAAAGCCTTTAGTCGTATCTTCCGACAAAAGGAAATCATTTCCATTTTTATCTTTGTAAAATCCGTTCTCTTATTCGGAACAAATTTCAATCCCAAATTTAGTACGGATTCCTCATCAGGTGTTAAAATTTTAGTCGATAAGTTGACAATAGTCGATGGAACCTTTATGATTTGTAGGAGTTTTTCGAGTCCGCATCTCCCATGGTATTTTTTGTCTGGGTTTCCCTTGTTGGCCTTTCCCTAAAAAAGAGACCTGCTTTTTAATTATTGTTGCCTCTTATTTCAGGGCCAGAGGAGTCCGATGAGGATGATGTCTCTGAAAAGGTTTTATACCTGTTGCGGGAACACCCTTGATAATTATACAGTGCTCCCCTTGAGTCTGCCTGGGAGTAATAATCGTCTTTCAAAAACAGGTATGCTTTCTCTAGGGTAAAAGATTTTGAATCCCTCTCGTATTGGATGGTTTTGTTGTTTATGGCAGTGTCCTTGAAGGACAGGATCTCTTTTTCAATTTTTTCAAGGAGTGCTTTGGCATCAGGGACCAACTGGCTCTCTTGGATACTTTTGGTCACTTCCTCTATTTCTTCTAGTTCTTTAAGGCACAAACGTTGTGCAGTCTCAATTGTATGAACCATCAGGTCCCTGCTACATTTTGTATTTATGCAACTGAAACCCCGTTTATATTCTGCATCCTCCGTAAAAATCACGGGCACATTTTTCACCTGTAGCCCCCAAGGGATTGTGCCTCCCTTGAGGTGCCTCAGAAGAAAGTGACCTTGCAACTCTGTTCTAATATGTTTTTTTCTTTAATCTGATTAGTTTATCAGATTCATTTTGTTGCTGTGCAGAGGTGCTAAGGGCAATATCTGAAAATGGAGCTGAGGCTATTAGGGTCTGAATATGATTTTCAGAGAACGACAAGGTGTCTTTCTCGGACATACCTAAGAGGAACGAACGCGCTCCTCCAAATCAACTAATCACAAAGAGTTAAGGACACCTACAATTTGTGGTGTGTTCCCACTCTCGCGGGTGTGCACCCGCTCTAAACTTTGTATGACAGGGAGATAGGTCCTATCTCCCTGTCATACAGAGTTAGACAATTACAACATTTGTATAAAGTCAATTTTTCTCTTTATTTTTTTAATATTTTTATCATTTAGTTCACACAATAGTGCAGTAAATAGACAAGTTAATCATACAAAATGACAATTCATAAATAGTTCATAATTCACAGTGAAGTTCCACACAAAACCACACATACCTCATCAATCCTCAATCAAAACACAGTCAAACAACATCATTCATACTTCATTACTCTAGTTAAAAACCAAATCATGGTACACAAATGTCTGAATCGAAGGTCAGGTGAAAATACACTATAAATACAGGGGGGCTAGATCAGATGGAGAAAAAAGGCTGATCCAACAGATGACAAGGATCACAGTCTTCGACACCATAGACGCCTACGTGCATTTCGGTGAAGCGGTCAGGTCAGGCCACACCTTCATCAGGGCCAGAAGGTACCGTGGGGAAGGGGAACACACTGTGATAGAGAAAAAGTTTTTAATGGTAAATATATACATTTGGTGGGATAACAAAACGATATACCAAAACAGTTCATATTAGTATGGTAATTACTTTCTATTACCTTGGTTTTTTTTTTGGTTTTTTTTTAACATAGCGTGTTTTGAACAGGCATGGAACATCCTGGTCCATATGAGTTTTCATGTAGATTCATCATTATTGCCATTGGGTTTAAAAACCTCCTAAGGCTCACAGAGAATTGGGGGATTTCTCCATTAGGCTCTATGAGTTCATCCATCTCACATTCATTCATCTCTCTTATTCTACTTCTGGGTTCATTCACTTCGTTAAATGTTTTTGTGTCCAAACGGGACCATAGATGTGAAAACCTACCTAGAAAGGACTGTAGCTTCGAGAAAACCATAGGGGCTCACCCTCTAAACAGCACGCGCCCACTCCCAGTCCGTTGTACATTACCCTCCTCACCTTGAAACCTGAATCGTCCCGGAAAGAAAAGAAAAAACCTCCCTAACAGTCCCCTGTCTACCTCCATTATCTCCCAGCTGAAGTGAATCTCTGAGCTGTTTTAAAGAGCAGAGCGGCGATTAGTGGGGACCCGGCTTCCTTGAATGAGGCGACAGCCCGGCATGACGACTTTGTGAGATCGGAGCAGCATGTAAGTAATGAGATTGCTCCCCCGCGGGTTTGCTGCGATAAAGTCCTGTAGATACTACGAACTGGAGCGACCGCTTAGCCCCCGCATAGCTTGCCTTATATCCAGCGGTGTTTACTGTGGGAGTAACCGTCGCCTTCGATATAGCGTTCTTCTTTGTGGGGCTCTCCACTACTGATGCCTATTATCACCCATAGTCTCCGTAATGGCGACGGCCAGTGTAGTTTTTGTTTTTTATCACCGCTCAGCCAGCACGCGCTGTTTGTTTTTTCCGTAGACGGAGATCCTGAACCTTTAACACTGGTGGATATCGCGCCCCTACCAGGATATTTAAACTGAGAGAGACGATCGTATTAGACATAGATAGAGGTAAATCTTGAGCTTTTTGATCTAGCTTATCCCAGAGTACTGTTTTTGCAGCCCTTGGTCACACTTTAGACGGAATCATGTGTATTCCTAACTTTACCGTGAAAAACACTGGCCCGACCTATGCTTAATCTACCTCTATCTTTGCCCTATGTAGAAATAGAAGACGGTTTCCCTCTGATCAATCTGGGTAACGAACTCCGTCGGCCCTGGGCCTTGAGGATTCCCCGTCTTCAGTCACACTAACAGGTAAATAACTGTTACACTGATCCTTCTTTTTGCTATTAGAGACTGCATATTTGGCATCTTTTCCTCTGGAGGCAGTCTAGATGTCCACGTATAACGAGAGAGTGTGATGCTACCCCTCCCCTCTTTTTCCATACTGTACTTAATACGATCTTAATTCCTTTATAGGAATCGCCACCCTGAAATGACCATACTGCCCCGGATCTGCCTATAAACTTTGAGATCGATCCCCTCCATCTGTCCAAACCCAGCCGCCTGTGATACTAACTAGTGAATATCCCAGGTAAATTGTTTGGCTGTCGGTGGTCTAAACACCCGCAGAACAGAGTACTGATCTCACGATCACGTCCTATTTGTGAAAAGAAATTGTTTGCTAACAGTACTTGTTGATGGGATCATTTCTCCTTCTTAGGAGGGTACTCGATCTGCAGAAGGACGCCTATAAGCCCGCCTGGACCTACCTATAAATTACCCTAAGTGGCAAAGAATTGTAGTGAATCTTAACTTACTTAAACACAACTCCTCCTGGTATTGAGATCAAGACCCTTTATTCCACAGGTAAGCTCCCTAATACTACTAGGAAGCCATAGATTAAAAGCGAATATTACCATGGGATTGACCTGGAGAGCACCTACCAATGCCCCCTCTTTACCGAGAGGGGGATAGAACTAGAAAGAATATACCCACCCTTAATTTCCCATATAAAGGGGTGCCTTACCCATAAAATTTAACGAAGTGAATGAACCCAGAAGTAGAATAAGAGAGATGAATGAATGTGAGATGGATGAACTCATAGAGCCTAAAGGAGAAATCCCCCAATTCCCTGTGAGCCTTAGGAGGTTTAAAACCCAATGGCAACAATGATGAATCTACATGAAAACCCATATGGACCAGGATGTTCTATGCCTTTTCAAAACACGCTATGTTTTAAAAAAACAAGTTAATAGAAAGTAATTACCATACTAAGATGAACTGTTTTGGTATATTGTTTTGTTATCCCACCTATTGTATATGTTTACCATTAAAAACTTTTTCTCTATCACAGTGTTGTTCCCCTTCCCCACGGTACCTTCTGGCCCTGATGAAGGTGTGGCTTGACCTGGCCGCTTCACCGAAACGCGCATTGGATAGGCCTTTTTTCTCCATCTGATCTAGCCCCCCTGTATTTATAGTGTATTTTCACCTGACCTTATTTTCAGGCATTTGTGTACCATGATTTGGTTTTTAACTAGAGTAATGAAGTATGAATGATGTTGTATGACTGTGTTTTGATTGAGGATTGATGAGGTATGTGTGGTTTTGTGTGGAACTTCACTGTGAATTATGAACTATTTATGAATTGTCATTTTGTATGATTAACTTGTCTATTTACTGCACTATTGTGTGAACTAAATGATAAAAATATTAAAAAAAATAAAGAGAACAATTGACTCTATACAAATTTTGTAATTGTCTAACCCGGCATTGCTCTCTGGTCCATAAAGGTATTTAAGTAATTGGGACCCTAGTATAGGGCCTTTCTATCTACGGCTGGGTCCTTTCTTTCGTACATTGTTTTCCCCCCCCCTCCTTCCCACTTCGTTGCATTCCCCTGGGGAACCCCCTTCTTTTTGTAGATCCAAGATATGTTCAGAGATAGCATCCAGGGATAGTAACGACATACAGTGTAGGGAAACTGTGCCTTGAGTGGCTACACAAGTCTAAGTTAAAGATGGCACTGACCTGTGGGACTTCTCACAAGGACCTACTAAGCCGAGTCATAAACGTTTTATATACGCCGGTATTTATGCTCTATATAACGAAGCATGGAAGATTATGTAAGCAGAGACTGCAGAACGAATACGAGAAATTGATCGTATTAATTTAGAGAAATCTCTCTCTGTAGTTGACAATGGGTTAAGGACTCTGTCATCCAGGATATATTCTTTGGACTATAATTAACAAATGGGGGGGGAAAGAGAGAGCAAGGGGGTGGATTCCTTCTCCCAGGTAATATAAATAAACAACAAGAAT
Organism: Lissotriton vulgaris; assembly: GCF_964263255.1. Classification (NCBI taxonomy): domain Eukaryota; kingdom Metazoa; phylum Chordata; class Amphibia; order Caudata; family Salamandridae; genus Lissotriton; species Lissotriton vulgaris. The sequence continues at coordinate 977,970,164 of NC_141689.1, forward strand.
CCACCTAACTGGGCATTGTGTTCCCTACAATGGTGGGGAGCACAAAATGTGGGGAGCAAAAAGTATTTGTAAAATACCCCTCATACACCAAAAGGACCCTTGGTGTCATGCTTCATCATTGGGGTCTTCGCACCCCTCTACGGGATGCGGCGTGCTACGACCTATGGCTACGCGAGAGCACTATCTCGTGTAGACTATGTGTGGTGTGCGTGAGGGTTCAGTGTGAGTATGAGGTGAGGTAATTAGAGTGAGTGAGTGATTTATAAAAAAAGGTACCTGGCTCGTGGGGTGAATCAGAATTACTTTAATGAGCCTCCGGGCTGGTACTGTTAAAAAGGGTGCAGGTTGAGGTCGTTATGTGATATTAAGCACATCGCCTCGGGTGCGTCGACATGTTTCGGGGTAAGACCCCTTCTTCAGGACAGGGTGCACCACACCCCACCTTACTCACGTTTTTCTAAATAAAAAATGATTTTTACACAAAAGTGAAAGTGGAGTGCTGTAATATGCCTACACAGTTCATCTGGTTCTTTGCTAATATGCAATAAACCTGTAATGGAAAAAGGAGAAAAACCACAATGTAGTATGCCACTTCTTGTTTTGTACATGGTGCAGTGACCTGTAACAAATAAGTGGTGAGAGGTCACTAGACATGTAATTATGTCATGCTACTGGTGCAGGTGACCCTGTAAAAAAAGGGGGACAAATACATCACAAACACACACATAACATAAAGCACACACTCTAGATTTGTACATTCCTTCTGCCCCGTGGTTGTAAAAAATTCCAGGTCAAAATTCGTTATAGGAGGTGAAGGAAATGAGAATAAAAAGACATACTTGGTGTTCAATAGTACAATGCCTCATGAGCCTCCGAACGTTGGGGGAGAGTTTGGGTCCACTGGCCCCTAGAAGTAGTAATAATGGGACTGCATTTATAGGTACTTACTTCATGCTGGTTTTAAGAGTTTGTTTTTGTCTCAGAAGCAATGCTTTTACTCACGGGTTACTGCACTGGTAACATCCTTCTGTCCCCGAACGCGGCTCCTCTGTGAATGCGGTAGCGCCCCGTCGGGGTAGTATTTATAGTCATCACTGCTCTCATTGGTCTTAGTTAATTGGAATGGAATGGAATGGAATGGAATGAAAATTTGTAAAGCGCGATGGCTACCCAAAGGCGTCCCAGCGCTGTAGACAAACTGGAGGGTTGAACTGTAGGGCGGGGGTGGGGGGAGCAGAGGGTGGGTTAAGTGTGAGATTTATTAAAAAGCCAAGTTTTTAGGAGTTTTCGAAATGTGAGCAGGTTGGATTCTAACCTGATTGTGAGTGGTAGAGTGTTCCAGATCCTGGCCAAGTTGTAGGAAAGCGAGCGGCCTCCGCATCTGGCTCTTTTTATACGTGGTACGGAGGTTAGGTAGGAGGTAGCGGATCTGAGGGCTCGAGGAGGATGGTATGCTTCAACCAAATGTTGATTTATGGCGGGGCCTGTTCCCCAGTAGGAGCGGTGCGCGACGCACATGCTCTTGAATTCTATTCTAGCTTCCATGGGTAGCCAGTGAAGGTCCTTCAATCTGGCTTTTACTGAGGATCGGCGAGGGAGGTTCAAGAGGATTCTTGCTGCGCAGTTTTGGACAACTTGCAGTTTGGACAGTGTGGACTGTGGGGCGCCTAGGTATAGGGCGTTACCGCAGTCGAGGCGTGACAGGATTAGCCCTTGGACCATGATTCGTCTGGAGTGAAACGGGAGAAGGGGGAGAATCTTTCGGAGCAATCTCATCAGCCCAAAGCAGATGGCGGCTAGTTTGGTGGCTTGGTAGTTGAAGGTGAGATTGCGGTCGAGCCAGATCCCAAGGCTCTTAATTTGATCCTTAGGTTGGGGGGGGGCTACCTAAACAGAGGGGCCAGATGGTATCGATGGATTTGGAGATGTTGTTTCCAAGGAGCATTACCTCTGTCTTGTCCCCGTTAAGTTTTAGATGGGAGACCGACATCCAGGACGCAACAGCTTCCAGGCAGTTGTGTAGGCTGTGGTTGGAGTTGAGAGGGGGGTCCAGTGCTACCACCAGCTGAGTGTCGTCCGCGTAGGAGACAATTTTCACCCCAAAAGGGCGGACGACATCAGCTAGGGGACGGAGGTAAACATTAAAAAGGGTGGGACTCAGGGAAGAGCCCTGAGGCACTCCACAGTTAAGAGGTTTACTAGAGGAGGTAAACTCCTTTTCGAATACCTGGAAGGATCGGTCTGTGAGGAATGATTCCAGCCAGGTGAGCGCCATTCCTGACACTCCAATCCTACTGAGGCGATGGATTAGGATGCTGTGATTTACAGTGTCGAAGGCGGCACTCAGGTCAAGTAGGACGATGGCCGTGGAGCCGCCACCGTCCAGGATCCTTCTTGCCTCCTCCGTCACTGCAATCAGGGCAGTCTCAGTTCCGTGGCGGGGCCTGAAACCTGTCTGGGTGGGGTCCAGTATGTTGTTGGATTCTAGAAAGTCTGTCAGAATAGAATTGACATGTTTTCCAGAATTTTGCTGAGCCAGGGTAGAAGGGAGATGGGTCGGTAGTTGGAAGGGTTTGATTGGTCAAGAGTAGGTTTCTTTAATAGTGCTTTGACCATGGCTCTCTTCCATAGGGGGGGAACAATGCCAGTATTGAGGGAGGAATTGAGCAGAGCTTGGATGGTGGGTGAAATCTGGCTGGTTATTTGGGTGAGAACCCTGGGAGGGGCTGGGTCGGTTGGGGATCCAGATTTTACCATTCTCATATACTTTTCCAGATTATACTTTTCTAATTGGTAATTAGTTCAGCGGAAATACCTAATATGGGTTTTCCACCTTAATGAAAAATGGCCCGTTCACCTGGCGCGCTCACTGGTGTTGGTTCCTTGTGCGTCATGCTCCGTTTGTGCTCTGACTAATTGTTAGCGCATGCGCGGTTGAGCAGGGCCACCCCACATGTGCGAGCGGGAGACACCACTCCCTTGTGTAAAATTCAGCGTTTGACTTGCGCAATATTCAACACTGGTCATGCGACCAATTGAAGCCTGTAAATGGTGGTTTTTCATAGTCATAATAATCCAAAACATTATGAAAGTATTATTTACAAGTGTATCTTTATCTTCATGCATTTCATTTTCGTATAAATGGTCTGGTAAGTTCCATATTAACACTCAAATTAGAGGGGTGTCTGCGTACTTCCTTGTATTCTTAGTTAGATCAGGCCGCTTGTGAAGTCTTCGACATCCTGTGTAACAGTATTGTCAATACCAGTCACCCAGTCACCTAGTGGCACATAGTTGAGAGAACAGAAAAATGGGAGAGAACACTCACTTATTCCTAGTGGGAAGCTGTGACTTAAAATCTCGATACCCATTCAAGTGATTTGACCCCACGGTATCCCATCGTTAAGGCCGTCGATATGTGTCCCGAGACGGAAAACCCAACGTTGTTCCTTCTGGAACAAGCCGTTTTCCGTTGGTAACTGTTCAATTATTGTCCATCTGATATCGTTAACACAGTGTTCAGCCTCCAAAAAATGCGTAGCCATCTTGGTGGTGCTTTTTTTGCACCTGACGTTGCTCTTATGCTCATTCATACATATTTTGACTGCTCTCGTTGTCATCCCTACGTATTCCAATGTACAGGGGCATGTAATCATATAGACTACGTTTTTGTTGTTGCAGGTGGTAAGACTTCTTTGTTCCCACGTGGTGCCATTTCTAAAGGTTAGTTGTTTACTCTTCGAGGTCAGGTGGCAACAGCTACAGTTTCCGCATGGGAATTGTCCCTTTATTCCATGCATTGGGGGTGTGTGTGGATGGCTCTCTTTTGGGCGAGTGTGGACCAACATGTCCTTTAGATTTCTCCCTCGTGTATGAGAAAACATTGTTTTTTCAAATGTCAGTTCGCCACAGGTCAGGATTCGCCAGTTTTTATTAATGATTTTTGCGACCTCATTTGAGTGTGTGTTGTATGTTGTTACACATACTTGTCTTTTCTGGTTATTTTCTGTTTCTGTTCTGTCTTCCAGAAGGGCGTCTCGGTTATTGTTACTTGCTTGTTTCATTGCCGCATCAATTATGCGGTCTGGGTACTGCCTGTGTTGCAGCTTGGCTTTGAGATCCTTTGCTTGTGTTTTAAACTGGATGATGTCGGTGCAATTTCACCTCAGGCGGAGGAATTGACCATATGGTAAATTAGTTTGCAAGTGCCGGTGGTGGAAACTGTCAAATCTTAGTAAGCAGTTTCTGGCAGTTGGTTTGAAATGAGTAGTTGTCTTAAGTGCGCCCCCTCCGGGTAGATGTTAAGGTCAAGAAAAACCAGGGACTCATTGGAGACAGAGCTAGTGAATTTAAGAAATGCATTTTGCATGTTCAACCAGTTCTTGAAGTCAGTTACTGACTGTGGATCGACTTCCCAAATTACGAGCACATCGTCTATATATCTCCTCCAGATGAGGATCTTGTCTCTGAAGGGATTGGATGCATTGAGGATCTTAGTGGTCTCTAAATGGTTGACGTAGAGTCCAGCAATACTTGGGGCAAAAGTACTGCCGGTGCTGGTACCGTGGCTTTGAAGATACAAGGTTTGATTGTATCTGAAGAAGTTCTTCGTGAGTGCCAATGAAATACATTCCAGGACTACCCCAAGTGGGGTCTGGTACTTCCAACGGTTACTGAAAAGTACTTCCTCAATGATGCAGTATGTCTCATCATGTGGCAAACTGGTGTCCAGGCTCTCGACGTCTAGGCAGAGCAATAATTGGGTTTTTGGGTCAAAAGGTATGTCCTTCAACAATTGTAGGACTGCTTTTGTATCTTTCAGATACGTATCAGTGGCCTGTACAAGGGGACGGAGAAAAGCATCCGCAAATTTTGAAAGGGGCTCAAGAATGGAACCGATCCCTGACACTATAGGTCTCCCTGGTGGTTTTTCTTGGTTTTTATGGATCTTAGGGATACAATAGAAATAAGGGGTCTTAGGTGTTTTTTGAATCAAGAAGACCTCTTCCTTTTATGTTAGCAAGTCATGGGCTATAGACCAGGTGACCCACTTCCCCCTCTCCTGGTGGAGCTAGCGCAAGTAGCAAATGCAGACCCACCAGTGTCGGACCCACCAATTATATTTTCTGAGTTAGCCCAGCAGCAGCTTCCAGATCCGGATCCTGTTTTATCCTTGGAGTAAGGTGGTATCACCGCTGCCTCTCTGCTGGTAATGTTCTTAACCCATTCTCGAGACATAAAAAGAGGGTTTGAGGAGTCTGCATCTATACAGAGGGAGATTCGGAACTACTGCGAATCCCTCGACAACAAAATAGATGGGTTAACATCCAGAACTGGTGTGTTAGAAGAGACTGTCGGGGCGATGTCGTTACATCTGGATAAAGCAGTGGAAGACATTGGTAAACTAAAGAAAGAGGATCAGGCCCTCCTAGACAGAATGGAGGTGTTGGAGAACAATGCCAGAAGGGGTAACATCCACATTCTTAACATTCTAGAAGGAACAAAAGGACCAGATATCAAGAGGTTCGTTGTTCATCTACTAAAAGAATCTCTTTCTTTGGATCAATCTCTAGAGGTTTTGGCCACTGACATCCAGAGGGTCCATAGGGATCCCTTTAGACTAAATCTACAAAGGTCGAAACCTCGTAAAATTTTGGTCAATTTTCATACTTACGCTCTTAAAGAGCAGATTCTAAATGTAGCGTTAAAGCAGAAGTCACTACCTGGCAAGGGCTTTACCTTTCTTATAAGGTCAGACCTATGTAGGATTACACTGGAAAAGCAATGGGAGTTTGGTAAGCGGTTAGACGCCTTTAAGAGGCTAGGTGCTACAGCTCAGCTTATATTCCCGGCCTCATTAAGGGTTATGTATAATAACAAGATGACGAACATCAGGACTGTCCAAGCCGCTGATGAGCTCCTTTTAGATATAGGTAACAAGCGATCAGATAAATAAGATTTAGTTCTCCTAGCGACATAGACTAATTCACTGATGTGAATATCATGTATGTATATACTTACAGTGAACAGATATAACAAGCAAAAAAAATGCACTTAAAATTATTTTAAAAAAAAACATTCCCAAAAGTAAATACTAAAAACATTAAAAATGCACGAGAGGGAAAATGGAAAGGTATGGAAAGAAGGAGGAAAGAAGACAAATTTTTGTCATGTCTTATATGTAATTTTTTTTTATTTTGTGCTTTTCATGCACTAATCACTTTAAGAGAGGGACTCCTTTCAGGGATTTTAGTTAGAGGCGGGTGGGGTAGCGGCGACCTGAGGGAGGGGTGCCATCTACTGGACTTGATCAGGTTAGATACAGCACGGGTTCTCCATGGGAGGGGGGGTGGAGGGTGGAGGGGGCACAGGGTTAAGGGGGGGTCAAAAATCAATATAAAATTCCTCATTTGCCAAAATGATGCTTTATTGCACCTAATCAGTTATACATATCTTTGTGCTGTGCTGCTAATTTTTAAAGAGAGTGCTCAGCACATTGTTGATCCTTATTTTGAGTTGAGGTTGGGTGGACTTTGGAGCGATTATGATGACTAAATTAAAGATAATTTCATGGATCGTTAATGGTTTGCGAACTAAACCCAGAGCTAGAACTTTTGCAGTATCTTCGTGACTCAGACGCCCAGGTTATCATCCTCCAAGAGACACATCTGGTTCAGGTTTAAATTGATGAACTGGTTAAGGTCAATAAATGGATTGACTTTGCGATCTCTACTTCTGAGTCTTTGACCTCTAGAGGTGTATCGCTTATTTTCAAGAAACATTTTAAAGTCAAGCTCCTAGACTCAAAAGTGGACCCAGATGGTAGATGGGCTATTGCTTTTCTTTCTATTTTGGGCTTTCAATTAAGTATAGTGGGGTATTATGGGCCTAATCGAGATGATCCATCTGTTTTGAGAACCAGCTTTTCCCATCTCTTGTCCTACCTAGAGCCTGTAATATTTGCAGGGGACTTTAACATTGTTTTGAACCCCATTTTTGGATAAAACTCACAATAACAGATCAAAAGTCCCATCGAAGTCAAGATCCTTTTTGATAAATGCAATGAAGCAATATGGGTATGTGGATATTTGGAGGCTAAGGGCAGGCCAACAGCAGGGCATCTCCTTCGGGAATTATAAGTATCACCACCAATCGAGAATAGACTACATATTAATTAACCAGAGTTTGATAGACGCTGTCAAGACCATTAAATACCTTCCCCTACATTTATCAGACCACTCGGCTGTGCTATTGGAACTTATGATCCCCTTAGTTGACCAGTGTTGAATATTTGGCAAGTCAAACGCTGAATTTTACACGAGGGAGTGGTGTCTCCCGCTCGCACATGCGGGTGGCCCTGCTCAACCGCACATGCGCTAACAATTAGTCAAAGCACAAACGGAGCACGGCGCACAAGGAACCAAAACCAGTGAGCGGCCAGGTGAACGGGCCATTTTTCATTAAGGCGGAAAACCCATGTTAGGTATTTCCGCTGAACTAATTACCAATTAACTAAGACCAATGAGAGCAGTGATGACTATAAATACTACCTCGACGGGGCGCTACCGCATTCACAGCGGAGCCGCATTCGGGGGCAGAAGGACGTTACCAGTGCAGTAACCCATGAGTAAAAGCAGAGTTTCTGAGACAAAAACAAACTCTTAAAACCAGCATGAAGTAAGTACCTATAAATGCAGTCCCATTATTACTACTTCTAGGGGTCAGTGGACCCAAACTCTCCCCCAACGTTCGGAGGCTCATGAGACATTGTACTATTGAACACCAAATATGTCTTTTTATTCTCATTTACTTCACCTCCTATAACAAATTTTGACCTGGAATTTTTTACAAACACTGGGCAGAAGGAATGTACAATCTAGAGTGTGTGCTTTATGTTATGTGTGTGTTTGTGATGTAATTGCCCCCCCCTTTTTTACAGGGTCACCTGCACCAGTAGCATGACATAATTTCATGTCTAGTGACCTCTCACCACTTGTTTGTTACAGGTCGCTGCACCATGTACAAAACAAGAAGTGGCATACTACATTGTGATTTTTCTCCTTTTTCCATTACAGGTTTATGACATATTAGCAAAGAACCAGATGAACTGTGTAGGCATATCACAGCACAACACTTTCACTTTTGTGTAAAAATCATTTTTTATTTAGAAAAACGTGAGTAAGGTGGGGTGTGGTGCACCCTGTCCTGATGAAGGGGTCTTACCCGGAAACATGTTGACGCACCCGAGAGGCGATGTGCTTAATATCACATAACCACCTCAACCTGCACCCTTTTTAACAGTACCAGCCCGGAGGCTCATTAAAGCCGTTCTGATTCACCCCACGAGCCAGGTACCTGTATAATAAATCACTCACTCACTCTAATTACCTCACCTCATACTCACACCGAACCCTCACACACACCACACATAGTCTACACGAGATAGTGCTCCCGCGTAGCCGTAGGTCGTAGCACGCCACATCCCGTAGAGGGGTGCGAAGACCCCAATGATGAAGCATGACACCAAGGGTCCTTTTGGTGTTTGAGGGGTATTTTACAAACACTTTGTGCTCCCCACATTCTGTGCTCCCCACCATTGTAGGGAACACAACGCCCACTTAGGTGGATTCTTGTTGTTTATTTATATTCTATAGACAGCATAGTATCCTCTACCATAGACATAATGGATTAGGACTTGGTCATGTTGCAACATGGTCAGTCGCAATTACGTTCTAAAATGCTATTAGGCTGGACGTTACAAAACCTTCGTTCAGGCTATGTACCTTGGCATTTAATCAACACAACATCACTGTTTTCTGACTTTTCTCTCACAGATAAACAAATCAAATTGGCACAGCGGGGAGCAGACTATACGGTGCTGAGCAATGAAAAACTGGAAATATTGCCATTTACAGTCTCTGAAAAGCCAGCTATTGAATGGATAATACATGGTACAATCACTCTGCCTGTTACAATTTTCCATTTTCATTATTGCTTAAAATGTATACCAGCAGGCCTACATGAAAGGTTGGGTAAAGAATACATCAAGACATCCTGGGATATACCTTACACACACAGATGTTGGAGTGGGGGAAAGAAGTGTTTCTTAGTGGCAATAATTGTGAGAACGAACTAAGCGGTTCTCTCCTATGTCAGGGTATAAACTTACATGGGGTCTGCGATGGTTCCTCTAACAATTTATCCTGCCACCTGCAAGGTTCACCAGCTGCAGGGATTGATCCAGTTTTTAGGCAACTTTCTAATGGAAGTTACATTATGTTGAATGATCACAGTTGCTGTGGCATGTTGCCAGGTTTAGCCTATCTTGTAACTGTGTCAGCCAGGGTCACTTGCTGTATGCAAGTATTATTTCCAAAAACCAAGACAGACCGGGATTCACTGTTATGGCCTTCACTGAACATCTCTTCTATACAAATTGATAGTTTAAGCAGAATGAAAGCCGTTCTTTTACAAAAATCTGTGCCATTGACTTCGACCAAAGAAACCTATGATCTGCAAGTCGCAAGGACTTCTGCAGAGATACACACCCTATTAACTACAAACTGCCCTGTACATTTCTCAGAAATGTTAGGTCGTATCCTAAATATGTCTGATATAAGTGGTATTGTACATGTATTTAAGACAATTTTTTCGGGACTGTTAGCACCCTTTGAAGCAGTCCTAGGAATATTTCCAAACTTCGTGCACTCTGTGTTTGGCGGACTGCCTCTCATTTTGGAACTCGCAGCAGGGATACTATTTTTGCTCCTTCTGCTCCAATATGGCAAGCCAAATAAACAGCGATACCCAGTTCACCATGGAGAATACTCTTCTGGCGATGAAGTGTCGTGAGCGCATAGTCCAAATTTTGGGATTAACTTGTTTGAGGGAATTAAATACCACATGGTTTATGTCATTCAGACCGATCTGGCAAGATTGCATCTTACCTGTTTTACGATGCCTGCTATGTGGAGAAGAATGCATGTTAGACATCTGTCTCACACTACCATCAGTCATGCCAACAAATGTTAATACTTTGCTGGACCCAGTAAAGGCCCATGCGCAGTGTTGTCCCCAGCGGCTACCAATTCTGATGACGGCATTCATTGACACCTCACAGACGCAAAATGCTGACAGTGAGGTACGAGAGAAAAGCGGAACACAATTACCATCCAATTCGAACCTTGCAAACGCGACTAACGCTGACGGCGATGCTTCACATCTATGTGCAAAGAATCGGCTTAACGAGGTAATCCAACTTTCACCTACAATGGTAGACAAATTCTTTTCAGACTTAGAAGACTTGATGATTTCTCCAAACAATAACACTGACTTTTGATTTGGCACGCAGTGTTCTGAAAGACTCTGAATTATACCTTCATTTTTTCAAAACAAGTTTCTAACTTTGGAACTCTATTTTTTTTTTCTCTATGATCAAACTTTTGTTTTTCCAAATTTGTATTTTTTCATTTTGTGGCACAAAGTAATCTGCTTAAAGTAGAACTATTCATAGAGAACTAGAATTCTTTGAAAAACTTCCAAGAGACAATATTTGACTTTGTTCACATTCAACCAGTTTATATAATCTGCAATGGAATGGTCTCGACTTTTTCTTCTGTATTTATGAGCCATTTCATAAATGTATTATCGTGATTCATTCGGATAGCATTTTCAAAATGTCAAACTATATGCTTTGAATGAAACAGTGCTTTAAATGCATACAGCACATATGCTTTTTTGTGTACAACCAGTACCAATGCATTTTTATGTATTTTGGGTGGGTTTTGACACATCATGTTTAGATATGTTTTAATGTGTTTAGAACTTAGTAATGTCGTACATAAGAAAGTGGAGTGGGTGTTGTGTGGAGTTTAGAGCTCCGAGTGAATTTTCCCGATTCATGCCCTTATATAGGTACAATTCACATTGCCCTTATATAGGCATAGAAATCAATCCCTTATTTAGGCATAGCCCATGCTACCCAAATACAGGCATGGCTACGTCCACCCGTACCAAAATCGGCTTAAGCAGTTAGGGAACTTCCCCTTGCTTGAATATTGATTCGTCCAAGAACTCATGTACTTTGCAAAGAACAACTATTCCCTAGGGGTTCTTTCCTGACGTTCATATGCCTGACTTTACGTCAAACTATGGCATTCCTAAACACCTTCAAGGTATAAATATACCTTCACTTGCTCTAGCTAGACACAGTGGTTCGGAACAGTTCGACTATCTACTTGCCCGACGCAGCTCGCTACAGCAAGTGCTGAAGAAAGCCGACTCTCCAGCTGACACATTGATTAAGAGGCTGCCCTTCTCCTACCGAGAATCCAGATCCAGTGTTTCCAAGCTCCCCTTGCGGGGTGTTGGGAAATCGAGTCCCGAGACTGAGATACCAGACCTCCTTCATTCTAACTAAGGTATGGAGCTGATTAGAACCTAGAGAAACCTTTGGTAGATTCTTGGCAAAAACAACTAAACCTATGTTACACAATACTTCTTCCCGCGTACTAGACTTCGGTTAGTTACATTGGGGAAGGCGTATTTTAGAAGCACCAGTTTTGTATTTTAGCCTGTATATTTATGTATGTATTTTTATATGGCTTAGAAACCATACAATGCTTTTACAGTATTATTTTATAATACTATTCTTGCTGTATGTATTATACTTTGCAGTCTGCATAACGATTGTAGGGATCACTGAAATAATATCGAGGGACGAAATATCGACTTGCAAAAATATCGTGGACAAAATATCGACAGACAAAATATCGAGTTTGTATCTACAAACAGGTAAGTACAAAAATATCGAGTACACAATATCGTTTACAATAATATAGTTTTTAAAAAATATTAACTTTATTAAAAACTTTGTTAAATTAAAATAATATTAAAATTTAATTACAAAAATATACTTAAAAATACTTAAATTAACTTATAATAATTAAATAATAAATGAAATTAATAAAAATACATTTTTACAATCATATTTGTTAAAACATATATATATATATAGTAACATACTATAATTAAATAAGATACTATTATATTACTATACGATAGCAGAAGTGTAAAAAATACTATTCCCACTCCAAAGAGTGCAAACGTAGGGAAAGCATTGGATAGCGTAGGGGTTAAAATTACTATTTCCACTCCAGTGAGTGCAACAGTAGGGAAAGTGTTGGATAGCGTAGGGGTTTAAATTACTATTCCCACTCCAGTGGGTGCAACAGTAGGGAAAGCGTTGGATAGCGTAGGGGTTAAAATTACTATTCCCACTCCAAAGAGTGCAACAGTAGGGAAAGCGTTGGATAGCGTAGGGGTAAAAATTACTATTCCCACTCCAGTGGGTGCAACAGTAGGGAAAGCGTTGGATAGCGTAGGGGTTAAAATTACTATTCCCACTCCAAAGAGTGCAACAGTAGGGAAAGCGTTGGATAGCGTAGGGGTAAAAATTACTATTCCCACTCCAGTGGGTGCAACAGTAGGGAAAGCGTTGGATAGCCTAGGGGTAAAAATTACTATTCCTACTCCAGTGGGTGCAACAGTAGGGAAAGCGTTGGAAAGTGTAGGGGTTAAAATTACTATTCCCACTCCAGTGGGTGCAACAGTAGGGAAAAAGTTGGATAGTGTAGGGGTTAAAATTACTATTCCCACTCCAGAGAATACAACGTTAGGGAAAGTAAATACTTCATAAATAATTATAAAATGTATTATTGAATATCTATTAATAATTAATTAAAAATAAATAATATTTGTATACAATTTATTAATTAATATATTATATTTACTAATTAACAATAATTATTTCTATTGATCACCTATTAATACTAATTAATAAAAATATTTACTATTAATTATTTAATAATGAAAAAGTATTTAACAATTATTTGAAATTAAATAAATATAAATAAATGTAATAAATTAATTATTTATAATTTAATCACTTCCCACCCAATTCCCCTATAAACTCACAACCCGCTACAAAAATAATTTTGTAAAATTTACATAATTACCAATTAATCAATAATTAAAATTAATTACCAATTAAAATTTAATTAATTAACTATTATAAATTAATTAAGTATTAATTTAAATTTACTATCAATAAATAAATGTAAATATTTAATTAATTATAATTAAAATACTTCCCACCCTATTCCCCTATAAACCCACAACCCGCTACAGAATTAAATTACGCAATGATTATAAAAACAAAAATCATTAATAAATATTAATTATAACATAAATACACACTTTTCACACATATTATACCATAAAAATACACTATAAAAAATTAGATATTATTAAAAAATCGATATTTTTTGCTATCTATATTTTTAACAGTCGATATTATATCACTTACCTTAAAAACAATATTTTGGTCATCTATATTCTGACCTGTCGATATTTTGTCCAGTCTATATTTAAAAGTCGATATTATGTCCTGTCGATATTTTTGAGTCGATATTATGTCTGTGCACCCGATTGTAGCAGTTCACTTCTCTTGTATGAGAAAGAAGACTGTTCAATAAAACTTTTTATTGAAAACGCCCGTCTCTCTATTTCTCTACAACTCTGTTGAAATGAAGCATGCACTATTGACTGAGTGAAATACTTATCTATTGTTTCTACGACTCTGTGAGATATATTTTTTATTCTTGGGAAACAAAGTTGTCATGTTTATGCGGTTGTCAGAAACAAATTCCTTCTTGTGAATTCAAGAAAGTTTCTAGTGACCTCTGAGCTAGCTGGCACTCACTATTAAGTTTAGTGTATTCGATTGAGACCTAGTCGACCTCAGTCCTACGTCAAATCTATAGGATATATTATTCCAATGCGCAAAGACTATTGGGAATATAGGAACTACACTACAGTAGCGTTAACTGAGGCCGGGTGCACGCAGCTCTGAAGATGCCCGGAGTGTCGCAGACAGCGCATCGGGGATACAACAGGAAGAGCAGCCTCAATCTGTGTGGGCACATCTGCTGCACGCCAGAGTTGCCATAGGAGGTGCTGCAATCTCTACCGGCAGAGCGGTCTAGCCGGAGGCGGGGGGTCATTGTTCCCACCTGCAAAGCCGCCCTGGACACAAAAGGGCTATTGGGCAGACCTATCCCCCCTTTTCCTTCCACCCCTTGGCACACTTGAGGGACACGCATTCTGAACAGTGGAGACCACGGCAGGTCCCCGGAAACAGCCGCTTACAGTACGCAGAACGCACTGGGTGACCAGCTGCAGTCCTGACAACAAGGTCTGGGAGACACCGGATCTCACTGGAAGCCCGCTCCCAGCCCTCTTATAAGTGTACACACCTGGTGCACTGCTGAAATGCGTGTTTGCGGTGTGGCGACCTTACAATGATGTGAGTTCCATACCTGGAAAATTACAGCAGAGATGGCTATATTGCTTTGCCACCACCTGTACTGAACCTGCTACGGTGTGCCCCTCACATAAGGCACACAGCCCCCGTTACACTGCAGGATAGCAGACTGGTACGTATATACACTGTGTGACATGGGGCGCCTAAAAGCCAAGCTCCAAGAGGCACCAGCCACTAGCTCGCAATCCACAGACGACCAGGAGCGCAATACAAACCTACAATCACTTGCCAGTGTGCCGCCCATGATAAAAAAATGGAAGGCCAGGACAAACTGGACCTGATATTGTGCAAGGTCCGGGAATCTAGAAGAGCGACAGAGCAACAACTTGGGACATTAACAAACCATGCCAAGCTGGCAACTACAGTAAAGGATAATAGCACAGATGCAAGTCACAGTTCTCCTGGACAGGGTTGAAGACGTGGAGGGCAGAGCAAGAAGGAATAATATACACGTGATTTGGCTCCCGGAATGAAGAGAGGGGTCGGACGCCACTGCCTTCATGGAACGCTGGTTCTGCACACATGTAGCCCCTGATGGTCTATCAGATTTTTTCTGCATCGAAAGGGCTCGCTGAATCCTTACTGGGCGACCGGAGGTGGGAGCTCCGCCGAGGCCACCCAACGGCATTGTCCTAAATTACTGGGATCGAGATGTCCTCCTCCAGACAGCACATGAGCGGTCCCAGATCCATATCGAGAACAGCCAGATCTCCCTGTATCCTGACTATACACTGATGGTCCAATACCATAGATCCTCTTATTAAGCGGTTAAAAAGAAGCAACAAGACCTGAACTTAAATATGCACTGCTGATCCCTGCCCGCCTGAAAATAATTTATGACCAAAAGACATACTTCTTTGAGAGTCAGGAAGATGAGGAGGAGTGGATCAAAGTCATGGATCGGACCCACTGTCTGGGCAAACCACACAAATGCCACCCAACAGCCTCAAACGTTCAAAAGGCCGCCGTTCACGTCGGAACACAAAGGCTCCTGGTAACTCGTCACTCGCTGGCCCCACTCAAGAGCAGGTGCAGAGAATCAAGGATGTGGCGCTGGCAGGCACAACTACATTCAGAGATAAGGTCATACGACGGGACTCAGAATCTTTGGAGGGCAGCACAGTTCGATCCGAATCAGAAAACAGCTTGACGTTGATCCCTACAGTAACACCACAAACTGAAAATGATCTTCTTGGCCCATGAACCGAAAATCGATTATCTAGCTCATACCCAAGGCATGGGGCTTGATGGCGCCAGCAAGAGAACTCATGGACACGTATATCCTTTTTATTATCTGAAAATGTGATTGGATAATGATAAAAGTATTAGCTTGGGCTCAGATGAGCTGTTACATGTGATTGTTTTTACATGGTTGGCGTGGAATCTAGTCCCTTACTATATCAAAGTTCAATGTAATTTGGTTTTGGTTAGGCTTTGTTTAATTCCCAAACAGGGCCTTGTATTAATATTTAAATGGGAATTTACAGGCTCTGGCAGGCAACATTTAACATGTCTTCTTTGGGGTTGGTATCCCCCAGACCCAGATGACTACACCACATTTAACATGCAATGCACACGCTAGACAAATATAACTTAATCACATGGAATGCCTGGGGCCTGGGCTCAGTGCAGAAACGACACAGGGTACACGCACAATTACTGCAAAGACAGGCACACATTGTCTTTCTTCAGGAATCACATCTGATGGACACGGAAGCTGCAAAGATGCAAAAGAAATAGAGGGGTCAGATCTTTACTACTAATTACTCGGCCTCTGCTAGGGGAGTGACAATATGGGTTAGATAAGGCGTCCCGTTAGCAATGCTGGATAACTGTATAGATGTGCAGGGCAGATACATATTTTTACGTGGCACACTGGACGGAGCGCCCATAGTGTCAGGGTCTATATACGCTCCGAATTTTGATCAGAACAAATATTTCTTGGGACTAAACAAGATACTGGCAGGCTTGGAGTCATAACCATGGATCTTGGGGGGAGATTGTAATGTGGTCATGGATATTGGGCTTTTACCGGTCACATCCTCCTCTCCATGGCACGTTGGCTAGTAAACAAGAGGCAGCACTACACAGTTGGTGGAGGGGTGGTCCCTCTGTGATGTGTGGAGACGACACAATCAAATGACCAAAGAATACTCCTTTTACTACCCGATGCACCATTTGCATACCTTGATTGATAGAATCCTATGCTCTCTCTCCATAGCAGATCAGGTCACTCACACCACACATTTACCCAAAACGTTCTCAGATCACAACCCACTGGAGATTTCCCTCACTGTGGCAGGATACCCACCCCGGTGCCCATGTGGAAGCTTCGGCCCCAACTATTGGAGGACACAGTGTTCTTCAGTACGCTGTCAAATTCACTCACCCATTACTCCTCTGAAAATAGAAACACTGCATCCACAATTCTGATTGAATGGGACGAATAAAAGGCAGTAATTCGAGGCACGGCAATCAGAGCCATGGTGGGAGCAAGGAAGGAGGTACACAAGAAGCTAAAAACTGTTGAGGACGCCATGGGAGGACTTGAACAAGAAGCAGCAATAGAACCCACCAAACAGGCTGCGTGACAGGAGGCACGCATACAACACGCGGGGCTATTGGAAACCCTTAGAATAATCGATCACAGGAAATACACCCAGACAAAACACTCAGAGGCAGACAAATCGGGGGCACTGTTGGCTAAGATTATATGGGATGATCCACTGGCCACTGTCATTAGCCAGATCATCACCCCCGGGGGTGATGTGGAGTATACCCAATATGATATTAATGAGCCTTCTGCTCATACTATGAAACACTGTACAAGAAGCCGCCGTTTCTGGACGAAGCCTTAATTGATATATTTATTGAAAACCTACCTTACCAGCAAGCTCCTGCGGACATGGAAGACGCCTTGGCAGGCCCTATCAGCAGGGCCAAAATAAAGGCAGCTATTAATGGACTCCCGCATAATAAAGCACCGGGTCTAGATGGCTTGCCGGTGGAATTCTTTGACACCTACTCAGAGATTCTGCTGCCTCAACTGAAGGAACTTTACAACAAGTCGCTGGAACGGGGCCACCTCCTCTGTACCACAGCACAATCCTTAGTAGTATCGCTGCCAAAACTATGGAGGGATATGCAGGACATGTCTGGTTTCTGTCCATTTTCGTTATTGGCAACCCAGTACAAAATATTGAGTAAAATTTTGGTGAATAGATTACAACCTTACTTACTTACTCTATGATACCCCGATGGCGAGGGTTAGGACTGGTAAGCACAACTCTTGGGAATATCCAATATACAGGGGAACAAGACAAGGCTGCTCCCTGTCCCCACTCTTGTTCGTACTAGCCCTGGAGCCATTGGCTCTCCATCTGCAGCAGGACGCCATACAATGTGGGATACCAATAGGCACAACCACACATCTGATCTCCGCGTATGATATAATTATTTATGTGAGGGATCTTCTGAGGGGCCTAGACCTGATACCAAAAATATTCGCCAACTTTGGACATGCTGGAAGGAAATCTAAACCAAGGCCATCAGGGGAATACGCTCACAGGTGGCTTTCTGGACCACGTTGCCTCTTTCAGCAATGGGTAGAATTTCAGTGTCTAAGATGGTGGTGCTACCAATACTTCTTTATTATTTTTCCAATTTGCCAATTATAGTATCCCCAATCATTTTTAATACACTCGATACCATACTAACAGACCTCATTTGGGGTACAGATCATCAAAGAGTGAGCCTCAGGAAATTACAAATAGACATGAGGGGAGGGGGCCTGAGCACGCCGGACTTCCGGGCCTATTATTATGCGAGTCAACTGCAGTGGCTGCCCTACTGGACGGTGGGGCGCAACTTGCAAGAGATCGGCTTCACTAACAGAAACATTGAACAAGGACAGCTACACGCAATGTTATTGCCACACAATGCAAAATCCTCATGACAGTACCGCCTTTATTGCAGCGCACTGACATGCTGGAAGAAAGGTCTGAAATACACGTCTAGTTGCAGCCCTTACGCAGGTAACATCCTGTTAGTGGGGATCCGACATTTGCGCGGTAGACTCACGAAACACAAACTCGGACCGTAGCTAGATGCTGGGGTGAGTGAATTAGGGGCACTCTTTAGCGGGGAGACCCTGATGGACCACAATAATTTCATACAGGAAACGGGGGCCCCAAACACATTGTATATGGTTCACGCTGGTATACTGCAATATGTTAAGAAACACTGGTCTCCACACCGGGAAGAACCCAAGACGCACAAATTAGTTAAATCACTCAGGAGGGTAGCCACCTTATCAAATGGGTATTTCTGAGCATCCGGGCACACGTTAAACTGCCCCTGGTTGCCCTTCGGGCTCAATGGGTGGCGGATGCGGGCAGGGAACTCGCGGATAGGGAAAGGATGGATATCCTGGAGCACCCATGGAAGGTGTCCCATAATGCCAAGTTTAAGTTCATACAATATATGGTCCTGCACAGAGCTTAAAACCACGCCTTTTACAGAAGATGTACCCAGACACAACACATGCCTGTCCCTGTTGCAAATTAATGGAAGTGGACATCATACATATGCTATGGGCTTGCCCGTGCCTTGAAGAGTTTAGGGGTGAAGTTAAACAAATAATAGAAAAGACCACAAACCTTTCGATAGAGGGCTCAATACTGGAGTGCTTGTTGCGCCGCCAGAATCGTAGGAAGTCGCAGAAGAATGTAACATTTATAGTAGCCAAGAGATCCATCACCATGCGCTGGAAATCAGCTAAACCTCCTGTGCGTGTGAGGCCGCTCCTATCACCGAGTGTGCCTGTGGCACAGCGTAAACAAGAAGTGGGGGAAGCTAAAAGCATTACTCTGCATAGGGAGGAGGACCAAGGGCTTAGGAATAACCCGATTTCATTGGACTGGAACATACTGCTAGAAGCCTTCAAAGGTACTAACCGGGCCGACATTTCTGGCACTCCGAACACACACTAGGCGTTGACAATGAGGAAGTGTACATAGTTCCTGTATAATAGGTGAGCAGAGGTTCGAAGTACAAGTTTGTGCACAGCACTGGACGAACAACATGTATACAAGACGTAATAGTGGTCTAATATGCGAAAACGACTGCCAGGTTCTGGGCGGGAGGGGGTGAGATATGTAGGATGGGGTTAGATGTTCAAAGTTATTGATCACTGTAAATACTTGTTGATACTGCACACAGATATATTGAGATTAAATACCTGTGTTTTGTTTTTTTACTGGATCAGGCAAAAGGTTATGAACGCAATGTACACAATGCCATGTTGAAAATTGCAATTGCACAACTGAATCAAGTTGATGGTATGTAAAGGTATTAAATGAAAATCAATAAAGTATTTTAGGAAGAAAAAAAAACACCATTTATTAGGGGGAACAATTTCAATCACACATCTCTGCATTACGTTTGTAGTCGGAAAGTTTTGCATTATTATTAGAAACAGTATCTAAGAAAGAACTAGGGCCAGATGTAGGTAATCCCAGATTACCGATTCTTAAATACCGAATCATACCGATTCGGTATTTAAGAACAGGCAAATGGGATGTAGGTCATTTTACCGAAAAAATCACAGAATCAGTAAGTTTCGGTAATTACCGAATTGGTATTTACCGATTCTGTAATTGCCATTCATTCCTATGGGCCTCCAGGCCCATAGGAATGAATGTTAATTACCCAATCTGCAAATACCGATTCGGTAATTGGGGGAAACATTGAAGGGTGGCAGGGTGTCACTTTGACACCCTGTTGCACCCCTCAATTGTGCATGGGTGCACATGTTGCAGAGATACATGCCCTAAGGGCATGTATGTCTGCAACATGGCACTGTTGGAAAAGCAAAAAAATGCTTTTTCAAGGGTTTTCATTATTTACCACCAACCGAATCCTTAACTGAGGAATGCACTAACTTGAGTGCTTCCTACATCCTGGATTCGGTATTTTACCTAATCGGTATGTTAAGAATTTGGTATTTTACCGAATCCTTAAATTACAGATTCGGTAAAATACCGAATCCTTAAAAAATGCCACCTACATCTGGAAAGCCCAATACCGGTCGGTAAGGGCCGAAATTCGGTGATTTCGGCCTTTACTGACCGGTATTGGCTGACCTACATCTGGCCCTTGGAGAGGAAGTAGGGGAAGACAAATGAAAAAGAATATCAGCCGCATACAACGAACATTTGAAATGTATCAAACTCCAAACCTTCATTTTGCAGGCGACACCCAATTAGTCTCCACGACCCGCGCGACCTCCAGAAACTTCTGGTACCCTTTCAAGACTTTTGTACCGCTAGGGCTCTGGTGATCGATACACCTAAAACTAAGTTAATGCCGATTTACCCCACAATTCCTTTAAAAGAGCTTAACATTTGGGGGGGGGGGGGAACACCCCTCAAAACTGTTCACGACTTTAGCTACCTGGGCATTACTTTTAGCAGAAATATGTCTTGGAAGCCTCACTTGATTAAAGCAGCTTTAAAACTCAAGCAACTAATGGGAGCAATCCATAAAGAGTGCAAATACTCTTATACCAAACCTACACGGCCTGCCCTCTATCTATACAAGGTTAGGGTATTGGGTTTAGCTCTTCACAGGGCTGAGTTGTGGAGACATACAAAACACTGGCATACTTACAACCACTGAAAATGAATTATTTTGTAAACTTGTCTCCCTTCCTCCTAGTACGCCCTTGGTACCACTCTTCATCGATCTGAGTGTAAGAAGTCTCCATCACAAAGCTGACTACGTCCCCTGTTATATTGGAGGAAGTTATGTTCTTCCCAGAACTTGCACACTACTCTTCAGCCCGCCAGGAGGTCGTGCTAGCAGGAAACTCAGTTAAAATTCCTTGGCTCTTTCACTTTAAAGAGATGTCATACTGCATGGCGGCCGCAGAACTTTGGACCCATGCAGCTACTACTTCTTTCCCACTAAAAAAGGCTCTAAAAAAATCTCTATTGGTCAGCGTTGAGGCAAAAATTCTAACCAGAGCTGATCTTCCCATATTGGTTCGAGAGCTTCTTGACTTTAAGCCTCGGATTGGTTACAGTCCTTATTGAGACCAAGTGACCGTATTGCATTTCCAATTTAGAGTAGGCACCCTTCCACTGAGAGCAAAAGATCTGGTCCATTGAGGCTATCGATACACATCCTCTATGCTTGTCTATGGTTGAGACTGTTTTGTAAGTCTTCTTTGTTTCTCCCACTTACGCACACCCTTGCAGGTGTCTATGTCAGTGCAGTCAATTAGTTGCACTCTATATTCAGAGGTCTGACTATATCTTACCACTTACCATACCTGTTGCTAAGTTTCTTGGGGTTATGTGGACTCTGCGCAGAAAGCTCTTACCCTCTGTTTAACTTCCTGAGATTTTTTACCTTATGGGGTTTGCACTTAGAATGTATTTTGCCAACTTTTAACATCAACTTTTATATGTGTTATATTTTACATTTTTATCATGCATTTGCGATATTTTATGATAAACTGTATTGTATTGAAATGCTTTTATCTCTTATATATTGTTCTTTATTTGTGTACTTCATTTGTAATTGTATGGCCTGGTGACCAAAATGAAGTTATCTTGAATTGAATTGACATATATATCTCCATGTTGAAAGCCATGTATATTGGCATTCTGTCAGATACCACATAAGAAACGTTTCAGTACTATAATAAAAAGAGGAGGAGATAGAGAAGAGGAAGTTAAACCATTAGACTGATGCCTTAGGAGACAAATATAAAATATAAATTAAGTTAGCACATTTTTGACCAAATCCATACCATGAAAGAGTAGAAAAAGTAATTTGCAGTGAACATGATCAAAAGCCTTCTCAGAGTCCAGAGATATAGCTGAAAATGATTGTAAGTATGTTTTGGATTTGCTTAAAATGTTAACTAAACCATATTGTTCTTTCCTTATTAGAGTAGGAAGGAGAAGATCCAAACAGAGCTCAAGGATTTTAGCAAAAGTCTTATAGTCAGAGTTAACACGAGAAATCAGCTGATAATTTTTACATGATTCAATGTCTTTACCTTCTTCAGAATAATACAAATTAAAGTGTCTTGAAATGTACCAGAGGTGGGAGTAGTCGTAGTGAAGGATGTAAAGAGTTTGTGTAATTTGGGGACTAATATTTTTGAAAAGTGTATGGAAAATTAGATGGGGAACCAATTTGGCCCAGGCGCTTTATTTATTTTTTATAGAATGAATTGCTTTGTAAATATCCTGGATCGATATATCAGCATCAAGAGAAGAAAAAACTGTGTTTATGTCAAATTCTTTTTGAATAGATTACAAATATTGATCAAAATCAACAGAAGATCGGTTAACTTCCGGAGTATAAAGATTTTTCAAATACTCTGAGAATTCTTCTAAAATGTAATTATCATTAGTTACCAAAATTTAACCATCACAAAATATTGTTTACATTTTCACCCATTCTTTTTAAACTTTCAAATATTTTGCTAAGAGCCTGCCAGCTTTGTTTTGCCCTCCATAATATTTAGTGCTTGACCTAAGGAGGTATTAAATTGAAATTTATCTTTAACTAACTCATGACTTAGATTTAGATGCAAAATAAGTTCATTCTAAGAGTTTAATATGTTTCATAATGCATAAGGCTTTTTAATACATATTTGCTTTTTATTAGGGGCATATGATAAAATAAAGTCAAGTGAAGTAGCTTTAAAAGCGTCCCAAATAATTGTAAAGGATAATTCTGGTGATTCAATTAAAAGTAAAATATTCTTGAATAATATTTTGAAAATATTGAGTAAAATTAGTGTGTAATGAAAGATCTGTATTAAAACACCAATGCCTAATCTTAAGAGCAATGGGAAACAATTCTAAATCTAAAGTAACTGGAGCATGATCTGAAATAAAATTGCTTCAATATCTGCATGTAAGATGTGTTAAGATAATGATTTGGAAAAGGATAATCAATTCTCTATTGGGAGAAATGGACAGGAGAAAATAAGGAGAAAATAAGGTTAATTCTTGTAGACATGGATTACTAAGCCTCCATGTCTCTATAAGGGGTCACTGTTTGATAGTCGTAGTGAATTGCCTATGCATGGAGGATGGGATAAAATTAGCTTCAGAAGAGCAATCTGAAAATGGGTCGAAAACAAGATCACAATCTTCCCAAATAATTAGATAATCAGCAATAATAGACATAAATGTATTTGTAATGTTTGTAATGGTGGGCTAAATGTGTAGGTGCATAAACATTGAAGATTGTTATTGGTATAGTATTATGGTGAGCTGTAAAAGGAGTCATCAACCTTGTGTGTCCATAGCAACATCTAAGGTTTTTTTACAAAGGACAACAACTCCATTACGTTTACAAATTCCTGGCAAAGATAAAGCATATCCTACCAAATTCCAAATATGTTTTTAAACATGCGTTTCTTGTAATGAAGCAACATCTGCATTTAACTTGGCTGGATTTGTAAATACTCTTTGTCGCTAAATGGGGGACCATAACCCTTTAACATTCCATGTAACAACAGGTAGGGACATGAGTAACATTTTAAGTTATACATACCAAAATCTCCAAATTTAACATCATATCAGTGTAGCCCCTGCCGCATTTACCCCTGGAACCCGAGGCTGAGGTGGTATTGGGGAGCCGAGGAGGTCATTTGATGGACAACCTACCTGGAAATTTAAACCGCCACACTTTGGTTTTCTTTTTCTTTTTTGGGCACACTTTGCTGCAATTTTGCCGAACACAGTGGATCTTCACTACTCGATCCATCCCCCTGAGCAACACCCCCGGGGACCCGCTACACAGGACTCTGGGACTTGCAGTTTCCTACAGCACATAGGACTCTGCACAGGTGTGCTGCATTGTCGAGGGGGCGGTGCTGACTCGCTACTACGAGATCAGATAAGGCGGCGCCTAGCAGCGGAGTGCATTCCAACAATGGAGGTTTGTGGCGCTGACGACGGCCAAACACCGGCTAGAAATGCATCCGCCTTTGTTACCATTAAAGAACCTCCAACAGTTCCCCTGGGTCTCTGCTCGTCTTTTGGGAGGAGATTTCGTGGTGATATATATATATATATATATATATATATATATATATATATATATATATATATATATATATATATATATATATATATATCCAGTCTTGCCAAACTCATCCGATACGAAGAAGGCGCTGACACCATGAATCTCAATCCAAACTCGATTTATTTACTCACTGTCTGCTTAGACGCGTTTCGGCGTTGCCGCCTTGTTCACTACATCTGCATTCAAAATGAGCTCATACATATATACTGTGGAGATATGGGCGTGTCTAACAATTAACACACAGGTTCAGACCAGGTATTACCATGGTTACATAATGGTAAATCTGGGATGTTGCACAGAGTCTTTTCTCCATCCTTATTAACGAGTATTCATTGCAGAAATGTTTTTTACAAAACAGAATTAAAAGTGCGTAAATCACCTAAACAAGTGTTCAAAATAATAGTAATAACAACCTTTTCATCAAATAGCATGTTACAATTCACAGCTGTTGAAAAGGTAAATTAAAAAACATTTGCTGCCATTTCTGTGTTTAAATAATAAGTTAACACTTTTTGCCGCTTTTTTGCCCTGAGTGCCTGCCATGGATGTGCCCTTTATAAGGTCCTAACTTGGTAGACCAACTGGTTTGCCTGTGCATCCCAGTTTCCCATGTGTCATGCTGGTGTGTGTACCATGTCAGCGTGTTTGTGTGGGGGTGGGCTGGTTCGCCTTCTATGATCCCCGTTGTTGCCGCTTGGGACCTGAGAATCTCCCCGGGTAAGTACTACTGCGCGTTAAACCATTGGAGTCTTTCCTACGGCTACAATGTTGCAAAAGCTAACATCGCCGCCGGCTCTGAGGGCAGCTTTGAAGTTTTAGACGGATTGAAACAATGCCTCGCGCTGAACCGGGTTCAGGAATATTGCGCGCGTGTTTCATGCCTGGTGTCATGGTCGGCTAACAAAGTAAATATTCGTGTATTTTTGCCGCCGTTACTGTTGCAACATAGTATCTGAATCCCCGACATAGACCCTCGCGCATGTACTCGCTTAAAAGTTTATTTTCTGAAATACTGCCCTAGTGGGCTTAGCGGCTTGCTTATTTGTATTTGTGTAAAATCATATTGTAAAATCACATCAACCTACAAGGGCATAGGCATAAGCATGGTCATACTCTAGGTAGAGCTGGTAATTGCAGGATAACCAGGGCAAAGTGTTTTCTAAATGTGCACTAAAGTGTACAATTAAAATAAATAAAAGGAAAAAACTATAAATTGTGCCGTGTGTTCAGACCTATAACTGTGTCTGAAAGGTGCTCTTATGTGCCCATAAGTAACCCGTGAAAGGTGTGGTAGTTGAACTGCAGATGTTCATCGAATGGTACTAGGGGGAAAGGAAGCGCTAAGGGTGTATTCTGGTTTCCTTATTATAGGTGGACACTTAAGGCTTCGTCCGCATTCAGGCCGAATGGGATCTTTGAGTTCAGGAGTATGATATACCTGGACTCCAGGCGGCGCAGTGCCAAAGGGCGATTGCCACCCCTGACATTTTTGGGAATGCTATCAATTACAAAATATTGAATGTTTTTAGCATTGCCATTATGGGTTTCATGAATGTGTCTCGCTACGGGGTACGTAGGATCATTGTTGGAAATTGCACGCAAATGTTGCAAGATCCGTACGTGGGCTGGATGAATGGTGGAGCCTACATATCTTTTACCGCATGAACATGCTAGCACATATACTGCGAAGTCAGTCTTGCACGTGAATGCATCCCTCAAAAAGTAAGGTTTAATCCTGAAGGGGACTTGCACTTTTGTAGTGTTCACACCATAGGTGCAGGCTTTGCATTTTGAACACTTTTTAAAGCCCCTCTGGGAATCTAACCAGTTTTTGGTCTTTCTAAGGGTAGGCGCATTGCAGACCAACTCTTCTCTCATGGATTTTGCCTTTTTAAATGTGATTAAGGGACTAGTGCCCACCAATTCACATATGCTTGGGTCTCCCCGGACTAAGGGCCAATGCCTTCTCAGGATCTTTCGTAGGTTACTATGGTATCTATTGTAACCCGTTATTAATCTAGGAGGGTCCTTACTATTGGAAGCTGTTGTGTTTTTATTGGTGGTCTTAGGGAAGATGAGATCTTTCCTATTCTTTCCTTTACATTTGTCGTCAGCTCTCTTGCAACTGCTGCTGGTATACCCTCTATCCCTGAGTCTTTCAAACAACTCTTGTTTGGCATTGGAGAGCCCTTCTTCCGTGCTACAATTACGTGTCATTCTAAGGCACTCAGCATAGGGAATGGATTGTTTCAGTGGTGTAGGATGGAAACTGTGTGAGTGCAGAAGGGCATTCCCTGCGGTAGGCTTTCTGTATGTGCGTGTCTGTATTTTGTTATCCTGTACAAATAGTTCTAAATCAAGGAATTGGATAATGGCATCATTGGTGTTACATGTAAACTTTAGGTTCAGAACATTTTCATTCAGAGCCAACACAAATCTTTCTGCTTCTTCGACACTGCCCTGCCATAAGATAAAAATATCGTCAATGAACCTTTTGTACATCACCACATTGTCTTTCATGATATCTTTATGTTGTACTCTCAGAACCTGCTCCTCCCACCAGCCCATATGCAGATTTGCATAGCTGGGGGAGAAGCAAGTACCCATGGCTGAGCCCTGGAGCTGTTTATAATGGAGTCTGTCAAAGATAAATACATTATTTGTCAAACACCACTCAGCCATTTCTAGTAACATTTGTGTGTGGTGGTATAGTTCAATGGGTCTGTTACCAAGGTAGTATTTCATGGCATTGAGGCCATCTCGGTGTCTGATACTTGTGTAAAGTGATTGGACATCTAGTGTCATGAACCTGTA
The DNA here is from genome assembly GCF_964263255.1 of Lissotriton vulgaris. Taxonomy (NCBI): domain Eukaryota; kingdom Metazoa; phylum Chordata; class Amphibia; order Caudata; family Salamandridae; genus Lissotriton; species Lissotriton vulgaris. Next base: position 977,997,477 of record NC_141689.1, read on the forward strand.
GTTATTATGCCAATCAATGTCAAAGATTTTTGCCAAGAAATCACTGGTATCTCTGATGTAGGCAGGGAGTTTCTTGACTTCTGGTTGAAGGAAAGAGTCAATAAAGATACTTGTTTTATCAAATAAACTGCCAATCGCTGATATAATCGGCCTCCCAGGGGGTGTTTTCTCATTTTTGTGGACCTTGGGTATTAAGTACAGTTGAGGCGTGATCGGGTAGTCATTCTTCAAGTAGTTGAACTCGTCTTTACTAATGAGACCCATTCCCTTCCATTTATACAATTCATTATGGAACTTTTCCTGGATACCGACATTGTGGGTGGGGCTGACCCTTACATAGCAGTCCTTATCTTGTAGTTGGGTCTGAGCTTCTTGATTATACATTTGGAGGGGCCAAAGTACCACGTTACCCCCTTGTCTGACCATCTAACTACTATATCAGACCTGGATTTTATTTTTGTCATTAAGTTGTTATATTTCCTTCTGTGATCTTGATTCTCCTTCCAATATTCTTTTGTGCTTTGCAGAGACAGGTCTTTTAGTTCTTTAATCACGTTGTCAGAAAATAGGTCTAGATTGTCTTTACCCATTATTGGCATGAATTGGGACTTGGGTTTAAAGTCTGTTTTGATTGAGGCATAGATATTAATTTCTGATGCGGAGGCTGCCCCACTGGGAGTTATTCCGTCGCCTGTATTTTCTTGTTCTAAGTCTATTAGATCTCGTAGAGCATCCATGTTAGCAACTGATAGTTGCTGTGCCTGATCATCCACGTGTGTTGTTGCAATTGGGCGTTTTTTGGCGTTGATAAAATACTTTTGCAATTTTAATTTGCGGATGTATTGAAACAAATCAATTCGGGTTTGGGCATAGTCAAAGTTAGTATTGGAGCAATACGATAACCCCAGGGATAAAATTTCAAGTTCTTGCGTGTTCAGTTCCATGTCTGTCAAATTGATGACTGTGTTATCTTTTTTATTTTGTGTTTCCATTAACGGCGTCTGTAACGTCTGTTTTGTGTTTTGTTCTGTTTTTGACTTGGTTTTTCTCCACCGTCTGTTTTTCCTTCTCCTGCTTTTTGTTGTTGTGCTTGTTTTTTGTTGTTCGTTTTTCCTGTGTCGGCTCCCAAATCCTGTTTTGGAGGGAAACGTGGCCTCAGAGTTCTGAGGCGTTGTAGTCTTAAAAAAGTCAATTCTTGTGCTGGAGTTGGCGGTGGGCCTGTGCCTGCTTCTCCATCCGTTTCATATTCTGAACTGAGTTCATTTTCACTTGGTTCCGCTGTTACGTTTGCCCCACTTTGTTGTGGCTTCGGGGGTGATTGTCTCCTTATTTGGTCGTATTTTTTTGCAAAAGTATAAATTCTTCCGCTTAGATAGTCGTTGCGGTCTCGCTGGAATTTGATCGCTTTCCGTTCTTTTATTTCTGTTTCTTGTTTGGTCACTTTATCTTTGATCTCATTCAGACTTTTGGTGATGTCCTCCTGATTTGGTTTTTGCTCCAGGAGTTGCATTATTTCATTAATGCGAACTATCATTTTTTGTCTGTCGCTGTTTGCAAATTGGATCAGGATTTTCAGCATATTTTCTGATGATTTGGCGCTATTATCTGCCCACATTTGTAGCATTTCAGGGTCTGGATCCTCATACGTGGGAGCTACTAAAATTCTGAGTCCTCTTGGGATTCTACCCACCTCCAAATATCTTGTCAATGATTTAACTTCCCACCATTTGGCAGTCTCTTTTTTGCGCAATTTTTCCAATTTAATGAGTAGTTTCCATGTTTCATCCAATACAGTAGGTTGTGCTTGAGCGCTGGTCGTTTTTTTGCCGCTGATGCCTTTGTCAGTGTCTGTGAACACATCCACAGCAGCTTCCTCTCTCTCCCTTTCCCATTCGGCAGACATGCTGAGTTTTGTATTTAGTTCTGTATCTTTAGTTTGCATAGATTCACTGCCCGCGTGTATCTTGACTCACACACCGGGTCTACCTCTCCCATGAACCGAACACTTATCTTTCCCGCTTTCCCGTTACTCCCAGCTTTCAGTCGTCTTACCTGGAAATCCTCGACTACTCTCCAGCCGTCTCGGATCTCCAGACCGACGGCCTTTCACTGTTTTCGCAGGTTACTCGGGTTTCAAGGCTCTTGCAGGTTCCGGGGGGCTCTGTGTGTCTTTTTTCGAAGAGATGCCAGCCGGTGTCCTTTTTAACACAGAGCAACCAGATCGAGGAGGGTCAGCGTTGGGGTTTAAGGACTTCCACCCCATATATCCAGTCTTGCCAAACTCATCCGATACGAAGAAGGCGCTGACACCATGAATCTCAATCCAAACTCGATTTATTTACTCACTGTCTGCTTAGACGCGTTTCGGCGTTGCCGCCTTGTTCACTACATCTGCATTCAAAATGAGCTCATACATATATACTGTGGAGATATGGGCGTGTCTAACAATTAACACACAGGTTCAGACCAGGTATTACCATGGTTACATAATGGTAAATCTGGGATGTTGCACAGAGTCTTTTCTCCATCCTTATTAACGAGTATTCATTGCAGAAATGTTTTTTACAAAACAGAATTAAAAGTGCGTAAATCACCTAAACAAGTGTTCAAAATAATAGTAATAACAACCTTTTCATCAAATAGCATGTTACAATTCACAGCTGTTGAAAAGGTAAATTAAAAAACATTTGCTGCCATTTCTGTGTTTAAATAATAAGTTAACACTTTTGGCCGCTTTTTTGCCCTGAGTGCCTGCCATGGATGTGCCCTTTATAAGGTCCTAACTTGGTAGACCAACTGGTTTGCCTGTGCATCCCAGTTTCCCATGTGTCATGCTGGTGTGTGTACCATGTCAGCGTGTTTGTGTGGGGGTGGGCTGGTTCGCCTTCTATGATCCCCGTTGTTGCCGCTTGGGACCTGAGAATCTCCCCGGGTAAGTACTACTGCGCGTTAAACCATTGGAGTCTTTCCTACGGCTACAATGTTGCAAAAGCTAACATCGCCGCCGGCTCTGAGGGCAGCTTTGAAGTTTTAGACGGATTGAAACAATGCCTCGCGCTGAACCGGGTTCAGGAATATTGCGCGCGTGTTTCATGCCTGGTGTCATGGTCGGCTAACAAAGTAAATATTCGTGTATTTTTGCCGCCGTTACTGTTGCAACATAGTATCTGAATCCCCGACATAGACCCTCGCGCATGTACTCGCTTAAAAGTTTATTTTCTGAAATACTATATATATATATATATATATATATATATTTTTTTTTTTTGCAAACGCCAGTTCCACCAACCGCCGCTCCACTTCGTCCATGGGTGCCTCTTGCCGCACGGTGGTGTGCGTGAAATTTTCCCAACACCAGGTCCCTCGATCCTCGGGACTAGTTTCCCAAAAAAGAGCACTCTGAGCCTCTCTCGCGTGGTTCGCCAAGATTTATTTACAGTCTCTTTGCAATTTTGACAAGGTTACAAACAAGTTGCCCCCTTCATCAGTCCGGTCCGGTGGAAACTCGGAGACTGGGAAAATCCGGAACGGGTGAGTGACCAACGCTTTTATTTTGAACATTCCGGCAGACCACGTTAAGCCTAAAGCGAGGGTTGAAAGCCACTCACAGAACATTGACTTTGCAGTAAGAGATGTTCACGGACAGTGAAAGGGAGAAAGAGGCAGATACGATGTTTGTACCTCAAACAGGAACTAAAAAGAGGGATATCCTATCGGAGAAAACAACAGCACCCAGCTCACTAACAAAACTCTTTTCCACCCTCGAAAAGACATACGAGAGAGAAATTCGCAAATGGTGGGAGGCCACCAGCCTACAAAAATATTTGGACGTGGGAAGTGTCCCTAGAAGACTTAGAATCCTACTAGTCCCTTCATATGAGAATCCAAGTAATGAACTGTTGCGCGAATGGTCAGAATTTATGACTGATGTGATGCAGGGCATGCTGAAATTGTTAGTCAATCATGCATGGAATGACAGAGTGAAGTTACAGGAAGAGATCAAGGACATAGAAGAAAAAATCAGTAGCGATAAAGACATTACAAAATGTGAAGAATTACGCGAACTGATGAAAAAGAGACTAATTGACTATGAAAATACAATTAAATTGCGCAAACAGACCAAGTTCATCCGCGATGAGAAAGATTATGCAAATGGTAGAATCCTAACATTTGCCAGAAAAAACGACGCTCCAAGAAAAACTTTACAACAGGGGAAACTGAAAAATAGAACCCCCGTGAGCACCGAAGAATCAGAAGTATCTGAGGACGACTCATCTCGGGCGAAAAACACTGGTGAGGAAAGGGGAGCTGAAGGCGGCGGATGCCGCACAGAAACAGGGGCAGAACCCTCCATATCTGCTCCAGAATTGGAACCTTTTTTCGAGGAGTACGAAGTTATCAGAGGACTGAGACAACGACCAGCAGCAACAACACATCCTCCAAGGGCAGCAAGAGGAAAATGAGGAGGGGCAGGAGGGGTCGCTCCAGGAAGGTCCACCCCAGTAGTGACGAGGAGCACTCGAGGGAAGAATTGGAAATGAACGAAACAATTCCAGCGCAAAATACCATCGTCAACCTATCTGACAGAAAACTGACAAAAAAGGAAGAAAAGATTTTACAACTTGGTCTAACTTTCTGTCCCACTCCTGCCTTCGACTATACGCAGACACGAATAGATCTGTTCAGATTTATCAGAAAGATTAAACTACAGAAGATACATACAATGCCTCCGAAAAATACCCATACATTGGACACAGAGACAACTGATCCTCTTGAGACACTAACAGGGAATGATCTAAATGCTATTACAACAGCACAAACCCTAATCGGAACAAGCAGTACACAGGAGTGGGAAACATTACCCACACAGATGTTAGAAGAAAGTGGGATTATCCAACAAAGTTGCAAAAGCAGCATGATGATCAGATCAAAAACCAATCCAAGAACTCCACATGATGGTATTGACACCTTTCAGGAAATTGTAATTGAGGAGTTGAAGAAACTACAGGAAGAAAAATTCAATTGGAGAAGAAGAAATTTGAAAAAAGATGAATGGGGAGTAATCAAAAGTCTCAAAGAAGATGAGAATATCATAATTAAACCCAGTGACAAAGGCGCAAATATTGTCATCTTGAAACGCAGCCAATATGAGGATGAAGCTTTGTCTCAATTGAGGAATAAAGAACACTATACCCAAATAAAAAGAGAAAAACATGTGGAAAGTACTGTGGCCTTCAACAAACTGATTACCAAGTGGAAGGATGATGGTATTTTGGATTTCAAAGACTGGAAAAATCTGAAATGTGAATTTCCCCAGATAGCCACGTTTTACCACCTACCTAAGGTGCACAAGAGTAAAGTGTGGCCACCAGGAAGACCTATCGTGTCAGCAAAGAACAGCTTGTTAGAGAATACCTCCACTTATATTGACAGTTTTATTTTTCCATTTGTCAAAGACCTCAGCTCATATCTAAAAGACACGAAAGATTTTTTGAGAATCATCCAGGATGTGAAATGGGAGGAGGATATGATCCTAATCACACTAGACATCGCAAGCCTATATACCTCAATCAGGCATGAAGACGGACTATTGGCAATGAAAAGTTTCCTAGATAAGAGACCTCTCAAATTTCAAAGTCATAATAGGATGCTGCTAGAATTAACAAATTTCTGCTTGAGAAATAACATCTTTTTATTCTCAGGACAGCTCTATTTACAACTGCAGGGGACCGCGATGGGCACGTGCTTCACCCCCAGTTACGCAAATCTTTTTGTGGGCTGGTTGGAGAAGCACGTGGCCTGGGCGGGAGATAATGAACGATGGATGAGTAACATCATGTTGTGGACCCGCTATATCGACGACTTGTTCTTGGTATGGCGGGGTACACAAAGTGAGGCTGAAGAATACATAAAAGATCTTAATAATAACAGACTAAATCTCAGCTTCACCAGCAGCATGAGTAAGAATGAAGTCTTCTACCTTGACCTTCAAGTCTATGTCGAAGATGACACCATTCAAACTGCAGTCTATCGCAAACCCACTACGGGCAACACAATCTTACATTCGGGAAGTTATCATCCGCGGAGTACAATTAACAACATCCCACTGGGGGAGTTTTTGCGTATGAAACTCAATTGCTCAACACATGAAGAATTTGAGAAAGCAAAAGGAGAATCTAGGAAAACATTTAGACAAAGGGGATACTGCAAAGGAATCCTTGATCAAGCTGAGAAAAAGAGCGATACAGTGGGGAGGAATGACCTACTGATAGATAAACCTAGAGGAGGCAAATCAGAAATCAGAATGATCACAGGATATTCAGAGAAGTCATCAGAGGTCTTCAATATTATGAAGAAAAATTGGAAAATTTTGAAGACTGACTCTGTAATAGGGAAAACATTGTCCAGCTATCCGCTTATCTCCTATAGAAAAGGGAACTCATTCAAGGACCATCTAGTCAATAGCCATTACGGGAATAGGAAGAAATCAATCGTTTTGGGCTTTTTTCCCTGCATGAAATGTAAGGCCTGTAAGAACTCACATAAGGTCAAGGAATATCTAGTACCAGGGAAAAAGAACAAAACCAAGATTACGAAATTACTCAATTGTAATTCGGAATACACAGTGTATTGCTTAATATGCCCCTGTGGAAAGAAATATATAGGGAGCACGGTTAAACAAACTAAACTCAGGGTTTTAGAGCACATTAGGGCCATCACCTCAAAAGACCAAAGCTACCCGACATTTTGAGGCGATGCATAACAGCAATAGTAATCTACTTACCTATTCAAGTCAAGTCAAGTCAAAAGATCTTTATTCGGAATAAAAAACATCCATAAAAGTACAAACAAATACAATCAAACCAATACAGTACAATAATGTGACAGCTGGCAAAGAGACATAAGACCAATCAATCAATTTCACATTAACACACAAGGGGCTTGATTCCGATCCGGTAAAAAAATCCACCGTACGATTCGTATTCGTAGCCCTTTCCGTACGAATCGTACCCGTCTGTCCGAGTCGCGTAGTACGATCCGCATTCCGTTAATCCGTCCGAATCGTCGCGATCCGTACGTATTGCAAGGCTGAGACTGTGAACCGTACGACTCGTACACACGCCGTACGACCCGACGAGTATGATCCGGACCGGGGAATCAGGACGCGATTCGTACGGTCCACGTCAGGTAAGGGCGATTTGTACGGAAAAGCGCACGATTACATACACCCCGTACAGCGCGTACCCCCCATGATTGCAGGGGTACGGCACGTACCCCTGCGATCATGGGGTGTACGAGCCGTACCCCCATTGTACGATCGGTGTACGATCGGTGTACGAGCCGTACCCCCATTGTGCGATCGGTGTACGATCGGTGTACGAGCCGTACCCCATGTACGATCGGTGTACTATCGGTGTACGAGCCGTACCCCATGTACGATCGGTGTACGAGCCGTACCCCCATCGTACATGGGGTACAGCTCGTACACCGATCGTACATGGGGTACGGCTCGTACAGCGATCGTACACCGATCGTACATGGGGTACGGCTCGTACACCGATCGTACACCGATGGTACATGGGGTACGGCTCGTACAGCGATCGTACACCGATCGTACATGGGGTACGGCTCGTACACCGATCGTACACCGATCGTACATGGGGTACGGCTCGTACAGCGATCGTACATGGGGTACGGCTTGTACACCGATCGTACAATGGGGGTACGGCTCGTACACCCCATGATCGCAGGGGTACGGTGCGTACCCCTGCGATCATGGGGGGTATGCACCGTACCCGGGGGGGCCGTTCCGTACCTGTTTCGGCACGAACTCTGCTTTTACGGCTGTTTTCAGCTCCCGTAGAAAAAGGGTCGTACGGTGCGTACCCGACACGTATCGTACTTGCTGGGTCGTAAAAACCAGCCGCGAACCGTACAGATGTCGCGTACAGCAGGTTCCGAGGGAGAATCGTACAGAGATTAGAGTCGTACGGTGTCTTGTACGACTCGTACAGAGTACGGCTCCTGGTACGAATCGTACTTCGTCGTACGTACGGGGGACGTTGCAGGGTACGATTCGTATGGGAAAAACGCTCCGAGCGGCTATTCGGAGCAGTTTTTCCCGAATCGGAATCGACCCCAAAGTGTCCCTCCTTACTAAAAACAGCATTATATACAATTAAAAATGATTTCTAACAAACATAGTTAAAAATGGATGAATAATATCAGCATCGTTAATGGGTCCACATCAATAATGTACTACTTACCTATTTCGCACTGGACCAACTGACTAGAACTGAGAGAGGAGGGAACTGGGTGAAAAAACTACGAACCCTGTAATCTAGGTTCATTATTCAGCTCCAGACTAAGACCCCAGGAGGGATGAACAACGAAGAAGAGACGTGGACACATATCTGAATCGTTGCCATCTATGACTCTTTAAACAGAGGTTTAGACAATTTAAGCAGAATAGTTTATTCCCAAAATTCCTGTATCTGCCCACCCAAAGTATGAACGAAACAATTAGACCTTGTAAATATATAAATGTGATAACAAAACATGATGAATGTTGTGGATTAAGCCCATTCAGGGCAAGATTGGAAAACCCACAAGCAGTAAAATAAATAACATGTCACTAATCCGTGAACCATTCGATACGGCTCCAAACGGAATGTTAGGGGGCCTCACGAATCAACGGCACCAATAATATAAGCGACCAGTAATATGTGAAATAATATTACTCATGCTATTATAGACGCTGCATATAAATTGATTCTCAAATATATAAAATTATTGAGTATAAGAATGTTGAATGAACATAATGAAATGTTTGAATGTTATATTCTGTGATTCATTACACATATTATTTAACCACTATAAGATGGCCGCCATGAATAATGTCTAAATTACATGAATTGTGCGTTTTTTTATGTTTATGTTTTATGTACGTGACAGGAAGTCACAATGAATTTTATTTAAATCACTTCTAAAAAAACATGCGGGTTTACACTGATGAAGGCGGCAAAATTGCAAAGAGACTGTAAATAAATCTTGGCGAACCACGCAAGAGAGGCTCAGAGTGCTCTTTTTTGGGAAACTAGTCCCGAGGATCGAGGGACCTGGTGTTGGGAGAATATATATATATATATATGTGTGTATATATATATACATATATATATATATTTATATATATATTCCAAATACGACAGTGGTCTATCGGGATCGTGTCCCGTCGTCAGGTGGCGCGTTGTTCGGCAGACCCCACCGCCGAGTATATTGTCCACAAAAACCAACATGCCAATAAGCACTGCGCGCACTCAGGAGTATGGATGCAATGTTTTTATTCCTTAGCAAACGTTACGCGTTTCGGCACTGAAAATGCCTTGATCACACGTTAACCGAAAATGACATGATGGCTTATTTAAATAAAGTTTCAAACACCAAAGCATGACTAAACAGCAAAGAGGTAACTTCTGCACATTTGCTAAACCAGGTACATTTTGATGGTAAATTTGTCGGCCATTTTGTAGTGTGGACTTCCGCATAGAAAAACATGGAAGACCCAATTCATTTAGAAGTATACTTATTACCATGAATAACTATAAAACATGAAAAGAACAAAATTAATGGCATGATGTTCTGCATGGTTTAACTGACAATAAAAATCAACGTGAAGGCAAGTGCCACCATGAAACAAAATATCAGGATTGTGTGTAATCCCACGATCTAGAGAACCACCAACATCAAATTAAATAAGACCTCCTATGTATCTTAGGGAGGTTACTTTAAGTCACCAGTTCACTTGGTAATTGTTTGTGTTAATCCAAAACATTCTATCAATAACACATTATATCAAAAACAAGCTCATTAATAATTTCCTTCGGTCTATCAGATTATCAAATTCCATGGGTCGACCGCTGTAAAAAAAAACACAAATGGCCTGTACAATCCGGTCTCCTTAGTTCAAAACTAAAAGTAAAAATTACAGCCAAAGAATGTCAAAAAATTAAATCGGAAATTACATCGCGACTGTGGTGACTATGACAGCGGGCGCATTTTAACTTACAGCCCGAAGTATGACTATTTATACAACCAAGTGAATGTACCAACCACAACAGCTGAAACAGCAAACACTGTCATAGAAACATCCAGGACCACAGTGACAAGTGATTCAGATACCGATGCCTCACGACATACTAGAAGTACCACAGAAGTAGAAGTAATAACAAAACAGGCGACTTTTTTGGACAAGACGCAAGAAAGTAGCAGAATCATCACAACCTCCACCACTCAAGAAAAATACAATACGTGGACGACCAAGGGGAAGAGGAAGAGGCAGGGGAGATTGCGACAGAGACGGCTCAAACTCAAGCAGAGGAGAGGAAAAAACTAACACGAAACCAGTGGGAAACAAACGAGGTGGTTACAAGAAGAAGAGACAATGATGGATGAACAAACGTTAAATAAAACAATTATTAATCTGTCATCCAGAACATTGACTATAAAAGAAAAACAAACTCTCTGCCTGGGTACTGTTTTTTTTGTCCTACTGAACTCTTTGACTATGCCAACACTAGGGTGGATATTTTTAAATGTATACGTAAATTAAAATTATTTATATGGCATGCACTTAGCAACAAGAAAATAATATATCCACCACTGACAGTGAAGAAGCAGTACCTGAACTTACTATAGAAGATGTAGACATGCTTCAAACTGTTTATTCTCTAGGAGACATTTCACCTGATAGGGAACATGAACAACGAGTCATAGGCCTCAGAGAAACAAGAACTGATAGGGCGGCAGGCACAGCATTTAGACCTAAATCAGTCTTCTACTCTACTCTACCCCATGACTCAATACACACTTTCCACGAGGTGGTCACAAGGGAACTTACCAAACTCAAACATACACGCCCCATATTTAGAAAAGGTGAGATTAACTTGACTAAAGAACAGAACGAGTTTATCTTTTCATTAGCTAAAGACAAAAGTATTGTTCTCTGTCCCTCAGACAAAAGCGGGAACATTGTCTTATGGGGGAGGGACATGTATGTAAAAGAAGCTCTTTTTCAATTAGAAGGGGGTAGATTCTTTGCCAAAAGTAGCATGAATGAATATAACACCAGCATTTTGGAAACCTGGGAAAAACTGAGTGAATGGCATACTGCAGGTTTGCTTTCATGGCATGGATTTCGTTTCCTGAAAAAGGATTACCCCAAACTTCCCATTTTCTACCTTCTCCCGAAGGTTCACAAAAACCATAGAGAACCTCCGGGCAGAACAAATAGTGTCATCAATTGGTAGCACAGGGGGTCTACCAGTGTTGTGTCCCATGGCGGAGTGCGGGCTCGAACACTGCCTTGAGACATTTATTTTGCAGGCATACTACAATTCCCATGCTCCTAAGGGGAAGCACGCAGCGGAAGAGGCAGGTGGCGTCATCGCGCAAAGTATCATGAGGAAGTTGGGAACAGCAGAGCTCCGCCGTTGATTCTGCGTTCTTCAGGAAAGATCACGGTAGGGGTGTTCGCACCAATTCTAAGCTATCCTTGTTCTGAGATCCATTCAGTTGCCCTTCTGGTTCCAGTTCCTTGTTGGTTCCGTTTTCAAGGCTATTTGCTCCAACGGTTCGTAATCCTGCATTCTGTTTTGAACATCGTTGGTTTGCGAATAGGAGTTCCGGTCATCCAGCATTGGGGAGGGAGGTTTTCTCCATTTGCATTTGGTGAGACTCTCTGCAGTAAGAGAGTATACGTGACTTTTGTTTACTGTGCTCGCCTTCGGGCACTGAAGTAGTGACTTTGGTGTGACTCTCTGCAGTAAGAGAGTATACGTGACTTTGGCTTACTGTGCTCGCCTTCAGACTCTTAGGAGGTGACTTTTGAGCGACTCTCTGCAGTAAGAGAGTACTCGTGACTTTGGATTACTGTGCTCGCCTTCGGGCACTTATGGAGTGACTTTGTAGTTACTCTCTGCTTTTCATTGTATTCTATTTTTCATGTCGTATACTTCAGGGTGAGGTTAACCCGGTGCGCAATCATTAGTATTGGATTAATGAATTATTCATTGCGCACTTTTTGTTTCCTTGCACAGGGGTTATTTAGCTTCACCTGGCAGGCTGTTTCCCTTAGCCCCCTGTTGAAGCCCATTCCATTTAACAATTGGTACGTGTTTGCAATGCCTTTGCGGTGATATGTCACTGATCTGTTGATATCAATATAACCTGTAGTTCTTTGCATTTTAGACTTGTGACGTTTTCTGCATATCCAGATTGCCAGGCAAAGCACACGTGTTTTCCTTTACAGGTATTGCTGCTTATGTGTTTATGTACAGACTATTAGTATGTAGCACTTGTAACCTATGTGTAAGGTGGCCGCAGTGTATGTGCTTGACTTATAGTGCCTTGTTCCCGTTACAGCTCTATCTCCCCGCTGTCCCCATCCTAACCTTCCTTTTTGTCCCTCACTTGACCACTCCTTTGTGTCTGTGGTAATTCAGACCTAGGGGCTGTCTAGTGGTGGAACCCATTGAGCATAGTACGATCCTGAGGACACCCGGACCTGACAAAATCAACGGCCCACGAATTATAGTCCTCCCGATCGTACAATACAATGTCCACCATAGAGGATGTCATGGCAGCGCTAGCGCTAATGCAATCTGAGTTGCAGGCTTCTAGGGCTGAGACAGCTGCGCTACAAGCTCAGGTGGATAGGATGGCCCGTAATCCCTTTGATGCAGGTACACCACCAGCTTCTTCAGTGGTGGGGGAGGTTCCCGTTCCGATACCATTAGCCCCCGGGAGAGATACTATGGGGATAGCAGTAAGGTACAAGTATTCCTCACTCAGGTGTTGCTCCACTTCTCCTGTAAGCCTAAAGTCTTCAACACCAATCATGCCAGAGTAGCATTCCTTATTTCGTACTTAGCAGGGGATGCGGCTCAATGGGCAGTACCTTTGGTAAAGAGAGATGACCCCCATATTGCGGGATTAGGAGGCTTTTCTTACAGACTTTGAGAAAACATTCAATCGTAGGGCAGCCACTCTGTCAGCTGATAGGGAACTGTTGGATCTGAAACAGAGAAGCCGAGATCTGATAGCGTACCTCAATGATTTCCGAAGGCTCATCGCAGAATCCGATTGGCCGGAGGAGAAACGCCTTCCTATCTTTTACAAGGGTTTGAAGGATGAGATGAAGGACATATTGGCACAGATTGATCCTTAGCCCACCACGTGTGAAGAGATGATTAGCCTGGTAATCAGGTTGGATCACCGCCTTAGCGACAGGAAAGGGGACAACAGGAGGAAGGAAAGGCTACCACCACGTTATGAACAGTCTAGAATCCCAGAGGGGAATTTCGTGTCAAAGGCAGAACCCATGGAAATAGGAGCGGTGAGATCTCCTTTAACCACCGAGGAAAGGGAATATAGACGGAAGAAGGGATTGTGTATATACTGTGGAAGAAAAGGACATTTCATCAGGGACTGCCCTTCAAGGTCAAGGCCCAAATACGAATATAAAAAGGTATCTGTAGTATCTTCAGACCAGGTGGCGGGAAACGAGAGAACTTGAAGAAGGACGAAGGGACCCCTTCAAGTTGTTTATTCATCCCTTCATTGGACCGAGAAGTGATAATGGAAGGACTGCATTTCTATGTTGACATTCGGCTGAGAATACGGAATGAATGGTCAATGATCCGTGCTATGCTGGATTCCGGAGCCACGGGCTGTTTCATGGACAAATCCAAGGCTACCAGCTTAGGGCTCATATTGTATGAAAAGGAAGTTCCAGAAGCAGTATTTGCAGTGGATGGTAGAAAATTAGATGCTGGACCTATAAGGTTACAAACAGGGGACCTCAGAATGACCATGGGTATGGAACATCAAGAAATCTTATTTTCCAACATTATTCATGCCCCTCAGTATGGGGTGATCCTGGGGCTTCCGTGGTTACGAAAACACAATCCCACAGTGGATTGGGAAGGTCAAACCCTTCAATTCACATCGGACTACTGTCAGCAAAACTGCTACCCCCCAAAATCCAGTCCCGCTTCTGGGCTAGCCTGTATATAATATATTGCAACCGCTGTAGAACAGGACGTGGAGCTTCCATCGGAGTATCAGGAGATAGCGGAAGTCTTTAGTGAGGCTATGGCTGAAGTGTTACCGCCACACAGGCCCTACAATTGTCAAATTGACTTGATTCCAGGGGCGAAGATACCAGTAGGGCGAGTTTATGCGCTTACTGAGCCAGAAACTTTACACTTGCGGTCATATTTGGATAAGTTATTGGAGCTAGGTTTCATCAGAGAATCCAAGTCCCCGGCGGCCTCGCCTCTGTTTTTTATTCCCAAGGCTAATGGAGAACTTCGTGCTTGTGCGGATTACAGAGCGTTGAACTCAATCACTATAAAGAACAGATATCCGCTCCCCCTTATAAACGTGTTGCTGGAGCAAGTGAAGAAGGCTGTCATATTCATTCGTTTAGATCTGAAGGGAGCCTACCATTTAGTCAGAATGCGACCCGGGGATGAGTGGAAGACTGCCTTCAAAACCCGCTTCGGGCTCTACGAGTACCTAGTGATGCCCTTCGGGCTATGTAATGCGCCTGCCGCATTTCAATTCTTCTTGGATGACGTGCTCAAAGAATACTTGGAGCGTTTTGTCGTAGTTTATATTGACGACATTTTGGTTTATTCATCCACTAGGGAACAACACACAGAGCACGTGAAAACCGTCCTTCGAACATTGCTGGAACATCGTTTATATTGTAAACTCAGCAAGTGCGAGTTCAATACCACCTCCGTTGAATTCCTAGGGGTTGTGCTCACCCCAAAGAGACAAGAGATGTCCGAAAGAAAGATCATGGCAGTGAAGAATTGGCCTACTCCTAAAACAGTCCGGGATATCCAGTGTTTCATCGGCTTCGCAAATTTTTATCGCAGATTTATTGAGAACTTCTCAGCATTGGCTACCCCTATAACAAGGTTATTAAAGAAGAAGGTGCCATTTGTCTGGTCAGAAGAAGCTCAAAAAAGTTTTGAGAATCTCAAGGAGGCCTTTGCGTCAGCACCCGTTTTAGTGCATGCGGACCCAGACAAACCATACATAGTGGAAGCAGATGCTTCAGACTCCGCTGTAGGAGCAGTCCTATCTCAACGCCATAGTGATACAGGCCAGTTGCATCCTGTTGCATATTTATCAAGAAAACTTAATCAGGCTGAGCAGAATTACATCATTTCGGAAAAAGAATTGCTGGCGACACGAATCGCATTCCTGGAATGGAGACATCATCTCATGGGAGCCCGTCACACAGTGACGGTGTATACAGACCACCGTAACTTGCAATTCATGGCCGCGGCCCGCCACTTAACACCTCGGGAGATGAGATGGATGATGTTCTTCCCTGAGTACGATTTTATAGTGACATACCGACCAGGGAAGGAGAACAAAAAAGCCGACGCTTTGACTAGACAGTCAGCCATGTCAAGAGTCAACGATGTACACAAAGACTCTATCATCAGCCCGGATAGGGTCATCGGTATAACATATACCCAAATGTTTCTGCGTAGTGTCACCAGGAACATTTTGCAGGATGGATGGAAGAAATGGCTAAAGGAAAACACAGAGTGGAAGGTGGTCCAGGGACTCCCTATGCTCCAGAAACAACTTCTACTACCCATCCAGGCGTTAAGGAAACAGGCGTTTCAGTGGTGTCATAGTGCTCCTTGTGCAGGACATAATGGAACCCTTAAGACATTGGAAAGGATACAGAGACAATTCTGGTGGCCTAATATAAAGAAGGATGTTGCTGCCTGGGTAGCTGAGTGTCCCATATGTAGTCAAATGAAGAATCTACATACCAAACAAACTGGACTGTTGCAGCCTCTTCCTACTCCTGAGGTGCCCTGGGAAAACATCTCTATGGATTTTGTGGTGGGCATGCCTGCCGACCAAGGGTGTACAGCAATCCTGGTAGTAGTTGACTATTTAACAAAGATGGCTCACTTCGTAGCATGTAAACAGGTTCGTTCTGCTAGTTTGTTAGCTCGTTTAATCCTATCACACATAGTGAGGTTACAAGATACGGACACGGCCGTTATCAATTTGGCCTTTCCGCCTGAGTATTCGGTGTACACTCTCAACCGAGCCTCCAGAGGTGGGGGAATAGCACTTGCAGTCAAGTCATGCTACCCTTGCTCTTGGCAAGTGCAAATAATCACCGGCTGTGAAAGTGCGCTGTTCAAGATCGCTATTACACCCAACTTCGCTCTTTCGGCCCTTTTGATCTACCGCCCCCCGGGTAGCGATGTGGCCTTTAGGATGGCCCTCCCCGATGCCATCAGCACCTTGGCAGCTGGCTGCTTCAATTTTTCCATCCTTGGAGATTTAAATCTCCATTATGACAACTTGTCCCTGCCAGCGGTATTCAGCTCTGTTACCGATCTTGAGGCTCTTCAGCTGGTCCAGCTGGTGTCACAGCCTACCCATGTGGGGGGTCACACCCTAGATCCTTTTTTCACCAATCTAGGGGAAGTCAGCATTTCTACTCCATCCCCGCTGGCCTGGACCGATCACTATCTGGTTCGTATATACTGCCCCCTGCATAAGCCGCAACTCAAACCTATGGTGCGCTCCATTCCTAGACGACGCTGGAATAAATTGCAACTTGACGACTTTTTCCATCTTTTGTCAACCAACCCGCTAGGTCCAATTGTCAACGTGGAAGTGGGCTACGATAGTTTTTGTGAGTGGGTTACTGGTGCCCTTGACTCCCTTATACCGATAGTCTCCTGTAAGTGTGGGCCTAGGGATCCGAGCCCGTGGTACGATGACTCATTGCGGGCGCTCAAAAACATCTGCAGGCGCGCTGAGCGGGAATGGCGCAAAACCTACAACACCAATAAAAAAGTTTTGTATCTGGCCACTGTAAAACTTTACCATCGTGCAGTGTGCAGAGCCCGCGCGGCCTACTATGCCCTGCAATTTCGTACCAGCACTAACCCCTCCAAAACTATCTTTAAGGCCCTTAAAAACCACATTGCTAAAAAAGTGAATGTCACTCATCAGAGTTCCACCGCGCACTGTGAAACCCTAGCGGCTTTCTTTTTGGAAAAGGTTCAGGCAATATACAGAGCCTTTCTTTTGACTGCTTCCCCTGTAGGTAGACCTTTCAAGTCCCTCACCCTGGAGGTATTACAATCCTTCCCGAGCCTTACTCCGGAAACTTTCAGTAAAATGGCCTTGCAGGTCAAGTCAGGGTCTCCGGCCGATCCTTTACGGCCAGCTCTGTTCAAAGATCTAGCATCCTATGGCCTCTCGCCGGTTTGCTCTTTAATTAACATCTCATTAGCATCCGGCGAGGTCCCGTTAAAGTGGAAACAGGCAGTAGTTATGCCTATTCTTAAGAAACTATCTCTGGACGCCGGCAAGCCCGAGAATTATCGTCCAATTTCACTTCTCCCGTGGCCTGCTAAAGTTACGGAGATGTATGTCAACTCTGTCCTCTCCGACCATCTTCTCCAGGCGAATATTTTGGACAGCACGCAGAATGGTTTTCGAGCTGGGCACAGAACGGAGACTGCTCTACTTTATATGGTGGAGCATTTACGCTCCGTGCTGGATGCGGGTCAAACGGCGGCGCTTGTGTTATTAGATCTGAGCGCCGCCTTTGACACTGTGTCCCACCCCATCCTTCTGCTTTGCCTGGAGGAAGCTGGTGTCACGGGGACTGCTCTCCAGTGGTTCAGTTCCTTTCTTGCCAACCGCTCCTTCTGCGTGGCCGTCCCGCCCTATCAGTCCGAACACCATCCTCTGGATCTGGGGGTCCCCCAGGGCTCCTCGCTGAGTCCCACGCTTTTCAATCTGTATGTGAGACCGCTAGCTGAGGTTGTCAGGCAGTGGGGTTTGACCATGGTGTCTTATGCCGATGACACCCAGCTAGCGTTTACGATCAGCGGGGATGCGGAGGTGGATGCCCCCAGATTCCAGAATGGACTGCGGGCGGTTGCCAGCTGGATAACCTCCAACTGCCTCCAGCTGAACGCCAGCAAGACGGAGGTTATGATCTTTGGCAAACAAACGGAACTCTGGGGAGACAGGTGGTGGCCGTCGGATTTGGGACCTACGCCAACCCCGGTCGCTGAGCTAAAAAACCTTGGGGTTTGGCTTGATCCAACGCTCTCTTTTGCCTGCCATACCAAACGTACGGCGGCCTGCTGCTTTGGTATTTTACGTGGACTCCGGCCTGTTCTTAGATTCTTCTACGCCACCACCAGGCAACTGGTGGTCCAGGCGACCGTGATCTCCCGCCTCGACTATGCTAGTTCCCTGCTAGCGGGATTAAATCAATCGGAAATCATCCGCCTACAGCGTGTCCAGAAGGCCGCAGCGAGAGCGGTTGTGGGACTACCCAGATTCTGTCCAATCGCTAACACCTTGCGCACGCTGCACTGGCTACCGATTGCACAAAGGATCCAGTTTAAGGTCCTGTGTGTTGCTTATAAAATTCTCAAGGGATCCCCCGCTATGATCCTCTCCAATCTTCTGTCCCGCTATGTTCCGACCCGGGCTTTAAGATCTTCGGACTTAGAACTCGCGGTTGCTCCCCGTTTTCAGCGTTGCAGAGCAGGCGGCCGCTCCTTTCGAGTGCGTGCCGCAACGTTGTGGAAATCTCTTCCCCCTGCTATACGCGCTCTTCGGGATGTGCTTTCCTTTCGTCGTGCCCTAAAAACTTACCTGTTTCCTTAATTTATTTTGCTTTGCTTAGACCAGTTGTGTTGTGTTGCTACTTGTCTGGCACCAGGACGCTCCTTTGCTGGAGCAGCTGTGCGCCTAATAAATGAACTTAACATAACATAACATAACATAACATGGTTTGCCCAGGGTGATAGTCTCTGATAGGGGCAGTCAATTTACCAGATTCTGGAAGACATGGTGTAAAGCCCTAGGAATAACAACGAACACTTCCACTAGTTTCCACCCCCAAACAGCCGGTAAAACCGGAAGGCTTAATCAAACTTTAAAGCAGTACTTAAGATGCTATGTGGATGTTACAGAGGAGGACTGGGTGGACAGGTTGTGGTTGGCTGAAATAGCTTATAATAGCGCAGTTCATGGCTCCACAAAACATGCACCATTTTATAGCACGTATGGTTTCCATCCCAATTTCACACCTTTCAAACACCCTGCATCGGCAACACCTGTTCCAGAAGTACAGGAAAGGGTACAGGCTATTCATGAGACATGGAAAGAGGTCAGGGATAATCTGAGACATGCCAAAACGCGTTACAAGGCCTATGTTGACAAGCACAGACAACCGGCTCCGGTGTATAAAAAGGGGGATTATGTTTGGCTCTCAACCAAGAACATACGTTTCAAACGATACAGCATATTCAACCCAAAATACATAGGTCTCTATAAAATAATCAAACTCGTCAACCCTGTGGTGGTCAAGCTGGCCATCCCTTCCACTTTGCAGATACACCCAGCCTTTCATGTTTCTCTGGTCAAACCCACACGCTCTAGGAAAAGAATCATCCCTGCATCGGTCACGATAGACGGAGAGGAAGAACATGAAGTGAGGGGTGTTGTGGATTCGAAAATACACCGCACCAGATTATGGTATTTGGTGGCTTGGAAGGGGTATGGCAATGAGGAGAACTCATGGGAGCCTGCAACTGGTGTACATGCTCCCAGGTATGTAAGACAATTTCATAACAGGTACCCGCTCAAACTATGTCTCTGTCAGTGTTCTTCGGTGGTGGGATGTACTGTTGTGTCCCATGGCGGAGTGCGGGCTCGAACACTGCCTTGAGACATTTATTTTGCAGGCATACTACAATTCCCATGCTCCTAAGGGGAAGCGCGCGGCGGAAGAGGCAGGTGACGTCATCGCTCAAAGTATCATGAGGAAGTCGTGAACAGCAGAGCGCCGCCGTTGATTCTGCGTTCTTCAGGAAAGATCACGGTAGGGGTGTTCGCACCAATTCTAAGCTATCCTTGTTCTGAGATCCATTCAGTTGCCCTTCTGGTTCCAGTTCCTTGTTGGTTCCGTTTTCAAGGCTATTTGCTCCAACGGTTCGTAATCCTGCATTCTGTTTTGAACATCGTTGGTTTGCGAATAGGAGTTCCGGTCATCCAGCATTGGGAAGGGAGGTTTTCTCCATTTGCATTTGGTGAGACTCTCTGCAGTAAGAGAGTATACGTGACTTTTGGTTACTGTGCTCGCCTTCGGGCACTGAAGTAGTGACTTTGGTGTGACTCTCTGCAGTAAGAGAGTATACGTGACTTTGGCTTACTGTGCTCGCCTTCAGACTCTTAGGAGGTGACTTTTGAGCGACTCTCTGCAGTAAGAGAGTACTCGTGACTTTGGATTACTGTGCTCGCCTTCGGGCACTTATGGAGTGACTTTGTAGTTACTCTCTGCTTTTCATTGTATTCTATTTTTCATGTCGTATACTTCAGGGTGAGTTTAAACCGGTGCGCAATCATTAGTATTGGATTAATTAATTATTCATTTCGCACTTTTTGTTTCCTTGCAACAGGGGTTATTGAGCTTCGCCTGGCAGGCTGTTTCCCTTAGCCCCCTGTTGAAGCCCATTCCATTTAACATTGGTACGTGTTTGCAATGCCGTTGCGGTGATATGTCACTGATCTGTTGATATCAATATAACCTGTAGTTCTTTGCATTTTTGACTTGTGACGTTTTCTGCATATCCTGATTGCCAGGCAAAGCACACTTGGTTTCCTTTAGAGGTATTGCTGCTTATGTGTTTATGTGCAGACTATTAGTATGTAGCACTTGTAACCTATGTGTAAGGTGGCCGCAGTGTATGTGCTTGACTTATAGTGCCTTGTTCTCGTTACAGCTCTCTCTCCCCGCTGTCCCCATCCTAACCTTCCTTTTTGTCCCTCACTTGACCACTCCTTTGTGTCTGTGGTAATTCAGACCTAGGAGCTGTCTAGTGGTGGAACCCATTGAGCATCGTACGATCCTGAGGACACCCGGACCTGACAACCAGCTAAATATTAGAGCAGCACTGTCAAAACCGAGTCCACCAGATCTCAGAGTGTATATATCACATAGACAGTGTATTTATGAAAACAAGAGGAAAGAAAAGTGAACTCTACATGCATAGAAGAGACCGATACATCATAGAATATTCATAAATGGCTAAACAGTCCAAAACAATTAATGTAGGGTTTCCATCAAAAAGACTCAATGATCAGTCATATCATTTAGCCAAACCCTGGTGCATAAAAGGCTGGTCCCCTGATCATTGGGACAAAACCGCACCTTATTGCTGTTTTGGGATTTGGTCCACCAACATAAACAAAACGTCCATGATGACTGATCTTTTGATGGTAGAATAGACAAGTGCAACAGAACAAATAGTGACTTAAAATAGGATGGAATGCCCTCCTTCTGACAACTTTATTCTACGGACAAGACACGCCTCCTAATTAAAAAACCAGAACAGTGCAAAAAAGGACAGTAACAAATATCTGCCTATAAAAGGGCCAACATGTTTCTGCCTGACGGGTGTTGAATCCCTTGGCATTCATCAGGGCCTCTGCTCTTATAATAGTTGCACTCCTAGTAGTGAGATAAAGGAATCACCACAATCACCAAAGAAATAAAGTAAAGTAAAAACTGGTTAGATAGGGTACAACCTGTGGTAACCATGGACTTTCACCCTCCGACTCACTTTGGATACAGTGAATTCTGCGAAGGAAAACATTTACATTGCTAACATTGTGTTAGATGTGTCAGTCCCCTTTGCATCATGTGTCACCCAAAAGCCATCAGTATGTATGAAAATTAAATGTTCAATGCTCACCCTTAATGGTACGGGAATAGACCTCACCTCACCTGGACTCTGCTCAGGTATAGGAGGCCCCGCACTACAGAGATATAGGGAAGAAAAGAGGAAAGTAGCACAATGAAGCCAAGGATTATAAGCTTATCACCATGCATAAAACTCATTTCTATAAATAATACCCTATATCTAGTTTCTAACATGTGGAGTAGGTCAATCTACAGACTTAGTGTACTAAGCCTACAGGTAGCCCAAACACTGGACTCTGACACCAGGCTGTTAAAGACACCAACAATGCTCTTTCAAAAGATTGTTTTGGCAGAATAGGCTATTTACAACAACTATCACCTTAATCAGTGGCATTCTGTGATATCATGTCCACTCACCTTTCCGTCGGTGCCTCAAGCTTCCATCTGAGGCTTGGGGGAGGCACCGACATGTGTGTGATCTCTGTATTAGTAGGCTATCGAGGGTGGTGTTAGTATGGCAACCCTCCACCTACGTGGTCTCTGCTGCCTGTTAGCAGCTATATTATACAATATCCCAAACCTGCCTTATCGTTTACTGTGTGTACAGGACAAAAAATACCCCAAAATAAATTGTTAAAAGGGCTTGCTTAACGTTTGATAGCTTAAGATATCAAGCGCACTACTTTGCGCTCGAAAGTCCGCGAGAACACGCGTCCGGAACTACAGCATGGCGTCATAGCGGCCATTTTTGTAGTTTGGTCCGTCGGCACTGGTGAAACAGTGTTCCCGAGTCTCCCTCTAGTTATGTTAAGCTCGGGGGTCATACGGGATAACACTTGTTCAGTCTACCGGCTGAATAGATTGACTGAATTAGTCGTATCCCGGAAGGCAAAGGCTGAAGATGTTTAACCCATCAACGCACTACTTCACTTTCAAAATAGCGCGAGATCAGACCGGGTAGCTCAATGTATGGACTGTTTTGGAAAAGCCGTATATACCCAGTTATATAAGTGATGTGTCCTGTTACCTTTTCAGAAAGGAACAAAAATGGATCTACAAGCTTCAGTCTGACAAAGGGGGATTAAATGATGATATTCCTTGGACCTTATTATAATGATCCACCCCCGTATAGTAGTGGTTATTACCAACTAGCCCTATTCTATAAGGTTTATACAAGCTGACATACATTGAGCTACCCGGTCTCTGAGTTTTAGATTGAATACTGTCATGCAACATATAGCAGTTATGATGTACTATAATGCCTATACAAATTAAACAACCAATCCTATTTGTTGCCATCTACATTATATATGGATTATGCTTGGGGTTCATATCTTCATGTTACATGACCCACACACTACTTCATAATTATTGTTGCTTACATTACTTATGGAGCATGCCAGGTTTCCATAAGGATACATAGTCAAATAATTCAACACCTTGAAGACTTTTAGCTATGAAGTATTTAGAATTTCAGCTATAAATCTTTTTAACTATGAAGTATTTAGAATTTCAGCTATAAATCTTTTTAACTACTCAACTAAATTGCCATATTGATTACTACAAATATGGGCGCTATGATCTCACTTTGTAGTCCCGAGCGCGTGATCTCGCGCTATTTTGAAAGTGAAGTAGTGCGTTGATGGGTTCAACATCTTCAGCCTTTGCCTTCCGGGATACGACTAATTCAGTCAATCTATTCAGCCGGTAGACTGAACAAGTGTTATCCCGTATGACCCCCGAGCCTAACATATAACTAGAGGGAGACTCGGGAACACTGTTTCACCAGTGCCGACGGACCAAACTACAAAAATGGCTGCTATGACGCCATGCTGTAGTTCCGGACGCGTGTTCTCGCGGACTTTCGAGCGCAAAGTAGTGCGCTTGATATCTTAAGCTATCAAACCCTTTTAAAAATTTATTTTGGGGTATTTTTTGTCCTGTACACACAGTAAACGATAAGGCATGTTTGGGATATTGTATAATATAGCTGCCAACAGGCAGCAAAGACCACCTAGGCGGAGGGTTACCATACTAACACCACCCTCAATAGCCTACTAATACAGAGATCACACACATGTCGGTGCCTCCCCCAAGCCTCAGATGGAAGCTTGAGGCACCGACGGAAAGGTGAGTGGACATGATATCACAGAATGCCACTGATTAAGGTGATAGTTGTTGTAAATAGCCTATTCTGCCAAAACAATCTTTTGAAAGAGCATTGTTGGTGTCTTTAACAGCCTGGTGTCAGAGTACAGTGTTTGGGCTACCTGTAGGCTTAGTACACTGAGTCTGTAGATTGACCTACTCCACATGTTAGAAACTAGATATAGGGTATTATTTATAGAAATGAGTTTTATGCATGGTGATAAGCTTATAATCCTTGGCTTCATTGTGCTACATTCCTCTTTTCTTCCCTATATCTCTGTAGTGCGGGGCCTCCTATACATGAGCAGAGTCCAGGTGAGGTGAGGTCTATTCCCCTACCATTAAGGGTGAGCATTGAACATTTAATTTTCATACATACTGATGGCTTTTGGGTGACACATGATGCAAAGGGGACTGACACATCTAACACAATGTTAACAATGTAAATGTTTTCCTTCAATGGTTAGAGTGGCAGACCCTGATGCAGAGGTCTAGCCCGGGACCAGGGTTCAATTCCCACCCTCGGTGGGTTTTGGGCTCAAAATTCCACGGACCTGATAATTCTCGCCTCGGTGCCTATTCCAATCATGGAGTCCCACTCTGCAACTCTGGGCAATAGCTTGCTTAATCTCCTCAACAGCCCCCACAATGCTAAGGATGCCTGGCCTCTACCTTGGGGGTGCCCAGGAGTGGACGCCTCACAGGGAAAGCCAGGATGGGTTCCACAGCGGTATTCATACAAGCGCCTTGAGACCCTTGCGGTGAGTAGTGCGCTATACAAGTATCAATTTACAATTTTTATTTACTGTATCCAAAGTGAGTCGGAGGGTGAAAGTCCATGGTTACTACAGGTTGTACCGTATCTAACCAGTTTTTACTTTACTTTATTTCTTTGGTGATGGTGGTGATTCCTTTATCTCACTACTAGGAGTGCAACTATTATAAGAGCAGAGGCCCTGATGAATGCCAAGGGATTCAACAACCGTCAGGCAGAAACATGTTGGCCCTTTCATAGGCAGATATTTGTTACTGTCCTTTTTTGCACTGTTCTGTTTTTTTAATTAGGAGGCGTGTCTTGTCTGTAGAATAAAGTTGTCAGAAGGAGGGCATTCCATTCTATTTTAAGTCACTATTTGTTCTGTTGCACTTGTCTATTCTACCATCAAAAGATCAGTCATCATGGACGTTTTGTTTATGTTGGTGGACCAAATCCCAAAACAGCAATAAGGTGCAGTTTTGTCCCAATGATCAGGGGACCAGCCTTTTATGCACCAGGGTTTGGCCAAATGATATGACTGATCATTGAGTCTTTTTGATGGAAACCCTACATTAATTGTTTTGGACTGGTTAGCCATTTATGAATATTCTATGATGTATTGGTCTCTTCTATGCATGTAGAGTTCACTTTTCTTTCCTTTTGTTTTCATAAATACACTGTCTATGTGATATATACACTCTGAGATCTTGTGGACTCGGTTTTGACAGTGCAGCTCTAATATTTAGCTGGTAGACCCCCTGTGTTTTGTGTGTTGTACATTGAGTAGGAGCTGGGGATAAAATCAGGTGTGGGTCTTTAAACTATATATCCCTTGGACCCTTTTTCTAACTATTGTGGTTTTTGTCCATCAATTGGTAGCATCAATGAAAATATGTCGAAATACATAGACCATTTTTTGAGAAATTATGTATGCCAATTGCCTTCGTACACTAAAGACACCACAGATTTCCTTAGTAAAATACAGAACATCCAATGGGCAGAGGGCTCTCTGCTAATTACTAGGGATGTTAGTGCCTTGTACACTATAATTGATCATGTACAAGGCTTGGAAGCTAGTTACCATTTTTTGAAGAGAAGGGAAATAGGCTATCTTGAGCATACTCGGATGGTAGTGGAAATGATGAAACTATGTCTGAAAAACAATATTTTTATGTTCGATGGGACCATATACAGACAAATACGTGTCGCAGCCATGGGTTCATCATTTGCGCCGAGTTTTGCAAACCTTTTCTTAGGAAAATGGAAGGTGGAGATCAGAAGCGATGAGAATCTTGAGGAAGATTTTGCCAAAGTCAGTTGCTGGAGGAGATAGATTGACAATCTCTTTGTGATATGGAGTGGAATGAAAGATGAGGCAGAAAGCTTCATTAGGAAGTTGAACAACAACACATATAATATACAGCTCACCCACACCATAAGTGATCAGAAGATTGAATTCTTAGATACCACCATAGAGATTAATGAAGGAACCCTGATCTCTAAATTACATAGAAAAGAGACGGCCGGGAATAGCCTATTACATGCCCTGAGCACTCACCCAGACCCACTGAAGTGGAGTATCCCCTACGGGGAACTATTAAGGGCAAAAAGGATCTGCAGCAACAATGAAGGTTTTACCCAAGAACAAAACAACATGCTAATAAGATTTAGAGAGAGAGGCTATCCCGCATGGGTACTCGAGAAAGCCATTAAGAAGGTTTCAGAAGTAGAGAGACCAGAAACCTTACAAGCCAAATCCATTGATGTAAGTGAAGAAAATCCCACTAGAATCATTACTACTTTCAACCAGAACCAGAAGTTCAACCAAGTCCGTAAGATTCTGGCAGACAACTGGAAAATTTTACAGACTGATCACGTAATAGGCACCCAGTTGGAAGCAAGGCCCCAAATCTCTTATAGGAGAGGTAAAAGCCTTAGAGATCTCTTAGTGAGAGGTGATATTTCTGATACCAAACAACACATCCAAGGCCTCAAGGGTTTCTATCCCTGCGGCCACTGTAGAGCTTGTAAAACAAGCTTTATGGTGAAGGAGATAGAAATTCCAGGACGCTATAAAAAACATGAGATCAAACAGTTCCTTACCTGCAATTCGAACTTTGTTGTCTACGTACTGGAATGTCAGTGCAGACTCAAGTACAAGATGCATGGTTAAAAAACGCATCCAGGAACACCTAAGAGCAGTGACGCATTCAGATATTCGTTACCCTGTAGCAAGACATTTTCAAGAACTTCACCAATCTGATAATTCTCTTTTGAGATTTTTTGCGTTGAAACAGGTCCATATTGGCAGAAGAGGGGGTAATCGAGATCTAGCACTTAGAAAGAGGGAGTCTAAATGGATTATGGAACTGGAAACCAGATTCCCTGGAGGACACAACTTAGATGGGGAGTTAGCAACCCATCTCCATGAGGAATAATCTAGAGCAAGGGCCCTTTATGCACTGTATAGTACCTAATTTAGCATGTCAATGATGTCCTGAATCCTCCGTGGCGTAATATGTAGCTACCTTATGTTGTACAATGTACTGTAATAGACTAGTTTGGAATCTGATTTTCTGTTGTATGATATTTTAATCACATAGAAAACACTTTTTAATAGTATGTCTATATGTTTCTTTCAGGAGAAAAAGAAAGGGAGAACTCACTTCTCTATGCACTTCACTCTTCCCTACCTTTGTCCACAACGATTCAAAAGAAGATCACTGAACTACTTAGAGAAGACTTTCACTTCTTAGCACTTTTTGACATTCTTTGGCTGTAATTTTTACTTTTAGTTTTGAACTAAGAAGACCGGATTGTACAGGCCATTTGTGTGTTTTTTTACAGCGGTCGACCCATGGAATTGGATAATCTGACAGAAAATATGAGTAGATATAGTATATTGCTCTAAGGCACTAGACCGAAGGAAATTATTAATGAGCTTGTTTGATATAATGTGTTATTGATAGAATGTTTTGGATTAACACAAACAATTACCGAGTGAACTGGTGACTTAAAGTAACCTCCCTAAAATACATAGGAGGTCTTATTTAATTTGATGTTGGTGGTTCTCTAGATCGTGGGATTACACACAATCCTGATATTTTGTTTCATGGTGGCACTTGCCTTTACGTCGATTTTTATTGTCAGATAAACCATGCAGAACATCATGCCATTAATTTTGTTCTTTTCATGTTTTATATTTATTCATGGTAATAAGTATACTTCTAAATGAATTGGGTCTTCCATGTTTTTCTATGCGGAAGTCCACACTACAAAATGGCCGACGAATTTACCATCAAAATGTACCTGGTTTAGCAAATGTGCAGAAGTTACCTCTTTGCTGTTTAGTCATGCTTTGGTGTTTGAAACTTTATTTAAATAAGCCATCACGTCATTTTCGGTTAATGTGTGATCAAGGCATTTTCAATGCCAAAACGCGTAACGTTTGCTAAGGAATAAAAACATTGCATCCATACTCCTGAGTGCGCGCAGTGCTTATTGGCATATATATATATATATATATATATATATATATATATATATATATATATATATATATATATATATATATATATATATATATATATATATATATATATATATATATATATATATATATATATATATATATATATATATATATATATATATATATATATATATATATATATGCAACCAATGCCCACCCAATTATGAATGAGCCCGACATATGCCGACTTGCCAACAGGATTTATTTGAGCAAATTGAGCAGAGTTCTGGAAACGCCAAGAAAAAATTAACAGAGTTCTGGAAACGCCAAGCAGACGCGTTTCAACCGGAGATGTGGGCTTTCATCAGTGCCGGTTCTCGTTTCCCTCTCCTCAGAGCCTCGCACCTGGGGGTAATTAAAGTGTCCCGAGCAGTCTCTGGCCACTCCTTTGTTGGTTCCTCCCCGCCTCTGTTTGATGTTGTGCTGCCTCCCGTGCACGTGATGTACCCAGAGGAATGCTGGTGCTGCGAGTCCAATGTGCCAGCCCATCCAGTGAATGGCTGACAAATGCACAGTGGCCTGACTCACCGCGCTGCACTCCTCCGTTTTCTGTACACAGGGAGAGTAGTTTGCCATACCTTCTGGGGCCTCTGCAGACACGCTGCAGCCTCCTTCCCTGAAATTAAAGTCCCAAAATAATACCATGAGACTTCTCGGGGGGGTGAGCGGGCTGTATTTTTGTACCCAGTCCAAAGTTTTGCTGACTTGGCGCCCCAGACCAGGAGGGCATGCCGGTAACGCCAGTGAAACAGCATACTGGCCATAGACATGCAACCAATGCCCACTCAATTATGAATGAGCCCGACATATGCCGACTTGCCAACAGGATTTATTTGAGCAAATTAAGCAGAGTTCTGGAAACGCCAAGAAAAAATTAACAGAGTTCTGGAAACGCCAAGCAGAGGCGTTTCAAGCGGAGATGTGCGCTTTCATCAGTGCCGGTTCTCGTTTCCCTCTCTTCAGAGCCTCGCACCTGGTGGTAATTAAAGTGTCCTGAGCAGTCTCTGGCCACTCCTTTGTTGGTTCCTCCCCGCCTCTGTTTGATGTTGTGCTGCCTCCCGTGCACGTGATGTACCCAGAGGAATGCTGGTGCTGCGAGTCCAATGTGCCAGCCCATCCAGTGAATGGCTGACAAATGCACAGTGGCCTGACTCACCGCGCTGCACTCATTCGTTTTCTGCACACAGGGAGTGTAGTTTGTCATACCTGCTGGGGCCTCTGCAGACACGCTGCAGCCTCCTTCCCCGAAATTAAAGTCCCAAAATAATACCATGAGACTTCTCGGGGGGGTGAGCCTGCTGTATTTTCGTACCCAGTCCAAAGTTTTGCTGACTTGGCGCCTCACACCAGACCAGGAGGGCATGCCGGTAACGCCAGTGAAACAGCATACTGGCCATAGACATGCAACCAATGCCCACTCAATTATGAATGAGCCCGACATATGCCGACTTGCCAACAGGATTTATTTGAGCAAATTAAGCAGAGTTCTGGAAACGCCAAGAAAAAATTAACAGAGTTCTGGAAACGCCAAGCAGACGCGTTTCAAGCGGAGATGTGCGCTTTCATCAGTGCCGGTTCTCGTTTCCCTCTCTTCAGAGCCTCGCACCTGGGGGTAATTAAAGTGTCCTGAGCAGTCTCTGGCCACTCCTTTGTTGGTTCCTCCCCGCCTCTGTTTGATGTTGTGCTGCCTCCCGTGCACGTGATGTACCCAGAGGAATGCTGGTGCTGCGAGTCCAATGTGCCAGCCCATCCAGTGAATGGCTGACAAATGCACAGTGGCCTGACTCACCGCGCTGCACTCATCCGTTTTCTGCACACAGGGAGAGTAGTTTGCCATACCTGCTGGGGCCTCTGCAGACACGCTGCAGCCTCCTTCCCCGAAATTAAAGTCCCAAAATAATACCATGAGACTTCTCGGGGGGTGAGCGCGCTGTATTTTCGTACCCAGTCCAAGGTTTTGCTGACTTGGCGCCTCACACCAGACCAGGAGGGCATGCCGGTAATGCCAGTGAAACAGCATACTGGCCATAGACATGCAACCAATGCCCACTCAATTATGAATGAGCCCGACATATGCCGACTTGCCAACAGGATTTATTTGAGCAAATTAAGCAGAGTTCTGGAAACGCCAAGAAAAATTAACAGAGTTCTGGAAACGCCAAGCAGATGCGTTTCAAGCGGAGATGTGCGCTTTCATCAGTGCCGGTTCTCGTTTCCCTCTCTTCAGAGCCTCGCACCTGGGGGTAATTAAAGTGTCCTGAGCAGTCTCTGGCCACTCCTTTGTTGGTTCCTCCCTGCCTCTGTTTGATGTTGTCCTGCCTCCCGTGCACGTGATGTACCCAGAGGAATGCTGGTGCTGCGAGGCCAATGTGCCAGCCCATCCAGTGAATGGCTGACAAATGCACAGTGGCCTGACTCACCGCGCTGCACTCCTCCGTTTTCTGTACACAGGGAGAGTAGTTTGCCATACCTGCTGGGGCCTCTGCAGACACGCTGCAGCCTCCTTCCCCGAAATTAAAGTCCCAAAATAATACCATGAGACTTCTCGGGGGTGAGCGCGCTGTATTTTCGTACCCAGTCCAAAGTTTTGCTGACTTGGCGCCTCATACCAGACCAGGAGGGCATGCCGGTAACGCTAGTGAAACAGCATACTGGCCATAGACATGCAACCAATGGCCACTCAATTATGAATGAGCCCGACATATGCCGACTTGCCAACAGGATTTATTTGAGCAAATTAAGCAGAGTTCTGGAAACGCCAAGAAAAAATTAACAGAGTTCTGGAAACGCCAAGCAGACGCGTTTCAAGCGGAGCTGTGTGCTTTCATCAGTGCCGGTTCTCGTTTCCCTCTCTTCAGAGCCTCGCACCTGGGGGTAATTAAAGTGTCCTGAGCAGTCTCTGGCCACTCCTTTGTTGGTTCCTCCCCGCCTCTGTTTGATGTTGTGCTGCCTCCCGTGCACGTGATGTACCCAGAGGAATGCTGGTGCTGCGAGTCCAATGTGCGAGCCCATCCAGTGAATGGCTGACAAATGCACAGTGGCCTGACTCACCGCGCTGCACTGCTCCGTTTTCTGTATATATATATATATATATATATATATATATATATATATATATATATATATATATACATATATATATTCGGAAAAAGGACGTCCTTGCAGCGGTCTGGCAACAAAAGGAAGACGAGGCAAACCCGGTAATAGTGCTCAGCAGTTTATTATGCTCTTCACCACTCCACCACGACGTGTTTCGGTGCTCGAAGCACCTTGATCAATCGCATGACAACGTCTTGGGGCATTTGTGCTCTATTTAAAGTGATACAAGCCATTTCCAAAGTGCCGATTATCATAGACATAAACAACATACTACTGTTTTGTCTACCTTACTGCATAATGCGGTCTAATACAATGTGTCCACAGTTAATACAACATGTGATTTGGGTCCATATTGCGCCATGGTATACTAATTACTTTCAATACTTATTGCATAATGCAATCAATAAATACATTGGTATGAATACGAATACACATGCAGGTAATTTTCTCCATGTACCAACAAGGCAGCAATTGCAAAGTATTAGTATTATATATTATATAAACATCAATTTCCAGTTTTCTTTGCCAAACCGGACACAGACACAGCAGGCTGATATAACTGTTGCACTCTTTGTTTATTGCTGTAACGCCTTTCGGCAGTATCTCCTGCCTTGCTCACATATATATATATATATATATATATATATATATATATATATATATATATATAGAGAGAGAGAGAGAGATGTATATATATGTATATATATATTTCACCATCCTGACAGTGTATGCTAAAACAGGCACCGACACCATGATTCTTCGTGGCACGGGTAGCTTTTATTCCACTGGCAAGGCCAGAAGCGTTTCAGCGGTACAACCGCCTTGGTCACTGCATTACACACTTTGCTGTATAGCTTCGACATATATACAAGTAGATTCTCCCTTGGTTCCCTTGGCAACTAATAAGTCAACCATAGACATAAAGAAGTGATGTATGGCTGTACTCAATGACAGTGCAGTTTCTTTCCTCAATCAAAAATAGAAATGGACAACAGAATATATTAAATTGTAAACTATAATTCACTACAATTAAGTTTAGAGATGCAGTCAACTGTAGTGTGTTTTGATAAAATAATAAAAAACCGAAACGGGTGTTTTTCCCTAATACATGTGGTGTTGAGATTGAATTAGCCCATGTACTGAGCACTTGTTGCCATCGGGGGCCACTCAAGGTCTAGTACTAAGATGCCCCCTTGCCCTGCAATAGCGAATGAGAAGATACTCATATGCTAAACCGTGACCTAACTAAGGGGCCTATTAGGATGGCGGACGGAAACGTGTTCGGTCCGCCATGGTCGCGGCAAAAATACTCCTGACCACATTAAACACCGACCGCGGCAGACGGATCACATGAAAGACCGCCGCAAGCGGCCGGTACCACAGAAAGACCCTCCGCCGCGGACGCATTCACCGCGGAAACAAGTCCAACCGCCGCAAGACGTGCGGAGGGTCCGGCCGCACGATTAGGATAACCCTGCCATCCCAACGGAACTCACCACCTCCCACGACCGCTGTGGAAAAAATCATCGACAAACGGAGCATGACTGCGGAAGAACCAAACGAACATCACCCCTGCCGTCAAACCGAA
Source organism: Lissotriton vulgaris (assembly GCF_964263255.1). Lineage (NCBI taxonomy): Eukaryota > Metazoa > Chordata > Amphibia > Caudata > Salamandridae > Lissotriton > Lissotriton vulgaris. Next base: position 978,030,391 of record NC_141689.1, read on the forward strand.
TCAAAAATGGCGGACGGAAGTAAATAGAAAACACACAAAACAGGACACACACCCACCTGAAACACCCACCCCCAACAACTACACGCCCCAATGACACCCCCCCTCCCAGCAAAAACAAGAGCACCCAAGTCAACTCACCCACAGAACACCTGACTGGCAACAACCATTGGGACACAACAACCACACAGAGTATAAAATTAATCCCTCCCATTACCACAATCCTTTGCATCACAGCACAGCTGGAAGAAGGAGGCAGAATAGCACAAACAGCAGACACACGCAAACACACATACAACCTGCACACCAACACACCCACCACACAAACCCCCACAACACCATCCCTACATACTACACACCTGCACACCCCACCCCACCCCACCCCACCAACACCTTGCACATCACACACCATGGCACCCAAGAAAAACCCCAAGTTCACAGAGAGTGAGTTGAAGGTCATAGTGGATGAAATCATCCGTGTCGAACCACATCTGTTTGGTACCCTAGTCCAGAAGACCACCTTGGGGGTCTGCTGGACTTGGGTCCAGCACTACAACTCCTTGGCAACCAAAACCAACATGTGGGACAGGATAGTGACCAGAGTGAATGCTTCAGGTACCATGCCACGCACCAAACACGAGATCCAGAGGCGGTGGCACGACCTCCAGGCAAGGGTGAAAGGCATCAGGGCCAAGAGCCACCTGCGGGCACACCACACTGGCGGCGGCACTCCCCTGGAGCCTATACCATTTGCCCAATGGGAGGAGAAGGTGCTGGGCATACTGCACCCTGAGAGCCTGGAAGGAATAGAAGAGGGACTTGAGGCTGTTAAGAACAAACTAATGACCACTATCACTGCCAAGACACATCTCCCAGGGATTCCCAAATGTGAAGGCCTGGGCTCAAATGCACCCACCAAGACCAAGCACAAATGTTGCCTCCTACGTTCCCAGGCGTGCATGTTGTCAAAGCAGACAACACCACAACTCCCAACAGGCCCCCATGTCTACAGGGAGGGTGGGGGTGGATGGGTGGGTGGGTCCAGCACTACAACTCCCAACAGACCCCCCTGTTTACAGGGAGGGTGGGGGAGGGGGGTGGGTGAGAGACATGCACTACAACTCCCAACAGGCCCCCATGTCTACAGGGAGGGTGGGGGTGGGTGGGGGGGTGGGTGAGAGACCAGCACTACAACTCCCAACAGGCCCCCATGTCTACAGGGAGGGTGGGGGTATCCAGCACTACAACTCCCAACAGGCCCCCATGTCTACAGGGAGGGTGGGGTGGGTGGGGGTTTGGGTCCAGCACTACAACTCCCAACAGGCCCCCATGCCTACAGGGAGGGTGGGGTTGGGTGGGTCCTGCACTACAACTCCCAAAAGGCACCCATGTCTACAGGGAAGGTGGGGGCAGGTGGGGCTGTGGGTCCAGCACTACAACTCCCAACAGGCCCCCATGTCTACAGGGAGGGTGGGGGTGGGTGGGGGTGTGAGTCCAGCACTACAACTCCCAACAGGCCCCCATGTCTACAGGGAGGTCGAGGGTGGGGGGGGTTAGAGACCAGCAGTACAACTCCCAACAGTCCCCCATGTCTACAGGGAGGATGGGGGGGAGGGGGGTTGGGTGAGAGACCAGCACTACAACTCCCAACATGCCCCCATGTCTACAGGGAGGGTGGGGGTGGGTGGGGAATGGGTCCAGCACTGCAACTCCCAACAGGCCCCCATGTCTACAGGGAGGGTGGGGTGGGTGGGTCTAGCACTACAACTCCCAACAGGTCCCCATGTCTACAGAGAGGGTGGGGGTCCAGCACTACAACTCCCAACAGTCCCCCATGTCTACAGGGAGGGTGGGGGTGGGGGGTCCAGCACTACAACTCCCAACAGGCCCCCATGTCTATAGGGAGGGTGGGGGTGTCGGTGGGTGGGTCCAGCACTACAACTCCTAACAGGCCCCCATGTGTACAGGGAGGGTGGGGGTGGGTGGGAGGGTGGGTCCAGCACTACTACTCCCAACAGGCCCCCATGTCTACAGGGTCGGTGGGGCTGGGGGGTTGGGTGGGTCCTGCACTACAACTCCCAACAGGCACCCATGTCTACAGCAAGGGTGGGGGTGGGTGGAGCTGTGGGGGACCAGCACTGCAACTCCCAACAGGCCCCCATGTCTACAGGGAGGGTGGGTGAGTGAGAGACCAGCACTACAACTCCCAACAGGCCCCCATGTCTACAGGGAGGGTGGGTGTGGGTCCAGCACTACAACTCCCAACAACCCCCATGTCTACAGGGAGGGTGGGGGTGCGTGGGGGGTGGGTCCAGCACTACATCTCCCAACAGGCCCCCATGTCTACAGGGAGGGTGGGGGTGTGGATCCAGCACTACAATTCCCAACATGCACACATGTCTACAGGGAGGGTGGGTCCAGCACTACAACTCCCAACAGGCCTCCATGTCTACAGGGAGGGTGGGGGTGGGTGGCGGGGTGGGTCTAGCACTACAACTCCCAACAGGCCCCCATGTCTACAGGGAGGATGAGGGTGGGGGGGGTGGGTGGGTCCAGCACTACAACTCCCAACAGGCACCTATGTCTACAGGGAGGGTGGGGGTGGCTGGGTGGGTGGATCCAGCACTACAACTCCCAAGAGGCCCCCATGTCCCATCCCAGAGCAAGATGGAGTCCGCCCACCATTTGCTGACCAGTGCATCTCCTCCTTCAAACCTACAGATAGGTAGCCATCTTCACAGGGGCACCATCCAATAGCAGGACCGGACAACACATATCCAAGTATTGTCTCCCCACCTCCACACCCCCATAATGCCCAGTACTGTCTACCACACCAACATGATGACACCAACAATCATGTCCTGATTCTATAGTATTGTGTACTGTAACTACAACAAACCTGTCATGTCCACAGCATTGATTGTTAAATTCTTGTCCCTCAGGTGATCGCAACTTGACAGGCGAAACCAGCAACCGCCAGCACCAGTCGCCCCCCTCACAGCCAGGACTCTCCGGTGAAGATTCCATGGACACCTCGGGTGCAGAGGACGATGCTGGCCCAAGCACACTCCCAGGGCCATCAGACTGCCAGGACATCCGTGCCTCCACCACCTTGGCCAGTGTCACAACACCAACACCTGCCATTGTGAGCTGTGCAGCTACCACCACCACCACCACCACTCCTGCCTGTACCACCCTGCCCGACCCATCGGCCGATGATGGGCCATCAGCATCTCAGGCTAGCAGGGAGAGTAGACGGGGGAGGACACAGGTGAGGCCACAGGTCACAAACAGGAGTGCAGGTGCAAGGCGAGGTCAGAAACAACACCCAGCCCATCCTGGGACCGAGACCCTAGATGCTATTGCCAGAGTGGAAGCCTACGAGCGGTCGCAGGCACAGGCGAATCGGGCACACCAAGACTCGCTACAGACCTGCCAGCTGTTGCGGTCCATGGACACCCGAATGGGGCAAATTGTTGACCTCATGGGGCAGCAAACAGCTCTTTGGAGGGAGTGGTTATCCAGCGCCACACCACCTCCACCTTCCCCAAGTGGCCAGCGGGACAGAGCACCAACACCACCTCCCCCTCCCCCAAGTGGCAAGCGGGACAGGGCACCAACACCACCGCCACCATCACCTGAGGCCACTGACAGGGATGTCGTCACTGAACAACCTGCCCCCACAGCTGGTCCTGCTCCCGCTCCAAGACAGAGGGGCTGTCCGAGGCTGGATACAGCTGAGAGCAGTGGCAATGCACCATCCACCCGCTCGAAGAGGGGCCGCCACTGACTTCACCCTTCCTTAAGCCTGGCATTCACTCTGCGAACTCTCTTGCCCCACAATGCCAAGCATTGGCACACGTCCGTTGGACTAGGTGTACATCACACAATGTGGTGTCCCCACGGTGTTTTCATCTGACATGACCTTCAACTCTCACTTCCCCCAAACACCTATTTGTAAATATACACAAACAGTAATCCACACCCTGTAAATAAACACCACGTAAACACTCAATGCTTTGTGACCTCCACGTTTTAAACACAGGTTTGTCTTAGTAGTTGTCATTAGCAGGTGCAGGGATCAATGTTCTTGAGATTCATGCCTCTGTGGGAGTGACCTAGGGATAATGAGAGAACAACAAGCACAGGTCAGGAAACTGAATCACACACATTACACCACACCGTACTGCAACATCCCACAAACCACACTCATCACTAATTAAGCGGATCACAGGACACACATCAGGGAGCATTGCATGTACCCCATCTCCCAAACCCATTTGCGAACAGAACATACCAGAACAAGCAGCATTCACACACCACATCCACACATCACCAGCAAACATACATCACGCTTTGAACACCAGCACAAGAGGTAGTTACTCACATTCAAGGAAAGTAGCGAGAAAGGAGCTGACGCCTCGGGTCCACACCTTCATCCTCCCCACTCTCCTCATCACTGGACATGGGTGGTATGGGAGGCAGAGCAACCTGTTGGTCTGCAGGGCTCATGATCAGTGCATTATTATTGCATAAGGCCAGTTGTGGAGCATGCAGCAGACAATCACAATTTCCCATACTTTGCCGGATGAGTATGGCAGGGCCCCTCCGGTTTTATCAAGGCAGCGAAACCTAGACTTCAGCAGTCCAGATGTACGTTCCACCACCCGACGTGTCCTCACATGGGCCTCATTATAGCACATTTCACCTGGGGTAGTAGGATTCCGTAGGGGGCTCAGCAGCCACGGTCGGTTTGGGTACGCAGAGTCGCCTAGGTGGGGGGATGACAGAAACATACATCATTACCAAGATTGGTGGGAACAGAATGGCACACATACAACACAGTAGTCATCACAGCACACTCACCTACAAGCCACGCATGTTCTTGACGCAGATTAGCCATCAGTTGGGGACAATGCTTCTCCGCAGGATGTGGGAGTCATGTGCGGACCCAGGAAATCTTGCACACACATGGGAGATGATGTTGTCAGCCAGGCACACCACTTGCACATGGTAGTGCTTCCGACTGCGATAGACGGGTTCACGTGCCTGTGGTGGAATCAGACCAATATGTGTGCCATCAATGGAACCCACTACGTGTGGGATCTGGCCCAGGGCATAGAAGTCACCTTTCACTGCAGCCAGCTCAGCCGGACGTGGGAAATGAATGTAATCATACTTGTAACGCAGAATGGCATCCATCACATCCCGCAGTACGATGCTGAACATGGACTGGGACATCCCCCCGGCATGACCAACTGTGTACTGGAAAGTGCCTGTTGCAAAGAAGTGAAGTGCCGCCATCACCTTTGCTGTGGGTGTAATTGCTCCTGATTATGGCCTGCATGGCTGCAGATGAGGTGACAATTGGGCTACAAGGTCCTGCAATCTCAACTGTCAAGCCGGAATTTGCGGATTACCTCCTCTTCAACCATGTCCTCCAGCACAGTGTATGGTCGATGCACATTTGGAGCCCTCCTGTGTGGGTGTAGATGGGAGCAAATGTCAATTGACCAACAACGCACAGCGGTGCCACACTATCACATCTTGACCAATACAATACAAATAATACATGTTGCAGACACTGATTGTATGTGTGTCGTGACCCGAAATATAAGGCACTACAGCTGACTACACACACAATGTTCACCCACAAACAACATCCTGTGTGCAAACATGTCCAATGTTACGTGCACACATGTTGAAAGAACATGTTAAAAAAAAGCCAACATCACATGACTGAGTGCCCAAGTGTGGACAAGCATCCCCACAGACACACATGGACGTGCACACACAACAGGAACATGGACCACACCCTCCTTGTCATCATGCACCCATGACCCCACCTACAATGCTCTGCATCCTCACATGACAGGCATGGGCATACAACAGGCGACACACATACGCACACACAGTATGCATGTATACCCCAGCAATGCTACTTGCACACACAAACCACACACTCACAACAGCTTCAGAATGTGGGTACACAGCCTTGATGTACTGTGTAGATGTGTACCAATAGAAACGTGTGACCTCAAAACCAAGACGTCAACACATAGCCATGCACATCTGACGCAACTTGGGCTCACATCGCTGGCCTTTGTTAACCACTGGCAAGGTCAATAGTATGACCACACATGTAAGTAATGGACATAAATGAGACACGTGTACATGGGCCATTGACATGACATAATGATTCTTGATGCATTCCGGACATGTCCTGACACACATGTACAACTATGAACATTACATGTGTGCGGAGGCATGCAGTGAGTGTCCACACGCCATCCGGGTACTCCTTCCCCAACATAGAAGATGATCCTTGATACTGCAATAGTGCATAACATTTGCTGCATGGTCAAGGACCATCACGGTCACACCCCGCAAACCGCATGTGCGCACTACCGCGAGGGTGCATCTTTTGAAAATCATCACTCACTGGCATTGCAATGGCGGAGCACACGTTCCGCGTGGGTGGGGAAGGCTAACACATACATTTGAATGTACAAATTGAAATGCCAGTTGGTATCCCCCCTTTCAGTCCTATAGCAGCACCCACCGCAGACCCCCGGGTGCGGGTTGTCACTCACCGCTGGGTGCGGGCGGTGGGTGACCGCCAGGTGCGGGCGGTGGGTGACCGCAGGGTGTGGGCGGTGGGTGACCTACCTGTGTGTTGATGTTAGCCTGGCATGGACATCCCTGGCCGGTCACCCACCGCTGGGTGCGGGCGGTGGGTGACAGCCGGGTGCGGGTGGTGGGTGACCGACCTGTGTATTGATGTTAGCCTGACATGGATGGCCCAGCCGGTCACCCATCGCCGGGTGCGTGCAGTGGGTGACCTCCGGGTGCGGGTGGTCACCCACCGGCGGGTGCGGGCGGTGGGTGACCGCTGGGTGCGGATGGTGGGTGACCGGCCAGGCCCATGGGTGGGTGACCGGCCAGGACCGGCAGTGGGTGACCGGCCAGGCCCGGCGGTGGGTGACCGGCCAGGCCCAGCGGTGGGTGACCGGCCAGGCCCGGCGGTGGGTGACCGGCCAGGCCCGGCGGTGGGTAACCGGCCAGGCCCGGCAGTGGGTGACTGGCCAGGACCATCCATGCCAGGCTAACATCAATACACAGGGCAGTCACCCACCGCCCACACCCGGCGGTGGGTGACTGGCCAGGCCTGGTGGTGGGTGACCAGCCAGGCCCGGCGGTGGGTGACCAGCCAGGCCCGGCGGTGGGTGACCGGCCAGGCCCGGCGGTGGGTGACCGGCCAGGGCCATCCATGCCAGGCTAACATCAATACACAGGGCAGTCACCCACCGCCCGCACCCAGTGGTGGGTGACCGGCCAGGCCCGGCGGTGGGTGACCGGCCAGGCCCGGCGCTCTGCATTGGGTGCTGCAATGTGACTGAAAGGGGGGGTACCAACTGCCATTCCTACTTGCACAATCAAAGGTATGTGTTAGCCTGCCCCGTCTCCGCCATTGCGACGCCAGTGAGTGTTGAATTTCAAATGATGCAACATTGCAGTAGCGCCCACATGCGGTTGCCCTGACGGTCCTTGCACATGTAGCCAATGGAAACAGGTAACGTGGGGCACGTAAGCGATTTCGAAAATAGCAGAAGCCGTGCACCGCCACAGCAGGGCCAGTCATTGGCTCATTTTGAATGAGGCATCCTGGGAAAACCAATTGCTGCAGACGTGTGCCACTGATATCAGCTCAGGGCCCTATAAATGTGTGAATTTCTGCAGCACTCATCCACTGCTTCCAGCCACTGCTGCCTGCACCCATCACCTCTACCTGCTGCTGCTGAGCAATCCACCAACTGATGCCTGCACCCATCACCTCTACCTGCTACTGCTGAGCAATCCACCAACTGCTGCCTGCTCCCATCACCTCTACCTGCTGCTGCTGAGCAATCCACCAACTGCTGCTGTTGTGCCACAGTCCTGGACCTTGCAATGCCGAGAGTGCGAGAGAACCGGTCTCGTCCCTTCACCGCAGCGGAGCTGGACGTCCTTGTGGACGGTGTGCTCCGCCACTATGAACGGCTCTACGGTGCCCCCTGACTGGTGGTAAGCGCATTGGGGGACATGTTGGTGTGCATGAGGTGGTCACTGACTCCTGGCTTCTGCAATGTTGGCGGTGTGCTGTGGGACCTTCACATGTGCTGGACTGTGCATGGCTGCTGAAAGATACGTGGTGCTCCTATCTGTGTGAATGGCCAAATGTCCACTGACTTTCCCCTCTTGTCTCCCATCATGGTAGGTAGAGCTGCACCTTCGCAAGGCCGTGTCGAGGACCATAGCACGTGTTGTACGGGCAGTGGGGGTGTGCAATAGACGACACACACACTGCCACAAGCGCTGGGACGACATCTCCAGGCCCAGCAAGAATGTGGCGGAGATGACACTGGGGCTGATTCCAAGATCATCCCGGCTTGCACGACGCACCATGACCCCTCTAATGCTCCGTATCATTGCTGTGACGCATCCTGACCTGCCCGCCCGGTTGAGAGGGGAGCAGCAGCAAACTAGCTGTAAGCACACTGAATGTGTTTGTGACTTGTGAGTGCATGCATGTATTGCTGCTCAGACACAGTAGTGACATCCGTGATGTGTATGTTGTGCTGTAATTGCATGCTGGTGCCATTAGCGGAGTGAGCGTTAGCATCCAAGTCAGCCAGGTGGACATACCAGTTGCATTGTAGTGCAGGGTCCCAGGACATGACGTTGAGGTCTGTGTTCCCATGGCATCACGTGTGGTGGTCTGCATGCACTTGCCCAGTTTGTTTGATGTACATGTTTCACAGGCACCTCCGGTTCTTTGACATGAGTTTGTCTGGTAGGGGTGGTTCGTGTGCAGGGAGGGTGCTAAATGTTGGCCATCAGTCAAGGAAGTTTTGATTTTGTAACTTACAGTACGTGAGTGTGGCACTTTGGTATACCTCGTTTCCTTCTCTTTCAGCTTTGGCCGAGATCACTGACCCACAAACGACAGAGCTCAGTGGTGGCAATGCATCCGGATCCGAGATCACACACACGCAGACTGAGACTGAAGAGAGCAGCCCCGGAGAGGGTGACAGAACTGTCCCTGAGGATTCACATGTAGAGACACCATTGTCCTCATCTTCAGACAGTGTTGGTGAGTCAGCACTGTTGGTAGATACAGGGAGTGGGCAATCTACACCTTCAGTCGGTACACAGCACACAGGGCCCACACTGCCACCAACTGCAACAAGTACTGCTCGTGCTCGCCAGAGTAGGGGGAGCAGAGTGGCCTTCGGTGCAGGCACTGCTGCCCCTGCCCCTGTGACACAAAGTGCCCTTTGTGCCGAGGTGGTTTATCTGCTGCCAGAGCTGTGTGTAGGGCAGACCAACATGATCAATGCATTCCTAGACCACGATAGGAAGTTGGGGCAGGTGGTAGCATTCATGGAAGGGATGCATGGCAATGTTGCTGGTCTCCACAGAACAGTTCAGTCATTATCCAACACAGAGTCTGCAGCCATTAAACAGTCGCATGGACAAGGTTCTACTTCAGTTCCCCCATCCACACCACTTGATGTCTCAGCGGACAGTGACATTTCTGACTAGGCCTCATTTTCGGGTTATTCGACTAGAAGCAGCCACAGGCAGCAAAGCAGGGCACGGAGGGCACAGACACCATCCCCTAGGACAGGGAAATCTTTCACAGAACACGACATCAGCTACCCTGGAGTTGACACACAGGATCCTCAAGGGGTGTTGGGGGACAGGGAATCACATGTAACACAGGCATCCACCTCAAAAGGTACTCCCAAGGCCAGGGACACTCCCAAGGACAAGGACACTACAAAGGAAAGGGCACCTCCCAAGGACAGGGACACTCCCAAGGACAAGGACACTACAAAGGAAAGGGCACCTCCCAAGGCCAGGGACACTCCCAAGGACAAGGACACTGCAAAGGAAAGGGCACCTCCCAAGGCCAGGGACATTCCCAAAGACAAGGATACTGCAAATGAAAGGGCACCTCCCAAGGCCAGGGACACTCCCAAGGACAAGGACACTACAAGGGAAAGGGCACCTCCCAAGGCCAGGGACACTCCCAAGGACAAGGACACTGCAAAGGAAAGGGCACCTCCCAAGGCCAGGGACATTCCCAAAGACAAGGATACTGCAAATGAAAGGGCACCTCCCAAGGCCAGGGACACTCCCAAGAACAAGAACACTGCAAAGGAAAGGGCACCTCCCAAGGCCAGGGACACTCCCAAGGACAAGGACACTGCAAAGGAAAGAGCACCTCCCAAGGCCAGAGACACTCCCAAGGAAGAGAACACTGCAAAGGAAAGGGCACCTCCCAAGGCCAGGGACACTCCCAAGGACAAGGACACTACAAAGGAAAGGGACACTACAATGGGCAGGGACACTGCAAAGGACAAGCCAACTCCCAGGGACAGGGCACCGCCCACGGATCAGGCACATTCCAGAGACAGGACACCTCCTGCGGCGAAGGCACCTCCCAGGGCCAAGGGTTCTCCCATAGACACGGGCTCCACCAAGGACAGGCATACATCACCCCTGCATCCCCTGAGGCTGATGTTGGTGAAGGAACAGAAACACATGTGTCAGCGGTGGAGTCCCCCCATACCTCTACTCCCATACACACCCCGCTGAAGCAGAGGAAGGAGTACACTGTTGTTGCATCCCCCATTACACATGATGCAGAGAGCAGAAGGCAGGGCCACGGCAAACGTCAAGCAGGGTCCAGCACGTCCCCAGAGAGCAGACCCCTACCAGCACATGATCCACCTTTGATGGGGGATGTTTCTGATGAGGCCACACCACTTACCAGTCCAGTCATGTCCAGTGTGCCCTTCCATATCCCAAAGAAACGGAGACACACACCAGTGACACCTGCCCACCCCAATGTCGCTCCAGTACAGCTGTCCCCAGCTCCCAGAGCCACCCTGCCTCCTGGACCATAGAGCCCTGTGGCTCATCATTTCAGTGGTCCTAGTGCGTCAGCTGCAGTTCACTCTCATGTGTCAGATAGTGGCACTGTGTCTGTTGTTTGCTGTCATGCCTCATGTAGTAGCACTGTGTCAGTTGTGCCCTCTCCTGTTTCAGGCACTGCCAATGTGTATGTCCGCCACTCTCATGTCTCAGATGCTGGCATGGTATTTGTTGGTCACTATACAGGGACATGTCCTGGCAGTGTGTCTATGGCTCATGTGTCAGTCACTAGAGCTGTGGCTGTGTCTCACACTCCTGTTTGTGGGTCTATGGCTCATGTGTCAGTCACTAGAGCTGTTGCTGTGTCTCACACTCCTGTATCTGGTGCTGGCAGTATGTCTGGGTCTATGGCTCATGTGTCAGTCACTACATCTGTGGCTGTGTCTCACACTGCTGTTTCTGGTGTTGGCAGTGTGTCTGGGTCTATGGCTCATGTGTCAGTCACTAGAGCTGTGGCTGTGTCTCACACTCCTGTTTCTGGTGCTGGCAGTGTGTCTGGGTCTATGGCTCATGTGTCAGTCACTAGAGCTGTGGCTGTGTCTCACACTCCTGTTTCAGGTGCTGGCAGTGTGTCTGGGTCTATGGCTCATGTGTCAGTCACTAGAGCTATGGCTGTATCTCCCAATCCGTTATCAGATCCTGCCACTGTGTCCGAGGCTACTAGGTCAAGCAGTCCACTAGATTTTGTGCTGTGAGGTGTAGTTCCCATCACTCACATGTCATTGTACTGTGGAGAAGCGTGGCTCAGTGGTTAGAGGCGGCAGACCCAGAAGCTGAGATCGGCCGTGGACCAGGGTTTGATTCCCCGCCTCGGCGGGTCTCGGGCTCAAAAATTCCACGGAGTCGACAATTCTCGCTCTGGTGCCTACTCGACTCACGGGGTCACACTCTGCGACTCTGGGCAATAGCTTGCTTAATCTCCACTACGGCCCCTCGCGGCGGGATGCCTGGCTTTCACCTTGTGGATACCCGGCCGGGGTATCTCACAGGGGAATACCAGGACGGGTTCCCTAAGCAAGCGCCTTGAAGCCCCTGGGTTAAAGTGCGCTATATAAATCGAAACACATTTACATTTACATTTACATTTACTCGGTGTGTAGATAGTCCATTGAAACCACCCTTGCATTATTATTGTCGACGGGGCGCTTGACACACGTCCTTGTGATGCCTCAGATGTACCTGTTCTGTTAGGAACACTGCCCTGCTGCTGTTATGATACTGCATTGTGCCCTCTCATGTGCTGCCTCTGATGTACCTGCTCTGTGCCATGGACTGTTGATGCACTTAACCCCTCTCATGTGCTGCCTCTAATGTACCTGCTCTGTGCCATGGACTGCTGATGCACTTAACCCCTCTCATGTGCTGCCTCTGATGTACCTGCTCTGTGCCTTGCCATGGACTGCTGATGCACGTGACCCCTCTCATGTGCTGCCTCAGATGTACCTGTTCTGTTAGGAACCCTGCCCTGTTGCTGTCATGATACTGCATTGTGCCATCTCATGTGCTGCCTCTGATGTACCTGATCTGTGCCATGGACTGTTGACGCACTTAACCCCTCTCATGTGCTGCCTCTAATGTACCTGCTCTGTGCCATGGACTGTTGTTGCACTTAACCCCTCTCATGTGCTGCCTCTGATGTACCTGCTCTGTGCCTTGCCATGGACTGTTGATGCTCTGTGCCCCTCTCATGTGCTGCCTCAGATGTACCTGCTCTGTGCCATGGACTGTTGATGCACTTAACCCCTCTCATGTGCTGCCTCTAATGTACCTGCTCTGTGCCATGGACTGTTGATGCACTTAACCCCTCTCATGTGCTGCCTCAGATGTACCTGCTCTGTGCCTTGCCATGGACTGTTGATGCTCTGTGCCCCTCTCATGTGCTGCCTCCGATGTACCTGCTCTGTGCCATGAACTGTTGATGCACTTAACCCCTCTCATGTGCTGCCTCAGATGTACCTGTTCTGTGCCTTGCCATGGACTGTTGATGCTCTGTGCCCCCTCATGTGCTGCCTCAGATGTACCTGCTCTGTGCCATAGACTGTTGAAGCTCTGTGCCCCTCTCATGAGCTGCCTCTGATGTACCTGCTCTGTGCCTTGCGATGGACTGTTGATGCTCTGTGCCCCTCTCATGTGCTGCCTCAGATGTACCTGCTCTGTGCCATGGACTGTTGATGCACTTAATCCCTCTCATGTGCTGCCTCAGATGTACCTGCTCTGTGCCTTGCCATGGACTTTTGATGTTATGTGCCCCTCTCATGTGCTGCCTCTGATGTACCTGTTCTGTGCCTTGCCATGGACTGTTGATGCTCTGTGCCCCTCTGTTGTGCTGCCTCAGATGTACCTGCTCTGTGCCATGGACTGTTGATGCACTTAACCCCTCTCATGTGGTGCCTCTGATGTACCTGCTCTGTGCCATGGACTGCTGATGCACTTAATCCCTCTCATGTGCTGCCTCAGATGTACCTGCTCTGTTAGGAACACTGCCCTCTTGTTGTTATGATACTGCATTGTGCCCTCTCATGTGCTGCCTTAGATGTACCTGCTCTGTGCCTTGCCATGGACTGTTGATGCCCTGTGCATCTCTCATGTGCTGCCTCAGATGTACCTGCTCTGTGCCATGGACTGTTGATACACTTAACCCCTCTCACGTGCTGCCTCAGATGTACCTGCTCTGTGCCTTGCCATGGACTGTTGATGCTCTGTGACCCTCTCATGTGCTGCCTCTGATGTACCTGCTCTGTGCCTTGCCATGGACTGTTGATGCTCTGTGCCCCTCTCATGTGCTGCCTCTAATGTACCTGCTCTGTGCCATGGACTGTTGATGCACTTAACCCCTCTCATGTGCTGCCTCAGATGTACCTGCTCTGTGCCATGGACTGTTGATGCACTTAACACCTCTCATGTGCTGCCTCAGATGTACCTGCTCTGTGCCTTGCCATGGACTGTTGATGCTCTGTGCCCCTCTCATGTGCTGCCTCAGATGTACCTGCTCTGTGCCATGGACTGTTGACGCACGTAACCCCTCTCATGTGCTGCCTCAGATGTACCTGCTCTGTGCTTTGCCATGGACTGTTGATGCACTTGATCCCTCTCATGTGCTGCCTCACATGTACATGTTCTGTTAGGAACACTGCCCTGTTGCTATTATGATACTGCATTGTGCCCTCTCATGTGCTGCCTCAGATGTACCTGCTCTGTGCCATGGACTGTTGATGCACTTAACCCCTCTCATGTGCTGCCTCAGATGTACCTGCTCTGTGCCTTGCCATGGACTGTTGATGCTCTGTGCCCCTCTCATGTGCTGCCTCTGATGTTCATGCTCTGTGCCTTGCACTGTTGATGCACTTGACTCCTCTCATGTGCTGCCTCAAATGTACCTGCTCTGTTAGGAACACTGCCCTGGTGCTGTTATGATGCTGCATTGTGCCCTCTCATGTGCTGCCTCAGATGTACCTGCTCTGTGCCATGGACTGTTGATGGTCTGTGCCCCTCTCATGTGCTGCCTCTGATGTGCCTGTTCTCTTATGAACACTGCCCTGTTGCTGTTAGGATGCTGCATTGTGCCCTCTCATGTGCCGCCTCAGATGTACCTGCTCTGTGCCATAGACTGTTGATGCTCTGTGCCCCTCTCATTTGCTGCCTCAGATGTACCTGTTCTATTAGGAACACTGCCCTGTTGCTGTTATGATAATGCATTGTGCCCTCTCATGTGCTGCCTATGATGTACCTGCTCTGTGCCTTGCCATGGACTGTTGATGCACTTAACACCTCTCATGTCCTGCCTCAGATGTACCTGCTCTGTTATGAACACTGCCCTGTTGATGCTGTGATACTGCATTGTGCTCTCTCATGTGCTACCTCAGATGTACCTGTTCTGTTCTATCCAGTGCCCATGCTCCTGCCTACTCTAGGAGTCATTTACTAATATGTGCAATAAAGCAAGTTATTTGTGTGTAGTGGTTTCTCAGTGTCATTCCTGGTTGTCTCCTTGCATTGTTGATATATTGGTGCTATCGTAAATGCTGTTTCCCCAACATGCACCTCCCCCTCCCCACGTCACAGCCCCGGCAGGTACTCCCCTTCCGACAGCGATTGGTGTTTTTGCGTACCTGCGTCGTCGGCGGTGACGGTCCATGACTTGTTGGTGGTGGAGCACGAAGGGGAGCGGAAATGCGTGTAGAGCTGGGTCCATGACGGCGATTTGCCTGTGGTGGGTATCTCTGGAATGTTTTGCCTCTCCGCTGTGGTGTATCCGCCTTGTTTAGGCTGGTGGTTTTTCCGCAGCGATTTGCTGTGTCTTTTACGCCAGTGTGATTTGGAGGACAGCCGGAGATGTCATTCCGTACGGCGGTGTCTCTGGATTGGTTACGTCCGCCGCGGGGTCGGGTGTATTTCCGTGGTGGTGCATGTTCTTCCGCGGCTTACGGAAATTTGACAGTGCTTCCCATCCTAATATGGCAGACAGACTGGCTGCGGCTGGCTGACAGGAAAAAGGCATTTCCCGCCTACTCCAGGCCGGCGGTCGTCCTTCCTTCCGTCCGCCATCCTAATCGACCCCTAAATTGCTATGTGAGCAAAAATAATGCCCATTGTAGAAGCAGGCCATTGTGATCGGTCGTGCAAACCCTTCTATATGTAGGTGCAGCCTCGCCCAATTATTCACAGGCTGTTTGACCTTTCAGGTATTTTCTCAGAGTTAATGGTACCTGAGGGGTACTAGTTCTCCTTAATTGTCTTGATACTGCCCAATATTGGGTAAATGATGACAAGTGTCAATAAATGCAGTGGTTATTAGGCAATGGCACAGTATGTTCCCGGAGAAGGGAAGCCGCTGTTATGGTACAGGGAGAGTAGCTAAAGAGCTAGGGTCTCGAACACTGTTCTAGAGGAGTGTACTCGATGGTCAGCAATTAAGCCCAAGTATGTATAGTATACGATGGTCCATGTGCTAAGTGTTGTGGCTAAATGTGAGGAGGTAGGGAAAACAACAATTGCAATAGGAGAAAATAATATTAACCAAAATAAAAACAAAAGTGTTAAAAAATGCTCAGAGGACTGGTTCAACGTTCAGGAGGAGACAATATTGCATATCTTTCATAAATGGACATTAAGGGACTCATCTACATTCATCCAATGTTGGAGTTGAGCAGAATAATGTATCTGGACTCCAGCCTTCTCATGGACAGCTGTCTGTCTCCACCCCTTGGATTTTTTGGTACCTTGTCAATGACAAAGTACATGAGGTCTTTGGCCTTGCCTGCATGACAAGAATTAATATGTCGTGCTACAGGATAGGCCTGGTCATCATGAGTTATGGCCCTCAAGTGTTGCAGTATGCATATGTGTACAGGGTGTATGGTGCTCCCTACATAAAGTTTCTTGCAGGTACATTGCAGTATGTATACCGCAAAGTCGGCTTTGCAACTATAGCTTCCATGGATAGCAAAAGGTGTTTGTCTGAATGGCAATATAACTGATTTGGTGTTCACGCCATGCCTACAGGCTTTACACTTACTACACCTTGCAAATCCTTGCTGTGTTTGTAACCAGTTCAATGGTTTTACCACGGCTGGCGCATTTTGCACCATTTGTTTGCGCATGGACTTTGCTCTGCGGAAACTGATTGACGGTACTTTTGAAAAGGTAGGGCCCAATACCGGATCATGTTTGACTGAATTCCAGTGTTTGTAGATTATTTTCCTGAATCTAGTGTGATATGCATGGAACCCAGTAATCAGTCTAGGTGTGTCAGTTGCCTCTGTTTTTTTCACTTTTTTATTTTTAAAGAGTAGGTCTTTTCTTGATATTAGCTGACTCCTACTTCTGGCTTTAGTCAAGGTCTCAGACTTGTATCCTCTTTTTACTAGTTGTCAAAAAGTTCTTTGGTAGATTTGTCTAGTCCCCCCTCTGTGCTGCAGTTACGCCTCATCCTGAGACATTCTGCAAATGGTATCCCATATATATATATATATATATATATATATATATATATATATATATATCATCCACCGCTTGGCTCCCTTTCTCTTCGATAGGCGCTACTTTCCCTCGGTCGCGTTACTCCTGCGGTTGAGCCAACCGCTAACAATTTGCAACAGGTTTTCCCCGATCCCGGGGAAGGGTGGAGTCGCTGAAAAAACGGCTATGAATCGCTTACTTCAGTGAAAGTTCCAAGTTTATTTTCATAAATCCATTGGGGGGTCAAATAACAAAAAACAACCAACGCGTTTCGACAGCGTCCGCTGTCTTGATCACGGTCAGTTTTGTGCGTGGAGCTCACATTTTTAAGGGACAAACACAATATGGAAGTTACGCCCCCTAGGTCACTGGGTCCCACCCTCCAGTGCTTGGTATTCTGGGACTGGTAGTCTCTTGATTACCTTCATCGAGGATTAACCATTTTAACCATTAAAGGACCCTCGGGGATTAAATACAAAGGGCTTTCCTCATTCAAGCATTGTATGTTGTCCACATCATAAAACAATTTGTCCATTTAAACATCTTTTAAACAATTTTCGTTTTTTTATATATATAAATTTTAAACAAACAAAAATATTCAAAAATACCGCCCTCCAGTGGGCTAATCTCTGCTTCGCCTGCAATTTCTGGTTTCCATTAGTTTACAACCCGTACTGTGCTTTCTGGGACTAGTAGTCTCCTGATTACCCTCATTATGGATTAATCATTCAAACCATTTAGAGAACCCTCGGGGATTTATACAATGGGCTTTCGGTCATTTTCAGGCGTCGCATATTGTCCACATCATGAACCAGTCTGTCAATTTAAACATTTTAAACTAATTTTTAAACAAACCAAACAGAACATAATTACCGCCCTCTGGTGGGCTAGTCTTTGTTTCGCCTGCAATTTTGGTTTTCATTAGTTAACAAATAATACCGCCCTCTAGTGGGCATATCAACATTTGGGTTGCAGGACAATCGATTTCTTAAGTGAGCTTTTTACCAAGGTGAAAAATTGTGAGGTAGTGAAAAATTAAAGGGGACAAATAGAGTTAAAATAACTTATGGCAGGCGGGAAGGTACAGGAAAGTTCAGTAGTTCAATTTTACAAGTGTATGTACAATTCCTCCGATTGGTTGAGCCCAAACGGTGTCATAGTTCTGAAGCTCAAGATGTGCTTTGACTCTTTGCGTCGGAGAAATTTTGCATTGTGCCCACCCCTTGTTGAGAGGCTCATGGTTTCAATGCCCCAGAAGCGTAGTTTTTTCCAGTCTCCATCATGGCTCAGTTCCATGTGTTTAGCAACTGCATTGCCTCTGTCCCTGTGTACAGTGGCCCGAACATGCTCCAGTATGCGCTTTTTTAATTCGCAGATTGTACTGCCTATGTACCTTAACTTGCATGGGCACTCGATCATATATACGGTGTTTTTGCTGTTGCAAGTGATACATTCTTTGATTTTCCAGATTTTATTGTTAGGCATGAGTATGTCTGTTGTCGGTTTTGCAATTTCGCAAATTTTGCAGTTAAAGCATTTTACAAATCCCTTAGTTTGTAACCATTGCTTCTTTTTCCCGGAGGCTTGGAAATGACTGTGGACAAGTTGGTCCTGGAGGTTTTTGGCCCTCCTGTATGTTATCGTGGGGTGGTTGCCCATTCTTTTACCTATCACTGGATCCAGCTGTAAAAGCTTCCAATTTCTTTTCAAGATTTGATTTAGTTGTTTTGTTTCTTTACTGGAGTCTGTGATAAATCTGATTGGTTTATCCCCTGTTGAAATTTGGGTTTCCTTCGGCATCAGAAAATCTGCTCTTGTAGTTTGATTGGCTCTTTCCCAACATAGTTCTGTGGCTCGTTGGTTGTATCGTCTTTTGTGGAAGCGCTGCCTGGCAGTTTTGCTCTGCTTTTGCCACTCCTGTTCTTCACTGCAGATTCTCCTTAGACGCAAAAATTCTCCATAAGGAATACTTGATATGAGAGATTGCTGATGGAAGCTGGTGGCCTCCAATGTTGCATTGGTTGCAGTGCTTTTGCGGTGTAGGGTCGTTTCAATTTGGTTGTTTTTAATATACACTTCCGTGTCCAAAAAGACCGCTTTGCCTTGGCTAATGTTATGGGTGAACTTTATGCCCGGTGTACTGTTGTTTAATATTTGGAAGTATTGTAAGAATTTTTCTTTACCGCCATCCCACACGATAAACAAATCGTCTATGAATATTTTCCAGACTATGATGTGCTGTGTGAATGTTTGAAGACTCTCATCCCATGCCATTGTTTCCTCCCACCATCCCATGGCGGTACAGGCATAGTTGGGGCTAAAGGAAAAGCCCATGGCGGCTCCATTTTTCTGTTTGTACACTGTGTCACCGAACATAAAAACATTGTTGCATAGCAAGTACTGGATCATTTCCAATAACATGTTGTTGTGATGTTGATAGTGAATGTTCCGTTCCTGGAGGACATGTTTGCATGCTTTGAGGCCCATATCATTGTCAATATTTGTATATAATGAGATCACTTCCATTGTGATCAGGATGAAATCTGGTTGCCAATCTATTTGTTTCAGATTACACAGAAAGTCAGTGGTATCCTTTATGTATGACTTTAGAAGTTTTACATGTGGATTTAGGTAAAAGTCCATGAAGTTTGATAAAGGTTCTAGCAAAGACCCGTTAGCCGACACGATCGGTCTCCCTGGTGGTTTTGTGGCATCCTTATGGATCTTGGGTAGGAAATATACAGTGGCTGTTTTTGGGACGTCTACTGACAGATATTTTTTCTCATCGAAATCCAAAAGTTCACCCTTTTCCCATTGGTCTATTTTCCTATCCAATTCCCTCTTTATTTTATCCATTGGATTTTTCTCAAGTTTTTCATAGTAGTGTGAATTGTTCAGTTGGTCCATAGCTTCCGCAATGTATAGTTTTCGGTCCCATAACACTATGTTTCCGCCCTTATCGGCTACTTGAGGTTAGGGCTTCTCTTTCACTTTTGGATAAGTTATCCCTGACATTGGCTTTCATGTTGATTTTGTATAGGTCATGAATGACCGCCTCCTGAAACATGTCTATTTTATTTCCGGGTGCTAGCTGAAGGTAAAACTTAGATTTGGCCTTTAAGCCGCTGGTTCCTGCTCCTACTTGTGGTATAGCTGCCTCGAAATTAATTTCCTGGCCCTCTTGTGCATTCAAGTTTAGTACTGTTAAGTATGCTTCCGACTCCTTTGCTAGCAGCGTGGATGTGGGTTTGGGTTGACATTTCGATATCTTGGGTCTATTTTTTCTTTCAGCGAAGAATTTTGCAAGCTTAATTTTTCGAATGTAGAGATAAAAGTCAATCCGTGTTTGCGCCAAGTCTATGCGCGCTGTCGGACAAAAATTGATTCCTTTCTTCAGTAACGAAATTTCTGCTTCCGAGATTTCTTTCCCAGAGAGATTAATTATTTGAAGTTCCTCATTTACTTCCCCCTCTTTTGTTTCATTAGCCTGGTCTCCGTGCCAACTTTTTCGTTTGTAGCCGTTTCGCCTTCGAATGTTCTGTTTGGTTTGTTTAAAAATTAGTTTAAAATGTTTAAATTGACAGACTGGTTCATGATGTGGACAATATGCGACGCCTGAAAATGACCGAAAGCCCATTGTATAAATCCCCGAGGGTTCTCTAAATGGTTTGAATGATTAATCCATAATGAGGGTAATCAGGAGACTACTAGTCCCAGAAAGCACATTACGGGTTGTAAACTAATGGAAAGCAGAAATTGCAGGCGAAGCAGAGATTAGCCCACTGGAGGGCGGTATTTTTGAATATTTTTGTTTGTTTAAAATTTATATATATAAAAAAACGAAAATTGTTTAAAAGATGTTTAAATGGACAAATTGTTTTATGATGTGGACAACATACAATGCTTGAATGAGGAAAGCCCTTTGTATTTAATCCCCGAGGGTCCTTTAATGGTTAAAATTGTTAATCCTCGATGAAGGTAATCAAGAGACTACCAGTCCCAGAATACCAAGCACTGGAGGGTGGGACCCAGTGACCTAGGGGGCGTAACTTCCATATTGTGTTTGTCCCTTAAAAATGTGAGCTCCACGCACAAAACTGACCGTGATCAAGACAGCGGACGCTGTCGAAACGCTTTGGTTGTTTTTTGTTATTTGACCCCCCAATGGATTTATGAAAATAAACTTGGAACTTTCACTAAAGTAAGCGATTCATAGCCGTTTTTTCAGCGACTCCACCCTTCCCCGGGATCGGGGAAAACCTGTTGCAAAATATATATATATATATATATTCTAAAAGCTCCGAAGTTGCCCGCAGTCTCAAGCATATTCCTCGTAGCAATTGTAAGGGTAAAAGCTGCACTCCGTCCTTCTGTAATTACAGTCCTCGTGTCGCATAATAAAGCCTGACACGTTTCGGGCTAATGCCCTTATCAGAGGCTCGACAGGAGATTCGTGGAGTGGACACGCCCACCTTGTTTTTAACTGCCCTCAAATGGGCTGCTTTCATGTGAATAGCCGCAAAGGCTTATGGGCCATGCAGTGCGTGTCCGCCACGATAATTAAATTGTATTAGGTAACCTGGATGGGCCCCAAAGTGCGGGTGAGCCATCAATCCCCTGCTGCTGGTCCACATGGGTCTCGGGAGTCTCCGAGACTCGTGGCCCCTTGTGACATGGGGTGGTGCGCGCCTTCATGGCCGGACCGCCGTGTACATTTTCAAAGCTCCAAAGTTGCCTGCAGGCAAGGCAGCACACTCCAGCAGCTTGTCACAAGCATATTCCTCGTAGCAAGCCCATAAGCCTTTGCGGTTATTCACCTGAAAGCAGCCCATTTGAGGGCGGTTAAAAACAAGGTGGGCGTGTCCACTCCACGAATCTCCTGTCGCGCTTCTGATGAGGGCATTAGCCCAGAAACGCATCAGGCTTCATTATGCGACACGAGGACTGTAATTACAGAAGGACGGAGTGTAGCTTTTACCCTTATAATTGCTACGAAGAATATGCTTTTGACAAGCTGCTGGAGTGTGCTGCCTTGCCTGCGGGCAACTTTGGAGCTTTGTGAATATATATATATATCCAAGCACTCCGCTGCCGCTGCTGCTAAGGCACTTCAATTTCCAGAAGAAAGGAGCATGGACCACATCTCTGCGCGTTCAAATATTTTTATTTTCCTTGAGGTAAGTCAGCCATAACGCGTTTCAACTCCGTAGAGCCTTGATCACACTTGAAGAAGTCACATGACTGTTTAAATTCCATTTGTGTGTGTTTTTTTCCTCTTTTTTTCTCTGTGGATATTAAAGTGACAGTGCTCAAAAATCAGTTTCTTTTGTTTGTTCACATTGCCTAGTTGCTCAGTATGTGGTTAGTTGTATCTTGGTATAAATACCTGGACATTGCATTGCCCCTTCGTTTTCTGCACAATGTTAACGGTATGTGTAACTTATATCCTCTGTTTGTTTACATTCATTTGTGCAAAATAATGCAAACAGTATATTCATTTACTTAAATAAATAAATAAATATGTATATAAATATAAACACTATAATGTATATGTAAAATAGAGCACATTATATAAAAATACAGATTTTAGCATTTATAAAATCCATAAATAGAGACAATAAAAAATGTATTAAAAAACAATCCTGGTATAAGTACCTAGTTGATTCCATTTTTAAAATTGTTGTCTCTTTGGCTGCCGCACTGTTTAGACAGATGATAATTATACCCAACATTTTCTTAAAACATTTGCTGATGTGACATGCGACCTCATGAGTCCTACCATCTTTGTGTTCTACAATGGTGTCTCTGAAACATCCATTGGGTATCTGAACTTAACAAACACATTTTTGTGCAAATTAGTGCAAAGTGTGTGCAAATCACCCCCAAAAACTTTATTGACAAAAGCCTTCGTCAATTAGATATTCAAAAATATCTGTAAAATGTTAAAAACACACCAAGATATAACTTATATCTTGTGTCAACTCCTGTATTTTATGAGGTTCAATTTGGCTGCTGTATAACAGTTTGTAGCTCAGATATGTTCCTAGTTAAAAAAAATTAAAAGAAAAAAAAATGTTTTCCTTTTATAATGAAATCAATACAAAATTAGCAGTCATAAAAAAGAAGACGAGAGAGAGAGGGAGAGTATACATGTTGAAAAGTAAAGTAAAATGGATGTGATTTTAGAAGTCCAAACCTCGTTAATTTTAATGTTTTAGGCAGTTTATAGATAGGTGTGCAGGTCTTCTGTGACGTTGAGACCGTTAGGATTTTTTGAATCTAATTCTAAGATGTAGCAGGTTTCTAACTGCCTTAGTGTCTTTTCTCTGTTGCCACCACGCCTGCTGAATGGAACACAATCTGTAATGTAATATTTGAGATGTTTTGGGTCTGATTGATGGTGTTCCATAAAATGCTGAGCCACAGGATATACAGGGTCTTTATTGGTTATAGCTCTTATTTGTTGTAAAATCCTCTTATACCCCTGCTTCTTAGTACTTTCCACGTACTTGAGTCCGCAGGAGCACAAGAGAACATACACTACATATTCAGTTTTACATGAAAGGGCTTTATCAATCGTGTATTCCTGATCACTAAATGCAGTTTTGTATGTTGATGTATTAGTGCCAAATTGGTACGCCTTGCAAGTTCTGCATTTAAAAATCCCATTTCTTTGGCTTAACCAATTACCTTGTGGTTTGTCTACCAGATTATTCTGTACCAACTTGTCTTGCGTGCTAGGAGCTCTCCTGTGAGTGATGGAGAGTCTGGTTGGTAATGTGGGGCCCAAGATAGGATCGTTTTTTACTTAGGGCCATTTTTTTTGTATAATGCTTTGTTTACTATATCTGATTATCATCCGAAATTGATCATTTGGTATCGATTTTAGTACGGATAGTGTCATATGTGGCTCTGTGGTTTTGGCTTTCAGAAGAGTATTCCTGTCCACTAGCCCACTTTTCTGAATGCTGCATCTATACATTTTTTAGTATATCCTCGTTGGAGGAATCGCGACTGACTAATCTGTTGGGCCTTTACTAGTTCAGCTTCCGTACTACAGATTCTTTTTAGTCGGATCATCTCAACATAGGATACTTTGTTAAGATGTTTGGGGTGCTGGCTGGTTGCACGAAGCACCAAATTTACTGCTGTGGGTTTTCTGTGGATTTTAGTTTCAATTTGTCTCTTCTCAATGTATACTTCTACATCTAAGAATGTAACCTTTTCAGCACTGATGTCAGATGTAAAATTCAAATTAATGTTGTTCACGTTCAGTTCATCAATAAATTGTTTGGCCTCAGTTTCTGAACCATCCCATATTAGAAACAGGTCATCGATGTAACGCCACCAACATTTCACTTTCTCTTGTAGGGTGTTAGCAAAATTTCTATGGAGGACCAGTTCCTCCCACCAGCCCATATGAACACAGGCGTAACTGGGGGAGTAACTGGCTCCCATAGCTACACCCGCAACTGTTGGTAAACCGTATTCTGAAACAAAAACAAATTATTGTGTAGACAAAAAAAATCATGTCAATTAGCATCCGATTGTGTGGTTCATGCTTGACATCCCTTTTTGCCAGGTAGTATTTTATTGCTTGCAGACCATCCTTATGATTGATGCTCATATATAAAGCAGAGATGTCCATAGTTATCAATAAGTTGCCCTGTTGCCATTGAAAATTCTGTATCTTTGTTAAGAAATCACCTGTGTCTCTCAAATATGATGGCAATGCTTGGACGTAATCCTGGAGAAAATAATCTATGTACTGCAATGTATTTTCTGTCAGGCTGTTGAAAGCAGAGATGATCGGACGTCCGGGAGGGTTAGTAGGGTTTTTGTGTAATTTGGGTATGAAGTAGATGACTGGGGTAGTAGGTGTGTTGTTCCTTAAAAATCCATATTCGTCTTTGTTGATTAGCCCCAGGCTCCTTCAGGCCATAAGTTTACTGTAATAGCTATCGTATGTTGCCTTAACCATTAGTTGGTAACTTCTATGATAGCATTGTTGGTCTGTGAGTTGACTTAGTGCTCCTTTATTTTAATCTTTCTTTGCCCAAATTACTAAATTTCCGCCCTTGTCTGCGTTCCTTATAATGATGTCTTTATTGCTTGCCAGTTTTTTCCATTCGTTGTTGGTATTGAATTCTCTGTGTGTTCCTTTTTGTCCTCTGGGTTTCTTTATTCATTTTCTTGACTTTGATGTTTAGATCCTTAAGCCCCATTATAATTTTCTCATGGTATGCGTCTATGGCATCGCTAGGCATGACTGGAACATAGGTCAAACGTGGTTTGAACTTGGTATTTGAACCTGTATCTTCTGTGCGTGTTGCTTTGGTTACCGTCTGTCCATTTTGTTCTGAAGGAGCGGATGCCAACGCTTGCATGTCTTTAAAGAGTGGCATGTCTTCATCAGTTAGTCCATAAATCGAGGGAGAGCAACTGGGAGGAGAAGATGTAGTTGCATTTTTAGCAGCGCTTGCTGCTTTTATTAAATGATATTTTTGGAGCTTTATCTTTCTTATTGCCTTGTATACATCTATCCTGGTTTCAGCGTAGTTGAATGAACTTTCTGGGCATAATGAGAGTCCTTGTGAGAGCAATTGAATTTCTGCTGAGTTTAAAGTCATCGTCAAATTAACTACCGTGATGTTCTTTATATTGCCCTGCGTCTCATTCATTTGCGGTTCCATCGACGTGTCTGATACCGTCTGGTTTGTTCTCCTTTGTTTTGCCCTTCTCCATTCTCTCCGCTTGGCTGTTTTCTTGTTGGTTGTTGTTGCTATCTTTTTGGTCGAAGTGTTTGTTTTCTTTCTTCGACTAAAAAATCAAGTTCTTCAGCGAGAGCAAATGGCAACTGGGACTCTCTTGTCTCTAGTTTCTGCTTCAGTTTCACTTTCGATTGCTGAGCTTAAGTCTGAAACTGATGACATGATTTGCTTGGAACTGGTTTTACCTTTGGGTGGCATCTGCGATTTTCCACTTATCTTCATATTTTTTGGCAAAGGTAAAAATGCGTCCGCATTCATAATCGGCTTTGTCCCGATGATATTTTTATGTTTTGCCCTTCCTTATTTTGTCTTCTTCTTTCATTAAGCGCTGTGTCATCCCCTCTTTCAGTTTTTTCCTTTCTTCACTCGGCCCCATGGTTTCTATTTCATTGGTTAGAGTGTCTATCTGTTCTTGCAGCTTCAGACGATCCGACTCTGCGTATTTTACTAGCAAAATCACAAGTCTCCTTTGATGATTCCAGATTCGTCTCTGCCCACTCCATCATCTGCGGGTCTGACGCCTCATAGCATGGTCATAATTAGTATGCACAATCCGCGCGGAATCCTTCTGACATCAAACTATCGTTGGAGGAAGCAACCCTCCCACCATTTGCTCTATTCGCTCTTCATCAATTTTTCCAAGTTCCGGTATTTGTCTCGGAGACTTGTATTCCTAGCCACTGCTGGTGCATTCTGGGCTGTATAGTTCATGCTTGGCGTGCTGCAATGATCAAACATTGCTGTTGCAGCTGCCTCACCATCTCTAAGCGTATCGGCTGACATTGCCTCAAGGTTTTAATGTAAATGTCTCTAATGTTAAACAGACTATAGAGTTAGTAGAGTCTTTGCTTCAAAAATGAACTAGTTTCAGTTAGCAGTCTCTGACTCCGACTCGAGTCTGTAGCGCACCTCTCTACCCAGCTATTTCGCTTGCTTTGCCGTTCCTACCTCCAGCCTCCATCTGCAGCACTTCCAGAATCTTCCGACCCAGGTCCATCATGCTTGGCTTCGGCTTTACTTCTTAGGTCACAGCATCCGTTTTTGCGCTGCTGGGGGGGGGGCTGTACACGCAGTAATCCTCCTAGATTCAAAGAATGGAGTCTGTTGCCAGACAGAGTCTTCCTTGTGCTCTGTCAGCCCACGTCGAGGGCGGGATGGCATCATCCAGTGGATGTGTGTCTTTCTGAAAAATAAATATTTTTTAAATATGTACATCTAAAGGTCGATGGAAGAATAAATGGGTAAGTAAGTGTCTAAATGGATGACTTTTTTGTAAAATTGATTGTATAACTGACTGATTGATTGTATCTTAGTGAATACATGGGTTAGTGAGTAATGTTTAACTATGTAAATATCTGTATCAGTCTCACACATTTTTTGAATAAGTGGCTGCATGGGTTGGTGAGTAACTACATGAGTGTCTATATAGGTTATTAGTTATTTTTTTGAGTATCAGTATGAGTGTCTGAGTGTTTATATGGTTTGGTGGGGATATTACTTAGCACATAGATGCATTAATGAGTGACTCACTGTTTATATGTGTTTTGAAGACAGCATGTGTGCAGGACTGTATGGGTGGATGAGTGTGTGTATATGTGTGTTATTAAGTGAATGACTGTCTCAATACTATCTTTATGACTAAGTACATATGTGTTAAACTACTATATGTGAGTTTTGGTGTATATAAGTTAGTATATATGAGAGTTAGAGATTTGAAGAGTTCCTGTATAACTAAGTATGTGTTTCTATAAGTGATTGTTTAAGAGAGTCAAAATGTATATGTTTGTGTGTATAGCTGTGTATGCAAGTAAATGTATATTTGATAGTTTATTTGCATGTGTGAGAATGTGTTTAAGTAACTCTATGGATGAGTATCGGTGTGTAACAGGATGTATAGGTGTATGAGTACATATGATGATTGAGTACATGAATGAGTGACTATATAGAACTGTTGGAGAATGAGTGGATGTGGAAGTTGATGTTGGAATAGGTTGTTGTAACTGGTATTGGTATCTCAATTTTCTTGAAAATTTTTGTTTCTATTTTTGAATGTGTGTATTAGAGTGAGATGTCATCAGTGATGTCATGAGTCATGTCACTGACCATGTCACGAGTGATGTAATATGTGACGTCATCAGCAGTTCATTGCTGGCGTGCGAGTTATAGTTAGCTAAACTAACTATAACGGGGGAATTTCAATGGTTTTGTATGAGAGAAATGTCTAGCTAACTATAATGGATGTGTAACCGATGTTTTTTTTAGTGAATTTCTAAGGTTTTTTAAATGCTGATTCCTAACTATAACGTATGTGAAACCTATGTTTTTTTCAGTGAATTTGCAAGGTTTTTTAAATGCTTATTCCAAACTATGGCATGTGTGAAACCTATGGTTTTTTAAATCAATTCCAAAGGTTTTTAAAATGCGAATTTCTGTATCAATTATTATATTTTCTATATTTTTTTGATCAAATTGCCTATGTATAATGTAATAGATTGACTGTATCCCGTAATATGCAATGGCTCAGCTTTTTCTTTTTGATTTGCATAAAGTCGAACAGTATAGTCGACATCTTCAATTAACATATAAACAGCAAATTTTTGTATTTATTTTTTTACTTTTTTAACGTGCGCGCACCTCTAAGGTTTTTTTTAAGAATATATTTTTTTTTTGCCTTTCGGGGTCCTTCAGGGACCCCCTGAGAAGGCCTAGGGGGTCAGGGAGTCTCTACCCTGCCCCCCTTTTCACATTCTCCACTTTTGTTTTTGGCTCTCTTCTACCTCGGACTGACAAAATGGCGGCCATAGGGTGCAAGCACCATGCGCGCACCTCGCAATTTAGGGACCCCATGAGAAGGTCTAGGGGGTCAGGGAGTCTCTTCCCTGCCTCATTTACACGTTTTGAAAAGCATTTAAGAAAATCGGGTTAAACGTCAATTTGTGACGCGTGCGTTCACAGTGCGCACATGCGTGCGCGCACGTAAAGTCATGTGACTTGAAAACAAAGTCATGTGACTACAAAACCACACTTTTGAATGGTTTATAGTAGTTTCTGTTCCGGAATCTTCAAAAGTTCACCCACTCCCCTCACTATCTCTTTCTGTTTCCAGAGAGAAGGATCTTTGGAGCTTTTTTCCTGCTTTTGTTATTAACAACATGGCAGAACAGCAGCCACAGGATTCCTCATCAGACTCAGATGTGGATTTGGTGGAAGAGCAGCCACGGGCCAAAAAGATAAAAGAATCCTTCATCTGGAAATTCTTCAGTTATCTGGAGGGGCAAAAAAAAGTAAATGCACCAAAGGTGACGTGCACTATCTGTGCTATCGAGGGGAAACCCTAAAAAAAATACTCTTTCAGCATTCACACCATGATGCGCCACTTGAAGAATGTGCATCCCAACAACTTCACACGAGCATCCACACGAGCCCTTGCTGCTGAAGTTCCAGCTGCTGCCCCCAGCACCTCATCAGCAGCAGCAGTATCTAAATCAACATCGAATTTAGAACTACGGCCACATTTGGCCAATGTAAATATTAGATGCAATTTTTGCAACTAATTATTCTGCTAAGGGGAGCAGAGCATGAACCTAATCAAGATGAAGATTAGGCAGCGCCAATGCTCCCGAAGATAATTTATTTATTTATTTATTTTTTTGTTCCTGTTGAACAGTTTTCCATTTTCTGATTATGTTTTTTGTTTAAAAAAATATTAATATTAAACTGTTCCAAAAAGAAAAAAAAAACTTAAAACACAAATACAAAAAAAGTTCTTTTAAGAACTAACTTCACTTCTCCAAGAAGAGCTGTATTTCTTATATACTGTCATTTGTTATTGAATTTTTTTTGTTGTTTTTTTTTCCTACGTGCGCGCACGTCGGAATTTTATTTAAAAAATAATTTTTTTTGGCCCTTGGGGGTCCTTAAGGGACTCCCTCAGAAGGCCTGGGGGGTCAAAGAGTCTCTACCCTGTCCCCTTTTCATGGTCTCCATTTTTTTGGGGGTTCTCTTCTACCTCGGAGTGACAAAATGGTGGCCAAAGGGTGCGAGCACCGTGCGCGCACCTCGTGATTTTTTCAAAAAAATAAAAAATCGGGGGACCTTCGGGGTCCTTCAGGGACGCCCTGAGAAGGCCTATGGGGTCTGGAAGTCTCTACCCTGCCCCTTTTTCACGTTCTCCACTTTTGTTTTTGGCTCTCTTCTACCTCGGGGATGCGTGCACCGTGCGCGCACCTCACGATTTTATTTATTTATTTTTTTAATTGTTTTTTTTTACCATCAGGGTCCTTTAGGGACCCCTGAGAAGGCGTAGGGGGTCAGGGAGTCTCTTCAATGCCTCCTTTTCACGTTTTTAAAAGCATTTTCGAAAATCGGGTAAAATGTCATTCATTTGCGACGCTTACGTGCAACGTGCGCGCATGCGTGCGCGCATGTTGCGCGCACGTAAAGTCATGTGACTTGAAAACAATACTTTTGATTGGTTCATAGTAGTTTCTGTTCCAGAATCTTCAAACACCCCACCCACTTCCCTCACTATCTCTTTTACTTTGTTGGGAGAAGGACCTGAAGACACATCGTGCTCCAATCCATTTTCAACATGGCAGAACAGCAATCTTCTTCAGACAGTGAGGTGGAGACCTTTGTTGTGGAACCTCCAAAGAAGAAAAAGAAAGACTCTTTTTTTGGCAATTTTTTTCTTTCCCAGAGGGGCAAAAAAAAGTTATTGCCCCCAAGGTCACATGTAACATTTGTGGCTCTGTTTTATCTAGAGGGGATCCTAAAAAGCATTATTCTTTTAGTAACCACGCAATGGTACGACATGTAAAGAATGTCCATCCAATAAACTATGCTCGGGCATCTACTCAAGCCCTTCAAGACAACCCTCCACCTGCTGGGCCCAGCACATCTTCGGCAGGAGCTTCTCCAACATCAAGAGCGTTGGATATCCGGCCACTGTTTAAGAATGTTCATATACGTTGCAACATGTGCAACGAGATACTGTGTTATGGTGAACACAGTGTTAATTTAATTGAAAAGAAGATTGAGGAGCACACATGCTCCATCCAGGAGATAATTTTTTTCTTTTATTATTTTTGTTCCAGTTGAACAATTTTTTGTCACCTGTTTTTTCTTTTTGCTAAAAAAATCCCAAAAATATCAAATTGTTCAATAACAACAAAAAACTACAAAACAAAAAAGACAAAAAAACAGTTCTTTTCAGAACTAACTTCACTTCTCCAATAAGAGCTATATTTCTAAAATACTGTGTCATACTTTTTTTGAATGAATGTGCAGTGTATAAATGAATGACTGAAATGACTGAGTGAAGAGGAGGAAAGGACGAGAGAATGAGTGAGAAAATGGGAGTATGATGAGTGAGGAAAGGGGAGTCAAAGAGTGACTGAAACAAGAAGACTAAGGGTAGGGGATAGAGGTAAGGGGAGTGAAAGAGTAAGGGAATGGCAGTAAGTAAAAGAGAGTGAGGGAGGACGAAGTGACGAAAGAGGAGTAAAGGAAGAAGAGTGAGGGAAGGGGAGTGAGAGAAGCAGAGCGAAGGGGGGAGTGAGGAAAAGGGAGCAGGAAAGTGAAGGGGGGAGAAATACAGATAGGATAAAGTGCAGAGGGGGAAAGCGATAAACAAAGGGAAGTAAGTGAGATGGAGTGAGGGAGTGAGGAAAGAGGATTGAAGGAAATGGAGTGGGGGAAGGTGAGTGAGGAAAAATTACTGAGGGCGAGTGGAAGGCAGTAACAGTGAGTGAATGGGTATGAGGGTGACAAAAGGGGAATGAGAGAGAAGGAAGGTGATTAAGTGAGAGGAAAGGGGACTAAAGGAAAAGGTAGGAGTGAAGGAAACAGAAAGATAAAGATAGGAAGGGTGAGGGAGAGAAAGAGAGAGAGAGAGAGTAAGAGAGAAAGAGAGGGAGAGCAAGTGACTGAGAGGGAGTGATGTGGTTAGACTGAGTGAGATAGAGGGAGAGAGAAATGGAGTGAAGGGGAGTGTGGGGCTAAAGGAATGGGAGTTAGCAAAAGTGAATGAGGAAAGAGTAGTTAGGGAAAGGGACTGATGGATGGAGTGAGGGAAAGAGAGTGAGGGAGAGTGAGAGAAGTAGAGTGAGTGAAAGAGACTGAGGGATGATGTGAAGGAAAGAGAGTTAGGGGAGAGTGAGAAGAGACTGAGCGATACAGCAAGACAAGGGTAGTGTTGGAGGAAGATAGGAAAGAGAAGTGAGGGATAGAGAGGGGAAGAGGGAATTGGACAAGGTGAGTGAGGGTGAAGGAAGAGTACTGATGGTAAGAGAAGGAGTGTAAAGGTGAATGAATGGGACTAAGGAGAATAAGAGAAGGGGAGTAAGATGAAGAAAAGGAAGGTGAGTAAGAGAGAGAGTCAAGAAAGGGAATGAGAGAAAGAGAAATAATAGAGTGATGAAAATTTATTTTTTGTTTGTCATACTTACCTTATATATAATGACAAGTTATTAATACTATTTTAAAACAATATATAGTATCTGTGGAAGACAAGAAAAAATTGAGTTATAATATATATTTCACAATACTAAAGAAAGCAGGAGTGAAGGAAACAGAAAGGGAAAGAAAGGAAGGGTGAGGGAGAGAGAAGAGGGAGAGAGTGAGAGAGAAAGAGAGGGAGAGCAAGTGAGTGACAGGGAGTGAAGAGGTTAGACTTAGTAAGCCAAAGAGAGAGATAAATGGACTGAACGGGAGTGAGAGACTAAAGAAATGAGAGTTAGCAAAAGGAAATGAGAAAAGGGGAATAAGGGGAGGATATTGTTGGATAGAGTAAGCGAAAGAGAGTGAGGGGGAGTGAGGGAATGGGAGCAGAAGAAAGGGAATGGGAGTGATGCACAGATAGGAGAACATGAAGTGGGGGAAGTAGGACTAAGATTGAGTAAAGGGCACTGACAGTGACAGAAGGGATATAAAGGTGAGGGAAGGGGAATGATGGAAAAAGAAGCATATTAAGAGAAACTAAAAAGTAGTGAGTGATAGAGAAGGATTTATATAAAGAGAGAGGAAAGAAAAGGAACACTGGTGGATAGAGAGTGAGAGAGACAGTGGGATATACAAACAGAGGGAGAAGGAGGGACTGTGAGGGAGTAAGTCAGTTATAGTGACTGAAACAGAGGAAGAGACTTAGTGACGGATGGAGAAAAGGGGAGTGAGGGAGGGAATAAAGAAAGGGGAGTGAGGCAAAGGAAGTGAGGGAATAAGAGAAGAGGAGTGACTGAAAGTGAGTGAGGGATGGTGTGAAGGAAAGAGAGTGAGGGGGAGAGAGAAAAGAGTGAGGGATAGAGCAAAAGAAGGGTAGTGATGGAGGTAGAAAGAAAAGAGAAGTGATGGACACAGGGAGGAAAGAGGGAGCAGGAGAAGTTAAGTGAGGGTGAGGGAAGGGTATTAATGGTGAGAGAAGGAGTATAAGGATGAATTAAGGGGAGTAAAGAGAGTGAGGGAAGGGGTAAGTAGAGTAAGAGACAGACTGAAGAAAGTGAAAAAGGGAAAGAGAAGTAAGAGAGTGATGAGAAAGTATGTTTTGTTTGTCAAACTTACCTTATAAGTAATGAAAAGTTAATAACATATTTTTTATAAATATAATATCTGTGGAAGAGGAGAAAAAAATGAGTTATAATATATATAATATATATTTCACAATACAAGAGAGATGGAAGGAGATAAAAAGTCAGGAAATGGGATTGAGGGATAAAGTAGGAGTGAAGGAAACAGAAAGGGGGAGAGAGGAAGGGTGAGGGACAGAAAGAGGGAGAGAGTGAGGGAGTGAGGAAGTGAGAGAAGAGCAGTGAGTGAAGGAAACTGACGGATGGTATGAAGGAAACAGAGTTAGAGGGGAGTGAGAAGAGAGTGAGAGATAGAGCAAGACAAAGGTAGTGATGGAGGAAACAAGGAAAAAGAAGTAAGGGACAGACAGGGAAAGAGGGAGCAGGGGAAAGTGAGTGAGGGTGAGAGAAGGGTACTAATGGTGAGAGAATAAGTATAAAGGTGAATGAAGTGGAGTAAGGAGAGTGAGGGAAGGGGAGTAAGATGACTAAAGGAAGGGGAGTAAGAGAAAGAGTGAAGAAAGGGAAAGAGAAAAAGAGAAGTAAATGAAGGATCAAAAAGTATTTTTCTATTTCATACTTACCGTAAAAATAATGACAAGTTAATAATACATTTTTTTAAATCTACTATCTGTGGAAGAGAAGAACAAAATGAGTTATAATATATATTTCACAATACAAGATAATTTGTACAATATGTTATATATTTTATTTTGCTGTTTGCAGAATATATTGAATTTCACTGAAAACAGTGAGCTCAATAGTACTCATCATATAACAGCGGGGGAAAAAAAGACAATCAATAAGATTGTCTTTAAAAAACCCATTCAACATTTTCATTAAGAATGTAAAAATTAGAAAAAAACATATCTTAAATGTTTTTTTTAACAGCAATTTCTTACATATGTTTGGTATATGTCCAACAATCACAAAGTAACAAAACATTATTACTCCTTTTTTATACACTCTAAATAAAGTTATGTACAAACATATGCTAATAACATTTACCCGAAATAGTCCTTTTTGTTTGACATAGATCTCGTCATGGCCAAATAGTATGTGTAAAATGAAGAGTTGGGAAGTTACTTAAGAGTACTCTTAAGCTTTTTTTTCCCAACCTTCTGAATCAAAAGCACCAACATCTTTTGTACCATCTAACAATGGTTATACCTCCACCTGATGCTATTTATCATATACATAGAACCTTAAACAACTAGCATGCTATCAGAATCTCAACATCATCTGGTTTGCCGATGACACTTTGCTCATCCTTTATCTTACCAAAGAGCTGTATACCATTAAAAGAAACTTCTACAAGGGAAAACAAAATGTTACCAACATCTACAACAACTACAACAAATGTAAAACACCTCTGCCTCACTGATGATCAACATCTCCTGTGATAGCCACATCACACACTCTCTGATCCACTTACACTACCTCTATGTCAACTACAAGATTTTTTTGAACCTGTTCACCCTCACTCACAAAGTTCTTTTCCACACCAGACTACCCCTTCAAAACAGCAGTAATTTTCCAAGGCCAATTTTTTCCCCTAATATTTGGGTTGTAAAAACACTAGGTAAGAATTTGGTAAGTCATAAGGCAAACGTTGTTTAAAAATCAATTGACTATCATTGCAATGTGTCCAGCCTTTTGTGCATTTTAAATAAGCTGTGTAATGTCCTGATGTTGTGGAAGGACCATCATGGAAAATAATTGCTACAGTTACAAAAGTTCTTCCTGATATTGTTAACTGAGAAGCAACAAGATTTGTTATTAAAGTTGTCAGCTTTCTTCCATCAGGTCTACATCGTTGCAGCATCAAAATGACATACTGTCCATATCTTTGTATAAATACAGTTGATAACATTTGTGAGTTACATTGGGTACAGACCATGTTTTGATTTGCTTCTCTAACTAGATTATTAAAAGACACTGATTTGCAGTCTGGTAAAGTCAAATATATAAATCTTTCACTGTCTATTGTAGTACTACTTGAAAAGGAACAATTGTCACATTCACGTTGCCATTTATAAGAAATGATTCAGAAAACGGGGTGGTGATGAACAGAGTGTCTGAATTAAGCAGACCACTCTTACCCAGTCCAAAGATGAGGGCTTGATCCATCACCGTTATTTAGCTCACTGCACCATCCCAGCTCAGAACCTGGCTATATGCAAATCAGTCTGTCCCTGGCCCAGTGCATCATGGGAACAGGGCAGTCTAAACTACCAAGCCAATTCTTCACCAGAAAGGAGACAAGCTTCCGGGGACCGGTTTCTGGCATTTCAGCCGTCGTCGGCCCGGCTTGCTTGAATCCTGATGGTGCAGTGAGCAAGGGACTCATGTCTGAGTATACCCTGCCACACCTATAGTGGCCAAAAATGATTCAGAAAAGGGGGTGGTGATGAACAGAGTGTCTGAATTAAGCAGACCACTCTTACCCAGTCCAAAGATCAGGGCTTAATCCATCACCGTTATTTAGCTCACTGCACCATCCCAGCTCAGAACCTGGCTATATGCAAATCAGTCTGTCCCTGGCCCAGTGCATCATGGGAACAGGGCAGACTAAACTACCACCACCAGAAAGGAGACAAGCTTCCGGGGACCGGTTTCTTGTATTTCAGCCGTCGTCGGCCCGGCTTGCTTGAATCCTGATGGTGCAGTGAGCAAGGGACTCATGTCTGAGTTTGCATATAGCCAGGTTCTGAGCTGGGATGGTGCAGTGAGCTAAAAAACGGTGTTGAATCTAGCCCTGATCTCTTGACTGGGTGAGAGTATTCTGCTTAATTCAGAGACTCTGTCCATCACCACCCCTTGTTGTTAAATATTTATAAGAAATGCCACAAAGATTTTCAATATCTATACCTTCATCTTGCTATACAACAAGCATATACATTAGAAATTCCTGACAATCTAGCTGAATATTCTGTGAAAATTGATTTAAACCAGAACAAATGTCTAAAACATTTTGAATATCAGAAACACTTTCTATTTTAGTTTTATTACTACTACATTTCTCCAACACAGAATTCAAAAAACAACAAAATCTTTTGTCCCGATTATCAACAATTTCTTGTTGTAAACTTTCAAGAAAAAAAAACCATTAACCACTACATTAGCATAGCAGTTGACACCAGCGCTGTTTTCAAACTGAAAGCCAACAACCTCTTCAACAGAATCCTTTTTCTTTTTGCTTACTATCACTGGTTTCTTTAGTTTTTTTCTTTTCTCTACAACCTCGCTACAATTTTTCTCATATCTTCTTTTTCATCCTACCACACGCTTTTCAAATAAAGGATATTGAGGTAAATTGGGAGCATGTTCTCTTCTTAACCTAATATACTCTTTTACACAATTTAGATCTGAACTAATCTTTGTCTCATCAAAATCAATCAAGTATAATCCAGATAAAGTTCTGACTCGAGATAAAGCAACATATGCCATACCCTCTTTAAAAACAGAACTTCCAATATTCACCAAAGCACTATCTACACTTAAACCTTGAGATTTATGAATAGTCACCGCATAAGCCAAACAAACAGGAAACTGTTTTCGGCGGACATATAAATCTTTTACAAGCAAAAATCGAGTTGAACAACGACTCAATTGTTGTACCTCTTCAATTTCATCAAATTTAATTTTCAAAAATTCAATGTCATCTCTATTTGGGTAATTAACAAAATCAACAACATTACCCATTGTTCCATTTACTAAACCTCTTTCTACATGTAAATTATCCGACAATTTAAACATGCATATAGATTCTTTTCTAAACCAGCAGTTTTAGATATTGACTTCTCTAAAGAATCCAATTTTGACTTTAACTTCTCTGACAAAATAATAGTAGCTCCTTCATGCTCTATTCTATCAATAGCTTCCAGTTTCATAATTTCTTGATTTTCTAACTTTAACATTTTTTCATTCAATACAGAACATTCTTGCAGAGTTAGCATCAAGCATATCACTGTTTCCTTTTCTGCAATTTTTCTATATATTTTTTCTGGAACAATATTTTCATTTGGAAACAAGTTTGAAAGTAATCGTTCCTGTAAAGCTTCTTTGCCATGTTCACTTACTTTTCCAATTCTTATATCTTCAAGAATACTCTTAAAATCAGCATCCTTTGCCTGTCGCATATTTGTAATCAGTTCTGTGTATTCAAAATTTGACCAAATATTAACATTTCCAATGCCTCCCAGGCACTTTCTGGTGTCTTCATGTGTAACTGTTTTAAAAACTGGTTGTCCTTTTTACAGGAGTTAGTTGCAGTAGATCTCCAAAAACTATGACCTATTTGCCTCCAAATAACACATCATGCTCTGTCTTAAGGATTTGTTGCCTTCTTAAATGCACAAAGGCAAGCATTACATTTGATACCATGCTTACCTCATCAATAATGAGAAGTTTCATTTTTTCAAGACTCTAAAAACTTCACAACAAGCTTTCCAGATAGCTTGTGGTATTCTAATTTATTATCATGCTCTACTGGCAGCATCAATAAACGATGTAAAGTGATCCCTTTAATGTTATGTGCTGCCAACCCAGTTGTAGCAGTAACAACACAAGAGAGTGACGACTCAATTCTTCTCTGTAGATAAGTAGAAATTCCTTTTATTAGAAAACTTTTTCCAGTTCCTGCTTGAAAAAAAAACAGTTCCTGCTTGTCCACTCACGTACAGTCGGATAGGTTTAAAGGACGTACATGAGCACTCTTTTTCCTCATGATGTAAACCATGCTCAATCTGCTCTGTCACTTGATCATATATTTGTTTTTACTCAACATTTAGGGGTTGATTACGATGGAGGATTTTCCGCATCCTCTGGGCCGGCGGAAGCCACCGCCGGCCCGGAGGATGTGGAAACTCCTCTGCGGACCCACCAAAGACCCACCGCCACTTTAGGATGGCTGGTGGGTCCTGGTTTCAGTCCGCCGCTTTTCCGCTGCGGTTGGCTTACAACCGTGGCGGAAAAGGCCTAATATGGTGGCGGTGTCTCTCAGACACCGCCAGACATATTAGGATGGCTGAGAAAACATGCTTTTAAGCATGCGGATCTTCATCTCGGGGGCCCGTAGCGGGCCCCCTGGGTGAAGGGATGTGGAGGGTGCACATGGGGGGTACCTATGGTACCCCCCTGCATTTGCATGCACAAAGCAGCAGGCACCGCGCGGTGCCTGCCTCTTTGTGCATGCAAATGCAATGCATGCACTTTTAACCTTGCGGCGGGTGCAACTTGTAGCTGCACCCGCCGCAATGTTAAAAATAGAGGATGTGACCGCCAGGGTGGCGGTCACATCCTAATTGCACAGGAGGGAACTCCACAGCCCATGCGGACGTTCCCTCCTCCTCAGGGGTCACGGACTGACTCAAGTCCGTCCGCGATCCTAATGGGCCCCTTAGTTGTTTTTCCAATTCTTCTAAGTTTACTACATCCTTTTGGGCTTGTTGCATTGCTCTTTCCACCTCATCCATGGCAGTTGCTGCTTCATTTTGGATAATTGCTTCTCCTAGTGGATCCTGACTCAACGAAGCAAAACTTTGACTGTCTTGAGAACTGTCCCTTGCAATCTCTGCTGCAATTGTAGCTTATTGCTGTATTTCGTCGTTCAACATTTTCAGATCAGTAGTAAAAACAGGACATTGTCTAGTATCTTTAGTTGCGCTGAATGAATCTTCATAACTGAAAAAATCTCCAAGTAGTTCCACTTCTGTACGCCATGGCTTAAAGAGTTGCAAAAGAGCTAAATAACAAAACTCCCTTTTGTCAGGATTTTCGCAACTCAGTTTTCGGTGATTAATCAAATGTCCTTTTCTTTGTTTGACTAAACAACCTTCAGATCCAATCACAGCATATACTCCTTTATTGATGTCTTCTGTAATATTCCTCTTAAAAGTATAGCTTTGCAGTACTTGATAGAGACAAACGTTCTCAAGATGATGACTTCTATTTAGATAGTATGTATCCAACATATTTGTCTTCAAAATATCTGTACTGTCTGGTTCTCTCTCTGCTAAATACTCAATTTCTTGTACAGATTTCAAAACTCGGTTTCGTGTTCTTGCAAGACCTAAACTTACCAAAATGATTGTTCTGGATTTGGATTGTAGGCTTCCAGATGATAAGCGATCTGAACATTCATAAGCTCCAATTTCTCGATGAGACAACATCTTCAAACTGTAGCTGTACAATTTCTTACTTAGGCTCTTTCCATGAGAATTTCTTTCCCACATTTCCTTAAGTTCCGTCTTTTCAGATTTAGTAATGTAAGACGTTACATATCGAGCCACAGCAATGGAGTTGTCTGCAACATATTGAATATCCATGTTAGCATTCCACATGGACAAAATGACTGGGTCATAGTCATTTATATATTTTGACTCTTCATTTCTTCTTAAGTTGTAAGTATTTTTTGGTGGTTTTCTTATGACAATATGTCGCAAAGATGACATAAAATTGTTCACTCTTACTTTTGACATTAATGGTCGTGGAAATGCAAAACGACATTTTGTGTAGAACTTATCCCTAGATTTGAACTTTCAACAACAGTATTTTCCACAACGATGGGTTTGAAACCGTAGGACTTGATGTCTTAAATTGTTTTGTTCTGTACTTTTTGGTGCAGCACATGTAGAATATTGTTCAATAAAACTCATCACTGTATCATCTGAATCTGTTCCAAATTTTGGGGCATCTTTGATCCATAGCAGCATATGTTTATGAGGAGCACCTCTTGCTTGATACTCCTTTCTCCAGAAGAAATCCAGAACCTCTCCAAGAGGAGGATTTTTTTTTGTTGGTGATAAACGACATCATAGCTTCAAATCTGTGATTGAAATACCTGCATATATTAACTGGATCAAGAGAGCACAGTTCTCCAGGTGTCTTGTATTCTATATTTTCTATTTTTGCATTTGTCTCACGAAGAAATTGAAGTAAATCTTCCAAGCATACCCTGCACAGCTTAGAGTAAGGAACCATGTAGGTCTTCCTAAGTCATACATTTCAATTCCCCATGACGACGATACCAATACTCATTAGTACCACGCTGACATGCCATGAGATTAATTAGGTGAGATTCCAAAACAGTATCTTTCTGTTGGACTTTATCCATAAAGTCCTTTGCCGAAACATTTTGTAGATGTGCTCGACTTTTTAGTATATGGTTCACTGCATAAGAAAGTGCAGACAAGTCACTCTCAAACAGAAGATGAAACAAATATGGAATACATTGACGAAATTTTGGATCTTCTGCATACAATCTTGTTGTTCGATTTTCAGATGCAGGAATCTGCACAGGACGTTCATCATATCGTCCACCTTTGCTTGTTGGAAATACCTGTGGGAAACAACGAGCTTCCAAGCTTTCTTCCCATACACTAATGAGACTTCTTTTCGCGTCTTTCATCTGGAATAACTCAATAGTATTCCCCATCACTTCTTTAGAGTGAAGTGGATGCACACTATAATGTTCATAAATTTCTTCAGTTTTGGACACATCCACTTTTTCAATTTGTCCAGTTGACAAATCAATTTCCTCTTCTACAGTGATTTCCTCGTCTCCTACATATACATTTTTGTAGTATTGATTATTTTTTACCAAATACAACGTTGCCTTTTTCACTTTCCTAACATCCACTAATTCTTGCCAGATTTTCTTACTCTTCGTAGGGACACCATTAACTAGAATAACTAGAGGTTCCTCTTCCACATTCTCTACACCAATTGTTTCAATATTTTTCTTTAAATCTAGAGGCAAATATACAACTCTTCCCTTTAATCCTCTCTGTTAATCTGTAGGAGACAATTTCCCTGCCGTAGGTTCCATACGAACAATAGCCTGAAATGGATGCACACATTGAAGAAGTATAGACTCATAAGTATTTAAATCCATCAGTACCGAAGGAATATTTACCAACTCAAGAATATTATGTACAGCTCTAGCAGACATTTTGTTTTCATTTAATTTATTATAACAATATTTACAAATACGTTGATCAGAACCCAAATCAAAACAATTCTCTACCAACAAATAAGTTGCAAATTCATTCCACTGATTATTATTCTCCTTTTCACTTTTTAAATATA
The DNA here is from genome assembly GCF_964263255.1 of Lissotriton vulgaris. Lineage (NCBI taxonomy): Eukaryota > Metazoa > Chordata > Amphibia > Caudata > Salamandridae > Lissotriton > Lissotriton vulgaris. The sequence goes on from NC_141689.1 coordinate 978,071,753, forward strand.
GATCAACCAACCTGGTCTGATTTTTATAATGAATTTGTCTACAACAAATACAAGAAAAGTTAGGCCTTTCACCTGAAACGACCTTATACCTGGTAATTTCTTGCTCAAAAATTTCTGTACTAAAATTCTGTACATTTTCTTCCACATTTCCTTCTGTTAATGTTTCAGTTTCTGCTCTGTCTTCTTCAGGACCAAAGTAACTAACCTCAATTTCTTCACAAATGTTGATTACATCTAATACAGATCCATGCAAAAGAGCACTGTTTAACTTTTTTAACATTAGTGCTGGACTTTTTGCATTATACAACCTTCTCACTAATTTCCTTATTTCAGTGTGATGTACTGCTAACATCCTGAAATGGTGAAAAACACTCTGACATATATTTTTAGAAAGGCAAGCCAGAGAATGACCTTGCAAACCTGTTTTTTCTCTCACTCTGCAAGGGTCTAACTCTTGCAAAATCTTAATGATTTGTTTAAGACTTTTCTTAGTATACTTACGTAAGAAATTGCGAAAAAAATCAATTGAATCCTGTCATACACTACAAATACTACTACAATTCCAAGTGTACACTGGAGCCTTAGGACGTCTCCCTAAAATGTCATCAGCTAACACCTGATTTTCTCTTTTTCAATCGCACAACCATCCTTAACTTCATAAGCACGACCACTGGTGTCAACTGCATGCAACAAATCATTACTCTGAAGGTAACTCTCTTCTTTAAAAAACGGCTCACAACTTGAACTATGTTTCCATTCTCCAGAAAAACAATTACAAAAATGAGTTCTATTAATTAGTCTTTTCCACGTACTTTTGGCCTTCATAACTTTGATTGGCTTATCTAGTGATCGAATTTAATTGATTACTAAAATATACAACTTTTTTTTTACTTCAAAAGCCTTCTCAACAATAGTTTGAATATGTTTCTTTTTCTTATAAAAAGCTGTTTTTATTTTACAATTCTTTACATTTTTAAATAAATTTAAAACAACTCTGTTATAAAACATCCGCTTGCGAATTTCAACGAACTGATTTAATCGTCTTTTATTATACACCACTTCTTTACCACATAGTTTTCCATCATTTTTCTTTTTTCTCTAGTTTCTCTTTGTAGTTACAGATATATTTTTTGTTTTTCAAGAATATCCACATTTTTTTAGTTTGTGTTATCTTCCTTATGAAATCCTTTGTTATCTTACCAGGAGCTTTCCTCTTTTTCTCCACATGTTGTTTAGATAAATCTTGTATTTGTTTGTCCTTGGAAAAGTAAGCCCGTTTATGTTTTTCTTCTTTCAGTCTTTGAAGGCATGCTGATTTTTCTTTCTGTAGATAATTGAAATCTGTATCGAAGAAAAAAGACATGAACATTTTTTTTAAACAAATTATAGACCACTACTAGCATACTACATAGCAATTACAAACACTACATGCTGTAAAGTCTAGTTCACTCCATATGTAAGTTTAAAGCACAGCAGCAGTGTTTGGGCAGTGTAGGAGATCATGCAGGGAGTACTGTTTCAGGGTTTTGGGCAGTGCAGTGGTGTTAGGGCAGTGTAAGGGGTCATGGAGACTATTCCGGAATTAAAAGGCCTAACACACATACTGCATAGGACTTTCTAGCACTACTTTATGTTACACTCTATGCTGTAAATTTAGTTTATACCACAATACCTTGGCTACTACCTCAAACATTACAATTGTAGAAGAAGACTCTCTGAAATAATTTTTAGGGCTCGTCCTTTCCTATTCCGCAGGAATAGGAAACGAGCCCTAATGCAGTCAAACCATTTCTTAAGGCCAAGGGCTCTCAGAGGATTTTGGGAAGTGCACGCCGCCTCGTGCACGAGCTTGCCTGAGCCTTCTGCCTATCAGCCTGCCAGTTCTCCTCCCCTAATTATTCACTTCACTTGTGACTCCCCACATCAAAGCCTCAGCCTCCCTCCCTTGCCATTTGCTTCCTAACCAGCCTGCCTCGCATAATTGCATCAGACCCGACACTTCAAAGGAATGCGCCCCGAGAGCCACTTTCACGCCCGTGCATTTCTCTTCCCCACTCCCCACAGCAATGCCAGGAGCTTGTTCTTCACTTTTTCTTGTTTGTGAAATCTTGCGTTGTTCATAAATACATAAACAACATGCTTTAGACGTCTTCTTTTGTCCTCAACACTAACACATAAGTTACCCTGGTGCCTCGCCACATGTCCAATTGCTCTTTTTCTGGTAACACCACGCGCACAATAATTGAGTTAGGCTGGCGCCCATTGCTACAAAAGAAGTGCTTCTAAGGAAGGCCTTCTCCTCTGCATCCGTAATGGCATTTTGTATATAAAGTTGCCTTTAACCTTTCTGCTCTATATGTTGTTAGGAGCATTTTGTGCTAAATTACAAGCACAGCATGCGTGTGGTCTTAAAAAACACATGTGCATAATGTGCATGCAGTTAATTTGCCGTTATCACAGCATATTAAAAAACACGTGCGTAATGTGCACGCAGTTCATTTGCCGTACCAGTGCATTATAAAACTATTTACAAAAATGCCGTACTGCTTATTTGCATAACCAATATGATGCAATGATGTACTAATCCAGTCCTGACGCTCAGCCACATTTCAAATTAAACGCGCTATTTTTCAGATGTACATTTTCGATGCTTAAAAGTGCATTAGCTAAAGTTGCGATCTAGCTTACGGTTCTCATTGTTAATAGCATTTTGGCCTTAAAGTTACCTCACCCTTCAGCTTTAGCAGTTTTAAAATGCATCAAGGCAGTCAATGTTGTGCGTCCAGCCAGCGCCATATAGGTGATTTGTTTCTCTTTCTTAGCGCCTCAAAACATAGCACTTAAATTGCTATGGCCCGACACATTTCTAATATTTGCCCTTCTTGATAACAACTCATGCAGAATGCTTATGTTAGCCTGACGCCCATTGCTACACAAAAACTGCTTCTGTGCCAGGCCTTGTGCTTTGGCGTACATGCGTTATTAAGCATTTTTACAAATTTTGGTTGAAAATATATGGATGCAGACAATGTTGCACATCAATCTGTGAACGTGCACTTTTTCAGCTGTACATTTTCGATGATTAAAATTGCATTAGCTAAAGTTGCGTTTTACCTATGTAAGCTAGCTGCCGTATTTGCACTTTTCGGCTTTAACATTTTTAAAATACATTGACAAAATTTACGATCTAGCTATGTATGCAGCTTTGCTAGCGCGTTTGCAGTCTTTAGCTTTAGTTAGTTGAAATACATCAAGGCAGACAATGTGGCGTGTACAACTAGCGCCATATTGGTCATTTATTTCCTTCCTGCTAGCACCTCAACACTAACAGTTAAGTTACCCTGGCGCCTCGGCACATGTCCCATTTGTTCCTATCCTTGTAACAACTAGCGCACGATAATTGAGTTAGGCTGGCTTCCATTGCTACAAAAGAAGTGCTTCTATAGAACGTCTTCTTCTCTGCATCGGTAATGGCATTTTGCATATAAAGTTGCCTTTAAGCCTTCTGCTTTATATGTTGTTAAAAGCATTTTGTGCTAAATTACTAGAGCAGCATGCATGTGATATTAAAAAGCACATGTGCGTAATATACACGCAGTTCGTTTGCCGTTATTTGTGCATTATCAACCATAAAATTAATGCTGTAATGCTTATTTGTATGCCAATTATGCTGCAATAATCTACTAGTTATCCGTTTCTTAGCATTTTATATGTAGCTTTTCTGTGGTGAGCCCTATAGTTTGCATTGTTAATAGCATTTTGTCTATAGAGATGCCTCACCCTTCAGCTTTCGCTCTTTTTAAATACATCGAGACAGTCAATGTGGCGCGTCCAGCTAGCGCCATATTGGTGATTTATTTCCCTTTACTAGTGCTTCAGTAACATTTGTATATAAAGTTGCCTTTAACCCTTTTGCTCTATATGTTAGGAGCATGTTGTGCTAAATTGCTAGCACAGCATGCGTGTGGTATTAAAAAACACATGTGCGTAATGTGCACGCAGTTCATTTGCCGTTATCACACCATATTAAAAAACACATGTGCGTAATGTGCACGCAGTTCATTTGCCGTTATCACACCATATTAAAAAACACGTTTGTAATGTGCACACAGTTCATTTGCCGTTACTAGTGCATTATAAAACGATGAAAATAAATGCCGTACTGCTCATTTGTATACCCAATATGACGCAATGATATACTAATCCAGCCCTGACGCTGAGCCACATTTCAAATTTGTTACCTTCGTGGTAACACGTCACGCACAATAATAGTTAGCCTGCACCTATTGCTATAGAAGAAGTGCTTTTATGGCTCCACACCACCGCTCAACTCCACACCACCGCTCAACTCCTCACCACCGCTCAACTCCACACCCCCTCTCAACTCCACACCACCGCTCAACTCCACACCACCGCTCAACTCCACACCACCGCTCAACTCCACACCACCGCTCCATCCATCCATCCCCCCTCCATCCCTCCATCCCCGCACTCCATCCATCCATCCCCGATCTACACTCCATCCCTCCCCCGCCCCACACTCCATACCTCCCCCGCCCCACACTCCATCCCTCCCCCGCCCCACACTCCATCCCTCCCCCGCCCCACACTCCATCCCTCGCCCACACTCCATCCCTTGCCCACACCCCATCTCTCGCCCACACTCCATCCCTTGCCCTCTTGCCCTGCCTCTCTCTCGCCCTCCCTCTATCTATCTTTCGCACTCCCTCTATCTATCTTTCGCCCTCCCTCTATCTATCTTTCGCCCTCTCTCTATCTATCTTTCGCCCTCCCTCTATCTATCTTTCGCCCTCCCTCTATCTATCTTTCGCCCTCCCTCTATCTATCTATCTATCGCCCTCACTATCCATCGCATCACCACAGCATCACTCAGGGGCACCACAATATCACTATGCGCTACCAGAGCATCACTGAACGCCACAGCATCACTCAGAGCCACCACAGCATCAATCTGTGCAACTGTGGTAAGTAATTAATTACCCTGTCATAATTTCTATACATTAATAAGGATCATGCATATAATGAGAGGCAGAGTCCGTGGTGTCCGATTCAGAAGGGCTTTAATTCAATAACTCGAGTTAATGGAGAATCGGGTTCCATCACCACTAAGGTTCAGGAAGGATCGTCATCTGAATCTTTATTCACAGAATACATTATATATAGTTAAAACATACATTTAATTGGATAGAGAAGGCGGAGCGCTCCAGGCAGAGCAAGTGAAAGAGAGAGATAAGAGCACATGGGCGTGAATGAAGGCGTGTAAGAAGGCGTACACGTGGGTGTTCACTTGATGAGTCATAGGTGTGTCATAGGTGGGTGGATGCATAGAGGGGGTCTGCATGGTCAGCAGGAACCTTTACCCTACTTGTGCGTGCAAAACTGGTCATGACGTGGAATTGACATGTAACTGGGGGAAAGCTGGGGGGAGCTGACTTTAGTGCTAGTAGAGGAGTTTTGGATGTCAGAACGACCTGCACCCCTGGCATTATCTGATATCTTGTGTTTGGAGGATGTATTGTCTGAAGTAAAGGTCGCTCGAGCAAAGGCTGCTCATCACTAAATGCTAGTGTGTGCATATATTTCTTCGTGCATTGCGTGGGGCCATGGGCCTTCTATGGAAACGGGTTCAGTAAATCACTTGGATGGAGACAGAAAGGCTAGGCCCTATCTTCTGCAGGCGGAATATGTTTACCCCTTTCGTTAGACAGGAATGTGTTTCTGTGGAGTTGAGCAGATAACTTTAGGCAAAATACTGTCTTGGAAGGCCAGGCTGGGCACCTCTCGGCTGAGCAGGAAGTATGTGAGGGGTCAGGGATACATAACTAAACTGCAGCTTTCAGAGTATCAGGAGGCTTGGAGCCTGAATTCGGGTCCTGGCTCGGCTGTGCCACAGAAACGTGTTCATCTCGACTTTTAAACGTGTACCATGTAAATGCATTGGCAACGTAGGCCTCAGTGCAGAATTAACGTTTCATTCATGGAGGGCCTAATAACTGACATACTAACATTGGACGGAAATGTAGAGGCATTATTATTACAGGCATGAGAAGGGAATTACATGACGACATGGACATACATGGGGCATAGGTACATACATAGGGTGCGTGTAGGGCACACACTGGCCACGTAAAATTTCTATTTCCTCATTCCCTCCTTGTCCCCTACTGTGCCCTTCAGGACACATCTATATTCATGATACCATCTATCTGTTCATACAGCATCATTTGCTCGTCTTTTTTCTTTTGTACACGTGGACGTGGACGGGGAATACAGGCAGTGGCACACAAGCCGCAAATCGCTGGGCCACATTGTAGACAGAGACAGCAACTGAATATAACTAGTAGTATTATTCCTAGGAACAACAGTACTTTCCATCCCCAAGCTGATATTACACTCCAGAGCCAACCGGACCAAGTCCAGGTGCCTGGATTTTGGTGTATCTCGTGAGCTATCTTATCGAGCCTTGTTATTGCTGCATACACGGATGGCGCGTTATTTGGAATAAACACGCAACAACTGGAGCCGATCACTCTACAAGCCCCGCCCCTATCTGCCAGGATGACGTCAAGAACAAGGCGATTCTGAAGAACAACAAGTCTCATAGCAGACTGCTCTTCCGTCAAGTTTCCTAAAGCAGAAGTAGTTTCATTCACTACTGCTTCCAGTGTTCTTGTTAACCTGCGTATTAATTTACTGTTTTGGACGGGACCTATGAAGAAAAAGAATCCTTTATTGAAATCTGAATATTGTTCCCACGTTGTCTCAGTCTGATCGACAACTGGGGAATCGGTCTCCCTCTTGTGTCTAACATGTACTAGTCGTGAATCTCGATGATAATGGGATGGGGCTAGAAAAACAGGTGGCAGTAGGAACGCAATATAACACGTCCCACCCAAGTCTAAGGGCAGACGTACATAGGCTGTCTGACCGCAGATGAAATAGGAATGGCGGGAAGCTTTGAAAGTAGACTTTCCTTTATCATTAAATTCGACCACAGTATTACAATCACTGTGTCCTAAATGCACTGAGCCTTTCTTTCTAACGCATAATTCACCTTTTACGGGTAAGACTGTTATGAACGGTGAACCTATATTTGTCTCGGACTGGACATTCAGAATCATAAGGTTAAGGGAAACATTTCCTAGTTCGTACACTTCATTTTCTAGATCTGTTCCTTTCCTTTGGGGAAAACCATCTTTGTCTGGGAAACATGCCTTATTCATTACTATATTCAAATCTCTCCAAATCCATTCACTCTGGGAATCTGTGAACTTTCTGTGTTGTGATGATGACATTAAAGCAAACCATGCTCCGCAGGAACCATTGTGCGAGAACGGGTGTGGAAAGAGGGGCAGAACTCCCTTCGTTTTCTGATAAGGTGGGAGTCGGCCACATACCCAGCAATTCGTTACATTGCTGGTCTGATGAGATTGGTGTAACATGCGAATAAAAGTATTGTTGCGCAGTGCTAGTCGATATGACAATTCATGGGGTGGCAGATCACTGAATGTGTGCTCTACAGTGTCATTAAAGGAAGAATGTATATGTGAACCAAGAGGAGGAAAGAAAACATGTAGCGTCAAGCTTATACATATAATCGATATACTTAGAAAAAACATAATGATCAGAGTTACTATGCATCTGCTGCGTAAGGTCTTGCAGTATTTCTCTTTCTTATCTCTCTGTCTATCATTCGGGTCTACGATCTCATACATGTCAGGAACCTGTCTAACCGATTCACCACAGGGTGGACTTAAACAATTAAACGCTGTCTGACTTACTAGACCGTAGCTTTAATTTGTACTCCTGTTGCGGAGTCTTTTCTAGCAAAGGGAGTTTTGAGTCACTGGTATCCGGGCAGTCCTTAGTTTCGATTACAGTTCCGTGTCCATGGAATCTTTTAACGTGTTGGGCATGAATCCAGCCCTTTCTTCCCTTGACCTTGACTGCGGTCCTCGTTGTGAGAAGTACCAGCTTCGGTGCTCGCCAGCGGGGCTCGAGAGGACTTGAACGATCAAAGTTCCGGACCAACACGATATCACCTGGAACGATCGAGTGTTCTTTCACTTGGGTGTTGTCGGGGAAGGCAGCTGCAACCTGTGAATGACAAGAAAGGAGTGCAGACATCAAGGAAGCCAGGTAATCTGTCAGCATATTACTGTCAACATCGGTAATTCTTTTTGGCATAGGCGTACCCCACATATTCGGTGGTCTACCAAAAACCACCGCGTACGGGTACAATCCTGTTCTGGAATGAGCTACCATACGCATGTAAAAGAGGGCAACCGGCAAGGCTACCATCCAATCCACGCCTTTTTCTGCACAGACTTTCGCCAATTTTGTCTTAAGTGTCTGATTGTGTCTTTCGACGAGGCCTGCTGCCTCTGGGTGTCGTACACAATGGAACTTCCACTGGTACCCCAACAGAAGAGATACTTGTTTCATTAATTCAGAGGAGAATGGCTGACCGTTATCTGAGTACACGACACGGGGCAGGCCGTACCGCGGAAAAAATTCTCGAACCAACTGCCTGGCAGTGGTCACAGCAGTGTAATCTGGGACTGGGTACGCTTCTGTCCATCTAGATAGTGCACATACAACTACTAGGACATACTTGTATCCTCAACATCTGTCCATCTGAATGTAATCCATCTGGAGGACTTCAAAAGGGTGGTCAGGAGGATGAAATCCACCTTGTTCCACGGGAATGCCTTTGCCTGGATTGAACTGGCAACAGATCATGCAGGTACGCACTTTCTGTTTTGCTGCTGCACGCAGGTGCTTGTTGAACCAAATATTCTGTAAACTGTCTAACATTGCCTTTTCCCCTAAGTGTGCTGGACTATGTGCTGTATTTATAATGACTTGAACCATGGAGTCAGGAAGAAACCATGTGGCTTTGCCTTTTGTCATCCAACCCTGGTCAGTCTGGACCCCTCCTTGTTCAGTCCATTTCTTTATTTCGTCTGGAGTGGCATGTGTCTGTATGTCGAGTACATCTTGTGAGGGATCCCTGACTGTCATGCAGTTTGTCAGTGATGGCACTTCTGTCTTTGTCGTGTCTGTGAGAGTGTCTGTTGGAGTCTGGGCTGTAAGTTTAGCTGTTCGATCTGCCAGGTCGTTACCCTGAGAAATGGTGTCTGTGACTTTAGTATGTGCTTTGCACTTCATGATACCTATGGCTGTAGGCAAGTGTATTGCATCTAACAGAGCCTGAATGAGGGGACCATGCTGAATTTTGGCCCCATGAGAGGTCAGAAAACCTCTCTCCTGCCACAAAACTCCGAAGTCGTGAACGACTCCGAAGGCATACTGTGAATCTGTGTATATGTTTACTTTCAAGTTCTTGGCTCGTATGCAGGGTTGGGTCAGAGCGATGAGCTCTGCTGCTTGGGCTGACAGTGTGTCAATTCGATGTGTCTCTATGACTTCAGTATCAGTGGTCACTGCATATGCGGCCACTAACTCTCCTGTGCTTGTTCTCATGCATGAACGGTCCACATAAAGTGTCAGGTCTGGGTCTGGTAATGCAATGTCTGTCAAGTCTTGTCTTGGCTTCGTTACTGTATCAATTACTTCCACACAGTCATGTGGTACAGTGTCTGCTGTGCTTGAGGGCAAGAGTGTAGCAGGGTTTAAAGTGTTGCATCGTCTTATCTCTATGTGTGGCTGAAATAATGTTAGTTCATATCCTGTCAGTCTCGCTATAGTCAGGTGTTGTGTCTGAGTCCTGTTCAAGAGAACTTCCACTGAGTGTGGAACCTGTACTGTCAGGGGGTGTCCTAACACTATGGAATCACTCTGTCTTATTGCTAGGGCTGTTGCTGCAACTGATTTCAGGCACGCAGGCAAAGCCTGGGCCACTGGATCCAATGTACTAGAAAAATAAGCACAAGGCTTGTGTTTTCCTGCTTGATCTTGTGTAAGGACAGATAATGCTGTACCATCTCGTTCAGTGACAAAAAGTGTAAAAGGTTTGCTGTAACATGGAGTCGCTAAAACTGGTGCTTGACATAGAGCTTTTTTCAATTCGTCAAATACAAGTGTATGTTCTTGTGTCCAAGGGAGGACAGTCGAAGACGCTGCCTCCTGTGTTGTTAGCTGTATGAGTGGTTTGGCTAGATTTGCATACTGGGGAATCCATTGTCTGCAGTAAGAAGTGAGGCCAATGAAGGCCCGTACTTCCGTTTGTTTCTTGGGCTGCGGAAGATTTGCAATTAACTGAATACGGTCTTTTGTCAGCTGTCTACCCCTCTTGGACAGCAAGTGTCCAAGGTACACCACTTGCTGTGCACAGAATTGCAACTTTGAAGGGGACACCTTGTGCCCCTTGTCTGCCAAAAAGTATAAGACTGTCAGTGATGCACGTTCGCAGTCTCGTTCTGTTCGTGCTGTGATCAAGATATTGTCCACGTACTGGAGCAGTGCGGTGTCGGCAGGCATGTGAATACTGTCTAGTTGTCTTTTCAATGCTTGACTGTAAATACTAGGACTTTCTGTGAATCCTTGAGGAGCCCTCGTAAATTTAAAACTGCGTCCATTTAAACAGAATCCGAAAAGGTACTGGCTCTCTGGATGTATTGGGACACTGAAGAAGGCGTTCTTGAGATCGATTACAGTAAAGAACGTCGCTTCGGAATCAATTGCAGTCAGTAATGAAGAAATGTCTGGGACCACTGGGTACTGGGGTATTATGCACTTGTTCAGTTCTCGGAGGTCAATCACTAGTCTGTAGACTGGTGGTGCATTTGGGTCAGTTTGTTTAAGAATGGGGATGACAGGAGAATTACATACATTTGAGTCAGTTTCTACAACCACTCCTTGTGCAATGAGTTTGTCAACAATTTTCAGTAATGCTACTACGGCATCAGGTGGCAACTTGTATTGTCGGATTCGTGGCAGTACTACTCCCGGTTTGAGAGTGACACGGTGTGGCGTAATGTGCATGTAACCTACATCAGTCGGACCTTGCGCCCATAAATGCTGTGGTACATTCTGGAGTCTGGGATCAAAATCTCTCAACACATAATGTCCTTTAAAATCACGTAAAAACAATCTCACTCCTTCCGGAGAACAACAAATCACTGCTCCTAGTTCTTTCAATGTCTTTATACCAAGCAAATTTTCTGGACATGACTTAGTAAGTAACAAGTCTGTGGTACGGGACAATGGACCGACTCCTAGGGAAACTGGTTTTGACACTTCGTTAACAATAGGCTTTCCTGAAAATCCCAGGGAAACATTCTGTGAGCCTGAGAGGGGTGCCCCTGGAACCTCATCATGACTGATGGTAGTTCTGCTCGCCCCTGTGTCAATCAGAAATTTTCTGTCTTTTCCCAATACACGACTATGCACATAGGGACCCTCTTGATCTACAGGAACCTCAATAAGGGGCAAGCCAACCCCCCTCTCTAAGCTATTTCATGAGTACTGTTGATATTCTGGATAGTCTGACTGCGCGTACTGGTACATTTGTTGCGTGACATGTTGTGTGGCAGCTATGGGTTGCGGTATAGCTACTGTCTGTTGCGTGTTCTGTGGGGTGCTATTCTGTCTAGGAGGATGCGGTCTTTCTTTTGTCTTGCCTGTAGCTATATTGTGTTTCAGGACAGCACATTCATTTACATAGTGACCTGGTTGCTTGCAATAATTACAGTTCCCCTTAACAGGTGCCGTGCCCTTTTTATGTCCATCAGCTGGTACTGATTGTGCAACTAGTACTTTCATTTTCGTATCTTTCATGCGTCTCTTTTCATGTTCCTGTTCCTCTCTAATTCTGTTCTGGTGGTATTGCAACATTTGTAACATTTGGGAAGGGCTATTTGCTTGCCAGGTACTCTCAACCTTCAGTACTCTATTTTTTATCGGAGGTAAGGAATTTTCTACTAATTTGCTCACAAAAAGATGTGGATACGATTCACTATTTGGCTTAAGGCCACTATTAAAAGTAAAACATTTTTCGAATCTAGAATAAAAATCACTGGTGTCTTCATCTGGTTTCTGTTTACAGGCTGAAATAGCATCCCAATCTTCCTTTTTAGTAACCAATAATCGCGGCAGGACCTGTATCAATAGTTCAGGTAGTTCCTTAGCTTTTGCCCCAAGACCAACACCAGGGTTCCGACCTTTATCCTCATCTTCCAATTCTGTCCAATTTATCTTTTTCTCTCCCACTTCCCAATCTTTTTCTTTAAGCTTTTCGTAAATGCCTGCTGGTAACAGTACTTTTAATAATTTAATGATGTCAGCGTATGTGTAATCCCCTATGCGGAGAATGTCTTTTAATTCACGGTGGAATCCCCCCGGGTCTTTATCATGACAGGGCAGCAATTTTTTCATTTCCAGTATTTCTAATTTCGTCAAGGGTGTGTAAACATATACTCGTTGAAGCTCATTATTTTCATTTTTGACGGGATGTACCTCTCGTAGGGGGTTCTGTCTGTCTATGTGTAAGATCTTTCTGTCGTGGTGTGGGGCAGGAATCAAGTGCGTGGTCAGAAAAGTCAAGTACTTATGTCGTTGGTCTAGAATGACATTAATTAATTCGGTACCTAGGCCTCTCCATCTCTCTAGGAGTAGATCGTCCAGTAATTTATACAAGGGACCTGGATCAGAATGTTGACTCTCGTACAACGTGATCAGATGTTGAACCATGTAAATACCAGCCAAACGCTGTTCTTCCGGAGGAAGGCTTAAAAAGGTCTGCGCCACTACGTCATCATTATATATATTAGAATTGCACCCCCATTGAACGGCTGACCGGGCTAGTTCCTGTTCATGCATAGTGTGAGGTCTACCGCCCCAGCCCCCTACTCGTCTTCTCAGTGCATTTTTGGTAGCTTGGAATAGGTGTTCGAGAGAATATCTTTCTGGTATGGGAGGTCCATGTTTACTGTAATCGAGACCCTTGGGATGGTCAAACTGTCTTGCTCTGCCTACGTAATTTATTTTATCCACGTCCTCTGTTTCGGACTCAGCCTCATCAGATGCTAAGTCGTCCTCTTTCTCGTCTGACTCTTTCCTGTGTAAGTTTAGAATTTCTTTACGTATTTTCCTGTACATGCATTCTATCTTTGACATGGTATCATGTTTACAGGCAGCTATATTGTCACTCCACTCAATCATACCTCTAGTTACTCCTTTATTTGGCTGGTCTTGTTCCCTGATCAGACAATTAACTAAAAAACGTAAAAGTGCGCGTTGAACCTCTACTTTTCTTTGTGATATGGCCTCATGAATACTCTCGGGTCCCTCCCCCGTTCTAATGAAGTGGTATATTCTGTCTAAATTGTCCTTCATGCCTGGTAATGTGATCAGATAGTCTGCAACGCGTCTTAATCGTAGTGAGAACATGAGCATTGGGCCCACACCTGGTACTGGATCGTATATACAATGTGAAATCGTTACATTTTGTTTATGAGGTGATGCTGTCATTTTTGGTGTTCGTTGTAATGCTAATTCTTGTAGTGCTCGTGATGGTGGCGGTGTTTGCGGTATGTCTGTGGCGGGCCCACCTCCCACTGCCCCTTGGCTTGAATCGTCTTTCACGGTCGGAGGAGGAAGCAGTTGTGATAACTGACCCTGTGATACGGGCGGAGGGAGAAAAGGATTATTACCAGGAGGAGGAGGGGGAGGAAAACCTGCATTAACATAATCCGGAGCGGCCTCTTCTAAATAGGAGGAAAGAAAAATGTCCGCTGCTGTTTGTTTATGACTACGTACTTTAGTCGGGATCAGTGGTGGCGGCAAATTACTGGGTACTTCCGGGGTCACTTTAACTAGTCCTTCAGCGAGGACGGGATACATGCCTTTTATAAGGGCTTTTCTTTGTCTATCTGCTTGTTCTGCCTTAACCCGTTCACCTTCTTCCTTTAGCTCTTTTTCTCTGTTTTTTTCTGCTGCTTCTTTATTTCTCTCTGCTTTGTGGAATTCTTTCTCTGCTCTCCTATGCGCTTCTTTACGCCATAACTCAATGGCATCTTTCTGGGACTGTCTAGCTTTCTTTTTCCATAATGCTTCCTCTACTCTCATAATGCAATCAGCATCCCATGTTCCTGAGGCAGGCCATCTATACTTCTCGTCCAGATCCTTCGTGTAATCTACCCATAAGTCTAAAAACAGTATGGCATCTAGGCCGTGCTTTTGGTACATGAAATGGCCAGGAGTGTCTCTAGGCGGGACGGGGACTGCCTCTTCGAGTATCCCTTTCCTGGTCCCAGTAGGCAGGAAGTCCCGCTGTCGTGTACACTTGAAGTCCGTCACTGCTGTAGAAGGGGGTAGGGGCTGGACCTACATCGCCGGCACGTGTGGAAGGGGACTCTTTCCTGTTCGGGCGCCAGATTAATGTGGTAAATAATTAATTACCCTGTCATAATTTCTATACATTAATAAGGATCATGCATATAATGAGAGGCAGAGTCCGTGGTGTCCGATTCAGAAGGGCTTTAATTCAATAACTCGAGTTAATGGAGAATCGGGTTCCATCACCACTAAGGTTCAGGAAGGATCGTCATCTGAATCTTTATTCACAGAATACATTATATATAGTTAAAACATACATTGAATTGGATAGAGAAGGCGGAGCGCTCCAGGCAGAGCATGTGAAAGAGAGAGATAAGAGCACATGGGCGTGAAAGAAGGCGTGTAAGAAGGCGTACACGTGGGTGTTCACTTGATGAGTCATAGGTGTGTCATAGGTGGGTGGATGCATAGAGGGGGTCTGCATGGTCAGCAGGAACCTTTACCCTACTTGTGCGCGCAAAACTGGTCATGACGTGGAATTGACATGTAACTGGGGGAAAGCTGGGGGGAGCTGACTTTAGTGCTAGTAGAGGAGTCTTGGATTTCAGAACGACCTGCACCCCTGGCATTATCTGATATCTTGTGTTTGGAGGATGTATTGTCTGAAGTAAAGGTCGCTCGAGCAAAGGCTGCTCATCACCAAATGCTAGTGGGTGCATATATTTCTTCGTGCATTGCGTGGGGCCATGGGCCTTCTATGGAAACGGGTTCCGTAAATCACTTGGATGGAGACAGAAAGGCTAGGCCCTATCTTCTGCAGGCGGAATATGTTTACCCCTTTCGTTAGACAGGAATGTGTTTCTGTGGAGTTGAGCAGATAACTGTAGGCAAAATACTGTCTTGGCAGGCCAGGCTGGGCACCTCTCGGCTGAGCAGGAAGTATGTGAGGGGTCAGGGATACATAACTAAACTGCAGCTTTCAGAGTATCAGGAGGCTTGGAGCCTGAATTCGGGTCCTGGCTCGGCTGTGCCACAGAAACGTGTTCATCTCGACTTTTAAACGTGTACCATGTAAATGCATTGGCAACGTAGGCCTCAGTGCAGAATTAACGTTTCATTCATGGAGGGCCTAATAACTGACATGCTAACATTGGACGGAAATGTAGAGGCATTATTATTACAGGCATGAGAAGGGAATTACATGACGACATGGACATACATGGGGCATAGGTACATACATAGGGTGCGTGTAGTGGACACACTGGCCACGTAAAATTTCTATTTCCTCACAACCATTCAACAACATCTGATTCAAATATGTTCTCTCAATGTTTCAAACTTTATTACAAATGTCACAAACATTTTTTAATATTTCACTTCTGTTCTTGTATTTTCATCACAATAAAATAAAATAAACATAATCTTCCAAAAAGTTATTTGCAAAAGTTTAAGCTATTGCCATTATAAATTACAATAACTTTTATTTAAGTATTAAATATTGAAAAAAATACAACCCATTGTTATTTTTAATATTAATATATCTAAGTCATGTAAATACAACACATAGTGCATTACTAATGCTATAGGTGTCACATTTGCAAAAGTTAACACTATTGGCATTGTAAATGACAAAGTTATTAATTTAGCTATTTTCAAAACAAAAACATAAATACAAAATTTGTCATTTACAATACTAATACCTCTAACTTTACTAATGCGAGCCCTATTGCATTGCAAATGCTTGTTAATTTTTCATCATAAATTTATTCTTCATTCATTTCATAATTTAATAGAACTTCTAACATAATTTCATCAGGAATTTCATCTAGTTGTTCATTAATTTCAAAACTTTATTGATTAGATTCAATCTCATTTAATACATCAATAAACTCATTGTCCAAGCTTTCATCGAGAAAATAGCAGGTTATTTCTCCTGCACACATAGCTTCTTCGCTATTGTTGTTGTCCTCAAAAGGTACATTAGAATCCTCTAGAAGACTGTCTGTAATCTCAAAACTGACTTCAATCGTCTTCTCAATTGTATCCATTTTAAGTTTTAATATGGTGTTGTACCTTGCAGAAAATATAAATACTTCATTTTATTATTTTTACTAATAGATAATAAAAAACTAGCTTTATCAATTATTTTAACCTTTAAAAAATATTATACATAAACATTTCTCAAGTACTTTATATGATTATATCAATTAAATTAGTTTATAAGAATTTGTACTTATAAAATGTCCTTACATTTTTAAACTAGTCATTGTTTATCTTTTTTTAAATAAACTAAAGCTATTTCTTCAGATTCCCCAGGGCTGACTCACTCCATGACTACACGCATTGCCATAATTTGAAACACATCAACTAAAAAAATTATTCTGCCACCATTTTGTGAAATGAAATCTAACTCACACTGTGATCTTAGACACATACCAGTATGCCTTGCAATTCAGTAAAATGATTACTGCAGTGAAAGAGAGTCTTGCTGGGAATGCTGTTTTAGGTTTTAAGACAGAGCAGTGGTGTTCAGGGAGTGTAGGGGCTCAAGGTGGGAGGGAGAATGTAGAAATGAGAATTCACTGACAAAATTACTGCATGCTACAGAGAGACTTGGTACGCAATCTCTACAACTCCCCCAGGCCTGACTCACTCCATGACTACACGCATTGCCATAATTTAAAACACATCAACTAAGAAAATTATTCTGCCACCATTTTGTGAAATGAAGTCTGACTCACACTGTGATCTTAGACACATAACAGTATGCCTTGCAATTCAGTAAAATGGTTACTGCAGTGAAAGAGAGTCTTGCTGGGAGTGCTGTTTTAGGTTTTAGAACAGAGCAGTGGTGTTCAGGGAGTGTAGGGGCTCAGGTGGGAGGGAGAATGTAGAAATGAGAATTCACTGACATGATTACTACATGCTACAGAGAGACTTTGTATGCAATTTCTTCAGCTCCCCCAGGGCTGACTCACTCCACGACTACACGCATTGCCATAAATTAAAACACATCAAATAAGCAAATTATTCTGCCACTATTTTGTGAAATGAAGTCTGACTCACACTGTGATCTTAGACACATGACAGTATGCCTTGCAATTCAGTAAAATGATTACTGCAGTGAAAGAGAGTCTTGCTGGGAGAGCTGTTTTAGGTTTTAGGACAGAGCAGTGGTGTTCGGGGAGTTTAGGGGCTCATGGTGGGAGGGAGAATGTAGAAATGAGAATTCACTGACATGATTACTACATGCTACAGAGAGACTTGGTATGCAATTTCTTCAGCTCCCCCAGGGCAGACTCACTCCATGACTACACGCATTGCCATAATTCAAAACACATCAACTAAGCAAATTATTCTGCCACCATTTTGTGAAATGAAGTCTGACTCACACTGTGATCTTAGACACATGACAGTATGCCTTGCATTTGGTGTCCATATTTTTAAACACATCAACCAAGCAAATTATTCAGTCAGAATTGTTCTGAAATGATTACTAAATGCTTGTGAAAGCGTTTCTATGGCATTTATAGAGCACACCCAGTGTTTGTTTACACAGCATGGAGACTACTTTGGAATTAAGAGGCCTGAAAGACATACTGCATAGCACTTTCTAACACTACATCTTCTAAAGCCTGACTGACTTCATGACTACATGTATATTTTCAAACACATAAACCAAGCAAAATATTCTGTCAGAATTTTTCTGAATTGATTACTAGATGCTAGTGAAAGAGTTTTTATGGCATTTATAGAGCACACCCAGCGTTTTATTTACACATTTACACAGCAAGGAGACTACTTGAGAATTAAGAGGCCTGACAGACATACTGCATAGCACTTTCTAACACTACATCTCCTAAAGCCTGACAGACTTCATGACTACATGTATTCCCATATTTTCAAACACATCAACCAAGCCAATTATTCTGTCAGAATTTTTCTGAAATGATTAGTAAATGCTATTGAAATAGTTTCTATGGCATTTATAGAGCACACCCTGTGTTTTTTTCACACAGCAAGGAGACTACTTGGGAATTAAGAGGCCTGACAGACATACTGCATAGCACTTTCTAACACTACATCTCCTAAAGCCTGACTGACTTCATGAGTACATGTATTCCCATAATTTCAAACACATAAACCAAGCAAATTATTCTGTCTGAATTTTTCTGAAATGATTACTAAATGCTACAGACTCTATACAAATAAACTCCTGCTTACACATTAGAACACATTTTTCTTATTATTTCAAACTACACAACATACATCCCCTTACAAATTAACAACTCACCAATAAAAATGCTTTTGTAGTTTTAGAACAGTGACAATCACACACCAGATTTTCTTAAGCAGAATCTCTCAATTGTGCACCAGTCACTGGAATCATAGAATGACAAGGCTTCCCTCTCATTTCACACACATATTCATTCAGATAACCAATCAAATTTCTTCCCACACAAATTCAAAACCAAACTAACATTTTAATTGGTTCTACATTTCAACACTTTCAAACTCACATAATATTTAACCTTCCCCCCACTGCTCTCTCTGCCTGTTACCATGGTAACACTCCACAGAACACCTAACTGAACACACAGGTGAAAAGTTCATCATACAATGTTGCAAATGAACTCAGTAAGGGTGTTTGACCTCACAATATACCAGCATATCCTGTGCAATGTTCCTGTCAATGACCTTTTCTCAAACATTAGCATTACTTCTTTCAAAAAAACTGAAGAATGCACCCTAGTTTTGAATGTTCAAGTTTCAGAAACCACCAATCATTTATTTAATTTCGAGTGCACTGAATCTCATCCACATTTTTTTCTAAACTCCTACTTTTCAAACTGACATTTCATTTCCAGAGCCCATCTGAGTACAACCATATCTCCCTTCAAGATGCTTAGAGTGTGGATTGTGGGACACAGTTATATTTTCTGGACTGAAAGGTATGCAGCAAATAGATGCTTTCTCAACATTGATTTACCAAATGTGGATATTATGCGGATTGGCCAGAGAGGATTGAGATGTCACCAATTGATGCCATTGGTAAAATCCTTTTTGCATCTCCCACAACCTGACCTCATAATTGCGCACTGTTGTGGAAATGACCTAGTCATTTTGACTGGGGTAGGTCTGGAAATGTTTTTAAAGGACACCTTTGGGCAATTGATGTCACTTTTTCCACAAACTGCCTTTGTATATTCTAATATATGCCAAAGGCAAAAATGGAACTGGTCCAACCAATATTGTCCACAGATTGAGAAAGCAAGGCAACATGTGAATAAATCTGTTTCTGCTGTCCTTAGAGACCATGGTATGGGTTCTATATACCACAACAACTTGCGTTACAACATGCAAGGCATTTCTAGAGGAGATGGTGTACATTTCACAGATGAGGGGAACAGAGCCTTCCTCTTGATCT
Source organism: Lissotriton vulgaris (assembly GCF_964263255.1). Lineage (NCBI taxonomy): Eukaryota > Metazoa > Chordata > Amphibia > Caudata > Salamandridae > Lissotriton > Lissotriton vulgaris. The sequence goes on from NC_141689.1 coordinate 978,091,443, forward strand.
TTAGACCAGGGGTCTCCAACCTTTTTTGTAATAAAAGCTACTTATGTTCAATGGGAACCATCATGAGCTACTAATATTATTTATGTTGCAATAGTGACCACATCAGATAAGATTGCATTAGCGCCAGCAGTGATCACCTCAGTGCATTAGGCATGGTTACCAGCAGAAATTTGAAAAATGCTTTGAAAATTTGAAATGCCTCTACCTGGATAATACATACCAGCATAACTGCAAAGCCTGGGTACCATGTTAATAATATTAGTAGTAGTTCTTCACACCACATGATTTATTCCTCAAATATCAGCTTTAAATATATTTAAAAAAATCAAACATTTATCTCCAGACATCAGGTAATTCGGGCTGAAAACACACATTTTTGTCTCGAATACACACTTTTCAATTTTGTTATACATATATTAATTTCACCAAGCAAAAGCTTCTAATTTAGCGGTCTGAGCTGCACACAGGAGAGCTACTTTCAAGTAGGCAGAGAGCTACCAGTAGCTCACGAGCTACTCGTTGGAGAAGCCTGCTTTAGACTCTGCATTGGTACTTACTTGTAGGTACAAAAAGTACCCAATGAACACAACAGCCCTTTTTAGAGCCAACCAACATCTAAACACTCAAACTTGTTGTATAACTGTATTTTTTTGTCTTTTTTTTGCCACCGTGCGCGCACCGTGCACGCACCTCGCTATATCTTTGTTTTTTAAAATGTTTTTTTGGGCCTTCGGAGTCCTTCAGGGTCCTTCATGGACCCCTGAAAAGGCCTAGGGGGTCAGGAAGTCTCTGTTCTGCCCCCTTTTCACGGTATCCACTTTAGTTTTTGGCTCCCTTCTGCCTCGGAGACATAAAATGGCGGCTCAAGGGTGCGAGCATCGTGTGCGCACCTCGCAATTTTTAAAAAAAATTTAAAAAATGTTTTGGTCTTTAGGGTCCTTCAGGGACCCTCTCAGAAGGCCTAGGGGGTCAGGAAGTCTCTACCCTGCCCCCTTTTTAAGTTATCCACTTTTGTTTGTGTCTCTCTTCTGCCTCAGAAACACAAAATGGCGGCTCAAGGGTGCGAGCACCGTTCGCGCACCTCACGATTTAAAAAAAAAAAAAGGTTTTTTTGGGGCCTTCAGGGTCCTTAAGTGACCCCCTCAGAAGGCCTAGTGGGTCAGGGGGTCTCTACCCGGGTGCGCGCATGGTGCGTGCTTATAGATATATATATTTTTTCTCTTTTGATTTTCTCAACAACTACTGAAGGGATTTACACCATTTAACCAAAAGCATGATCTGCGAATCAGACTCTACCATTTTGCCAAATTTCTTGTAATCCCGCTCAGCCGTTCGGGCTGTAGCCGTGTCTAATCGTCCTATGGAAAATAACATGGAGAAAACACGTTTTAGGACCCCCTTTTTTCTCGGCCCCCACTTTACAAATCTTCGCGAGACTTTCAGGGAAGGAGCGGAGCGGAGCGAGCCATCTTCTTTGAGAAATTTGCGAACATTCAACAACCGGCGCCAAAGTGATTCCCAATAGAATGTTGCGGATTTCCTATGGAAACTAGGTCCTAACTGTCAGGGTTGTGCTCCGCAGGATTCGATTGATGCAATATGGGTTCCACCTCCAGACCGCACCAACACCCCTAGTATATCACAGGGTGTTCGAGTGATCAGGTAAGGGAAAATATGAACAAAATAACAAACAGGAGGGGAAGGAAGGGAACAGCTGGGAAGGGATAGCTGAAACGAGAGAACACACAGGATTACAACTCATTCAATAACCCTACCCTCATTTCATTCTCGCTACCCTATCTAATATAAATATTCACCTGTGCCCTTTGAAGCCACCGCTCTTCTCTTATTTTAGCACCAAGTATTATCATGTGTTATCAACTCCCTATTCAAAACAAATACACAAGTTAGGATCATAGGAATATTTCACTTGGCTGATGAATAATATTAACCACTCTTGATTAGAACATACCCTCCTGATTTGTTGTAATTATATGTAGTGTTTCCCCGTTAAAGATATCCACCTGGAAATAAGTCTTTCTCCATTGGACAAAATAAGTTTCCCATGAACGAATCGTTCCAACTAAAGCAAAAGTTTCACCACAGTGTATAATCCACAAAAGAAATGTTTCTTGCACGGTATAATGTAGCTTCCCACCACTTTTATCCGCGCTATCCTTTGTTCACTGTTCATTAACATCAAATGATATCCAGCCTCCTGGCACGGTAGAATGTAGGGAGCTACCCCACTACCCTCCGCTCAGGCAAGGGCTATGGTTTCCTTTGTCTTTGTTGATGCTACAAAATATCCCTCTCCTCTTTTATGAGGAAAATAACTAGAATCTCGGTAGGGCTCAAATACGTCTTTGAAGCCACCACCTTATCAGGCTGAATCAAAACAGGATTTAAAGTCAAACATTCGAAAGCACGTTAGCACAGATTCTTCTCTGTTCTATGTTTATGTGCTCGCTTGCCAGGACCACCAGTGCGTGATGAATAACAGTTTACACAACGAGCCCGCCGTAACCTTATTCCTACCGCAATGAAAGGCAAAACGCCGACCTTCGGCTAGGCACGCACTGTTGCTGTCAGGATTCCGCCCGTGATAGATTACTCATGCGTCAGCTTCCACGCTTCCTGAAGAAACACCGACCCGGTTTCTTCTACCAAGACATGACGGTCGCGCTGGAGCCAGCGACCTGTTCTCTTCCGTGAACACAATGTCCCTAGGCCACGCCCCCTCATTTATGCTCCCCCAACCAGCAAGGAATTCTGGGAGTTGTAGTCTGGTGACTAGGCAGGCGCAATGTAGGTATCAAATCCTGACAGTATGTCCCCGTCCCTAGCGCCTCCTAGGACCAGGCTTATCCGGGCAACGCACATGAAAAGATCTCACCGGTCTAGGGGCATGCACATTGGACCAGGGTTCCCAGGAATCATCCTCTGCTGAATATCCCTTCCAAGACACCAGGTACCAGAGCACTCCTCTGCGCAACGTGGAATCACGAATACTCCTGACCTCATATTCAACACCTCCACCACTGATCACCGGAGGAGACACAGCCCTTCTAGAGGACAATGCAGGATTCAACAAGTGTACATGAAACACAGGGTGTATTCGCAGAGATCCAGGCAACTTCAGTTTGTAGGCAACAGGATTGATTTTCTTAACAATCGAATAAGGACCAATAAATCGAGGGTGGAATACGCTGCGCAGTTTAAAATGGATGTTTTCTGTCGATAGCCAAACTCTATCACCCACCAGGTACTGACGACCCTCCACTCGATGTTTGTCCTCCCATTTCTTGTATACTTCTTTGGCTTTCACCAGATGTGCCTGCACACCCTTATGCACCCTCCTCAGTAATTTCACTTGCTCTCTCACAGCAGGCTGATTCTGAACCTCATCTGGGATGTCCACTGGCAAGGTGTGTGCATCATACCCATAATTAGCTTTAAAAGGGGACATACCAGTCGAGCTGTGCCATGCATTATTGTACGCCAGCTCCGCCATCCACAACAGTGCCACCCAGGATTCATGGGCCTCTTTGGAATAGCATCGCAGATATTTTTTCAAAGTCTGATTAAGTCTCTCAGTCTGTCCATCCGTCTGAGGATGGAAGCTTGTAGACAAGGATACATCGATATTTAGCGCATGACACCACATCCGCCAAAAACGGGCTATAAATTGTGGCCCCCTATCGCTGACAATCACCTTGGGTAATCCATGCAATCTGATGACCTGACTGGCCAACAACTGCACCGTCTGACTGGCGGTAGGCACGTTTTTACAAGGGATAAAATGTCCCATTTTAGTAAGGCTGTCCACAACCACCAAAATGGCATTGAATCCTTGGTCCATAGGAAGACCAGACACAAAATCCAAACTAATGTTCAACCATGGACGCTTAGGAGTAGGCATCGGAATAAGCCTCCCGGCCTTCTTTGCATTCACCCCCTTGGCTCGAGCACAAACATCACATTGCGTTACCCACAACGTTATGTCTTTTACAAGAGATATCCACCAGAAATGTCTTTGAACTATGACTATTGTCTTGCGAATACCCGGGTGACCTGCCATCGGTGCTTCATGGCACCATCGAAAAGCCTTTCTTTGCAAAGGAACGGTGGGCAAATACAAATGCTTTTGTTGAAAAGGCAATCCCTGTTTCACCATTCTTGCTGGATTACCATTGGCCCAAGTATTCCATCCCCCAGGGTATTGAAGTGCTTTCACCTCATCCAAAAAGGTCTCAGCCCTCACTACACACACCACTTTGGCTGCTGGTATAATAGCCTGTACATCTTCCTCTTTAGGCACCACTGGTAGAGTCTGCCTAGATAACGCAACAGCTTTGCGGTTCTCAGAACCCGGTCTGAAAGTAACCACAAAATTGTATTCTGCAAAAAAGAGCATCCAACGCATCTGTCGTTGCGTCAAGTGTCTCGCAGAAGTCATATATTGCAGGTTTCGATGGTCAGTGTACACAGTGATGACATGACGTGCACCCCACAAATACTGTCGCCACTCCTGAAATGCCTTTTTTATAGACAGCAGTTCTTTTTCGGCTATTGTATAGTTGAGTTCAGCCTAACTCAACTTCTTTGATAGATATGCCACAGGGTGTAGCTGCCCCGTATGTTTATCTCTCTGGGACAACACTGCTCCTATTGCTTCATCAGAGGCATCGGCCTCAACCACAAATGGATGTTCTAAATTCAGATGGGCTAACACAGGAGCCGTGATAAACGCTGACTTCAGACTCTCAAAGGCCTCCCCTGCTTCGCTTGTCCATGTAAAGGTGACTCCTTTCCTTACCAGTCTAGTGATGGGTACCGCCATTTGCGAGAATTGCACAATAAACCTACGATAGTAGTTAGCGAAGCCCAGAAAACTCTGGACCTCCCTCACATTCTTAGGAACAGGCCAATCCTGGGCTGCTTGTACCTTACGTACTGACATCTGTAGTCCTCTAGGACTAAGCATTACCCCCAAGAATTCAACATTGTGCACACCAAATTCACATTTACTCAATTTGACATAGAGACTGTGCTCTCTTAATTTCTCCAAGACCATACACACATGTTCGGTGTGCCTGGAAGTCTCCAAAGAATACACCAAGATGTCGTCGATATATACCACCACAAACAAATCAATATACTCCTTTAGTACATCATTAATGAAGAATTGAAATGCCGCGGGGGCATTACATAGCCCAAACGGCATAACCAGATATTCGTACAAACCATACCGCGTCTTGAAAGCCGTTTTCAACTCATCCCCCTTCCGAACCCTGACCAAGTGATAAGCACCCCGCAAATCCAATCGGGTATAGATTCTTGCTTCCCTCACCTGGTCCTGGGCAACCTTTTTCCGACCGCATTGAAAGGCAAAACGCCGACCTTTGGCTAGGCACGCACTGTTGCTGTCAGGATTCCGCCCGTGATAGATTACTCACGCGGCAGCTTCCACGCTTCCTGAAGAAACACCGACCCGGTTTCTTCTACCGAGACATGACGGTCGCGCTGGAGCCAGCGACCTGTTCTCTTCCGTGAACACGAACCAGAATAACAAATTACACACAATGTCCCTAGGCCACGCCCCCTCATTTATGCTCTCACAACCAGCAAGGAATTCTGGGAGTTGTAGTCTGGTGACTAGGCAGGCGCAATGTAGGTATCAAATCCTGACACTAACTAGAACTACCTACTGGCAACCACCAGTAGGTAATATATATATATATATACCTTCCAGCACTTCCTTTTGGCGAACTTGGAAAATAAACGAACCACAAGACAACTTCCACTGGCAGATGTATTTTATTCCTTAAGTCTCACTCCTCCCATTATATATATATATATATATATTCACTGAAAAAACCATAGGTTTCAGGCATGTTATAGTTAGAAATTAGCATTTAAAAAACCTTACAAATTCACTGAAAAAAACATAGGTTTCAGGGGCGTTATAGTTAGTTGGACATTTTACTCGTACAAAACCAGAGAAATTCGAACGTTATAGTTAGTAGAGGTAACTATAACTTGCGCCCCAGCAATGCACTACTGATGATGTCACATATTACATCGCTCATGAAATGGTCAGTGACATCACTGATGACAGCTCAAATGACATCACTGATGACATCACTGATCATATAATCCAGTTTAAAATGTATTTTCTGTAAAGTTTAAATATATTTTAGATATGTTAATGCCAAGGTGTATTGAAGAATGAGTTGGTGTATAAGTGTGTGGGTGGAGGATTTAATAGGTGTGTTACTGACTGTATAAGATAGTGATTAAATGTGTCCTACTGAATGCATGGGTTAGTGACTAAACTGTGTGAATGTCTGTATCAGTCTGTCAGTTGTTGTGTAAGCTGCTGCATGGGTTGATGATTAGGTCCATGACTGTCTATATGGGTTACTTATTGGTTGCATGAGTTTCTGTATGGCTGCTGCAGTGTTTGTGTGTGTGGGTGGGTGGACTGTGTGTGACTTTCTGCCTACATGTGTGAGTGGATAATTTACTGGGTGTATGGGTTCAATAGTGCATGTGGAAATAATTGTATAGGTGAGTGACTGTGTGTCAGTGCGTTAGTGAGTGAATGTATGTTTCCCTGGTATATGTGTGAGTAACTACATATGTGAAAGGCAGTGTATGTGAGTGCTTGAGTATATAAATGACTATGTGAGAGTGAGTAATTGTGAGAGTGGCAGTATAAATGAGTGTGTGCTTGTGTCAGTGATTGTATAAGAGAGTAAGTATATGTTAGTATCTGTATGAATAGGTTATATCGTGAATGTATAACTGTTTAGGTGCGTAAATGGCAGTGTTATTGTTTGTTTACATGTCTAGCTAGAAGTGTCAATAACTCTATGGATGAGTGAGGGTGTATGAGCCCCCAGGGTATTGAAGTGCTTTCACCTCATCCAAAAAGGTCTCAGCCCTCACTACACACACCACTTTGGCTGCTGGTATAATAGCCTGTACCTCTTCCTCTGTAGGCACCACTGGTAGAGTCTGCCTAGATAACGCAACAGCTTTGCGGTTCTCAGAACCCGGTCTGAAAGTAACCACAAAATTGTATTCTGCAAAAAAGAGCATCCAACGCATCTGTCATTGCGTCAAGTGTCTCGCAGAAGTCATATATTGCAGGTTTCGATGGTCAGTGTACACAGTGATGACATGACGTGCACCCCACAAATACTGTCGCCACTCCTGAAATGCCTTTTTTATAGACAGCAGTTCTTTTTCGGCTATTGTATAGTTGAGTTCAGCCGAACTCAACTTCTTTGATAGATATGCCACAGGGTGTAGCTGCCCCGTATGTTTATCTCTCTGGGACAACACTGCTCCTATTGCTTCATCAGAGGCATCGGCCTCAACCACAAATGGATGTTCTAAATTCGGATGGGCTAACACAGGAGCCGTGATAAACGCTGACTTCAGACTCTCAAAGGCCTCCCCTGCTTCGCTTGTCCATGTAAAGGTGACTCCTTTCCTTACCAGTCTAGTGATGGGTACCGCCATTTGCGAGAATTGCACAATAAACCTACGATAGTAGTTAGCGAAGCCCAGAAAACTCTGGACCTCCCTCACATTCTTAGGAACAGGCCAATCCTGGGCTGCTTGTACCTTACGTACTGACATCTGTAGTCCTCTAGGACTAAGCATTACCCCCAAGAATTCAACATTGTGCACACCAAATTCACATTTACTCAATTTGACATAGAGACTGTGCTCTCTTAATTTCTCCAAGACCATACACACATGTTCGGTGTGCCTGGAAGTCTCCAAAGAATACACCAAGATGTCGTCGATATACACCACCACAAACAAATCAATATACTCCTTTAGTACATCATTAATGAAGAATTGAAATGCCGCGGCGGCATTACATAGCCCAAACGGCATAACCAGATATTCGTACAAACCATACCGCGTCTTGAAAGCCGTTTTCAACTCATCCCCCTTCCGAACCCTGACCAAGTGATAAGCACCCCGCAAATCCAATCGGGTATAGATTCTTGCTTCCCTCACGTGGTCCTGGGCAACCTTATTCCTACCGCAATGAAAGGCAAAACGCCGAACTTTGGCTAGGCACGCACTGTTGCTGTCAGGATTCCGCCTGTGATAGATTACTCACGCGGCAGCTTCCACACTTCCTGAAGAAACACCGACCCGGTTTCTTCTACCGAGACATGACGGTCGCGCTGGAGCCAGCGACCTGTTCTCTTCCGTGAACACGAACCAGAATAACAAATTACACACAATGTCCCTAGGCCACGCCCCCTCATTTATGCTCCCACAACCAGCAAGGAATTCTGGGAGTTGTAGTCTGGTGACTAGGCTGGCGCAATGTAGGTATCAAATCCTGACACTAACTAGAACTACCTACTGGCAACCACCAGTAGGTAATATATATATATATATACCTTCCAGCACTTCCTTTTGGCGAACTTGGAAAATAAACGAACCACAAGACAACTTCCACTGGCAGATGTATTTTATTCCTTAAGTCTCACTCCTCCCATTATATATATATATATATATATATATATATATATATATATATATTCACTGAAAAAACCATAGGTTTCAGGCATGTTATAGTTAGAAATTAGCATTTAAAAAACCTTAGAAATTCACTGAAAAAAACATAGGTTTCAGGGGCGTTATAGTTAGTTGGACATTTTACTCGTACAAAACCAGAGAAATTCGAACGTTATAGTTAGTAGAGCTAACTATAACTTGCGCCCCAGCAATGCACTGCTGATGATGTCACATATTACATCACTCATGAAATGGTCAGTGACATCACTGATGACAGCTCAAATGACATCACTGATGACATCACTGATCATATAATCCAGTGAATGTATTTTCTGTAAAGTTTAAATATATTTTAGATATGTTAATGCCAAGGTGTATTGAAGAATGAGTTGGTGTATAAGTGTGTGGGTGGAGGATTTAATAGGTGTGTTACTGACTGTATAAGATAGTGATTAAATATGTCCTACTGAATGCATGGGTTAGTGACTAAACTGTGTGAATGTCTGTATCAGTCTGTCAGTTGTTGTGTAAGCTGCTGCATGGGTTGATGATTAGGTCCATGACTGTCTATATGGGTTACTTATTGGTTGCATGAGTTTCTGTATGGCTGCTGCAGTGTTTGTGTGTGTGGGTGGACTGTGTGTGACTTTCTGCCTACATGTGTGAGTGGATAATTTACTGGGTGTATGGGTTCAATAGTGCATGTGGAAATAATTGTATAGGTGAGTGACTGTGTGTCAGTGCGTTAGTGAGTGAATGTATGTTTCCCTGGTATATGTGTGAGTAACTACATATGTGAAAGGCAGTGTATGTGAGTGCTTGTGTATATAAATGACTATGTGAGAGTGAGTAATTGTGAGAGTGGCAGTATAAATGAGTGTGTGCTTGTGTCAGTGATTGTATAAGAGAGTAAGTATATGTTAGTATCTGTATGAATAGGTTATATTGTGAATGTATAACTGTTTAGGTGCGTAAATGGCAGTGTTATTGTTTGTTTACATGTCTAGCTAGAAGTGTTAATAACTCTATGGATGAGTGAGGGTGTATGAGCGTTTGTATAGATGTATGAGTACATATATTAAGGCTGTATTGATGAGTGACTGCATGTATGAGTAACTGTATGGGTGAATGAATGAATGTATGTGTGTATAGCTAGCAATTAGTCAGTGGTATATAGTAACTGCTATTGATTTGTCAATGGTTTCGAACATGGTAGTCTGTAGTTTAGAGTGGGTGTATCAAAGGTTAAATTAGGGTATGAGGAGATGCATCATATTATCACGTGGATGATGTCATCAGTGGCGCGAGTTATAGTTAGCTCTACTAACTATAGCGTTCGAATTTCTCTGGTTTAGTACGAGTGAAATGTCCAACTAACTATAACGTCCCTGAAAGTGATAGTTTTTTCAGTGAATTTCAAAGGTTTTTTAAATGCTAATTTCTAATTATATTCTTGTAACTTCCTGAAACCTATGTTTTTTCAATGAATTTCAAAGGTTTTTTTTATGATCATTTCTAATTATACTGTTCATTAAACCTATAGTTTTTTCAGTGATTTTAAATTTTAAAAAAATTGCCACAAATGAGAGCAACAAGTAACACTAACAAAATGAAGAGTAGGTGTTCCTGTGCAACAATAACACAAAAACACCACTTCCCGATATTTTCAACGAGGAGACAAATCTGCGGGGCGATCTAAAAATAGGCGATAAGCTGCGTCAGCAGTAGGAATGTAACATCTGCATTTTACTAGTGTAAAGTAGGACGACTACCTACAGTGTGAAAAGGAGCCCAGCCCAGAATCACATTTGAAGACCAACACATGTCATACAGCTACTTATCATGCACCTCTGACCACCAAGATGGCCACAAAAACTCTGCCACCACCCTCAGGACCTCCCCCCGGACCACCACCCCCACTACCAGCGAGGCAGTGCAGAACAAGACAGCAGGCTTTCCAAAAACGGCATGGCTCCTCAGCCACACAATAGCTGAATGTTGTGAGATGTGCCAACCAAACATGTGTGAAGGATGCAAGTCACCCACCAATAATAATGCACACAATACCAAGTGTAGTTGTGATGTGCTGGACAGTGGATGCAACCATTTTACCTCAGGCAGTGGGAAGATCTCAGTCATGTACCTGTGTCGTCATCCCCAGTAAGCGAAAGCGCAGTGGGCTGGTCCAACGTATGCCTCTCCAGCGTAGAAGTGTGAATAAATAGGTCGGGGCTCTGGGCGTGGGTCACTTGTTTGAAGGCCAAGGCGTCTGCCAGAGCGGCAGCCTGAACCCTGCCACTTGGCTGCAGCCATGACCGCGCGCCTCCTCGACACAGGCCCCCTGCGAACACAGCGGCACAGCACTGAAGACTTATGTCTGTACAGACCACTGCCTTCAATCTACCCTGTGGACATTGTTAGTGATTAGCCGGCTTTTCCTTTCCCTCTTTGCTTATGTGAGCCTGGTTTCCCCGGTGTCCTCTTTCTGTTTCCTCCTTCTTGGTAACCTCTGCCCCTTTTTTCCCTCCTTACTATATGAGGATGCCAGCGCCAGTGCTCGGTGCTTGGTTTCTTACCTGGTTGGTATTTCTACTATCCAGAGCGAGTGCGGGGAGTTAGCACTTCTCCCTTTTGGCGAGTTCTTCCGCGTTAGAAGTTAGCTGCTGGAAGCTGAGCTGCGCAGAACGAGGCTTCGTTTTGCTGCCCGGATTGTGTTAAGCGTCGGACGCCTTCCCGTTTACAGTTCTTCATCGGAGTCGTGAGATGTGCTTCTGATCATAAGAGCACGAGCAATTATTGGGACATTTACTTTTGTTTTTGTTGGGATCGAATATTTCCTTGATGCTTTGGGAAATACGGCGGAGCCGATTTCCGGGTTTTGAGTACCCGATTCACATCGTTATGTGAATACTTGGACTATTTCTCGAAGCGTTTTTGCTTCTGGCGTTATTCGTAGAACGCGCTTTAGTTTGTGGCCACAAATAGGTTATACTTTATGCAAGTACAGCGGAGTTTGCTGTTAAACACTTTTTCAGGGGTTTTTTATGTCAGTATCATGACTTTTTCCCCCCTATAAACAAAACGCTGGGCAACAGGGAGTTGGTCGATTGTTTACCTGTTGGACACACGTCTCCCATTGGAGGATTCAGCTATGTTACACAAGTAAGGAGGGGGATTGGGTTGTGTTGGGCAGTAATAAGGGTGTAAGGAGAGGGATTCAGGTGAGAGGACACTGGGATATTGAGTTGACGTTCTGTTCTTTTTCTGTGTTTCTTCTCTTGTTTTGCTGCAGGTTAGAAGACCTATCCACATGTGCCAGAACAGGGTCTGCCTAGCTGTAACATAGAAGGAGCCTGGGCGTTTCTCCTTCTTTGTTTTGTTTTTCCTACCTTCTCCCTTTGTTCGGTCTGCGTTCACGCTGTGATATAAAGGGCGTGTTGCGTTCCGAATAAGGGGTAGAGGATTGGGGCCATCCTCGCTTCCGTGGTGTGGGTCGAGTTGGGGAGAGATCCAACAGAAAACCAAGCCCACAAACTTTACACCACCCGAGCGAGAATGGATGAGGATGGAAATTTTCTGGAGGAGAGGGTCCCTACAGTGCAGGAACTGATGGGGGCTGTTAATGCTCTACAGATTAAAGTGCAGGAGTTACAACAGGAGAATCAAGGGCTACGACAAGAAATGAGTGCAGGAAAGGCTAAGGATCCAGTCTGGGGAATGGGTAAACCCTCTTTAGTCCAGCCTGCCACTTTTCATTTTGACAAGAGTACGAGTGCTAGTAATCCCCCTTTGACTGTAAACGTTACTACCCCTACCCCTGTCCCATTGGCTGTCCCAGAGAGGTTTACAGGAGATTCTAGTACATACAGTGTGTTTATGAATCAGTGTCATTTACACTTTATGTGTCGCCCTGCTTCATTCCCAAACGACTCATCCAAAGTGGCATTTGTTATTTCTTATTTGGCTGGTACTGCGGCTTCTTGGGCGGTGCCTTTGGTGGACAATGATGACCCTGTTTTGTATAACTGTGGGGCATTTAAAGAACAGATGCGTTGTCTTTTTGCGAAACATGCCTTTATGCAAGCCAGTGATGCGGAGCTGTTGAAATTGAGACAGGGGAAACAGGATTTACTGACATATGTGTCCACGTTTAATCGTTTAGTGTCCGAAACCCATTGGCCAGCTGATAAGAGAACCTCCTTGTTCTATCAAGGGTTGTTTGAAGACTTGAAAGACATTGTTTCACAGGTGGTTAATCCACCAGAGGACTGTGTTGAATTCATCGATCTAGTTGTGAAATTGAATCACAGACTACTGGAAAGGAGGGGCGAGAAAAATCGCTTTCAGGTATCCCGAGTGGTTCCTGCTCGAAGCGATGTTAAGAGTACAGGAGAGGGTCGAACCACTCCGGAACCAATGGAAATAGGCGGAGTAAGGGGTCCCCTGTCAGCCGAAGAGAAGAGTAGAAGACGTTCTCAGAATTTGTGTCTTTATTGCGGGCAGGGAGGTCATTATGCGAGAGACTGTTCGGTAAAACCCTCTTCTGTTTCTATTAAAAAAGTGGTAGCATGTGTGCAGCCACCCGAGGATTTGGTTGTGGCAGATAAACTTAATCCATCCTATCAGATTTCTGGTATAGTCAAGAGAGTCCCTAAACATTTTATGATCACCGTGTGTTTGGTTATATCTAACAGCCATAGGGCTCCTGTGTCGGCATTATTGGATTCTGGTGCCACGGGTAATTTCATGGACATCAAGTTAGCAGAACGGTTAAAGGTGCCCTGGATCATGAAAGATCAACCCGAACCTGTGAAGGCCATAGATGGAACTGAGTTGTCTTCGGGTACTATTACTAAACAGACAGAACCCTTGTGTGTGATATGTGATAACGGACACTCCGAATACCTTGGGTTTGATTTGATTGATGCTCCTTCTTTTGGTATTGTGTTGGGGGTACCTTGGTTGCAATCACACAATCCCAGGATTGATTGGATTAGAAGAACGGTGACGCTTGATTCAGTCTATTGTCTGCAAAGTTGTTATAAGGTCGCCACGGATTGGGTTACTCCTTTAACTTGTGCAGTAGGTGATGGGTTAAGGTGTGACGTGCAGAAGATACCTGAAGCATATGTAGAGTTTGCCGAGGTGTTCGACAAGGGACGAGCGAGGGACTTGCCTCCACATCGTTTGTTCGATTGCAGAATTGATTTGGCCCCCGGGGCTACACTGCCCTGTTGTCGCATCTATGCCTTATCTGGACCAGAAGAACAACATTTGAAGGAGTACATAGACGAGATGTTGGCTAAGGGGTTTATTCGTCCTTCCTCCTCTCCTGCTTCCTCTGCTATCTTTTTCATTCCCAAACGTGAAGGCGGCCTCCGCGCCTGTGTAGACTATAGGGCGCTCAATAAGGGTACTATTAAGAACAAGTATCCTCTTCCCTTGATACCTGTGTTGCTTGATCAACTGAGGCATGCAACGGTTTTTACGAAATTAGACCTCAGAGGGGCATATCATCTCATACGAGTCCGTGAAGGCGATGAGTGGAAAACTGCCTTCCGGACTAAGTTCGGTCTGTATGAGTATTGTGTGATGCCCTTCGGATTATGTAATGCTCCGGCTGCCTTTCAGTTCTTCATAAACGAGGTGCTAAGGGAATATTTGGATTTGAGCGTGATCGTCTACATAGACGATATTTTGATATTCTCCAACACTGAGGCTGAACATGAAACACACGTTCGCCAAGTCTTACAAACTTTGAAAGATCATCAGTTATATGTGAGGCCAGAGAAATGCAGTTTTCACACTGATAGAGTAGAGTTTTTGGGTTTCCTTGTTTCTGCTGAGGGCATCAGAATGGATCCACGTAAGATCGAGGCTATAACCTCTTGGCCATCCCCTAAATGTGTAAAGGAGGTGCAGGTGTTGCTCGGATTCGCGAATTTCTATCGGCGGTTTATCTCCCATTTTTCGGAGATAGTTGCCCCCATGACGGTGTTGTTGAGAAAGGGAGTTCCGTTTGTATGGTCATATGTGGCGCAAATGTCATTAGATCAATTGATTGAACGGTTCACCTCAGCCCCTGTTCTTGTCCATCCTGACCCTGCGCTACCTTTTTTTGTTGAAGCGGATGCTTCGTTGGGTGAAGTGGGGGGAGTCTTGTCTCAGCAAGATGTAGAAACTGGGTTTATGCATCCTATAGCTTTCTTTTCAAAAACACTCTTACCTGCTGAAAGAAACTATACGGTAGCAGAACGTGAATTGTTGGCAATCAAGTTATCCTTTGAGGAGTGGAAACATCACTTGTGGGGGGCTCGCCATTCCATTACCATCTTTACGGACCATAAGAATCTCGAATTCTTCAGGTCCGCTCGTGCCTTGACCCCTATGCAGATGAGGTGGGTTTCATTCTTCAATGAATATGATTTCATAATTACCTATAGGCCTGCCTCACAGCAATTGAAATCAGATGCCTTGTCCAGAATCCATGTGAAACAGAACGAGTGGGGGACTGACAAGGACCTGGGTTCTTTTATTTCACCAGATAAGATTGTGGGCAGTATTTCTTTGGATGGCTTTTTGACTACTGTGAAAGATCAGTTGAGAGGAATAGATCTGACTCCTTGGGAATCCCAGCCTTTCTTTTCCATGAGAGACGGATTGTTGTATCGCGAAAAACTATTGTTCATTCCTCCTGCTTTAAGGGAAACAGTGTTGAAATGGTGTCATTCATCGGCTTTGGTAGGTCATCCCGGAATGAATAAAACCAGAGAATTTTGTTTACGTTGGTTTTGGTGGGAGTCATTGGCACATGATGTTCAACAGTTTGTGGCGTCTTGCCCAGTCTGTGCTGTGAGTAAGCCATCACATTCCAGTCCTTCTGGCCTGTTACAACCATTACCTGTACCCCCTGCACCTTGGCATACGATTAGTATGGACTTTGTTACGGATTTACCGTTAGAGTCAGGTTGTACGGTGATTCTTGTTGTGGTTGATTCCTTCACAAAGATGGCCCACTTTATCCCTTTATCTAAATTGCCTACCGCTAAGGAAATTGCTTTAGTCTTTGTGTCATCTATAGTGAGATTGCATGGTTTGCCATCTGCCATTGTGTCCGATAGGGGGGCTCAGTTTGTGTCACATTTTTGGACTGAGTTATGTGAGGCGCTACAAATGAAAATCTGTCTGTCTTCTGCTTATCATCCTCAGTCCGATGGTCAGACTGAAAGGATAAACCAAACGATGGAACAGTATATACGGTGTTTATTGTCATCTTTAACCTGTAATTGGGTGTTAGCCCTCCCTCTTGCGGAATTCGCATATAACAACAGCGTTCACTCCGCTGTTGGCATGTCCCCCTTTTACTGTTCTATGGGATTTCATCCAAAGGCCATCCCCATTCAATCCTCGGGGCATGTGCCTGCGGTCGATTCCTTGGGAGTAGCTTTGGGCCGGATTTGGGGCATCGCTCAGGAACATCTGACAAAGGCAAAGGAGGACATGAAACGGCAGGCAGACAAACACAGGGTACCTTCCCCCTCTTATGTAGTTGGTAACCGTGTTTGGTTGTCAACTAAGAACTTGAGATTGAAAGGATCTAGGAAACTGCAACCAAGATTCGTGGGTCCTTTTCCTATAGCACGAGTGATAAATCCTGTGGCCATGAGGTTGGATCTGCCTGATGAATATCGCATTCATCCGGTGTTTCACACTTCCTTGTTGAAGCCATATAAAGATACCGATCAGACCTTGCCCCCTCCTCCTTCAGTGGTGGTTGATGGAGAGGAAGAATTCGAGGTTAATGCTATCCTTGACTCGAGGAGGAGACGGGGGAGGTTGATGTACTTAATTGATTGGAAAGGGTACCCTCCTGATGAACGAACTTGGGAACCTGCTACTGGGGTGCATGCTCCCCGTTTGATCAGATTGTTTTATCTTCGCCACCCTACTAAACTCCGTCCTGTTGGGAGGCCTTTGAGGGGAGGTACTGTTAGGGATTAGCCGGCTTTTCCTTTCCATCTTTGCTTATGTGAGCCTAGTTTCCCCGGTGTCCTCTTTCTGTTTCCTCCTTCTTGGTAGCCTCCGCCCCTTTTTTCCCTCCTTACTATATGAGGATGCCAGCGCCAGTGCTCGGTGCTTGGTTTCTTACCTGGTTGGTATTTCTACTATCCAGAGCGAGTGCAGGGAGTTAGCACTTCTCCCTTTTGGCGAGTTCTTCCGCGTTAGAAGTTAGCTGCTGGAAGCTGAGCTGCGCAGAACGAGGCTTTGTTTTGCTGCCCGGATTGTGTTAAGCGTCGGACGCCTTCCCGTTTACAGTTCTTCATCGGAGTCGTGAGATGTGCTTCTGATCATACGAGCACGAGCAATTATTGGGACATTTACTTTTGTTTTTGTTGGGATCGAGTATTTCCTTGATGCTTTGGGAAATACGGCGGAGCCGATTTCCGGGTTTTGAGTACCCGTTTCACATCGTTATGTGAATACTTGGACTATTTCTCATAGCGTTTTTGCTTCTGGCGTTATTTGTAGAACGCGCTTTAGTTTGTGAACACAAATAGGTTATACTTTATGCAAGTACAGCGGAGTTTGCTGTTAAACACTTTTTCAGGGGTTTTTTATGTCAGTATCATGACTTTTTCCCCCCTATAAACAAAACGCTGGGCAACAGGGAGTTGGTCGATTGTTTACCTGTTGGACACACGTCTCCCATTGGAGGATTCAGCTATGTTACACAAGTAAGGAGGGGGATTGGGTTGTGTTGGGCAGTAATAAGGGTGTAAGGAGAGGGATTCAGGTGAGAGGACACTGGGATATTGAGTTGACGTTCTGTTCTTTTTCTGTGTTTCTTCTCTTGTTTTGCTGCAGGTTAGAAGACCTATCCACATGTGCCAGAACAGGGTCTGCCTAGCTGTAACATAGAAGGAGCCTGGGCGTTTCTCCTTCTTTGTTTTGTTTTTCCTACCTTCTCCCTTTGTTCGGTCTGCGTTCACGCTGTGATATAAAGGGCGTGTTGCGTTCCGAATAGGGGTAGAGGATTGGGGCCATCCTCGCTTCCGTGGTGTGGGTCGAGTTGGGGAGAGATCCAACAGACATCAGGGCTCACAATTCAGATGGAGTAGCGATTGCAGATGACGCAGTCCAGTAGGCAAGACACATTGCTCCCAGTGCGGCCTGCCCAGACCACGCATCATCGCAGGCTGTGCACACGCTTAGTGCTTCAGGTGCCACTAACTCAGTGCACCATTAGTCATTGCCACGTACCCTTATTAAGGCAGAATTCATTAGACAAAAGACATTGCTACTAGCGTGGCCTGCCCGGACCACGCTTCATTGCAGGGTGTGCACACGCTGTGTGCTTCAGGTGCCACTAACTCAGTGCACCATTAGTCATCACCACATACCCTTATTAAGGCAGAATTCATTAGACAAAAGACATTGCTACCAGTGCGGCCCGCCCGGACCACGCATCATCGCAGGCTCAGCACACGCTGAATGCTTCTGATGCCACTAACTCTGCAGCTCAACTCAACACCACATGGCTGTGGGCCCCTGCTGACCACTGCCTCCGGTCTGCACTGCGGTCAGCAGAGCTCACAATTAAAATTGAGTCTTGATTCATTAATTACAGAGTACAGTAGGCAACTAACTACAACGTCCCTAAAACCTACATAATATCCTTTTAGTATCCTTGCTTCAAGAACTTTTTTTTAAATCAATTATAGCTTTAGTACAATGACCAAATTCATCTTGCAAGTTCAAATGAACACTTAATGGCAGTCTACACTGCAGACAGCAGAGCTCACAATTTGAATTGAGTTTTGATTTATTTTTAAAGAGTGAACTGTACTCAATGTTGTTGGATTTTCTCAAGAGGAAGTCACAAAAAGCATTCCTTGATGTCTGTGCTGACTGCTGCCTTCGATCTACACTGCGGACAGCAGGGCTCACAATTCAGATGGATTCGCGATTGACGATGACGCAGTCCAGTAAGCTAGACACATTGCTCCCAGTGCTGCCCGCCCACACCACGCATCATCGCTGGCTGTGCACACGCTGAGTGCCACACCTACCACTAACTCTATACAGCTCAACTCAACGCCATGTGGCTGTGGGCCCTTCCTGACCACTGCCTCAGGTCTACATTGTGGTCAGCAGGGCTCACAATTCAAGATTAGTACTGATGCAAATTGTGTAAGAGACTATAATCGGTTAAGAAAACCAAATGCTCCCAATCTGTGCAGCTCAAATGAACGCCACATGGCTGTGGGCCTTTCCTGACCACTGCCACTGGCCTACACTGTGGTCAGCAGGGTTCACAATTTAAATTCCATCTTGATTCATTGATTTCAGAGTCTAGTAGGCAACTAACTATAACATCCCTGAAACCTACACATTTCGACAATGTATTCCATACATATTTCATCTTTTATTACCTACACTGCGGTCAGCAGAGCTCACAATTTTAATTCAGTCTTAATTTATTACTTGCAGAGAGAATTGTACTCTATATCCTCGGATTTTTTCAAAGGAAGTGACAAAAAGCATTCCTCGATGTCTGTGCTGACTACTGCCTTCCATCTAGATTGCGGACTGCTGGGCTC
Source organism: Lissotriton vulgaris (assembly GCF_964263255.1). Classification (NCBI taxonomy): domain Eukaryota; kingdom Metazoa; phylum Chordata; class Amphibia; order Caudata; family Salamandridae; genus Lissotriton; species Lissotriton vulgaris. The sequence continues at coordinate 978,110,600 of NC_141689.1, forward strand.
ACAATTCAGATCGAGCTGTGATTGCAGATGATTTTTTTTGATTTTTTTTTATTTTTATATATAGTGATTGTAGATGATGCAGTCCAGTAGGCAACTGACATTGCTACCAGTGCAGCCCTCCCGGACCACGCATCATCGCTAGCTATGCAAACGTAGAATGCTTCTGATGCCCCTATCTCAGTGCACCACAACTCATGGATCCTTTATGACAGAATCTTTTGTGTAGGATTTTACATCTGCTGCCCCTATCTCAGTGTACCACAACTCATGAACCCTTTACGATAGAATCTTTTGTATATTATTTCACATCTAGTGCCCCTAACTAACTGCAGCACAAGTCATGGACCCTTTATGATTGAATCTCTGTGTGTGATCTGATGATTACTGTTGTACTTGTTGCCAGCACCAGCCATTCCCTGAGGGCTGACTTACACTCACCCCACACGCATCCAGCACAGACGTCACTGGACATGTGACCCTGGTAATAAAAAGGGGCCGAGGGCACGTGCCCGTTCCCAGTTCCACTATCTATCTAACTGTGTCCGTGTGTTCATTATGTATGCATGATGCAGGCCCCTGGGCCCTACCACATTACCTTCTGCTGTGCACAGCGCTCGCAACCATGTTACCTCTGGCAGTGAGGAAAACTTTGGTTAAGTAACTTTGTCTCGGTCATTGTATAAGTTCATAGCTAGAGACTGGATCATCAGACAACTGCAAGGAGAGTGTATAGTGAATTTATAAGTGCTTCAGAATTGGCAGAGTGATTGGATAAGTACATATGTTAGCAGAGCGTAACCCCCAAACATGAGCTTGGCTCTAATTGGCTGCCCTCCATGTGCCAAAAACAGAAATTTGGGCTTTGCATGGCCCTGTATTGCAACAGCTGCAACACTTCACTGAACATGCAATAAACGTCCATATCCACACAGATGTGTCATGTGCATCATCTTTCATGTGTGGAAGTATGATTGATTGTAGGGTCAGTGATTCCCCCTACCTTCCATGTTGGCCATGTTTTGGGTCTTGGGTCACAGGATGACACATTGGTGCTTGCTGCCCGGTGGCAGCACTAAACAGGGACACCCACATCAGTTGATTCCTCATACAGCCCAGGACGGAACCACACCCAGAACTCCGGAGTCATTGTTCACAGCCTCACTCAGGACTGGCATACACCAGGCCAGCCCACTCCGCTTACACATACAGGGAGGGACAACAACACTACATGACGTAGATTTTTATTGTAGTGATCTGCTGCTCACAGGTCTAGTTGTTAGTACGCCACAGCCACTCGCTGACATCTGGTTTACACCCACACCACACCAATCAAGCACAGGCGTCACAGGACACGTGACCCTGCCAATAAAAAGGACCTGGCGCACGAGCTCCACCGCATTTCCATTTCAGACTTGGTGGCACCGGATGCACTGACTAAGCTTGAGGGCTCCACTATGTCCCGGCACGTAGTTGGAGACACACGTGTGGCGGAAAGATGAGCTGTGAGGGTTTTGTCCACAGTGTTAACACTCACTGTCCCTCTCCATCTCTTCCTTTCTATCACTCACACTCTTTCTCTCTCTCTCTCTCTCTCTCTCTCTCTCTCTCGCTCTCTCTCTGTATTTCTTCCTTTCTCTCTCTCACACTCTTTCTCTCTTTCTCTATCTCTTCCTCTCTGTCTCACTCTTCTCTCTCTCTCTTCCTCTCTCTCACTCTATTTCTCTCTTTCTCTCTCTCTTCCTTGTATCTGACTTGATTGACGACCGCCCCCTCACACGGCCCTCCCGCCATAAGGTGATGCCTGAGTTGGTGCCACCAGATCTGAGTGCATCTGCAGCCTGCGATGATGCCTGGCCATCCTAGCAATCAACACCCACTTTGCATTGTGAGCTAGGCTTGACCTTGTGTATGCAACGGCTGAGGAGGTTGCTTCGCCACTTGGTAGACCTTCTTCGACTCATGCCTGTGGTGGAAGGTGAGCAGAGAGGCTTGTTTGCGCAGATGCGGTGCAGTAGCCTGGGTGTGCAGCGGCGGCAGACACCTCTGGGCATGGGAGTGGATGAGGTGCAGCTGCCTGGGTGCACAGAAGCGGGTAGACACCTCTGGGCAGTGGAAGTGGATGGGATGCAGCAGCCTGGGTGCGCAGAGGCAGGCAGACACCTCTGGGCAGTGGAAGTGGATGGGGTGCAGCAGCCTGGATGCACAAAGGCGGGACAGCTATTTAGGCGTGCACAGTTGTATATACTCTGCCATTACTGATTCCATACTATGTTTCAGATGACTAAGCATGAGGGCTGCACTACATCCCGGCACGTGGTTGGAGACACACCGGTGGCAGAAAGGTGAGCTGTGAGGATTTTCTCCACAGTGTTAACACTCACTCTCCCTCTCCATCTCTTCCTTTCTATCACTCACACTCTTTCTCTCTCTCTCTCTCTCTCTCTCTCTCTCTCTCTCTCTCGCTCTCTCTCTGTATTTCTTCCTTTCTCTCTCTCACACTCGTTCTCTCTTTCTCTATCTCTTCCTCTCTGTCTCACTCTTCTCTCTCTCTCTTCCTCTCTCTCACTCTATTTCTCTCTTTCTCTCTCTCTTCCTTGTATCTGACTCTTTCTCGCTTTCTCTTTCTCTACCTCTCTCTCTTTCTCTGTCTTCATCTCTCTCATTTTTTCTTTCTTTCTCTCTCTTCCTCTCTCCCACTCTTTCTCTCTTTCTCTGTCTCTCTCTCTCCTTTGATGGACGCATGGCGCACAATCTTATTTTGCTTTTTGTCTTGCAGGCTGTGATTCACAAATGGTCCATGGATGACATGCCATGGCCGTACATAGTTTTATTTGTTGTTGTTTTGTGTAAATCCATACATGACTGTGATTCTTACTTGTCCAACCTCACATGCATCTTCTTAATTATAACTGTGCTACAGCAGCCAATTTGTTACATTCCAGATTTCCTACGGTTGCTGTCACATTTGTTTGTGAGGGAGTGAGGGGGGATGGAAGACAAGGGGCTGGTGGTGGGGGGTGTTGGAGCAGTGTTGGGTGTCCGAGCTACATGATCGTTGGCTCCATTGCATCCGTTGTCGTTCAGTTGTGGCTCTGGGCTGGGCTCCCTTTCATTTTGCAGGTTGTAGTCCGTTTTTGCACCAGCTCTGAGCAAGTTTAAACTTCCTGCTACAATCGCACCTTATCACCTGTTTTGTACTCTCTTCAACGATCTTGCTGGTGGTTGAGAAACTTACGAAGTGATTTGTTCACTACTTTTTGCACAGGAATGCCTACTCTACATCTCATTAGCAATATTTGCTGGGTTCATCCATGACAATGATTTTTGAGGCACCTATCGCTGGTAAACTGGTGAAATAGGCTGTTTTCTCCAGCTTGTGAATAGTGCGCTAAATTTATCACCATATTGGTTGCGATAAAGTGCTGTTAACTCGGCGATGTGTCCTTGAGAATATACCCCTCGGTGTTTGAAAGACTTAAGAAGTACTCGAGTGCCGCGCTGAGAGCCGCGCACCCTTCGCATTCACACGAGGGGCCTTGCTGAGAGCCGCAACTCCATAAAAAATAAAAAAAAATACGTTAAACGTCCACTTTCACTAATTTACATTCACCTCAGGGACCCCATACCTGCATGTTAATTCTTTAAAAACATACGAGAAGAGGGCTGCTTCGGCCCCCTTTTTCTGGCCAATTCCGGCCTGAGGACCCCATCCCCCGGGGCCTGGCCTCACCGTTGGGGACCGTAGGGCGAGCCCCAATGCCCCCACGGTCCCGATGGCTTCCCACCTCCTGCAGGAGCCGGCATTGCTTTTCCACATGGGGAGCTACTGACATGCACCTCCCCGTGTGGAAAAGCAATCAGCTTTGGATTTTGGAAGCAAGAGCAGGTTTCCCAGCTCTCGCTTCCAAAATCCAAAGCAAGTTTGCTATGAAAGGGCGGGAGCCGCGCTGCTCCTGCCCTGTCATAGCAAATAGCACTATCCCGGGGGTGGGCACCCCGGGGCACTGCAGGAGCCGGCCCTGGGAGGTGGTGGTCCCCAGGGCCGTCACTGGCTCCAGGAGGGGGGCCTTGTGGCCCCCCTCTGAACATGAGTGAAGCCCTGGGGAGGTGGTGGTCCCCAAAGCAGCGGGGAACCAGCGGGCCCCCACTAATATTTTTTAAGAAATTCCCCCGGGACCGAGCACACTCGAGGGCCTCATTAAACCACGCTTGATTGTTTCTAAACTTTTTTGACGGAATTCGCACCCCCAGCGCGTATTGCGCCAAAATATTAAAAAAGAATCTTTCTTTGGCCCTGAGGGTCCTTCTGGGACCCCCTGAGCAGGCCTAGGGGGTCAGGGTGGTTCTACCCTGCCCCCTTCTCTTGTTTTATATCTTTGTTTCTCAGTTTTTTAGTGACTCGCTTCTACCGAGTCACAAGATAGCTGCCAACACTTCCTGGTTTGGAGTGGCAGCCAATCACAGTGAAGTTGTGCTTGGGGGTTAGGCTCCAGCCAGATATCGAAACTTTAATTTTTTTAAATTTCTCAGCAACTACTAAACAGATTCACACTATTTAAAAAAAAGTGGCTTTCTGATCCAAGCACAACCTTTTTGCCAAATTTGGGGTAATTCCGTTCAGTAGTTTCGGCTCTAGGCTTGCCCTATGTTTCCTATTGAAATTCATTTTTTTACTATTATTTTTTTAATTTCTCAAAAATGACTGAATGGATTTACACCATTTAAGAAAAGGTCACTTTTTGAACCAAGCTCTACCTTTTTGCCAATTTTGGGGTAATTCCGTTCAGCAGTTCGGGCTGTAGTCGTCTCAAAATTTCCTAAGGAAATTAACATGGGGAAGATGCTTTTTGGGACCCCCTTTTTTTCTCAGCCCCCACTTGATGAATCACCCCCAAACTTTCAGGATAGCAGCTGACCTGGATAGAATATTTTTTGGGGAGAATTTCGCGAAGATTCATCAAACGACGCCAAAGTTATTAGCAAATCAAAAAATGTGTTTTCTATTGAAACTAGGTTCTAACTATAACTACCTACTGGAGACCGCCAGTAGGTAATATATATATCTATATATATATATATATATCTATATATATCTATATATATAATATATAGATATATATAGATATAGATATTACCTACTGGCGATAGCCAGTAGGTATATATAGTTAGGACCTAGTTACCATAGGAAATTCCGAACATTCTATTGGGATTAACTTTGGCTCTGATTGAGGGATCTGCCTGTAATGTTCCTTAAATTTGCCTCTCTGCGCTCCGCTCCTTCCCTGAAAGTTTTGGGGGGATTTGTCAAGCGGGGGCCGAGAAAAAAGGGGGTCCCAAAACGTGTTTTCCCCATGTTAATTTCCATAGGGACATTCTGACAAGGCTACAGCTCGAACGGCTGAACGGAATTACACCAGATTTAGCAAAATGGTAGGGACTGGTATGCAGCAGTGCCTTTTGTATGTTTGGTGAAAATCCCTCCAGTAGTTCTTGAGAAAATTGAATTTGAAAATTTTCAAATGGCATTTTCTATGGGAACTTTAGACATGGCTACAGCCCGAACGGCTGAACGGAATTACACCAAAACTGGCAAAATGGTAGGGACAGGTATGCAGTAGTGCCTTTTCTATATTTAGTGAAAATCCCTCTAGTAGTTGTTGAGAAATTGAATTTGAGCAAATTATATATCTATATGGGTCAACATTCTATTGGGAATAACTTTGGCGCCGATTGAGGAATCTGTGTGTAATTTTCCAGAATTTTGGCCAGCTCTGCTCCGCTCCTTCCCTGAAAGTTTCGGGGGGATTCGTCAAGCAGGGGCCAAAAGGGGAGTCCCAAAACGTGTTTTCCCCATGTTAATTTCCATAGGGACCTTTAGACACGGCTACAGCCCGAACGGCTGAATGGAGTTACACCAAACTTGGGGAAATGGTAGGGCCTGGTATGCAGATGTGCCTTTCCTACGTTTGGTGAAAATCCCTCCAGTAGTTCTTGAGAAAATTGAATTTGAAATTTTTCAAATGGCATTTTCTATGGGACCTTCAGACACGGCTACAGCCCGAACAGCTGAACGGAATGTAAATGTATTTGTAAATGTATTTGAGCTTATATAGCGCACAGCTACCCACAAAGGGTTTACCGGTGCTTGCTTAGGGAACCCGTCCTGGTATTCCCCTGTGAGATAACCCCAGCAGGGTATCCACAAGGTGAAAGCCAGGCATCCCGCCGCGAGGGGCCGTTGTGGGTGTATCAAAGGTTATATTGGAGTGTGAGGAGGTGCATCGTATTATCACATGAATGATATCATCAGTGATGTAATCAGTGATGTCAAATGAGATGTCATCAGTGATATCATTTGAGATGTCATCAGTGATGTCATCAGTGATGTCACTGACCATGTCATGAATGATGTAATATGTGACATCATCAGCATAGGATGTAGGAATTACACCAAACTTGGCAAAATGGTAGGGACAGGTATGCAGTAGTGGCTTTTCTATATTTGGTGAAAATCCCTTCAGTAGTTGTTGAGAAAATTGAATTTGAGCAAAATATATATCTATATGCGCTCACCGTACGTGCACCGTACGCGTACGGTACGCGTACCGTACGCGTACGTGCAGGTACCCTTACGTGCTCGAGCGAGTTTCAGGCCTTATATAGTTAGGAATTGGCATTTTAAAAACCCTGCAAATTCACTTAAAAAACCATAGGTTGCAGGCCTTATATAGTTAGGAATTAGCATTTAAAAAACCATTGAAATTGCTCCTATATAGTTAGTTGTACTAACTATATGTTGCGCACCCGCAATCCACTGCTGATGATGTCACATATTACATCATTCATGACATGGTCAGTGACATCACTGATGACATCACTGATGACATCTCAAATGATATCACTGATGACATCTCATTTGACATCACTGATCACATCACTGATGATATCATTCATGTGATAATACGATGCACCTCCTCACACTCTAATATAACCTTTGATACACCCACTGTTAAATACAGACTACCATTCTTGAAACCATTGACACACCAATACCAGTTACTACATACGCACTCACTGATTCCTAGGTCTACACACACATTCACTCATTCACCCATAGAATCACTCATACATACAGTCACTCATCAATACAACACTATCATATGCACTCATACACCTATACAGACACTCACACACTGCCACTCATCCATGGAGTTACTCACACACCTAGTCAGTCATGCAAAGAATCAATCACACTTCCATTTCCTCAACTATACAGTTATACACACAACACCTTACTTATTCAAACATATACTAACACATACTTACTCAATTATACAACCACTGATACAAGTACACAATGATCCATACAGCCACTCGCACATTCACTGGCTCTCATGTATAGTCATTTATATATGCCAACTCTCACATGCACTGTGTTTTACATATGTACTTACTTGGACATGTAGCACTGAGATATCCATTCACTCACCAACACACCCATGCACACAGTCAACCGCCCATATAGCTGTTTCAACATGCACTCTTGAACTCATACACCTAGTGAATCAACTGCTCTCACATCTATGCACAGAGTCACACACCTCCCAGCCACCCACACACACACTCAGTCTCCCATTCAAATACTTGGGCAACCAATCAATAACCCATATAGCCACTCATATAGCTACTGATCAACACATGCAGCAGCTTACACAACAACAGTCATACTGATGCACACATTCAGACAGTTTAGTCACTAACCCATGCATTTAGTAAGACACATTTAATCACTCACTCATACAGTCAGTCACGCACCTACTAAATCCTTCATCCAGACACTTATACATCCACTCATTCTTCAATATGTAAAACATATTTAAACTTTACAGAAACACACAGTCACTGGATGATGTCATCAGTGATGTCAAATGAGATGTCATCAGTGATGTCATCAGTGATGTCACTGACCATGTCATGAATCATGTAATATGTGACATCATCAGCAGTGGATTGCGGGTGCGCTAAATATAGTTAGTACAACTAACTATATAGGAGCAATTTCAATGGTTTTTTAAATGCTAATTCCTAACTATATAAGGCCTGAAACCTATGGGTTTTTAAGTGAATATATATATAGATATAATTAGCATGTATATAAGCGAGCAAAGTGATAGTAGAATTAGACCAAAAGAAAAGAAAACTTACAAAGTATACACAAAATAACCATTGAGCAGTAATATTTAAAATATTAATTTAAACCTAAGATATCATATATTAACTCTCCATATTAACTGTTAATAGATGGAAAAAGAAAGGAAAGTAAAATCATTAAAGTAGGAAAGCGAATAAGTATAGTAGGATGAAATAGGAAATCTATCAAATAAGCAGGTGAGAAAAAGAAAGGAAAGAAGAGACAAAAGAGATAGTGATGAAGAAAGGATAGGGACAGAAAACCTAAAAAACACAATAACAAAGTGAACATACCTATGAAACACGCAACAAGTTGAGGGTGGTGATGCCACATAAGAGAAATGGCATGACAGGAACACCGATGCAGCCCAAAAAGGGGAAATCAGACCACAAAAAACAATAATTATGCAGGCCTGGGGATGCATGTCAAACAATGCCTGGAATAAAATAATAAAAATAAAATGTTAACTAGAAAACAGGTTACATGAGGAAAAGGGCACATAAATAAATTGTACAAACAATAACATTTAACTTGAGTAACAGAATTATCTCAGAGCAATCTCAGTGCATAGTGAGTGTCAGGTTGAAGAGATCTTTGAGGTATCCATCTCTTCTCCTCTACATTTATTGATAAAACACTGCAATAATATAGGATTCTCATGAGTCATAGTTTAGGTTTTTATTTATTACTGTAAACAAGCAGGGGTGAAAAAGTCCAAATCTTCTGTCCAGAGCACGAAGGGCCAGTCTCATATCCAGGAATGCTTTCCTCCTGTCTGCTATGGCTTTAGCAAAACACTGTGCAAAAGATAACTGCAAACCGGACCAAGAAATTCTCCCTTGGGCCATAGCTTCTTTAATAACTTGAAGAAGCACAACATACTCAAGAAAGTAAATGATGCTTCATCTTGGTTTTTGTGACGACGAAGGATGACGAGCAGAATGTCCCAGTCGATGCACTCACTGTATATTCAATAATGGAGAGGCAGGAAGATCCTGGATCTTAAAGAAATGAGCAAACAAATTATATAGTGTCCCTATCTTCCACCCCTTCCGCCAAACCATAAATGCGAAGGTTGTTTCATCTGCTCCGATTTTCTAAGTCTTCAGCATGCCTTTTAAGTTGGGATACCTCAGATTGTAGACTTTTAAGAGTTTGCATAGTAGCCTTGAGATCTCTAACTCTTTGTTCCACATGCGTCACACTGTCATCTATGAGAGACCAATTATTCTTTAAAATCTACAACTTATTGTTAGTATCTTCTATACAAGGCTTAAGAGCTTGGATTTCAACAAGCAAAATTCCATGGAGATAACGTTGAAAAGTGTTATGGGTAACGGAGGATCTTTTTTTATTCTTTTAGTAGCCTGAAGAGTACTTGAGCTTTGTTTGTAGGCTATTTTACGGCAAGTTCAATTATAAGATGCAGTGGATGTCGACGCTGACTCTTGACAACTACACTCCATGGTTTCCGCCAGCACAGAAAATTAATTAGCAGTGCGCATGCAGTAATTATGTGAGGAGTTGCTTGTATGGGATGTGAGAGACCTCAATCCTTTGGTTCATTTCATAGCCAAAATTTGTCAAAACAGTATTATAGGAGAAAATGAAGACAGTGTCAGTAATATATACATCCAAAGCAGAGAGAAAAAGAATGTCAGCAGACAGGAAAAGTCTTGGTTTATACTGATAATATATTATGTACTACAGCAAGATCCATTTGAAAAGAGAAACATAGGGAAGGAGGCAAGATGGCAGCTGAGTAAAGACCTCTGTAGCTTACCTCCACATCACTCCAACCCTCAAACGAGTGCTTGCCGAGAATGCGCCCTGGCCCTGAAAGCTGGTTTCGCTCGCGTGAAGGAGAGCGGGGGTGATCATGAAACGAGGAGTATGAAAAGCAGAGTTTTGTATATATGAGGGAAGGGGGGTGTGGAGAGTGGGTGGGGTTGGTTAGACGCTATCACACAGGCTCAGGGGGGGGCATGGTTTCGGCGCTGATGGGGATGGCGGCGTGAGCCGAGAGCTCCGCGCCCGCACCCGTCGATTATCCTGTTTACTTATCCTGATTGCGGCTTGCAACGCATGTAATTGCGTCGGAATATCAGGGGAACATCCTGCAGTGAACATCGCATCAACCGGAGGCTCTGCTGAGCTACCGGACCCGGCAGCAATAACGTAGCAGTGAGAAGTGATAACACAAGATGGCGGAGTCCAATGGGAGATGAGACTGACCCGGCAGCAGGGAAGCCGCTGATAGAGGCCCGGCGCCCGGGTGCTGTGAGACGATTGCCGCTGTGATCAGCGGGTGGCCGGTGCTCTTACCATCTGCGCTGGGGAGCGGATCCTGGTGAGCGTGTGTGAAGGGGGTTTGCCCAGAGGGGAAGGCGCCCTGCAAAGGTCCTACTATTGCGGCCATTACTGGAGCAGCATGAGAGGCACGGCATTGTAATCCTGCCCCGGAGGTACTTGTGGTCGGCGAGCAGTGTGTGCTGCTTTCAGTGCACAAGGTGAGGCAGCTGCGCGGCCCTCGACCCAAGGAGAGCAGGGGGAACCTGAGACCCTGCATTAAGAGCGGAGCGTGCACTCCACTACTCCGGTGGCCGCCCACTAAATCGACGCCAGCCCCCGGCGCTCCCTGGAGGGGCCACCGGAGCAGAAAGGGACGAGCAAACCCCAGCGGCGGCGAAACACCGACGTACCCCTGTGGCTCTGGTGATTGAAGGGCGGAGGCCCTATACACGGACCAGCCGGGGTGGGGACAGAGTCAGACCGGCGGAACTGAAGAAGTGAAGGAGACGGGTCTGCCGAGGCGAGCGTGGATATAAGGAAGCATATTGAGGCATATCTTCCCTTGCTCTGCACCTCGGGGTGACGCAATGTAGAGGATGCCCGGATGATACAACCATGGGAGCAGCCGTGAAACCTATCTGATACCCCACTTCCCCCACTGTTAGCCCGGACTGGTACTTGGTTTCCTGTGGGCATTGGAGGTTTGCGCTGAAGGGGGCTAACCAGTAGCACAGAGATTGAGCCCCGGCCCTGATTGTTGGGTTTGGTGGCGGGGTGCGGAACAGAGGTGCAATCGGGAGACTGGGGACCCCGTACACCTGGAAGCGGACTGCGGAGGGCAACCTGTGGAGCCAAGGTGGGGCGCATGACGTGTCTGTGGAATGGCGGCCCGCTAGCTTGGAGCAAGTATAGAAATCCGGCGGGGGCTGGAGCCGGATTGTGTGTGACGTCCTGGGCGGCCGTTGTGAACGAACTCTCTGGCGCAAGTAGTCCTTCCAGTGGGAAACAGGGTGCACCCCGACCCTCATGATGAAGCCCACGAGTGAGACAGAGGGGGATGTGGAGCAGGGCGCCGTCCTCAATGACGAAGAGGATATTGAATGCACAGAATCGGAGAAACGGCTGAACAGGCCTCTAGACAAAATCCTGGAAGCCATCACGGCGACGAAAGAGTCCTTACATTATGACATTTCGCAAGTCGCAACGGGGCTGGGCCTCCTGAAGGCGGACCACTCGAAACTGGTGGATAAAGTGAAGGACACTGAGCTGGTGGTGCAGGAACTGAAACCAGCCGTGGTGACGGTGGAACGCAAGCTGGAGGATGCCTTACAGCGCCTCGCAACCCTTGAAAAGAAGGCCGAAGATGCGGAAAGTCGAAATCGGCGCAGTAACGTACGGGTCGTAGGCCTGCCGGAGAAAGTGGAGGGATCGGACATGGTAGCTTACATGGAGAACTGGGTTAGGACGCAGGTTGCCCCGGAGGGCCTCACCGCCTTTTTCACGCTCGAGCGGGCACATAGGGTCCCAGCCAAGCCGCCGCTACCGGGTCGCCCACCCAGACCTGTGGTTGCCAGGGTCCTCCACTATAAAGACAGAGACCTGCTGATCCAAAATGCACGTGACAAGGGCCCTTTTAAGGTGGAGAACGGCTCACTTTACGATTTTCCCGGACTACACGCAGGACATTCAGCGGTGCAGGTCATCCTATTTATCCATTAAAAAGGAACTAAGAGAGGAGGGGATCCAGTATTCATTATTATTCCCCGCCAAATTGAGAATCATTGTGGATGACGTGACCCACTTCTTTCTGACACCTGAAGACGCATGGACATGGCTGGAGTCTTACAGGGCGGGCACAGACCGCAGGAACAGGAGTAGCTGGGTACAGCCAAAACCACAAAGGACTCGCCAATCGCAGCGTATCCAAAAGAAGAACAGGAATCGACAGGCCCTCATGCTTGCACAAGTAGCTGCTGACAAACGGAACGCTCTGGCGGCGACAGCGGAAATAACAGGGTCACAGAAGGGGGATTCGAACAAAGGGTCAGACTCGGATGAGGAACAGAAACAGTCAGGCACTGAACCCTCGGATGTGGACAGTACCGTGGAGCTGGAAGTGACACCCAGATCTGCGGACGACCTATAGAATGATTCTCTTTCGTTGCGGAGCTCCCGTTATTGGACTACACTAGAAGGGGATGGAGCCCCTGGTAATATGGATATGTTTTTTTGTGGATGGGAATGCTGCTTTATGGGGTCGGGGGCCGGAAGCGGGGGTAGCGCTGCTGCCTGTCGGGGCTGATTTGCACTCCTATTGCCCTTAAGGCAACCTGTGGTGACTACTGCAGGATAGTATTGTGTGTTTTGTTATGGCTGTTTGGACGGGGGCTGATACGTTGTTATTGGGTCCTGTTCTGGGGGGGAGGGTGGGTTCTGTATTCTGGGGTTGGGGGGGACTTTTTTGGGGGGTTGAGCTTTTGGGGGTTGGCAAAGGTGTGGGTGCTGTTATTTTGAGGAGAACGGGGAAGCAGGGCTACAATGATGGAAACGTTACGTGATTTAAAATGTATTACTTGGAATGTGAGCGGCTTACACACCATGGTTAGACGGCATAAGGTGCATGCTTATTTATTGCAGAGAGGGGTACACATAACTTTATTACAGGAAACACATCTTACCAAAAAGGAGGGCCAGGCCCTGCAGCGGAAATGGAGGGGTCAGGTTTTCAGTACAGCTTATTCTGCGTTTGCCAGGGGGGGGGTCTCATTTGGATACGGGCCGGGATCCCGTTTCAGGTCTCTCGGCAGGTGATCGATCAAGAAGGACGATATGTGGCTGTAGAGGGCAGACTGTTTGGCAGGGACGTTGTGCTGTGTAGTATTTATGCCCGGAACACTGAGCTAGCTCGATTCCTTAGTTGGTTTGTCGGGCGCGTTGGCGCCCCTTTTGGCTGGGCCAGCCATTGTAGGAGGGGATTTCAATGCTATCTTGGATGTGGACATGGATAGATCGCGCCCTCCTCTGGCGGCTGCGCCGGCTAGGAACCTGGCTAAAACGAGATCCGACTGGCAAGTCCGCTGGGGCTTCATTGATGTGTGGCATGCCCAGCATCTGCAGGTTAGGGATTCCTCGTTCTTTTCCTCTGTGCATGACCTACATGTCCGCATTGACACTATCCTGTGCTCCCCCCTGCTGGCACATATGGCGACACATACTGAATACCTCACTAGAACTATTTCTGACCATAACCCATTGCTGATGTCGCTTCACTGGCAGAGGGTGAGGACGGCAATCCCAACATGGCGCCTACGCACTGAGACTCTGGAAGATCAGGTATTTAGGACGGAGGTGGGAGAGGGCATTGATGATTACTTCCGGGAGAACTGGGGTACAGCTAGCACTAGGGCGTTGGAGTGGGATGCTTTTAAAGTGGCTATCAGAGGGTTATGCATCACCAAGTATTCAGGAGCCAGGAAATCAGTGGTGGATGATGTAGCAAGAGCAGATAAGATCTTGAGGGATCTGGAGCAGAGGAGACCGGAAGTGCCGTCCCTGCAGGAGCAATCGCTCGAGGCAAAAGAGAAGGTGGCAGCCGAAACTGAACGGCTGCGATGCTTTGATAACAGAGGCTACCTGGCAATGGCCCATGCGGAGGGGGATAAGGTGGCAACGCTGCTGGCTAGATTGGCCGACCCGGTGCAGAGAAGTGGGCCAATTATGCAGATAGCGATGGGTGATGGTACTCTGACCCACTCGCAGGACATGGTGCTGTCTCGCTTTGCTACCTATTACGAAGACCTGTATAGCAGTAGAAGGGGGGAGGAAGAGGAGGACATAGAAGAATATCTGGAGGGGACCCCCTTGCCGCGGATGGAGGAAGAGGATGCTGGCATGTTAGGACAAGATATCACATTAGCGGAAATACGGGTGGCGATTAAACACATGGCCCGAAATAAGACGCCGGGCCCTGATGGGCTTCCCATTGAATTTTATGCTTCGTACGTGGACAGACTGGCACCCGCTTTACTGGAGGTGTATCGGGCTTTATTCCCAAGAGATGCACGGCTGCGAATATCCGCCGCTTTCTTCGGATCATGGCGGACAATCAGAGCGATGAGAGTTCCGCAGCTGTGCTCTCTGTCGACATTGAGAAAGCCTTTGATAGTCTGGAGTGGGCGTTTCTCTGCAGGGTCCTGGTCTGCTTTGGATTAGGTGACAGGTTCGTGAAATGGACAAGGGTGTTATACTCCTCGGCCACGGCTAGAGTGAAGCTGGGCGAGATGATCTCTGACCAATATCCAATCATGAGAGGCACGAGACAGGGGTGCTCATTATACCAATGTTGTTTGCACTGGCGATCGAGCCTTTGGAGGTACAGGCAAGGACGGGGAGGATGTATAGGGGACTGCTGCATCGGGGTGATCACCACTACATCTCCCTGTATGCGGATGATCTGCTCCTCTTTCTCCAGGAGGCTGAGGTAGATCTACAGGGGGCGACTGCTATGTTGTCCAGTTTTGGGGGGGTTTCTGGTCTCCGGGTGAATTGGACTAAGACGTGCATCTTTCCGAGGCGGCGGGGTCTCCCTAAGCCTGTGACGCTGGGACCCATTAAATGGGAACCGTTGTGCATCACCTATCTAGGGGTCCGGATTTACCACACGGACCAGGACTTGCTGGAGGGTAACATATACAGATGTGTCAGAGCCTTGAAAGGTTGGATGGAGTTCTGGGCAACGCTTGCTCTGTCGGTGATGGGCAGGGTGGCGTTGCTTAAGATGGTGGCACTTCCCAGGCTGTTATACTATTTCCGTACACTGCCGATCTGGCTTCCGCCAAGGATATTTAAGGAACTGAGAACGTTGATGGTGGGTTTCATCTGGGGTAGTGGTAGACGTCGAATAGCCCTGGCGACATTGATGAGGCCCAGAGTGGAGGGTGGCCTGGCGGTGCCGGATTTTGAACTTTATTACCTGGTGGCCCAATTGCAGATTTTGACGCAAAACATAGCGCGGGAATATCGGGGCCCGGAGAGCGACTGGGGGAAGGGCATCCCACGTCATGTACAGGCCTATATAGTTCTGCAGCAAAGGCTCGACCAGCGGGACTTGACAGGGGAGGAACGAACCCTCAGACTTTGCTGGAACAGAATGCAGCGGAAAGCAGGGACCCCGCACCCGTACGCGCCGGAAATTCCACTGGGAATGTTGACGGCGTTGCCGCATGGCGGGGATTGGTCGCCTATGGCATATTGGGAAGAGTTGGGCATCCAGATGTTGGGAGACCTGTATGTGAACCAGGAACTGGCGCCCTTCCCAGCACTGCAAGACCAGTATGGGCTCCCAGAGGGGGACTTCCTGCTTCATGCTGCGGTCACGACCGTAATTCAAAAGCACTGGAGAAAGGGGAAAGTGGAGCCGGGGGTCACCCTTGCTTGCCAATATATTGTGATGGCGGCGGGCACCATCAAAGCGGTAACGTGCCTCCAATCTAGGCTGCTTCGGGAGGGCATGCGACCCTGAGATACTCTCAAAGGGAAATGGGAGGAAAGCATAGGTAGGGAGATACCGGAAGCCGCTTGGGAACAGATCCTCAAACGGGCGTGGAAGGGTTCTAGAAATGCTCGTCTCCAACTGATTCAATTCTTTGTGCTGCATAGGGCCTATTTAACACCGGGGAAGATCCGAAAGTACTTTCAGGCCCAAAATGCGGCGTGCCCACGATGTTGGGAGGTAGGTGCTGAGCTAGACCACATGTTATGGTTCTGTCCGCGTATGGGCGGTAACTGGGAGGAAGTAGGGGAACTCCTAAATGCGATCACAGACAGACAACTGGATTATGACATGGCCACCTGCCTGCTACACTGGTTTCCGCACACGGGCAAGACCAAGGTCACTAGCACATTTATTGACTTAGGGCTCCTGCTGGCTAAACGCGAAATTACCTGGCATTGGAAGGCAACGGAGGGGCCATCATTTGGGCGCTGGAGGAGGGAACTCTGTAAATGGGCTAGCTGCGAGAGTGTAGTGAGGCTCCGATAGGCTACCCGAGCGGGTAATGATAAAGCGTTGGAGGCAGCTCGATCCTGGGAAGAACTGGTCCAGTCTCTGAAGGACCAACGGTTGACGGAGGAAGAGGAGTGAGCTCCACGTCCATGTGACTACTACATATTATGCGTACTTACGTTAGCACATTGCTATTACCGTTACGAATACTGAGTGCTTATATAAACACCCACACCACCATTCAAGTAGGGGGGGAGGGATTAGGGGGGTGAGGGGAGCTGACCACCGGGTAAGGAGATCCCTGTTATCAGGGACTGACTGGGAAGATGAGTGCACCTGAGATTGAGCTGATTACTGTAACTGTGGAGCTACGTTGTCATGGACTGATACAAGGGTTACAGGACACAGGTGAGGGAGACTCGGGACGTGTGGTGCTTGCTCAAGTATTGGCTCCCAGGGGTTGCTGGGGTTTGTATGTTGGGTAAAGGGTAGTAAAAGAAAAGCAGATGCAATTATTCTTTGTGGGCCGGACATGTTCATGAATATGTGATATACACACGCATACTTCATATCTGATTCACGCCGCCCAACCTCCGGGTTGTGGACTAAATGGCTGTGTATTATGAATATTATTGTTTCATCGATCACAAACAATGTTTATATAATTGTTAACCGGCTTAAATGTGTGAATGATTTCTGCAATAAAATATATTTTCAACAAAAAAAAAAATCACACAGGCTCAGGATTGTGCCTGGCAGCTTAGATAATGGTAGGGAGTGAGAAGGAGGGAGGGCAAGACCAAGGGGTTTTTTTTAGTCACAAGGTGTACTTGATAGGTGCAGGGTGGGGGGTCAATGGAAAATAGAAATATCAGAGAAGGGCAAGCATGGTTTAAATTGAAGGATACTACTACAGTTAAGGATGGATGAGGTGAAGAAGCAGTATTATGGCTGGGTTGAAAATTGTATTGGTTAATATATGTGGCCTTAATGACGTAAAGAAAGACAGAAAGTAGCTGTTGGATTACAGATGACCGGGGCTAAAATCATCAACAACAAGGGGCACATATTGAGGGCTTGCAGTGATATTTGCTTAATTCACTAGGGTATTGGCTTATCATGGCTTCAACACAGGGGGTGCGAGCCAGTGGGAAAAGGGGGTGGTCTACAATTTACACGTTCATTAGCTGATAAATTTGGATGGTGGGGAATCACTGAATGCCACTACGACAATGGGAAAAGTAAAATGACACCATGTACTATCTATGGCAATGTCAGTGATGACCCAGATGTGTTGTTTAGCGTGGCTAATGAACTAGCTCACTGGCCCCTCCAGCTGACAGTGTATGAGGATCTCAATTTACATTTGCCAGGGGACTGGTCTTTGGACCCAGGCTAAAAATATCAAGGTAGGAAACCGAAAGTCTTCCAGGCACTGAAAGATATGTGTGTGTCACATGGGTTGATTGATGGCTGGCAATGAAAACACTCTGGTGATCCGGGATATACGTATTACTCTTATCTGCATTCTCGCCATTCGCGGCTAGACTATGCTCATATCTAGATTCCTGAGGTCTGCCAGTATAATAGAAAAGTTATCGGACCATAATCCTCTAGTATTAAATCTAGAATGTGAAATGAATAATTCCATTACAAGGATATGGACGTTCGAAAGAGCACTATTGGGTAATGAGAAATTTTGTCAACATATGAGGAGCTGGATCCCGGGCTTCTTGGCGTATAACCTGGGTAGTGCAGCAATTGAAGTGGTGTGGGACGCCCTAAAGGCGGGTATCAGAGGGAAGACACTGCAATTCTCTCTTAGCTCTAACAAAAAGGCCAAGCAAAAGACGGTGACTTTACAGCAATATTTGGGTAGGGCTGAGGGAGATTTGATTAAAGCTGTTCAGGAGGGACGAGTAACTGATAGCGAATTAGGTCGGGTGGCAATCGCTAAAAATTATATTATTGAAATATTAACGGAGAAAGCGGTAGCCAAGGCAACAACATATAAAGAGAAAATCTATGAATTGAATAAACAAGTGGGCCATCAACTGGCGGTTCGCACCGAGAAGAAAATTTAGCTAATATAGTAAAGGAAATCAAGGATCCAGAACCCTGCCTAAAATATGAATCCTCTGAAATAAGAGCCTCATTTCAACGATTTTATCAGGATCTGTATGAAGAAGTAGAGAATCAATAGGGCAATCCAGAGACATATCTAAATCTGAATATACTGCTTAGATTTGAGAAAGAGGATCAAGAAAGTTTAGAAAACCCTCCTTACTGGTTGGGGATCTTTCTCTCTATGAATAGCCTGGCTACAGGGATAGTAACTGGTATAGACGGAATTTCAACAGAGTTTTATGTTAAATTTGCAGCCCAACTTTAAGAAATAATACTGGAATTATTTGTTTATATTTTTCAGGGGGGAGGCCACCAGCCTCATGGTCATCTGCTAAAATTGTGGTTTAAAAAATATAAATAAAGATCTTATAGAACTGGAGTCTTATCGCCCTATCAGGTTGATAAACGGAGATTGTAAAATGTATTCCAAACTATTAGCTAGGCGACTGGCACCAATTATGCATAAAATTGTCTCTGACCGTCAGCACTGGTTTATCCCCTGGTAGATCTATAATTGATCACGTCCAAAGAGTAATCTCTCTCTTTGATTTTACAGAGGTGACAGGAGACCCTATGACGCTTATATTACTCGACGCTGAAAGAGCGTTCGATAGGGTCTCCTGGAAATACCTTTGGGCTGCAATGCTACATAGTGAAACGATTGAGGGATTTATAAAATCTATACAAATGCTATATGTTGATCCAGTTGCCAGTGTGATGATTAACGGGGTATTATCGGGAAAAATTACCATTACTAGGCGGTCGAGGCAGGGGTGCCCTTGCTCTCCTCTTCTATTCGTGATCTATATTGACCCGTTCATCCGCAGGCTAGAAAATAATATGCTAATAGCACCAATTTGGGCATGCGACTACTATACAAAAACATTGGCATAGGTGAATGACATCTCTTTAGTCATCAGCGATCCTATTATGGCAATGAACGCGATAGAAGAGAAGGCCCTGAGTTTTGGAGCAGTCTCCGGATATAAATTAAATCAAGGTTAAACCGAGATTGTTCTTAATGACAAAAGTAGGATGAGGGATGACAGAGTCACAGATAAAGCTACATATCTAGGGGTTAGCATAACTGCAAAAGTAGAAAATGTAGTTAGTAATAATGTGGAACCATTGATCCATCGTACAAAAAAAGATCTGGTCCGACTGAATAATTTACATTTAACCATAGGTGGCAGATGTAATGTGATCAAAATGCTCTTTCTACCCAGATTTTTATACTTTTTTAGATTAATCTGCTTGGAATTTCCTCCTCAACTGTTTAAATCTATTGTGTCTATGTTCTCCAGGTTTATATGGAGATATAAGAGGTCATACTGGTCCTTAGATTCATTACATTACCAAAAGATAGAGGGGGAATGGAAATGGCCAATTTTAAATTGTACCACTGGGCTACCGTATTAAGATACTGCGTGGTACTCATCTCTACAGGGCCTAACAGCGATAATATACCCACTCTGCAAGAACTTATACTGGGGAAGGGCTGTGAAGGATGCCTCTGGCGACATGTTAACAACAGCTATTTTAAGAAGGTTAAATTCAAGACCATTTGGGGTAATGCTCTGAAACTACTGGGACTCGGGCGTTACTCTCATTATACTTCTGTTTGTAAAAATTATGACCTCCCAGAGATTTACAGCGATAGCTGCATGGATAAGTGGATTCAGGCGAGGATTGTGCAGCTTGGCTGATTTTCTTTGTTGATTGGGTTGAAGACTTTTGAGGAATTACGTATTGAGTATGATCTTAGCCATAGGGACTTTTTAAAATTCCTACAGGTGAGAGATTTTCTGACAAAGAAAGGTGGGGGGGGGCAGGGTAAAATTTCAAATAATTCAAATTATAGAGAACCTATGTAGAAAATCTATCCTAACCATCGGGGAGATATATTAGTCTCTGAACTCTACGTTTCCAGATGACATGGAGAAACGGATGGTTATTTGGCAGGCTAAGGGGGTCATTAGGATGGCTGACAGAAGGACGTCCGCCGGCATAAAGTAGGCGGAAAATGCCTTTTTTAAGTCCGCCAGCCGCGGCCAGTCCGTCTGCCACATTAGGATGGGAAGCATGTCAAATTTACGTACACCGCGGAAGAACAAGCACCGCCGCGTAAATACACTCGACCCCGCAGCGGACGTAACCAACCAGAGACACCGCCGTACGGAATGATGTCTCCGACCGTCCACGTAATCACGATAGCGGATAAGACACAGCGGAGAGTAAAAACATTACAGAGAGATAGCCACCACAGGCAGATCTCCATCATGGACCCAGCTCTGAACACATTTCCGATCCTCTTCGTGCTCCACCACAAGCAAGTCATGGACCGGCGACGAGGCAGGTACTCAAACACAACAATTGCTGCCGGAAGGGGAGTACCTGCCGGGGCTGTGACGTGGGGAGGGGGAGGTGCATGTTGGGGAAACAGCATTTACGATAGCACCAATATATCAACAATGCAAGGAGACAACCAGGAATGACACTCAGAAACCACTACACACGAATAAATTGTTTTATTGCACAAATTAGTAAATTACTCCTAGAGTAGGCAGGAGCATGGGCACTGGATATAACAGAAAAGGTACATCTGAGGTAGCACATGAGATGGCACAATGCAGCATCCTAACAGCAACAGGGCAGTGTTCATAACAGAGCAGGTACATCAGAGGCAGGACATGAGAGGGGCCAAGTGCATCAACAGTCCATGGCAAGGCACAGAGCAGGTACATCGGAGGCAGCACATGAGAGGGGCACAGAGCATCAACAGTCCATGGCACACAGCAGGGACATCAGAGGCAGCACATGAGAGGGGCTAAGTGCATCAACAGTCCATGGCAAGGCACAGAGCAGGTACATCAGAGGCAGCACATGAGAGGGGTTAAGTGCATCAACAGTCCATGGCACACAGCAGGGACATCAGAGGCTGCATATGAGAGGGCACAATGCAGCATCCTAACAGCAACAGGGCAGTGTTCATAACAGAGCAGGTACATCAGAGGCAGCACAAGGACGTGTGTCAAGCGCCCCGTCCCATGGACATTAATAATGCAAGGGTGGTTACAATGGACTATCTACACACCAAGTACAATGACATGTGAGTGATGGGAACTACACCTCACAGCACAGAATCTGGTGGACTGCTCGACCTAGTAGCCTCGGACACAGTGGCAGGATCTGATACCGGATTGGGAGACACAGCCATAGCTCTAGTGACTGACACATGAGCCATAGACCCAGACACACTGCCAGCACCAGAAACAGGAGTGTGGGACACAGCCACAGCTCTAGTGACTGACACATGAGCCATAGACCCAGACACACTGCCAGCACCAGATACAGGAGTGTGAGACAAAGCCACAGCTCTAGTGACTGACACATGAGCCATAGATGCAGACACACTGCCAGAACCAGAAACAGGAGTGTGAGACACAGCCACAGCTCTAGTGACTGACACATGAACCATAGACCCAGACACACTGCCAGCACCAGAAACAGGAGTGTGGGACACAGCCACAGATGTAGTAACTGACTCATGAGCCATAGACCCAGACACACTGCCAGCACCAGATACAGGAGGAGTGTGGGACACAGCCACAGCTCTAGTGACTGACACATGAGGCATAGAACCAGACACACTGCCAGGACATGACCGTGCACAGTGACCAAAAAATACCATGCCAGCATCTGAGACATGAGAGTGGCGGACACACACATTGGTAGTACCTGAAACAAGAGAGGGCACAACTGACACAGTGCTACTACATGAGGCATGACAGCGAACAACAGACACAGTGCCACTATCTGACACATGAGAGTGAACTGCAGCTGACCCACTAGCACCACTGAAATGATGAGGCACAGGGCTGTATGGGCCAGGAGGGAGGGTGGCTCTGGGAGCTGGGGACAGCTGTACTTGAGCGACATTGGGGTGGGCAGGTGTCACAGGTGTGTGTCTCCGTTTCTTTGGGATATGGAAATGCACCCTGGGCATGACTGGACTGGTAAGTGGTGTGGCCTCATCATGAACATCACCCATCAAAGGTGGATCATGTGCTGGTGTGGGTCTGCTCTCTGGAGACGTGCTGGACCCTGCTGGATATTTGCTGTGGCCCTGCCTTCTGCCTTCTGCCCTCTGCATCAGGTGTAATGGGTGTTGCAACAACAGTGTACTCCTTCCTCTGCTTCTGCGGGGTGTGGATGGGAGTAGAGGTATGGGGGGACTCCACCGCTGACACATGTGTTTTACGTTCCTTCTCCAACATCAGCCTCTGGGCATGCAGGGGTGATGTATGCATGTCCTTGATGGAGCTTGTGTCCATGGGAGAACCCTTGGCCCTGGAAGGTGCCTTGCCCGTAGGATGTGACCTGTCTCTGGAATGTGCCTGATCCGTGGGCGGTGCCCTGTCCCTGGGAGTTGGCTTGTCCTTTGTAGTGTCCCGGTCCATTGTAGTGTCCCTTTCCCTTGCAGTGTCCTTGTCCTTGGGAGTGTCCCTGGCCTTGGGAGGTGCCTTTTCCTTTGCAGTGTCTTTGTCATTGGGAATGCCCCTGGCTTTGGGAGGTGCCCTTTCCTTTGCAGTGTCCTTGTCCTTGGGAGTGTCCCTGGCCTTGGGAGGTGCCCCTTCCTTTGTAGTGTCCTTGTCCCTGGGAGTGTCCCTGGCCTTGGGAGTTGCCCTTTCCTTTGCAGTGTCCTTGTCCTTGGGAGTGTCCCTGGCCTTGGGAGGTGCCCTTTCCTTTGCAGTGTCCTTGTTCTTGGGAGTGTCCCGGGTAGCTGATGTCGTGGTCTGTGAAAGATTTCCCTGTCCTAGGGGATGGTGTATGTGCCCTCGTGCCCTGCCTTGCTGCCTGTGGCTGCTTCTAGTGCAATATCCTGAAAATGAGGCCTGCTCAGAAATGTAACTCTCCGCTGAGACATCAAGTGGTATGGATGGGGGAACTGAAGTAGAACCTTGTCCCTATGACTTTTGAATGGCTGCAGACACTGTGTTGGATAACGACTGAACTGTTGTGTGGAGACCAGCAACATCGCCATGCATCCCCTCCAAGAATGCAACCACCTGCCCCAACTTCCTATCGTGGTCTAGGAATGCATTGATCATGTTGGTCTGCCCTACACACAGCTGTCGCAGCAGATCAACCGCCTCAGCACAAAGGGCACTTTGTGTCACAGGGGGAGGGGCAGCGGTGCCTGCACCGAAGGCCACTCTGCTCCCCCTACTCTGGCGAGCACGAGCAGTACTTGTTGCAGTTGGTGGCAGTGTGGGCCCTGTGTGCTGTGTACCTACTGAAGGTGTAGATTGCCCACTCCCTGTGTCTACCAACAGTGCTGACTCACCAACACTGTCTGAAGATGAGGACGATGGTGTCTCCACATGTGAGTCCTCAGGGACAGTCCTGTCCCCCTCTCTGGGGCTGCTCTCTTCAGTCTCAGTGTGCGTGTGTGTGATCTCGGATTCGGATGCATTGCCACCACTGAGCTCTGTCATTTGTGGGTCAGTGCCCTCGGCAAAAGCTGAAAGAGAGAGAAAAGAGGTATACGTAAGTACCACACTCACGTACTGCAAATTGCAAAACCAAAACATCCTTGACTGCTGACTAACATTTAGCACCCATCCTGCACAAGAACCACCCCTACCAGACACCCTCATGTCAAAGAACCGGGGGTGCCCTTGAAACATATACATCTAACAAACAGGGCAAGTGCATGCAGACCACCACACATGTGTTGCCATGAGAACACAGACCTCAAGGGCATGTCCTGGGACCCTGCACTACAATGCAACTGGTATGTCCACCTGGCTGACATGGATGCCAACGCTCACTCCGATAATGGAACCAACATGCTATTGCAGCACAACATACACACCACGGATGTCACTACTGTGTCTGAGCATCAATACATGCATGCACTCACAAGTCACAAACACATTCAGTGTGCTTACCGCTAGTTTGCTGCTGATCCCCTCTCAACCGGGCTGACAGGTCAGGATGCGTCACTGCAATGATACGGAGCATCAGAGGGGTCATGGTGCGTCGTGCAAGCCGGGATGATCGTGGAATCTGCCCCAGTGTCATCTCCGCCACATTCTTGCTGAGCCTGGAGATGTTGTCCCAGCGCTTGTGGCAGTGGATGTGTCATCTATTGCACACCCCCACTGCCCGTACATCACGTGCTATGGTCCTCCACACGGCCTTGCGAAGGTGCAGCTTGACCTACCATGATGGGAGACAAAAGGGGAAAGTCAGTGGACATTTGGCAATTCACACAGATAGGGGCAACACATATCCTTCAGCAGCCATGCACAGTACAGCACATGTGAAGGTCCCACAGCACACCGCCAAGATTGCAGAAACCAGGAGTCAGTGAACACCTCATGCACACCAACATGTCCCCCACTGCACTTACCACCTGTCCGGGGGCACCGTAGATGGTTCATAGTGGGGGAGCACACCGTCCACAAGGACATCCTGCTCCAATGCGGTGTAGGGACGAGACCGGATCTCTCACACTCTCGGCATGGCAGGGTCCAGGACTGTGGCACAACAGCAGCAGTTGGTGGATTGCTCAGTAGGTAGAGGAGATGGGTGCAGGCAGCAGTTGGTGGATTGCTCAGCAGCAGCAAGTAGAGGTGTTGGGTGCAGGCAGCAGTGGCTGGAAGCAGTGGATGTGTGCTGTAGAGATTCACACATATATAGGGCCCTGAGCTGATATTAGTGGCACACGTCTGTAGCAATTGGTTTTCCCGGGTTGCCTCTTTCAAAAAGAGCCAATGACTGGCCCTGCTGTGACGGTGCATGGCTTCCGCTATTTTTGAATTCGCTTACGCGCCCCGCGTTACCTGTTTCCATTGGCTACATGTGCAAGGACCGTCATGGTCACACATTGGCAACCTCATGTGCACGCTACCGCGATGGTGCATCATTTGAAATTCAACACTCACTGGCGTCGCAATGGCGGAGCACGCATTCCGCGGGGGTGGGGTAGGCTAACATATACATTTGAATGTGCAAGTGGGAATGGCAGTTGGTACCGCCCTTTCAGTCACATTGCAGCACCCATGGCATGGTTGCCCCTGGTCGCTCACCCACCGCCGGGTGCCGGCGGTGGGTGACCGCCGGGTGCCGGCGGTGGGTGACCGCCGGGTGCGGGCAGTGGGTGAACGCCCTGTGTAGTGATATCAGCCTGGCATGGTTGCCCCTGGACGCTTACCCACCTCCGGGTTCAGGCGGTGGGTGACCGCCCTGTGTAGTGATATCAGCCTGGCATGGTTGCCCCTGGCCGCACACACCCGGCGGTGGGTGAGCACTGTCGCGGTAGTGCGCACATGCGGTTTGCGGGGTGTGACCATGATGGTCCTTGTCAAGGCAGCAAATGTTATGCACTACTGCAGTATCAAGGATCATCTTATGTGTTGGGGGAAGGCGTACCCGGATGGCGTGTGTACACACACTGCATGTCTCCGCACACATGTAATGTTCATAGTTGTACATGTGTGTCAGGACATGTTCCGAATGCGTCAGGAATCATTATGTAATGTCAAGGACCCGTGTACATGTGTATCATTTATGTCGATTGCTTACATGTGTGGCCATCCTATTGACCTTGCCAGTGGTGAACATAGGCCAGTGATGTGAGCCCAACTTGCGTCAGATGTGCATGACTATGTGTTGGCGTCTTGGTTTTGAAGTCACACGTTTCTATTGGTACACATCTACACAGTACATCAAGGCTGTATACTCACATCCAGAAGCTGTCGTGAGTGTGTGGTTTGTGTGTGCAAGTAGCATTGATGGGGGTATACATGCATACTGTGTGTGCGTCTGTGTGTCGCCTGTTGGATGTCCATGCCTGTCATGTGAGGATGCAGAGCAATGTAGTGGGGTCATGGGTGCATGATGACAAGGAGGGTGTGGTCCATGTTCGTGTTGTGTGTACACGTCCATGTGTGTCTGTGGGGACGCTTGTCCACACTTGGGCAATCAGTCATGTTATGTTGGCTGTTCTTTCAACATGTGTGCACGTAACATTCAACATTTTTGCACACCGGATGTTGTTTGTGGGTGTACATTGTGTGTGTAGTCAGCTGTAGTGCCTTATATTTCGGTCACGTCACACATACAATCAGTGTCTGCAACATGTATAATTTGTATTGTGTTGGTCAAGATGTGATAGTGTGGCACAGCTGTGCGTTGTTGGTCAATTGACATCTGCTCCCATCTACTCCCACACAGGAGGGCTCCAAATGTGCATCGACCATACACTGTGCTGGAGGTCATGGTTGAAGAGGAATTAATCCGCAAATTCCGGCTGGACAGACGGAGGTTGCAGGACCTTGTAGCCCAATTTTCACCTCATCTGCAGCCATGCAGGTCATATCCAGGAGCAATTACACCTACAGCAAAGGTGATGGTGGCACTTCACTTCTTCGCAACAGGCACTTTCCAGTACACAGTTGGTCATGCCGGGGGGATGTCCCAATCCATGTTCAGCATGGTACTGCGGGATGTGCTGGATGCCATGATGCGTTACAAGGATGATTACATCCATTTCCCATGTCCGGCAGAGCTGGCTGCAGTGAAAGGTGACTTCTATGCCCTGGGCCAGATACCACACGTAGTGGGTGCCATTGATGGGACACATATTGGTCTGATTCCACCCAGGCACGTGAAGCCGTCTATCGCAAAAGGAAGCACTACCATTCTATAAATGTGCAAGTGGTGTGCCTGGCTGACAACATCATCTCCCATGTGTGTGCAAGATTTCCTGGGTCCGCACATGACTCCCACATCCTGCGGAGAAGCATTGTCCCCCAACTGATGGCTAATTTGCATCAAGAACGTGCGTGGCTTGTAGGTGAGTGTGCTGTGATGACTACTGTGTTGTATGTGTGCCATGCTTTTTCCACCAATCCTGGTAATGATGTATGTGTCTGTCATCCCCCACCTAGGCAACTCTGCGTACCCAAACCGACGGTGGCTGCTGAGCACCCTACGGAATCCAACTACCCCAGGAGAAATGCGCTACAATGAGGCCCATGGGAGGACACGTCGGGTGGTGGAACGTACATTTGGACTGCTGAAGTCTAGGTTTCGCTGCCTGGATAGAACCGGAGGGGCCCTACAATACTCACCAGGAAAAGTATGCAAAATCATGATTGCCTGCTGCATGTTCCACAACCTGGCCTTACGCAACAATATTGCACTGATCATGGACCCTGCAGACCAACATGTTGCTCCGCCTCCCATACCACCCATGTCCAGTTATGAGGAGAGTGGGGAGGAAGAAGGTGTTGACCAGAGACGTGAGCTCATTGCTTGCTACTTTCCTTGAATGTGAGTAACTACCTCTTGTGCTGGTGTTCAAAGCGTGATGTATGTTCGCTGGTGATGTGTGGATGTGGTGTGTGGATGCTGCCTGTTCTGGTATGTTCTGTTCGCCAATGAGTGTGGGAGAAGGTGTACATCCAATGCTCCCTGATGTGTGTCCTGTGATCCGCTTAATTTGTGATGACGGTGGTTTGTGGGATGTTGCTGTACGGTGTGGTGTGATGGGTGTGATTCAGTTTCCTGACCTGTGCTTGTTGTTCTCTCATTATCCCTAGGTCACTCCCACAGAGACATGATTCTCAAGAACATTGATACCTGCACCTGGTAATGACAAGTACTAAGTCAAACCTGTTATTGAAACATGGAGGTCACACGGCATTGAGTGTTTACGTGGTGTTTATTTACAGGGTGTGGATTACTGTTTGTGCATATTTACAAATAGGTGTTGGGGGAAGTGAGAGTTGAAGGTCATGTCAGATGAAAACACAGTGGGACACCACATTGTGTAATGTACACCCAGTCCAACAGACATGTGCCAATGCTTGGCATTGTGGGGCAAGATAGTTCGCAGAGTGAATGCCAGGCTCAAGGAAGGGTGAAATCAGTGGCGGCCCCTCTTTGATCGGGTGGATGGTGCATTGCCACTGCTTCCAGCTGGATCCAGCCTCGGACGGCCCCTCGGTCTTGGAGCCGGAGCGGTGCCAGCTGTGGGGGCAGGTTATTCTGGGACCACCTCCCTGTCAGTGGCCCGAGGTGATGGTGGCGGTGGTGTTGGTGCCCTGTCCCGCTGGCCAATTGGGGGAGGGGGAGGTGGTGAGGTGCGGGATAACCACTCCCTCCAAAGAGCTGTTTGCTGCCCATGATGTCAACAATTTGTCCCAATCGGGTGTCCACGGACCGCAACAGCTGGCAGGTGTCTAGCGAGTCTTGGTGTGCCCGATCGGCCTGTGCCTTCGACCGCTCGTAGGAGGCTTCCACTCTGGCAATGGCATCCAGGGTCTCTGTCCCAGGATGGGCTAGGTGTTGTTCCCGTCCTTGCCTTGCACCTGCACTCCTGTTTGTGACCTGTCGCGTCACCTGTGTCCTCCCCCATGCACTCTCCCTGCTAGCCTGAGATGTTGATGGCCCATCATGTGACGATGGGTCAGGCAGGGTGGCACAGGCAGGGGTGGTAGTGGTGGTGGTGGTGGTAGCTGCACCGCTCACAATGGCAGGTGTTGGTGTTGTGACACCGGCCAAGGTGGTGGAGGCAGGGATGTCCTGGGAGTCTGATGACCCTGGAAGTGTGCTTGGCCCAGCCTCGTCCTCTGCACCCGAGGTGTCTATGGATTCTTCTCCTGAGAGTCCTGGCTGTGAGGGGGCGACTGGGGCTCGCGGTTGCTGGTTTCGCCTGTCAAGTTTCGATCACCTGAGGGACAAGAATTTAACAATCAATGCTGTGGACATGACAGGTTTGTTGTTGTTACATTTCACATTACTATACAATCAGGACATGGTTGTTGGTGTCATCATGCCAGAAAAAGTGACTGCACCTGCGCCTTAAATTCAACACTGACCTCGGAAGAGCGGGGCGGGGCTACCTGCCAGAAAAAGTGACTGCACCTGTGGAAACACCGTCCCTGTTGCAGGGGAAGACTCCATCTGCACGGCCCACGTAGCGCCCGGTCTCTCCCTGCCGTCGGCGCTCCTCTAACATCAGCGCGACCGCAGTGGAGGGGAGATCGAGGGGCACGGAGAGACTACATCTCCCAAGTGCCCTTGCGCCGCGTAGCTACCCCCGGGGGATGACGCGCCAGGAGGCGCCTTAAATTCAACACTGACCTCCGCGTCGCAGGAGCGCGCGGGAGCAGCGCCGGGCGAAGCTTGGGCAAAGGGCGGGCTCTCTACGGCCCTCCAAGGCCGGATAAGGCTGGGCTGGGCCACCCCACCAATTTCTGGTCTGAAGCGATACGACCTTGCACTTACAAAGGTACTTTATTTCAATTGCTAGACTCTGTTTCCTCCCCTTAAGATCCAATTCTTGATCCTGACAGCTTTCAAATTATATGTCTCCAGGAGACCTGGGCAGTCGAGCCTGACCGATACATATTGGATGGGTTCAAATGTTTTGCGGTCCCAGCTGTAAGGGCGGCATCAGGGAGAGCGACTGGCGGACTTCTTATATATGTATATCTCCGCATACAATCTAAACTGGGACTCAGTGAACATGCAGGCGATAGGCTTCCGCAACAAGGGGTTAAATATTATGGTGATAAACTGGTACAACGCTGTAGGTACAAACATCAGAGCCAACACCATAAAAGAACTGGACGGCCGTCTACAGGCACAGCTAGCATCCAATAAGTCTGCCAGGAACCCATATATCATCCTTGTAGGAGATTTTAATTGTCATCTGTGCAAGAGGTTAAGACCAATTAACAAGGAATGGTCAAGATGTACAGTAGCAAGCGGTCCACATTTTGTCCATTCTGCAGAAGGGCTGGAAATGGATAACTTTACTAACAAGCATAATTTGACACACGTAATGGACCTAATAATGGTAGGTAGTGCTGGGGAACACACACCAACATTTAAAGGTAGAGGTTGCCATTCCTACATAGATTTCATCATGGTCTCCCCCATACTCAGAAAATGGATTGGCCACTTCAACATTGAACTCAGCCCCTTTAGCGACCACAATCCTCTGGTTGTGGATCTAAAATGTCTTAACTTAGAAAAACCAGAGGGCAGAACTGGTATTATAGAAAAGGCCACAGACCAGGGGAGGAGATTAAGGTGGGCCAAGATAAATAGAAATGAATTCTACTGCAACCTCGTAACAAAAGGCCAAAAACCAATAAATGTCTGCCTCGATGAAAGTATGGTAGGAGAAAGTGTGGTCAGGGCATTTGAAGAAATAGCCTGCCTTGTGGATGGACTATTAAAATCAGCAAAGGGAGTAAAAATAAACCAGACCCCACGATGGTTCGACCATGACTGCACCAAGGCACTCAAAGAATTGAAAAAATGCCTCAGCCAGCGACCAAGGGATAATCACAAAATAGCTCGTAGCAGATCTAATTACAAAAAAGCCCTGAAATCTCGCAAACTAACTCTGCAAACACAGGCATGGGAGGATTTAAGGGAGGCGGCAGTGAGGGGGGGACATGACTGCATTCTGGAAAGTCATTAATGATCCATGTTTCAAAGACTCCAGTGGGCCACATATGGTGAATACAATACTACCTGAACAATGGTATACCCACTACCATAGCCTCTATAGTCACAATGGATCGCCACAGCAGGTGGAAGGAGTAAGCCCATCAGCACCCGTTAGACTAGACCTCTCTCTGACTGAAGTGAAACTTGCTATCTCAGGGCTATCAAAAAACAAAGCGCCAGGCCCCGATGGTATACCACTGGATCTCTACCTGAGCAACATCGACCTGTGGGCCCCCATCCTCATGAGGGTCCTGAACGAGGCAGTAGTGGCAGGACTGCCCCGTTCCTGGTCCTCGGCAACCATCGTGCCAATCTACAAAAAGGGGAATCGGGACGACCCACAATGTCATCGTCCCATATCGATAATCGACGTGACGGCCAAGGTCCTGGGGCGTGTCATCTTAAGCCGCTTACAAACTTGGGCAGAGGATAATGAAATACTATCAGACACGCAATATGGGTTCAGAGAACGGAGATCAACAACAAACCAATGCCTAAACTTATACCTTTTGACGGCTAAGTACACCATTGCCAGCAAAGGGACTATCCATATGGGGTTTATGGACCTCTCAGCGGCCTTTGATCGCGTCAACAGACAAAAACTATGGGCCCTGATGACAAGCTTAGGGGTGGATTATGGGCTAGTCGACATATTTAAAGCCCTACATTGGGAGACCACATCTTCAGTGAGATATACACAAGAAGGAATGAAGACAGAGCCATTCTCCTGTACTAGCGGAGTGCGCCAGGGGCTGTATATTGGCCCCATTCCTATTTTCACTATATATTAACAATCTGGACAAAGTGCTAGTGAAGCTGAGCGTGGACTCCCCCAAAATAGGTCAGCGCCCGGTGCCTGTTCTCTTATATGCGGACGACGCCGTGTTGTTGACCCGCACCTCATTGGGACTCCAAAAGTTGATTGATGGTTTTGTCAACTTCATGAACTCACTTGACCTTGCAGCAAACCTGGAAAAATCGTACGTCATGTCAATAGGCAAAAACACCAAAAGGGACTTTTCACACAAGATAGGATCCCATAGGCTGGGAAGGGTGAAGTCTTTTTCTTACCTAGGAGTCCTGTTTGATGAGAAATTGGAATTCAAAGGTCTTATTGAAAAACACGCAGCTAAACTGGTGGCATCAGCGGGTGCCATAATGGCCTATGGGAGGAGACTTGGCAGATGGTCGCCGGAGCAGATACCGATCAATTGCTTGCTCCAAAGCATCTTACGGGGCCGAAGTATGGGGTTTTAAGACCAACCATGTGTGTCAGATCCAAGCAGAGGAAAATAAGTTCTTCAAAAGGTTATTAAAGGTTCCCCAGAGTACCCCTTCGTACATCACACATAACGAACTGGGGCAATCAGTCATTGAGGACATAATAATGATTAGACCACTTCTGGCTTGGATCAAAATTTGGATCAACCCAGAGGCTAACTTTAGCAGACAAATTATTATAGACTGCATGAGCCGGGATAGAGGGGGACAGATCCCGTGGTTAACGTACGTAAAAGACTCCTTGGAAATAATTGGCTCTAAGAACTCCTTTTCGGACCCTGAGTCCATGACTAATCAGAATAGGACTCAGGTCAAAAAACTTTTTTCTGACTGGATGTCTTCGAAAAGGGCTCTCAAGGAAAAGGGAAAATCGTCTGTCATGGCGCATTGCCTGCTGAAAAAATCATGTAGAATGGAACCATACCTGGCGGTGATGTATAATGCGCAGGAAAGATTTTACATGACTCGCTTCAGACTAAATCTCCTACACCATCTACTCGCCGTTCCCTCGGGTTTTACAAGATCAGTGGAGTTGAAGGGTACCTGCTGCTGAGACACTAGGTCTCCGCAGGATACCCTTCATTTTGTTTTATTATGCTCCTTTTATTCAGTCCCCAGGCGTAAGTTTTTGGTAGGATTCTGAAAAAAAAGAAGCTGGGACAGGCGAAAGCAGCTTTACTTTTTTTGCAAGAAGCTTCAGATCCCTACACCTTAACATGTATTATAAGCTTCATCAAGATGGCAATGAGACTAAGGAATACACGAGAAGCAGTGGACTCTAATAATCTGTAACCTAGCCCCAGACTCTAGTAAACCCTATCAATGAGCGTGTCGCCCCATTTTAGGACTTTTATATTAAATCTCGTTTTAACTTGTCTTTCTAAAAAAATTATGTTTTTAAAGAATGTATGTTTATCTTTTATGCTCTTTTATGGTATCTTTTGAAGTGCCGAATAAAGGTATTTGAAACTGAAACTGGTGTCATCATGTTGGTGTGGTAGACAGTAATGGGCATTATGGTTTTGTGGAGGTGGGGAGACAATACTTGTATACGTGTGGTCCAGTCCTGCTATTGGATGGTGCCCCTGTGAAGATGGCTACCTACCTGTAGGTTTGAGGGAGGAGATGCACTGGTCAGCAAATGGTGGCCGGACTCCATCTTGCTCTGGGATGGGACATGGGGGCCTGATGGGAGTTGTAGTGCTGGACCCACCCGCCCCCCCCACCCCCACCCACCCACACCCTCCCTGCAGACATGGGGGCCTGTTGGGAGTTGTAGTGCTGGACCAACCGTCCCACCCACCCTCACCCTCCCTGTAGACATGGGGGCCTGTTGGGAGTTATAGTGCTGGACCAACCCGCCCCACCCACCCCCACCCTCACTATAGACATGGGGGCCTGTTGGGAGTTGTAGTGCTGGACCAACCCCCCACCCACCCCCACCCTCCCTGTAGACAAGGGGGCCTGTTGGGAGTTGTAGTGCTGGATCAACCCACACCCCACCCACCCCCATCCTCCCTGCAGACATGGGGGCCTGTTG
This sequence comes from Lissotriton vulgaris, assembly GCF_964263255.1. NCBI lineage: Eukaryota > Metazoa > Chordata > Amphibia > Caudata > Salamandridae > Lissotriton > Lissotriton vulgaris. The sequence goes on from NC_141689.1 coordinate 978,144,575, forward strand.
GGAGTTGTAGTGCTGGACCCGGCCCCTCACCCACCCACACCCTCCCTGTAGACATGGGGGCCTGTTGGGAGTTGTGGTGTTGGTTGCTTTGACAACATGGATGCCTGGGAACTTAGGAGGCAACATTTGTGCTTGGTCAAGGTGGGTGCATTTGAGCCCAGGCCTTCACATTTGTGTGACTGTGTGGTCCACATGCATGTATTGGAGCCTGGGAGATGTGTCTTGGCAGTTGTGCAAGCCAGACCATGACAGTGTGATAGTGGTCATTGGTTTGTACTTACCAGCCTCAAGTCCCTCTTCTATTCCTTCCAGGCTCTCAGGGTGCAGTATGCCCAGCACCTTCTCCTCCCATTCGGCAAATGGTATGGGCTCCGAGGGAGTGCCGCCGCTAGTGTGGTGTACCCGCAGGTGGTTCTTGGCCCGATGCCTTTCACCCTGACCTTGAGGTTGTGCCACCGCCTCTGGATCTCGTGTTTGGTGCGTGGCACGGTCCCTGAAGCATTCACTCTGGTCACTATCCTGTTCCACATGTTGTTTTTGGTTGCCAAGGTGGTCTGCTGGACTAGGTTGCCGAAGAGATGTGGTTCGACACGGATGATTTCATTCACCATAACCTTCAACTCAGTGTCTGTGAACTTGGGTTTTTTCTTCGGTGCCATGGTGTGTGATGTGCAAGGTGTGGGTGGGGTGGGGTGGGGTGTGCAGGTGTGTGGTATGTAGGAATGGTGTTGTGGGGGTTTGTGTGGTGGTCGTGTTGGTGTGCAGGTTGTATGTGTGTTTGTGTGTGTCTGTTGTTTGTGTTATTCTGCCTCTTTCTTCCAGCTGTGCTGTAATGCAAAGGATTGTGGTAATGGGAGGGATTCCATTTATACTCTGTGTGGTTGTTGTGTCCCAATGGTTGTTGCCAGTCAGGTGTTCTGTGGGTGTGGTGACTTGGGTGCTCTTGTTTGTGCTGGTGGGGGGTGTCCTTGGGGTGTGTAGTTGTTGGGGGTGGGTGTTTCAGGTGGGTGTGTGCCTTGTTTTGTGTGTTTTCTATTTCCTTCCGTCCGCCATTTTTTAATCAGTTTGATGGCAGGGGTGATGTCCGTTTGGTCCTCCCGCAGTCATTTTTTTTTTTGTAAAATAATTTTTATTGTAAGCATACCTGTACAGGCCTTTACACATAGAAACAGCGTCATAAGAGCGAGCAGGTATACAGTGTGGTACGTCGAACAGTACACAGCCGTTATGCCCACAACCCGGAGGTTGGGCGGCGATGATGTCTCTGCTCTTCCATGCCTGACGTTCTAGATAGAGGAGTGGCTGTCAATCGGATCATGTGCATGCCTACTTTTATAGTCCTACCCAGCTGTGCGCTAATACCCCCAACTCCCACCCCCTGCGCTAATCCTATAACTCCCCCCCCTTGCCCCCTCCCACCCACCACCACCCAACTAAGGCTTCTCTAGCGGATATGCCTGGAGTCCTGGCAATAGCCCCCCCGCATAACTGCTGTTACTGGGCGCTCAGCTGGCCTCTCCCACCCTGTTTACTTCGGGGGCCTCCTCCTCTTCGTTAGCCTCGCTATCCCTGAGTGCTTGAACCATCACTTCCCATGAGGTCGCAGTGTCTGCTGCAGTTTGGTTAGGGGTCCTGCGCGCAAGCTGGTACCTATGTGTGCTGTCAGCCGCCGCCCATTTTAGAAATTCCTGCCGCCACCTCCGTGGAGTTGGTCCCACCCTCGCCTTCCAGTTCCTAGTGATCTCCCTCTTAGCCACCATCAACCCCATATCGATGAATTTGCTCGTGAGTTTGGTCTTGGGGGTATGGGGGAACCAATGCAAGAGGCATTCCGCCGGTCCATAGTCTATGGCCCTATCTGTCACCTCATTCAACACCTCCCCTATTTCCTGCCAGTAACTCCGAAGGGCCGGGCACGCCCATAGCATATGCACTAATTCCACCCCTTCCTCCGGGCACCGGGGACAAGTTGCTGTTACCACCCCGAAATACCGCCTGATCCTCCCCGGGGTCATGTACGCCCTGTGTAATATGTAATAGTGGATTAATTGGAACCGAGCGTTTCTCGTGCTGTTGCGAGCCCTACGGATAAGCTGTGCCCACGTTGTGTCGGGTATGTCCCTACCCAGGTCCGCCTCCCACTTGGCCTTTAGGGTTGGAAGGGGGGGGAGCGGCCTCTCTAACCATTCGGTTGTATAGGCACGTTACCGCCTTGACCGTGCCCGCCGCCATCATAGTGTACTGGCACGCCGCCGCCGTCTCAGGCTCCTCAAGTCCAGCACCCCAGTGGGCCTGCATTGCTCTGGTCACTGCCGCATGAAGCAAGAATCCCCCTCTCGGGACATCAAAGCGGTCCATTAACTCCTGGAACGGGAGCAGCGCGCCATTTTCGTAGAGGTCCCCGACCACCTGTACTCCCGCCTCCTCCCACCCCTGAAGCTGCGACCAGTCGCCGCCATGTGGCAAGGCCGTGAGCATGCCCAGAGGGATCTCCGGTGCGTATGGGCGCCGAATCCCTGCCCTCCTCTGCACTCTGTTCCAGCATTGTCGGTACGTGCGCTGTTCCAGCGATAAATCCCGATTGTCCAGCCGCTGCTGGAGGGTAATGTACGCTAGGACGTGTCTGGGCGTTCCCCGCAAGCTGTCGTCCTCCGGGCCCCGATATACTCTTGCCACCTCTTGCGTGAAGATCTGCAGTTGGGCTGCTAGATAATAAAGCTCAAAGTCTGGCACCGCCAGTCCCCCCTCATCTTTCGGGCGAGAAAGCGTGGCGAGCGCCACTCTGCATCGCCCCGCTCCCCAAATAAACGTCGTTACCAGAGATTTAAGCAGCCGAAAGAAGGAGCTGGGTAGCCAGATCGGGAGCATCCGGAAGTAATATAACAGTCTCGGCAGGGCAACCATCTTTAGCAAAGAGGTTCGGCCCGCCACCGATAACGGCAGCGTGGCCCAAAAGGCCATGCAGCCTCGCAGTCCTCGCACGCATCTTCCCAGGTTGCCCTCAAGCAGGGCCTCCGCCGTGTGATAAATATGGACCCCCAGGTACTTGATGCAGGCAGGTTCCCAGGCCGCCTCTGACCGGTGTTGTGGCTGGGCTGTGCCCTCCTGCAGCGGGAAAAGACTCGTCTTGGGCCAGTTGACCCTCAGGCCCGACAGTTCTCCGAAGCTTCCTAGCAACGCTTCCGCTCCCTGCAGGTCCTCAATGCCGTCGCGAAGGAATAGCAGTAAATCGTCGGCATACAGCGAGATAAAATGCTGTCCGTCTCGAGCTCGCACTCCATGGAAATGCCGTCCCGTCTGGGCCTCAGCCGCCAGTGGCTCTATAGCCAACGCAAATAGAAGCGGCGAGAGGGAGCAGCCCTGCCGAGTTCCGCGCTCTACCGGGTAGCGGAGGGACACCGTCGATCCTACCCTCACCCTCGCTAACGCCTCCGCATACAGGACTTTCGTCCAATGAATATAGCCCGGTCCTAGCCCAAACCGCTCCATCACAGCATAGAGGTAGTCCCACTCCAGGCTGTCGAAGGCTTTCTCAATGTCGACCGAGAGGACCAGCTCCGTCCCAGCCCCGCCGTCCCGCCCGTCCATGAGACGGACAAGCCTCCTGATGTTTATGGTGGTGTTGCGCGTCGGTATAAAGCCGTTCTGGTCTTCGTGTACCAGGCTCGTCATGTGGGGTAGGAGCCTCGCCGCTAGTATGGAGCTCAGTATCTTATAATCTGCGGTGAGCATGGAGAGTGGGCGATAGGACGCGGGGTCACTACTCTCTCTGCCGGGCTTCAGCAGTGGGACCACTAACGCCTCCCGCATTGACTGAGGTAGCCGGCCCGCTTCCTTGGCCTCTTTATACACGGTCAGTAGTCGCGGTGCCAGAGCGTCTAGGTACTTACTATAGAACTCTATGGGGAGCCCGTCGATACCCGGCGATTTATTCCGTGCCATGCGCCGCACCGCCGCCTTGATCTCTTCCAGCGCGACGTCCGAGCCCAGATCCTTTGCCTGTTCTGCCTCTAGCCGTGGGAGGGGCAATCCAGATAAGAAGGGTTCCGCCAGCCCCGTCCTGTCGCCTGGGGAGCTCTTGTAGAGACCCTCGTAATACGTCTGGAAGCCGTCGACTATGCCCAGTTGAGTGTGTTCCATCGCGCCCGCCGCATTCCTCAGTTGGAGTATGGGGGAGCATCGACGAGTGGGGTTCGAGAGCCACGCTAAGAGGGTGCCCGCCTTATCGCCCTCCACGTGGGAGCGCAGCACATAGCGCTTATAGTCGAAGGCTCGGAGCCTCTCCACTTCAATGGCTACTGCCTCCCTAGCCGAGCAGAGCGTCTCCTGGAGCTCAGGGCGCCCTGGCCGCTCCTTCTCCACCTCCCTCACCCTGGCATCCGCCTTGGCCAAATCGCCCAGCAACACCTTCCTCACGCCCACATAATCCCTAATGCAGATGCCCCTGACCACCACTTTAAAGGCGTCCCACTCCGCCGCCCTAGAGGGCGCCGTTCCTTCATTCTCCGCAAAGTATTGAGCCACCCCCTCCGCTAGGGCCGCTCCGAAGAGGGGGTCCTCCAGGGTCTCAGGCCGCAGTTTCCAGGTAGGGACCCTGGGTGGCTCTGCCACCCACGCTAGCCGGATCAGGAGCGGATTATGATCTGAAATCGTTCTCGTCAGGTACTCAGACCCCGTAACGTACGGCAGCACCCCTCGGGAGCAGAGTATCGTGTCCAGCCGGACATGTAAGTCGTGGAGCCCGGAGAAAAATGAGTAGTCCCGGTCAGTCGGGTGCTGCCCGCGCCAGACATCCACAAGTTCCCAACTCTCTTGCCACTCCCTTCTGCCCCTAGATAGCCTGTGGACCGGGGAATCGTGCAAGGGAGGGTGAGACCTATCCAAAGAAGGGTCCGCAATGGAGTTAAAGTCGCCCCCCAGAAGGATCGGGCCCACCAGGGAGTGAGCCAATTGCCCTGAAAGCGTTGCGAGGAAAGCCAGCTGGTCCACATTTGGGGCATATATACTAGCCAAGGTAACCTCTCTACCTTCCAGCTTCCCTTCCACCACCACATACCTCCCGTCCTGGTCTACCCACTGGCGCATTAGTTGGAAAGGTGTGCCTGCTCTAATCCATATTAGTACCCCCCTAGCATAGGCTGAATAGCTGGTGTGGTAAACCTGCCCCCGCCATCTCCTCTGTAGCGCCGCCCCCTCCTGCCGTGTAAGATGTGTCTCCTGCAGCATCGCGATGTGCACTCCCCTTCGTACTAAATAGGCATGTACCTTGTGTCTGCGCTGCATAGTATGTAGGCCCCGTACATTCCAGGTAATACAATTCAACTTTTGCACATTAGCCATTGTCCCAGTGGTCTGGTCGAAATCCTCCCTCCAGTTCTCGCCCGTCGGTGGTGGTTGTGCCCCCCCTGAACAAAACAAAACATCCCAACAGTTCTACCCACGGTGTACCCAGGGTCAACACCTGCAAGAAGAACAAACAATCCCCAACTGTGGAACCCCCCCACCCCCAGAATAGGCCCCAATATCACGATACCAGTTCCCATCCAAACTCCCACACCTGATTGACCCAGGTCTCAACTACACAGCCGCAGCCGTGGGTGCCTTAAGGGCCTACGGAGCGCGGGCTCGGCCAGAGGGGTGCTGCGCCGCCCAACTCCCTGCCCCCTCCCCAATTCCCCATGTCCTCCCCGCTCTGAGCTCCCTGGTGTGCCCCGGTCCCCGCTATACTCGTAGGCATGGGTTCACCTCCCAGCTCCCAAACATTACCCATCGTGTCCTGCCAGTATTTCAGACATTCAGGATCTCGTCCGCCGTTTGCGGTGTCACCAGCGGCCCTTCAGTCCGATGAATCCCAGAGAGGTCCGACTCTGAGCCCGAGGCCGATACATGAGTGTCCGAGTCCGTGGCCCCTCTGGAGTCGGGGCCTTCTGCCCGGCCAAGCTTCTCCACTTCCTGTAATGCGGCCCGCCGTTCTGCTTCAGTCTGGGAGGCCGTCGGCCCCAGCTTCCCCCTTCCTCGCTTCTTCAGCCTCTTTGATTTCCGCAGCCGTGCTGGTGAGCGTTCTCGCTCCTTCTCCCGTTCCTCTTGCGCCTTGGCTCCATCGGTTCCAGCTTTGTATGTCTCCCACCAGTCCCAGGCCTCCGCCGACGTGCTAAAGAAGATCGCCTTGTCGTCCACCACCACTCGCAGCCTGGCAGGGAAAAGTAAGGAGTAGGCAATCCCTTCAGTCCGCAGCTCTTTTTTGATTGTGAGGAAGGAGGCCCGCTGTTTCTGTGTCTCGAAAGTGAAATCCGGAAAAAGTGTGACCCTGCTGTTCGCAATCTGAAAGGGGCCATCCTCCCGAGCCTTCCGCAGGAGGAGGTCTCTGTCCCTGTGGTGGAGCAATTTGGCTATTATCGGTCTGGGCGGAAGCCCGGGCTTGGGAGGACCCGAGGGGACCCTGTGAGCCCGCTCCAGAGTGAAAAATGGCGAAAGTCCTTCCGGTGCCACCACTGTTTTTAGCCATTCCTCCATGTAGGCAACCATGTCCTTTGCTCCCTCCGTCTCCGGCACGCCTACGATCCGCACATTACCGCGCCGGCTCCTATTTTCAGCGTCTTCCGCCCGCCGTTCCAGGGTGCGTATGCGATCTAGGGCCTCCGTTAGCTGTCTCTCGGTCACCTTATGGGCCGGCGCTAGCTCTTTGATCACCGTTTCGGCCTCCTTGACCCTGTCTTTTAGTTTGTCGTGGTCCGCCCGGAGTAAGCCCAGCCCCGATGCCACATGCGCTATGTCATTGTGGAGCGCGTCTCGAGTGGCCGTTATGGCATCCAGTATTCGATCTTGCAACCTCTGCAGGTCTGTCTGCTCGGTGGGGCCCCCCTCCGCTGCCCCAGAAGTTGCCGCCTCCTCCGCCTTGGTTCTTGGCTTCCCCATCGCAGTAGGCCTCGCCGCTCACGACCTCCCCTGCAGTCTGCGTCGCCCCGGGCCCCTGCCACGTGGCTCTCTCCTGTGCGCTACGGGGTCGCTCTGCGCTGAAGCCGTGCACCAGGGGTATCGTCCGCCTCGTAGCCCGTCCCCCGGGGCCTGTGGCTGCCCGTCCTCACCCCCCTGGGCTAGTGTTCCTAGTGCACCTCGCCACAGGGGACCCGGCGCCGCCGAGGATCCTCCACTGGGTTTTGGGCTCCCCCGCTGTGCCCCTGCACACCTCCACAGCGTCCGCAGCGAGGCGAGGGGGGGGGGGGGGGGAGGGGGCCCCGAGTTATCACGCTCCGTGCTCCATTTCTCGTGGTGCACTGCTCAAAGTGGCCCCCTCTCACCTGCTGGTGTGTCTTGGGCCCAGAGCTGGGACGCTGGCCTGCTGCTCGTTCTTGCGGCGGTGGGGGCCGCCTGCTCGCACCATCCGCTTCGGCTTCCTCGGGCGGACCGGCTCCTCCCGCAGTCGCGGTCTCAGCGCTCCGCTGCCGAGGGTGAAGGATCGGCTTCCACAGCAGGAGGATCACCGCCGGGGACACCCGAGCCGGCGATCGCGCTCAGTGCTCCAGCTCCGGCAGCGCGGATCTCCGTCTGTCCCCCGGATCCTCAGAGCTTCGCCGTAGCCGCCATCTTGTGCGCCGCTCTCGGTCACTCCGCCCTGGTGGCCGCCGCGATCGGCGGTCGTTCTGACCTCCGTTTAGCCGCTAGCCGGTCAGATGCCACCCAGCCAGTCCCCGTTAAGGTTCAGAGCGGAGCCGGGGCACATACTGGCTCTGCGGCCCCTTCTGCAGGATGATTGTGGGGAATAGGCACGGAGCTCCGGGCTCACGCCGCCATTTCCCTCGGCGCTCAAGCCACGCCCCCGTCCTCCCGCAGTCATGCTCCATTTTTCGATGATTCCGCGGCGGTCGTGGGAGCTGGTGAGTTCCGTAGGGTTTGCGGTGTTATCCTAATCGTGCGGCCTGACCCTCCGCAGGTCGTGCGGCGGTTGGCCCTGTTTCCGCGGTGAATGCATTTGCGGCTTAGGGAATTTCGGTGGTACAGTCCGCTTGCGGCGGTCTTTCATGTGATCTCTCGGCCGCGGTCGGTGTTTGATGTGATCCGTCCGCCGCGGTCGGTGTTTGCTGTCAGTTATATCCTAATCGCTACCGCGGATTATCCGCGGAGCGGTCGGGAGTATTTTTGCTGCGACCATGGCGGACGGAACACGTTTCAGTTCGCCATCATAATCGACCCCTTATTAGGAGTATCACCCCAAACCCCCCTCCGCTCCTATGAATTATTACAGACCTGCTTGATGTCGATAAAACTACAAGCTCGATTTTATAAAACCTTTTTCTCATTGTACTACATTTCGAACAAAATAGCAAGATGGGGGACCGGGAAGGGTACAACATGTCCACGCTGCACATTGTTTGAGGCTGATATTGTGCATATGTTTTCTTCATGTAATGCATTGTCAAATTTGATAGCAGAAATCTCCGTTTTTTTATCAGAAATATTTAAAACAGGAGTAAGTATCACAACAGAGGAAATACTGTTGGGCATAGCAAATGTTAGACAGCCGAAACAAATGCAAGGGTTGATCTTCGTGGCAATGGCCGTCTTAAGGTTATGCATAGTCTCAGCATGGTTAGACCCAAACCCACCGCTGTTCCAACAATGGAGAGCACGGTTGCTGGCAACATGCAGCCTAGAGGTGGCCATATATAAAAGAAAAGTCAGTAATAAACGCAAAAAAGGTATGATGATCTGGGACCCACTGCTGCAATGGATACAAATCCACACTTAGGACGGACTGATGTTCCTCGTAGATCTTTTGTACAATGAGAAATGGCAGCCTAGCAAGAACTATTTCTATCAGATTTAACTGTATTGTATATATGATGAACTGCTCCGCACCTTTGTACATGATGCCTCATTCTGATGAATTATGCCAATTAAATTGGGTCTTTGTTCGGGGGTGGGTCAAAGCTGTTAGGGTGGGGGAAGGGGGAGTTTTCTAGGTTAAAAAAAATCTAATAAAGATATATTTTTTTTAAATTAAAAGAGAAACATAGAAATTCACAGCTGGCATAAAGAAGCAGGTACTGCTGAGGTAAAACGAAAAGGGTGTTTTCAAAATGTAGGGTACAGCACTTCATTCTGCGTGCCCGCTTCTTTTGTGGAGAAAGAGATAAGCATGCTGGTTAAAAGATGAACCTGTGTGGTCGGAAAAGTCCCCATTTAATATTCTGCCAGGTAGGATTGTTTCAGAGCAGTTGGGCCAAATTTGGGCTGATTCCATCCCATGACCACTGCGGTGTTCCCTAGACCTTGGTTATTTCATAGTGGTGCCAAACCACGCCCCCGCCAGTCTCCTACTCTAACTTTAACTACCTTGCATCAACCATGGGAACTGGCTGACAAGAATATGAACACCTGGATCCCTGCAATTGTAGTGTAGGATTAGTTGATGACAGATTCCTTGTTTGTCTTCATCTTGGGGATGGCTTCATATGGTACCCCCTATTTGAAATGTTGCCTTTTCAGCGGTGTCACACCATACTTTTTTGCCTTTTAGCTGAGCCTTATTTTTGCTGTGTCACACAGGACTTTTTTGCCTTTTAGCTGAACCTTATTTTAGTTTGGATTAGAACTATGTGTACCCTGTCCCTGCTAACCAGTAGTAATGTGCCTCCACTCTTCCTTTCAACAAGATGAAAGCGGCATACTCCTTGATGGCATATTTAACTTATCTATAAGCCCCTAGGATATGGTACCAAGGTTTACATGGACCCTGTAAGTTAAATGTTGCAAGTGGACTGCAGCACCCATTGTGCTATCTATTACAGTGACATAATAAAGAAGACTGCCGGCATGCCACCAGTATCCTGGCAGTGCACGTTTTAAACTGCAAATTCGACTTGTCATAATAAACTCCTTTGAAAGGCCTGAACTTTCCTTTTAAATGTTTAGAAGTCATACCTAAGTAGGCCCTATTGACCATAAGTCAGGGTGCCTGCTATTTACATGTAGAACATGTAAAGGTTTAATGTTAAACGTGCCCTTACAGTGACTAACACCTCAAAGCTATTTTCAAAGCTGGCTGTTCTATAGATAATCAATGAGATGCAATATTAAGCACCAATACTGTGTCTCAGGATTAAGACTAGCTAGAAAAATAAATTTTAATAACTTCAGTTTAATAGCGAAGTCACATTTTTCTAGGTATTTTGGAAAAAATAACTTTTAGAAAGTTACCTTTGCCCTGCCTTAAGTTCCTGGAAACTAAATCTACATTTTGTTCTCTACTCCTGCCAGCCACTAAATAACATTTCAAAGAGCGTGAATGATGCGTGAACTTGCTCCCAGGACATGGAAAAAAGGTGTTGGTTGTGGGGAAGAGTTGTTGTGCTCTTGACTGTGCTGGGCTAAAGGACTTAATTAACTTGAAAGAGGCCTACCCTGTCACAAGCGGATGTAGGTAACACCCAGGCCTGCACCATTCTTTTGTCCCCACAACCAGACCAGCCTCCATCACAGTGGGGATCTTCTTGATATCACAGTGTCAGATCATGCTTGATTGTCACATCCTTCTTGACAGGTCTGCCGGGTTTACATACAACATTTGAGGCCCACTTAATTTTTTTTATAAACAATTTTTATTGCACATAATTTTTCACCCTCCACCCACTCAAATACAGGCATGGTTGAGGCCCACTTCAAAGGAGGGAAATAGAATGCTAAAACAATATGTGCACATCCACTGTCTAGTCGCTGAAAACTCAGCTTCGCTTTACCAGATTTCTGTCTTTGAGCTTGTTGGGAGTACAGGGAAAACTGGATTTTAGTGTAAGATGTGGGAGGACACTAGGATTAACACTACACACACCCTTCCCTGAGAGCCCAAGCTTAGAGTGGCCGAAGACTTCAGCCATCTTGAAAATGCCCAAATGTGGTAGGGTTATCCCCAGACACCTTTATGCCACTGGTTAGGATGCCCCTAGTTATTCCCACCAACTAGCTCGTGCCAGCTAAAAAATTTGGCATCCCCAGGCACCCACTTCAGAACAGTCTGGCACTTGTGAAAGATCAGACTAGCACTGAACCTGCTGTGTGAGACTTGAGGAGAATCTAGAAGACTGGGCCTGTCCCCCCCCCCCCACCCCCCTCAGGGCAGAGAAGTAGATACCAAGGGTCATACAATCTGATCTCCTATTCAAGCCACATGAACACAACAAGCTAAAAGATGCCTTTTCCTGCAACTGCCAATGTGACCAGTAGCAACAGGACCTGTATAAGCCCTGCCTCACACCATGGGAGGCTATAAGTGGCTCACCTAAATTCCTGGGGGCTTTAGAAATGTACCACTGTGGTGGATTAGAACTTAAAGGACTATGTTAGAAGGTAAAATCTTTTACCTGGATGAACCTGGTTAGAGTATCCAACCCACGCTCCATCATGGTCTGTGTCAAATTGAACCTAGGTCCTGTTCTACCATTACTGTTGACTACCATTAGCACGATGTGCTTCTTGGTGCCATTTCTACTTAAAAATTGTAAAAATTCATATCTCTAGTTCCCCTCACTGGAATTTTGTCATTTTGGTGTAATTCTATTAAACGTACACTATTTTTCTAATTCATTTTGGGATTTTTATTGTTTTGCATTTCAACGTTATTACTGTTTTAGTAGTGCATAACTACTTTACACAATGCCTCATCAGTAAACCTATCTGCTCTGTGCCATTGCTACTGGGGTGGTTGATCTTAGGTTTATTTAGTGGCTTTATTGTTCACCCTGACAAGGATTGTGATTATTACTTGAGATGGGTATTTAACCCCCTAGACCAGAGTTATTCAAACTGTGGGGCGCACCATAAAATTTCACCTTTCATTGTTTCCCACGGCGGCGAGGCAGAGTGTAGCTGCAGGGGCCCTAAGAAGGGGTGAAGACTATCAACACCTCATTAACATGTCAAAAGGTCTTTAAAAGACGGGAAACACCCATTACATCGATGTCAAAAGATCGCGGTGCCATCACACCACGACTTTTACATCGCAGTATCGTTTGAATCGCATGCATTCACTATGCAAGCGACAACGGCGCAATGCCGTTAACATCGCATGCGATTACAATGCATACCGCGACTGTCAACTTATTGTAATGCGGTGTCAAATGCCAAACACAAGCACGAGGCTAGGTTCCTGCAGTGTCAACTTATTGTAATGCACAAGAGGTTCCTGCTCTGGTCGAGGCTTTGGAAACATGCAAGTACGGCATGCAAAACAAAACACAAGCAAGAGGCTTTGTGAAATAATTATAATTATGCATGAAATAAGTATAATTCTGCATTACATTATTGTGTGCCAAGAGGTTGGTGGTGGATGTATGGGTGATGGGATGAATGGATGGATGGATGCCTGATGGATGGATGGGTGCATGATGGATCATGGATGGATGATGGATGGGTGGATGGTGTATGGAGGGATGGATGGATGGATGAATGATGGAATATATGGATGGATGGATGGATGCATGATGGATGAATGCATGATGGGTGGATGGATGGATGGATTGGTGGGTGCATGATGGATGCATGGATGGATGGGTGGATGTATGGGTGCATGGATGCATGATGTGTGGCTGGTGGATGTATGGGGGATGGATGAATGGATGGGTGCATGATGGGTGGATGGGTGAATGATGGATGGATGCATGATGGATGGGTGGATGTATGGGGATGGATGGATGGATGGATGCATGGATGGATGGATGGATGAATGATGGATGGATGCATGATGGATGGATTGATGGGTGCATGATGGATGCATGGATGGATGATGGCTGGGTGGAAGGATGGGTGCATGGATGCAGGATGTGTGGGTGGTGAATGTATGGGGGAAGGATGGACGCATGATGGATGAATGATGGATGGATGGATGGATGGAATAGATGGATGGATGGATGGATGGATGCATGATGGATGAATGCATGATGGGTGGATGGATGGATGATGGATGGGTGGATGTATGAGTGCATGGATGCATGATGTGTGGCTGGTGGATGGATGGGGGATGGATGGATGAATGCATGATGGGTGGATGGATGCATGATGGATGAATACATGATGGATGCATGGATGGATGATCGATGGGAGGATGTATGAGTGCATGGATGCATGATGTGTGGCTGGTGGATGTATGGGGGGATGGATGGATGGATGGGTGAATGATGGATGGATGCATGATGGATGGATGGATGCATGTGGATGTATGGGGGATGGATGGATGCATGATGGGTGGATGGATGAATGATGGATGGATGCATGATGGATGGATGGATGGGTGCATGATGGATGCATGGATGGATGATGGATGGGTGGAAGGATGGGTGCATGGATGCATGATGTGTGGGTGGTGGATGTATGGGGGATGGATGGATGCATGATGGATGGATGGATGGATGAATGATGGATGGATGGATGGATGGATGGGGGCTTAATGGATGGGTGGGTGCATGATGGATGGATGGATGGATGGATGGATGGATGGATGGATGGATGGATGGATGGAAGGATGGATGGATGGATGGGTGGGTGGATGGATTGGTGGGTGGATGGATGCATGGATGCATGGATGCTGCAATTCCAAACACAAGCACGAGGCTTTGAAAACATGCAAGTACGGCATGAAAAACTAAACACAAGCACAAGGCTTTGTTCCTGAGGTTCCTGCGATGCCAAACACAAGCACGAGGCTTTGGAAACATGCAAGTACGGCCTGAATAAATGCGGTGAAATAAAAAATGCGGTGAAATAAATGTAACTCTACAGTGCTTCTCAGTGGAGAGCATAGTCTTTGAATGGTACTCATTTTATTGACCACAGAAGTTTCTTTGAGGAGGCTTTGCAAGAATTAAGGGGAGAACCCGTTACAATTTGCACACATTTTATCTTGAAAAATGTAGTTTTGGACTGTGTAGTAAGCCTCTGTCATTTCACCGCACCAACTCGCAAACCTGAAGTTTTCTAAACACTCTTACTGTGTTTAACATTATTAGCCAGATATGGACTGGGAAATGCGGATGACGGTCGATTATGTAGAATGCCAGGTTCCAGAATTTTTTGTCAAGTGGTGGGGGGGCCCGACTTCTAAATAAATTCAGCTGGGGGGGCTCAACCTAAAAAAGTTTGAAGACCTCTGCCCTAGACTAACTACACGATTTCTTACACCTCCCAAGTGATGACGTATGGGCACACACATGCTGAAAATGTAATATATTCCTGCAAGGAACCAGATTTGTGCATCACAGAAATGCAAAAGGTTGTACGGCGAAAAACCACCATATCACTCGCTGGTTAGAATGCTTATGGAAAGTCAGCCATTGCAACAGAGCACAGTCAAAGCAAGTAGTGAAGTACCGCCCCTACAAATAGTACTGAAGTACCTCTACTGCCCATTTAATCATAAGGCACTTTTCTCCAGTGTAGAATAAGATATTTCAATTGGTAAAAGTTTTAATCTAATAAAAAAAACAACACGAGGATCGTCTTGGAGCTCCTGGGATAAAACAGCTCCCAAACCTGCCCCCAAGGCAGATGTCTGGAAAATTAATGGCAAAAAGAAATTGAGGGAATGTAAAACTGGTTTACGAGACAAAACTGATTTCAAATCTACAAGGGCTCTTTTTTTCTCCGGACCCCAGGGAACTTGACTTGGAACAATTTTGCACAGAAAACTTAGAAGGAGAGTTTGCCTGTCTGAAAAACATTAAATGTACCTCCTGTGATATCCTATATGTCTCTTAGGGAGATGTTCTGTGTAGCCTCAACCTGGTCAATTTAGGAATGTATAAATCCAGGGTATAACAGAAATACTTGACATACTGGGCAGCCAGGACACTCTTGGTGAGGGTTGTGGAGAAATCAGCCATCAGGAAAGCAGAAAGTACAGATTTTAGGTGCACCAAATGATCATACCATTTGGAGCTAACAACAGCAATATCATTCAAAAGAGTTGAAGCGTATGAGCGATGCTGGAAGAGTATAGTAATCATCAGCGTTTGGAGCGTGACATGGCTCCATGTAACATCAAGGACAACACTTTGAAATGATGCAGTTCCCCGGGATGGGAAAAATATCTTTTTGTCACTATTCCTGGGTAATACTTGCCAGTAACCCTTTGTAATATCAAGAGTAGATGTACTTGGCCTTCCTGTTCTATCAGTTGATCAACTCGAGACATGGGTTATGATTTCAATTTAAATACTGTGTTAACTTGTCCAAAATCAATACAGAATCATTGTGCTTTGGAATGGCGATAATGGGAGAGGTCCAGTCACTTTGAGAGGGTTCTATGATATCTTGTGTTTAAATATGTTCAATTTCCTCAGCAATTGCTTGCTGAGTGACTTACAGTACTCAGTATAGCTTTACTCATTGTTTTACCCCTACAGGTGTATGCAATTGGTGTTCAATCAGTGTGGTTCTACCAAACAGGCTGGAAAAGACTTGCCAGCACTTTCTTCATCAAAAGAGATAACACTTGTTGTTGTTCCATATGGAGAGTCACTGCACCTCATGTGGGAAACAGCTTGTCATCTAAAAAAAGGCTTTGTCTTCTCTAATACCCGCTAAACATGTGTTCTCCAGTTCTTCCACCTTTTTAAGCAAATTCACATTGGACACATGGATATGGGGCTTCTGTTAGGTATTAGGAAAGACCGTATGTTACAGGTCCTACTGCATCCAGACCTTGATATGGCCAATGCGACTGAGAGGCAAGCCAAGCACACTCTCTGTCTATTCCCCTTCCAACAATCCTTTTACTGCCCCTATCTACCATGTCCCCCACTTGCACGAGAAAGATACTACTCAGTCTTCTGCGCAGCAAATTCTTAAATAGCCAGTTCCTGTTAAAGGATAGCAGTGCTGTCTACTTGCTGAGCAAGCAGGATTCACAACCCTGAATGGGGAGAGTCCTATGGCACTCACCTCTGTAGTCATGATCCTCACAGGGCTCTACCTGGTTAGCTCGCCAAATTTATGCCGAGTTATTTCTACCTGTTGCTGGCAATGCCATTCTGGCCTCACGTGACCATCAGGGGGTGTGGCCTTAACGTATATTCCACTTTGGAAGCATTCATGGTATTTCCTTGGTCCTCAGTCCGATCCCATTATGTGATTCCTTACTGAGGTACTTTTTAAAAATCTTTAATTTAAAGGCTCCTGGCCTGGGGTTGGCTGCCACCTAGAGCCTAGGTAAGATAGCTGACATCACTGATTTATTTATTAAGCCTTCCAATTCAAGATGCATATTCCATCAAGTGTTTTTTATCAACAGTTCCTCTGCAATATCAAGAATTTGATTGTCTTGATGTCTACATGTCTTGCGAAAATCTACCATCTTTTTACAGCCGCATAGGGATTTAGCTGTGCCATTCCTACTCAACCAGGAGCAGTTAATCTATTTGGATTGATTTACTCATTGTCTGGGGGTAGGAAATCTGCCTTTCTTTTCTGTGTGGTTTCACTAAATTTTTTGCCTTTTGCTAGCCCCTATATTTTTGACGGCTCTAGAACTTAGTGCGCTTTACTTTCTGCTAACCAGGAGTAAATGTGCATGTGCTCTCATTTAGACATGGTCGAATTGGCTTATTCTTAATTGCCACATATAACTTATCTACACGTCCCCAGCAAATGGTGTAGAAAAAGCACAAGCTCCTGAAAGTTAAATGCCACTAGTGGACTGAACTGCAGCACCTATTGTGCAGGGTAAACAGGACTTTAGGACTACCCTGTTTAGCCTAACTCCTGTAGCGTAAACCTTGCAGTTCGACCTGTCCAAACCCCCCTTTTGACAACAGAAACCTTGCTTTAAATATTAATAAGGCGGTACAAAAGGGGGTGGTGATGAACGTAGCATCTGAACCAATCAAACACTCACACCCAGTCAACAGATCTGGGATTAATCCATCACCGTTCTTTAGCCCACTCTGCCACCCCAGTTCAGACATGGCCATATGCAATTCAGTCTGACCCTGTGCCTCATGGGAACAGTCCAGCCCGAACTGCCAAGCCATGCCTTCCCTAGACCGGAAACAGGCTTCCTAGGACCGGTTTCTGGCATTACAGCCGTGATATTAAATATTAATAAGTCACCCCTAAGTAGGCCTTACAGCCCACAATGTAGGGTGCATGGCATTTAAAAGTGGTACGTGTTGAAAATCATTGTTACCAAAGCCCTAAAAGCTATTGCGGCAGGCCTTGCTAACCTATTTAGAAAAACATAGTGCACATTAAAATACTAAAACTGATAACTTGATAGCTATAAAAATTATTAAATCACTATTCTAATGGTTATTAACAATTCAATTCAATGGTGAAGTCAGATTTTTTTATAAATATAAAGGAAAAGTGACTTTTATAAAGTTACCCTTTACCTTTCTGGGATATTAGAAGGCTAATTAGCATAAGCCTTTGCCAACTCACAGCCTGTTCTCAGCCTTGAATAGGTGTCAAATAGGAATGTAACGCCTCCAGGAGCAAGCAGTAGGGTGACCTGAGTGGGAGGAGGTCTCCTCTGAGCCCAACAGAATAGGCATGGTGGCTGCTGTGAGCATCCTTTTCGCAGTACAGTGTCAAATCCTGCCTGATCGGTTTGTTGAGCCATGTGTAACACTTGTGGAATACTTGAAAGGGATGACAAGAGAATTCTTGTGGATCTCCTCGCTAGTTGCTGAAGGACTGGCCTTTGTCCTACCAGACTTCTGTCTCAGGATTTATTGTGAGTATAGTACCTGCTTCAAATAGGAGTTTAGTGTTAGATGTGGATGGCCATTAGGATTACAAAAGTACACTCCCTATACACAATTGCAGTTCTCAGGGCTAACTTTAATGTGGCCGAAGACTTTCACCGGCTTGAAAATTTCCTTACATATAGCATTTAGGCCTGTTTGCAGTAAGGTAAACAGGAACTACTGTCAGTCACTCAGTCAGATAACTTTATTCGGTTATAATGCACAATAACCATAAAAGTACAATAAAATCACATCATCTATTAAACAAAAGTTAAATGCACAATACAAAATTAAAATCAAGCTATCCAACTTCATCTAAATTCATACAATAAGCTCATTACAATTTAAATAGTTATTGATTTCCATGAGATAAAAACATTTTTAAGAAAAGCCGAGAGGGATGCGACAGTAAAAATATTATCTAGCTTCTGGATTGCTAAAAAGGCAGGTCGACATTGTCTAAAATTCATATACTATAAAATGGGCAATATCCACCTTTTTCTGGGAATTGTATAAAACTTACAAAAAAATAAAATATGGATGTCAGATTGATCAGCCAAATCGTCACAATGACACTTAATGATTAGCCTAGACCAATCATTTGCAGTGGGGAAGCTTAGTAACTTGAATAAAATGCCAAATCTTAGCTGGATTAACAAGAACCTTTCAAATTCTCTCATCTGTAGATTAAAGTATGGTTGGATCACATTTGAGGTCAATATCATTTGATGTGAAATCACAGATTTTTTATTGAACTCCACATTTTCCCTACATTCCTCCAGATGAGTTATACATAATTTTTCAACTCTTTCCTCGAGATCAGACTCATCATCGGGGGATCTTCATAGTACTTCAATAGACCAATGTTACCAAGGAATGTCTTAATATACTGTAACCATCTCATCTTATGGGCACGATCAAGGTTTATAGCGTCCCTTAGAATAAGACGGTTAAAAGAACATTCCTCTGTGGTCCATACCCTGTGCCACAGAAGAACCGGTTGCACCTTAATGATATCTTCCAAGTACGGAAGTCCAAGTTCAACATGACAGTTAAGGGTGGACACACTATCCGGCACTGATAGCAAGTATCTAAGAAAATTATTTTCTATTACCTGAAGGATAGTCACATTTGCATTCCCCCAAATCCCCGCCCCATATGTAGCAATTGCAACGCAACTTGCTTTATAAATGCAAAGGAGTTCTATAATAGGTTTGTTTCCCATTTTCTTGCTAAACAATTTAAGAGCCATGGTAGATTTTAAAAACAGCAGCCGCCTGGTTTTTACTGCGTTGCACCATTGACCAGAACAATCAAACAAAATACCCTAACGGTTTGGAGTCAATGTTCATTGTTTTCTTTCATTTAAGTGTGCATGAACCGTAGTTCATACAAAAAGTTTTTGTAGAATTGACTCTCAAATCCAAGTTGGTCATAAAAGTAGCAAATTATGTATTCATTTTTTGCATTGCAAGTGGAGTCCTGGCCATCAATACTGCATCATCAGCGTAAATTAATGCTGGAATTGATCGATTAGAAGCCTGTGGCATGTCCTGACATTCCTGCAGCAAAGTTTTTTCTAAATCATTAATATAGATGGTAAATAAAAATGGGGCCAGGATGCATCCTTGCCGTGCGTCCCTATTAATGCTAAACATCCTGGTGCATTCACCACTTTTCCCAAATCTAATCAAGGCCCTTGCACCGTTATATAAATCCCTGAGGAAATGAATAATGTTGTCCGCCACACCCAAACGATCTACAATTTGCCACAACTTACTGTGGGTAACACAGTCAAAGGCGGATGATTAATCTACAAAAGTTAAAAACATCCTACCGCCTTTGGCTTTAGTATATTTTTCTAGAAGGATGTGTAAATTAAGGCACTGATCTACAGTTCCAATACCTTCCCTAAAGCCATATTGGAGGTCGCTTACTATCTTATGCTCGTCTGCCCATATTTGTAAATGGTTTAAAATCACTCTACCAAGTATTTTAACTGTCGAGTCTAGCAATGATATAGGGCGATAGCAAGCGCAACTAATCCTATCGCCCTTTTTAAAAATTGGAACTATAATAAACTCGTACCAGGTTGATACCAAACCCACAGAACAAGAGGCATTAAAAAGCTGAGTGAGCAGTGGCGCCCATAAATTCATATTATTCTTAAAAATGTCCACCGGTACCCCATCTGGGCCCGGAGCCTTTCCCCCCAAACTAAATTTAATGCTCGAGATTACTTACTCTACAGTAAAATTCAAGTTAATTGTATTCTTTGGGGAGTTAGGCGCGCCCTGCTCTAGTACCTCATCGGTCATGTTTTCAGTTATGGTACATATGCTATAAAGGGTTTCAAAAAAGCATAACCATTTGTCTTCGGTAATGGCAATCTCAATCCGTGCCCTCGTTTTATCATTAAAAAAGGGAGCATTTATTGCCTTCCAGAATGCTGTCATATCACGGGATTGTGAAGCATAGCATAAAGCTTCCCAAGCTTCCTTCTTCAAAGCGTCCTTTCTCCTCTTTTGAGCCACATTGTATCCCCTCCGCAGTTCCCTAATCAAAGTCTTATCCCTGACAGGGGTGTTCAAAGCACGATTAAGATTAGAATAGGCCTTGGTACACATAGTATCAAACCAACTAGATCTTTTCCTTTTCGGGTTCCTTACTTCAACCCAAAGACTGGCCTTTATTTGTGCAGTAATAATGTTAAAATTATTAATTATTTTAATGGTCTCGCCTGTCTCACTCAAGCAGACATTAAAACTAGTTTCTCAAGTTTTAATTAATTTACATAGGAAATCTTCAGGCACTACCAGAGACCACTTCAATGCGTATCCGTTCTGTCTTTGCAGGGCGATATTATTCGAATAACGCCTAGATTCTTGATCATGCACAGGGTCAGAAAATCGATTTACAATTTCGACCCTTAGAGGGAGGTGGTCACTTATGGGATTCTTTAACGTTTTATAGCTTAAAACATTCTCTTTATGGCATGTCGATATTAAGATGAAAATCAATTATCGAGAATACCCCTCTGCCAAAGGTAGGGGAAAATGGTATCTCTGGTTGACACATTTGGTTGCAAACCCCAAATCACCTGTAAAAATAATTTCATTCAAGAGGTCCCCAATTTCTGAATGTTCAAAATGTGTTAAACTCATGTCTCTATCTAACGTAAGGCCACAGATCCCCTTTTCTCCCCGCATGCAAGGTGAACAGTTAAAGTCACCCCCCACACGACAATAGACTCTTTAGTTTCTTTGCCTAACGAACTACAAATATCATTTCTCAGAGTTTTCAAAACAATTGGAACATCTCCTGAGGGGACATTGTTATAAAAGTTCACAACCAATAAACATAATTTTTGTTGATATGAATCCCAACCACATGATAAAAACAATTATTGTGTAAAATCTCAATTTTATCACATTTAGAAAGGTTGGATACATAGGTGCAAAGCCCTCCTTTGGCTCTGCCACGTAATGAGCTAATGGCTGGAGTGAATTTGGTTTTAAAACCACTCAAATGAAGCACTTCTACCAATGGGGGTCCGCAGACATTTTTCCAGGTCGGGCAAAATGTTAACGTTATCACCATCCTCCGACATGATGTGTGCCAGGTGGGGCACAAGAAACACTGGGGTGCAGAACTGGGGTACACTCAATTAAATGCCAGGAATCCAGGACATGTGACTGACCCTGCCACAGGCCACCAAACACCACCTGTAGGGAAAACGCTAAACTTTCTGACAAGGTGCTTTATCTCTGTCTGCTAGGTGTGCAGACTTCCGGGTCCTCGATCCAACACCAATCAAGGCTGTATTCAGCCCGATTCGATTTTTATAAGAATACTTTAAAGCAGCCTATGATTAAAGCACCAGATTAAATATACTGTATGCACAGTGTATGTTAGGGATTATTTGGAGCACACATATTTACCAATATTGGCTTCTTGGTGCTAGAATTCATGATAACTTTTATCCAAAGTTAAAGTGTAACGTCAAAGTTAGTCATAAATAATGCATCAATCACGCACGATAGTGATTCGCCAGTGGGTGCTCCCTTTACTAGAATTTCCCGGGCATTGCTAAATTTTTCACACATTCAATTAATTTATACAAAATAAAATGTATAGGTCCAAATGTTAGCTATATTTTTTAAAAGAAACTTAGAGTCCCTCTATGTGTAGTCAATGTCAAACTGACAACGTGCCCACGTTTAGGGATACAATAATGGCCAGCTCCCTTATGCGGAAGCCCGGCACCGTAAATGTGTGACACATGCGGTGCCCTCAGCGGTGGCACATCATAGGTCCAGAAATAATGAGTCTTGCACAGTGGTCGAAGTGGGGGAAAAAAAGTAGGGGAACAGTGGGTGGAGAATCAAAGGACGGGAATAACCCATGGATTGGATCTGTGGGTGGAGCCAGAGGTGTGGCCAGAATGCGCAGACATCCCAATTTTTAGTATTTGTTTGGCATTTCACTGCCCAGTTCAATCAACCAATGGATACACATGATTATTTAAGGCTATAATGAGTTATTGACAATAAAATATATTCACAAAGTGGGATATGCTTCTAATCACAGAATGTATCAAATAGGATAAAAAGTGGAAACACAAGCCATTTGTCTCCGAGCCATGGAGTTTGTCATCAGCACTACTCCCTTTTACCACACAGCAGTTCAAACATGAATGGCAAAATATCCTAGTTTGCAAATGTTTTCTCTAAAATTATGGCTCTGCCATATTTGCCTTGTAATGCAAGATCTGCTGCATGATCTGACCATTTAAACTAATAAATTGTTGTAATGCTTTTAAGATATATCTGCATATCGAAATAAAGCTATCAACCAACCAACTAATAAATTGTCTGTAGCTCAAACATATCAAAAGTTAATATAAATTTTTTTAGGGGGAGAAACAAAAAAAAGGGAATTGAAACTGGCTCAACTGGAGCAAAAAACAAAAAAACAAAAAAATTACTTCTTTTTGGGGCACTTGTGATTGTCACCTGCAAGGACGATGAGCGTTACGCTCTTTTCACCATAGGCGATAAGCTTGCCACATGCAGTACAAGTGATTTTAAAATCAGCAAATCGTTGCTGAATACAAGGCATCATCTCTGATGTTTCTGGTCCCAATGAAATGGGTTTGTTTCTTTGGGAGGTGGTCCTTGATGACTGGGGGGGTTACTGGCCAGTTCCCTGAGTTCTGCACGAGAATAGTTGTTTGGGTGCTTACGGATCATATGTCGAATCATGGTATTGTTACCAAAGGAATACTTTTTGTTTGGGTTGCCCCTTGAGAGTTGTTCCTTACAGATTAGGCAAGTTACCTTGTCCGCATTCACTTTTTTCTTTCCCTCTGGGAGTGAAAAAAACTCCCATACAATGTGTGACTTGGGCTTGTATGGGGTATTTTGTTCAGGCAGCCATCTTCTCCCATCCTCCTCTTCCTCTTCCTCCTCCTCCGCTTCTTGACCACCAATGTACTGTTGTGGTGGTCCTCTTGGTGGTGGTGGTGGTGCAGATGCACCAGCTGCTGCTGCTACTGAAGCCATTATATAGATGAAAAAGGTACAGAGAGGTACAATCAGGTCTTCCTCAGTCAAAGGACAAAGTCAGAATAAGGAAAAAAGGTGGGGTCTTTCATCATTTGGAAAAAAAAAAGGCCTGAACCGATGAGAAGTGTTATTTTCAGGTCACAAGACCAGGGATTTCATCATTATGAAAGTAAAACTGTTCTGCACCAATTAAAAGTGTTATTTTCAGGTCACATGACCGACACGCTTACGCGACACGCCCACGGGCGCGCCCCGGGTCGCATCGCATAAGCGAGTCGAAAGTTTACGTTGCGCAATCGTATTCGCTCGAGTGCTTCCGGGTGCGCTTACGCCGTGCATATCACACGGACGCGGCTACACGATACGTCACGATCATGTTTTCGTTCGCGACATTGGCGCTAACGGGACGCTTCCCGGTTCACGCACCGGGGCGCTTCAAACGACTACGCTCACCGGGGCGTGCCCCGGGAGCGCTCCAGGGTCAAAAAAAAAAATTTGTTTAAAATACAAATAAAATATAGGATTCATTCATTTTCAAAAATATTTCATTTCATAGCTATAGATAATTGCTATTAACCAAATTTTGAACTTCAAAAAAACATAGGTATGAGGCTCTATATATAGTTAGGAATTAGCATTTAAAAAACCTATGAAATTCACTGAAAAAACCATAGGTTTCACACCAGTTATAGTTAGGAATTAGCATATAAAAAACCTATTAAATTCAATGAAAAAACCATAGGTTTCACACCAGTTATAGTTAGCTGCAAATTTTACTGACATAAAACCATTGAAATTCCACGTTATAGTTAGTTGGACTCACTATAACTTGCGCGTGTAATGCACTGCTGATGACGTCACATATTACATCACTCATGACATGGTCAGTGACATCAGTCATGACATAACTGGTGTGAAACCTATGGTTTTTTCAGTGAATTTAATAGGTTTTTTATATGCTAATTCCTAACTATAACTGGTGTGAAACCTATGTTTTTTTCAGTGAATATATATATATATATATACATATATATATATATATATATATATATATATATATATTAGTACATTAATTTAGACAAGCAATAAATTACAAAGGACACACGTATACATATAATAAATAATCACAAAATAGTATTTACAATTGAGCAAAAAAGAGCCCTGGGTAGTAGTTGAACACACAATGACTATATAACTATACAAATGACCACCTTATTAAACATGTGCAATAAGACAATAAAAAAATACACAAACATCAACACATTCAAGGAAGAGAAAAGACAAGAAACAATAGTTCATTAAAGAAGGAAATACATTAAATATACACCACATGCAACAAATAGAAGGAGAAAGTGAAAGCCGCAGATGCATAGGGAGACTTTTATCTTCTAGTAATAGTCGTTTTGCCAGGGGAAGCATCAGGTGTGCAAATCTTGCCTGCACCTTATAGCTCTTGGTGGGAAGGTACAGCCCTAAAAGACAGTTGATAACCTTTCGCCATTCAGTGCCTCCCACTGCTTCCACCAGTGGCGTACAGACTTAAACCCAGGAAAATGCAAGGGTCGGACAGCTCCATAGCTTGTGTAGTTGATTAGCATCTTGTTCTGAGCACCTGGGGCATGTCGCAGTTATGGCGGTAACATGTGTGTAGTCTGTGTGGTGTAAGGTAGGCTCTATGGACAGTTGAGTATTTTATTAATTTTAATCTCGTAGTTCGGGAGATTTTTCTTGGGAACGCAAATATGGAGTTCCAGTCTTTGTCCCGAAATTCCCTACCCATGTCTAGTACCCATTGAGTGTGTAGGTGTGTCAGTAAGATTGTTAGATGCACACGAAAGCCTTGATATAGCCACCTTACCAGGTGCCAATCGGTGCCCATGAGTTAGAGTGAATATACAAATTCATGTGGAGGGGGTCCTGCTCCCTCCGGTGCCCAATGGTATTTGGCATATCTACTAATATTAGCATGTATTAGGAACATTGAGTCAGAAAGCCCCTGCTCATTTACAAGATCTGCATAGTTCAACAGTGTAAAAACAGTGCCCCAACTGTCACCACTCCAGCCTGTTCCCCTTTGTGTAGTCGTAACTGCATCACTGTCCCGGTTGGGGTATGGAGTTCCACCAGAGGTGTGTTGGAGTCATAAGGGAACGTTTTTGTCATGTATTTCAAGGCCAGTTTCCAGTATGTGAGATCCAGTTTTAATTGTAAAGGGATCTCTGAGGGGGTTTCTATCCCAGAGCAAAGCAGTCTGTGTAATGTGCCCCGTGTGAGCATCTGATGTGTGGAGGCTATCTTTTTTAAGTACAACCTGCAGGCCAGTAGGAGAACCACTGTGATTGACCAGCCAGGCAATAAGCTTTAAAGGCTTGTGCTCCATCCCCAACCCCCCCCCCCATTATCCGGTGGTTGCTGTAGTTTTACTAAGCTTAAGAGTCTTCAGCCGTTTCCCCATATTAAATCCGTCAGTATGGTGTTTAGTGCAGTATAGTATCGCGTCAGGACTACCACTGGCAGGTTAACAAAGAAATATAATAGGCGTAAGGGCATCACCATTTTGTAATGGCGAGGCGTCCGGTCAAAGAGAGTGGCAGCAAGGTCCAGAAGGATACCTGAGCACGCAGTGCATTGATCGCTTCTTGCAGGTTTACTTACGATAGGTTTTGTAGATCTCTATATATCTGTACACCTAAGTATTTGAATGTGGTATTTGTTACTGTTATTGTTTTTGTGCCGAATGGGACTGATGTGACTTGGGGGTCCTCCACAAAGAAAAATGCATGGGATTTATGCACATTAACAGTCAATCCTGATATGGATTCAAAGAGCGTGAAAGCTTGCGCTACTGTCTGTAGGCTATTTTGTAAATCCCTAGGGTATAAGATTATATCATCTGTGTATAGCGACAATGCATGGGTCACAGGTCCTACTGTGGTACCCCACTCATTAGCGTTCCACCGGAGTCGGTGAGCTAGGGGCTCCAGTGCGAGTACAAATAACATTGGGAACAGTGGGCACCCCTCTCTCGTGCCACGATGTATGGAGTAGGCATCTGATATGTGGATCCAGTGTGTGCTCTCGCTGTGGGGGAGGTGTATAGCAGCACCACCAATTTAATAAATGCTTGGGGGAAGCAAAACCTTCTAAGAGCTGCCAGCATATAGTTCCAACTGAATTAATCGAAAGAGAGATAGCCAGCCTTATGACGTGGTACCATAAGGACATCCACTACTTGATATAGTCGCCATGTATTTAGTGAGGTACTACGGCCAAGTATAAAGCCGCACTGGTCTGTGAGTAAGAGTTTCAGCAAGAGCGTGAGCACTCTCCGGTCCAGGACCTTGCTCAGTATTTTATACTAAGTCGTTAAGATCGATAAAGGTCTATAAGATATATTCACGCCACCTACTAATTATGCACTCTTCTCTTATGATTAAGCTTTCATCACTTCTTTGTGTTCCTGTTCCATGGTTTCACAACCCCCCCGCTCTACTCTGACACTCTCTGAGTAAGCTTGCTCACTATCTTGACTGTGGAGTCCGAGCATTATGTCCGACGCCCGGTGGAGCTGCTTGGTTCAGCTATTGAGGAGATTGGCCCTGGTCCATCACTTCGGCCTTCACCTACCCAGCCGGACATTAAGCACAGTTTCTCCCCCTCTTCAAGTTTCTCCCTTCCCTACCCCTCCCACAACAAATTTTCTTCAACTCTGCCCGTTTCTTTGTTTACTAAGTTTTGATTGCTTTTAACAAATGTAACATGTTAGCCTGTAACTCTGATCCTCATTAAGTAACTTATGTAAAATGTGTAACTTTCAATTTGCTGTTCCTTATGTAAAGCGATCTAATACCAACGGGTCTAGCCAGCGCTATATAAAACTCAAGATGATTTCTTTTACTGAATGAAGTCTTAGGTTTAGCTTAGTTTAAGTTCAAGTTTGAATCTCACAGAGTAAAGCGTGTCACGTTAGGGAGATTTGTGGGAAATTTGTGGGAGACTTGTGGGTACACATAAGGTCGAGGTTGAAGTTGGATTTATTGATTGCACTGTGTCCATTGCCGGGCCGCACCCATCACACGCACAGACTTAGTCTGCGCGCCTCACCTGGGAGTGAGTTGGGGTCAGGGGGGTGGGGAGGGGGGGGACTCTTGTGGGAGGGGGGGGGAAGGGGGAAAAAGAAGCAAAAAGAAAGTTCATGCAATAAATATGTTTATTGATATATTTGAGATGTTGAAAGTGGTTACACTTGTCATTGCCAGATTCAGGATAAAATGTGACTGGTTAGTTTGTTGGCTGGTTTCTTTCCAGGGGTATGTCAAGGATTAAGATAATCAGCCTCAATATAGGAGGACTGAATGATTGGAAAAAGAGGGAAAAGTTTGAGGAGTATGTTAAACTGATCAGGCCCGACATTGTGTGTATACAAGAGACTCACCTACCATGGAAAAAGAAACATTGGTTGAACATAAGGGGGTATGAAATATTGTCTTGTTCCTCACAGACCTTAACTGTAAGGGGGGTAGCCATCATAGGCCGGGTAGGACTGGGGGGGGCTAAAAAATCAAAAGCTGACCCGCTGGGAAGATGGGCAATATGTGAATTGAAACTAGGCATTACTCTTTGCTCAGTGTATGGTTCCAATTTGGACGACCCAGGGGTGATGGATTACATCGAACGGGAGCTCACTAACTGGCCACCACCTATGGTATTTTGCGGTGATCTCAATATTTCAGCCGATTTTACAGGTAACATCCCATATAATGGCCGTAAGCCCCGGGTATTTAGGGCGGTGTCCTCTATAATCCATTCTTATGGCCTAAAGGATGTCTGGGGCAACCAAAAGAAAGATGAACCTGGGTTTACATACTTTTCACATCCATTTAATAAATATACAAAATTGGATTCTTTTTTAGTATCAGCCACACAACTTAGCAATGTCGAAATTTCAATGCTCCCAAAGCTAATATCGGACCACAATCCACTTGTCTTGAATATGTCTGTCACCAAACCAAGGGAAAAAATGAGACCTTGGTCCTTTGATAGAAAACTTCTAGTGGATAGTAACTATATAGCACATATAAAGGGCTGGTCCCAATCTTTCTTTGACGCTAATAGATATAGCGCTTCCCGTGGCATGGTCTGGGACAGCTTCAAGGCTGGTTTAAGAGGGGAGACAATTAGCTTTTCTGCATGGCTTTGAAAAAATATGAAGGAAGATAGGGAGTGTCTCTTGGCTAAATTGGCGAAGGCGGAGGAGCAACATAGGAGAGATGTATGCCACGGGATCCAGGGGTCTCAGAGCCTAGAAAGTTTAAATACTATAAAAGCAGATATCCAGCGGCAATTGGCAAAGAAAGCTGCAGCAGCATATCAGACCCGCAGACTGGGTATGTATGAGACAGGCGAGAATGCAGGCAGGGCCCTAGCGCTTCGGATAAGACAAGCCACCTCAAAAAATATCATCACTGAAATTAAAGATGGCGAGCAGACCTATAAAAAGCCAACAGAAATTTTAGAGGTTTTCAGGCGATTCTATCAAGTTCTCTATAAGGAGGAGGCAGACACAGCCTACCCGGGTACAAACTGGCAGGATACAGGTATCAATCTGACGTCCAATGAGAGGGAATCCTTAGAACAGGATATCACTATGGAGGAGCTCCTGCAGGCACTGAAAGATCTGTCTGCAGGTAAGGCAGCAGGGCCTGATCTTATACCCCTGGAAGTCTATAAATGCCTGAGGGAAGAAACGGCCCCTCTCCTGCTAGACTTATTTAACGGGGTTATTAATACAGGCACTATACCAGAATCCTGGACTAAAACCAATATAGTGGTCTTTCACAAAAAAGGCAAACCCAAGGAGAGCCCGGGCTCTTATCGGCCTATATCACTAATAAATAGCGATAACAAACTTTATGCTAAAATACTGGCTTCACGGATGGGGAGGATTATCGCGGGCCTCGTCTCTCCCTGGCAGCATGGCTTTATTCCTGGAAGGGGTACCACCGACCATATTAAAAGAGCCATAACTCTGTTTGATATGCATGCTGGGGAGGGGGGGGGGGATCGCGATGATCCTCCTCGACGCTGAGAAGGCGTTCGACCGGGTCATGTGGAGCTTTCTCTGGAAAGTGATGGCTGGCAAAGGGTTCGGCCCCCGATTTTTGCAGGCAATCAAGGCCATGTATTACAATCCAACAGCTAGCATTCAGTTAATGGGCAAGGGCTCCAACCTGATCCATATTTCAAGAGGGACAAGACAAGGATGCCCGTGCTCACCTATCCTATTTGCACTGTATATCGACCCCCTGATTTGCCACATTAAGAGCAATATCAATATTAAACCAATTATCACCAATGGACTCGAAACCAAAATCCTTGCATACGCGGATGATATAGCTATCACCACTGTTGATCCCGCTAGTGCTATGAGGGAATTAATTAACATTACTTCTGATTTTGGGAGTGCTTCTGGATATAGACTTAATGTGGCAAAAACACAGGTATTATGTTCAAGTAAAACAGTCAAACTGGATGATAGATATGTGGATTCAGCAGTCTATTTGGGAATCACAATCAATGCCCAGACACAGGAAATTATTAAAGATAATTTCTCACCATTACTGATGAAAATGAAACAGGATCTAAAAAGAATTGATACTCTTCATTTATCAATTATAGGCAGGGCCAATGTCATTAAAATGACAATGTTTCCAAAAATCTTATATAAGTTTAGGTCCATCCCCTTTAAAATAGATGATATTTTGATTAGGGAAATGGAGGCAATTTTTATGAACTTTGTTTGGCAATATGGTACGGTGAGGAGATCAATTAAATTTATGTCTCTACCCCAGGAACAGGGTGGATTGGGTATACCTAATCTAAAATTATACCACTGGTCTTGTCTCCTCACAGATATGGCTATACCTTTCTTCCCTGCTGATATGATACATTGCCAATGCGATATTCCATCCATATACCAGTTAGTATTAGGGAATGAAGGATATGGGGTATTGCTAAGGAACTATGATAAACGTTTCTTCAAGTCCTCAGGTTATAAAATATTGGAAGATATCCGGGCGGTATGGTTGGCAATACAGAAGAACCAGAGCATTCCGAAGTTTAACAAACATACTCCACTTTGGAATTCAGGGCTATTCCCGAACTTAAGCAGAGATGGTTCCTGGAGACATTGGGAAAGACAGGGAATCACCACACTGGGCCAAGTGTTGGTAAAGGATGCACTGAGGCCCCTTGATCTTCTGAAGTCACGATATGCACTTCAAGGCTCCCAAGAGTTTAAATATATACAATTGACCAACACAATTAAATCCAAAAGACCCACCATAGATATATCAAAAGAATGCACACTCTTAGATTATATGAAGGGAGGCGGCCGTCGCATAAGGAAAATATATGCATTATTCCTGGGAACACTGCCGGATGATATGCTTAAGACAGAGGCTACCTGGGTTGGGAAACTGAGTGACCCCGACATCGACTTAGACAGAGCCATTCTTATGGATAAAAGGTTCCTACGATCCTCAAACCTAAGAGCACAGCACTTTAAAACCCTATTTAACTTATATCACACACCGGCAAAATTGTTTGATTGGGGAAAGAGAGAGGATAACAACTGCCCTAGATGTGGTAAGGGCCCTGCTGACCTGCTTCACATGTTTTGTAGCTGCGAGAAACTAGGGCCAATTAAAAACGAAATCGTAAAGTTTTTAGAGGGGCTGCTAGCTGTCAGGATTGACCTATCCCCTACACTTTTAATAATTGGGTATGACGCCAAATTGGGTTTAAGCATAGAGTCTGAGGCACTTGTTTTTATAGCAACAGCTGTCTTTAGAATATTAATTGCTGCTGCATGGAAGGACACCGGGGCTCCAACCTTTCAGATGTGGATCTGTAGGCTACTTGGGATCCATAACATCGAGTCGGAGTTGTATGCACTGAAGGGAGCGAAATCCAGGGGCATGGGAATAAGGATTTGGTCACCCGTGGCATCATGGAGGCGGTCAAAAACCCTGGGCCTATAGCTTTTTAACATCCATGTAGATATTCCCTCTTGTTCTTAACACATTTATTGTATCTTCTCCCACACTAATGGTTTTAATCTGTTTGAACATCCCTACTACAAGTTGAAACTCTATTATGCATATTTAACTTCCTGTATGTATATTTATATGGTATTGCTATGTTAATGTGTGTTTTCTCTTATGTATTTGATATGCTATTGTCATGAACTTTCAATAAAAATATTTTAAAAAAAAAACAAAACTCAAGATAAATAAATAAATGTTGGTAGGGTCCCGCCCTGGTTTTGGCTGTGATGTCACTAAGGCCTGTACAGTGGCAGGAGGCAGTGCTTCTCTATCCAGCGAGGATTGGTATAGATGCTCTAATTGGGGAACCAAATATGTGGTGAAGGAGGCGTAAAATTCCGCCGGTAGGCCATCAGTCTAGGGGTTTTATTATGGGGAGATCCTATGGCCTCACGAATTTCAGCGGCTGTCACTGGCGCTACTAGTGATTCTCAGTCCATATCTGGGACCTGTGGCATGGGCAGGGCATCTAAAAAGTCTGCAGCTGCCTAGGTCCCGGCTGCTGGGGGATCTGTGTATAAGAGTTTGCTGTAGTCATAAAATACTCTGTTTATGTTGCTCTGGGTGGTCACATGTTCCATCAACTGTGTGTTTATTTCAAGTGTGGGGGCTGCGGGGGCGTTTCTAAGTAGCTGGACTAGAAATGTGCCCCCTCGTCTGCCTCTGCTTAGGATTTTTGAATATATGACTGCTGATCTATTACCCTCAATCGCTCCATGAGTTTTGGATATTTGATCCAAGACTCCTGTAGCGCTGGTGCCCTGGCCTTGTCCATCACTGCGGCTCGCTCCAGCCACCCAGCCGGACTCCAGCCTCGCCAGTGCACAGTGAAACTCGTCATGCCCCCACCACTGTGCAAATTGAAGTGCCTCTGGCCACTATTTTGAATGCCTCCCAGTCTGTCAGTGGGGTGGGGGCTTTGCCTGCATTATCCGTGAAGTAGTTATGTATTGTGGTGGCTAGAGTGTCGCAGAAAAACCCATCATCTAGTAGGTGAGGGTCCAGTCTATATGTAGGAACTGGGGTAGGCATCCGTCCCCAAGAAAGTGTTAGCTCTACAGGATTGTGATCTGAGAGCGTTTTCCCAAGATATGTGGTATGTGTGACCTGAGTGAGTAGTGTAGTGGTGCACAGGATATGGTCCAGTCATGTGTGCAACGCATTGGGTGGGGAGTAATATGAGTATTCGCGCAGACCCTCATTTCGGCTATGCTGAGCATCCGAAAGTGACCATCCCTGAATCCAGGTTTGTAAGACTTTTGCTTGGCGAATGGGGGTCATGTCCAGAAGAGGAAGATGGAAGCTATCTAGGTCCACATCTAACACAGTATTAAAATCTCCCCCACCTGGTATCCACGGGTATATTGTCCAATCAGACAGTGCTGAGTTCAGTTGTGCCAATAAGACATTGTGCTCCGTATTAGGTGCATAGATACTTCCAAGCACCACATGCTTGCCATTGAGTTTGCCCCTCAAGAGGGTGTATCTGCCATGTGTATCTATACATTTATCCAGGACTTCAAAGGGGACCCCATGCCTTATCCAGACAGCCGACCCTTGTGTGAATGCGGAGCACGATGCATTGCATATGTGCCCCCCTCCATTTCTTGTGAAGCTTACGAGCTTCAGAGTTGGTTAGGTGTGTCTCCTGCAGATATGCTATTTGTGACTTGTGCGTACACTATTGGGCATAGATTCTATGTTGTTTGTGGATGGAACCAATTCCCTGGACATTCCAGGTAGTTATGTTATAGCGACTTTTAATAACCATGTGTTTACTCCCCAATGTATGTATGGACTAGCAGGGTTAGGAGGCAACACTCCTATTAGGATCAAATAGTATGCAGAGGCCTGCTTGTCAGTCTAAAAAGTAACAACAATGAGTTTAACCCTCAATATACAGTCCAACATCAAAAAAGCGTTGACCAAATATTAAAATGGGGTTTCTCTAGGCATATCAGATTAGGTCCATGCCAGCAGTTCCTGGCTGGCTTCCGCCACCTGTGAACGCATGCCGGGCCGACCACCGATCACCCACACCACCAGTCGCGACTCGTATATCTAAGAGCGGTGAGTCGGTGGGGCCGGCCGGGAGGGGGGTGTTTTGATCGTCTGTCGAATCCCCCCACCGCTATAACCTGCTCTAACCTGCACGGGCTGCGGCTGCACACCATAACATATATACATAAGAGTGGACCTACTCAGGCCATCATGCACCCAATATTATTCTATGCAGTAGAGCGTGTACAATCTGTTGAGTTCCCTGTATACCAGCATAACTATGAGGCAGGTTCACATCCATAGATGATACCTAGAATAGTCATACAGTGCAGTGGATCATTTACGTCACCTTATCACCCAATGTCCAGCATACATTTATATGACATATTTCTGCAGCCCAAATAGTCATCTGCTGTTTGTGGGGTTATAGAGGGGAAGAGGGCCATGCTGGTCTCTGAATCTAAGTGCTTTACGGCATTGGTGGAGGATTTGTCCATGGAGGGTGGTTTTGAGTTTTGGAGGGCCGCCGCTAATGTGATGACTGCTTGGCGGCCCTTTGGTACTTGTTCTTGGGTTGGGGCCACCTCACCCTCCAATGCCATTTTAACGTACATTTTCTCCAGTCCTGTGGTTTTCGGTGATTGTGTGCAGGAGGAGGACCCCGATCCTGCAAGAGTGGAAGATTTGGGAAGGTGCTTTCCAGCCATGACTTATACATCTTCTGGGGTATCAGAGAAGTAACTGTTGTGGACTTTATGTCTGGCAGGGATCAGCAGAGGGTATTTGAGGTTCAACTTTCGGAGTTGGGTTTTCACTTCTTGGTAAGAGGCCCACTGGTGCTAAACCAGAAGTGTGTAGTGTAGAAAGAGTGAGATACAGGTGTTTTCATATGTTACAGGAGCATTTTTGCGGACACTACGGAGAAGAGCATCTCGGTCTTTGTCACTATCAGTTGGGGCGGTGCACCAGGAGCAGGTCTCTTCGTGGAGACCCTGTGCGCTCTTTCCACACAAAACATGTCTGAGAGTCCTTCTGGGGACACTACTTAGCCCAACCATTTTTCAATAAATTGTGTGGCATGCGTTCCTTCACTATTCTCTGGTAGCCCAATGATACGCGTGTTGTTTAGGCAGGATCGCCCTTCGGCATCCTCCACTCTACCCTGCAACATATTCACTTGGCGTTGTAGTTACGTCACCGTGTCTGTGTGTTCTTTCCTCCATGGGGCCAAATCCATCAGTGTGGTAGTGTAATATTTGATGGTGTCCACAAGTTTCTTGTGATTTGCCCTCAGGAGAAAAACGTCTTTGGTCGGAACCCCAAATTCTTAATCTTTTGCCGATCAAGAGTCTCTTATTTCCATATGGATAATGTCCAGTTTATCAAGGGGGGGGTCACCCTGGTGAGAGGCACACATTGCTCCCCAAACATTTCTGATATACCCCCTGATACGATGGGACTTGGCTGACCAATATCCCCATGGTCTGCCACTCTTCACCTCATGCAACCCACAGTGGAGACTCGTCCAGCACCCGGGGGGAGACAACACGAGTTCCTGCACTAGTACCTTATTGTATGTCGGTATACCCAGGGCCACTATGCTATGGGCATTCAAAGGGCTCCCACCTTTTGTTACCCTCTAGGCAACACACCTTCAGACACAGTTCCGGTCAATATAATGGTACTAGCCCCAGAGATTACCATACCAGCAGGCCTCTTGCCGCTCTGGTCCATGGCCCAGCCCTTGGCTCCTCCGATCTTCACCTCACAAGGGCCGTTGGTGAACGCTCCAAAACAGGCCCCTCCTGGGCCAGACCACACAATGGTGGATATTGCAGCCCCTTCCACATAATATAGGCCGCAGGGTCGCCCCCTCCGCTCCGGTTTGTCGCGCCTGCCCGGCACACCATCATCAGTAGGGGTGCCACGTGCTTCTTTGGTAAACTGTCAATTATGGTCTGCACCCGTGGAGGGTACCAGCTCGACCACCCCATTCACTTGCCCAAATTTTACTTCGGAAGTAGTGCGGCGAGTGTCCGCTGAAGGGCCTATCTGCTGATCGTCCTTCCCCCGCACTGTTCCTCACCTTCTTCCAGGTCTGGTATTTCCTGTTGTATGTCCTGCGGGCATCAGCATGTAGTCAGGCCACCTAGCGGCCGAGGGCCAGCCAGTGGTCCCAGGTCTGCTACCGTCAGCAATCCTCACTTCTGGCACCAGTTTGGGCTCTCAGTGCCCCAATGCCCAACTCTCAGGTGGATAACCAGCCGCAGCCACTCCAATTCACCTATCCCACAGGACCGTCCACGGGGGGCATGCATCATCCAGTAGCCTAGCGCAGGTCTCAGCTCCACTGCTCCCTCCATCGTGTCACAAAATCCCATTGCCCTGCTATTCCACCTCACCTAGCCACACTGTACTATTTCAAATGTTGTTTGGGCTGTTGGTTGCTGAACAGTGTTGAAATGGTGCGATTGTCGAGCCCGTGCCCTGGAGCACAGCGTCCATGCAACCACCATCTTCAGCAGTTAGACAAGCCACCCACTGAAGCTAGAAATCATGCATAGACTTCCAAGGTGCTAAATAAAGTTGCCATAAAGAACTGTTATCCCTTACCTCTCATTAACGACATCAGTGAGAGGAACAGCGGTCTTCACTAAATTGGACCTTTGTGGGGATTACCATCTTTCCACATATCCGTTGGTGGAAAAGATATATAGACAACATCCTCGTGGTATGGCGAGGAGACGCTGAGTCTATTGTAGCATTCCACCAGTGGTTGAACTCTTGCAACCAGTTCCTTAGATTCACTGTGGAAAGTAGCAAAGAGAGGATTTCTTTCCTGGACCTTTCCATTTATGTGACCCCCTCGGGTCTACAGACTGAGCTATTCAGAAAATCCATGGCCAGGAATTCATTGTTATTATATGAAAGCCAGCATCCCAAAGCTCTGAAGGATAATTTGCCTTATGGGCAGTTCCTACGGGTGCGGCGGAACTGCTCCACTTTGGAAACCTTCAATAAACATGCTGAATGCTTTTCCAGTCAACTACAAGCCAGACATTACCTAAAACAGTTGATTAAACGATCTTGGAAAAGAGCGGTTAACAATCACCGAGATGCAGTGCTTGAGGTAGCCCCTCCTAAGGCGCCACTTGAACGTCTTACGTTTGTTAGTACGTTCAATACGAAATCCAACTAAATCCAACGCATCGTCAGACATCACTGGCGAGTACTTAACTGTAGTAATGACAAAATTGTACCAACTCTCTTTGCTTTTAAACGTTCCAGCAACCTGAGAGACCGGTTAATACATACTCGCCCAAAAGAGAACCCCAAGCGAGCTATAGGCACATTATGGGACATGGCGGCAGTAACTGGACATTATCCGTGCGGAAACTGTTCGGTTTGTCCCCAGACTCCTAAAATAACTCAGCTTGACATTGGGACTGATCGTCCATGGATTATGAAAGACTTCACGAACTGTAATAGTTTGCATGTCATTTATCAACTCACATGCCCTTGCTCAGAGAAATATATAGGCATGACAACTAGGAAGGTCCGTACCAGGATGCTGGAGCACAAAAGTGCTTTCAGATGTAAAAAAAGTGTTTCTAAACTTACCAAACACTTTATTGAGCAAAATCACTGAGAGACTGACTTCACATGGACGGTTATAGAGAAACCCTTTATACCATCATACATTGGGGATATATCCAAATATCTCTTTGCCAAGGAACAAAAATGGATATATAGATTATCCACAGACATCCGCGGGTTAAATGATGAGATACCTTGGACCACACTCTGAGAGAATCACTGACTTGTGGCCTTTTGTTGGTTCTGTTCCAAGACTGGTATCACGGCCCTTGATACCTTTTTAGATTCTCAGGTATAACGGAAACTCACTGAGTCCTTCACAATTGTCAAACCTACCCTATTTTCTGCTACTCACTACAATCGAGTTAGCATTCTTTTCTACTCAGCATAAGACCAACTAACTATACCTGTGTGCTGGTCTTAGCAGTAGAAGTCTGCCCCATGATAAGGAATTTTATCACACTGGCTTATTATATGCTTACATAGGATCTATCACATCAGCCCTCCAATTTTTGATTTTGATGGCTCTTGATCAATTTGTATACTTTTGGCAAACTTTCTATATTATAGTACACTTTACAAACGATCATTGCCTTTGAACCAACATTTGGTTCTGAAATACAATTTGCTCTACGATGACATCATTTTGCAGTTCCTCCAGTCCACGTGAGTCATTTGAGACTAGCAACTCTGGATGCGAGCTTAAGATTCACACACAGTGAGACAATTCATTCTGCTGAACATAGACCATGTTGGTTTACATTTACACTCTTTGGTAACAAGAAATCTGGTTACCTAGCGATCAGTTTTACCCTCTTCACGTGACGGTTCCAACTATCGCGAGAGCTCGCTAAAGGAGGCTCTTCGAATCTACAGCTTCTAGTTTGATTGTAACCATAATCTTTTAAACTGAGATGGACTAAGAACTTGCTACTAACTAATCCATCGGCATTGCTGGCTGTATTTAGAGCTTACTTACACTCACGCTCGTTTAGGACTACCGGCCAGTTCCCGATGACGTCATTTTGTAGTCCACTGGTCTCACGAGAGTCAAATGTATCGCGAGACTACGCGATTTTAGCAATGCTTTTTCACTTTATCGATGCTAAAGCACAATCATCGTTCGTTAACGATTCAGAAGTAAGTTTCTATCACTTTTACGTTTTTTGAACTGATATAATCAATATGATTTTACTGACACGCTTTTCGAGCCACAAACTATTTCATTAGCTGAAGCCACTGAGCCTCTGGTTTCAAATGTGCCCTGCCTTCCTCCTTGCGTTGCCTCCCCCAGACTTAGGTACAGTCTGAGGCAACGACGGAGAGGTAAGGAGGCCTGCAATGGGACACTCAGAATTCAGGAAACTGGAGCTACACTTAAAACTTATTTTATAAGCTCCATTGAAACCTTTTTGTTAGATTTTAAAAGCAGAGTGACTGTCCTATGAGTGGACTTGTGGATGAGCTCTCTTGGGGAGTAACAAACAAGAAGGGGAATGTTAATCTAGGAAAGACAGAGGTGACAGATTTTAGGAGTAAGGAAGTAACACATCCTGCTCTATCATCAAGCACCCTTTTATTTGCTTTCACAGCGCGTGGCCTCCCCTACCCTGAGCCTGGTCCCATCCCCTGTCATTATGGGTGAGTAGGTAAATTAAATGCCTCTTTATTTATTCTTTTTCATACTGTCATGTCCAATATACTGATACCACTGTTTCTTTATTGTAGGTGATTACTATACCAATTGACATGGAGGAATAATCACATATATCCTTTATGGTTTTTTTATTATTTGGTTGGTTTATAGATGTAGTATGCACATGCAGTGACAAAATTTGATAAGAACAGAGGCCCTGAAGAAAGCCTTGGGAGTTTGTGCCCTGTTTGGCAGAAACATGTCGGCCTTTTTTGCAGCTATTTGTTGAAACTGCCCTTTTGCGCTGTTCTTGGTTTTTAATCAGAAAGAGACCTATAGCCATTAAAGTTGTTTCGCTATGAGTCCTCTATTCTTTTTTAAATCCCACTTTCACTTGGTTTTCTGCACTAGACTTTCTTTCTTTCCCATTTAATGGTCATACATATGGTCTACGAGTAACTGGGGGGTCGTAACCCTGTCTCTCATGGAGGGTATGGACACTGTCTCAATGATCTAGAGACGCACCTTCCCTACAATTGGATTACCATATGATAATATTGATCATTAACAAGACTTTGATGGGAATCCATCTCTGGAAATTGGGTCACACCTACTGTTACTAGTGGTTATGTATGTTGGACTATGAGCTTAGTTTTGAAGACTTAAAGGTAATTTACCTGCACCGAATCATTGGGCATTAGTCTTATTAGTATTTCAGAGTACACAGTTCACTGATCATTAGACCCCCAGGTTTCTTAGGTGGTTTTTGGGATTACCATCTTCCCTGCATCAAAGAGGGAGATAAATGGAAGAGGCCTTTCAAACACCATTTCGTCGCTTTTAGTATAGACCAGTGTTCTTTGAGCTTTGTAATGCTTCAGTCATCCTCTAGACTATCCTGAATAGTTCTTTTTTAGATGTATTGAACGACTATTTAGTGATCTATCTGGACAACATATTGAATGAAAGAATATCAATAAAAATACCCTGTCCTCTCCACCAACAGCCTTGCTCTAGGGTGCCTCCATATACTATTCCCTAATGCATTCAATCAATAATTGGATATTTTTGTTTGATCTTTCCTAACCAATCGGTTCAGTGGCTGCACAGATAGCATCTTATAGGACAAAGTATCTCAGGTCTCTGAATGACTTACCTTATAAGTTCGGAAAGTAAGTGGCCTCAGTTGGCAGATGGCCAGCAAAGTTTCTTTTTTAATTATGTGTTGTAAGAAGGAAGTGAACATGTCCCTGTTCCCCCATAGCAGGCTTAGCCACTGTTTCCTCATTGATTTGCCTACTAGCGTGTTTCTAACCTTGGAATGTATGCTATGTAGAACAGCACAAAGGAAAAGAGTCAGGCATTATATAAGTGGGGGGTAAAACACCCACAAATTAATTAAATAAAGTGGACTTGTAATCTCCTGGCAATCTGGGCACAAACGAAAAGTTTCAGATAAAACGGGGTTAAAAATGGAAAAATACACAATAGAACAATCTAGAGTTATTTGAATTTGTACTTTCAGAAATGCTTGAAACACAATAGCTGTTTTAACAGGACAAGGGAAAACCCAAAAGGAATAACACTAGGGTCCTTGGGCAGTAATCTAATATACAGGACAGAGGACCCTAGTAAGTTAGGATCATGCAAATGATAGACATATACTGGAAAGTATATATGACCTCTGTCCAGCCGGACAGGAATTTATTAGTTAAATATTTTATAATGGTTCATGTATTCAACATTTATACAAAAGTGGGCACAGCCTGTGACCCACAGGAGACAAGACAAAACAAGTGTCAGGAATTTATGTAAAAGCGCACAAGGCGGTCTGTACTATTATTCAGTTTTACAGACTAGGATTCATTTTAAGCAAACCATTGTTAAAGGCATTTTGTGATTTCATAAAAACATATGGTGCTGTAAAGTCGACGACGTTTCGATGCAACTTAAGAATATATGCATCATCATCAGGACAAAAACCATTGAGTCATGTTTGTCTTGAGAATATTTCCATAGTTACATAGCCTCTATGGCAATTTACATAATAACGAAAGAGCGTTGAAAGGAGGGAAAATAAGGAAGAAAAACATAAACAAAGAATTTTCATTAGAATTTGACACTGCTAAGCATGACTGCATTTTATATTTAGTTTCGTCAAAACGCAAGAGAATAAAAAACTCATTTGTGCTGCTGTGAAAATTGTAAGTGACTTGGTGGTGATTACCGATTTGAGTGAGAGCTATTTTCAGTTATCCTCTGTGATTTCTAGTACATGCTTGTCACCTGAAGAATTAAACTAAGGGCTTTCGATGTTCAATGCTAGGATAGTTACACTCATTTTAAAAAAATAGAATTTTACGGCGCAGTGAAGAAACATGTGCTCAAAGCCGTGATTCTTTGTTATAAAAGAGATTTTCGGCGCTGTGATCACTATTCGGCGCAGTGAACTATGTGCAGGGGACCTTGGAGGGAGAAGGGTGGTTGGAATGCCTGCTGGAAAATAGTCCGATTTACGGTAGTTAACTTAATACGCAGAGTAGATGTTGCAATACCTGGTGGAAATAATCCAATTTGCGGTGGTTAATTTAATAAGCCGCGTGGATGTTGCAATGCATCTGTGAGGGCGGAAGAAGTAGGATCGTTAGGTGTGCTAGTCGCTAATAATGGCGGGCTGTGCTCGTGATATTTTGGTAAAGATACTCACTTTTAGCCGGCCAACCCGGGGATTCAGCAAACTATGAGGGTGAGACAAGGGGTGGGATAATAAGCCGGGGAATAAGTTGGGTTGAATAGTTAACCTACGATCCAGCACAGACTTACTAGATAGTAGTGGTTCCTAGGTCGCTATCGCGGCGGTACGAGACTTCCACATGAAGAATTCTGGGGAAACAAGTGGGGTAAAATAAGCTCCAGGGATCTAGTTGTAGGCGCGGAAGTGCATAGGAAAGAGGGTCTGGCGCTCTGGGGTACTTACTTTGTGAAGTCTTGCTCGATGGCAGGACGGATGGGGTTCTGGCGGTGATCGCTTTCGGGAGGTGGGAGGGACAAGGTATTTGAATGCTAACAATAAAGAAGGGACATGGGTGGGAGGTGCAGAAATGGGAGCGGCCATCTTAGAAAGGTGAAATGGACTCGCCATCAGTGAGGGAAGGTGCTCAGCGAAAAATAGGTGACATACGTTAATATACACACAAATAATTTTTTTTTAAAACATTTATGCTGTGAGACAATTTATCAATTAATCGGAATGAGTTGACCTCAGGGGAAGGTCCTATTGTAAAGGATGTTTCATAACAAGGAAGTCCAATCCTCAACCCTGTTCAGCCCTTTTCGTATACTGTCTGTTCTCAGGATCCAGTGCAACTCTTCTTTATTCAAAATTTGAGAAATGTCTGCTCCTCGTGGGGGGGCTTTTATCTGTGTGATCACAGTCCAAGTAAAGTCATTTTCCGTGTGCCCTTTTTCTATGAAATGTTCTACAAGGGGCGCATTGGCGGTTTGGCAGCGGATTCTGCTTCTGTGTTGTCCTATCCGCAGTTTAATCTTCTGTCTGTCCTATATATATCAACATACATGGACATAAAATCGCATAAACTACATTGTGAGAATTACAATTTGTGAAGTGATGTCTATCATATTTAATTGTGCCATAGGAGAAGGTCTTGCCTTCAATAGTTGAGTCACAGGAGACACACTGACCGCATTTAGCATGACCTTTGAGAGCAGGTAAGTCCCACATATCATTAAGGGTAGTTCTGGTATCAGGTTGAGGGAGTGAAGCACAGACCAAGTGATCTTTTATATTTTTCACTCTTTTAAAAGCAAACATTGGTCGTTCCAAGTTAAGGACACCGGCATTTAATACTGGCCAATGTTTTAGAACACTCTTCTTAATAGCATTAGATGCAGGGGAAAATGTAGTCACACAAGTAATTCTATCTTGGTTGCTCTTGATACGAGGTTCTAGTAATGTCTCTCTGGGGCAATACCATGCTCTCTTTAGCGAGCGGCGTACCAATTTTCGCGGATAACCTCGTTGTCTCAGTTTGAGACTCAGTGTTTTCGCTTCTGTGAAGTAGTCCTGTTTGAAATAACAGTTCCTACAGATTCACTCCCTCAACCTGATACCAGAACTACCCTTAATGATATGTGGGACTTACCTGCTCTCAAAGGTCATGCTAAATGCGGTTAGTGTGTCTCCTGTGACTCAACTATTGAAGGCAAGACCTTCTCCTATGGCACAATTAAATATGATAGACATCACTTCACAAATTGTAATTCTCACAATGTAGTTTATGCGATTTTATGTCCATGTATGTTGTAATATATAGGACAGACAAGCCAGAAGATTAAACTGTGGATAGGACAACACAGAAGCAGAATCCGCTGCCAAACCGCCAATGCGCCCCTTGTAGAACATTTCATAGAAAAAGGGCACACGAAAAATGACTTTACTTGGACTGTGATCACACAGATAAAAGCCCCCCCACGAGGAGCAGACATTTCTCAAATTTTGAATAAAGAAGAGTTACACTGGATCCTGAGAACAGAAAGTATACGAAAAGGGCTGAACAGGGT
The DNA here is from genome assembly GCF_964263255.1 of Lissotriton vulgaris. Classification (NCBI taxonomy): domain Eukaryota; kingdom Metazoa; phylum Chordata; class Amphibia; order Caudata; family Salamandridae; genus Lissotriton; species Lissotriton vulgaris. The sequence continues at coordinate 978,187,800 of NC_141689.1, forward strand.
TGAGAATTGGACTTCCTTGTTATGAAACATCCTTTACAATAGGACCTTCCCCTGAGGTCAACTCATTCATTCCGATTAATTGATAAATTGTCTCACAGCATAAATGTTTTTTTTGTTATTATTTGTGTGTATATTAACGTATGTCACCTATTTTTCGCTGAGCACCTTCCCTCACTGATGGCGAGTCCATTTCACCTTTCTAAGATGGCCGCTCCCATTTCTGCACCTCCCACCCAAGTCCCTTCTTTATTGTTAGCATTCAAATACCTTGTCCCTCCCACCTCCCGAAAGCGATCACCGCCAGAACGCCATCCGTCCTGCCATCGAGCAAGACTTCACAAAGTAAGTACCCCAGAGCGCCAGACCCTCTTTCCTATGCACTTTCGCGCCTACAACTAGATCCCTGGAGCTTATTTTACCCCACTTGTTTCCCCAGAATTCTTCATGTGGAAGCCTCGTACCGCCGCGATAGCGACCTAGGAACCACTACTATCTAGTAAGTCTGTGGTGGGTCGTAGGTTAACTATTCAACCCAACTTATTCCCCGGCTTATTATCCCACCCCTTGTCTCACCCTCATAGTTTGCTGAATCCCCGGGTTGGCCGGCTAAAAGTGAGTATCTTTATCAAAATATCACGAGCACAGCCCGCCATTATTAGCGACTAGCACACCTAACGATCCTACTTCTTCCGCCCTCACAGATGCATTGCAACATCCACGCGGCTTATTAAATTAACCACCGCAAATCGGATTATTTCCACCAGGTATTGCAACATCTACTCTGCGTATTAAATTAACTACCATAAATCGGACTATTTTCCAGCAGGCATTCCAACCACCCTTCTCCCTCCAAGGTCCCCTGCACATAGTTCACTGCGCCGAATAGTGATCACAGTGCCGAAAATCTCTTTTATAACAAAGAATTACAGCTTTGAGCACATGTTTCTTCACTGCGCCGTAAAATTCTATTTTTTTAAAATGAGTGTAACTATCCTTGCATTGAACATCGAAAGCCCTTAGATTAATTCTTCGGGTGACAAGCATGTACTAGAAATCACGGAGAATAACTGAAAATAGCTCTCCCTCAAATCGGTAATCACCACCAAGTCACTTACAATTTTCACAGCAGCACAAATGAGTTTTTTATTCTCTTGCGTTTTGACGAAACTAAATATAAAATGTAGTCATGCCTAGCAGTGTCAAATTCTAATGAAAACTCTTTGTTTATGTTTTTCTTCCTTATTTTCCCTCGTTTCAACGCTCTTTCGTAATTATGTAAATTGCCATAGAGGCTATGTAACTATGGAAATATTCTTAAGACAAACATGACTCAATGGTTTTTGTCCTGATGATGATGCATGTATTCTTAAATTGCATCGAAACGTCGTCGACTTTACAGCACCATATGTTTTTATGAAATCACAAAATGCCTTTAACAATGGTTTGCTTAAAATGAATCCTACTAAAACTGAATAATAGTACAGACCACCTTGTGCGCTTTTACATAAATTGCTGTCACTTGTTTTGTCTTGTCTCCTGTGGGTCACAGGCTGTGCCCACTTTTGTATAAATGTTGAATACATGAACCAGTATAAAATATTTAACTAATAAATTCCTGTCCGGCTGGACAGAGGTCATATATACTATCCAGTATATGTCTATCATTTGCATGATCCTAACTTTCTAGGGTCCTCTGTCCTGTATAATATGAAACACAATAGCAATACATGTATTAATTTCAATGGTGGCTGTTGCCAATATAGTGCTTTCACATCCCTACAGAGACAATTGTTATATTTTGTATTTTAGTTATAGTTTTATATAGTTGAGGACCAAGCTCACAAGTATCAGAGTGCTGCGGAGTAGGATTGGGGATTTCAGGTATTTGTTCAGAAGAATTAACAAAGAAACGTGTGTTTTGCACATCCAGAAATGGGCAGGAGGCTAAAAATGAGGTGTGGGGGGTTGAAGAGTACCACCTTGGAGGATGGTGATTTATAAGCCAAACAAATGTCATGCACTTAGACATCATGGTGAACCATGGTTCTGGTGGTAAGAGGAGCATGAAGGGGTGAAAACGGACAGATTACAATCTCATCTAGATGGATTGGAGTAATGAAAGAGCACTAACAGTACCACCACATAGGATGCCGTTTTCTAAACAGGTTGAGTTGTGCACCTTGAATCCAGACAGAACCTCATGCTACAGTAAAGAAGTAGCAAGATAGGGGGGTATATAGGTAGTTTTCACAAATATGCCATTCTACGTGGCTACCTACAGTGGGTTGGCAGAATTCACCTTTCTAGGAAGGCTCTGATCTCTTTTTTTGTTTTAAGATGTGCTAACAAGCTGTTTTCCTTATGGAAAGTGGCAGAAAGTTCCATAGTTTGATCCAGCTCTGAAGAAAGTTTGTCTGAGAGTCCTTTTCTATTGAGTATTTGTGGTCTTTAGAAGCAGGGAGCTTTTGCCTCTATGTTCCAGGTGCCCCAAAAATTTTAACATTGTTATGAAGATCACAAACCCCCGGGAGGCTAACCTGGCACTGAGCACGTATTTTCTACCCAAACCTAAGCACAATTGGGACTACTCAAAAAGCTATGGGCCTGATTTTGAGTCTAGTGGTCTTGCGAACGCCAGACTTGCGGTGGTCTGTCCACCACAATACAACTTGTAAAGCCATTTTGGCGGAGGACCACCGGCTGCACCAGTGAACAGTTGTTCCCTGGCGGTGGCGCGCCACAATGTAATATACGAGTTCCTGCACCGCCAGCCATTTCATAGGCAGAGAACCGCCATGAAAAGGCTGATGGTGCAAGATCAGAGGGGGCCCTACAGGGCACCCATGACACCCCCGCCATGGGAATACATTGAGGGGGGCACAACATGTGCCCCCATGTCAGTATTCCCCCAAAGTTCCAGCACAGCATGGATGTTACCCCCCATGCCGTGCTGGAATATTTTTGACGTTCCCATTGCAGTGCCTGTTTTCTAGGCACTGCCATGCGCAGAGGCAAGGACGGTCCACCATACACGAGTTAAACTTGCAATACGGCGAGCAGTCCTTGGGCGGCTTTGGCGCAGATGTGCCAGTTCTCCACCGGCGCAACTGCGCCAAAGCCAAAATCAGGCCCTATCTCTTCAGCTTCAGCCGAAATTCAAGAAGTGAGGATACGCTTATGTGTAGCAGCAGGTTGTTCCATGCTTTAAGAGCAATGTAAGAGATGGCTTCACCGCCAGATCTGGTATTCAATATGTGTGGGATGTGGGCAAGTAGGAGTCCCGGCAAGCGGAGGTGTCTGGAAGATTTTTGAAGGCAGATGTAGTTGTTGTGGTATGCTGGGCTAGTGTTATGTTAATGTTTATATATTTCATGCATCTGTATATTTGTGAGGTTTTATTTACGCCGTATTTGGGAGGTTTAGCGTTGTATTCCTTTTTAAATTATTGTATGTGTTATCCATTAATGCTCAGTGACATATTTAATTGGCTAGTATCCAATGTAGATATGTTTTAGATGATAATGTTGAATATATGACATTAAAGCTCTGCGTAACTTTTAGACCATGGTGGTACTTGTGATTTGTGATTTAGAGAATCTGGTTTGAAAACATATGTGTAATAACAGATTTGTGTGACTGATTGTATAAATCTGTGCTGCGACATATGGATTCTCCAAAGGGAACCTTTCTTTTCACTGTTTTTGTGGTGCCCTGTTCCCTTGGTTTGAGGGACCCCTCTCGTTCTCTCATTAACTGTTGTTATGTAGTGCCTTGAAAGTATGGGAGAGAAGTTTGAAATATGCTTGTTTGTGTGTTGGGAGCCAGTGGAGTTCCTTCAGGTGTGGACTAATGTCAGAGCAGCTGCTTGGGAGGTTGCAAGTAATTCTGACTGCCGAGTTCTGAATGGTCTGCAGCCTTCTGGTGAGTTTTTTGTTACTCTCTGCATAGAGGGTTCTCCTGTAGTCCAACTTGCTTGTGACGAGGACGTACATGATAGCTTTCCGTAGACTGATTGGGAGTCAGTGAAAATCCTCCTCAGCATCCTCAGAGTATGGGAGCATGAGGCGCTGACGGTGTTGACTTGGGTGGTTATGTTAAGTTTGCTGCTGATAACGATCCCCATGTTCTTCACAAGGGCGGTGGGGGTGGGTGTCGCCATAGCTCCAATGGCCACAAGTGTAGTCAAATGGTGAAGTGTCCCTATCGAAGATCATGATTTAGGTCTTGTTGGGGTTTAGGTTTCAGATAGTTGGTCTTCATCCAATCGGTGATTTTAGTCATGCATCCACTGAACTTGATTCAGGTACTTGTTCGTGAGGTAGAAAATGAGTCCTGTGTTTTTGGCGTAAGAGAGGACATTTATGTTGAGAGAGCGGATGATGCTGACTGGAGGAATCATGTATAAGCTTGTGAGCTACATAAGGAGGGATTTCTGCTTTGTAGGCTATGCAATCAAGTTTCATTTGACATCTGGAGTCCAATGGGAGCCATTTTAGCTATTTAAGTATTGGTGATATACAGTTTCTGCTGCTCACTCCAGTTACCAGTCAGGTGATTGTATGCAGGTCCCATTTGGGTAGACGCTAGACGAGTAGAGTGTATTCCCATAATCAATCCTGTTTAGGATAAGGGCTTAAACAGTAAGTTTTAGTTTGGACTTTGGATGAAATGCTTCCGTTTTCTAATGTTCAGTGGACAATGAGCACCTTTCACTAAATGTTAGAGATTTACGTTTAGAACGCATATGAGAATCATTATTTTGTATTGTATTTGTCTAATTCTTTTGTTTGCATATTGTTTCAATAAAATCATTTTGAACATAAGAAGTAAACGACTGCCCAATATGAACCCCAGGGATTTCTCTTTGTGCTCTCAGGTGACTCGTGTGTACGCTTCAACTCTGATTATACCCTCTCACTTGTAAAATATTAGCAAAAACGAACAACATTTGCCCATTTTAAAGGGCCGCATCACAACTCTGACAGGTGCACAGGTGCGCACTTCTAACAGAGAGTCTGCAACTCACTCCTCACTGGCTGTCGGTGAGGGCCCTGCACACCTCAGCCGTGGCCGCCGGAGCCGGGGAACGTGTAAGGAGAGGCGGCCGGTCCCGCCTCCCAGTTCACCCCTCCTTCTCCCGCAAGAAAGCACAACGTTTCCCATGACAGTTCGGTGAACCGGACTGCAGGCGGGACCGCCCATTCCCGCTACACTCCTCGCCTTTACGCCCCCTCACACTCCTGAGGAACCTGTGAGAGCGGCCCGGCCTCCGACCCGTCCCTCCGACTTCCTGCAGGAGGAGCAGCCCCGCAGACCTGAACCGGGAGCCCACCTCAGCCGCAGCGCTCTGGGAAGCACGGCGCCTCTCTCCGCTCCTCAGCAGGGGGTGCGCTGTGACTTTCTGGGCTGGAGCGCGAGGAGGCTGGCGCGTGGCGGAGATCCCAGCCGGAGTCAAGGCCGTTCTGCACGCGCACCTTTTTCTTCGGGCAAGGTGCTGCGGGGTTTGGTTTTAACTGTGTCGGAGCTGGTTTTGCTGGGAGGAGGGGGAAGGAGCCAGGTGCTGGTCCCGCGTTGGCACACTTGTTGCTGCTGCTGTAGTCGGGCAGGATGGCGGGCTGCTGCCTTTCGGCGGAGGAGAAGGAGCAGCACAGGATCAACACGGAGATCGAGCGGCGGATCAAGAAGGACAAGCAGAACGCTCGCCGCGAGCTCAAGCTGCTGCTGCTCGGTAAGTGGCCGCGGGCTTCGAGGCGCTGCTCTGTTACTTTTCGCGTGTTTCGCTGATCCAAGTAACTCTCTGGAAACACCGAGGCTGCGCCTCCGGCCCTATTCAGATTGTTTATTTCTCTTCCTACTCAATGAGAGTTCTTGTATTCTTATCAACTTCCCCAAGGCAATTCGTTTTTATTTTCTCTCTCTCCTCTTCTCCATGGCACTCGCCCTTTTTCAATGGTTTCTTTCTTCCCCAGGCACTTCTGTTCTTTATGTATTTATTTATTTGCCTCGCCCTCTCTGTAATACACTCGTTAGCCCTGTTTTTTACTGTCTTTTTATTCTGCTCCAAGGCGGCTTTCTCCTACCCCATTGCACTTTTGTTCTTTCTTTCTGCTTTATGCCCTCTAACTCCATGCTGGCAATGTGAGGCCGGACACAGAAGGGGCCGTGGCTGGGGACTTTGCACAGAAAGGATCCGTTGTTCCAGTGGCTGGAACCGGTCGGGCAGGGCTGCCCTTGTCACTGCGTGGAGGGCAGCTCAGAGGTGCCTGTAATTGCCCCGGGGCGACAGTGGAACCCGATCCCCGCCTTCGCGGAGCCTCACTGGCTCTGCAGAGCTGCTGTGCTGCCTTCCAGGATATTGTAGACTTTGCTGTCGGGGGCTCTTTCACACAGAGTGTTTGTTTCTTTTCCTGCAGTCCAATGCTCTGATTTAATTTTAGTTATTAAATGGCTTTGCACTGTCCGACGAAGTCTAGAAGCTAGTGTACCCCAAACCTGCAGTCGCACTGTCTGGGTGCGGTGGGGCAGGTTTCTTTCAGTCTGCACAAGTGTCTGTGTATATTGTTTATTCGATCTGCTCGCCTCTGCCATCTTTCCTTGCCTTTTTTGATCTCCACTATCGTTCTCTTGCTGTACTCTTTCTATTGGCCAACTTACAACATTCTCTTGTTCATCTCTCACTAACTTTGTAGGTGCGTTTGACTTGCATGTACCTTTCAGTTCGTTATGATTCTTTATTTGTTTCCCAGCTTTGGGTGCCTTTTTCCTCGTTTTGTTTGGTGCTTGTCTACCTGCGTTTCATTCTGTTTGTTTATTTTGTTCCTTGTGTCGCTGTCTAATCATGTCTGTGTCACCTTTTCACGGTGGTCCTGTGTGGCTCTCTCCTTTTCTTTCCTGGTGCTCTCCCTTTCCAGGGCATAGGCCCTGCACGTGCCAGGGCTGTTTATATGATCTGCTAATGAGCCCTCCAGTATCAGTTTCCAAGCTGGTAACTATCTGCCTGTATTTTCTTTTCTTTGTTTGGGCCGGGCTTTCTGTTCTACTTATTTAAGCAACACGCCCTGTGATTTATAGATGAGAAATCTGTCACTTTACGGTGAAAATGTGCGTTTGCACTTTCTGTTTACACTTCCTCATTCACTTTCTCCCCAAGTCCTAAGGGCCTCTGGGGTCTCAGAACATATATTTTTTCGTAAATAGAACTGACCACGGTTTAATAAAATATTTCATCCCTGCTCATCGTGCTGTTTTCATGTTGTGAAAGAGGCTGTTAGTAGTTAGGATGATCTGTTAAAGTGAGTAACAAAATCCGATAGCATCTTTTGTGTTTGTGTCCTATGTCACAATCTACTGTTTTTTTTTTCATTTTTAGGTATTGGTGTTTTTAATTTCACTAAAATTATATGAATACTATACTTAGTTATAGGGGCTTTCAGTCACCCAACTTAATCCGTAGGACTGTTATTGTATGATTCATATTTTTCTTCTGCCCACCACAGCATTGCATAGCTTCAGCTATAGGTTAACTTCACCATGAGAGATGTAATTCTGACCTTTTCAAAAGGAGCACATGCACCCATCATGTCATTCCCTTAGGTGCCAAGAACTTGTGTGGAAATCTATGCCTTTTGAGACCAGAACAAATATTTGTGCTTTTAGACCTTTTTTAAGATCGTTTGAGTCTGAGCAGCTTCATCAACAGTAACGTAAAAAAAAGACAAAACATGCATTGACAAAGCCAAAACCACACATATTGACTTTACCAATGCTTTTTAGGTATGTCTTGAGAACACAGCTGTTTGGAAGACATTGTTAACTATATTTTTCAGAATATGCTTGGAGTGGGCTTTGGCTCTACTTGGAGATGTATTATTCTTTCGCCTCAGGCGAATGGCTGTATGGTGTGTCATTCCTTCTTTTACCAGTGCTTATACTTGAATGTGTGATGCTCTATTTATGATCCCACATTTATTCTTTGCTGAAAGCAGTCCTTCTTTATTTTTTTTCAGCATTGGCAAAGCCAGTAGTGCATCCCATGTAAAGAACATTTGTGAATGCCTGTGACATGCATTGGCAAATTAAAACAGACCTATTGATTTTGTCAATGCTTGTTCCAGCAGAGCCTAAACACCGAGCTGTGTTTCATACTTCTCTGCAATTACCGCCTACGGTGAAACCCGTTTTCATGAAAAGTTACAGGATTACACTTGGAACTTTTCATTGTAGAGGCACACACCCTAGTTCATACCTGCTGCAGACCAGGGATTTGTGCCTCAATACAACACAAAAAAATCCAGGGCAATTAGTTGATGGGCTGTAGGTGATCCATGAGCCTCGTCTCCAGTGTACTAACTGTGTTCAAATTATGGTGTAAAATGAACAAACAATATCCCAAAAGATATCAATGTATAGACAGTTAAACATGTATGCCAAAGGCATTACTTGCAAAGAAAAAGGAGACTCAATTAGTTTTTAGAACGTGCTAGTAGCATCATGTATTTAAGCACAGATGGGGTATACAGTTATAGCAGCACTGTATAAAAGTGAATTGAAAAACAACCCGAATTGCACTCTGTGCACGGTATGTGCATGTGACATAGGTGGCGACGCAAGTGACAATAGTGGACAGCGTGAACGGCGAAATTTGTGAAATATTATGTACAGTGTGAGAGCTAAAAGCAATGGCTCCAAAATACATTGCAATCCGATTTGGTACAATTAACAATTCAAGTGAGCCATTGCGGGCAGCTGCGCCATATATTGTACTGTGTTGTCGACGACGTTTCGATCTGCGTGACTTGGGATCGTCTTCAGGATGGGATTCGATGAATTAGTGGTGCTGCGGGAGGGAATGGGAAAAGTCTCACCAACCGGTATAACTTGCTATTACTGACGCTCCTTCATTGGTAGTTTCCCTTTCTTGACACCACTTCTAGCCCAGAAAAAGTTCGCTCTAGCCTGCTATAGTATTCTAGCTGTTTCTACCCACACCAGGCTTGCCCTGCCTTTCAACCGCCCAACCGCGAGCCATCGCCCTACATAGACTTGATGTCTCACATGCGCGTTCTGTCCTTTTTCTTTTCCTTTACCCCCCCTTACTTTTCCTATTCACTCCCGCAGCCCCTCTAATTCTTCGCAATCCTGTCCTGAAGACAAGCCCAAGTCACGTGGATCGAAACGTCGTCGACAACACAGCGCAATAAATGGATCAGCTGCCCGCAGTGGCTCACCTGATATGTTAATTGTAAATTGTACCAAATCGGATTGCAATATATTTTGGAACCATTGCTTTTAGCTCTCACACTGTACATATTATTTCACAAATTGCGCCGTTCACGCTGTCCACTATTGTCACTTGCGTCGCCACCTATGTCACATGCACATACCGAGCCCCAAGTGCAATTCGGGTTGTTTTTCAATTCACTTTTATACAGTGCTGCTATAACTGTATACCCTATCTGTGCTTAAATACATGATGCTACTAGCACGTTCTAAAAACTAATTGAGTCTCCTTTTTCTTTGCAAGTAATGCCTTTGGCATACATGTTTAACTGTCTATACATTGATACCTTTTGGGATATTGTTTGTTCATTTTATCCTTCTACCCTGATCCCAACCTGGTATATGGGTCATACTCCTGTATTAATTTACCAAATTATGGTGTGGCACACAGGTATTCTACTTCTCGAGGTAATTTTAACTTCTATTCCGACATCCTTAATATGAAACAGCCATGCATGCTAAGACATTGACTCATTTGCATCGGTCCATGTTGCTCGCTATACTATTAAGGAAATAACCCGGTTTCCATTGCAGGTTTGCAAAATTTGCATCTGCATGATGTGTATTGCAGACCTGTCTGAAGCCCCTTCTGTAATACCAAAGGTTTGTCAGGAGTGCAAATAAATGTCCAAACTTATGTTGCTGTCCTAGACAACTTGATTAATACGCACTATCGGTAGCAGTTGCTTAACCCATGGTCTGATTGTGCTAGCTGAACACTGTATGTGCATTTTTGCTGCAGTTGGATAGCTGTCTCAGCTCTGCCCTATATTATACCTCCAGAGTAACGCGGGCCACAAGAAAACTGTTCACTACATACAAGCACCACCTTTTAAGGAAGCAGTTTTAACAGTATCATTTTCCAAAAAAGCCTCCCTGTATTAGACACACTCCAATTTTTGATTGCTTTACTCAAACACGAGAATCTGATTTTTTTTAAAATCCTCAAACAGCCAATCGTACCAACTGGTCAAATTCAAAATATTAGCTCATTCATTTCTCATTGGCCTTTTCAATGTATTATCCCATAATCGCTGAAGCCTACTTAGCCCCAAGATGGAATGTCTATTGGCTTGTTCCCTAGGCAAATCACTGAAGAGTGTGTTGAAGCCCTATTGAGTGTGGTCCATGTTAAATAGAACTTTTCAACAGATGCAAATATATAACTATATTTTTTGCTTATTTGCATGTCTTGCAGTCAAATTACACAAACCATTCCAATGTCCATAATGTTTAAATGGAGACACACATTCTTGAAGTTCAAAGGAATAGATGCAGGGGTGTACCAGAACACTTTTTATTTGCGGTTCAACAGGAGTTTTGTTACCAAACAACGAATGTACTCGAGCTATAATTTTGGATTTAATCCTTGGAGGCGTTGGGAGTCAGTGAAGTCCTTTTACTAATGGGAAAATATGTTGTCTCTTGAAAACGTTAGCCACCATTCTAGCAGTGGATTCTGCATTGTCTGCAGATGGTTTGCAATGTTGTTCTGCCCCAGTTCCATTCAATATTGGCTCCCCCTATTAAGGCTGTTGTCTTCTGATGAGCTTAAAAGAAAGTGAAACCCTGTGTCAAGAGATAAGTAAAAAAATTAAGGTCTAGACTAACCACAAAGCAGTTGGAGAAATGACTCCATGAAGGATCACAGTTACCCAGTTTAAATGAAAGCACACAACTGTGAATTGTTACGTGTCAATTTATTAGATGGTGACCGCAACTCTTTCTGTGTGAACAAAAAGCTAGAACCAGTAATTAATGCAGGATCCTATGAATGTTCCAGTAGTCACTCCCGGTTCTTTCTCTTCAGAATAGTCTTAACTAGTGTTCTGATGTAATAGGCCCAGTTTGGTGTTAGTTGAACATCCTTCTCGTTTGAAAAGAGCTAGTCAAAGTAGACCCTGAATGTAGTCACTTTAGGAGTATGTTGATGTTGCCTATTTTAAAATAGTTGTCTGCTTTAGTTTATTTATTGAATAAGTAGGGGCAATTAGCATTAATAATATTCAATGCTGTTAATTATTCATAAATTCAATTAATTTCTAGCCCTTGATTATCTGGACAGCTTTTGTGAGGGTGTCTGGTCCTGTGACGGCATAGGCGTAGAAACACATATTGGATTCCTGCAGTAAACTATGTAGGGATTGTTTATACGGTTATGATCAAGTTACAAAGTAGACCTTAACACCTTCTGAAATTTACCAGTTATAGTTATGATCCCCAAAACATATCTCATATCTGCAATACTTCCCATTCAAATATGACTCCAGTTGTGGTATGATTCTGGGGCACAAATAATTGGTTCATTTCAGATGTTCTTATTGTTGTCAATAAACCTGGGACTTTTATTTGCGATTACATTTCTGGGGTTTTGTTATGATAACCTTTTCTACACCTTTCAACTTTTTTGGTGGTGGTTCTGTTGATTTGCTCCTCTACTGCTTATTTTTTCTTCCCTTTTTTTGATTCTTGAATTGGGTATCGTTGTTCAAAAAATGGGCAGTGATCCTTGCATCAGTAATGCAGAATTTGAAAATCATCGCCTATCAACTTTCCACTTCTCAGTAGTGAACTCAGCCATTTTGAACTGAGAATGTTCACAGGAATGTTTGTGATAGCACAGTGGTGTTGCACTAGAGCAAAAATGATCTCTTGTTAGACTGCCAATGACATTTAAATGTTCTATAAATTCTATTAGAAATTATCCAATTTATGCTCACCCAATAGCTCTTAATTATTTTTAAAATGGTTATATTAAAAAAAAAATACTGAATTGATGCACAACCTACTGCTTGAAAGGTAAGAACCTGATAAGTAAGACGTTTTAGTTCAGGCCTAGAATCTTGAAAACTGTACTTTTAACAGGTAATTGGTGCAAACACAGATAAGATGAGAAACATGTACATGCATGGAAATGCCAAATATTAGCATAGCAACCTCATTCTGGATGGTCTGCTGTCTGTTTACTTGATACAAAGGAAGGACAACATATATTTTATCAACTCAATCCACCTCAGAGTTTTATAAGCCACCCATCTCTACATGTCATTGATTGGCCTCTTTCTAAGCTCTTGTAGTGCAAAGAAAAATCTTTTAACTGCAGTGTTGATCTTTTAAACTTTGATCAGTATCCTATCAGACATCTAAATTTCGTACCTTGCTGTTGAAAAAGGAATCTGTATATGAATACAGTGTTTCTATAACACAATCCTTGCCAATAGTCAGCAAAGCTCTGTACAGGGTTAAAGACCAGCATAAAGCCAACAAGTGATAAAAGAGGAAGCCGGGTTGTGGAAGTTTATTGCATTGTGATGCAGTGCTTTTTTGAAACAGGTGAGTATTAAATGCTTTCCTGAATTGGAGCAATATTGGGAGATCCTGATGGATACAGGGAGATGTTTCAGATCCTGGGTGCATAGATAGAAAAGGCCTGCTGCCTTGATTTTCTTTTTTTACACTTAGTTTGCAGTCTGATGGTGTACTGGCTGAGGGTGTGCCGAGAATCTTCAGAGTTTGTGAGCTGATTTTTAAGATTAGCGGGAATGATAGTTGTGATGGCTTTGTAAATGATGCAATTGGTTTTGAAAATGGGGAGCCAAAGGAAGTTAATCAAGATGGTGATGATGTGGGCATATTTCTTCAGACGCTGGATAAGACATGCGCTGGCATGTAGGAAATCCCTGGAGGGTGGCAGTGTGGAGACTGGCAGGCCTTCGGATCCGGGCATTGCCACCATACAGATGGGAGAGTATAAGGGCTGGAAGAGCAGTTCAGTAGACACTTTCTGTAAGAAACTGTTAGAAGAGGGTGCTGGCCAGTCTGCCTTTGTTTTTTTGGCAGTGAATTATCTGAGGGCGAGGTTGGTGTCCACGGTGAATCTAAGTAATGCAGCATTCAGTGAAAGTCTGAATGTCAACGTGCATGTTGTTGAGCCAGGTTGTACTGTTTCTTGTTTGTCTTGATGGTGAATGCTGAAGGCATCACTAGAGGGTTATTTAACAGATAGAAGGCCCCTAAAACAAGAACCTCAGTTTTTGATGCACATATTTTTGAAAGATAAACAGAGCAACATTGTTGGACCCCAATTTTTTACTTTCACAAATGTTTCACAAGTATATCTTCCTGGCCTTTTTAAGTGCAGGAATCTGTTCAATACTTGTCTGAAATATATGGGGTGTATACCTTCAAAAAAGAAATCCTGGGAACCATTGTTTTACTGAAGTAGGTCTAGATGCTTGAGTACTAGATGCCATGAATGCTCAGTACCATACTATTGATTTTATGAGGCTGAGGTGATCTGTCTGTGATGTGAATCTAGCGACTGGCATGCAGCCTACTAAGATATTCGATCAGCCGTATGGTGAAAAAGGTTTTTTGCCTCTGCTATATTGAAGACACTTAAAATACAATTATTCCCATTTTAAATCAATATATTATTATGGAGATGTCTCAAATTGTGAAATTTCGTCTAATTGCATTTCCCTGAAATTCTTTTCATTCCAAGTTTTTCATGTAAAAATCGGGAAATGGCTATTTCGTTGAAAAAAAAAAATGCTCTCCGGCAGTAGTAGTTTATTCTAGCACTGAGTTGCAGCCTTACACTTCAACTGAAAGGGCGACAGTTTGCTGCATGGCTAAATACTTAGGCCCCAAAGGCGAGACTGATTGCATTGCAAATGCATGTTCTAGTTTTACCCCGCTGGGACTACTTCTGGAGACACCAAAATTGGCTGATTCCACAGACCATGTTTTAGCCAGCCTAATGCGTGCCTACGCCCTTTCAAAGAAGGCAAACCCAAATCCCAGACAATAGGGATTTCTTTGATTTGTATGCTCATTTTTGTTGTAATCTGATTCTGCCAGCTTCACTTTTTTTTGAGGATTGCTGGGGCATCAACGCCTGGTGTGAGAATATTGCTGAGTGATGTCCAGATTTACTTATAAAGCTGTAAATTCCAAGAAAACTGCGTGTCTTGCCTAAAGGCGACATTTTTCATGAAGCAATTTAAAAGTAGAAATCTTCTCATCAGAGTTTCTTTAAACAATTTCGGAGTACATTTTTTTTTCTCCTGTAAATCATCTCCTGTTTAACTTCTGGGAGGCCGTCATGTCAACATTCTTTAAAATGGACATCTACTTCTGAACCTCTGTGTAAATACATTTTCAAGGCCCCAGAACCCAAATCCTCACGAATAATTTATGATTGATTCTTGTGGATTTCGTTCCCTGTCAGAGTTCAGCTAACAGGAGGAATTTGGCTTGGAGTTGAATTTTCAGCTGATTTCTTCTTTTTCTCTATGAATGGTTCTAAATGGTTCATTTATAAATGCCTTACCCTGAATGAATGGAGTTAAATTGTAAAGCGTACGGCTACTCAGAGTGTCCTTGCGCAAGAGCAAAAAGTTATGCACTCACACACAGAATACCTTAATCCATGGAAGAAAAGAGCCAAGTTTCCAGTTTCCTTTGGAAGCCATCCTCCAAGGGAAGCGTCCAATGCTCTAGTAGGGCAGGAACTGCTAGATATCCTAGGCTGAAATGAAACACTACCTTAGGAACAAACAAAACAGATTTAAATATTAGCCGTTTCCTAATGGGCAGCCGATGCAAAATGTGTAGGGAATGCGTGATCGACATCCTACTAGGCAGATGTAGTATGAATCGACCAGCAGCATTCTTAACCACCTGAAGAGGACCAACTAGGATCTCGGACACCTCAAGGTAGACTGTCTTAAAATAATCCAACCGCGATGTGATCAAAGAATGGATCACCGTCCTCCCACAGTGTAATGGCTGGAGGTACAGGAATTTTCTAAGAGTACAAAGCTGCCCAAAACACTGGCCACCACTACCAAAATCTGGGGTTTCATGGACAGTTGGTTATCCAATTTTTAAGACCCAGATTTATTTTACCAATGGAGAAGGAGGGGGGAGCCGGTAGGGCACAGGCCAGATATCCCCACCAGTTGGTCAAAGTAGAACCAAAAAGACAAATTTCATTTTTATCCGTGTTACGTTTTCAGATGGCAGCTCTGCCTCCACTCAAAGACTACAAGCATGCTGTCCTTGAAAGTCTTTCAGCTGAATGGAGGTCCCTCAAACGTGTAAAGCAGTTGGGTGTCATCTGTTTAGAAAATAATTTAACAAGCAAAAGATTAAACTAATGAGGCCAAAGGTGACATAAAAACTTTAAAAATGGTCAGGTAGGAGCCATGGGGGAACACCCTGCTTCACTGCTTTGACTTAGGAAGTAAAAGGCGCTACCCACACTGACTGCCCCCTAAAATCCTGGAACTTACTTCAGCCAATCCCACACAGAGCCTCCCACTCTGGTAAGATGTTGTAAGAGCATCGTGTGGGGGACGGTATCAAACGCCGCAAATAGATTATGCTACTATAGCACCGTTGCGTGCACCTTTAGGGTTTGATTTCCACACATCTTTCTACTCTTTCGCCAGCATATACCCACTCATAAAAGGTGGTACGTTAGTCATTAGATGATTCTCATTGATGTTGTAAAACTTGTGAGTTACATTGCACATTTGACATACTCTTCCATGACTGACATGCTATTACCGCCAGCATCTAAGTATGGTTGCCTGGGGGTTTGGTGTTTTTACTTTGGATGGATGCAGAAGGCTGTGGTGGCACAGCACCTTGTTCATAGCTCCCTGCTTGTTCTTTGCTGTAAAGTCCACAGATGGCTATATTGTTTTTCTTATCTGAGGTGATAAGCGTCCACACAGTAGCTACCAGGACTGTCGATCTTTGAAAGGTTGGATTTCCTGTACTGAGCATTTTTCCTCTAACCTATCTGTCCCCTCTCAGTGCCCTGTGCTTAACAGTGCAACCCTGTAGACTTTACTCTGTTGTCTTACAAGGGGCAGTTGGTATACCATTGCATTGTTGGTGATTGATTACCCTTGTTTCCACTCCATTGTTTGTGCTAGTATACATTGTATATCTATGACTTCCAAGAAACTGTTAGTGAAAGCTTTAAGCATCTGTATTAGGGGGAGCAAAAAATGGTGTTTTTTGTTTTTTAATTATTTATTTTTCCTCGCATAATCTTTGTGAAAGTTGCTCGGATTATGTGAAATAAAGTATGCTGGACATGTGCCTGAAGATTGTACGTGAAGACATAAGGCGCTTAAGAAAATTGTAAGATTCTCATAAAAGACTTGTTTGAGCAGAAAATTTGCTATTGTCATGGACCCATTCATGGTTCCTGCAAGACCATTTCTGCTTTTACCCATCTTGTGTGGGTGAAAGTTAAGCCAAAAAGAGAACTGGGAGAAGAACAAAAATGATATAAAATACATAAAACGCAGCAATTGGAAAATACACCAAATATTTTATTTTTTTAAAAGTGTGACTAACAATGTAATTCCAACCTTGCCATGGAACTGCTTGTGTTTGAGAAAGCAATCCAATATATATTACCTGCTGGCGGTCGCCAGTAGGTAGTTCTAGTTAGGAACTAGTTTCTATAGGAAAAGTGTTTTTTCATTTCCCAATGACTTTGGCGCCAGTTGATGAATCTTTGCGAAAGTTTCAAAAAAAGTGTCCAGCTCCAGTCCGCTTATGTCTTGAAAGTTTTGGGGTGATTCATCAAGCAGGGGCTGAGAAAAAAGGGGGGTCCCAAAACACGTTTTCCCATGTTAATTTCCATAGGAAACTTTAGACAAAGCTACAACCCGAGCTGCTGAACAGAATTACACCAAATTTGGCAACAAGCTAGCCATTGCTTCAGAAAGAGCTCTTTTTGTTAAATTGTGTAAATCCGTTCAGTAGTTGCTGAGAAATTAGAAAAAGAATGGGTTTGATATCTGAGCTCCCAGGAGGGATTGCGAACCCTCCCGGGCACAAGCTTCACTCTGATTAGCTGCCAACACTCCAAACCAGGAAGTGTTGGCAGCCATATTGTGACTCGGTAACCGAGTCACAAGAAAACAGTAAAAAAATATATAGAAAACAAGAAAAGGGGGCAGGGTATAAACACCCTGACCCCCTAGGCCTGCTCAGGGGGTCCCACAAGGACCTCCCAGGACCCCCAAAAGATTTTTTTTATTACATTTTGGATGGGTTGCGCTGGGTGCGCGTACCCTGTCGAAAATGAAAAAAAAAAGCACGGGCTCCCGCGCTTCGTTTTTTAAAGCCCCTGGTTGGGCCAGGTCCAGGGGGCAATCCTCATTATTGTAGCGGGGTGCAGCCCCGGGGATCTACACCTCCCCGGGGCTATGTTGATTATGTGCGGGTGGCATGCGGCCCCCCCGCAGCCCAGGGACCGCCACCTCCCCGGGGCTTTTAAAAAATAAAATCATGCATGGAGAGTTCCCACCCCCCTATGCTGTCTTAAGGACCGCCACCTCCCAGGGCGTCATTAAATAAGGGAGGGGGGCCTTGCGGGGCCCCTCAAGCCCCAGGGACCACCACCTCCCCTGGGCACTTTGACTTTAAAACGGGGGTCTGTGACGGACCCCCTGCCCGAGCCAACCACCTCCCGGGGGCTTTAAACGTTGGTAGGGGGGCCGCGTGGCCCCCCTCCTAGAGCCCCTGATGGCCCTGGGGACTGCCACCTGGGGCCACCTCGAGACTCTGTTGTTTGCTATGGGAGGGCGGGAGTAGCAAACGCTGCTTTGCTTCATTGAAGTGAGAGCAGGGAAACCTGCTCTGGCTTTAAGGAAGCAAATCAGAATTGCTTTTGAGCAAGGGGAGCTGCATGTCAGCAGCTCCCCTTGTGGAAAAGCTATGCCTGCTCCCGCAGGAGGCAGTCTTCCCCCCCCCCCCCCACCCCCCCCACGGTCCCAATCTCAGAGGCCAGGCCCCGTGGGATGGGGTCCCCGGGGCCAATAAAGCCCTCAGGAGGGGGGGGGGGGGGCACGCAGTCTCCCACCCTAAAAAAAGAAAAGAAAAAAAAATAAATATATATCATATATCATATCATATCATATCATATATACATACACACACATACTCCTACTGGCGATTGCCAGTAGGTAGTTATGGTTAGGATTGGCTACCATATGAAATTCCGAACATTCTAATGGGAATACATTTTCCTTAAAATGGTCTCGCTCCGCTCCTTCCCTGAAAGTTTCGGGGGGATTCGTGAAGTGGAGGCCGAGAAAAAAGGGGGGTCCCAAAACGTGTTTTCCCCATGTTAATTTCCATAGGACGGTCTGACAAGTCTACAGCCCGAACCGCTGAACGGAATTACGTCAAACACCCCCTGACCCCCTAGGTTTTCTGAGGGGGCCTAGAAGGACCTTGAAGGGCTAAAATAAAAAACGTTTTTTAAAAAAAAAAACATTTGCGGGGTAAGCGCTGGCGGCGCTCCCTGGTACGCTCTCCGGTACGCGCACCCGGAGTGCACCACGCGGAAAAACTGTGTAAAAAAATAGAGTAAAATTTTTTTTTTGAGTGTTTAGAGGAAAGTGACGCATTGCTGGAGTGTGTCACAAAAGTGACGCAACTCCAGCAATGCATCCTTTCACCTGGGGCCAGTCCCATGTGAAAGGGCCTGCGTCAGTCTTACGGCTGCTGTTAAGCAGGTGCAAGATTTGGACGCAACAGCGTCATAAAAGTGACGCAGTGATACCTTTTTAGATTTCACTGCGTCAACTCTACAACCCTTTCTTGCGTCAATACACCCCTTTTGTATACATTACAGCTGACGTAGGTATAATGTGGCGCAGGGGTTTACAAAGTTACGTATCTACCTAGATGCGTCACTTTGTAAATATGACTCAATAAGGTGCATTTTTTACAGCACTGGTGCGTCACAAAAAGTGACGCACCGGTGGCGTAAAAGTGACGCATGGCCTCATAAATTAGGCCTTCAGTCTTCTACTCATGTGTTCTATTTAATATATGACGCATAATGTTGCAAGTACTTACAGATACGTCAGTATTTCTGCCATATCTGTAAGCGCAAAAGTGATGCATTGCTGGAGTGTGTCACAAAAGTGACAACACTCCAGCAATGCATCCTTTCACATGGGGCAAGTCCCATGTGAAATAGCCTGCATTAGTCTTACGCCTGCTGTGAGACAGGCGCAAGATTTTGACACAACGGCGTCCTAAAAGTGACGCAGTGAATCTCATAGATTTCACTGCGTCACCTCTACGACCCTTTTGTTGCGTCAATACGCCCCTTTTGCATACATTACACCTGACGTAGGTATAATGTGGCGCTGGGGTTTACAAAGTGACGCATCTACCTAGATGCGTCACTTTGTAAATATGACTGAACAAGGTGCATTTTTTACAGCACTGGTGCGTCACAAAAAGTGATGCACCGGTGGCGTAAAAGTGACGCATGGCTTCAGTCTTCTACTCATGCGTCATATTTAATTTGACGCATTATGTCACAAGTACTTCTGACGTATCTGTAAGCGCAAAAGTGGTGCATTGCTGGAGTGTGTCACAAAAGTGACACAACTCCAGCAATGCATCCTTTCACATGGGGCCAGGCCCATGTAAAAGGACCTGCGTCAGTGTTACGCCTGCTGTGAGGCAGGTGCAAAAATGAGGCCTTCAGTCTTCTACTCTTATTTTTTCTTTCACTTTCTCTGTTTCTTCACTACCTTACTTACCTGGTCTCACACTTACTTGTCTTTATCCAGTCTGTATCTCCACTCTTTCCAAAACATCACTGCTATTTTCTTACCCTTCGACACCCCCGTTCCTTTACTACATTTTCTTCGCATATCCACATTCCCCATGTTCACTCTCCTTCTCCTCACTCTCCTTCCCCACACTCACCTTCTTTCAGTCCCCCTACTTCACTTCCCTTCTCCTCTCGTCCCTTTCTGTGCTTTCTTACTCATTTTCCTCTCCTTTATCAATGCACTCCACTTCACTTACTCTTTTTCATTTTTTTAAGAACACAGCTCTTTGATGAGAATTGGAGTTAGTTCTGTGTGAACGTGGGGGTGTAGCGGGCCGGAAAATCAGGCAAGGAGGCCGGATGTAGTGGGCTATACTGGGGGCTTATTTAAGCACAAGAGTCAAATGATATGCAAATACAGAATCTCCACGATGGTTCGGGTCGTTCTTCCCGGTCGGGTTAGGCTCCCCTCGTGGTGTTCTTCGGCTGGGGTCTGTCGCAGTCGCTGGGGAGGCACCTCGGAGGGCAACAAGAGAAACAAAGGGACCGTTAGTCCGAACAGGGACTCAGTACCTATGCTTCCACCGACACCGGGTAGTGAGGAGAGTAGAGAGGAGAGAGTCGTGAGGGAGGGAGGTACTGGGAAGGGGGGAAGGAAGGAAGTTCAAAGAACGAGAATTCAGCAAGGGTGTCAGGGTGAGCGTGACGGGAAGAAGGGCTAAACAC
The DNA here is from genome assembly GCF_964263255.1 of Lissotriton vulgaris. Taxonomy (NCBI): domain Eukaryota; kingdom Metazoa; phylum Chordata; class Amphibia; order Caudata; family Salamandridae; genus Lissotriton; species Lissotriton vulgaris. Next base: position 978,208,417 of record NC_141689.1, read on the forward strand.
CGTGAGGGTGCTTTACGGTATTCACAGTGCTTTAACTACGTGATACGTGACTAGGAGAGAGAGAGAACTATACAGGGTATGTACACTGAGCACCTAGCGTGCTCTCGGGTAGGTTTACGGTACTCACGCGGTCCGCCGTAGCTCTCCAGTGAGCCACGGCCGCTCTTCAGCCACCTCCTTAGGGACTCCACCAATCCTCCGACCACACGTCTTCTTCGGGTTGCTCCTCTTCTCCGTCTCCTACGCCAGTCGAGTGTCCTGCCACGATGCTCCGACCGCGTTCTCGATGTTGTGTCCGTTTTTCACTAGTTCTGTCGCTGCCTCAGGGGTGGGACTTCCGGGGTCGAGACGAAGTGCTTCCTGTTGATTGTAGCCGCTGATTGGCTCCTGAAATAGAGAGAGGGGCGGGGAACTTCGGGTCATGGTTACCGCTCCGGCAATGTTACGGATCAGAGGAGTTTGGCTGAAAGGGCTTGTATGTGACACCCCAGATAGCGGTACGGTTCTAAGGGGGTACAGTCCTGGCGGGGGTGGCAGCGGGACCTGTTCACATCCTGAAAAGAACTTTTTTTTTTCTTATTTTTTCCTTTTTTAGAACCGGAACAAAAACAGGGAATGGGGAACTGTTCAACAGGAGCAAAAACAAAAAAAAAACAAATTTAGGGCTGGGAACGGCAGCAATGGTTCTCCAATGCTCGAACCATGAGCAGAACACTTTGTTTCCCATAGCAAAGTAGCTGATCACAGTCTCTGAATTTAAGAATGCCTTTATTAAAAGCAGGCTGAATGTTTGGAATCGGCTCTTACGATCGCCCCGTCACTGATGTTGTTGGTCCTCCAGTTGAAGTAGAGGCCCCATCACTGAGAGCCTCTTGTGTCAGAGCCCTGACACTCTCCCGGGCATAGTTCTGGGGGTGCCTCCTTTCGACGTGGTGAATCATAGTTGAATTACCAAACTGTACTTCTTTCAGGGGTCTCCACGGGAAAATACAGTTTGGCAGATTTTGCATTCAACTTTTGGTGCATTTACTTTTTTATGCCCCTCGGGTATAGAAAGGAATTTCCAGATAAAATGTTCTTTCACCTTCGGCTGAGGAGGCTCTTCATCGATGAATTCATCTAACTCCTCACTGCTGTTGGATGGTCTGGCAGCCATTCTCTCCTCAAATTCTTAGCACAGAAAAAAAGAGGTCTTGCTCTCACCAAAGTGAAAGAAGAAGTGAAGGAAAAGGTTGGGGTTTTCATTAGTTGTAAAAAAAAAACTGTTAGCAACCAATGAAAACAGTTATTTTAAGGTCACATGACTTGACACGCTTACGCTGCGCGCACCGAAGCGCTTCCGGGGGCGCTTATGGGGCGCGAACGTAGGCGCTTCTGGGGGCGCTTACACGGCGCGAACGTAGGCGCTTCCGGGGGCGCTTACGCGGCGCGCAAGAGTGACGTTTTGTTAGCTTTAAGGAAATGTAAATTCATTTTTATTTTGTAAATTAAAAATATTGCTTTTATAAGTATGGTACTAAATGTCTTGCATTATTATTTACTTTTCATACATATTTTTTTAAACAAACGCAGAAATAGCGCTGTGGGTGCGCTCTCGGGAGAGCTTACCGTGCGCTCTCGCACCGGGAAAAAATGTAAAAAAAAAATATATACATTTAACAAATGTTTTAAAAAAAAAAATATATATATATATATATATATATATATATATATATATATATATATATATATATATATATATATATAATTTATTGTTGTAAAAAACAGCTAACAAAAAAAATAATCGTAGGTTACAAAGTCGAGATGCAAATGAATTAGCTTTTAAAAAAAACTATGAAATTCACTGATAAAACCATAGGTTTCACAAACGTTCTAGTTGGGAATTAGCTTTTAAAAAAACCTTTGAAATTCACTAAAAAAAACATAGGTTTCACAATCGTTATAGTTAGGAATTGGCTTTTAAAAAACCTTTGAAATGACCTGAAAAAACCATAGGTTTCACACCAGTTATAGTTAGCTGAACAGTTTACTCATACAAAACCATTGAAATTCCCACGTTATAGTTAGTTGGACTCACTATAACTCGCGCACCCGCAATCCACTGCTGATGATGTCACATATTACATCATTCATGACATGGTCAGTGACATCAGTGTGAAACTGGAGTAGTGGGCGGAGAAATCCCCGGTCCCTGATTAGGTCAGTGCCTGCCCTGTACAAGGCTAGCTTCGCCCCCTACTAACACCTCTGCCAGTGCCAGTGGGGACTGGAACTTCCAGGACCCTTCTGGAAACCCCTACCCCTGGACCCTTCCAGAAACTTCTACCTCCTTCCAGACGCAGGGCAGGGAGGTGTATAAATATAGGGGCTGTCCGCCCATGTGGGTGCTCTTGTGCTGACGTGGAGGGGACACTCTGCCTTGAGGAACCGCCGTGGGACCCTGTTTGCTGGCCCCTGTGCCCCATTTCCCCCCTCTGCCTTTCTACTGGACCTGGAAGAGACTTTTGCTGGAGTAAAGACTGCTGCGCCAGGAGGATTGCCACCTGACTGAGTTTGACTGCTCCTAGGAACTGCTAATCTGTTTTGGCTGTGCTGCCCTACTGCCTGCTGATCCTTGCCCTGCCTGAGCCCTTGACCTGTGCTCCAGGAGAAGTGGAGAACTAACCATTCATCCCTAGAGCTCTGGAGCCCTAGTACCTTGTGAGCGCTACGACTGGATTCTGCATCCTCCATTTCTGCACTATAGTCTAGCTGCCCAGGAGGCGAGGGTCTTCTATCTCTTGCAGCGCTGTGCTGCCTGGTGTTCCCTGGAGGAAACCCCCAGCGTGGGGATTCCCTTGTGTGCTCCAAGGAGCGGGTTCCCACCCCGCAGTTTCTGCGCTTTGTATGCCTTCTACAACAGCGGGAGCTCCCCCGCCTGCTGCCAGGGAGAGTTGCTGATTTAAAAAGACGGCGAAAGCCCACCTCGCATTTGCATCCTCGCGGGTGCCCACCCAGCATGTGGCCACTTTTTAACCCCATGTTTCCTGCATTTTTCTCACGGGTGCCCACCCTGCAATCATTTTTATTTGAAAGCGGGTGCCCACCCCGCGAATCACCGCCGCAGCCCGAGCCGAGAGAAGGAAAGAGAGGGCTTCCCCTGTGACACCGGGGGAGCCGCGCTGTGATTGGTGCCAGAAACAGGAAGCCTGGGTGTGAGACAGGGACTGGCCAATCAGGGAGCGGCCCGAGCAGGAAGCAGCCGTACTGGAGGCGGGGCTCCCATAGCTACGAGGAGAGCCCCGGTTGCCGTGCACAGTGAGGTGTTTCCAGGTGAGTGGAGGAGGGAAGTCGCGAAGCGAGGAGAGGCCTGGAGGTGGCCTGTTGTGGTGCGGGTCTTCCATGAGCGTGGGGGCGAGCCCCGCGTGTCTGGCCGCAAGATGAAAGCCCCGGAGTAGCACGAGGAGACCGCCGGTGAGTGGGGGCTGGCCTGGGGAGCGGGAGCCGATGTCTAATGCAGAGACCCTGAGGGAGTCTCTGGTGGGTGGGACTTCGCCGGTGCCTGTCCTGCATGAGCGGTCCCACGGGAAAGCAGACCGCTCCAATGTCCTGGGGGCACCTTTTGAATTAGAGTCCCGGAGGGGGCTCTAATCTTGGCAGTGCTTTTCGGTTTGCACAGCTGCGCTGCAGGAGCGGGCTGCTGTAACTCTTTGGGCATAACCATTTCTAGAGTCCTGAAGGGTGACTCCAGCGTGTTAAACTCTTTCGGGCTTCACAGCTATGACGCACCAGCGCGGGCAGCTGCAACAACGGGGCTCTCCTTAATTTCAGAGTCCCAGAGGGGACTCCAATTTACAAGTACTGGTTTTTGGTTACAGCTGCACCACAGGAGCGGGCCGCTGCAACGGTGTGGGCACTTTGGTACTCTCAAGCCCCAGAGTAGGGGCTCCCCTGGCGCAGGGGCGCCATAGGCTAATCTACACCGTACATGGCAATTAAACTGTGAGCAGTCATTGCCTCAGGTTTTGCATTGCTAATATTATGGCTAATTTGTGTCTGAGGCCTAATGAGAACCTGATATGTTTTTATGCATAATGCTAACATGGTTTATTCCCATCCTAATATGGTTATGCATAATGTCTTTTTACCCTAATGATGTTGGATTTATGCTATAAGGAGGCCTAACGTCAGGGTATGATGATCTAGGTTTGAGCTGGATCTAATGTCCTCCTATGGTGCTTTCCTTCTATGCCTGAGCTAATGGGGTCATGCTAATGGGATTCTAATGTGTTTTTATAATACAAAGGCTGTTTTTATAAAACCTTGTGTAGAGTCTTTTTTTTGTTGTTGTTGTATGCCTAGTGTGTCGCCGCTGTGCGTGTGTTGCGCAAACGCTTTACACATTGCCTCTGGGATAAGCCTGACTGCTCGTGCCAAGCTACCAAAGGGGTGAGCAGGGGTTATCCTCAGGGTGTAGCTCTCTCGCCCTGACTAGACCGGGGGTTTCTGTCTGGCTTTGGCGAGTGCCCTAGCCTACCGGGAACCCCCATTTCTAACAGTGACGCTAGTCCTTTCCACCACAGGATTATGCTTCTTAAGCCCCAGGATTTCTAGGGAGGCACACCAACTCAGAGGTTGTAAAAGCAGAGGCCAACAGCATGCCCAGTTGTCAGTGTTGTCAACAGTGCCGTTGCAGGAAAAGGCCTTTTGTAGCTTGTTGTGTCTCTATAGCTTTAACAGGTCAGCCATGTGACCTTTGTAGTCCACTTCGTTGTCCTGACTACAAGAGAGAGCAGTTATAATCTTCTGGGCTTATCTCAGGTCACAGACAGCTGGTCCAGTCCTCTTCTGTTCTTCCTCACGTACAAGAATGTTCTGAAGTGGGTGCCACGTGGAAGCTATCTGGATGTCTGGTATGAGCTAGTGGGTGGGAATTGCTCCTGGCAAGCCCTAACAAATGGGGTAAAAGCTTCTGGGGGCAACATTACCCACTTTGAGCATTTTACAGATGACAAAAGCCATTTGGCAACACTAAACTTGGGCTTCGAGGATGGAGGTGTGTGTCTGGAGTATACAGTGGTAAACCTAGTGTCTTCCCACATCTTACACTAAACTCCAGTTTGAGGGAGTCACTCTACCCACAATAAACTCTGAGACAGAACTCTGGTAGAACAACAGTAAGATTTTCCAACAACCAGACAGTGTATCCATAACAATTGTTTTGGCATCCTGTTTTTCTTCCTTTCAATTGTGCCCCCAGTGTTGTGTAAAAACCCAGAAACAGAAGTCTGGTTGAACAAAAGGAGGGGTTTCAGCAACCGGACAGTTGATACTCAAAAATTGTTTTGGCATCCTGTTTCTATTTCTTTCAAGAGCACCCCCAGTGTAATAAGCAAACCCAGCAGACGTTTCAAGCAGGATTTGACATTCAAGCAGGATTTGACATTCTAAGGTCAAAAAGAAGCTCTCAGCCCCACACTGCATATTCTGTTGTGTTCAGGTCAGCTCATTCAGGTCTGCATACTATTTGCTCCTGGGATGCACATTGCACCTGTTCCTCACCAATTCAAATGCTAATTACTGGCTGGCAAAAGTGGGAAAGCAAATTCATATTTGCCTCCTGGAGCCTCAGGCAGGTAAAGGGTATCTTTCTGAATGTTACTTTTCTTTAATATTTATTGAAAATCTGCATTTACCATTGAATTGGATTTTTAATAGCGATTTAGAAATTGTTGTTTGTTTTTCTTTAATCTGGACTCTGGTATTCCTCATAGGACAGCTAGACCTGCCACAGTGGAAAATAGTTTTTGGGTGCTAGTCAGTTTAAGGACAAGTTAACATTGCTAAATATCCTACTTTTAAATACTATTCACTGTGCCTTGTGAGGAACAAGGACTAAATATGTGTGACTTACTAATATTTAGAAGGGAGATTCTGGCCTCTTTTGACAGATTGATTTGAGTGTTTACACTGCGACAGTCGGGCTACACAGGGTAGGCCTGAAACCTTATGTTTGCTCCTCTGCTTTAGTGCATGTTGCAGTAGGTGCTTCACTCCACTGGTGGCATTTATTTCCAGGCCCTTGGTATGCCTTGGACCATATAATAGGGACTTAGAGTTAAGTTATATATATATATATATATCTAGCTTACCCGTCGCGCGTTGCTGCGATCTCAGAAGAAAGGAAATTTAATGAAACTTGTTATGATAACATTCATTTTACATTGTGTCATTTTTATTGAAACTTATTCATTTTAATATGGAAAACATAAAAGTGTTTTAATTCTGTTTATTTATTTGAGTGCTTGTGGATACACAGTATTTTTTGTTTTTCCGTCTGGTGCGTACACAAATATATCAGAAGGATTTCCGACGAGTGTGCTGGCCACATACAGTTGTCCATGTGAGAAGCACGGATTCTCCAAATCTAGTCCACTCACTTGCAGCGATTGTCCTTGTGCTTTGTTGATGGTCATTGCAAAAGCGAGTTGCACCGTAAAACTGTAAACGTTCAGGATTGGAAAGATTATGAGGGCCGGGGGCCGATATTAACAATTTCTTTTTTTTTTTGCCAGAAAACTTCGTGGGAGTGTACTCCACAACTTCCCAAAGTTTCATGCCGATCGGATGAAAGGTGTAGTAATGCATAAAGGACAGACAGACATACTTTCGTTTTTATATATATAGATAGATGTGTGTGTGTGTGTGTGTATATATATATATATATCATCTCAATTTGGAGTATGCCAATTTGACTATGTTTTTAAAAGGGGAGCACCAGCATTTTATTACTGGTTCGCACGGGTGAAGAGTACGGAGTTCTAAAATCAGTAACAATATTGTGACTGGTAAAAGACACACAATATGGAAGGATCACTCAGAAAGGCAGACTTCCTAAACGCTGTATTCAGTGTAGTTATTTTTTTCTAGTCTCTGCATTCTTTTCTTGAATATCTGATTGGATTCTGGATGATTTTATATGCCCCCTATTGAGTAGAAACAGTAGATCTTTAAAGCATTGCATAAATATAAAATAGCTTTGTCGGGGGAGGTGGGAAAACCAACCATGGTGCGCATTCTGCCGCCTACCATGCCACTTGCTCCTGAAGACCAAAATGATGGAAATAACTCCATTTGACAGACAGTGGGAGATCATGGCTTCCGTCAATCCCTGGGGAGCAAAGCCTTTAAGCCCCTCCTCACCAGGGGTAACAGGATATCCAGGGTTGCCTTTGACCGCTGGGAGACAGCCCACTCACTGTTCATGCACACCACCTCAAGGTAGGCCACCAAAATACCGGTCCACTTTGGAAAGGTGTACAGTCTTAAACCACTGTCTCTGTAATGATGATTCAGTGTTCATAGCCTGCAGGGAAAGGCAGTGGGATTTTATTTGCATGGAGATGCCCCATCTGTTATTGCTGAAGTTTGCATAATATGCAGTTTCTCAAACGTGATGGTGTCTCTGCCTATTGCTGACAGGAAAGACTGGAAAGACTGTTCATGTATGTGCGACAGCCAATTACAAAGCACACACACCATGTATCCATCAAAACACTACTTATGCTCTGCTATATTTATTTATGCTCACTGCCCATCCTAACCTCTCCCTCCAGGGTTCCACCTCTCTGATAAAGGTTCACTCGCTTAAATTAATTTCTGAAAAACGAAGGCTCTGTAGGTGGGTCTTCATCCCCTCTTCCTGTGCTCTTCAGTAACTGTCAAGTCAACATGGAACGAACACGAGCTTTGGGACATGAATTGGAGAGGAAATTAATTTAGAAGCCTCAAATTGGTGACTTAGCCCAGCCCGGCCTATTTCAGACTGAAGCCCTAAAAAAGATTTTCCATAAGTGATTTTATAATTAGTAGTGCAGATCTACCGCCTTAAGGATAATGTACTCTGTGATGCACTTTCTAAGAAACACCCCAGACTCTGAGAATTCTGTACTTTGAAATTGATCTCATTCCAGCTACCCCGGGTAGTTTTTTAAACATTTGTTATGTGTCTGCACACACCTTGTGATCGTGGGACTGATTGTGTGTCCCCCAGGTTAATATTCGGTTTGAAGAACACAAGAGCTAGTTGCAGTCTTGCATCATATGACATTCTATGGCACTGCTCCTGAGTATGTTAATGAAAAATTCGTACCTCCTACTCATCAGGATTAGTATAAATGTAGGTTTCTTAATGTTTTGCGACAGATTATTATATTGCATTAATTTTACACATATTTAACATTAAGCTTAATCTAATTATTGCCTAAAAGTTTCTCTGCACGGTGTGGAATCAGTTTGACTCTACCACTGTTTGCCAGCACAGGATTCGCGACTGTAGGTGGGCAGAACATTAAACCCAAAGGGCAAAATGACTGAATCTCATTGATTCATCTCCGTCCATCCCTCTGTCGAATGCATCGCTGTTTCTCATTTCATTTCTGCTTCTGCCCAGTCAAACGCAGGGTAGGGAGCATGCACAACCTCTCCAAAATATTTTTTTTAAACAGGCTAAACTGACTCATGGAAGCTCCTGCATCTTTCATTCCTCCATTTTCAGGTGACCATGCCAATCTGACCAGTGCCAGTCACCTCCATGCGGGAGGGCCCATTGTGCCACTTTACCGCAAAACCGGCTTAGTCCTGGGTTACCCCATGTGACAAGATGTGCATATTAAATCCTGATTAAAAAGCCATTTTATCAATTACGCACCGCTTTTGGAGATCGTGTCTAAATCCATTTAGACCACCAAGTGTGAGTTCAATGTTAGTGAAGCAACTGGATGTGGGTCGCTCCTGGTGGGCGTTTCAAGAGCTGATGAGCTCTATGAAGTCCACACATACTATTTGCACATAAATGTCTGCTGCATGGCTATGGTATGGTCTGTAATTACAGATGTATACTCTTATACAGGTATTTATTAACTATACGAATGGGATAATGTTATTCTAGACTGCCCTATTAATAAGATGATTGTTGGTAATCAAGCAATAAAGAACTCATTCATTCATTCAGCCTCTGCTGATCTTCTCTGCTTCGCAGATCCTTATTTAATGAAGTAGGAAGAGGTCTTGTTTGGTGCATGCGCCTCTGAAAGCGATAAAGGGCAGTAAAGGCCCTTTCTTTTACCCACGGGTACTACTTTAGGAGCTAGTCTCCGAATAGGGTGTCTTTCACTCATATAATGTGGCACTGATCGCATTTACAATGTGATATTCGTAAGAAAAAATAATTGTGACTTTTCAAAGTATTTGTATACAAGTATGAGGTGTCTGAATCTTTCCTTTCTGGCCTTTCACTGAAAGGATGCTGCAGGTGTCTGCATATCTGTAGGCGATAATACTTTAGAGCCGGTTTGCTCTTGCAAGCCTTATTCCGCGCAAGCTACATTTGAATGAGGTGGAATGGCTGAGAACGCTAGTTTGTCCATGAAATATTGATCTGTAGGTGACTTTTGTTAGGTAGAACATACATGTAGCAAGGTAGTTATACTATCTACGTGGTGTGGATTCAACCATTAAATGATCATTGAGGTCCTATACATTCTTCTCTTGCTTTCAGGGATTTCGACATAGATATATGTATGGTTGAGTTTATCAGATGTACCTTCTGCAGTTTGTTTGTAGTTCTGTTGCAGTAGGTGTTTAAATAATTAATAGATAGTTTATGGAGCTTAAAGGGGTGTGTGCCTGGATGTCTCGTCTAAATTGTTTGGTTGCCCACTGGGTAGTTAGAATTCCCATTACTTGACTTGTTACTATCTGAGTGGGCAAACTGGAGTTAATACATTGATACATTTCAACATTAGCTTTTTAGTGGTGGCTAACTTGTTCTAGACTCCTGTGCAGAAAGGTTTCATGGCCACTGCCGCTCTGGTCATTTTGAAATACATTACACATTTAGTTAACGTTTTAATGTTCTTGTTTACTTAGCAAAGCCTGCGCCTTTACTGTTTGTGTACCCATTGCCTTCTGAATGCCTAACATGCACACACTTATTGAGCGTGGGAGATCACCGAAACTATTCGTCAACTTATGGCCTTCTTAGCCCGAAACACAATGAGCATCAGAAGGGAAACTCACAAATTTCCCTTGCAAATAGGATGCACCCTATTGTGCGTAGTCGCTCAGCTCATATATTGTATTGGTAAAAATTCAGTTCAACTTTGAGAACAAACCTTCTCGAAGCAATGTAGACCTCCGTTGGTAACATGCGTAGTATAATAGGCTGCCACCACACATGGTTGTATCCAGCCGAGAGCGCAATAATGCTCAACCATCCCATGCCCGATGACCGTTATCCGGGTTGACGGGATGTTAGACCTGGATGTTGTTTTATTCAAGGCACTCCTATTCGTCTTTGCATAACTGAGATGTGAGTCTCGGCGGCCCATCAGCCCAATCTATAGTGGAGGGGGGGCGCGGCAGGGTGGCTGATGCTTCTTTGCAAGTGCCCTTGGGGGTTTAGCTAGGAATATGTTTAAGAAAACAATTTCTTTTGAATGCACGGATGCTGGCATGTCCTCACTCGGTGCTTGCTTGGAGACAGCGCAGCAGTAAGGTGGGGCAGTAGGTGGAAGGTATATCCTCAACTTCTAATGATGCCTTGGTCACGGAATACAAACTATGGCTAAAAGGCCCCAGAGGTGTACAAACGATACCAAGATGGGTTGCTTTTGTGACTCACTTTAACTGTATTGCAAGATGGACAAAAAAGTACTGCAAGTGTAAAGGTTGTTGCAGAGTGCGTAAACTCTAATTTTACTTTCTTGTTCTTGCTTTGGCTTTGAGTGCAAGCATTACCTTGGGGTTATGGGAGCGTAGATGTATGCTAATTAAAAAATAAAAAAAATCGGTGGGTGCGGTGATATCGGACAGCAATTGCACGCTCAGGCGGCTTTATGACACCAAGGTATGCATGAGCATCATCATTTGGTTGGGCGCTGTTTCAGGTAATAATTTGGTAAGTTTGCAGTTTTGAAGTAGCTCAGAAGCTTCTAAATAGCATGCAATAATGCTTTCCCAATCTATTGTTTATCTTTTGAAAAAGACCAGTACTATATTAAACTACAACAAAGTATCACACAAAGGAACATGTTCATGGGCACAGGGTTCTTCAACAGCTACTACAGGGAAAAACAGAAAGAAATGTTTCTGCCTTCGAATAATCTCACAATTGCAAGCTTACTGTGAATAGCATAAGAAAACGTCTGTGACGGTGGTCCAAAAGCCGGATCTTCCAAACCCCAGTCACAAGAAAGCCTCATTGTAGAGTTTAGTGGCAGTGAGACGCCCAGAGCGAAGTCCTCACTGTGGAGTGCCTGTGCAACAGAACCATTTGGGAGCTCCTTGCAGACCATGATTAGTCAGCAGTAGGGGAACAACCCCAAAGCTAAAGCTCTTCATCCAAACAAGAGTCCACCCTCTACTTCCACCCTCTACTTCCACGGTTGCTGTCATGCTGTATCCTCCTTGTTTGGTGCAGAGCACTGAATATGGGTTAGGAAGTGATTGGGTGGCAGGGAGACCTATTTACAGCGCACTCGCACCAGCTCCTACATTGCTCCCTTTCCATCTTTGACATTAAGTGCAAATTGTGATTTACCAGCGATTGGGGAGGCAGGAAGGCCTGCTCTAGCACTTCAACCATCTCCTGCATTGCTTCAATGCTAGTTCACCCTTCTGGGCTGTCCGTTCCTCTTGGACACAGTGGCTGGGCTCCTCTTGGCTGCTTTACCCCTGCAATGGTATCTTCTGCTTCCTTCTCTCAGCAGGCCAAAAAGAGAAGTTCCTGGAATTTCGCCTAGGTCTGGACTTTCGCCTCGGTTTATTGCCGTCCACGAACCACATACCCCTGTGGTTACATCCTCAGCTACCAACAAAATGCTGTCTTTGCAGGAACGGCAAAGAAAATACCATAGATCTCATCGGCATGTGCAGCAAACTTATACAAGAACGCACCTCCCTCTTGAGATCCCTTTTTAATAACCGCATTATACGGACCTGCAGGCATGCGGTGCTGGCTTGCTTTAAAGGCGGCGAGATCCAACTGAGCTGCCGAATGGTAAAATTCCTTGAAGCGGCAGAAATCCGCTTTAAAATCCTGAAAGATAGCCAAAAATCTAGAAGCAACGTGAAGGACGAGAGGAACAATTCACTCTAATCCTCAAAGAGAAAGCACCAGCTTGCACTAACAAAGAAATAGGTGGAACAATGTCGGCACGCGATGCGTCCAATACTCCTACGTTTACTGCTTTAACCATCAGGAAAGACAATAGTAGCCCTCCCTCGAGAGAGAATGGAACAAACTAGCAGCATACCTATCAGGCCAGCGGGCAGGGGCCTATCAGATGGGCCATGCAGATTCCACCAAACCATCTGCTGAGAATGCCCAGAAACACTTAGAGCGGTATTTGCAAAAACAACAACAACAGGTGATGGACCGAATGTGGATCAATGTCACACATTCAACCCAGTCAAACGATCTGGGTCATAAAAAAACGATGGATTTGGGCCCAGATCTTTTGACTGGGGGAATGTGTGACATTGATCCACATTCGGTCCATCACTTGTTGTTTTTGCAAATGCCCAGAAACACCGCATCGCACTTAATCACATCAGCCCCTTGAGTATCGAGATTCAAAGCGTGCTTGCACTAAGTTCTAGCCTGCTTCAACCAATGATTGCTCCTATTCAGCTCTAGCACCGCTCCAGACATTTGGTGAGGACGAGTAACATGCTGCATCTTCCGGACCAATTCAATCAGAAAGGCCGAAATCAAGGCCCCTGAATTTTACCCACATTTCATGCTGCCACCACCCGAGCCTTGATTTTCACTCAGTGGAGCACAGTGCTGAAATCAATCAGCCACTTGAACTATACTGATTAAGACTAACCACATCATAGGGATATCCCAAACTGTCAACTTGACTAATCACCTTTTTAACGCAAATATGTTTTTATTGTATTGGCACTTTCTCACTTTCTCAACTCATACATGCTCTTATTGCTCTGGCACTTAACTAGATTACCACTCTGTTGGTAACAGGGATCAACGTACTGCACATCTTACTCTGTAAAATAGGCTGTCTAACTGTATTCATACTTTATTTTAACCCGGAGGCTGCTACCTTAGTATGCTTTTTACTGCTGGATTTATTGTCTTACCATGTATGAACTTAACCTTTGTTTTACTAATTGAATCCTTTTCTACATTGTAAAGGTTTTAAATAACCATGTACAATAAAGCATTACCTTACCCTTACCCTCAGCAGGCCAGTCAAACTGAAACACTGAGCCTTTCTCAAAGCATCTCCACTGGTTCCTTGCAGACTTTCCAGGGGCTGTCTCCTCACCTCTTGAAGACTGGCAATCAGCAAGACTAGCCCTTCATTTCAGGAACTCCTTTGTGGTGTTCGATTACTTAATTCAGGGAGAAATCTGGAACCTAGTGGAGAAGTTTCTGTCCCACTTTTATAGCCCTTGTTCAGGCAGGAAGTGTCCTCGAACCAGTTCAAAGCGACTCCCTATCTTAATATATATCACCCCTGCAAAACAGATACAGTCTTTGTTTCAGGTGATGGTATCCACTGCAGATAAAGACAGTGTGTATCAAACTGAAGCAAACAAAATGTGAGCAAAATCAAATGGGAAGCCTTTGTACCCGACAGCATATATCTTTGGGAGAAGCAGTCCCTGCCTGAAAGATTCCATCAGCATGACTAAGGTGATCACGGTCTTAGCCTTCTCATACCCTCTAGCAAGCCAAATGCTGGTGCTCCGGAAGAGACAATCCACAGGCCTCTACTAAAGTTGAACTGCTGCAAACCTAAAGCATCACTGTCTCCGTCCCCCCTCACCTTACAGTCTAGTACTGAACCCAAATCTCAATAATGCCAGTAATACATTTTGCCTGTCTGAAGTGGCTGACCATGAGCTTCCATGTGTCATGCTTTAGCAGTGGGGGTCTACTGGCTTTGCACTCAGATTTTTGCCTTCAACTGAGCTACATTCCCCATCACCATAAAATGTACACCTCCCACTTAGATTTGTGAGTGTGGGATTCAGGCACATCATGGTTGCAGAAATTTGCCTGAGTGAGGCCTATAGACCTCTCCATGATCAAGGACAGTAAAAAGGCTTGTCCAGTACTATAGGTCAGAAAACATGAAGCTGTGAAGGTAGCTTCAAGTCTTTAATGATTATATCACAGGACAGGCAAAGTTGTCTTTTGTGCCAGGAAGGCAAGCTTGTAGATCTCCTCATTACCAGAGAGCCACACTCTGGGTCTTAAACCTTTCCTTTAGACTAGGCTTCAGCTCATGCACAGGCTGTTGTGGTATGGAGAAGCGGGTGCGACAGCCATATCACACAAGGCACAAGCGCACAGGGCCACTTCTGATAAAAGGTCGGGGTTTACAAGGGTTCCTTTCCAGAAATGCAACAAAGGTATCATGGGACTACTAAGCAGACAAAATCTGGCTGCCTTAGCCGCAGCATCTCCTTGCAACGTCTCAGGCACAGCACTTCCAAAGCAACCTTCTCTTGCACTTCGACTTGACAAACTACAACCGCAGCAGTACACACCCACAACGTTGTTCATTTAACAAACTATCTTTTAAAGAAATAAATAAGTTAACTGTTGCCATGTTTTCTGTTTACCCATTACCTTCTCATAGTTTCTTTTAAAAAACGGCAAACAAATTCAAAAAAGCAAGACTCCGTAAGGCAGACAGCAAGGTGGAAAAGTGACCACAGCATGGTATAAAAGCAGGTCACCACAGATTGAACAGGAGCCGCGAGCTCTAATGAGATGTTAGATCTGTACATCGTGTTGACCTGTCCAAATCCGTATTGAAAGTGGGTGGTACCACTGGTGATGGTGAGAAGGAAATAACAGAAGGAATTGCTGCCAGTGACGGTGAAGACAGAAGACATGGAGGCTCCAAACATGCAATGGCTCATAAGGATGGTGAAGATGGCAAGCCATATTGTGAAGTGACCACCAATGGGGAACGACTGGTGTGAGCTGAGGACTTGTGAAGGCTCATGAGCGTTGAGGGAGAGGCTGGAGAGTACGCTGTTTATGACGGTGGGGAAGGCCGGACGGGAATCCTCTGCAGCAACAACATCACTAACACATGTCCAGTGGCCTGAAGATCAGGCAGATGCAATGTCCCTGCAGAATGTTGAGGAAAGAAACATGAAAGCATTGTCAACATTGAAAAGGGACACAAGTCATTACCTTGAGCTTGTGAAAGTAAACAGTATGGTTCTGAAGATATTAACTAAGATGTCAACCTCCATGCAGCTAGCCAGAATATCATGAGATTGGTATCCCTTTGGATACGAAGAGCATGAGACGAATTACATAAATAATTGCAACTGGAAGGAACCCAAGATGCTTGGGATTACACCAAAGAGTTATTTAAAGACCTGTTGAAGTCTTGAGCCAATGATTTTTCTCAAAGCTCTTGGTCAACGCTGTAGCCTAGGAGGCTTGGAAGAAAGAAATCAACAAACGGTGTTGGATTTTGAGCAAGTGAACCATTTCAGCTACACAATGGACAGTCGATAGGTAATAAAACGGAGTTGCCGAAGTAAAATTCAGTTTTCTAGAAATGCAATCATAATGATGGGTGCCAAAGTACAAAGTGTAGTTTTTGGCATGAAAAGGAATTCTGAAGCCCAATCAGGAAGTGGGGGAAAAAGCAAAGCCACAGTATTTAGTAGGCAAATAGCCAAAACACATGTAAACTTGGCGCATCCCACAGCAGGAAGAATTTGGTTTCAAAATGCAACTCCAGCCCTCTATGAGAAACTGGGGTAAGAGGGAGTAAGGAATGGTACTTAATTGGCAAGCCAGAACAGGCTTCACAAAATCACAGGGACTGTGCACTGAAAATAAATCATTTAATAAACAAAGGCCTAAAGATCTAGTGTGCTCCAGCAAAGAAGAACATCCTCAAGTAATCGGTGAGCTTCTATTTATGTAAAATGTATCTGTTATAAATGGGCTAAAACTGTCCCACGGCCCTGAGTTTGCAACTTCAAAAGATGAGCACCCACTGGCCTGACCTGTGATTCTGTTCATCCAAAAGGACTGAATACAGATTGAAGCTGTTGCCGGTGGTCCGGCACCCCTCTAGAAGATGCCACTGTCTCGAATCCAACATATGTACCATCTGAAATGAAATGAAAACGGGATTTCTAGAGCGCATGGCTGCCCGGGGGCGTCCCAGCGCTGGGATTGTACTAGCAACTGAGGGGGGAAAGCAAAAACGGGAAGGGAATAGGCAGATTATTGTGGGAAAAGGTGGGTTTTGAGAAGCTTGCGAAATTTCTTGTGATTCGTTTCTGCTCGAAGATGGATAGGTAGGGCGTTCCACAATATTGCAGCTGCAACTGAGAAACGGCGTCCTCCAGTACGGGCTTTCTTAATTTTATGTACTGTGGCCAAGTTGCCATGGGAGGAACGCAGAGATCTGTTGGGTTTATATGGGAAGAGCCTGGTTTTATGCAACGGGGGACCCTGACCTTGTAAAGCTTTGTGCGTTATACATAGGGCCTTGAATTTGACCCTTTCACGGATTGGGAGCCAGTGAAGGGTCTTCAATGCAGGTTTAGCTGATGTTCTGCGGGAGGTGCCTGTCAGGAGCCTAGCAGCGGCATTTTGAGTTCTCTGCAGGATGTTCATGGTTGTTTCAGGGGCTGCCAGGAAGAGGGCATTGCCATAATCTAGCCTCGACGATATCAGCCCTTGTATTAGGAGCTTTTGAGAGGGGGCAGGGAGCAGAGGGAGAATTTTCCTGGCTGAGCGAAGTAGGCCTACGCAGGTACCTGCAGTTTTTTTAGCCTGGGTTTTAAGAGAAAGGTCCTGTTCTAACCAGAAACCCAGACTTTTGAGCTCCGGCTTAGGTTGGGGAAGGGTCCCTAGGCAAGATGGCCACATTGCGCTGGGGAGGGGTGATGTTTGTGGTCCCAGTAGCATGAGCTCGGTTTTAGAGCCGTTCAGTTTCAGTCTTGAATCACACATCCACTGATAGATCCCTTCAAGGCAGTCATGAAGGTTTTTGATTTGAGCACTCTCTAGCGAAAAAGAGACCACCATTTGGGTGTCATCAGCGTATGTGATTGTTTTTATCCCAAATGGGGAGACCACTTCATCCAGGGGGGCCATGTAGGTGTTAAATAGAGTAGGGCTCAATGAAGAGCCCCGAGGGACCCCACACTGAAGGGGGAAAAAGTCGGATCGCTCATTTCCCTTCACAGATCTGAAAGGTTCTGTTTTTAAGGAAGGAAGTGAGCCAGCGAAGTGCAGTGTTTCTTATTCCTAAGTTGGACAGTCGCTGTATCAGGATCTCGTGGTCAACCGTATCAAATGCAGCGCTTAGATCCAGGAGGATCAGTAACACCGATCCCCCTGAATCCAAGATGCATCTGGCTTCCTCCATCACTTGAAGAAGGGCGATCTCGGTCCCCTGCCCAGGACGGAACCCAGTTTGAGAGGGGCGAAGAAGGTTGTTGGCTTCTAGGAAAGCCGATAGTTGTTGATTAACAACCTTCTCCGTGATCTTACTTATCCCTGGTAATAGGGAGATTGGGCGAAGGTTGGAGAGATCAAGTGGGTCGAGACCTGTTTTTTTCTGTATGGCTTTCACTACTGCATGTTTCCAGCTATGGGGGACCACTCCTTGGCTGAGGGAGGCGTTGATGAGATCGGTGGCCTGGTGTGAGATAGTGGGTCCCACTTGTTTGAGAATATGAATGGGGGCAGGATCGTTTGGAGAGCCACTTTTCATCCCTGAGAGAGTTTTAAGAAATTCTTCCTTGGTCATCTGATGGAAACTGTCAAGGATAGGTCGGGTCAAGGTTTCAGCGGGGATTTTGTCAGATTTGGGGGGGAGGGTTTGTAGAATGGTAGTTATTTTGTTCTGAAAAAAAGATGCTATTTGATTGCATCTAGCAACAGAGGGTAACTGGGTTGGGGGGGGGATTTGGAATTTTTAATAAGTTTTAAAAAATTTTACAGGTCTCGCGGGACGAATTAGAGGCAGATTTGATTTTTTCCTCATAGAAGGAGGCCTGAGCTGACTTTCGGGCTAGTTTATAGATGTTCATTGATTTTTTATATTCTTCTTTGATAAGTGGGTCCCAGTTTTTCCTCCATTTGCGTTCTTGAACTTTACAATTTTTCCGAAGAATCTTGAGTTCTTGAGAATACCAGGGGGATTTAAAAGAAGTGCATTTTTTCTTTAGATTTTTCTTGGGAGCGACTTGGTCTAAGGTAGAGGTAAGCCAGTTGTTAAATTTTTTATCTGCTTTGTCTGGGTCGGGATCAGCATAAGGGGCAGAGTGAGTTAGTTTTTGCATCCAATTTTCAAAAGATATTTTGGACCAAATTCTATCCTGTTGTCTGGGGGCGAGGGTCTGGGGGGTGTCAGGAGTGATCTGCCAAATAAAAGGAATCAGGAAGTGATCTGACCATGGGAGGGGGAGTGGGTGAGAGACTTCTAGATTAAGGAGATTAGTGAAGAGTGGGTCTAAAAGATGTCCTTTGGAGTGAGTTGCTTCGGAGTTTTTAAGTTGGAGGTCAAATGCTTTTAATTCCGAAATTATATCTCCAGCAACTTTATCTTTGTTGTCCTCAAAGTGGAGATTTAAGTCTCCTAGAAGGAGAAAGCTGGAGGTCGAAGTGCCCGTGGAAATGGTGGCCTCTAGCAGTGAGTTGACGAAATTTCCTAAGCTGGCGGGAGGACGATAGATGAGAAATCCCGAAAGGGTTTTATTGGGATTTATTTGGAGAGAAAAGTGTATATTTTTCACAGTCCTCGATTCCTCCATTTTGTATTCTGCAGGTGAGGGTGTTTTTATAAACAATCGCTAACCCTCCTCCTTTACCCTTAGTTCTATTTTGGTATAGTATGAGGTAGCCTGTGGGTAGCATATTGACGATGTCGGCTTCGGAATGGGGCGTAAGCCACGTTTCCGTAAGGAAAAGGACATCTAATGTCATATCCTGGATCAGCTGGTTGATTTCTACGGAGTGTTTAGATGCAGATCTACAATTCAGTAATGCTAGGTTGACCGATTTAATTGTAAGGTGTTTCCCTCTAGTATTGTCAGAAGGTAGCGGTATGGGGGTGAGGGTAGATGTGGTCGAGCGGTATTGAAGGAGATGATCCCTCGAGTATTGTAGTCTCTTTCCTCCTGATTTGGGCATAGTGAGTGGCCCTGTGCCCGGCCTGGCCCGGACGGGCCCAGACGGGCTTGCCTCTGGCGCGCCTCCGGCGCGCCCGCTGCGCGGACCAGAAGAGGGCTTCATTTTATGGTGATTGGGCCGAAATCGCCCAGTCACTAGAGCGCTGTCCAGGCCCCTATCTAAGATGGCGGCCGTGGATTGAGTGCCTCGGGGATAAGTAAATAAGGCAGACCGGGAGCCCTAAACTGCTTCAGGTCGTGCAATTAGTCTGCACGAGGAAGCGGCTCACTCTGGTAGGTTTAGCATGAATTATGGACAATAATCAGCGTTTTTACAAAGTCACAATAAAAACGATTCAGTGCAATTTTAAAACCGCGCGAGTGCTGGTAAAACGTTTTGGTACAAAAACGAGCTTTGTAGGTTGATTAATTTAGCAGGAGCAGCCAATTATTCTGCTACTCAAACTCTAGCCTCCCGTCTTCCGCCTCAGGAGGGTACGATCACTGGCTGGTGAAACTGTCAGGAGCTCTTTTATGGTGATTGGGCCGAAATCGCCCAGCCACTAGAGCGCTGTCCAGGCCCCTATCTAAGATGGCGGCCGTGAATTGAGTGCCTCGGGGATAAGTAAATAAGGCAGACCTGCTTCGCCAAAGGCTGCATCGGCGAGAACATGTAAAAAGCTGTCTGGAAATGAAAGACTAAGAGACTGTGACCTGAACTGCAAGGATAAGCATGCTGTTGGGAAGTTACAAGGCTAGCTTGAACTCTTTCAGCCCAAGATCAACCAAACAGACATGTGGGTTGCCTAACATGGTTGTCGCTTGGTGAACTCACACCTGTGTCTGTCGTTACTTATGACTTGTTATTTTTGTTAGATACCTTGGGCATGGGAGACACCACGGGAACCAAGAATAGGGCCTTAGAGGTGGTCGGACGCTTAGCTAAAACCCATAGATATGGTAATTGAACCCTGTAGTGATAAACCCCATTATTATATGTAGTATTATGTTTTGCTGTGCCATTAAAGAAGTTCTCTCTCTATTATGTCTAGAACTGGGATGTGCAGTGAATTACTGGGTCTCTTGTTTGACCTAGTTTTGAGTCTTTTCCCCGCAAACTACTTCCCTCAGAAACAGCTGACTATTCACTCTTGTAACTCTGACAGTCAAGTGCAGAAGTAGTTACTTGGCCCAATTTGCGGAACCATAGTAGGATGAACACCAGGGCACCAGAAGCAAATGACCCAAACACACAGTGGTGGCCCAGTTGCAGTGTGCCTAGGCCTCGCACCCGCCCGGAAGGACATCTGACACATGCCATGCTGACTATCGCCATTGAGATGGGAGGCAGTCAAATTGTAAGGACCTAACGGAAACACCACCACCATGCAGGGAGTGAAAGCCACTGGCAAGTAAGCTCTTCTTTTATATTGTATGCACTTTGATGGGGCTTGCTCTCTCACACTCCCAGCCAAGACACCCGAAACCAATTTCAAATAATAGAAAAGGCCTATATTAAGGCACAACCAGAGAAGGGCAGTGCCTCAGCAACTCCATCAGTACAAGACACTACCTGTTTTCCCAGATTTGTCTTGTCTTTCTGTCTTTACTGCTTGAGTGTTTAGACTTTTCACTGACTTTGTAACCACACCTACCTTCCTTAACTTTCTCTTTGTGGATAGTTTCCTCATTCTTGTAGGAATTTTAATTGCCAAACAGTTGCTTTACAGCATTTAAATTGCATGTGTTGGCAAAATTAATTGATGTGACAATATCCTCTAAAGAAACATGAAGAATAAGTGGAATATAAATCACTCCCATTATTCCCAATATTTGATATTCGTCTTTCCTTCAAGTAACAGGTA
Organism: Lissotriton vulgaris; assembly: GCF_964263255.1. Lineage (NCBI taxonomy): Eukaryota > Metazoa > Chordata > Amphibia > Caudata > Salamandridae > Lissotriton > Lissotriton vulgaris. The sequence goes on from NC_141689.1 coordinate 978,229,458, forward strand.
TGCAGTGATGCCGGTTAACTGATAACTTCGAGCCACGCAACAGGAGCATTTGGCAAGTGGTATGTAACAAAGTGCCTGTGAACCATCTGTATTTAGACAAACAGCATTGTTGATCTACAAAACAATTATGTCCCTTGCACATCAACCCAGAAATGGGAACAAGGCGATTGTTTCACAAAGTGGCAATCCATGTGTCCATCACAGTATGAGAAGCAGGTTTATGACCTATATGAGAAAGGTGGATGCAACTCCTATCTGGAGAGCCCTTCCTCTGTGGATGAATGAAGCCGGATCGGGTTGGGGTGAATTGGGGGCGATTGGCTGTCCATATACTTCAAGGGGCCATCTTTCGCCTATCTTCTATACTCTAGGCCTAGAGCCTGGACCACTACAGGGGAGCTTGTGAATTCTTTGGACAAGCCCTGCAATTCACACTGCTGTCTGAAAGGCTCTCTCCAACCTCTAATCACATATGTGAGATCGAAAAAGGATTTCTATGCTGTATAAATCATATTCTGCACACTCCAGGTCTATCCTACTACACATACATAAGATAAACACTCATGCGAAATCATATCCCACATTGATGGAGTGAAGGATCTGGAATTCAAGGCAAGGTTGTAGGCTCTTTAGAGCTATTTCCATCCAAGTAAAGATCAGATTCTAATTATGTGTCTGAAGATGGCAGAGTCACTGCTTGTTGAATTCAGTGCAGCAACATGCCCCGCCAAGCTCACATTTCCGCTCACCTGAAAGACCTCTACTGGCTCCCCATCAACAAGAGAATAACGTTCCGTCTCCTCACCCACGCAAACAAAGCCCTCTACGACCTAGGACCCGAATACCTCAACACGCGCCTGTCCTTTTACACCCCCACCCGCCAACTACGATCGTCCAATCAAGCTCTCGCCGCAATTCCACGCATCCAACGATCCACCATGGGGGGGAAGATCCTTCTCCTACTTAGCGGCCAAGACCTGGAATTCTCTCCCCACCCACCTCCGCCTTACACAGAACCACCTCTCCTTCAGAAAACAACTAAAAACTTGGATATTCGATAAGTAATGTACCCCCCCCCCTCCCTCAAGCGCCTTGAGACCCTCTGGGTGAGTAGTGCGCTATACAAATTTTAAACTTGAACTTGGTGTGTGTTAAAACCTAGCCTTAATAATGACTGAAGAAGTGCAATTTCAGAATTTCTAAAATGTATTTTACAGCAAATTTTCCACAGGAAAATTACAATTGTATCACCCCTGTTTAGATGCTCTTCTTTATTGCCATCCATAATATTACCAGTGTAAGATATATTCCTTTTTGATGCCTTGATCTGAGCTGAAAACTAACTCTGGCTATTCTTATAGCTTTGTGAATGGTATTGTATGTAGATGTTTGGTACCTCTGAATTTAATAGTGGTCAAATGTTGTCACTCTGGTACTACATTTTGACTGAAGAACTGTTTCCTTATGTAAAGGTTAGTTTAGAACTTTGGGTCCGATCTGGAGTTTGGCAGGCGAGTATTCCGTCACAAACATGACTTATGTCCCGTCAATTTTATCACAAGTCGGATAGAATATGATGCACTTGTAATAAGGTAGACGTTATGTTCGTGATGGCATAACCTGTCCGTCAAATTCTAAATCAGATGCTTTCTTCTTATGTAATCTGTCACCAGTTCAGTACAGTGAGTATTTTACACAGCATAGGGGTGGTATAAGAGTTGAGATCTTTATAATCAGTATCTCAATGGCCCATCAGGTTTTTCAACTCTGAAAGTGTATTCGTTGTAGAGTTACAGGGCACAATCACTCCCTGCCACTGTAGTTCAGTAAGAATGACTTTTCTGTCATGCTTGATGTCTGGCTTTAAAAGGCATGCAACTTGAACCTGTATAGGTATTGCATGGGTAAAATATTCTCTCGCCCACCCTATTTGAGTCTTATACAAAGCAGGAGAATTTTGAGATCCTATTCTTTTTCTTATTTGTCCCAGTATCATGACTATAAGAGAGAACAGCTCTTCTTTTACTTCCTCCTCACTAGATGCATCTCGTACAAAGGATGGAGGCCAGTCATCATCAGTTCGGTTGATAGAATGAAAATACCTTATTTGGATATAATGTTTTTAATCTGATGTGCTAGTATGCACTTATTTATTTACAAACTAAGCACTGCTGATCAGTGTCCTGTTGATTGACTGCTCTTTGTTAATAGCGTTGTTTCTGGAATTATATTTGATTTTCTGAGAATGAATGCTTCCATTCCATTTTGTGAACAACAGGAAGGGTGATCATCAATATATTGAAACCTATCTGTTGTTTTACAACTTGTATGGTCTCTGTTGATAGACTTCTCCCAGATACTTCCTGATAGTAAAGATATGTATGATTCTTGGTAGTTCTTCCTCCCTGTGGTATAGCAGGAAGGAGAACAGCATCACTTTAATATAACTGGGAATTATTTCTGTTACCATCACATAACTTCTAGTGGTTTTCATCCCCAAAACTACACCTGGGGATGCTTGTCCAGAATTTGTCACAGGACACCAACTGCTATAGAAGGAGTCTCTTTTACAGTTCCGTAATTGGCATCAAATACGCGTCACCAAACAGTACACTCCTAACAAGGCGGTACCATACTTCTGAGAAGACTCGTAGTCAATATTCAATGTTTCTCTTTGGACTTCCTCTGAAGGTATACCAGATCAAGTTTATTAGCCTTCCAGGTAACCAGACAGGAATTTCATCCCATTTACATTAATGGTCTACGGATTAATGGTCCCATTCTAATTTATTTATTTATTTATTTTTGTGTTTTCTATAGCGCGAACATGACCCTGAAACAGGGTATCAGAGCGCTTTACAGATCCTTATAAAAATCCAAATCATACATATTCCGAGTCATTACTGGTTTGAAACAATTAGAATTGCAAACGGCATAGTCCAATATATAGTATTCAAACAGATAGCTTATTATAGCAATAAACCACATAATACGACACTAAAAAGATTATACAGTTCCTGTAGTTGGCGCCATAAAACACTTCATGATTGAACAGGTCTCATGATTGCAAGGAGGGCTTGAGTTCGCCTTCGAATGGCACGGGAGCATGACATTTACAAAGTTCGGCAGTAGGGTATTAGGGAAGAAATTTCTTCATGTAAAATAGTTTTGCTTCCTTTTTGAATGTTGAGATGTATGGAATTCTTCTTATGTCCGGGGAGAGGGCGTTCTAAATTCTCGGTGCTGCCCCTGAGAATGCTCGGTCATAGGTTTTTTTCTTATGGAAATGTGCCGGTTTCAGTAGAATGTCCTCTTTGCTCCTGGATGCGCGAGACCCTCCTGACAGAGTGAGTTTCTGGGCAAGATAGACTGGGGATTTGTTGTGCACTGCTTTATGAGTGATGCATGCTAGTTTGAACTGGATTTGTGCTTCGAATGGAAGCCAGTTGAGAGCTTTCAGATGCGGAGAGATATGGTCAAATTTTTTTGATCACGCTATCAATCTTGTGGCTGCATTAAGGCATGCTTTCAATGGGGCTGTTGAGATTTTAGGGAGCCCTGCTAAAGTAGTGCAACCATATTCAATCCTTGAGATGACCAGTGCCCAAACTGCTGTTTTAAGGTCAGCTTTATTTAGAACAGGTTTTAGCTTTCGTAAGTAGCTTAAGTGAAATCTAGCGTTTTTTGCCATTGTGTTAATATGCGCTGACATGTTAAGATTTTTGTCCAGAATGATACCCAGAGATTTGGTTGACTCCACAATCTTCGGATTGCAATTTAGAGCAGTGATGAGGTTGGCCCAGTCTGCAATCATTATTTTACTTTTCTGTGGAGAAATCAGTAGGAATTCAGTTTTCTGAGGGTTTAGCTTTAGGTGGTTCTTGGATAACCATAGTAGGCTTCTCTTTAAGGCTAGATTAATTGACTTTGTCATCCGCTGAAGCGATCTTGATGTACAGCTGGGTGTCATCAGCATACATATGGAAAGCAATGTTGTCTTTTTGTAGAATTTCTGTGAGAGGTTCTACATACAGATTGAAAAGAGACAGAGATAGCGTTGATCCTTGCGGAACTCCTATATTATTGTTGGTTGGGCTTGAAAGGGTTTGGTTGTTAATGACTTTTTGTGATCTATTTTCCAGAAAGAAGTTAAACCAGGTTAGTACTGTATCTTCAAAACCCATCCTGTTTTTCAGACGCTCGAGTATATAGGCATGATTAACCGTGTCGAAGGCGAGAGGAGGAGCTACGCGGGCATCCAAGATGGTCGCGTGAGCAGAGAGCTCCCGAGACCCGCGCCGCCCTTCTTCGTCTATCCTGCACCTATCCTGATCATATTGACGGGCTTTTGAAGTCCTATCCTTCCTGATGCTGGAGATCCTTTTTTGGTCGAAATCGGACCTTGGGGACCATTTTTGTGTCGTCTGTAACTTTCTGGCCTGCCCACGGGCACGACCGGGGACTCGGCTGCCTACTATGGCCGACCCGTAACTCAACAACAACGGCTGCCTGGCATCTGGTCCACCGGAGGTGTGCTGCTTTCGGTTTCGGTTTCCTGCCTCATGGTCTTTGTCTCCTCCTACTCTGCCCTCGCCTGCTGCTTCACGATCCACACTTTGCATCATTGGACTGGCAAGGGGGCCGCGATACCTCCTCTTGAACTGCACGTCGGAGTTTCTGGATTTCTCCTCCGTTACACAGCTTCACCTGGCCACTCGGCCGACATCAGAGGCTACATGGCGACGAAGGCTGAGGCCGAAAAGCGCAGGAAGGCTGCAACCCGGGGGGGGTCGATCCAGTCTAATATGATCGAACGCTACACCCAGCCGCGAGGCTCCCCCGGTGTTCCAAGTGCAGGAGCTGAAGGATCTCAAACGGATATGCCGTCCGCTTCGGAAGTATCGCTTCAGGATCTGTTGGCTGCCATTTCTGGACTCAAGGCCGATATGAGTCAGCAATACGAGGCCATCGTGTCCAAAATAGACACGGTGGCTGTGGACGTTACTCTTATTCGGGCCGATTTAGCCAAAACAAATGAACGGGTGAAGGCATTGGATCTTAAGACGTCGAGTCTGGTGACGGACATGGCGGAGGCACAGTCTGAGATTGGAAATCTGCGTGCCTCGCACGATCTGCTGCTCAAGCGTATGGAGGACTACGACAACAGGGCCAGGCGAAACAACATACACCTAGTCGGAGTGCCGGAATGTGATGGTGCTGCCTCGATCGATTTATTGGTCGAGGAACTTATCGTTGCCAAACTTGCTCCGGTGGGACTCAGTAAGTTCTTTGCCGTAGAGCGCGCATATCGTTTTCCAGGAGGACAAGTGAAACCAGGAGGCCCGCCGAGGCCTATCTTTGCACGACTATTTCACTATAGGGACAGTGACGCTATCCTCCAGGCCGCCCGTAAGCACGGCCCGCTGAAATATGACAATAACTCTGTCTCTATCTATCCTGACTTCACTCCCCAAGTGCAGCGACAACGATCAGGGTTCCTTGGGGTGAAGCGTCGCCTGAGAGAAAGAGGACTGAAGTACGCCATGTTGTTTCCAGCCCGACTACGGATTGAATTTAGAGAACGTGCATACTTTTTTGATCAACCGGAGCGTGTGACCGACTGGTTGGACTCGTTGCCGACAGAAGACTCTGGAAGCGGAGGCCCTGGTGGTGCGGAAGGTGGTGCAACGGCCCAGGAATAATGTGGGACCCCGGAGGTCCGGACTGAGACTACGTACTGTACTGAGTAAATTATCTGTGTGCTTTATGGTTTTGCCCGTGGCGGTGCGGGAACGGGTGATTTCTCCCTTCCTCCTCGGGGGGTTCTTTGTGTAGATAAGATGGGGCGACAGGCACACTGCAGTTGGGGGTGGCTTTTTAGTCAGCAGGGGTGCAGGGAGGGGGGTGTTGTAACGGGTTTCTGTTGGGGGGTTGGTTCTTGGGGATTTGGTTGTGTTTTGTTTAGTTTGTTTTGTATTTGTTTCCATGGTACATCACGGTTTGCAATCATTCTGACCTTGGGGTTGTGGAGGGGGAGGGGGGTGGAATATAATTGTCGTGATGGGGGGGGGGGGTGATCTGCGGGTTCTTTCTTGGAACGTTAACGGGTTGGGTGATAGAATCAAGCGGGGCATTGTACTACAGTTCTTGAGGCGCCACGCCCCGGATGTTGTGTTCTTGCAGGAGACCCACTTGATTGGAAATGCTTGTAAAGCCCTCGACCGTCGGGGCTACCGCCTGATTGCGCATGCTGGTTTCACTTCTGGGTCCCGGGGGGTGGGTATCATGGTGAAGTCTTCCCTTGCTTTAGCTATTGATGAGATTGTCCTTGATGACCGTGGGCGATACGCTGCTGTTTCTGGGAGGTGGGAGGGTAAACAGATTGTGCTGGTTGCTGTCTATATCCCCCCAGGACTACAGGCCACCACCTATGCCGATCTCGGCAAGACTCTCCTTGATCTTCCGGATGGACTGTTAGTCCTGGGCGGGGACTTTAATTCTGTTATGTCTGGTGACTGTGATCGACTTCCCCCTAGGGTCCTGCTACCGTCCCAGATGTGGCTAAGTGAGATGGCTGACACTTTTGGCTTAGTTGATGTTTGGCGCTCATTACACCCCGATCTCCAGCACTACACTTTTCACTCTGGTGCACATGGTAGCCTCTCCCGTATTGATTATTTCTTTATGTTAGCCTCCACTCTGTTCACTGTTCGAGAGATACGACACCTTCCCCGGGGTATCTCGGACCATTCCCCCTTGCTGCTTAGGATTACTGTTGGTGGTCTTCGTGGTAACAGGGTCCCCCCGATTCCTCCCTGGCATTTCCGAAGCCCCCGGCTCCGTTCAGATTTGGTCAAGGCAATTGATTGCTACTTCGACGAGAATGTGGGCTCGGTCACTTCCCCCACTGTCCTTTGGGAGGCCTTCAAGACGGTTATCAGGGGTTCCGCCCTATCACTCATTGCCACGGAGCGTAGGGTAAAGAGGGAGGCTGTGTTGGCTCTTGAAACAGAGATTACGGCGCTGGAAAGTGAGCTGGGTGGGAATGACACGCCTGCATTGTTGCACACTTTGGAATTAAAACAAGCTGATTATAAAGCATGTGTTACGGATGCTGCTAAATTGATGCGATCGAATCAAGTGGGCCGACTGTATGACGTGGGCGACAAGGCCAGCAAGCTTCTGGCGTGGCTGGATAAGGCTGAGCAAGCGAGTCGTGTGGTGCCTGTCATTGTTCGCGAGTCTGGTGAGAGTCTCTGACCCTGGTGAAATTGTGGATTGTTTTGTGGACCACTTCCGGAAGATATACACGCCCGTTAGCGATCGGGATGAGGCCGATTCCAGGTTACTACTGCGAGACATTGCCCTGCCTACTGTTTCCGATGAGGATGGCCTCGTCTTGGAGGCCCCTTTCACCGTTGACGAGATTGCCCTTGCTATCCGATCCCTGCGCTCGGGAAAGGCGATGGGCCCAAATGGACTGCCTATTGAGCTCTACAAACTTTGTCCAGATAAGATGGCTGCCCACTTGCGCCAGATGTTTCTCGAGGCGGTTGAGGCTGGCAGTCTCCCCCTCGAGCAGCGCCTTGCTACCATAGTGGTCATCCATAAGGATGGCAAGCCTTGTGACCGCTGCGCCTCATACCGCCCCATTTCTCTCCTTAACGCGGAACCCAAAATCCTCGCTAAGGTTCTGGCCAATCGGCTGCTTAAGGTGATTTGCGACTTGATTCACCCGGATCAATCCGGTTTCATCCCACACAGGAACACTGCCCTTAACCTGCGTAGGCTCCACAGTGTTCTCGCGAGAGCTCCAATTCTCGCAGAACCGGCTGTGGTCGCCTCCTTGGACGCCACGATGGCTTTAGACACTATCGAATGGCCTTATCTTTGGGCGGCTCTCGCCAAATTTGGCTTTGGCCCTAACTTTATCGCATGGGTTAAGCTCCTATATGAACAGCCTTTGGCTCAGGTCGCGGTAAATGGCAGATGCTCTGATCCCTTCCCTTTAGGCCGTGGTACGCGCCAGGGCTGTCCGCTCTCCCCTCTTCTATTCGCACTGGCGCTCGAGCCCCTTGCCGCGTGGCTTCGCTGGGAACCATCCATCAAGGGGATCAGATGGTCTCCGGACCTCGAAGACCGTGTCTCCTTATACGCGGATGATATCCTTCTTTATCTTACATCCCCCCAAAAGTCGCTTAACGTTCTCTTTGACGTCCTCACTTCCTTCGGAAAGAATTCGGGGCTAGTCATCAACTGGACTAAGTCCTGTGTATACGTCATAGCCGGGACTTTGCCGCCACTACCTCGCAGGTTTCCCATACTGGTAGCGACCGACGGCTGTAAGTATTTGGGGGTTTATGTCTCCATGACCTCTTCTGTCCGCTATGAGCGGAACCTGTATGCTCCACTCCGTAGACTCAAGCAAGATGTCCGACGATGGCGTGAATTGCCCTTATACCCACTGGGCCGCGCGGCACTCTTCAAAATGATGTCGCTTCCCCGATTTCTTTACGCCCTGCAAAATTTTTTTGACCCTGTCCCTGCGCGCTATTTCCGTGAGGTTGAGAGTTTGCAGCGACAACTGATCTGGGACGGCCGTGCCCGCATCGCCTTGTCCAAACTCACCCTCTCATGGTATGATGGTGGTATCGCGTTGCCCGATATTAGACGATACTACTGGGCCTCCCACCTGAGCGCCATCAACCATGCGACGTACGCCCCGGAACCTGCTCCTGCCTTTGCCTTGGATAAACTACTGCTACCCGGAGGCAACTTCACTAGGGCTCTGTATTCTAAGGCGCCCTTCCGACTCCTCACGGGCCCAACTAAATGTGCGGTGAGGGCGTGGAGGGATGCCACTGTGGCCACGGGCTGGGGTGGTAGGCTCACGCGTATGACGCCATTGTATGATTCGGACCGGTTGGGTAATCTGTGGAAGACGAAAGGTTTTGAGAAATGGGACATGATTGGGATCAGTACGGTGGAGGATCTATGGGCACGGGGCACGGTCAAATCCTTCGAATTATTGAAACTGGAATACCGGCTTGATGACAGAGAGCACTTTCGGTACATGCAGGTGAGGCATGCCTTGTCCTCCGTCTTTCCATCAGGTACCGACATACCACAGTCCTCCCCTTTGGAGGATCGGGTTCTAGACGGCCACGTCCCCGATAGCACTATCTCCTTGATATGCAAAAAGCTTATCAACAACAGGGCTGACCAGCTTGAGAAACTTCGCGCTTCCTGGACGGCCGACGGACTCGAGCTAGACGATGAGGACTGGCAATCGGCTATTTCCTCCCCTAAGGAGGTGGCTATTCCGGCTCGGCTTCGCTTTGTCCAGCTGAAAATCCTCCACCGTGTATATCTGACTGGGATGCGTCTGGTGCGAATGGGGTTGGTTTCGGATGGACGATGTAGGCGTGGGTGTGGAATGGACGGTACCTTCCTTCATGTTCTGTGGGAATGCCCGATGATTGCAGCTTTTTGGTCTAGAGTGCATGATGTTATGGGTCGTGTCACCGGGATCCCACTCCTTCCGGAAGCACGACGCTGTCTGTTAAATGTGTGGGAACCGTCTGATTGTAATGCTGCCCAGACACTTTGGGTTACCCTGGGCAACATGGTCGCGAAGAGAGATATAGCTCAGCTCTGGGGCTCCCCTCGATTACCTTTGCTCAGTGCCTGGAAAGAGAACATGGACTGGTGCATGTTCAGGGAAAAAACTGTGTATGAGGCGCGGGGGCGTCCAAAGAAATGGTCCAGGGTCTGGGCTCAGTGGAATTCGTACCGTGGGGATATCTGCTCCCCGCCACTGGACTATGAGGTTCCTCTCCCCTCCTCTCCATGATTTACGTTCCTTCTCCAACCTACGCCACACGCTTTGTTCTACTCTCGTGCTCGCCCCCCCCTCGCCATATGTCCTTCCTTACTTGTTCACCCTCCCCCCCCCCACCTCCAGCAACCCTTGCCATAATGATACCATGTGTTTGTGTGTTGTTGTTCTTTTCGACAAAAACATAAAATTAAACCTTCCTTATCCTGTCTATATGGTGCTAAGTTCGAACCGATAATGTGGACTCGAGAGATTGCTTTAACACCGTACTGCCTGCTAATTTACTTTTTAACCATCCTGCTTATGTCATAGCGGCCGGCCCGGTGGGGTTGTAGGCAGACGCTGTGTATTGTGCTTTTATAAATAAAGGTTTTAAAAAAAAAATAAAAAAAAACGTGTCGAAGGCAGACGACTGGTCCAGCAGTATTAAGAGACCTGTTTCATTCTGGTCAAGAGCCAGTAAGGCGTCATCAACTATGTGTAGCATCGCAGTTTCCATGCTATGGTTTGGGCGGGAGCCGGATTGGTAGTCGTTTAGCAGGTTGAAGTCCGATATGTGTAAGCTCAGTTGTTGTTGTACACATTTTTCCAGAATTTTGGCCAACATGGGGATGTTGGTTACCGGTCTGTAATTGTTCGGATCTAAGGGGTTCTCAGTCGTTTTTTTTAGGAGAGGGGTTACTTGGCCTGTTTTTAGGCAAGCAGGTATTTGACCTTGTGATAGAGAGGCATTGATGCTCTTAGTCCAAGTTGGGATTAGCAGGTGATTTATGGAGGACCAGCATTTCGCCCGTAGGGGATCATTATAGTGATTATTTGGTTTCGAGGAGGCAATGATCTTTGAAATGTCTAGTTCACTGACCTGTCTAAAGACTGGCCACCTGGCATTGTTTTTAGGTTTGTCTGTTTCCTGTAGCTCAGGTACCACATCTCCCTGGCTCTTTCCCATTTCAATTTCCTCTGCTGCTTTTTTGAGTTCCTTCTCCAATGAGTTAGCTTTGTCTGAAAAGAAGACCGAGAAGTCTTCGCTATTTAGGTTAGTTTTGGAGATGACCGGAGCCATTTTGGCCGCCTTGTTTGATTGATCTTTGAGAATATTGAAGAGTTTCCTAGGTCTATTTATTGCGCTATCCAATTCTTTCTTAAAGAATTCTTTTTTAGATTTAATGATGCTTTTGATATACGCTTTCCTGGATTTTCTCAGTAAGGATAGATGTGGTGAATAAGGGTGTTGTCACCATTTCCGTTCTGCTAGTCTCAGTGACCTTCTTTCTTCATTAAGGGCACCATTGAACCAAGGATTTTTGTCTTTCTCCGAGAGCCTTTTCAGTTTTAGTGGGGCTATGTCCTCCATAATGCAGGACATAGTTTTGTTATAGTGCAGCGTGAGGTCGTTGACGTCAACCATGCTCTTGGGTGGCTGCAGATCAGTTTCGCAACGTGCGGCCAAGTATTCCATAATTCCTCTAGTGTCCCTGGTCCACTTTTTGGGTTTAGTAGCTTGTGTGGACGATTTATATTTACTGATGGGAATTTCAAAGGTAATTATGTGGTGGTCTGACCAATCACACGGGTTGATTACAATGTTCTCAATGGCTTTTTCTTTAGCTACTATCCAATCCAATATGGACCCTAAAACATAGAGTAGTTCCCAATCAAACTACTCAGTTTTGTCCTGAAACTCAAAAGGTACCTGTTGTTGGTATGGAACATATCTCGCTGGCGGATCGATATTCTTTTGCCTAACAAAATGTTCTGTAGCAGGGCCCACTGAATCAAACTCTTACTATGAATACGATATCTCTGTTGTGTATGCAGTGCTAAAAAGACTACCAGTAATCCCCCCCCTCTACTGAGGACAACACATGTGATGTTACGTGGTTGGCCAAAGGGACCCCTCATATTAAGCCTCATAGTAACTGCCGGCAGCAATGACATTAGAGCAATGTCTTCACTACCAGCCTTCATATGGTCATGTTTGCCTTCAAACAGAAAAGTGCTGGAAAACTCAAAGGGGTAACCAAAAACAGAAAACTACTTTGATAACCTACATAATGTAGTGCAAGGTCCATGTGTGTCTCACTAAAGGTGAATGCTTCATTATTATATTTACATATATTATTTAAAATCTGCTCCCACAATTTCTTCACCAAGTCTGTCATTTCCTGTACGCAACAGTCCAGAAGTGGATTTAAGTGTTATCCTTCAGATGGGCCACGCACAAATGGTTAAGCATCTCTAAGATTTGACCTTCAGAATTCTAAACACCCAATATGTAGCTGACAGAATTGGGCATAATATGGTGCTGTTGGCCTCTGGAATTTGAAACCGTGCTACACTGGAGACCTTTAGAACTAGGCATAGTATGACAGACGGATATAGCCTCAAAAACTCTCCACAATAATCCAGATGCAGCCTTAAGAACTGGAAACAGTGCTTTTGATGTGGCTTTCAGAACTGGACCCAAAACACCAGGCTTTGGATCTAGAACTAGGCACTGTACTGTAGATGACACCGCCAGATATGACACAATATAAATGAGGCCTACACAATTAGACACACTTCAAGTGCGTTCAACCAACCTGAACACAGTACTACATTTAATGCTTCACCAATGATTTGCACGCTGTAGATTATCATCACCTCCCTCTTCTACTAGTATAAACTATATTTCTTAGCTGCATCAATCAACGCTACGCCATCATATTCCACGCACTGGATTAAGCATATCCAACATAAGTCAGTCCATAAACACCCTTTCAACCATGAACTCAGAAACGTGCCCAAGAAACTATGCAGTGCTATATAAATATTGCAAGCAGTCCACCCAGGAATGTGCTTTAGGCCTCGGAAGGGGTATGGCATCCCTTTATAAATGGCATAAAATATAATTAAATAAAATCTCGCCCTCTACACTTCACATTCCTGTGCAAAATGTGAAATTTAAAATGCTATAGAAAAAGGGAAGCTGCGTGCTGTACCCAGTGGTGGTCCTAGACTACCTGCCAATAACTGGTTCCATAACCAAGCAGATGTGCATCCTCCACTAAAACCCACATTATAGGTCTCTAGAACAAGGATTTATTTACATAAATTTTTTTTATTGAAAAGTTCTTACCTTCAATTTGCCATGTATCTCACTTGGCACCCTAAGCAAACACCTATTTGTGTAACTGTGTCCCCTGAGGGTAACTATCTGAGTCCCAGTGAAGCTTGTGGGACTACTGCCTGGGAAGTTTCTATTGTCTGTAGGATAGCTTCACTTTTTAGATACAACAGCACTGTTTTCTGCGATTCTTGAGTGCATGCTGTCAATCTGACAAGAAAAACTAAAAGTCCCAGAATGCAACGTAACACACAGACCGTTAGTACTAGAGTTGCAATTTGAATGAATATCTCTCTCTCTCTCTCTCTCTCTCTCTCTCTCTCTCTCTCTCTCTCTATATATATATATATATATATATATATATATATATATATATATATATATATATATGTAAATATATATATATATTTACATTTTTGTTATGAGATGGCAAGAGCTCTCAGTATTCATTTGATTCATTCCTCTATGCCTCCTTTTGGTTTCATAATTATGTAGATTTTACTTGTAAGGATCTCAAATGTGGGAGTGATTTCTTCGTGTGTGCTGTTTCAGGTTTATATTTCAAAAGGAAAAAATACAGGATTTTGTAGTTTTTTACATTTTCTTTATTGGCACGGGCATAAAATACACAGCAGGCTGGCAAGTTACCAGTAAGGTGGCAACCTTAGTACTGTATACATTTAACGAAACATGCGTAGCTGTTGCACTCTGTGTCCCTCTTCGATGTTTGTTAATAAAAGCATTTAAAATGTTCTTTGATAAAAGCCAAAACGTTTAACGTATCCATTTCCCCTTTTACCTTTTCTCATTTCCTTTTTCTTTTCCTCGCCCTTCTTCCCTCATTGTATTCCTTCTTCTTCTGTCATTTCTGTTTGTCATGCATTAGTTCCATGTCCTGCAGCTAAGATGGTTTTCTTCCTTTCACTGTCCCTTTGTCTCAGTGCCTCCGTTTACATTTCATATATATCACATTTTATTGTATGTATTAGCACTCTCTTCTTGTGTATCAGTGACCCACCGCAGCAGGAGACAAGTCGGATAATTTATACCCTGAGCTGCTTTCGATATCCCATAGAATCGTGCTTGGGGATGTGTTCTGCTGCTTTTGTCTGTTCCTCCCAGCCGAAGAGCAGGGGATACAGCATTGCAAGGGGATACCAAATATTACACAACACCGGAACCGCAGGTCTGTGAAGCTTGTCCTGACGTGAACCTGTGTAAATCAGTAGTGGGCTGACATAAGACAACAGAGGGCTGAATGCTCTCTGGGTGGCCGCCTGTCTGGTAACCTTCTGGATCATACTTTGGGGGTGGGAGGAGTGGAATACTCGGTGCCCACCTGAGTGCAAACCTCGGGATCTGTCAGCGAGTATCTTCTTTTGCTGCTGTTGCACTGCAGCCTTTGTTTGTCCTGCTGATTGGTTTATGTGTGTCAGTCAGAGTTGAAGATGAGCCAGGGAGCCTCTTCCCTCAGGCCCTTTCCGAATTGGCAGCAAGCTCCGCCAGGGCAGAAGGCTGTCCAATTGTTGTTTGTTTTATAGTAAGGTGTAGTTTTTATATATTTGCTTATCTAATTAAAGATGTAATTTTGCAAGCTCTGAATGCAAACTCCACTTCATTTTTAGGCTCTGAATGCAAACTCCACTTCATTTTCAGGTTGAACCTCCCGGACACTGCAAGCTGTCTACAGGCCTCGAAAATCATAAAAATGTTACTAGACCTGTAGGTCTAGTGACTTAAATAATCTACTCAACCTAATTATGATGCACTTGACCCCTAAACTGGTTTCAAATTATGTAATCCTGGGCAAATATTTAATTTACTAAGCTGCTATTTTTTCCTTTATCACATAGGAGAGCACCTTCAAAGTTCAGTACATCTGCTGTACAAAACACACTTTTGTTTGATTTAATAGACTAACATGTTTGCACTATATATAATACAAATCTAGCCACAAATAGGATACACGTGGCTGCTGACTTACCTTAGCTCATTAATCGCATTCTCATCAGAAATGTTTCTCAAATCTTGTTTAAAACCTATCACATTTAATAAATACCTGAAGTATGAAGTGGTAGCACATTTATTTGCAATCAGATTTGCATTGAAATAGACACAAAATTTACTACTAACGTGGTTTTACTGATAAAACGGTATAGTTTACAATGTTTGGAAATCAAGTTTCTCTAATTATTTTTCATTTGCACATCACCAAGTGTTTTTATTTGTTTTGCTCCCACTTAAGTCTTTGTTTGCATCACACTTTTAAATTACAAACAAAATGTTCTTTCGTATTTCCTGATCTATTTTAAAATACTTGTACTATTCATTTACAAGCTGTTTAAATATTGTGTGTTAGAAAAAAAACTGACATCTTATAGCCGTTTGTTTCACAATTATTGTCAAATGCCTCACTTGACAAAAATGTTCAGGATAAGATGAGAAACAATTAGTAAAAAGAAAAACTGACATTTTACCTCAGTCCTTGAACAGACAGCAAATGTATCAAGATAAAAACAAAATGACTATCTTTACCTCCTGATCAGGCCATAGGGAGGAAGCTCTCGTCCCTTTTTGGATCTCTTCCTGTTTCCCGGCTCAGGATTCCCCTATGCTGGGCACTGTATACTGTCTGCTTTTGCAGCATAGAGAGGACTATTGCAAAGATTCATCAGCTCTGAAGGCCGCTCACCTTAAGACCCAAGTGGTTCTCCGTAAACTATCTAAAACATGGGTATTTTTAATTCATGACTAGGAATAGTGGAATCCTCTCAGGTGGCTCTCTAGAAGGAAGTGGTAGCAAATAGCTCGGGGATTAGCCTGCATGAACAGAATATTACCACTTTGTCATCAAGGGTCAAAGACTTAGAGAACAGATTGCATCAGAATAATCTTTGCATTCTTGAGGTTCCAGAAGGGGATGATCCCCACGATTTTGTTGTCTGTTCCTTGAGGCTTTTTTCCACTCTGGGCGATTGGGGTATGGACTGTAGGGTACAACATGCCCATCAATCTCCTTTTAGGCCTCTAAGCAAGCTGCCCCGGTACCCCTGGGCCATATTGATCTATATTGGGAATTTTATCCTCCTGCAAGAGATCTTCCGGGCTGCAACCCCTAAGCTGCTGGTCAAATCTAGTGGCATCGACTTCTTCGTCCATTCAGATTTTTGCCATCAAACAGTTGAGAGGCATTGGCAGCTCCGGGAGCACATTCCGGCACTTCAGAAGCTTGGGGCTTTTTGCCCCTCTCATGGAACCTCCAACTCTGCAAACTTGTAAGGATGGCCAGACTATCTACTGATATGGCACCCTAAAAGTCCAGGAACTGTTAATTAAGTGGCAACAGGGGTGCTGATGTTGCTTTACTATCGATTGCATGTGTAGATCAGGCCAAAAGGGCTCCTTGTATGTTTGTTCGTTGTGGTCCATATCTGGGGATGGGAGCAACTGGCCTTTTGGTTTTGATGTGGGTAGGAGGACTTGGCCTGTGGGTTGGATTGTTAAAGGCAGTCATGGTGGGGTAGGTTGTTTGATGGTTTTGTCTTTCTCCCCCTTGTAGGCATTATCTCTTCTCCATATTCTGGCTTTTTCTTTTTTTGGGGGGTGGAGGGACTATTCTATCTTGGAGTGGCTGTCTATCTTATGTTAGACTTGATGGTGTGTTGGGGGTGAGCCTTGTGCTTATGTGGCAACGGCTTCATTGGGAAGGGGCCTGTGCCCTAGGTGTATTGGGCATAGCATTGAGGGGGAGGGGGAGGATGGCGTGCCCTGAAGGGAGCCAGGAGGTGGAGTATGAGCGGGTTTGGAGGTGGTGGATGGGTAATTACTTGTTTGTATTACTTAGTATTCGGGGAATTTTTTCAGCAATTCGATTTGGAGTAAGGCTGTTTTTAGTTCCGAAATTTGAATACCTTGGTTTGGCAATTCATTTATCGATATGGTGTATCTAAAATTGCCAGGTGAGGGAGAAGCTTGTGGACTTTACATCATAATGGCAATAGCCAGTAAAGGTGGCAGTCCTGTGCAGCATTTGCATGTTCTTTCATGGAACATTAACGAGGTCAAATCGCCACATAAATGCAAACTAGATTGGGAAGAAATTAACGTACTTATGCCCCAAACCCTTTGTCTCCAGGAGAAACACTTATCTCGGATTGAGGGGTCATTGGTAAGAGAACTTTTCAATGTTTTCCCTTTCCTGTTATTCTTCTGGGATACTCTGAAGGCCTCGTGTTGTGGACAAACCCTCCAATTCGCCTCTCATAGACTGAGGATGGCATTGGCAGAGGAAACTGTTACTCGACGAAACCTCAGGTCATAGAATCGATTTGGCGGGCACAAGGGGGAGGGAACCTCTGACCTGCCTGCCACCAGCCTCAGCGGCCCGACAGCTGCCCAGCGGCCACGTGGGCAGACCGGCCTGGCCCGCACCCCGGGAAGGGAGTGAGGGGGGGGGGGCTGAAAGGGACGCACGCTTGCAGGCCTCGGCCCGCTCCCAGGGAAATTACCTGTTGCCGAGTCGCAACCCCCACCTCCACAGCGGCCCGCCTAGCCATAGCTCATACCTCCGCAGGGAGGGAGTAGGCGGAGGGGGGGGTAAAGCCCGTAGGCCACACTCACCGAGAAAGAGTGTCCCGAAGCTGCAGCGCGACGTCCGGAGCGGCAAAGAGGCCTCCAAATGGCGCTGGGGAGTTAAGAACCCCCTGAGGCTCCTCCTAGCCGCCCCGGACGACGCCTGCCCTGGTGAGGAGTGGCTGGCCACATGAGTGGGCGGGGGCAGCCCTCTGCGACTAGGGGCCCGCCCTCCTAATAGCCACTGCGTGGCCTCGGGCAAGCACGAAGAATTTCAAAATTTTGGAGCCAGATGGGAAAAGCTACAGCCACCCAGACGTTTCCGTCTAAAAGACGAGGTGATAAGGAGAAGGTGGTGGGCTGAGCGTAGGCAGCGCCTCGGGGTGTATTTGGTAAGCCGTCTGCTGATAAATTTGGAGCAGTTGCCGTGCACTGCTTTGAAGGCTAAACAGCCAGTCTTAAAGGACACTCTGTGGGCCAACGGGAGCCAATGAAGTTGAGAACGCCAAGAGTTGGCCGAAGACCACTTAAGAAGTTTGAATATCAGTCTGGCTTCTTTGTTTTGGACCATTTGCAGCCTTTTTAGCAGACCAGCAGGGAGGCCAAGGTAGATGGAATTGGAAAAATCGAGCCGCAAGAGTATCAATGCTGTTACCACCTGAATCAGGGCAGAGTGAGTAAACAGATGGGCAATCTTCATATTTTCCGTAACTGATAGACGCTGGAAGAGATCACAGCGCCCACCTGCCCGCGAAGTGAGAGGTCGTCCTCAATGATGAACCCCAAGCTTTTCACGGAGGAGGAGGGGACCGGGGGGAGCCCGAGTTCAGGTGGCCAAAAATGCGGTCCCCAGCTGGACTTACTATTACCAGGAAGGACCAGCTCAGTCTTGCCGGGGTTAAGTTTCAAATGATTTATATCCATCCAGCGCTAAATGTGGAGTAAGGTGGCCTGAAACTTGCTTACGGCGTTAGGGGAGCGGAGGGAGAAGATGATGTGAAGATAGTCAGCATAATTGAATAATGTAATGTTCCTGATTTTGAGTTAATGGATAAGAGGTCTGAGGTAGATATTAAAAAGCAGCGGAGACAGAGAGGAGCCCTGTGGGACCCCGCAGGTTAAAGAAAGTTTGGGAGCGGTAAATTCTCCAAGCCTGACTGCCTGGTTACGGTCTGCGAGGAAAGATTTAACCCATTCTAAGGCGGCTCCACGCAAGCAGGCCTGCTCGACATGGTTAAGAAGGATGGTATGGTCAACCGTGTCGAACGCAGCTGACAAATCCAGGAGCACCAGCACTTGATGTTCCCCTCTGTCTGCGTTGGCCCTCATGGTGTCCTCCTTGAAGTGTGCAGGGCGAAAGCCAGTTTGGTTTGGTTCAAGGCAAACCGAACGTTCAATGAAGTTGGACAAACAACTGGCCACATGAGCTTCCAAGACTTTAGCGAGGAAGGGCAGGAGGGAAATAGGACGGTAATTAATAGGGTTACTGGAATCCGCCTCAGGCTTCTTTAGAAGAGGGACGACCGTGGCGTGCTTGAAAGCACTAGGGACCATGCCTTGGGACAGAGACTCATTAAGAAATGGAAGCACGCTCTGGGGCAAAGTGGTAAATATGTCTTTGGCGACGTACGGAGGGCAGCAGTCGCCGGGGGAACCTGATTTGACACGAGTCATGAGTACTGCTAAAGTTTTAGTACAGATGGGTTGAAGCATATCTAGGGTGCTTTGGTTACTTGCAATGTCTTGTGGAGGTTCCATGTTAGAGGTGTTGGGGAGAGTGGCTTTAATGGCAGAGATTTTATCGAGGAAAAAGTGATTTAAAGAATTACAGAGCTCTTTAGTAGGAGTCTGTGTCGGCGTGGTTAATAATACTGATTCTTGTAAAGCGCGAACAGCTACCTCGCGAGGAGGTGTCCCGGCGCTGAAAAGAAACCGCAGCAGCAGAGAGGGATGCAGGGAGAGGTACTAGGCTTTCTGTCCAAAGAGCCAAGTCTTTAGGAGTTTCCTAAAGATGGCTTCTGACGGGGCAGATTGGATGGCAGGGGGGAGGGAGTTCCAAAGCTTCGCAGTGCCTACTGAGAAAGATCTACCTCCGAGTCTCGCTCTTCTCGCTCGAGGTACAGCCAGTAGGGTCTGCGAGTTTGATCTCAGGTGTCTCTCTTGATGGTAGCGGGGGAGTCGGAGTTTCAGATAATTGGGACAAGTCCCTTTTTGTGCTCTGTAAGCTAGGGTGAGCGCCTTGAATTTTACTCTGCTTGTCACTGGAAGCCAGTGCAGCTCGTGAAGATGCGGAGAGATATGATGTTTAAAAGGCACGTGTTTTATCAATCTCGCAGCCGCATTCTGCACGCTCTGCAGGCGTTGTGTCAGATATTTTGGGAGGCCAAGATAGAGGCCGTTCGAATAATCCAGTCTGGATGTGACTGTCGCATGGACCACCGATTTACGACAGTCAGTTGGTAGAAGAGAGAGAAATTTACGTAGGTTGGCGAGTTTAAAGTGGCAGCTTGAGGTGACTTGTTGTATGTGAGAGGAGAAGGAAAGCGTCTCGTCCCACCATACACCCAGATTTTTTGCCTTGGTGCCAGGGGTGGGAGCAGGACCCATTTCGGTGGGCCACCAGAGGTCAGGGGAGGTTGGAGTACTTTTCCCAAAGAATAGTACCTCGGTTTTGCTAGCATTCAATTTTAGCTTGTTAGTGTTCATCCATCTGGCTACGTCACTAAGACAGCCTTTTATTTTGCTGAACGCTGCTTCTGACACCTCAATGTATGGGAAGACTAGTTGCGTATCATCCGCATACGAAATCGCCTTGACCCCCCATTTGGCGATTAAGGTAAAAAGTGGGGCCAGATAAACATTGAAAAGTAGCGGGCTGAGGGCGGACCCTTGCGGGACACCACACCACAGCCGTTTGGGTTCAGAGGAAAAAGCGCCCAGAGCTACTTTCTGAGAGCGGTTCGTAAGGTAGGAGTGCAACCAGCTCAGTGCCTTGTCCTCTAAGCCAATATCCTTCAATCTGAGCAGCAATCTACCGTGATCCACAGTATCAAAGGCGGCAGATAGATCCAGGAGCACCAGCATGGCCGATGCTCCTGAATCCAGCGACCACCTGATTGACTCAGCCACCTCAATGAGGGCAGTTTCAGTGCTGAAGCCGGCCCTGAAACCAGACTGTGTTTCATGTAGTATGCCACTTTTTTCGATGAAACCATTGAGTTGGCGTTGGATAAGTTTTTCCAGCATTTTTCCTGGGGCTGCTAGTAGGGAGATGGGGCGGAGATTGCTCAGATCATCGGGGGCGCCATTGGGTTTTTTTTTCAATGGGAGAAGAGTGGCATGTTTCCAGCGGTCGGGGAACGTGCCAGTCTCGATGGACATGTTCCAGATGTGAAGGAGTGGCCCTACCGTGGCATCCGACATCATTTTCCACAGTTTGGGGGGGCAGGGGTCATCAGGAGCACCTGATTTGCATTTGTGTAGTTCTTTCAATGCATCCTCGTGGGTGATTGGGAGGAACCGAGTTAAGGGAGGGGTAGGCATCACAATGATATCGTGGTCTGCCATAATTGTTGGCTCGGAGGGGGTGAAGGAGTCATAGACCTTCAGGATTTTTTTGTCGAAAAAATCTGAGATATCCTCACAGAGTTTGCTAGAGGGAATAATTTCTGTTTCGATGGCCTTGGGTTTGAAGAAGGACTGAACTATTTTAAAAATTTCTTTGCTCGGTTGTTCCGCTTGTTGAATAGAGGATACAAAGAACAGTTTTTTTGCTTTTTTTATGGAGTGATGAAGGCTGTGCAGGGCTTTTTTATAGCAGTTTTTTGCAGGTTCGGAGTAGCTAGCCCACCACTGACGTTCTAGTCTTTTGCATTTGCTTTTTTCAGCTATCAGTTCTGCAGAGAACCAGGGGGCAGACGGGGATTCTCTTCGTGAAGTGGCTATTTTGGGCGGAGCAATAGAGTCTACTGTGCTGCTAATCCAGTGATTCAGTAGTATTGCATCAGAGTTCACATCTGCTGATAGTAAAGGGGGGGCAGCTGCGAGCGCGGGACAGAGGGTCTCGGTGGATAAGTTATCCCAGTTTCTTCGTACATACGTGCGTTTTCCTGTAGTTCGAGAGCAAGTAGGGAAAGAGATTAGGAAGGGGACGAGGAAATGATCTGTCCATAGAAGTGGCAGCGGGGGTTTAGTTGTGGTATCCGGAATGTTAGAGAAAATGAGGTCCAGCATATGGCCTGCCTGGTGCGTGGTACCGGAGGTGATAAGGGCTAGATTTGCTGATTGAAGTGTGTTAATAAGTTGGGAAGCCAAAAGACAGTCAGATCTGTCTGCATGAACGTTGAAGTCACCGACTACTATATAGTGTTGGTGAGAGAGAGTGTTTTGGACTATGAAGTCCATAAGGTCATGGGTATGGGCCGGAGAACAGTCCGGGGGTCTATATATTATCAGGCCAGCTAGGGACGTTTGAGGGTTGATTTGGAGGCAGAAGTGTAGCCCCTCTATGCCGGCGAGGGTGGTAGGAGTGGAAGAGGATAAGGTGTATTTATCTTTAAAGATAATAGCCACTCCGCCACCTCTTCTGTTCTTCTCTCTATTGGAGAGACTTAAAGTGAAACCGAGCGGAACGGCTAGAGCAATGGAGGCAAGGTTTTCTTCGTTGAGCCACGTTTCGGTGAGAAATAGGGCGTCCCACTCTGAGTCAGCTAGCAGCAGATAGATATCATCTGCACGTTTAGGAAGGGATCTGCAGTTCAGAAGCCCAGCTTTAAAGGGGGAGGTGGGAGTGTTGGCTGAGCGATAGTTCAATGTTTTTGGGTAGGAATTAGCAGAGACTGAAACGTCACACAGAGGCTTGTTGCACCGTGAGCAGGAGGGGGGTAGGTCCGGGGCAGAAAGGTCGAGCCTGGGAGCCTGACAATGGTTGCCAGGGTTAAGTGCTAGAAGTTCGCTTCTAGACCAGACTATCCTTCTTGTGTGGGACTGGTCACTGGTAGCGTGGCCGGCGCCGGGCGCGGTCCGGTCGTGGACGGGCGCAGACGGGCTTGCCTTAGGCGCTCCCGCTGCGCTCGTCCGCTGCGCTTCCTAGGTAGACACATTTTTATAGAAGGAAGGGGGTGTTGCCAGATGGGGTGGGCGTGAGCCCAATGGATTCCCCTCAGCTGGCGTCAATGAGGGTGTGTTCCCCTCGTCAGCGCTGAGATCCGCTGAGCAGGAGAAAGGCAGGTTGTTTTAAAATTACACAGTATTAGTCACACGTAAAGTTTAAAACAGTTAAAAATCAAGACAAAGTTTCTCCCGGCTTCCGCCTCAGGAGCATGCAATTTCTTAAAGACGCGCTAGTGCCTCAGCACAGGGTCTAAATACTTTTGCAAGGGGGCGTGGCCAGATGGGGTGGGCGTGAGCCCAATGGATTCCCCTCAGCTGGCGTCAATGAGGGTGTGTTCCCCTCGTCAGTGCTGAGATCCGCTGAGCAGGAGAAAGGCAGGTTGTTTTAAAATTACACAGTATTAGTCCCACGTAAAGTTTAAAACAGTTAAAAGTCAAGACAAAGTTTCTCCCGGCTTCCGCCTCAGGAGCATGCAATTTCTTGTGTCATTGCGCAAGTCGTTAACAATTTTAAAGATCACTTTGGAATTATTGGGGGCATTGAGTAATTTAGAGTAAAAGTAAGCTGCTTTAGTGGAAGAAATGGCAATTTTGTACTCTCTACGGGAAATAACAAAGAGTTCCCTGTCTTCGGCAGAGTAGCTGGATCTCCATTTCCTCTCGGTATGGCGCAGTGCAAGTTTTTGTTGCTTAAGGTCCTGCGAGAACCATCTATGTGCCTCCGAGCGGCGAGCGCGACCAAATTTCACTATGGGGGCATGAAGGTGTTGTGACGAGGCCAGGCAGTTTTGCAGTTGTGCAGGTATTTATGTTTTTATGAAGATTCACATGTTACTCTGGGGATAGTCTGAATATTAATGGTTCTTTTTATAGCGCCACATTCCACATTGAGCTCATCTCAGAGCGCTGCAGAGTGCATGCTTACACTGCAAGGTTACAGTTTTAGGGCTATTGCCATCAGATGAACCACGAGATTATGCTAGGTATAATGGTGTACGCTCAAATTTTCTTTATATTCACTGTGGTTGGAACGTCCCTCACAGAGGGTCACCGTTTTTAAATTGGATATAATATGACATCTGCATTAATTAATGTTCAGAATCTATTCATTGAAATTCTTTTATTTAATTTTGTCACAATAAATGTGATAGACATAAATGAATCTGGATGATATCACGCACCTTAGAATATGTAATCTGTTTGGTTATATTCAATATCACATAGTGCAAATTAATGTGTGTGAAGTCGTATACTTGAAAAGAATGTACTTAGGTTGCCAAGCTTTGGAAAAGCAAACCTGAATGGTGTAAGTCAAACAATTTACTGTTCCTTTCAGATTTATATTGCTACTGATCGCTCTCCTTGTCCGTGCTTTAACTAGAGGCCCTGGCTGTGTGTGTGCCCCTCTACACTTGCTCTTCCATTTCAAACTCCTACTCTCACCACCAACCACCCTTGGTGCCCAATTGACATAAACCAGAGAGAAAAAAGATTGACGTCTATCTTTACTGAGCCATGTCTAGCCTAAAAATGATTCAGGTTCATATCATACATTTGTTGGCTCTGGCTAAACACACATAAGGTCGTAAAGGCGAGACCTATTGGCTATGCCAATGCTTGTTATTGCAATGCAGTGGGTCTCCCATTTGCGAGAGTTTAAGCCCGGGGTCTCGAACCGGTCGATCGCGAGCTACTGGTAGCTCGCGGAGACCCCGGGAGTAGCTTGTGTAGCCCTTCATGGGCTATTAGCTTTTCCGGCTCCATTTGCCCGCCCTCACCCAAACCAGCCGCTCAGATTGGAGCTAAGCTGGGGGTGGGGGTGGGCGAAGAGGATGGCTCTCCTCTCATGGAGCTGCAGACTCTTCTCGTGAGAGTCTGACTCCTGTGACGTCATCGTTACCTTAAAACGCGCTGGCATCGCACTGTCTGCCATTGTGCGACGGGTGCCAGCGCGGAGCAGTACAGAGCAGAGACGTGACTTCGACCGCAGGTAAGCTCAATGGACGAGCAGATAAATAGTTTAGTGACGTTGGATTCTGTTTTTTTTAATAAATGTGATGTTGAATAATGTTGAATAATTCCCGGTGCTACACTGACACGTCAGGCATAGGCACAAAAAATGTGTTGAACAGAGGGAAGAAGGGCACAAAAAACAAGGGGAAAATGAGTGAAACAGAGGGCAGAAAGGCACAAAAAACGAGTGGCACAGAGGGCACAAGGGCACAAAAACAAGGGGAAAAAGAGTGAAACAGAGGGCAGAAGGGCACAAAAAACAAGGGGAAAACGAGTGAAACAGGGCAGAAAGGCACAAAAAACGAGTGGCACAGAGGGCAGAAGGGCACAAAAAACGAGGGGAAAACAAGTGAAACAGAGGGCAGAAGGGCACAAAAAATGAGGAGAAAACGAGTGAAACAGGGCAGAAAGGCACAAAAAATGAGGGGAAAACAAGTGAAACAGAGGACAGAAAGGCAGAAAAAAACGAGTGGCACAGAGGGCAGAAGGGCACAAAAAACGAAGCAAAAAACGAGTGGACCAGAGGACATAAAGGCACAAAAACGAGTGAAACAGGGCAGAAGGGCACAAAAAACAAGGGGAAAACGAGTGAAACAGAGGGCAGAAAGGTACAGTATGGGCTCTGAAGAAATTAGGCTTAAAGTCAATGAAACTGGGTGTGGGGGGTCTCTCGGAAAAATGCGCGAGTCTCTTCGGGTTCAGTAGCTCACAACGATTTTCACTGGCCAGAAGTAGCTCTGACTACACAAAAGGTTGGAGACCCCTGGTTTAAGCTATTGGCATTGTAAATGACAAGGCCTTTTATCTGTTTTAAAAACAACACATAAATACAAGGCATTGTCATTTAAAATGCCTATAGCTCAAACTCTCATAAATGCAAGACCTAGTGCATTGCAAATGCTTGTTCTCATTTGCCATCCATTACAACCACAGTTTTTATCTTCCTGAATGGAGTCACCATTGTGCTGGTCTGTCTCTGCTGTAAACTAAGCAAGCTTCTTTGATCTGTATCTCCCTTTTATTACAGTGGCTTTAGTGTTTGTTTTATGTAAGCAGCACGACTACTGATTCATAACCTGCAGCTTATTTAATATGAATTATGTGCAGTCCATAAAACCAGCTCTATGGCTAACACCTAAGAGCTAGAACCATGGACCTACCCCTGGAAGTGCGTGGCTAACTAATGACACAGCTTCCATTTACATTTTGATATAGTTTGGAAAGTGACCTGCCTCTAATCATCTAGGTAGCATAACTCTCCCATGGTTCCATGGAAAGCTTGTCTGCATTAACATATTACATGAGTTGATTTTCCCTCAAGCACCCAGAGAGACTAAGAAGGGCAAATCCAGTCAAAGTAAATTCACACTCTACAGCAGTCCAGCAGCAGGCAGAGGTGTTTCACCGTACAACATGCCAGCCACTATGTTTTTAGACACCCAAGTATTTCTCAGGTAGGCAGAAGCCATGCTAAGACTTCGTGTTTCAAACTGCCAATGCCGCCCACATGGTGGTAAGAGAGTGGAGGGCAAAGTAGTGTTGCTCCACAGCCCTTGCACAGTCTCTTCTCTAGCTTCTCTCCATGAATAGGGTACACTTGTAACAAAAGAAAGCCGGATAAGGATCATTAATCCCCTATTATCAACTTCTTCATGATTGAATGCAGGCCAATGTGGTTCAAATTCAGCAGTCTTCCGATAGGGCTTTTTGTGCGATGACCGACTGGCCTCCAGGTAAGCATAAAGCCACTGAAGATCACTGGTGAACTTAGAGGGCAATCCTAAAACAGAGCAGCAGCTAACCAATCAGTTAACATAAGGAGGGAGCAAAAGGTATACCACGGCTCTGCCGTGGGGCCTGAAATAATTGCAATGGTGCTGCACAATCATTCAGAACCATTGAATAATCTTGAGCTGCTGTGGGACTTGCCTGGTGGGACTTGGGCTTTTGCGAGTGCTTCTGACTGGAATAAGACCCATGAAAAAGAAGAAAAAAAACTTCGGCCGCTCACTGCCTCTCAACCGTCCTCTTCCATTCTGCCTGTCTTCAGTCCCGGGCGGTAGCAGGAAGCACCCAGGCTCCCCTAAACCAATCTCAACACTGCAATGCAGCATTGCGATTGGTCTGATTCCCGTGGTTCGACGCTCAGACGGGGAATGGGTGTCTGGCCTCTCTATCCAGGCTGTAATGCAGCCCGGCCTGAGATGGCTGACCAAACATTCATGCGCACTTTGAGTGGGCAAACCACTCCTCCCCCAGGCCCCTGCACTATCAGCAGAGCAGCCCTGCACCAGGAAATGGAAAACTAAAATGTTAATAACGTTGGTTATTATCATTTTAGTTTTCCTTTAACTACTGCTCACAGAGCAGTGGAGCGACCCCCTTACGCCTTAGCGGAGGAGCAGCTGCTGACTATTGTATATATTAAACAACATACATGCTGCACAGTGGCGTAGCTAGGCACATTGTCGCCCATGGAGGTCCCTGCCTTTGCCGCCCACGGACGTGCTGAAGAGCGGAGGAAGGGGTGCTGGCGATGTTTCCAGCATTTGCCGCCCTTCCTTGCAGCAAGCTCATGTAAGAGCAGGGTAGTCGCTGCCCTGTAAACTCATGCAGCCCGGGGCGGACCGCAACCACCCCCACTTGCTATGCCACTGATGCTGCAGATTTGACTAAGTTAGCTAGTGAGGCTTCATATTTTTGCTTTAAAATCATGTGCTGTTCTGCTTGAGGGGTCGAAAAGGAAAAACAAGGGGACCCTACTCA
Organism: Lissotriton vulgaris; assembly: GCF_964263255.1. NCBI lineage: Eukaryota > Metazoa > Chordata > Amphibia > Caudata > Salamandridae > Lissotriton > Lissotriton vulgaris. Next base: position 978,256,865 of record NC_141689.1, read on the forward strand.
CACCGGAACCAGGGTAGTTAAATATTTTAGGAAGAACAGTGGTTCCTGTGGAATAGATACTGGATAATGATTTAAGAAGGACGTAAATTAGGTATATTAGAACGGGGGTTGAGTGAGATGTCAAAGAGAAAGAACTACCAATACACCAATATAGTTGTTCAATGAGTTGTATTGAAAAAATTGAATTGTAGTAAATAGTTTCATACACAAAGCAACATTATTTACAGTTGTGTAAAAGTGTCCATAACATCTATACAATCATAGAGTGCTATATTCAATGGTTCGCTTTTCTTAGTTGTCGACAGCGTCATGACCGTCATTGAACCGAGAAGAGGACTGACAGATGTAGTCCTTCGCCAGCCATCCACAAAAGAAATCACACTGGACACGGGGTCACTTCCCATGAGCACCGCAACTGAATCAATACAAAATTGAAAGAAGCCTTCTGCACATCGGAATTCAGCTTCTGATGACGAGAGGACAGCCATTGTGCCCCCACCTAGATCCGCTAGACCGACGCCCTCATAAGGGAACCCGGCTGGGTTACCTAGTGAGTACTTTTATTTCACCAATGCACAGTTTGCACAAACTTCACCAGTTTTCTAGCGCTTCTGGAAAATCAGATGTCCCACATCGAAGGTCCTGAAGAGACCCTATACCCATGCTAGGGTCGAAACGCCGTCAACAATTAAGAAAAGCGAACCTTTGAATATAGCACTCTATGATTGTATAGATGTTATGTAATTTGATGAAAGAAAGTGGTCGCTTTTGTGAACAACAAATTATTGAAACCTTGCACATATATTTTTTCACATATGTTATTCTAATGCTTTGGTTCATATTTTCACTTGGGACACTTTTACACAACTTTAAACAATGTTGCTTTATGTATGAAACTATTTACTACAATTCAATTTTTTCAATACAACTCATTGAACAACTATATTAGTGTATTGGTAGTTCTTTGTCTTTGACATCTCACTCGACCCCTGTTCTAATATACGAAATTTACATCCTTCTTAAATCATTATCCAGTATCTATTCCACAGGAACCACTGTTCTTCTTAAAATGTTCTGCTTGAGGGGGCAGAATACTCTATCAAAAGTGTTCTGGTAGAACTGGGGAAGAAGGTGGTCCTAAGCATAAAGGAACGAGTAAAGAAAACAGGTGGTAGGCAAAGGAGGCAACAAAATCGGAATTACAGAAGATGTGAGGCCAAGGGATCTATATTAGAATAATTTGGAGGCCATGCCAAGGGCTTTAAAACCAGTACTTTCAAGTTCTGACCGATAAAATTATGTCATCATAACATGTTCTAGTGATAGCATGCTACTACTTAAATATTTTCTGAGAACTCCTCAACTGATTGCAGCCATACCCTCCACACAGATGACCAGTTGAATGTTCCTTGTAGTTGCATCCAGTACAAAGAAGGCACACCTGCCAGCAAGGTTTTTCTGTTCTTAGGTTGGCACAAAAACAGGGAAGAGGATAATCTTCGCTCTCTTACTGGGGTATAATGGCTTGTGCTTTGTGTGGGCAATCGCTGCTTCCTGCTAATACAATTTTATGGATTACGCAAAGGGCCTTGATGTTTATTAATTTTTCAGTGAGGACCCTGAGTAGGGCAGCGATAATGTGTTCATAGTGCTTTATAATCTGTGTTCTGTACTCTTTTTATTCTTGTGATTAGATATTTGGGATGGCCCAGGTACAACCTATTGTCCGCACATGAGACGGTACCAGTGTGGTACTGGTTTGCATTGTAAGGGAGTGAGCAAAACATAGAAAATAGTGCCACAAGGTCCTTAATTTGAAGAAACCTTGCGTTACTACTGCAAAGGCTTGGGAATTGGTCAAATCTCTATCCAGAAGGACTCCTAGATGTTCCACAGATGGGATTGAGGGCCTCTAATGTTTTAGGCCTGAGGGATTCAGGAGAAGCATAAATTGGGATACTGAAACCAAAATATCAGGTGATTGAATCATCTGGAGATTGTTCTCTTGCATCAGTTGGTCGATTCATACCAGGCGTTCTGAGATGTGGGCTGATGCTGATGATGTTTCTGATGATGGAGTAAGCCTTCTCAGAAAGCATCTCATCAGTGTAGTTGTAAAATCTCATGCTGAGGCTACAAGTGAGAACTGGGAGTGATGTGGCGTACATATTAAAAGCCATAAGCGGCAGAGCTGTAACCCGTCAAATGTTATGGGGACCAACCTTGATTAAGAATGGAGATCTCAGTACTTTGGGATTGGCTGCATAAAATGATCGGATCCACTGAAGGGCTCTTCCTGTGAGTAGAGTTTCTTGGACACTGATGAGACGACAGTTGTGACTGACCGTGTCAATGTAAGTCATTCATTTAATGGAATTATTGCCTTGACACCCCTCTCTATAGAGGTTATCCAGCAAAGAGTAGAAAATGGGTGGTGACCCATTGAGGTAGCATGATCAGTCTTTATAGTTTCAAGGAAATTAGTGGCTTTATTAAATGGCTGCTGTAGGCCATTGTTGTATAGCGTTTTAGGACCCAAGTGTAATTTTCCCGGATCATGTCCTTATATAGGTATAAAATATTGTATCCTAATATAGGCATAGAAATCACAACCAAATTAAGACATAGCTCAAGTAGTCCTAATATGGCTTGACTACTTCCACTAATTCTGAAAATCTACAACGATTTCTTGGAAAAACCCGCCTTCAGCAGTCAGGGACTTCCCCCCTGCATGAATATTAATTTATCCAAGAAATCATGGAGTTTTCAGAGAATCGAGTCTCTAATGATGGTATTATGTCCAATCTTACGTCAAACTCTGCACTTTCAAGGTATAAATATGCCCACACTTGTCCAAACAAACACACTGTGGTTTGGAGCAGTTCGACTATCTACTTGCCCAACGCCCTGCTGCAGCAAGTGCCGAAGGAAGCCGACCCTCTAGCTGACGCACTGAGCGAGACGCTGTCTTTTCTCTTGCCGAGAAATCCAGCCCCAGCGTTTCCAGGCTACCCTTGCGGGTTGCTGGGAAATAGAGTCCTGAGAAAGAGATGCAAGACCTCCTGCATTCTAAACCAAGGCATGGAGCCTTGGAGAATTCTTGGAATAGATTCTTGGCAAAGAATACTTAAACTAAGCTACACCTCACCTACTTCTTCCCTTGTACTAGACCTAGGTTAGGTACACCGGGGTAGGCGTATTGTAGAAGCACCAGTTGAGTACTTTTAGTCATTATTTGTCACTATATGTATTTTATGCATCGTAGGCATTTTATGGCTTAGAAACCATATCATGCTTTTACAATATTATTTTATAATACTCTTCGTACTGTAGGCTTTGTACTTAACCACAAGTATTACGATTGCAGTAGTTCATTTCTTATGCTTGAGAAAGAAGACTGTTCAATAAAAACCTTTTTATTGAAAACACCTGTCTCAATTTCTCTGCACCTCTGGTGAAACGAAGCATGCACAATTGACTGAGTGAAATAACTATTGTTTCCGCGACTCTAGAGATTGATTTCTTATTCTTGGGAAACAAAGTTGTCATGTTTATGCGGTTATCAGAAACTAATCCCTTCTTGTGTATTTGGGAAAGTTTCTAGTGATCTCTGAGCTAGCTGGCACACACACAATTAAGTCTAGTATATTTGGTAGAGACCTAGTCGACTTCAGTCCTACATCTAAACCACTGGATACACTATTCCAATGCGCAGAGCCTATTGGGAATATAGGAACTACACTACGCCATTGGCTAACCACATAAAGTTGACTTCCCCGAGAAAGAGAGTTATTTGATATGATGGGATTGTTCCTTATCTGGAGGGTCTAAGAGAGGTGTCACAGATGCTACTTGCAAGTAGCTAGAAACGATCCCCATTGTAACTGCCAAGTTACAAGCGGAAAAAATGGCTCCTTAGTTGAAAGTCAAGGCTAGAACAACGTCCTACATGAAGATAGACATTTTTCTTTGGACCATGTGTCGATTGCATAAAAAAACAACAACAAAAAAACAGGTGGAACTTCAAGAGCAGGCTGTCGATACATTTCCTAAATTTAGGTTTTATATCTTGGATTGTTTGATTTTTATCCTACACTTAATCACTGATTGACAATGTCCAATTTAGCATCTGTGGCAACAACAGTAACAACACTGTGTAGGACAGTCTGTTGCACTGTCCCTATGGGTATCTCCAAACAGTACCCATCTGCAAAGGATACGGCTGCCATTTAGTGCAGAATAATCAAAGGTAAGGAGTACACACAATTCACAAATAAATCAAGGCATGAGCTCTCTTATCCAGTTTAAAATATGTTAATCTTCATTTCATGAATCGTAAAATCAGCCAGAAATGTTAATGGTCTCTCTTCCTCATTGATAATGTATAGGCCTGCACTGTTGACAGGAACTGACCCCGAGTTATCAGTAAATGAGAATGGAGCTAAACTCAAGAGGAAGCTCGCCTAGACAAATGACTGAGAGGGTGAGGGTAAAGGAGGAAAAAAAAAGTGTGGTGTTCATGTTTGATCACCTGCCAGACTAGAGTTGAATCCAAAAAACACCTTAGAAAGAGTGGAAAACATTTTCAGAAATTCATTCGAAATTCAGGTTCGAGGCTAAAAATATAATCCGTGATCTGCACCCATTTTCTGACAGACTAATTGTGGAACTAAAATGTTGAGGGATTTTTTATGTGGGGAAGGAGTGGAGAAACTGCCTTACTATTGCTTCCACAGAAGTAAATTCTTTCTTCGCAAATGACGCACCCTGACTAAGTGCATACAATTTGCATTGCTTTAAAGTTCAACTCTGTGTTAATCCTGTACTTCCCTGTACCCCTCCTCAGCCAGAATGCATCTCTATCTGTCACCATCTTTGAGCTCAATAGAAGGGTTTTTTGTAAGCAGGGCAACAACGGAGCCGGACTGGTTAAACTCTATACTGGGAAAACCCCAGTAGGCTGGCGGATGTTGACCTGTTCTCAAGACTGGGTTTTGAAGAATCTTAGCTCACCCTTCCCTGAAAGAACCCTAGAGGAATAGCATGCTGTTTTTAAGAGAACACACTTGATTTAATATCACAGTGTTAAGGATTCTTGCCATTACTCTGCCCGTTCATGAATTAGTGGCAAATTTCACAAACTTCTATTCAGAACTGCCAACAAATCTATGGCGTTTGGGAATAATTACTTTTGAAAATTGTGATGTGGATTCAATTCCGGAGTTCTATATTTAAAAAAAAAAATCTTGGTTGAGAACATTTCCCAAATTATTCTGAAGAGATTTGTATTTTGCATTTTTTATCAAATCTTTCTTTATTGCTTTTCGCAACAATAGAATCGACCAAACGCACATGCAATTGCCAAGTGTACTTGTAGTCTGATGTTTACTGTTTAAGTCTAACTTGTTATAATTCAACAGTGAAACAACTCGCCCATCTTCATAGCAGACATATATAGTGCAAGCAGTTGTGCTTGAGATACCTGAACAATCGACTGTACAGTACATACTCTGGGAGCAGGGACATGTCCCAGCATAACCCGGGATTACCCTTGTGGTCCACATGAGAGCAAGAGAAAGCGACCAGCCACAATGACCCTTCATTTATTGCGCATTCACCTGTGTCTAGCATAATACTCGCCCACGACCCATGAGTCACCCGGAGACACCTCTCCAGCCATACCTCAGCCCCTCATAACTGTACAGAAAAACAGCAGACATTCCCAAGGTTACTAATCCCTAAAACTTTGGAATTACATTTGGTGGTAAATACTATTGGTACTTATCGCAGTAGTAAAAAAAAAATAGAACTATCGAAACACCTAATTTCCTGAATTTCTGACAACTAATCAAATGATGCAGGCTGTAAAAATTGCCTCTGAAAGCCTGTTTACAATTCAGAAACGGGGTAGGAAGTGGCACCAGGCCCAGAGGTGTGAGGGCTTTTCTCCACCTCAATTTTAACTGTGCTTTACTACCCAACTTGGGACATAGGGACCATTTTCTTGGTTTGTAATATGTCCTTTAGGATACTTGCTATGGCACTACACAGCTGAACCTATTTTGTGCAATAATCTTAAGCATTGAAGTACTTTATTCTGTAATACAACTACTGGCGCGAATACAGTTGTTCCCGACTGTGATGCATTTACCAACATTATTAATTTTCTGTCTAATTGTAACTTGGAAGAGTATATTTGTTTTGGCAGGCGATATGGTCCCCTTTTATAGCTGGTGTGGTACTCCACAACTACTACAGGCAGCATCCTTGCCCTCTTTTCTATACTGAGCACTAATGTATCCACAGCACAGTTGATAATGATTTTCAGCTTTAGTACCTTAATATGAAAGGAATTCTAGCAGAGTACTTATTTATACAAGAAGCGACGATCACGGCATCTCAAGGAAAGAATGGGATTATGGAACAAAAAAACAGCAGTGACATTTTGAAAGTATGCAAATCTGATGACTGCGTGCCATCCTCTAATACGTCACGTGCAAGGGCATTATGCCAACCTAAACTGAATCTTCTTACTCCTTGACATATTCTCTAGATTCATCATTTTAATGACGGGGAGTTTCTTTGCCATAGCAGTTCAGTAATTAGCAGGGCGGCCTTAGGCATGTGGAAGCTGTGCACCTGCACAGGGCCACCAAACCCCAGGGGCCGCCACGCCTATATACATCCTTAATATAATAATCCTCTGAGGATGGATACATATTTGCATGGCGACCCCTGGCAGGGATTTGGCGGCCTCAGGCTCTGTTCCACTTCCAATCACCCCCACGCCCCCCCCTCCACTTCACTGGCCTCCGCGCTTGCATTTCTCCGGGGACCCCCTACCTACGCTCCCTGCCCAGGGCCGCCATGAGCCTAGAACCACCCCTGTAATTAGGGAGGGTCCACAATAGGAAAACATCTGGAGTGTGGTGTAATATTTACCTAAATAGTAAAATAGACGTCTTAAAAGACGGGGTTTGGAGATACACTTTAGTTTTAGAGAAGCCAGATACTCGGAGATTTATGTCCGAAAGGTTTTCAGGGTATTCAGCAAAAGAAAACTTTCATGAGTGGGACTGGATACATTCATATGGTACAGTGTACAGAATATATGGTTTTTTTTTTGGTGCTGGTCCATACTAGAGGTATTATTGCTGTGCTCTGCAACTTAAAGGGGGACAATTGCTTCCACTAACAGAGTGTTCTTAGTAGCTTCACTGGTGGTCACAAAGTACAATTTCTTGGACTGGACAAAGTATGGAGTAGGGGCCCACGCAGCCCTCTCCTGAATTTACAGTCTTCTGACAAGGGTGTGGTTAATGGGTGACTGTCCTGGTGGTGGATTCTTAGCCTATGCAACACAAAGCCATACAGAAGGTTTCAGTGACCTGTTAACTGTCTTGTCGTGGTTCTCACACATTGTGGTCTATATTGTGGAAATTCTGTTGTGCTTTTCGAAGCTGCTTGGGTCTCGAGATGGTTTAACACAAGGCTAGCAAAAATCTTTTTCTACGTATATATATTTTGGAGACTAGAAGCACTCTTTCCTTAACGGACTGCAGTCTTCGTTTGAGGAAAATATTGTGTTGGTCTTTGGAGAGAATCCTTGTTGGACACAAACCATCCCCTTTGGAGCAGCTTCCAGTGAGGTCTCTTGCCACCTTTTGAGCTCCACTTCCTCTCTATAGAGCTCCTCGTGCCTTCCTTGTGCAAGTGCCACCCTCGATGGAATGAGGTACGACCCTCTGTTTCGCCTCTTCTGCACAGGACAGGGTGGGCCGATACAGTACTGGCACTGTAGTCTGGTGGCGTCATTTGCTGAAACACGTCAACTCATAGGCGCCAGCCTGGAAAATTCAGCATGGCAGGAGGGCCAGCCCTTGCATCCTCCGCCCACTTTACCCACACAGCAGCCCCCTGGAATTTGTGCCCAGCTGGAGCATTACCTGTATTGTTTGGATTTTCGTGAGCTTGGAGGTAGCCGACACCCATTTGCTGAAGGCAATTTTTGCGTACACAGAAATTTTCTTTTGAGTGATTGTATTGTAATTGTAATTGCATTTATATAGAGCTTACTACCCCTGACGAGGCGTCGAAGCGCTTGTTCAGCAGGCAGCACGCTACTCCGGGACCCCCAGAGGATTAGTGTTGAATTAGTATAGTGAAACATGCAAGTACATTTTAAGTGGTGGATAGGTTAGTCAGTTATTTGGATTTGGAATGATAGCAGAAGGATAGAGGAGGAAAAAAAGGTTTGTATTTATATAGCGCTTGTTACCCCTGATGGGGTGTTGAAACATGCTATTCAGGAAGCCGATAATGGATTAGCTATGAATTAATATGTTGAAATATGAAAGTAATATCACTGGTCGATATTAGTCAGTTATTTGGAGTGAGAAGGATAGTAGAGGAATAAAAGGGGAAGAAAGGTTTGCATTCATATAGCACTTGTTACCCCTGACGGATGCGCTTTTCTGGCGAGTAGCATGCCACTCCGGAACTCAAAGGATTAGTGTTGAAAATTAGTATAGTAAAATATTCAAAAGAGATAGTAATTTGATTGAGAATGATTAGCATGCTGACATTAAGGATTTTTCCTGTCTAGTGAAACAGTCATCTTCTTACATAATGTACTGTACAGCACTGAAGAGAGATGTGAAAAATGCAGCAAGAAGTTTTAACTTTCAACAATGAATTTTTAAAACTCAGCATCCTGTGAGCATTTTCAATAGTATTTTATACATGACACTTAATGGTTGTTTGGGGCATTTTTAATCTAATGTTTGCTGCATATGGTCTGGAGCTGTGGAATTAAGAAAATATTTGTGTGTTCCTGAAAACGAAGATGAGTGTGTTGCTCGTACATTTTTAAATCGTGCAAATGAAAGTACAAAAACATTCCCTCGTAAAAAAATTGTCAGGAGGGGGAATAAGATAAACTGGGTGAATACAACAAAGTGGCCACACAGAAGGGAAACATTAAAATACTGATCTTCCTCCTCTGGAGTTCCTTTTTTTAGGAACGTTATGTGGAGCACAAATTAAAAAAAATGTAATTTTGATACAACAATGGAAGCAGTGGAGCACCAGAGGGACCCTGTTGCCAGAGCATACATCCATTTAAGACAGCGCCATGTTCGGTAAGCATCCATTGTCATTTTTGCGGATGGTTTTTCAGGTGAGGTTGGGATGTTCTTGCAGGTAGAGGCTGTCTTCTAACCTCGAGGCCCACGTGTGACGTTTCACGTGCCGCGTATTTGCACCCCTCTTATGTAACACGAGCACGACAATTTTTAAAACTCTTGCCTGCAACCAACAGACTTTGTTGAAAAATCTGTCCACCTGCTAGACTGAGGGACATTTGATATTCTTCACGCACCAGCAGTCCCTGGAAATTTATTGACTGCTTGGAGCAATTAAACAACCCACAAACCAGTTTTGCAGCTTGTTGCGTATTTAAAAAAACCCAACATCGCGTAGTAAATTCCCCAGCAATGCGGTAGGGCAGGTAAAGCAGAGCGCGACGTGACATCAAGGGAAAAGTCGTCGAAGGCGAGCCTTACTAAGTTTGAGAAAGAAAACATCAAATGCTGTTTATCACAGCCGCCCACCCAAGGAAACTGTGCATTACGTTCCTTCACGAATATATTCTACAGAAGTTTCTTTCTAGTTTTCATGGTTTTTATTTTTGCACAACGTGATTTGCATTTGAAAATAACGCTATTAGTTGTTTTCAAGGAATGTAACGCAGCATGCTGGTGTGGCGTGCTTGCTGCTGACTAGTACGTTGCTGTAATATTGTGTAGCACTTATTGTGATGTCCGGACCATTAGAGAAGCCTTTTGAATTACATAGTTCATATTTTTTAGTAGGCCTTTGTTTAGGTGGTGAGGTTAAAAACGTAGTTTTAAAAAGACCTACGTGAACTTGATATACTAGAACATCCGTACAAATTTACAATGAATTGGTCTGTATAGATTCTTTTTCAGAGCATAAGTGCATACACATTTTTATGGAAAAATGTTCAAATAAAATAAATTCCATTCTAATTTTACTGCAAGTATTTATCAGCACATATCAAGAAGCCAAGATCCAGAAATAACGGTACAACCCGTTGAGTGAGCGAGATGTCCCAGTTCACCTTCTGGTACTTCGGTGCTTGAAGATGCCCATCTTGAACGGACGGGAGTACTGGGTTTCACCTAGGAGCACGTTGAAGAGCATTTGCAGGTTTAGCGATAGCACAGAAAGGGAAACTTCCAGCCTGGTCTGTAAGTGAGCCGTCGATATTCCTTCAGCTTGTGCAAGGGTGGTGTTGGCCTGTTTGTGATGCATGGTTGGTGACTTCAGGCATGGCTTAGTGCTTCTGTAGAGGCATAGGTGTCTTTAGTCTTTTAATATATTGTGACTGCTGAAGTTATACTTTTCCTCTGGGCAATCAATGGTGGTGTACTAATCTAAGGTGCAGTTAAGTAACTAGAAATTACTATTATAAGTAACCTGTGTTTTTCAGAAATCTTTTTTAGATGTAATTCCTGTTGCAGCGGAAGCTTTTTTCTTTCCTGCTGAAAGTTTGTCATATAGAACAATTCTAATTTGCACCTGTTTTTCGTTTGCTATGGTGCATTACAATGAAGATGCTAAGTGTCATAATTAATATTTGCGCAATCGTGTGTAAGATTCATTTGTTACATATATACTGCTTCATATTAATAGTGTTATTTTGAATCATAGAAAACTTTTCCATTATTATTCTTTCATAACGACTTTGTTAAAATATAAGTTAATCAGTTTATAAACATATTAAACTCATTATTCTAAAAATCTTCTATCAATCTAAGTGCACTTTTACGATGCTGGTACTTAAACTTTTCTCAGTTTCAGTATTCTTTTCCTAGACGTGTGCACATTATAATTTCATTGTCAGAATCAGTTTTTGAAAAACATTTTTATTGTTTTGTAGAACAGCAGGGCATAAATCAGTTAAAAGGCGCATGCATTGAATGAGGCAGGTCAATATACATAACATTATAAATACATGACGGAGATGAGTAGGATAGTTTATAGGAATTTCACTTGATACATTACTTAAGTCCCTTACTTCCTCCCCTCTCGTACTCGGTGTCATCCTAGCTATCCCGCATTGGGGGTTCGCACAAATATCCCCTATATTCGTTCCAAGCGCTCCATAATCTGTCCCATTTCCGAGGGCACCCCCCTGTTCAGGTACACCGCCCTTTCCGCTAACATTGCTAAATCCAGATCTTTACACCAATCCGTGAGCGCTGGTACATCATCAGAATCCCAATACTTGGCTATGTTTCTTTTAGCGTACATTATACATAATGTTACCCAGTCCTGTGCTGAGTCGAATCCGTTTTTATGTCCTGCAAAGTGTAGGAGAGTAGGGTCTGCTTCCTATGGTCACCCCCACTTTTTGCTGTGATTCACTGGTTTTTCGACTTTAGTGTGGCTGTGGGCCTGCTAATCAGACCCACAGCCCACTGTTCTCTCTCTAAATTCATACCATGTACTTTAGGTACATACCTAATTAGGTATTGGGTCACCTTTGTGAGCCCATGTATGGTGTACCATAGGTACCCAGGGTATAGGTGCATCCAAGGCCTACCAGGAGCTGCAGCATGTATTATTCCACCCCTAGCTGGCCATCCAAACTGACACAACTGGCTGATCACTCAGCTGGGGTAAGGTCGTGTAATCACCCCTTGCTTAGATATAGTATTCCTATATCTACCCTTATATATAGACACATATATACCTACAAGCCAATCCTATGGCAGGCCTTGACAATCCTGAAGGCAGAGTGCTTGGTTTTATGTGAGATTGTGCTCTAGCATGAGCTGAGCCTGTCTGCAGCTTTCGTAACAATGTCCTTATAGCTGTTCTATGATATAGCCATACCATATACTCTTAAGTGCATTATAATCCTTGCGGTTAATGCTATCTTTGGTTTGGCATTATCAAAACATGTCGTGTAAGGTGTCATACGCTTTGGAATACTACCCCCCCCCGCCAGTCCTGGCGGCGGGGAAAGCATTCCACCCTTCTAGAGGGAGAAGACATGTCGTTGTAGCTTTACCCGGTTAAAGGTTAAACCGAGCCTCAGCATCACAAAATGGATGCTGCTGCAACAGACACAAGTCTAACCTCCTGCTGCTGGACGAAACTCCGGCAGGAGAGGCCTGGACATTAGGTTTTCTACCTTGGGAGGTGCTAACACCTCCCCAAACAGGCTATAGTGTATTGGGGCAGGGTGGGTTGAAAGAAATGAGACACTGCCTTGGGCACACAAGGTGCTCCATGCATAGCCTGGTTCAAACCAGTTGCTGGGGCACTCCAGCCCCAGCTCTGGCGCGAAACTGGACAAAGGAATAGGGTTGTAACCACCCCCTTCCCAGGTTCCACCCATAGGAGGGACCTAGCAGGTAATCCAGCCCCTTAGATTAGTATAAATCTGAGAGCTGTGTCTAGACATTAGATTATCCTGAACTGAAACTCTGAAACAAAACTCTAGACCTTCGACATTCTAATGCAACTAGAAGACTGAAAAATCTCCCTTGTGGTCAATGAGTGACCACCCTGTGCAAACAGGCACCATCAGTGACTTGCCGGTTTGCTTTGTCGACGCTCCCGCCGGAACCCGAAGACTTAGCGACGCAGCATCTGGACTTCCAGACTTCTCTGACTCCGAACCACATCCACAGCAAAGCTGAGACCCGTTGTGGACACGAGAGACGTGGGACCAGACAACCTGCAGTACCTGCTTTTTGCTAACTGTGCAGCTTCTGAGGCGTCCTCGAAGTTGTGCTTTGGGACTTGAGAAGCCCCAACCCCGAGCAGTGAGTGCACCGAAGCTCAGCCCTCCACACTCCACGAGTGCCGCGTGGAGCATGTGCCTGCATTTCTCCTTGACGCGTCTCCGCAGTTGCTAGCCAGTTAGCTAGTGGCCCTCCTGAAGACAACCTTTTGAATCAACACTGCTTGCCTGGTTGCTCTGGGCTTGCTCCTGCTTTCCTGTAAAGGGGAAGCTCCCCAGACCTTGCTGGTCTGAACAGAAGCCGATCTTCCCTTCCTGCGTGGGTTGCCTTTGCCAAGGCTTGTTGACTCCAATCCGGAAGCCGACCCCGCCAACAGCGAGATCCTTCGTGGGACAGTCCGTATCCAGCTTCTTGTCGTCGTTGACGCCTCCTGGTTCACATGGCTGCAGAGACAAGCTTCACTTCTTCACCTGTTTGCATCTCAACATCGCCTGGTTCCTTCCTGGCCACTGGCTAGTGACCCAGACTCTGTCTCCTCTGCTTTCAGGTTCTTCACTGCTCCGATCCACCCTTGGATCCATCTGGATATCTTCCTCCTGTTCCCCTGCAGCATCTTTGTGCAGCTCTCCATGGGATTTGACGACGAAACCCGACACGAAAGAACACCTATGCATCCGGCTTCCCTGGGTGAGTTAACTCGAGTACTCCGGTGGGTAATAACTATCCAAGTGTCCTAGTTTAACTGGATTTTCCCGTAGTCCATCCGGAAGTGCCCGAAATCAACTACTTTGTAAACTTTACGTTCCCATTGAAAGTCTATGAGAACCCGCGTGTGGGTTTAGACACTGCACACGCATCCTGTGGGACTCCTGCTTCCTAACCTTTGGTCGTTCAGTGTAACCTCAGCGATGCCCTAGGCCTACTCACCTTCCTGAAGTGTAACTTATAGTATGCTTATTGAGTAACGTGTGCTGTATCTCGAACTCTGACCTCATAAAGAGTGCAGAGGGGTTGTGTTAGTAATAAATACATATATATTTGATATATACCTTGTGTGGTGTCCTTTCATTTGGTATTCAAGGGGTTATTATTGCTAAAACAATTGGCTTCACGTGCTCTCTGAAGTATTATCCTAAGACTGCTTTGTCCATGCTACCACTAGGATAGCTGGTCTATAAGGTTGACTTTACAACCATCAACATAAGAGTTGTTTGGACTAATACAGGGTGCCCACTAGAATAGTGGACATCACATATCAGGCCAACTTCTCACACAAAGAATGATCAGCTTTTACACTGCATCACCCTCAAAAGCAAGTAAATTATTTTGCTGTGTTCCTTATCATGCTGGGTCCTTCTTCACTTTCTTGTGTTCCGCTTTAGCTCTACTTATTGCGTTGATATTGCAGAATGGGACCGGAACTGTCCTAGCACATCATGCTTTCTTCCTGTGCTGAAGAGTGCATTCATTGTTGTACAGGATTGCAAACGGCATTGTGTTGTAAGCTTGATACACTGATCTAGTTTATACATTTCAATGCTTAACAAATATAAACCTTTGTTCTGGTTTAACTATTTCACAAACAATAACAGGAATGTTGTGAAAGCATGTGGTAATAAAGATTGGACCCTTCATTAGATTTCACCATGTTAAACCTGCCAGAATTTAATAAGGGAAAAGACCTTGTATTTTCGGGAATGTGTGTATTTTGGCACAGCAAGCACCAACATCTGCATCTTAGTCACCTAAAAGTCTTAATCAGTGATAATTATTGTATACTCATGCTCCTTGCCCATGCCACTCATTCCGAGTCAAGCCAGGAACCCATGGAAAGGGAGGAGGTGAGTGGCTATCATGTGCCTTAGTGCCAGCACCAACTCAAGGTGTCCAAGTGTCGCGTTGGCGAGAAAGACTTGGCTAGGGATCTAAGTTGAACTGATTTGCCCTTTATTCATAGCTTTTACATGGACCTCATTTAGGCTCAACTTGAAACACCATACCGTTCAAGCTTGAAAGCATGGTTATCCAGGCTCGGCCAAGTAGAGGGTTAATGCCCCAGTGACTTTGATGTTGAATGTAAAATTTCCATTGCTCCTACCAGGTATGACTAGAACAACCCCAATAATATTTAGATATATAAAAGCTAAAACCTTTAGGTATGTCCAATACATTTTTTAAGCTGAATCGGCGTTTGACAAGTCCGGGTTGTAACCATTTGCTTCGGCTCGCTAATCCCAGAGCGAATCAGCCGAATTCCTGATTTTTGTTTTCTTCACCTCGTCCGAATACCTGTTAGTCTGTCCTTCACGCACACCCTTGCACCCTAATGGTTGCGTGGGGCCGGAGAATCGTTGGTTGAAAGAAACCGAAGTAAAGAATTTGTTTGCAATTCTGAAGATTATTTTCCCATTCATTGCATTCTACTTTAGGATATTTTGTCAGTTAATGGAAATGCCCCTCGGCGGATCGAAGCCAGATTAATGCTGTGCTTCCTCTGTGGTGCCTGAAAAGTAGGCCATTGTTTTATAGATAAAATGCTTTGAATATTTGGGGAATTCATGAGTACACGTATGCAGTTAGCTGTATTCCTGCACCCGCGGTGGGCAGGGCAATTGCTGTCTAAATGTGTTCAATTCAGTAAAATAACTTTTGCAGGGATGCAGTGGTGCTGTAGCTTAACCGCCAATAACGTTAAAAGGATTGTGCTGCATTCCAGATTGCTTTCTCTCAGTCCTCACGGCTCTTAAGACTGATACATTGCTGAAGTAGTTTTGTATACTTTTGGTTTATGATGTAGGAAAGAAAGAGAGGTCTTTAAGTCGCATCAGTGATAAATGAATACTGTTTCTTGTTTAAGAGTTTTGATCTAGTTTAACATATACTCTTTGCACATAGTAGTTTGGTGCTGCAGTGATTTGTTTGGTGTACCTTGATATGCATAACGGTGGATGAAAAAAATAAAGGTTATCTTCATTGTTAAGTTTTCTGGCAGTTGTAAAGCTCGCTAAACTTTTTGTTCAGTATTAATTTAATTTAATCCTTTTTAAAATCTTATGTTCATACGTCTATGTATTTTAGACCTCGTGTTTTGCAAGAAAATGTGCTGCTACTTACCACACTTTCCTTGTATTCTTCATACATGGTTGTATCTTAATAACATTGATTCGCCTGAGATTCACCGTGTTTTTGATTAATCAGGCTCATATGGCTAAGGTTCGCAAACCTGCCTCCTTCAACACATCTGCCAAATTATCTAATGGTCTTAGAAATGTCTACACTGGCCAGCTTGTGGCAGTTTTTCAGCTTTGTGGTCTTAAAGATGAAATCGTTTGTACTGGTTGTGATACTTTATTCTGAAACATTTGGAAATCATCTGGAACACTTCACCAAAACAAGATTAGGGATGCTTAACATAAAACTGTCCACATCTTCTGCATACATCATTGGCAAGTCAATGAAATAAGGACTCATTGAGTGACTGCTTAATGATGTGCTAGATTTAAGGTCAATCAATCAGCTTTATTGTACCAACCTCAAAGAACAAGCCCTACAATATGCAACACAACGATCAGCTTAAATGAAAACAACTTATAACAATAATTGCATCTCCGTACACAAATTTGAGTGCCCCGTATAAATCTAATATTTAAATATACAGCCAGCTAATAAAGTGCTGTGTATATACAACAGCTGTGTAATAAAGTGCTAGTTTATATCACTAGTACATAAACGAGAACCTGGAAAAAGTACCATCTACCCGGCTTGCTAACCACAATTCAAAACACATAATAAGTGCCGTATTGAACTAGGGCTTAGGGAAATCCGTGCTGGTAAAGTTCAAGTGCTATTGGTTGGAAGGGTCAAACCAGTTGTAAAACAAGTGCCTGGATAATCATTAAAGGAATTTCCCACTGCATGTAATCCGCGCATCAAGAAGTCAACATAAAAATAATAACTGCATGATGGAACTTGAACAATGCAACAACATAGCCAGGAAAAACAAGACTCTTTTCATATGCCCAAGACATGACTATTTGTGGTGATTAGCGGTCTAATGGCCCTCCACACTACAGATATATAAGAAGAAACCTGGTTGAAGATTTGTTCAGAGTCTGTGGACTTGTATAGACCCAAAGCATCCTTGCAACGTCTAATGTTGTCCGTAATAAAAAGAGGGTGGTGATAATATCTTCTCGCCTTCAAAGTAAATAAAAGAGCAAAACATGAAATGCATGATCGATTCTGCCCCGCCTCCCCCGAAACTCACAACTGCAGGTGGGTGGGCTGCTGCCCCCTTTTTTTCCAGGTGCTAGTAAAAGGTTTCACTGGCAAAACACCTAGAATAAATCTGATATATAGAGCTCTTTTTAGTTATGACGATCTTGTCCAAGTATGATTCAAATTTAGGAAATGTTTTGAAGACTTTAAAATGAGCTGCCATTTTCCCTCTCAGATTATTGAGATTGTAATTCCGGATCTTTGTCTTTACCAGGTGCACGCTTGCCGCATTCAGGCTCTCCGGTTTGAACCGGAATTCTGAGCTGCCTACGGCGTTCAATGTGACAGCCAAATTATTGTACCAAGGTAGTTTGGCTGACTTGGCATAAGACCAGAGTTCCCGCATGATATCCAAATAGTTCTTCTATTCCAGTTTTGTCCAAATTCTTATCCAATATAGGAGTGGTCGTAGAGTTATATGCTGCTCAAAGGATTTAAGGCCCAGCTCAAGCCTCAATGGATCCATTGGTGTCCCTGAGTTAAGATGAAGGAGGTGGCGTAAAACCCGGTTCTTTGCTCTTACAAGGCTTGCCAGGCCCTTGGACGACTTACAGCCCCAAAACTCTGCCCCTAGAGTCCCACCACCATGGCTTGTTCTGGATATGACTCAAAGGCAGGGCCTGTTAATCTGCAGTCCTGACTTTTAGCAAAATAGAGAACTACACTGGCACAATGGCTCAGCGTGGCACAGCGTATTGGTAAGTGGAAGAACCAGGACAACTTTGAGTCGATCTCACCCCAAGGTGGCCATAATGATCCACACGCTCTAGAGAAAGTCCATACATTTTGAAAGCACTCCTAGGTTTAGCACTGCTGTTTAGGGACAAAAATGTTGTTTTTGAGGTGTTGATCAGAAGGGTCTTAGTGTTACAGTTGTCCTCATATGCCTCAAGGAGTTTATGCGTAGTGATCTCTGTGTGTAACAAAAGCACTGCGTCATCAGTAAGTAGCAGGATTGCAATTTTCTGACCCCCAGAGATTGGCACATCGAGATTTAGGGACTTCAAATAGTTAAGAACATCATTATTGAAGATATTAAACTAGGTTGGGCCAATACCCAACCCTGCTTGACCCCGACATGGATGTCAAAGTTGTCAGTTACTTCTCCTCTCAGGCCATTTCTAACTGTAGACTTCTTGAGATTATAGAGGAGTTTGATTGCTGATACTGGTTTTTCAGGGCAACTCAATGATGACCGAGTCTGCCAGAGCAACTCGTGGTCTAAAGTGTCAAAGGCCATTTTAAGGTCAATAAAAGTCATGTACATCCTTGAATTTTTGATGCAGGTGTATTGTAGGCCAATCTTGTATAGCCACATGGCTAGGCCTGTTGTGCCTTGGCCTTTTCTAAAGCCTACCTTTGAGACCTTGATGGTCCCATCATCACTCATCCAATTAGCCTAGCAGGTAGGTAGAAATGTCGCTTTGATCTTCCGAATTGCAGCAAGTAAGGAGATTGGCCGATAATTGCTGCCCGAACCTCCCTTTCAGTGAATTCATTATGTGATGAAGCATTCTCTGTTAACATGTTCGAGGAGCCTTATGGTTTCTATCGGGCAAGATTCCTCAACTGTCCGATATGGGCTTACCAATACGCTCTTCTTAGTAATAGACGTTCCATGGTTGGCAGTGCTGTACAATGATGAGAAGTAATTGAGCCAAGAGTTGAGAGAGATACTGGTTTCCAGATTTCTTGGCCTCCCTTTACAAGCTCCTTCTTACTAGTTCCCAAATGTTCCTGATATTCTTGCTTCTAAGTGCTTCAATATGTGCCCATCAAGCTTTTTCATGGAGGTGAATTTTTTTAATTTTACAAGACACATGTACACCTGCCAGCGAGTTGTTAGAAGAAGTTTGCCATCTAAATTGCTGTGCCTTGTTTTTAGAGAGATGGATTAGGGATTGTTTTAACTTGTTGCACTCCATATCATGCCAATCAATGTGTGTGAAGTTAGTGCTGTATGTAAGCCTATATGAGTTAACAAGTTTTGGGGCACTTATCGATCGGGATTGTTTAATTAGAATTTCAAACTTTGGAATTTCCTTTGGATCGTGGAGATTTTTGTTCCCCAAGTATTCTTTGCTCCCCAAGTATTCTTTGCTCTTGAATTGTCAGTGAGGGAAAGCTGGACCTCGAGCAAGGTTAACTCTATTACTGTGCCGCCAGGCAATGGATTTCCTATTTGTCGTTACATTCAGTGCCCATTTCTCGCTCCTTGACAACATGTACAGATAGCGCATATAAGACTCTAGATGATGGCATCCGCTATCAGCGGGTCATGGTCACTCTCAATTGTCTGCTGAACGTCAAGGTAATCTACCAGTTGCCACGCTTGCAGATTGATTAATATATAATAGATAAGGTTTACATAGTCCCCTCATCTGTATGTATACTGGGTGGGAGAATCTGAAGGCATAGATCGGTTTAGGAAACGTGAGTAGTTGTTAAGCATATAAGAAGAAAAATCGGCCCCTCTCCTTGAACTAAGAATTGGCAAAGTTGCTCGAAAAACTGGTCTACGGACCAGGGAATTGCAGAGAGCATCTACATTAAGCAGTGTGACATTCGGTTTGGCGTAAAAATCCCAACACAACAAACTGATGTGGTGCCTTTCCCCTGGCAGAATGGGTTGCGCTAGAGACATATAGTTTCAATGGAGAGTGGCAACTAGTTTGTCTAGCTCATCGAGCTTTTTGTATAAATCTGGTGTGCGCCCCGGCTGAAAATATATATTCAGAATGACTAATTGGCCATAGATTTTGTGAAGGCCATATGAGATTCTCGAGCATTCTAGTTTGGGAAGACTGTTGGAATCTCCGGAAACTGATTAAACTTAGACTCGCTACTTCCTGTTTATTTATTTATTTATAAAGTTTTATGACGGAGTCTTGCACCCTCTTCCATCAGCTTCATTGTTTTGTAGTGCATGTGGACTGACAGTAGGAAATCTCTAAATGCATGTTCTCCCAGCAGGAAGCATCACACTTCAAACTTTGGATTCTTGGTGGCAGTTTTTCCATATTTATTCTTTTCTCAGTTTATTCTAGGCCTTTTTTGTCTTGGACTTTGGGATTAGCTGGCTCTTCTGACTTGGATATTGTTTCCTCTGCTCATAACTGATTGCCTACACTGAGAGTTCCAAGTAATTTTGATTGAGTCTTTCAAAGATATTTCCTTTGAGGCTTTTTAAAGATCTCGTAAAAGCGGTGTTAACAGGGTCGCCTCCTTTTAAAAAGTTCTAAAGAACAACTTGTAGTTTTAGTTGTATTAAAATTTGCAGCAGTATCTTTGGATGGTTTACATATTGTACCATCGGGTGGTAAAGTTGAAACCTGAGCATCCGGTTCTGAAGATGATAAATTCATCAGTTGGATGGTTGTTCTAGGAGTATTTATATTTAATTTGGAATTTTCTTTCTTCTATATGCACTCCATTTATTGATTTCCCCTCTTCTGTTTCCAATTCATCTAGAATTGAGCTGATAATTTCCAGGACCTAGGTGAGCTTTCTGACAATCTTCTTATCTCACTTGGGAAGGTGTCTCTCTTGAGAGATTTCTTTACTGCGCTCCCTATTGCAAACATTCATGAGTCAATGGTTGTGATATTTGATGACATTTCGCAAAGAATTTTTGTTTGGTCATCCAGCTTTAGAATGTGAGCTGCTAGATTGTTCACCATGAGATCCAAAGCACTGCACTTAATGCGCATGATGACAAGGATCGGTTGAACCGTTGGGGATTCCGCTTGTTAGGTGCCTTATATCTTTATTGTCCTTATGCCAAGATGGTGGACTTAATTTAGTACCTGATTTCTGAGTACTATTTAGACATGCATTATCCGGCCCACATGGGCCATGGGAGGAGTCCACCTGGCCAAGAACCTCTTCGTCCAGCTCAAAAGAAAGGCCAAGAATCTCTTCGTCCAGCTCAAAAGACATGTCGGCCTCCCCTCTGGAAGAATTTGTAGCTGGTCTATGAATTAGTGGTGCCAGTGTGCAAGCACTGGCTACGCCTTTCAGTTGTGTCCAATGGGCTAGAAAGTACTTGCACTGTTGGCAGAAGGCTGCTCTTTAACCTTCCTCCTTATCCTTGTGGACGGCTTCACAAATTGATTCTTGACCAGTTCACTTTTGACCTTAGTTGAAGGCTGACCGCCCCACTGGTGCAAATATCAATTTCAAGTAATTGCTTAAGAGGCAGGTGGATATCAATTCTGTACACTGCTGGGTGCGTTCCGCCTGGCCCTGTCTCAGTTCTAGACTGTACTTGCTCTTCGTTCAATTTGTTGCCAGAGTTTTATGGGTAGTGCTTTGGGTCCCAGTGCGCTTTGTTTGTGAGCAATTCAGGGGGCACAGTCTGCATGCCCTATCTAACTGCTGGTCAACAACTGCTATATTTGCGAAGTAATTAGTGCTCCTGTTCGCTAGGGGTTGCGCTGGTACAGAGTGGGTTAGTGCTTGTCCTTGCACACTAGGTGGATGGATCAAATAGTCGCTGCTAGCAGCCTCTTGCTGCTTTCGCTTCATTAACATGCCCCTCTTGGGTCTGACTACCCATGTAACTCGGGCTCCGCCATCAGGCAAACAAGGGTATACGTTGATGGGGCAAGAATGGATATGTTCCCTTTACCTGCTTTTCTTGGGAGTACTTTTTGGACATCCGGCGCCAATAAGTACCTTTTTCCACATGAGAGTATATATATAATAGCTCCCTCTGCATCAACCATAGATTGCTTTAGATGGTTATCTCCCGCCACCATAGGACCAGATCTCGCCTCAAGGACACCCTTGGTAGGCGAGCTGATATCAAATGAGCCTTATTTAAAACCCTGTTGTTTAGCATTTTGTCTCTAGCTCCTGGTTATTCTTGTCATTATCCCGGTTGCCTTGATTGTATCTCGCCTGCCTGTACTGGTGTGGTGACCTTTCTGAGTTTATTGGTCCCACCACACAGGAGCACGAGGACACCCAGACATTAACCTGCCCTACCAGGCCCCCAAATCATAGGTAATAACAAGAGTTAAGCAAGGGTTCCAGAGCACGAGCACGTTCAGTCACTTCAGCTCAATCAAAAGACGGTTTGCTTGGTGGCAACAAAATCTGTCTCTCGAGAAGTGATTGAGGAAAGGTCCTAATTTTGCTTCTATTTACTCCTGTTTACTCCAGTTGCTCTAATGTAGCTGTTTTCTCATGTTTCTATTTTTCTAGTTATTAGGAATCTGCCTTTACTTCTCGCCCCTTTCCGTCACTATGCTCCTGGATAACGGAGGTATGGGGGTTTACCATTCCCAAAGTTGAAAGCCACACCAATACCTAGAATGTCTGCTTCCGCGTGCTTCCCGGGCTCGGTCCCAGCACTGCTAGTGCCTAACGCACTGGAGATCGCAGCCGCCTACAACATTCTGCATTGTGCACAGTCCACTTTCATTATCCGGGCTACTCTTCTGCGTTGCTATGCCCCCTCAGCTTGACTTGCTGTCTCTGTTCAACTCCCGCCTCTTCTGCTCCTTCCTAGTAGAGTCAAAGCTTAGGGTTGGGTGCAAGTAGGCGAGGGGGTTCTGCGGGTGGTGGCCGGGCAGAGACAGGACAGTGGCAAAGCAAGGCTGTGGACTGATGCTGGCAGTGGACTGGTGCCAGACAAGCTCCCTGTGCGTCCTCCACACGCCGGCGGTGGCAAGAGCACTCTGCAAGTGCTCCCTGTAGCGCAAGGTTTCCGCAGGTCTTCCACGGCAGGCGAAGACCCCTGGGGCACAACTCCACTTTGACAACGCTCAGTGCCTTCGTTTTATGATGGGGAAATCTTAGACTCTGGTAAGACTTAAACTTTGGTATTTTGCCCTTGGGAGATTGCTCTGACATTTGGACCACATTTTAAAATATGGCTCCACGAAATCGAGAAGTGCACCTGGAAAACTACTGCAGTCATAATTTGCAGAACCCATTGGAATAGTTGAATGAGTCTAGGCTGAAACAAACATTGACAAAGCCAAATATTTGGCCTTGGTAATCCTTCAATTGTTTTTATTAATTTATTTATTTTGTAAAGCAAAATCAATAGGCATTAAAGGTTTCAAAGTATTCAAAATACCACAGTCTAAAGGTGGCATGCATAGGGTTGGAAAAAATAGTGTCCATCACAAATGTAAATACAAACAAGCATTGACAAAGCCAGTGGGTCTCAGCAATCCGAGAGCTATTGGCGTTGTCTATGTTTTTGTCTTTTTAACCATGTGGAGTGGCATAACATATTGGTATTGCTTGCAAAGATTGATATAAAAACTTGAACTGAACTATCTAAAGTTGGCAGCTCGCAAGACGAGAGGGGCCTCAGGCTGACTATAAACAAACTTCACTCTTCACATGTGCTCTTATCACAGCCCAGATAGCTGTTCAGAGATGGCTGCAGTGAATGTTTATACACTTGGGCGGAGATTTCTGACAGAGCCCGAAGCATCTTCTGGTCGCAGGAGATTCTTAATGGATGAATGAGTCAAACTTCGGTCTGGCGTGGATAGGAGATACTTATGCTGTAGGCACTAGTGCATCAGTCTTCTGCAGCTGGGAACATTCCCGATTGGGGGTGGGGAGAAGAAGCATATGCTGTACTTGTCAGTTGTTTGTACCTTGGATGTTGGGGTGATTTTATTTGTAGTGTGGATAAGTTACTCATTTAAACATGAGCCAACAAGACTAACCAATCAAAGTGTTGTTTAATAAAAACTGATGAGTGGTTGAAGGTGCTTCACTGACAATAAACATGCAAGGATGACTTGAATGTTGTGTATAGTATTACTTCATACGTTCATATGAAATGACTTACATAAGTCATCGTTATTACTAATTTCCCAGCATGAAATAACACTCCTTACAGTTGTGAATGCTATACACTTAAGTATTTTCTGCAGCTAGTACATCCAGGTCCCATCAAATACTCGTGAAGCCTGGGAGAGAAGCCACTTCCACTAGAGCCGGTAAGTGAACCCAGGACATCCCACAACCTATGCTTGCAACGACTAACCGAGGCACTGATCGAAGTGGGTTGTGTGAGAGTACAGACGAGCCAGTAAAGCGAAAAACACAAGCTGCACAACCATAGGTGCTCTAGTAACTGAATACTACTGCTCTTTAGGGAGGGTGTAGTAGACGTAAATAAGGACAAATTACAGGCAGTGTGCCTATCAGTGACGCATAACGGTGCAGCGCTGGAGTTTAATAGAGGAGAATAGGAGTACCTTGGAAGGTTACAACTGTGACTATCCTTATTTTCTTAATAAAATAAAAAGTTGCATACAATTGATTTTTGGTCTACGCAGTCTGTTGCCACACTATATTGAAACAGGTAGAAGCCACTGGGATGGGTGCGGGTGGGAGGAGACGGGAACACGAATGCTCATGTGGAATGCTCAAACACAAATAAATAAGTAACTCCTAAAACAAGAGCAGTGGATGGACTCAAGCAATTGGTCCATTTTCTGCGGGAGGGGTAAACACAAGAAGAGGCATGATTCATGCATGACAAAGGTGGACAATAGATAGAAGAGCGATGTTTAAGTGAGCAAAAGGTATGCCTATGGGCACGCTGGAGCCCACAGATTGAACACAACATGTCTCTTTGAGCGCATGCACTGTCTAGCCGAGACCTAAAAAATGATTTGAAAGAAGAGGTTAACTCTCCATCATTTGCTCTGAAGTGGATTATGTTTAGAGCAGGTGTGCACAAAGAAAATGCTATCAGTCACAGTCAGCAGAGCCAATGGCTGAACTGGGCTGACCACTGCCTCATTTATTGTTCTGTGTTGAGTGGAAGGAAAATATGAATGACACTTAAACAGACCAATGGATGAAGAGGTGTGAGAGAGGGCGACAAAGCAAGCTAAAACAGACCTAAGGAAACCAAAAAGCACATTTGTGATTGTAGTATATTTTTTGTTTCTATCCCCCTCTATTACTCCATTAAATATTGAGTTGGGCGATCCCCATTCCAACTCTTGACACGATTTCCCTCTTGCCCTTGACATGGCTAAATTTGCATGAGTTTCCAGCTTTCAAAGTACCCGCAAGTTGATAAATATCCTCAGATGTACACATGTGGCAGTTAACCAAATGTGAGCCCACCCAAATACACCTACAAACCCACCCTAACTACTACGCTAATTTCTACATAGTGGCAGAATTTCTGCATCTCAAATTTTAAGTTTAGAAAAAGTGCAAATCCGAAAACCTGTGAATTCATCTTGGGAATTACAAAGAGGAAATAGAATTTTGATCTGCACGATATATTTAAGGTTCAGACCTTATAACTCCTGAAAAGGTAAACTACATGCTAGGAGGCGAGTTGTTGGAGTCCACTGTTTAATGCAGGTCTAGTGTACTCCAACTTTCTCGTTTTATTACCACACTTTTTAGGTCGAGGACTCCGTCGCACTGCTGTGAGCAGAGCCCGAAGATTTAATGTTTCTTAGAGGGAGCTTGGAACCCGCCCCTCTTCTACATTGGCTGGCTTCCTAAACGGAGGCTAGCCATTGGAGGAGAGGGGCATCCCTCTGTTCAAGCTCAGTCTTTTTCGGATTCAGGGGCGTTTTTTAACCCCTTCGGTGCTCATGACGAGCTCAGCTCGTCATGAGGCACAGTGCTCGTGTGCTCATGAAGAGCTGAGCTAGTCATGACCACACCCATTTCTATTAGGGCCCAGCACAGGAAAGGAATATCTCAAGCAGTGAAGGTGTTAAGCTTCTTTCTATTTACTTTATCTCCTCTTTCCATTGGCTGGAATTTTACCTTCCAGCCAATGGAAAGACGATGCTTTCTCCGAGGCATTTCTTCCTTGCCTCGGAGAAACGTGGCCGTGTTGGGTGATCCTTCTGTACTTGTTTTTCATGTTAGGAGCTATTTAAATCGGAACACTCAAAGTTTCATTATATTCTTATGCTTACTGTAGACTTCTGCTGAAGTACTGTGTTAATTTTTTGTGCGCATTGTGATTCTAGTGCCAATAAAGATTTTTTGCAAAAAAAAATAAGATATTTAAGCCCCAGCGTAAAATTCATTTCACAAAAGGGCACAGTCGCGTGACAACAGCACCACTGACCCTTTTTGTGAAGCGCGCTCTAGTTTTCCTTTGATGCGGTGTAGAGCTCAGCCACCGAGAGAGAGGTCCCGGGGGCATTGGTCGAAGGATGGGACAAGGTAGTGAAGCCCGCACTGCAGTGAAGTGCATCGGCGCCTGACCTACTAAACTCTAAAGTGTAATTGCTGCTCAATCACGCTACAACAAGGCCGCACACGGCCAGAGCGGGAGTTCGTCTCTCTGTTGGTGCGACACAATCAATGTTTTGAAATGTGCACGGCCAGAGAGGGAGTTCGACCTCTCCGTTGGTGCCACATAATCAATGCTTTGAAATGTGAGGCTTGCAGCTGCCTTTATAGCAAACAACACATCCATAAACAATGTTTTTTAGCGAAGTGCCGTACACTGCCTGCTCTTTCTTGGCTCCCAGTACAGCTTCTCGTTATTCGAGCCCAAGCAAGCCCCTTTGTAGACCAAAAAGTCTTTCGATTAAGTGCCTGCACTTCAGGTGTTTTGTACAGATCTGCTGTCGCCCAGCCTCGGCTTGCGCAGGCACTGCCCGGCCCCGGCACTTTGATTGGTACAGTAATGTTATTGCCCAATGGTGATCACCTCAGCAAAGCCCCCTGACTGCCATTAGGGTCAGAACTCGACACTCAAAGAAACACTATTTTCTGTTCTGTCGTTTAAGGAGTCGTAGCGCTTCCCTTGCGAGTTAAGTCAAAAAGCCACAGATGCGCTTGACTCTTTTTCTGGGGGTTCGGGTGTGTACAGATGATAAGATGTCCCTGCTTTACCAGGCAGGGACACAACTTACACACAGCTGCGAATGACTCAAAGACAGCACACGGGAGAGACGAGACGCTGCCACTGTACAGAGCAGAATCCAATGACTGCTCAAGGGCAGAGCAAGGCCATTGCAGGGGGCCTGGCGGGGGGATGCAATAGTGATTGCTTAGAGGCGCAAGGGCTGCACAGCTCAGCTGCAACGAAGTGCAGGGGGTCCTGCAGCTTCACTGCTAACACTTGCAGGGGCAACAGCATCATTTCAGAGATGCAGGGTCGAGTTAGGACGACCAACTGCATCCAGGTAAATACAGACACTGCTTCCAGTCCCGGGCTACTAAGTGATAGCCTACTGCAGTTTTGCTGCTGTAGTATCACTTTGCTTCCTAAAAAACTAGTGCACATCTGAAATCAATGATTTTGTAGGTGACCAGTTCTGGGCTGGAGACACTGTCCCCAAAGACCTGGAGTGAGACGGTCACCGTAGGCCGAGTGCCATCAGTAGAGAAGTTCTGAGGCAGGGAGCACCGTTTGTGGAAAGATGAAGAGTTATACCTGCAGAGAAACTCTAATGCAAGAGGCGGACGGCGTCACTGCAAAGAGATGCAGGGGCTAGGTAGTATCACTGTAGAGAGATGCAGGGGCTGGGTAGCATCACTGTAGAGAGATGCAGGGGCTGGGTAGCATCACTGTAGAGAGATGCAGGGGCTGGGTAGCATCACTGCAAAGAGATGCAGGGGCTGGGTAGCATCACTGCAGAGAGATGCAGGGGCTGTGTAGCATCATTGCAGAGAGATGCAGGGGCTGTGCTCGAAAATTAGGTAATTTATTCATTTGAGACCAAATCCATACTCGGCAGAGAGTGAGAGTAATAATGAGCATTAATCTACCAAAATGCTCTTTGACTTAACTTCTCTTTGACCTTTTTGTTTTCCTATTAAAGCTGCAGCAATCTTTTGCAGACAGGTGCATCTCGGACACTTCCTAGTTGTAGCATGTGACATAAAAGTTGCAGACCCCCAGTGGTCCAGTCTAGTACTATGACACTGCTTTGCTGTGTTAAAATATTGGATTATAATGACCCAGTGCAGCAATTAAATGCATATTGAAAGGATAGCACGTTGTTCGTAAGATGTCCTAAACTTTTTAAAGGTCTGTGTCCTTGGAGCAAAGTAATAAGTCATGTGTTGGAGATGAGAAATCCAGAGAAGTTTAGCACAGGGAAGACCGTAGTAGATTTATATGACACTTGAAAGGAATTAATGTGTTAGATTCTTGTAAGTGACCTCACCAGTGCTGAAGGAGTAGAATGTTATGGTGCATTGAATTGATTTAACATTCAGGTAATATTAACATTGTATAATCCCACAATCTTTGAAGAGAGACCCGTGTGCCCCATGACACCGCAGGAGGTAAGGCTGAATGGGCCCTGGCCTCCCTTAATTTTGAAAAGACATTTGAGACAGTAGAGTGGGGATATTTAATGGCTGTGCTCCGAGGCATGAGGTTCAGGCCCAATTTTTGTGCTTGGATACAACTCCTATATACTGGACCCTAGTGGTGACCTCTCTGACCTGTGGATGGTCAGTAGAGGAACCAGTCAGAGGGGTCCTCTTTTGCCCCTTCTTTTGTACTAGCAAGCAAGCCTTTTTCTCTATTGTTGCATAGAGAAATAAAGCCTTGGGTGATGCGGGTGGGTGATTCCACTCATTTTTTCCTCGTTGCTCGTGCTTGGTGTCCTGCCCCCCCTGGTTGCGCGTGCTTGCTCCCCTGCCCGCCTGGTTGCGCGTGCTTGCTCCCCTGCCCCCCCTGGTTGCGCGTGCTTGCTTGGTCCCCTGCCACCCTAGTTGCGCGTGCTTGCTTGCTCCCCTGCCCGCCTGGTTCCGCGTGCTTGCTTCCCTGCCCGCACGCCTGGTTGCGCATGCTTGCTCCCCTGCCCGCACGCCTGGTTGCGCTTTCTTGCTCCCCTGCCCCCCTGGTTGCGCGTGCTTGCCCCCCTGGTTGCGCGTGCTTGCTCCCCTGCCCCCCTGGTTGCACATGCTTGCTCCCCTGCCCCCCTGGTTGCACATGCTTGCTCCCCTGGTTACGCGTGCTTGCTCCCCTGCCCCCCTGGTTGCGCATGCTTTCTCCCACTGCCCCCTGGTTGCGACTCTAATACTGTACTACTTACTCTACAACTCTCTAATACTTCCTAATACATTTACTAATGAGAAAAAATGCTGTAAGGTACTCATTCTAATACTCTAAAAATAACTGTCTACTGCACACAACTTACTACACACTACTACTTTCTCTTTACTACTCACACTTTAATATTCTCACTCCTTACTGTACTAGTTACAGGACAAATATCTAATACTCTATACTCACTGTACTACTCAATATCAACTACTTACTACTACTCACTCTACTACTAAAGTACATCTCTAATACTCCCTACTCACTTTAGTACACAAATAAATACTCTACAGTACTCACCATAACGCTCTATTACACTCTACTACACACCCTTTACTACGCTCTCTACTACTCACAAATACTCACTCAAATAGTCACTCTATAATACTATCAAATATTATCACTACTCACTTGAATACTTACTATACGACTCCATAACACTCTCTACTCATTGTAATACTCAATATCAACTACTCCTCACTACTAAATAGCATCTAATGTATAGTACTTACTGTAATACTGTACTACACACTCTGCTACACTCTCTACTACTCATCATTACTCACTCATAATTAGTCACTATACTACTCACTCTTTACTACTAAAAATAAAAATACACTATATGTAAAGATGTGGCTGTGCATGTAAATGTGTGTGTCTCTAGGACTCTTTACTACTCACTCTCTCACTATATAATACTCACTCTTTCACTTTTTACTACTCGCTCTCTAATACTCTCTTTACTAATAACTCTCTCCTACTCACTATCAACTACTCACTCTACTACTCTACTACTTACTGTGTGTGGGTGCTAATGCAATAGGTCTCGCATATGCAATCGATTAAGCTATTGGCAATGTAAATGACAATGCCATTTATTTATGATTTAAAAAAAAAAAATCTTGAGCAATGCCAATAGCTCTACCTTTAATAATGCTGAGACCATTGCATTGTAAATGCTTGTTTGGTGCAGTGACTTAAAAGGTTCCTGGAAACAAGAAAAGAAATGCGGTCTTTCAGCACTGACGTTCAATATCCTTAGCTCATTTAGGAAAATGGAAATTCCACTTGAAAGCATGTTTTGATTATTTGAATGTTCACGTCACGTTTGTGCTAGAAGAAAATCCCTTTCAAATAGCTCAGCTATTTGATTTGCCTGTTTTAAGCCTGCATGCATGAAATCGCTTGTTTGCTCCACACGAAGGTGTGCCTAGCGCTCGGGTGTTTTGGGCCTGTTAATTAGATTGTCAGTAAAGCTGAAGTATTTCGTGACTGAGCGGTCTGTTTGAACAGCTCATGTTAAACGTTGAGTTTTGAACGTGGCTGAACAACGGTATTTGTAGTTGCAAATAGTACAGAAAACCAAATGAGCGAGACTGCCTGAGAGATTACAAGAAAGGAAAGACGTCCTAATGCGTAGGCGTGCATGACACAGAACGCCCGAAAGCAAGGAGGGGCCGAGAAGAACAAAGATGGAGGAGAATGTTGAAGTTACAAGAAAAAGGTTCAGTTGCACAGAGAGAGGAAAGTGGTGTACTGTACTGCTGCCACTTTGAATTCTAAGTGTGCCTGTCATACAGGCGCGCAACACCCATTGGACTCACCGGGCTTCAGCCCTCCCACCCCGTCGTGTGTGGCAGCCCGGGATGAGACAGATCCCGGGCACACAAACAGACGAACCCGAACGTTTTACAGGTCTTTAAAAGACCATTTGAATGTTAATTAGGCCTTGCTGTTGTTTCACCCCTTGTTGGAGGCCCTGCAGCTCCACTCAGCCTACTGATTAAAGGTTCAGCCCCCCGAATTCTTTCTTAGCCCCCCCGAAATGTGGCTCTAGTTGCGCCTCTGCTGTCATAGGTTGCGATTAAAAACATCCTGATCTTATAAAACATTTTTGCAATATGAGCATGAAGAATTAGGAAAATGTTGATATTGCTACTGCTGTGATGTCTTTTTTTCGTTGCGTGCTAGAATTCTAGAAATTTGGATACATTATTACTGCTACCTCCAAAGTAAATCTAGACTGAAAAGGAAAATAACTTAAATGAAAGAGAAGCCAAGCACATTAACAAAGTAAGTAGAGCCATTAATGTGATTAAAACAAAAAAATCTTGCTGCCTGGCCAAAGATATTAAGTTGCAAACATTTCAAGAAGGGAGAACAAAAATGAGAGATTTAGCTTCAGGGACAAGAATAGAAAGACTCAAGATCCAGATGAAGAGAGTAGCTCGTCAAAATAGAGAGGAACACAAATCTTGTTGACTTAGAGACTGCTTTAGCTGTTTGCAAGGAGTGGTTATGAAGAATATAATGTAGCTTAAAAATGGCATGAACCAGCTTTGGAAGCCGTCTCCTTTTGCTATTTTAATTTTTGATTGGGAATCCTATTTTGCCAGCTCTTTGCTTTACATTGACCATTGGCAACCTGATCCGGTCCTTAAGAAAGTTCTTTTTCAGCAAAGCAGTGAAGGTTATTTTCCTAGTACTTTTCATAAGAGAGCTCAGGCTCTGATTGGCTTGTACCTCTTAGGACTGCTTTTACCTAGCAGCCTGGATTGCGAATGAGGGGATCACTGAAAGATGGAGTTGACTGGTGAGGAGAATTTGATCATTTCTTTCATATTTTCTAAGTGGATTCCCTTAACTGACAGTGGGTTTGATATTCGATTTTAAATATTGTATCTTTCACCTCTTAACCATTTTTCTCAATGCATAGTTTAACCACACTTCATCAGAAACTCACAAGGTAAACCATTACCGCTATGTGAGACTGAATTAACCAAAGCTGAACTGATTTTGAAATGATTAAAATTCCTGCGTGCTCATATTTGTAATTTTTTGTTATGAAGTATATCTATCTTCTGGTGAAGTGCAGATGCGTGAAATGCATTGAGCATAATGATGAAGTGAGCGTTTGCAACAATAGTACACTAAATACATAAAAAGAAAAGTATTTGAAGAGGGATAACAACATGAAATAATCTATGACAAAATAAATGGGTCTGCACTATTCTTATTTGATTGATTCTAATGTTTATGAAGTATGATTACACTTTTTGCTGAACAAGCACATACTAGAGATAAAGTTGAGAACATTGAACATGTTTGGACAATCGCCTTTAAGAAAGTTTCAGTGAGTTGAATGGCAGGCGGCACTGATGTCCCAGCAAGAAATCCGCTATTAACCACAGATTTAGGCTTATACAATTAAAGATATTGCACAGAACATACATTGGCGAGGATAGGTAGACGAACCTCTGACCTCTGCCTCCTTAACTGCGGTCAGATTGGCACCTTCTATCACATTCTCTGGGAATGCCTGGTGATTCGGGACTTGTGGGAGCGCGCCGCCTGCAAGATGGCCGATGCTCTAGGAAAGTCCATCCCTCTGATTCCGAAATGTGAACTTCTCAATGTGTGGCACCCCACTGATCTCACTGCACTCGAACAGCGGTGGGTGGCTCTGGGCTTCCTCTTGCTGAAACGCGAAATAGCAATGCAATGGGGCTCACCATCTAAACCGCTTTTGATCAGATGGATTGCTGCTATGGATGTGTGTATGTTGTCTGAAAAAAACGGTTTATAAGGTTAGGGGCTGCCCTGGTGTATGGGAGAAGAAATGGGGACAATGGAATATTTATAGAGGTGGAGTGTGTACTTCCCCTTCAACTGATATGGCATTGGCTCGACCGGGTCCTCCCTCGTAATTGTGCCTGTGATACACTGCATTAATGTACGTATTCTATGTCAAGATTGTAATTCATGATTATCTGCTCTGCTTTTTGCTCAATAAAATATATATTTTTTTTAAATTAAGTTTCAGAGAAACACCTTCTATGCAGTTATTAGCCTGGCCAAAGGGCATTGTAGAGACGTTCTGATTGATGCTCTATGATACCTAATGGTCAGTGATGCAGGACTTCTGGTTTTGGTAGACCTCTTAGCAACATTCAGTTGCTTCACTGGTGGCAGGTGCATGAACTCTGCTAAGTCCATGATTAGGATCTGCCCCTTCTAACAATTCCCACTCAATGCAATGGTATATTTTAATATACTAATCTGAAATGTTGCAACTGTTGCATTATGATAAAGAAATACACTATTTTGAATATTGACAAGTCTTTATCAGATATATCTACTGGACTCTTCGACCCAAAAAAGCTGCAGACTTCTCACTCCCTTCCCCCGAAGGTTAGCACTGCTGTGACAAATCTCGAGGGCACAAGAACGAACCAAATGGCAAAACAAATGGTTTTAAAGCGGACATGGTCTGCCTGAGCATGCTTTAAAAAAGATGTGTTTTACATTATTTTAAATTTCTGAAGCGCTGCAGTCAGGGAACGCGGCCAGACGGGGCTCCAGCCGGAGGATCCTGGTTGCGTGCGGCAGGCATCCATCCGGACCTGTCGGGCAGTCGATTGATGGAGGGTCCTGCTGCAAATTTGCTCGTGCCTGGCGAGATGTAGGGAACAAAAACTGTCCTCTTCGGTGCTCCTCACTGGAAATGTCTAGTCCTCTTTGTTTGCTGGGGACGTGGGCGCTCGCACTTGCAGTCACAAAGAAGGAAGAGAAAGCCATTGCACATTTTTCCCTTTAAAGGGCTTTCCATTCTCCTGACACAATACAACGTCAAGAGCGATGTCACTCATCATGTTTATGGCACTGACTCCTCACTGAAAAATGGTCATGAAAACATATGCTCAAGGAATAGAAAAAATGTACATGCTTCTCGCATGACAATTGCACCCAAAGCCCGACATGTGCCAGTGAAGACCAGATCTCTCCTTAGTCATTGAAGTTCTAGTACTCACAAGGAAAAAAAAATCCAAAGTGCTGGTACTCCGTTTTGTGAGTATCGGCCCACTTAAAACACTGCTTGTCCTCAGTATTACACAATGTCCTCATGATAGCTTTAACTATTAAGGCGAATCAGAACTCCTGTCTTCTGCCAAAGGTTTAAATCCTATGACTTTACAAAGAAATGGGAGGGGCTGTTATATCTTTTGTTGTGTTATAGGCCTTGTTGTGTTTTGTTTCAAACTTTTATTTTGCATGTTCTTCTATGATGAAGTTTAGAATGTGGGATCTTGAAGGAGCCCTGCAGTTTATCTGGTTAGTCTTTGCTGAAGGTACTGTGCTGCAGCAGTAAATCCTGTTCACCATATCTGCCTTTAGTTTTATTTGCAATCAGTGGAGATGAATGGAGAAGTAAGTACCTGCTTCTCAGCACATGCGTAGTACTCCACTTATGGAACACAGTGGAGTTTCTCGTTGTGCAATTGTTCTCATTGGTAGAAGTACCCCTATTGGGACAGCATTTATATGTGTTAATGGGGATATTGCTGCCGCTACTATTATTCATATGGCGTATATTCGTTAAGGCAGTAATTTTATGACATTTAATACATTTATGAATTTATTGTTAACACCTTAGCTGCTTTAGAACGTCCAGCTCCAGTGCTGAACATTCCATTGCGCAGGTGCAGTTGGAACGTCCAATGGCCGACGGCAGCACTCCCGAGGTAGTGGTGCCGTCGGCCGCTGGACAGGCGCAGCGCTTAAGGGGTTAATGGATGTTACTGCATTATTTGATGCATGCTGCACACAATTCCGTTATGGTGTGCATCAGCGCCATCTTCGTTTGTGCCTGGATGTGTCCAAGCCAATATTCATGCAAGGGGGGTTAACGGCGCGCATAAACAATTTACCTCTTGCATAGCTTTTGTGTGCAGCAGGTTTCCCCGCATTTTTAAATCACAAGGAAAAATTGACATAAGGAAGTCTTATGTTTGATATTTCTTTTGAGTGATAGGCAATATGATCCGCCAGCAAAACTTTCTCATTATAAGGTCACCAATTTCCTGGACAATGTAGAAAGAATATTTTTTTTTTAACCTTTATGAAAGCCATCGAATGGGGCAAGATATCTTCAGAAAAGAAAAAGAACATCTTATTGCACGGTTTACGTTCAGAAGGACAACTTGTCTTCAGAACTTTGCTGCCAGTTATGCCTCAGGATGGTCAAGGAGGCATTGGCTTCTTTGAAGAGGTGTTTTTAGAATGGATTCAAACCTACTTAAAGGACAGCGTTAAATAGGTTTGAAATTTAAACGATGGGGAGACATTTGATAAATTCCTCATAGCTTTGAGAGGTCTTTCCATAAATTGTAATTTTGAGAAAACGTCTGACAAGATGATTAGAGGCCAGATTATTGTTCATGTTAAAAGCAGAAAAATTACGGAGCAACTTTTGGTGATGGGTGATCCAAAGTTATAGGAATGTCGGAACAACTGCCAATGCTTTAGCGCAATCTGAGAGGGGGATGATGTCTGAACATGATGCTTGTAGGAAGTGTGGGAGTGAAGAAGTGCTTGTTTCCAACATCTATTTTGCATGTTCTTCTGTGATGAATTCTGAATGTGGGATCTTGGAGGAGCCTTGCAGGTTATCTGGTTAGTCTTTGCTGGGGAAGGTTACTGTGCTGTATCAATAAATCATGTTCCTAAAGTCTGCCTAGAGTTATATTTGCAACAGGGAGTGCTGTTCTTTCCAGACTACCAACAGCTTTCTCTCGATTCACTCAAAGGAACCTTCCATTCTGCAGCTCGACTGACAAATGGAGCAAAGAAAGGAGATTTACCATTCCTGTCCTTATTGGCCATCTATAGATAACTCTCAAAACTGGGATTGCTAATAAAATCCTTTGCATTACGGCCAAGGCAGACACCTCAATCAACCAACATGCGTCCACAAAAAACTGTCCACAGCAGTACGTGCTCTAACTACTGCTCCACCACTACAATGATTAAATCCAGCATGATGCTTGATAACCCTAGAATCACCAATCCTAAAATGGCTATTCCGGCACTGTTCTGCTTTACACTGAAGCCATGGCATTTTTTACAGAAGGTCATCTGATCTCACCATCATGGTTTACCATTTGTAACTCCTCAGAGGCACTCAGTGGCCTTCTTTCACTATAGAAATCTGTCCTTTTAATATCCTTTTGTTAAAAATAGTTTACGTTTGATTGCTGGCAAATTTTTCCGGTACCTTCTAAATCAGGAAAGCTCTACAAATACTTGAGCAAGTAAAAAGAAAATAAAGAACCCAAACGGGTATCAGGGTGCATAAAAGACACCATTTTGTTTTCTTTGATTTCGTGCCTACTCATTAGGGCCCACAGCATTTGATCTAATTGATTTGTGCTGCAGTGTTTTAATCCATGTATTATTTAAATCTTATCCTGAGCAAATAGGTGCTTTCTGAACAGGGACAAGTATATTAAATCTTTCTGTGTCTCTCCCCGAGAGTCTGATTTCAGCATGACAAATAAATAGTTCTCTGGCTGTTGTAGATTCCCATTTTCTCATTGGTATTTTTTCCGTTGATGCAGATTTTACGAAAGGTCTTATTTTTTGTTTTAGATGCAAGAATATCTTTTTCTTATGTGAATGTGAAAGCGACTAGAAGGAGACATAATCTTGTCTTTAATGCATTGAGGCACTTATAGTGTAATGTGTCTTTATGCGCAAAGTTTTCGTTGGGTGAGGTTGAGTTGTGCTTCAGAAGCACTAGGTATTTTTGTGTTTAATGCGTGTATGTTTTTGTCGTAATCATGTGTTCATATTTTCGTTAATCTTGTACAGTTTATATGGATTGCATATCCGCATTTATCTTTAAATTATTATCAACATTAACCCATTTGGGATGTGAACATGTACAAATGAATAATGCTGTGAATTTGTACAAGCACTATTTCCAACAAACAACTCCGCCATCTTTAAATTATTTTTGATAGGGATGGTCTTAACTTGTACGTTCATCCTTTCAACCTTCTGAGTTTGATAAAATGAGAACCCTTTAAGTTGGGTTGCAAGAAAAAAAATTATTTGTCAAGAAACCCTCTGCGATCGAAAATGCACAATTTATTACCTTTAGGACTGCAAACTGAAGGAGATTCTCCTTGCATGATTAGCAAGTTTGTGTTCCCAAAGTACGTTACTTTATGGATATTAGCTGTATTGTAAACGTTCTGCTTTTCTGTCGGTGACTTCAAAAGGAAGATTTTGCAAATGCACTTTGCACAATTGTTTGTAGAAATAAAACATTTACAAAATGCTGTATTTCTTGGATTTCCAAAGAGTTCTCAATTCGCCAATGATGTTGCGAATAATTTCCAGTAAAATTAAGACCGGAGTATTTAATTTTGCAGAAAATGTTGCCGCTTACATTTTGCCTCAAATTCTTTGTAAAGCATCTACTCAAGGTGGAATAGTTTGCTTTGGAGTAATTGAATAAAACAATCGGCAGTTTCCTACAATTTGAATTCTACCAATTCCCCTGGGTAGATTTTAAACTATTCGTTATATTCCTCAGCACTGGAATTCCTTCCTGGCATCACAAGCAGAATGAGCTGCTCCAATCTAGAAAAGATACCTTAACCCAAGTATCGTTTTGAGTTCTTTCATTGATTCATCAGAGTGGCGTGGGAAAAATGCTTGATATTTCTTGAAACATACTTGCAAGTTTCTCGTGTGAAAATTGAACATTAGGGCACACCTCATATTTAAATGTTACATGAGATATATGCTGGAGACTGGTTTATGTATAAAATGTCTCCCCGAAGTGGCTAAACGGCATCTTCTGAACAACTAGTCTTCATTTATTTAAAATCAATAAAATTTCACAAAATTCACACATTTCACAACATTTTGCCTGCGTAAAACAGAATGTCTGGCCTGACAAATGGTGCCTTCTAAGTGGTGCGTCCACCCCAAACCACCACCCGGCTGCAAAAAGTGGATAGATTGAATTACCAATGGATTCATCATGCTTGAGTTCTTTCCTCTATTGGCCCCATTCCTCTACTAATCCCCATTGGCTCTCTTTTCTTTAGTTCTCTTCCCCTCGTGGGTTCCTCTTCTCTTGCCCCACTTTTGAGATATGGTCCATAAATTGCTGCAAACAAGACATTTTCAGATAACAATTGAAGAAATGATGTAATGGTTAAATTCTTAACTTTGATTGTTGGAGATTTATGGTCTAATCTGGACCCCAATGCGGTCATTGTTAAATTACTTAATTTCCTTTTTTCTTCAGTTGCTTTAGCTATCTTTTTTTTTTTTTTAATTTTTATTTTTGGTGCAAAACAAAGATAGTAGGTACATTGTCATCCATCGCATTTCCATACATAAGTTACTAGGTGAATGAGGTGATACAGTATTCACCAAGGCAAAACTTATAACATCCACAGTAGTGTATAGCATTGCGAGTTTTGTTGATGATGTGATGAATAGGAATATACTTGTGTCGAAAAAATACAGTTTGCAATTTTGTGTTTTGTTGGCTACTATCCGTCTGGGTCTTGCCGTTCGCACCTTGCAATAAACATAAAACAGTAAAAACAGCACACTTTAGTCCGGCACGTACTTGAAGTAGTAGCTTTCGGCACTCGTGGCACAGTCCATCTGTAAAGAGAGCAGTGTATTGTTGCATAGCCCCCTAGTTCCCACTCCCTCCCATGCCACCTCCCACGGCTGCACCCACCCACCTCCGTTGCGCTCGCCCTGTTCACCTAGTTACAACCCAATCAACGCTCCTCGTCACTCTCTGACCCTCCGTCATCATCTTCCTCCAATGGTTCGCAGATATCCCCCCTGTATGCGTTCCAGGATTGCCACACCCCGTTCCATTTACGTGGGTTACCCCTCAATTTGTACACCGCCCTTTCAGTCAACATGAGCATGTCCATGTTGCGGAGCCATTGGGGTAGCGTGGGGAGATCAGCCGACCCCCACTTCTGTGCTATGTCCCGTTTCGCTGTTACCATCCCCACTGTGACCCAGGTTCTTGCATGAAAGGTGAGGTCTGTCGGCTCCCAGATGTTTAGCAGACAGAGCCGTGCGTCTAGGGTGAGGGTGGTATGAAGAGCTTGGGCCATCGTGCGTATTACCCGTTGCCAGTAGCCGACTAACAATGGACATTCCCACACCGTGTGTATGAAGGTCCCTTCTGCCCCGCAGCCCCTAAGGCAATATGGATGATCCGCCCTGTGCAGTTTGTGAAGTAATGTACGGGTGTAGTAGATTCTGTGAAGAAATTTTAGCTGCACTAGGCGAAATTTAGATGATATGCCTGCTTCACGGGGGGATGCCATGGCTGCGTTCCAGTCATTGTCATCCAGGTTACCCACTTCCGCCATCCATTTGTCCTTCAGTTTCCCCAGTGGATCAGGCATATTGTTAATCAGCTTGCGGTATGTCAGCGATGTCGCCCCTTCTTGCATGAAGTCAGTAAGTAGCCGATCCTCCAGAGGGGAGGATTCGGGCAGGGGTGCGTCTGGTGAGATCGCTGCCTGTAGTGCGTGTCGGAC
This sequence comes from Lissotriton vulgaris, assembly GCF_964263255.1. NCBI lineage: Eukaryota > Metazoa > Chordata > Amphibia > Caudata > Salamandridae > Lissotriton > Lissotriton vulgaris. The sequence goes on from NC_141689.1 coordinate 978,296,329, forward strand.
CTGGATATATCTGTAGAGCTCTGTGTTCCCCAACTCATATTGGTCCTGCAAAGTGGCAAATGAGATCACTCCTTCCCTCGTCCACATGTCCCCCACCGTGGAGATGCCGATGCTGTCCCATTGTGCGAAGCCCTTGGAGCGCCGCAAATGGCCCAACGCCTTTGTGTCCCACAGGGGTGTAAATTTCGTTATGACTCCATCCCACTTCAACTTTGCCTGCGCCTTGTACCATATGCGGACTGTGTGTTTCGTAGGCCCCGTGAGTTTTGCCGCCACTCCACGGTGATATAGTGGGGCCAATAAGGTGTTGGCACCCAGTTGTGCCCTGTCGGCCTTGTACGCTGGGTCTTCCTGCGGGGCATGTATCCATTGGTTAAGGATTTTGAGTTGGGCCGCCCAGTAGTACAACTGTACATTCGGGAGGGCGATGCCCCCGTCGTACCACCCCCTGTTCAGTTTAGTGTGGGAAATGCGGGCTGGCTGATTGCCCATAACAGGCCCGAGATTTGCGCCGTTATTTTCTGGAGGTAGCCATCCGGCACCAGATACGGGGCGTTCTCCAGCACATATAGGAAGCGCGGCAGAGCCATCATTTTAAATAGTGCTGCACGGCCAAGGAGTGTTAGGGGGAGGTCCTTCCAATGTCGCACGTCTCCTCGGAGACGAGCTAAGGGGGGTAGTAGGTTGAGGCGTGAGAAATCTGCCTCGTTACGGGTGATATGAATCCCCAGGTATTTAAATGACGTGTGGGCCAGTTCCAGTGGGCAGGAATCCGGGAGAGGCGGGAGTGGGCCTCGCAGTTCAAAAATGGTGGACTTAGCCCAGTTGATGGTGTAACCCGAGATTCGCCCATGAGCCGTACATAGAGCCAGGAGGTTAGGGAGACTCTCTTCCAGGTCTGTGAGATAGATCAGCATGTCGTCTGCGTAGAGGGACACTCTGTCCTCCCATAACGGGGTCCATTGTATCCCTTTCAGGAGTTGGGTGGTACGAATCGTAACCGCCAGTGGTTCTAAAACTAAGGCGAAGAGCAGGGGTGAAAGCGGGCAGCCCTGTCGAGTGCCTCTGCCTAGGGGGAAGGTGTTTGAAATATGGCCGTTGGCCGTCACCTGCTCCACCGGGTCCTTGTACAGCATTCGTATCCAGGAAAGGAACACCGGGCCAAAACCCATACGCTTGAGTACTGCAAAGAGGTAGCTCCATTCCACCATATCAAACGCCATCTTGGCGTCCAAGGAGAGGATGGCAGCCGGTTCCTGCAGTAGTGGAACTCGCGCCAACACGCCATGCACCCTGCGGAGATTTAAAGCAGTGCTGCGGTGTGGCATGAATCCGGACTGGTCCGGGTGGATCAGGTGTGACAGAGTTGGCAAGATCCTGTTCGCCAACACTTTGGCAATAATTTTGGCCTCCGGGTTCAAAAGGGAGATCGGCCTATATGAGGTGCATTCATTGGGGGGCTTACCTGGCTTCGGTATCGCCACAATAGTAGCCATCCGCTGATCGAGCGGCAGCGTTCCCTGTGTTCTAGATTCCTCGTACATATTGAGTAGGGGTGTGCTTAAGGATTCGGCCATGACTTTCAACCACTCAATGGGTATCCCGCTGGGGCCCATCGCTTTGCCTGGATGAAGGGCGCCTATGGCCATCTGGATCTCCTCCACCGTGAGAGGTGCGTCTATGTCCTCGGACATCTCAGGTGTCGGCTCTGGCAAGGGAACATGGTCAAGGGCAGTCTGCACCTCCCCCTCCTCTACCACTATCTCTGGGGTGTAGACTGAGGCGAAATAATCGGCGAGGACGTTTACTATCTCATCGGGGCGGGTGTGGTTGTTGCCCTGTGGGTCCATAATCTGCAAGATGTTCTTCCCCCCCCCCTGCCTTTTGTCTAACCATGCCAGCAATTTACTGGCCTTGTCTCCAATATCGTATACCCTGTGCTGTGTAGCCGCAATGTCCGACATCGTGACCCTGCGCATGTGATCTGTGAGGCGGTGCTGGTGGATCTGGAGTTCGTGAAGCGTGTCGTCAGAGGGGTTCGCCATATGGGCCGTGTTGGCCCGCTCTAGGCCTAGTTCTATCTCGAGGGCCTCCCGCCTGTGCGTCTTTTTGTGATTCGCTATCACTGCTATGGCCTGACCCCGGAACACTGTTTTATACGCCTCCCACAGTATGGAGGGGGAGGCCACCGAGGATTGGTTTTCCTCGAAGTACTGTTGGGTTACCTTCTTAAGATCCCTGTTAATCCGGGGCACTTTGAGGTAGCCCGGGAAAATCGGGAATAATCTGCGTCGCGCCATGGTCGAAGTGGTGAGTGTCAATGTGAGTGGCGAGTGATCGGAGACCCCCCGTGGTAGTATCTCGGCTTCGGCTATCGTAAGGTGACCATTAACCAAAGTGAAGATGTAGTCTATCCTGGACAGGCTATTGTGTGTGGCCGAGTAGTATGTGTATTGTTGCTGAGTAGGGTGCAGAGCGCGCCAGACATCCACCAACCCCTGTGCAGTCAAGAATGTCTGGAGCCTGTTGGGCCCACCTGCGTGCGCACGTGGGGGAAAGCGGTCTTCTGAGTTTGTGAGTGCCATGTTGAAATCCCCACCCAGTAGTAGTTCCCCATCAGGGAGTGTTAGCAGGAATTTGCCCAGATCCGGCAAGGCCTCAGAGTGTAGTGCTGGTGGGATATAGACAGAAACTATATTAAAGAGCTTCCCCTCCCACTGGCCATGCACTGCCGCGAATCTGCCATGGTCATCCGTTGCTGTAGACTTGACGATGAACTTGGAAGATTTTTTCTGCAGGATGCCGTTACCACGGGACCCCGAGGTGAACTCCGCATGCACTACCATATGATAGCCTCTCCTATCCAGGGCCTTCGTGGCCGCTCCCGACAAGTGTGTCTCCTGCAGGAGAATGAGAGCCGGGCCCCGTCTCCTTATCCCCTGTAGCACTAGCCCTCGCTTGATCTTATCCCCCAGGCCCCTCACGTTCCAGGACATGACAATCAGTGAGTTCTTCGTGGTTGGGCTATCTGTTGCAGCCATTGCTAGACTCCCAATCAGACCTCCCTGCGCCCCGAGTGTGCCAGTATTTCTTGGTTACATAGAACATGCCTAGATACTTAAGTGTGCATAGAACATAAACTTGTAGGACCAAAAAGTCCCATAGAAAAAACTTTTTCAACTCTTCCCCCCTCCCTGCCCCCCTGCTACACGGACTCAAAACTGCCCGCCCCCCCAACTTAGCAGAGTGCATATCCCATCCCCAAACCAGTGTACTTGCGCGTTGGGGTGAGGGACTCTCCGCAGCCGGCAGTCTCTCATTCACACCCCCGGAGGCCCTTCACCCAGAGTCCAATGGCGGGAAGCGCTTCACAGCTTAATAGTCTCAATACTGAAGTATGAATGAACTGTCCCCAAGCTTTCATTGTTCCTCAGTCTCGTCCACGCCGCCCTCAGCTCCCAAAGAGTCACTGTTGTCCGGCCTCCCACCGGAGGCCTGCGAGTTTCTGCGATGGCCGTCGGCCCGATCCTTTCTGGAGCGATTCGTCCGTCTGTGGTTCTGACCCGGTCTCCATCCCTCGAGCCATTCTTGCACGTTTTCGGGGCAGTCGAAGAACCAGGTTTTGTTCTCCGCTACCACCCGTAGTCTTGCGGGGAATAGCATGGAATACGGCAATTCCCTGGACCTCAGTTCCTTTTTCACGTCGAAAAACGTGCGTCGCCGACGGGCGACTTCCGCGGTGTAGTCGGGGAAGATGGCAATGGTGGCGTTCTGGATCTTGAGGGGAGGGGAGGACCTGGCTGCCTGTAGGATTGTGTCCCGGTCACGGAAGTTAAACAGACGTGCCACTATGGGTCGCGGGTTAGCCCCTGGCTTCGGTTGGCCACCCGGGACTCGATGGGCCCTCTCCACCGAAAAGAAGTTGGACAGTCCCTTTGGCTTTAGTTCGTTGGTGATCAGGTTCTCTACGAAGAGATCCATCGCCTTCACGCCTTCCGATTCCGGCACCCCTATAATGCGGATATTGTTGCGCCTGGAACGCCCCTCCTGCTCATCCAGCTTCTCCCTGAGCATTCTATTGTCCTGCGCCATCTTCCCCATTTCTCGCTGGAGTTCCGCGACGTCTTCCACCAGTGATTTTGTGATCACCTCCATACTCTTGACCTTCTCCGACATTTTGTGGAGGTCTGCTCTAAGTAGGGTGACGTCCGTGGAGATTCCGCCAACAGTTGTTTGCAGTTGTGCCAATGCTACCATGACGTCGTCCAGCGTGGCCTTTTTCCCCCCAGGGGAGTCGGCTGTTTTACCGGTCTGTTCCTTCCCTGCCGGGGATCCGGTGGGCTTGTCGGAGGTGAAGCGATCTATGCGAGTCTGTGTGACGCCGCCCTTAGGGCCCTTCCCCGCCATGCCGCCGAAGGTTGTGCTCCTCGTGCCCCTACGCGCCAGGATGTAGGGATCAGTGCAGGCCCCCAGACCAGTCCGATACAGCAGCGAACAGGTCGGGCGAGCTTCTTCGGGGCGGGAGGTGCTCCGTAGGTCGCCAAGTGCGTAGCGACGATCAGGTCACAAGATGGCGGGTACTCACCCCGTTGTCGATGCCCAGGCTCCCGGCACTTTAGGAGACAACCTCCGATGCTGTCAGGATTCCAGCGGTCCCCCCCTAGGGCACTGCTTCCTTGATTTGCCTGAGCCGCCGTCTCCGACCTCCTGAGGTTTGGTCGAATTGTTGAGGCCACCGCCGCGCGGGCACTTCCGGTCCAAGTTCTCCGGTCAGGATGCACTTTCGGCGGGGTGAAAAGCCAAGGAAGGTCCCGGCTCTGGAGGTGTTGGCAGGCCGGTCGGAGGCTTCGACGTATCTTTGGCTACTGACGTCGGATTTTCTCGCTGCTTGTCGCTGCTCACTCCGCCCGGTCCTGGGATCCGGTGCCTGCCTTTGGGGCTTGACGTTGTAACGGATTTTGTGTCGGATCGACGAAGAGGCCGCTCCAGCCGTGGAGCTCGTCCCTTATGCTGCCGCCATGATCGGCTGCTAGCCACGCCCCTTTTAGCTATCTTTTAAGTTAATAAGCAGACATTCACAGTCAATGCTTCTGACCACATATTGTTAATTGTAAGCTGATATTCGAGTGATAAGGAGGCCGGGAATGTTGATACCCTGCGGGCATGCAATCTCTCGAGGCCAACCCTGCACCGGGAACCGTGAAACCCAGATCAAGGAGGGAGATTCTCTTTTGCTTGGATTTGATGGGCGTTCATTGGTCCTGGCTCCACTTAACTTGGTTTCCGGACCAGTTTCTTCAGCTATGAGTCCACAAATATGAGACCAAGCTGCAAAACAAATTTGATAGGATATTAGTACTGGCAGCCACAAAAACCGTTGCACTGGACTACTATATTTTGCTACAGCAAAAATTAAGCTTGTTAGTGCTGGCCAGATTAGAGCAGACCGACAAAGCTGGGGGATAAGGTAGTGGAACTGTTGCTGCCACTTCCCAGGGGCTTACGCCCATCCTGCGATTTAGGGTGGTTGTTGTATGAAAAGTATCCGGACTGGAAAGGTAATTTAATCAATCCCCTTGCATCAGACAAATATATAATTCTGCCATCACAAGACACAGTTGATACCACTTTTCTGTTTTAAACTTAAAAAGTTGTTGAGAACATGTTTATAGGCAATATCCTGGTACTTCTGAGGATTGAAGATAGGGAAAGATTGTGCCTAAATGGAAGAGACCGCTCCTAATTACTCTTGGATTTGAAATGTCAAATATTGTATATTGTTGCTAGATTGTTTACTAGGAATTTTAAAATAGACCCTTTTTAGGTATCCTAGACGGAGGGAAGCCCGGCAATGGAACTTTTTTTTTTCTTTAAATGGAACATGCCATTGATTTGCTGAAAATTGGATAAACCAGTTGAGCAGGACCAAGTGAAACTGTGCATAATGCAACCAGTTGACTCCAGTATCATCAGGAACACACTGCTACAGTCCAAGGCTTTCCGTTTACAAATCATTGCCCAGTAAGTTGATTTGACATGGACCATGGATAAAACTCCTAGAATACAATAAGATTTTAATGGAATTCTCTGGGCTGGACTGTGGCTCACCAGATGAAATAATGTCACCTGGCCCGCGCAGGACTTTCTTATTATTTGAAAATTAGTAGTAATAAACAAGACACTGTATTCATCATATACAATAATTTACAATGTTAGATCACAGATAAACATGTAATATTCCATGGTTCGTATTGGTGGATATGCCACTTTCTTTTTTTCTTACTTTTGTTACACCTTCTTACTTGTCCCTTGTTATGTTTGTCTTGTTTGTGACTATAAAGCACTACTTGCTGATGAGAAGCTTTGCACACTGACTCGTGTTTTTATCGGCATATGGCTTGCATTGTTCTGAAAGCACTGCAAGCCTTTTTATGTGTTGTAATTTTTTTTAACAATTATTCCAATTTGATTAAGCCCTTTAAAATGAGTCTGGACTATCTATTTAAGGGTTTGTTATATAATCTAATGTTGTATATAATCTAGTTTAATACTTACTTGTAGGGGCTTTCAAACACCTCTCTTCAGGCCTTGGTCAGTTATTATGTCATTTTCTTCCCCCCACTACAGCATGTGACGGGGGTCAGTCCACTTCAGTCACTGGCTGACTTCAGAGTATGTCACCGCAAACTGCCCTTTCACAAGTTACACAGACACAATCAAAGTATTCCCATCCATGTAAAGGACTTCAATGGCAATGTGTGCTTTGTGAAAAAAGATTTTACTTTGAGACATTTGTATTGTAAATAGACGAGGGCGCAGCAACCTCCATAGCAATAAAGGTTTGCAAAAAACAGGGCAAAAAAAAATTGCAAAACTTAAAGGCTGGTAAACCAATATCAGACCTTTTTGCTTTGCCAGTGCTTGTGTTTTTGAAGGAAGCGGTAAGGGTACAACAAGCTGTTAAAAAATAAAAAGAAGGTTGCCAGCACCTGTCGAAAAGGCGGGTGTTGAAGGCAAGAGAAACGAACAGAGAATGTGCTAATTTGCTGTCTGTCTGTGGAACCCTGGCAAATGATTTACTCCGCTGTTTTGAGACCTATGGGTCTGTGCTTACACGCCGCTCTCGTCTCAGCGTAAACCAGCAGTCGGCTGGGGTTATTTGTGTGTTCTTTTTACTCGGCCTCGAAACCCGTGACAAGTGTGTCGGTGAAAGCGACTCCTGTTTCAGGCACGCAAAACATGTGATTGAGCTGGTTTACATTTTACTCCTTTCAGGAAGGTGCATTCCTCTTCCCGTCATCTGTCCGTGCGAAGAGGCACTCACGTGCTTAAGTTTGAGAGTGCAAGGGATGAAAGCAGGAGGTTGGGTTAATATGCAAATTTTGACACACAGCAGACATTGGTCTAAAGACATCAAATTTCAGTTAGGCTACTTTTGACATACCTGAACACACTCCTGTGCTCCTAGAACCCAGCATTTCTGTCGTGACTGGCCTCTTGCAGGTATTAAAGTCTGCTTTTGTGAGACAGTAAACAATCCCCTCTCACCTGAAACACGGGCAGTAAAAGAAGCTGGGGTGTTGGGTGCACAGCATGAAACAGAGAACCCATTTTCCAGACTTTGGATGCTGCAATGTTGTTGAATTGAAGTAGCTGTTGATTTATCTTTACCAATCAGAATAATAAATTAGTGACAAAGCCAACATCTCTGGTGCCGGCTGCAAGACTTTTACCTTTGCTAATGCTTATTTTGTCATGTGATTAGCAAAATGTTATTGCTGAATGGGCTGCCAGGTCCCTGCCAAGTTAACCCCTTCGCCGCAGGGCTAATTCCCCTCCTTTGCGGGGGGGGGGGGGGGGGGGTTTGGGGGGGAGGAGGGGCAGGCGCGGCGCCGGTGACGAGCTCCGCTTGTCATGCTGTCCTGCGGAGCTGTGCTCATGACGAGCTGAGCTCGTCATGACTCCGCCCTCTCAATGGAACGGGGCCGCACAGGAGGGGAATTAGTTAAGTGTGGGCGTTCCAGGGCCGTTATGACGAAGTCAGCTCGTCATGAGCACAGCTCCATTGTGCCTCATGACGAGTTGAGCTCGTCATGAGCGTTGAAAAGGTTAAAAGTGTTGGCTAATAAAAACAAAAGCACACATTGCCATAGTAGCCCTTGGCACTTAAAGGAACTACTTTGTGTACGGATGTGCCCCTTGTGAAAGAGCAACATGTTGTCACTCACAGTGAAGTTAGCCAGTGGCTGAAGTGGGCAGAACCACTGCCCCATGCTCTTTGCTTTGGTAGGCAGAAGAAAAATGTGAATGACACAACATAGTACCAGTGGATGAAGAGGGTCGGTTGAATGCCCCTGTATATTAGAATAAATGTGTATAAATATATATATTAAAATCGAAACATCTTTGCTAACCCCAGACCTACAAAGTTTGCGGACCTCTTAATGATAGCCCCTAAAGGAAAAACCGGTAGTAGGGTAACTTCTCAAAGGTTTTAAATCCTTATAAAGCACGGTAGGATAGCTTTAACTCTGATGTTAATTCTTAGGTGATCTATTATAAAAACTTCAATTTTTTGTAGTTATAATGATGTGGATTTTTTAACATGGAGAAAATTGTTTGTTTGTTTTTGTAGTTCGTTATTGGTGTTTAGAGGTGTCTACAGGTTTGATATATTTTTTCTATTTAGACAATGGAACATCCCTTATGTTTATTAGTTAACTGTAACCAAGTCCATTGTCCAGATATCTATATCCCACAGCTAGGACAGTTGGAATCCTTTCCTGTCCTGATCTTGAATATCAACCATACTTCAGCAAAGGGCATCTCCTTGATGGCCGACAATCGTTGCACTGCAGAAACGGGTTGGGCATGCAAGTGTTTGTTTTGTCCGAAATGCATTCTAAATATTGTTAAATAAAACACATTATTGGAGGGATTAGGGTGCAGGATGTTATATTTGTCTAAGGCATACTGTAATTCCCGAAGGCTAGAATGGATCATAGGCAACTTTGTTCATCCGGGTCAAGGCCCTTTTCTATGTACTTTTCTCCTTTATGTAGAATTTTCTTCTGTCTTGTTCCTCACCAACATGCTACCTTATACTGCTACACAGTTATTTTCAAATAAAGAAAAGTGATTAGCTCTCTATCAGTGAGGTAAATGGCCTCAATTAATTTCCCTATATATGCATTTGATAAGTTACGTTGTCTGCTCTTGTACTATGGGCAGAAGAGTCAAAATTTGAATCCTGGATATGGGTTATGGGTCCAGCTTATTTTAGAATCGATTGACCGGATTTGGGAGTCTTCCTCATACCACTCCCTGTTGACCTGACTGGTAGCTCTCATAGAGAGCTGGCCTTCGAAGATACTTCTTCAGTTTCAGGTCTCTTGAGTCTTGCAGCATACCGGCGTTCAAGAAATAATTGATGCTATGGGGGAATCATGTCGTCTTCAGGATTGTGTGGTCAGTTTACTGTTTTACAATTTGTTTGTGGGGGCCCCAGATTAACATAATTGATAATAATGGTGGATGAGCAATATCTGCAGCTGCGGACAATGATGTAGTGCTACTGTTTTTATTGAATTGTGAGTATATCGAGAGAGCAATATTATATAAAATGTGTGTAGTCTACAATATTGGTGGTAAAGGTGAGTGGCAGTGATGGACTTCCCCTGTGACCGAATAGGCATGAAAGTTATCACTATTCACCCATATTGATGTACGGACGGATACTGAAGTAAGAATGCTGAGATAATGTTTCTGCTAATCCACACATTGTGCAAGTGATTACATCGTATAGAAACCGAAATAGAACAATAGCAAATGAAAAATAATAGTATTAGTATTTTTGGGACCATAAAAGCAAAATAATTTCAAAAAGGTGATTGGTGTGTATATTTTGGTGGTTGAGTGTGCGGCGCAGTATGGAACCCTCCCAAAATAGGTTGGATTTGGTATACTAGAAAATATCTCGCAAACGGGACTGCTAGTGTCGTACCATGCAGGGCTCTATTCCCGTAGGAGAAATGGTGCTAAATTAAATAATTCTAAAATATTTCACTTAATATAAGAGTTGACTGGAGCCATGTGTAATTGTGTAATATAGTCTTATATTTTCATTAAGGCGTTCTAGTGGCGTAAACCATGAGTCCGTGGCTAATACGTTTGTAAATGTCACCAGAACCCTGAAGATGGCTATACAGGACCATGTTTCTTATTTTTTATTTATGTCCGTTTTAATTTGGTGTTCTGAACATGAAAACAGTATGTTTTTAAAAGAAGGACTTGTTTATTGAGAAAAGTTAGAGAAATGCTGAGCTACATTGGTTGTTGTCTGTAGTAAAAAATAAGAGAGAGAAACCTATTTGAATATGTAGTTAAGGGTTGATTTTTGTTGTTCTGTTTTAATATTTTTTATGGGCTTATTCCGGTATTAACATAGCACAGTGCCGGCAAACCCATCACTGTACAAGACTCCCACTACATTCAAGATGGTCCATTCGGCCTTTTCAAATTTTACATAATCCAGTCACAGACCAAGGAGATAGGAAAAGGAAAGTAGAGGGCAGGGCCGGACTGGGAACCACAACCGGCCCTGACAAAGTGCTCGGCCGCCCCCCCCTCCCCACTCGGGGGGGTTGGAGGTGCCGCACAGCTCTTTGCCGGGGCCGGTTTTCAGTCAATTTTGGTACAGGGCCGATTTTGCAGCTATGCTGCAAAAACGCCCCTGTTCCAAATATGGCCCCAGGGGTCCAAAACCGGCCCCCACCCGTGCGGTGCACCGGGAGATTGCCCGGTGCCCGCTTTGGTCAGTCCGGCCCTGGTAGAGGGACAACAGCAGAAAACAAGCATTTGCAATGCAATAGGTCTCGCATTAGGAAGGTTTGCGCTATCGGTATTGTAAATTACACATTTTTTATTTAGTGTTTTGTTTTAGAAAATAGCGAAATTAATAGCTTTGTCATTTACAATGCCAATAGTTATAACTTTCGCAAATGTGACACCTATAGCATTTGTAATTCAATATGAGTTGTATTTACGTGACTTACATGTATTGATATTACAAATAACAATGGCTTTTAATTTTTTTAAATAATGAATACTTAAATAAAAGTTATTGTAATTTATAATGGCAATAGCTTAAACTTTTGTAAATAACTTTTGTGACGATTATTATGTTCAGTGTATTTTATTGTGACGAAAATCCAAGAACAGAAGTGAAATATTTAACATCTTTTTGTTACATTTGTAATCAAGCTTGAAACATTGAGAGAACATATTTGAACCAGTTGTTGTTGAATGGTTGCACAGATTGATGTTGTGGTGGCGCTGAGTGATGTGATGGCAAACGAGTGATGCTGTGGTGGTGCTGAGTGATGCTGTATGCTATGCTATGTTTTGTTTTGCTATCCTATGTTTTGTTTTGTTATGCTATGTTTTGCTATCTTATGTTTTGATTTGTTATGCTATGCTGTGTTTTGTTATGCTATGCTATGTTTTGCTGTGCTATGCTATGTTTTGCTATCCTTTGTTATGCTATGCTATGCTATGTTATGATATGCTATGTTTTGTTGTGTTTTAATATGCAATGCTTTGTTTTGCTATGTTATTTTTTTTTATGCTATGTTTTGTTATGCTATGCTATGTTTTGTTGTGTTTGGTATGTTATGCTATGCTATTATATGTTTTTGTTGAGCTATGCTAGGTTTTATTATGTTATGCTATGTTTTGTTATGCTATGTTTTGTTTTTCTATCCCATGCTTTGTTTTGTTATGTTATGTTTAGTTTTGGTATCCTATGCTTTGTTTTGTTATGCTATGTTTAGTTTTGGTATCCTATGCTTTGTTTTGTTATGCTATGTTTTGTTGTGTTTTGTTATGCTATGTTTTGTTGTGTTTTGCTGTGCTATGCTTTGCTATGCTATGTTTTGTTATGTTAGGTTTTGTTATGCTATGTTTTGTTGTTTTATTTTGCTATGCTAAGTTTTGTTATGCTATGCTATGCTAAGCTTTGTTTTGTTATGCTATGCTATGTTGTGTCTTGTTATGCTATGTTTTGTTGTGTTTTGCTGTTTTGTTATGCTATGCTATGTAAATGTAAATGTAAAATAGTTTTTATAAAGCGCATTCTATCGCTCCAAGGAGCATCTTGGCGCTGTAGTCCGTAGCCTAGAATGGTGGGCCGGAAACACTACTCACATCAATTTCATAATCCCTGAGAGACATTTAGAGCCTAGACTAGCTGTTTGCTAACCGTGTCTGGTAAATTAAAAATCCAGGTCTTCAGGACTTTCCTGAATTCGATCTCAGTGGGGATTTGCTGTAGGCTTTGTGGGAGTTTATTCCAGGCCTTGGTACCAAGAACGGCCAGGGATTTTCCTCCTTTGGTGGCCAATCTAAATCTGGGGACTGTCAGAAGACACATATCTGATGACCTCAGGTTCCGAACTGGTATGTACGGCTTGAACCGTGAGAGCAGATATTTAGGCCCTTTTTTGTGGTACGCTCTAAAGGTAATTACCAGTATCTTAAAAAACACTCGCTTATGTATGGGGAGCCAGTGTAGCTGTTTTAGGGCAGCAGAGGCAGAAGATCTCCTAGGAAGATTAAGCACCAGGCGTGCAGCAGCATTTTGGACAACCTGCAGCCTATGCAGGGTAGCTCTATTCACTCCTGCATATATGCTATTGCAGTAGTCCAAGCGTGATGAAATTAATGCCACTGCAACTGTCTTCCTTGCTTCTAAAGGGAGAAAGTTAAAAAACTTTCGAAGTCCACGGATGATGTTGAAGCAAGATCCTGCCACCGCAACCACTTGCTGTTTAAAACCGAGTTTTTCATCAAATCTGACTCCCAGATTACGTGCGGATAGTACTGTTTTTGGCGGAATTTCGTCATTTGGGGGCCACCACATCTGGGGGGAGAACAGATTTTGGGAACCCACAGGGAGAATTTCAGTCTTGCCCGTGTTGCATTTCAGATGGTTAGCCTTCATCCAATTGAAGGTTGCAGTGAGGCAATTTCCAAGATTCTCCTCAGCTCTTTTGGACTTGCTGTCTAATACTAAGATGAGCTGAGTATCATCTGCGTATGATACTGTATTGATGTTAAATGATGTTATTAGCTCAACTAAAGGTGTCATATATAGATTAAACAGCACCAGGCTTAGCCTTGATCCCTGGGTACACCTGTGGGATTTGACTTTTTAGCTGATAGATACTGTCCGAGAACAGTAATCTGTTTCCTATCCACAAGGAGATTTTCCATCCATGCCAAGGCCGTGCCCCCTACGCCCACCGTAGCTAAACGGTTGATCAGTATCTCATGCGAGATCGTGTCGAAGGCCGCCGACAGATCCAGGAGAACTAGGACAGCCCTGTCCCCCTGATCCATGGCGGCCCTCAGTGTCTCAGTTGTGTAAAGGAGAGCTGATTCCGTTGAGTGGGAAGCTCTAAAACCCGATTGGTTATGGTGTAAAAGATCCTCATCCTCCAGAAATTTGGTCAGTTGTTTATTTACAACTGCCTCAGTGAGCTTAAAGAGGAACGGTAGTAATGAAATTGGCCGTAGGTTTGATAGAATGGTGGGATCGGCCAGCGCTTTCTTTTGCAGAGGTTTAACCGCCGCTAACCTCCATTCCTGAGGGATTGTGGCTGATGCAAGGGAGGAATTTATTATGTTATTAATAATCGGGTTCACTAGATCAATCAAAGAATGTAGTACCTTGGGGGGGCACGGATCAAAAGGAGAGCCGGATCTTCCGGTCAAGATTGCCTGACGGCTGTCTTCCAAACTAATTGGAAGAAATTCATTCAACTCCACCCTTCTGGTATCTGGGTCTAATGTTCCCTTTTTATATCCCATCAATGGTGCAGGGAAAGCTTTTGTGAGCTCCTGGAGCTTTGCCTCAAAATAGTTTGCAATGGAGTCACATAGGGTCTGAGAGGGGGGATGTGTTGCTTGGTGATCTTTGGATTTAGGAAGTCATCCACTATTTTAAAGATCTCCTTCTGCTTATTTTCTGCCGACGAAATTGCCTCAGAGAAGAATGTTTTTTTGGCGTCTTTAATCTGCACATGATATTGATTTCTTGCTTCTTTATAAATTTGTCGTTCTTCTATTGTGTATGAGCGTCTCCACTTCCTCTCCAATAGTCTAACCTCTGCACGCTTCTCTCTAAGAGATTGTGAGAACCAGAGTGCTATTTTTTTCTTTTTCTTAGACATGTTCTTTAATCCCTTAGTACTAATTAATTCTAGACTAGTTGTGATCCAATGATTAAAGGTCTCATTGTCTACCTCAGTGTCACCCGTCAGGGTGGGTTTGCCCTGTTTCATAAGATCCTGAAAGTCCGGGTCCTGACTAATTTTACTCCAGTCGTGTTTATTTTGGGAAGGTACTATTCGCTGCCTTTTGTTCGCTGGTTCCTTTGCTATAGTTAGTTCCAAAGAAATAAGCATATGATCGGTCCATATCTGAGGGAATGGTTTATTTGCCTTAAGGGTCATTAGATTTGTGCAAATACAGTCTAGAATATGTCCAGCTTCATGAGTAGAGTCTCTGTTTAATGACAATAGCCCCCACATATTAAGAAGTTCTAGAAACTCCCTGGTATTAGGTCAGTATTCGTGTCCAAATGGAAGTTTATATCACCCAAAATAGTAAAGTTAGCGTATTTAGGGATGATGTTACTGAACGCTTCGGTAAAACTCTCCAGAAACTCCTTATGAGAACCGGGAGGGCGATATATCAGAGCTCCAGAAAAGATATTAGATTCGTGTGTATGAAGGCAGAAGCCTAGACACTCTGCTCCTTTTACATCAGGGAGGTCAAAGGTGGTACACTTTATGGAATCTCGGTGCACAATAGCAATTCCTCCTCCTTGTTTGATTTGCCTATCAGAGCGTTGGATATGATACCCCTTTGGTAAGGCATTGACCACATCGGGGGTACACCAGTCCTTCAGCCACGTTTCCGTGACGAAGGGCCAGTCAAAGTCATTCTCTTCGATCATATCGTGGATATGTGCGGCGTGTTTGCACATGAATCTAGCATTGATTAAGCCTCCCAAAATGTTTTTGGATATAATGTGATCATTGATCGGTGTTGTGTATCTGATAACTCCAAATCTAATATGAAAATCATGTTTTTGAATTACTGTAAAGAGAGGCGTGCCCTAGAAGATTTAAAACTCTCTTCTTGTAAATTGTACAATGGCCTGAATGAGTATAGTGGACTTCACCCTTATCTGACTCAGGAGACGCAGTGCACAAACGCCGCCACCGCCGAGAGTCAGGAAAACTCACCAGAGGGCTAGAGGACACTGCCCATATTGCCGCCACCGCCGCCAAGAGTCAGAATTCACCAGACTCCGCGCCGCCGCTCCGGGAGACTGCAAATCCCGGCAGGCACCGCGGCGGCGCGTCAGAGTGACGCGGAAGCGCCCTGAGAGCGCCAACGAACAACCATAAAGGAGGAGCACCCCGGCAGAGCGGGGGAGACGCAGTGCACAAACGCCGCCACCGCCGAGAGTCAGGAAAAATCACCAGAGGGCTAGAGGACACTGCCCATATTGCCGCCACCGCCGCCAAGAGTCAGAATTCACCAGACTCCGCGCCGCCGCTCCGGGAGACTGCAAATCCCGGCAGGCACTGCGGCGGCGCGTCAGAGTGACGCGGAAGCGCCCTGAGAGCGCCAACGAACAACCATAAAGGAGGAGCACCCCCGCGTCGCGGGACGCGAGCGGGACGCCCGGGGCGAAGCCCGGGCAAAGGGCGGGCCCTCTACGGCCCTCATCGGCAGGAGGAGGCAGGGGCAGGGCCAGAATCCCTGTCAGAAGTACAAGAGGCAATCAACGGACCAAGTAAGACTGTTTTGTTTTTCAACAGCCCCACGTACATTCTCAGCTGCCTAGGCTCTGCGCTATATTAGCTATAATGTCGAAAAAGAACCAAGTACCACAAGCTAATAATATGAAGAACTATTTGGTTCAGACTGTGGAAAAAATTAACTCTCAAAGGAGAGAATCATTGGGTCTTAGTCAGTCACCTGACCTACGTTGTTTATCCCCCTCCCTAACCCCATCATCGGAGGACACAGTCTCTTTACAGACTTTCCCTGATGCCAGTTTCATGTGTCCCACAACACTGGAATCCGGCCCCGTGACCAGTAACGTACCATCCGGATCTGGCTCCGAGGTTCTCTTAGTGGACCTTGGGAATCAAGTGGTCAGCGATGAGGACCAGGAAATTCTTGCATCCCCCACTGATGATGACACCTCTATCACTGAACTTCCTTCCCGTTCGGATTCCGGGAAAAATAAAAATCCACCTAGGCGGGGTGGACTAAGATCTGGGACCAGGAGGAAGAGGGTAAATACCCCAAAAGCTCCTCCTAAGGAGACTAGAGGGGGGCGTGCAAAGTCTACTAATACCTTTGATGAGGACTTACTCGATAGACTCACTGAGTTAATTGATTTGAAAATTAAAACCATCGTCAAGCCTTTGCTCTCTAAAATTGATAAACTTCAATCCGAGATTAAAAAGTTGGGAGGGCAGATGAACAAACTAACTGAGGGGGTTGACTGTGTTATGACAGCTGTGGTAAATATGGGTAATAGCAGAAGTCAGGATGACGAACAAGAGAGGGTGATTCCAGTTGTAGCCCCTAGTAATTCACCACCCCAGCTTCCTGACCAACCTATTAGCAGTTCAGGTACTAGCAGAGGGGAGGGCTCCTTAACGGTGGAGATACCCCCTGCTCAAGACCAACCAACTGACCCACTTCAATTTATAGTTGAAGCCTCCCCGGTCGTCCTAGTTTTGGCGAACGTCCCACCATTAGAAGCTGGTACCGAGGAATCTCCATCTTCCCTGTCTAATAAAGCCCTACAGTGGCTAACAACAAATATGAGATTAGCTCCAGGGGGTGGGCGGCAGCTGGCCCAGGAAATTAAAACAGCCAAAAGGGTCTCATGGTTGGGCAATCGCCCTAAAAAATTCAAGGGGGATTGTGTAGCAGTAAGTTTTACTCACACAGGGGTGTTACCTAACATCCTAATCAACTTACTCCCACCACAACGCAGGCAGGGTTCTGTTGTACCATTGACACTTAAATTCTTTTATGGTGAACAACAGAATGTCACATACCCTAAAACACCAGCTTTGGCCTGGGATTCTAACCCTGATACACACCAGAGATGGGGTTTTGAACAAACTCGCAACACAGTGAATCATTCTGTACCCCAAGGGTTTCAGAATCCTTTTGCTCAACCCCTCTTACTGTCCAACCGCTTTGCACCCCTTTCATTTTTAGACCACAATGATTGACTTCAGTCAGAACAACTCGTAAAGCCTAGGACCAATGTGCCTGTTTTTAGTATCCTTACCTGGAATATTGCCGGCATTAAGACAAAGGCAGATAATGCAACCTGGTTAAATTTTATATCCAAGTATGACGTCATCGCCTTTCAGGAAACCTGGGACATTAACAACACCTTTTCTCTTGATGGCTTCAGCTACTTTAGTATTCCTGCTGTGGCTAGCTCAGCAGGAAGGGCTAAGGGGGGCTTGATTAGCCTGTTTAAACTTGATATTAAGGGATGCCTCAAGTTACTAGCCTCAGGTTCAGAACATTGCCTTATCGTTGAATTGTCTCGTGCTGAGTCTCCTAATATTTTGTTTATTAATTTTTATAACTCCAATGCTGCCGATCGCACGTCATATAGTCTCGGTAGATTGGATGATTTCCTGTCAGTCTACAGTGAGGATGTTAATGTATTCGAAATTATTCTTTTAGGGGATTTTAATATACATCCTTGTTTACTATCATGTGTTTGTGATGACGTTGACTCCCCCCCGAACAGTGCAATGGTTCATCTGGCGCACAACAAGCAGGGGGAATGTTTAGAAAACTTTCTTGCTAGATGGAACCTTTATGAATCTAGTTGTGGGGAGGAGGTCAGGGCCCCTACTTTTAAGGGCTCAGACAATGGCTCTATTATTGATTATATTTTTATCTCTGCATGCTTTTTATCCAATGTTTTTATGTATAGAACTGTGATATCTGTTTTTAGTGACCACAACCCAGTTTCTCTGGACATAGGAGAGGGTGAATTATTAGGACGCATCCATGGTTCAACCTTTATGGATGGACCAATCAAAGTTAAGGACCAAAGACGCAGACTCAAATGGGACAGCATAACCCCAGAACTGTTCATTCAGGATCTTTTGTTAGATGCTGAGGAAGAGGTTGGGGTCTGCTTATCGAATGATGCTAATGATGGGGATGTCATTCTCGCATTTACTAACATATGCTGTAAGATAAATGGTAGGCTCTCTGTGATCAGTAAGACCAAGACAAAACCTCTTAAAAGATGGTTTGATCACAGCTGTTCCCTAGCACATTCTGCGCTGCTTAATGCCCTCAAATCCGATCCAAAGGATCGCGACCTTATTAGGATCAGTAGGGCCTTATATAAAAAAGCTATTGCAGCCAGAAAGAAAGAGCTTAAAGACGAAGCTTGGGCGCAACTTACAGATCCAGCCATATTAAAAAATAGTGGGGAGTTCTGGAGAATTGTTAATCAACCCCTTCTTACAGGCGAGGATAACTCCCCTCTGGAAGCAAATATTCCAGATCAGGTCTGGATTCAACACTTTAGAGACATATACTCAGGCCAGTCTCTAGCTAAGAACAGTGCTCATGAAGAGTCTACTACCACACTGGGTAACCATCTGCACTTTGAAGTTGAGGACATTTTAGATGCCATTAGTCGCACTCTGACAAAAAAGGCACCGGGACCGGATGGTGTTCCGGCCGATGCCTTTAAATGCTTCCCCAACTTCTGGTCAAGACTGCTTTGCAGGGTTTTTAACGCCTTAAACCGTGACAACATTCCGAAGTCCTGGAAAACTTCAACTATTATCCCGGTTTTTAAAAAAGGCAATAGGCAGGACCCTGTATGCTATAGGCCCATTTCATTGATAGACTCCTCAGTCAAAATCTTAGGGAGAGTCCTATTAGCAAAACTGAATACATGGGCCACCGAGAACAACATCTTGAGCAATGTGCAATACGGGTTTAGACCCAAGAGAAGCACCCTGGACCAGTGCCTCAATCTCCACCTACTGATTGAGAAATACACCAGAGCTAAGGATGGGTCCATGTACCTAGGGTTCATGGACCTCTCCTCTGCATTCGATATGGTCAATAGATCTAAGCTCTGGGGCAAACTGGTTGAGATGGGTCTGGACAGATCTATAGTCAACTTACTGTCCGACCTGCATTCTGGCCTGTCTGCTAAAGTTAGAGTCTCTACTGATGGAAGATGTACTGAAGTGTTTGCTTCTGAAAGAGGTGTCCGTCAGGGATGCATCTTGGCACCTCTACTGTTCACGCTGTATGTGAACGCCTTAGAGCCTGCTCTAAGAGGGGTCACTTGCGATATTCCACGTGCAGGGGAACAGGGTATTCCAGTTCTCCTGTACGCGGATGACGCGGTGCTTCTGGCGCGAACAGGAGTGGGGCTACAACGGTTGCTGGATGCTTTCGAATCCTTCATGGGTTCCTTAGATCTGAAAATTAACGCAAAAAAATCCCAGATCATGTTTATGGGTCAGGCTTCAAGGAAATCCGTCCATAAAACCTTTTTCTGCGGAAGGGAAAAACTTGTCCGGGTTACTACTTTCCCCTATCTGGGGATCACCTTTGACGAGAAAGGTAGTTGGGGCCCTCACGTAAAAAGTAGAGTAGCTACACTGGCTAGAACTTCCGCGGCCCTTCATGGCTTTTCAAAAAGACTAGGGGGCAGGCCTTTTGAAGCTATCAGCAAAATATACAAAGCCAAATGTATCTCTGTAGCTTCATATGGGAGCTCCCTTTGGGGGTATAAAAGAGTTGACCCCATACAGACCGCGGAAAACAGATTTTTTAGATCAGTTTTGGGCGTCCCGCAGTCAACCCCATCTTATACTGTCCACCAGGAGCTAGGAGAAGGCTTCATTAGCGATTTGGTTAGAATAGCCCCATTAATCGCATGGCTCAAGTTGTGGCTTAATCCTGAAATTCCCCTAAACCATTCCATAACAAGGGACTGTTTGACCCTGGACAACGTACACAAGATTGGATGGTTAAAGTACATTAAGGACAGTTTTTGTAGGTTGGGGAGGCCTGAACTATACACAGCCACTGATTCCATAACATCCAATGACGTTGTCCTCATCAAGGCTGCTATGAAGGACCTTCTTTCCTTGGAGAGGGAGGAAGTCGAGCTACAGAAACCCTGTGTTAGGGCCAGCCTCCTGCTGGCTATACCTAGTGGTCCTGACAACTACCTTAATGTGGTGACTAACCCTTATCATAGGTTCATTTTAACCCGTTTTAGACTTAACCTAATTCATTTTAACTTGGGTTTTTACTCTGAGTGGAGTACCCCTGAAAAGGCCCCGCCATGTCCATGTGATCTTTTTTCAGAACAGAGCACAATGCACTTTATAATGTTCTGTAGCTATTATAATGATGCCCGGAGGCAGTTTCTCGTTCCTATACTAAAGGAAGCGGGATTTATTCTGGTCCGACCTGCTCTTATTTACTTACAAATGCTGCAAACTCCCAGGATCATGTTTTTTGTGGCAAATTTCCTGGTAAGAGCAATAAGAAGCAGGAATACCAGACTTAAGAGTGCAGACTTGTTCATTAACTAGTCGGGCTGATGGCAACTTCAGGTTAACGAATTTTAGATCACAGTGTGTACCTTAGTAGAACATTTATGCGGGGATTATCCCTTGGGATATTGCACTTTATTATGCACTTTATTATTAATGCACTTTAATACCACGCAATTACAAAGTCTTAACGATTTGCAACATGGTACATTGATTTTTATCTGATGCTCTTTTTTAATGTTCTAACTGTTTTTAATTGTTTTTAACTGCTTTTTATTCATGCTATTTTGTTGTTTGTGTTTTTATGCCATTGTCTTTGTATGATATTAAGTTATCGCAATAAAGAACTTTGACTGACTGACTGACTCAGGTGTCTAGAGTCTCACATCAGTTTGTTCTCACTAGATTAAGGATGGGAACAGCTCATCATCTGGTTGCGTGCCCTGATGTAAAAACACGCCCGGTGGGACCATGTCCATGTGATTGTAAGATCGAACAGAGTACTACGCACTTTCTTTTTTCTTGTCCCTTGTACAGTGAATTACGGAAAATTTATTTAAAACCTATTTTGAAAAGATTTGGAGTAAGAACAATCACTGAATCCATGAAATTGCTTTTTAATATGCACCATCCAGACATTTGCTTTTTTACAGCTACTTTCCTACTCAAGGCTATTGGTGCTAGGAAAAGTATGTATTTTTAAGTTTGGTTTTAACTATTTATTCCATCTCACATTGGATAATTATTGTAATATGTGTATTCTTTTCATGTTTTGTATCTTTTAATAATGAAATGTTTGTTATGTAACTGTTGTGCTTTTATGGACATGTTTTTATGCTCCGAATAAAGCTCTATGAACTGATTAAGCCTCCCTTCATAGTTTTGGAAAGTCGGGGTATGTTTTTACAGTTTTCAGGGATTGTAAGCGGGCCGCAGTAACTACAGGAAAGCGGACCATAACAGTCAGCTACATTTATGATATTTAGACATCTCTCATTAGGAATGTTTAATGAGAGTAACTCCTCTCTAGTATATTAGGTTACTGACATATTTTGACCAGGGGGGGGGGGGGCCCTGTGCCCGGCCGCAGCACGGACGGGCACAGACGGGCTTACCTCTGGTGCACCTCCGGCAGATTGCGGCGCGCCCGCTGAACGCGTCCGCTGCGCGGAACCATGGCCGGTTGTTTTTATACAGGTGACTCACGCAAGATGGCCGCCGTAATCACTTCCACCCGAGTCCCTGGAATCCCAGCCCTAAAATCGGCCAGAAACTCTGGGGGGAGGCAGCGTTAGCTAGGTAGGTAAAACTAAAGTGACAATGTAATTGTTAAAATAGAATTTACACCCTTGAATCGGTGAGATAACAGCGTCGCAATTCAGATGGGCGCGCTGGTGCTGGGGGGGGGGGGCGGACACACATGGCAAGTGCTAGCAGTACAATAAAGGTCTCAAGTTTAAAAGAGTACCGCCCGGCTCAAGCCTCAGGCATAATCGTGCAGTAATCTGTTAAAAAATGCATGTCTGTAAAATGTTATGCTATGTTTTGTTCTGATATGTTTTGTTGTGTTTTTTTATGCTATGCTATGTTTTGTTATGCTATGTTTTGCTTTGTTATGCTGTGCTTTGTTTTGTTATGCTATGTTTAGTTATGCTATGCTATGTTTCGTTGTGTTTTGTTATGCTATGCGTTGTTGTGTATTGTTATGCTATGTTTTGTTTTGTTATGCTATGTTTTGTTTTGTTATGCTATGTTTTGTTTTGTTATGCTATGTTTTGTTTTGCTATCCTATGCTTTGTTTTGTTATGCTATGCTATGTTTTGCTATCCTATGCTTTTTTTGTTATGCTATGCTGTGTTTTTATGCTATGTTTTTTATGCTATGTTTTGTTATGTTATGCTGGTGAGGGTGTGTGAGGGTGAGGGTCAGTGAGGGTGTGATGGTGTGAGGGTCAGTGAGGGTATAAGGGTCAGAGGGTGTGGGGTGTACGGGTGAGGGTGTGTGAGGGGGTGTGAGGGTGAGGAGGTGTGAGGGTGAGGGTGAGGGTGTGATGGTGTGAGGGTCAGTGAGGGTATAAGGGTGAGGGGGTGTGAGGGTGTGGGGGTGTACAGGTGAGGGTGTGTGAGGGTGAGGGTGTGTGAGGGTGAGGGTGGGTGAAGGTGTGTGAGGGTGTGGGTGTGGGTGGGTGAGGGTGTGTGAGGGTGGTGTGTGAGGGGGTGTGAGGGTGAGGGGGTTGTGAGGGTGAGGGGGTTGTGAGGGTGAGGGGGTTGTGAGGGTGAGGGGGTTGTGAGGGTGAGGGGGTATGAGGGTGAGGGGGTGAGGGTGGGGGTGAGGGTGAAGGTGTGAGGTGAGGGTGAAGGTGTGAGGGTGAAGGTGTGAGGGTTGGAGGGGGTGTGAGGGGGTGAAGGTGTGAGGGTGTGAGGGAGGGTGAAGGTGTGCGGGTGAGGGGTGAAGGTGTGCGGGTAAGGGAGGGTGAAGGTGTGCGGGTGAGGGACGGTGAAGGTGTGCGGGTGAGGGACGGTGAAGGTGTGCGGGTGGGTGAGTGAAGGTGTGCGGGTGGGTGAGGGTGAAGGTGTGCGGGTGAGTGAGGGTGAAGGTGTGCGGGTGAGAGGGTGAGGGTGGGTGAGGGTGTGTGAGGGTAATGGTGTGTGTGAGGGGCTGTGAGGGTGAGTGGGTGTGAGGGTGAGTGTGAGTAAGGGTGTGTGAGGGGGTGAAGGTGAGTGAGGGTGTGTGAGGGGGTGAGGATGAGAAGGGGTGTGAGGGGGTGAGGTTGTGAGGGTAAGGTTGTGAGGTTGTGAGGGTGAGGTGAGGGTGAGGGTATGTGAGGGAGGGTGAGGGTATGAGGGTGAGTGAGGGTGTGTGAGGGTATGAGGGTGAGTGAGGGTATGAGGGTGAGTGAGGGTGAGGCGGTGTGAGGGTGAGGGTGAGGGAGGGTGAGGGTCTGAAGTAAATGGTGTCAGGGCAGACTTTATAAAACAGAGAGAAACACAAATGTTAAGATAACAGTGCTTGAAGAGATTGTGAGAAGGTGGAAATGGGATTAAAGGGGAAAGGATGAAATGTTAAGTAGGAAAGAGGCCAGAAAGGAGACACAAAGGAGTGGAGTGTGTGGCAGAAACGGGGAAAAGCAGAAAAGAATGAAGATGAATCCGAGAGGGTACAAGTAGGGTCACATGCGGGAGAAGGAAGACTCGTTAGGAGAGTGTGATGAAGCTCTCGGCATTGCTGTGGCGGGGCGGGGGAGAGCATTCCTTTGAAGTCTGATGCCGAGGCTTGTGGTGTGCTTTGTGCACGC
The DNA here is from genome assembly GCF_964263255.1 of Lissotriton vulgaris. Classification (NCBI taxonomy): domain Eukaryota; kingdom Metazoa; phylum Chordata; class Amphibia; order Caudata; family Salamandridae; genus Lissotriton; species Lissotriton vulgaris. Next base: position 978,320,293 of record NC_141689.1, read on the forward strand.
GCCTGGCTCACATGAACTGTACCCAATCCGCAGCAGTTTGGGTAGACTTTTGAAAGCCTCACTATAATCTCGACACAAACAAGCATTGCTAAAGCAATGCTGTAGGTCGAGACCTAAAAAAACACTCCAGATAATTAGCATTTAAGAAACTCGCAAGGCATAGGTCTCGTTCCTCCAGATACGTACTCTCCACGCCGCTCATTGTCCCAGTGCTCCCCCATCCTCCAGAGTGCTTCCCCAGCCCAGTAGGACACTATAGAGGACCATAAAGTAGACAAATTATCCAGTGTCAGATTGCAGTATATCCAAAAAAGCTGATGCTTAGTTGCATGCCCAAAAATGTACTTATTCCCTGATGTTCCTCCGTGAGCTTCACTGGAATTCCCACAGCGGTAGTGATACCCCTAACCATCTTGTCCTTTGTCCCCATAAGTACCTTATTTCTCATTATGTTGTTTGTTCTAGGGTCAAAAAAAATATGTTTGTATTCTCCTGCCGCGATCACCCTCTTTCGGATGACTGCCTTCAGAATCCAGTCAATCCAAACTAAGACTGTACCACAGCTGTTACTGTGCCTTCGCCTGTGTTTGTACACCCCAGAGTACCTAGCATTTTCTGTAAAGTCTCACTATCACTCTGTTGTCTGGCCTTCCAGCACTGTTAGCAGGTTGTGAAATACATTGTCCAATCAATTAAGAAGTATGCCTAGAGAGATCTCAGGTGCTTCCAGTACCGTGATATTGACACTGTATCTCATGTTCAATTTAGTGCCCAAACCTTAATCATTGCCTCTGTGTCACCCTTTTTAAAGGTGGCCGGTTTTCTAAGCTCCCTGGTCATCCTAGAGGTTGGGAGCAAAAATGCTTTCACTCAGTTCATGGTGGTATCCACAGCTTATTCCTCTTCAAGAACTCAGCAATTCACGCCTTCCGCGGGACGCTCTATCTTTTTCACTGCAGCCACAGTGGGTCTTTCGACTTCACCAGATTGTAGCGTAACACCAAAATGGTTCTCCTCTTGTCATGCCCTCTTCCTCTGATGCCAGGTCTTTCTAGTACACACAATCACCTAAAATCTATTCCGGGAAAGGCATGGACACCAGATAACATGCGTTATGCACTTGAGGGGGAATAAAAACCCCGTTAAGTGAGGATCTCCTTGTTAGGTCAAAGTTGTTGGCTACTTCCTGGCTTAGTATCGTATTCGGAATGGAATGTGTAACTGCACTGGCAGCCAGTGGGGATGAGTAAGCAGCTGTGTAATATGACTTTTGTTTGATGGGGATTAAAAACCGCTGTTGTCGCTGAACGTTTTGAAATATTTTTATTTTAAATATTCCTGCCAATCACACATTTCCTTAGTCAAATTGGCATCAATGATTGCTTTAGTTCGCCATGTTGTTTTAGCCTTCTCCTATTAAAGAAATCAGTTTTTCCTCACCTTTAGGTGAAATTATCATGGAAAAGTTGTTATTGCTGTGACTGTGAATAATAACCTTATCACCAACTGCAAGACCCGAGTTCCTAACTCTGAACGAGGGACACTTTGTCCTATTTTCTTTAAGTAAGCCTCTGTACCTCATGAGCTGAAATGTTGTTTTTGCTAAATTTTATCCAACACCCCAGTGTCTTGCACCCAATCCAATTTTTTTAGGTAGGAAGGGGGGGGGGGGGGTGAAAATTTTTTTTTGTGATGTCAACATAGTGTTTTTTTTCTAAAAAACATTTTTTTTTTAAGAGGACCACCGCAACATCTACATTGAATACTAATGGAAGCCGGCATAACCTCACTGAGATCTCATTGTCCACCATCAAAGTCTCTGCCCTGTCAAGCCCAGCCACCTCTTTGGCCTTTCCTTTGCAGAGGACAGATTCAAGCAAGTAGACTGCTAATGCTTGACACTCTCAGCACTCCTAATCCAAGTCAAGAGGGTGGCTACTAACCTGTAGCTCGGCCCTTAGTGCAGTTTTGAACTTATTGTGCCAGGACACCATTTGGTAACCGTGGCGGTCTAGAAATACTCCTTGTATTGCATATGAGCCAAAGTGTTGCACGTCCTCAACTTTTACAACAGTTTATGCAAGTGGCTGCCCATATCTGTCACTTTAGGGGCACTGTGTTGTGTATGTATCAAGGTGGTTTCTTTATCTCTGTTCAGGCAAATGCCTGTCTCTGACATATCAATTGTCTCAACAGTGCTCTGCAAATCCAGGCTGGGGACGTTTCCAGCATCTACATCAACCAGGGAATAGTCCAGCCTTGCCTGTAATTCTTAGGGTAAGACCTGTTGTGTAGCATTATCTTTACAGAAATGTGTGACTCATACCTCTGTAAGGAGGGAAAGAAAATGATATGTACACAACGCTACTGCCCTGTAATGCAAAATGTCATGACGGAGTTCACAGGCTGCCTTTCAGAAACAAGACTCGGTGCAAATCACACTCACGGGGTACAATATGGTGATGAGCCTGAATGAAATGTGACTTTATTTTTATTTTTTTGTTTCTTATGTTGCACGCATTTTTTTGTCTATGGAAAATGAAGTAACATACTTGCAGATTAATCGCTTGCTCTTATTTGCGCTGTCTAGACATATTACTCTGTTTAATTCCTTAAAAGGTCTGAATACCTGAAGTAATCGTGTTAGGAGACACTTGTGAAGAGAAGGCCTCTGGTGCCCTTTCCTGCTGCACAGGCGGTGGCCTGCCCCGGTTCCAGGCGCCTGCCTTCGCCGGTTCGACCTGTTTGTAAACAATGAGGCCCCGCGCACGTGAGGCCGTGTCCCTCACATATCGGATGTCCTCGGCCGGCCACGGTGGCTGTGTTTGAAAGGAGGCGCTCCAGTCAAAGGCTAGCTCTACTGCGCCGGCCTGTTTGCCTGACTTGAATTTCTGCAGAATTCACTGGAAGGAGATGCATTTTTAACCATATCTCGAATGAAAATATATTGAAATAGAAATAGAAATCGCGTCTGCCGCGTCGGTGGGTGGGCCGAGGCACACTCCATATGATGCTGTGTGAATGAATTTGTGCGCCGTTTTGTACTTGATATGAAGAGGGTTTACTCAAGTAGATTTTTTTTAAATTGTCTAAAAATTAGTAACTTAGGGCCATATGCATGAACACATTTTCCCATAGACACAGAATGGGCAAAAAAAAAAACCTTTGATGCGTCTGGCTCTTTGCTGCTTCACTTGTAGACTTACCCACTGACAGTACAGAAGCTTCATAAAATTGCAAGTAGAACACGAATTGCTTGAAATGTGAACCGAGATGAGCACGAGTTTTCTAAATGCAAAAAAAAGGCTGTCCCTACACAGACTTCAATTGGTTACAATTGTAATCCGCTAATACGCAGTTTGGTATTTCCGGAGACCACTTATTCTGGTGTCAAATCCACGGCCACTTCAATGCATCCGAGCGTTCAGAATTGGCACTGCCTGGTTTGCATGCATGTAGACGGGCCTCTTGCTGCTGGAACTAGTTGGCATCGAGTGAGGTGTAACATGTCGACCATTGAGGATGGTTACTTCAATAAAAACCCTCTCGCTCCTTCGTTAAGGTGCAGATATGCACCGTCCTCCCGTTTCAGAGGTGGGAAATGACCCTGTCCCGAAGGTGGAACTCATGCAAAACTAGACTGCACACAAGGGGGTGCGTAGCCTGGCTTTGCACCAGTGATCACAGCGTCCTCTCTTTTAAGAAGGCGGTCAGAGACTGGATCAAGGATTGAGCCTGTTGTGGATTCCCTCAGGTGCTGATTTAAAATACTGCACACTGTACACAGAGCTGCTGTGCGGTGTATTCTTTGCAATACCATAGATCAGCATTCTCCAAAGAAGGTCCTGGAGTGCCGGATCCACACCAGGTTTTTTAGCGTGTCTCCGTTTAGATAAATGTAGTTATCTTAAAAATCTGGCATGGATCCGGCCCTCCAGGACCGACTTTAGAGAACCCTGCCATAAAATATAGGTAACTGCGTGGGCCCATGAAAGCTCCTTACAGGGCACCTGCTCCATTAGCCTGTATGCATATGTTTTCATCATATAGCCTCTGGTATATAAATGGCCTTTTGGGTTCATACCCAAATGTCTTATAGTGCAAGAAACCGTGATTAATTTTCTTTATGCAAAAAGCAAGTTTCTTTTAAATGAAACCGCTTGTGCATGGTGAAACAATCATCAGATTGCCTGTGACATTTGTGTCTCAATGCATGAAATGAACTAAAGAGAGTTGTATTTTTACATGGATCACGTCAATTTGTCCCTTCAGTATTTGAAGGCAGGTATCCGGTGTTGGCCCTTTTGCTTAGACATTGCACACATGATGGCTTTTGGGAATGACTCTTCCATTGGTTCAGTAAGAAAGCAAACGTTTCGAAAGCTTGGAGGCCTGGGCTTGTAAGAGAACCTCCCAACCGAGCACAATAGGGATCTTCTTCCAAAGACTGGGAGCTCTCCAGGCACTTCTAGTCTAGTCATAAATGGTAACTTGAGAATGTTGTCACTGTTATTGGGGCAGTTGTCAGTGCCTAGGATGAGGAGTTAGCTGAATGAATGAATGAATGCCATTTATAAAGCGCAAACATCTGCCCAAAATGGCCTCCTGGCACTACAAACAATGAGTTAGGTTCATTAATTATTCTGAAACCATTACAAAGAAGTAAATGGACAAGTTTTAAAATAGTTTCTGAACTGAGATTCATCATTCATCTCTGAAGCACTAATTTCTAGTCTCAGTTGTTCAGTGATGCGTGGAGTGGATTTAGTTTTGTGATGTGTGACTTTCTCTTTCTGGTCTTCCCTGTAGTGTAGTGGCTCTTAACCTGTGGTCCTAGGACCTCCTGGAATCCCCGAGGCTTGCTTAGGGGGTCCGTGTCTATTCTTTAAAATTAATATTAAAATCAATGCATGGAAATGATTAAAGTGTATACAATTAAAGAACAATTGAAAATGTAAAACTTTGTATATATTTGTGAATTAAACAAAATATTTCAATATTAGAGCTTTTTAATGTGTATACTAGTTTTTGCATTTTATTGTATTGTTTTGAGGTTCAAATCAAAGATATTGCTTAGGCGGGTGGTCTCCAGTTCCAATAATTGCTCAGCAGGGCGTCTCCGGATTCCAATAATGAAGCAGTGGGGGTCCACGGAAGTCAAAAGGTTAAGTTAGAACCACTGGTGTAGTGCATACCTTTAAATGACTGTTTACGGCATGATAGCGAAGTTTGCATTGCAAAGGTTGGAACAAAACTCATTTATCAGAAGTCGGGCCAGAACTGTGTTGACTGTGCTAGCGTACTATATGAAATGTTTAGTCTCCGACCCTCATAGCGTACTCGGATCCGTTTGGTCTGAGAATATCTCTATGCATGGTTGTCGTTTGAGTTTTGTGTGGGCTTTCTGCCAGGCATAGTACTTACTCTATAGCATACACTCTTGAGGCTCGTCCAGCCTCCCCCATACCACGGGCACACAGACGTCTGGGAATTCCAGGTTTGAGAGCCACAATCTGACATTTAGGAACAGCCATGAAGAGTGCAGAGTCCACACCAAAGTGCCAGTAAGGTGTATTTGAAACAGTAAATGCTGCCTAGTATTGATATGCTTATCAGATAACTTAGACCTATCCTTAGATACCCTGCAAGCAGCCAGCAGGTGTTATGTGCAGTGATTGCAAACCTGACAAGAAGTTATCATTGGAAGAGGTGCTCCCAACTATTATCTGCTACACTGTTTGGATTTCGGCAGTGGGAAAGAGTCCACCATTTTTTTTTCAGTAGGACTTTTTCTTGTTTTCACTGTCATAGTTGTCAACCTCCAGCACAGTTTGGAGCAAAAACATCCGGGAAAGCAAATCCACCAACCAAGTCAGAAATACAGACGTGGATACTGGCCGCTTTCAAGACTTGTGTTTAGAGTTCAGACCACTCCATTAGGACCATGTGAAGGCTGGCAAAAATGCTCGAATTAGGGTGATCTATTAATGCACTACTCTTCCATGGCACCTTCCTAACATTCACATTTCTAAGTTCAGCATCAGTGTACACAATTCAGAGCACCGCTGGCCTCCAAATTCTTCCCTTTTAGCCTGGCCTGTATCCACGGATCGAACCATGAATGTATGCCCGGCCTGCAACAAACTGGGCGAAGAAGAGCACTAAGACCACAAGAAAAGCAGGCACACTATACACATGTCAAATAGCTATAATTAGTGGAATCCCAGACTGGCAGCCTTGTTTGTGAAACCCATATATATTTCTTTATTTTCTGTAAATACACGTTTTTATTTTTGTTGTATTCACTTGATCAAAAGTTTGATACAGTGATTAAAGCCAGAGCAGCACCTTGCATCCTGATCACAGGGCACAAGGAGAAGCTAATTATATACACACTTTCATTCTGTCCTTCATCCAATCGAAGTGCTCTTTGTAGCCACCATAAAACTAATAAAACTTGTTCTAGTGTTCCTGCCGTTTGCCGCAATCGTCAGTAGTTTGGTTTGTTGTTTGTTTTAAATAAATGCAAATGGATTGCTTTAACTGTGCTCAAATTGCTTTTATTCAAAGATGAAGTCGTATGAGGTGAAATGAGGTACAAACCTGAGGGGTTTCAAAGAGACATGGAAAGGTGTTGTGGCGCTCCAATCAGCCTTTTCTTCCTTCCTGACAATTACTTCCTGGAGGTAAATTATCGGCTATTTGAAACATTTACAAATTGTTATTGATTTTTTTAAAATTAAGTCTTTTCCAAGAGGTTCCAAGCGTATTTTTATCACTTATTCAATCAACCTCTTTAAAGAAATTCCAAACCTTTTTTTGTAAATATTTCAAATAGTAGTTTCTTTGACTACAGAAAGGAAAAGCACATAATGTAGAGAAGGTTTTGGGCTTCGGTCAACCCCTTATTCATTTTGAGTGCCTTTGTTTTCTCTCTCAGGTGTTTGCTCTTGATGCAATTTTCCTTCAAGTTCTTGTTTGTCTTGCCCAGAAACAATTTCGGTCTTTAAGTGTTCTAACCGTGCGAGTTGTACCCTTTCACCTCTGCTTTGAGTGAACTCTTTTTTCACTCCCCCCCCCCCCCCATTCATGTCTTATCAGCACTCCATAGGAGTGCATGAGTTTGCTTGCCCTCTTTCACACACTTTTTTATTGTTCTCCCACTCCTTGTCCTATTTCCCCTCTATTTTATAGGGTTTTTAAAATGTATATACTTACTTCTTTTTATATGTCCCTTTTTCTTTTTTGTTTGCTGTTTTGCAGTGTGTTTTTAAAAATGTTGTTTTCTTTTATTTTACTCTTAATGTACCATTCTAAAATGGCTGTCTGCCATATTAGAATGGTAAATTAATGTTTCGTAGAAGAACCATTGGAAAATTGCTGCACATACATGGACATCCATCCTGGAGCATACATGTGCCTGCAAATGTATGCCAGTCAAAAAAGCATGTGCAAAGCCTATTGTCAGGGCCCCTGGAATTACAAGGCAGGAGAGGGCCAAATTATGCGGCATGGTTGAGTAAATTATGCAGCAAGAAAAGGCAAATTATGTGGAATAATGTGACACATTTTGTAACAGTGTTTATTATTTTCTTTTTTTTAACTTGGTAAGACTCTCTGAGCATTGGTTGCACCTCATTAGTTCCAGTTTAACACCCAAACATACCAATAAGCAACAGAAAGGTGACCAGTCCAGCTTTGCACTACGCGGCAACTTGTGTTGTCGCATTTTTAGTAACGTTTAAACTGTTTGAGCTAGAAGCAATTTTTTTGTGTTAAAATCTGCAGATTATGACTGTAGATGATGGATTATGTGGCAAATGCAGCAAATCCATAATTATAGGAAAATCGCCGCAGCGCACAATTGCATAATTCCAGTGGCCCTGCCTGCAGTTCAGTCTTTTGGTGGGAAGAGGTGTTGACTTTGGCAATTCCTGTATAATAACTGGGCTGATTTACTCTTTTTTTCTTGTTGGGGATTTGAATCAAAGCATCGTGCAAGGTTATGAATTGTCAAATTCCTGGTTGCAGACAGTGTTGCATCTGAGACATTTCAGTTAGTTAGATCTGGTCTGGCCAATACATTGTTTGATCTCTATACAGTGTAGGTGTTTGGAATTTGTTTTACAATATTTTTATAGTTTACTGGTTCTATTTCCTTCATAATCCTCTTTATTTAGCTTTACCTTCCTCTTTCGTTTATAATTTTGACTCTGCAGTACCAAAAACATCACAGAGACACTTAAAATGAATCCTTTGGGATTATGGTAATTTGTAGTGCTTGGTTTTTATGCCGAAATAACGTTGATAATTTTAAAAAACGTGATAGAAAGTCTGAGACCTACTACATAGGCAATTGCCTTAATTTCATTTAAGGTGAACCCTAGCATTATAATAATAATAAAAAAAATGATTGCTTTTATTTTATAATCCAGGTCTCTTCGTTTTAGAGACCTCACTGGGACCATAGTTCTTTACCACCTCTTCAATCCGAATCTTCTGCATTTCCACAATGAGCAGTGAGGCCAGGCTGCGTGATCCTGGGGTCCAAAGCTCCAGCGTGCTAAGTTCAGAAACTGGCACAGATGCCATCACAACTGCCCCAGAACACTTTCAATTTACATTTTAAGTCTTGCTAGGTTCCCAAATTAATACCCCAAGTGGTGTGTAAAATGAAGACTGTTTTTTTATTCTGTCTGGAGATCCCCTTTAAGAGTTGTTCTCATTTTCGTTTAACACATTCCACTCCAATTTAGCAGCAGAACCAGTCAGACCAGCCTAAGCACAAGCTATAGATGTGGATCTTGCACTGATTGGTCAGTGAACATGTCATTCTTCCTAGTCACTCAGTCCCAATGACAGTGCAAATTTGTCAGTTCACAGGGCAAAAAGGTCCACTATGTAATCCAGCCCATGATCTTTTTGACCTGTCTCTGCGCCCCATGGATGGAAAAAGCTGATTGAGCTCATCAAGGGTATTTGTCTATAATCAATTTTATTTCTGATGGTTTAGAGCGCGTTTCAAAATCGATATAGTAATACACAAAAACAGCTGATTGCCAACATGTGTTTTACAACTTTAAATATTCAGTTGTTACTTCTTCAGGGCACAATTTGTGTGATTCCAAATACAGTATAAGTCACTTAACAAACTGGATGATTTGGCTGCTTTTTGAAGGCTGGCTTAAATATTTGCTTTTAGTGAAACAGATTTATGATGGCCAGTATCAGAAGCCTATTGGATTATTCTCTTAAATGAAAACACAATTATCAGATAGGCAGTGTAGCTCGTTGTCAAGGCAAACTCCCTATATAAATTTGTACAGTCACAGGTATATAATTGTGCAATTTTCTGCAATGTCAGGAGTGGCACTGCCCTTCGGTGGGCATTGAATACCAGTCAGACTGTAAGATTAACACCCAACTAGATATATTGGACCCCATTCACGAAGAAAGTAAAATGACAGGTGGAGATTTACATTTCAGTGTGTGTGTACTTTTACTTTTTTCTGTTCACAAACATTGTGAGAAGTAGGCCTAGAAATCTGCGCCAAGTGCACGTTCCAGGTGTTTTTGTGGTAATGTCCTGTGACATTTTCCTTGGTCCAATTTTACCCAGTGTGGAATTCTGCATCTGGCAGAGTTTGGCATAGGGGAATCCAAGCTCCCTGTGTCAAACCCTTTTTTTCCTCTATGGAGGAATCATTTGTCCCTGTGGAGAGAGCCTATCTGACACTGTTAAGGGGCTACAGTGCCCACAGGGAATAGTGGGCCTCAGCCGTTGAGGCTGGATTTGTTTTTTCTCTGATTTCTTTGGGCCTATCCTAGTATGGTTCTGCAAACTGGGCCAAGAACAACCCCTTGTACGTCTGGCTCTCCGTGGTAGTGACAGTGAGCTGTCACAGATTTTCACGGAGGTAGTGGGATTGTACTTCAATCTCGGGACTCCAAAATCACCCACTGGCACAATAGTTTGTGCCCAACGCAATGTTTGTCTTTGATAAAAAAGAACATTCAATAATACACACAGAAAGCATAACACTGCACACCACAGCATATGGGTATGGGCATTTCACTGGCACATGGTCACTGTACCCACGGATAAGAACTCATCCCCACCCTTTCTCTCCTCCCAGGTTCAAATCTGTCTGTAAGCCTGTGTAGTTAGCAAGCACAGGTGCAGTGCTGCTCATTCTAGAGTTAATGTGCTTAGTTACTCCTAATGGTCTCACCACTTCATAGCTTTGTAAAAGTACTGTCCATAGCAGAGACCAGAAGCACACATCTAGCTTTCACTCCCTCTTTCGAGAAGAGATGTGCTAGATGCGAGTGCTCCTGGCAAAGTCCACTGAGGTCAGCAGTAGATACCACCACCCAGAATCTGTGCCTCAAGGCACTTTTCAGCAAGAGTCATGACCTCAGCTCATGCTGCAGTCAATTTCGGTTCCACTATAGGGGTCCAAAAGGGGGTGGTGATGGACGGAGCATCTGAATCAATCAAACACTCACACCCAGTCAAAAGATCTGGGTTTTATCCATCACCGTTCTTTAGCCCCAGTTCAGACATGGCTATATGCAAATCTACATACTACCACTATAGGGGTCAGCTGCTTGTGGCTCACTCCAGACTATCACACCTCTTGCAGGGTTGGTGCACTCATTTCCTCTCTAAACAAGCATTGGAAATGCAATAGGTCTCGCATTAGAAAAGTTGGAGCTATTGGTCTTGTAAATGACAAATATTTTATTTATTTGTTAGTTTTTAAAATAGCTAAATTGATATCTTTGTCATTTACAATGCCAATAGTTATAACTTTCGCGAATGTGACACCTATAGCATTTGGAATGCAACATGTTTTGTATTTACGTGACTTAGATGGCAGCTCTGGTCGTTAGGCCACATCTCTAGAGAGCAGGAGAGTGCAGCAGGGGAGAGAAGCACAGCAAGGGGTGTCGGAGGATAGGGGGGGCAGCTGGGGTTCTTGGTGCTGGCTTCACTGGCCCGGGACCGTGGGGGTCGGTCCTAGGCTAGCTTGTGGGTTGGTGATGGGCGGAGTAGGGGCAAGGGGTCTTGTGCTGCACGCAGGCAAGGACATCGCGGGGTGGCAAGTAATTGGGAAAGTTACCGTTTAAAGGGAAGGACGAGGCGGATATTACATGTGTAGCAACATCATATTGTTGGAGGTCACTGGTTGGTGAAGAGGCACGCAAGGTATACTGGAGGGATTAGGCATATATTTGTGAGTACGGAGCTGGTGGGGGCTCCCAGCAGAGGCGACCAGTAAATGGAGCGATTAAGGCATAGAATGTCATTAAGAGCGGTCCCAGTGAAATGTACGGGTGGTTGGGCTCGGGGTGATAGCAGGGTGCAAAAGAGAAACTGTGGTAGAAGGAAAGGGCGCCAAAGGGATTGGGGGGATGGGGCACCAACGCAGGCAGCCACAGAAGACCCGGGGTAAGTGGTAGGAAAAAGGGGTCGGCAGAGTAAAGGAATTGGTAAGACAAGGAGAATAGGGAGGGCGCATCAGCTGCGGGGTGCGAAGGTTAGGGGCTCTGCTGGGAGGGAGGGGGGGCTCAGGGAGGGACGAAGGGGTGGGGGGGCAGGACAGGCAGCGATACGGAAGGAATGGAGGAAGCTCGGGCATAGAGGGGTCCAGCGGGCATAGAGGGGCCCAGCGAGGCTACCAAAGAGCAGAGGCATGCCGACAAGAATGGCATACACAGGCCGGCAGAGAGTGACTGACGAGAGCACAAGCAGTGGCCCGGAAAGTGAAGGGTGCGGGGCATCGGAGAACCTTGAGGAGGAAAGGCAGATAAGGGGAGTGGGGAGGAGAAATGCGACACGGCGGGCAGGGGAGGGGGCGAGGGGGGAGGAGAAATGCGACGTGCGTGTGAGGGAAATGGCTGATGACATGGGGGAGTGCGCTGAAACTTTCGAGAGGATCGAGTGCTCAGGCAGTTGTGAGCAAAAAGTACGGGAAGACGGAGGGCATTTCTGTGGGGAGGGGGGAGGAGAAATGCGACACGGCGGGCAGTGGAGGGGGCGGAGCGGGGAGAGGGAACAGACGGAGGGAAGGCAGATAAGGGGAGGATGGGGAGGAGAAATGCGACACGGCGGGCAGGGGAGGGGGCGGAGCGGGGGCCTGGAGTGCGAGGGGTTTTAACATATGGCTGGGGAGTTGCAAAGACCGTAACACGGAGGGGGAGGGGGGAGGAGAGTAGGGGTTGCACGGCCTAGCGGCCGTGCAATCAAGAAGTGAGGGGGCGGAGCTGGGGGAGGCAGTGAGAGAGAGAGTAGGCAAGGCAGACGGCTGGGGGCATGTGCACGCGCTTTTAAGCTCAATGCGCATGCGCATTGAGCTTAAATTTCTCGTGCACTGCAAGGAATCGCCACGATTCCTTGCAAGTTGGTTAAAGAGTGGATAAGCCCCCATAGTGTTGCAAGCTCGATGCGCATGCGCATCGACAGGCGAGACCTAAAAAGCAGGTTAGCTTCCAGTGGCCTCGCGACAGTGAGGCAGCGCTTCCTTTCAAGCTAGGCTCAAGCGATGTCCTTGCATATCTGGGAAGCTGGCTGTCAGGCAGACCGCAGCTCCGAGTACTCTGTGAAGCACTCCGTTGCATATTAAAAAAAACCTGAAACCGCAAAACAATTGGCCAGATCCTCCTGCTTTTATTCAGTCAAAGCATACAGGTTGTGTGCTTCTCTGCAGTTAAAGAACCGGTTTAAGGTCGTTCTTCTTTCATTTGTCCTCCCAATGCTGTTCTCCAGACATAGCCTTTGCGTTGAGTGATGCTTCTCAGAACAGGGTCCTCTCCAACATGGAGCAACCACAATGTACAAAGAGGCGGAAGCTTTCTACAGCTGGATATGAGAAGCCACACAGAACAATGATCAGGAAGAGGACAGAAGGCTAGCCTAAAATACCGTTTACACTGTGAACAACTGAGACTGCAGTTCCACACTTCATGCCCACCATCTACCACGGCAGTGCTTAGGGAGAATAATCAGCAGCTCCTCTCAAAACAAGCATTTACAATGCAATGGTTTCGCCTTTGGAAAAGTTAGAGCTATTGGCATTGTAAATGACAAAATTTGTATTTATGTGTTGGCTTTGAAAACTGATAAATAAATGGCATTGTCATTTACATTGCCATTAGCTTAATCTCTGCAGTCACTCTGCACTCCCTAGCACTCCCTAGTCACTCTGCACTCCCTAGCACTCCCTAGTCCCTCTGCACTCCCTAGTCACTCTGCACTCCCTAGCACTCCCTAGTCACTCTGCACTCCCTAGTCACTCTGCACTCCCTAGTCACTCTGCACTCCCTAGTCACTCTGCACTCCCTAGTCACTCTGCACTCCCTAGTCACTCTGCACTCCCTAGTCACACTGCACTCCCTAGTCACACTGCACTCCCTAGTCACACTGCACTCCCTAGTCACACTGCACTCCCTAGTCACACTGCACTCCCTAGTCACACTGCACTCCCTAGTCACACTGCACTCTCTACTCTGCACTCTCTACTCTGCACTCTGCACTCACTAGTCTGCACACTCACTCTGATCCGTTACAATTAAAATAAAATAAAACGATGTGTAAAGAATTATATGAAGTAATCTTCCTTGAGTTTTTCTAGCACCCGATTCTCTCCCTTCCTTCCCCCTTCTAGCTCCCCACCTCACCTTCTGCCCACACTTTTTCAGATTATGCTGTGAATGGGTGCAAATATTTATTTTACTTAATGCAGTTTTATATAGCATAAACTTTTCTAGCCCCCGATTCTCTCCCTTCCTTCCCACTTCTAGCTCCCCACCTCACCTTCTGCCCACACTTTTTCAGATTATGCTGTGAATGAGAGATGGCGGGCAAAAAGAGATGGGGTAATGGAGGGACGAGGGGGTCGTAGGGAGGGGGGTGGGGCGCCAAGGACGGATGGTGGACGTGGTATACAAGGACGAGGGAGGGATAGAGTTATTGGGTGTAGGGATAGGGAGGGTCGTAGGAAGTGGGTACAAAGGAAAGGGGCCGGAATGGAAGGGGGAGACGAGGGAGGAGATGAAGAGAAGAAACGGCAGGAGAGCTGAAGGAAGGGGGCCGGACAAGCTGGCTGCAGAGGGAAGAATGGCTGAGTGAAATCGGGTAGTGGAGAGAAGGAGGGACGAAGTGAAGGAGATGTGAGAAGGATAGGATGAGAGGGTTGGAAGGGAGCCTGGCTGAGGCTCGGCAGGGTCTGGAGCTGAATAACTCACGGGATGCAGCGGGGGTCTGTGTGTAGTGATGGAGGAGTAGGTGAGGCGAAGGGTCGTGAACTGATGGTGGGAAGAAGGGGCACCAGAGGAGAAGACGGACTCAGGAGAGACAGGCAGGGAGGAGGAAATGAAGCGGAGGTGGACTGAGAGATTGGGGTAACTGCAAGGCGTCATGGAATGAAGGTTTGGCAAGTATAGAACCGAGACAAGAGTGAAGGGATGGGTGAAAGGGGCTTAGGGGGTCGTGGTAGATGACACTCGGGAGGGGTGGTGTTCGAGGTGATGTAGAAATGACCACACATCATTGATAGGCTGGTGCAGACGAAAGAGGCATATCTATGTGTGAGCAAAATGCAGACATAGAAAACCTGCCGGACATGTCATCATGGACATCCACAAAAGCGGTGAGTAGGGTTGTACTATGCACACGAGTACACATTGTGATTATTTTGCCGTTTTGTATAGCGCAAACTCGACCCGAAAGTATCAGTATCAGTTTATAATCGTTGCAATAATGCACAAAACTGATGCTTTATTTAAAATACTTCAGGGATGTAAAAAACGAGGCTTTATTGAAAGTACTTTGAGTTCCTCCTTAAATGATTTACCAATATTTTAGTTTCCCCCAACTATGCAGTTCTGGATTAAGGGCGCCCGAGGGGGTACAGTACAGCTCTTGCTGCCTTGGAAGGAATGCCCAGTACCTGTTGATGCGCGGTACATGCGGGGTGCGGGGCGAGCTCTGGATGCTGGTCTTGTCGAGCCGGTCCGGCTTGGGGCAGACGTCCTCTCTGGCAGGCAGATTCCCCCAGAGGCGGCAGTGGCACGGGCGGCCTGTACTTAAGTACAGTGCGGCTCTCGGGTGCGGTGAGGCCTCGGGGACAGGTGCGGGGCCAACGCGTACACTTCAGGCGTACGACGCGAACTTCTACCAATGCAGGCTCGCAGGATCAGGGGTGCTGTGCTTTAATGCGGGCAGGTTGGTGCGAGGCGTACGGCCACAAAGGCAAGGCAGTACGTCGCGCAGGGGGGCTGAAAATCAAAGGCTGGTGCGAGGCGTACGCTTCTGGCGTATGACGCATATTTCAGTCGGGGCGAGTCTGAGCGAGGAACTGCTTCTTCTGGGGATAACGCGGTGCTGGGGAGAGGGTACGCTGTGGCATATGCGGCGTCTCCACAGGCAAAGGGCGAATCTCTTGAGTTTCTCCCCCCAGTGGGGATACAGCAGACAAATCAGGGCGTCCTTCAGGAGGGCGAGGCGGGTGTGGGCAGCCCAGCTTGGCAGTGTGAAAACGGCTCGTGGTCAGAGCGGGTCACACGGGGCGGGCAGGCACAGGACAGCAGCGCAGCAGTCCCGAAAGCACAATATATCCGTGTGTTTTTATCTAATTATAGCCAAGTAAACAGAAGCTGCTTCTTACTGCCAAAGTTCCCACTCTGGTAGATAAATATTTGTCATTAAATGCAAAGATCCTTCCTGCCGCTCCACTTCTTATCATGTGTCCCTGAATTTTCTGCGTTTCCTCAGTTCTAACCTTTTCCAAGTTTCTTGTTTATTTTTCTGTAGTTTTGCCACCATTCACAGCTGGGAGTCAGCAGCTTTTTTGACAGCCCATGATCATTTCTAGGTGTTTGTTCTAGGATTTGTTTCCAAATTTCAGTGCTTTTATAAAAAGATACCAATGACTGGATAGATTGCAACAGAAAAGCAGCGTGTTTACGGGAAAACGCGCCTTTTAGATTTCACAATGTTATTATGCATTCCATAGATTTTGACATTTTATATATAATCATAATTTTTCGACTTTTTCCAAATTTACTATGATCAAATTAAACCCATGTTGCTAGATTATTGCCGAGATGACTGACGCATTTCTGTTGAAGCCTAGGGATTAATTTTTAGGCTTGTCAACCCCGTTCCTTCCTTTTTGTCATTTTCAAAGTGGTATTGTTAACAGTTTCTGTGCTCGCCCTTCTGCACCCCGAAAATAAAGAGCCCTGAAGCGGGACTTCCTGGACTCAGGACCCTTGTGAAACATACGTCGCGGTTCATCACGCCATTGTTCTCCCGTCTCCTGTGGCCTCGGAATTCGCCACGTTCAAAAGAAACCGGGGGCGGGCCTTTCACACACTCAGCTGTACACGGGGACCCTCCTTCACGGATATTTACCGTGTAAGAGCACATCACAAAGACTCTGGTAACCGTCTTGTTTCACTCAAAAGAGGACTAGGTACACGAGCCTACAACGGTTAATAATTAAAGGGGATCAAACAGGTTACGTCTGTTAACATTATTCACCCGAAACACAAATTAACTCCATGTAGAATTACAGATGAATGGTGGGCACAAATTCTTTAATAAAATGCAAATGAAACACGGGGAAAACATATACGAATCAATTCAAATGTAAACTCAAATAATCTTAACCGAGCCGACCCGATTTTATGCAGTGCATTACGTTAGGGGAATGGAGGCTGAAAGCAACTCACCTGGACTTCGGTCGGCCGCGGAATGGCCAAAACAAACCTCGACGAGCAAAAAAAATAAACCCCGCCCACGGCCGCGATGACGACATCGCAGAGGCGGAGAGGGAAAAAATCTCGGGAACGCCCACTAATCTGGTCCGGCCATGACGGACAGATCTCTGTTCCATTGGCTAGCCTCCATTTATGGAGCTAGGCAATGGAACAGAGGGCGTAATCCCAAGCCCACTCTGTTGTAACATAAGATTTCGCCTGCGCTGAAATGCTGCGCAGAGCGCAGCCTTCGGCGAGGGGAAACCTAAAAAGGACCTAAATGTAAAGGGAGCCCTGCCTCCTCTTTCCCCACTTCAGTGTTTAGGTCTCCTGCCTCCAGCTTCAGGAATGTCAGCACTACACTTCTACTGCATGGGAAAACCATCTCAACTCCTTGTAGTGCACACAGACATGCACCTGGGATTACAAAATGGAACTCACAGCCTTCCTTACTTTGGTTCACACTTACATGCACCACATGCACCACACAGGTTTGCACATACCCACATGCAAACCATGTACTGGGATGTTAGCATTATGACCAGGAACTTTACATGAAGGGGCAAGTAGGCCTGATCTCCAATAAAACAAACAAAAAGGTATGGACACAACTATTGACTCACAACCCGTAGTATGCAGCCAACACTGCTCTACATGCTAAACCCATGAGAGGAAGACTAGTCCACTATTAAACAAATGAGTGCCTGCTTGGTGGAGCTCACTGCTGTTCAGGCCTAGTTCTTCAGGCATACTCTATATTAGTGTGAGTCTGGGGCCAAAATCAAAAGCCAGGATACCAGGTACTTTAAGTCTGCCACTCAGGAGAGCACGACTTTCTACACCTTGTAAGGGGATAGTCCTTCGCACAGAGCTCCTCATGGACACCCCCACCAAATCTCTAGGTGATATGTTCCCCTTTCTATTCTTGAACGGGAGTTACCCAGGCTCTGCTGGCCTAAATTCACACACTGTTTCAAGCGGGGAAGGATTGGATCAAGTTTAAAAATGCCCACAATAGCATATTTTTGGCATTCCCAAACTTACTGGGTAACCTATGGCTTGGAAATGCCTTCTTCCCACCCATTGAATGTGATTTGCTGCTGTACCTATAACTAATCCATTTTCAGCAGTAAATCCAATTATTCTTGCCAAGAATCGATTTTGTAATCTCTTGGCTACCCTAAATGCAAGCACTTTTAGCTGTAATGTACATTTATGGCTGAATATATAATTGTGAATAGGGCCATTGATATATGTGTACCTGTAGTATCCAGGCAACTCACTATTATTTTGTGTTGCAATATAAGCGTATTTGTAGATGCAATCTCAGTTCACTTATTAATGCTCATTTTCAATATGTTTTTTCATCCCGTGCTAAGCCTTTGAAGATGATGACTTGGTGATAAGGAGTTAATCGTGCTGTTTTCAATTTGTGAATTCTGCAAATACGTCCTTTTTCTAAAACATCGCCTCTGTATTCTGCAGTTCAATAAACTGATGTGTTTTATACTTCATTTACCAACCCTCTTGTTCTTTTCGGAATGCCACCATGTCTATGCTCTGAATCGAGATTGCGTGAAACCCAGTGGAAGCTGACATGTAAACAGTCCATCCAGGTCACGAGCTCTCTTATCCCTGATACAGGTCGGATGAGCGAAGTTGTTGTCTTCCGTATCTGGGTCATGCGATTAACCTCACCTGGCTGCACGAGCGTTTTCCTGCTGTCCTCCACCCTCGCCCCCACCTCACTGGCCCCTATGCCTAGCTTTGTTTCAGGCTGGCACGATCAGCACAGTGTTCGCCCTGGCACCAGTGTCAACATCTCTATTGGAGTTTGCTCCTGTCGTGCATTTGTTTACACACTGCGGCCCGGTGGGAAACTCCGGAAAGGAGCATGTGCAGAAAATAAGGTCGACCACATTTAATCTGTTTAGGACAATGACAGTGAAGAATTATCTGTATTTTTGCATCTTAACCTGCGTCTTTGTCCTTTTTCCAAAACTTGTTTTTTTTCCTGCTCTGGAAGTCCAATATTTCTTTTTATAAAAACCCTCCATGGTATCCTGAACAGTGGATCGATCTTCCTATCTCTTTTGCATGTCAATATCTCCAAGTTCATAGTACTTGGCAGGCATTATATATGCTATAGCAGTAGAAGGTTGTGAATTCGAGATGACAGTCTAGTGGATATGTGAGCCGAGATTAACATTTCAAATGTACTACACCTTCTGTAGCTAATTAGACATGCCTGTATAACATTAGAAACGGAGCATGCATGATCTATTAATGAAATGTATGTTTTAACTCAGAACTGACCTTTGATGGTTGTTCCATGATAGATGTTTACCACCTTCCTTGAGGATCAGTTCTATTTCGATTAATTCTACATAACATTATTTTACGTGGCTATCCTGAAAAACTGGAATGAAGGATGCTATTGGATACCTTTGCTTTACCTCACACTTTAAAGGTGAGAATTTGATTTGATCAAGAAATATCTTTTATTGTAAGGTATTGAAGTAGGAATAAAATATAACCATTTTTAAGAAGTAACTTTGATCCGTTCTGAAGATGTAATAAAACTATTACCCATGGTCTTCATTAAAATATAAATTCAATGTTGAAAAGTAACCTAATAGTTTGTTTTCTTTGGCAATTGCATGAGAGCAGTTGACCCATATTTGTATCTTCTGAAAACTTTAGAACTGCTGAATTATCAGCCATTGTTCTTTTGCCCAGGTACATCGTGTAAGCATAGTGATTTTAGAGTATTAGTCACAATGGTGATACTCCATACTGCTAATTCCCTTAATTACACCAAGACCTAGATGACACTAAACACTCACATAACACCATCACATCACATAGAACACCCATATACTTTTCCCACTAACCACCACTCACCCTCAAACTACAGAACACACATTTCAACTTATTGTCATTAATGCTCACACTGCAGTACACCATGCACCAGACATCACAGGCCTTATCGCCTATCACAAGCTTGTTATCCTCTTCATCCCAGAATCGTGGCTCATCCCCAAGTACTGCATGTCTTTCTTCAGAGAGGCTAGTTACTTGATTGACGCTGGGTTTGAACTGGATCCAACCACGAGGAGTCACTGAGATGAACTGATTTCTGTACTCAGCTGGACACAAACTCGATGTTTAATATTGGACTAGATGCAACCGCATTTTAATGACTGTGCAAAAGAGTCTCCCTATTCGGATTTGTGGATTTTATCTTGCTATTTAAATAGTCTTGTTGTTTTTATACATCTAGGGTAGGGGTTTGGATATTGCACTTTACAGAAATTGTTTATCTATGGTACTGTTTAGAGAATTAGTAGCATCAACTCTTTTATGATATAATACTTTTTAATTAAAGCCTTTTTGAGGTCATATTTCAAATTTGGTGGCATATGAGTAAAATTTTTGGAAGGGTATTTATGGGCACGAATGCATGAGAGAGGGGGTGTATGTTTGACTCCAATGGTAAATGTTATTTTAGAGTATTTGATTATTTTTATCTGATTCCAAGGTGAAGTGCAATTTTCCTACTGTTTCTTCAGAGAGGCTACAGCAACTATCGCGTGGATAGTGCACATGTGATGGGAGGAGGCCTCCCTGTCATTCATAAGTCATCCTGGTCCTCCATCCTAGGCAAGCAAGGGACACTCAGCCGTATGGCACTCTTGCCATTTGCAAGCTTTCTGGGCAGAACAAGGCCTTTATTAATGAATTCTTGAATTTCTTCGCCACCTCATCCATCCAAACACACCCACACTTTCTTTCTTTCGCGGAGTTTTATATAGCGCATACTTAACCCGAGGTATCAGAACACTTTACATGAGCACCGATTACGTTACAGATGGACACATTCATTTTTTTGTTAGGCTCGGGGAGATTAAGTGATTTGCCCCGAATCACAAAATGTTGAGCATCCCTGCTGAAACTCGAAACCGGTTCCCCAGCTCAGAGGTCGACCGCCCTAGCCATTAGGCCACATTCACTCCCCTAGAAAGACACTACCCTCGTGGGTGTCTTTAACCTCCCTAACAACACACAAGCTCACAGAAAACAAGAGACATCCTCCTGAACCATATCAACGTACTCCGTGTGGGACAGCACATCACCCAGTCCACAAACTCCAAAGGCCACACCCTAGGCTTCTCAACATCACAATGTAAGCAAACCACCCACACCCCTGGACTAGATCGATCACCTCACCTTCCTTATCTTCTTCCTCAACATCCTAACAACAAAGGTCAACTCAAAAGAGAAGACCAAACCATCACAACCTTTAAAGACTTCTCCATCGACAACCTGATGGTTGAACTTTTCTTTCACCCATCCAATTCCTTGTCCTATGCCAGTAACCTTCTAAATGATCAAAACCTTTTGAAAATACTAAGTGAACATCAACATTTCAGATTGTACAGGGAAGAACATACTAAAATCTTCGGTACTCTGTTAATCTGAAGATTGTGCTGTTAATAAATGCTGCATCCTCCTAAAGGAATTAAAATGTTAGAAAAACAGAACTCTGATGACCCATGATATTGAAGTCATTCCATGCAACAGGCATGCAGCTCATTCTTCAGCCAAATCAAAGTACTATGCCAGCACCATCCGTGAATATTTCAATAAAAGCAGAACGTTCTTGAACACAGTCATGCACTTCATCAACCCCGGTCTGACCCTCCTATGTCATGCTCCACAGATAAGTGCAGTGCCACCAACCTCTCCAACAGCAAATTGGCAAAACCAAGTATTTGTCTCCTCTTAGACCAACCCCTTTTCAAAATCCCGCAATGGCCATCTTTTAAAGCCCTATCTCTTGCAGATGTTGCTGACATACTCTACTCCCTCAAAGCCACTTGTTATGAATGATTACCCATGCCTTTGATCAAAGCATCATGGAGTAGCTCCCTCACTCCTACTCACTATTGTCATCGTCTATGTCACTCTGTGACTCTTCCAAGAAGCTCTCAAAACAAGCCAGATCCTCCCACCTATAAATAAATCTATACCGAACCTTGATGACCTTGACAACTACTGGCCCATCGGTCACCTGTCATTCATTAGCAGGATCATCAAAAAAGCAGTCTGTGCTCAACTCCACAACCACACAGTGATCACCATCTCCGGAATGATTACCAATCTGGCTTCAGATCATGTTGCAGAATGGAGACAGCTACCCTACACATCCTAGACAATGCCTTCTCACCCACTCATGAAGATGATCCCTGACTCCTGATATTGTTGGCACTCTCAGCTGCCTTTGACACAGTTGATCATCACACCCTCATCCACCCCCTGGACATGAAATATACTAACAGTGTACTTCAGTGGTTCCCGTCTATCTTTCCTAAAGGCACAAGTTCATTCGCATGGAAACCTCCACTTACTAAAAGATTTGATCCTCTGCCGAGTCCCCAAGGATTTCATACTGCTCGCCCCCATCTAGGAATAGAGCCCTAAGAGTCTCATATAGGAGTTAAAGATAACCGCATAAAAATTCAAAAATATGCCAACAATAAGCAAGAAATAGTACAACCAGGCTCAGTGATCTGAACCTTGATGGTTTCGAACCACAACTTTTAATGAATGCCAAGTCCCTTGGATTCACCGCAGACATTGATCTCACCTTCAAGGAGCACATTGACAAATACAAAGATGGTCTGGTTCCAGCTCCTTCTTTAAAACAATTGTTTTTTATCAAAGTTCCAGAAAGTGACTTCGGAACTGCTGGTTAAGCCCTCGTGTTTTTGTATCTGGATGTTGGTAATACCCTGCTCCATGGTCTCCCAGGCTGCACATTGTCCCCTCCCTTCAGGGCATCCTGCACACTGCAGTACATCTCATTCAGTGTGTGAAGAAATATTGTCCCATCATGCCCATCCTGATGGAGTTCCATTGGCTCCTCTTGTCGGCCTGTACCATTTTCAAAACCAGCTGCATCTGTTTACAGAGCCATCGTTATCAATACCCAGCTTATCTTTCAGACAAGCTCACCATCTTTGGTGGCTCTTGGCACACCCACAGCTGGGACACCATCATACTGAAGACTATGAAGTATAAAAGAGAAAAACATAAGGCAACAAGCCTTTTTCATCTGTGCACCGATGATTTGGCTCAATATCCCTGTGTCATTTAGGACTTCCCCACATCTGCTTCAACTTAAGAAATAGTTGTAAAAGCACTTTAAAGAACAAAACATCCCAGTACATCTCAGAACCCAGCTACCTCTCCTATCACTTGTAGGATGTATGTTTGTCCATGATCTAGTAGAGCAGTCCTCTATCTTTTGTCTAGGTTCAAGCGGTACAAATATCGCAAACATACATGCATTGACCATAATTACCCCATTATGCTCACATCTAGTTTTTTGAATGGCAAGGGGAGGCACTAAAAATAGTAACCTTATCCAATCGGATCAAAATCAAATATGATCTTGACCTAAAAGAACTGGTATTTTGCAAACCAATATCTGTTGTTGTGCAGACGATGTTGTTTCAGACTTTAAAAAAAAATCCTCTGTTAAACCTTCAGTTTGTTCATACCTTGATTGCTACATCACATTGAAACAGGGCGGGAGTGTCAGACTTGTTAGAGAGGCCAAGGGCCTGATTCTGAAAGGTTTTTGTGCATCCAAGTGTAACTTTAGAGTGCAAAAGGCAGTTTTTGTGATGGGAACGAAACCGGTGTACCCTCAAGTTTCAGGGGAGGAATTCTTCTCAGACGAAAATATTGTCCTTACAAATAGGGAAACAAGAAAGAATTTAAATGTACAAATTCACATTTCTCCCTGATTTATTCATAGGATTTCCGGAGGTTGGGACTTTTCCAGTTGCGGAACTTTTGAAAATCCAGTTCTAGACTTCCAGGAGAACTCTTAGTGAATCCCCAATAAGTTGTAAATCTACAACAAATGTTGGTGGAAACCTGATGGGCGTAATCTTTTTATTTTTTTTACGTGGCTTTTTGAATTGACTTGTAAATTGTTGACTGTGGAATTAGGCATGAATTCAAATCCATCTTCATTACCTGGACCAAATTATGATCCTGATGAGATCACTCCCACAAGCGATTCATAAAGAAAATGCAGAAAGAGCTAAATAAATTCATCAGAAAGCTCCTTCTGCACTGCGCATGGATTTCAAACTTTAGATTTACTAAAATTCCCAAGATAACGCATAGAAATCTGTGCAAATTTCAGATTGTCGCTTACACTCCCCCTGAAGATGATCTGTAGGGTAGTCAAATCTGCAAAGTGAGTCTTCTAACACACTCATTTCAAACTCGTTTTAGAACGTTTGCATGTGGCAAATATGGTAGAAAAAACATTGGAAATGGTTATTTACACTAGCAAAAGTTCTACTTAATGGGTCTGTACACAGTCTATCCAATTACCACTTCATGCTTGTAGTGGATACGGACCATGTCTACTTCAAACTTTCATTTTCGGGCGTCGATGAATTGGATTTGTGGATTGAACACTGTAGATGTATTTACTGTGCAGCTAAAAAGCACTTTACAAGATATTTGTATTAAGTTTGTAGAAGAGGAAATAAAGAAAATTGGATAAGGCATACAATAGGCACCACCATTACAATACCCATACCGTAATTCACATGATGCAAAGCATATAGGCTTAAAGCAATTCTAGTATTACATTACTCATCTGCATCTCTATGATTCGGGTCTTATTTGCATAA
This sequence comes from Lissotriton vulgaris, assembly GCF_964263255.1. Lineage (NCBI taxonomy): Eukaryota > Metazoa > Chordata > Amphibia > Caudata > Salamandridae > Lissotriton > Lissotriton vulgaris. Next base: position 978,344,781 of record NC_141689.1, read on the forward strand.
GTTTGCCAATTTGCATTAGGGTCATGCTTGTCGGACTACATCATGGCTAAAAGACCCCACCCAAATCCGGTTATATTTCCAGGGACAGCCCTTGGCCTCGTCGACTGCTTTCTCCATAATGGAACAGCGGTCCATGCCCTGCTGCCATTCAAATATTATGAAAGGACTAGCATCCTCCATTTCTTCGCTTTGTCATGTTTAACTTATTGTGTGCCAGATGAACTAAGGAAGACAAACAAGCTTAAGCACTGATCCCTTATTGTGGAGGTACTTAGACAAAGTTCATCCCAAGTATTCTATACTTTGTGGAAACTGACATTTACTTGACATCCATTTCTTGTTGCCTGCTGCCCCTTTGCATCATTAAAAGACAAGAATCAACAGATTGTATTTTACAGCTAGTACTGTGGCATCCGTGTCAGTAGCCTGCTTTTGTCCGATCTGGAAAATGCTGTCCTTTTTGTTAAACCTAAATAGTTTTTTAGGTCCGAGTTAGACAGCACTCCTGTCAAACAGATCTGTTGCCAACAGTATACATAGAGTGCTTTGGGTCTGCCCCTTTCAACCTGGAGCTTTCGTCCACCTGCTTGTTCGGCTATAGGTTTGAGGCTGCCAATCATGTCTTTGTTCAGTTTAGTGGAGTATTTTTCTCTCTCATAATATTTTGTCTGTTTGAGCGTATCTTTTCATCAACACTGGAGTACTTGCATTGAAATGAACGAAGGACTAGTCTGCAAGTAGTGGGCTTTCTCTGCTTCTGCTTGCTCTCTCTCTTGCGTTGCTCTTTTGTGCTAAGGCTACTTGCTCAGTACGTTAAACTCTTGTAGGAAGCTGGCTCTTTATATGATATACCAAAAAGAGGTATATTGTGCAAAGATACCAGGTATTTCCTTATGAGTGGACAGGGGCTTGCCCTAGCAATCCCAGGGTGCTCTTCTAGGGGGTAGTGTTTTTGAGCTACCTTAGACGTATCAGAGAGGAGGGATCGACATCTGCAAATACACACAATAGTCAATAAATGATGCAAATGACCCGAGATCCACACCAGTTTATAAAAATATTATGCATTTTTATATATGTTTAGGCACCAGAATCAATACGATCAGGAAAGTACATTGTTCAAGAGAAATACTTTTATGTTTAAAAAGTCCACGCAGTGCATTTTTACATACGATATTTGTTTTCAAAACATTTGCACCTGTAGATTTTCTTGTCCAGAGTTATATTACTGTGCTTGGATGCCTTTGCTGCAGCTCACAAAAATGTCCAGATGTGCGGAGTAGGTGTTAACATTGCAGATGCTCATGATCTTTGGCATAATTTCTGAACCCCCAAGCGTACATGAATAGTCTAACATTTGTTTCATACACTCGTGTAAATGTACAACATTCAACTACATTGCTACATATTGAAAAAGTTTTTAAAATCATTTTTTCCTTTGAGGTGAAGCCTTTCTCTCCTCCACACCATCCTTGATCATGGTAAACATCTGTTCTCTTTAGCAAGCTTACTGTACCATTTATACCTTTACCATTCACATGTGGGTATAATTAAAGATAAATGTGAGTTATGCATAGCAGAGCTTTGTGAATGCACGCACAGTTACTACTTTAACTCATTGGCATTTCACTTTGACCTCACCAGGCTAATAGTCTCTTGTTAATGCCCACAATAACAATGTTTTTATAGAGTACTTCACATTGCACTTGTACACTTTCTAAGGACTGTAAACGCCAACTGTTAATATTACCAGACTTAAAGGTATTCAATTCACAGACCTCAGAAAGCTGGATGGCGGAGTCAGCTTTACCAGGATTTAGGCTCATCTGCATATCTCCGTGCATGGCAGGCATTTGTCTCACAAAGCCTCCTATGTCGCTTTAATGAATGCGGATGGTTTGCGTGTATGTTGTACACCTTCACGTGCAAAACTTCCTTAGTTAGACACCTGTTGGCTTAGTCTGTGGCGATACAAACTTTCCCAATGCTCCTGTATGACTTTTGCTGCAATAAAGTTTGATAAATTGAACCAATTTTGTTTGATATTCCATCTAGAGAACTATGTCAGTCTGTTCTCCATCTAAAGAAGAGACCCATATACAGCCTCGTTTGTTAGGTCTGGCATTGGCCAAGAAATTTAGATTTTACTGAGGTTATATGTATAATATACTTACTTACTCATAGGGGCTTTCAGTCCATCATCTTTATCCGTTGGTTATTGTATCTTCTGTCCACTACAGCACGGGTAAAATCGGTCAGGCCACGTCAGTCATTGTCTAACTTCACTATGAGTTATGACACTCTGCCCTTTCACAAAAAAAACATCAACTCACGCCAAAATGATCGCCCCCTTGAGTACTTTGATTGGACCTGAGGTCAAATTTGTATTAAATCTCTCACTCAAGGAAGGGCGGGTACCAATGGAATGGAAGAGAGCGGTGGTGAACCCTATTCGTAAGAACACGGCACACCCATGGACGGATCTTTCCAACCTCCGACCCATCTCCCTCTTGCCATACTTTAGCAAGATGGCCAAGAAGCATGTGAACACCTGTCTGTCAAAATACATCGAGACAGCGGGAGGTCTGGACCCCTCGCAATCGGGGTTCAGACCCAATCACAGCACCGAATCTGCCCTCCTCTCAGTGACCGATACGATCAGGATGGCACTAGATGGAGGGGGGGCTCAATGATTCTGGTACTGTTAGATTTGTCCGCGGCCTTCAACATGGTGTCACATGAGATTCGTCTCGGCCGCCTGCGGGAGGTGGGCATAGGGGGTGTGGCGCTGTCCTGGGTAGAGAGTTTTCTCACAGGCCGCTCACAAGGTGTCAGATTGGGCTCCCTTCAATCCATCTCTAGGGAGCTCACCAAGGGAGTGCCACAAGGCTCATGTCTAAGCCCTACACTATTTAATGTGTATGTGGCACCCTTGGCTGGCATTGTGAGGGAATATGGGTTCACCCCGGTGTCCTACGCTGATGACACCCAGCTCCTGTTTACTTTCCAGTCCCTTACTCCAGCAATAAGGAAATCTTTTGCGGATGGTATGAGGGCGGTTTCTAACTGGATGGCTACAAATTGCCTTCAATGCAATGTAGGCAAAACAGAGGTGATGTTATTCGGAGAGGCCCCGCTTCCGTGGTCCCCAGAATGGTGGCCTCTAGATCTTGGGCCAGTGCCAAGTCCAAAACAGACCGTTAAAAACCTCGGAGTACGTCTGGATCAGGCACTGGTGCTTAAAGAACATGCCAATCAAGTTGCTAGTCTATGCTTCCACACCATCGGACTCCTGCGACGTGTTTTTCCACTCTTGCCTGACTATCATCGTAAGACTCTGGTCCAGACGTTGGTGGTCAGTAGACTGGACTACTGCAATGGCCTGCTCATCTCGGCCAATGAGGAACAACTTAATCGTCTGCAAGTGGTCCAGAACACCGCAGCAAGACTGGTACTCAATGCTTTGCCTAGGACCCCCTTCCTCCCGCTTTTGGACAGCCTTCATTCGCTGCCTGTTCGGCAGCGGGTTAAATACAAAACCTGCTGTACCATACACAAATGCCTCTTTGGTACAGGCCCTAAATACCTAACAGGCAAGTTCATCCCCTATAGTCCTGGACGTTCCCTGCATTCAAGTAACCAGCAACTGCTTCAGGTCCCCAGGATTAAGAGGGCAAGACAGGGAGGGCGTGCCCTCTCCTACATAGGTCCCATTCTTTGGAACTCACTTCCACTTGCCCTAAAGACCATTTTAAATTTCCAATCCTTTAGGAAGGTCCTTAACACCCATCTATACGCGACCTCATAGTTCGCTGGTAGTTTTACTATTCAGTTATCAGTCTAGCATCTGTACCTATGCGCAAGCGCGGAGATACCCCTATGGGGGTCGAATCCTGCGCTATATAAGAAAATAAATAAATAAAATAGTTGCCTTCGCTGTTGGGCACTGATATGGGAATGTAAGCTTTTTGAAACCTAAAGAATATTTTTTTGTGTATCTAGGCAATTTTATTTCAGTTGGCGGGTGCCTGGCAGCTTCCTCCACAATAAAGTTTTGCAAAAACCCTGACAAAACAAAAGAAGCATTGACCAAGCCAAAATGGCTGACATCCAGGTCCTGACAAGCTCTCCCTGCTGTCAGTCGACTCCCATGGCTACCAGACTACTCTGCCTAAATGCAGCCTCGCCAGCCTGCCCCGGTTCCAGTGCCCTAGGCTCAGCCCCAAAGGTCCTGTGCTCTAGGCTCCAGGACAGTGCCTTGCCAGTTTTCCCTGCTCCTTCGCCGTTCTTCCAGCTCTTCCCACCTGCCCTGCGCCCCTCCCAGACATACTTTAATGGAGGCCATAGCACAACCCCATGGAGCAGGTCCTCGCCAGTTCTCGCTGCTGCCAGTCTACTCCCGCAACTGCCAGGCTCCTCTGCCTGAAGGCAGACTTGACAGCTAGCCTGCCTAGCCTGTCGCCCAGGTTCCAGTGCTATGGGCTCCGCCCCAAGGTTCCTGTACTTACAATCCAGGATCAGTGCCTCGCTGATTTTTCCGCTACTCCTGTGATGTTTTTCCCACTCTTCCCGCCTCTCCAGAGCTCCTCTTCCCACCGCCCCAGAGCTCCTCTTCCCACCGCCCCCCAGACCTACTTAATGGAGTAATGGAGGCAGCAGCCCAGCCACTGCAAAGGTGCACCAAAGGCAAGCCAGTCTGCGCCTGGACCGGCAGGAACCCTGGCCCTCCTGCCGCCCTCTGCTACACTGCTGAGGAGTTCCTGGACACCAATGCAACCACTGCTGTTCCTCCTCCTCGCGTGCAACCGAAGGCATCTTCACCTGCCTACATTACTGCTTCTCCTGCAATTCAGGACCTCCAGCCCACACAAGACCCCAGTCCACATCCGCCCAGATGACCACGAACAACCCGATACCACTCCAATGCATCTTGCTCACCGCCCAATCCCTCTGAAAGCATGTCACGGAAATCTGGGACACCATCACTATCCCTTTGCCCCCCCCCCGACATTACGTTCATCACTGAAACATGTCTCAGCCCCTCCTCAAACTCCGGCATCACCACAGCAACATCCCACTGCTACAAGGTGATACACTGAGACTGCACCAACAAACTTGGCAGAACCTGTCAGATGGTGGAGGAGCAAGTTGAATGCAACCCCATAGTGTGCCTTTTAGGCTTTATAAACTCACTATAGCCCACCAACCACAAATTTGTTGTGATAGCACCTCTGGTAGCCAGTGCAGGGAGTTGATGTGCATTGTAAGAAACAATTAGAAACCTATGCTGAGGAACTGCCGCAAGCGTCATGGCATAAAGACTTCTGGGGCCCTTACGTGTTCTATTTATGGTCTTGAACTGATGGTCAACTGGATTAAATGTGACTCGCTTATGTGATGTGTGGGTTGAAGGGGTGGGGTAGGTGAGCGGAGTCGAATATGAATATGTTGGCTTGTATGCAGCATTGGAGTCTATGTTGATGTACCTCTGTAATGTTGATTCCTGAGTTCAGCAATACTTTTTTTTAAAAAGTCATCTGATGAAACCATCAAAACCTCAAAACAAGCCAGCTGGTACACCCCAGAACCACCAAGAGCAATTGCTACCGACTTGAGAAACAATGGCACGCCACGAGGAACCCCTCTGACAGAGCAGCTCACAAAGCAGTCCTTAACAATTACCACCGCCGTGTCAAGGAAGCCAGGAGAGCACCCATCACAGCCTGCATCAACACAGCAGCCAGCCATACGAAGGAACTTTTCTAAATAGTCAAGGAATTCTCCAACTCTGCAGCCACAGAGAACACAATCCACCCCTCCCAAGAACTCTCTGGCAGCCTCTTAAACTACTTCTACAGCAACAATAACTTCGACCTCCAACCCACTGCTCTCAATAGACTCGGCCAATCAGCACACGTGAGTCGAACGATCACCACATGGTCTCCATCCACCACACAGACCACCACTGCCATAATGTGATCCATTCAATCTGGGGCACCCACCAACATCTGCCCGAACCGTCTTTTCAAACTCGGAACCAACTAAATCAGCATAGAATCAGCATGGAATTCACCAACATCATGAACACCTCCATTCCACAGTAGCCTTCCTGGACAGATGGAAACATGCATAGGTCAGACCCCTCCTAAAGAAACCCTCCTCTGACCCCAGCAAACCTAAAAATTATCGACTGAGCTCCTTACTCCCTTACCCTGCCAAAGTACCATCAAGGTAGATGGTAGGCCATCAACCAACACCTCCCTGAATACAAGAAGGCCATCAACCAACACCTCCCTGAATACCTCAAACAAAACCACCTCCTTGACGCCTCCCAATCAGGATTCAGAGCAAACCACAGCACGGAGACTGTGCTGATTGCCGCTACAGACGACATCGAAACCCTCCTCGACCACAGTGAGACTGTAGCCCTGATCCTTCTCGACCTTTCTGCTGCTTTCAGCACCGTATACCACCACACCCTCCTCAACAGACTCCACAACATCGGCATACAGCATAACACCCTCCAGTGGGTCGCCTCCTTCCTTACAGGATGCACACAGAGCATCCAGCTGCCTTCCTTCTCCGACAAACCTAAGGAACATCATATGCGGCATACCCCAAGGATCATCCTTCAGCCCAACTTTGTTCAACACTTAAATGACCCCCCTAGCAGACCTAGTCAGATCCTGTGGCCTCAGCATACTTTTCTATGCAGACAACACTCAACTTAACCTCTCGCTCATCAAAGACTCCTCCAACACCAGAAAAAACTTTAACAACGCCATAACCAATGTAGCTAACTGGATGAGAGTCAAATGCCTTAAACTCAACTCTAACAAGACAGAAGCACTGATCTTCGGGAAAAACACATCCATATGGGACCACAGGTGATGGCAAGCAGAGCTCGTACCCATACCTGTGCCAAAAGACCACACACACATATAGGCATCATCCTCTACAGCAAACTGATCATGAAACAACAAGTAAACACAGTTGTCTCCTGCTTTGACACACTCTGCGCACTCCACAGAACCTTCAGATGGATCCCAGTCAGCACCAGAAAGACACTCACTTAGATCCTTGTCACAAGCTGCCTCGATTATGGCAGCATACTCTGTGCAGGCATCTCCACCCAGCTCCTCAGAAGACTCCAGACCATATAGCCAGACTCGTGCTGGAACTCCCCAAACAGACCGACATCACCCCCTGCCTCAGAAATCCCCAATGGCTCCCCATCTAGAAGAGATGCCAGTTCAAGATCCTCATGCATGCCTATAAAACCCTATATGATCAAGGACCGGCCTACATGAACCACAGACTTTGCTTCCATCTAACCATAAGACACATGCTCTCCTCCTCACTAGCCTTTGGGCACACCCCCGGCATCTGTTGCTGACACAGCGGGGGCGCTCCTTCTCCCACATTGCCATCAAGACCTGGAGCGGCCTGCCCCTCCACCTTCGAACAGCACCCTCCCTGGCAGACTTCAGAAAGAAACTCAAGACCTGGCTTTTCGGTGGAGACCTTGCACCCTAGTGCCCAGATGCCTCTAGGGGTGACAGTGCTGCAGTCTACAAATGCTGATTGGTTGATTGATCCATCCAGTGACTGGCCAATTGGCTTTGCTACTGCTTGTTTGGTTTGCAGCACTGTGCATGCTGTTTTTTAGTTGGGCTTTTGCAAGGAAGCAGTCCAAGACTGCATTAAGTGTTCGTGTCTTTGCTTTGAGGAATCTTATTGTTCTAAAATTGCAATTCATCTAAGTAGTTTTTGGTTCCAAGTTTTAGCAGAGGAGAGGCTTATTCTGGAACTCGCCTTCCGGCAACATTTTCACAAACAACAAGAGAACATCAAAGATTTTATCATACGAGAAAATGGAACAGTCACAGTAAATTCAGTCACTGTAAATGAAGGACTGTGAGACATTTTACAGTACATTTTTACACTACACATGGCACTAGACCTGTTTGTCCTAGTCATGCGTTGTTTAGCTTTCGATGGCTTTATTTTTATTTAGTGAAGCGTGTACACTTTACTTGTGTAAAAATGTGTTATGGTCCTACTGTTCATCTAGATCGACGTGTTCCTGCTTCCCCACGTTGTTGAAAAGTTTACGTTTTATACCATGTAGGATATGTTATGTTATGCCAGTGAACTGATGTGAAACCTGACGTTTTGCAGACTTTACGATAAAAAAATGAGTCAATCTACCTTTATCTTAACAACTAAAAAGAACGGTTGGTAGCATAGCAAGGATGCAGTGGCCCTGGTGCAAGCTCGGAAAATGCACCTTTGACTGCTGTTGGGGTAGTAAAATACCACAATTACTCAGGTTCATACCAATTGCCAGAGTTTAATGGGCCTTCGTGGTCTCGGTGCCACTGCACCTGCTGCACCAATGGTAAATCTTCCCTTGAGAATTGTACCGTGCAATATTTCAGTGATAGATTTTGCTCCAGGTTTCCGGAGATGCACTTACCACTGTTTATAAGCGCTGGTGAAGTGACCAGGAACATATGAGAGGAATGTCTGAATTTCTCTCTGTCTGCTCGGGCCAACTTTGGCGGTAGGAGGCTAGACATGTTCTTTACTGTGCTTTGCACATATGTTCATATGACTGAATCGTTTCTTCTGAAGGGCAACGCACACCGATGCTGTCAATGTGGAAACTGTTTCTCAAGATATCACAGGCGGTTTTTCAGGGTGTCTGGAACTCCTAAAGCTGTGCAGCCTTTTACTCCACAGATGGATGCAACCGTTTGCTAATTTTTGCACATGCAAAATCTGATTTAACATGCAAATGCAGTTTCCACTTGGCAATGTGCTAGTTGTTTACCCATCATTTGAATTACTTTGTTGTGCTTCCTAGCTTCAGAACGTGTCATCTTTAAACAGACTACACGCCAGAATTTCTGAAACGTGTCTGCATGCTAGAGGTGCAGGGTGCGATAGAAAAAGTGTCTTCGCATCAGGCCATGGCCCTCAGATGGCAATCCGAATTACCGCCTGGAGGGGACATGCTTGTATGGTGTCAGTATTGGTCTTATTGTCCATTCAGACATTAGGACAATGTAGGCATGGGCTAGGATTCTCCCCTGGCATTCACACCATTTAGCAAATAAAGGCAACAATACTGCATGTCCTTTGAACTCCTAAATGGCCGCTTGACAAGCACCAGTCACCATTTTGGCGATTTACTGCTGTTTGATGGCACCTTCCGAGGGAATACATTTTAAGAGGCGTGGCGTCCGTAGTCCTTAAAAGCTGTTTAACACAGTTGGAAAATTAAGTATTGTAATTCGCATGTTTGGAGTGCTGCATGGAGTACAGCTGAGGATGAGGGCTTGTTAATTACTTTAAAACCAATGAAGGTTAAGGTTGAATTATTAATAAACAGAGCGATTTTTCTGCATATGTGTATACTAAGCAGAAGAGAGAAAAACAAGTGGTGGGTGGAATGCTTAAATTCAACTCAGCTAGTGGTAATTACCTGGCGGCATTCCAGTCTGTCATTTTTGCCTGTTATGCCACTGCCGGCAGAGACCACATGCACTCTCACCCTCGGGGTTTGGGGCTTTAGTGGTACCCTCAAGGATGGGGATGGCATCTAATTTACAATACAGTAGAGGTCACCTAATGATTCGTGTCTGTACAGGGTACACTCTTCAACGCATGCACTTTACTGTATTACTTATAGAAGGGACCAAAAACGGTTATAGGGATGTTGGCAGTTTTTTTTCTCGCACCAGTGCTAGTACTTGTCTTCCATGGTTCGTAACGCGCCCAGCCCTTCCTTCATGTGAGGTTTGTGTGCTCACACCCACGTAAATTCAGTCCAATCTGCAGATCATAAGCTCTAGAGCCTGTGTTCCAGTCAGAAGCTGCTGATGAGGTGGTGTTGTGGCATATGTGATAACCACGTGACATATATGATAACCACGTGACATATGTGATGACCACGTGACTTTACGCTGTGCAGAATAAAATATGGAGACCACTTTTCCCCAATCCCCAAAAGAGTTAGTTAAGTTTTATAGAAAAGCACTTGAATCATGTGGAAAATGTAAGGAAATCAAAACTATAATCATTGGCCAATGAGCAATTTAGAAGAGATAAGTTATGGCCCTTAATGTGGTCATGCCAAAGTTATCTCTTAGGATGGCAACAGCAGATGTTTGAAGGAACAAAGTGTATTTGTGTTGACAACAAATGAGCTTTGCATATTGTTTAAAAATAAAACAAAATATATATGTATATATGTAATGGGAAAGGGAGACTCTCTTAAACGAAAGAATTGATGTATAAATATATATTTATATTTGACCTACTGGCAAATTATAATTAGCTCAGCTAACTGTAACGGCTGAATTTCACTGGTTTTGTACAAGTGAAATCTGACCCTAGCTATACCGTCCCTGTAACCTTTGGCTTTTTTAAAGGAATATATATATAGCTTTATAGACAACTTGGTGATTAGAAAAAAAATACAAGAATAAAATCAGTCATCAAAGATGGGAGGAACCGTTTAACACTGAGAGAACAAAAGGTGTTTGTTAGGTTCACTGGTAGCTTTTATCCTGCAGCTGTGATACCCAACAACTCCGTATTACAGAATTTAAAGAACACTCCGTGCACGAATTCCAGGTCCTCCAAAAGTACCCAATAAATGCATCTTTGGGTGAGCTACCAGCACATACAGGACAACTAATTTACCATTCTAGTAGGGCAATGACAAAACATCACAAAGTACCCTTGGGTGTCAAGAACAATGCCTTTAGCTCATCATTGGTTACTTTGGGGTGTTTAATGAGCGAAAAGCAGAAACAACTTTTTATATAAAAAAAGGGCTATCTACTTTTATAAACCTTTTATTATGTTTATTACATTCACCGATGAGCGATCTCTCTCCTACAAACCTAAATTACTTAGAGAACTTTTTTAACCTCCTTCTTTTTAAGTTCAAGAACATTTTATTATAGGAAGAAAGAAAAGGGTGTCAATACATAATATACAATGTCAAAATCATGTCATTACAATACACTAACTGTAATAAAAAGCATACACAATTCAGACTTAATATTAGGAGGAGAAAGAACAAAACTAAATATGCGAAATGTAAATAACATACTGAATAAAGATTAGGAACAATTCGGGTATTCTAGGGATTTTAAGAATTTCTTGTTGAGCTGATTGGAGTTGGGAACATAGTTTGGCACTGGCATCAATATACATTGTTACAGGTCACCATACATCTAAGCGTTTTGTCGCCATTTGTATAGGGAATACAAAAGAAATGTCTAGCCTGCGGTTATGGCATATAATGTACCGCCAAGCCCTGAAAGAAATTTTTGGGAAGTCTTTCCAATTTGTGGTAATTTGTTGGAATGCAACCGCTAATAGCAAATCAATAATTCTAGTATTAAGTGTAACATTATCCCAAATGGATGATAAGCTTCCTAAAAAAACATGAAGAAAAGAGAAAGGAAATGTAGTTTCAAAAATAAGAATAATTTGGGTCCAGACTTGTCCCCAGAAAATGTGGACATGTATGCATGAGAATAACATATGAAAGAAGTCAGCGTTTAGAGCGGAGCATGTCCATCAAATATCCGGGACTGCCATGACCTTTTTACTTAAAATTTTCAGTGTGAGCAAAAGGCGATTATAAACTAAAAATTATGTTTGCGTTGTATTGGCTGCCCGTGAGGATTTGCGGATTTTGGTCCAGAGATTCGTCCATAATGACTATGGCCAAGAAGTTCCAAACCAAAAAAAAAACACTGTTCCCCAACGCCAGGTGCAAATAGTCACCCGAAGCATAAGGGTGCAACTAGTCACCCATGTTTTCAAATAAGAAAGAAGGAAAGGGGGGAGGAGCCAAGATGGCGGCGGAGACGGACGTGTAGTCTCCCGGCTCCGCGAGCCTTTGTTTCCCGCAACTATATCCTGCTTCCTATCCTGTCATTGCGCTACGGCGGGAGGACGGTGAAAGTGCGCTGCGGCTGTTGGCGTTTCTCCGATGTCCCTGCCTGCCTGCCAGCCGGAGATATTGCCGAGCTAATCGGACGGCCTCTCCTAGACCTGGAACCGGGACCCGGGCTGTTATGCAAAGATGGCGGCTGCTGGAGCTCCGTGGGGCGATCGAGCTGGGGCAGAGCTGGCATTCTAACCCACACTGCACGCCGGGTGGAAACTCACCAGCCCCTCACGTGAGACGTACATTTCGGCCGCTTGAGAGTTTAACCTGCCGCTTTTCTCTGCGGGATGCTCAGGTGAGACGCGCTGTGCTTTCCCCGTATTGGCGTATAGCCGGCTAACGGAGCTTGCCCCTGAGTTTGCCCCCGCCCTGAGTCGAACAGGGGGGGACTCTTATTGTGGTTCACCTGTTATCAGCTGCCCTGGACTGCACCGGTAGCTTGGAACCCAGCATTTCTACGCGGACCTTGCCCACGCACCCCCGTACTTTCCTGTTGGGGTGGTAATGACGGCTGGCACCGTTGAGACGAGGGTGGGTTATACCTCGGCCCAGGGCTGGGTCGCCCAGTGTGGACCTGAACAGTGTGCTGGATCGTGGGCCGCACCTCATACCGCGGAGATGATGGAACATCCGCCTGTATTGACCTGCGGCTCTGTTTTAGCAGCCTTGCCGACCTGAGAGCTGAATGGCGTGAGAGCTCCCGTTTGCTGGGCAGGAAGCTCGATGATGTGGGACTTGCAGTGGGGCATACATTGCCAACTTGTTTTCCTCACTGTGCTGATCTGCCCCCACTGAGTTCTGACTGTGCTACATTGTTGCCGCTCGAGTACATGGAGGATCGTTCTTCTGGCGGCATTGGTGTCTGCGGACTGTTGTCCGCCCATTTCAGGGGCGCTACAGTGTTTCCCTCCCTACTGGAAACCTCGACCTCACCCGTGGCATTGCTACCTTGGTGTACGGCGCCGTTGGCGCAGCAACTGGTTTTCCTGGTGGTTTACGCTCTGCAAGCTCCGCTATTATTGAACTGTACTCTGCAACAGCTGACTGACCCGGAAACGCCATTCCCTTGGGACAATGGAAGTGATTGTGATTGGCGGCGCCCATTTTGTTTTTGGGCATCTCTACTCTGCCGAGGGTGGCCATCTTGTTCCTTCGATCTGTCAGAGGCGGGCTCTTTCCGGGAGCCATGGTTGGGTGGACGTTTACGATCTGGTCAGGGCTAGGGGATTCCATTTTACAACTTGTGCTTGGTTGGCTGGTGGGGACTCGGACTGGGGCGCTTACGGGACAGGGAATAGACATTTCTTCTTTCGGACTGGTGGATTTCTCATTACTTATTGCGGCAGCTGGGGGGGGGTGTTGTTATTTCTGATGGTGCGATGGGTTGATTTCATGCTCTCTGCTGGGTACTGCGAACTGTTTCTTGCCATCAGACTACCACTTCTTGTGTTTGCATTGAACTTGCGGGCGGGTACAGGCGGGGGATAGCTTCCTTTGGATGTTCATGGCGCTCATTGGTGGAGTTGAGAGAATGGGTTGGGGGCATACGCTAGTGCTCATGGTTGGGCGATTTCCTTGCTGCTGCTCGGGACACGTGGGTTGGGTTGCTACCTTGATTTCGCTGTGTGCTACTTCTGTGCTTCCAATTTCGTCTGCGTATACTATATACTACCATCGGGCGCTATACTTTGTGTTGCTACTGGTCTCACGGGAGAGCGGAGCCGGGGGACGGGTGGTGGGCTCCTCCCCACTCTTCTTTATTGCATGAGAGTTTTAGATTAGGACTCTTTTCTTACTCTCTATATTTCGGGACTCCTTTTATTGGGCGACAGGCACACTGCTAAGGGGGGATAGGCCGTAGCCAGCTGCAGGGGTGCAGGGTGGGGGGTGAAGTGGGGGGGGGGTTGTTTTTATTTTTGTTCTATGGGCCTTCTATTCTTTTTCCTTTTTCTTCCTTTGGGTATAGACGTTTCTCTTCTGGGTGGTACGTGGCGAATCCGGTGGTTTCTTACATTGTAATGCTTGTCTATCCTGATCGTACAACGCCGGATCTAACTTGTTGTGATATAATATCCTGCATTTGTCTATCCTCCAGAGAAAACCTTTAAAATTAGACCTCAGTCTTTCTGTAAATGCTCCTTTGTGCCTTATCGTGTTGCATCCTACTGTGTTGTGGGCCCTCGGGCTCCTTGCTGAGTTGTACTTGCATTTTTCTATCAATAAAGGTCTTCCAAAAATTAAAAAAAAAGAAAGAAGGAAGGAAAAGACAAAGAAGAAATATCCTAGGAACAAAGGACCCACCATAAAAATGGAAAAAACACATTTTGTCCTCTGTTGCCCTCACACACCCCTGGGGGTGTCATGCTTCATCATCCGGCGTTTGCTCCTCGTAGGGCCGGCGCTGCAATTCCCTACGGGTCCCCCGAAGGGTCTCTTTATCTGAGATATTTTTAGGGCAGCCGGATGGTGCATGCGGGTGTGCGGGGTGGGGGTCCAATGAGGGTGAAAAAAGTGCGTGCAAAGTGAAAACGAGTTAAAAAAGGGGGTAAAAATGCAGCAAATGTCTCATTTGTATACCCATAGCAATCTTAACTGCTAAATAAAATCTTGTTCTGGTAGGCACACTGACCCCAGGGGTCAAGAAGGTCATGGGTCAACATGTCTCGCACCTATGTCGTCTTAAGGATCGTTGGCGCTTCATTAGGACCATTACTATAAAATTAAGGTGCATGTGAAATCAATTAAAATACCCTCTAAATTTAACAGGGCCGGCGGTGAGGTTGTATACCTATGATCTGGCTACAGCTTCATTGTATATACCGCTCCTGTTCAATACCTAGGAAGAAAGAAACATAGTCAATCACAGATATGCTCATCAGTAACAACTTGATGCCATGTCATGTGCCACCACTGTGTGCACATCATTTATACAAAGAAAACGCAAAACTGGCACACAGGATACCTAGTACAAAGGTAGTCACTCGATGGGGTCACCACCTAATGAGATATCACGGTCAGGATCTGGAGGGGACCACACATTAGCATTAACTACAACAGCTAGTCAATCGCATAGGGGACAAAAACAGTGGCCCCATATGTGTTTAGAAATGACTCAAGGTCTCAATAACTAGCGTGAGTAGATGCAAGGCCGGCACCAACAGCGCTGAGTGCCGTCATAATTGTAAATATTCTAAAGTGCTCACCACACTTGTTGAGGGGTGTCTCCTCTGGCGAGAACAATTGGCGCCCGCACATTACCGGGCTTGAAACCACTAGAAAAATAAATAGAAATATATGCAGCCATGTATCAAGAAGAGACCCGGGCACAGAATTTTCTGAGCCGCGATGTCTAAATCCCTTCTACGGAAGCAAATACAACTTACGTTTGTCCCGGGATGTTGCCTCCTGTGCACCTACCCAGTCCGAGTGTCAGGCAATGATGAACCAAGATTGACACGGACGTTGGCACTCATTAAAAGCTTAAGGCAGGCGCCTGGGCGTAAACCCTATCCGGGAGGTCCTACGATAGTCAGAAGGTAAGCGCACGCGCGAATGTGCGTGTTCAATGCGCATGTGCATACGTCCGGGCTACTAATCCCCAGTGCATGCGCCATGGTCCACTGACCATGTAAGCAGCACACCCATAACAGTCGCCACTCACTTTGCACTGTGCATTTCTCCATACCCACAGGTGCACTTGAAGTGATCCCAACATCCCTGCTTTTTCTACGAATTTATTTAGGACAAAGACATCGTCACTCTCAGTCTCCCTCATATCCCTCATCCCTATCTTCGTTGTTGCTGAGAGATCTCCCCCCTTAACACTAGTCTTCCAAGGCTCAGTAGATGAAGTAGGACAAAGTGAAGGCAGCAAAGATGGTTGAACTGCATTGTCCATGGTGCCCACACCAGTATTAGTTCCTCCTTTGTTCTCGCCCTCTGTCTTAGTGCTTTTGCTTCTTTTAGCCTATGCCTGCTATCCACGTGGTTTGTCTCATAGAGCATTTATTGCATAGCATATTGCAGTGTATGTAGTAATTGTATAGCTTGGAGGTCTGTACACGGTCAAAGGCAAGCATACAGTCATTGTGTGTTGCAGAAGTAGCTATGTTCTTCGAGGATTTCATGTGTTACTGCATTGTGAACTACTGCTCTTTAAACAGGTGCTTCTTCAATGCTTTTGTGGAGTTGAGAAGGGTGCGCGCAGTCCTTATAGGTGTGGGTTGTTGTTCCAGATCCTGGGTATAAGGATAGAAAAGGCCTGTTACTTTTTCTTTTTTTAAGCACTTCTTTGGCTGCAATCTGATGGAGTCTTGGGTATGAGTGCCATAACCGATGGTGGGCTTGTTAGCCAGATAGGCGAGGTTGCAGGTCACTATGGCTTAGAAAATGATGCCCCTGGATTTGGAGATGGCATGCAGGTGTTCTTAATACGCTGAATGAAAGATCCTGAACCTTAAAAAGTGTTGTAAGTATAGAAAATCCTGCATGGAAGAGATTGCACTCTGATCCGAATACCTCAATTTAACTTCGTTTGAAGTGTGCAAAAGCAGAGCACCATGGATCCCTTTTCCTGGATGCAGGGTCAGTGGTGTAGCAAGGGGGGGGGGGGGGTCCACCACTTGCGGCACGTGTTTTGGGGGTGACTAAACACCCCGTGTTAACTGCGACCGTCGGTTGACCTTCTGCTGTTACCTGCAGCCGTCAAGAGACCATAGCACCCCCCCTCGCTCTCACCTGCGGCAGTCAGGGGACCATGGCATCCCCCTCTCGCTCTTACCTGTGGCCGTCGCCCGACCATGGCCCCCCCCTTACCCCTTGCTCTTACCTGAGGCCGTTGCGGGACCATCCCCCCCTCCCCCTCGCTCTAACCTGCGGCTGTCACAGGACCATAGTATCCCCCATCACTCTTACCTGCTGCCGTCGCGGGACCGTCACCACTACCACCTCCCCCCGTTACCTGCAGCCTTCGCAGGGTGGCTCAAGGTTTAGCTACGCCACTGTACATAGTTACTAAATATATCTTTCCAGCCATGTCTGGACTTCAAAAATATATGATTTTTGAAGTGGACTATTTTAATAAATTAAAAAGAGCTTGACGTTTCTTTAAATATCTTACATAGTCAAAACTAGGAGAAGAGTTGAAAATGGCAGCTGTTGCCATTTAGAGTATGGATTGATCCTGTTAGAGGGGAAATAAAGTGTTAACTGCATCACCTTCGTCATTAATGCATTCTCAGGCCTGAAAGAAATGTTGCTAAAGACAAACCCTCAAAAACTGAAGCAAAGATTTAGGCGTCAGATTAAGGGAATCATTGCGCACTCCCCGCGATAAATCTTTGATCTAAGGGGATGACAGGTTTCCTTTAACCTTAATTTCATTTATTGTAGATTCAGTTAAATTTTTGTTGCTTTGAAGCCCACTACATTTTAAATCTATGTAATTAAAACTAAAAAAAGTTGTTACAAAGTTAGATATGCATTTGAAAAAAACTTATTACATTTAGGGATTCCTTGATGTCTGAAAGATTTTTATTTAAAGCTAATAACATGTAAACAAACCTCTGTTCAGTATTAAAAAAAAAATGAGAGAATTCAGTGCTTGTTTTCGCATCCTACAGACATTCCCGTCTGCACTTAGTTACAATTGAGGCATTGCAGCTGCGGTGCATATTTTTCGTTGTCTGAACTCTGGTAGTGCCAACATCCTAAGTACAGTATGTCTTGTGTTACAGCACTAATTTTGAATTGTAAAGCCACCTTTTTGCATTTTATATTGGGTTGGAAAGCCCCAGCAATTACACTGTTTCTTAGAAGCGGTGATTAAAATAATAATTTAAGTTTTTGCAGCTGAGTCTAAGCACAGGGAGCCTTTCGAGTAGTTTCCTGGAAGTCGGATTGCTGTGAGGATTATTTGTAATTTTTTTTATTATTAAAGCAGTAAGTGAATATTTTTCCTTAAAAATCATAGAAGCCCCCCCAAAAATAGGTACTAACAGATTAATGAAATGTTCCCTGAAAGCATCATGGATTTACCCAAAATCAAATGTGTCACTCTCGTTCATAAAAACACACCAGATCAAAAACTTATTTTTACTCAACTTCTTTTTATTAAGTACTAGCAGCCCGTCCCGACATTGTCCGGGTATGAAATAGAATGTGTGTATTTGGCAAGGGCAATTTATTTTAAAACTTGTGGTAGACAACATTTTTTGTTTCATTAGAATCGGGACAGAGAAGGCCCAGCTGCAGCCCTGGTTGATGTTAGCAGGCGCGATTAATTGGTGTAGTGATCCGCCGCCTGAGCCCGGCTACAGCCCTGATTGATGTTAGCAGGCGCGTGTAATGTCGTTGAATGAGAGAGTTATCAGCCGCGGGTAAGTCCGTTTAATGAGAGAGTTGAGTGACCGCGAGTAGGAGAGGCTGCAGTAATTGTCCCCGCAGACACTCTCATTTGCGTTTTCCCCCCGCGTGAGGCCCAGGTGCAGGCCTGTTTGATGTTAGCAGGCGCGTGTTCCCCCGCTTGAGGCCCAGCGGCAGCCCTGGTTGATGTTATCAGGCACGTGTAATTAGTGTACTGATCCGCCGCCTGAGCCCGGCTAGAGCCCTGGTTGATGGTAGCAGTCGCGTGTAATTTTGTTGAATGAGAGATTTCAGTAACAGTGCGCAGGAGAGGCTGCAGTAAGGTTACTTACCACGCCTCCAGCTGAACGCTTTTGTCACGCCCCCAGCACACAGTCACAGCAGACGATCTTCTGATTAATGTACAACCCACATGGCATGAAGGGCGGAACGTAGCACACGCTCCCCAGCGTTTCTCACGCCCCCAGCGTGACCCTTGATGCGGCACAATTGCGTTCACATGGCAAGAAGGCCGGACACCCGCCCCCAGCATTTCTCACTTCCCCAGCGTGTCACGCCCCCAGCGTGTCTTGCCCCCAGCATGTCTCGCCCCCAGCGTGCCCCTTGATGCTGCGCAGCAACGTAATTGGCGCTTGTATGTACGACTCACATGGCATAAAGGGCGGACACGCCCCCAGCGTATGTCATACCCCCAGCACACGCCCACAGCCCACGATATGATGGCCATACCACACGCCCCCAGCATTAGTCACGCCCCCAGCCCCCAGCCCACGCCTACAGCACAACGCAGACATGCCCACAAGGGACTACTTTGCTTGCACGGTTCTTTTACCTTTTAAATGTATATGGTGGCCGTCTGCATAGCCTATGTCCTTCTGCTGCAACTGCCCTTTCCAACGCACTATTGGGTGTTGTGATTGGTGCTGTGGATCCTGAGATTACCCGCCTCAAAGGTTTGGGCTCTCTCTTTATAATATTAGTATGGATATGGATATGGATGGAAGGACAAATACCGGATGATGAGTGATGGAGCAGAGACTTCTTCTAACAAATATTCGTGACAAAAAAGAAATGATTGACAACATTTTGCACAAATGCTGACAAATGTGTGTTAAAGTTCCATGTTTCTGAACATGATCTACAACAAATGATTCAGACACTACTTCGTAAAAGCATGCAAATAGGAAGATAGTTTGAGATATTTTGCGTTTTCTTCAGTCTTCATTATTCTGAACGTGATATTGATAAGACTAAAGAAAATAAATTTGTAATAGATCGATTATCATGAGAAAAGTACGATTATTTGTACAGGTTATAACATGTGCACCGAAAATGACAACATGAAAAGTAGGTGCTACATGTTTTTTTTGTTTTAGAGTTTTTGTGAATCGTTTCCTAAAATGCGTTTTAAGTATGTAAACCCTGAATGACATTCATATGATGAGATTAATAACTATTTTTCTATAAGTGAAACGTTGATACATACAAAATGTATATGAGTACCCTATACTTACATGTATTAAGCTTGTTCAGAACTGAAATGTTTATTAATGTCTTGTGAAAGTTTTATATGCTAGTTTCTTATTAAGGAGTGATTCACAATTTAACATGGACATTGTAGTATATTAGTTGAATTTCATGTAGGCCTCATACTTTACCCCCTCCTTCTCCCAATTGAGTCATAGCCTGAATGTTTCAAAGCGCATTGGAAAACTCACCAGAATTGCGAATTGTATGTGAACCTGTAACTGTTTACTTTGACATCCTTTGGACAGAATGGTACGATTGAAACAATTTAGCAACATCCTAGAACAGCTTCTTGGGAAAGTGAATTGTTGAACTCTGGCATTATTCTTCTGAAATATTTCATTGTTTAATGTGTCTTGTGCTTAAATGACTATGCGAAACTACGCAATCAATTTACCTAATTTTTTCCGGATTTGTATCTCCTTTCCTGCTACATCAACCTTGTCTCATTCCTGATTGACCAATGAAAAACAAATGGTTTTACATTTTTGGTGATGCCAGTGGGGGTCAACCTGGAAACATATGGGTATAAATGCTCAAATTTTGGAATAGCAGGATGGTAGCTAGATCTTAGACATCTGAAGACAAAAGCAACTTGCGATTAACACTGCGTTTTGCTGCCGATCGTGCCAACGCAGTTTTAACCTACCAGCTGAAGGGTTCATGTCATGCTCTTTGACTTAGCTGTTGCAGTGACAGGCTGAGACAAGTCTTTAACGAACTGGAACTGGTCAATTAGAACTTTGCTGAACTCTCCTCAGGGTTTGTATAAGCTTTGACTGATTTACCTATCATCATATCCTGTATGAGACCATACCTGCCTCAGCCGAGGAATCTTTCTCCTTTTGACTTCAGAGGCCTGATATTACTTTACTAACCACTCAGTAATTTGATATTGGGGCTGTGGTTAAATTATTTAATACTAATGTTCTTTTCTTCTAAGTAAATAACTAAACTTTAAAATTTAAACCGAATTCTGTCTCATCATTTTTTGTGGGTAAATCATTGAGTTTTGAAGTATTTACCAATTGCTGTGCAGTATTACTGACTGTAATAAATTAGAGATAAAGATAGAAATGATCCTATTCCTGGTCCTCATTGGATGATTGTTCACCTCCGAATAGCCTGTCCTTATCAGCTCTGAACAAGATCGATCGGAGGACGAAGTGAGAGAAGTAGGTCGCAAGGGGTTTGAGACAAAATGTTATAAAACAAAAGTTGATTAAAGATATAATGATTTGGGGCCTAGCTGACACTACAGCAATTGTTAAAACTTGTAGGGTGGTTATGAAGGAGGGAACACCTATGCATGAAACTTCAATAGGAAATATTGAGGTTTTAACTCAACATATATGTTTTTCTTTGGGATCTCTAACTGTGTAGCATGGGTATATGGGTTACTTTGAGAAATGTACCTTAATCGTTCGAGGTCTCTGATAAAGTCTAGAGAGTCTTAAGGTTTTTGTGAAAATTTCCTGTCACCAAGGGAAGGCATGATTGTTTAATCTTCACAGAGTTTGGGGTCTCTACAGAGAACTATGATTCTTGCAGACTCTGATTTTAATCTCCCTGTTGAGAGTAAAATTGGATTAAACCTAAAGGATTTGAATTGTTTACTGTGCTACAAATAGACAATGAGGAAGGACTAAGAAATGGAGTATTTTTTTCTATGTGCATTTGGCACTGAATATTTGAATGTTGTCTTATTTTTGAGTCCAGACTACAGGAGTTGAGGCCATTGATTTGTTCTCAGCCCTACATTCTTAAATCTTGAGACAGCGCTTTTGTTGTTACACCCTAACTAAAATATATCAAGATTCGGGTTCGAGATCACCAACACAAATTTGAGTTCCAGTGTAGCACCCATCATATTCACTTATCTACTTATTATAAATGTTCTCGTTGACAATGGTATTTTCCTATTGTTACAAAGGCAGACTTCTCTGATTGTTGTGAGTAATCCATAGTTGTCAAAATATATGTTTAATTAAAAGTGATGTGAATTTATAGAACAATATAGAGAAATCACAAAGTACATACAATCACGTGCTTTAATGAAGTACTGTTGGTAACCATGAATAGAATAGAATAAAAAAGTGTGTACAATTTCGGAAAGGAGCGCACCTTTGATAGATTTTTCAGTTGGCTAGTTACAATTTTCTTCTTCTGGAACATGTTTTAGGTTGTGGCTTTTTAGACCTCTACTGAACTGCTGCTTATAAAATAGCACTTGGTTCAAGTTCCCCATGAAAATGGTCCGTGTTGTATAAAGGTGTCTCCTGGTTCAGTCAGTGTTACATTTCTTTGTTTTTCATTATGGGAATACATGTACTGTACTGTTCAAAAACCTAAGTATCACAAGGGATGAATATAGTCAAATTAAATGCTAACGTTATTATTCCAATTCAAATAAATTCTATTTTACATTAAATAAAACAATATACTACTTTTCTAGAAAAGTATACAATTATCATATCCATGCATATACATAACACCTCACATAGAATGATGAGGTATAACTGTAAAGAAACAACCCACGCTGGCAACATCAATTTCCTATTTAAGACCAGACAAGAATTTGAGTTGCTTACATAAGTTGTTGAATATGAACAACCACCTTATCTGAAAATTATATTTAATCAGCCACCAGTGTTTGGATTGGCCTTTTTGTGGCGCAGTTGAGCAAAGATGAAGTAAACATGCAAATTGTGTGGACCAGTGTGAGACACTCATGCATGCAATTGACAACTTTGTTAAGATGTGCCCAATAAAGAAATACTCATTTAATGAGGTTTTGTCATCCCCTGAAATACTGAAACAACACAACATTTTTAGGACTTTAATGAACCTCATTAGACATAGTTTTTGCTATCAGATTGCCGTTGCATGTAATGATATGGTTAGAAGTCTATGTTAAATTCAAGAAGTGTAAATCATTTTGAAGGCAAGAAAACCGCAGAATGCAATCCCCAAAATTTATTTTAAAAAAAGAGGAAAAAATGTCACTGAACAAAGAAATCAAAAAGGATAAAATCTAACTGGCCAAGGCTAGGAGATTTCTCTTTACAACTTGTTCTTGACTGGCCGGTGGAGACTCGGACTGGGTAGTTTCCTCAACACGTACTGCTGTGATATGTGATTTCTCTCCCCATTCAATTTTGTGCTTGATGCTCTCTGTTCTTGCTCTTATAAATGGGGTAGAGTGCAAATTTGTGGCTGGGGAGACCGGGAGACTTTGGATTTGGCCCTCCTCTGGTTTTACATGGTTTCCTTATTCTCTTCTTCCTTTCTTTCGTTTCTATATTTCGGGTTCTTTATTGGGCGTCAGGCACACTGCTGGGGGGGGGGGGGGGGGGGGGGGGTAGGCCGTAGCCTCTGCATGCGTGTAGGGTGGGGGGGTCGGGGGTTGGGAATTTATTTTTCCGTTTTAGTTTCTATGGGCCTTATTTTTCTCTTCACTCTTAAACTCTTTTCTTCTCCTATTTCTATCTTGGGTCCGCGGACGGGTTTGGTACGAGGTGGGTGACAGTAGACATGGTGCATAATGGTTGGTTCGATAATCCTGTTGCATATATCCTTGCGCCGCCATGCTGCCTGGGGGTTTCTGCTTTGATTGTTGGTTTTCACGTGACGATGTTGCCCGCTCATGTCGAAAAGGGATTGCACGGACTCTCCTCTCCTTGGTTTACTATTTTATAAATATTCTACATTTAAAAAAAAAAACATTTTTAAAATTAACATTCATTACTCCTGTTTCTCGGTAACACGGTGATATCCAGTGTAACTCTAATTGATTGTCATTTTGTATTGATGTGCTACTGAGTCGCCGCATTGCTTGCACAAGTTCTTCAAATGGTATCGTGGCCGGCCGGATGGTTGTGGGCCCGTATTTGTTCTTCTGCTACTGCACAATAAAGGTTTTCAAAAATTAAAAAAAAAAAAAAGATAAAATCTGATAATGGGAACAAGAGATATGAATTTTTGAAAAGTTTTTTACATTTCTATTTTCTTTTTTATTATGAATCCATATAAAGTATAACTTTTGATAACTCAGTACATAAGGAACTACAAGTGCATAATGTTCATGTACATACACATTTACCCCCCCATGTGAGCTTTCAACACACGTTATTCCTTGTAGTGGCCACCTATTTGTGTGATTCACACGGACCAGCTCCAATAGGTTTGAGAATGGTTGAGCCATTTTTTAAGTTCCCTTCTGAGACTGGGTCTAATAGTTCTCGTAGCGTTCCCACCCATTTAAAACATACAAACAGCTATTTTTCTGGTGGCCTATACAAGACCCAACAATGCACATTTATAATGGACCTTACTCCCTCTAGAGCTTGGTATGAGGTGTAGGAGACAGTGATGGACTGTGTTATCTATGTTTATATCCGTCACCTCCCGGAGTCTGCGTGTGATGGCACCCCAATAGTACACCAACACCTCACACCCCCAAGCCATGTGCAGAAAATCTGCCCCCTCATTCCACACCTAGGGCATGTATCTGACCTAGTTATTTATATGCTGTGTAGTCTCTTCAGTGATGGGTAAGCACGAGGCAGGACATAGAAGTGTGCTAATTTAAAACGTACATGACACAAAACTCCTGCACTAGTACACAGGCTTTTGCCCATCTTTCAAGTGGTCCCCGAAGTCCTCTCCTCAACACAATCGAGGCTCTGGGCCTATCCTGCCTCAGCACACCATATAACCAGGAGGCCAATCTCCAGGGAGAACCCATGTCCGGCAGCTTCTCTAATGTGTGCGAGTGGTCGTTGGAAAGACTGTCCAAATTTTGAGGGCTGCCTTAGTTAATTTTGGCAATTGCAAAAATTGGCCAGGGCCACCTCGAATGCTTCTAGAGCCTCTGCAAACATAATGCACCTCTCCCCTGGTTACAGGTCTCCTAAGGCCTCACAGCCACCACCTTTCCAGTCTGATATTGCCATATTGTATTTGACATGCAAGAAGGGTTGTAACCACCAAATCAGATTATTTTCAAAGATTGGGGTCTTTCCGCAGTATGGAGTTGACTGCTTTATCCAATGTTTGTGGCACCTGTTTCAATTTATACAAGTTGCATTTGTTCAAATGAGCAACCTCCATGAGGCATTGAGACACAATTTCTGCGCCCTGTGTCCCAGCTAATAATCGCTTCTTCCCATTGGGGTCCATATGCCCACCACTTAGTACCTTGTTGGACCTGTGCCGCTATATACTCTAATTTCATGTTCGTAGGCCAAGCCCTCCCTCTCCCATGTCTAGTTTGAGCACTTGTATCCCTACCCTACTGCACTTGCTCACCAGTATGAGTGCTTATAAGAGGTTGTCTAGTCTTTTAGAAGTTGAACGGTCTATGGGGCTTTGCATATTCTGTCAGATGTAGAGGCATTTAGGCAGGAACACCATCTTGGCATCGAAGTCCTACCGGCAAGTGACAATGGTAGGCCAGTCAGCACTTTACCCATATTATACTCTTACTGCTTTTCAGTCATATGTGTTACTTGCATTCCCAAATAAGTTATTTAGCTTCCACCTCAAACTGAGGTCAGGGAGGGAATCTGTTATCGTCGCCCAACATTGCAATGGGATATATTAATGGTTTGGCTACATTTACCATGCCCCGACAGTCTCCTGAATTTCCGCAGTGCAGACCACAACAGCAGGACCGCTTTATCAGGTCATCTCAAATAGACCAGGGCATCCTCAGCATATAGGGAGACTATATGCTCAGTATCTCCCACCTGTATCCCTAGTAACTGCAGTGCTACCCTCCGAGGCTGCCAATGATTTTTGGAAAGTTTTAATACAAACACCGCCTAGAAAAAATAAAGCGCCTATCAGGAGTAAATGTTAATAGTGGCCTGGGACCTGGGTATGATAGCAGGCCAACCGCAATGGAGTGGAGATCAGATTAACAAGACCGGTCATCCAGATCAAGGTTTTTACCGTCTTAGTCCTTTTTTTGTTTTTTAGAAGTCAAAATCTTCCATTGTGGTAAGGTCCAGGGTTGAAGCTGGCGACTGCCCCTAGACTTTGGATGTCTTGTCCTTGAGCTCCCACTGAAGCTGATGGTTTTGGCTCCAAAAGCTCACAGCAGGAGGAACCTGGATTTCTTAGTTGCTGAGGTTGCACACAAGTTTCGCACCTTGACCTGCTCTAGGGATTTTGCCTTTGGACTTTATTGGTTCTCAGAATCCTTGGGCATGACCACAGCTGAAGCTTTAGCCAGGCAGGGTTCCACAAGGCCAAATACCCTTACTGCAAGGTCCTGCCAAACCCATTTCTTTTCAGCGCAGGAAAAGGTTCTGAGTGGGAGCAACCTGGTTTTCTTGCTCACACAGGGTAAAACATTCCTGAGCAAGCCTCAGTATCTAGTTGTAATCCTTCAGAGCTGGAAAAAGAATTTAAACCCCAGTTTGCTCTACATACTGGGAACGTTTCTAATTGCCACTTGTGCAGCTATCAGGTCATCAGGGCAGGCTTCTAAGCATGAGGTATCTGTTCAGGCTGGTCCCATCCTCTGTGGCCAGCCATGCATTTTTGGAGGCAGAAGTCCTCCTACCTTGTATCCCTAAAGCAGGCAAACAGGGGGTCGATCACTTCACCATTTGAGGGTAGTTCTTGTGCCTGGGCCCCCTGAGTTCCTTTTTTCCAGCATGATCTTCTGCAGATGGACTCTCTCAAGGTCCACAAATGTTTAGAGGAAATGATGTGGAAGTACGAGTCTTATTCTGTGCACACACACCAGGGATAGGAGAATTTTGTCCTACCTAACTATGTCTATTTTCTCACCCTATACCCACCTCCTTTTGTAGCTCTTCCTATTCACCTTGTTGAAAAACTTCCCAGAAGCCCTAAAATTCCTGCCAAGAAAGTCTATGGTTCTCAAAACCACTCCCTTATTTAAATTAAGTAACCTACCATATGTCATGTCTCATACTGGTTCTCTTTCCTTATGTTTTTTTTCCTCTAGGTCCTTGAAGGTCCTTAAAGAGTGGGAACATGTCCTGCCAGCCCCATTTGAAATCTCTAACTCAAAGGAAGTAGTGTGAAGCTGTCCTTATGCCAGCTGTTCCCGTTCCCTCTCAGATTGCAAGTCCCTACGAAGTGGACAGTTGTTGAAAACACCCCTATCTTCATGGTTCAGAGGCCAAGTCATTTTCCTCTGGAGAACTGAATCGTTAATTCCGACCAGAGTTTTGATTGAGCCCCTTGAGGTAAAATGAGTGGTAATACTGGTTTTAAACCAGTTTTCGCTGTGGCAGCACAAAGTACATTTTTGTAAAATTACTCTTCCAATTAAGCTATCTAACAAAAATCAGATTTTATAATTGGAGCTTGAAAACGAAGTGGAAAATAACTTGAGGTCATTTTCTGTGCATTTTACCAGGCATAGACACATACTTACAGACAACCACATAGCAATGGAACTTTCCCAAACATATTTCTAGATACAGTTTTCAACCATATAACACTACACTCCAACCAGACCTAACATTTGGTTTGACAATCCCAATATGTCCCATCCAAAAACTATCATCACTGGCTAAGTCATTCTGTCGCTACATCAGATCGTGTACAAATCCACACACATCGCTGGACACATCCTAGATGTAATTTTTGTAAATCCAGAACTAGTTACCTTTCAAAGGAATACACATTGATATGATCAGACCACCATTTGGTAGCTTTCCAACATAGAACACCACAGATCCACACACCTGAGACCACCTTGCATGCATCCACCTATCGACCGTGAAACAAACTAAATTTTGAATACTTAGAAACACAGCTAATGTCCAACACTGTTCTAGACACAATGCTATTTCATTGAAAAACTTTGAGTGGCTACATGAATGTTTTAATATTATAACACTAAGAACAACAAAACAGGACAAAAGAAAACAAACACCTTGGAGAAATACAGGACTAAAAAAGAAAAACAACAAATTGGAAAGCTGCAACGTACCATGCTTAAAACAACTGCAATCAAGACAAACTTCACCAACGCAAATGTAACAGAATGTACAAGTCAACATTCAAAAAAGCTAAAAAATAAAAAGTATTCACTGGCAAACTGCCAGATCATTACACAACCAAAGCAGACATGTTGGGCTTCTATTTAAAACAAAGGAAAACCACCAGCACCAACCCATTTCCAAATCTCCCCTCCAAGATTAGGCTAACCCAGCCTCTGCATTCCTTCAAACAAATATCACAAAGTGAATTTGTAGATCTGATCAAAGCAAGCAGGCCAGCCGGCTGCCTTTCTGACTCTCCACCACCACAAATCTTCAGGAACATTCTTTTAACTACTTTTGCTGCCAGTAAGAAAAATCATCAATAATTCTTTAACTCCTGAAATCTTTCCAGAAGACATACAAAAAGGTATACATATGCCCATTATTAAAGAAAAGTAACCTGGACTCGCATGACCCCTACAAGTACAGACCAGTTACAAATGTGCCTTTCCTGGGCAAACTGATAGAAAGAGGAGCATTCGCCCAGATGTCACAATTCAGTGAATATAACTCCATACTTTCAGACTAACGAATCTGATTCCACCTAGAAAGAAACACAGAATGTACCCTCATTGCCATCTGGGATGAGCTTAAAATTACAGTAGATCGGAACAGGGTTGCTGCATTACTTCTCTTGAACCTCTCAGCTGCCTTCAACACAGTTGACCATGACACTGAAATCAAAGACTCCGTGAACCCAGCATAGAGGGGGCTATTCTCAACTGGATCACTTCCTACCTTCAAAACAGAACAAATGTCATCCATACTCCCACTTTCTCATCCAAACCGTACTGCACAAAATTAAGGGTATCTAAAGGCTCAATCATCTCACCCATGTTTTTCCACATCTACATAAAGTCATTACCTACAATGATCAATACATTTCAGCTCATATACTATAACTATGCAGATGACACATAAATACTCCTTAAACTGGAAAGCCCCAAGGACATTGGAAATTCAAACCTCTTCAGTTGCCTCCGTGGATGACAGAGCCATCTCAAATTGAATGCTTCTAAAACTGAAAACTCGTGTAGTGATTGGAAAAATTATGACCCACTCCGCGCCTGACATGACAATCTGGGACCCCCTCCTAAAGTATCTAAGGAAGTAAGAAATCTTGGACTTACTGTGGACTTAAGTCATCAGTGAATGCCCAAGTGGATAGATTAGCAAGCTCAAGCTTCATTACAATGAAAACTCTGCAACATATTTTCACCCACCTGGGATTTCCGCACAAGGCCCAGGCTGCTATCTCTCTTGTACTGTCTAGACTTGATTATGCCAATGACCTGTACCACAGTTCATCTTTATCAACTATGAAAAGACTGCAGTGGATTCAGAACTCTGCTGCCAGACTACTCCTACATGTACAGTCACAAGCCCCCATCTCCCCTGCCATGAGGGCCCTATATTAGTTTCTAGGTGCCAGATGATCCACCTTCAAGCGGCTTTGTATCACCGACAAAGCAATATATGTAATAGTACTGCATTTAATTAGGAATAAAATCACCAAATACATTCAACAAAGGAACATCTTTCTCTGTTCAAGCAGCCAAACTATGGAATTCATTACCCCTAAACATAATATCCTCGAATAACGATCTTATCTTCAGAAGATTATTCAAGAGTTGGCTATTTCCTACATAACCACCATACTCACACTAATGTACAGCAGATCTGTGTTTCTAACATTTATAATGTGTTTGTTTGTATGTATCTAGATGTGCATTTCTTTGTACAAATATGTATAATAAAGAGGGGTTTTGCAATATATAGATATTCTTTAGGTCTGCTTAACAATTTATATATTACCTTTTGATTTTTATATATACATATATTCTATGCTTTACATGTTTATAGATCACTGCAGAGTTTTCAAATGTTATTTGATTAGATGCCTAAGGGTCTCAATTTTATTTATCTATCACAAGTGCTTCACTATTGAATATTAAGGAAAAGATTAAATTAAAAAAATTGTTACAAAAATACACTAATTATTTTCAAGTACAGCAAAACTTGAAATTCTGTTTATTCAATACAGCTTTAAATCTCAATATATTATCTTCCTTTTACATGTATACCCTTTCTATGTAATAATGTATCTATGTATTTATTACTTTACTCCTACTGTAGAACAAGACAAAACACCTTTGACTCTCTATAAATGCACTACTTTTCTAAATATATCCTCTACCTCCACTCCCTGACGGCTCCCAAACCTTATTGTACTAGTATGATCTCCAAAATAACCCTTTGTAGATGCTTCCCTTCTCCATCCCTCATTTGATTCATCCCATATCTCATTTTACTATTGAGATTCCCTAATCCCTCTTCCCTCCTTTATCCTTTTACTCATCCCAAAACCTCATCTTACTATAATGCTCTTCCAAGTAAAACTTTCTAGACTCTTACCTCTCTCATCACTCTCTTATCCCTCCATTATCCTATTCAATCCAAATAATGGACTTGCATGTTCACCGCCCAAATGAACTAATATTTGTCTATACCAATTCGCTACTAATCCTTTTTGGGGTCCAGCAGTAGTGTGCTACTCAACGAAAAGTCTCATCAGGAGTTGTAAGGGGTATATAAGTACAATTATGATTGAGAAAGTATATTGAGGCCTTTTTTCTCAGGAAATGTAGCCTAAATATTTAGTGGGACACTTTAAAAAACGAAAAAAACTTGGCTATGGCCTTTCACGGCACACTTTAAGAGTGACTTACTAATGACTTTCATACATGGTAAAGGCTCTTTTTCTTGGTGTCAACGCAATGATTTAAAACTGCAACCCATCCAGAGCACAGTGATGTATGTAGGAACAATATATTTTTCATAACATAGGAGTTCCTACGTGCACTCATAATTGGTCTAAATGTGAGACAAGTATTGTATTAGGGACATGCCACCCTGGTGTGTTCATCTCAGATGCCACACAATATATTACCAATGACGTAAAGTATAAAGAAAGATTCTGAGCCAGAGGCTATTCATAGTAGGTATTAGACAACTCTGTCCAGTGAATTACGAGTATGCACAGAAAAGACTTGTTAAAACAAATAAAGTAAAGCTAAGTAAAGCAGATTCACCTTTGTATCAAAACTTTCCACAAAAAAACATAATCCAAAAAGATTATAAACAAGCAATGAGATAGTCGCTAAAAGGAGAAAGATTTTGGTAAATTTTTCAAACAACATACACTTTTTGCTTTCAAACATTCTCATAACATCAGAGAGATACTTTAGAAAAAAGCCAGAAAACAACTCAAGGTAGATATAGTGGTATGATGAAATGCATAAATGTTATACATTGCAAGAATGTGATCACTGGGGACAGTGCCACCCATCCGCATAAGGGTTATAAGATTCCTTTGAAACATTCCTCTACTTGAGATAGCAAGGATTGTAGTTAAATGTTCAAATGTCTGTGTGAATTATGTATTATATGTTGGAAAAACTGAAAGATCAAAACTTGAATAGCAGATCATAAAAGCTATATACACAATGTGAATAAAAAGTATTGGTTGTAACCGAAACATACCGTCAGTCAATTGCAGTTTCAATTACTGGTTGTGGTAAAAGGCTGAGAGACTTATGAAGAGAAACAGTTTTGCTCAACTAAATACACTACAACCAATGGGGATGAACAATCGCTTGGAACTGTCAGATGTTTTGTAAATACTTCATGAACATGGTGCTTTTGGTTCTTATGTAGTCTTGACACCGAGTGTGCTACGTAGGATTTTTTTAAGTCTTCTTGCAGATGCAGCAGCATATTCTAACTGCTGTAAAGAAACCACTATTGTATATATGGTATTGGTTTTTATAAGTATCTGATATTATATTTATTTACAACATTGCTCATTGTTTTTTAACACATTTTTTCAGATCCTGCGCACTGTTTTGTCAGTAGTGTTGTGTTTGAGGTCACTGTAATAAACCTGGCACCCATAGTGTTGGCACTCTTGTCTTGTATTTCTGATGTGTTTTTTGATACAGAGCTTGGGTTGACCCTCACACTTCCTAAAACATATTTTTAGCATCATTAGATACGTTACGCGCAAGACAGTGTTCAGATGATTTGATTATGGTATTTGTGATGTCTTTAGTACACATACCCATGAGTTATCTTTTATAAATATGGCGCCTGCAGGTCTAGCGTCTTTGCTACCAATCTTATGTAGGAGTAGGAGACACATTGTCCATTTTGTTTTACTCCATAATTAGTTCATAATAGGCATGGACAGTATTGTTGCACTTAGACCTACTAGAATATACGTTGCTCAGAATGACTGAGTCACGTGATCTGGATTTGCATGTATAGACGCTTCCAACTAGGTTGATTTATTGTCATAAACTGACATTCATGCATGTCGGACGCCTCACCTTATACGTTTTCATACTGGTTGGTAGGTAAGACCTGATATCAACTTGTTCAGTATTAAGTTACTTAACATTTTGTTTTTTTCTGCTTCGTCCAACATTCATCCAACATTTGTCAGAGTTATGACGTATTATTCTTAGGTACTTGATTGTATTGTATTGTAAGGGGTGCTTGTAGAGCGCACTGACACCATGGGTTTCCTGGCGCTGGTTGGAAGTAGAGGGGACAGAGAGACTAACCAGATTGGGGGAAAAGCCAGGTTTTTAAGGACTTACGAAAGAGGGTCAAAGAGTTAGAGGTTTTAAGAGAAAGGGGAAAAGAGTTCCAGAGCTTGGGGGCCAGGTATGCAAATCTCTGGCCTCCAGATCTGCAGAGCTTATAAGAGGGGACAGTCAAGATCTAGATGTGAGTGCACATGTGCTGCTTGAATGGCTGACTTTGTGGTGCACGCTGGCATACACGCTAGCATTATGGTGTGTCCAAACCAGTCAACAGGAGAGACTGCTTAGTACATTCACTCACTTACATATTTATGAAAATAGACTGGCATTTTTATTTATTTTCTATTTTCTGAGCTTTTTTGGTAGATTGAACATCTGGCTAACCGCAGAGATTAATGGCATTGTTTACTATCAGTGAAAACTGTAATTCTTTGTAGGGGCCTTGTGAACCCAGTTTACTGTGGATTGCTACAGAGCTCTTGTACAAGTGACAGGCTACATGTAATAAATAGTACTTAGAAAACATCGATAAGATTCTGCCGTCGGATTGCAGAAGAACCCGCTGAGAGTAATTTAGCCTTCTGGCACTAGAGGACGGTTGTGAAATATACCAGTGTACATGATGAATTGACATTTGTTTTTTCAGGTTTTTGATGTCATACCAACGCACATTCAGTTGTGCAATAATCTTAGCCTGTGTATTGTATGCACTGTTTGGTTTCTGAAATAGTAATTGATTCTATGGATGTTTTATAATGAT
Organism: Lissotriton vulgaris; assembly: GCF_964263255.1. Classification (NCBI taxonomy): domain Eukaryota; kingdom Metazoa; phylum Chordata; class Amphibia; order Caudata; family Salamandridae; genus Lissotriton; species Lissotriton vulgaris. Next base: position 978,378,045 of record NC_141689.1, read on the forward strand.
TTTCCCAAAATGTAGGACTATTTTAAGGTCCAAAATGCATTGATTGGGGATATGAAGAAATAATGTGAATGTATTGGAGACCAGGATTAATCCATTGTGGTATATTGAATACATTGTAAATATTTAACATCAGTGACTTTTCAGATGAGGATAAAGCAATTAATATTTATGATTTGACATATTAACTTGAGCACTGATTGAATTCAAGACAGGGGTCTCCATTCTTTTCTGTGCTGAGAGCTACTTCTGATCTGGAAAATCACTGTGAGCTACTGAAGGCTAAACAACTCGGCCATAGTTACCAGACACCCCCACGCCCAGCTTAATAGATTTTAAGCCTAATGTCCACAGAGCCAGGTACTGTTTTGAAGTAAATACTTTCACTAGGGGCACTATGACAGAGCTGCCATGGGTGTCAGTGATAGTGTGGTCTTTGGGGATGTATGATCATTTGTGCGAATGAATGGGATATATTTGTATGGGTGACTGAAAACCTTTATTGTATGTACTTGCAGCACAGGCCATACCATTCACCATATGTGGCACTATCATATATAACACAACATGCATTAATTTTTTTATTGAAAGAAATATAAGGTGCAGAACAATGTCATGCAAAAATGTTAATAAAATGAAACCTTATTCTGCTCTTTAAATTTTGTTCAGTTGAAAAAAAGGCTGAATTTTTCAGTTAACTTATGGATCAATGTCTAGTGGCTGCTGGGATTAAGATGCCTGCAGTTTTCAATGCAACACTTTGAAATGGGAGAAAATTAAAATGAGGAGTTAACTTCATCATTAAGGTAACTCTTAATTTTCTCCCTTTTAAAAGCATTTAGACATGTCATTTTGTTCTCATGTTCCAATATTGAGTTGACACAGACTTATATTTAAGAGTTAAATACCTCAGTTCACCTCTGTGCCCCAGCCAGGGTCATAAATCAGACCCTGCTATCTCCAGGCTGATGCTAATTATGTAAAATAAACACAACCTTCCCTTAACTTTAAAAGGAAAATGATTTGGTGCTTATTTAAAAATAAACTTATGGCTGTGAGCTACTCTGAAGGTGTCTGGGAGCTACTGGTAGCTCATGATTCTGGTTGGAGACACAGATCTAAAATGAGAGCACTGTAGTTGTCGCAATTATCTATTTTGGGACGATTTCCTCTTGATTTTGGTGTAACTCTATATTTTTGTCTTATGCTGGTAGTGTAAGTACACAATGTAACCAATTTAAGACATTTGACTCCCGTGCTTTTAGTGAATTTACTCTGTTACTTACTGTAGCCTTAGTGGAAAGGAAAATAAACAATCTGAAAGAGACACGTTAGTGATAGATTCCTTACCTTAGAATATCCCCAGACGTTAGACTGGATCCGCAAAGTTTTAGTCAGCAGTACCCCTGCGCGTCGGTCGGCGTCGTCATACGGCTCCGCGTATGTCATTGGCGTCTTAATCGCGAGATTACATCCCTGGAGCTACATAGATGCGCCCATCTGCGCTAACGTCAGTTCTTTCTTTTTCCGCACCAGCAAGCTCAGATCCGGAAAGAGCGGTACCCCCAGTCCTTTTTTTGACTAAGTTTTTTGGGACTTTTTGTCTCTGTTTTTTAAGTACTTATACTCCAGGACCATAGGGATGCCTGGTTTTAAGTCTTTATCGGCCTGTCTCCACCGATGTTAGTGATGGACTTGCACCGTGAGTGTCTCCACTGCCTGGGGGGCGACCACGACTCTGCACCCACTGCCAGGCCATGGCTCCGAAAACTTTGCGGCAGCGGTCCCGAAAGTGACTGGAGGCCCGGGAGTTGGCTCCGCGCCGTTCCAGGTCCCGGTCCCATGGGAGGTCGAGGGAACGGCCGTGGAGCCATCACCACCATTCCAAGTCTTTGCATTTGGAGTCAGGTAAGGCAAAGCACAAGAAGTCGAAGCGCCTTCGCTCTTTGCCTTCCACTCGCCCGTCACGGCTGAGGGTGTGGGTGGTGCCGTCCCCACTGCTCCGGTGGTGCCTCCGCAGTTGCCGATTGCCTCCCGGCCTTTTCCGGGTCTATCAGCGACTCCGGCCCAGCTGCAGGAGTTCCTGTCAGCCATGGCACATGTCTTCGGACCGTCCGGCCCCGCCGGTGTGTCTTTGTGCCCTGCGGGCCTGACAGGGGGTCTTCGTGCTTAGCCGTCATCGGCCCGACGTCGTCAACGACTTCAGTCTCAACGCCGAGAGACTCCGATGTATCCAGGTATGGATCCCGATCCATGTCGGCCCTGTACGACCTCCACCGACCTTGCGTCGACGACACAGACTTCTGCCACGGTTCCGGCCGACACCGTCCCTGGCTTCCTCCCCGACGTGGAGACGGCGCCGGAAGGGTGTCGACCGATGTCGATTCAAACGCCGTTAGGGAATTTCTATCCCTTTCTTCAACCACCTCCTTACGTTCCACCTGTTTGGCATGTGGAGGACGGGGAGGACTAGAAGGGGTTTGAGGACCCTCTCGCAGCACAATGCGAGTTAGACCCGGACTGGGATGAGGATCTGGGGGATGCAGGGGACCAGGGTTATATTCCGGAACCTGGCACGCTGTCTCCTTCTACCGTGGCTACGGAGGAGGGTGGCTTCTATTTTATGGTGTTGTGTAGGGCAACCGAGGGTCTCCACCTTGAGCTCCCTACCATGGCCATCCGGACTAACCTGTTGACAGAGGTGCTTTGGCCGGCATCATCTTCTACAGAGCAGCTGCTACCCTTTAATGAGGCACTCTCAGACGTTCTTTTGGGCACCTGATTCAGGCCCAACACAGGGACTCCTGTGGATAAGGACCTGGCCCGACGCAATTGCCCAGGCGACCCCGTTTTCCTCTCCCAACACCCTCCCCCTGAGAGCTTTGTTGTCCAAGCCTCTGCGTCCCCAAGCGCGTTCCCTTCCGCACCACCGGACAGGGAATAAAAGAAACTGGAGCAGTTTAGGAAGATTTTTTCGGCCACCAGTTCAGGACTGCGGCGTGTGAACACCGCATGTCTCTTGGGCCGTTATCCCCATTCTGTGTGGGATACGGTTGGCCAAGTGCAGGCTCAGTGTCCGCTGGAGGCTTGGACAGTACTCTCCCAGGCTATTACTGAGGGGAAGAGACGCAGCCAAGTTCACGATCCCTTGTGGTCTTGGCACTGCTGACTCGCTGGGCAGGGTGATTTCCATGACAGTGGCGCTACGCCTGGCTGAGCACAACTGGCTTTTTTGGGGATATCCAGAACACATTGATGGACATGCCTTTTGATGGCACTCGCGTGTTTGGTGACAAGGCGGATTGCGCATTGGAGCGTTTTAAGTACTCGCGGGCTATGGCCAAGTCCTTGGGCCTTTCAGCCACAGGCACTCCTTCCGCTTCTACTTTTCGGTCCTTTCGTGGTCAAGGAAGGGGTGCCCAAGCACGTTCGTTTCGGAGCCACAGGCCTGCCCAGCAACAGTCTCAGTTCACCAACCCCCTGCTGCCTCTGCCTCCGCCTCCAAACCTTCCTAGTCCGGTGTTTCAGGCTCACCAGACGCCAGTGGGTGGCAGGATTCTCCATCACCCCCACCACTGGTGCACCATCACATCGGACAGGTGGGTTCTGCAAATTGTCCAAAGGGGTTACTCCCTCCCCTTCGAGACAACCCCCCGCCATGCCATCACAGTATCACCGCATGTCGGTGGATCACTTGGCACTTCTTCTCCAGCAGGAAGTTACGGCCCTCTTGGCCAAGGTGGCCATTGAGCGCGTTCCGATGCCAGAAGTAGGTCGGGGTTGTTACTCCCAGTACTTCTTGGTTCCAAAGAAGGACAGAGGCATGCGTTCCCTCTTAGACCTTCGGAACATCAATCGCTTCCTCTGGAAGGAAAAGTTCAAGATGCTCACACTTGCTCAGGTCTTGTCTGCCCTGGACCCGCAAGATTGGATGGTAGCGTTGGACCTGCAGGACGTGCATTTCCATATCCCCATCCTGCCGGCCCACCTGCGTTACCTGCGATTCAAGGTAGGGCAGGAGCATTTTCAGTTCACCGTGCTCCCCTTTAGCCTTATCAGCGCCACTCGGGTGTTCACCAAAGTGATGGCGGTGGTCGCAGTTCATCTGCGCAGATCAGAGGGTTCAGTCTTCCCCTATCTCGACGTCATCTCCCACCTCCAGACTACGGCTGACCTCCTGCATTTGCTGGGGTACTCCATCAACGTGCCGAAGTTGCACCTGATTCCCTCTCACAACCTACTCTTCATCAGAGCAGGTCTGGACACAGCACATTTTCAGGTTTATCCTTCCGAACAGCGAGTCCGGGACATTCGGACTATGATTCCGATCTTTCAGCCCTTGTCCTGGGTTTCAGTCAGGGTGACCTTGAGGCTGCTGGGCCTCATGGCCTCCTGCATCCTGCTCACCAACCTTGTCAGATGGCATATGCGGGCTCTGCAATGGGACCTGAAGTTCCAGTGGGCGCAGCATTAGGGCAACCTGTCCGACCACGTCCAGATCTCGGAGGGCACTGCATATCAATTGCAGTGGTGGCTCACAAATCCGCATTGGATCAGCGTCAGAGCCCTCTCCCTTCCCCTAACAGAGCACACAGAGGTGATGGACGCATCCCTCCTGGGATGGGGTGGCCACATGGGAGAAGCCGAGATCAGAGGCCTCTATTCTCTGGCGGAGTCCCGGCTCCATATCAACCTTCTGGAGCTTCAGGTGATCCTTCTTGCACTGAAAGCATTCCTCCCCTCTGTCAAGGGGAAGGTAGTGCAGGTGTTCACAGACAACACCAACGCCATGTGGTATTGCAACAAACAAGGCAGGGTGGGGTCATGGACCCTATGTCAGGAAGCTCTGCGCCTCTGGACATGGCTGGAACGTCAAGGCATTTCCTTGATGGTTCAACACCTGGCAGGTCTTTTGAACGCCAGGGCGGATGATCTCAGCTGCGGGTGTCTGATGGATCACCAATGGCGTCTTCCCTCTGAGGTGGCGCAAGGTCTCGTTCAACAGTGGGGAGAGCCTCGGTTAGATCGAGTCGCCACCGAAGAAAACACGCAATGTCATCACTTCTGCGCGTTGGAATTTCCAAGGTAGCACTCGCTCGGCGACGCTTTTTATCACGAGTGGAGCTGTGGTCTATTGTACGCCTTTCCACCTATACCACTTCTACCCAGAGTGCTGAAGATGATCAGGGGCGACCGGGCCCAAGTCATTCTTGTAGCTCCGGACTGGGCTCGAAGAGTTTGGTATCCCTAGTTACTCAGTATGAGCATGGATCCCCCGATCCTCCACCCGACCCTGTACAGTCTCCACCTACATGCATGGAGATTGAGCAGCGACAGATAATTCCTTTTGACTTGCCTCCTAAAGTCAGTAATATCATTCTGGCACGCAGGGTACTCTCTACTAAATCTGTATACTCCTGCAGGTGGAACAAATGTGTGGCATGGTGCACAGCAAAGGCTGTGGAACCCTTTTTCCTCCCCTTTTTCAGAAGTTCTTGTGTTCCTTCGTTCTCTGGCCCAGCAAGGATCTGCTCCTGGGCACTATCAAGGGCTAGATTTCAGCGATTTTGGCCGTTCTCAGGCTCCCTGATCGGCTTTCTCTTTTCAAGTCCCCTGTTGTGAATAGATTTCTCAAAGGCATTTCTCACCTTTTCCCTACTATTACGTTTGTGATGCCGCAGTGGGACTTGAAGCTGGTTCTTACTTTTCTGATGTGGGCTCCTTTTGAGCCGCTTGACAACTGTCCTCTTCATTTATTAACTTTTAAGACTGCTTTCCTGGTTGTCATCACCTCCGCTAGGCGCGTGAGTGAGCTCCAGGCTCTTTCCTGTAAGCCTCCTTTTCTGTCGGTTCATCCGGACAAGGTTGTGCTTTGCACTCCTCCTTCCTTCTTGCCAAAGGTTGTCAGTGCCTTCCACATTGGGCAAACTATCACCTTGTCCGCTTTCTTTCCGCCCGCACCCTTCCAGAGAGGAAGAGAGGCTCCACCATCTGGACCCAAAATGTGCTCTTTCATTTTATTTGAATAGCACACAAAAGTTCCGGTGGATGACCAGCTCTTTGTTGGCTACGTGGGCCCCAAGAAAGGCCGGGCTGTACACAAGAGGACTATCTCCCGCTGGGTCTTCTTGTGTATCAAAGCCTGTTATTCTCTGGCTAATCAGTAACCTTAGGTGGGGTTGCGCGCCCATTCTACCAGGGCGACAGCAGCTACTACTGCATTGGGACGTGGTGTCCACCTGCAAGACATCTGTCAGGCAGCCACGTGGGCCTCGTTGGACATTTTTACCAAGCATTATTGCTTTGACAGTCAAGTCGGGAGAGATGGCTTCTCTCTGACTTTCTGGTGTGATCTTGGTTTGCAGACCCACCACCGGGGTTGGTATTGCTGGGGTATCTATTCTAAGGTAAGGAATCTATCACTAATGTGTCTCTTTCAGATGCACAAGTTACTTACTTGTGTAAGGATATATCTCTAGGAGATATTAGTTAGTGATAGATTCCTTACCACCCCCCCCCCCCACCCATTCTTCCCGTTCTGCGAACTGATTTCTAGGGTTAAAGTCATCCCTTTCAGAACCCTAGTTTCAATGCACCAGTGGTCAGTATCTTGCATGGCTCTGCATTCCTGGCACGGAAAGTCATGTACAGAACTGCCGTCAATGCACGTGGGCGCATCTAAGTAGCTCCAGCGACATCATCTCGGCAACTATAACGTCAATACGTACGCAGAGCTGAATAACGACGTCTACCGACGCGCAGGGGTACCTCTGATGAAAACTTTCCGGATCCAGTCTGATGCCTGGGGATATTCTAAGGTAATTCAATTTTTAACATTACAATTTTTGGGTCGGAGTGCACTCTCCGTGGCACTAAACAGCAGTGTTACAGTTGTCCTAATAACCGCGAACTTAGGGTCCAGAAAAAGGTAAAAAATCTGGGGTAAGTCGACATAAAATGCAGATCCCCTACTAACACCCATTCATCATTTTATTTCATTGGAGATGTTAGTGCTAAACACACTTTCATACCCTTTCTGTTCAAACACCAACTCTATTGTTGATGTAAAGCGGGTGTCTTTGCATGTGTACATCAGTCATAATTACATCCATCACCTGTGAAGATTAGGCGTCGGCGTTCTTCAGTGTGCTTCCTGTGGTCCTGTGTATTCCTAAATGTATTTGAAACTTTGGGCTTAAGGTCCCTGCCCAAACTGCTCCTCTGACCTCACTTCAGATTTGTTTTTTTGGAAGTGTGTTTAACCCCAGCATTTGTGTTGAGGTAACCATACCTTGTACATAAAGGATTTGCTAAAGGCAACAGAAACTCAAATATACGTCAGAGGGATAAAATCCAAATTCATACAAATGAGGTACACCTTGCTCAAGGGATGGGAATGTATGCAAGCAAATCCAGGATATGGCAAACTGACTTTCCCTTTTTGCGCTTATGGAAAGGTTCTTTCTTACACGGGGCGGTCTCTATGAATGCAAATGCATTCAAAAAAATCGTGTGTTGTATTATTTCTGTGTTGGCCTTTTCCCTTTAAGCTAATGTGTAAGAATTTACAGCTTTGATTATTTGCAAAGATTATATACTTGGCAAGGGCATGCCATAAGTACAATATAACTCCAGAATGGACATGGCTAAATGAATAGAATGCATGTTTACTCGAGAAATAAAATATACCCCTGATTAGATTACATTAAATTAATTTTAAGAGTCTGACCATCTGGTTATCTTGATTTGTAATGTTTTTATTTCAGTTAAAAAAACACAAACACAACGACTCAAAACTGTAGTTCATTAGTGTGCTGCTTGTAAGTGCATGAAGACCCTGGTCAAAGGATGGCACATCGTTTTACAAAATGAGATAGATAATAATGAACAAACACAAACCTACTATAAAACTTCGAAGTAAGGGTTTATAGAAGATGGTGCTCTTCTGGCTAGGGGTCGTGGAGACCAGGTGCGATAGATGGCTACTGATTTTAATTACTATGTAAGAAGAGGACTATTGAAAGTGCAATATACTCATAGTGGTACAGATGAAATGTATTTCTCTCTGTTCTTTTTCATTTTAATTTTTCCAAGTGAAAAAAAATGATGTAACAATTGTTTTTTTTCCTCTCGCAGCATGAGCTTAAAGCATATGACTAAATTACCCCACTACCACCAGACACGTGATCTGTAAATTGATTCATAGAGAGCTTGCTAGTAAAACTATGTGCTTTTTATGTATTTAAGCTAGTATCCTCTTTGGAAAAGGAGTTATTCAAGCTCTTTACCGGTGCAAATCTATGACCATTTCGGAGTGGACGTCGACTAGTTTGTGAATGTCCACAGAAATGTCTGTGTGTGAGCATTCCCAAATTCCCAAGGCTAGTTACATTTCTATTGCTTACTTCCCAGCTCTTGAGTGTGAATCACTCTTGCCCAATTGAATGCAGCCGTGGCGTACTATTACGCAGGTGCAAATATATTTACTATTGCTGGGTCTCCCTGTACATACGTAGTAGGTGTAAATCTAGCCTTTGCTTATCACAAATGTACATGTATTGGTGAAAATCCCATTGTAGATCACGCCAAAGGTGTCTTTGTACAATGGGATCATATGCTTACCATATGCATTGTTAATTTGCCTGTTAAGTTGGCAGCCATTTTAGCGTGGGGCCTGCTCTGTAAAACTTGTCCCCTGTGTAGAGATATTAATTTGATAGTAAAGCCGATCTGTTGATCTGTCCAGTATCCTCTTTTTCAGAATCCACCTGATCGTTCATTGATCCTTTACTTATAAATATATTTCTATGCTTACTCGTGAACCTGACCCCTCCCCCTCCCTCCATCACACATAATACTGTTCTGTGTAAAAGCAGCTGTTTGACCTGCTCATGATGCAAGAAATATAACTGGCAATAGGTCTCCCTTGCATTTTGAGGCCATGACCAAATATTACCATAAACCTGCTGCAGTAAAAACACAAGTAAACAACTATTACTTTTCGAATACTGAGCAACTATGCAATAAGGAATTTACCATGTGCTGATTCAGTGAACTTTTGAGCTAAAAATAGTCCCTCGTGCATTCCAGTACAAACAATCCGTATGAGGCAGGATAGTACATCAAACAACCAACAGCATGAGAGAAGAAAGAAATATTTCCGGATTTAGCTAAAGCCCACTCTGAATATTTTAAAGGATTGGTAACAATAGGTTATGTATTTAATTGTGCTGTCAAACCAGGCCGAAAATTGTTATTGATGACCAGACTCTTGCAAATTGTAAAATAATGGCTATAGTTTTGTTATTTTCGTGGGTACCATCCATCTTTGTTGCCGCACAGAATGAATCGAGAGTTGCACAATTTCTTCTTTATTGGCATATTTAAATGGAAATGTCCGTGTTAATTTATCGCTGATTAACCACAAGCAGCTAGCAGTTCCTCTTTTCAAACATGTGTGTACAGAATGAATTCCAGTGGCAGGACCAGTATTCGCAGTGCAAGCACTGGGCCACCAGTGAAGTGAGTTGGGGAAGATGCACTCCTGTCAGATGAACCAACTCCCCATATAAGCCACTAGAACCGTGTCCACACCACCCCACCCCATAACGTCTTATCAGAGGAAAGCCTTTTAAATTCCTGTGAGGGTGGGCGCTATGGGCGTGGGGGTTAGGTAAGCAGAATGTTACCTTCTGGCCTTCCCCATCAAGGAAGGGTAATCCCACGAGACACCTGGAATAGAATATTTGGGATCTGGGTGGGTAGACCCCTGTGACATGGATCGTGAATCCCCCGGACACTCCTGGGGGGAAATTGTTTTCTTTTTTCCCAAGTTAAGGGTTGGGAAGCCCGCTTCGCATCACTGTTTTTTTTGTTAACCATACTATGCCTTGGAGCCTTCCAACCATTGAACCTCTAACTTTTTAAACATATTTGTTTTCCAGCAGATTATCTCAAAGCTTTCATAAAAAAAGAAAAAAGTACATTTACTTCAGGTACTAAATTATACATTTAAATTGAATTCCAAAAGGAAGATACCCAAATGGTATGTCAATTGTTGCAGGAGTTATTTAGGCATGCATATAAATACCTGCATTAAATCTGGAAATTTAACCCATCTGGTTCTGATGTCATTTGCCGCAATTTACTCGTATAGTTTTCACACATTTCTGATTACCATGTGATCGCTCCAGCAGAATAGAGGTTCGTTATCATCCTGCAGCAGGGTCCAGATTCCATGCCAGGCACTCTTTGAGGCCTACATATTGATGTTCAACACCAGTTTAAATATTGGGCTGCTGGCTAAAATGTTAATTCTCTGCATCTGGTCTCAGCCATACAGGGCTGTGGTACAGCTGGCTTGACAAACTGCTCTATGATTGTTTCTTAGCTGGAGTTATATGAAAACCAAATATATTTTGAAATGTTTGTAGTTGTAGACATCATCTTGATGGTCTTTGTCCTCAAATGTCATATAACGAAGTAAGAAACCAATTACACCATTTCATTACAATGGAATTGCTGTCTGCTATCATTCATTCTCTCAAAAGTGGATTGATGCTGGAAATGCCCAGTTGTGGACCAACAGATCAATTACGTGTGCCCGGGGGAACAATTGTTCAAGATTGCAAGGAAGCACCAAATCTTTAGAAATGTACAGTACTCTTTCATTGTAATACTAAATTTGGATATGGATGTCTGCAAAGCTTTTAAGGAATATTTAATCAAATAGTTGGTGTAGACACTACAGATTAGCTGCTCCCTAACCACTGTGACAGCTAGCTCCGAAAATGGGCAGACAGGACCACTCTGCCATGCACTTTGGGAACCTTCTGGCCTTTTGAAATATCCCTTATATTCTTCTTGCTGCCTCGGTGTACTTAAACCACAAATATCTGAGACGAATGCTCGGTTTCCTAAACTGCAGAAATTAAATGGTTGGAGGTAGTAAAAAAAACCTCCTAGGAAATAATTTGGCAAGCTTTGTCCCCAGGCTCTCCAAATTGTTAGATATAGCCCTGTCCCCATTGTTTATGGTGCCCGGAAGTATCACATTGATCTGCAGGATTTCCGATGTTCCCAGATGAAGGTAGAAGCTGCTTTTTCGAGCCGTAACAAAAAGACACTTTGCACATACCTTGCTAGTGCTCTAAACAAGTAGATTATTTTGGTCAGAGTCCTCATTTCAACTATGTTTACCCTGCCAAGTGTAGCCAACTGTGGGTGCTTCAAGTTCTTCACAACCTTGACACACTCTTTAAGTGTCGGGTAGTAGTTCATGTTTTGGCTAGTATGATGCCATGGGATCCAGCCTGGTTAGTTATTCTGTCATCTGGATAATTGGACAAATGCTTAGCCTTGACCTATGTTTTGTCCAAATTCAGACAATATCCAGAAACATCTCTAAATTATGCTGCTAGCAGTTTCATTTTTGGGATCACTGTAACCAATTTATTTGGACATACAAGTACATCTTCCAGATGCACAAATATCTTACAGGAGCAGCCACACTTAACAATAGGAGACATTTACAAGTGTTTGCATTATGTGTTGTATGGTGTGGCCTTTCTGCTCTGATGTTTGTCTAATTTGACAGCATTCTGAACTCCAGTGTTGTTGCTTGCTCGAAGGTGAGCTTAGTGAGTTATATTTTCCCAACATAGGCAGGAGGTTTGAGTATTCGATATCACAGTTGAGAAATGGAGATGTTGGTAGTATGTTTATAATACAACTGCTGTTCTCTTGCTTTAGGTTTGGGACACCCAAGCAGAATCAAAAGGCATATCATAACAATCCGACAAAAGTTTTTTTCTCTTGTAATCACATCTATTGGTGATTATTTTCTCCTTATAAATTTGATGTGTAGTGGATGACTTGGTTATCTTAATGCGATGAAGTGCATTTAGCTATGAACAGTGGCTCCTGGGTGCTCTGCAATTTAATTGCATAGGTATTGTCTACCTATGAACCATTTGCAGGTTGTCTCTCTGCGATTACTAGAGAAGTACTTCCCAAACTGTTTAGAACCACCACGCAATTTTTAGAACGACAAACTTTCGCCACCCACCTAGGTTTAATGAACATGAGACAGGAGATATTTTAATTTAACTAAATATTTGTGTGGTGGCGTACTGTCATTTACAGACAGCACATTTTTCATTGAAATGGTCTCAATTTGCACAGACATACAGTTTTACTCCTAAAACTATTATGTACACAAATGATATGTGGAAATCTGGGTGTAGCGAATATTTATCATTTGTGCACTACCAAGTAGAATGTCTTGATTTGCTTTGATCCTATTACAATCTTTGTTGCCATCACACTTAAGAATAGTAAAATGATGCTACATTTTTGCTTTCCTAACTGCTGAATGTGTGCAGTTCATTTATCGGAGTTTACATTTTGTTTTATTACAAAATAATGACTTCCTATAGTTGTTCATTTCACACTCCCTATAGCCCAGCCTGATTGTCACATAATTCACTTTTATTTCTCTGACTGCACAGTGAGAGGAGTTTGTAAACACCAATCCCAGTGTTAAAAAGATAAGTAGCAATTTGTCAGAGGACCTAACCTGACATTTGACCTCTATCTTTAAAGCACAGCAAATGTGACAACATAATTACATTATTTAAAGTCATCCTTATTTATTGCTTGGAATTTTGTGACCCACAGTTTGAGAAGCACTGTACTAGAACCTTCAATTATAGAAAGAGCATATGACCCCCACAACCCTCTGTCTCCAATCCTAGCATTCATTCCCTATTTTACTATACATTCCTGCTAATTTCTTAAACCAAATTGCTACGATTTGCACCACAAAATGTCATTTGACATGGCCACTATTTTCCCATGTTCGTTTTTTGTACAATATGACCACTTATTTATGCACTGTACTGCTTTTTTTTAGCAAAATGTGGGAATGCAGGTTGATGTACATTTGCTGTTATCTTTGATGTGCACAAAACATTTAAGATCCTATTGTGGGAGATCAAAAAAAGAAAAGCCTTTAGCAAAACAAATAAATACCTTAGTCCTATCAATATAGGTATTTAAAAATTCTAGGTGGCTTGACCAACACCAACTTGGATATAATTAAAATTTGTGTAGCTGTCAATGATACCTAATTTATATTTATTTATACATATAATTTTAAGTGATGCTTGGTAGACTGCATTGTAAAAAAACATTTTAACCACTCCTTATTGGCTCTTAGTATTACCTGTTTTAGGACCAATTTGGAAAGTTCTGTATATATGTAACTCAAGGGATCTTGGTAACACATCATTGTTACTTTTGTAGCTCAGTCTTCAGTACAATGTGTTAGTTGTGAACCTTGTGAAGAAGTTATCTTTTTTCCCCATTCACAGTCCCTGTTTTGTTATTTTATTGATTATTGTTTTGGGGAAACCTGTGATAAGTTTATTCAGATGATCCCCTGTTGAATTTTGTTTAGGTTTCATAAATGGATTGCTTTTTCGTATCATTTAGGGGTTTTACAACCATTTTCCCCAGCAATTGGAAGAATGTTGAAACCTCAACAAGAGCAAATATTGGTCAGCACTTAAAGTACAAAGATAATGGGGTAAAAGTGTTTTCCTCTGTTTTGGAAAGCTGGAAACGTAGACCATTTTATAGAACAGCAGACTTTTTATTGACATTCACATTTTTTAGAAATAAAAATTCTTCAATGGCATTTTATGGTACAGTTACTGAAAAAAAGAAATGATCAATGGTGTGACTCTTCTAGGAGACCCCTCCAGAGCTAATATGTAATCCCGAGTATCATTGAAATAAAGTTGTTAAATCTTGTTCGTCAACTGTTCCAAATGTTAAAAAAAAAGGCAGCAATAACCCTCAGGTTAAAACCTTTAGCACTTTAGGAGTTAAACACAAGCATTTCCTTGAATAACGCATGCACTTGCTTTATTTCTGCTCTATGAGAGTATATGTAATAGCAAGGTTAGCACAAATCATTTGGAACTCAATTCTTGCAGAGTAACCTTAGCTCATTTGTAAAGTAATCCTTATTCAAAATGTAGTTTGCATGTCATCTCACCATGTCCCAGGCTCACCTTGCTAGGTGCAAGGTATCTCGTATCATTTCAGTGGCTTAAACTTAAAACTCTCACGTCTCATAGCCATCATTCCGAGAAAAAAAAACATTTCATTGGCCTGAAAACAAGCACTGCCATTCCCAAAACACATGTTTAAGTGCTAATATGTTCTTTTGCAAGTGCTCCCTTTTGATTACTGTGAGAAATGCTGGGGAGACAGTTATATGGCGGAATACATTTTTTAAAGTGAACTGTACGTTGTTAAAGGCAATTCAGATTTCTGAAATTTCATGTAACTTTACCAAGACAGGTACTATAAACTCGTCTTTTGCAACTGGCATAACATTTTTTGCTCTGCACTAGGTTGTATATGCTCCTTCACAGCCAACAATGTTAATTGAGCATCTCCATACTGCTATCATAGCAATAGGATTAGCTGTTGTGTAAATGAATGTATTTATGTTCCTGGTTCATCTTTCACATAGGGCTTATAGAACAAGAGAGGCTCTTTAATGTTTTGTACTGATAAATACTTGAACCAAACATAAGGAAACCAGAGTTCATAGGCCTCCTCTGTTTGGTAGTAGGAGATTAAAGTAAATCAATATAAACCAAATTTATTCCGGCAACTATTTTCCTATCTGACCGCAGACTTGCAAGTTATCTGTTCAAGCCTTTCAGAGGACTATACAATTAATCAGATGTCATTAATTTGCTTGAAGTAACCTTTTGCTCTATAGTGGATAGACTTTATATTATTTTAAACGCTCTCAACCAGATCAAGTAAACAATCCTAATATATATTTTAATTAGGGAATCGCTGTCTCCCATCACACGAGCTACCTAACACCCCCACCCACCCACTTCCAAATGTTTTTTTCCATAACAAAGAGCAAATTTCAAGGAAAAAGTGTTTTCAAATGATTTGGAACCTAGGGCACATTAATGTGTCCCCAAGAACTTGTGAAAGATTTGAATGTTCAACAGAGATTAGTGAGGTTTTTATGCATTTTCCTGATATATGGTAAAGTTGTACCATAGATAGTATTTGTTTATGTCTTAGATTAGCACCCCTGAGACTAGTTTATGGAAATTTAGAAGAATTGCTCTATTGGTCATTAGTGAGTATAATGCCTATCTTCTTTTTCTATTCATAATGTGTTTTTCATTCTTTAAGGTTTATTTAACAGCCCATCAATTTGGAATTTCCTTATCAATGAGAAACAAAAAATGTACCTGTACTCTCCTGCATATATTTCACTGCTTTCTATTAAGCTGCAAAGTTGCACGTTTCAAGAAAAAAGTCCTTGATGCATAGTACCAAGTGACAATGTTCAAGTCGTTGACAACGTTTATGTTTTAGAAATCAATAAGATATCCAAATCCCATATCCAGATACTGTGTTATCCTGTTTGTATAACCTCACACTGAGAATTCTTCTGGCAGTACAAGCTTGTGGAGTTAATTCATGAAGGCTATAATTTGATGCCCCTGACACAGTCGTTTCCGTTATCCTAAAATGATAATCAACTTAAAAAATATTTTTTTTTTAAGTATGTATTGAAATGCAAGTACAATACTGAGCAGAACATGTGGTACAGACAGTAACCCAAGTAATGTGTAATGATAATGTATTTGTTTCAATTTGAATACGCTTTGAATTAGGAGTTTTCAGAATACAGTTTTTTCAAGGCTTGCAGCTATTGTTTAGTCTTTGCCTATAAAAGTTAATGCATTGATTAGCCCATCTCCTTGCTCTGAATGGAAACAAATACATTGATTCTCCTAGGTGAGTTAATATCTGCTGTATATAGCAAACACACAAAAAGTGACTGGGGGAATGCTAGTAATATTTTAACCACAGCAATAGCTCAGGGTAACATTCCAACCCATCCTTCTTTTGCCTACCATACCGCTTCAGTTTGGATCCAAAAATATGCATATCAGTCTTGAACAGTCCAACCAGAGCTGCCAGGCCAGGTGCTCCTTGAACCAAAATACAAGTAACCTAAGACCTGTTTTGCCCAGATTGGGGCTCTCCAGTTGGGTGCTAGCTTAGTTCCAGGGGCACAGTGAGCATGGGAACATGTATGGGCATACCCTGGCCACTTGGAGCGGTACATCTAATACACAAAAGTGATGGGATGAATGTTTGCAATAAAGTTAACCACTAGCAATCACTCAGGGAAGCATTCCAACCCATTGTTCTTTTGCCCTCCAAGTCACCTTAGTTTGGATGCAACTTTTTTTGTGTATGATGTAACGCCAATTACAAGACTGACAAATTCCATATGAATACATATTTGTTTAGTATTTGTGAGGTTCATTTTAGCCAGATAGTTACAATTTTAAATGTTCCTTAATATAGACTTTAGGGGCCTACAAAAAGAGAAGCTTGGAAATGACCTGATCTAATATGGAAGAAATGTATTACATCTCAGTAGTTCTAATATGCTAATGATTGCATTTGCAAGTGGCTCTGTATTCTCTGCCCAAAGCATTACATTAGGTAGTTCTGCTTTACGCACCTAAATTTTACTTGTACATTAATTATTCATTATTGATTCTGCACAGAGATATGATATGGCTGATGTAAAGACCTGATGAGTTAGTAATGTGTTTTCGTAGCTTGCAAAAGTTTTAATAAAAACACATAATCTAGCTTTATCCAAAAATATTGTCACTCAGGACTCCTTGTTTCCTTGTGAATATTCTTTTGTTTAAAAAAAATAAGCATTTAAGTATGATATCTTCCCTGTATGACACTGGGTTGTCCTCTAGGATTCCGAAGAGGACCCCTTTCACACCTGGTTGAGATTAGCAAAACTATTTTCTTTCACTTTTTCCCCTGGTCATTTCTGTTGCCTGATGATGGCTTACATATGGTGACTTACATGTGAAGACGTCCTGCTTGACTCCAGCCATCTTACTTTTATTTTCCTTGCAAGACATGATGTTCCTTTAGAAAGGGTCCTCACTTCTCTGTCCTTTGGGCAGCCCTCATCAGCTGGAAAAGTCACCATAATCTGTGAAAAGACATTGGTATCTAGGTGCAGTCTTACTGCCACATGCCCTTCAGCGTCACACTTGCAACACATTTTTCGCATACTCTCAACGCGAGCGCGAGTGGTTGCGACGTGACGTGCCCCCCTGCATTGAGCAGTCTCGCCAGGAGGAGATCTAGTGTGCAATTTTTCTTTTCTTGCAAGCGCATGCCAACTTAACGTTAGCAAACCGCTCAAGAGAAAAAACTCAGCATCATTTAGTCTTTCGGAACTCTGCGCCGAGTGGGTAAAACTCTGCCAATTCTGTCGACCGAGAGGAATTTTTTGTCCACCCTACAAACTTTGACCCAGGGGAAGGGCTCTCATGGGCCTATAATGGCTTAGGGAGGTTGGCACACAGCCTCCTTTCCCTTGATTAAATTGGCCCTGGGGATGGGGGTCCCTGAGGCCTTTGGAGACTTGGGGGAGGGAGGGCACTCAGCCTCCTCTCCTTTTGCTCACATTTCTGCCACAGTATTGGCTTTGGGAGATAGACCTTATGCTCCCCTCATTTATAAAATGTTGTCCCGGTGGTTGGATCGGCGAGGTATATCATGGCTTGGGGAGGGGTGGCCCTGGGCCATTTTGCTCTGTATTTTATTTCGATTTCACAGGGTTACTGCAAAAATATCCATTTTTTCCCTTGAATTCTTGTTTGTTTTTCTTTTTTGTACTTTGGCCGGGGGAGGGGGGGGTCGAGGGGGAATCCCTTTGGGTCTCCTGCTCCCCATCCCCCGCAGTGGGCCTAAGGGGTCAGGACATCCCTACCCTGCCCCCTTATATCTTTAAAACATTTTTTATTTACCTTCATGACAGAGGACGAAGTCCCCGGGGTCCTAAAATGGCTTCCAGCAACATTTTTCTCATGTACAGCTACAATGAGAAATAGAAGATTCACCGTCTTCAGAGGCTTCTTACTGCAAAAAAAAGCTCATTAGCTTAAATGGATAACAAGAATTCCACAAAAAGTTCCAGTAAATCACAAATGGGGCGGATTAGCCCGGTCAAATATGGAACATGGTTGCCTCTGCTGATAAGCCAGTGCTATGCCCAGGAGGTACGGGGGTAAGGTTTATGGCGAGCCCATGGGGTATGCTGAGGCTGTAAGCAATGTGGTATCTTTGAACCATTACCTACTTTTATATACATTGAAATTATAAACTGAAAGGGAGTGCAGTTTACCTCAGGTTGGTTTTCCGTACAGTTTCCACACTTTATTTGCTTTGGATTTAATTTTGCTGTTGCAGCAACATCTCACTTTATGGAAACATAGAATCGTGTCCAGATGTGAGTGAAGCTATAAACACCCCAGTACACGGGCTCACAACTTAATCAGATTGTGTTCCCGGTTCTCCCTTTGCAAACTACATACTGAAGTTAAACATTTCTGAATGGATTTATTTGAAAAGTAAGAGACAGAAAGAAAAATGATTAGATTTAAATAATTAAAGCGAACTTGTTTTAAGACTGTTTTCAGCGGTGTACTGCTACTGACGCTCTATAGCAGTAAGATCAGGAAAATATGGTGCTAGCCAGTAAACGTGGTGCCTTTGTATGTGAGAACAATTGATGTATGAGTGCAAAATAGAGACAAATTATACTGTGCATTTCTGTAAACGCTGACCGATTCCATGAAAGAATAGAATTTGACTCCACTTTGTCTGACCTTCGAGGTAACACGAATGAACAGCTTTTAGTTGTTAACAGGTTCGGTTTGTGATCTGATTAACTATTTTATATCTGCACAAAATATAAACTGAAATGTTTTTAAGATGTCAGAAAATTAGCTGTTTCCAAAACTAATTTGAATAAAGTACCTAACAATGCACCTAAGATTGTGCTAGGTCATTTCTTCTCACTTCAAATACCTGTAGAATGGCAAACGTGGAAAACGGCTATGGTAATTGACAGGGCTGATAACTGGTTTGCTGCAGCTTAAAACAAGCATTATCAAAACCAGTAGGTCTGTCTTTAATGGCCGTGTGCATCTAAATGTGAGCATTAACAAACATTGTTTACATATTTAGGGGCCTATTACGATTGCGGAATTCCCGCATCGTCCGGGCCTGCGGAAGCCACCACCGGCCCGGAGGATGCGGGAAAACCGCAGCGGATGCTTGAAAGACCCACCGCCAAATTAGGATGTCTGGTGGGTCTTGGAATCTGTCCGCCGCTTTTCCGCCGCAGTCGCCTTCCGACCGTGGCGGAAAAGCATTAACATGGCTGGCGGTGTCTATCAGACACCGCCAGCCATATTATGATGGAGTAGAAAGTATGCTTTTCCAGGGCGGCTTTTCTGCTGTGGAAAAGCATATGGACCTTCACTTCGGGGGCCCGTTGCGGGCCCCCTGGGTGAAGGAGGGGTGGGGGGGGAACACATGGGGGGTACCTATGGTACCCCCCTGCATTCGCGTGAACAAAGCGGCAGGCACCGCGCGGTGCCTGCCGCTTTGTGCACCCAAATACCGTGCATGCATTTTTAACATTGCGGCGGGTGCAGCTTGAAGCTGCACCCGGCGCAATGTTAAAAATAGAGAATGTGACCGCCACCCTGGCGGTCACATCCTAATCTGCACGGAGGGACCGCCGCTGCCCCTGCGGGCAGTCCCTCCTACTCTATGGTGGCGGACGGACTCAGGTCCGTCCGCCATCATAATCGGCCCCTTAGTATGCACAAATGATGCTTATCCCATTAGACCATTTCCTTTTGGCTTTAACCGTGCTGGGGAAAAAAAGTAGCAATTATTACTTTCTGTGTAGCATACATATAAGAGATATATAGTTGGTTGTGGCAAACAGCATAAAGATTGAGTGTATTTTTCAGATGTAAAAAAACCTCCTTCATTCATACAATGAGAGCACTTTTCTGGAAGGCGTAATGATACTCTAAACACCGAATTGCATGATGTGAGAGAGTACAATGATCTAGGTGGTCAAAGCCTGCCATACGCATATTTGAAAGAATTGGCAACAGTATGCCAACTGTCAGCTGCACTGTCACAAAAGACCTACAGATTGCACCAAGAATACATTGCATGCACACATCTTCCATTAGCCACTGAGACTTCGCCCATCATATGCACCCTGCACATCCCTCAATAAGAGTAGGATGTACAAACCAGTTTTTTGGTCACAAAGGGTCTGATTCACAGAATCAGGTGACTTATGACCGCAAAAAGGCCTTTTCTTATGTACAAAACTAAGGGGCCCATTTGCATGGCGGGCGGATCACCACCGTGGCGATCCGCCCACCAAAACACCCAGCCGGACAGCCATTTATCCCCCGCCACATTAGCATGGGAGTGTACCGAGGCGGAAGGAAAGACCGGTCGCCACTTTTACGCTGGTAGGTAATAGTCACGATTTCCTTATCGGGCGGAAAAGGCCCAGAATATGGTGTGCTTAGAAATGCCTTTCCATAGCGGAGGCTCCACCATGGAAAGGCATGCAGTGTTTACTTTGGGGGGCCCCCAGGCTGCACCTGGGGGGCCGCCCGTGTTGCACAAATACTTTACACATTGCCTCTGAAGTTAAGCCTTCCTGCTCTGCGCCAAGCTACCCTGTCGGAGCGGTGGTCCCCACTTGGACTAGAGTACGTACCCCATACAGTTGTAAATTTTGAGGATACATCTATACTTGTACAGGTCTAGACCAATAACTCCCAATCCGAAATTGAGTTGAGTATTCGCTATTGTTAAAGTTTTACAAAATACTGAGGGGAAGCGTGTGGGCTCTAGTCACTCTGAATACGAGTTGGCGGGTGGCAGGGTCGGGTAAGGGCTAGAGGGAAGGCGGTGGGTGGTAAAATGTAAATTATCTCTTTGTTGTAAATATGGGTTCACTTTTCAACATGGCACAGTTGGAACCTTTCTAGACCTTATCCTGATAAATTCCCAGATGGCCCATGGTATTCGTTCTCAATGGTGTTTGCAGCCGGCTCAAACTGTTTTCCATAGGGCATTTCATACCTGTAATCCTGACTCCAATTCACTTATCCAAACACAGCTACAGTGCATCGTAGGCTCCCTGGTAACTTGCAAATCAGTTATAGTTTGCCATATGAGAAACTACGCGGGGGAACAAGCAAGCACTTTGTTGTAACCTTAGGGGGTGTTTCCGCATAGTAGCTAAATAAATAATGGATCACTCAAAAAAAGCATGCATGACGTTATCCTTTAGAATCCAGGTTTAATGTAGCTGTAGTTTCAATTGTTCTTTTAAGCTACCCTTATTGGATCTTAATTATGTCATAATTTGATTTAGTTGTAAATATTGTTTGATTACTCTGTGAAGTAATTAGTACATTTCAAGGGTAACCACTTTCTGATGTGCCTCCCTTATATTCTTGGCAAATGTAGTGCATGTTTGTTTTCATCTAAAAGTGTGTTTTGTTTGTGTGGGTAGGTTTGCATGTAATGTCTATGCAAAGGTAGCTTTCATTTCCGCCACAGGTTTCCCTCAACAAAAACATTCATGTAGAAGGTCTCTCTTAACTGTTTAGCGTTTTAACTCTTTAATGCCAATGCAATAGGTAGGTACAAAAAAAATACAAGAAAGGTGAAACGTCCATTTGGATTAAGCCGGAATCACGCTGTGCCAACACAGCCCGGCAATAGAACGAATGCTAGATTAGCACACATTCGTTCAGCACGCAAGTTGTTTTAAAGACTTGCATTTAGGGAGGCGAATTGGTGAAATGGTGTTGATTTAAAGTCCAACACCATCCCTACTGTTGCGCTGACTGGAGTTGGAATAGTAAATTAAACTATTCCAACATCCAGCACTACCATATGGCAAGTCGGTATAATGACTTGTGTGCTGAACAAATGTGTCCTAAAGACACGTTTGTTAAAATATGGCGTTCTAATGCATGAGGAATCCCGTCATACATTCACAAGAAAAAGTGGTGCTCATGGATTTCTAGCTTATTTCTGCATATGTTATGCAATTTTGTGAAAGCAAGCAGTTTGGGCTAGAATTAGTGTGATCAGTGAAAAATGCATGTGAAAAAAAGATAATTTTTTGTGTTTTGTGTTGATTGTCATAGTTTGTGTACAATATAAAGGGATATCAGGTGTTTTCCAAAAGTTTATATTTGTTGAGACAACATAACTGGCAGATCCAGATAGTGAAAAAAAAATGTGATACAGGTAAATTCTAAAAACTGGACAGGTTTTGCAGCAATAAATGTAGAGACCACGTGCG
This sequence comes from Lissotriton vulgaris, assembly GCF_964263255.1. Classification (NCBI taxonomy): domain Eukaryota; kingdom Metazoa; phylum Chordata; class Amphibia; order Caudata; family Salamandridae; genus Lissotriton; species Lissotriton vulgaris. Next base: position 978,400,351 of record NC_141689.1, read on the forward strand.
TTTGTCAAAACCAGCTATATATTATCCAAATAACTGTTCTAGGTCTATATCTATGTTTTTTACATGTACCAATCTATGTGCATTGTATTCATGCGTATGGGATCAACCTTCTGTACAGTTTGGAGAATATCTCCGATTCAAAAGCCTTGAAATCTGTAAACGTATGCAAAATAACAAATATTCATCTCAAAATTGAATAGAATTTAAGTGCTGTTCCCATTGTAGAAGGCAGGTGTGATTCCTATTTGTAAAATTAATCATATGTACTATACATGACAAAAATTCACTAGCTGACTTTGCTCAAAGGATGAAATTCCATGTGGATCAACGGAAATTCAAGGTAAAACCAATAAGCACAGAATGTGGGGTATGTTAGGTCTCTCCACTTACCAAAACATCTGCAGAGAAGCTATGAATCCATCTTTAACCAGGATAAAAACGTGTTGCCATGTTGAGGAAGGTGTACTCAATAGAATCATGGTGTAATTTTATGATGATAGATTTTAAGGCACTGGTGTAACGAAAATTGAGGGGGCCTCCCTGCAAGGTATGTAGAGGGGCCCCCTCCGGGCTCAATTAGGAGCTCTCCGGACAGAGTGCAGTGCCGAGGGGGCCCCCTGGAGCTTCGGGCCACCCGCACCGCGTGGGCTGCGGGGGGTCTGTGTTACGCCCCTGTTTTAAGGAGACTCCGAAAAAACGCTATCTAGTGCTCCCTGAATCAAGAATCATCTGACGTGGGCTATTGGAGAAGCTGGGGTTTGCTAATCTTGGGAAAATTGAGTGGAAGCTGTAGTTGAAGGATAATTGGCAGCCCACCATTTTTGTAGATGGTCATGATAAGTAAGTATACTTACATACATTCCAGTTAGTTGAACAATTAAAAATAAAAATCTTGCACAATTGAAAAACAAAAAGCCACCAAAAACTGCAGATCTGTATTGAAATTCCTCACAAGGCCAATAAGCTTCTATTTTCTAAGGGATACAGAACGTGTGATGGGCCAGCTGAAGTCACAAAGACGAGTAATAACATATTGTGCGTTGTTGGAAGTTGTCAGTCTGTTAGAAGTGGAGTGAAAGCAGTAGAAAACTTGCTGCATGTGTGGAGACCCGACCTTTGAGGAATTCAGACCAAATCCCAAACACTGATGTCAGTCAATAGTAATCTTTGGGACAAGTTCATGAGCCCAGCCAGCAACACGGTCTGGAGCTATTATTGTGAGTTTTGCTGCTGTCATATGTTAAACGTTGAATGAGATTTCTACCCCGCCCCCACCCCCACCCCCGAAGAGAAATCATTCTATATAGAATCCCAAGTTTGTATGTTCCATAATTTACCACACTGTGCTACAGTGGCTGTTTTCTCTCAAGTAGGTTTCTATATTTTGCTTGCAGATTCTTGTTCTGGACAGCATTTCTCCCCTATCATTTAAAATCAAAGTGCCCTTTGTTTCCTATTAATAGTATTATTGTGATTAATCATTATTTTGGCAGTAAATCACTTTTTAATTTCTCGTCTGTATTGCAGTACAGAGGTGTCCTATCACTTTAAAGGCTGGTTGGTTGTGGAATAATAGTGTTTCCAGCTATATGTTCTCATAACATGTTACCAAATGGAATTGAACCCAGATAGGGCACAAATGAATGCTAATTCCAAGAACATATCCGAGGTTTGTTATTTCTTCCAATACAGTCAGTACCTGCCAGCATTTGAACCTGAAGGATGAGAGTGCAGCGCTATATATTCAAGAGTCCCTGCTTCCTAGAAACATCAGTACTCGCCCACTGAAAGAACATCTCTTGCTTAGCAGCTCCCACACTCTTCTTTTCAAATAAAATAAGTGCCTGCCCACTTAGAGCTAGGATATTTAGAGATAAGACCGCAAAAAGGCATTTTTGAATAATTCTGTACTGATTGTGTATTCCTAACCAAATTATCTGAGGGAATGGGCCACTTACCAGATGCTGTTATCTAAGTTATTCAAAGAGCGCACTGCAGACCGCAGAGGGAGAATATTCATGCAAATATTATAGACTGATAGGTGATTAGGACCAAAACTTGTCCAAAAAAGCAATCGCCTGCATTGATGTATTGATCATGATTATTCAGCTGCACATTCTGAGCATGTGAACAGGTGAGCCACTGTTTATCAGCAGCCGTGGAAACCAAAAAGCATTGGCGCATCATGCAACACCTCCCCCACAGCTTGTGATAATTCTAGAAATATTCAGGTTATCTGTACACCACCGTGGATACAATAAACCAGCCTAGTTTCGTTTTTGAAGTTGAATTATTTCTCAGATTTGAAGAACATTCGGACCTTTTGACTATAAAAGGTACTTTGAGTGTAGAAAAAAACTTCTCGGGAAGTATTCCACTTTGGACTTAGAGAGACCAATTTGCAAAGGTATTGTAACACATGAGCAAATATACATGTGTAACTTTACTCTAACATTTAGGAGTAAGTTACTACGATTACCCTAGAACTAGTAAAGTAAAATGTTACAGCACATTACTTCTTTAAAATTAAAGTGTTTTGCTGTCCCTTTGAGTGACCTTGTGTGGTGCTTAGTGCAAGTCTGGGCTGGAGTATATATACTACTGTTTTCTCACCTTTAAAGTTAGTAGTAACTGTGAATAGTAATGGTCCATCCCTCCTCCACCCTAATACTTCCCACAATCTTTTCACTAACCTATGAGTGGAAAGCTAAAACACCACCACCACCACCTCTCCTATATTTCTTATAAGGATATCTCATCACGTTTAAGTTTACTACTATGTAATAAATGTAAATGTACATGGATCTCCCCGTAGCAGATACAGAAGATGGTGGTGGTGTGGCTATCCACTCCTCGGTTTGTGAATTGCATTTTGTGGTAAGTAAACCGTACTACTGTAGTACTACCTTACGTAGTGCAAAATGCAGTTTATGAAACGGGCTCTGAGCTGCCTTTAAATACCAAAGCTCAATCATGAACTGCTGGAATAAGACATGGTGTAATCCAGAATACTCAAGAACCAAGTTTGAAATATCAAGAACGAAATAAATATGCTCTCCCATAATTTCCCGCATGGTTATAACTGGTTGATATGGAAGCCTGCTAGGGACACCAGATTTCATTGCCAGATTCAGTAGTACAGTGGCGCATGACATGGTGGCTGTGATAATGTAACTCATTCCAGTGTGTTGGATTGATTTGGAAAGAACTGTGAGACAACTGCATATGCACATGTCTGTTTTGCTTAGCATCTGCAAAGGGATTCACACTGCTGTCACAGATAACCACGTGTGTGCCATAATAGTCTAATATTTTAATCCCTGCCTGTTTGCTCTAGCGACAGACCAAGGAAGTGAGCAGTGTTATCTGTTGTTCAGAGCAGAGGAAGGTAGGGAGCTAGGTGGGTTGGAGGTGGAGCTTAGTGTATACTAAACATACCACTAATGGAATTAAATACTACAAAGGAAAGATGCATAGCCTAATTTGATAGGCCAATTTAGGGCAAACAAGCTAATTATCTGTAGTTTGGGAAAATACATTGCATGATTAGAAGCCATGATGGGAGTGGTGCTCTGAAAACTAGGGACCCATACTGAGTGGTGGCTGCATGCAGTTGGATCAGCTTCCATTTACGGTGTAAGCGTGTTAGAAGAGTCTAAGACAGCACAAGATCAGCATTATCTCAAAGAATATACAACACATATTAAGACACGCATATTATTATTATTATTAAGGAGATTTATAAAGCGCCTGGTTTACGCCCACAGGCGTGTCCCCCGCTATGATAAGTGGGGTGAGCATATGATCAATTATGAGACCATATAAGCGAGGAATGTGACATAAGAGCGGTTTATCAACATATCAAATAGCATAAATCCTTTAACGTGTGATGTCGGCACTACATTTTAAGGAGCGGGATAGCGCTTAGAAGAGCTCCCCCATATAAAGCTCATGCACTAGATATATTTTGGTTGAATTTTTTCTGCTGGATTTGAGGAAAAAGAGCTCCAAAATGCAGGTCTGCAAGAGCAAACACTTTCTGCTTCAAAGTGTACGTGGGAGAACAAAGCAGTGAATGTTAACTAGAGACCTGAAACGCTGGCAGAAGTTCAAGGTTTTAGAGCCGTGCACAGCTTTTGCCAAGCACCGTTGGCAAGATCTTAAAGTGAGCTTCGAGCCCATTTACACCCTTAAATAGTAGGTCAGCAAAATGCTAGTGTTTCTAGTTGGAGTGCAGATACCTTATGAAAAATAGTTCACACTATATAGCAAATGCAGACGCTTGCATTTCACATGCAAAGCATCCAGATGCCTATGCTGTGGCATCTTGTAGATGCCTGCGATGACGCTGTATGTCCTCTTTCATTAATAAGGAGCTTTTGGTGATATATTAGGTTAAGTATATACCAAATAAATTGTGACAAATGTCCCGACGTGCAAATCTTTGCAAACTACATGAAGTTTGAGAAGATTTCTGTGCACTTTTGGCAACAAAAGAGAACAACTTTGCTGCGCCAAAGTGTATCACATTCTGTTCGTTGCACATTGCAAACGTTAACTGGTCACCTTCACACTATTTACTGCTGCGTCAGATATTAAAGAGGTGAGAATCTTGCCCAGTTGTGCATGCTGGAACAAGAGGATTTTTGTTCTGCTATAGGAAATAACCATTTCCCTACCCCAGCATTTTTAACCCTGTTCAAACAAAGTAAGCAGTCCATCCTTTTGTTGTCCTGAAAATGTTTTGTTTCCCTGTTTAAGCAAATTCATGTTTACAACAGTTTTGCAAAGCAGTGGTTCCATCAAGGAAGCATTCAGTAATCCGGGGAATCACAAGCTTTTAGCCTCTCTTTAAAGGTCTGCTATATTGTAACTAAACCTTCTTCTCATGAGATAGTTCAATAATTCACATGTAAAGTACTCTACTGTACTGCAGGGACGTGTCTCGTTGGTAAGAGGGGCTTCCAGAGGCCTAGTAATGAGTAATGTGAACTGAATACTGGTTTAACACATAGCTGTATTACAAGAAGTATATTCATGTTAGCTTGTTTTGTGCTGAGTATATTTGTTTTTCACGAACCCTTTTTTCTTCATATGATCTTCAATTCAAGGCTACAGTCGTAAGAGGTGGTTACTCCCGTGACCACTTTGTATTGTCTGTCTTTTCTGTCGACAAGGGGAGTTTTATTTGGTAACTATTACTTTGGCTCATCCGATCTTGGCTCTGGTGGCCATGATTCATCAGGAACCACTTCTAAATGTAATTCTCGAAGGGGCGGTCCTATGACTGTTCAAATTGTTTCCCCAGGAGTCTCACCCCTTTCGCTTTCTCTTTGGTGTTTTCATCTAACATGAAGCACTATTAAGAAACATCATTTCTCCTTATGAAGTTACCTATTTTATTTACTCCATATTAAGTATTTACTATTTAGTGCAGTTTCAGTTTCGGTCGTTATTCTGGTGCTGAGTGGTTTTGGAGGTCTCAACAGTTTTATGGTTGTAGAATCATTTTAATCTTTCCTGATATTCTGAGTATGTAGGAAAATCCAGCATTGATTTTCATCAGAATACACCCTGTCCTCGCTTTCATACGTCTCCAAGGTGGTTGAATCCCTGGAAATTCCAGCCTCCCACAAAAACATATGTATTTAGTTTTAGTTTTTAACTCCTCAAATTCTTGGAAAAATGTCATGCTGGGGAACTTGGCAGTTGTGTAGACTGATGTTTCTGGCTGTTCTACAGTTTTAAATGATTTGATGCATTGCTACTGGGTCACCAAAAGACCAATAATTGGATGATCTCAGTCAGATGTATGCAAATGATTAAGCCCATGTCAATTTACATGTAATTGTCCAATGAAGCTCAAGCTCCGCTCTCAACATGCACTAGGAACAACACTGGAACAACTGAGTTTAAGGAGAATCTGCACAGTATGACGCAGCCAAAATAGGTTTCTTTCCAGTTCTTGGGTCAGGTTACTAGAACAGCAGGTATAACAACATTTTAAAGGTTTTTCAAGTAATTACTTGACAGCCAACCACAAAGAATGTCATCAAGACTTAAGATTCGGAGGGGAGGGAGAACGGGGGGGGGGATGTGGGGGGGGGGTGGTTGGGCAGGGGGCTAAATTGACAAGCTTTGGCAAAGTCAAATAGTTCTTGTTGGCGTAATTAACTTGTGCTCAATCTTGTGCACGGAAACCATTTTATTTTTTGCCACATTGTTTATTGATTTTAAGGGAAATGATGAGAAGCCATAACAAAACAGAACCGCCATCACAATACAGTTTAGCATCATACCCAATCAAACAGATTAGCATATCAAATACTACAGGTATGCGGTACCCTCGCCTTGACCCTTGCTGTGGAGGTGTCGTTTAGCCACATACTCCATATTTGCAAACTCTAGATCTGTAAACCTGTGGCATAATCATGCAATTATGCCACTATGAGACCTTAGTTGAACCAGTTAGTTGACGGCCTATTGATCAGTAATAGGTCCGATATGGTATTCATTATTATGGATCTTGAATGCTCCAAAGGGAGTCTGGCTAAGTTTTGTATGGAGAGGGTGCAGCTGAAAGGTAAAGGGAATTCTAACTGGATCTCTATATTAAGCTAGGGAGGAGGACAAGTCTTGTGCATTTGGAACCACCAGGACCCTTGAGAGGCCAGGAATGCTTGTTGGTTTCGTGAGTAGTCCGGGAGGTCAGACCCCCAAAGGTTTTACTCATCTTCAATGTAATCGTGGAGATTCTTGCTTTCTTGCCCTTCCATAAAAATTCATATATATAATTATCCATTCTTTCAAAAAAGGAGGGGGAAAGGGACACCGGAGGCATTCTGGCAAAAAAATGGACTAAATGTGCTACCATCATTTTAACACTGTCCATCCCACTCCACCAGGTGATGTTTTGGGGGGACCATGTGTTGAGTAGGTCTTTTATTTTGGTGAGGGTTTTATGTTCATTAATGGAGACTGAGTGTTTGAGATCCTTACCAAGCTAGATACCTAAGTATTAGCATCTGATTGCCACTTCAGGACCAAATCACCAATCGCCACAGGAGTGCAGTGGACATTTGGGGGAAGACCTCGGTTTTGTCCTTGCTTAAATAATCACCGCCACTATTGAGTATCTTTTTGTCTCCTTCATAATGATGGGAATAGGCTTTGGAGCTTATGCATGAATAGAAGCACGTAGTTGTCATAGGCTTCCACCACTTGTCAGATAGGTGGCCATTAACCCTGACCTCCGCCGTAAGAGTGGAATAAAGTGCCATGGTCATACATACAAAATTCTCCCCATGTGTGTAGGGCTGCTTGCAAGAATGAACAGGAGACCTCGATGAAGGTCCTTTTCTGCATCTAACTCAAGTGCAGCTGTCGGTGTATGGATAAGTTTCACTTTTTCAAAGACATGCCAAAACGTTCTAATATTGTCTGAGGCGAGCCTACCTTTTAAAAACCCAGGTTGCAAGGTGTTGACAAGTTTCAGTATCTCTGCCTCCAGTCTATGGAGTACACCCTTTGCATATATTTTGCAATCAAGGTAGATAAGAGATCGGTCTATAGTTTTCAACATCCAGGTGGTCCTTCCATTCCTTCAGAATGACCGCGATTTTAGCTTCAGTAGCGAAGCCAGAGATAGAGCCTGACGTTCCATAATGTTGAAAGACCGCGTGTAAACGCTTCACCACTCTTTCCGCATAAAGTTTGTAGAATCTGGCTGAATAACCATCTGGACTGGGTGCTTTTCCAGATTTGAGACTGTGTTTAGCGGATATAATTTCTTCCTCTACAATAAGCGCTTTAAGTTTAAGTGCGTCTACCTGCGAGACCTGAGGAAGGTCCCACGAGTCAAGATATTCATTGGTTATGGAGAGGGGGAGCAGGCTGATTAGTGTTTTGTAGGTTAGAGTAGAATGTTCTGAAAACATCAAGAATACCTTGAGTTGAGAATATAACCACCCGCGCCGAGTTTCTAATTGCATGTGGGCGTGATTTGTTGTTGGTATGTTTCTGATTGTTAGCCAGGGTTTTTCCGGCTCTGTTTCTATTGCATTATTTTACAGCATTGGATACTTTGACCCGTTTCTGGGGTCTTTCACTTAATTTTTGGTTGTACTCTTATTGTAAACCACCCAATTTAGATAAGGTTTCCGAGCCCTTAGAATGTCTGAGCAGCTTGTCCAGCTCCCGAATGTCCGCTTCTAACCCTGCGAGTTGTTCGGATACAGATTGGTTAATGATTACTATTTGTTGGATTATGAGTCTTTTAAGTGTGGCCTTGAGTGCATCCAATCTTGTGTTTGGGGAAATGTCAGCAATATGATTCTCTTCTAAGAAGTGGTCAATAGCCTCTGCAATTTCCTCTTTGTTGCTATGATCCTCAAGAAGGCGCCATTGTCGAGAAAAAGGTGAAAGGGGTCGTTCAGGTTAAGGTCCATAGATATTAATGCATGGTCCGTTTATATTACTATCAGCTCTATTTTAATGGGAATGAGACATAGGAAGCAGATATTTACTGACTATTATGTAGTCTATCCTGGAGTGATGGGGGGGATAAGTAGAATGTGTAATCGATGCCTGAGGGGTTATATAGCTGCCATATGTCCGTTAAATGATTATTGTTGCAACAAATTCTCATTTGTTTGAGCGTTATTGCTCATAAACTTATGTGAAGATAGTCTATTGAGATTGCCATCCATTGGAAGATTGAAGTCTCCTTCCAATATTACCTCAAGTTTGTCGGGTAGGTCAGTTAGTTGCTTGTCTAGATCCTTCAAAAATTCTACGGCGTTGTCATTGGGATCATAGACATTAACAATATAGAATTCTAAGTCCCTCTTTCTAACCCTAGAGATAAGCCATCTGCCATATTGGTCATATGTATGGGATATCAAAGGAATGTCGGACTTTTTTGATATTAAGGTGAAACCCCCAATCTTTTTCCCATTGCCAGGGAGATGCCAATCTCCGCAATTCACGTACTGTAAAAATTGGTGTCCAGCTAGGTCTTTTGTAACAAAGTAGGGCCTAATTATGATTTCGGTCAGACGAGCTCCCGACCGACATCGTAGTGGAAACGGAACGCCCCAACAAGGAGCCCCAACAAGGAGCCGACAGTCCCACTTCCACAATTCCGCTTGTGCGGTGGGTTGCAGCACCAGTCTCAATATAAAATAAACACTTTTCCCTCCGACCGCCGATATTGTAATACAGCGGTTGGAGGAAAGCCATCGATGTCTGGCGAAAAGCCTCCGACAAGCTGTCATATGACTTTCCTCCTGACATCGAAATTGGGCCCCATGATGTCTCCCTTCAACATATTACATTAGTCTGTGATCATTCTGCATTTAACCGATGGCTGAGACCCTTGGTATTTAAAGAGAGTATTGTAATGGGTAGAGACACTATGTTGATGTGTATTGCGGTGGTAAAGTGGAGTAGACATCTAGGATAGGTATATGGAGGGAAAGCCCCAACAATGGTTTTGTTAACACTTATGTGGGAGGGTAGGTGTATTGAGGTAAGGATAAGAGGGGCTAAAGTGCAATGTGATACAGTTTCTGCTTATTAACAGAGTTGTGGTGCAGTGGGCCTGTCAAGTTGCATAAGAGAAGAGAAGAATAGAGATAGGAGAGAGACAAAGTACCAACTTAATAATAAACCAACAATATCAAAAGAAAAAACCTGAACAATACCCACCCATTCCCTTAAATTCAGCTGGGACGCATTTTCTCACCCTTTATCTAATTGGGACGTGACGAGCCACAAGTGGGCCTGTCCCAAGCCAACTAAGGAAGGGGAAAAAGAAATAAACAACCTCCTTGCAATCCTTCGAACAAAAGAAAAAAGACTTGCATCAGCCAGATACAGCGAAGCACATCAATATATAAAATTTGACCACATAAGGCAGCTGTGATAACAGTATTCGATAATGAGTAACCAAAAAGCTTAATTATGATCAATTCGGATAGGGGTTAAGGCTGCAAACCAGGTGTACAAGACCTATAGATCTTAGGGTGTCCTAGTAGGTGCCTATCACAAACACCTGTCACTTCTATGCACCATGTAGCGGCTTAGTAAGAATCCCATTGCTAGCTAGAAAAATGTAATGTTCTTTCCTGGACAGGGTAGTAGGACAGGCATAATTGGGGTGCAAAGAGTCTTTTGCACCTATATCCGCTGCCTCCACTGTACCTCCTATTCCATTGACAGCAGGCTTGTCAGGGGTGTTTTACGGGACTTTGATAGAAAATTTTACACAGGGACACATAGTATGAGCACTTGTTTCTAAGTTTAAAAAAAAAAAAAAGATATCTTCCAGGGAATGAGAAAGTACTGTAGCTTCCGAATATTTTGCCATTTAGTGTTTTAATATTCTTAGCCTCCCCATTATTAATAATCAGGCAGTCTTTCTTCAAAATCTATGAAACATTTTGGAGCACAAGGAAGGGGCCTGGGGAAATAATGCCATCTCTATTGGCTCTCTTTGATAGCTACCTCGCTGGCATCTTCGTCTCTGAGGAAGGCCCGTGCAACAGCAATGCACCGGGGCTCAGCTCTAGCACATACAGAGCACCACTGTCTCAGTGTCTCTATCTAACCCTCATTACGCGGGTCTCTTCCTTATGGCCTGATTGGCTGGCTCTAAAGCCAATGACCAAGCAGAGCTCCCATGACAACATCTCGTCCTCCTGCTCTACCACAACCCTCGTTTTTTTTATCCGCGCACAAAAACCTATATAACTCAGTATTCTTGCAAAACTGTTTTATGAGGTGTGCAGAAAGCAATATGTAAGAGACATTACTTTGTTTTTAAAGGACTGCTTTTACAGAATAGTGCTCTGTTGCCTTAACCCCTTGAGTGCGGCCGCGATTCTGCGCCTGTGCGGCACTTCTTAAGAGTGGGCGGGATCATGACGGCCCCAGCCGTCATCGGCACACGCCCACCATGCTGCATGACGGACGGGGGCCGTCATCAGCACGCAAGGGGTTAACTACATCGTTGAGATTTTATACAAGTAAAGTAATGTCCCGTCTGCATATTTAAACTTTCTCGAAAGAGGTACCTTTACTATTGTCTTTACATATACTGTGTCCGAATTGCATCCTGTCCTGTAACTCTTATCTATTTTCTGTCTTTAACTTGCAAGATCCTATTTCAGTTATACTTGTTGGTGATTTTCAATGGATAGTGTCCTACGTGTTTTTAAATATGTCTTATGCTGAATACCATACAGGAGGAGAGAGATCGCAAATTACTTAATAGCAAAATCGCACATAATCCAGATTACACAGCAAGGGCCAATTTACAAAGGTCTTTGAGTACCTGAACTCGTATATCAGGTATCGATAAAGGCCTCTGTGGATTGGACCTGTGATTAAGAAAATATAGGAGTATAAAAAATGTTTTTTATGTGTGGCACTAGTGTTTTTTTCTAGGACTGAGCTTGTGTTAATGAAATGTCACTATTTATTTTAAATATACTTTCCCCTAAAGTGCAATGGAGTGGGGATTAATGTTGTGCACATATTTCAACTCTTAAGTTGCCAAACATAATCATGTCATTCATTCGTTCTGGGATCAGTATATATCTGATACTTTTTTGTTTCACTTCCAAAGGAAAAAAGCGTAAAGCGTAAATTCAAATCTGCCCGTCTTCGTCAATTTGTTTCCTAATATCTGTTTAGTCAGATACAGCGATTTCTTTCATTAAAAATATTTTTAAATTAAAGTTTACTAGATGTTCCATGACCAATTATCTTCACTTGATCTTTTTTTAAGTCTGGCGTGACAGTTCTGCTTTTAGTTTTTTATCTGATAACCGTTCTTTAAAATATCGAAGTTGCCTTTCCATTGCCAAGAGGAATATTTACCTCTAACCTCAAGCAATTTATGTTTGGTGCATCACTGTGCCTGCTATGGAGTGCTTGCATTGTAATTCATGCAGGATTATTTTACATCAGAAAAGTATACTGAATGATCATACATTAAAGTGTTTATAACCTACAAGCTTGGTATACAGAAAACAATCTTTTGGTTTGCTTTTTCACTGAAGCGAACTTCTTTAATATTTTAGTTGGGTACGTGTGTGTGTGTTTGCCTGGTTTTCCTCTTAATTTTTCCCTTCTGTTTTTCTTATAGATTTTTTGTGTTTGGTTCCCATTGTTTTTGTCCATATGAATGTTCCCATTTTTTTTTTACTTTGTCCCTGATCCATTGTTTTTCCTCCTACATTTTCTTGAAAGAAATACAGTTTTTCAAAAGCCTATAATTTTGCTTTAATGAGCTAACACAAATATAGTTGTTCACAAATGTTGTTTCCATGTGTTAGACCATGAAAGTCAGTACGGTTGTCTTTAACAATGCTTTTTAAAGAAATGCTTAGCGGTTACCTTCTGTTAACCACTTTCCACTACCTCGTTTGTGATTAGATCGTCCAAAGCAAGTTTAAATAAATTAGTTTTAAGGGAAAGGTTTATTTGATTAAAAGTATGGTATGAGTAACTTAAACTAAGGAGTTGGCGTTCCAATCTAATGACAGATGATGAAGTGAAGGCGCTTTACTAGTAAATTGATACAGTGGCAGGAGACTTACTAACATAAACCCCCCTCTCCCACCAGCTTTTGCAAAATCTAAGAACACTACAAAACTCTGTTATAAGTTCATATTCCCTTTTGCAGATGCTTTTGTTTGTAATTTTGAGTTCAAGTGTATTTTAAACTATGGCTCTCCATTTGAAATTCAGTGTACGTTATAGAATAATATCCAGGGCCAACTGCCTGTGAGGTCCTTGTAAATATCTACATGGTCTTTGCCTGCTTCCTTTGGCAGCGGACCATAGGTGACAGCCTTTTAGCGAGATGTACTATTTGTCTTTCCTCATGAGAGACACTTCTCTATCTCCCTGCACATCCTGTTCGTTTCACAAGAGTTAGAAGCCATTTTCCTATGTGTGTGGCTGTTCTTCAGCTGGAGATCAACCTTCTTTCTTTAGAAAGTGCACTCAAGATAAAAAAAAACGTTTGCAAAGCCAATAGGTCTGGTATTGGCTGTGAGCCTTTTGCTTTGACATTGCTTATTTTGTTATTGTGTTTGCAAAATGTGATTATTGACAAAGCTGCTGCAGCCTCACCAATTAAAACACATTCTAAAAGCAGAAGTCTTTTTTGGTCTTGAAAGGTACATGTTTCCATAGTAGCCTCTAACATTTAGGGAATACTTTGTGTACGGATGTGTTCTTTGTGAAAGATGAGAAAGACAACTCTCGTAGTGCAGTTAGGCAGTGTCTGAAGTGGGCTGACCCCCATGCTATATGCTGTAGTGGTCAAGAGAAAAAATGTGAATGACACAACCGACCAGTGGGTGAAGAGGGCTGAATGCAAACCTCATATTATTGAGTATATATAATTTGGGTAAAATGAATACGTCTTGGCCAATGCTACACCTAAAAATGAAAGGCAATAATTAATAAACAAGTGGTAGGAGTTAAATATCTTCACAAATAAGTAAAAACGTTCTGACTTGCTTTACTTCATGGTCCCATGGAACTACTTAGTGGCTGCGGTTTAGTTAACCACCACATGGTTTGCTTCAAAACTAAAAGCAAGATATCTTAACATGTGATTGGCATGTTCCAGGTAGCCTGATTTGTTGGTCTGGTAAATTGCTTCAAGTGCCTGAAGAGCACATTCTCCCACCACATAAGTCAGTTGTGGGACAGACAAAAGAGTGCACTTATGTTCATAGTGAAGTAGTGTGGCTCACTGGTTAGAGGCGGCAGACCCGAGAGCAGAGGACGGCCCGGGACCAGGGTTCGATTCCCGGCGCGGCAGGTTTCTGGACCAGGGTCAGCGGACTCGATAATTCTCTCGCCTCGGTGCCCACTCTGATCAGCGATCACACTCGGCAACTCTGGGCATTAGCTTGCCTCATCCTCACTAACGGCCCCACCAGACCGCCGGGGATGCCTGGTCTCACCCTGGAGATACCCATTAAGGGACCATCTCTCAGGGAAGCCAGGAAGGGTTTCGCAGCGGTCGAAGCGCCTTGGGACCCTACGGGTAAGTAGTGCGCTATATAAATGCCTATACATTTACATTTACATTCATCCTCAGTACTAGACCAAGAGAACAACAGCTAGCCAGGCTCACACGCCTGAATGCCCTTGAAGACATGAATCTAGAACACTGATAAAGGCAAAACTAGTTTGTGTGTGTTTTTTTATGGTGCATTATTGCAAAAGCTGTATTTACTTCACTGCCTTGTAAATGTCTTCCATATTGAACATGTGTCCCTGCTATCAGTCATGTCTAATTCATACTGAAATGATGTATAAATATTCTTCCTAGACGTCTTATGAAAGAGCCATGGCTTCTGTAGTGGACTGATGTGAAATGCTTGGAATGACACTATTTGTTCGATTTTACCGACATCTGTCACCCCACAGCGGCCTGTTTTCTTTCTAGGAAAGACTGTCTCATATAAAAATGTAAATAGTTAAAGCAACACTTAGTATATTTCAAAAGCAAATTTAAAAATGTAAAGCGATCCCTTCTAAATGAAAATTGGGCCATAGTGAGCCTTCAAACTAATTGTTTCCAAGTTCTTCATATTCGTTTGCTGAAAAGAAGGGACCGGTAGAAAAAACACTAAACAATTAATGAGTGGTCCACGAAACGAGGATGAAATTTTGGCCGATTCATTCATATACGACTTTAAGTTTTGCATATTAATTTTCCTCACACGTGTGCCTTCTAGTACAAGATTGCCCCAAAGTAACGTTTAACTAATATTTTACTAAAACGCATTTATGGGTGTACAAAAGCTGCAGTATGAAGCAGCTGCGCCCAATGACCACATCTAGCCCGGTCATAATCTGTCTGACAGATGAGCTATTTTCCAAGATCTGAAGGGCTGCTAAGAACAGCCTTTGTCGCAGTGTCACAGAGAGTGGCCCCTAGCTTGGGGCGTCTCCTGCGAGGCTGCATCTGCAGGGAACACAGGAGACTTGTGCATTGGAACCAGAGGTCACAGCGGGGAGCGCGAGCGTGGCTCATCAGCTCGTGGTCCTCGCGTGAGGGAGGTCAAAGGTTAGCTTTGGGTGGTGGAACAAAGTATACTGGTATTGAACTACTCTTTCAGACTCCAACGATAGATGGCAGCCACAAAGAAATTAGCGACAAACCGATGCACTGTGATAGTTTGGGTGATTAATGGGTGCCCTTGTCTGTAAAGTCAGTTTTACTGCTACTTGGATTTAAAGATGCATACTAGAGAAAATGGTCCACAGCCTCCATCCCTGTTTTCACATTAGCTGCATTTATTCTATTTTTCCTATACTGATGGCTATGTAAAGTGGCATAGTTGGGTATTGAAATAAGGTAAAAACTCACATTTAAAACCCCCAAAAACTCTGAAGATCTCCAGGTGTGGTTTACTGAGCTAGCTATAACTTGCACTCACAGAATACTTTGCTTATGGCTTCACATATTACATCACTTGTGACCTGTTAAGTTGCAGCATTGATGACATGACTAATGACTTCTCAAATGACACCATTTAATATGTCACAAGTGATGAAAGACGCAAGGTTATAAGAAGTGCATGGCATGGCTGCAAGTTCTAGTTAGCTCAGTGAACTATACGTGGCAAACTTCAGAGGTTTTTGTTTTTTAAAATGTAGTTTTTACTTTTTAACCTATTTTAAAACCTAACTATAAACATCACTTTAAGCTTTGGCTTGCTTTTTTCACTGAATTTTAGTTTTTTTAATGTCATTTATTAGCATACCTAACTATAACACAATTTTACCTATCGAAATGTTACTATTTTAAAATTAGGAAACAGTTAGACGACTGAGAAGAGGGGTAGGTCGAGTAAACAGATGTGGGAAGTGAATGTTGTACTTTTAAGCAGACCTCTCTTGTTTTACCTATTTTTAACCACTTTGAAAATATATTGTGCCTCAAATTACTAAAGGCTCACGCACCTCCCCTCACATAACTCATTAGTTTCAGGCTTGCATTATCTTCTTTATGCCCATTTACTTCAGCCTGCTCTTCAGGAAAGACTTTGAATGCAACAGCTATTCCAAAACAAGCATTGGCATAGCCAATAGGTCTCGCCTTTGGGACCTTATAAGTGTTTAGCCATCTAGACTTGATGTTGTTGCACCAAGGATATTGTGCTGGATAACTAAACACTTATAAGGTCCCAAAGGCGAGACTTATTGGCTATGCCAATGCTTGTTTTTGAAGCTGTCCATACCTAGATGACTATCTCAATCTGAAGTCAATATAAATTACTTGGCTGTCATTACCCCCCCTCCCGCCCCCCAACCCCCCATCCCCCAATTCACAACTATGACCTTGTTCAGTCTGTTTGGGATACTTTCCTTTCTTGACTTTAGACCATGACCATTGGATGTACTAGATTCCTAAGATTCTCACTCAATGGTACACTAAATATACTGATTCACAACAAAGCCCAAGCTAAAAAGAGCCCAAGATGAGGGAGTCCAACACCTACTCTCACTTGTTTGAGGGATTACATCCTTCCTCACCGAATGTGATTTTTTTTTTTTTTAAAGTAGCAAAGTCCCAAATATTACCACGGTTGGACTGTGGCAGTTTCCTTCAGCTATCTTGAATATCTACCTTGCACCTCATTAAACAGCGGTACATGGCGTAGCTCGTCTGATGTCCAGAAATAAACATTCTGACCGCACGTTTCCTCTATGTGCTCTCTATAGAAGTCACAAGCTTATTTAAACATTCATGTGTTTCGCACAAAGCCCTACATTCAAGGGCCATTCGTAAGTGTCTGTTGTGAAAAAAGATGATTTCTGGAGGCCTTTGTTTCCACGGAGCGCCATCACTCTTCTGGTAAGGCAAATATTCAATAAACAGAGAACTTTTTAACACTTAATTTAGAGGAAGTTTCTGTGTGATCATGAACTCCACCACCACGGAGTTGCAGACTAACCCTTTGCATGGAAATTTCAAGTAAGACCTGAAATACCGAAGAGTCCAATGCCACTCTCGGCTCTAAATCTGTTCTTTGTGCCCTACCACTCTTTGGCACTGAAGGTTCTCTGAAACCTTGGTGACACCTGCACTGTGGCATTTATGCCTGTGCAGTGCTTGAAATGGAAATATACAAGTGCAGGCACTCACTATCCCAGGGTGCCTGTTTACTGTTGATAGGCTGGGTAATATTTTCCCTTTGAATGACACCCTCCTCTCCTCCTCCAACGGAGAAGTGCGGAGAACTAAGTACCTGATAGTACATGTCCATTTGAAGCGATCTGCTGATGATATAATTGTTGTGTGCACCTTGCTCTTTAATATGAGTTCTTGCTATTGAAGCCTCTGTATATTATCTGTTGCTTCTATTTTTCTGGTGTTTTTAATTTCTTTTGTAAAGTGCTCTAATGACAGTTGGCTAGAGTTCATGCTATATAACGCTTCTAAATTAATGAATAGTAAATACAAATAAAAGTTATTAATGAATTTGAAAACTGAGTAGTTCAGTGTTCTTCTGTGAAAGGCTCAATACATTTGAACCTTATGTAACTAATGTCAAGAAGCATTAAATCGCCTGCAGGAACAATGTGTTTAAAAACGTCATCGATTGCAGAGTAAGGAATCTTCTCCGATCACTGTCCCTTTTGTAATTGATGCCCATAAGTGCTACTCAACACATCGATTTTTGCAACGAAACTCCTAATTGAGACTGGAAGGGAATGGTACCTTACATTGTGGGTATGTTCACATGGACTATTTGAGTTCCTGTTCTGTGGCACACAAAGCAATCGTTTTCTCTTCGTTTGAATATTTGCATATGCCGCTTGCCTACCTTCAATAGTTATGGGAGTAATCGGTATCTGTTGCCCTGAAGGCATGTTGTGCTTTTTTTATATAAAAGATTTATTGCAGCTGACGCATATCTTTAGAATACAAACAATGCATTGAATCAACACTAGAATAGTACCTAATCCTGCCAGTACAAAATGCTCTCACTCATTGTAGGTTGAAGCCTTCGAGAATATTCTGTGCCACCTAAGCGCCCTTAACTTCCTTCCTTGCTCACACTCGCACTCCAAATGCGTGGGGCACACTTTTACTTAAGCGTCGTGCTGTTTCTCAATCCACTGTGTTGTGTGGTGCCTTGAAATTGCAAAAGGATTCATTATGATTCTATAACGGAACTAAAATTAGTAAGTGTCCGACTTGAACCCTGAACCTAGAATTACAACTCAGGGTTATCATGTCCGCCCTGTCATGTTACAACCCTGAGTTGTAATTCTAGGTTCGGGGTTCAAGTCGGACACTTGCTAATTTTAGTTCCGTTATAGAATCATAATGAATCCTTTTGCAATTTCAAGGCACCACACAACACAGTGGATTGAGAAACAGCACGACGCTTAAGTAAAAGTGTGCCCCACGCATTTGGAGTGCGAGTGTTATTAATGTTTCTTGAGGGCACGCGCTACAGAAGAAAGTTCAGCCTGTTTATGGGAACAGAGGGTTTAAACCAGCAGGGTCCAACTTGGGTCAAGAATGCTGGATCATTGCAAGATGTTCATTAAAGCCGCTGATGATGCAAATCAGTTCCATTTAGAATAATCAAATGGAAATTTATTTGATATAAGCATCCAGAAAACCCAGTATGAAATGGCATTTTTGAACTTAAATTGGAAGCCGCGGTGAGCATCCCAGAGTGGCTGCAACACTAAATCCCTTTCACACTGTGTCATGGTACGGCAGACAGTGGAGAACACTCCTCTTGTGCTGGCTTGGCGCTCTTTCCACAGAGATGTGACGGGAACCCCGTATGTATGGGTAAAAATGCAGTTATCAACGGCGCACTTCCGTCCAATGGCAGGCAACATATTTGTTGTTTATAATTTGCTTCCAATCCGCATCAACGCCATTCATAAAACAATAAAAGCGCGTCTGTATATTTATAACAGTAGTTATTTTGTCTTATACCTGTATTATTTTAGGTTTTACTTTGCTGATTTTAATGAGGACCCTTTTTGTAACTGAAACATTGGTGGCAGAGAACTGAAGTGTTTTTAGGTTAAAGAAAACTTTTTATTTTTTATTTTTTTATTTTAATCTCAGTTGAAACTCAAAAGACTATTCAATTTCGGACGTCTTCGCATTTCTCATTTTAAAGGAAGGCACGTCAAACAATTTTTAAAAGGGTATATTTATGTTATTACTGCGTAAAAAATCTTTGAGTGTAGAGCTTCGAAAACTGCAGTGCTTGCCGTCTGTAAGTTGTATGGCAGAGGTTGGGATCTAACCATTGATGATTCAGCTGTTTATTCTTCGAGGTGGATAAAATAAATACTTTGGAGTTGGGCAAGAACTCTGGTGAAAATGCAGCTTTGTTTGTATTGATTGTGTACTGTATATGATTTTTTTTAGATTGGTATGGATACCCACAATGCCTCTGGTAGGTGCGATCTCCTAAGAAATGTAGCGACGTGAAGTTAGGGTGCAGGAATCACTGGCCACCACCGAGGCTTATGGGGTTTTCACCATAAACGTAAACGTGGTTACTTATATAGCGCACGTATCACCCCAAAGGGGTCTCGCGGCGCTTGCTTTGGGAACCCGTCCTGGTATTCCCCTGTGAGATAACCCCGGCATGGTATCCACAAGGTGAAAGCCAGGCATCCCGCCGCGAGGGGCCGTAGTGGAGATTAAGCAAGCTATTGCCCAGAGTCGCAGAGTATGAACCCGTGAGTCGAGTAGGCACCGGAGCGAGAATTATCGAGTCCGTGGAATTTTTGAGCCCAAGACCCGCTGAGGCGGGGAATTGAACCCTGGCCCAGGACCGATCTCAGCTTTCCGGTCTGCCGCCTCTAACCCCTGAGCCACACTTGTGTGTCCAAGATCAACAAGACGTGAAAGTGACGCGGCCGCGAAAGTGAAAGTAATTGCGGAGGAAGAGATTCGACAGGCAGATGGCAGCTGCGCGTGTGCTCGCAAGCTTGAGGCCAGCAAAAGCTTGTGGGTAGCACTTTGAAAACACACTTACTAAATGTCTTGCACTGCATGCGCTGGCTCAGGTGAGACCTAAAAATGGCATTCAGGAGTGCCTCTCTTTTGTCTTGAATACAAAACGTTAGCCCTCTAGTTGTTAATTAGAGCTAAACTCCGTGGTGACACTGCAGTTGTTTATCAAGGAGTTAATTGACAGACCGCTACTGGTGTTTGAAGTACATGTTTGACTCTGCAAGTCAGAATGCTTTACGAAAATGGACAAGAAAGATATTTGAGAATTCTAACCATACTTTCTACCATAACAAGAAATGCCTAATTTCTTAATTTATGGCATTGTCCTCTGTGTGAAATGCTTTCAGTATTATGACTTGGATTCTGGTGTGACAAACGTTTGTCATAAATTAAGAAAGTTAGCACTCTAGTTTCTCATTAGACGCTTGTGGTAAAACTGAAGTTGATCACCAAGGTATTAACAGACAGGCTGCTGCTGGTGTTGGAATGACGTTTCACTCTGCATGTTTTACTGAAATGATTGAGGAAAATGTTTAGTATTGTACGATCAACAAACAATTTATATTGTGACTAAAATCTGCTATCATCCTTTATATTTGCTCCTTTATGTCCCCACAAAAACAGGCTTTTGGCCAAATGCATTGCAATGGGAACCATGTCCTGAGCCCGTGTTGACCATGTTGTGGCTAGCCCATCAATTGCCCCTTGGTGTCCTGGTTCGCTAATCTGCCCTCTTAAATATTTGTTTTAATTCATTTTCCGGATGCAGGGACCATGTCCTATAAATAGCTGGCCCAACATATTGTTCAGGCTGTGGACAGCCAATCTGGATTGAATAGTCCCTTTTACAGTGGCCAGTCGGAGCATAATTGGACACCAACGATTCAGACATATTTATTTATTAACGCCATTCTAAGCACCTCTTTAAATGCAAATTTCGAAAACCTCTGAACAGATCGATCTACACTAAATCCCAAAAAGTGTGTTTGTGTGTGTGTACACACACACTTTGCATGTCTCAAATATCAGTGGTAAAATAGAAGATGCACAGTGCATGAATTCAACAAATGTCCACAAAGTTTCTTGGGTGTAAAATATTATTTTATTTACTAACTTTTAAACAGTGACCTGAACATACAGGTCACAGTGTCTGCTGGAGAAAGCTTTATTTATATTTCTCAGTTACTCAATCTACTCACAATCTAGATAAGGTTAGCCCTTGTTATTATTAATGGTTCAAATTAAAACCTTACTAACTTGTTTTAAGTTTACTTTGAACGCGTGGCTTACCAATAAAATATGCTTCCTCCACCAGTTATTGGTGATGTAAACTGCTTCACCTTGAAATAATATTTACTTCCTTGCGACTGGGGAATTTATGAGTGAATGTAAGAGCAGGTGTTTACCTTGAGGTTGCATTACTGTAGTCTACTCAACACTGGTTCAGCACCATTTTTTGTCACGCCCGACAGTCCTGTTTACCTCAATGGATTGATGGTGTCACAGGCGCTTCGGCATTGGGTGACATCACATTTTTCTTTGCGCATGTACTCAGAGACATCTGTCATACAGACAAATCATAAAAGAGCAAATAAAAACACTGAGACATTCAACTTTCATTTGATAAACAATCCACTCTTGTACTAAAGCCTGTCTTTGAAAAAAAGGCGCTCATGCTGTTTGTGCCATCTGTATGTAATACTGCCCCTGGTTTGGAATGCCAGCGCATATGAAGGACAGAACAGTAATTCTAATTTGCATCACTACATAGACAGTACAGCACCACAGAGTCTGGGTTATGTCATACTCCTGAAGTGAGCAGGAGAGGCTGAATTTTTGTCTCAAGGCTGCTCACTCCTCTTGGACATTGCCACCATTTTGAGATTTGGTCCATCGGCCAGCCCATGGTCCACTTCAGCGGGTGACATCTACAAGGGTGTGTCTACGTAGGGACAGTTTAATGGCCCCTCTCATTCTCAGCAATAGCTTGGCGGTTGGGCTTAAGAGTCAGTGGAATGATCCTTGTCTGGACAGCCAAGCCACCTGACATTCATGAATGGTGCGTTGTCATTCTCGCCCGGCGGACCTCGCACATTGCATCAGTGGGCCATGGGAGGATGGGGCTGGGCGTTACTTTGGTGTTTCCTTTTAAAGGGCGTGGCATGCTGTCGCCAATGATACTTGGCCTACCACAAACCTCTCCTGTAAACTGCTTATGTGTCACTCCAGCTGAAGCTGCTGCTTTATAAGGAATGTTCTTTGCAGGCGGTGCTGCTCTAGGTTTGTTATGAGTTGTAGAATCTAGGTTTCTGCCAGCAATTTCACTACTTCCAGGAACAGTGTCCTCTCCTTCAACTCGCCTCTTTAAATCACTGTACAAACTGCATTACTTTAATAATGAAGGCAAAGAAAACAACCCTACATAGGTACATTCTACAAAGCTCTGCAAAGCTTGTTACCAGTGGAAGAAAAATGTTTCTTTCTGCTACAACTAATTCTGATTTCAAGTCTGAAATGGGTCAAACATTTGTTGATGGCTGTGTGATCTCACTTTGTTGCTTAAAATAAGGGTGTTGAATCATTTAATTGTGCCTATAAGTAACTTCTTGCAATACTTAGAATATTCTATTAACAGCTAATATTTCATAACGACCAGCTTTCCTGCGCTGCCTCCCCTCTGGTATGATGTATGGCCTGCTGGATGGGCCCATGCAAAGTTCTTCAGGGCGAACGGACCTTCTGTGCAAACTTTTTCGTGGTAACCCAATTTTGCAGTGTAACCTATCTCCCTAGCCTTTGTGAGGGATACAGGCACTGCTTACCTTGAGCCAGTGGCTGCAGGTGAAGCGCTAATTTTGGGGGACTGGCACTTAATTTTTCTCATCAGACTTTCACCCAAAGCAAGAGAGAAAAAAACATAACAGGGGAAGAAAGAGGAAGAGAAAGATGGAAAACCAGCAACTAAGGGGAAAAACTGGTATGAAAAAAAAATCTGCACAGTGAGATGAAGGGGTAGGTAGTGTCAGCTTGTAAGTGAAATAGAGGGGGGAACCACAAATTAACAGGGAAAGCCGAGCCAAGGGTCTGGCTTGGATCTTGGATCTTGGAGGTTGTGCATGAGCGGAACCCTGAAAATATTTGCTATGTAAATCATAAAAGTCTCTTCAAAAAGGTGTATTTCTATAACATGTGGAGGCCTTGACATTAATGAGGCACATTGTAGCACTGCACTGAGACGTACTTACTAAATTCGCATATTTGGAAGTGCTTTCATGTGCGATAATGAAGGAAGAAAGTTTTGGTGAAAAAAAGTGTATTTCAAAAACAAAGGTGTGGAGGGTCGAGGGGAATATTTTACGACCTGTCCACTCAATCCCCAAACTCTAGATACATTACACACAAAAGAGTAGACCAGGTCTATAGGTGGTGTGTCTCTGAACAAGCGACCGTGAAACAAGTGGTGTAATTGCAGGCAACAAAAGTCACTGAGTTGCAGAGGTTTTGATAAATCCCATCAGCCCACCCAGTGGCGGGGTTTCATCATATGGGAATTGTTAAGTACTCAAAACCTCACCCGGCCTTATAGTGCCAGGATGATATCTAATCTTAATGTATATCGTTCCTCAACTTATTAGCGTAAATAAAGTGCAGTGCTCAAGTGAACGTGATGAGTTAAAATCGACTACTGAGACTCAAGAACCTTTCAAAATAGAAGTCTAGGTGTCAAAACTTTAAAAACACGCCGAGTAGTTTAAATTTGATACTACCCTTTGGCGCTGAGCAAGATGGTCGACATGTTTCAGCCTGTTGGGGAACTACCCCACTTGTGGGACACCCCCGCGCCGCACGGCCACCAGCTGCTGCGTGTGCCCCTTGCCTGCCCTCTGCCTCGCTGCTGCCTCGTTTGCCGGTTGCCGGCTGCCGCCGCTGCGGTTGTTTTTGCCCTTTGTTTTGACGTTAATTTGTGCCTGCGTTGTTTTACTCTCATTTTGCCCTTGTTTTTTCGTTTATTTGTGCCTGTTTTGTTTTAATTTCATTTTCCCCGTGTTTTGCTTTCCTTCCTTGTTGTCCGCCTACCTCGCCGCCCTCCGCCCTCCCTTCCCGCCACCGCCGCTTGTCCCCGCCCCTTTTTTCTCTTCTGTAACCCTCCCCGCTCCCGCCTCCCAGCTGCTCCGCCCACCCGCGCACTTGGCCTTAAATGGCGACCGTGCGACGCAGGTGAGTGTGACCCACTTGTGGGACACCCCCCGCGCCGCACGGCCACCAGCTGCTGCGTGTGCCCCTTGCCTGCCCTCTGCCTCGCTGCTGCCTCGTTTGCCGGTTGCCGGCTGCCGCCGCTGCGGTTGTTTTTGCCCTTTGTTTTGACGTTAATTTGTGCCTGCGTTGTTTTACTCTCATTTTGCCCTTGTTTTTTCGTTTATTTGTGCCTGTTTTGTTTTAATTTCATTTTCCCCGTGTTTTGCTTTCCTTCCTTGTTGTCCGCCTACCTCGCCGCCCTCCGCCCTCCCTTCCCGCCACCGCCGCTTGTCCCCGCCCCTTTTTTCTCTTCTGTAACCCTCCCCGCTCCCGCCTCCCAGCTGCTCCGCCCACCCGCGCACTTCGCCTTAAATGGCGACCGTGCGAACGCGCAGCGGTCACGCCCAGCGGGCGCGCCGATTGTGCGCCGAAGGCGCGCCAAAGGTAAGCCCGTCTGCGCCCGTCCGCGACCGGATCGCGACCAGCGCCAGGACCCCTGGCCCCCGAAGACCCCGACCGACCCGCCTGACGTACTCAGCCGCCACCCTCAGCGCTCTCAACACCGGCCGACTCCCAGAATGCCATCAAGCCACTCCAAGACGTACCCACGGACCTTTCAGCTGCCACGCCTGCAAGTTCTCCTGCATCCGGACCAGCCCCGCACCAGCACCCGCCAAGTCGAACACCAGCAGCACCCACCTCAAGTGCATCCTGCTCAACACCCGCTCCGTCCACAGACACGCCATCGAACTCTGGAACCTCCTAGACGCCACAGCCCCTGACGTTGCCTTCCTCACGGAGACCTGGATGAACGCCTCTTCAGCTCCCGACATCGCCATCGCTATCCCAGAGGGCTACAAGATCGTCCGGAGGGACCGAAACGCCAACCAGATGGGAGGAGGCATAGCCATCATCCACAGGAACTCCATCCGTCTCACAACCAGCACCGACAACACCCTGACCAGCGCCGAACACCTGCATTTCCAGATCCACACCAACCCGAACACCACCCTCAGAGGCACCCTGATCTACCGACCCCCTGGACCACGCACGCAATTCAGCGAGGACATCGCCGACTTCGTCAGCCCGCATGCCCTCCCCTCCGCTGACTACATCCTCCTGGGGGACCTCAACTTCCATCTGGAGAACAACAACGACCGCAACACCAGCACCCTGCTGGACAACCTCGCCAACCTGGGACTCAAGCAACTGGTGTCCACCCCCACCCACCTCGCTGGACACACACTCGACGCCGTCTTCTCATCCAGCACAGACATCGACTTCAGCCACGCCACAGAGCTTCAATGGACGGACCACAGCTGCGTCCACTTCACCTTCAAGATAACGACGACCCACCATCACCAGCAACAGGCCGCCCGCAGAAGCTGGAACAAGATCACAGCAGACCAGCTCGCCACCTCCCTGAGCCAGCACCCTCCTGCCAGCTCAGCGAACCCCAGCCAGGCTGCCGACAACCTCACGAAGTGGATCAGCAACTGCGCGGACGAACTCGCCCCGCTGAGGACCCCGCCTAGCAGACCCGGCAGCAAGAAGGCCCCATGGTTCACCGACTAACTCAAGAGCTCCAAGAAGAACTGCCGAGCCCTCGAGAAAGTCTGGAAAAGGGAACCGACACCGGACAACAGGACCTCCTACAAACTTGCCACCCGGAAACACCACCAGCTGATCCGCGCCGCCAAGAAAATAGCATTCAAGGACCGGTTGGACAACAACGCACACAACTGCAAGGAACTCTTCAACATCGTGAAAGAGCTTTCCAACCCCAGCGCAGGAAACAACGACATCACCCCATCGCAAGACCTCAGCAACTCCCTCGCTTCATACTTCCACAACAAGATCACGGACATACACAGCAGCTTCAACAACCAACCAACGCACACCATGACCGAACAACCACCCCCCACCACCACCCTCCACGCCTGGACCCCGATCAGCACCGAAGACACCATCCGCACGATGATCTCCATCCACTCCTGATCACCGACCGACCCCTGCCCTCACCACGTCTTCAACAAGGCCGACGCTGTCATCGCACCCCACCTGCGAGACATCATCAACACATCCTTCGACACCACCATCTTCCCTGAGAGCTGGAAACACGCCGAACTCAGCGCTCTACTCAAGAAACCAACAGCGGACCCCACCGACCTCAAGAATTACCGCCCCATCTCGCTTCTCCCGTTTCCAGCCAAAGTCATCGAGAAGACCGTCAACAAGCAGATGGCCGCCTTCCTCGAGACGAACGGATCCCTCGACCCCTCACAGTCCGGCTTCCGAGCCAAACACAGCACCGAGACCGCCCTCATCGCCGCCACCGATGACATCCGAGCCCTGATGGACAATGGAGAAACAGCGGCCCTCATCCTCCTAGACCTCTCCGCGGCATTCGACAAGGTCTGCCACCGCACCCTAGTACGGCGCCTCAGCAACATCGGAATCCAGGACAAGGCGCTGGAATGGATCATCTCCTTCCTCGACGGAAGAACACAGAGAGTCCGCCTACCACCGTACAAGTCAGAGGCCTCCGAAGTCATCTGCGGCGTCCCCCAAGGATCATCTCTGAGCCCCACCCTCTTCAACGTCTACATGAGCCCCCTCGCGGCCATCGTACGCAAACACAACCTCAGCATAATCTCCTACGCCGACGACACCCAGCTGATCCTCTCCCTGACCAACGACCCCGCCGCCGCCAGAGCCAACCTGCACGAAGGGATGAAAGAGGTAGCCGAGTGGATGACGACCAGCCGCCTGAAACTGAACTCGGACAAGACGGAGGTCCTCATCCTGGGCTCCTCACCCTCCGCCTGGGACGACTCCTGGTGGCCTCCCGCCCTGGGCACCGCACCCAAACCGACAGACCATGCACGAAACCTGGGCTTCATCCTGGACTCCTCCCTCTCCATGACCAGGCAAGTCAACAACGTCTCCTCGGCGTGCTTCAACATCCTACGCATGCTACGGAAGATCTTCTGGTGGATCCCCACAGAGACCAGGAAGACCGTCACCCAGGCCCTCGTCACCAGCCGACTGGACTACGGCAACGCCCTCTACGCCGGTACCACCGCCAAGCTCCAGAAGAGACTCCAGCGGATCCAAAACGCCTCAGCCAGACTCATCCTCGACATCCCACGAACCAGCCACATCTCCGGACATCTGAGAGACCTTCACTGGCTCCCCGTCAACAAGAGAATCACCTTCCGCCTCCTCACCCACGCACACAAAGCCCTACACGACCAAGGCCCGAGCTACCTCAACAGCCGAGTCAACTTCTACGCTCCCAAACGCCACCTCCGATCAGCCAACCACGCCCTCGCCGCCGTCCCCCGCATCCGAAGAGCGACTACAGGAGGAAGGTCCTTCTCCTACCTGGCCGCCAAGACCTGGAACTCCCTCCCTCCCGACCTGCGCCTGACCCAAGACCACCTCTCCTTCAGGAAGAAGCTGAAGACCTGGCTGTTCGAGCAGTAGCGGCACCCCCCCCCCCCCAGCGCCTTGAGACCCTACGGGTATGTAGCGCGATTTATAAGTGTCACCCCGGCTTTCTTCAGGACCTTTCATCTAGAATTGCTACTGCTACTGACAGTGATTTGTGATATGAGGAACAGTAAAAAATGTACTTATGGAGAGTCACATATCTACCAGGAACTTTGCACTCCAATGTTCGCTGGAGGAAGAGAGACATGACTTCTTCCTATCGGGAGACAGAAAATAACACAATGGAACAGGACAAAAGTTGTCTACATACATCTACATGAATACACATACACCGCTCAGATTCACACACATGCATGAACAATTTTTGTTCCGCATTACAAAAAGCATAATAGCTACATCACTTAGAGGCATTTCCTCATAGTGATACTCACCCAGCCTTGTGTGGGTGATGACCTCACCTCACCCGGCAACCGCTCGGGAGAATGAGTCCCCGCTCTATAGTGTAGAAAAAAGGACATAGTAAGTGCTCATCATCTTCTTGCCCAGCAAAATTGCTCTACACAAAAACCCAACAAATGTGTGATGAAGACCCAAGAATCAGACCACAAGGTTATCTGCACGGGGGCTAGTAATGATACAAACAGGGGCTATCTACACGGGGGCTAGCAATGAGACTTTAAAGGCTCCCATTTCCAAAAGATTTGGGTGTGTTGTAAACCACTGTATAGGTACTGATAAATGCCTCCTGGAGGTGGCTTATCAATCCCAGTGTGGGCACTCAATAGATGACACAAGGTATGAGGTGCACAAAACACACAGTCTTTAAATAAATTGTGAACAATATTTGATAAACATGAATAAAGACCCCTACTTATCTAGATTGTCCCTCCATTTAAAGGAACATATTGAGTTCCCATCGTGAACACATAGTCTCTAGAGTATGAGGACAGTTTTGGCTACTCACAACCAGAGTAACCGTCAAGTGAAAACCAGTAAGCGCAGCAAAGGGCATCACACATCTTACCTGTCCGTCGGTGCCCCTGGTGATTTCCGAGCGGGAAGTGGAGGTATTTGTCATCCCGCCCGCCTACTATTTATAGACGGACAGTAATGGGTTAATTGGTCACGTGAAACTAAAGTCGCGCCACAGCTCCAGACAGTCAAGTTGTGACTGTGCGAATTTAATGGGACACTCTTTGATCAAAAGACGTATCCCCTGTTTGTATCATTGCTAGCCCCCGTGCAGATAACCTTGTGGTCTGATTCTTGGGCCGCCATCACACGTTTGTTGGGTTTTTGTGTAGAGCAATTTGGCTGGGCATAGAAGATGATGAGCACTTACTATGTCCTTTTTTCTACACTATAGAGCGGGGCCTCATTCTCCCGAGCGGTTGCCGGGTGAGGTGAGGTCATCACCCACACAAGGCTGGGTGAGTATCACTATGAGGAAATGCCTCTAAGTGATGTAGCTATTATGCTTTTTGTAATGCGGAACAAAAATTGTTCATGCATGTGTGTGAATCTGAGCGGTGTATGTGTATTCATGTAGATGTATGTAGACAACTTTTGTCCTGTTCCATTGTGTTATTTTCTGTCTCCCGATAGGAAGAAGTCATGTCTCTCTTCCTCCAGCGAACATTGGAATGCAAAGTTCCTGGTAGATATGTGACTCTCCATAAGTACATTTTTTTACTGTTCCTCATATCACAAATCACTGTCAGTAGCAGTAGCAATTCTAGATGAAAGGTCCTGAAGAAAGCCGGGGTAGTTCCCCAACAGGCTGAAACATGTCGACCATCTTGCTCAGCGCCAAAGGGTAGTATCAAATTTAAACTACTCGGCGTGTTTTTAAAGTTTTGACACCTAGACTTCTATTTTGAAAGGTTCTTGAGTCTCAGTAGTCGATTTTAACTCATCACGTTCACTTGAGCACTGCACTTTATTTACGCTAATAAGTTGAGGAACGATATACATTAAGATTAGATATCATCCTGGCACTATAAGGCCGGGTGAGGTTTTGAGTACTGAACAATTCCCATATGATGAAACCCCGCCACTGGGTGGGCTGATGGGATTTATCAAAACCTCTGCAACTCAGTGACTTTTGTTGCCTGCAATTACACCACTTGTTTCACGGTCGCTTGTTCAGAGACACACCACCTATAGACCTGGTCTACTCTTTTGTGTGTAATGAAAAAAAAATGTGCCCTATATCACACAATTTCAGGGGGTAAGATGCGAATACACTTTGTACAAATCAGCCAGAAAATAGATATCTTTTTGTTCTTCCTTATGTTAAGGTTTTGTTTTAGCTCTTCGTGCAATTTTTAAATATAGCACGAACACGGCAGAGCACTTTACATGAACACCAGTTACATTACACAAGGTCGCATGCATTATTTATAGGCTTGGGAAGATTAATTGATTTGTCCAGAATCTGTGGATGTTAAGCAGACACTGAGACTCAAATCTGGTTTCCCAGTTCCACAGTAGCAGCTCTGACCTTAACTACACATCCTGGGCTAAGGGAGGCTGGCAGAAGCCACATGAAAGCTCGGCTCATTATGGGATCAAGTTTCCAACAGAAGCTCGAGCGGAGTGGCTTCAGGCTCGAGCCAGACTCGAGCTTTCACTGGCTCGCCCACCTCTAGAATGAAAGAAGCATGAGGTGGAATCATGACTATGCAGTGTTGGTATAAGCAACCCGGATTTTCGTATACAGTTAGCGAAATATTCTTACTTCCCTAATTCACGAAAGATGGAAGGGCTTATGAATGAGCATAATGCCGGTATTAAACACCATCTATAGAAAACTGACATTTTACAATGATGTCTCCACTTGAATCAAATTAAACACCAGGAGAAGGACTTTCCACTGTCCCAAGGCGCAGTTAACAAGTTCAATACCCAGTCAGAGCCTTAATGGTACAAGATTGATTGAAACTTCTCAAAATAGTGCACATTTTAATGAATACAGTGAAGGTAACAAGGAAAACACACACAGGTTTCCAAGTGCATTACACACAACCTTTCCCCCTATACTGATAAGTGCATATAGATCTGTGCGAAGGAATCCATATTTTCCTAGAATGTTTCTCTGCGGAGTGTGAAGAATTTGTAAAGTTGGTGGCCTTTCTATTTCTCTCGCTCACTCTCTCTGTTTCAGTCTACCTCTCTGCTATCCTACCAGTGATACATTTCTTTTGCCCTCAGCTTTGAGCTGCCATGTAGTCCCTTTTTTTTGTATCTTTTTTCATAAATCAGTCTTTATTAGCTTTGCAATATAACAATGTATAAGTGTGAAAAGTTGTTGTGTTTGCTGCATTCTGTAAAGATACATTCTCGTGCTACTCATTCAACTTAAAAATATACAAGGGGTTGCGTCAATCGGTTATTACTTTTTTTTAATACATTTGTGGACGACCTCTGTAGGTTGACTTTGCCTCACGCATTTAGAAAGAAAATGTATGGTCGTTTCTATTGTTTGCTGTTTTAGCCTCGCTGCCTATTTGCTAAATGTCAGCTTCATGAAGTTATGTTCACTCACTGGCGAAACTTTCATGCTCAAAAATATTGTTTTGTCGGTGGAAGCTCCTTGATTTTCAGACTAGGGACCCACAGCCATGTTTGCTTCCAGGTCTAACTAACTATTGCGCACATATCTCCCCCTGATTTAGAGTTGCAGCCAGTGGCGTAGTAAGGTCAGGTGGTACCCAGTGTGGAAATTTTCTATTCACCCCTGGCTTGACAAAATGGCAAAAATGTGTTTTAAACAATTTTTTTTTCATTTTGTCAAGCCGGGGATGACTAGTGTCATCACTGAGGGAGTGACAAAATGGCAAAAATATGTGTTTAAAACACATATTTTTGCTATTTTGTCACTTCCTCAGTGATAACACCCAGGGCGGCCCACAACAACCCCCCCCCCCCTTCCTACGTCCCTGGTTGCACAAAGGCATGGCTGCCATGTAAATGAAATTGCACTGGGTGACTTTACATTTGTTGGGCGACATTTTCCTAATAATATATCATCCAGCACGGGAAAACAAGGAAAAAGCCTCTGTTTGAGAGATGTTCTGTCTCTATTTCCATGCAACATCCAACAAGATTTTCCCCCGCATCCTCCCCACCTTGAACCGTGAGCAGAAGATGAGATGGGGCTCAATGCGGTCTGGTGACTAAGCCACTGGCCTTAACACTTTGAGGCCTGGATTCCCTTCCAAGCAAGTGCACTTGACCATGACAGTGTATGATGCTGTTTACATCTTAGTTTGCTACAAATATTTAATGACTACTGTGAAAATACAACTGAACATTATGATGTCTGATTCTGTAGCGGTTATGTATTCTCACTCGCCTTCAACAACACATCATGGCTTCGGTAATCCAATTTTATCAGGACCCTCATATATTGTGCTTGACCGTGCAATACACACCATCTCTCTGCTGCACTAAGATACCTCTCGTGCTTTGTTCTGTAGCACCTCTGAGCTAGTTTCCCACTGTACCGTGGCGTGAAAAATAAGGTGGTCCTATCCCTTATCACCCAAGCAGCAAATGGATGAACTTCAAATGTTTCTATATCGAGAACATTTGTTATGGAGATTTAATGTTGCTATTGCTGTGAAATTGGCGAATGGACTCTGAGATTCATTGAATTGGCATCTGTAGCCTATCGACATTTAATGAAAATTCTTATATGTATTCCCCTGCCTGAGCAATATTGTAATTACAGCTCAAACACATGCCAAGCCCGCCTACTACCGTTCATATGCCAGGTCTGGTCAGTTATCCATTTGGCAATTGACATGCTGTTTTTGTTTTCTACACTGATGGCCATTTTTCATTGGTATGGTGTAAGTGGAAAATTTGCCTTTTAAAATTTTTGCACTATTGAATTTGGACATAACATTTTAATATCAGCAGATGTTGCACCATCCTTTTTAAGCAGATGGTGGTGTACCTGTAGAGAAGCTTGGTAGATTGTGTGTTATTTCAGAAATCTTGACCTTTCTCTATATTGCTTTCCTGATGCATTATATACACGTTTGATTTTGGGGCAGATTATCCATGTATATCCACTACCATTCCTACTTTGAATTAGTCAAGGGTAAAGATCTATCGGTTAGCTTAGAACTGGGGATGCTCAAAAAATGTAAATAGTGGGCTAGAAGGTGGGCAAGATACGAGATTGGAGGCGAGGAGACCATGAGAAGTGAGTTGGTGATCGTGGATTCCATTTTAAAGAGTAAGATTTATAAGGAAAAATCTTATGGCTTAACCTGCTTGTTAAACTTCTATGGGCTCGTCACCGGCATTATTTCGTTGACTTGGTATGTGCATGCTTGTCCCGTTTTAAGCAGATTGCGTTAACATTTATGGCTCCCAGGATGTTTATGCTTGCTTCTAGTAAAAACTGCTGCATTTGTTATTGTTGTATTAATTACTTATATATGGAACCTTTTGCCACCCCTTCCCTCTTTTCATAATGGAATCTTCTGAAGAAGCGTACCTTAAAATGTTGGGTGAGGTGAAGCATAGTTGGAGAGTGGATGGTTAAATAAAGAAGTCTTCACAGTTAACGGGTGTCCTGTATTCATCTCAACAGTTATTCATTTTGTTGATGTGCCTAGGTTGTTGGATGGTGGGATAATCCAATCACTTTTCCCTCGTTATGCTCAGTTGATTGCTTGCTGTTATGTCTTCTGCCTGTATTGCTTTTGTGCTCATTTGAGCCACCTCCATCTTTGCACAGTACATACAGTGGATTCCAGGGTCGGACTGGGACAGAAAATTCGCCCCGGGGACCAAAGTAAAACTGTCCCCCATTATTAAATTAGAATGCTAAAAAAAGAGGCCCTTGTCTGCAGATTGGGGCAGTTTGAACTTGTAAAGACATTCTGTATAATTTTTGCAGGGTATCGGAAGCTGCATGGATTTGAGCTTGCTCCAGACAGTGTTTGTGCATGATGACCACTGAGGTGCGGTTATCTTGTTATGGGACACAGTGCATATCCTTGTAGTGGATGATAAAGTGTGAGAGACAGTTGCATAATTTTATGATGTTCAGTATGCTGGCAGCTTGGAATAGCTCTGCAGAGCACCTAATGTTATTTCATATGATATAGTCTGCTTAGCTGCTTACTGTCCTTGGTTGTCCAGTTGATTTTGTGTATTGTTGTGGCCCTGAGCTGGCATGATTGGAGGGAGAGAGAAGTGGAGAGACCTGTTGGGATGGGCATTTATATCAACATCCCATATCTGAGTGTCATTGTGAGATGTAAAGAAGCGGGTATAGTGTATAAATATTTGCAACCTGCAGTGGTGGACTATGTTAAAGCCTCTGAAGTCCCCTGAATAGTCCAGCAGTTGTGACACCTCTCTTCAGTTATTCCATGCTTGTTCATTTGATGATGTCTGTTTTTTTGGCAGTACAGTACTGGTGATGGACATCCCTCATAGCAGATATGTGTTAAGTGAATATAAGAGGTATAAGTTACGGGGGCGTGGCTTAGCAAGCCACGATGGCGGCTGTGTCCTGCTGAGGCTCCGCGATCGGGCTAGCATCCTGCCCAGTTTCTGTGATCGCCGGGAGCCTCAGCTTACCGAAAAAAGCACCTGGGACTCCCCCGCGCACTGGGGCACCATTTAGCCGAACTCCGAAAGCGGCGAGCGAAAGACACGGACTGACTCGTCTAGAGCCGGAACCGAGCGCCACAACCCAAAATGGCGGGCGCGGCTCCGTCCTGCGGGCCCATACGCCGCCGGGAGCCGACCCGGTGACCGACGACCCCGAGGGACGAGACCTGCGGACACCTGCGAGGGGTCCCGGAGCAACAGCGGGACCGGCCCCCAGGAGTGTGCACCGGACGGCGCCCTCCCTCGCTCCAGCACCCCGGCGCGCAAGATGGCGGCCGGCGCACCGGGGCTCCGCTGCACTGACGCTGTTGCCTCACCGGGTGCCTAATCATCCTGCGGCATCGGCCGACCTACCACTGCAAGGTGCGGAGGGCCGACGGACGCGCTGTCAGCGCGGTGGTGTGCCACTCAGCGGCCCGCAACCTGCCTACGAGGGCGGTGAGTGCCCATCTCTTTCCCCCCCCCCCCCCCCCCCCACCAAGGATCTTGGTCGCGGCGGCCCCCCTACCTCCTCGGGGGCTCCGTGTGAAGACGCGGCACACGCCGCCGGCCGACCCCGGGATTCAGGGTGCTCCCACTGCCTTGCACCGATCGGCGGACCCGAGTGCCTGACCCCAAGATGGCGCCCACAGAGGCCTAGACTCCGGGAGCAACGCGAGCCTCGCCACAGGAGCAGTGGTGCCCCCCCCCCCCCCCCCGAAATCGAGACACTGCTGGTGGCCGTCCACTGCCCTGGAACCCCCTCGGAATCACACCACCTGACCTCTGACTCTCCCGGCCAGTATTGACACTGTGCCACACGCCGGGGGGGCCCGCAATGCCTTCTGACGCCGAGACTATCGGCCCCATCGGCCGCGGACCTCCTCTGACACCCTAAACTGGTGGAAGCTTCCTGGGACGGGGGGGAGCCGCCCCGGAGCCGGGGGGGACAGGAGAGACTGGCTGACACTGAACTGCCCCTAACCCAGCTGCGTGGACTTGCTGTTCCCGGAGTGCACGGAGGCCCGGGGGCCCACTTGAGGGCACCTATGGGGAAACCAAAGGCCTCGCAAGTGACGGCTGTCCCTGAAACGGCCGTTGAGAAGATGCCACACACCAGGACGTGGACGCAAGCCAAAGCGTCGCAAACAGACCCTACGCTGACGGCAAAATTGGACCAGGTGTTAGCGGCGATCGAAATGTCTCGCCTTTCCATGGAAGAGAGACTGGGTGCCCTGACGACGGACATTAGCTTGATCCGCGATGAACATCGTAAGCTGGCGGACAGGGTGAAGGAAGGAGAACGAACCGTGACCGAGTTACAACCTGTGGTGAAGATGCAAGAGGAAGACATGAGAGAGGTCCTACGCCGCGTGGAAGCCCTAGAAGAACGCACGGTGGACTTAGAAGGACGCTCGAGAAGATGTAACATCCGCGTACTGGGCCTGCCGGAAGGGATTGAAAATTCAGATCCTCTGACCTATATGGAATCCTGGACCAGATCGTTCACCCC
This sequence comes from Lissotriton vulgaris, assembly GCF_964263255.1. Classification (NCBI taxonomy): domain Eukaryota; kingdom Metazoa; phylum Chordata; class Amphibia; order Caudata; family Salamandridae; genus Lissotriton; species Lissotriton vulgaris. The sequence goes on from NC_141689.1 coordinate 978,436,215, forward strand.
GGAGAGTGAGCGATCGCCGTACTTCTCCATCGAAAGGGCCCACAGAGTCCCGGCCCGGGCACCCAAACCCGGCCTCCCTCCATGACCCATGCTAGCTAAATTCCTGCACTTCCGAGACCGAGATGCGGTGCTCCGTTCGGCCCGGGCAGCAGGTCCCCTGCAGGTGGAGGATCAACATGTTATGGTGTTCCCAGACTACGCCCGGGAGGTCCAGCAGCGGCGGTCCACCTTTCTGGAAGTCAAAAGGCGCCTTCGTGCTAACGATCTGCAATACTCCTTGCTGTTCCCGGCCCGCCTAGAAGTGCTGCACAATGGAAAAGCCCTCTTCTTCACTACGGCGGCGGAAGCACAAGATTGGACTGAATTCCACTGCCCACTGATCCCTAAACCCGGACCCCAGAGGACACGCAACAACGACTCCAGACGATCTAGAAGACGGGGTGCGAGCCGTGCCCGATCTGGCTGCCCCAAAAGCCAGGCGTCCTCCCCCACGGGTTCACCCGACCTCACGCAAATCATGCAAGAGCGACGAGACGCCCTACGAGCGGTGACCGAACTGCACACGTCACCCCCAACATCGGACCTGGAAGGTGACCCGCACCTATTCACCCCAGAGAAAGACCGAGACAGCGATGGAACGATGTCGGGATTTGGCCCAATCTCTTCCCCCCTCCTGGCGGCACCTACACTGGACGCTACCCTGGCCGGCCAACCTAACACCTCTTCATGAACAATGAACTATTGATTACTGTATCCTTCTAATGGTTGCCCACTGTATTGCGCGACGTCTAGGAGCCTAGACTGCTTTGCCTGCTTATTGTATGCGCTACCGAGCGATGGACTCTTCTCCTACAAGAGCCCGACCCGCGCACAAGCCCAGCAACGACACATGCTGCCACCCCCGCAGTTACCTGTTGTATTTCTCCCCTAGTGGGACACTAGTTTGGATATGCCACCTCCGGTGATATATCCTCAGTATTGGGACTGTTGCCCACCCAAAGTTCTACTGGTTGTTAATCCCCTTAGTCCCTCCCCTACGATTGTGAAAGCTTGGCACGCAGAAATACACGTGACACATACACACTGGCGGCCCTCGGGTACTATAGGGGGGCCCTCATCCTCACCACGACACCCCAAGAATGGCAGTCCCACGCTCGGACATTAATGTCCTAACATTGAACGTACGAGGCCTACACACGCCCAGCAAACGTTATTCTGTTTACGCCTACATTAGACGCATGTCAGCCAACATTGCACTCCTACAGGAGACACACATAAACGCTACCGAACTCACTCGCCTACAGTCTAAATGGCGAGGGACCTTCTGTGCCACACAATACTCGGCGTTTGCACGCGGCGCGTTAATCTGGGTCAGGCCGGGTACTCCCTTCCGGGTGCTCTGACGGGTAGTAGACAAAGAGGGCAGGTATGCGCTTCTGGAGGGAATACTGGACGGGCAGGGAATACTCCTTGGCAGCATCTACGCCCCTAACATAGACCAGGATAAATTCTGGGATCACCTCACGGGCGTTCTGGCCCAGTTCACTACAGTCCCATGGATACTGGGAGGCGACTTTAACTACACACTGGACCCCGCCCTGGACCGCTCACATCCTCCCCCCGCACATTCCCCGGCCCCCTGGCAGGCAGAGCTCTTTAGGACATGGGTCACACATTTGGGCGCTCACCGACGCATGGCGACACCTACACCCACTGGCTCGCATTTATTCCTTCCACTCGATCCCACACAACCTCCGGGTCCGCCTAGACCGCTTCCTCTGTTCTGCACCAATTCTCCCTAAGATCACGTCTACAGACTACCTGGGCCGGATCCTTTCGGATCATGACGCTCACATTATACGTCTAACCTGGCGCCCCCCCCACCCACCGGTCCCCACCTGGCGCCTCCCTCGGGATTGCCTGACCGACCCAGTATTCAGAGACACACACAAAACCAGCATACAGGACTACTTCACACATAACGCGAACACGGCGTCGTCGGTACTAGTGGAGTGGGACGCGTTTAAGGTGGTGGCTAGGGGAGAATGCATCAAACAGGTGGTAGGGGTTCGCCGCACCTTGGAGCGGACACTCCTAACCTCGGAGCAGGCTCTGGCCGCACTCACTAAACGGCCTGACGACTCAGAGGAGCACGCTGTACTCACGGCCGAGGCTAAGACGGAATACCAGGCCGCCTGCGCTGACCTCCGGAAGTACAATTTAGGGCTTACGCCTCTAGAGTGCATGAAGACAGGGACAAAGCTGGGGCGCTACTAGCTTGGATGGCAAGGCAGGACACCGAAATCAAGCCCATCACGGATATTATCAACCCGGACGGTGTGCTGGTGCACTCACAGGCCGAAATTCTTCTGGCGTTCCAGCGTCATTATACACAAGTGTACGGGACCCCGACCCAGTGCTCCCCGTCTTCTGTAGAAAACTTTCTAGACCCTCTGACTTTACCCACAATATCGGACGTTGACAAGCGCTCCCTCGACGCCAAGATTGTCCCGTCTGACATCACCCAGGCGATACGGGCCATGTCTCGTAATAAAGCGCCAGGGTTGGACGGCTTCCCACTAGAATACTACTCGACATTCTCCCCCCTAGTGGTCCCCCGTCTCTCACGGGTGTTCGGGGCGTCTCTTCATCTAGGTAGGTTACCCCAGTCACTGCGAGAGTCCGTGATCGTCACCTTTCCCAAACCCCACAGAGATCCGCTTCACTTGGGGTCGTATCGCCCCATCACACTCCTGTCGGCCGACTGTAAGATCCTGGGGAAAATCCTGGCGGATCGGTATGCACAGATCATTCGCCCCTTGGTCCACCCCGACCAATGCGGCTTCGTGCCGGGAAGAAACACCTCCCAGAATCTCCGCCGAGTCTTCCATGTTCAGGATCAGGTGTGTGACCGATTTCCTCGCGCCGCCTGCCTCATCATGGACCTGGAAAAGGCGTTCGACACCCTCACCTGGCCCTATCTCTTTTCTGTCCTGCGGGGACTCAATATAGGCCCGACACTCATGGCGTACACGCGCCTCCTGTATACCGATCTCACTACTCGGGTTCGTATCGGTAAACGCATATCACCAGCATTCGGAGTTCGGCGGGGCACAAGACAGGGGTGTCCCCTGTCGCCGCTTTTATTCGTGCTGGCAGTCGAGCCGCTGGCAGTTCGGCTGCGCCTGGAGGGTGTGGACTGGGGCATCCCTCTCGCGAATGACACGCATTGCGTGTCCATGTACGTGGACGATCTCCTCATATACGTCCGAGACATCGAAACGGACCTGGCCCCCATAGGGGCGACGTTGGCGGACTTTGCAGACACCTCAAGCCTACAGGTGAACTGGGACAAGTCCACAGTCTACCCCTTACACCCGAGCCTACCCCCCCCGAGAAGTTGAACTCGGCCCACATAAACTCTTGTGGTCCGCGGAGGCTCCCTGGTACCTTGGTGTCCGCTTGTACCATTCTCCAGCAGCCATGTTTGAGGGTAATCACCGCGCAGTGCTTGCTAGTCTGCGCCCGACTGTCGCCTTCTGGAATAAACTCCCGTTGGCCCCGATAGGACGGATAGCCCTATCTAAAATGGTGATGCTTCCCCGACTCCTTTACCACTTCACAAATTTGCCGGTTATACCACCCAGGTCCTTCTTCCGCGATGTCGACTCCCTCCTAGGGACCCTTATCTGGGGCGAGGGCCGACACAGGGTCGCCCTGAAAACCCTCCAACTTCCCACGACGCAGGGAGGGCTCGGAGCTCCATCCTTGGTCGCGCACTACACGACTCTGAGTGGACTAAAGCGCTTGAGGCCCCAAAACGCGTCTCTAGGAACGCCCGCTTCAAGAACATCCAATACTATATCCTACACGGGGCATACCTCACCCCAGCGCGATTGCAGAAGTTCTATCCCTCCACATCATTCCTTTGCCCCAGATGCTGCTCCCCTACGGCAGATTTTCGACACATGTTCTGGAGCTGCCCCAACCTTCACCCCTTTTGGCGGGCGGTACACGACACTCTGGCGGAACTTACAGGTCTCACTACACTAGCCACCTGGGAGTCCAGCGCACTAGGCATCTTTCATGTTCCTAAGCGAGACCCGGTGCACAGACGCTTCGTGTCCCTAGCACTCCTGTTGGCAAACAGATGTATAACCATGCGCTGGCGTTCCCTGGAGGGTCCCTCTGCAGCGGCATGGATGGGTGCGGTCGGTAAATGGGCGGCGGCGGAAGAGGATGCCCTTAGAGAGGAAGAAGCCAGGGGTGCGCGTAAAATTCCCATATCCATGGAATGGGCCATGCTTCTCCACAGCTTCCAGCAGTCCACACATGCAGAAGACCCGCCTACTCCTCCCCCCCCCCCCCCCGAGAGAACCAGTAGCCTCTACATGGTATCAACCCTCCCGGGACCGTCTCCCGGTACCCCCTACATCCTGACCAAACTCTCATATGTCATGCCACCCACCGCGATGCCCACATGCACCGGGGGTATTCACCCCCTGCCCACTCCTTTCCCCCCCCCTTCTCTTGAAACGCAGACCGACTGGCTCCGTGGCCCCCCCCCCTGACGCCCGTCGCCAGTATCCCCCTGCTTAGACCCTGCTAGCGCCCACACGCTTCCCTCCCACAGTTTTGTCCCCCCCCGTTCTCAGGTGCCGTCACTGTATGGACAGTACAGACCTCGATCCTACGCTCACGAGGCGGGATCCTACATACCTGCTATTATCCATCGCCCTATTGGCGATGCAGATTCACTGTTTCCCGGCCTGCGGACATGTTTGTACGATCTGCACTGATTACTCAAGGAAATGTATATTTGCACCAGTTGTATAAAAACAAGAAAACGTTGCACGCTTGGCTGTTCGTGGCTGAATGTTGAGGCCACGTCAGCAGATCATTTACACTGTGCCTGTATACTTTGATGCAACAATAAAACAAATTTCAGCAAAAAAAAAAAGAGGTATAAGTTACAATTTTCTGCTGACCGCTGCATGTTATTGTCTTAGTTTTATTGTGGGCCATAACTATTATATATGCAAGTAGATAACTATAAAATGTCATGGCAAAGCCATAGGTTAGCCCTTCTTAGCGGACCTGCAGATCAAAGCGTTTGGTGGTTGGGTTGGTTCCAATCTGTGGGTTGTAAGCTGAGGATTGCACTTGAGGGTGCTACTGTCTTTCAGGGCTCAGTTGCCAGTCCATGCGGTGTAGCTCTTATTTAGGGAATATCCTTGTTTTCAACTGTCTTCTGAGGTGTATATTCTCCTCAGTGCTTCTAAAGCTGTCTGGCTCGAGTTCCAGAGCTTGGTGGCTTGTACAGAGATAGCAGTACCTTCTACAGATATCTTATGATAAGGTGGTATAATAAGTGGTGCAAGCCTGGAGAGCAGTGTGCAGTTTGGTTTGTATTGCTTTAATTAAATGTTTTGGGTGTCATCGGTATTGCAACAGGTGAGGTTGAGTTAATCAGTTTTGGAAGGGAGTTAGTTAGAAGTTGAATAACAGAGGGGCTATGATGGACCCTTGAGGAAAGCAACAGTGTTGTTGGTGAGGAGGTGATGTGAAAAGTGGTAGGTACAGTACACTTCGTCTTCCTGTAAGATAAGAAGCAATCCATTTTAGAACATTTTCATGGACGCCAAGATAGCGGAGTCTTTGTAGTAGTGTTTGAGGGTGGACTGTGTCAAATGCATCTTCTAAATCAATAATACCATTTAATATAATGGGGTTACTGCGTGTTCCTCAGAACCTGGGTATACAATTATGAGCTACAAACAGTTCTGTCGTGTGAACAAAATCTCAAGGGGAATTGTAAAATAATGTTTTTCATTAAACATTGAATACTAAAAAAGATCTAATCAAAATGTCCCAAAAATTTTTGTTCAGTGTATCCTTCTAGTTGGTTCCAAGGTCTCATGTTTGTGTATGTGATCACTGGGAGATTTTTGATTTTCACTATGTATATGTTAATGTGATGTATTGTTCTTTATATTCTCTGGAAAGCCGTTTAAAAGAGAAATATAAAAATAGATATACATGTTTTGATATATGAAAAATAATATATTCAAAACAAGGTAATGTTTGTGTTGTGTCAGTGATTTTAAGATATCATTTTCCTGTTGTTTTATTTAAGTCAGAAGATGTTTCACATGTTTGAGGGATCATTTATAGGCCCTTCTAGTATTTATTGTTTAATGAAAAACATTATTTTACAATTCACCTTGAGGAGATTTCGTTCACCTGACCGAACTGTTTGTAGCTCATAAGATAAATCAACAAGGCAGTTATTCTGTTCGTGTCCACTGTGAGTTTTAGATCATCCCCGATGGTTAGGAGGGCTGACTTTCAGCTCTGGTGGGTATTAACCTATGACTAGAGATCTGGCTACCTTCCCTGGACAGGTTGAGTGAAAGATATCTTTAAAAGATTTTTGGGGTACTGGATATGAAGGTGATCCTGCTGGTCTGGCTGCAAAGATACTATTGACGAAAGCTTTTTGTGATCGGGTATTGAAAGTATACATTGATGATGATTATTGTTCTCTCTTTCTATGGTGGTTTGATCATGTGTTGTTCCTGGAAAGGAATTTACTCCTGCTCTTGCCACGTATTCTCTATAACCACTGCCAGGGCAGGAAGGGGTCAAAGAAGGTTTTGCGAATGCGCACCAGTGTGTAAATTAGTGGCGAGTCACAAAGTTCCAGGTTCTTTTGGCCACTGAGTGTCTACTCCTCACCCAAGGAAGTCTGCTTACGCACAGGGAAACCTCCATGTGAATAGGTTTATTCACAGGTCTGAACACATTTTTCTATTATTTACAAACGTTCATTGGTTTGTGCTCATAATTGATTTGCATATAAAAATCAAACTTTCAAGTGCGAATAGCTTTGTGAAGGAGGCCCAAGGTAATGTCAGTCTTGCAACAGACCCGAAAGGTTCGAGGGAAACAGTTAATACTATCCCCATCAAACAATTAAGCTAAGTATTATATGGCTTTGTAGGGATTTCAATATGTTTGGTAATACCACTTATAACACTTTTCATTTGTGTATGCATTTATGTACAATGCAGACCTGGCCTTTGCAACAGAGGACAGAACACATTTAGGTCCTCATTTCAACGGGCGGTGTTGGTGCTGGGGTAAGCTTTACAAGTTATGCAACTGTTGCCACACCAAGTAACTATGGAGTGCGAAAATGTTTGCCTACTGTGTTCAATTTCAAGGTCAAGCTCACTGGACCTTAACAGGGGGGGAAATGCCCCATTAATTGTTGGAACATTTTTTATTTTGGTGCAGTACGGATCATAGGTCGTATCATACGCCGCATGATATTCCCATTTATTGTAGATGAGGGGGGTGGGGGGGTTGGAATTGGAGCGCTTTATAGCACACAATTAATTCCACCCCCATGGTGTTTGGTTTTTTCATTTGCAGTAAATATTGTGCCATTTTCCAGGCTACTTACAGTGAGGGCCTTTGCGATTATAAATGAATAGGACTGATCATTAGTTCAGATTTTATTAAGGTAATTCCTTAGGCTTACTTAGCACTTTCAAAGCACCTTTCAGCCAGACTCCACTCATGGGAATTATATAATGACGAATCAGTTCTCTTCCAGCTGATAAGAATAGTGTATCGATATGTCGTCAGAAATGCCACATTAACATCTAAGGCGAGGAACTTAATGTTGAAGTAAAACTAGAGAAATTATCCAGATTCAACATCCTGGGGTAAAGGAGGTTGTGATTAGCATGTGGAGGAATACGTTCTCTGACTTGAGCTCTTGAGTCCATTCATATGTGACATACAGGAAATAATAGGTTAAGTATGCTTGTAAGCAGGCTAAAGAGAGGTCTCTTACAATGAGATTGTCCCCTATGATGTGGAAAAAATGTAAGGCCTACTCACTAGAGTTGTCACAAGAAGGTAGCTTAGGACCAGATCCTATTAGATGGGAAGAAATGCACTTAAGTGTGTGGATAACCTTAGTAGCAGTACCTAAAGTGAAGTGTGAAAGATCACCAACCAGAGATGGTTTTATCCTGTGGTAACTTTTACTTCGCTCTGAAGTGATTCAAGCCGGTGGGAACAGACAAAGACAAAGTTGGAATGCAACATAGTTGCATTATCTGCTACCAAAGGAGGTTGTTTCGTCCCTGCACACGACTAGTAAGGCCTGATCTCAAATGTTGTCTGTTCCTTAGAAAGGATAAATAGAAATGGTAGAAATGATAACTTGTCAGGGGTGTCGAATTTAATAAAATATCCACTTGTCCATGGGACAGGTTACTTCGTAAATCTACTTGTCCTGTAACAAAATCTATTCGTCCCTTTGTTGCCATGTAGTGCGGCCACAAATGATGGCAGTAATCCCATTACACAAGAGCTCTGATATAGCCTCTCTGATTATGCCAGGGCTCATACCATAGTAGTGTTGATGCCGGGTCTGGTGGCTCAGTGGACTAATGCGTCCACTGCAGGGGCCTGTGTTCGACCTCATGGTCACAGGTTCAAATCCCGGCGGGTCCACTCAGCCTTTCATCCATCTGAGGTCGATAAAATGAGTACCATTGAGTTGGGTAACAATAAACATCTGTTATTCAGCGCCAAGAAACCGCTGGGTGAACGTGCGCTTTACAAATACACATGTTATGTTATGTTATGTTATGTTATGTAGTGTTTGAATACTTGAAATCCCCTTATTTTGCCACGTTTCCGCAGATCTACATACAGGGGCTGAATGTAGTGGTAAACAATAGCTCTAGGGCTGGGTTAGAATGCCTTCTTACCCACTCTTCGCTAATCTGTTCTCTCTCCCTCTCTCTCAATCGTGAGTGCTGCTAGCGCTGTTTGTTTTTAAAAAATACAATCCTGCTTTTAAATTGTATTGTACTGTGTTTTAACCTTGTGCTGCTGCTACCATTTCGCACCAGGCACTTTCCTTGACTTGTCCTCAGGCTCGTGCGCTCCAACCCCGGTCCACCACAGCTGACACTGATTGAGTGGAGGGCGGACACGCACGGCCTCACACACCCCCCTGGCACGTCGGACGCGTGATCGCTAGACGGCAGGGAGTCAGTACTTAACCCGGCATGAGACCGGCGCGCAGCGGACAATCGTGAGTGCTGCTAGCGCTGTTTGTTTTTAAAAAAAATACAATCCTGCTTTTAAATTGTATTGTACTATTTTTTTACCTTGTGCTGCTGCTACCATTTAGCGCCAGGCACTTTCCTTGACCTGTCCTCAGGCTCGTGCGCTGTGACCCTGGTCCACCACAGCTGACGCTGATTGAGTGGAGGGCGGACACGCGCGGCAGGGAGTCAGTAATTAACCTGACATGAGACAGTCGCGCAGCCGACGCGCGCAGCCGACGCGCGCAGCCGACGCGCGCAGCGGGCGCGCCAAAGGCAAGCCAGTCTGCGCCAGACCGGGACCAGGGGCCACAACCCCTAGGGTCCTCTATACAGCCTCGTAGCTTACTGGCCTCAGAGGTACACAGGCATGTCACTATAACCTTGGACCCCCATTTTTAAAAGAGAAATGCCCACATTGCTCTCTAGTTCTGCAAGCAGAGAACTCACATGAGAAGACCTCTTCACCTACTCAAAATTTTAAAATGCTCCTGCTCAGCTGCCGATCCATGACCAAACATGCCACTGAAATTAGGCTAATCTTGGAGGAAAAGAACCGAGATGCATTGTTTCCGACAGAAACCTGGCTCAACAACTCGTCAGACCCAGTGGTTGTCCAGGCCCTTCCAACAGGCTACGCTATAATGAGGCAAGACCGTCCAACCAATAGAGGAGGAGGTCTCTCCATTATACATAGGGCCAACCTCAGCTGCGCGTAAAAGAGGGGGAGACAGGTGATTGTGAAAGCCTTTTCTTCGCTGTCGGCTTTCACAAACTAGCACCTTCTCTGGAATCCTAATCTACCGACCCCCAGGGGCCCTGGGAAATTTTAACGCTGATCTTCCAGAAAATATAGCCAATGCAGTAAGCTCCCTGTCCAGCTTCACGGTTCTGGGAGATCTGAACATTCACTTCGATGATGCCTCCTCTTCCAGCACAGAGGAATTTGTTGACAGCCTAGGGGCCCTAGCACTTAACCTGAAAGTAGAGGGCCCAACTCACCTCAAAGGGCATTTATTGGACCCCATTTTCACAAATGCAGACTTAATAGCGGACAGCCCAATTCCTTTACCTTGGAGTGACCACCATCTAATACCCTTTACCTGGTCCGCACCGACCAGTAAGTGGCCAGAACCTTCCATAAAAAAACCTGGACGGAATTGGTCTAGGATTCCTGTAGAGTCATGGGCGGACATTCTTAACATCACGCCGCCAACGTTAGCTGGTGATCCTGAATCAGCAAACCTAGAGATTAACGGTTGGCTTGAAGCCTCTTTAGACATGGTGGCCCCCAAGAAACTCAGGAGCAATAAAAAGGGCTTGCAAAAGATAGCATGGTACACAGCCGGCCTTAGAGAACTTAAATGTAAGTGTAAACAGAGAGACAGTGGAGGAAAGACTTTTCGGAGGAAAAAAAGCAAATCTACAGAAAGATAAAATTGTATAAACTGGAAATCCAAAAAACCCAAGCTAAATACTATGAAACAAAAATGTCCTCAGCCGACAACACCCCAAAAGAAATTTTTAGAATCTTAAATCAATTACTACCCCAACACCAGCAACACCCCTTGATACACTCAAACGCTGTAATGACGTGGCAGAATTTTTCCATACAAAAATTAAATCCATTTACCTAACCTTTCCCTCGCCCACCACCGCGCATATTCCCACCCAGACAGATAATGAGAGGGGACAATTAGCAACCAGGTTAGAAGCCTTCCCTCCCATGGGCCTGGACTCTCTAATAATTCTTCTGAATAAACTAAAGTCAGGTTCCACAAAAGACATGGCTCCACCTACCGTCCTAAATCTAGTCTCCCATACAGTTGCCCCCACCATTCTAGAACTCATCAACCTATCCTTAAGAACAGGCAAGGTTACATCCTTATGGAAGCAAGCCATGGTCAGAGCACTGCTGAAAAAGACAGGAGCCGACCCAAAAGTGTTCTCCAATTATTACCCCATTTCTATGTTGCCAGGAATCGCAAAAATCACAGAAAAACATGTGAACAGTATATTGTCCTCCTATCTGGAGGAGAGCGGCTGTTTTCATTCCACACAAACTGGTTTTAGACCACAGCAAGGCACAGAGACAGCCTTGATCGCGGTCACTGAGGAAACCAGAAAAATTATGGACACAGGAGGTTCAGCGGCTATTATCCTCCTGGACCTAAGTGCAGCCTTCGACACCGTTAACCACCACCTGCTTATCTCTAGGATTAGAGAAGCAGGGGTGTCGGGGTTGCACTTAGCTGGCTGGAATCCTTCCTTGATGGCCGCTCATTCCAGGTTTTTGAGGAAAACTTCACCTCTAAAAGCTTGCCCCAGAATTGTAGGGTGCCACAGGGCTCATCTCTGAGCCTTACCCTTTTTAATATTTATATGAGTCCCTTGGCCAAAATCGTTGAGCCCTTTGGTCTCTCTCTCTCTCTCTCTCTCTCTCTCTCTCTCTCTCTCTCTCTCTCTCTCTCTCTCTCTCTCTCTCTCTCTTTCTCTCTCTTTCTCTCTCTTTCTCTCTCTTTCTCTCTCTTTCTCTCTCTCTCTTTCTCTCTCTCTTTCTCTCTCTCTTTCTCTCTTCTTCTCTCTCTCTTCTTCTCTCTCTCTTCTTCTCTCTCTCTTATTCTCTCTCTTCTCTCTCTTTTCTCTCTTCTTCTCTCTTCTTCTCTCTACTTCTCTCTCTCTTTCTCTCTCTCTTTCTCTCTCTCTTTCTCTCTCTCTTTCTCTCTTTCTCTCTTTCTCTCTTTCTCTCTTTCTCTCTCTTCTCTCTCTCTTCTCTCTCTCTTCCCCCCCCCACGAATAAGGTTTTACAAAAACCAGGCCAAAACATGTCACACATTCACAAAACTAAAAAGCTGACCACCAATTTCAGACCTACTGGTTTATTTTTGTTTGCCATAATTTTATTGAAACTGATTTTCCATTATGAATATTTTTGGGAAATACTAGTATGCATCAACACGTTACTAAATGATGATGCAAAGAAATGGTACCGCCAATTCTACAGTACTTTAGCAAAAAACTTTTTTTCTGCTTTCATTTTTTTTATCGACATTTTATTTTGAAAGCAAAGATTCGCCAAACTTGCTTTCAAGCTTCTGCAAATATTTGCATCAAATCTGCATTCTGGGAGCATTATACATAGCCTCATATTGCTAAACTTTGAAAACATGTGTACACATTTTTATACTGAACCACTGTCAGTAGTGCAGCCAGAGAAGGTGGTGAACAGACAACTCACGGAGTTTGTTGAGAGAGAGAGCCTACTGCATCTAGCCCTGTCAGGGTTCAGAGTCACCAACAGTACCGAGTCCGACCTAGTGGAAGTTTTGTAGGCAATTGGGGAGTGTTTGGAAGGCAGCATTAATTATGCTTGACCTGTTGGCGGCGTTGGACACTGTCCCCCACTCCAGTCTCTTCTCGCGTCTAACCAAGATTGGGGTGTCGGGTGCTGTTTGGGACTGGCTCAGATCCTTCTTGGAAGGACGGGCTCAGCAGATGTGGCTTCCACCGTCCTCTTCTTCTCAGGCAGTGACATCACTTCCGTTAAAAAAAAAAAAGAAGGGGCCCAGAAATTCACATAAAACAGAAGTTAAAGTGATGCTATAGGTGTTGCAATAAGATAATTACCATTAAAAAAACACTGAAATACACTAGTTCTAGTTTGCGCCCCAGTAATTCACTTCTTATTATCTCACATATTACATTACTCATCACTCATGATATGTTAACAATCATTAGAGATTACTCATGACATCTCAGCTTTGGTTCTAGGTTTTTGAAAATGTGGTGCCAATAAAAGGACTCTTTTCATTTAAAAAAACCATGTTTTAATTTATTTTATTTTTGCTGCTTTTAGAATTCGTAGTTCCTCTGTGCTTCCTACCATACATACAGTACTAAAGGATCTGATGCTTCCTCCACCTGTGTAGAAAATTAACTTTTCCAAGTTCCACTAATCCAAAATTGAGTAGTGTAAAGCCTGTAATTGAAAAAGTTGTATTAGTTATGAAAAGTAGGAGTTATCTAACTTCAACTAAAAATCCTCAGATGTAGTGTCACATTTCAGTTTCTTCCATCTTTTAACCCTTCTGGTATTTGTGGTAGTCAAAAATGGAGTTGCGAATCCAGGGTTTACAAATCCACCCATGCCTATTTCTTGGGAACTGAATAGCAAACGTGGGCATTCTAGACCATTGCAGAGATTTAATTGGTTCCTGGGCCTGTTTATTCCATATTAAAATAGATGTTCTACTTTCTTCCACAGATCATTCTATTCCTTTCCATGCGGGAGCTCTGCAGCAAAGTAGACTGGCTACTTTAATGCTGTAAAAAAAGCAGAACAGAGGGAAAGCAAGTAGGAGTGAGTGATGGTGATGGGCGGTAGCATAGATGGGTGATTGAAGCAGTGAATTAGCAAGATAGTGAGTGAAAAAGTGTGTTAAAGTGAGAATGCAGGTGAGAGAGATTGTGCGGTGGACTTATACATAGGAGTGGCCTCCATCTAGGCCATCCTGGCCGGTCCGCACCTGCTGCACAAGGCTTTAAGGTGTGTGCAGAGGGTGATTGCTGCAGGGTATGTTCCCGACCATGCCGTGCCCCTAAGCTGCTACTGGCAACCACCCACCACTATGCTCATTCTTTGCCTGTGTGCAGTGGGAAGGGGGGGGGTGGTGGAAATGGAGCTGGTTCTGCATCCAATCAACTAAGGGCGGCATCCAATCAACTAAGGCCAGCTCCCTGCTGCACAAACGGCTCAGACAACACCACCTGGCCGTTGTTTTTTTAGTTTTTTGGTACTGCAGACCGAGTTCATGAACTCGTGACAAGCTTCACTGGCCTATGTGTTGGGGAAGCTTACCTTTGATTCGCAATACCAGGCCTTAACGTTTGACCTATATCCGCAATACCTTTTCAGGGATCCCCAAATCTACCACACCTTGTTTGTCAGCTGAGTTCTGTGGCAGGCAATCAGATTATTTGGATCTGCACATCAAATTTAGGACCGCTGATCTGGAAGGGGGGTGGGAGAAAATGTTTCCTCACCCTATTGCATTCCTTTTCCTTTTGACAGTTGCCACTTTTATTGTGAATGTGCTGGGGGGTGTTTATCAACCCCCAGTCCCCCACCCCAAGTACTGATCACAGGATAAGAGGTACCATTGGAAAGGGGAGAATATCCCCTTTCCAGCAGCACCTCTCTAGTGATCCCTGCTTGGGGAGTACCACAAGACGGCAAGCCCCAAGTGGAGAATCACCCACTAAACCACCAGGGATTCCAGAGGTGGGGAGAACGCCCCACCCAAGGAATGGCTAATTGCACCCCCACCCCCAGTGCCTCTGAGGAGTAGATTGGGGGTTTATCTCCCAATCTTTCTCTGGGGTTTGTGGGGTGGGGGTTCACAAAATCCACTAGACATGAAGGTTATACTTTTTTTTTTTTTTTTTTTTTTTTTTTTTTAACAAGAATGGGGTGAGGACTGGGCCATCTTCGCATCAGGCTATGCCACCCTCTCGAAATGGCCTTTCAGTCTTTCTGCCCACTTGGGAATGGGAGTTAAGTTGTGGGATTAACTTCAGTTTCTTTCTTCCACAGGAATGGAAGGGTTTTTGTTGATTTATTTTTGACAGGCTCAGGCCTGCCTGTCCTGGGGTCAGGCCATAGCCCATGCCCCTAAACCGCAGGCAGTGTTTCTGCCGTGAGCAATCTACACAAATGCCCTTTGCTGAATTCAGAATTTTGTCTGCTTTTAAGAAATGTGCACCCTTATGGGTTCCCCCTGCAGGTTCGCACCTCTTTCTCCCACAAAATGCAACTAGATAGAAACCACTAAAATATAAAATATTAACTACTAGTTAGAAAATTGGAAAAATCTGTGTTAAATATTTTGGGTTTTTTCTGCAACTCTACATGTTTGTGAATGCGAGGTAGAAAGCACTCTAATCACAGCAAACCCTTAGTTGATGCCGTTGTCATGAAAAATATCCACACATTATTGTACTAAGTTTGTGACAAAAGAAAGGGTTGATGGGTGAAGTACTTGCAAAAGTCTCACTGGCTGAGACCTTTGGAAACATTCTACCCAACACATTTTGTTGTCTTAAAAATTACGAGACATAGGACAGGAGGCATTATTTTCCTCTACTAGGTATATCCAGGGTCAGGGAGAATTCGAGGGGAACATGTGCTACTAATAAAAAATCAACTCATTTTTATGAAGCCTAGAAGGACTGGGTGTCGGATATATCCTTGGCTCTCACCATTAAGTTAGCGTTCAAGGTTCTGTTACGATCAAATTAATTTTCCAAATTCTTTCTTACATATATACCAAAAATGGTATTAAACTGTTAGCGCTTTTATAAAAAATACAATGATAATTTGCCTTTTGTGTACTCTTTACTGTCAACTGGCCTTCGCCGTCTGTTTTCTATTAACCGTCTGTTTTCTATTCGGATTCTGTTCCTCCAAGACCCATTGTGGATTGTACGAAAACCTACTGTGGGCTATTTGGCAGGTCATTGCTTAACACTGGTTAGCTGTTTTATCAATCTCATTAGCTTGCTTCCTGGTGGATGGCTTTCTGTTCTCAACTCCTATTCAGCCCTTCCATAGAGCATGGATTCTTTCTAATATTTTGATTGGTTGACTCGTATCATTCCACTGCTTGAATTAAGGGTCCTACTTTGCCTTTAGCACTGCATGGGAGTGCATGTGTTTTCTTACTCTCGCCTCTTCTCCTTTGTGTGCTACTTTCCATTCTTACCCACACACCCTACTCTGTTCGTGTTGCTCTTCCACCCCCAACTCATCATTTGCTTTCTCACTGTTCTGAGGCTTTCCTTTCTTAAAATGTGATTTTTCGCTCATTCTATTTATTTTAGGTCTTACCTGACGTTGCCTGCCTTTCTGACCTGTTGTTATCAATTGTTTAATATACGCAGAGGGGCCTTGGCTCTTTCCTATAGGGGCATTTGTTTCGCCATATGCTATTGGTGGTTTAGTGTTTTACTCCACCTCGCACGTCAGTCTTTTGTATACATTCATTGTCTACATGAAGCAATCATGTTCTGATATTTTATTCACAGTTGCTGGCATTTTATTTCTCCTATTTTTAGCTATTCCATCACAATCTTTTCTAAAGCTCTTCAGTTTTCGTCACTACATACATTTCTTATCAAAGCACACTTCAGATTTCCCGTTAACTCAGTAAGCATCATGCGTTTATTTACATGTCCACACTAAGAGAGTTTACTGCAGGTTGGAAATATGCTGGGGATCTTGACTGTGCGCAAAAACGCACTTTACATTTTAGAACAATTCCTATGCAGACACAGTTAGGTCAAACATGTAGTTAATACAATAGTATGTTAGGCGAAAACAATAAGATTATTGTCCACTTCTTCTTGTTGAGAATTTCTCTTTTTAATGCTCGAGCTACACTGCGCCAGCCAACACGTGCTTCGTCAAAGCATAGGTCGCTTTGACTCTTCAGGGCTTCCTTCTATTCTAGGCGTGTATTGTAATTCCACTAGACCGGTGATAATTCCAACCCGGTTAGGGTATCTTCAGGTTACTTTGTTGCTAGAGTCTGCACAGGTATCTCAAACGCACTGCACTATATGAGAATTAGATGGCGAACATCAGCCGTGTGATATCTAAAACGTAGTCACCAAATATTCACGTGTCAGAAGTTGTGGTGTTGTGCTCGTGGTGCATTCTCTGGTTGTCATAGTATCAGATGATGCACCACATCCACACTCCAGAATGTAGGGAAACATCTGTTGGTGTACGGTACCTGACTGGAAAGGACGGACCTGCTTGCTTCCTAATAAACTCGTAATTTAATACGATTACCAGATTGCTGCTTCTTTACAGAAGTGTAAAGTCGTTCAAACGCCAACCGCGATTCACCGCCTCTCGTCTCTCCCTTCCGCATTCAGATTGAATCTGAATGCGGAAGGGAGAGACGAGAGGCGGTGAATCTTCTGTAAGAACATGGAGTGTGAGACTAGCCTGCTTTCCATGATCCTGATGACTTGCAAGCGTTCCAGTTAAGTCAGTTACTTTAGAGCTGGCCGAAGGTTAGCTGCGCTCTTGTTGTAGTGGGAAACCTAAGCAAATAAACCATTCAACTCCCCGAGTCTGCAGTGTCGTTCTTCCAGGGTGCAAGAATTATCCCATCCTCGTCGTCAATTCTTGCTGCCAGCTCCTCCTCTGGGTACAATTTGTTCGAGGTGCATATGGGACCAGGAAGTAAAACGAGCATTGGCAAAGTTAACAGGTCTTACTTTTGGGTGCCTACTGGCTTTGGTTTTTAGTCTTTCTGCACAGCATCCCCAATGATGTGCTGAGTGGCGAAAGAATTCCATATTATATATTGTATGTAATTATATTGGAGAGAATGTAGAATCGTTAGTGTATCCCATTGATTTTACAGATGATGACAGAAATAAAGGGTAAAAACAATGACCGGGTAGGCCAGTGCTGGTTGTTTTTGCAACTGAAAAGCAGAAGTTAAGTTTTAAACCGGTTTAGCTATATAGAGTCGTCTGTCATAAAGGTGTGACACTTGGCATCGATTGTAAATATCATGAAGTGATTGTTATGATCTTGCGCGGTCTGCATGGATGGACACAACCGTTCCTTCAAACCCAAAGCTCGCGGCTTTCGGTACAGGTTTCCATTCCTTCCCATTGCCCAGCACCAAGTTCACTGCGGCAGGGTGTAGACATCCTGTCGAACTCTTCTAAAATGTACAGTGGTGGCAAGGGGGTTGCAGAAAACTGTCCAAAGCTAAGATGTAGCAACGTGACATATTTTTTTTCTCATTGGTTCTTAGAATACATGGAACAGATGCATTTTCGTGAAACAGTGTAAGAAAGTTGTGTGACAATCCATTTGCGCATTCAATCTAATTGGCTTCTAAAGACAATTGGAAGTTCCTCCTCCAATGCTTCTCTTAAAATCCAGTTGGAACTTGTCAACTGTGCTATGTATGTAGCTCTTTACAGAGGTGGAACTCTGGCCAGCACTAATCTAATCATCTCTGTCACACGTCAAAGGTGACACCGAGATATCTGGTTGTGTCACCATGTAAAAAGGGCAATTGTTTCCTTTAAGGCTCTATTTGTACAGATAACAATGTTACAAAAAACATTGAGCAGGGATTTCTTTCGGTATGGTAAATCAGTTTTGTTTTTGCCATTTTTAAGAAAAAACATAACCACAGGTGGGCTGCAGTAGGATTTCTCCCTGGCAGAGGTTCTGTTGACTCCCTCTTTTCGTTTCCCTAGGACTACTTTAGTTTATTCAGTGATCTGAGACATTGTTCCCGAGGAACAAGGCCCAAAATTGTTCATAAAAGAAGGGTCAACAAGCTCATGAGTAATCCTGTGGTAATAGATTAGAATTAGTGGCTAGTGTTCCAAAAAAATCAGCTAACCCTACATATTCCAATCTTAGGGCCTGATTTATATTACGGCGGACCGGATACTTCATCACAAACGTGACGGATATCCCGTCCTCCGTACTACAAGTGCCATAGGATATAATGCAGGTGTACTACAGCGGACAGGATATCCGTCATGTTTGTGACGAGTATCATGTCCGCCGTATTATGAATCAGGCCCTTACTCATTTTGCACATTGCTTTCACACAGATTTAGCATATGGGACACACCCTTCTGAAACAAGTATTTTTCATATTTGCTGTGCTCCAGCATTGTTTTCATTTGTATCACCTGGGCATGTTCTATAAATATTTTTAAAACTAAAATAAAGTTGCATTGGTGCTGCCAGAAAGAAATGCTTTAACACGGAGGTAACTAAAGCACCCATTCATTACCAAGAGTCCATTTGCAAAAGCCGTTTGCCGCTTGTTCTTTGATCCATGAGCTTAATTTACTTCAGTGTGTCCTAAGTAAATCCGTGATTTCAGGATAAATGCCACTCAATAGAATATTGTCACACTATATACTATCTTTGCACCACGTCACTTTTGGCATTTACAGCATTTCTTGCCGAAATTGTTTCTCTTTTCATCCAGGGCTGGACTGGGAACCAAAATCGGCCCTGGCAAACAGCTCAGCCGCCCTTGAGGGGGTGGGCGGGATGGAGGTGCTAGTGGAAAGCACTACTCCTGTCTCACCGCTGCCGCTTTTGTTACAGGGGGCCGATATTGCAGCTATTCTGCAAAACCTGCCCAAACAAAAACTGTAACACAAACTGCCCCCACCATGGCGGCCCACCCGGGTAACGCCTGGTGCCAGCTATGGTCAGTCTGGCCCTGTTTTGACACAGGTATGTGAAGATGCGCAAAAAACAGATTATGGGTATGCTTAAAGGGTTAACTCTGTCGAGAGAGGGTTCGGTTGCATGAGCCCAGACATGCTCTCATACTGCAAACTGTATACAGGGCCATTCTGCTGGCGTCATGTTAAAACGATGTGTTAAAAACATAAGCATCGGTTTGTCAGAAGGCATAGCCTGAATTTTTGCAGCAAATGTGACAAGATAAATAGAGCACATAAAAGCATCTTTATTTATTGCTTAGGCTTTTACGACCCAGAAATCAGCACATGACCCACCGGTTGGTCACGACCCACAGTTTGAGAAATGCTGACATAGAGAAGTGTTTGGAGAGATGGTGCTAGATAGATGATAACAATAATAATCAGACAAAAACAGAAAAAAGTTCCAAAGTAGCAAGTCATTAAAGTAACAGTAGTTATCAGAGATTCTGATGGAACGAAGTGAGGCAATTACTCATGTTGTAACTTCAACACAAGTAAGTAGTTTAACAGAGGCGGCTAGTAGGTAATGGTGGTGGCAGAGGTTTGAAAAAATATATTTTTTTAACGCACTTACCTTTTCCACTGGCCGCATCTCTCCTCTGCTTCCCTGCTCTTTCGGACTCCAGTCTGGGAGAAGCTGTGCTGATCTGCTGCTCTCTTCCACCTGCCTCCTTCTTTAACCCCCTGTTCTCTTTTGCTGTGCTGATCTGCTGCTCTCTTCCACCCCACCTCCTTCTTTAACTCCCTGTTCTCTTCTCCTTTGCTTATCTGCTGCTCTCTTCCACCCGCCTCCTTCTTTAACTCCCTGTTCTCTTTTCCTGTGCTGATCTGCTGTTCCCTTCCACTGCCTCCTTCTCTAACTCCCTGTTTTCTTCTCCCGTGCTGATCTGTTGTTCTCTTCCACCCACCTCCTTCTCCATCTCCCTGTTCTCTTCTCCTGTGCTGATCAGCTGCTCTCTTCCACCGCCTCCTTCTTTAACTCTGTTCTCTTCTGCTGTGTTGATCTGCTGCTCTCTTCCACATACATCCTTCTATAACCGCACACACACATACAACCACGCACACACACACACACACATACAACCACACACACACATACAACCACGCACACACACATACAACCACACACACACAATCTCACACAATCTCACACACAACCACACTCACACAACCACACTCACACAACCACACTCACACAACCACACTCACACAACCACACTCACACAACCACACTCACACAACCACACACACACAACCACACAACCACACACACACAACCACACACACAACCACACCCACACCCACACAACCACACGCCCACAACCACACGCCCACAACCACACACACAACCACACACACAACCACACCACGCAACCACACCACGCACAAAATCTCACACACATCCACACAACTACACACACACACAACCACACACACACACAACCACACACACATCCACAACCACACACACACAATCACACACAACCACCACACACACATCCACACACCCACAACCACACACACTACACACAATCACACACCCACAACCACAACCACACACCCACAACAACATCCCCCTCACTCTATCTATCGCTCTCACTCTATCTATCTATTTAGCTATCTATCGCCCTCTATCTATCTATCTATCTAAATATCTATTGCCCTCACTCTATCTATTTTTCTCCCTCACTCTATTTGTCTATCTATCGCACTCTATCTATCGCCATTATTCTATCTATCTCCCTCACTCTGTCTATCTATCTATCGCCCTAACTCTATTTATCTATCGCCCTCACTCTATCTATCCCTCGCACCACCACAGCATCACTCAGGGGCACCACAGCATCACTCAGGGGCACCACAACATCACTATGCGCTACCATAGCAACACTATGTGCTACCACAGCATCGCTATGCGCTACCACAGCATCACTGAACGCCACAGCATCACTCCTCCCCACCACAACATCACTCCGCGCCACCACAGCATCAATCTGTGCAACCATTCAACAAAAACTGGTTCAAATATGTTCTCTCACGTTTCAAGCTTTATTACAAATGTCACAAAAAGATGTTAATATTTCACTTCTGTTCTTGGATTTTCGTCACAATAAAATACACTGAACATAATCTTCACAAAAGTTATTTACAAACGTTTAAGCTATTGCCATTATAAATTACAATAACTTATTTAAGTATTAATTATTTTAAAAAATTAAAGCCATTGTTATTTGTAATATCAATACATCTAAGTCACTTAAGAACAAAACATGTTGCATTACAAATGCTATAGGTGTCACATTTGCAAAAGTGAAAAGTATTGGCATTGTACATGACAGCTATTAATTTCGCTATTTTCAAAACCAACACATAAATAAAATGTGTCATTTACTAGCCCAATAGCTTAAACTTTCCTAATGCGAGACCTATTGCATTGCAAATGCTTATTTTAAACAGTCAAGGCCAAAGTGGTACAAATGGCAGGAGGGCACACACAAGGAGAAGGACTGGAGAGAGATACGTTTGTTGTTGAAGGCCAATATTTCCAGTAATAGCGAGTCAGAAGGGTGGAGATGCCATGTTCCTCCAGAGATTTTCGTTTTTCTGTTCAGACAGCATTTGTGAACTATACATGCAATTATATAGGTGATATGCTTTAAGTGGACAGCCAACCTAAACAGCGCTGAACTGGAGTAATGTGGTCAGAATGCCTAACACCCCAGATCAATCAGCAGCTATGTGCTAGGAGACTTTAAGTGATGCAAGATTCATTTTAGGGATGCCAGAGAGGACACAGTTCCCATTGTCTAATCTAGCAAAGACAAGAGATTGGGTATGAGCCATGTTACTTGGATTAGAGAACACTGGCTGTGGGCCTGTAGTTACATATGCTCAGTATTTGAAGTATATGTTGCTGTGGATCCCTTTGGATTTCAAGGCATGGCACAGTAATCATAATACAATGCATTTTCTGTTAGCATCAGAGGTTTTAGAATAGTTCTGCCCAAGCTGAGAAATCAGTTGTTTAATTGACTTGTATACAGCATGTAGTGTACTCTTTGGGTTTTTTTCTTCCTTTTTTCGGGCACTTTGTTGCATTCAAGTTGATGAGAAGTGCCTCGTTATCATTTTGTTTTTTATTGGGTGACCCAATGTGTCTCATTGGTGGGTTGGGGGGGGGAGGGTTGCCTGGACCACAGAGCTTAGCGGTAGACTTCTGCTTGGATGCTACATTGTGGTCCAGCCTTGCAGCAGTTAACGGTATGGCATTTCCTGAGCGTTGTGTAAAACACACAGAGCCTGGGGGTCTAAAGAGAGAGTCAACTATGTACTCTAAACTAGTAAGACTGGAAGCCACAAAGGTGCAAGGTAAGTAACCATAGAGTCTTAACACAGGATAGGCAACCCAACGCATCCAACCACTAGCAAAGGTAGGCGAGACCCAAAGTCCAGAGATGGATTCCCATCAAAGTCTTGTTAGTGATCTAATGTTATCATCTGGTCATCCAAGGTTGGGCTGGTGTGTCTCTAGATCATTGAGACTGCTTCCAGACCCACCATATAGGACTGGGATCAAGCCCACGATTACCTGTAGACCATGCATGTGATCTCTAAATGGGACCAAGTGCAGTGTAAAAAGTGAATGTGTGTAGGGTGAGGATTAAAAATAGACTAGAGAACGAACAGCAAAGAAACTTTAATAGCTGTAAGCCTCTTTCCAGTTAAAAACCAGAACAGCGCAAAAAAGCAGTGTCAACAAATAACTGCTTCAGGGCTGACCTGTTTCTGCCAAAAAAGGGGGGGGGGACTACCTCCCTATGTTTTCTTCAGGGCCTCTGTTCTAATAAAGTTTTTTGCCACTGCTAGTGCGTACTACAAACACAGAAAACAATATGAACTGTGAAATGGTGTATCTTTCACCCATCATGACTGGGGATATTGCCTCACCTCGCCTGGACCAAGCTCAGGATAGGGGAGGCCACGCTCTCTCCGTTACCTCAGACTGTTCCTAAGGAGCTCCCCCAACCTTAGGAGATGCAGCCGGCATGGAGAACAGGGAAGTGCGCATGACTGTTTTGGGCCACCCGAGAGGGCCAACCAAACAGTCACTGCGCACAGGAGTGTCTACCACTCCTCCCCTGCAGCTCCGGCCCGCCCCCTCATACACTGCTGCAGCAGGAGGATAAAATTAAATAATGATAAAATTGTTATTTCATTTTTTCCTTTCTTTGCTGCTCCTGGCAGTGGGGTAATGGGCCTCCGCCTTGGTGGAGGAGCCGCCACTGCCTTTAGGGGGTCGTATTTCCTCACTAGTTGTTCGGTTTAGTATGGGGCTGGTATTGCATCATCTTGTACGGCTGATTTTTGCTTTCCGTCTGACCCTGCTCACTCTGTGAGAAACAGCAAATGCTTAAGCGAAATGGTGCCTTTTTATGCCTGGATGTAATTGTGAGCTCACTTGCATGTCTTTGTGCCTGTATAAGGGCATGCTTATACAGGATTTTTAATGTGGTGCCAGCACATATTTCTTTTAGCTCTTTTGTGCACCTGGGGCTAAGAAAGGCAATCTTGCACACGAGTTTCGCTCATTGACATTGTTCTCTTGTACAATAATAATATCCATTGACTTCAGCTGAGATAGTGGTTGAACTTTGCAGGAACAATTCATGAGGCCTGGAGCCTTGAGGCTGCAAGCAATTTAATTTCTTACATTTGTTAAAAATCAGGTGTAACTTGAGGACAGCAAAACAATTCTTGCCAGTCTAGAGAATCAGGAAACGCATCCGGACTGCATCCACTTCCCCTATGCGCCCATATTAAGGTATTCCACTTTGCTGCATTAACTAAGTTTCAGAAGCAAATATTGTGGCATTAGTTTTCTATTTTGATGAGTAGCTTTGTAAAAAAATTGCCGAAGGACAGAATGTTCTAGAAATATTTTGTGACATGTAGTGTATGTGTGCTTTTAATTTGTCTCTGTTCTGCGGTATTTTGATGGTTTAACAAGAAGCTCAAAGGGGTATCTAATAAATGCCTTTGCCAGTATAAAAAGGCACATCGTGAAATGCCTTTTTTAAACAGCTGCCTAAAAAGTAGCATAAAATATCTCATGTTGAGGTTTAAAATATAGATTTAACTGTGCTTCTCACTGGTTCTTACAATACTTTATTTTCTACCTGGTAGGGAAAATCACTAGAGCAATGAGGATACGTTCACCTCCCAATACGTTTATTGGAAGTTTTGGAAATTTGTGCTATGCTACCAACACCAAAATCACCGAAGATTATAAAATATCGTACAAAAATAAGGTCTGTGTTATATTAAAAATTGTGCGAGGATGGTGGCGTGGAAAGTATTGTTCTGGAGGGTAAGCTTTTGTCGTGGTATGTGCCTCACTGTGTCTAAACGTTGTCTGTGGTTAACTGCGCTTGCAGTGTCCTGACATCCTGAATCTTCCGTTTGAGCAGCGGTTGTGTCACTACATTTACCATGAAAATTTGCCATTTGTAGTAATTCTGTACTATAAATTGGTCATTTAATAACATGCTAGGGGCTGGTAGAAGTGTCAGCCTGCAGAGATGTGCTGGGGAAGCGTGTTTTTGAGTTTAAATAAAACTCTTTATCAGTGGTGACTGGTGCCCGGTGTCACGGATACCTTGGCCAACTGATTACCTGGCACATTCTCTGCTAGCTTGACGTGGTTCTGTCTACAATGGCTCCTGGAGGAGATGACCATTTGTCTCCCCCTAAAAACTCTTGATTACTGATGCCTGTTTGCTATTCGCATGCTTGTATGATATTGCATCCCCTGCCCCTACATTGCCTCCACTTTATTGCCTTGCATTACACCATTCTGGGTGAGAGCTTAGAATCCCATTTTTAAATTAATATTTACCCTATTTTTATTCAAATACCCTTTAACATATTTTATGTAACTTTCCTCTGATGGTGTAGTGTCAAGAGTGTAATGGTGCTGTACCCCTCATGCAAGGCCCTGTTCTTAACAGGCTCCACAGATTCCTGTCCTTATGTACGGCACGCTTAGTGCCATACATCGCATAGTTATGAGTAGGCTGGCTACTCTTTACTACTGCTGGTACTTTCTGGACCAGTGATTCTTGATTTGAGTGAATGTTGGCTCCCAACCCCAGTAACAGCTAAGGTCTCTGTTGTATCTGTACCTTTAATTGACTAGTTCTGTGACACATGCTGTATTCTTTATGACATATCCTTTGTTCTATGTTCTATGTCTGAGTTCTGCTGTCGTGTCACTTTTATCTGTTACCTGGACACGACAGCATCGCTCATCCTTAGCTTGTCTTGTGGGTTGTTTTACTTAACTGATTTATATCTAATAAATCATCCAAACTGAACTCCTGCTTCATTTGTTGTTACTCTGAAATACAACATAAATATGGCGACGATGGATTGGGATCGTTTGAAGACGTCTCGAATTGAAAAACAATTTTATAGCAGTTAGAGTTTTTTTTTTTTTTTTTTGTATACTTAACCCACCGAGGAAATTCGCAAAGCCTAACAGAAGGGTACGAGGACTTTCTTCGCGACTACTACATACTGATGGTGAGATATATTTTTGCCAATTCTGTGTGTGTCGCTTGAACAGAAAGACTGTCATTGTTTAAAATTACCTCGTTATCCGTTAACTTCGTTGATGGCATTGCGCGAGTGAAGGAGAGCGAGCGAGTTGAACTTGCACCACGTCATCAGAGCCAGCGCGAGTGAGGCAGTGCGTGTGAACTGACATCAGCAGCCCAGCGCGAGAGCACAGCGCGTTTGAAAGAACAGCGCGAGAGAAGGAGCGCGAGAGTTCACAGAACACGGTGTTTACGTGTCAGGCTGTCATCGCGCATCACGCAAGGTCAACCAACGTGACCCCACGCAGCGGCCATTTTAAGAATAAGTAAACAAAGAAATCATTTGCCGATTTCACACACCGGATTACGTGCTTTTTGGAAAAAAAGTAAACAGTGAAAAATTTGCCGATTTCACACACCGGATTTCGCGCATTTTCCGTGTGAGACCAGAAGAGAACTATATCGGTAAAATCTCTTGTTAAAAATAAATTAAAAAATCGGAACAGTTTATTTATTACTCATATATCAAATCTGAAGTTGAAAGTTAAAGAGAAAAATTGAATTTTAATTTATATATAACAGCTTATAAGTGAATTTGAACAATGGCTTATCAGATTCAACCTTATCAAATTAACCCTTTCCTTCAGAGTTCTGGAAAACCGCCTGTCAGGTGGGAACAGTGGCATAAATCTTTTGAAAGTTATCTGGTTGCAATAGATGGAAAAGATTACTCAAAGGAAAGAAAAAAGGCTGTTTTATATGGACTCTTGGGTGATGCAGGAAGAGAAATCTTTGACAACATGCCTGAGAGTGAACCTCCACCTGGACAGTTCATTCCTTGGGATGAGTACCATGAGGCTGTAAAAGATTGGAAAAAAGGTTTCATGAACAGCCAAATATAATGGTGTAAAGACATGGTTTTAATAAGAGAAAACAGTTGCAAGATGAAAGTATAGAAGACTATCTTTCTAGTTTGCGAATTTTAGCATCAAAATGTGATTTTGGTGATATGCTTGATACTTATTTGAGAGATCAATTGGTTTTTCATTGTTTTTCAAACAAAGTTCAAGAACGTCTTCTAGCCTGCAGAAATCCAACCTTAAACGAAGTCATTGACATCGCAGTTGGAATTGAAAGGTCATCAGTTTCAAAAAAAGTTATTTCTGGAACAAGTAATGCGGAACAAGTTTGTTCTGTAACTAATAAGAGTCAAGTACAAGAGTATAAAAAAGATAAAGGTTCCTTTTCAGCAAAAAGAAATTTAGTTTGTTATCGTTGTGGTTCCAAAAATCACATCGGTAATAACCCGATTTGTCCTGCACATGGAAAGAAATGTGCAAAATGTAAAAAAATTGGACATATTGAGACTGCTTGTAAAACTATTTTTAAAAATAGGAATGTTTCTCTTACCAGTGTTAATGCTTTAGATGACATGGAGTATGAAGTTAGTAACTTGGTAATTAATGTTTGATGATCATTATCGGTGTGCCTCTTTGGGGATGTACCTGCGGTTTCCGCAAACACGACTCCACATTATTACTCAGCGGTGTTTAGACGGATAACACCACCCTCTGAGAGCACCCAGAACTCTAACAACTCTTAGTCAACATACTCTCAGCCTAGTTGTGCACCCCCCATACTCTCTTTGTTAATGCTTTAGATGACATGGAGTATGAAGTTAGTAACTTGGTAATTAATGTAAATTTAGTTGAATCTGAGATTACTTTCAAAGCACCTTTAGGCGAAGCTTTCATTCATGGCGTAAAATTGGAAGTAATGGCAGATTCAGGTTCGCCAATTACCATTTTAGACGAAATTACTTATGCAAATTATCCTTTTCCTACTAAACTGACTGCTGCAGATATCAATCCAAAAGCAATTGGTGGTCAGTTTCTCAAAATGCTTGGATACTTTATTGGCTTAGTTGAACTGCTAGGCAGAGAAATTACTACAAAAGTTTATGTAGTCAAAAAAGGGAAAGATATCATTGGTTGGCATGACTTAGGAAAGATGGGTATAATGTTAAAGCCTGGTAGTGACACTCCTATTATTCTTGGTGACATTCCAATAGCTTCTTTAGAAATCTGCAAAGAGAAAGTATTTTCTAATGATCTTGATTCAATTCTCTCTAAATACAGAGAAGTATTTGAGGACAGAATTGGTTGTGTGAAGGGTGTTGAGCATGAGATTAAGTTGAAGGATAATGCCATACCTGTCATACATAAGGTCAGAAGTGTACCTTTGAGTGTACGAGCAGAGTTGAAAGAACATTTGGAAAGTCTTTGCAATGATGGTGTAATTAAACCAACAGATTCTTCTGAGTGGGTTTCGGCTGTCGTATTAGCCAAACGCAAAAATGGTAAATTGCGCATGTGTGCAGATTTGCGCTCTCTGAATAAGAACATTTTGGTGGATTGCCACCCTTTGCCATTGATTCAAGAAATGCTTATGGCTATAGGAGATTCTACTCATTTTTCTTTAATTGACTTAAAGTCAGCCTACCATCAAGTTGTTTTGTCGGAGAAGTCACAAGATCTCACTACTTTTGTCACTCCCTTTGGTGCCTTCAAATATACGAGGCTTCCTTTTGGATTAGCTTCTGCAGCGAGCGTATTTCAGAAGCTAATGGACTCGTTGTTTGGAGACATCAAAGGGGTGCAAGCATTTCAGGATGACATACTCATTTTTGGTAATGGAATTGAGGACCATAACAAAACCCTTGATGAAGTATTAAAAATCTTAAGCAAAAGAGGGATGACTGTATCTAAAGAGAAGTGCAGTTTCTTGGTTCAAGAATTAGAATATTTAGGGCACTCAATTACCAGAGAAGGCATTAAACCTAAACAGAACCTGATTGATTCAATTATGCTTGCACCTGCCCCAGCTGATAAAGACTCACTTAGATCCTTTTTAGGTCTAAGTGAGTACTATGCACGTTTTGTGCATGGTTATGCATTTGTAGTGGAACCTCTCAGGTGTTTAACAAGAAAGAATGAAAAGTTTGAATGGTCTTCAGTCCATGATGAAGCCTTTAACAAAGTCAAGGAAATGATTAAGAATGCACCAGCATTGAAACCATTCTCTTGTGGTGCTAAGTGTGTTGTCACCGTAGATGCTGGTTGCATAGGTCTTGGAGGAGTTCTTACACAGTTTGTAAATGAGAAGGAAAATACCATCGCTTTTATTTCACGAACCTTAACCACAGCCGAATCCAATTACAGTACCATAGAGCGTGAAGCTTTAGCTTGCTCATGGGCGGTTGAAAAGTTCAGGTGCTATTTGTGGGGAACTCGTTTCGATCTCGTTACAGATCACAAGCCTCTCATTTATTTGATGAACGGAAATGGTACAGGGCAAGCAACTTCAAGACTAGTTAGAATTATTTCAAAATTACAAGAATATAATTTTGATGTTAAACACATTTCTGGAGGAGCTAACTTTAGAGCAGACTGTTTGTCCAGAATTCCCCTAAAAAATCCGAATGAATCTTCTGAAGTCTTTGACGATGAGTGTGTCGTTGTTTCAGCATTAGATGCCTGTGAGAATTCTTTGGGATGTTTTACAGAGAAAGATTGGTTAGAAGGATATGAGAAAGATCAAGTTTTGGTTAAAATAAGGGAGTACATTAGAAAAGGATGGCCTCCAGTTAGAAGTCTTGATAAAAATTTTGTACCTTTTCAACAAATATCCACAGAGCTGAGTTTGGAGAACCAGTTCATCACTAGGTGTGGACTTTTTGTTCCCCCAAATGTTTTGAGAAAGGGTCTTGTTGAAAGAGCTCATTCTGGGCATCCAGGAATGTCCGGCACCAAGAAAATTTTGAGAGAATTTTATTGGTGGCCCAGTATGGACTCTTTTGTCGATAATTTTATTAACCATTGTCCTGAATGTCTCCTATCCGACAAGCATTGGAAAAGTTAAAAAAATTACACATCTACCAATTTGTTGCCTGAACAAGCATGGGAAAAATTGGCAATTGATTTTTCTGGTCCTTATAATATTTTGCCGGAAGATATGAGATATTTAATTGTCTTAACTGACTATTACTCAAAATGGATCTCATACGATTTTGTAAAATTTCCTTCTACTGATATTGTAATTGGTTTTCTAGAGATGATTTTCAATGTTGAAGGTTTTCCTAGGAAGTTAGTTTCCGACAATGGCACGCATTTTGTATCCAAAAATATGATGGATTTCTTGAGTAAATATGATATAAAACATATCAAGAGTCCGTTGTATTTTCCTGCTGCAAATGGACTCGTTGAAAGAGCCAATACATTTTTCAAAGAAGGCATTCAAACAGCTTTGTCATCTGGTATTGATGTTAAAAAACACATTAAGGAAAAAGTTTGGAGTTATCTAAATACTCCCCATTCTATCACTGGTTTTACCCCTTTTTTCTTGTTGAAAGGTAGGGATGCGAATGATAAAATCAAGCCTATTTTCGATAAAAAGTCATCTTCACTCAATAAGTTAAATCTTTCTAAAGCAAATTCTGTTGATGAGTGTGTCAGGCAAAATTTTGAGAAAAAATATAAGTTAAAGGATTCCATTTCTCCTAAAAATTATGTTTTCAAAACTGGTGATTGGGTAATTATTAAGAAACCCAAAAAAGTTGTCAAAGGGGAATCTAAGTTTACTTTGCCTCAGCAGGTTGTTAGATCTTCAAACTCATCTGTTATGATTAAGAATAAAGGATGGTGGAATAAAAGTGCAGTTATCAAACTTGAACCATATCAAAAAGACATCATTTTGAAAAAACTTGTTAATAGAAATCTTTATAGTAATTTCTCTTCTTTGTGTTATGAAGATTTCATGGATTTGGTGCAGAATCAGGATCAAATAGCTCTTGATGATTCTCATTTTCCTTCACATGTCAGTGAGGCGATTTCTCAATCTTGTTTAAATGAGGGAGTGGGTGAGACTGATCAACTTGAAGTTGAGACTGATCAACTTGAAGTTGGTACAGATGCTCCTTCTGTATTTGAGGAAGCAGATAGAGATTTAAATTCTGATGATCATTCTGTATCTAAGGTTGTTGAAACAGCTGAAGTTTCTGATGCTAATTCTGTATCTAAGGACGTTGAAACTGGTAATTGTTCTCCAACGTTCTCTGACTCCAATTTGACTTCAGTTAAGAGAAACATTGTTATTCCTTCCAAATTTAAAGATTATTATTTGTATTGAAAATTTGTTTAGCTTATTATTATTTGTTTTTCTTTTCTTATTCTTTCCTTTTCTTTTATGGAAAGGAGATGTTGTATCTGTACCTTTAATTGACTAGTTCTGTGACACATGCTGTATTCTTTATGACATATCCTTTGTTCTATGTTCTATGTCTGAGTTCTGCTGTCGTGTCACTTTTATCTGTTACCTGGACACGACAGCATCGCTCATCCTTAGCTTGTCTTGTGGGTTGTTTTACTTAACTGATTTATATCTAATAAATCATCCAAACTGAACTCCTGCTTCATTTGTTGTTACTCTGAAATACAACAGTCTCCCTTCATTGAATGATTTGATTGAATTTAGGGCTCAGTTTACAGCTTTATTTGCAGGGCCTCACAGTAAGAAAGATGTAAACAATATTCCCTGGTGTCTGGAGTGATACTCCAGACCCACAGACACCAAAGAGTGTCTGTGCTAATAAAAAAATCTTGGTGTGTAACTGCCCGCCAAAGGAGTCTGTTGGTGATTTTTCCACCTTTAGTGTATTATATTCTGTTGCTCCAATAAAGTTTTTGAGACATGTATTTTTTTAAATGGCAAGGAGCTTTTCTTATTCCTCATCATGCGCTAAAAAGTAGGAGGATCCTCCTTCTGAATGCAAAGAATTTGCTGCTTTGTTATTCTCATGGTTATGTCATGGGGAACGCCTTCTAAATATGGGGATTATGTAGGGCTCCCAGCTAAGGGTATGTGTAATATTTCCTGCTTCTTTATTTCATCATGTGTTGATATTTCTTCTTGTGATTTTAACCATCATTGGGCTTTCTGCTCAATGTTATTCTTAATCACCTTCATTTAAGACAACATTGCTTGTCCCTGATGTTAAAGGTATTGGTTGTTGGCAGAAGCGAGGACAGGTGCAGGGTTGTGGATGGGACACAGGTCTGTGGACTTACCATCCAGGGCGTGGAGCATAGGCCTAGGGGCCCGGTGGAACGACAGTGTTCGGGTCGGTGATTCATGGGTCCTTAAAGTCCCTCCACATTTCCTTGAATTTGTTGTGGTGGTAATTCAGCTTGGCTATTAGTTGTTCAGAGGCAACCGCTTTTTACATTTCCTAGAGCCATGTTTCAGGTGTTGGACTTGTCACTTGCCATAGTCTCAAGATCCTATTTCTGCTTGAACACCGAATAATACTGGTCCTTTATGACCACTCGTTCTGCTATCGATTGAGCTGCGCTGCACTTTACTTCAAATTCCCTGCCTCACTTTACAAAAGTTATTTCATGCACTGACCTGTTTGTCCCACAGAGACGCCTTGGCAACCCAGGTTGTTAGTTTCCAGTTCCACCAGGATGCTTAAGCCCCATTCACGGTGGAACATGTCTAGTGCTGGGACAGTCTGGGGCAAAGGGGATGGAATATATGAGAGATGTCGTTGTCACATGGCTAAGTTCTGAAAATAGTGTTGGCATTGGATGGGATAGCGTCGACGTTGGATGTTCACCGGACAGTTGTGACAGGCTTAAATTTTCTAAAAGATAACTTGGTTATTACCTTGGCCTAACTCCGTTTTCCCTATTCAACCAGCTATGCCTGTATTTGCCCCCTTTCCCTTCTCTGTGGCTCTTTTCTCTCTCTGGATGTGTGTGGATAACTTGTGAACCCTGGAAGTAAGGAGGAAGTGGTTATTAGAAACGCTGTATTAAATGTGGACTGTTTAATCCCCTTTTATCCTTGCACCTACCTATGTAAACCCAGTAGCAGATAGTCCATTATTTTTACTGGAAGAGCAATATGGTCCTATCCCACTGTACCCGAGATTGGATAACAGTGGCAGACACATATGAGAACTCAAGAGAATATCTAAATACACATACAACTGCCCAAAACATACATGTCAACAGTTGAGGTGATTGACCGATATATACACAGGATAATATTGACAACATGTGATAGTGTACATCATCGATCAGTGCAATAGCCATGGATTAGCAGAACAACACAGAGAACAATGGTATCACACCAGGGTTACCATGTGACATGCCATAACATCACGCTAATAACAAGTACATTACAAGTAATATTGTATGTGCCAGGAGTTTTCATGTTACAGTCAATACATGAGAATTAGTACTACTCCTTATACATGTTGGGAACAAATTATGGAGCACAGTGTAGACGCTGTTACTTCACAGCGTTATGCAGCATTTGGTCTTTGATATGCTCCTCTTAAATCTACCTCCTAAATTGTAGCAGCTGATGCCTATTTTAGAGCGGTTTTCAAAAACACAAATCCTTAATCAGAGCTTAAAACCTAAGTTTTTCTGAGAGCTCTATTTGGTTTAACAGGGGTCCTGAATAGCACAGAACGGGTGCCCTGAATAGCACAGAACGGCACATGCGTTACAACCAAGTTGTTCTCTTCTTCTCGTGGAGTAAAAATTCTTCGGAAAAGTCTGAAAATGTGACTTGCGTCTTCACACTGTTCGTGGACCTTGTCTCGTCTGTTACCGTAAGGAAGTCTTCTTTGTACAGCAAGCATGAGTGCTGAGGGTGACATTCCTTTTATAGTCACTAGTTTCAGCCACGCCCCTCTACTAGCTTCTGGAACATGCTGGAAACCTCCGAACTCTCTAGACCTAGGGGAAAACCCCTTGCTGGAAAGTCCCTGACTTCAGGAACTTGCTGGAAACCTTCCAACTCTCTAGGACCAGGAGAAAACCCCTTGTTGGAAAACCCCTACAAGCCTTAAGTTGTTATCACTGGTGGAAGCAAATTGAAACATACTCTATAAATACAATATGGCAAAGCACCAGAGTACATGTCTAAGACTTCAATCAGTATTCCTAGACATAAATTAGGAGGCACCTTAATGTTTTTGATTGTTTTTTGGGATTATTTGCAGCCACAACAAGTTAGAGCATAGCAAGGCCAAGGAAGAGTTTCCAAGGTAGTTGTATTACATATATTTCCACCCATCTCTGTCGAGGAAGCTGCAATACTCCATACGGCCTTCGATCAGTCATGACTTAGTTATGGCAAAGGGTCTCCTGCCTTCTGTGCAAGGAAGATTATCAACCAGATATACCTGCTCAGGATAACATGGTAATGCTTTGTCCCCTGACCTGATGGCCCCTATAGTTGCTTAAACGAAGGTGCCAGATGAAGTAGGAAGTAAGTTCTAGATAGAAAAACCAAGCTCAATGGATATCCCAAAAATGTAAAACAAGCTATTGGGAGGGGGAGGGAAAACCTAGCCAGTGTAATGTCCCGTTCCTTGTGGAAGGAAGAACAGACTTTAGAGATAAATCTTGTATCCAAGAAAACAACCTCTCGGTCTTGGAGAAACCTCTGTTAAGGCTCCTGACCTTGCCTGACTGATGACTCTCCATTCTACCTCCTGAAGTGAAAGCTATTAGAATTGGTTCAGAAATTTAGGGTTAACAGTACTTGATAGATTGAAAGAGAGAGACTGGAGAGCCCACAAGATGAGAGGGATGTACTATTATAGAGAGACGTGAACGCTGATCACTTATTCTCAAAGTTGTGAAGTAGATAGGAAACCAAGGTATCTATTTTAGATACATTCATACATACCTTCTAAAATGCTTGCACGTAAGCTGATTGACCACACAGGGAGGAGACCTCCAGACCTATCAAGAACACTCCAAATTTCCAAAGTCCTAAAAGGATTGCAAAATCTAGCATTGAACCCCATCCAGTCACATCAGAGTGAGAAGTAGTTCATTGAAGAGAATACCCTTCTATCATAAATGAACCATGAGATTGCTGGAAGCAGAGGGCCACCTCCCTACAGCAGCTTTTACACTGGAGGTCTATTTTGCATGCCTTACAGGGCACCAAATTAAGTCTTTGCAAAGCTGGTAAGATACCGGAGAGGGTGAGACAGAGTAACTGGAGTCACTGAGAACTGCCATGGGGAAGGCAGTGTTTCGGGGGAGGAGATGTTACCTGGCTGCTGATGATACGAAGCAAGGCTTGTGTGGCCATAAGGAACCAAAAACAAGACCTCTGCCTCCTCTCTGTAAATTTTCACTAAAACCTTGGTGATCAGCGGAATAAGGAAATGTGTAAAACAGTCTGGCTGTCACCAGAAGGACAGAGTATTTTCAATCAAAGGTCTGAATGCTGGCAGGAGTGTGTGCTCCCATTACAAAGAAGCCTGCCCAAACCTTTTACCTGCTTAGCCGGTCTGCTTGCTTATTCTACCACCTCAGAACATATTCTGTCTTCATGGAGTGGAAATTCTAACTGGATCAGGATCCGATCTTCACAACATCCATCAGCCAAGAATTTGTTAAGCAATTTTAGAGACCTTTGTAATGAGAGGAATGACAGTTGGGAGACAAAAAGGAGGAGGTTCCTTTCCCAAGGGAATACAAAAGAAATATAGGAGAATTGTCATTTTGACCTGTCTCAGAGGTGAGTCCTTGTATCTTATATTGACTGGGATCAGGAAAATTAACATAGTGGTAGTGATGAGAACAGGTCAGGGGGAAAGCGGAGTGAGGAACAGACTTTGAGTTGTGTGTGCACATAAGGCCATACATACGAATGGATACTTTAATATAAGGTTTATTTCAATTACGTTCTCTGTCTCCTTTTAATCTAAGCCACCCATCCGTTTCTCTGTAATTCCTATTGCAGTTCTGCTGAGTGCATAGAGTTCAGCGTCTCTTCTACCATTCTACTTTACTGCCTTCTTTCCTTTGATGATTTTAGACCTTAACTTCACCGTCCTCGTCTTTCATTAATTCAATGACCATGCTTATATGAAAAGTTCTGTAATGTTAGAATTGTTAGTGCCTCTTTCAAGTATGTTCACCCACTTTTTGGCTGCAAGGGTTACTGAAAAAATCAGAATCCACATCAGTTTTTGTTTTGTGTGCCAATCCTGTCATCCATTCCGTGATCACCAGGCCAGTAAAGAGATGGAGCGCTCTGTGGCTACACCTATAACATTAAATGTGTTTTGGGCACTGCTGCAATGTTGGACCTATTTCCCTCTGGTTGCAGGGCTTGCTGATAACCCGTGTTTATGCTTTTTTTGCAGGCACAGGAGAGAGTGGGAAGAGCACCTTCATTAAGCAGATGAGGATCATTCATGGATCAGGGTACACAGACGAAGACAGAAGAGGCTTCACAAAGTTGGTTTACCAGAACATATTCACCTCCATGCAGTCAATGATCCGAGCAATGGACACCTTAAGAATACGGTTCGACTCTGAACAGAACATGGTAAGATGATCAATTGCTATTTCCAGAAGTCGTTTTTTTAAAGACCTTTCTTTGAGTTGCTATATGTCCAGGTGGATAGTAAATAGTACACATATTGTTGTTGACGGAAATGGTGATCACACTCTTTGTATCTTTCCCGCCGAGCCAGCACCTACTGAATTAACGCTAGTTGTGTTAAGTGTCATGAAACAAACTAATGGTATAACTGGTTTTTGCCCGGAGTGTTTATTTAACACAGTTTTAGTGGTTGATTTGAGGCGACTTCAAAGCAAAATGTCTCTTTGCAAGTTATTCATTTTAGCGGATGAGTAGCATGTGGTTGAGCTTTGTTATTTCTATCCTCTAGGTTAGTGCATTTTGGGCTACTGTTCTCGGATAAAATTGTTTTTCCAAAAGTTTTCTTTGCATTAAAATGCTTTGTTTGTACGTTTGTGAGTGTAACTTCCATATGAGCAAGATTGGTGAGCTATAGGATTGATGTACCAGGTGTCGTATAGTTAAGATTGCCGGTACATGTCATTGGCGGTATTGCTTTAAAAGTGAGATTATCCTCTCATTCATATAAAAAAGATTTTCAACCCCACTTTGTTTTACTGAAAAAAGCCCTGGAACAATTGTTCTGAGATACTGACATGTTATGTTAAACCCTTGTACTTTAGTTAATTTCACCATTCGTAAATGATTTAACTTGTCATAGATGTTCACTCACCTTACACCATTATTGTGTAAAGATTGAATGAGAGGCCACTATCCGGAAAAGAGATTCAAATCTGGGTATTTTCTGATGTAACATCAGGGAAAAGCATAACCTATTTTTCTTTGCTGTGATGTTAGTGACATAACTAGTGACATAACTGCTTCATCTGTCTTACTGTGCCTTGTACGGACCCCTTTCTACCAGAGAGGAGTAGGGGAAGCGGAGATCGATTACCTTGCTAGATGCCCTGAGACCCACCAAAAAACTGAGAAAGGTGATGAGATGTTGTGCTTTTGCCTCCCACTTTTTCTCCCCTGCCTCTCATAAGGTCTGTGTAGACCAGCCAAAAAGACGTTTTTGGTGCACTTGAAAGTGGCTCTTGACGTGGAAGACCATAATGTGCATGGCTCCTTCAAATCTCTGCTCCACGCTTGCACATATGATCCATGGGATACATTTTCAGAACTAGGGATCATGGGAGGATGGTGGAAGAAGAGCCATGCACATGAAGTGGAAGATGGATAGATATTAATAGCTGTTAGTTTTCCACCTTCTTTTTTGCCATCATTGTCTATGTAGTTACTTAGTACCACTTGGTAGAAAACACGCCTTTTCACCTGGAATTTCAAAAAAGATGAAGATTATTAAAGTGAGTTTTCACAGCCATTATGCATACTTACAAGAGAAAGCTTGCAAAATTGCATATTGGTATATCCAAGAAAATTATACCCAGAAATAAAACTTGTCTTGCATTTTTTGAAATGACTGGACGCAAGAGGCATTTTAGTGCATGAATATTGTTCGTACCTTTGAACTATCTGTCAGCCTGAAAGATACAGGCACTCCAATGTACCCACCCCAACTTGCTGCCCATGTCAGTCTTATTACAAAGTTAGCCCACTCCCACACAATTCCAGGCTCCTAAGTAGATATACAAACAGAAGTTGAAAATGTATGTTTTAAAATGCTTTGTAAATGTGTAGGAATTTGAAATTGGAAACTAACATCTAAGATGGCATCCTTATCTTGAATTGTGGGAGCAACTCGAGTACAGCACAATGGAATCTAGTCTGGACTATTGGTGGCCTCAATTAAAGCAGCCCTGCTATACGCTGACAAAAAGAGTGCATGTATTTAGAGCAAAAAATAGTGATATAGTAAAATCTAGCATATCTCTTTCTTCCCTTTCAAATGTTCATATAGTTTTCTTTGTGAATTAAATACAATATTTCATAATTTGTGTATTGATTGGATGTAGACTTGTTTCTCTCTTTTTGTAAATTATTTTGAGGTTTAAATCCTAGAAATGTTTAGGGGCGGGCCCATAGTTTCCAGTAGTGATTCACTGGGGGCGGGGGCATTGAAGTCAAACTGTTAGAAACATTGTAGTAGAAAATATATATATATATATATATATATATATATATATATATATATATATATATATATATATATATATATATATATATATATATATATATATATATATATATATATATATATTT
The DNA here is from genome assembly GCF_964263255.1 of Lissotriton vulgaris. Classification (NCBI taxonomy): domain Eukaryota; kingdom Metazoa; phylum Chordata; class Amphibia; order Caudata; family Salamandridae; genus Lissotriton; species Lissotriton vulgaris. Next base: position 978,474,868 of record NC_141689.1, read on the forward strand.
TTTTTTTTTTTTGTAAGGCCTTTTATGAGTAGAGGAAAAAAAAGTTTTGGCAGAGCAGTTTCTAAATCATTGTTGCAGCACAAATGAGGATAGTTAGAGGAAAAAGGATAGAGCTACGGTTACCTACATGTTTAAGAAAAAGTATATTCAAGCACTAGAGTGAAACGGTGGAACTATTGACCTTTGCGATGCATAAAATTAGGTCACAAATGAAAATTCTGCCATAATATTTTAAGAGGGTCTTCCATTGCTTACTATCTTCCTATGAGGCCTTTTTCTTTGACACTCCGGCAGTCTTTAATGGAAACAGAACCTCAGTTTACGGGCAAACACCCTACCTTATTTGATGCGTTGAACGCCACTATTGATTATTTTTTCGGTCGAGCATGGGTAGTTCATGCGCTGCTCTACGGCATGCTGTTTTGGAGTATTGAAGCCCCGCCCACTCTCCGCCCATATTTGTCATTGGCTAGCATCATTGTCCATCATAAATGCTGGTTTCCGATTAGTTAATGGGCTTTAGTCCCTCCTTAGTACAGACTTGTCTTCATTTGTAACCTCCCATGAGGACTGACCCTTTCACTTCAGCTGTTACACAGTACGTCTTTTTTAGTCTGTAAGCACTATTTTCTTTAATGAGTTTCTCCTACTGCAGGCACGTCATGCTTTCCTGCAACATTCAGCGCGCCATGTGCGCTTTCACTTTCCGAACAGACTGGACAATGGCGGCCTCTTCTTTGAATAGGTCTTGCATTTACAAGAGCTTCAGCTATTGGCATTGTAAATGACAATGTCTTTTATTTATGTGTTAATTAGAAAAACAGATAAAAACCATTGTCATTTACAATGCCAATAGCCTAAACACTTGCAAATGCGAGACCTATTGCATTACAAATGCTTGTTTCCTTTGGTTTGGACACTTTTTATTTCTTTACATGTGCTCTGAAGTAACTGTAAATTTACACAAGCAACACTGTAAAATTCCAAAATAAATAACGTGTCTTGCTTTGTCCTGCAACACTATTCTGTACTGTAGGTTGTAGTTCTGGAATTTATTAACCGTGTACCTATAATTACTACAATTTAGGGGTCTTTGGCCTGTAGGGGTTTATCTGAGAGATCCTTCCTGGACATCTCCAGCGTAAAGTTTACCTCCACTTAGGTTCATTCGGCTGCTGTAGCATCATATCCGAACTTTCCAAACAAGTCCTCCTCCAAAGCTGATTACGCTGTTGAGATACTGATGTAAGCCCCTCTGTTTCTTTTATTCGCTTTAAACTTGCGGTCTAACACGTTCAACATGCAAGACTGTTTATGCTGTCCCTCAGATCTCTGTGGTGGATCAGCAAACGCTAAGCAGCTCTTGTATAAACAATCTCGGCGCACAGAAGAACCATATTGCTGAGAGTGCAACAGTAAATACCTTCAAAAGGATGGGGATGTTGCACATTTTAAAGAGATGGTACAGTAATCGAAACTGGAGTTTGACTTCAGCTTCAACTACAGCATCTCTCTTACAGTCTTGCTTGAACAAGCACACAGCTACCACGACCATAAAAGGGTTTATGCAATGAAATCTGTCAGTATCTAATGTTGATCATGTCTTTTTTATTTTAGAAAAATATGTTGCGCTCAAGTTCAGGAACATCTAAGCACTGATACTTATCATAAGGTTCAGTCATTAGTTAGTTGACTAAATGGAACAGATGTCCTTTTTTTTGTCTACTTAATTCAGATGGGTCACTTACGTGAAGCGATGTGATGTAAGTTGACTCGCATACAAACCATTCTTATGTAATGGAAGAGGTTTAGGAGTAACAACAGAAAATAAAATAGCCACTGCCAGTGGTGGCTGGTCAACTTTGAACGTGGTGGGGCTGTCCTCGAATTGAAGAGAGTGAGCAAAGTAAGCAAACCCTACTTTCATGGTGTGACAGGAAACCCTACCCTCCTTAAGACTGTGTGTGGTTAACCATCCCTGAGAAAACTTAAAAGAAATAGTGGCAAGGCAATGCGTTTTAGCAGTTTCCTTATGCATTATATTTTTTCAGATTACCGATATTAGAAATATTCATGCCCTTCTTCTCTCCACTTATAATGCCAGTAGTGAACAAAAAGGGTGAGCAAAGAGGAAAGTCAGTTGTCATGCGCACCCTAAATGTGCTCAAGTTATTATGCATGGGGGTAACATTAAGGTTTATTAAAGACCAGAAAGGTTTTTACAGCACACATCCTGAACTCATGTTTGAAAATTTTCTCATATGTGATAATGAGAAAAAGGAGGCATGTTAAAATAAAATAACTGAATAGGATCACACAATTTGATCAAGCATGGGGCCAGGATTGGCAACTGTTTTTAGGTCTCGCCTAGGCAGCGCATGCGCTTACTCTTCGAGACATGCTGTATTTAGGATATGGGGTTTTAAAAAACACCCATCATGTTCATAGGTTCCTCTTGCTGTCCTTTAGAAATGCTGGCTTTTTTTATTGTAAAATACACTTAGTAGTCCCATCTTTTGGAATGTTGTATCCTCCCATGAGGACTGCCCCTGTTACATGTGTTCTTACTCTTCAAGTTATTTACACTTTGAGAGCTCTCTTTTTTGGTTGGCCTGCTTCTGCTTGTTAAGTATTATGTTTACTTGCGCAATGTAACTTCGGTCCCCTTCATTTGCTTGCTGTCCTTTAACCTCCCCATGCCTCCCTCTCACCCCTCCCTCAACACAGCTCGTGGGCCCCCACCACCACTCTGAGGCCACTGCTCATTGTTTCGTTTGGTTATACGCATGATTTGCAGTGCAGTGCTCTCATTTAATCTTGCTTTGCCGTCTTCCCCAGACCCCTTGCACAACGCTGCTTGCTCGCCCCCACCTCCAAGATCGCTGCATTGATTTATTTTGATTATTTTAAATTAGTAGATTTCATTTATATAGCGCAGCTATCCAGGCGCTCTGGGGAAAATAAAGGATCAGCCCGTAATCACAGGATGTTGAGCCGACACCAGACTTAAATATGGATCCCAGCTTATGTGGCCAAAAGAAGTCCAAAGGGACACCTAGTGAAAGCCTGTGGTACTGCACCCTTTCACTGTTTTGTGCACAGTTGAACATTAAATGTTGTCGTACCCACAATAATGTGCTGCATAACTAAATACTTATAAGGTCCCAAAGGCGAGACCGATTGCATTGCAAATCCTATTTCAGTTTTGACACTGCCATTCAGGCACTAGATTGTTATCTCGTTCTCTCCCATTCTGTATTAAAGATGAATCCTCTAGCTTTCATTTTGGGACATAAGGTGAGATCATAGGTGGGAAGCAGAAGCCACTCACACTCTTTTCCTCGGTTGTTGCTAAAGGGTTTCAAATTTGTCTTTTTCCCTCACATTTACACGGTAGCAACAGTGAGATAACTTCCAGAATGAAACGTTTCGTGTCTAGTTATTTTTTCACTCAAGTGCTCCGGTACCATTTTACCTTTACCTGCATATTTGCCTCATGCAGCAGCCTTGAAACATGCCGCATTCGCAAATATCCACCTTCATTGTGTTCAGTTTAGGTAACGGCATCAGGAAGAGGAGCCATTAGTAGTTTTTTATTTGATGACGAGTGTGGAAGTGTCTGATGTCATCCATATGACGCTGAGTTGTAAGGCCAGGCACGTGCTTATATCCACTTTACGACGAATGGGAATAGGTGGGGACTATGCCTGTGAATGACAGACTGCTGTTCTCACGCTGCGACGGAGACTCCAACGCCTGAAGCCATGACGCTGAATGCATCACTTGCCTATAATGGATATTGCCATAGACCACAATGGCAATGAAGAGCTTTAGAACAGTATGCTACGCGTCACAGTTAAGAAAGCTGATTTACTGCATGGCTTGAGCCTCCTGCTTCAGTGCGAGGTGGGGCAGGCAGCCTGGGGCAGAAATCCCAGACTTGAATACATTGATTTGTTCAGAGGTACAATTGTATCTCTAAATAAATCGATTAATTTATTATTTGTACAGGAATGTGTAGAAATTTCAGTTTGGCACAGCCCCAGAGCCCTAATAGAGAGACAGACCCTGCCTTATATGACCACTCCACAGTGTCCTAAACCTGCATGTACCAATCCACCTAAACTATGCAAACCTCTAACACCAGAAACAAAGCATGTTCCCCATTGCCAGACTTGACCTGCTGAAACACATCTGTCAAGACCACTTGACAGATAGCTAAACTGATCCAAAACCCTCCTAAAATTATCTCTATCTACCTATTGCCCAAATATTTGGGGTCGAGGGTAAAAGAAAAGGAAACGTTAAAATCTCCAGGTATGCAGGTGAAAGCAAAAAGAGGGAGGTCTTGTCCTGCAGACTGCCCTTTCCTCCTACTGTCCCTTTGCAGTCATAGACCCTGCTTATATTGTCATCCACACTGATGAATTATACAGAGCTATTCTCCGACTTTCTGTGCAGTAAAGCCAGTGGCCCATCAATCTTCGGGTCAAGACAGGTGATGAATAAAGCTAAATTATTAGGTTATCCGTAGGTCAAAAGGACCTGCAGCCCTCCCTCATATTGATTTTTTCAATTTCATTCTTGCTACCTATGGCATCACTTTCACTGACCTCCTGTTCCTCTTCCTATCACCTTTCCCCCACATTCCTTACTACTTTAAATCCCTCCTTAAACCTGCTGCTTCCTGTCTGGGTAAACTGCGAGCCAGTGTTGCCAAACGTGCACCTTAAATGGGTACGAGCCATTTCCCATTTTTCCTTAGTATACCATGACCATGCACTTCAACAATAATCTTCCCAAAGCATTGATTGGCACAACCCTTGGCACTCAGTCCTACGTTTACAGAACGCTCTGTTACAAAGCCATCTGTTAAATGTTTTTTTTTAAACACTCGGGTAAAGCTTCCTTGTAGAAATTTCACTCCGTATGGAGTGCAATGCCCCAGAAAGGGTCCGCACAACACCAGTAAAGCACATGGTGTGTGTGTAGCAAGTACTACTCGGTGTGCTATCCATTGAAGCCATAATTTCATCCAACCTCTCCTCAAAATCTTCTGACAAACTTGATAGATTCTTCATCTTGCCTGACACCCCTATGACTGCAAAATGAACCTGCTGTTTCCAGATGACATCAGCAGAGTACGAAACACAGCTCTTGGCAACTTTAACAATAGATGCTAGGGTTAGTGAGGGAAAAATGCCTTATTCGCTATGATTACTGGTACGCTTGGCCTTTTCGCAAACTGCTGTTCCTTCTCTTTCGAACCCTCACTTCTCTATGCAGGACCTAAAAATCTCCCGGACCAAAAATTCTTTAATAGGCTCCTTGAGATGTGCCTCAAGAGCCTTAAAGCCCATACAAGATAATTTTGCCATTATCACGAATTCAAAACATTCTGCTTCTTTAATCTTCCGCTGTTTGTCCCTCTGTACCCAAGGTCACCCCTCCACAAGTGCATTCAGCCCATCTGATTTCATGTTGACTCCATATGTCCTTTCATCAATAAACCTTTGTCCCTCTGCCTTCTTCTCAAACCAAAACCTCCTAAACTCCCACAACCTTCGCACTCCTCCTCGAACCATCCCCAATGAAAGCCCCCTACTTTCACCTTGATGTGCTTTCAGTCAACCTTGATTTTACTTGGCCCTATCCAGGCCTCTCACTCCTTCTGTCTTTATGCTCTCTTCTCTATGATACAATTCATCCTCCTTTTATGATCTGTGGGTTTGTTCTGTGATTCTTATTCTGTAAAACGCCAATCTCCACTACCTGGTTATCCATACAATCTCATGTTCATTTTGTAGGTCTCCTACTGTTCCAAAGTTCTGTTATTCGCTCCGTTATTTATTTATTTTTAGAACTGCTAACATCTGCTGGAATCTCATCTCCCTCCTATTCTTGCTCATGATTCAAAATGTCTTCCATCATTCCATCCCAGCTTCCGTCAGGTTGCCAGCTGCACTCATCCCTGGGATCTTGCCATCTTCAACACCTCTAGTGTTCGCTACTGAAGTAAGACCGGCTGACCAGTGCAACACTCAACTTTACTGGCTTTGGGAACCTCACATTGGCTCCACTGGCAACAGACATGCATGGGCACTGGGCAGGCCTGCGGACAGCCTCTGAGACGTTTAATAGTCCTCCACCCATGCCTCATTCAAAACTTCCAAGACGAACAGTCCTCTCTTCCAGCCTCTGAGAATGTTTTAAGCACCATTGCTACCACACTGACAAGTTTGCTCGTCTTCCCTCACCTCTACCCCAACTATACGAAAATCTACCTATGCGCTCCTGTACTAGGCCTTACTCTTTCCATTATCCCACCTGGCCTTCATCAAAAACCTCAACTGCGGCCACCCTGAGGCACAGGTGGAATGATAGAGGACGCCTTCTCCTTCGCACCGTCCTTTAAACTGTGCTGCCCTACCCCTGCCTTCCTTTGCTCAATACCAAGGCACTACATCCTGTCTAGTAACACCACTTGCCAGAAAGATTGGGGTGAGACTTCATAGGCCTTATCTCTGCCCAAGCACCCATGCAAAAATAGTATGAGTCTGTAGATGGTATACACATTGCGCTGCTTTACATACATGGAAAGGCAGCCCAGTAGATAGTTTTGATTGTATCAGAGTGGATTTTTACCTCTTTGCTGGATGTGTTGGTAGCCAATGAGAATGCTTTAGTGCTCTGGGGGAGTAGTTACTCTGTCCACCGTTTGTGGGCCCTGGGATGAAGTATTGCAATAGCCAAGCCTGGCTTTCAGCTTTTGTATGGGCTACATTGTCAATCAAAACTTTCCATAAAAAGGAGTCACTATTTTCTGAAATGTACATAGACCCAAATCCAATAGATGAAGTAAAGGGGTGGGCAGCTCGCAGGGTCTTTCTGTGGCGTGTAAAGGGAGTTTCTGCTAACCCCCAGATAATGCTGAACGACAGGCGAGGGTAATTGATTTGGATAGTCATATGTTTCTTTTAATGTGCCCTAATTGATTTTTAATTTCTGATTCTGCTATAACTTTCTAGAATCCTAACCTGGTTGGTGAATGTTCCTACCGCCCTACGTTGTACCCCATCAATTATACATTTGAACAAATAATCTTTCTTCCTGATTTTCTCATAACTTTAGGAAGGCTATGGGAAATCCTATATTTCAAAGCACCAGAACTGAACTTAGGAGATGTGAATTTACACCTCTGGGAGGTTTATGGTTCTTGACTTTAGCTACTTCGTATTTTGTTGAAGTAACTACTCGAGTAGTCGATTTACACTTCTTTTCTCAGCTGAACTGGATTAGTTGTTACCTTTAATGTGCTGGGTACTTTCATTTGGTTTCCTCTGATCTCATTAGACGAAAGTTAGATTTCCTTCTTGAAGGGAGAGAGAGATGCATTTACTTCATTTTCCATTGCTCTTCATTTTCAAGAGAACCTGTGCTCCATGCGAGCTTTCAGAGCCTGTAGTTAATTTCAGCTGGTATTTGTGTCTTACTGGTGGTAACCTTCTCCAGAATGAAGGACCAGTTCGTTTGTAATCTGTGCTCTATTATTTTACCATAAAACACAAAACGTCTTCCCCTGCAATGGAGCATTGTTCACATCTTTGGAGAAGTGTGGCTCAAGTGGTTGGAGCGGCAGACCCTGATGCAGAGGTCTGGCTCAGACCAGGGTTCAATTCCCCGCCTCGGCGGGTCTTGAGCTCAAAATTTCCCCGGACCTGACAATTCTCACCTCGGTGCCTATTCCAATCATGGAGTCCCACTCTGTAACTCTGGGCAATAGCTTGCTTAATCTCCACAACGGCCCCTCGCAGCGGGATGCCTGGCTTTCACCTTGAGGAAGCCCAAGCAAGCGCTGGGATGCTTTCGGGCAGCCATGCGCTCTACAAATCAAATTTCATTTCATTTCATTCATTTCATTTCATCTTTACTGGCTGTGAATGTTTCCTCAGAGCTCCTGAACATATAGTGTATAAAGAGGCCTGAGTGCGTGAAATCAATGCCCTGCTTCGATGCAGGTGGCCATTACTGGCCTGTTACTACTAGCCGGATGTCAGTTGTGCTGCTTCATACCAACATACACGTTGAGCTCTGTGGCCCAGACTGTGCCGTTGTTCAGGTGTATAAAAGCGAAAGTGTGCTCTTTGTGGGGGGTTTACCTTGATTTACCTCCAATATGCTTATTCTAGATGAATTAATTTTGTACCCTTCTCCTAACCCCGTTTGTTTATTGACGTTTTATATTTTTTTAAGTGACATCTTTTCAAATAGGCAAGTTTTGAGAAGGATGCTACACAGAAAATACAAAAGTGACATTTAGTTTGAAGGCTTGGTGAATGGCAGAGTTTTTTTTAAAAAAAAAGACATGACACTGATATCCAGACAGTTGGGAATATTCCCTCAATCTGGCCACTGGGTTGTTCTACTCGTTCATTTTTACTGAATTATAACATACAAATATTCCTCTCTGAGTTAGGAACACAGCATGTCCCCTGTTCTTCGGGGTTGGGGTGTGGACGAGTCGCGAAATGCTGGGAGCCTCTCTCCATTCCTGCATCTTCAGTTGGTGCAACACTACAAGGCTACGTGTGGGTAGAATCCATCCCCGAGAGATGACCTGGCATAGGTGTGTAAGAAAGAGCCGGAGATGAGGATCATCAGAAACCCTTGTTGTACTGATAGACGCGTGCTGTGCCGTGATAGGGAGCGTGTGCTTCAAGGCGCTTAGCGAAGAGTAGGCATCAGTGCTTTGGATGGGTTATTGGGGTGTGTTTTCCAGTTAGATGATCGCTACACCACTGGCCAGTGGTTTTGGTGCAGTGCCACACAGTAGGATAGATCACCATTATAGGGTTCTGTTATCCTGTGTTATCGATTTTCATTCTCTTGTTAACTGATGTCTTGATAAGATCAAAGCTTCAAGGCCGCCTGTGGCCTATAAGAGCTGCACTGTACGTTTCGGAACGTCCTTCATTTTAGTGCTTGCTTATACCATGCAGCCCCTAATCCAAAGATTTCTGCTCTGTACATAAACAGCCTGGGCTGTAACACAAACACACGGATTCCTGCGCGCCCACGGAATGTACACAGAGCCCTGGCAGGGCCCTCCCTGGGCTCCGGATCACCAGCAGAGGCGCCCCGCCGGATCGGGTCACCGTTCCGGGACCACTTTGTGTTTTACACCCGGGGATGGACGGACTGCGTGTGCGGACTAGGACGCCACAGTTCATTCTTTTAATTTTAAAACGCCTCACTTCTTCCAGAATAAGGTATAGGTTTTACAAATGCGTCCTCCGTACGCCTCCTGCGCAAGTGATGTCATTACGTGATTGGGGTAAGGTATAGGTTTTACAAATGCGTCCTCCGTACGCCTCCTGCGCAAGTGATGTCATTACGTGATTGGGGATCTGGGCACGAGGCAGGGGTGACCTGTTTCACGTGGTGGTTGCATCCAGCAGAGGCGCACTGTTTGAAAAACTGCCCTCGCGGGATGTGTTACAGTGATAGCAATATTCACCCTTGTGACTGACAGACCTGTGTGTTTTGACTGCAAATATTTAGAGTCTGAAACCATCTTGTAGTACGATCAAAAGAGCATTGGCAGCACCATTGACCAGTTACAAATGGTTTGGGCAGGATCCATATGTGGTTTTTGGGCATTGCTCAATGTCTGCTCCGCAGTAATAACAAGTACATTACTACTGTTTCCAACTTGTATTGTCGCCGTTGCAATTTATTGGAAATCCAAATAAGCCACGTGCTGCCAACTAGATCTAGTGGAAGAAATTTGTAACTGGTGGACTGGAATTTCTATCACCGATAAGAATTAAGTTTTATGGCACGGAAACAATAGTGCTTCCCGGTATACCGACACTGGACGAACCAAAACAAAGGGCATGATTTTAATTTTGTGCCAGAGGACAAACGGAAATATTTTTAAATTAATGACTATACAAACGGAGAAAATTAAGATTCACATATTGATACAGGTCAAGAGTAATTGTGTTTTGTGTTAGAGTAATTGCAGAAAAAGAACACCTGACCGTCATTTGCAGAAGACAAATGGAAAGTAAGGGTGACGTGATTTTAAAAGATTGCTGATGCAAGCTTTTCTCACATCTGATTCGATAGTTCTGACCCCAACAGACAGCGCAGCACTTGTCCGCACTCGGCTGCACTTCATGTTTAATTTGTGTTTTGCATTGTATGACCACCGAGTCACCTCGCAGTGCTGAGTGGTGACCATGACCGACATGGAGAGGGGCCAAAAGAAAGTCAACGAGGGATTAAGATGGAGAGAATGCTCAGTTGGCCTGGCTGATGGAGCATGATTTTAGAAAACGCTAGTTTGGCAGTGGCTGCGTTGGAAGTAGTCGGTCTGGAACATCTGATGGGCAGTTAGGGTAAGAAGCAGGAGGAGAGGGCGGTATCAGAGGGGAAAGGGAGAGCAATGAGTGATAGTGAGCAGAATCACGTGTGAAAGGGTTGGGAACCGTGATAGTGAGCAGAATCACGTGTGAAAGGGTTGGGAACCGATATACAGGATTCCAGAGGTACCAGGCTACAGCAAAGAGATCCCATGGAGGTCAGGAGACTGCAGCCTAACCTTTCCCATAATGTTTGTCAGATCATTCATGCAACATCTCCTTAATAAAAATTTAAAAAATCTCCTTAATAGCTATCGTCAACTTTGAGTCAAGCAAAGTTTTTTGTTGTTGCTTAGTTCTGTAGTGTTTTATGTCACTATGGAGTTGCTACAAATCACAGGAATGATGGACAGAAGAGATAGAAAGGGGGCATTTTCCTTTTCAATACCCGTGGACCTCTTAAAGGGACTACCCTGCTCTCCCCAGCTTTTACCACACACTGCTGTTACCCATAGTGGGCCTTATTGTTCTTGTCTTGGTCTTATATAGACTGGTATGTTCTGACATTTGTTACTTTTCCTGTTACTCAAAAGGACAGTTTGAGACTGAATGCCGGTCTTTTGTTATGTGCATAATCTATTCAAGTCATCCGGTACTAGTGAGATGCCAGATATTATGTATTCAATGCACTATTGTAGTACTGGTATTTTTTCAGATTTAAACGGTTTTCAACTAAAAACAAAAAAGTAAGAAAAGTGTTGACTCAACTTTCAAAATACACAGAAGATGACTTTGTTAGGCCAATAATCTGTCTTCAGATCAGGTAAAGGTACAGAGTCTGACATCATATCCATTTACGATGACCTCAGACTCACGGTGGGCAAGGATGTAGCAGGAAACCTATTGCTTCTAGATTTATCAGCTGCATTTGATATTGTCCACCACCACATGCTAGTACAAAAACGTGATCTTTCAATACTTGAAGGTGCTTAAAAACGGATTGCTTCTAACTCAGAGGTGAAGTTTAATTTAGCTATGACCTTTCACATTGGCTCCTCACACACAACACTGTGTGAGGAGCTGATATGAAGCCCTGAGGGGTCCATAAAATGCCCTCTCTATTATTCAACATCCACCTACCACCCTTCCTCAACCTGAGTAAATCATTCAATGTTACTTTTTAGAACTATGAGAATGACAATACAAATGGTACGAATAATGAATGGCCCTGAAAACCTCTGCAACTGAAAACTGGATGATGCGGTTAGTGCCATAAACACATAGATGAGGATTAACCACCTAAAGTTCAACACCACAAAGACAGAAATAATTACCTGTGGACAATGGTAAAAAATACAAACCTACTGCTGCGTGGTCCAAGGAACTCGGGGCCCCTCTAACAATATTAGCAGAAGTCGAAACCTTGGAGCAACCTTGGATTCAGAACTATCCTTGATACCACTTGTCACCTCTGTTACAAAAAGCACCTTCTACACAATGAAAACGCTGTGTCATGTCTTCAAATATCTTGGATACCAACAAAACCTACAAGCCAAATGCGCTGTCATAATCCCTAGGCTCGACTTTGCCAACAGCCTATACCTCGGCACGCCCAGGTCCATCAAACACAAAATACAACTAATCCAAAATGCTTTTGCAAGACTCATTTTTCGTCTTCACGAAGAGGGTGCCTGGCTCCAGTCCTGCAGTCACTCCAATGTATGTATATATATATGTATGTATGTATCTAGAGAATTTATAGAGCGCAGGTATCGCCCCCAAAGGGGTATCTCCGCTCTAACATAGAAAACAAGTCAGACAGGCACTGATTCCCATAACTCCAGCTTTGCATAATTCTGTCTTCAGGAGTTTCCTGAAGCGAGCAAGGCTAGGACATTTCCGTAAAACCTCTGGCAGAGAATTCCAGTATTTAGGAGCAAATAGGCAACAGTTTTGCCTCCAGATCGTATTTTCTTAACAAGTGGGACCATGAGCAACCCTTTGCCTTCCGATCTGAGTCACCGGGTCGGGCAGTACACTTTAAACTTATTCACCAGATAGCTTGGGTTTGCACCATAAAGAGCTCTTTGGGCAAGACAAGAGAGCTTGAACTTGATTCTCTGACGGATTGGAAGCCAATGGAGAAAATTCAGTAATGGCCCAGGAGAAGTGCTGGGTGGTTTATTCAGAGCTAGACGCGCGGCCACATTCTGGACGATCCGCAATCTGTTGAGAAGATACTTGTTCGCGTATGCCAATAAAGCATTACAATAGTCCAGGCGACCAATGATCAAAGCCTGAATTAAGGTTCTACATACAGTGAGGGGCAGCCACATAAACACTCTGATCAAAAGACTCCAGGTATGATAGCAGGTCCCTGCAGTTGTCATGACTTGATCCTTCATGGATAGCAGTACATCCAGCCGGACCCCTAGATTTTTGGCCACAGAGGTTGAAGAGGGGGCAGGGCCTAACGCTGTCGGCCACTACTCAGGGGACCAGGAAGTTAGTGCAGCAACAAACAGCAATATTTCTGTTTTAGGTGCATTTAACTGCACAAAAGTGTTTCAATATCCATTCTGCTATGGCTGACATGCCCTTAGCAAAACACGGATCGACTGACTCCTTGTCCTTGTCAAAAGACAGGAATAATTGTGTATTGTCATTGTAGGAGAACGGCGTAAAGCCATACTCTCGGATGACTTTAGCAAGGGGGGCCACATAAATGTTAAACGAAGTAGGGCTCAAACAAGAGCCCTGGGGCACCCCCTTAGTGAGCGTCACAGTTTGAGATTGAAAAGGGCCCAGATTGATGGTTTGCGTGCGCTGATCTAAAAAGCTGACAGGCCAATCAAGAGCCAGCCCCTGCAGACCAGCCTCTCTGTCTAAATATCAGTTTCTGATGAGAGACGACCGTGCCAAGGCTCCTGTTAGATCCAACAAGACTAAGATCACTCCTTTGTTATCATCCAAGGCCATTTTAATATAATCCGTGACCCCGATGAGAATTGTCTCTGTGGAGTAGTTGGATCTAAATCCAGACTGTGAAGGATCAAAGATGCCGTTGGCCTCAAGATAGTCCATTAATTTAGTATTGACATAGCCCTCCGCCATTTTGCTTATGAGCGGAAGGAGCAAAGTGGGACAGTAATTGGGGAGCACTTATGCCGGCACCTGATCTTTCTTCTTGATAGGTAGCACTTGTGCGACCTTCCAATCCAGAGGCACACTACCTTCACTTAACAAAAGATTCAGGATCTCCGCAATAGGGGCGGCCAGGCGAGGGGGAAGGAGAGCAAATTTGTGGGCGGTCATTATATCTAAAGGAAATCCGCATTTCGCCTTTTTTAGCATGACTTCTACTTGCGAAATCTCAATACTCTTGAAATGTTTCAGACCTTCACCTGAGCCTGCTGGTGGTACAGATTCGGATTTCGTACATAACATCTGGCAAGCGTTTTGAGGAAATTGTTTATAAATCAAGTTGATTTTTTCGTCTAAGTATACAGCTTTATAATCACATAGTCCCTGAGAGAGGGTAACCAGCTATGCACATGCCGTGGGATTGGTGAGGGAGTTGAGAATTTTGTAGAGATCCTTTGCCGAATTTCCTGCCTGATCAAGGTCTACCTATAGGTAGAAAGACCGTGCTCAAGTAACTCTGCATTATCTTCAGAGCTCCCCATAAAAAGGACTTCTATACCTATGAGTTAAATTCAAGAAAATAAAGCAGGACACTGCGCTCAAGACTTGCACTATAAATCATCATACTACCTTGCCATAAGAAATCCGTAGGAGGCACTGCTTTTTCAGTGCAAGCTGACGATCGCTAAACCTGGCTACTAACCAAGATTCAAAGCATCCAGAAACATATACACTTCAGAAGACCGGTGAAAAATTGTTATTTCCAAGAAAATGGTAGCATCTCACAATCCTGGAATTGAACCCAGAAAGATCACACCTTCATGTTAAATCTACAGTTTACAACCCACATATATGGAACAATGACATTCAGTCCTGGACTGATGGCAATAAAGCCCATTCCAGCAGATCACCTTCACCATTTCTCTGTCCAACCGTCGTGTCTGCTCAGGACCAAAAACCTGAAACAAAATAGCAGGTTGGCCAACCCAGTGCACTAATTAACTAAGTGGACTGTGATCATAACAAATACCATAAAAAGACCTGCAGAGCTATTCAAAGCTGCCAGCAGTGCATCTCTATCACACCTCTTCATCCACCCCACAGAAAAGTGTTACGTCCCATACACAATAACCACAACTCTGTGATCATCCCACATCATATGGAAACACTTCCACTTAGGATCAAAAAAACTGACAACAACCTTCCAACCATACAGTAGCTTGCTTCCCGTATAGACAAGTGTTTTGGTGCCACACATAGGGGCAGTAAGCCCTATATAAATACTTCAGTACAATACAGTGTATCCCTCTTCCTTATGTCTTGTAGTTTGGCTACACTTATGTTCTTGTGTGTCACTTTGCTTGGTGGCTTAGTGACCTAGAACGGAGGTATCCAGCAGGGTATTGTTACACTTACACAACCTGTGCAAACACTGCCCCTTACCAGGTCTGATCTGCTGCGGTTGTATTTCTCCCTGGCAGCAGATTGTGAAACTGTTTACTTAAGGCCACGTGCAGTGTAAGGGCAAATGTTATTCCTGTTTGATATTCTTTCTAACAAGTAACAAGAAACGTATTTCAAATGCAAGTTTCCAACGTGCTTTTGTGCCGAAATAGAACTGGTATGTTTTTGGGAAGCAGTGTCAGTAATGTTTTGACAACACACTATTTGCTATTTGTTGTTGTTGTCAAGCAAGGATGTGTTTTGGAAGCGACCATTATCTTTAAGCAAACATGCATGTGTTGACTCAATGCCATCACAGCTAGGCGTCTTTCTTAATATGTTATGGTTCACGTAACAACGAAATGACATAAAATGCACAACCAACATTAGTGAAACATGATTACAGTGCAGAATAGAAAGAAACCAGCGTCAAACTAGATTCGAATCTGCAGGAGAATAACACTGGGAATAATTGTATGCAAAAACAAACACAAAACCAGAATCCGACATTACTGAGTGAACAGAAATTAAACGGACAAAGAACACATCATGTCGACATGGCGTATTCTCTGCAAACACTGTGAGTGTTCCCTTTATTTAAACACATTTTTCTGGTCTTTGCCTTGGACATCTTTGGCTGTTTATTTCATACCTATTCTTTCTAATACATTATACCTAGAATATACTTTGGGTTAACCAACCCCTTGCTCATGGCTGCATGGCTTTGCTGTCCATCTAACTTTCTTGGTCCTGATTCAGTGGTTTTCCTCCCTATGTTTGTTTTAGTCTCCTTCACCCTCATAGCATTTGGATCTCAGTATTTTGATTGGTTAATGCAACCTTCCACTGCTTACACCAGACTTCACTTTGCCGTGCATGTGAGGTACTCTGTTCCCTCTCCTCTCTCTGTTCCCTTTAATCTCTCTCTTCCCTTTACTCCGCCCTCTCTAACTTCCTCTCTCATCCCCACTCCGCATACCCCGTCTACCCTCTGTTGCTTTTTTTGCACTTCCTGCCATGCTATTGGCAGGTGACCATTCTAAAAAAAAATTGAGCATTCAAAAATTGCTGACCACAGATGCAAGTGGGCCTCTTTTGTTTTTATTATAGGAATTGATTCTTTTAATTTTTCATTATTCTCTTTTTTCATGTTAGAAGTTAGGCTTTTAGTAGGGAATTGAACTTGATTTGGGCTTTTCTTCAAGAGGTGGTGTGCTTGATTTGGACTCCCCGCTTGGCAATACTGTTGGCGATTCCTTGCTGGCTAGTGGCAGCTGGAAGACTTTAATGGCCCATAGGAATGGGACTAGTGGCGTTGAAGACTCTTCGTCAATCAAATCTTAGAATGATGAGTTTCTCAACTGCTCTTGCAATACTCTCTGTGACGCCACTCGGCGCTGTGCATAGCCCAGCCATCAATTACATGATGAGCACCTCCCCTCCTGCGGTTCTGGGTAGTCACTCTTTCTTGAGGACCGGCGTTATGTGCCTACACTGCGGGTGGTATTGCTACATGGATGTGAGTGTTTGTGCAGGACTGACATACACCCATCGGTATGCAAGATTATGCTCCACACTCACTCTTTCACAGTGGTCTAAGCTAGCTAGCATCCTCTCCAACCACATCAGCTCAGTCTTGGGTGCTTATGATTTAGACTTCTTTAAAGCGAAAGATGCCGGCTTGCCGACTTAAGCTCTCAAGATAACCTAATGTTACATTTACAAGCCTTGGACATAAGGGGTTGTGTTTTTTGGCACATGTGTGATTTCTTTCATTAAATAACTCTTATGCTTTAGCCCACTGGATTATCCAACTTGAAAAGACAGTAATTTCAGTTGGTAGTGGTTTAGGTATTGAACCAGTTGAGAATTTAGTTTTCTGAAGTTATTTGCCCTTTACTAGGTACAAATATAGGAACAATTGTAAATTCTGGTTTCGATTGACAAAGTTAAAGTAAACTTATTTGGTAATAAAAACCATATATTGCACAACATGATCAGAAGAAATCACCTAATCGCTAGGTACTGAGACGGACTTCTTTCTGAAAAAAATGTATAATTTTAAACAATTTCTGTTTAAAATACATAGGCTAAAAATTGTATATAAATACAAATACCAGCGTGAGCGCCATCCTGTCCTTATTTCTTTAAAATTACAAAGTGTAGATTGGAGTACTAATGGCCCTTCAAAAATTATAACCGAATTCCTAACGAAATACAGTAGCAGTGGGTTTGACTGAATACCAGTGCGCTCTTTTCCTGACTGGTTGCTACCCTGTGGCGCAGGTAACAGTTTAACCTTTACCACTCCAGCCCCCAATGAATTCCTGATTGAATGAGTGCATGATGTTCAGCACTGTTCTAGAGGGTGAAGGTACGGTGGACCCTTCTAGGAGTATAAGGCACTGCACACACAGTAGCAAGGTGGCATGCTGCCTCCGGGTCCTTGTGACGGCGGTAGGGTCTGTGGGGAGTCTGAGGGCGGTGTGCTGAGTACAGTGCTACCACATGCTGCTGTTTGGGATCTGTTCCTAGAAAGGACAGCTCTCTCTGGTCCTGCGACTCCTGGCATCTGTCAAGCATCAGCAGCTCTCATAATGCACTCACAGGCCACCCTTCTGGCAGCCCGACTCTAAACAGGCTCGCCTTGTAAAAGTTCTTGAATAGCAAATAAAATGCACTTTCAGATCTGCCTTGGTGAATCTGCACGTGCTGTACACCAATTCCTTTTTAGGTCTCTTCTAGCATTTCAGCGCGCATGCGCTGCTCACTCTGCAAGAGCTATAGTAATCGATATTTCAGAAGGGGACTTTAAACCACACCCCTATTTTCAATTGTATGCGTCATCGTATAGGCTAAACGCTGGCTCGTAATTAGCAATCGGACTTTTTTGTTACCGCCCTGTTGCCTTTTCGGACGGCCCGTCTGGACTGGCCCACTCCATCTTTGTTTCCAATGACGTAGGAGGGTGTGCTCGTAGCTTGTTTTCTGGCTCCTGATTGGAAATCCTACCCGCTCCTCCCTTCCCTTCCCTTCCCTTCCCTCATCCCAAAGCAAACATCCCAGAGTTGCACTCTTCATTGTTCATGAGCTTCCCGAGGCAAAAAAGATGCATGGGAAAGGGGTATACCTTATTATACTGTGTTTTCCTTAAAATCCCGTCATTTGTAGACAGAAACAAACTATTGTTGCGATTGTAAGTCGTGTTTTTTTTAATATCCTTGTGTTATGGTGACTTTCACAGACAACTTGAGCACCCTTGTAGCTCGGTACCCTGTCACCAGACGCCATGAACGGCCACAGTATATGGCTATGGTGCCCACAGAGGACACCAAAAGTGATTATAGCCAGTGAATGTTATGTTCTAATGTACGTGCCACATATGTATTTTGTTGGTAATGTGTGTAGTTGTGACAGATATTGGACTCTGGCGCGTATGTGAACTGTGCAGTGTATAGGGCATGCACCCATGATATTGAATGCATGAAAGATGCATGTTTTACACACGGTACATAGTTATGATCCTGGATTTATTAGGCATGGTATGTGTGTGTGGTAACTGAACTAGAGGTATTCTGTGGATGTATGACTGCTATAATTAGGGTGCTTTGAGCAGCTCGGGCTCGGTACTACTGCACACGCTGCACCATTGAGAGCTCTGCTGCTGCCCGATTCGGAGCCCCGCTTGTGACTTTACAGCGTGGGCGCGGGCAGCACCCGTCCACCACTCGTCCACCCCAGGCTCTGTTCCATAAACAACTGCCACCGGGCAGAACTTGCAAATGCTTGGTTACCACCCTGTCTCCTTTTGAGACAGCCCATCTGGACTGGTCCACGCCATCTTTGTTTGGCGTGACATTGGAGGGAAAGTCACAAAAAGGAGAGACGAGAGAATGGCCTTTTCTAGCTCCCCCTTCAAGGTTTATTACTCACAGCAAAGAAAAGGACAAAAAACAGAGAAAACAAGAATAACTAGGAGCTTTGGACTCCAACTTGGATATCTACCAAAGGCATGCTAATGCATACTACCACTATGGACTTCTCGAAGTGTCCAGTCTGGAAGGGAAAAGACTCTAGGGAAAGAAATCTAATTTATTAATACTGCCCTCACACACTTTCCAGTGTCCTGCTTCATCATTGGGCCGCATCAAACACCCTGGAGCACACCAACTCACTAGGCGGAGCACAAAATAAATTTTTAAAGAATATAGTGATGAAGATGGAAAATTTGGACATACACAAAAGAAATAGGGAAAGAATTGTTCCCTCAAAATGGGATCAGAAAGTGCAAAACACAAATAATAATGTTAAATCTATCGAGGGGAATCAAAGGTTACCTTTATTCCTGGTCACCCTCGATAGGGTTAAAAGTTTGATCAGATATGCTGGGGAATTGAATGCCCCTATATCCTGTTTGCAAGAACCAAAATGTTTAGGTCTTTAATTGCCCCCACGGGTCATAGCGGCCTTCGTCAGGGTATTGATCCTGTTAGAAATTTTTGGTGTTGCCCCACACTCTGGTCTACAGATTTACTTGGTTTCAGGTTAATCTCCAGTTCGCCATCTACGCTGATACATAGATGAGCCAAATACAGATTGTATATACTAATTGCTAAACCCTGTACCGTCGTGGGACTGTTGTCTGTACGTCACACTTACTCCAAGACCAGCGGGAGTCTCCTTCCCAATTTGGGTCCACTGACGACGTATGAGGTCTCTGTGCATGTTAAATCCTGGCTCACTATTGCAATTTGCTTCCGTTGATCGCGCATGCCCACTTTAACTTTCAAGGAGCATCCAGGACAATGCGACCGTTTGTATATGTCTCGCATTTTAATGCAAGACATATAACATTGCAAATATTTTTTCTTTTACGGCGCGGTCTGCTTTCAAGCAGCCACGCGCCTTTGAGAGACTCCCCACACCCAGTTTTTCATCCCACTTAAAGCCCTAGTTGAGTGTCAGTGCAGTGTTCCTGACAACATGGTGTGAACTAAGGCGGATACTGTCAGTAATACCGGTAGCTACCGCAAAGGTAAGCTCCTTTGTTGTTTTTCGGATGGCGGAGAATTGTTAAGTCGGAAACTTGTGGTGGTGACATGGTGCAAACATAGGTTCTATAATAAAAAGTGTAACGCTTATTGGTATTCTTGTATCATTTAACAGATGTATCCTACCTAAAGTGGGTGTGCCGCTTTGACCCCCCACCCCCAAAAAAGTAGATAGAAAATTAAGGGCGGGTAATAGAATCTCCACAGGAAGGATTACCCATGAGAGTGGATTTTCTTTCCGATG
The DNA here is from genome assembly GCF_964263255.1 of Lissotriton vulgaris. Taxonomy (NCBI): domain Eukaryota; kingdom Metazoa; phylum Chordata; class Amphibia; order Caudata; family Salamandridae; genus Lissotriton; species Lissotriton vulgaris. The sequence continues at coordinate 978,495,117 of NC_141689.1, forward strand.
AGCATTGTTGCTGATCTTGGTAAATGATATGGGAGGGGATGGGGGGGGTTGGATGCTATAATGTAACCAGGTATCCTGGTGTAAGAATCGTACGCAAGGTCGGACTTGCTTCTAGGGCAATAAGGCAGCACCCGATGGGCTGGTCTAAAAGCTCTGTTTGTAGCTCTGTTTTATAATCTCCTGGGGCACTTAATATTGTTGATTTCACAAATAATAAAGTAAACTTTACTTGCAGCAAGCTTAAATCCATGTATCAACTCAAGAGTCCCTCTAAAAATTGTCCTGTGAGACACGGGGGTTTGCTAGCCAGCTTTTCCGCCATGGTACACGCAAGGTCAATGCTGCAGCAGTGGGATCGGTGCCTAGAGAATTACCATAATTGCTGTATTTTATTACTTAATCCGTGGTTAGGGGAACATTTTCAGTGTATTTACGCATCACAATTGTGTAAACTGTCCCTTTTTTCTAAAAACCATCCATTTCTAAGCAGGAATTGCAATTATAACCTTTGACTAGCCCTAAGTTGGGGGTCCATATGTCCTGCAACCGTAGTTTGCTTTCCTTTAGCCCAAACTTTCTCAATTCATGTGGAGGTTGTTTTGCAGGCCCAGTTCCTAATAGCTGAGGCGTTTTTAATAAAATATTCAAAGCTGCTGTTCTATTATATTACTTGTATTATTTAAATGTGCATAGCTGCCATTTTGTTTTCTTTCGTGTTTTTTTTCCTGTGAGTAGTGTATGCCCCCCCCCCTTCTCTTTTCTCTGGTGGTCAATCTCTAGTTTTTTTTGCCGTGGTTTAGTTATTTATTCTTCCCCTCACCGCCCCTCCCCTCAATTGTGCTTAGCTTCATGAGGCATTGAAGAACTTAGAAAAAGCTTTTTTAATTAACTTTAGTCATGAGCGCGGCACTCGCTTCAGGGACACCACGCTCTTTTATTTTTTTTCTTTCTTTCTTTTTTTTACTTTAATAAGCGCGACGCCGTCTTCATGGACACCATGCTATACAATGCAATAGGTGTTGCTTTTAGTATTGTAAATGACAATGCCTTACTTTCATTGTTAATTTTTTTAAAGACATTGACATTTACAATGCCATAGCTCCAAAACTCGCAGTTGCGAGACCTATTGCTTTGTAAATGCTTGTTTTAAATGCCGATGTTCTTCCTTGATCTTCAGTTGTTTAGTTGATGTTGATCTACAGTGCCTACTTCTTTTCTATTCAGTATTTCATGGGAGCGTGTTTCCTTGCACTATCCTCCACTTGTTCCTCCTCCATTCTCTTGTCACCTTCTTTTTACTCTCCTTCCACAAAGCCCTCCTTCCCTCTTCTCGTTCTAAATCATTTTTTTTCATTTATATTATGAGGACCCAACAGCTGTAAAGTGACACTGGCTTCCTTGATTTTGCTGCTGCATTTTATCTTTTAATTTACTGTTCTAACATGGACACCTGCCATGTTAGAACAGTAAATGGATGAGCATTGGCAAAGCCAAAAGGTCTCGCCTTTGTGACATCTATTGGCTTTGTCAATTTTTTATTTTTTTCAACTTTCAGCCCTTGCTAAAGGCCAAATAGCTCTACCTGCAAGACTAGTGCCTACAGTCATCGGAAATGTGCAGCAGCATTATTGCTGAGGACACCTCATTCAATTAGGAGATCCCAGCAGTGCCAGTGGTCCTCAGACTTTCCCTACTAGAAGCAGGGAGGGCGAGGCCAAGCAGAGACGAACCTAGGTGTATCCCGAACAAACTGATCCACCAGTAGTGGTAAGAACTGAGCAATCAAACTTATAGGAAGAACTGAACAATTGAACTGTTAGAGACTGAACACAATTTACAGTATTAGAGGATATTGTATTTTGCAGATTGTTTTTGGAAGGTTGACTGGAATATATGGTATTGCAGTAGTCTAGTTTCAAGTTTAGCATTGCAAAAACCATTGCTGGTTTATGTGGAAGGGTTTGTAGTTCTAACATTCTCCCTTAAGAGATCTGGTGGAAAATTGGTAACTCCATGTTTTGCAGATTTTTACATAGTTGGTGCTTTAGTCCCATGTTTAATGGTCAGTTAAGTGTGAATCTGCTGGAATTTGGCCCATAAGGAGGAACCCAGATTTCCAAGCAGTGATGCAGAGTAAGTTTTCATCGATCCAGTATTGACTATTCGTTCAGTAAAAATAAATGTTATGTAGATCACTAGGATTTTCTTGATGTTTCTGATACAGATGTCATCTCCATCCAGTGGAATCCAGTTTTGTATGATTCTGCAACCTGGTATAAAGACCTTGAACGGCTTGAATAAACTAGGAGAGATTTAGGAGTTCTGTGCCATCCCACATGTTATAGGCGTAGATTTAGAAAGGAAGTGTCATAGCTTAATGGGCCTGATTTTCTGTAGGAAGACCATGTTTTGAGCAATCCCACCAGTTGAGACCTATGCAAACTATCATTTTATGGACTGCAGCTATTTCCGAGAGCCCATTAAAATTGGAGCTCTGGTATGTCCCGGAGGGCTGTGGATGTGTATTTGTGTGTCTGTGCATCTGTGTGTCTGTGTATCTTGCGATCTTCTGGGGTGTGCTGGTGAGTTGGACTCTCCATAGCAAAATATTTTGCTGCCATGTGTTGTTATTGCTCTTTACTTTTACACATATTTGAGAACTAGGTGTCACTTTTCATTTCTAAGATAAAGTCCTCTCCAGATTATGGAGCCAAGCAGTCTGTTAACAATCAATCACAGATGACAAGCAGCATTGTGGAGAGGAGTCCCTTTGCTAACTCCAGTTGATCAATTATTAATGGTTTGCACTTTTGAATATTGAACAGCATACACCATCGAACCAAACAAAAAAACAGCAACTGAACCCAATAGACACCGGTTAGGAGAAAGACAGGATGAGGAGGGAACAGAGTTAGATCCTTATAAACATTCTGGACAGATTTGTCATTAAGTTGTTCCTGCAAGGACAGTAGGGCGGGGTTGAGCCTTAGTTCATTTGGTAGGTGACACCTAAGTCTTACTGCTGGTTATGAAAAAAATTATTTAATTGTCTTTTTCTTTTGTTGCTCCTGTAAGTTTCATTTTGGCCTCTGAACCACCCCAGAAAAGCGGTTGCTCGACTTTTTGCATCTTCGCCATGGGTGACCTAACCTCTTGACCCGATAATCCGTTAAAGAAACCAGCCCTAGATTTTATCACCATCCTGTCCAACATGAAAACTGCCCAACTATTTTGTGTGCCTGCTCCCATAGTGGGCCAAAAAGATAACTTTGTTTTTAGCAGCTGTGGAAGTGGGAGATGTCCACATGTTCTGCAGTTCTGGGCAAAGTACTTCAAAATAACCTGCTAACATCCACACTTATACCCCCAAATCTACCTATAAAGAAGTACATACTCCTCTAATGTAGGCCTTTGAAGGTGCTCCACTTAAAACCTTTTTGTTTCCATTCACCACTTTGCTTTCTATCTGCCTTGCTGAATGGACTCTTGAAAGAATTCTGCATGCAGCCAACCAGAACCTTGACTGTAGTGGCCTTATCCAAAAAAGGAAGGCTTAAATACAACATCTTGAATCCTATAAAACCGCTAACAAACAGCAGAACAAAGAGCAAGTTGAAGGAAAAAGATCAAGTGGAAAGCAAAGCAGAACAGGCATGAAACATTTTGCAAAATCAGTGCTATGACGGACTGTAAGATCGCTCTAACATCCATTTGGCAGACACCAATAACAAAATGTCTGAGCTCTTCAGAGTATTGACAGAAGTTGTGAAGAATTCAAACTTGCATATAAAAGCTTGTCAGATGGTCTATATAATTGAAATCATCAAGCATCAAGTTTGCCAACCAATCTCCCATAATGGCTATTGCGCCGATGCCACCTCCTGACAATACTATTATTCCACAACATTTCCCTGAAAATCCTTTAGTGAGTTCCACCCAAAAAAAATTTATTACCCTAAGCAAGACATGGAATAAGCTAAGCCCTACTCTAAGACTCGAACAAGACTTAAATCTATTTTCTTACAGAAGCAGTGCACATTTGGGACACCGTGAATCTGCGTGACCCACCTGCCAATGGATCCTGAAGGAAATCCCTCAACCTCATGATATGAGTTCAGCCAACATATCCCTATCAGCTGTTTTAAAAAAATGAACTGGAATGTGACACTCAAATCTGTGACATGAAGGGCCCAATCCCTTAGTTCCTTTCGCATGCTTCACATCCTTTCACCCTCCATTTAACACTAAGCACTTCAAACACTTTGCAAGAGGTGTGTAGCGTCTGAAGATCTCAATAAACAAATACATTGCTATAAAACGCATAAGCAATGACAGAACATCTTTTGCCTTTTTATGGACAAACGATACATGGTTTCATGTAGATGATCTAATCTGCTGATAAAAAATGATGTATATAAGCAATTCAAATATTAATTGGTACTTCTGAAACGAATTGTGACATTTCATGCTCCTAGGAACCGCTTAGATTCCAAGGTCAGCATGACACAATTGATAAAGCTTATCAAAAGGGGGCTGAGGTTAGGGGACCTTATTCCCCTAGAACAAGGGCCACTTGCTTTTTCAACAAAATGTATTTGTACTTTTAAATTTAAAGCAAGTCTGCCATCTTCATAAATAATGAGACTGAAATTGCTCCCTAGTGTACATTTAAACATTTTTTTAGAAACCAATGCTTAATGCACCTGGCAAAAATGAGAGCAGCATCCACAGGGCACCTGTTAAGTTTGTTAACCTAGACCTCGCATAAACGTCCAACAAGCCTTCAAGTAATACTGGCTCTTAGAAAACATAGGTATTCTTTTTAAACACACACTTTATTTACCTTAAATAGCACGTATTTGGTATTGGTGTAGGCATGTATCACTTTTGGTAATCCAGGAACTTTTAGCAGGGTTACCGTTGTAGACTAGAGTCTGATGCAGGCTGTGACGTGTTACGGGTATTCTGTTCTGCCCGTAGATTCACTTATCTTGCCCCTTGTGGTAATGTTAAATGGATGTTGGTTCTGTCCAATATGCTCTTTTGGATATTAACTGTATGTCAGATCACTGTAGGAAGTGCTGTTCTGAGCAGGATTCAAGTAAACAATGTGGCACATGTCTGCTGTGAATATATGCACCATGTTCTGTCCGACGTGTTCTTTTGGAAGTTTGGATTTGTGTTATTTTGTAGTTTAGTGTTCTTGTGAGCTCCATGATAGCCAACTAAATGGCATACCTGTGCTGTGTTCTGCTTATGAGCGAGTTGGTTTCTAAAGCAATCCTACATTAAAAAAATGTTTTTTACTAGGCCATGGCGGTGATCTCGGGTGTGGGAGAGAAGCCTCTGTTGTTTCCTGGAGGGTTTCGGTAAGGAAGGGACGAAAGGAACATCCTGATGCCTCCTCTCATCGGTGGACCCTGTCAATGGTCAACCAATAAGGGGAATACCTTCATTACCTTGTCACAAAGTGGGATGGGGTCAGTGAGAGTTGCTGACCCCACTTCACTCTGTAACGAGCGTCACTGATGGACACTTGACCCTGGGCACTTCAGGGCTTTTAAAAATGAAGTGCCCAGGCCCGAGCCAGTCAGTAATGCCCCCCTCGTCATAAGGGAAGGCTCACAGAAGATTTTGCCATGCTGAGGAGGTCATGCCAATTGGGCTGTGAAATCTTAAGCCCTGCCAATTTTGCCTCCGCAGCTGGCACCTGCACATTTAGCGCATATACCTGACGTTGCCTGACTTGAACATCAAGAGTCTGTCAGGCTGGCCTTTGCTCAGCATGACAAGACGCTCTTCCTGCGTCGGACGAAGGTGGTTGGGCGGTGCCCCTACTCCCTTAACGATGGGCCGTGGCTGCTTGCTTCACCCATTGTGGAAGTAGTCCACGCCAGTGGGGAATGGGTGTCCGACTCCTAAGAAAACTTTGTGCCAGGTACCTATTTTTAACAAATTGACTGTTGAAAATAAAGTATGCTTTGAGAAGAATTTCTAGAGAAGGGGGAGATATGCTTTCAATTGGACTACTGGACAAGGAAGAATTGTATTTCTGTGGTTTGAGAAAATTATCACAATTTTTTTACATTTTCTGCATAATTCCACATTTTCCATCTTGGCAGGATGAGGATAGATACATGAAAACATAGCCTGTGATGTACACATCTGTGGGTGAAAGTTAGGAAGGGTGGGGTGCATGTTATTAAGAGCATTTGTAAGCTTTTTGGATAAAATTAAGGAGAAAAAGGTATACAATTTCAATATATTTTTTAAAGTTACCTTTTAAATAGCTGGTGCCAGGTCACTACCTAAATCATGCAATACTACTTTTGAATGACATTACAGCTCCTAAATGAGCCACAACAGTAGTTATCCGAGCTAATTCGTGACACTAATAATGACAATAGCTTAAGAAGGCAGCCAGAGATTGGCTTCAGTTAAGTTCTGGTTTCTATTGGCAAATTTCAAGCTAACAGGGGCCCGTTGGGGGTGCGGGAGGGGGGGTAGGGTGAAGGATTCCAGTCTGTTGCATCAGGTTGACATGACCTTGAGGCAACATATTTGAGAAGTAGTTTGTCAAAATGTAGCGACCTCTATCCATGTGACTCCAAAGGAATTTGCTTGTGAAACTTTAGTTTTTTAGAGGACCAATTGAATGCCTCTGTTTCGCTAGTGTGTGTGTGATTTTTCAAAGTACTCAAAAAACTGAAACAACTTGCTTTTTTGTTTTTCTAAACTATGTACTTTTTGTACTACTCTCTTAAACCATGACTCTATTTTACTATGGACAACGTTCTTACTACCCCAACAGTTATAGACTGGTATATTTTCAGTTACACCCAGTACTGTTATTATGCTGGCATGTGTGTTATTGTTGTACATTCTTTTTACGATGGACTGCACTTGAGGTACCCAGTAGATGATTATAAATCCTAAGGTGGACACCAGAGTTTACCTAACTCAAAAATACACTCTACAGGACACAGGTGGTTCTCTGGATAATGCAGTGCATAAAAAAACATCAAAGGATGGAACCTGAAAGTGCCTGAGATGGCTGCTTTCTTTGTTGCCTCTAACGCCGATCCTGGTTCCTGACACTCGGAACACTTCATCAACCTGGATGTGTTCATTTGGAATGTAAACCGTGAGGAGACAGTTGGTATCTTTAGTTGAATCTGATGTATGAACTTCTAGGAGAGGTCTAAAAAAAAACTTCCCCTCAACAGAGCACTGGAGTTTCTCAAGATGGTTTTGTCAGTCTGAGGAAGCTCCATGTGCATGTTCACTGCTAGTGAATGGGGTGTTGATTGCCTTCCGCAGGCTGATGACTGGCAGCGTGTACATGCGGAAAGTGAGGATCTCTTGCCACCTGACGGGCAGGGTGGTATTTGAATCTGTAGCTTCCAGTGATAGAGGGATGCGTGAGAGTGCATTCCACACAGGAGTGGGTTTTGCCATGGTTTGTGGAGATCACCTTCTGAGTGAAAGTAGTACAGGAGAGTGAAACACTGTTGATGTGTGGGCAGCGATCCAGAAGAGACCAGAAAGATTTATTTACCCCTCAGGCATGCGGACATTTGAAGCAGATGATGGTGTTTCAGTATCTGGAGTACTAATGGGGCAAAATGAGACTAGCTGCACTGGGCAATACCACAGAAAGCTGCCTCAGCCATGTAAACCAGGATGGAAGGCTGAATTACCACAGCGGAATCATTGATGGCATGAGTGGACTACAGATTGGGTATGGTTGAAACTCTGTTGCATGTTTTGGTGCATGGTTTGTAGGATTTTAATCATGGTGTTTCAGGGGTGATATTGCAGCGGATGGCAGATTTGAACTTCTGTATAATACTGAGAGAACTACAAATCTGCAGAAGTTCACCCCCCCCCCCTGCATCCCACCTGATCTCACCCATTACACAAGTCCTTCCTTTCTTTCAGCACCCAGTGCAGATTTAGGATAACCTCGCAGGCAAAGGAAAAGCAACAAGATTTACAGCAATAGGAGTCTGATGTTCTAAATTACTTCCTTTACTGCAGAGAGTGGAGGTTGTGGAAACCCCATGTGAAAGCCACATTGTTAATTTGTATGCACACAGCACATTACTTTAAAAAGGGATGTGACACACCAGGCCAAGATGGGCGATGAGGTTTAGAGGAGCTCCTGCCCAGCACTGATGTAATCCATCTTAAACCGACCCTCAAGCTGGAAGATGCAGATAGGAGCTGGCCTGCAGGTGGCGGCTAATCATGTTCCTGACCTTGTGTGACTATTCAGCTGCTGTCCCACTGGTTCAGCTGGATCCGTGGGGGCTGAGCTTCTCCAAGGGTGCACATGCAGGCTCCCGGCTGCCAGGATAGTGTTAACGACTCTCCTGACTTCCATGGCTTTCTGCACTGGATGAGTTGGGCAGCGACTCTCTCCTGGACCACCCCAAGGGGCAAACTGGAACAAGTGTGGGCTGGGAGGCCACAGTACAGATGTAGCAGTCTAGGCCTCTTCTGAGGAGGTGTACCCTGATCCGGCATTGACACTGTCAGCTGCTGTAATGAAGTGGGGCCTTGCCGTTGTGGACAGCTTCTAGCCCAAATGTTGTGCTCTTTGATGAATGTGCCGGGATTGGCGTATTGCTTGCTGTGGGTGCTGATCTCTCAGGAGACATGAGGGAGCTGCTCTTTTCTGGGTCGGATGACCCATCAAGTGAAACACCAGCATGGAGATCAGGCAGGAGATGGGCCTTGCATCTCTGCATATCGTTGTGCCAGGTCCGCTCCCAAGCCAGACACATCAGACATCTAGAAGAGATGAGTTTCACAGCGTGGTGATGGGTTTGGGAGTGCTCGATGGGGTGAGGAATGATGGAGCCAGTATGGGTGTGATGTTGGTGGCCACGAATCCCAGTGACGTTAAGAAGTTCCTTGTACAGAAGGGGTGAAACACTTGCCCCCGGTCCTTCCTCGCATGGATTGTGTTTGGGAAGGGCAGCATTGTGAGTTTCATTGCTTTTTTGGTTGGCTGTTCGTGCTTCCACTAGGGTGTATCTCTTCTTGCTCTGTGCGATTTAGAAAGTGGGTCACCCCTCTGTCCTAATCATGGACAAAACAGACATTCATCAGGCAGACACAATAGAAACCTGGCTGAATGAGACTGTTTATGGCAGAATGTTTTCTAAATAAGCATCCCCTGGCCATGGTTGGTACTTGGCACATTATCTCTTGAAGATGAGGAAATCAGCTTTGCCAAGCCTGGGCCACCGCCACAGTGGGGTGAAAGGTGGGTAGATAGCATAGACCAGGCAGAAACGCATTAATCAAGCACACAAAGTCAACCTTCAAAAGACCAGGTACAGGTGGACAAATTAGATACAATACTAGAATCAGTCAGTGTCGCCAGTGTCTCCCTGGAAGCCAAGAGCACCATGGTTGCTATTGATTTGTACTTGCTGCACAAAGGTCAGAAGAAGCTTTCTGAGAGAGTAACATATGCGAAACCTTTGCTAAAGGCATTCCAACCCCTGATATCTGATATCAAACAGCAGGTACAGGGCCTCATTGACTGGGTAAAGTGGAAGATGCCGACGTGTGAGCCAAAATAATTAATAATTGTGTGGTAGGAGTACCAATAGGTGTGGAGGGCCGAGAAATAACTTAATTGAAATCTGCATAACAACCACAATGGCGCCTCACCTGTTATTCGCCTTCTCCGTTGAGAAGATGCAGTGAGTACTGGCTCAGCAGCCGCCTCGAGACATACTGCCCAGGGCCCACAGTGGCCTCTTCCCTCCACTTCAAGGTCCTTGATATCATCCGGCAAGCGGGCTGTGATCAGCAGTAAAATCCTAATGTTCCCGAATACCCTCTCGCGGTGCATCACCATAAAGCCTCTTTTATGGGAGTGCATTTTAAACTCCGAGAAATGGGACTCTAATGCTCCCTACTCTTCCAATTCAAACTTAAAATCCTGATGGACTATTAAACCTTATTTTTCACAAATCCAGAGGCAGCATGAGGTTGGGCAGAATGTGGATCCTCATCTCAGAACGGCACAACGCAGCACTGGAACTAGTGCTGAGCATACCTAAACTGGCCTTGCAGCAGTGGCTGCCCTCGACCATGAATTAAGAGCAGGCCTACCATGTGTGCCACAGACCTAGAAGTGGAAGTCTTCACCTCAGACTCCTAATGTCCTCTAATGAAAGAGGGACCTCTACCTCTGCTAGCGGAACTAAGATTCTGGTGTTTGCCTAGATTTAAAAAGGCAATGTTAACAGCATTGTGTTAAAGACCTATCATCGCTCAAGTAGGGAAACTATACGACCCTGAGACCCAAATGACATTTGCAGAAATGAGTCGAGAATATGATCTGTCCACTTCCTAACACATGCAGCCCTCTGAAAAGCGGTGATTGCTACTTGGAATAACTATAATAGCTATTACAAACTAAGGCAAACTTGCACACATTGTTGATATGGAGCACCCTCCCCCATAGAATAACATGCATATGCAAGGCACTTAGGATGAAACAGAAGTTGGAGTTAATGGGCTTTAGGAACAAATGGAGAAAGGGATCTTGCAGGAGAAGTAACTAATGGTAACTGGTCAGTGATTCTCTGTTACATTTCCAAGGTATCCAGGAATGCACACCTTAAATTGCTACAATTTTTTTTTATCGCACATATCTTGTACCTGCTAGATTACACTCCAGATTCCCCGTATGTGTTGTCAATTATGCTGCCTTCTGTCACTTGATCTTGGCTTCTACAGTGATTCAGACCTTCTGGGGTGTAAGGTATGTGATCAGGTAAAGAAACTGACCCACAAACACCATATCCAAATCCCAATGGCCTGTCTTCTGGAGTAGGTTACTGAGCCTATGCCTGACACATCCAACAGAAAATGTATTGATTTTATGATGCCCTTCGCAGATATAGCCATTGCCATCAAATGGAAATGACCGACCCCACTTACGTTTGAGGCATGGAAGTCTGAAATATACATATTGGTGCAAATGGAAAAAAACACCAACAGGTGCATTAGCTACAAGGCTGGAAGACCCAATGCTGTGATGTGGTGGACTGTTTTACTGACATCAGCATCCAAATACAGTGATGTACCGCCATAAAACTGGTCAGAATACAAACATACTTGCTCACCTGATCTCATAAACTAACCATGTGACTCATTCTTGCCTTAAAGCCTGCACATTGAATCTCTGTTGAATAGATGAGACCATTATGATGTGATTACGGCTGTAGATCTATGTCCACATGCAATTGTACCCATGTCTGTTGAATTTTTCATATAGCTCTTTTTGTTAGTGCTACCTTGTCCTTTCGGCCGTTAACCTGTGCCTAACAAATGTATCTCTGTTATAAGCGGGGAAATGTACAACAGAGCATCTTTGATTGCCTGAAAGTATGTGAATATAGCCAACGCAGTGGAATTAAAAAAATACATCGGTAAGTGCAGACTCATTTAAACCCATCCTCTTCTTTTGATGAGCATCTTTGTTGTTCAATCCATACTAGGAGAGATGATTGCTGGGCTATTGTAGGCAAGAGTTTTAACAAGCAAATAGTCCTGTATTTTTGTGGAGGGATTTTTGTGCTGCTGGTGTGTGAGATTGGTTCCTGATTGAGAATTGTTGGATCATGGTTGGAATTTTCTTTTGTTAGATTTCTGTAATTTTCATTCTACTGCTGGACGATGTATATGCTGTGTAAGTACAATGTGCAGCCTGTCGGCGCGGCCTGTGCATTGAATATTAATACAGAATGGAGATATGTAGCTCCTTGTGCCTTGTGTGTCCTGCTGCTCTATCGTGTTGTCAAGGATAAAATCGAGATGTCTCCCTACATGCATAGAGCGTTCTATTTCCTTCACCCCATCACTTGTTTGTGATTTCTTTGGGAAGGAGGGAGCTGTGCGACTTGTCTTGCTGAGATTTCACTGTGATTGTGCTCCGCTTTCTAATGGCCCTGTTCTCGGAATGTTTACCTTACACTGTTGATAAAAGATTGACACGCAGACTCAGATTCTGGGCAGTGATCCGTCTTTGCATTGGTGGGATGTTGCAGATGCTGCCTTGGACCTAGCTTGAGCCTGCATTGCACTGTGCACATTCTTTTATTGATGCTCCACCGTGCTTGCATATGTTGTTTTGTGTCTCTCTTCTTTAGTGCTCGGGCCATCCCAGGGACATGTGTTACCGAATCCTGGATGCATTTATCTAGGGGCGCTCCAGTTATTTCTATTCGTCCTCCCTCATCTTGCAATCTGACTCAGCACTTTTCCAAACATCCTTCTACCACTAGAGCCTGCCGCACTCTCATGCCAGAGTTCACGTGGTCACATGAGAAAGGGATGAACATTATTTGCCTTCCAGTGTATGAGATTGTTATCGCTGCTGTTTACAAGAGAGCCTCAGTTTCTGGCTGTGCTCCATATTGTGCTCGATGGTCTTCGTCGTTTATCTTATTAGACGTCTGCCCAGACTGATCAGGAAAGATATGAGATCCGTGAGTTAATTTTGTTGTGAAATTAAAATATCCTTGTAAAATAATTGTGCTGTTTTATTTACCATCTGTCTTCGTTTCTAGTACGAGGTAGTTAAGTTAGATTTGTTTTATTTGTTATTCCTCCTTGGCCTTCCGAATTTATTTTTCTCATCATGAGTGGAAAATCTCCTTAGCATCCCTCAGCACATCTTGCTTTTATTCTTTTTTTTTCATGGTACTTCTCATCCACTCGCTCTGGTGCTCTTATTTCATCTGAGCTTTGCAGCCTTTCGTTTTTAGTTAGCCACTCAAAAATAGTTGGTGTTTGCTGCGTCTCCTCCTTACCTTCCTTAACTGCCTTTTGACTGTCTACATACGAATGTCATGTTTGAGGAGGGGGATTGAGACTTCTACAACAGCGGCAATGATGGATTCCGATATTAATTTCCTAATTATTGTACATTTTTCCAGTTTTTGTGAAAACGGATTTACGAGAATCTCTTTTGTGTGTTATTTTCGGTCCTCCAGAAACCACTCTATGCATTAAAGTGTGTGTCAAAAAGGCCACTTTAATGAGACCGCTGTATATATCAATAATCACTAACCGCCCTTGCACTTTACTGTTCAAATTAACCATTAAGCCTTCCTATACATAATTCAAACCTGCGCCTTAAACCTCTACCACTAAATAACCACCTTCAATCTTCCCCAAAGTTTAGCGCACCTTCTGTCGCTCATACCCTGCATTATCTAATTTATTAACATCCCAAGGCTTTGTGTCTCTAGTCCCATGAACTCTGAATTCTCCCAACCATATATCCCCCAAGCTAATCAGCCCACCCAATAGCGTAACCAACCTTCCTCAAATCCTAAAAATGCCTGCAAACCTGCCACCCAAAAAAACCGCTTCCTAAAGCAGTGTTCGAGGCATGTGTGGCTATAGATACACATGTTGTGCATCTGGTGTTGGGCCCTGATGTGTGCAAGTTGTTTTTCTTTGACGAATACTTTGTACTCCCAAGGATTAGTGACTCCTCCTCCTGCTGGTAATATATGGTCGCCAGCTCCATTGTTAGATTATTTTCCTTCTGCAGTCTAGTTCGTACGTGTGCTCCGGGTCGACACCATCATGGTGTTCTTTTTTGGTTCACACAAATTCCTTCCCTCCGTTGGTATTGTATTTTGATTGTGTATCTCTTACTCTCTGTCTCAGGTCATTGTTTATTTGCTTTGTTAAGGCGGGGTCCAGGTCGGACGTTGCCCCTCCTGGTTGTGCCTTTTGTGGCCTACTCCTGTCTCTCAATCACCTCTCTCCATAATGCCTTGATGGTGATGGAACAGACACCATTCCGATATTGTCCTCGCTGTCACGTGAAATATCCTCGGACCTATCTCCATCAGGTCTGAAATTTGTGCCTGTCGCCCCAAGCACAATGAAGCTGCCTGCGATGCCTGCTGCTTCCTCTGTCCCAAGAAGACTCTTTACGAACCGCCTGGTACGCCAACAAGAGGTGTTGTGCAGGAACGGCGACAACATCCTAGATCTCTTTGGTCCCAGGGACATTGAGGGGGAACATCATCCACAACAGTCCGCTGCAGATAAAGAGACTTTCTCCCCTGAGGAAAGCTCAGTCTGATCTGAAGAATGAGGACCCTCTGCCATCCCAGCAGTCTGTGAGTACGGCACCCCCTCCCCCTCGACACCATTCTCAATCCGAGCAGCCCATTGCCAAAGGGCACACAGCCACTTTGGAGTGCCAGAGATAGGCCTTCGGATCACCAATGCCTTAGAGTCTTGATGAGCACCGGCAAACTACTTCAGCTGCTCCACCCAGCTCTGGCTTGGAGCCAAAGAAACCTTCTAGACTGGCTGCTTTGGTGCTGGGTACTCTGACACCCGCATCAGGTTGACCCTCAGCACTGGCCACATCTGCCTTGGCGCTGACCAGAACCTGGATGCCGAAACCCAAGCTGAAGAATTTGGCATCAACAGGCAGGACTGACACCAGCACAATCTAAATGATTCTCCACAAACTCCAAGAGGATATAGACACAAGACAGAAACCCCTGTACACCCACTCACATACGGGCACGATCCTTGCCAGAGCTCTGGGCTCTGCTATTGTTCCACCCTCTAAATGTCAGCTGTCCTACAAGAACGCCTTGGACATTTCGAATCAACCAAAGCAGCTCAAGAAGGCAGATAAGGCTACCAGTGCCTTAACCCTTGCACAACAATCTACTCCCCTTGTTCCTCCGCCTTAATCTTCCCAACCTGCTTTTCCAGGGGACCCCTTTGACCTCACACCTCCGGGGTCTCATCACTCTGACATGAGTGGGCATGGGGGAGGGGTCAACACATTTAACACCTCTACGAGGTGCCACATGGAATTCCTATGATGCAGACCCACCAGGGGACACAGACCCTGACATGCACACTGCCCGTCACTCCCCTCTGGATGATTCCACATCCTTTTAGGAACTCATTGGTAGGGCTGTATTATTTCACAAGGTGGATCTGCATACAGAGCCCCTAGAGAAGAACTTCGTTTTTGAAACCATCTCCTTCACTCACCTCTCTACTTAGTTCCTTCCCTTGCTTAGAGGCATGCTATCCCACACGCCCGACAATTTCAATGACTCAGTCCGAGTCAATGTTATAACATTGAGGGCGGATAACAAATATAAAGCCTCCCCTACTGACCCATTTAAATTTGTGGCCAGCTCCCTCCGTACTCTCTAGTGGTCACTACTGCTTGTAGGCGAGTCAACTCCCAGGCCAGCGGGGGTGCCATGCCACTGGAGAAAGAGAGCAAGCGCATAGATGCGGTGGGCAAAAGGGTGGCTGTGCAATCAGCCAACCAATGGCGTAACGCCAATTCTATCTGCCTTCTTTCAATATTTGGTTGTCCCCACAGGTATGAGATGAATGAGCTCCTCCAATACCTCTCAGAGAAGCCCAGAAAAGGGGGACATGAAAAAGTCGCAGAGGGTAAGCAGATATTGGACACCACTATTCGATGTGCCCTAGATGACACAGACACTGCAGCCATGGTGGTCAGCTCCAGCATGTTTCTAGGCAGGCGCGTTTGGCTCTGTATCTTCAGCTTCAAGTCAGAAATTCAGCTGAATTTGCAGAACATGCCTTTTCATGGCCAGCATCTCTTTGGCCCACAAGTGGGCCACAAGTGGGCCACAAGTGGGCCAAATGCTAGAAAAGATCAAGAAAGACATGAAAACCGCTAAGGCGATGAGCGCACTTCAAATACCTGCTTCCCGCATCTCCTTTTGCAGCACTCCCTATCGTGGAGGCTCAAAGACCACCTCCTCCAAAGCCTCCACACCTAGCCTGTGAACCAATAGACAGCAATCCACTCCATGGGGTTTCTTTTAGAGGGTACTACAGGGGCAACATTTCTATTGACAGGGGTAAAGGTGGCTCCCTAAAAGAAGCTGCAATGACAAACTAACCCTGACTTGCCTCTTCTCAGAGTGCTCCGATTCAGAGTTACTACTGCACCTTGGGTGTTCACCAAGTGCCTTGCGGTGGTGGCAACACACCTGTGCAGTCAGGGCATCCATGCTTTAGCTCATCTGGATGACTGGCTGATCAAGAGTGTCAACAGCTAGCAGGCGCCGCAAACACACACACAGTTCACAATAGACCTTCACGTGTTAGGGTTTGCCATCCATGCAACAAAATCCCTCCTCCAACCCCTCCAGATCCAACCCTACGAGGAGGCCATTCTCAACTCGGAAGTAGGCATGACCTATCTGAACCCTGCCAGAATCCAGTACTTTCAGGAACTGCTCCACCTGTTCCAACCAAATCAACAAGTCATGGTCTGAACAGTCATGCACCTCCTAGACATGATGGCCTCCTGCATTGCCATAGTACCCCATGCCAACTTACACATGTGTCCATTGCAAGAATGCCTAGCACAACAGTGGTCTCAGACGGAGGGCCATTAGGATGATCTAGTGCTGATCAGCCACACATGTGTTGCTCCTTAAAGTGGTGGTACACCAACAACCTGTTGCAGGGGCTGCATTTCCATCACCCAGTTCCACAGAGTTCTGTTAGAATGGATGCCTCACTTATGGGATGGGGTGCACACTTACAGGACCTGACTCTCCAAGGCCAAAGGGAATCCAGACACCAGGGTCACCATATAAACTACCTGGAACTTCTAGCTGTCCACCTTGCATTGAAGGCTTTCCTATCTCACCTGATGGGCAAGGTTGTTCTTGTCCGGTAAGACAATTTGTCTGCCATGCATTATATTCGGAAGCAGGGGACGCACACTCTTCACAACTTTTGAAGCTAGCCCAGAACATTTGAAGGTGGTCTCTCTGCCACAAAATCCAGTTGGTAGCAGAGTGCCTTCCGGGGATGGACAATGATTATGCCGACCTCCTCAGCAGGATGCAGCAACACGTTCATGAGTGGGAACTCCAACTACAAGTCCTCCTCCACTACTTTTAGAGATAGGGCTTCCCGGAATTCGCACCAGCAGAAAATGCCAAAGGGCAAAACTTCGCCTTCAGGTTCCCACATACACAGTTCAGTGGAGATGCACTAAGGATGAACTGGGCAGGGATATTTACCTTTCCTTTTCCACCTCTCCCTCGCCTTCCTTATGTGGTTTGGAGGCATTGTAAGACATCCCTTACGCTCATCCTGGTGTCTCCCACATGGGCCCACCAGCCCTGGCTCAAAACTCTGCTAGAATGCTCTCTGGTTCTCCATAAAAGGCTTCCCAGCATGCTGGATAGTCTCACGCAGTACCATTGAAAAATCAGGCACCCAGTCCCAGGTCTCGCAACCTTGCGATCTGGCTTATGAAATCATAGAATTTGGGTACCTTAATCTTCCACTTGAATGCATGAGCATTCTCAAGGAAGCGTGCAGGCATCTCACCTGGGCCTGCTATGTGGCCAAGTTGAAGAGCTTGTGTACTACTGTCAATCAAAAGAGAGTGATCCTTTTAAAGCCATAACGTAGGACATAGTCTGCTACTTACTCCACTTGAAGGTTTCTGTTCTAGCCTTCACCTCCATACACCTACACCTGGCTGCCGTGGCTAGCTACCTTCCGAATAAACACCTCTCTTTCTTCTGGATTCCGGTCATAAAAGCTTTCATGTAGGGTCTCAAGAGGGGGGCGTGGCTTGGACGCCCACGGGAATGGCGGCGACAGGGCTTGGTGGGCGTGCTCCCTGAGGCTTCCGGTACACACATACCCCGAACGGAGGAGTGGCGGCACCTCCACGGCGATCAGGAAAGCGGAACATTAAGCAGAGGCTGCCTCGAGGAGACCGGTGAAAGGGCGGCGGAGCTCGGCTGCCGGTGACCAACACTCGGTGGCAGGGCACACCGGGGGTCTGGAGCGGAACCCACGAGAGTGTGCAGGTGGCCTGAGGGTCCCAATCTTACGACGGAGTATAGTGCCGGCGAGTTCTGAAACTGGGGCACCGGTGTCAGCGGGGGTCGGGCTCAGTGCCCAGCGCAAGATGGAGGAGCGACGGCTGCTCTGAGATGGTTGAAGGCTGGCACGAGGACCGCGGTGAACTGCGTGACCCGGCACAGCGCTGAGGAGTAGGTGCGGCGGAACTACACCGGGGAGGCGCTGCCTCCCATCTGCTGCGCCCTGTGACAACGTGCTGGCGAGAACCTAGGGGCAGAGCCACTACCCTGGAGCATCGGGGACGCAAGACAGCAGAGCGGAGTGCCCAGGGCAGACAGAGCGACCGCTGCGGAGCCCAGACGGCGGACGATCCTGACGGCCATACCCAGGTGAGTGCAGCGGGGCGGGCCGATACCCTGCGCTGCGGAGGTGGAGCGGGTCTCTGGTCCGAGGCGCTGTGCTCCCTGGGGGGTGGGTACCGGACTGCGAGGAGAGCACCGCGGGAGACAAGTCCTTAAGTGCCGGATGCTTCCAGAGTCGTGGGGTACTGTGGGGTCGAATGGAACATCGAATGGAACATCTCCCACAGGTGGAGCAGTGGCCCCCCATGTTTCAGTGAGAACGCGGTGGGAGCGCTGAGGGGTCCGGTGGGCTACTGGCGTGGCTCCACTCATGAGGCAGAGCTGACCCTGATCAGGCTACTGGACTCTCTGGGCAACACCCGGCCCACGTGCAGACCTGGGTGCCCGTCTGCGATCGGCCACTGGACCTGACCCCCTGCACAATTGGGGTCTGCAGTGGCGCTGGGCCTGACCCCGGGCGGAAGCGGACGGTGACTTCCCCCACTGGATCTGGAGGCAAGAGTGGGATACTGGCAGAGCGGCCCGACTGAGGACAGGTCTAGGGGAGGGCGATTATCCACCGTGGCCTTGGCAGGGTATCTGTGGACTGCGGAGCGTGGCTTCTGTGGGGCACACTCCGTGCAGTGCGCACAGCGGAGACGGAGAGGGCCATGAAGAGGGCCGAGCTGACGTGCCTACCTAGAGTGGCATAGAGGAGTGCCCAGCATTAACGATGAAACCCAAAAGCAAGAAGGAAGAAACTGCAAATCTGGATGGTGCCGGGGGTGCGGCGAATGGGACCGCGGGGGCAGTACCGGACCTTGGACTACAATTACAGCTGGATAAAATCCTAGGAGGCTATTACTGCAACAAGGGAGGCCCTCCAGCAAGATATTGCGCAGGTGGCAACTGGGCTAGGGCTACTGCGAGCAGATCACGTAAAATTGGCCGATAAAGTCAAAACTAATCAGGACACCCTCCGGGACTTGGCACCGGCACACACTGCCCTGACGGCTAAAATGGCTGATGCTTTGCACCGCATAGAGGCGCTCGAGAAGAAAGCGGAGGACTCAAAGTCGCAACAGACGCTATAATATACGAGTGGTGGGCCTTCCCGAAAAAACAGAGGGGGCGGATATGGCTGACTACCTAGAAACCTGGTTCAAGACTGTGGTCGCTCCAGAGGGGCTATCTGCCTTCTTTACCCTTGAGAGAGCACATAGGGTGCCGGTGCGGCCGCCGCTGCCTGGCCGTCCCCCCAGGCCGGTGGTAGCCAGGCTTCTTCATTACAAAGACCGGGACCTACTAATTCAAAGAGCGCGACTGGCTGGCCCTTTTGCAGTGGGGAATAGTAAGGTAACAATCTTCCCTGATTATACACAGAACATACAGAGGCGCCGTGCGTCATTCATAGCAATCAAAAAAGAGCTCCGGGACGAAGGGATTCAATATTCATTGCTCTTCCCCGCCAAGCTAAGGATTATTGTGGATGACCGGACACAGTTCTTCTTCACGCCAGAGGAAGTGTGGACATGGCTGGAAACCTATAGGGTGCGCACAGATCGAAGGGGGCAACCACACCCGGAGCTGCTCAGACGCGAAAATCCCAAAGACTACGGAAACGAAACAGAACTTTGCGGATCCAACTGCAGTTGGAAGCAGCGGCGGAACGACAGGGAGCATTGGAAGCGACTGCTGCGATAACTGGCTCGCAGACGCCTGAGTCGGTGGCAGGGACTGAGTCGGAGGAGGACAAGCAGCAGTCAGAGGCCGAGCACTATGAAATGGACAGCAATAAGGGCCCTGATGTCACGCCCAGCACGGTGGAGGGCATGCTAGATGAATGATTCCCTTGAGGGGCTGTAGGAGGTTGCAGCATTGTCTCTGCATAGTAGGCTGTATGATTGTGCCCAGGAGCGACGCAGGGGAATACTGATTCTGCGAAGTTCATGTGGGATCGCAAGGCGGCGGAGTGTATGGCTGGCGCGGCCACCCACTTGCCCTTAAGGCATGCCTGTAGTGGCTACTACAGGCTATAGGTGTGTGTGTGATTAGTGTGATTTGGATGGGGGCTGATAATCTCATATTAGGTCCTGTTCTGGGGGGAAGAGGGGGGGTGTTACTGGGTTTGTTGTTGTTTGGGGGAGCGGCTTTGGTGTGGGTAGACGCATGTTGGCGACCAGGAAGTGGGGGACTGCACACAATGAGTATTTAGCTGAGTTGCCCTGTATTACATGGAATGTTCGAGGACTGAACTCTATGGTAAAGCGGCATAAAGTACATGCGTATCTAGTGAGAAGGGGCACCCACATAGCACTGCTTCAGGAGACTCACCTTACTAAGGCGGAGGGGTTGGCACTACAACGCAGGTGGAGAGGTCAGATCTTTAGCACGTCGTACTCTGCGTTAGCCAGGGGGACACTGATCTGGGTGAGGGCGGGTGTCCCTTTCCAGGCTACAAATCACATCCTAGATCCAGAGGGCAGATACGTAGCAGTGGAGGGAAGGCTGTATGGTAGGGATGTTGTGCTCAGTAGCATATATGCCCCCAACATGGATCAGGCACGATTTTTGGATCGTGTGTCGGGGGCATTAGCACACAACCTAGCTGGCCCAGCAATAGTGGGAGGGGACTTCAACTCAATCACAGACGTAGTTCTCAATAGGTCACACCCCCCATTGGCTGAGTCCCTGGTCCGAAGACTGGCTGGGAAGCGCTCGGAATGGCAGAATAGATCGGGCTTAATAGACGCCTGGCGAGTGCACCACCCCGAGATAGGGACTATTCCTTTTTCTCGGCCTTGCCTGAGTTGCATGTTAGGATAGATGATATACTGTGCTCCCAGTCCGTTGCATGTCTGGCGGTATGCTCAGAGTACCTGGCTCGGACCATATCCGACCACAACCCACTGTTGCTGAACCTTACTTGGCAGCGGGAAAGATCTTCCATACCCACCTGGCGACTACGCCCTGAAACGCTAGAAGATCAGGTTTTTCAAACTGAGATCAAGGAGGGTATTGAACATTATTTTGAGGCTAATCAGGGGACGGCATCCACGAGGGCAGGAGAATGGGACGCCTTTAAAGTGGTGGTACGGGGTCTCTGTATCAGCAAATATTCTGCGGTGCAGAAAGTAATATTAGATGATGTGGCTAAGGCTGAGGACCACCGAGGGAAGTGGAAAAGCAAAGGCCTGAAAGACCGACACTGCAGGCAAGGCTCCTGGAGGCGAAGGAAGCTGAGGCAGTTGCAGTGGAGCAATTGCACTGTTTTGATTACAAGAACTATTTAGTAAAGGCCCACGCGGAACGGGATAAAGTGGGTACGCTGCTTGCGCGTCTAGCGAACCCGGCCCAGAGGAGTAGCCCAGTAGTGAGAATAGAAACGATCGCAGGGGACATGGTTTATTCGCAAAAAGAGGTGCTCTCGAGGTTCTTAACGTATTGCGAATCACTGTACCAATGTCAGTTGGAGACAGAAGAGCCATGTATAAAAGAGTACTTAGCAGGGCTCCCCCTTCCGTGTTGGATTACGAGCAGGCCGAACTATTGGGGAGGGACATCACGCTATCCGAGATCCGATGCACGATTAAGAGCATGGCCAGGAACAAAACGCCGGGATCCGATGGGCTGCAGATCGAATTTTACGCACAGTATGTGGATATATTGGAGCCTCGCCTGTTGGAGGTGTATACGGAGGCCAGGGCATTGGGCCAATTGCCTGCATCGATGCGAGAAGCGCTGATCATTCCCCTTTTAAAGCCGAGACAGGAAGACGCGGATGTGACTTCCTATAGTCCGTTATCTATGTTGACGGCAGACTATAAGGTGCTGAGCCGGATATTGGCGACCCGGCTACTGCCATATATGACTACACTGTTGCACTCTGACCAGGCGGGATTTATTCCAACCAGAAACAAATCTTCGAATATTCGGAGGTTAGTGTGGCTTATGGGAGGAGAACACCACAGAGTACACTTACTGACGGCATTGTCGGTAGATATAGAGAAGGCTTTGATAGTCTGGAGTGGGTATTTCTCTACAATGTGATGAGCTGGTTAGGCTTGGGAGATGGCTTTGGGACCTGGACGAGGGTGTTGTACTCCTCTGCGACGGCTAGAGTGAGGTTGGGGGGCGATGATCTCCGCCCAGTCCTCAGAGAGATAAGACAGGGTTGCTTGCTCTCCCCTTTGTTGTTTGCCCTGGCGATAGGCCTGCCTCAGTCTATCCTGTACTGCGAGAGGTTCTATCGGTGGCTATGGCTGCAGGATGTACCCCATTACATATCGCTGTATGCAGACGACCTGCTACTGTTTTTGGATAACACAGAGGACGCGTTGCAGGGCACAGTATCTTTGCTGGAGCGGTACGGAACGCTATTGGGCCTGAAGGTGAACTGGCGTAAGACATGCCTCTTCCTGTTGCATCCCTGTGTACACCCGCCACCGCTGTTAGGGATGATGAGGTAGGAGCCGACGTGTCTAACATACCTGGGGTCCGTATCTACCATGCGCCGGCGGGTCTGCTGGAAGGTAATGTGGGGCGCTGTATCGGCGCCCTGAAGAGGAGCATTGCATTTTGGTCCTCGCTCCCCCTATCGGTTGTGGGGAGAGTGGCCCTTCTTAAGATAGTGGCTTTGCCCAGACAGCTTTATAATTTCCGGACCCTGCCAGCCTGGGTCCCACCGCGTATTTTTAAGGAGCTGCGCTCCATGGTCGTTGGCTATCTGTGGGGTAACGGACGGTGAAGGATAGCATTAGCTGCCTTGTTGCGGCCCAAGGATGACGGTGGGTTGGTGGTACCCGATTTCGAGCTTTATTATTTGGCTGCCCAAATGCAGGTATTTACGCAAAACATTGCAGCGGAATGTCGAGGTCCCGACCAATTGCGAGGGGCAGGCATACACCGGCATATCCTTTCGTACATAGTCCTGCAGCAAAAACTTAATTTAAAAGACTTGACGGTGGAAGAGCACACCCTGCGGCTCAGCTGGAATAGGAGTCGACATGGAGCTGGGGTGGAGCAACCGTATGCACCAGAGATCCCATTGGGGATGCTAACTGCTATACCACACGATGGGGACTAGTCCCCCCTCATGGAGTGGGAACAACAGGGACTTCACATGGTAGGAAATCTATATGAGGATGGTGGGCTCTTGCCATTCCGGGCCCTACAGGAGAGATATGATCTCCCTGACTGAGGCTTCCTGCTTCATGCGGCGGTAACAACGGCTATGCGAAAGCATTGGCAGAAGGGGCAGGTGGAACCAACAACCACTATGGCCTGTCAGTACGTCGTGATGGCCGCGGGAACTTTCAAGGCGGTTACTTGCCTTCAGTCCAGAATGTTGCGAGAGGGACTCCGACCACTAGACGGCCTTAAATTAAAATGGGAGGAGAGCATAGGCAAACCGATATCAGATGCGGTATAGGGTCATATCCTGAGGAGAACGTGGAAGGGGAGTAGGAACGCGCGCTTCCAGCAAGTGCAATTTTTCTCTTGCACCAGGCTTATTTCACCCCTGGGAGGATTTCGAAGGTATTTCCAGGTACGTGACTCAGCATGTCCCAGGTGTTCTGAGCAGGGGGTGGAACTGGAGCATATGCTTTGGAACTGTCCAGCTCTGGGACGATACTGAACGGAGGTAGGGGAGCTCCTAAAGGAAATCACTGATAGACAATTAGAATTCGACATGGCACTGTGTTTGCTGCATTGGTTTCCACACACGTCCAAGACTAAGGTCACCAGTAAATTCATTGACTTAGGCTTATTCTTAGCAAAGCGGGAAATCACCTGGCACTGGAAGTCAAGGGAAGGGCCATCGAGCAAGAGATGGGGGACGGAGTTATATAAATGGGCGAGTAGCCAGAGTTTCATTAGGTTTCGGAAGGCTAAGCGTTCGGCCAATGACAAGGCTCTAGATATGGCCAAGGCTTGAGGCACGTTGGTGCAGGCGCTGCGAGGTTCCAGCAGGAGGGGGATACTTGAACTGTCGGAACTGTACATGTGATACTTACGAATGCGCACAAAGTCATGAACAATGTCCATACAGCTGGTGCGATGTTCTGAACAATATATCTGAAATGTGCCCACACCAAATGCCAAAAGGGGGGAGAGATCCAGGGGTTTAGTTGGGAGTAACCTTGAAGACATGTTTGGCGACTTTAAATGTGGTGGAAGTTGTATTGGTTTGTATGATGATTAAAATCAATAAAATATGTTTAAAAAAAATGTAGGGTCTCAAGAGGGTAATTCCTCTTTGGGACCCACCGGCCCGGCATGACATCTTAACACTGTACTCACAAGTCATGTGACCTCTGTTTGAACCTCACGCTCATTCCTGTCCCCTTCAGTTCCTCTCTTGAAAGGTGGCATTTCTGGTTACAATCCCTTCACTCAGGCGTGTGGGTGAGCATCAGGCATTAACCCTGGAAGAACCCTTCTTCCAAGTTCATAGGGCTAGGGTTGTCCTCCTTACCAACCCCAAATGCCTCCCTCAGGTGGTCTTTCACTTCCACCTTAACCAGTCCATTGAACGTTGTCTATTTTCCCACAACCTGATTTAATTGTGGAACTGGCTCTCCATAATTAATATGTAAAATGACGTTCATGTACTATGTTGATAAAACCAAACCAATTAGAAAGACATAACTCTTTGTTGCTTTCTCCAAACCCCATAAAGGGGAAGGCTCTATCCAAGTCAAGCATTGCCAGATGGATCATTAGATGCGTCCAGACATGCTAAGCTAAAGCTACTCCTCCTAGAGCCCACTCCACTCGGAAGAAAGGAACCTCTATGCAGTGGTGTAGTTAGTGGGGGTGGTCTACCAAGGGTGGCACTTTTTTGGGGACGGCGTCACTTCACTTTAAATGAGCAATTTTTCGTGGCCCGGGAGCAGATCCAGTGCTTGAGGAAGAGGCAGGCCTTTTGGTGTGTATGAGGGGTTTCAACAGTGAAGACTGATGCAGGGAAGAATGGCGTAGGTGAGAGGGGAGTCGACAGACGATGACGAGGGAAAATTGACATAAAAAGAAAAATACCTTGCGCTCGCCTCATCACTGGTAAACGTTTTTTTTAAAAGATTTTTTTTTCCTCTTTGTCTGTAAACTATCCTCGTCCACCTCCCCTTCCTGCACCAGCCATCAATGGGCGGCAAACTCAGGGACTGCCCTGGGCGGCAAAAGCTCTAGCTACGCCACTGCCTCTATGCTGGCCTTCCTGGGTAACATCACAATAGCTGACCTATACAACGAAGACACTTGGTCCACACCACACTTTCACAAAGCGCTACTGGGTGGATGTGCTAACCCGCTACCAAGCTAATGTTGGTTACGCAGTGCTCTGTACACTCTTTCAGTCTGCTGCAACACCCACAGGTTAGCCACCGCTTTTGGGGAGGACTGCTTACAGTCTGTGCACAGCATGTGTATCTACAGCCATGCACGACTAGAACAGAATATTTTACTTACCCCGCAGGCATCTGTTTGTGGATTCTTGCTTTATCTATTGCTGTGAGCTTCTTTCCACCCTTTCAGTCACTTTGTGGAATATGCTCTGTACACATTTTGGCGGTACCCGACCATAGTCTTCTTATCTCTCCAAACTCCCTTTTAGCAACACCAGACCTTTACGTTGACTTACATTATTTTTCCCAAGGTGAATTAGCAAATCATCAGCTGATTTTCAGACCGCAAATAACTGTTTCAATGGGAGAAATAATGCCCCCCCATGCATCCCATCCTTTCTCTGCCATTTCAATTGATTTCTGGTGTCATCGAATCCCAGTTGCCCAGTTTCCTTCCAGCTCGACGTTGCTCAGCGTGACTTGCTGTAATTTTTACAATGCCGTCATGTAGCCCTCTCTGGGCAGGTGATGTACCCTGAAAAACAACCAGCAACAGAAGAACATTAATGCTCCCACCCTTACAGAAATAAAGTTTCGGGCACATGTACTGCTTATAAAAATCCTACCTCCAGCTCTTTTTCCTTTCCACGAAACATCCTCTTGCCTCCACTTCCCTCGCTACGGTAATTATAAATGAGTGCGTGCCAAAGTCCTCCATCGACCCATCCAACACCTCCAGTGCCTTACACCATCAGCAACTGGAAGGCTCACAACTTATAGCCATTCCTGTGCCGAAAAACCCACTCTCTCGCTGTTAAATTGCAAGCCACAAACCTCTGCTAACAATATATCTGATGTACCTGCAGTATTGGATATCTATTCAATGCCACTCAAGTGCCTACTACTCTGATCTGTTTTATATTTCCTCACACACTTCTTCCTGCACCACTACCTTGTATTGTCTCAAACCAACCCCTGTTCTGACACCCAAAATCTCCCAAAACGCCCCGAAAAAGGGCCACATCATCTCCAGAGAGAACTGTACTACTTCCCCTTCCTCTGTGCAGACATCTATCAACATCACCAAAACCTTCTGCGGCAAAGGCTTTGTGAATGGCTTCCTCATCCTCTGCCTCCTCCCCACTATCTTGCCCACCTTTCCACAATCCTTCTCATCATTTCACCAGTTATCGGCTCATAGCTCCATGGTCACGTACCATAAAAGGCTATTCCAGCTAGCTTGCCAGCTCTGGGGACAAACCCTTTTCAGCAATCACCATAATCAACCTAACTACATCTCTTTCCGACTCCCACCATTATCATCATCATATGACCTCCTTCTTGCTTCTAATGCCGAAAACTCCTCTGTCAAAGCTTCTAAGGAACCCTCGATCAATAGGGCCATTTTCTTCCCCCTATTGTCCACATGTCTTGCAGCATTGGAAACTTCATCCAGTCTGCTTCTGATGCAAGCCCACGAAATCTCCTCCCCTGTGAACAAGATAATGCATCCGAAATGCCATTGTCAACCCTTGGGACATGCTTGTTCCTAAAAATGATATTATGATGCAAGCAGCGTAGTGCAAACATCTTCACCAACTGTAACACTTTCACAACGTAATAGACAACTTATTAACTATGTGCACTACTGACATATTGTCAACAATAATAAAAAGCAACAATGCCCCTGCGCTATACACATTAAATTATTTCTTAATAGCATTGATATCAGTTAAGTATAGAAAAGTGGTGGAAGTTGTTAGGCAAATCTAAACTTTAGGTCAAGCTTTGAGAATGATTATACATAAGTGAAGATATATGAGTTGAGAAACAATCTGTTCTTGGTGTAGCCACTTCTGTTTATTGTTCCATTTCACAAGCCAACACGTGTTTCATCGCAGGGAACAAACTGCGAATCTTCAGGGCTGAATAGAAACATAAAATATACATTTGCGAACATGTTCTATTCATGACCATATTAAGAAAGTGACTTGATCGTGTCAACCAGGGTGATAACAAGCATGCCAATAAGTGACTCTGTGTCAGTGTGACTAGAGATCACTAACTTGGTGACATCTGTGAGATAAAAATATTGGGTTGAATAAACCTATAGATAAAAAACACTGGCTGGCAAGAAAGGTCGAGTGACTAGGTGAAAGAAGTGTTGTGTGTTTCAAAAGACGATATCCCAAGTGACTGGTACGTGGTATTCCAAGCAACGGAAAAAATGGCAGTTATCGTTTCACTCATGTAGGCGTCCAACATTATACACATCACTTTATTAGATAATGAACTCTTTACTGACGGTGTAGTCTGAATGATAGTGCACTAACTAAAATAACTATTTCTCTTGTTCTCATTATAGATAATCATTATAATGGGTAGATATTATACCTGGACACAAAAACTTCTAGGATTAGATGCATTCCATCCGGATGTCTAATCCTCCGTTGTTTGTGACAAATGGGCTTAGGGAAGAGGGCCGGTCAGTGTGTAGACTCTGTTAGATGTCTACAAAGGGAATTGGGGAATGAGAGAGAAGAGTGAGACAAGGGAGATGGATTGATGGGAAATGCTGGGTGTACACAAACATGCTCTGGATTATCTCTGATAAGGTTGTTTGCTGTTATAGGTAACAGAGGTCATGTCCGAAAAGAATTTCATGGAAATAAACGACACTCACCCTCGTAGGTTATAGGTGAAATTCGTTTGAGAAAACGCCTAAGTAGGGGCGTTACGTGGAATCCTAATTTCGGATTTCCAAGCGTGCACACTCTGGCTGTGCCGGATCTGACGAGTCTATGTGGTATACATAAGATTATAAACATAGTGTCATTTCACGGTGATTGAAAAAATGAGGCGACGTTTAAAAACAAACAAAAGAGCACATTTGTAATTACAAGACACCCAGCTACGGTATATTGAAAACAAAAAGCAAGAGGGTAAGGGCAATTAGGAGATTATTGACCAAAGGTCATTGGAACTAGTGTAGGACTGTTTAATTCTTGAGTCTTACACGTATATTATTTACGTTTTCATAGTAAATTAAACGCTGTTATTGTGATAAGGAATAGTAATTATATTATATGATAGATCCGCTTGGTTGATCCTCTTGCTTGCGTTTTCTAGGTTTGAACTTTCTTTAGTGGACATCGAGTCAGTGTCAAGGGACTACCGCTATATTGTTTGGTTATGAACACAAAGGAAAACAGACGTTTATAGAACCGAAAAAAGGTTTCAAAGTATGTTATATAAGTAATTACATACAGAGACTATACATACATTGCTAAAATGATATTGAGGTTGGATTTCGTTCATATAGGGAAAGAAACACAAAAAGAAAGGACCATTAAATCATGGGTTAGTAGGCTCCCCCACTTTTTCTTTACCCTGGGTTTTCTTTTCATACCCCCCCCCCCCCTCTCTATACATTTGCCTACTCTCACCCAGCCTCTGTTACACTCCTCCGAGTCCATTGCCATCGGTGTGTGGCCAACTAAGCCCTCCTGTTTAGGTTTTGCCTGCACAGGTTGAGAAATCTACAATTTTTACTATAAACTTAAAAGGGGCTTACATCCTGCCTCCTTTCTTTCCTGCATCTTGTTGGTTCCTGTGTGTGGCACTTACTTTTCCTCCATTTCTTTTGAAGGTAGCATATCTTCCTGCATTTACCAATGCTTGTTACTCATCTGCTTCTCTTATCAGTTTCCCGTAGCTGAAATACTGTGAGCATCCGCTTTGGAACAATTTTTTCATAAAGTTTTGCATATTTTTCCTTTTGCATCAATTTATACAGCAATTTATCACCCAGAGAAAATCAGTGATTTGCATAGAATCAGAGGATGTTGCACCATGGTGACTCTAACCGGGATCCCCAACTCGCAAGTCAGCAGCTCTGGTTGCTGCTCCTGATCCTCTCCACTGACGTGCTATTGGTCAGGGAGCTCTTTTCTTCGTCCCCGCGATGACTGATAAAAACATTCCTCATCATATAGGCAAAACCGATGCATTACCAATGCGTGTTAAATTCTGTCTCTCTCCATGTCCCTTTCTCCCTCCTCCTCACCATGGGAGTTCTCATCTTAACTGCGCCAAAGGAGTACCTTTTCTAGCTGGGTTGCTCACCCCGTTGTACCCTTTCTGACAGGGATCACAGTCCTTCTCTTTTCCTCCCTTCCTGGTGGACCTGCCCTGACATCATTCCATGCAGCATCTGAACGTCAGCCGGGGGCCAAATGCTTACTGTGGAACCATGCTGTCTTGCACCCTTTAAAGGAGCACTGCCGCCTCTCTCCCCAGCTCCTGCTGTTGTGGTTCCTCGTTTGACATTTGTTCCCCTCTTGAAGCCACTGCTAACTCCTGACACAGAGCCATGAACTCGGGTAAGTCTGAGCAGTTTGGTGGTGCCAGGCCCTTCCCCTGATTCCCGCCTTCCCCTTAGCCACGTAATGTGGCATGTGAGATCCTGAAGTTTATATTATATGGTTCCCTCCACAGGTTTTGCCCTACCTCCACAGAGGGCTCTGCAATCTCTGTCCTTTTAACTTTTCTCTGTGGGCCATGCAGGCCACAGCTGCTGACACAAAGCTCTTCACGAATCCCCTAATCTATGTCCTACACCTTCCTCCATACATATGTGAGGGTAAAGGGTTTCCCTCCCTTACTTCGTCACCACCTGTAATGCTGGCAAAACTTGATTGTGTGTGCCAACCATATCTACTCTGCCCAGCCCTACACAACTTCTCACTAACCACCATAACAAAAACCTCTGCGTCATACCTGTTGACCCAGTACCCACCTACTGGAAAGAGAGTCCTAACTTCCTGACCCCACCCGTATCTACTCCTCGTAATCCCGCCCCAAAGGCCTCTAGGAAATGTGAGACCCCACAGTCCTTTGGACTGCACTGCCGCCCTAAAAATTCCATGGGGGAGAGCTTAAAATCACCTGCCCACCAATCCTCATTGGTAGAAGTTGTTTTGGTTCTGAAAGGTTGTACTGAAATATTTTAATTAGGCTAGTTGTGGGTTTTATAGATCAGCCCCGCCAAGTGCCAAGCATCACGAGTTAGAGTATCATATTGTAAGTTACTTCTCGCACTACCTCATGGTCAATCAGTTGTGACACATCAGCTGATCTCTGCTGACAGCGTGTTTGTTTAGAATTTCATTCTTTCCTGTTGCGGTTTCCATTATACTGTCTCAAGGCAGAGGACATTCTGTGTTTATCGAATTGCTTCATCTCCCCTCACCATACAGCAGCATTAATTATCTGAAGGTCCGGCGTGTATCTGCCTGGAGACCCTCTTGCATAAATTAGTAGAGTGGCCTTTGTATGATGCAGCCTGACACACAGTAGCGCCTGCTTTGCGAGCATAGTGGCGGGGTGGGGTGGCAGCTCGGGGGACGATGGCAAGGTGGGAAAATTATTGCATTAAAAGAAAAAAAAAAGTACCTATTGCTTGCTGCCCGATGCTGTTCTCCGTGTCCTCTCCTCGCTGCAGCACAGCCTCCCATCCTCCCTTGCGGCCAATCCTGACACTGCTTTCATGCTAGAAAGTAGCATCTGAATTGGCCTGAGTGCTGGTAATTTCCGCTCCCAGAGAGACCGAGAGCCTCTGCCTGCTCTCTCCAACCCAGCAATGCAGCTTGGGTGGAGACAGCTCAGTGCGCATGTGTTTGGCTGGCCTGAAACGGCCGGTTAAACCCACATGCGCACTGATAGCAGTGCTGCCCACCGCTCCCTCTCCTGACTGCTTGAAATTGCCCGTCCCCAGGACACAGCAGGGAGAAGTTGAACATTAAAACGATAATAAACTTGTTTTATTATCATTATATTTTTCAACTTTTGAGGGTGGCGGGGGCGCGACGCTCCACCGCCATAGCAGAGTAGCCGCCACTGCGGACACAGGTAAAGAAGCTGCACCCCAAATCATCCGGACCGTACTATGATGATGGCAGCTTTCTGCTCCTTCTGGTTTTTTAACCCCTTCCACGTGGGGCTAATTCCCCCGCTATGCGGGGGAGGGGACACACGTGGTGCTCGTGACGAGCCCAGCTCGTCATGCTGCACAGTGGGGCTGTGCTCATAAGTTGAGCTCGTCATGACTCCGCCCACTCCCGTAGAACGCTCGCACAGGTGGGGAATTAGCCCCGCGTGGGGCGTCCGCGGCCGTTATGACGAGCTCAGCTCGTCATGACCACAGCTCCACTGTGCCTCATGACGAGCTGAGCTCGTAATAAGTACGCAAGGGGTTAAGCCAGGTCTAATATACAACTGTTTCTTGGACTTTACACCCACCAGAATTTGTATTTGACTCTTAAGTGTAGCTTGTATTGGTCCTGCGGTGTTTAGCTAAGGTGGTGAAACAGGGAGACTTTTTCGCTGTGCTACTGAAGCACCTGGCCATATCAGTCAAGTCAGCAATGGCCTGGATGGTGGTCATGCAATGATGCTGCATTTAGGAGCTTGATTAAAGGGTGTGTGGCAGGTGCTTCAAACACAGCTGCCAACTAATCAAATGCCAAAGGGTAAATTTAAGCAACCTTAATTTTTCTCCAGCAGCAGTAGGCATTGACTTGTAGATTCACTTTTCCATGTTCGCATATGCCGAAGGATGCTGGCTAAAAAACACAGCATCAGGTCAAGCTGCCCTCATAGTATAGAGTCAACTGAACAATTTGCGGAATGGAAGGAGTGGTGGAATTTCGCCAAAGGAGAAGGGCTGCATGAACGCAGATGGAGAGAATGGGGCAGGAGCCTGAATGGAAGGAGTTATTCAGGATTCTGAAGGAAGGAAATATTGCAGGGGCATGAAAGTTACAACTGGAGCATTGCGTTCTGGTGTACGGCAAGTGCGAGGGAAGAGCGAGAGCCATAGTAGCTAGAGTGCCACATGGTCTGAAGTGTGTTTTAGGAGCTTGGAGTTAGTGATCGAGTCCAAACGAACATGGAAGGAGAGAGCGCAAGTGTAAGAGTCTGAAAGGATGGAACAGTGGAAGGTCATGATTAGAGGCAGGTAATGCTGAGGGACTGCATACATTATGTGCCTAAAAGTATGGGTCGTAGAAGGGTCATTGATGGAGGGCATTCTGAGCATGAAAGGGCAGATTCTTCTACTAGTGTGAAGGGAAAAGAGGCTGGCTGATGGCTGTGGTACCGTAAGGGAAAGTGAGGATGTAGCCTTACGCCCAGAGCAGTTGACCAGGAAGCTGGGGAACCGGGTTTGAGGCACTGCAACCACACTCAACATCCTGTGATTCTGGGCACATCACTTAATCTACCCGTGCCTATCAAAAATGAATGTTCCTTGTGTAACGAAACTGGTGCTGGTGTAAAGTGCTCTGATACCCGATATCTTCGGGCCTAGTTTGCGCTATATAAACTCTAAAAAAAAATTTTAAAAAAGAATAAATAAAAAAATAAAAAAGTTGTGGTTCTGACTATTGTCATTTGGCGGTAAGATAGTTCTACCTTAATAGTGACAGAGCTCTCAAGTTTTCCAATTCCATGCATGAGTAGTGCATCTTGTTTTTTGTTTTTTTGCATTCGGGTACCAGTAGCCATTGAATTACATTATAAATTAAGGACTATAAAGTATAAAGATTGAAAGAAATCAAATGGCGTGGATGGATCCTTAAGCAAAAAGCAGGAAACTTGACTGCTCTGGCCAGTCTCTTATCTCCAAGCCACCCTCTCAGTCCTAATTCAATGCTTGGTATATTTCGCGTACATTCAAACATGCAAGAAAAAGAGTTTTAACTCGTCAAAATAGATTAAGCCAAATAAATCAAGCAGTTCATTTTGCCGAATAGTTACACCAATGTAATGAAAAGTATCAAATAGGTAGCCACATAAATTACAGTCGGCGCCAGAGGAGAAATACAATTCGGCATCCACTGTGTTTTCAAATAACGATGGATTAATTGCACTTGCCACCTATTCCATTAGAAGTGACATAATTTGCAGATTCTAGAAAAACGTCTCTGGATCAAATGGATTAAAAATCACAAAAAAGCAGCATGTGTGGTTCAGCGCCGTGGCTGACCATTTGTAAAGAATTGCAGGTCACCTTTCAGCTGCTGATTGCTGTATTCAGGTGTAAAACTAATGAGGAGCTTTGCCCAGATAGTATTTATGCTTGTTAAAATAGACAAGTTCAGCAACCCAATGTCCTGCATTGTGCATCATAATTTCTTTCCTTGTTGCATAATGTAGGTGAAATCTAAATAATGGGTCACAAAGCGGTGTCACTGCGCGTAGGCCTGCCTCCTCTGCAAATATTTGGGAAAGGTTTATGGCATCCTGGGAGAGCCCGAGTCCCTGCCTTTTTTTTTCTCTAAGAAGTTTACACAAAAATTCTTCTGAGCTGGCCTTTTGTGAGAGCAGCATGTGAAATCCAGGCCCGGCGTTAGTCAGACTTGTGGCTCCCAGAGTTGCGTTTCTGGCTTGTTTGTTTCAAGGGTGTAAAGTTACACTGTGGTCAGTGTTTGTTTAAGCAAATGCGGCAGATGCTTTGTGTAGTCACTGCTGCCAGAAAGGCGCGTTGCTTCATCGAGGGAAACCCCTGGCTGTAATGCCTTTTACTGCTTCGGTTTTACAGGCAAGGTTGGCCGGCAGTGATGACCTGCGCTTTTATTCATGTTTCGAAGGGTGTGCCTTATTTCGTATTTGCAGAACGTGTTAGCCTGGCGAGTACAAGGGCAACCTTGCATAACTAATTAGGTCGCAGTGTACTGTCAACGGTGGCCCATTTGCTTCTATAACAGTGGACTTGAGCTGAATGCAAGGAGCTTTGGTTTGTGTTCATTTGCGAAACCTTTGACAATTCTGAATGAACAGGTTGATCATTTATTGTTCTAGGATGATATTCGTATTTAGTATGCTTTGCTTCTGCTTTCTTTTAATAAACAGGGAATATATATACATATATATACATATATATACATATATATATATATATATATATATATATATATATATATATATATATATACATATACACACTTAAAAACGTTGTTTTTTTGATATTGTAAAACCAATTGGGTTCACACATAATGTATTAAATAAAAAATAGATACAAAATACAGAATGAAACAATTCTAAAGAAGTTAGCGCCAATAGGATAGGAGATGGGTAGGTACCAACAACAGGATTATTTTCTGCTGACAGTTTTCTAGGAACATCTTAGGCAAGAGAAAACCATGGCACTGCTTTCCTGCCATGGGACGTGGCAGCACTAAACCGAGTTTGGATTTTTCTTGCTGTGATGTCGCTGCGGTCGGTACCCGGGGACACAGTGTTTCTCTTCAAGCATACATCTTCCAAAAAGCCATGCAAAGCAGTTGGGTTGTGCCCTTTTGACTAACAATTTTTCATCAGTTATTGTATGTTGTAGAAATCATTTTTGTGTAGCATGTGTTTGCCAGCTGACCCTTTGCCATCTTGCAAGAATGGTGTATATTTTAAACTATTATGAGTTTGTTTATATAGGACGCATCTGTTATTTGAATGGCTTCTTGGCGTCATTAAATGTTCACTTTCCTCTATCTAGACTATTTTACAAACTCAGTAGTAGCCCAGCAACCCAGGATGTTGGCTTGCTACTGTCAACTTCTCTTAAAGTGTTAGAATATCTTTATTGATAAATAAAGCAATTTTAATTTATACCACTTTCATTAGTACTTGACCACACAGCCGAGCTTTGCTTATATTAATTATCACTCTTCAATTTTCATAAAGAGCTATCCTGTCCATTCTATTTCCCTGCCTCTATTTTAAGCTTATACATTCTTCATATGGTATACCATCCAGCCAATTAAATGTCAACCACACCAGTACGGCTACAGTGTATACTGGGTTGGTAGCCACAACTTTCACCTCTGTTACATGGCCTCCTGCCCCTGATTTAGAGCTCTATCACTGGCGGCCTTATTTGGGTGATTGACTGTTGGTCTTTTGCTGTAGCTCAATGTCTCAGCCTACAACAGAGAAAATAAATTACTTTCTGTAAACTGTTGACAATACTTTCAAGATTCAAAGGTCTACGAAGATGCATTGTACAGGAGACGATTTTGCGTTTTTGTTTTTTAACCTGTTAAAATCTCTCCATCTCCCTTTGGAAACAGCTTTGGGGACTAGTAATGGACCACAAGCCTACTCTTCCAAACAGCGCTGTCATTCGAGTTGATAATGAAGCCTTTGATCTGATGTAAACATATACAGCAAACCATAAATAATCCATAATGACTTAAATTCGCTGCAGCTGGGCTCCAATTAGTTTGTCAGGCTGATTTATATTTGAAAATATGTTTAGTTTTAAATTGCATGAGTATACTGTGCATTCCACAATTCAAATCTAAATAATCAAACCCATAAAAACATGTGCACAGTATCCCACACTGAAACTGCAAGGAAACTAAAAGAAAAAAAAATCAAACATGAATATCTTGGCAATGCATAGTGAGAACGCAGCTTGAGGGATGCATCTCAACAAAATAAATAATGTCATCCGTACGGGTTAACCATCTTCTTTAGATGATACCACCACCATGGATGCCGTAGACCTTACTGATTGGTTCATGTGACTGATTGGTTCATGTGTATCTAAGGTATCCAACACTGTCCCTTGGATGTTCCGACATTAAAAACTACCTGTAAGATCTTGAAATGATCTTTGAGTTGGGCCTTTACTGTAACCACTAGATCATGTAGATCACTGCTGCAACGGAGCCCTTCATAAGGGTCATGCTAACTTTTACAATGATAAATTGAGTCCTGCATGTAACTATTCAAAAGAGCTATTTAAGATTGGTAAAGAACTTCTGGATCCCCAAGTGGGGATATCTAATATTCATAGAATCTCTACAATGAGCTGTCACAATACTGTTTTTGTAAAACAAAAAATATTAGATTTTTTCCTTTTCCCTTGAAAAATAGATTTCCTTATTACTGATGCATACCATAGTCTAGCTCTGTTATGTATTACTGCAACCTGCATCTTTTATCATTTTGATTCAGGCTTGATGTTTATTATTTTAACATTTATGTGCAATTTGTTTAATTTTCGTGTGACTATAAATAAAAAGTTAAAAATTAACAATAAAAAATCGCACATGATTGATTTTATTTATTTATTTATTTATTAGTGACATTTCTAAAGAACGAACAAAGGCCCATGGGCGTCTCGGCACTGAGATATCTGTAGTATTTAACCTGAGAGGGGGGAGCTGAGTCTAGTGATTAAAGAGCCAGGTCTTAAATTGCTTACGAAAGAACCAGAGAGAAGGACTGGCTTTAATCGAGTGGGGCAGCGTGTTCCACAACTTTGGAGCTGACACCAGGAATCTTCTGTCACCCCATGAAACAGTTTTGGTACGAGGAACCACAAGATCAATTAGACTTGAAGAACGTAGTGTTCTGGACGGACAATAGGGAATCAGATTTTGGACGAGATAAGCTGGTCCCAGATTATGCAAGGCCTTGTACACAATACAGAGAGTTTTAAATTTTATTCTGTTTCTGATGGGTAACCAGTGTAACTCTCTGATGGTGTCCGAGGCGGATTGATATTTGGGAATTTTTCCCAGTAGCCTGGCAGCTGAGTTTTGTATAATTTGCATTTTGTTTAAAACTCCTTCTTGTGCATTAAGGAATAGAGCATTGCAGTAATCCAAGGTGGACAATACATCGGAAGTGACCAGGGTTTTACCAGCTGTGTCAGGAAGGAAGGGGAGGATTTTTTTGATGAGTCTCAGTTTGTGGAAGGCTGAGGAGGTGATCTGGTTAGCGTGTGGATGAAAAGTGAGGCGGTCATCAAAGATGACTCCCAGGTTCCTCACCTTGCTGACAGGCTCGTGAGGCGAGCCTAATGAGGGTGGCCACCAATTGGATGACCATTCCGGAATCAGCGGTCCGAAGAGGACTACTTCCGTCTTGTCGGAATTTAATTTTGGATAATTGGAAGCCATACAGCTCCCAATTGCTACCATGCCTGATTTAAGATCTTCCGCTATTTTATGGCCGTTGTTCTTAATGGCAAGGACCAACTGTGTGTCATCTGCATAGGAGGTAAGGCTCATCCCATGTGCACGAATAACATTGGCTAAGTCCGACACATAGATGTTAAAAGGTGTCAGACTTAGGGATGAGCCTTGAGGTACTCCACATGGCAGAGACAAGGTGGAAGAGTGAAAGGGTCCCATTGTGACCACCTGGGTTCTGTCGGCCAGAAAAGAGGCCAGAAGTTTGCTGGCATTTTTCTGGACACCCATGTTTTCGACACGGTCGATCAGAGTAGCATGATCGACCGTGTCGAAAGCTGCCGATAAATCAAGCAGTATCAGGACTGCTGTACCCCCAGCGTCATGAATGGATCTGATATCATCCGCCGCTTTGATCAAAGCCGTCTCCGTCCCATGGAATTGGTGGAAGCCAAACTGGGATTCATCAAGTAAATGATGTTGCTCTAAGAAGGCGGAGAGCTGATGATTCAGAGCTTTTTCAGCTATTTTAGCAAGTATTGGTAGGCTAGCAATAGGCCGGTAGCTCTTAGGTTCTTCCATGTCGAGATGTTGCTTCTTTAAGAGTGGTTTAATGAGGGGTTTTTTTAGAATGTCAGGGTAAGTGCCTGTACTAAACATGGTGTTGCAGATCGAGGTGATGTCAGGAAGAACCACTTCAATTACAGGTAATAATACTTGAAATAGACAAGGGTCAAGAGCAGAACCTGATCTAATGGTGGATATAATGTCAGCATTCTGGGAACTAGAAATTTCTGCGAACTGAGAGAGGATGGGTCCACTGTGAAAGGCGGTCGACAAGTTAGAAGGGAGTTTGGTATTTTTAGCAAAGGCAGAGTAGATGTCGTTGACTTTACTAAAGAAGAAGCTAGCTAGGGCGTCACAGAGGGGTTGTGAGGGAGGTGGAGTCAAATTTGGGGAGTAGCCTGCTAGCTGCTTAGTGGTTTCGTACAGAACCTTATTGGAGTTTTTGGCCATTTCGATTCTATCGCTAAAGAATTTTTTCTTGGCCTCATCAATCATAGTTTTATATTTGGCTACCGTTACTTTATAATTGATTTTGGCCGCTGCAGAGTAGTCTTTCCACCAGTGCCTCTCCTTATTCCTACACTGTTGTTTTTGTTTTATTTAGGCCTCTGAATACCAGGGGGCCGACAGGGTAGATCTATTGCGAGACCGTTGTTTAACCGGGGCCAGCGAGGATGCCGCCGAGCCCACCCACTCATAGAATTGGGTAGTGGCGGTATTAGGGTCGGTTGATAGAGGGGGAGTGGATTTGGTTAAGAGAGTTTTCAGGCTGGAACTATCAATGTCATTCCACGCCTGGAAGGACTGTTGAGGGTTAGACGGTAGTGTGGAGGCACCTGTGTCATGAGTGGTTAGTGACGCCAGGATAGCATGGTGGTCTGACCAAGTGACAGGAAGAATTTGAGAGACATGTAAGTCCTGTGAGTTGGTAAAAATGCCATCCAGTATATGGCCCCCGTCATGTGTGGATGATTTGACCAACAGTGGGAGACCAAAGGTAGTCATATCCCCTAGAAGCGCAGCAGTATCTTTGTCCTCCGTTTTGTCAAAATGAAAGTTAAAATCACCAAGGACAGTGAGGGAACTATCAAGGGCTGAAGATTCCAGAATGGACCTAAGGTCGGAAAGAGCCCCAAGTTCCTTATCTTTGACCACCGACATCTCCCCTGATATTAACCTTACGGCTGTTAAGCTGAATAGTGTTACCCCTATGCAGCTTGGAGACATGAATTGCATTCTGCGCTCTATCAAGTTGGGCTCTCTGCTAGACACCTTTCCTGTGAAAACTATACATCTGACAGTGAAGGTTACCTCCACTGCCCCGCTTGAAGTTTGCAATAAATCATTAAAAACACCCAGTGAAACCTTCTGATTGGAAAAAGCCCATTATCTCCCCCTAGCAAGAGCTGATCTTGCTATCTAACATATCCATTATATATGGCCAAACTCTTTACTCCTTTTAGGTCTAAAATTACAGAATCAGCAGTAACTCATCAGTTGTCCAACTTTCTGAAATATAATGGAATCCTAGATGAAGCGCTAGCAAGATTCTGTCCTGCGCACGACTCAGTCAGTTTTGCTAGCTTTACTTAATGGCATCCTTATTACTCCTGATTCAGAAGGACAGACTGCCCTGATCCTCCTGGTTCTGTCTTTGACTCATTTGTTGATCTTAAGCAGGGGCGGCTGACATGGCTCTCAGGTGCGGGGGCCGCAGGTGTGTCGTGCAAAGGGAGGAACTGGGTTTAGAAGTAAAAAAATACCTCGAGGCTGGGTCCTGTGCCTTCTGTGCTCCTGCTCTCCTGAGTCCACTTCCAGGAACAGGAAGCAGTCAGCCAGACTCCTAACCCTAAGCCAATCACAACGCTCCAATGGAGTGTTGTGATTGGTCTGAGTGCCGTGACAAGGTGCTCAGCCAGGGTCTGTAGGGGTGGGCATGTTCTCAATGCAGGCTGTAATGCAGCCTGCATGGGGAACAGGGAAATGCGCATGACTGCTTTGGGCCGCCCGAGAGGGACAACCAAACAGTCATTGTGCACTTGAGTGGGCAAACCACTCCGCCCCTGCCCTGCTCTGTAAGCAGACCAGCCCTCCCACCCGCAAAGGAAACATAACATGATAACAACTGAAAGTTATATTCATGTTATGTCTCCTCTTCACACTGCTTGAAAGAAGTGGGGTGACGCTTCTCTGCCATAGCAGAGGAGCCGCCACTGACCTTAAGGCTCTAAGAGCGGAAATTCTCTTTTCTATGCGATAAACACCAGACAAGAGCCTTTCTCCTTTTCTTAACACCTTTCGAGCTTTACTGTGTGGGGTGCCTCTGGGCTCTGCACTCAAACCCACTCTTTAATGTTCATATACAATCACTTGCTAAGCTAATTTGATCCTTTACAAATTAAAAATTAGGGCAATCAGCACTATGCCGAACACTTGACTGAGGTATATCGGATGTAGAATATGGATTGCCCTATTAGCATTATTTTCATGCTCAGTTGATGTTTCCCAGTAGAATTCGGTTATTTTTCTGTGTTGTTTCAGGATGATGTGCCAGTGATGTGAACAGATGAGGTCTACATTATAAAGGAAATACAATCTATCTTGACATACCTTTTAGAGACAAGACATTGTAAAGTAGAATAAGTGAGTAAATAAGAACTGATGACTCTTATATTGTAGTGAAGCTGAGACACCTTACATCCTGCCGTTTGAATGCTCTGTAGGAAGATGTCATCACTTATATATCAAGTGATAAACATCTTATTAGATTTCTCTAGAGGTTTTTAATTAATACTATACTCTGTAGTCAAAATAACTAAGAAAGGTAAATGATTTACTCTGTAATTGGATCAGTTAAAACAAAATGTTTTATACTTGTAAGAAGTGAGTACTTTTTGCATTTTGTAAATAGTATGTGTTAAAAACGATGTAAACACTGTACTAAAGTACAGAATATAATGTATTTATATAACTGGCAAATTATGAGCGGAATCTACTTAGATTTAAAGTACAACTCAATGTTTAATAATGAACTGCATAAGGATGCACAGAATTTATGTTCCATATACAGAATGTTTTAATGGGAACAAGCTTATAGGTCTCTGTGTTTTCGTCAGAAAATCTTTATCCTGTTGAAGTGTTAAAGTGACTTTTTTTTCTTTTGGAAATTATTTTTGTTTTTCCCTGGCTTGGGCATTAAGTGATCTAATAAAGTTTCTTGATTTTTCTTTTTTTGAGACGTAT
Organism: Lissotriton vulgaris; assembly: GCF_964263255.1. Taxonomy (NCBI): domain Eukaryota; kingdom Metazoa; phylum Chordata; class Amphibia; order Caudata; family Salamandridae; genus Lissotriton; species Lissotriton vulgaris. Next base: position 978,536,499 of record NC_141689.1, read on the forward strand.
CTTATGTGATAGTTTAGAGACGTATCTTATGTCATTGTTTAGAGCCATATGTATATTATGTGATTGCCCCTAGTCGCGTAACACGTGCTGACCATTTGTGAAACTCGAAAGTGAAAGAAACGGATGAAATGCAAGAGAACAATTGAACATGAAATATCCACAAATCCTTTAACCCTCGTTTTGAGTGTGTGATTGGCTTCGCAAAGTTGGCCATACCTAGTCTAAGGTATACACGCTAGGCTAATAATTTTATTGAACCGCAGCATGCAACATAACACGTTCAGTCTTTGGGCTTGTTTTTGTACTGCTATACTGATCATACTTGCCTCATTCTCAATACAGGGACAGATAGAGCACAGCAGAGATTCTCAGCCTCTTGAAAGCTACTATAGGATAGATGTTCTCGAATCATCCAAATGTAATGGAGAAATGATGGAAGAGATTATTTTTAGATCCTCTCCTGCCTGGGACCACATGTGATCAGTACCAAATGTGGTCTGCTCACTTATTTCAGGGGGTGATGCTAGAAATCTTGGCGTAATGTTTGATCAAACTTTATCTTTCAGACCTCAAATTCAGCTGCAGCGTTTATAGGTAATCCAAAATTCAGCGATTCATCTGGTCCTAGGCTTCTCTAAGAAAGAGCACATTTGAGGACATCTGAATAAAGTACATTGACTGCCAGTGAGGAATGCAGTTTATTTAGAACTGTGTATCTGCCTTAACGGAGTGCAGGAAACTGGCACTAACTCCTATGTACTGACCTAGTCCTATGTTTAGATAAAAAAATCTTGCAATGAATGAAGATCATTTTCTTACAAAGATTTTAAACTTTTTAAGAAGTGAGAAGGTTTTTGGATTGGTGCACATGACCACCTGTGCCTGTATTCCTTTCGAAGTAGCTATTCTTACTCTATAAATGACCATTCATTCAGCTGCAATTGTGTCCAGTGCCCCAGTCGCCAATCAATTGATCCCCTGTGGACCTGATAGTTGTACTCACCATCTTCGGCTTTAAACGCAATTATTTGGCACCTTAAAATGCACATAGTTTTGCGTTTTGAATCCCTGTTCAGTTTTAGATGGTGGGGTTTCAAGTTTCAGCCACCTGAACACAGCCTCACTTCATTTTTCCACCTTGCAACCATGACGGCAGAGAAACTAAGACAAGGGGGCAACCTTAATTTATATATATTTTTAGCAATTCTTTGACACTTCTAATTGAGAAATACTACAGAAGTAAAAGAACTGGGGAAAGAGTACAGTAGTGGCCGAAATTGCTGATGACTTGTGATTTCCACATTGTGGGTGGGCCTCCCATATTCGTACATTTGCCTTTTCTGCATTAAAATAATCAAACTGCGGTTATAACTTTACCAAAGAGGTTGCTACAACCTGTTTTATTTTGCTATTTATTTTACATGCCATGCACTTCTTGCAGATGCATAAACCAATGTCCATTATCTTTAAAATACACAGTTCTAATGCATATTGTTACACTCTGTGTAATTATTGTATCTGAATTCCAAAGCTGCTGCCACCTCCTTGAGTAAGCCTCGACTACGTCACCTAGCTAGCGGTCAGTCAAGTGTACAAATGGAGGAACTTGGTTCTCCAGGTAGAGAGCCGTTGAAAATTGATAACCAGGCAGTTCATTTTTGGACTTTTCTTTTAAGGTATTTCCTCCAAACACTATTGATTTATTTATTCTGTTAGAATATTTAACTTTGTATATATTTTGTGCTCACTTTGTTTTTAAATATTGAGTTCTCTTTCAAAAGTACAATTTTTGAGTTTGCACGTGTTATTTAAAATTGTATATATAAAACGTAAGAAATTGTTTATACAATTTCAATTGTGAGTGACGAATCCTTACTGCAGTGACTCTTGGCTTGTTGCCTCCTTGATTACCAGCGTGTCTCAGCAAATGACCATGCTTGTTTTTGGGTTCAAACAGGACAACATTCCACGTATGTCACTTTATCTGTGGATAGTAAAAGCTACAGAGAAGATTTCACCGAATATTCAGACCTCCATTCTTCAGCTCAAAGCTTTATTTAGTAAATCGTAAATATTTTGTGCTTGTATTATTGTGGTTGATTACAGTTTTGTTAGCTAGGCCCCAGCAAAATCTTTCTTATACAGGCAAAACGTAGCGTAATTTGTCGGTTTTGTTACGTGTATTTTGCTAGTTTTTTGCAATGCCAGAGTTGCTTGATATTTATATCCAGCGGAGACTGTTTTTGATAGTTAAAACTATGACCGGAAAAATATTTTGCAATTTACCCTACCTCTAATATTAGCACTTTGTCTCTCTCAACAGTTTGGGTTGGAATTCGATAAAAAGAGTGCCTTACCATAAAGCCCTCTACAGAAGAAGCACCTGCCTGGGAGGTGACTAAATAGAGCCTCACATTGTTTTAAATAAGCAGTGTTTGGTCAGACAAATACTCCGTATGATTTGCACACCCCAGCCTTTGACTGAATGCTTTGCCGATTAAGTGCTAACATCATTTGCAAGCTCACACTCAAACAAATTTGCTTCTGCAGTCTAGATTTAGAAGACTGGCAAGGTCTCTACACCCCATGTTTGGTTGCATGGCTGAGCAAATACAACCTGAAGGTCATACTGAACATATGCACGCACAGGGCAGGAATGGCAAACATTTATTTCAAGGCACCTATGATGGATTCCTTAAAAGGGCTAATTACCTACAGGCTCACTGGAACTATGCAGCAGAGAAGGAACAAATTATGCGGCAAGTTTGACTAAATTATGAGAACAGAAATGGCAAATTATGCTGAATAATGTGGCACGTTTTGTGATTGTAGAACTTAATTATTTTATTTTTACCCATGATAACGTTGTCTGGGAAAAGATGTGATTTTATTAATACCATTCAACACCCAAATACAGCAATAGGCAACTGAAGTACAACCAGTCAGTCTTAGTGAAGGGTCTTCCAGTGAGCAGGAACATATGTTGTCATGTTTGTAGTAACTTATGATCTGGTTGAATTGGAAACCACATTTTTGGGGGTATAATCTGCAGATTATGCAGCAGATGATGGATTGCATGGCAAATACAGAAAATCCATAATTATGCAAGGAAACGCGGTAATTGCAGAATTGCAAAATTCCAGCAGCACTTTGCTGGATATTTTAGGGGTCATGTAATTCCCATACCGTAGCTAGTTGGTTTAAAACATATACATTGGGGTTGTGAGGCTGAAGCATAAGTTCATTTGAAAAAGTATCATCTACTTTACAAGAGAATCATCCTAGGCCCTATGTGCTACTGCTCCAAATTACTCCATGCCAGGGTTCCCCCAACGTAAATGGTTTAAAGGGGACCTGAGAGTGAGATTGGTGGAAAAACGACAATAGACCTCCAGGGGATTCACGCACAAGGGCACTGCTTACAGTCTAGAATAGTAAGGAGAAAGACCCATAGACCAGAGTCCTTCAACCACAGTGATAGAAGAGGACATGGGAGGTGGGCCCTACCTGAATTCAGGTATGATGGTTGCTTGTTGTGTGTCTCCTTTAAGAGCTATTCAGGTAATGTGAGAACATGAATACCGAGTGCTTAGTTTGTTAAATAATAAGTGCCAGGGCCCTGACGAGGATGTTACTGCAGCTTGCACTACACATTGCCCCTCCCAGTGCTGCCAATGACAGTACCAAAACAACTACTAACCATCTCGCTCAAGTGCAACAGTTCCAATTATTCCAGGCTCCCAAAGCTAAAAGAATGGCTGGGGCGACAGGTATTAGTTAAATGTCGTTTATATTGTATTCCTAAACAACCGTTGTTTTGCTCATCTCTAAATAAGATGAGCAGCGCCACCATGTGGCAGACTGTCATAAGTAAGGTGTTGATAATTAAGTGCTGGTGCCTAGCCTAACCACTGGCTCAAATTAAGCACTTCTAAATAGTCAGCTGCATGACATTAACTAATTATTTATTAGATTACCAGGATCGTATTACTGAAAAACAGAGCAGACTGAGATCCTGCACCATATTGCAAAAAAGCCCTAACCCCAGTCCAGACACAAACTCGCACCTGCCCTTCGGAAAGAGAAGCTTTGAAAGACGGTGCAGGGTTTCAATCTTACTTTCAAGGAAGAGTATCAGCCGGACTTGATAGACGGGGCAGGTATTAACTACCCTCCACCCCCCCCCCCCTCCCCTTTTTGCTCTGCCTGCAAAGAAATACCTGGAGCGTCCCTACGCCCCTTTGGTCCTGCCCCTCACCAAAAGGCGACCTGGAGAAGCACATTAACTACATGGCTCTTTTTATGTGGCACACAGTGAGATCCCAAGAGCCTGTGCACCCCTGCATCTGTTGTAAGATGTGGACCCAGTTGCAGACACACTCCCTCATTTGGGTGGGGCCACAAGAATGTAAATGATGGAGCAGCACTTCCAATTGCAGGAGCACAAAATGTATGCCTGCTCCATTGGTATTCGCGAGGTCTTGCACAAGCCTCTGCAGCCCCTTCTGTAATAAGGACGCACCTCTGTGAAGCACCCGCTCGTTGTGCCCACGGAGCACTTGTGTAACATAGACCTTGTTTCTATTAACAATAAGACCTAAATACATCCAAACCAAAAGAGACAAAAAATAAAATGGCCTAAATTGATTAAACACTGCATCCACACTAAGCACAAATTGGCTCAGACCTGTAACCATTAAATCAATTCTCTATATTTAGCGGGAGGATCGTATTAAGGGTGATATATCATTGGGGAGTTGATTGTGAGTCAATGCTTCTAAATCCATGCACTATTCCACTATGTGTCTGTTCAGTATCTCATTGAAACTGAGCCATCTCTCAGTAGTTCGAAGTTGTGAATCCAAATCAGCTGACCATGTTATTCTTTTGAGAAGTTGCTGAATTTACATTTACTTTAAAGAGCCAAGGTAGTTGTGTGGTGGCAGTCCGAGGGAGCCTGGCAAAAGGAGTGGGTGGTGCACGGTCGGGAAATCTTTTGCAGTTATTTTTCCGTGCCACAGAAACGATGCCAACATTGTGTGTTGCTCTGGTCCACATCTGGCCTGCGGTTGGAATGGAGGCACTCGAGTGAATCTAATTGATGTACAGTAAAGGCAAATTTTGCTGAGCAAGCTTCATTTGAGGCACGGTAGAATTCCATTAACCAGACAAGGAGGGCTTTAATAGCCCAGATATAAAACTGGATTAAGAATTTGACTTTAATAAAGAATCAGATCTCTTTTGCTAAGGGTTCAGTCAAGCTGCTACCTCTGTTTGGTGGCTTTTTAGACAAAAGCATTGCGAATCAAGCTGTTACAAGCATAACGTTTTATATTGTCAGTATATTAATAACACTGTCCGACGTTGGCATGGCTTGCAGTGCTGTGGGTGGTCTGTATTGTGCCTTTTATGCAGCTCAGAATGTATTATGGAGACCAGAGTCTTGGTTGCCTACATCTGTTCTGGTTTGGCTGGGGTGAATGACGCTTTGGTGTTTGATTCAAGGCCCAACCGAGAATGTAGTGTATCACAGCTGATAGACTGAACCTTTGAACAAAAAATACTTTTATTGTAGTATGCATAGTATGAACGGTTTTGGTGTTCACAATTTGCAAACATATTAGAACTTTCAAAGGTCATTTAATGTTTGTTTGACTCATTAATATTAATAATACTGCTGTATAATACCCCAGTGCCCCGATTACAGAATAGTCGCACTGTCCTGGTCTGTGCCAGGTGCACTTTTCTAGAGGTACACCTGGCACATACTGGAACTGCACACCCACCCTAATATCATGAAATGTGCTGCCCTACGGTAGCTGCAAACCTGCACCTCTCCTGGGGGTGGGGGAGACCGAGACCCCCCCTGCAGGTGGGTGCAGTGAGTGGCTGCACACGCCTTGCAGTGTGCATATCTGGGGGGCTCTATGGGACCCTCTCCTCTTGAGGACTGCCCTCAGGCGGCACTCTAAAAATGTACCATCTAAAATAGTAACTAAAAACATTCTCTATGCATGTTGTTGCCTTCCTTTCCTCACGGTCTTCTCAGTCCTTGGACATGTCAAGTCAACTCAGAAAATTTATATAGCGCACTACCTACCCAGAGGGTCTCAAGGCGCTTAGAAAGGGGAGGAGGATTACTTGTCAAATATCCACGTTTTAAGTTGCTTTCTGAATGCTAGGTGGTTCTGGGTGAGGCGAAGGTAAGCGGGGAGTGAGTTCCATGTTTTAGCAGCCAGGTATGAGAAGGATCTGCCTCCCATGGTGGTCTTGTTGATGCGAGGTACAGTGGCGAGGGCTTGGCTGGAGGAACGTAGTTGGCGGGAGGGGGTGTAGAAGGACAGTCGTGAGTTGAGGCATTCTGGTCCGATGTCGTAGAGTGATTTGTGTGCGTGGGTTAGCAGTCGGAAAGTGATTCTCTTATTGACGGGTAGCCAGTGGAGGTCTTTCAGGTGACTAGAGATGTGTTCGTTGCGCGGGATGTCTAATATGATCCTGGCTGAGGCGTTTTGGATTCGTTGGAGTTTCTTCTGGAGTTTAGCGGTAGTACCTGCGTAGAGGGTGTTTCCGTAGTCCAGTCGGCTCGTGACTAGAGCATGGGTGACTGTTTTCCTTGTTTCGGTGGGGATCCAGCGAAATGTTTTTCTGAGCATGCGAAGAATGTTGAAGCAGGATGAGGATACGGCGCTGACTTGTCTGTTCATAGAGAGTGAAGAATCTAGGATGACGCCTAGGTTCCGTGCGTGGTCTGTCGGGATGGGTGCTTTTCCAAGGGCTTCCGGCCACCAAGAGTCGTCCCATGCAGAGGGGGATGTACCTAAGATGAGGACTTCTGTTTTGTCTGAGTTCAGTTTCAGACGGCTTTGTTTCATCCATTCGGCAACTTCTTTCATTCCTTTGTGTAGGTTAGTTTTGGCGGTGCTGGGGTCATTGGTGAGAGAAAGGATTAGTTGAGTGTCATCCGCGTAAGAGATGATGTTGAGGTTGTGTTGGCGGGCGATGGCCGCGAGGGGGCTCATGTATACGTTGAAGAGGGTGGGGCTGAGTGAGGATCCTTGTGGTACGCCACAGATGACTTCAGTGGCCTCGGACTTGAATGGTGGGAGGCGGACTCTCTGGGTTCTTCCGGTGAGGAACGAGGTGATCCATTCAAGTGCTTTTCCTTGTATTCCGATGTTATTGAGGCGTTGTAACAGGGTGCTGTGGCATACTGTGTCGAATGCTGCAGAGAGGTCGAGGAGGATGAGGGCGACTGTCTCTCCATTGTCCAGTAGAGTTCGAATGTCGTCTGTTGCTGCGATGAGGGCGGTCTCAGTGCTGTGTTTTGCTTGGAAGCCAGATTGTGAGGAGTCGAGGGATTTGTTGGCTTCGAGGAAAGCGGCGAGCTGGTTGTCGACAGCTTTCTCGATGACTTTAGCCGGGAATGGAAGGAGCGAAATGGGGCGGTAATTTTTGAGTTCGGTGGGGTCCGCTGTGGGTTTTTTCAGAAGGGCGGTGAGTTCAGCGTGTTTCCAGTCTTCCGGGAAGGTGGCGGAGTTGAAGGAGCAGTTGATGACGTCTCGGAGGTGCGGTGCTATGACGGAGTCTGCTTTGTTGAAGATGTGATGAGGACATGGGTCTGTGGGGGATCCTGAGTGGATGGAATTCATCAGGCGGATTGTGTCCTCAATGGAGATTGGGTTCCAGTCGTTAAGGGTGTTCACGGGGGGAGAATGTTCAGCAAATGGTTGGGTGGGTTGGTCTCCGGGTTGGTTGTCGAAGCTGTTGTGGATGTCTGCAATCTTGTTGTGGAAGAATGAGGCTAGGGAGTCGCAGAGGGCTTGAGAGGGGGTGATGTCGTTGGAGTTGGCCGAGGGGTTGGAAAATTCCTTGACGATGTTGAAAAGTTCCTTGCTGTTGTGGGCGTTGTTGTCAAGTCGATCCTTGAATGCTGTTTTCTTGGCCTTTCGGATTAGTTGGTGGTGAGTGCGGGTGGCGTTTTTGAAGGCGTCCTTGGTGCTAGTGGTTGGGTCTTTTTTCCAGGCCTTTTCAAGGGAGCGGCAGAGTTTCTTGGACTTCTTAAGATCATCGTTGAACCATGAGGCCTTCTTGCTGCCAGGTTTGCTTTGACGTTTTTTCAGTGGTGCTAAGGTGTCGGCGGTGTTGGATAACCATAGGGTGAGGTTGGCGGCGGCTTGGTTAGGGTTAGAAGAGTGGGCTGGGGTGTTTAGAAGGAGCGATGTGGAGATCTGGTCGGTGGTGATTTTGTTCCAGTTTCTTTGCAGAGTTGGTTGGAGGTGGTTGGTGGGTTTTGGCTTGTTGTAGGTGAAGTGAACGCAGCTGTGGTCAGTCCAGAGGAGATCCGTAGTGTGGCTGAAGGAGACATGATTGCTGGAGGTGAAGATGGGGTCGAGTGTGTGACCTGCGATGTGGGTGGGGGAAGTGACCAGTTGTTTAAGTCCGAGGTTGGCGAGGTTGTCCAAGAGGGGGGTGGTGTTGCGGTCGTTGATCTTTTCAAGGTGAAAGTTGAGGTCTCCCAGAAGGATGTAGTCTTTGGAGGGGAGCGCGTGTGGAGTGATGAAGTCCGTGATGTCTTCACTGAATTTTGCGCGGGGTCCTGGTGGTCTGTAGAGGAGGGTGCCTCTGAGTGTGGTCTTGGGGTCGATGTGTATTTGGAAGTGAAGGTGTTCGGAGTTGGCGAGGTTGGCGTCAGAGCTGGTTGAGATGCGGATTGATTTCTTATGGACGATAGCGATTCCTCCTCCTGTGTGGCCGGTACGGTCCTTGCGTGTGATCTTATAGTCTTCAGGGATGGCAATGGTGATGACTGGGGCGGAGGAAGCGTTCATCCATGTTTCAGTTAGGAAGGCGACGTCTGGAGAGATGGTGTCTAGTAGATTCCATAGGTCAATGGCGTGTCTGTGGACCGAGCGGGTGTTGAGAAGGATGCATTGTAGGTGGTTGGGGTCGGGAATCTGTGGTGTGGTCGTAGCGGAGATGCAGTTGGTGCCGCTGAATTTGCAGGAGTAGCAGGAGAAAGGTCCATGAGTGTGTCCAGGAGCGGCTTGGACGCAGTTGGGGGCGCGACCGGGGTTAAGGGCTAGGAGGGTGGCGGCATCGTAGGTAATGCGGGAGGGCTGGGCAGCGCGAGGGACAGGGGGTCTGGCGCTGGGCGCGGTCCAGGCGCGGACGGGCGTAGACGGGCTTACCTTTGGCGCACCTTCGGCGTGAATGGGGCGCGGTCACTGCGCGTGGACGCTGCGCGCGGGAAGAACTGTCATATATGGATGGTGGAGGGGGAGGGGCGAGGGCGGCTCAGCTGGGAGGCGGGTCGGGCACACGAGGACGACAACAAACAAACAAAATGGAGGCGGGGGGAGGAGCAGAGCGGAGCGCTATTGGCAAATGCGCAAACAATGTTAGGAAACAACAAAATTGAATAGCTAGAGCGCTAATTAGACAAAGCGCTAAACAAGGCACACAGCAGGCGAAAAGAAATGCAGGTTTGAAAGAGCTTCTTAAGCAGAGCAGCGCTACGATACCAGGTGTCTGCCAGGGAGCGACCACTCAGTCCGTGAGGAGGAGCGAGTCACAGCGTCTGCAGGGCGAGGAGCGCTATATTAAGTCAGTGGGAGGGCGGCTCAGCTGGGAGGCGGGTCGGGCACACGAGGACGACAACAAACAAACAAAATGGAGGCGGGGGGAGGAGCAGAGCGGAGCGCTATTGGCAAATGCGCAAACAATGTTAGGAAACAACAAAATTGAATAGCTAGAGCGCTAATTAGACAAAGCGCTAAACAAGGCACACAGCAGGCGAAAAGAAATGCAGGTTTGAAAGAAATGCAGGTTTGAAAGGGTGGATGGAGCTCCTTTTAGGAGCTCCATCCACCCTTGTGTGGTGAAAGATGCATGTTGCTCACATTTGCGCTAGCCTCCTTGCTTGGCTTAGTTTCAGTGTCAATTTTCTTCTTATTGAATAGCAACTCAGCCATTGCATATTGTTGTTACCAAATATCGCTTCATTTGATGTCTTCTCATTACAGTAAAACCCTTTTCCATTGGGTAGCGTTGCACAGATAGATGTGCCAGCGACGTGGACAAGGTCAGTCTCTCGTCACCACCACCCGATTTCAGTGATCCTTCTTCACCACCGAGCTTTGTTACCGCCTATAGGGGTTTATGGCCCAGTTCTCATAATTTGACCCATCTTGATTCCTAAATTCATTTGTTTGCAACGCTGTAGAAAGTCTTCTGTTTCCTTCCTTGTGTATGTGTAGTATGTTTTATTCACATAAAAGGTTGAATGTCTTGATAAAAAGCTGCACTAATGGGAGAGCGGTACAAAACGGGGTAGTGATGGACGGATTGTCTGAATCAATCAAACACTCACACCCAGTCAAAAGATCTGGGTTTAATCCATCACCGTTCTTTAGCCCACTCTGCCACCCCAGTTCAGACCTGGCTATATGCAAATCAGTCTGACCCTGTGCCTCATGGGAACAGTCCAGCCCGAACTGCCAAGCCATGTCTTCCCTGGACCAGAAACAAGCTTCCGAGGACCGGTTTCTGGTATTCCAGCCATCTTCAGCCCGGCTTGCTTGAATCCAGTGGCAAAGTGAGCAAGGGACTCACGTCTGAGCATACTCTGCCACACTTATGGCGGCCAAAAGCGGTACAAAAGGGGGTGGTGATGGACGGAGCATCCAAATCAATCAAACACTCACACCCAGTCAAAAGATCTGGGTTTAATCCATCACCGTTCTTTAGCCCACTCTGCCACCCCAGTTCAGACATGGCTATATGCAAATCAGTCTGACCCTGTGCCTCATGGGAACAGTCTAGCCCGAACTGCCAAGCCATGTCTTCCCTGGACTGGAAACAAGCTTCCGAGGACCGGTTTCTGGCATTCCAGCGGTCTTCAGCCCGGCTTGCTTGAATCCAGTGGCAAAGTGAGCAAGGGACTCACGTCTGAGCATACCCTGCCACACTTATGGCGGCCAAAAGCGGTACAAAAAGGGGTGGTGATGGACGGAGCATCCGAATCAATCAAACACTCACACCCAGTCAAAAGATCTGGGTTTAATCCATCACCGTTCTTTAGCCCACTCTGCCACCCCAGTTCAGACATGGCTATATGCAAATCAGTCTGACCTTGTGCCTCATGGGAACAGTCCAGCCCGAACTGCCCCCTTTTGTATCGCAAATGGGAGAGCAGCAACCAGTTAGTTGTGGTGTTTACTGAAAATATCCACGTTTTTCAATGCTCCCATATGTGAAGGGAGTAGCCATGTTCTTCTGGCCCAGGTTGTCGTCCCAGGTGTGAGCGAACATGTCAACCCAAGCATTTTCTTTCTGAGATCTTTCTCAGGAGCTTTCTCCATTATCGAACTTGGTCAACCAGGTTAGCGTTAGGAAGTGCACAAGGGCGTTTGGGTGGTAGCCCTTCTGGAAAGCATTAGTTCTACACCAGATTCACTGTAACCCATCATCAGCAACCTCAACTGTTCCGCTAACTAGCAGGTTGCAGATTGCCTCAGAAGGAGCCCCTGGAACCTGAACAGGGACACCCAGGATAGTGTCTGAGAATGTGGCTAGCTTTTGAGAACCAGGCACAGGCCCACACAGGGTTCTGGTGGCAGGGAACCTAATTCTGTGATGCCTCATTTTTCCTTATGTCCACTCATTGTCATCCTCTGTCTTCCTGAAGATGGTAACGAAACAAAGGAGGCCTAGCTAGACCCCTGTCTCCTCTTTCCTGATTGTAACTTTGATTGTAAAGCAGCTTTGTGTCTCAGGGAGAGTAGGTTGAATGGCTGAGTGTATTCAATTTAAGACGCTGTGTCTGTCTTTTAAAATTCTGAAGCTGGCTTCGCCTAGCCTGTTAGCTAATCTGCTTACCCTGTATTATTCCTTCGCGCCAGCTGCTCTCCTTGGGGCAGCACCTGGTTATTGTTCCCCGTGTGAAACGTCTTCGCGCTGGGGGCTGCTCCTTTTGCTGCTTGGCAGCCAAGTTATGGAACTCCCTGCCTTTTCAGATCCACAGAATGGAATGTCTGCTGGACTTTAGGAAAGCAATTAAAACTTTCTGCTTTCCTTTAGTTTTGTTTCTTCTGGACTTCTCTTCAATTATCGGCATCTTACTGTCCTAGTGTCTAGGTCTGTTATTCTGATGCTGATGCCTGGGCGCCTCTTCGCTGGGGCAGCTGTGCACTATACAAATCCGGGTAACATAACATAACAAATCACCTTGCTCTTAAAAAGATTACAGTCTGTGTTTATCCATTTCTGGCCAAGACCATAAAGAGCACACTTACTTTATTTTCTCATTCCTACTACTACAGTACGATTTCTTCTGTCGATCCAATTTAAGAGGAAATGTGCCCCACTGCACCACCAAATTGTAAAACCTTTGCTTTTCTAATTCCAGCCAGTTCTGGTTACACCACCTGATTGAAACATTATGTTCTACTTGAGCTGCTCATGCTTTAGAGTTATTGTGTACAGTGGGATGGGTGAGATGCAGAATATACTAAAGCTGGATATAGGGCCACTGAACTCTGCACCAGCATGAATGTGATTGGCACTATTCGTTTACCCTTCGCCCAACCTGAATTGGGCCATCTGTGGTCAGGCCATTCCATTAGCTTCCAAATATAGGCTTGGGTAGATTGCAGCCCAGCATAGAGCCTTTTTAAGGCATGGATAAAGAAAGCAATTGCCCAGGGCCTCCCAGATTCAAGAGCCACCCTCTGTAAAGTGATCTGTTTTTCGCTTCTATCTCTTTCTCTGTCTCAACATCTCTAACTAGGTCTGCCTCAGACTTTGTGTTTCTGTACCTAGTTCTACCTCTACCCTCGCTACTGCACTTTCTTTCCTCACCTAAATCTTGCTATATCACCTCTCTCTCTCCTTGCCCCACTCCTTTTAGCTCTCCTTCTAACCCTCTGTCTACTGCGCTCTAACTTACTCTACATCTCACTGTCTGCTGTGGCTATCTGTTCTTATTCTTCTCTTTCTACCATTCTAGCTTTTTATATCTCACCAATCAAAGAATCCTTCCACTATCTTGGGGTGAATGTTTACCATTCTGAGCGTGACCTGACGGAGGATTATTTGCGGGTTGTGATGACCATCATACATTGCTTCACAATATTATGAAACTCCTTGCCGCTCACCCCAATGAGTAGAGTTGCAATCATGAAAATGCTGACACTGCCCCCTCTACTTGATCACTTTTCACCACTTTTGATCTTCCTCCCCCAACTTGTCTTCCGGGAACTAAATACAATCCCCTTCGATCTGATATAGGGCAAGGGGAGGAAGAGAGTAGCTCTTCACACGCTATATGTTCCACTGGAGATAGGAGTATTGGGGGGCCCTCACTACGAACAGTACAATTCAGCGGTGCAGCTACAGTGGCATATACAATGGCTGTCTACGGCACCCAATTCTGAGTGGTCATATATCATCCGAGCCATTGATGGCTGTGGCATACTAGACAGGCTTATGGACCCCAAAAGAAACGCCCCAAATGTAGGACGTCTTGCCAAAGTAGCTAAACTTTGTTAGGGCAGGTATGTGATGCCAAGGCATGACCCCCATGCCGAACACACCCACTCTCCAACTGTGGATGCTTCCGGCACTTCGCAAGGTGGTGGACTGTCACAGCACAGAACCCCAGGCAAAGGCAGGTATCATAGAGGTGGGCGTCGAGTAAGAACACAAATACTTGCTGTTCTTCCAGACCTCAGAGAGCACTATGACATTTATGAGGACCAGTTCTTGACCCACAAAACACTGACAGTCACAATAGGCTCTCTATGGGGCCTGGGATAACTGAACCCACCACCTCTCCAATGTTACAATTAATGCTAGAGCACAGCAAGGGCAAACGTGCAATTACACTGCTAAATACTGGGTTGTTGGAGCCTCCCCCCCAGCCAGAACCTCTACGATCTGATGGTAAAATGGGCCGTCTACAACGGGCAGGACCTTACAGACAGACAATGGTCCCATGGGTTGGAACAGATCTATGTGTCTCCAGGAATTCACAACTGAAGTATATGCAGTTTAATTACGTGTACCAAACATATCTCACCCCTATGCGACTCCACCGCCTCTTTCCAGGACTGTCCCAAAAATGCCCATGATGCATTACCCAAAGGCACATTTATACCAAACAGTGTGGGCCTGCCCGTAAATTGAGCGATATTGGACTGAAGCAGTGCGGATACTGACTGACATTATGGGGTGACACCTACAGCTAGGTCCCCTACACTGCCTCCTGGGACTGACCACTCGCACATGTATAAACAAATATGCCACTAAGATTGTGGACCTTGAATTCATTCTACTAAATCATCACATAGCAATAGCCTGGAAGTCTGCTGTGGCATCCCCACTGTCCATTTGGCGAGAGCTCTGCATGAATGGGCATCTGCCTAGACTACTATCTGGCGCTCACTCCCACTGCGGTGGGGTGCAGCGGCTCCGTGGGAGGCCTGGGACACCTACCTTGGGAACTTAACAGCAAAGATAGACTAGAGACCACCCGGAAAACCAGGCACACACAGATCGATGCTTATTAGCATAGCTGGGCATTACTGTTGGAGGGAATCTTTCTGATGACTCGCAACAGGACTGTAGGAAACTGGCTCTCTATATAGTGCACTAAAATGAAGTACACTGTGTAGAGAGTCCAGTGGGTCCCCAATTGACTTTCAGAGGCTAAAGCATATAATACTAATGCTCTCTTTGTGGTAGTGTGGGCAAGCAGAGGGCAGTGCTAAGCATTTGTTGTACTCACTGAGGCAATAAATGAGACACACACTCAAAGAATAAATCTGAGACCAAGTTAGATAAATAGCACTTCTTTTTATATATTTTGTGAAACCAAGAACTTCATTCAAAAGTAAGTAATGTTTTGTCAACAATTTTTACAGATACGTAAATCTTCTAACCCTGTGAGCCTTTACGCACAATACAATCCTATAGAAGGAAAAGTCATAAATGCAGAACGGTAAGTATAGTCTGTTTCGGGGGTTCACCTTCTGGGTTTCGAGCTGTAGTGGGCCAAGGACCAAAGTACCATGGGCAGTTCGTCAGGGACTGCCCGGGTTTCATCAGGAGGAGGTTGCTGGTGAGGTTGGCACCTGGAAACAGGCTTCACAGGAGTACTTGGAGACAAGTCAGAAAGCTCCCAAATGGGGGCTTGGGTGGCAGGTGGGGTATTGTAGCAGGAGGGCGCAGCTGTTCTTCTGCACTGCTCGTTCGTGGTGTAGTGAGAATCCGGGTTGGGCTCTCTCACCCTTTGGTGTTTGGTGGAGGGCATTTGGTACCCTGGGGATTGGTGCTGCATGGCTCCAGTTGGTCCTGGTGTCTTCACACTAGGTGGGGAGATCGATCTGACCTTCCAGAGCACGAGTACCATCCCCATATCGTCTGCAGAATTGGTTGGGTCGGGGAGCTCCAAGGCGGTGGATTGGACTCTGCTTGTTGGTGCCTGCGAGCTGCAGGGAGTAGCTCCTCTACTCCCAGGGAGCCTTTGGGTGATTTTTGAAGTGCTGGAAGGCTATCCAAGGCTTTGTTTGTTCTCCAATTTGCAGTATAAGTCACTCTGTCGCAATCGTTGAGAGGGGTGAAAGCAGGAAGGGTTTTGCACCACAAGTTCTCAACTCTTCTGCAATTCTCGCCAGACAGTGACTCATCTTCATCCCCCTTCTCTTGATCTAATTTCTTAGGTCTAGGCATACCATCTAAATAGTAAATATAGAGGGGGGAGGTTACAAGTAGTAGCCAATGGGCTACCTACTTTTAGGGTGTCTACACTCTCTATATGATTACTTCCTGTGGGAAATGGACATAACCCTGACATTAGAAGGCTAATTCTGTCCAAAGAAAGACAGAGGAATTTGAAAGATGGTGTCCACCTCAGCTAGTCCACCTTAGGGGTTGTGCCCGCTTGGTTTGGGCACACCTCCTAATCTTACTTGTTTACCCATCTGTCTTGACACCAAAAAGTGGGGTCAGGACAGGAGGGGTGGCATTTTCGCTATCTGGAGAGGCCTGCGTGGCACAACAAAGGTGGCCAGGGAGTTTGAATCTTCCCACCCTAGAATGCAGTTTGTGGGTATCTGATTGGTAGAGACTAGTCAGTCAACGCACTAGTGGTCAGTAGGTTTTCAGGGAGCACCTCTAAGGTGCCCTCTGGGTGCATTTGTTAATAAATCCAACACTGGCATCAGTGTGGGTTTATTAATATGAGGTGTTTGGTATCAAATGTCTGCGGGTACAGTGAAGCAGTCATGTAGCCTATGTACTCTGTATGGCTTCCCTGTGCACTTAGATATCATAGGGACACAACCACTCATGCAGATTCGCCCACACATGGCTATAGTGCACCCTGTCTTCGAGATGTATTAAGACCTGCTGTAATGGGTGACCTACCTATACCATATGCAGTGCTTTGCGGGCATTGCACACAGAAATGTGTGCATGTCAGCTTGTGTCTTTTCTCTGCACCAAGACACGGAGGCTGTTATGGTAGTTTGCATGAGCTTGGTGAAGGGTCCCTTAGGTGCCACAATTTGTGCTGCAGCCCTTCGGGCCATCTATAGACCCAATGCCCTAGGTCCCAGAGGTACCATTTACTAGGGACTAGGATAGAGTCTAAAGTGGTACCAACTGTGGAACAATGGTACAGTTTAGGGCAAGGACACTGGTACTTGAGACCTGGTTAGCAGGGACTCAGTACACTTTCAAAGTTGCATCATCTTTCAGGCAAAAAGTGGGTTGTAACCATGTCAAAAAGGGCCACTTTCCGACAACTATGAATATACACATGGTCGTATCCCTGTTCCCCTACCCCACTCTACCCCCACACCACCTATTGATTCCACTGAATCTTCGCTACTGGAGATATTGGACACCCTGAAATTTATTACAGACAATGGCAGGAAGGCAGTGTTGATCCTTTTGGGTCTGTCTGCCGCTTTTGATACCATCTCTCATAACATCCTCCTAGCCAGACTAAAATCTTGCGGCATCTCCAACACGGCACTGGCCTACATCATGTCCTTCCTGTCTAATCGGAGGCAAGCAGTCTCCCTTGGCACCTTTCTCTCCTCAGAACGCACCATCACCACTGGAGTCCCACAGGGTGCATCACTTAGTCCACTCCTCTTTAATACATACATGGCCCTGCTTAGCGCTCTCATTTCGACTTATGGGCTTAAAACAACATCTTACGCTGATACTCAGCTGATCCTGTCCCTTGATAAAAACTCTATGGAAGCTGAAGAAAATTTCAAAGCCTGTCTTACGGCGGTCATCAAATGGATGAAAAACAATCACCTCCGTTGTAACACGGATTTTATTTATTTATTTGTTTATTTTATTTTGGAAGTCTTATATAGCGCTAGCCAGACCCGAGGGTATCGGAGCGCTTTACAACATGATGAAGAGGAGACAAAATACAGGGCAAAGGCATTGAGGGAGAAGTACAGAAAAAGTTCAAAGGGGAAGCCTTACATATTCTGCTGAGTGTCAGAGGTAAGCCCTTGAGGGAGAAAATGTTCAAAAAGGAGGCTTTACAGTTCTGCTGAGTGTTCGCGGTGAGCCGTTGGCGTAGAGAAGTCGAGGGGGTCGAGGCGAGGTATTGAGGAGGAGGGGTCATGAGGTAGTTTCAAAATCCTCCGGGAGGCACGACCAGTGCTGGAAAAGTTCGCTTTGTGGTGCCGACCCAGGGGTTGAGAGTTCGGAGATAAGGAGGAGGTAGGAAGTGGTTGTGCGATGACTGAAAGGCTACCCGTTGGGGTAGCGCTGATGGGTGGCCGCCTGGTGGAGGTGAGAGCGCCACAAAATTGCGTTCGGGAAGGCGTGGTTGAGGTAGAGAGATTTTAGGAGGCTTTTGAATTTTGGAAAGGAGCGGGTGGTTCTGATGTTGACTGGGATGGCATTCCAGATTTTCGGGGAGTTTTCTGCAAAAGAGCGGGCAGCAGTCTTTTGTTTACGTGTTTTTAAGGGAATGAGTAGGAGAGAGTTGGAGCTCCTGAGGCTTCTCGCTTGTCCGGCTTTCTTGAGCTTGGAGGCCAAGTATTCCGGTTTCCCTGTGTGAAATCCTTGCTGATGGGGGGGAAAAAAACCCTTTCAACCCAAGGACTGGTGGCCGGAAGAGGCAGCAGCCCCTCCATCTACTGTGAGGTGGATACAAACCTGGGGGTGGGGTTTGACTCCTCCCTCCACTTCAAACCCCATTCACTCAAGGTGGTGGGTAAATGCTTTGGCCTAATTAAAACCATGAAAAAATTATTTGATTTGATTCTGCTTGCTGCAAGGAAAACTGCGGCAGTGGCACTAATACTCTCACGTCTAGACTACTGTAATAGCCTCCTGGCAGGGGTCAATAAATCAACCCTGAGAAAGCTACAGTTAGTGCAACACACTGCAGCCAGATTGGTCTTAAAACTTCCCCATAGGGCATCAGCCTCAGTGGTTTGAAAACTCTTCATTGGCTCCCGTTACACAAGAGAATTTTATTCAAACTCCTTCTCACCACCTTCAAAGCTACTCGCCGACTAGGGCCAGTATATCTCTCCACAAGATTTACACCATACACTACAATGAGGACACTCAGATCCACTTCTGCAAACCTACTGAAATTGCCTGGTTTCAAACTTAGAACCAGGGGAGGAAAGTTGGCTACTACTGTGTTGGGGGCAAAGGCTTGGAATTTTATGCCAAACAAATTAAGATCGATGGAATCTGAAATGCAGTTTAGGAAGGCCTTAAAGACCTGGATCTATGAAACACCTGATGAATCTTGCTTTGCCCTCATCTAGATCTTCATTTGCCACTGCTAAGTTCATTCATTATCTGTATAGCGCCAGGAGGCTCCTCTGGGATTGAAGGTTCGCGCTTTATAAATGCTACATTTAATTTAATTTCACATAGTTCTATTTTTCCCTAGACCCCCTTAAGGGCTCGATGTTGGCCCCCCGACCCTCCACCCCACTGTGTGGATGGCACTCATAGAGATGAATCACTCCTTCACGAGACGTCAAGGAACGGTTTCCACACTATTGATATTAACGGTTCACCTCTATTGGGAAATTGTTGAAATGTTCCTGCTTTACTTCTTTCACTACTGTAAAAATACTGTAGTAGTTATACAGAGACACAATGCATGGACGCCCAACACTTTGACCACCTGACGACCGGATTTGGCCTGGACATGGGAATGACCAAACAAACATACCTGTGCATATCAGAGTTGCTTTAACCTAGGGAGCGCCTGGAGCTCAAAACTGTTCTGTACTATTGTACGAAATTTTCACAGGTCGCTCTGACACAAACCACTGAATGTATTTGTCCATTATGTGTAAAACCTTAATAAAGGTTACCGTGGAAAAATCCCATTTTATTTCAATACAACAAAGCCAATGCCAATAATCTTTCCACTTCGTGGGAGGCCCACATGTTCATCTGAGTCGCTGCTGTATTTTTCGTTTCACCTCATCCTGTTCTTCTGTCTCCAAGTCCAGCTTGGATTGTTCTACACTAAGTGTGTAAATAACAGAGAGAGACCCCTTGTAGACCAAAGGGATGAGGTACTCTTACCAAGTTAGATAGATCCACACAGAAGGGACACACTCTGCAGGACTGAGGCCGCCCTTGAAAAGCACAACGCGGAGGAGGAACACGTATTGGCCCCTTGAAGTTGTGAAGAACGTCGACCTAGAAAGTGCTGAGTGAACTTATAAGTATACAGGGCGAAAGTTCACTCCCTATTCAGTGGAGCTACTGATAGAATAAAAGAATACTCTTTCGAGTGCTACCTAAGAAACAGCAAGGATTTTAAAATATAATAATTTAGAGAGAACTGAACCAATCTGAGTCTTTATAAAGATGGAATACAAATGAAATAACCATCGAAAAGCGTCAACACTACTCTGATGACATAATCTCTTTTGGAACGCGGTTGTAGGATTTTACAATTACAAGTTTAACCAGACCGCACCCTCTCATATATATAGGGGATATGTACAAATAATGACAAGCCTGAGTGTCTAAAATTGTGTGTTCTCTTTTATGTGTGTTTGAATCTTCATGTCCTGTATTATTTTGTGATATATGTCGAATTGATCCTATGGAATATATGATTTGTACTGATGACTTTTAAGATTATATGAACTATTTGTTTTTATATTTTGTGATTTTAATAAAGTAGATATTTGCAATTTTCTAATTTTACGTGTTGTAAGGCAATTTTATTTGATTATTTGAGTAGAGTAGTTGTATCTTAAGTGTGCGGGTATTAGAACCTCTAATTAGATGTTTTGATCCAACTATGATGTAAATTTTATTCATGTTTCTGCCTGAAGGGAACATAATCTAACTTGTTCTACACTACGGCCTGCTCCATGTGAAATATAAATCTCCCCAGTGTATGGTATTATTTGATCTTCCTCTATACTTTTTTCCTGTGTGTTGAATTAGTCTGTTACCACCCATGCACTGTATTGTTTCTTGACCCTCTTCGGTGGCCAATCTTATTCATGTATTGGTGTAATCCTTGATACTTCAACAGGTACATATTACCTTCTTGAAAGTGTACCTGTTTTGTTCTTTACTTAACTCAGTCTGTTTGTTTTCATTTTCCATTTGTCCTCTTATTTTACATGTCCACCAGCGTGTTGAGAGTGAACTGTGGTTTGTCCCCTCATAAATTCAGAGGGTGGGAAATCCGAGTTTCTTTAGATGTTGTTTTATGAGCTCTCCCCATTTCCATTTTTTTTCTTCTATGTTCATGTTATTTGATACCGTCAACTGTACGGTGCCTTTTATTGTATGATTAATACTTTAGACCAGTCTGTTCTATGTGGGTGGTAAGGAGGCGATTTTAAAATGCTTTAATATATATATATATATATATATATATATATAATATTTTTTAAAACATTTTTTATATATACATTCTTAGCGCAGCAGCCGCTGCACTCCGCTATGGCCCCTCCTCTGGCAACAGCGGTCCGTACCGGGCAGCGATCCCAATGAATTCAAGAAAGTCACACTCAAGTCCTTTAGGTCAAAAGTTTCATTTATTCAGCAATGGCAAACAAAAACAAAGTGTATCCGACGCGTTTCGGGGCTCCTGACCAAGGGGAGGAGCCCCGAAACGCGTCGGAGAGACATTGTTTTTGTTTGCCATTGCTGAATAAACTAAACTTTTGAACACGCTAATTCGAGTCCGTACTTCGCACTGTCTTATCACCTAAAGGACTTGAGTGTGACTTTCTTGAATGAATATATATATGAATATATATATATATATATATATATATATATATATATATATATATATATATATATATATATATATATATATGTGCAGGAAAACTGTATTTACAACTGCAGGGGACTGCGATGGGCACGTGCTTCGCTCCCAGCTACGCGAATCTTTTCGTGGGCTGGTGGGAGAAGCACGTGGCCTGGGCGGGGACCAACGAACGGTGGATGAATAATATCGTTCTTTGGACCCGCTACATCGACGACTTGTTCTTGGTGTGGCGGGGTTCACAGAATGAGGCTGAGGAATACATCTCAGATTTGAACAAAAACAATCTAAATCTCAGTTTTACCAGCAGCATTAGCCAAAGTGAGGTGTTCTACTTAGACTTACGGGTCTTCGTGGAAGACAAAAAAATACAAACCGCCGTTTTTAGAAAACCCACGGCGGGCAATACCATACTGCACTCACACAGCTACCATCCCCGAAGTGTCATTAACAACATCCCCCTGGGAGAGTTCTTGCGAATGAAACGCAATTGCTCGACCTCGAAGGAGTTTGAGAGCTCTAGGGAACAGTCAAAAATGAGGTTTTCTCAGAGAGGCTATGGGAAAGGAATTCTCACACAAGCAGAGTTGAGGAGCAATTTGGTCGAAAGGAAGGATCTATTAATTGATCGATCCAAGCCTAAAGACAACAAGATCAGGTTAATCACTGACTTCTCCGAAAAATCTCCAGAAGTCTTCAACGCAATGCGGAAGAACTGGAAGATCCTAAAAGCAGATCCTGTTATAGGGAAGTCTCTATCTGATCACCCTTTGATAACCTATAGAAAGGGGAAATCTTTCAAAGACCATCTTGTAAATAGCCACTTTGAAAAGAAAAGGAAGACAAAACCGCCTGTTTCCGGCTTCTATCCTTGCATGAAGTGCAAGGCCTGTAGGAATTCGCAGAAAGTCAAGGAGTATTACATACCTGGTCAAAAGAGGAAAGGTAGAATAACCAAACTGTTGAATTGTAATTCTGATTACACAGTCTATTGTCTAACATGTCCCTGTGGGAAGAGGTATGTAGGGAGCAGGGTGAAACAAACCAAACTCAGGGTCCTAGAGCATATGAGGGCGATAACATCAAAGGACCCCAACTACCCAGTAGCCCGTCATTTTGAACAGGAACATGATAGCAATAGCAATCTTTTGACTTTTTTCATTCTAGATCAGTTGGTCAGAACAGAAAGAGGGGGCAATTGGGTAAAAAAGCTGAGAACACTGGAATCACGATTCATTATCCAGTTACAGACCAAAACCCCGGGAGGGATGAATAATGAAGAAGAGATGTGGACTCACATCTAAGCATCCCTCTCATATTTCCTTTCCTCTTTTTTGAAGAACCAGTGATGTAAATTTGTATATAGTTTCCTTTGAACAGAGTAGAGTGATGTTACCATCAATATTTTGTATATTATTTTCTAATGTTTTGATGAACACAAATGCAGTTATTAATCAGTGGATTAGATTCGGTCATTGATGAAAGGCCTATTCAAGGCTTGAATGTAAATAATGTCTATGCCCATCCAGGGCTAAAATTGTATATATGATAACTGCGATGCAACAATGGTAACGAAAAATCATGTGAACATAGGCGACTTTCACGATAGAATTTAAGTGAAACTCGCATCTGCTGGTACTAGCGGCACATATACCACCTAAATCTATGGGTTGTAAGCGAGATCGAGTATTGCAAATCAATTCAATGTTTTTTTATTAATGCAAATGGATATGACTAATGAAGCAGCTATTTGAGTTTTCTCGCATTCTGTGTATATGTATATATGTAACATAGTGGATCACATATTGAAAGATGGCCGCCGCAAAAGCAGTGAATGTGTTGTTTTAAGTACCTTCGTTTATGTCAATGCACATGAATTGACACGTGACCAATGACGATCACGATGTTTCTTGATTTAAACTTGATTTGTAAATAATGTCAGTTACACTGACGAAGGCGGAAACGCCGAAATGCCTTTGCTAACTGACTATCGAGGGAGTTTAATGAATAAAGACTTGGCTGACCTACGCCATATTTTGCTTTGAGTGCTCTCATTTCCTGAAACCCGGGAGCTTTGGGGTTTCTGCGTTTTGCCAATATATATATATATATATATATATATATATATATATATATATATATATATATATATATATATATATATATATATATATTTTTTTTTGTTTGTTTTTGTTTTAGGCAGTCCTTCCCTGTTACTTCACCCATGAACGCAATTTTACTTCCAGTTATTTTAATCGCAAACAGTACAATACATTTGCTCCTGTATTGCACCATAACCATTGTCTATATTTGACCTAAGGGCAAGGCAAACTTCGTCCTATGAAATTTAAACTACACTTTTGCCATACTTCGGGGACCTCAACTGCAGTGTATGGTGCTTTATGTGCACAGCCATTTCTCACTTTTCATGCACACTATCCACTTATTAGTCTACTACTCTATCCATGGTACATGAATTCTTGCATTCTAGCACCCAAGCTTTGTTACTCTGGAAGATACCTTGTCTGGTACCTCTATTTCCAGTACCCTAAGTAAGGGTGTGTGGTTGGTGTGAAGATTGAACTTCCTTCCCCACATGTAAATATGTAAATGTGCAACTCCCTGCACACATCCTCATATTTCCTTTTAGATGATTGCATGTATTTTTTCTGAAAGGGGGTCAATGTTCTTGAACTGAAAGCTATTACTACTACTTCTTCGGTGCTGCCTTTATGTGAAAGGACAGCCCTTAAACAACAATTGCTTGCATCCAAGATTAGTATTATGGTTTTGTTAGGATCAAATAATTCTAAAATGTTAACTTGTAATATTTGTTTCTTCACATCTGCAACAGTCCCGTTTATTTCTGGGCCCCACTCAGATACTTGCCTTTTTCTGAGGAGGTTGTTTTGATTCTGTAATGAAAAAACAAATTTAGCATAGTATTCTCTTAATCCTAAATAGGACTTTAACTGCTTTTTATTTTCAGGTTCAGGTGCTGTTTTAATTGCTCTTAGTATGTCTGTGTTTGTTTTTATGCTGTGCTCAAATCATGTCTTAAATATTCTACCCTGTGCATTCTAATTTGACATTTTTATTTATTTATTTTTAGAGTGAAGCCAGCTTTTTTCCAGGATGCTTACCATGTTAATTAATGCCTTATTGTGTTCCTTCCGTATGATAATAAATCATCTTAAAAATACTAAACACATTTTTCGTCTCTGAACAGATGATGCACAAGTCTATGGAATATGAATGTAACAATTGCTTAACCGAAAAGAAGTCTCTTAAATTTAAACGTATCTTCTGATGTTAAATAAAGGTGTGATGTCTTTTGAAGCCGTGGAATTGTATCTGTGACATTCTGATATTCAGTTTGCTATAGATATTAATTCTTTCCATCTCCTTGATATTTGGTTCTGGATAGATGTCCTAAACTATATTGTTGGTCATTGTGCGCAAATCGATAAAAAAAGCAACATTTTCCATTTATTCTCGGTCGCAGCCTGTCCCTTTCTAAAGTGGTGGGGCGGGGTAGGTGGGGGAGCTCGGGGAATGAAATTTAAAAAATAGAAAAAATAAATAAACTTACCTGATCACTGCTTCTACCGTCTGCTTCATCCCGCTATTTCTGCTTCTGGGCAGGCTCCCAGACTGCACTGCGGCCAATCCTGATGCTGCAAGGTACCAGAGTCCGGATTGGCCTGAGTGCTACAACTTTGCGCACCCAGGCAGACTGGGAGCCTGCGCCTGCTTTCTCCAGCCCCAAAAACGCAGCTGGGGCTGGAGAAATAGTCAGGTCGGCCAAACATCTCATGTGCAGTGAAGGGACAAGGGAGTGTTTGAACTCCCCCACCACAGTCTCATCCTCCTGGACTCGCCCACAAAACTCGTTAGTGTCATGGGGGCGGGTCCAGGGGGATTAAAATAAAACGATAATAAAACCGGTGGCGGCAGGGGAGGCGGCGCTCCTCCGCCCTATCTCTTCTTTTAGATATAACCACAGGTTAAAGCCCCTTTTACTTGTTCAATAATTATAAACAAACCATAATCTGGCACTTCACTCACTAGTGCATATGTTATAGAGAACACATTTTCAAACACAGACCAGCAAGTCGTTGTGTAACTTCTTTATTCAAAATTCTTTAAAAGTGACACGAGGTAGCCAATGTGTTTTCTTACATACGGACTTCTTCAGGGCTTCAATCAAATATATATAAACACAATTTTAGACAATGTATACAAAATCTTTTTTTACATACCAATATATACAAATTAATACTATATACATTTAAAAACACCTTTTTATGAAAAACCTATAAAAATAATTGATTTTATTAGACTCACAAATGGTATCCAGTTAATTTCTCATTCATTCATGAGTATTTGAGGTAATATATCAAAGTAAGCAATTGCATTTTTAAAGAAACACACAAAAAGCATGAGGAAAATAATTACATTCCGTTGACGCAAATTGATTAAACCATGACCCGCTGATTCAAAAAGGGTCCAAGTTACATTTTATTAAGAGATCACAAAAGCGGGTCAGAATTAAAGCTTAGTTCTACTATATTTACTACATTTTAACTTCAAATAGCTTTTAGATTCTTTACAAAAAGAGGAGTGAATTTTTGTATTATTACTTGTTCAATTATATCTTTCTCTTCCAACTGTTTGAGCAAATCCTTTGTTTCTTTTCATTTTGATACTAGTACTGGTCTCATACGATGGCATACGGGGTGCTCAACCTGCCTTTTTGATCTTGTGTTCATAGCTGTTTCATTTTCTTATTTTTTTTTCAAATAGTTTGTGTCTTCACTATTTCCTGGTGTTAAAGTTGTGTCCAATTCATACTGCTAGTTCCACTCTGATATTTCTACTCTGGTTTCTACTACATAAACCCCAGACTCGACATCTGTCCTTAAATTCAATTTTCCATTTCTAAAAGCCAAGCAGATATATACTTCTCCAACTATAGCCATCCAATCCGATGTCACTTTGTACATTTCTTTTCTGGCCACGATATTTTGCTATTTGTTTTGGTAGAATTGTATCTAGCAAGCCAGAATCTCCTTTTTATTATCACTTGCCTGTTACTTCACAGCTGGATTTATTTTTAATTGTGGTACTTTATTTTTTTCTATATTGATCTCATTAGTGATGCTCAAAACGATGTTCTTGAAAACAAGTACCAAGTCATCTTCTTTATTTTCTTCTGTATAATTTATTCTAAGCCATAGGGACTACTTTCCGTTCAGGAAAGCGTTAAAAACGCATTTGTTCCCTAAAAGTGTTTGAGTAACGAAGAGTGCAACCGTTCAAGTTCAAAGCGCCAGGATGCCCTTTGGGTGACAGGACTGCGCTTTACAAGTACACAAAATAAATAAAAAATAAATAAATAATAAATAAATAATTCTTTAATTTTGTTCGTAGTTCTACACATACGTGCGAAATGGCCTCTTCAATTACATTTGTCGCATCTCTTGTCTGCTGCTGGGAAGTTTTACTATATGCTTAATGACTAAGACGGCCACACATTTAACTGCATTTGTTTATTTGTTTGTCATTAAATCCTTGCTTGTTATGCAATCTATTCTTTTCTTTGAAATTGTCTTTTCATATTTGTTTCCAAACATTTAAAAACAAATTTATAAAAGCAGTAGGCGAATTTCATGAATGTGATATTTGCAATGCAGCACATCTCAACAGTGCCAACGGCAAATATACATACTAATTAGGCAGATCATCTGGAATAAAATCATGAGGCTAAGTGAGACATATTGAAGAGAGCATTAAGAGCCTAGTGAGTAAAACCTTTATATATTCCCCCACCTCCCGTTGGCAGGGTGGTCTGAATGACTGTGCTGCGGTATGCTTATGAGAAATAGGTGATGTATAAGGCCTTGGCCTTTATAGCAGAGCGCAGTCCTACCATAGTAAGCATGGGCGGAAAATCCGTTTCGCTCGCGGATTTTGCGGATTTTCGGTAAATTCGCAATCCGCGAGATTCGCGAATCTCCCGCCAAATCCGCGAGCAGCGGATTTTGCTCGCACTGTTCGCACTGTTCGCGTGAGTCCGCGCCCCGCGAATAAGTGCAAAATTGCAGAAATACGATCTTAGCAAAACTGAAAGTAACTACTTACCAGGTTCAAAAGTTCAGGCTCATCATTAGTAGCCATTTCCTGTAGTGCTTCCTGAGGGGCCCCTCCAGAGTTCAGTTGCCAGTTGAAACTATTATGTGACCCTGCTCTGAACCTCAGAATAGTTACACATATGCCACAAAGGTCCTGAATTACAGCTAAGGGAGACAAGCAGGAGCCAGGCTGGAAGTTCAAATCCATTAATCAGCCCCTAATGCATTATTGTCAGTTGGGGCAGGGCAGGTGTTGTAACTAATTTTGCAACAATGAAAGCACTTAGCAAGTGCAAAAGATCACTAATCAGGAAGCACTAAGGAAGCAGGTGCCAGCTAAAAAAATATTCTGTGACACATTAATCAGCCCCAAATTAATTCAGGTCACTTGAGGCAGGGAAGGTGTGCTTGCGTTGCCACAATAATGTACACTGACTGGACAACCAGAGGGTGCTGTGATGAAACAGAGGGTGGCATGGGTGGGCCAGAGGGTGGCATGAGTAGTCAGAGAGTGGCAGTGGTGACAGAGAGTGGCAGTGATGAAGAAGAGTGTCCCAAACAGGCTGGACACGTAGAAACAACAAGTTCGCGAAACTTGCGACCCGACAGGTAAGTTCGCAATTTGCGACATTGTAAAAAACCCTCGCGAACTGGCAGAAACCCGCGCAAACACAAAAAAAAAAAAATTCGCGAGAATTCGCGGATTTTGCGGATTGCGAGTTCGCAAATCCGCAAAATTCACGAACGCGAGATTCGCAAAATTCGCCCATGCTTATACCATAGTCCCCATATTTCTTCATGCTTGGAAGGGCAGCCCCAGGCCCTATAAACCTCCACTCTGATTGCACAGTGATGTATTCCAGTTTTCCATTATCTCAGGAACGGTGGGGTAGTGGAGCCCTATCTATGGACAATTTCCCTCTTAACAAGAATGTAGGCCATTCCCATTAACATTCGCCCACAGTGTGGGCCACCCTACTCTTCGGACAAGTCCAATAGGTTCAACTTAGGGGAAAGTCCCAGGGGCCTACCCATTGTAGAAGTTACCGTTCCCTCCACCCTGGATCAGAAAAGTATCACAGGACATGACCAAGTCATGTGAAGGAACCCTTCTCAACGGAGCAGCAAGGGCATGGAGGGTTATGCCTAAAACCCATTTGCCGTTTTCTGTTAGGGCTATTGTATTTGCTCTGCAGGTATTATTTTGGCCTTGGCAGAGGTATGCCAATACCACCAGGGTTTGTGGTGTAATTTCATATCCTCCCATCAGTCCCAGATCCTCCACTCCTTATGACAGGGTGCACGCAATAGGTCTGGGGAGTTCAAGATCAAAGAGCAATATATATGCATATGATTCCCCTTTCCCCAAAGACTCTAGTGTCAACTTGACCTCCAGCTTGTTATATTCCATCAAGGAATTTGTGAGCATTCGCTGGAGTTCCAAGAGGCTCCTAATTTGTAGTGAATGAACATTTTAACTATTTAAATAATATGAGATAGGTGTTTACTCATCAAGAACAGTCAGTTCCCGCCTTCTTCTTGGTAAAATTCCTCAGCCCTACCTCCTGGGCATGCCTCCAGTGTAAAAAGGCCTCCTCCTTCCTAGACGTGAACAGTTCATGGTTAAGACCAAGTATTGTTCCCCCTCTAAAGGTGGTATGTTACACACCTCCAAGCAGACCACACCTCTTTTGTCTTGTCGGCTTTCTTGGCTGCTCGGAATTGAGACCGTATATCACATTGCAACACCATGAATGCACACACTGGCGGTGACCTCCTCACAGTGCCTTTGATCATGCTGGGGGGGGGGAATCAAATCTTTTGTTGCCAAGAATTAAGCAACAACTTTGAGGCACAAATGAAAAGCTATGAGAGATTTATGTACATTACCATTGTATCAAAGAAGACCAGTGGGCAGGCTCTGTGCCGTCAGGTAACCGGTTTCCCGCGGCCTCTAGGTGGATGGTAAACTCCTTTCATCTTCAGCATTTCAACATTTCAAGTCTGATAGGCATTGGCACGCGCCGTCCTAGAAATGAAAGAGGTCCGTCACTACAGTCTGCTTATGCCAACCGTCTCACTGTAGCTGAAGTGAAAGGACAAGTAATGTATTAATCTTTAGCAATCTCAGTAATGTTATTAAATGCTCGAGTTATCAACTTTAGAAGAAACACCTGTCAGACAATGAGCTACAGAAACTTCCTACAAAAATCGATCATAACATGATATATATAGATTTAATTATTCACAGTAGGCACAAGACGCACAGACAATCTAATAAGGGCTTCACCAGTAATGTGCAGAATCCTTTTGGCTGACATAAGTACATGTGCTTGTTAGTCCGTGTTTTACATTTAGTGTTGTTTTTATATGCGAAAGGTGACCATTTGGGTGTGATATATTAATTTTACTTCAAACAATTCAAGCAACTGAACATATTTCTGATTGGTATTTATATTGTATTTGAGTACAATAAAGAAAGCCACTCCTGTGTTCAGTTTGAAATCCACTCCAGTATCTGTTTTATCCCTAAATGTGGAACGATCTGTTTTACGGACAAGCGTTCAGGGCATTTTATATGCCAGCACTTTTTCCTCTTGACCTACGTAGTTCTTTTAAGGTCTTAAATAACAGTGGCTCTGGTGGTTCTTTAAGGACAGTTTGCCTTTTCTATAACACATCACTAATTTTCACATGCATTAGTAAATATTCCTCCTAATGTGCAAGTCATGTCCCTTGACGTTTATGTTCTCTTTAAAGTCACTGTGCACCTTATGCAGTCTATCGCTGTTCTTTTGCATGGAATTGAGTTGCCATACTATTTCTGTTTGTAGCAGAACTTGACAGTCATACTGTGAACCACGGAAGGTGGGAAATAGAAAAGGCTCGCTCTTTTCCCTTGCCCACTGCATCTGCCTCTCTCATTGCCCTGCACAATGCACATATTCTGAAGAGAGAATGGGGAGAGGGAGAATTAGAAGTTTCAGATTAGGGAATTTTAATTCTGATCATATCATACTTATACCTGGCTTTCTAGCATGCTGCTGCTCCATTGTCTTCAATCAAGCTGTTAACATTCCTGAGTTTTAACACAGATTGTTCTATTAGGTTATGTGCATTTGTAAAGCACACTAGCACCCGCCAGGGTATCCTGGTGCTGAGCTGGTGTGTGTCTAGCCCTGCCTATGGCAGGTTGGTTAATTGAAAAGCCAAGTCTTTAGCTCCTTGTCGATATTAAGAGAGAAGGATTTTCTCATGTGGGGTGGGAGGTCATTCCATGCTTTAAGAATGATATAATGGAGCGCCCAATCTCCTGGTCTCTTTCCGTATAGGGTTTGGAGAGAAGGAGTCCTGCAGAGTGTAGTTTTCTGAGTGGTTGGTTGAAGGAGATGTGACTGTTCAGGTAGGTGGAGCCCAAGCTGTGTAGTGCTTTGAATATGTGTATGAAGAGTTTGAAATTAGCATGCTTGTGTATTGGGAGCCAGTGGAACTCCCTGAGGTGTGGTGTGAGTTCCACGTGGGAGACTGAAGTGGAGCCTGGCTTCCGACTTCAGAATGATTTGTAGTTTTCTCATGAGTTGCTTCATGATCACAGTGTGAAGGATGTTCCCGTAGGACAGCTTGCTGGTGACTAGTGTGTGAGGGACTGTTTTTTTAGTGTTCTTTGGGAGCTATTTGAAGATCTTCCTCAGCATCTTCAGGGTGTGGAAACAATATGCAGTGATGGCTTTGACTTGTGAGGTCATGTCCAGTTTGTTGTTGATGATGATTTCGAGGTTCTTGGCGTGGGTGCTGGGCGTGAGTATGGGTCAGAGTTCAGCTGGTTACTGGTTGGAGGCCCAATGTGAGGTGTTCTTGCCAAAGGTCACTTCTTCTGTCTTTTCTGTATTGAGCTTGTAACAGTTTGCTTTCATCCATATAGCGACTTCAGTTGTGCAGACATTGAACTTCTTTCTTGTGCTAGGGATCTTGTCCGAGAGGGAGAGTATGAGGTGCGTGTCATCGACATAGGAGAAGATGATTGTCATGTGCGTGGATGACATTGGTCAGAGGGATCATGTATGCATTGAAGAATGTGGGGCTGAGCGATTAAGCTTGAGGCACTCCTAAAGGCACTTTGCAGATGAGTTTGTGGGCTTATGTGGTAAAGTACCGGGCTTACAGCTTATGTTCTATCCTTTAAGCTTGAGCATATAGAACAGAGAGTGGGTCCTTGATGCCAATCTTGTGCAGGTGCCCAGTTAGGGGGCATGAGACCTGTCAAATGCTGCAGAAAGGTCAAGGAGAATGAGGACTCCCGTGTGTCCTAT
This sequence comes from Lissotriton vulgaris, assembly GCF_964263255.1. Classification (NCBI taxonomy): domain Eukaryota; kingdom Metazoa; phylum Chordata; class Amphibia; order Caudata; family Salamandridae; genus Lissotriton; species Lissotriton vulgaris. The sequence continues at coordinate 978,568,256 of NC_141689.1, forward strand.
GTCAAGGATCATGTAATTGTCATCTGGGACAGCGATGAGTGCTGTTTCTTTACTGTGGTTGAGCCAGAATCCAGACTGTGTGGCGTCTAGGAACTGGTGGTTCCTGAGGTGGTCCGTAAAGCTTTGGTTGCTTAGTTTCTCAAACACCTTTGCTCGCTTTGGTAGGAGGGAGATGGTTTCTTGTGCAGGGGCATGACGTGGCATGTTTTCAGGTCGCTGGGAATGTAGCTGAGTCGATGGGACATTTAGGAGGGTTGTTAGTGCTTTGCTGATTAGTAGCAGTCATTTGGTGACTGTGATTAGGGTATGGGTCAGATGGGGGCACCCGAGTGGATTGTTTTCATTGTAGCAGCTGTTTCAAAAGTGGTGATGGTGGGCCTCAAGGTAAGGGTTTGTTCTCCAGCCGCAATAGGAAGTTTAGTTTAGTTGCAAAGGTAATGGGGTCCAGGTGAGGGTCGAAGTTGCCATGTATGGAGGTGATTTTATTACAGAAGAATTCAGAGAGCTTGTTGAAAAGGTCTTGCGAAGGGTAGACGTTGCTGGAGGCGGCAGGAGGCGTGTGAAATATTTGATGGCAAAGATTTCCTTGCTACTGTTAGTGCCAGTGTCAAAGCGATCTGCAAGAGCTTTGCACTTAGTGTTCCATATCTGCTGGTGGTAGTGTCTTACGGCGTATTTGAAGATGTCTTTATCTGTGGTGTCTTGACTTGTACTCCATTTGTGCTTCATTCTATTCTCTTGCTGACTCTGTACTTCACGCTGGGAGGTATGCCTATCATTTCAGTATTTCAGAGATTATTTTCACACTTCTTGGTGTCCCATCCGGTTGGGTCAGAGAAGGTGTTCGCAGAGCTAACCATATAATTTACTTGCCAGCATGTTAACCTTTCTCTAATGTAATTGTGGTACACTGTAATAATTCTCAAGAACTCCAAGATCCTACCTTTTCATTGGGCAGTATAACCTTTTCGTAAGACAGTTTGGGCCCTTTTAGCCCGATCAAGGTGATCAACAGTGATCAGCAGTTTATCTAGTTCATAAAAGAGATTACTAAAATACAAATTAGCAAAAAAGAGCTTTGATGAAAGAAGTATTGGCTTCTCGAAAGACATGTAAAAGCCTAGGAAGCATGATCATTTTGCTGTTCATTATTTATCTGTTAAAGTAGAACTGTAAACTATGAGTCCGCAGATTCCTTAAGCGCCTCAAAGCTGTCAGACGCCTACTGTTTCTGTATTTCTTCATGGTTGTAATAGATGTGTAGTTCTAGATATTAAAAAAGTCATTAACTGCAAGGAATTTCTGTTCAGTTTAAAAAAAATGTAGGTGCCACAAATGGTGCCACACATGGTGCTAGAACCCCTGTGTGGCTATACTGCAATCTGCTGAAATCCAGCCGATTCACGCACAAGCTGACAAGATTGACTTGCGTTTGTGCACAGATATTATACCCACTATCCCCAGATGAAACATCGCAAGATCATCAGTGATGTATTTGATGCCGTTGAGATGTGAAATGTTGGCAATGTCCCACTTCACTACTAGGCATGGTCTTTTCAGATATGACTTGGAATGGGTCCCCATGGGGCTATATTATCTGGGTGTCTGTAGAGACTGGTGGAAGACAATCTTATGTCATCAATATCCAAAACTAAAAAACAGCTTCGCGAAGTTGGAGCACCTCGACCTATCAATGTGGGGCATTTCTTTGCTGATTCGCGGAGACCTATTAACTCTGACATCCAATCTTATTGCAGACATGGTCCTTCTGGGATAAACCTGGACCATAGTGGCATAATTAACCAGTTAAAAAAAAATCTACGTTTTTCAACTCCCAAATCTCGATTCTCATATACAACATGAAATCCCCAACATCAGCGGAGTCTCTGCTTGAGGCTTTATACATGCACTGGTAGCCATGGGCGTGGTTGGCTTGTCGGCATTCACATAATCCTCCACCTTAAGAGGTTCAAACCTATTTTTACAATGAATGGTTGGAGTTAAATGAGTGGTGTAGTTTGCTTCCATACAGTTGATTGTCCGCGTGGAGCTGCACCGACTCGCATGATGGTCAGTAAAGGGGATTGTATGGTCTGTGGAGGGCTTTTTCTTAATAATAAAGAGGGAGCTACCCTTTTGACAGGAAAAGGATTGGGTCAACAATCCTAAGAAAACAAAAAAACTCCTTCTCCTGAGTTTAGCAATGGATTTGTAATGCTAAATTCCTATAGGGGGCGTTTACACAAGTGGGAGGGACTCGGCCTTTGCGTGGGTTACCAAATTTACACCTTTGTATTTGTCAGATCAATAATAACATGAAAATATTGCAAACACAAAATTAAAAGTTTCATTCATTTATTTTAAGATGATTTAAAAACAACAACACATTATTTAATCAAAACAATCTTATGCACATTCGTATTGGCTGTTGACCAGCTGTATTTAAAAACTACCAATTTCTAAAATATGCTATTAAGCATAGTTACACAAATCTAAGTATACATCATATTTATTAGACATACAGAACAAACTGTCGACGCGGCGTTTCGGTGCCTCAAACAATCTTGCACCTTCTTCAGGACTTGTTCATTAAAATGATATCTAGCGTGTTCTGTCCTTATCGCTAGGATGATGCGTCCTCCACTTGCTTTGTAGGACACCGGTGATATGGGCCAGGTTTGTATTCCCTTCCTGGTACTCCCTTAACGGTCTTTGGAGCAGGTTGTCGTCAGCTCTTATGCTATCATAGGGAAATTTTGTTTGTTTTCCTCTTGTTTATTCTTAGGTGTTAGTTTTGCTGGATGTTCCTTCAGGTAGATTAAAAAATGGACCAACTTCAATCCGGTCCTTTTTTCTTGGTATCTTAAAGGGTTAGAAGGACGCCTCTGGGAGCTACCCGTCGCTGTTCTTCTCACCACTTTGTCTTTGATTTGTGAAAAGACCTGCTTTTAACTTGATTTCCTCCTATTTTCTTTCGTGTGAAATCAAGGGCCCCTCTGTTGGAATTTTATAAATTAGCTGCCAATTGTTTAGGGTGGCTGAGCTGCACGGCGTCCTCCTTCTTCCCATGATGTATGGTACCATACTATGTGCCCTTTTATATTGGGGACCATCTTTTTACCTTCTGGGCTTATCACTAGACACCTGAGCATTTGATTGAAAGGGGACAGAAAGATGAGGCCTGGGAGTCCCTGTACATGGTCGCAATGGCATATAACAGGACATGCTATCCATGCCATAACTCATATGGGGTGCCAGATTTCACCCTGCGGGAACTATTGTATGCCAAACCCTCCTACACTGCCAGTAATATACCACCCTGGGAGTGAATGTCTGACCTGGCGAGTGCTTTATTGTTAAAACCTGATCGCTCTCCCTCGTAGGCTTGCCCTACACTACCTTTCCCTTCTTCCTGACTTTAGTGTCGACCTACCAGGTACGAAACCCCTGCAGAAAACTCAGGAAACGTGTTGAGCTGGATAGTATTGAAACCCCCAGACTGACAAGCTATTTCTCTTCTGCCCCTAACACCCCCCAACCAATTTGTGGTTGTTGTTTGATTGTGAGGACTAGATCAAATGTTAATGTTGTTGACACCAGAAGATGACCCTAGGTCGGATGCTAAATGTATCATGTGACACCAACCTGCTCTCTGACGGCCTCTACCTTTTTAATTCTTGGACTGGAAAATAGCTATACCATTTGTCCCACTTATCCTATAATTTACATTCACATGTGTACCCTTATACAATATTATTATACACCAAACCTTCTACCTGCTGCTTTGCAAACCATATGCCTTGAATACGATTTCACTAAATTAAAAAAACAATGATGCAAAAAAATGGCATAAGTCAGTTGAAGATTCAAACCTAATACGACCTCTTTCTTCTTAGTGGAAATTAGCCTGATTTACTCAAATGAATGTGAAAGCCATAGGAACAGCCATAGTTCTCAATTGCCTTCAACATCCTGGATACTGTAGCCTCATGGTTAATAATACGTAGAAGCAGATAATACACATCCACCTTTAGTACCTGTGGCTCCTGTGCTAGCTCCTTACCAGTGTTATGAAATGTGAAAGATAATGTAGTGGTAAATGAGGGCCAGCCTCATTCTTTACTTCACCTTCCATTCATCAGCGTGTACCTCTCTTGTTTACACATTGGGTTGTGGTGTTTGTAAAAGCTGTTGAACTGAAATGTTTAATCTAGGAGAGAGACTAAATATAGCCAGAACCTAAAAAACTATAAGAACCCGCCTCAAGCTTTTTCAATATTGCAAATAATTGATGGAAGTTAATTGCTGCATTTTTGGTTGGACATGAAAAAATAGTGGTGGTGACCCTTTCTTGGCTAAATCTAGCTATGGATGTACTTGGAATGAAAAATCCTTTCTAAGTAGGGCTAGTGGTCTATACAATAGGGTCAAAGCTCCATTTTCCCACATTGTGGAAGGACAGTGATAAAACGAGTGTTCAGAGAGTTAATCACGATATCCTTTCAATATCTTTTGAATACACTTACAAGAGTAACAAAGCAACAAGTGTGTGTACAGGACATGGCCTTCAGCTGGGGTGTCATTACCTTATGTCTCCACTATTCAATAATATAGCTCTTCTAAGCTGATTGCGTTATATAGGCTCCTCCAGTGCAAGCCTAATATTGTTTGTTAATGTTCAGAGATGTTGCTCCTGTAAGAAGATGGCCACCATTTACTGGAACAATGGTAGTTAGTGATATGCATAATATTCATAAACCGCAATTGATGTGCAGTGGGATAGAACTTACAATCCCATCCTCTCAACTGTCAATACAAGCGCCTTGATACCCCGTGCTCTCTAAAGTAACAAGTCAATGTTTTACCCATTTTGTCTCCCTATTTTCCCTAGCGAGAATAGGATTACCACCCAGCCCATGCCATGTTTCCAATCCTGGTCTTTTCCGTTACAAATCATTATCGGGTGTTTCAGCCTAATTGCTTCAAAGGCAGCAGCCCCTTACTTCATTTCAAAGAACACATTAGGCTGTCAAAAAGCCAGAATATGAAAGCAAGTAGGAGGCAACGTTGTGCAGGGAACACATCATCGTGCAATTTCCTCCAGCTCGTTTGTGTTCCTTTCTCTATTCATAGAATACCTATAACTCCTCCTTGAATGTTTGCTCTCTTGCTGTACAAAGTGTCTGATTGTATTTCTCCACGCGCCCCCTCAATCACAATATTAAACCAGACATTTCCTCTTCATGTATACTTTGAATGCTTCCCAAATCACATATAGTCTATCTTCCTATGCTTCATAGCAGAATACCATAGATACCACATCACAGAGAACATCCATGTGCATTTTCCATTTTGAGACTTCTTGATGGTATTATATTGCAACATTAATATGGTACCTACTCCCTCTGTGTGGGATGCTGAAGCATTTGCTTACTAGCACACTACACTATGCACTGTGTAGAATGTGTGGTTGGAAGTGTGTTGTCTTTGTTTTGACCCTATGTGGGACCCGTATGGTGTGCGTGATGAACACTGAGGTGTGGTTGTCATGTCATAGGATACATTGCTTAGCAGTGTGATGAATGAAGAGGTGTGAGAGGGAGGTGTACAGTTTTCAGTAGACTGGTGTCTTTTAGCATCTCTGCAGGTTATGATATTTCTTATGATCATAGTCCACTTGGCTGGTTACTTTACTATTTTGTCCATTCTGAAATATATACATTTTTTAAGCTGATAATCCTGAGCAGGGATAGGTTGATGGGAGAAATGATGGTGAGGTCTGCTTGGAGAGACTTTGTTAATATCATCCCATATCTGATTGTCATTGTGAGTTGGCAAGAGGTGGTCATAGTGTGTAGCTTGTTGGGACCTGCAATGGTGAACTAAACTAAATTGAATTCCTCTGTTGGACAGCGACCTGACAGATCCCTTCAGTTACACCATGCCTGCTCTGTTAGTGATGGGTTGTTTAATGCTTTGGACTGGTACACTACAGGGCGATGGATAGGACCCTTTGCAATTTTGTCTTATAAGAGTATAATACTGTCTTGCAGTATTGGAGAATTATTATGCAACCGGTTTGAACTACAATGGATTCTCCGGACTCTGAATGTTAACGTGTTACTGTGGGCCATGATGGTTGTATATTGTGTTGTAGTTGCATTTATATAGCAATTGCTCCCATTGATGCAGCACTAGACTGCCATGGCAGTCAGCACGCTGCTCTAGAGCCCAAGTTAGTCTTTTTTCCCATTGGTTGTTGTTGCTTATTGGGATTAGTCTTGTTCCCTTAAGGAAATTATTCTGTGCATTAACACCAGTTTCGATGTGGTAAATTAGTAGGAGTTAACTGTGATCTTCAGTGCCGGGGGTTATGTCAATTCATGATTGTGGTTGGCGGTATTAATAGATGAGCAACAGGAGTTTCGTTACTTTTTGGTTGCAGGGGTATGACTTTTTAGAAGATAGGTTGTGTTCTTTGAAATTAGCTGTGGTCAGTTTGCAGAAATGCAATCATAGGGACACAGGCAAACAATGCATGTGGCTTAAAGTAAGCTCTACTAAGAAAGAGGAGGCATGCCGGGTTAGAAAGTAAGTAGGGGGGCTATTTAAAAAAAACAGCAGTAATTGGAAGTTTAAAGAAAACAATTTCCCCATGAAAGCAGAGAAGGCGTTTTTGAGACTGCAATCTGATGTAAAAACTGTAAAAGGAAACATGTATGTAAGAAAGTGCAATATTAGGTACTTTGGATAAGCACTAGTATCAGGAAAACTTTTATCCACTGAAAGGGTACAGCTAAATTACTGTTTAACCAAAAACAGCTAATCCGCTCTAGGGCTGAAAGCATAAAGTAATGGTTGGCCACATATATTGGGTCATTTCAGTAGGTTTACGCCACACTCAAAGGCAATGTGAAAGAGTATATGGGATAAATAATACAGACATTGAAATGAAGATTCTGCAAATGCCGGATGTGTGTCTTCTGATATTCAACCTTAAAGTTTGGCTCAGAATATTAATTACAAAAGGAAAGTGGGATCTAATTTCTATTCCCCTGACTGTGGATTGGCACATCATTGGAGTGAGGAAAGCTGTCCAGACAATGGAAGTGTATTTCCTACATTCTTGTTCCTGGAAAGTGGAGACCTAGATAATGAATGCAGAGGATGTAGCATTTGCTTGTTTTTTTTAGCAATTTCAACACTAACATTGAGGCAGGGTTTGTGATATGTTACTTGCTTCTGGCTACTCTGCCATGTCATGAGGGGTATCCTTCCCCTGTGCTGCCTTCTACTTGGTCCTTCTGAGACCCTCCTTGGATGACTGCCCTGCCACGTTGTGGCACCGTACTCATATCTGGAGGCAAGTCATGGATAACTGACAGACTGTGCAACCGTCACATCTCTTCCAGTTGGCTGCAAGTCACACCCACTGCATAGATGTATTCTTTAAAGTTTTCCAATAAGTTGTTTTTGGTCTGATTATGATCTACTCACCAACACATTATTTTGCATTCCATATGTCAGAAGTGTTGAGCTACCCTTACATTGAGAATGTCCCTTTCTTGAAAAAGTAGCCAACATTATCCAGTTTTCCTCCAAAACGAGCTGATGTTTGTTCAGCTTCTTCATTTGGCTTGCTTCTCTTAGGTTATGATACCAAAATGAACAAAGTCTACCTCCTATATCAAATCAAAATATGCAGTAGGTCTTTTTAGCAATTTAGCTAGACACTGAACATAAGTCATGCACTCCATTTGTAACCGACAATGAATAATGAAATTCATGTTTATACAATAATCCACCTGTATTGATACTACTTCAGGCGGGTAAAGGTAGAATGAATTAAGATTGTTTTTTGCTTAATGGATTACTCAAATATATTTTGCTTAATGGATCATGCAAATTCCTCGGTCCCTTCCTCCGATGGTCTGTTTTCTGTGTAATCGCAGGTGATTGTATAATGGACGGCCCTCTTTTGGTGCATTCTTGCTTTGGAGACCATCTTTGCAGTTTCCTTGCAAACCTGAATCAAGTCACTTACATCACATTTGTTCTTGACGATCTAACCTCAGCTTTGTGACACAAAAAAGCATGCTCCATGGCCTCCCATTACCGTAGGCATTTTTTAACTTGTTGTTTTTATATTCTCATATCCCCCTCTTCTCAGCAGAAGTGGAAATCGGCTGCGCTGCTTTCAACTTGACAATTGAATTAACCTGAGTGTGCATTGTTTGTTGGATGTACAACACAGGTGTCATCTAGCAGCAGTACATACTTTTATGCAGACATAGTAACTGCGTTCTAAATTAAATAGTATGGGGATGCATACTTTTAAATCACTGTTTATATGACCGCCTAGCATGTCTCTGGGGACGTAATATGTTTGGCAAATCATGATTTGCAAAGACTGAATTTCCTGAACAATTTTATGTCACAAGTTTCATGGAATTGTTTTCTTCCATTTGGTGGGTGGGCATGGACAAAGGTAAATTTGTGATCGGGTTCAGTGGCTTAGGGCAGTGTGCCTGGAGAATGGAAGAACCTTGCAGAGCAATGAACATTTTAGAAAGAAGATTTGTGTCTTGAGAGTTGAGGCAACCTGGGCTAAGGGTCTTTTGTGTTACTCATGTCCCGTGGACTAGGGATTGCCACTCAAAGCAGTTCAGAACATTCAAAACCGTGCATGTATTTGTTTAGTTCATCTTATCAGGCCACCAGGTCCTTGTCCTTTTCTGCTACAAACACAGCTGATAGTCTGTCTACTATGTCTACACTACATAGACAATGAAAACCTTTATTCTTTGCTTTTTTCTGTGACAGGAATGAAAGACTACTGTTTGCTAATAGACACAACGCTAAATACAACTGTTGGAACCCTTGGCAAGGTTTGCACATAATGCATGAGCACAAATTGAGCTGAAAGTATTTTTGGGTCACCCAAACCTCCGGCAGAAACCTGCAAATGCATAGCGTTCAACTTTGGAAACTGTGCCCAGGAGGAATGGGGTGAAGTATTTCTCCAAATAAAATGTTAAGAGAGTTGTTGAACGAAGGTTTGCTATCAAATTCACGAGTGCCACATAATAGCAGGAGCGTACCACCATCGGTTTACACAAATATACATGTATAGATCGGCTTTATAAGGGGATTGCTGAAAGATCTTTATGCCTTTGATTACAAAAGAAATCAAAACCGACCAGTGCCGCTGCACTGGAATGACACAATGAGGTAACATCAGGCCTAATTTAACCAACAGGAAAAGCCGGCCAGTATCATCATTGGTGGGCCTTGATGGGGGCTGCAGGCACAAATGCAGCCTGGTCACAGTCCATCAATCTCTAGCTGCATTGGGGTGTGGGCTTTTGATGCTTCCCACTATTCACCCACAGCTTGCCCAGCCACTATCCTTACTCTGTGCCCCATGCCCTACAACACGCTTCAATCCGACTCACACCCATTTAACACCCTCTGATATCTAGGCATATTTTAGTTTACTCATGACCCACAGTATATACTTCAGTGGCTTTTCCACTTGCAGACTGTCCACTGGAGTATGTATGGCAGAATGTGTGAATGTGTGAAAGCAATTTTTCTTTTTCTCCTCAGCGATCATTTTTCCCTATGCAGAAACCCTTTCATATTTTACCCATGAAATATATCGGAATGTAGGTGTCCTTTTCCACCCTGCACTTATATGTGCGCTTAAAAGGGTTTCCTTTTGAGGTGGGAAAGGACTTCTAATCAATTTGTGAACATGCCTAATTCTATGATTGTTTATTGACTCTTTGTGGTGGATTTGCCACCTTTCCGATCCTTGTCTAGAGATTTACTCCAGGGGACGCACTGCATATCTCTGTATATTCAAAGCATCAGCAGTAGCCAATTTTGCGTTTTCATGGTCCAAAAAGTTCTTGCTTTTATTGCTATTTGACAAATATTAGGCGAGAAAAAAAACATTGGATGAAATCTGTAATGCTTCACTAACTTGGACCCAGTGTTAAGAACAACATGAATGAATACAGTACAGTGTAATAAAAGATTGTACACCTAACATTTTTAACACAATGAAATTCATCACCTCAGATATTTGGTGTTAATGGATCTAATTCTTCAAATAACTTATCCTGATGTTCCAACACAACCTGATTCTGACATTAATCATCAAAAAATCTTCTTACTTGAGATGAATGCACTCTTCTCCTCACACTAAGTGTCTCTTCCCAAAGCTTCCCACAGCATGTTAAGGCATCACTGAGCAGACTTTGAGGCCATCTCACTTTTCAACAGCAGTAAAAAACTAAAAATGAGGCCTGACTTGGTCAGCCACCTCTCTATCCTAAACCTGGGTGGAGTTCAACACAGATGTATTTTGTTTTCTATGTTTGTGTGGACTTAACTCTTTTGCTTATTAGGTTTCACCAACTACTGTGCACTTAGCATCCGACTTCTGGGTGAACTGACTGGTGTACTAGCCCAGAGTTGTTTCTCTACCACATCTCGTCGCATATTTCAGTGGACCAGGGTGGGGTTTCACTCCAGTAGACCAACTGGGGAGTTGGGCTTGATGAAATCTCGGCTGGATTGTTTTGTTTAGCCTATCAGGGCTGAGTAGCCCTCGGTTTCTTCTGCATCTTGAATTTGGAAGGACTACACTTGAGTACTGAGCAGGAGTAATTTCTTTGCCACCTATGCATAATATCTCCAGATAGGCCTGTCTTGATATTTCAGTTTCAATAACCTCTCAGATGACCTCTGTCTTCATTTTAAATGTGGCATTTATCTGGAAATCTAGCTTAAACACTTTTTCTGCTGCCCTTGCTTCCATGTTTGGGTGGATCATCTGGAGCAGTAGGTCTGGCTATTTTTTAGCCAGTTCTTCACCTTACATCCACGTGGACTTTCTAGAGCTTTACTCCAGCTGATCTCACCTGTGGTATTAACCCTGTGCAGCAGATATCCATCCTTGCTGCTCACGTTTGGGTGGAGGTGTCTGGGGTTTACACTTGAATGATCCTCCTTGCATCTGGGTGTACTTGGCTGTGGTATCAGACCAGGGTTATAATAAAAACAAACAGATAAAGTGAGGGTCCCAGGGGAGTTTAGAGACCAAGCCCAGTTACAATCCCCCAAGTCCAGAACATGAAAAACACAAAGTAACTGTGGGTCTAAATAGGAAAGTTATCGAGAGGGTCTGACCACCAACCTTATCCCAACTAAACCGTAATCCCAAAGAATAAGTGATACTTCCAGGGTGTAAAAGTACCCATCAGTTAACGTACGGTCCCGCCCTGGTCATCACTTAGGACTCCTTACACCGAGGAGGATATTGCTGCATCCAACATGAGTATTGAAAAATTGAGCGGATGCCCCAGTGTAACTAAGGGTGTAGGAAAGGTAACCTCACAATGATAACTGAAAAGGAATGCGTCGTAGGGTGACGTGAGTGCAATAAAGTGTGAATAATATAAGAGTGGAGACGGAAAAAGATTTATTAGATACCTCTCATACTTCCAAGAATAAAAGCCAGTGCGGGAACATAGTAGTTTTCAACAAATAGCTACTATTTAGTTAGAAAAGGTCGACATGTTTCAGCAGTATGAAAAGTGCTGAAATACTTGGAAGTATGAGAGGTATCTAATAAATCTTTTTCCCTCTCCACTCTCCAATTTTATATTATTCACACTTTTTTGCATCTTCAGATTAAAGTCTGAGCTAGAGATATCACCTCTTGTCTAAAAGAAAGCCTTAATCATGACCAAAAAAGCATTTTCTTAAATCCAACTTAATTGCACTACAACTTGCGCTGCTGTTCAACATGCCTAAAAACATTGACGAAGCCAATAGATCTTGCGCTGGCAATACCCATTGGCTTTGCCAATGCTTGTTTCTTCTGGTTGTCCCCTGAAATGGGGCATTGCACACAGCTCACGTGCTACGCATAATCCAGGACGATCGAGCCGGGTGAGAGCGAGACTTTCTGTATATTGTAGTGTAACGAGGATTTTTCTCAACACTGCAGACGATCAATATTTAACTGTAGATAACAAGTAAACAAGCCTCTTTGATCTCAGTGTGAGGTACCAAGATGCCGTCCAGCACTAGAAGATGCAGTCACCAGTGTTCCTTTTCTTCATCTGCAGCCCTCTGCCAGTACTAACGGAGCACAAGTAATCCCTAATAGTTACATTTGTAGTCGATACTCTGATTCCATTTGGAGTTCGTTTACTTTGGGCATGAGGGCGCAGTTTAGAATGAACCCCTCGTCTAGCCCGTCCCAGTCAGTGAAGCGACCAGGAAACAGTTCTCCATGTTGTATCTAATTGTACACGGTGCAGCCGTCCGCCCTGGAGCGTGTTTGCATCGGAAGAGTCTCCTTTGAAGTCCATCTGCAGACTACTACTTCTGGGGGCGAGGCCTGCAGGCTAGGGACGAGCGCTTGTACTGTGAAAAACATTCTCCATGACCATGTTTTCGGCTCTTTTGAAGCAGAAAAATACTTCCAAATTTAAACTCCGGCTGACGCCTCCCTGCTCTGTAAGCACCCCTGTGGTCTGCCACCTTGCCATGGACTGCTGTGAAATAACCCAGCTGCACTGCACCTATTAAGGTCTCGCTAGTCGCTGGGCCTTTTGTTACCAATTATTTGAATTATACATCGAGTGCGTTTGGCCCTGGCCAGGGGATTATTTCTCCCTCTCCTCATGCGGTTGGTTGTTTAGTGTTCGGACTTGCATGATTTGCTTGTATTACAGTACACGAGTCGCTATTTTACATATAAAAAGCCCGCTCAACCATCACACTTAAACTTTCAATGATTTATCACTTACATGCAATAACACTACCATCACTAATAAAACCACCACCAATACCAACACCACTAGCAATACCACCTGCCAACATCTCTAACACTACCACCCGCAGTATCGCCCCCAGTCGCACCAATATCAGAACCATCATTTTTGCTACCGACACACGAACTGCTCCTGCAAACCCAGTAGGCGTGGCTTTAATGCGCGATTGCATTGAAGTGCCTTTTCGTAAGCCTATAGTGAATTGTTGTCATCTTATTGAAGCCAGACCTATAGGTTTTGCTAGTGCTAGTTAATGTATGTAAAAGTAACAAGATGGAGCTGAGGGTGTGCAATATAATAGCCCGATGTTTGAAAAAGCATTTAACGACTTTTTAAGCATCTTTTTTTTAACTGCACAGGTTGAAGTGAAACGAGAAGCCTTGTGTCTAATGCCCCTGGCTGTCGTGCCACCCGCAGACAGAAATGCTAGGGGTGGGTCGGCCCTCTAAGCAGGGTGTCTGTACGGGACCCTCGGAAACTCGTGAACTCCTCCCTTCTCAGATTAAATTAAATGAAAATACCTACATGCGACATATTTCACCCGCACCGGCTCTGGCGGGCACTCAAACTCCCACTGACCTCCTTTTGCTGCGTCTGCCCTGACAGTGTCAGGACAGACGTCAGGCTGTCACAGACTTCTTTCATATTGTCTGGCAGTGTCACGAAAGAGCTGGTTACTGACACTGGATGGGTACTGTCCTTACCCGGGTCCTGGATTGGCAGATTAATTTGACAGCCCAAATTGCATTGCTGGGCATCCTCGAGGGATTTTGGCGGCACCCGGAGCGGGCAGACCAATGTGGGCATGACTACCCTAGATGCAAAACGAGTCATTGGCTGAAAGCGAAAGTCTTCAACCTCCCAGGGGCGGTGGGTGACATTTCAAAGTGGTGGGACGCAAAGTGATTTGCTTACAGCACCGTAGCGAGCGAGCGCAGCGAGTGAGCCCAAACCCCAAAAGGGGGGTTAGGTGGGTTTAACCCCCCCCCCCCCCAAGAAAATTTTGAAGAAAAATCGTGCATTTTCAAGCACATTTGAGAAAGCAGGAAGGTTAATAAAGCAATTGTGAAAGTGCAGTTATTACATTAATAGATGGCATAACATAGGTAGCTGCTTATTCAGTATAACCACAGAGCTTCATACATTCCGTCCTATTACGCTCAGGTGCTGAATTCAGACTATAAGACTTTCATGAAAATCTCAGCTCTAAGAGTAGAAGAAGTTGCACAGCAGTTGGGAAACAGCCTTCACAAACCATTAGGAAAATGAGGCAATTACTTGAAAGCAAACTGAAAGCAATGCATCAAGTAGTAACTTAAAGCAATGCATCCAGCAAAACAGTGCATGCAGTCAACCATAGAAAAGTACACTAAAGCAAGTGTGAACCTGTGAATCTTCACTTTGAAAGCAGGGTGCTAGTCAACAGGCCAGTCACATACATTTAAACTGAAGAAGAGTACACCTCAGCATGCAGGCACCAACATAAAAGCACCAAGCAAGTCAAACAGTTTAATGAAAGCAATACATCCAGCAAACTAGACAGTGACTCAAAAAGTAAACTGAAGCAAGTGCACACTGAAAGGAATGCGCAGTCCTAAGTCAGACATTCACATAAAAGCAACTTACCAAGACACCCAATCAATTACATTGGAAAAAACTTGAGCCAATGCACCCAGAAAACCAGACCAGCACACCAAAGCATCCCACCCCTGATTGGATGGTAGCTGTGCTCTTAGGGTCACCCCTCAGTTTTTTGGCAGGGTTGAGCACCCCCCAATTTTATGCCCTGTGCGTCTGAAGGGGAGACAGGCAAAAGGGGTCATAATGGGACATCTGGCACAGCCACTTTGTAATCGAGGTCACCCACCCAGGTCAAGACTGAGTTACAGGCTGATCTTAAATCTTTAAACAACCACAAGGGTCTCCAGCTAGTTGGTTCTTGAGCCAAAAGAGTCCTCCGCTCACTGGGAGTCTTTAAATCGCGCCTGCGATGACATGACAATGTCCCTTAATCCGGAGCAACTGTGGGGACTGGTCTGGATCTGACTTGGTACGAGCAGGATACAAAAAGTAACAGGTCGATGGTAACCCACTTCAAGTGAAGGAGCTGTAAGGAACCTAAGTGCACTGGTGTTGGTACCACTAACAGGGCAGCTCTGGCTTTCTCAGGGTGGGTGTCAGCTGTGTGATGAAACCAGCATGTGAAGCAGTTACCTAAAACAAACTAAAACCAATGCACTCATCAAGACAAGGAGTTACATGAAATCAAATAGAAAACCACCATCAAGCCAGGTAGTCACCTAAAGGCAAATTGAAGTGACTGCACACTATGTGAAGTGCACTTCACCAGCCAGCCTATTACACTAAAGGAAAATAAAAGCAATGCTCCCAGTAAACAAGACAATATAAATTGAAAATGTTTCCCCGCAGGACCAACAGTCACAAAAAGTAAAGAAACAGAATGAAGTCAGAGGCACTCCAGGAATCCAGGTAGTCACACAAAATCATAACTGATTGAGCAAACTGTGTACTGAAAACTATTGCAAATAAGACCAGTATATCAGAACAAACTAGTCACAGGAAAACAAACGCATGCACCCAATGAGCTACCTTACCAGATGTACGTAAATAAATGGAACAAGCACTTATAACTCAAGGAACCCACGAGGGAACAAGGTCAGCAGCAACATTTAGAAACAGACTTCGAAGTCCGCCCCAATCAAAAGCAAATGCATCTAAAACCTTCTTGAAAGTAATCAACAAGAACTCAAATTAAATTTGGAAATTCCTTTTTTGAAATGAATGTAATCAGCCAACTGCAATAAATAAGGTGAATGCTGGTTTAGTAAACAATCATGATAAACGAAAGAGACATAACATAAAAATAGCAGTTAATCCAGGAATATCAGAGACATACACATACATGTAACCACCTAAATAGAGCAACAGTCACCCAGAATGCCCAGAACCAGGAAGTAACCCACGCTGAAGGAGAAGACCTTACTCCAAGTTAATGAGATCATGACTTCTAACACTATTTATTGGCTAAGATGCACAACTCTGCTGACATCAGTATTCATTAATACAAGGCAGGCACGTTAACCTCATTGTGAAGTGTAAGGCCTCATTTTTCTGCGAACGCCAGGGAACACTGTGCCTTACCACAAAAGTTGAAAACCCTCACTTTCTCATACACATCTTGCATTTGTATTGTATGGATGTAGAGAATGGTGTTTTACCTTTATATGATTGGACACTGCTATTATGTATCTCATCGCTACCAATGGGATGGCCACGAGGCTCTGTTCGCTAGCTGGCATGCACGTGTTGGTTGCTGTGATCTATATGTAAAGGAGGAGGAGTAATTTGGATGACGACTGCAGAGTACTCCATGTGTGTTGAACTGAGTATGTTGCAGCAGAGGGTGGAAGATGCATGTGGGAGAAATGGCGAGCAATGGGGGAGCGAAGTGTGGCTGAAAGCTCATTGGTGTTGTTTAGGAGATGAGCAGTGTGTTTGTGTCCTCTGCAGGGCCTGGGATGTGCTCGTACTGTGGTGCAGAGAGCAGTAGAAGGAGTAAAGTTGAGGATGGCTGGTAAAGGGTTGAATAGATGTACAGAGGCTGTGGAAGAGGCTGTTTTCCCCAAACCTTTTCTGCTAGTGAGGTGTCTGACCGAGAGCTCCATTCGGACAGTCGGGCATTTGTAAAGTTATTGTCAGAAATGTCAGGCGCTTCTTACAATATTTGGCAGGTGTTTCAGTGCCTCTGGACCGTCAAATGCGCCCCCTCCCCCCCCAATAGACTCTGAGTACAGGTTTGGGGTCTTGTAAACAACTGTGCTGTGCCAAAGAAACAAATAAGTTCCCATGCCAATTAATACGCCTATTTAAACCAAATCCACTTGTGTGATTAAGAGTGGCTAAGAGCATGGCATTACCTCACACTGGAAGTTGTACACCTCTCGGGGATTCCAGCACAGATGCGTTTCCACGTGGGGAGTACTGGAGGGGATTTCTGGATGAGCCGCTTAGTGCTAGGAAACCCTCTGGTGTTACTGCAGGCTCTAGAACATTTCTTTATTATATTTTGCCTAGAGCTTAAAAAATGCGATAATGGTCTACATCAAAGAGCCGCTGTGATGCCAATAGTCATGACTGGCACAACACAGATGCCAACGAATTTCCCTGCAAGGCACATGGCATGCGCAGCTGCCCCACAGCACCCACACCAGTGCCCCATAGCTTGATGCTGCGGCACATGGCATGCGCAGCTGCCCCACAGCACCCACACCAGTGCCCCATAGCTTGATGCTGCGGCCGCCTCCCCCTCCCCCACCCCAACGGGACAATTCATAACACCGACCACCCCGGGTTGACCCCGCCTCTAGCACACAAGAGGCCACAAAAGTGAATTCAAACGGACAGCCAATCACAACTATAATATAGTGCCTATGTCTCGCACCTTCTCCTGCATCACACTTCTAAGCACTGCAGCCCAAAACGACTCCCACTTGTGATAACTACTAATGCAGCCGCCAACCCCACGCTCCTCCACGGTGTAGCGCCTACCCACCCAAAAAGACGCTTTGGCGATCCACGTAGGGGTGTGAAGCGCTATATGAAGCAGGCTACAATACAATAAAGATGGAAATGGTGGCTCTTCGGCATTCAGAGTGGACACTGCTGACAGACAGAGCAACAGGTGCCTGGACCCACTCAGCTAACCAGCAGCAGCGGGACAGCTGTGTAAAGTTACTGCAGAGCCGGATTTAAAAAGTCTATCCCCCAATCCGAGTGTAAATCTTACTTTGAGACTTCCGGTGTTGAAACCCACATGCTTTAGCTCCTCACAGCTCGGCAGGGGCGTCCAGGCGCTGGGCTGTCTGAAGAAGGCATGTCAAGGGGTCTTTAAGCGGAGTGTGTTATCAGCGTGTCTTGCCGTGACAGATGGCCCCAGAGAGGTTTAGTGATTTTGGCATTCCTGGGGATGAACCGCCTCTGTGCCACCCCCACGCGCGGCATCCAATGATGGATGCTGCGTGGTGGACCAGCCAATCCTGGCGCTGCATGCAGCGCCAGGATTGGCTAGGGGGGCACATTTGCTGCTCGCCCTGTCGCCCTTTGTAAACCCGGGCTGTGGCAGGCGAACAAGTATCCCTGGGTCCCGCTGGGGAACTTACAATGCGCATGCTTGAGATAGTTGCCAACTATCCCAAGCATGCGCACTGTAAGTTCCCCAGTGGGACTGCGCACTACGGTCTGCTGCAGCCCGAGTGTGTGGACTGTCACTCAAGCTGCAGCAGGCCACCCCCCCAATTCCTGGCGGCTGATTGGTTGCTGGTTGCAATGTATTTTATTTAGATAGATAGGACAGCTTGCGGCCGGCGGCCGCGATGCGGGTCCATGTGTGCTGGTGGGGCTACGCCCCTACGCCGCAATGGATGCACCGCGGCTGCAACCTCCCCCAACCACACTCAGTGGGGGCAAGGGCCAAGACTGGTGCGCCCAACAGGAGGAGCCCATCTGCCGTGCCAGAGGATGCCCCCTAAACATGGCACCATCTGGGGAAAATGGTGGCAACTTCATAGTTTGGGTCTGAGCTACTTGGATACTTGAATGTCGGCATGGAGGATCTGACCTATTCATTCGGTTCCATGATGGCTACTATTGGAACATATTGTTTTGTTTTCTTCTTTCTTCCATTGCTGTTCGTTTCAAAATCCCAATAAAAATGTTTAATAAAAAAAATCAGTCAATAGCCAGCATAAGTGATGGCTGCAAAAACCTAGAATGAAATCTAAGGCAAGGGACAGACACATGGCGGCTAAGAATACCATGTAGAATCAGAGTGGCACTTCTGAGTACAGCACCCGTTTGTCAAGTTATTGCTGGCCCGAGGAAAAAGAATCCTTGGACAAAACTGAAAAGTAGAGTAGTGTGTATCTTTCAGTGCATCCCAATAGCACCGTGACAACCAAAAAGGAACCTATGTTGTCACAAACCTATGTAACAGTCATATCCCTCTGTGTTGCTCCAATAAAAATGCCCCACCCTACATAACCGGGAGTAAGTATGGTGAAGACACAGTCCTGATGAGTTTTCATTCCGAACACTACTTGTAATTCAGTTTTTATTTGGAAATTCTCAACTTGCTAAGCCTCATACCAGTTTTGCATGTGCTAACTTTTGTCTGTGTAATATGATTATTTGCTATTGGCACAGGGAATCTTTGAATATTTGCCTTCCAGCTTTAAATAGTAAGGCTGGAGTCGGACACCAGCACCGTTTTTTTTTTGCATTTTGATTTTAGACATTACTGGTGTTGTGTGGAACCCTCGCAGAGTAATTAATTTTAACCTCTCCTCCAGTGATGTATAATTTGATGAATTATGATATTAAAGATAATGAGCAGATTTGGTCAGAGGTTTCGCTTAAACAGATTTACGATATTTTCAAACGAGTGAAGGGAAAACAACAAATAAAACCCATTTGCTGGTCAACTCGGAACATGAGCAGATTATATTGTTATGCTGCGCTTCCCGCACCCAAAAAGGCTGTCACCACTAACCATGTTATTCAGTCCTGATACCAGCTATACTGCTTATACATGTGATGTGCATTTTAGGACTAATACATTTAAGAAGAAGAACACAGGTAAATATACTGTAAATGTACAGGACTCCCAACAGGATTCAATCCTTCAATCCTTCTACATATGTACAGTAGAGCCCCACAACCGCCCATTCAGTTGTGCACATTTTAGGCCGGATTAATTGTTTTCATGTGCAAGTGTGACTTACTCATGGGATAAAGCATAACATACACATCTGTGACCAAAATCTGATCGCAAAGGTCTTTACTTCACTTGTGGAGATGTCGCCTTAGTACTGAAGTTAGACACAGTTTAAGTTCTGTAGGTGAAAGTACCCTGGGGTTTACAGATGTGTTTAAATAACAAGATCCACCTCTAAAAGGTTTTCCTGTGAGCCAAGATATGACAGGCATACACAGTATTTGTTAAAATACCCTTCAGACACCAAAAGGTCCCTTGGTGTCATGCTTCATCATCGGGGTCTTCCTGCCCCGCTGCGGGACGGGGCGTGCTACCACTAGCGACTACGCTGGAGCACTCAGATATTGTAAGTGCTATGTGAGGTGTATTGTTGTGACTGTAAGTAGTGTCAAAAAGTGATAGGAAAAGTGAGGTTAAAAGAATACCTGGCCTTTCGAAAACAAAAAATTCTTTATTACTCATAGGCTGGTATTGTTAAAAATTGTTGTGGCGGA
This sequence comes from Lissotriton vulgaris, assembly GCF_964263255.1. Classification (NCBI taxonomy): domain Eukaryota; kingdom Metazoa; phylum Chordata; class Amphibia; order Caudata; family Salamandridae; genus Lissotriton; species Lissotriton vulgaris. Next base: position 978,588,397 of record NC_141689.1, read on the forward strand.
GAAAAACACAGCTTGTCAATGAGCTAGTTCTCCTGATGGTGTCAACCTGTTTCGAGGCTGCCTGCCTCTTCGTCAGGACGTGGTCAGATCCCTCTATCACTCACTAATGTTGCCATCAATGTGTGTTATGTGTATATACAGGTGAAACGGATATTTTAATACCTATGTGGTATGCGATTCATTTACAGGTTATAGAGCCCTAACAGTATTACTGTTTCGTGGGCTGAAATACGTTGGAGACAATGCCCTATGAGCCGATCAGGAATGAGGGGTAAATGAAACTTCCATTCAACCTGGAGTTCTCCTCGCATCCTCCCTTGTCCGCAGCGGGGCGGGAAGACCCTGATGATGAAGCATGACACCAAGGGACCTTTTGGTGTGTGAGGGGTATTTTAACAAATACTGTGTATGCCTGTCATATCTTGGCTCACAAGAAAACCTTTTAGAGGTGGATCTTGTTGTTTAAATATACCATTGACTGGAGGAGGGTGTATCCACCCCAGCGCTTTTTAAGCACTACCTCTTCACTCCCTATTTTGATTTTTGTTTACAGATGTGGGCATCCCCCAAGGGGTCCCAGAGGAATGGTCACTCGCTGAAGGTGTACATCCACGAATGTTTATCGTTCATTTCTCAGAGTTCTCTGCATTCTGAAGCTGCTCTTGCAAGATTCAGATTCAGATTGTGCACTAAAGTGCAGCACAATATCCTATTTTTACAGGTTATTTTTACAGGCTGTATGTAGCAGGCAAAACAGTTCATTTAACATTTTATTAATCACACTTAAAATATATTTTTAATTTGCACAGCTTTGTTAAACCTACCACACACAATGGATGCTGTGTGGAGTCTCAATCAATCAGGAGTTTGTTAAAGCGCAACTACTCAACCGTAAGGGTCTCAAGGCGCTAGGCGTGGGGGGGGTGCAGGTTCCATTCCATCAAGGAGGGGGCCTGTCGAAGAGCCAGGTTATGAGGTTTCATGCGAAGATGGGGAGCGATCTTGTCTGTCTGAGGTGGAGCGGAAGGGCGTTCTATGCTTTGGCCGCGAGGAAGGAGAAGGAGCGGCCTCCCGATCTGGTCTTTCTGGTGCGGGGGACCACGGCGTAGGAGAGCTGGGCTGATCGTAGGGTCCTTTGGGGTGCGTGGAATTTGAGCCGGCTGTTCAGGTATGCTGGTCCGGTGCCGTGGAGGGCCTTGTGTGCGTGGGTGAGCATTTTAAAGGTGATTCTCGCCTCGACGGGGAGCCAGTGGAGTGTGCGCAGGTGATGTGGCAGGTGCTGGGAGATGTGGCAGTGTTTTGGCTGGTTGGGGACCAGTCTTGCGGCGGCGTTCTGGATGTTCTGTAGCTTGCGGATGAGGTTTTTGTTTATTCCGGCGTAGAGTGCGTTGCCGTAGTCGAGTCTGCTGGTGACCAGGGCATGAGTGACTGTCTTTCGGTGTTCAAGGGGGATCCATTTGAAGGTCTAACGAAGGAGGCGGAGGGTGTGGAAGCAGGAAGATGAGACAGAGTTGATCTGGCGGTCCATTTTGAGCTCGGAGTCCAGGATGATTCCCAGGTTGCGTGCGTGGTCTGTGGGGGTTGGCGCGTTTCCGAGGGCGGTGGGCCACCAGGTGTCGCTCTAGGCGTCGGGGTTTGGGCCCATGATGAATACTTCTGTTTTGTTGGTGTTTAGTTGTAGGCAGCTGTTTTTCATCCATTTGGCGACGGCTTCCATGCCTTCTCGAAAGTTACGTCTGGCGGTGTTGGGCTCGTTGGATAGGGAGAGGATGAGCTGGGTGTCAACTGCGTATGACACGATGTTGAGTCCGTAGGTTCTGACGATGGGGGCAAGTGGAGCCATGTAGACGTTGAAGAGCGTCGGGCTGAGGGAGGAGCCCTTGGGGACTCCGCAGGTGGTTGGTGTGGGGTCTGAGAGGAAAGGGGGGAGTCTGACCCGTTGCGTCCTGCCGAAGAGGAAGGAGCAGATCCAGTCGAGGGCCTTGTCCTGGATTCCTGCGTCGTAGAGTCTGCTTATTAGGGTGCGATGGGAGACTGTGTTGAACGCCGCTGATAGGTCTAGGAGGATGAGGGCTACTGTTTCTTCTTTGTCCAGTTGGGTGCGGATGTCGTCTGTTGCGGCGAGGGGGGCGGTTTCCGTACTGTGGTTTTTGTGAAGCCGGATTGGGAGGAGTCAAGGATGTTGTGTTCTTCAATGAATGTGGCGAGTTGGCTGTTGATGGCTTTCTCGATGACTTAAGCTGGGAAGGGGAGCAGGGAGATGGGTCTGTAGTTTTTGAGGTTGGTGGGGTCCGCTGAGGGTTTCTTTAGGAGGGGGTTGACCTCGGCGTGTTTACAGTCGTCTGGGAACGAGGCGGTCGCCAGGGAGCGGTTGATGGTGTGGCGGAGCATGGGTGCGATGGTGTCGGCGGCTCTGTTGAAGATGTGGTGGGGGCAGGGGTCCGTCTGAACATATGTAAGGTTACAGAAAGCAAACGTACAACGGGAATCTATGTGATTCACCGATCCTTGCATGTCTAACATTTCCTTATCAGAATATATTCAGTATATTTATTTGTCTCCGTCCGAAGGCTATACAATATAACAATACAAGTTAGATATTGTAAAAGGCATTAGGCATTAAAAAGGGATAAAAATACAATATTTACTATAGGAAAAGAAAAAATAATTTGGAAACCTGTCGGCCTCTACATTGTCAACCGATGTGATCTAAACATCAGATTACCCACCAGGTCCAGATCCAGTAGAGACTGGTCTGTGGGTGGAGTGGCGGGGCGGGAGGGAGGGGGGGGGGGAGAGTTCAATGAGGGAAACTGACCACAAACAAAACATTTTTTTTAAATAGTGAAGAAAGAACTTACCTGCTGCCTGACGTTCTGCTCCGTGTCCTCGTTGCAGCACACAGGCTCCCAGTGTCCACTTCGGCCAATCCTGACGCTGCTCTCATGCTTGAAAGCAGCATCAAGATTGGCCTGAGCACCGGGAATTTGCTTTGCCAGAGAGACTGGAAACCTGTGCTTCCTGTCTCCGACCTGGCAACGTAAGTGGGTTGAAGACAGCTCAGTGCACATGTCAGTTTGGCCATCCTGAGACAGCCGAGCAAACCGACATGGGCACTGATAGCAGTGCCCAGCCCCCCAGATTCGCCGCTCCCTCGAACTTGAAAAATAAAACAATAATAAACCTGTTTTATTATCGTTTCATTTTACAAGCTTGTAAGCTGGCGGGGTGTGCGACAGCCGCCATTGTCCAGATCTAGTCCTGTCCTTATAATATGTTACTTTTAAAAAAAATAATCCTGGATGTCTTGCGAATTAGGGAATCTGTGTTAAATGTCAACACTACATTGGTGTATGTCATCAAACCTAGCTATAACCCTGCTGCTGCAAGGCTGAAGCAGGCACAATACAATGGCTGTTAATTTTCATACACAACAGGGTCTGATTGCAGTTCATATATTTATTTTATTGGTAGAGCATTATACGTAGCCTTCATATAGCCAAGGTTGCAGCACAATGTTCTGAAGGCACACAGTATATATCATAGAGTAGGAACCGAAGAGGCGGTGGGGTGGATGAACGAACCATCATTACATATGTGCATCCTTTGTGCAATGATCTGTTGAAGCACTTTCAAGCCCCTGCAGTGGTCTCTAACAGTGGGAGGGGTTTGGAGCAACTTTTCCATGGCCCTTGTCCTTTTACTTCTTGTAATCTGCCACTGATGCAGCTTCAGTTCTGACGGCTGGTATCGGTGTTCTGGTGCTGCCTGGGTGTTAGAGACACTTGCTTCCTGAGTGCTCATTTATCAATAATGTAGCAAATAATGTATAGACTCTGTGGATATCCGATAAGCATAAAAGGTAACCCTTAATACTGCACAAGTGTTACCTGGAAGCACCATGGACGTTTATATTGCTTATTATACACTTTGATCTATGCCCAGTGAATGGACATAATGTATGCATCCTGTGAATATTTATATGAAATGATTTTCACTCGGTTGTATAGTTTCAAAAAGATTAAACCGATCATGCTTCTCTGATTGATCACTGACCCGAGTCCCAGTTGACCGCCATCCACACTGATTCTGTAGCAGGAAATAGCGCATGTGCCATCCTCTGTGGCATGTTACCTTGTCAAAGTTCAATCACCTAGAAGGGACAGACAATAGTTTAAAGATAACAAGGGAGAGGGTGTGGCGTAACGGCCTGAACTGTCGACTTAAGAGCAAGTGGGAACCAGGTTCGAGTCTCGGCGTCCTGTGATTCTTGGCCAACCACTTAATCTCCCCGTCCCTATAATTCAGCGCCTTGAGACCCTGATGGGTAATTTGCTGCGCTTTACAAAACATGGATTGTTGTTGTTATTATTATTATTATAATTATCATCATTATTATTTACTTTCTGATGCTGGCACTTGATTTGTGTCTAAAGCGAGGCGCTAAACTAATCTAGTTGACAATACTTCGGCCAAGACACAGCTACCTGGAGATCAATCTGCACGGTAAAAGGTGTGTGAAAAAAGGCTGCTTTAATGAGTCAGGTGCACATCACTTTGCCAACTTCAAACTCTTGGCATATCGCCATATAGAAAAAAATTAAAGCCTCATACATAATTTAAACCTGACACTTCACATCCCCAAATCCCTAACCAACCACTCTTCAATTTAACCAACTGCAAATGCATCTCCTCTCGCTCATAGCCTGTGTAATACAACTTATTAACACAGAAAAGCGTTTTGTATTTTGAACAGTAAACTCTTCCAACCTTCCACCCGTGTCCCCTCCTCAAGCTGATCTGCCCACCAACATAACCATCCTACCTGAAATCCTAAAGCAGACTGTAAATCCGCCACCCAGAAAAACCCTCTCTCAAGATTTTCTGCCCCAACCTACCCCTATATCAATCGCTCCCCAAGCAGTCTGACAAACTCACCCACAGTTACATCAGTGCGTCCCATTATCATGAAAAATATGCCTCCCCTCATATTTGGATCCATATTCCTACTTATCTTCTGCTTTCTACAAAAATGTTTAATTTCTCCATTTACTTCCTTCCTGTCATTAGCCTCCGGACTTCTCAGCCATTGCCGTTTCCACCTGAGAATCAATTCTGCCCACATAAAGGCCATTCCTGTCCATAACCTGCATAAATAGCTGTGCCAAGATAGGGAATAACCACCCCCCCAATGCCACTCCCCCTTTCAACATCATTTTACTTGTATTCTTGCATTATCAAACTCGAATTGCTTTCCATAGCACCTCTGCTCCACCGTCTGTGATCCCATTTTACAAAAGAAAAGTAGCCGCTATCCGTCAGCATGTAACCCCTCTATAGGCCTAGAATACAACATGTAAAACAACTACTGTTATTAAAAACAAGCACTGGCGTTGCCAATAGGTCTCGCAGTAGGAAAGTTTGAGCTATTGGTTTTCTAAATGAAATTATTTTTTTTTTTTTTGTCATTTACAATGCCAATAGCTTACACTCGCGTAAATGCGAGACCTATTGCATTGCAAATGTTTATTTTATCTCCCATTATTCCTAGGTTGCTAAAACGCATTCTCCTTGGGTTCGAGCTGGTACAACTAATCAGGGGCAGGTACATCTGGCGTTCTCACACAGCATGCGGTCACTTGTGTAAAAAGCCTGGAAAAGTAAATAAAAAACGGCATGCGGTCACTTGTGTAAAAAGCCTGGAAAAGTAAATAAAAAACGGCGCTGTTTCAGATGGCCCACAAATGTGCACATTACACGCTGATGTTTGTGAGAAAGACTAAAACTTGGGGTGTCATGTCCAACTTCCAGCTCAAACCAGTCCTACAAGGCACCCTGAATAAGAATCCGCCCAGCAGCGGGTTGAAGAGCTTGTAAGAAAAACATATTGATCACAGCTTTTCGTTGTACTGCCTGAATTTTACTTTTACGCATATCGAAAAATCTGCCTATCAGAAGAGAAATGAACATTTGTGTCTGTGTGCCCTCCGAGCACCTACTCTAATCAAACCAACAATACAGCACGGCAACGGTAAACACAATGCAGCGCAATTCAAGCCACAATGCCAACTTTAAATTGTATCTCAGTCCCGTTTTGTGACCATTCTTATTGTAACGGTCACTATTTAGCAGAAAATGTAACAGTAGCAATCACACGAACGTGCTAAAAGAGGCTCACACACAAGACAGGAACCCTTGATCACATTTCTACATCACATATAACAAACAAACAAAAGGATTTTGGTTTGGGTATCACCATGCAAGATGAATGCTTTTCAAAGCACAATGGAATTCTAGAAGTAAACAAAACGAGAATTTAAGGGCAATGTGAAATATGAACAGTCTCAAACCGAACTCGCATTCATATAGACTCGTCAAAGTCCCTGGAAGCTGTAGTCGCCAAGTAAGAGCGCAACTGTGGGGGGCGCCGCGCCGCCTGTTGAGCTCGGACTACAACCTCCATGGCAGAGACGGGTGCCGTACCACGGGCTGGCTCATCTGTTCATGCTGCCAAGGAGGGTACTTCGATCGTTACTGAGTTAAGCAATGGAGCCTGATCTGAGAGGCGAGAAAGCGTACGCTCCACAAAGCCCCATTGAGCGGCTGTGATTTAATAACTGCGCTCCATCAGCTTCTTATGGACAGTTGTCATTGGTTTAGACTGCTTTTAACATTTCACCTGCAGCGCTAACACGGGCGATGCGTAGGCATTAACCATGTAGAAAAGTCAACAATTATCCGGATGTTGCAGGGGAAAAAATACCAATGGCTACAAATAGATCGGCCTACGTACAACTGGTAGACGAAAAGGAATGCAAGTGTACAACAGCTGGGACACAGTCTGTGTACACATATATTTATAAAAAGACATTCGCAAAAATATTTATAAAAAGACATTCGCACAACCAGGAGGAGGAGCAGATAGATACCAGTGATGACAAAAATGAGGCACATTTTACACGCAATAACGAACATAAACAGAGAAAAGGCATGCATTTTCAGAGGCCTTGGACCGGGCAGCTGGTGTTCTGGTATGCATCGCGTGATCTACAAGTATTTCGTCCATTGAAGAGAAAAAACAAGGAGAAGATATCTAAAGCAGGCCAACACGTACTATAGTGTGAATGGCTGTTTCAAGCGTTGACAGGCCATTTCCAGCTCCTCGTCCGGTGCCTAGACCGTGTACACGGACACTACAGACAGTTGCACAAAGCTCTGGGAGAAGGTGCAGCCTCCGCGTATAATCCAGTGACAGGGTTAGGAGTGCAGATTGCGGGCACAGCTCGGCATGTAGAGCCGGTTAAATGCAAACAGCAAAAAAAAAACAAGACGGAGGGAAGGCAGAGAAGGGGAGGGAGGAGGAGAAATGCGACACGGTGTGAAGCAGCAGGGGCCTTTGAAGTGAAGCTAAGCTTCACTTCAAAGGTGTGGGAGGAGTGCTGCTACGGCCTGGGCGAAGCTGGCTGGGGAGGGGGAGGAGAAATGCAAGTAAGGCTGTGTTTGCGGGGAGAGAGAGGGGAGGTGCTGGAGCTGGTAAACAGAGTTTATGGCCCAAAAGCGCGTGCCTGTGGCCACGTGAACTCGAAGAAAACCGCACGAACGAAACCCTTGGTTTCACGAGTATTTTGAGCACTTGAATTCTCGCTCCGCTCAATGCGCTTGCGCGCATTGATAGGTCGTGAGACCTAAAAAACAGGCACTCATAATAGTAGCCCCCACAGTGCACTCTCCTCTACTGAAAATCCAATTTCCAGCTCCTCAAACTCCTTATTGCGTCTTCTGAGCACCCTCTCGCCTCTCTACAGTGACTGCCAAAATCCTAAATGAATGTGTCCTAAACTCCTCTGCCAGGAGGCCCATAGGGTTGAATGGGTGTTACCGATTCGGTGATTACCGATTCGGAGAATACCGATTCGGTATTTACCGAGTCAGAATTCCGACTGTTACCGAATCGGTATTTGTTACCGATTTTTTTACCTACATACGGTTTTCTGATTCATAAATACCGATTCGTTATGAATCGGTATTTATGAACCGGTAAATTGAAATTACCTACATCGGGCCCTAAAAGTTTAAATGATGTTGCTAAAGAGCGAAAATGTCTTGTACAAGAAAAATCAGGGCTATAAGCACTAGCACTTTCATATTTTCAAAGTACTGTATAGTGAAATGAGTGAAAATGTTTAAATTGAGGAAATTAGCAAAATTTACATAAGCACTAGCACTTTTCTTCCAGAATAGAAGCACTTGCACTTTTCTATCCCATGTACTGTATTGCAAAAAGAGTGAAATGTTTACATTGAGAAGTATCAAAGTTTACATAAGCACAGGCACTTTTTCTTGAAATGGTGTATATAATTTGTCTTTCATATAATGAATTGAATGGAGTTGAGATTGATGTTATACATGGAAAAGAAAAGAAAAGGAATTACTCTCTCTATATGAGGCAATCATTGGAATAGGCACTGGCCATCCACCTCGAAAGGTAAAGACCTTAAGTGAATAGGTCATTTAAAGTAACCCTGGGCTTAGTACGCGTAGTGGCGCTACTCGAAGCTACGTGAAGACGTACTTGCCACTTTGCAAAGCACCAGAAGAAGCTGAAAACCAGTAAGATTAGAGCCATTCTTATGTCTAAAAACTCATGCACCCCTGCCAATACACATACGTAATGTGTCCATCCCTCACAGTGGATATTTCCTCAAGCGCCCCAATCTCCCTCTCCCCCTCTTATCAGTTTGTGACTTTCTCACACAAAATTCCACTCCCTCATCCTTCCCTACCATCTTGGCTTTTCGTAAGCCACCTCCCTTCACTCCTTTCAAAAGTTCATACACAGTTAAAGCCTTAAAGTAAAAACACAATCGCAATTAATTGCAATCAATAACAATACGGCCTTTGTAAATTTCCTACAAGGTTACACGCCAGGAAAAATCCAACACAACTAGGCTAACGTGATAGGCCTCCTTATCATCTGACCCCTGCCTGCCTTGGCTCATAACCCCAAAGTAGCTTACCATAAAATGCGGTCTTTCGTGGATTACCTGTTATTGTTATGTTATATGCTGTTTTGTAACACACACAATTACTACTGAAGTATCCTGGCGCGGTATACCGCTGGGGAACCCGTCCTGGCTTTCCCTGTGGGATGGTCCCTACTGGGAGTCCCCAAGGTGGAGCCAGGCATCCCCGGCGATGATGGGGCCGTTGTGGAGATTAGGCAAGCTAATGCCCAGAGTTGCCGAGTGGGAACCCTGGTTAGAGTAGGCACCGAGGCGAGAATTATCAAGTCCGCTGACCCTGGTCCACGACCCTGCCGCGTCGGGAATTGAAACCTGGTCCCGGGCCGACTCCTGCTTCCGGGTCTGCCGCCTCTAACCAGTGAGCCACATCACACCACTGTAACATTGTAACCTTTTTCAATGGTTATCATAATGAAGTTAACTATGTCCTCTCCTCTTTTCATGCCATCTTGTTCTTTTCTCCTTGATCCTGAATCTAGAAACTCCGCCCAAGCCTACAAACATGCCATTATTGTCCAGACAGCCCCAATCAACTCAATAATTCTCTTCCATCTATTCTTCCGAGTTCCTTGACATCAGTGTCTTGACCCAATCTGCTCCTGTTGCAAGCCCTCGGAATCTCCTCCACTGTGAATGATATAGCACATCCACAATGACATTGGTGATGCCTGCAACATGCTTGGCTCTAAATATGATGGTGTAACACAAACATTCAAGCACAAACACACTCCATAACTGTAACACCTTCATCTCTGTTATACAGCAAACGCGGACCTGATGATGCCAGTACAAGCCGTCTGCAAAATGTCTTCCTGCATGAAGTGGACATAAATGGCCCAGCAAAACCTGAGGGCCATAAACTTTCACTTTCCTCCTTTTCAAAGTCTCATCCAACAGCTGTACCATCACCCTCTCTTGTCCTCGAGCAACCTCGCCTCCATCTTCACACAATCAATTTCAGTACCAAAGAATGTCAACACCGAATCTGGCCCCACAATCCGTCTCGTGCTAGCAGGACTCACAAATCCAACTTCAGCTCTTGAAAGCCTGCCAATAACTGCTGTAAATAAACTCCACAGAAAAGATCCAAATGGTGTGTAACATAAACAACTTCAGATGCAAATATAAATAACCACTGGAAGAACATAATTTCTCAGTGCACATGAAAAAGGACCCACCAGTAAACCTTATGCACAAGCAAATAACTCTGTGTGTCTCCAACAGCTCAGAATAGTCCGGACACATTGGTAAAAGTCTCAATACTGCCTTGATGTCACTCTTAGCCATGTCCACACCTACTCTGCCTTCCGCACCAACTCTGTGGACACATCCACTAAAGAGAACCTGGTGAGCTTAGCTCCTCTAATATACAATCATTGACACTGTCACTCGGGCCAGGGTAAATGTTGTATCAATCTCAGTTCATCTTTTACTATCTTTGTGACCTCAGCTACTAATTAAATAATTAACCTCTCGGTGGCCATTATTCAAAAAGTCCCACCGTCCTACCTTCTCATATTTCCTTTATCAGTTTGGAAAAACGTGAATAGATTAATAATGGATGAACTGAGAAGCATGTTGAGATGGAATATATTATCGTATACTTGATGGACTATGTGCCAGAAGGCATTGATGCTGTGCGACGGATTGGCGCGGAATGGCGCTCCAAACTGGTGTTGCTTTATCAATTTCTGCCACACCACCTCAGGATGCTCTCTTTCCAAAGCAAGTACTTCGTCTACCTTCTCACCCGTGTCCCTTATAACCCAACCTAAATCTATACTGAAAATCTTATAGCAGTACTCTGCGCCATTTCTCTTATAAAATTGTAACCAAAACTGCGAACACTGTGTTAACTGGCATGTTGCCTTTTCCCAACAGATCTGGTTGCCTCCACCCCCAGCCCTTTGCTGCTGTATCCACCATGTCATCCCTGACTTCCTCCACTGTGGTTCCCACAATGCATACGCGAGGGTCCACCTCCACATTTTGAGCAGTCGTGTTTAAATCTGCAATATTCTTTGCTGCAGAATGCCTCATTATAGGCCCAGCAAATACATGTTTGCTCTGTCGGCCATTTGTCTGTACCGCCCACCGCTCACCTCTTTGGACCTCCCCATAAAGGGCCAATAAACCACTGGCAAATTGCTTGCAGCGTAAACTATGGTTGCAGGCTCGCTGGTACCAGGGCCGGACTGGGAACCCAAACTGGCCCTATGAAAGTGCTTGGCCAGCCACCGAGCTCCTTGCCAGGGCCGGTTTTCATCCGATTTTGTTACAGGGCTGATTTCGTGGCTATGCTGCAAAAAAGGCCCTGTAACAAAATCTGCCCTCAGGGGCTCAAAACCGGTGCCCGCTACGGCCAGTCCGGGCCTGGCTGGTACCATCCATCGCATAAATAAGTCCACATGCAACTCTCCTCGTTTACATCCACATGCTCCACTAATCTCACCCATAACTCTTCATTGTAATGAACCCAGGCATATCCACCAAATGTTATTTGAGCTTTTCTAATAACATCAGTATACTTAAATAGTGCTACGCAGTGCTCTGAGTACTTATCACACTAGCAGAAATGAGAAAAGCTGGTGTCCTGTTTTCTATTATCACTGGCACCTTAGACCTCTTGGTAAGTTAAAATTCCTCCTCTTCAGACCCATACCTAGGCCTCACTTTCTTGCTTAGCAACTTAAAAACCTCAACATGCTACCAGTTTCATATCTTTTCTTTTGTGCCCCCAATAGCATTGTACTACCCATGGCTTTTTTTAAAAAACTTATCTCTTTGCTTTTTTTGTATTTGTAGTAATCCTCCTAGTCTTGATCCCCCTTACACCTCCCATTTTGCAACTTACTGACACTCATTTCTGTTATCCTCATGCATTGCTTGCTCTTTCTTCCCTGTGCATTGATGCGATACATATTTATCTGTGTGTAGCCACACCTCCTTACGTTCGCCCCAGCACTCACTACCCATACCTATGGATCTTGACATAGCATCTAACTTCTGAAGGGTTTTCACCTGCATCCTTACTTGGCCTTATGGGTGGTCCCGCACGAAGCCTCCCATCTTGCCAAGAGACATCCTTCCTCCATGAAAACGGCACTTCTATTGCAGCATCTGGCAGCTTCTTCCTCACCTGCTAAACACCAGCCACGCCAGAGAAAGTAATCTAATCCCTCGGCCTCCGTCGGCCTCTCAAGTCCTCCAACCACACCAGCACAATTCCTCCTCACTCTGATCTTGCTTCCTATGCCACAACTCCACTATTTCTCTGTCCTCCATACCTTCGTCTTCATCCTCATAGTCAAGCAACATGTCCTCAACCTTCGCAGTTTACTGCACAGTCACACAACTGGAGATCGGTACCTCCCCATCATCACTCATGTACAAATCTCTGCACCGACATCTTCATCAAAGAGGCCATGCCAGAAGTTCCTTTCACTACTCTACTGTGGTCCAGGGCAGTCATCGGGCAAGCCACCCCCAGACCTTACTGTGCCTTGTGTGCGAGGTGCAGGAGCCACACAAGACTTTCCCAACAGCAGTTTGCCTGCTCCTTTTGTTTATTCATCGCACTCCACCCTAAAGTACCAGTCTGGCTATTATTAAATTAAATTTGTAATGCGCACAGATACCCAAAAAGGGTTACCCGGCGCCTAGCACACAAATTGCTAGAAAGCGAGAGGTTCAAAGCACATTTACTGCTAAAAAATCCAAGTTTTAAGATTTCTTCGAAAGCTCAGATAATACAAGTCATTTTTCAAAGACACAGGAAGAGAATTCCAGATTTTGGGGCCGAGACAAGAGGGAACAACCTCACATTCTTGTTAATTTAAATCTGGGGATCACAAAGTCCCCATGAGCTGTAGAGCGCAGGGGACGAGAAGGAATGTAGGGATGGATGAGATCTTGCAGATACGGTGGTGCAACCCTATGTTTGATTTTAAAGATGTAACACAAAGTTTTACATGTAATTCTTTGATCGATTCGTAGCCAGTGGACGTCACGAAGATAAGGCGAGATGGAAGCCTGTCTGGGAACTTGGCAGAGAAGGCGTGCAGCAGAATTCTGCACTACTTGTAACTTTCTCAGTACCGTTTGACAACTACCAAGATAAAGAATGTTGCTGTAATTCGAGGCAAGAGGTGATAAGTGTCTGGACTACCGTGCATTGGGCAGAGACAGGGAGCATCCAGATGATCTTATGGAGCCATCTCAAGATCGTAAAGCAGATGGCAGCCACATTAGCCACTTGTTGTCTCATGGAAAGATTTTCATCAATAATGAAGCCCAGATTGCGGACATGAGTGACAGGAACGGGAAAGGGACCCATTTCGTGAGGCCAGTGGTGAGGGCCACATAGGTCCTTATGCTTACCTAGGATAACAACCTCTGTCTTGTCTCCTTTCAACTTCAATAAATTGAGGCGCATCCACTCTGCCACACTGAAGGGACGATGTTGCAGCGTCTTTGGTGGTGGACAATGAAAAAACAATCTGCGTATCATCAGCATACGAATAGAGGGATAATCCTGCCTCCTACACGATTTTAGCCAAGGGTCTAACGTAGATATTAAACAGCAAGGGGCTTAAAATGGACCCCTGTGGGACTCAGTGTGCTGATGCGTAGATCTTAGATGATGATTTGGCAGAAAAGACCTGAAATGTGCGACCATTGAGAAATTAGGCAAACCAAGGTAAGGCGATGCTATCAAGCCCGAGTGACCTCAGGGCATTAAGCAAGATGTTATGTGACACAGTGTCGAATGCGGCACTCACGGCTACCCACGCCCCCTTACATTCCCACCCTTTCCTCAACTTAACTCCCTGCTTCAGTCTCCTCCAAAAACTCAGTTACTTTTCTTTTCTTCGCTTCCTTTCATCTGACCCTTTCCTACCCTTCCTGCCTGTGTTCCCAACTTCCTTCACCCTGAAACTCTTACAGCCCTACCCTCCTCGTGCACTGTCTTGGACCCCAGCCTTTCTGCCCTCTGCAAATCTCTTTTTTCCTTCTATCCATCCCCCACATTTTTTCTCAGGCCTTTTGTTTGACCCACACTCTCATCACTTGAGCCTTCATTAAAGTGTCTCTTTACTCACCCCTCGCTACGCCATTTTGTCTCCCTATCATCCAGTTCCTCACTGGCCTCAACCATGGAAGAAGCCTGTCCCTGAAGGTGGCCTGGTGAGAAACCGTGCCGTCCTTTCTCTGTGCCCGTCTTTGTTTTTGTGCTAACATCATTCCTCTTGAAACGCGTGCCTGTGCCAGGCCCAAGCACACTCTAGCCAACAGCACCAGCTGCTGCACACCTCTGGGCCCCACAAATGTCTTGCCTGCACCCCGCACTGAAGGTGCACAGTGGCTTTAATTGCGTCATCACGCTCTCAGCCTGTTGCTCCCAACACAGACTCACCAGCTCAGGTGAATCTACAATGGCTGCCCATGCTGCCGGCCATCCTCTTCTCCTTGCTGCCTGCACAACCACCCTCTGCGACTGGTCTGGTCTGCTCTGCCTGAGACTCGTAGCTGTAGCCCCCATCCAGGCCACTGCAGAATCCCCTGCACCTTCCGCGGCCTCAGTTTTGGACTTTGGTTGCAAACATGCCCGTGCAGCTGCTGCAACTTGCTCCATGGAATGCTGCAGGGAGCTGGCTCACCTGGGCACCCATGCCTGCTCCAATACCTCTGGGATCAACAGGTCCTCACTTCCTGCGTCCCTTCATGCATAGGCTGCTGCTAGGCATGCAGTAGTGGAGTATTGCTTTGAAGCCCCGCCCATATTTTTTATTGGCTTGTGTCATTGTCCTTCGTAAACGCTGGCTTCTGAGTTGTTATTAGGCTTGTTAGTTCCTCCTTAGTACCGCTTTGTCTGCATTTGATACCTCCCATAACGACTTGACTTTTTACTGGTGGTGTTACATGGTTTGCTATATAAGTTGGTGAACGCTATTTTCTTTAATTCTCTTCCCCTATTCCACTCACGACATCGCAGCACCCGCCTGCTTTTGTTGTAATAGTGAATTTTTAATTCAAATTACAGCACGGTCTGCTTTTACTTTAGTGGCCGTGCTTATTTAATTATTTAATATACGGCGTGGTCCACTTTCACTTTAGCTGCCGCGCTTATTTAATAATTTTATTACAAGCGCGGCCGCTTTCACTTTAGCGGCCACGCTACAAAAGCTTTAGGAAATTAATAAAAAAATGTATCTCTTCGGGTGCACCATGTGTGCTTTCACTTTAATGTTGGCTGCACCCCTTTGTTTAGAAGCTGTTCACTGTAACTTGAATATGCGCGCAGCGTCTAAAAAAAGGGGCGTGGCCACACTAAAGTGCGCTTGCATTTCCGAGGGTTTGAGTTTTTGGCATTAAAAATAACAATGCCTTTGATATATGTGTTGCTTTTAAAACACATAAATAAAAGGCATTGTCATTTACAATGCCAGTAGCTTAAACGCTCGCAAGTGCGAGACCTATTGCCTTGAAAATGCTTGTTTATGTTTGTTGGAAGGGCAAAGATTGGGAACTCTCAGCATATTAGTGATGCACCGAATCCGCATCCTGCGTCTCAATTCGAGAATAAGTTCCTTGTGCTACTAGATATATAAGTACCTTTTTTGACTTTGGAGCACGCAGACCTAAGTTGTAATCCTGGCCTCCTCAGTTGATCAGATCTCATTCTGTCTCCTTGATATTGTAAATAGCAACGTGTTACTGGGATCTTTCTTAGCAGCATACCATACAACTCCTATCTCACACATTATCACGGTGTGGTTTTTGATATCTGGTTTTAACCCACCATACCCTATATATGTGCGCCCACACACTATCACTCATTCTCACTTGCACACTCATTCAGACTCACACCCAGTCTCTCACAGGCTCACACACTCACAGAGGCTTGGCCTCAGGGTTGTAGGCAAACAGCTGTGTAAATTGCGGACTATGCAATAAAACTCTTTGAAACAAAAAAAAAAGAAAACCACTCCCGAGGCTCAGAGACTCCGTCATGCACTCACAAAAAGTCTTAAACTCTTTTGAAATGTTTCTTCATTGAGTTTTCATGAAAACGTCATTCAGTTTTAAAACATTAGCCGAATATCCACGACACACCATACATCATATGTTGTTGTTAATGTTTTCATTGAGGTTTTACATTTGTACAGCTACATTGTGCTGGAGCAGTACAACGTAGTGAATATCGAAAGCCTTGTTAGCATGGATGGTTAGCAAGAAGGACAAATAGGAAGAAAAAAGGTAATTAATCCATTAAGTAAGTTAACCGGATGCAGCATACACCAAATATGTTCCATACTAAGCTATTAGCTGATTTAGTAAGTAGTAGCACACTGATGCATTGAGAGTATTTTGTGGCAACAGAATAAAATATAGTCCTAACAAGAAATAAGCAAAACAGGTAGCAAACAGCAAGGGGGGCACAATTTTAGGGTAGATTGCTTGTCCTGGGATGTGTGCTAGGGAATGTACAGTTTGGAATGGGGAACCATTTAGGGTATCAGCGGGCAGAGATTAAGAGCAGCTGTGTGCCCTATGTGGCGTTTATTAGGGGTCTCATACATGTGGTAAACCGGGGGTGGGGCAGAGGGGGGCACAAAGGATGGAGTGGACAATTGGAGGGCAGAGCCAACAGGGTTGAGCCTGCTGGGGTGCCGCTGATTGCAGGGAGCAGTTCTTAGGCGCATAGTTCAGGGATAACATCTGCTGGATGCTACCCGAAAACACCAAAAAGACTGTTGTCAATGCTCTAGTAACATCAAGGCTTGACTACGGAAACGTTCTGTATCTGGGGGCAAATAAGATCACAGTCCGTAGATTACAGACAATTCAGAACGCAGCAGCAAGATTATTATGCAAAATTCCCTTTGCGAAGCCCACCACAAAATACATAAGAAAGCTCCACTGGTTAAAGGTCGAGAACCGAGTTAAATTTAAATCTCTATGCTTCATGCACTGAATTTTCACCAATAACGCCCCCAAATACCTGCAAAACCTAGTGCGTCCCTATCGTCCCACCAGATCTCTTCGGTCCTCTAAGGCTAATCTTTTCGAAATTCCAAAGTTTAGATTGTCACGCATGGGTGGCAGGTACTTTTCATTCCTTGGACCATCACTTTGGAATTCAATGCCGCTGACATTACGATCGGAGCTGAGCTATGTCAAGTTTAGGAAAGCCTTAAAGACCTGTCTATTCGACATCTAGCAGGCTATAGCCCACTATTATTGGATCTGTTGCGCCGGGAAACCCTTTGCTGGGTAGCTGTGCGCCCTATAAATGTAATAAATAATAATAATAATAATAATAACAGGGCGGTGGTGTGCAAATGCAGAGCTATGGTGAATGTCCATTGTCCTTGATGTGGGATTGAATTAGGATCATTAGCTCATTCATTCCAGTCAATGGACAATGGGTGCTTTCAAAAACCTCTTGGTTTTTTGTCAGAGGACCACGCTTTCCAACATAGCCCATGTTATGTTATGTTAATTGAATTTATAAAAGCGCACGATTACCCTCGGGTGTCCTGGTGCTGAGCTCTGCCTAAACGATTATCGGTGGGGGTTCAGTGAGTAAAGAGCCAGGTCTTCAGACCCTCTCTAAAAGAAAGAAGGTCTACGGCATTCCTCAGGTAGAACAGTAGCTCAATCCATACCTTGGACGTGCAGGTAATCAAGCTCCTGCCTCCCCAACTGTTTTTTTTTTAAGGTGGGTATTTGGACATTTTTTGCTCCTTTGGACCGCAGGGTCCTGGCGGGGGCATACCATTTAAACCTTTACCTCCGGTGGTCAGGGCTAATACCATTGAGAGCCTTAAACGCTATGCATAGAGCCTTAAAACGAACCCTTTGTTTTACCGGGAGCCGGTGTAGCCGAATTCTCTTTTTATCGAAACAAATTTCGTATACCAGTCAATAGCCTGGCGGCTTCATTTTGAGCTATCTGAAGCCTATTGACATGTTGATTTTGGGCATTCAGATCAATGCTGTTACAGTAGTCCAAGCGTGACATAACAAGGACTGTAACTACCGTCCTAAAGTCCACTTCTGAGAGATAGGGTTTAATTTTCCTCAGAATTCGCAAGATCTTGAAGCAAGAAAATACTACTGAGCTTATGTGGCCATTGAAGGTCAATCTGTTGTCCACTATGACCTCTAAGTTTTTACTTTCAGAGTTGGAATAGGATAATTTCCCAACTCTGTAGGCCACCAGTCCGGGGTCCAAATATGAGGATTGCTTGAGTTTAATTTTAGACAGTTCGACATCCATCCTGCTATGGCCTGCATACAGTCATGAAAGCGTGCTCCATTTTCTTTTTTATGACCGTTTTTGAGGGATAGAACAATTTGAGTATCGTCTGCATTTGAGGTTAGATGGAAACCGAAGGATCTGATCAGTGCTGCCAAGGATATCACATAGATATAAAAAGGGGTGGGGCTCAGCAAGGACCCTTGAGAAACCCCACAGGGAAGGCTAAAAGGCTTTGATTTATAGTTATCCAGGTCGACAGTGAGGATTCTATCGGATAGGAAGGATTGAAGGAGTTTCCAAGCAACCCCACGTACCCCCAACCCCAGACACCCGATCCATCAACACCTTGTGGTGGACCGTGTCGAAGGCTGCCAACAAATCCAACATTATCAAAACAGCCTTCCCACCACAGTCCAGAGCATCCCTTATCTCTTCAAAAGATTTAATTAGGGTAAGTTCCATGCTGTTCTCAGCTCTGAAACCATATTGAGTCTTGTCAAAAACATTATTGTTATTGCAAAAGGTGCGAAGTTGAATGTTCATGGCCTTTTCTATGAATTTTGCGGGCAACAGCAGCCGAGTAATTGGCCGATAACTGCCAGGATCAGAAGGGTCTAAGGTAGGTTTTTTAAGAGAGGAAAAATTGAAGCCTCTCTTCCAATCTATCAGAAAGATCCCAGTGGCAAAAATATTGTTAATCAGTGGATTTAGAGCAGAGCATATAGTTTCCGGAATAGATTTAAGTATTGGAACTGGGGCAGGGGTCAATTAGGGAACCTGAGCGTGCAGAGCTAAGAAGTTGAACAGTTTCTTCTAGTACAAGAGGTAAGAAATTGTCAAAGACTGGTCTGGAATAGGGATTTACTTGGATTGAGTTCCCTGGAAGTAACCCTACTTCTTGCGATTGCGGGGAGAAAGTGAAGATAATACCTTCCACTTTTTGTAGAAAAAAGGTAGCCAGAGTTTAACACAATTCTGGACTGCTATCCTTCTTAGTAACATTAGGCTAGGCTAATATTTTCTCTGTTTTAAAAAAAACTCTTTAGGGTTTGATCTATCAAGGAGGATTTTATTAGAGAAAAAGCTCTTTTTTGATTCTGTCTACATCTCTTTATAATATTTAAGACTGTGCTTATAATTCACTTTGTCAATGTTTTTGTATCGACTTCTCCAGGTTCGTTCAAGTTTTTTGCTGGCCAGTTTCTGATGTTTGAGCTTGTCAGAGTACCACGGGCCGATGGGTGGGCTCGCTTAGGGATCCATTTTTTAATTGGAACCAGTTTCTGTATGTCCAGAAGATTTCCTGACCCAGTCTGGCCTCAAGCCAGTCTTTAAGCATTATGTTTTTCATTTGTTGTATTGCATGGTAGAACGATGTTAGCACCGTCCTGCTGTGGCCATGCGTAGGCATAACACTCAACGTGGGCAGCTGGATGGGTATTTCTCATCCTTCACCCTACATTTGGTACATCAGGCAAGTCAGACTTGTGTAAAGTAAAAAGTGTTCTAGCCCTAATTCGTACATGTTGGTCAGGTTAGCCAAGGAGCGCAGCAACCCATCTTCAGCCTAATATCCCCACCATACATTCAAACCTGCCACTGACCACACGTCTACGCTATCAGGTCTCTGCATTTAGAAATTGACCATATGAGTAGTGTAGGCGCGTAGGGAACTGCTACAAGATCTTTGTGTTTGCAGGATTTCCAGCACCACTTAGCCACTGCTAGGAGTTTGTTTAGTTCTCCAGGGGACACGGACAACGTGCCCAAGAGCCAGTCTAGGAAGTTGTGTCACTTGAAGTCTGACAACACATCTTTTTCACAGGTGTCTTCCTTCGCCCAACCACTTCATCGGCCACTGTAGCTGTGCCTCCGCAAAATAAAGTTTGAAATTAGCCCCCCCAACCCCCCCCCCCCCCCCCCCGACAGCCCTCCCTTCGCCTGCGGGGCAAATATGTTTCCCATCTCAACTCTGTGTCTACTGGACCCTCAAATCAGGGATGACAACGGGCAGAACTGCAAAGAAATCTACAAAGGCTTACACTCACAAACACTGTTCCATGTATATACTCAACTCTGCTAGTTTCAGGTCCTATTTCTGATGCAGAAATGTTCTATGAAAAGAGATGCAGTGCTCATTGCAGTTAGGCTCACACCATTATAAACACCATGCATACAGTAATAATAAACTTGGTTATAGTTAGACAGTGTCTTTGGTGTGTGCTCAAGTCACTCATTTCTGAGCTTTTTCTATAAAATACAAAGAGACCTTAATGATTAAATAGATGTATAAGGCTTCAAGAAAGTTAAATACTTCTCAGAATGCTGTGCTTTGTCCCACTGGCAAACCACTCAACGTAATACCTTAATGCCCATCACGAGAGCATGCCCCTATGTTATGTTGTCTTTTCAACAATTGCATCACTGGTTTCTCAGTGTTGCTGGTAGAATGTACCTATGTAAAATGAAATGTGTAGATTTCTTACAGAACGTTACATACGGCAGTTGGAGTTACCGGTCAGTGGTAGCAGTTGTGTTGGCTCGGGCTCAAGGAAATAAAGACACTGGTATGAATGAATGAATGAATGAAAGTGAATTTATAACAGCGCGATTGCTGCCCTGAGGCGTCCAAGCGCTAAAAGGAACCAGTGAAGGATAAGAGGTTGGGAACCAGAAGAAGAGGGAAGGAAAGCTAAGTTAAGTTTAGACAGAATTGAATAGGTGTGTTTTTAATTGTTTACGGAAGGAAACGAGATCAGGATTGGATCTCAGGTGAAACGGGAGGGAATTCCAGAACTTGGCAGCGTTAAAGGCGTACGTCCTTCCGCCAGTTCTAGACCTTTTGACTCTGGGGACTGCTGCCATGAAGGCCTGACTAGAGCGCAAATTTCTACCTGGGTGATACTGGCTTACAAGATCACGGGTGATTGGAGGACCCGAATCCCAGAAAGCTTGATGGGCAATACACATTGCTTTAAAAAAGACTCTCTTACGTACTGGGAGCCAGTGAAGATTGGTCAGAGCCGCCTTTACTGACAATCTGCGAGGAATCTGCAGCAAAGTACGCGCGGCACAGTTTTGTACCAGCTGTAGTCTCTTTAAGGTGTACTCTGGTGCACCCAGATATAGGACGTTGTTGGAGTCCAGCCGTGATTGCATCAGGCCCTGTATGGCTATCTGCTTTGCCTCCATAGGGAGCAAAGGAAGAACTTTCTTCAGTGTCCTGAGTATTCCAAAGCAGGTGGCTGAAAGCTTTGTGGCCTGGGTGTTGAGTGAGAGACTCCTGTCCAGCCATACCCCTAGGCTTTTGATGTTATCCTTCGGGGCCGGGGGGGGACCTAGACAGGGGGGCCACAGTGAATTGAAAAATGTGGGGTCGGCGGGGCCCAGGAGCATGAGCTCCGTTTTGTCACCATTAAGTTTTAATGATGACTGAGTCATCCAGGTCTTCACCTCCTCCAGACATTTGGTAAGTCCCTCTGATCGTGGTTGAAGAGCCTCCTGCGCTAATGAGACCACCAGCTGGGTATCGTCCGCATAGGATATGATCTTAACTCCATACGGACGAACTACCTCAGCCAGTGGCCTCATATAGATGTTGAAAAGCGCGGGGCTTAATGAGGAGGCTCGCGGGACTCCGCACTTCAGGGGAATGCTAGAAGACACTGTCTGTCCATCAAACACTTGGAATGACCTGTCGCTCAAGAAAGATTTTAACCAGAGCCACGCCTTGTCCACAATGCCGACATTCGAAAGACGGTTCAGTAAGGTGGCATGACTGACCGTATCGAATGCCGCACTGAGATCAAGGAGGACCACTGCCACTGATCCTCCCTGATCAAGGATTTTCCTGGACTCCTCGATGACCATTAGGAGGGTGGATTCTGTTCCATGCTTAGGCCTGAACCCTGTCTGGGTGGTGTCTAGCAGCTGGTTATCCTCAAGGAAGCTGACCAGCTGGAGATTGACATACCTCTCCGCGATCTTACTCACCCAGGGAAGCAGGGAAATCGGACGATAGTTCCCAAAATCCGATGGTTCCAGATTGGGCTTTTTTATCAGCGCTCGGACCATCGCCCGTTTCCAAGCAGAAGGGACGATGCCCGAGGCAATGGAGGCATTTAGCAGGTTCCTAATGATCGGTAGGACAGTCTGAAGGACCAACATCATGGCCTCAGGGGGTGCCGGATCAGATGGAGATCCGGATTTTACTTTCCGAGCCATGGACTCCAATACTTCGAGATCCATGCAAGGAAAGTGACTGAGCAGAGGTGGAGGGGCTGGAGCGGAGTCTAAGGTCTTGATTTTATCCTGAGTTAGCGGAGGGGTGGAAGTAAGAGTGCAGGGAAAGGAGGCATATATTTTATTTACTTTTGCTGAAAAAAATTCAGCCAAGTCATTGCACTGGGAAACAGACTTTTCCTTCAAAGCGATTGGAGACGGGAGTTTTGTGAGTTTTTGCATCTATTTGGTTTTGGTATACATCTATTTGTGTCGTATTTTAACAAAATAATTTTGGTGACGAGGGACCAATTGTTGAGGACAATGACAACTGGTATGTACTATTAGCCATGGATTATTTCTTCATGGATGAGTTGTTTCAAAGGGAAGGTCTGCCTAAGAGAGTATTAATTTACAATGAATGGGGTGCAGTATAAGAGTGAAGAAAAGGAGAAGAATTAGAAGGGTAATGGCATTGAACATAAAGTAACCTCAGTTTACCACCCTAGTGGAAATAGAGATATTTAATCGAGTGATTAAGGAATATTTGCAGTTAGCCTAAAGTAAAAACCTTAATTGGAACACAAGGGTCAAAAACATTATATGGATATATCGGCTGGGATGGTGCAGTGAGCTAAAAAACGGTGATGGATCAAGCCCTAATCTCTTGACTGGGTAAGAGTATTCTGCATCATTCAGAAACTCTGTCCATCACCACCACCTTTTCCAAAATCGATTTTGTCCACACTGTGTGGGAGGGTATACTCCGACGTGAGTCCTTGCTCATTGCACCATCAGGATTCAAGCAAGCTGGGCCGACGACGGCTGAAATGCCAGAAACCGGTCCCCGGAAGCTTGTTTCCTTCCCAGTATAAGAATTGGCTTGGTAGTTTGGTTTGCCCTGTTCCCATCATGCACTGGGACAGGAACAGACTAATTTGCATGTAGCCAGGTTCTGAGCTGGGATGGTGCAGTGAGCTAAAAAACGGTGATGGATCAAGCCCTGATCTCTTGACTGGGTAAGAGTATTCTGTATCATTCAGAAACTCTGTCCATCACCACCCCCTTTTCCAAAATCGATATATATCGGCTACCCCTACAGTGACAGGATAAAGTCCCTTTAAATATTATGAATGGGAGAGTTCTATTTACTAAGGCTAATCAGGGATGGTTAATCAATTCAAGACTTAAACAACGGTCCCCTAAGGAGGTAAAATGGTATATTTTAGAGAATCAAGACAAATGCAAGAGGTATAAGGATTCTAAGTGTGGAGCAAAAGATTCTTGTTTGAAGGAAGAAGATGTGGTATGTGTCAAACTACCATATAAGGTGAAAAAGGGATAATGAAAAAATTCGGGTCCTTTGAAGGTCTTAGAAACTTTTATTAATTCAGCGAGATTAAGTGATGGACGTGTATGGCATTTTAGCCAGTTTGTGAAATGCAGTGAAAATGTGAGTGATGAGATTGTGAATAAACGAAGGGATCCCAAATGGTTGGAGTTGCATATGGTGGACAATGGTGAGGGTTCACACCAGGGGAGGAGAGAAGAAGGGGCGTCGAATGATATGAGTCAGGAGAGTGGTGTGAATGAAAGTGGAGTTCACAAGTCAGCTGAGAAGCAAGTCCACACTAATTCAGGGTCTTTCTCCAGTAGTAGATATGGTAGAGAAATTAAATGTCCAAGATATTTGCAAAAATATGTGACTTAAGTTCATGTATGTACAGTAGAGAATGGTTTATAGAATTTAGTAACATAAGTAAAAAAATGTTGTATTATGTCCTTGCTTTATCTACTGTGCTGTTTCCTTATTGTCCTTATTGCAAGGAAGTTTGTTAGTTTTAATTGTTGATGGAAAGCGTAATCATCTTCATTAAGGAAGGAGATGTGTTTTGCTCACTTGTGAACAATTGCATCACTAGTTTCTGAGTTTTGATGGTAGTATTAACCTATTTAAGATGGAATGTGTAGACGTCGTATACAACGCTCCATGCAGCAGTAGGAGTTACCTGTCGGCGGTAGGGGTTGTGTTGGCTCGTACTTAAGGAAATAAAGATGCTTGCACACATCTATTTGTGTTGGAATGTAACACAACACTTTACAGGAGACATTTTTACTTTCGCACCGGGCATCCTTGCGACTTTGTACCGCCTTATTTGCCAACAGCTATATTTCATGTCAAAAGTCTGTATTTCGGGGTGCTGGTACGTGATCCTTGTTAATTCCCTCGGAATCATGGCCTCTTCCAATGCCAGAAGGTAGGCTATGTACATGCTGAAGCTGAACAGTTGCAGTCATCCGGGACATCAGGAGTGGATCTTCTGTTGGGTGTGGCTGCATGGATCATGAGTCTGTAGTCTGTAGAGGATTCTGAGATACACTTTGGGACCATATATTTTCAGAGCACAGACCTATGCTGTATACTGTCACAGAATTCCTAAGTAATGCAAAAACCAAGCCCCTTCCTCCTTCCTGCTCCAGTGTAATATCTATTGAGACAATACAGTATCTTAGTTCCCTCCACCTTGCACGCTAAACCATATACTAAAATAGTGGTATAAGGACCACTACACGGAAAGTGAATAGGCCTAGGGCCTAGGGAATCGCTTGGGCTACGCTGAGCTACCAAGAGTTAGGAAGCAGGAGACCCACGGGCGGCGTGTACAGTGCCTAATCACACACACATGTTAACATAGAGAATGAATGGGAACGTACAGGTTACAAACTAGTTCTCTTAGGGCACTTCTGTCTGGACTCAGTAAAAGTTACTTGAAACCTAGACAGTTGGATAGTTGATACCCACAGGAGCACCGAAGTACTCGTGTTACCTCGCTCACATGAAGCAGGTGCATATTTGTCAAAGTGTGTCGGGTTTCGTCGTCGAATCCTATGGAGCCTGTAAGAAAGATGCTGCAGGCGACCAGGAGAGAAGTTTCCGGATGGATCCAAGGGTGGATCGAAGATGAAGAGGACCTGAAAGCAGAGGGGACAGAGTCTGGGTCACTAGCCAGTGACCAGGAAGGAACCAGGAAGGACCCAGGCGATGTTGTGAAGCAATCAGGTGCTGTCGGGAAGCTTGTCTCTGCAGCCACGTGGACCAGGAGGCGTCGACTACGACCAGGAGTCAGGCACGGACTGTCCCATGAAGGCTCTCGCTGTCTGCGG
This sequence comes from Lissotriton vulgaris, assembly GCF_964263255.1. Taxonomy (NCBI): domain Eukaryota; kingdom Metazoa; phylum Chordata; class Amphibia; order Caudata; family Salamandridae; genus Lissotriton; species Lissotriton vulgaris. The sequence goes on from NC_141689.1 coordinate 978,614,074, forward strand.
TGTCGGCTTCAGGATTTGAGTCAACAAGCCTTGGCAAAGGCAACCCACGCAGGAAACAAAGTTGGCTTCTTACTCAGACCAGCAAGGTCTGAGGGGCTGCTTCTTCTGAGGGAAGCAAGGGCCATTCTGTAGCAACCAGACCAGCGGTGTAAATTCAAAGGATCGTCGCCAAGATGGCCACTAGCCAGCGGGCAAGTGACCGGGCAGACGCGTTGAGCAGGAAAATTCAGAAGGGCCTCACACAGAACTCGTGGAGTGTGCAGGGCTGATCTTCAGTGCAGATGATGCTCGGGGCTGGGGCTTCTCAATCCCCAATTCACAGCTTCGAGGGTGCCTCGGGTGCTGCACAATTAACAAGTTGCAGACTTTTCAAGATGGCCGGTACCACGTCTCTCGTCGCCTCCACGGGTCTCAGCTCTGCTGGGACTGTGGATCGGGCTGTTGGATGTCTGGCAGTCCAGTTCTTGTCAGGCTCTGTGCTCGGGCTCCAGCGGGAGGCATCGACAAAGCAAGCCGTTGATCGCTGGATGGTGCCTGCTTGTGCAGGGTGGTCACTCCTTGACCACAAGGGAGATTCTTCAGTCGTCTTCTTGCAAAGTAGATCGTCGAAGGTCCAGAGTTTCGTTTCAGAGTTTGTCAGGATAAATCTAAAGTCTTGGGACTCAGCTCCTACCTATATTCCAAATCTAGGGGCTGGAGTACCTGCTAGGTCCCTCCTATGGGTGGGACCAAGGACGGGGGTGGTTACACCCCTTTCCCTTTGTCCAGTTTTGCGTCAGAGCTGGGGCGCCCCAGCACTGGTATGAACTGGACCATGCATGGGACACCTTGTGTGCCCCAGGCAGTGTCTCATTCCTTTCAGCCCTCCCTGCCCAATACACAAAAGCCTGTCTGGGGTGGTACTAGCACCTCCCAAGGCAGGAAACCTATTGTCCAAGCCTCCCTCGCTGGAAGGACTCCCAGCAGCAGGAGGTCAGACTTGTGTCTGTGGTAGCAGCATCCATTTTGTGAAGCTGAGGCTCTGGTTAACTTTAACCGGGAATAGTAGGAATAACATGTCTTCTCCCTCTAGAAGGGTGGAATGCTACCCCCATCACCAGAACTGGCGAGGAGGTAGTATTCCAAATCGTATGACACCTTACTCGACATGTTTTGATAAAGCCAAACCAGAGTTAGCATTTAACCACGAGGTTCATAATGCACTAAAGGTGTATGGTATGGCAAAATAGTAGAACAGCTATAAGGGCATGGTTCCGAAAGCTGCAGCCAGGCTCAGCTCATGCTAGATCACCATCTCACATAAAACCAAGCACTCTGCCTCCAGGATTGTTAAGGCCTGCCATAGGAGTGACTTATAGGTATATATGTGTCTAGATTTAAGGTTGGATACAGGGATACTATATCTAAGCAAGGGGTGATTACACGATTTTGCCCCAGCTGAGTGATCGGCCAGTTGTGTCAATGCGAGTGGCCAGCCAGGGGTGACATAATACATGCTGCAGCCCCTGGTAGGCCTTGGATGCACCTATGCCCTGGGTGCCTATAGTACACTGTACAGGGGCTCATAATGTGACCCAGTATCCAATTGGTAATGTACCTAAAGTACATGGAGTCCATTTTACAGATAGAGCAGATAGCCTGGGGCCCCGATTAGCAGGATCCCAGGCCAACTAAGTCGAAAACCAGCTAAACACTAGGCAAAAAATCTGGGGTAACCATAGTCCGGTATCCACCTTCCTACATGCACCATTCTAACGTGGCAGAGTATGGTAAATTAAAAGTGAAAAATACAGCTTGCACCAGTACAAAGAAAGCAAGTGAACAGCTTGGTTTAACTTTGCGGTATCAGACCCTCGAAAAAGAGTCTGTAAATAAATACTATATTTAAAACATCTTGATTAATTGTACTGCAAATTTGGGTCTTCACATCCTCCAGTGCAATATGGCGATGTGCTGAAGAGGGATGCCACAGCAAAAATATTGACTCACCGAAATCTCAACGCTAAAATATTGCTATTAAAAAATAGCCTCTCATTGGGTGTACATTTTCTATAATTAACTCTGATGAGTCAATATTTTAGTAAACTATATTTTGGACGCAGTCTTTTTTTTTTTTAAAACTTTATTTATCGTTATATTTCAGTAATACACGTTACAAGCACAACATGTAGGTGTTAGCATTTCTCTCATAAATCACAAAGAACTATAAACACCCCCCCCCCCCCCCCCCCCCCCCACTTTAGGAAGTAAACCATGACTACGGGTGAGCATCTTACTTCAAATCCGCAGTCTTTTTGTCTGGTTAGGATATTCTGTTGCTGTACCATTCTGCGTGGTGGTCTTTTCCCTCTTGGGTTAAGGACCCATATTAAACATAGCCTTGCTTCATTTATCCTAGCAGTTTCTTCGAACTTGCACTGAAAGAATTCAGATGCAGAAAGCGAGACCTTTACGTAAAAAAAAACCTGTTTCTAAAAAGGGAATAATGCAACGATTGTAATATCCTCTTTCATGCAAGTGCTTTTCATTATGTAAAAAAATGGAGCACATTATGTTCTGCGTCTTAACTTGTGGGGATGAGAAAGGCACATGCTGTTTTAACAGATGCCATGTGGCATCCAGCAAAACATAAACATATTTTTAAGTGCATTTAATTGTTTTAGACCTCTTTCTGGGTTTTTCACGCCATTGCTAATTATGGAAGCATTTCATCTAAGAAGCACCCGCCTTGACAAGCACCAGTGACGTCCCCTGCCTCCAGTTCTCCTCATTTAGTCTAGCAAGGACGTAAAAGGATCATGATATCCGGTCTGTAGGAGAGGGACAGTGTAGTCTCTATGAAGAGATAGATCTGGAAAAGACAGTCATTTGCAATAAAGGTGATGGGGCTGTCTACACAACCACGCACAAATTGTGCATTGACATGCTTGTCACAAACTGCTAGGTAAGCAGACACCTTTACAATACACCAGGAATAGTGGTAGTGGATAAGAAAATGTATGCTTTTGACGACTAAGGAGCTGATTATGAGTAAGTGTGTGTGTCTGTCTGTCTTACCAGGGGGGCTGAAAACACAGATTCTGGCAGGAAATGCTTCCCCTGCATCTTGCTATTGGGCGGGCCAGAATTACCAACCTCTTTTTCACATGCTGGGTACTAGGAATCCCTATGTAGCAACAAAGAAGCAGATATTGGGTGTGATTTACTTTTTTTCAAATTCTTTTTATTAAACATACGGGTGTGATTTACTTTTAACTGAGGGTGACAGTATACTGCCTCTCAGCCCCATATCACCTCCCTGAAAAATATCACTAGGCACAAGCTCAATCAGCCCTTGCATGGTAAAAAGTGCATCAAAAGTTTTTTCAATATTCCTTGCTAGGATTGGTCATCAAGAACCTGATTTACAGCTTTTCGAATGCCAATAAGTGTTTGTAACAAGCATAAAAATTGGATTTCAACACGTTAAACAGGAACCCCGTTTCACATAATTAACATCTCTTTGCAAAAATGCACATGCTCCTGCAGAAACGTCCACTTTTATGGCTGGACATTCCTGTATGTGCAGCAAAGTAGTGGTGTCCAGTGGTATATATATTTTTTAAAACTTTGAATAATCAGGAAGGCAACACACCATAAAAGCCCCATATAGCTCTTAGACGCATTTACGCTTTCCAAGATGGGATAGAACCTACACTCCAACAGTAACTAAACTCTCTGTCACCAAAAGAAGAAAAAGTGTTGGTGAAACATGATTTACCACAGGGGGTACTAAAGTAGAGAATTAACTGCCGCTCAAATGCCAAATCGCTCCATCTCCAGTCTTTTGAAGAAGGCATCTGGTAAAAATACTCTCTCCAGGTACCTAATAATCTGATCGGTTTGTAAGGTTCCTTAGTGTATTATTTTCCCTCCAGGCATGCCACACCCTTCTCCCTCCTCTGCCTCTTCCTCTCCACCCCTGCACCTTGAAATTAGATTCTTCCTGTATGTTCTCTACGCTCTAAATAAACACAAAGTCAATGTTCAGTTTTGGTTAAAGAAACTAAAATATTCTGATTTCTTTGTGAGTAAAACGAGTGCACTGGTAGTATTAGGGCAAGATAGACCGTATGAGTTTTTAAGGTGATTGTTGGTGTTGGTGATTTCGTTTTCAGGCTTTTGAACCTGGTGTTTCACTGCTCTGAGGTTCGATCAGTGAAAAACCAAAGGACTTGTAAAAGGTAAATCTTTATTAATACATTTAGGGTCTGATTGAGTGAAGACAACACGTTTTACTCGAGACAGTCTCTGTACTGTCCCTCAGAGAAAAGCATTAGTAAACCAGGTCTTCAGCATGTAATGCTCCTCAATACACAAAAATGATTTTTTTTCTTGATAAAAGTAGTGGCCGTTAAGAATAGTTCCCACAAAGAAACAGATTAATACTCCAGACAAGAACCCGATCTGCGTTCTAGTTTGGTTTTTGATCAACAATAGGAATTGAGGTTCACAATCTGAACTCTTAGGCAGGTGTGTGGGGATTAGGAATAAAATAACTAGTGAGTGTGGATCTATGCTTTTATGTATATTAAATGGCAGGACTATCAACAACTGTACGGTGTAACCACAACAGACATTGGTATAGTGTGTTAAAGGTCTCTTTAATGGAACAGATCTGTGCTTCTATAATAATTAATCAATCACTGGCAACACCTTAAATGCTAAAGCCATCCTTCCTCACTAATACAAGATAATTTCCTTGCAACAGTCCACCCTCAAATCACTCCACATAAGCCCTCTTCATACTACAATATTTTCCAGTCCCTTGACCTCAACATTCGTCACTGCACACATTCAGCTCCACCCTCCAAACTGACGAATCCACTGACTGTTCAAGCCAACCTTCCTGTCATGCTATCCACCTTGTCACCAGCCCTAAACTTAAAACAACAATCCGCCACAGGGGCAGCTAGCAACTTAAAAATCATAGGGGCGCCGAACGCCGTAAACCTCACCGATATGTTGCCTGTTGCCCTTCCCGACGAAGACGAGCCGGAAAAAAAGGTGGTTTACTCCCTGTCTCCGCAGGCTTACCCAGTGCTCATTTTGAGGCTGTGAGCCTGAGCCTTGGATCCCTCGGCTGTTCTACAGCACTGGGATTGCAGGCTCTGACGTGCGCAGGACAGCTTGGCCAGCTGTAGACATACACCATCACACTTGTGCTAGCACTGCTGGTGGCACAAAAAAAAAATTAAATGGTGCGGGTATGACCATTTTATTATTCTGTGTGCACCCGCTGTGCTTGCAGCAGGTGGGGCGAGGTCCCCCTTGTGAAGAAGTACATATCAAATATAAGATGATTAAAAGGTTTCTTTATTCTTATCACCATAAGAAAAGGATCTCATCCACAGGAGACACAGGCAGGCAGCAACTGACAAGGTCCTGGCCTCAAATAGAATCATAACATAACTACATCATGACATTCTAAGAATAACATTCTACAATCAGCAAGTCACACATACATAACACAGAGAAGGATACCACACCCCTGCCTTAATGGAGGAGCCGCCGCTGGTCCTCCACCAGGAAATGTTTTGCGACAGAGTCCCTCAATGTCAGCCTTTAACCGAATGCGCACTAGCGGGTTTTCCCGCTGCGCGCTGAAATTTCAAAATCGCGGCTTTCGTGACAAAGCCAGCTCGTCATGCGCGCAGCGCAGGTAAGGCCCATGACGAGCTGGCTTTGTCGTCCGCATCGAAGGGGTTAAACACTGGACAGCCCTCAAATGCCCAGGCAAAGGCAAAAGAGGAAGCCTTCATGTGTGCCCGTGCCTTAGCAAGCCACCAGCCCCACCCTCGCACTCAGACCTCCAGAGGGCCCCTTCATGTCACCTGGGCTACACCACACCACCCAACTGCTTGGTGGTGACCTCTGCATCCCCCCCCCCTCTCTCTCCAAGGCATTGTTTCATAATTTCACATTTGAATTGTTGAGGGACTCTGGATATTGATGGGGTGTTTATGATAGCATGAACAAATCTGGTGCTTTAAGGAGCTCTGGCATGGAAGCGTGAGGTTGAACCTGTCTTCTAATGTGTGTGTTTATCCACCGGACCAGACGACGTGTCTCGTTCTCTTTCTCTTCCTTTCATGAACACGCTATTCTTCTTGTGCTGGACCGGTTTCACCTCCTTGGGTGGGGGATTAATCTAATCCCCTTGTTTATCTGCGCCAGGCTCTCCTGCAGAGGAAGTACTGCCAACCTATTCAATGCTGGCCAAAATTCCTGCTCCATTTCAGGGAGCAAAATGATCACTTCTAGGAACAGTTTGTCGGAAAACTACCAGTCTAAAGTTTACAGATGCAATGGGGCCTCTTGCGAGTTTACATACGTGTAGATCCGAGCCATCAATTTACACAAGCACTTTTGTCGTTCCAAGCACAGTCTCCACACACTTCTCCTGGGGCTGGCTCCTACTCCTGTATTGAACAACCACACAAACCGTGTGATCTGCACCACAGCTCTGTTCATAGCGCCTGCTGAGCATGGTGTGTTTTGTTAAATTTGAACACTGAGTTGGATTAATTGGGAAATATTAAACTGGCGAAAAGGAATGTCTTTAGACACATGGAATCACTTACAGGTTTTTGCTGCTTTAGACCCGCCTGTTGCTTAAATTAGAAGTTTTGTTTGAGACGCTGCACGTTTTTAATAAGTGGCTCTGGATTTAATGCTCTATTTCGGAGTTTGAATTTAAATATTTGTTTTTTTAAGGGGCTGCCAGAACAGAGGTATTTCGTTGGCCCTATAAAGGATTAGCAACAAATTGTTGTAGTCATGAGTTCTTAAACGAAACCCGAAACTGAGGTATTTTCAGAATATAGTAGTGCTGTACTAATTTGAAAGGGGACGCCAGACATAAGGGTTTCATTTACAACACCCTCAAGGGCTCACTCTGGTGGAGGGGGTTACACCAGGACTTGAAATATTAAATATTGTGGAGGTGTGGGCATCAGTAGACAAATGGACAAAGGGGTCTTCAACCAGTACCACGTTTTATCAATGGGGTAGATGCAAGGACGTCTGCACGAAAGAACAAACATTGTTGAAATTTTGGTTTAACATTTTCAAAGCAAATAAAGGCACTTTTAAACAAGAATTCGGCCAAGAACTTTTTCGCTCTAAATCTGCCCCTTATGCCAGAGCCATTAAGTATACTCCCAGTGAATTAGGTATAATCCCACTATGGACTCTTCATATCTCATGTGATATTTGTTTTTAATATTTTAGCTAAACTGATAACATCAAAGTCAATAGATGTTATCCATGGATTTTGCTGGTGAAACATGATAATCGGTTTACTGTAGCAACCTATATGAAATTGGCACCACATGGATATTTAATGATGCCCATATCCTGGCAACCTAAACTTGAATTTTTAAGACTGCGTTTGGGCCAATTTTATGTTGGCGAAAGTGCACAAACTTGAAAATATACTGGAACCAGCAAAGCTTTACACTTTTAACATTACTGCAAAGAAATATTGTTTGCCAGGCCTTTATTTGGGAAAGAAGGAAACCGCCCGACAGATGCACACCGATTCATTATTACTAATTGAGACTGGTTAACGCCGTTCACGTTCGCGGTGAGCATTTACTATAACTGGATCCCCCACTCGTAGGGAGAACGATATTGGAAATTACTGAGGCCTGAAGAAGTCCTTTGGGAAGAAACACGTTGGCTACGGCCGTGTGCTTTTTAAGAAGATTATGAATAAAGAACCCCTATACAAAGACCTGCTGAATGGATTTCAATTTTGTTGAACTTGATTATTGTTTAATTTGAAGTGGAGTGCTGGACCATTGTGTTTTATGTAAAATTAAGGGAATTTCCCTTGGAGGCTTAGGGGTATTGAGCCTCAGGTCCTTGACACCCTCGGATTAGGATTACCTATACCTGATTTTTGATAGGTGCAGTGACATTGCCCCATACCCTTTGTTCCTTTGTTGTTTATATACTTCCTCAGTAAGAACAAGCATGTCCTGGGCCCCTGGAGTCCATCCGAACCCCAGGGGGGGCATGGGAGTGTGGATATGCAAGTAAAGACCAGTCTCACTGTCCAACACCCCACCTTTTGCTTGCTTCCTTGTGGGCTCATGAATTTAGTTTGGTCAAAGTTGGCCCCATCAACCTGCTGCTGTGGCTCTTACAGGTGTTCAGGCTCTACGAGTAACGGCATCAGTATACAGAAACCTAGCGGGACAGTCAGTATAAGACCCTTTGGTTAGTGTCAGCGTTATATTCATTCATTGTTGGCTGTCGATGGTAGGATTGCAGCAGAACAATGCCCCACTGATTGAGATGTCGGTTTGAGCCTCACAGTGGCCTGTCCGCCATGTTGCCTATCAAGCACGGCCCCGTGGAACCCTGTTTTGAACATGACGCTGGCAAATGAACAGTCAGGTATAATGGAGTAATAAAAGTGGATAGCCATCTGCAATAGATCAGTTCCCCCTTGAATTGTGCTCCATACAAGGGTTGTCCCCACAAAACGGCATGCTGCTGTTATCATACCTTAATCACTCATTAAATATACGCTGACTTAAAAGTGGAGTGGCCGGTTTAGAAGAATATCTCATGCCTGAAAATCAAGATATTAGTTATTGTGCTACTCTGTGTTCCAAGTTATTGTTACAAGTTATTTTATGATGAAAACAGAAGTTTAAATTGAAAATTATAAGAAACAACGCCTACATCAGACCTGAGCGAAGCAAATCTAATCTTCGCTTGTTATTCCACAAAGCAGTCATATTGTGTTCAGTTTGCTGCTGTTGACTGAAGATGACAGTATTTGCTCACTTGCTATAGACCCTGATTTGCTTTACCATGGAACCCGTTCGACAAGACAAAAAACCCTTCTATCCTGTATGTTGTCATTTGAAGATTAGATGCCATTTATCCGTCACTTGGCTTTCATAGAGGTAAACATTTCTGATAGAATAGCTGTCTAGATAGCTGCGTAGCGTAGGAATCAACATGAGTGACGGGCCAGGATGACGGAAGCCAGACCGCGACACTGTCCAAGCAACACTCCATGCAGACACTAAATGCAGGAAATGGGAAATAATACCTGTAGGCAGCACAGTCCCGATGTGTCGCAGTGGTAACCTTCTCTATTGTGGTGTGGGCTAGATAGATGAAACACACCCCTGTAAGCGGTTGAGTGCAATGATTAAAAAATGCCGCAGAACCACGACATCTGGTGTTTAAACAGGGGCGGCTCTTCCGTCATGGCGGAGGAGCGTCGCCCCCTCCCTGCTGAAAGCCAGAAGAGGCAAAGGACAAAAGTAAAAAGATAATAAAACATTTTTATTTTCATTTTAATTTTAGACCTCCAGGGTACGAGCAGAGGGAGGGGTGTGACCTTCCATTCTGACGCTGCAGAATCAACACCAGGGAGGAGGAGGGGGGGGGGGGTGTTGGTCACTCCCAAGTGCTTATGACGGTTTGGCTGGCCCTCTGGGGCCGTCCAAACTGTCATGCTCACTTTGTCTTTCTCCACCTAGCTGCGTTGTACAGCTGGGTGGAGAAACCAACACAGGCCCCTAATCTATGTATGAGTACCGAGCCAAGGCGCTCATACCAGTCCCATCGCAAAAACATTCCCAGCACGTGAGCAGCGCTTGGATTAGGAGCTGGGAGCATGCGCAGTGTAAAGCAGGCTCCTGACAAGGATGCGAGGATCGGGAGCAAGGCGACAGCCGTCGGAGCAGGTGCGGTTTTTTAGGTCTCGCCTGTCGATGCGCATGCGCATCGAGCAAGGCGAGAGTATTGGGACTTATCCGCTCTTTATCCACACTGCAAGGAATCGTGGCGATTCCTTGCAGTGCCCGTGACTTTTAAGCTCAATGCGCATGCGCATTGAGCTTAAAAGCGCGTGCACGTCCGTCTTTGTTTACCCGCTCCGCCCCCTCCCCTTCCCGCCGTGTCGCATTTCTCCTCCCCCCTCCCCTCTCCTCCGTCCGTCCGTCTTGTTTGTTTGTTTAATTTAATTAACCCGCTCCGCCCCCTCCCCTTCCCGCCGTGTCGCATTTCTCCTCCCCCCTCCCCTCTCTTCCGTCCGTCCGTCTTGTTTTCTTTCTCTCCTGCCTCTTGTGTTTTTCTCCTTCACTGTTGCCTTTTCAGAGTTGCCTGTGCGCCCTGAGGACGGTTAATCACCCCGGCTCTCCCCTGCTTGCACCCCTGGCGCCTGAGCCCACAGAGGCCCATTGAGTGCCGACCCTAATTGGTGTGCGCCCACCGTCTTCTCACCGGCGTCTCCAAGCACTAATTGGACCGGTCTCCCCCTTTCCTCGCTGCCTTGGTGATTAATGTGTGCGCTTTCGAAGCAATTGATCCAGGTTTAGGGTGCACTGAGGGGGGGGGGGGGGGCTTTTAAGCACTGTACCCGTCCTGGATGGGGCTGCTGGCCCATCACAGGGCACCTCCCCGGCCAAGCAATTAAGTGCCCTCAAGTGGAGGCTTTCAGCTCTATTTCTATTTTAAATAAACATTCTGCCGCGACCCCAGCACTGGGTTCAGATCACTTGACTGGGGGTTTCCCGGCCTCCGAGGACTCTCGGTCCTGACGTGAGTTTCTAGAGGGAAACGTAACACACACACAAACATAGGTTTTGTGTCCCTTCAGGTATGTCGTACTTTGGGTGAATTTCGGTGCGCCGTGTATTGGAAGAGCTTGCTTCTTTTGACCTCCTTTGACTGCAGGGAACAACAACCTCTCCCAGAGCTGAACCTACAGACAGTTTATTACAAGTAGACCGAATATATTTAATTGGCTTCACAGGTGTGAAAGGTGTTGCCAAAGTAAACACTTCGAGTACGTGCTGTGGTACAGTCTCTCCCGTGGTGGTCAGTCACATTTGTTCTCGGTATCTTTCGAAGCACGTTTTAGGCATTGTCTCTAGTTAGTGACGTAATTTGCTGCCCTCCCCTGACCCCCCACCCTGTTAATGGTAAGCCTCCTTGAATCATGCTCAGTGTTTACTTCACTTCAGTGCTTGGAATGGGAAAACAGAAGTGCAGGTACTCAGTAGCAGACTCGGAGTGCCTGCTTGTTTCCTCAACCCCTCACCCTCACCCTCACTCACCCTCAACCCCTCACCCTAACTCACCCTCACCCTCACTCACCCTCAACCCCTCACTCACCCTCACTCACCCTCAACCCCTCAACATCAACCCCTCACCCTCACTCACCCTCACCCTCACTCACCCGCACTCACCCTCACCCTCACTCACCCTCACTCACCCTCACCCACCCTCACCCTCACTCACCCTCACCCTCACTCACCCTCACTCACCCTCACCCTCACCCTCACTCACTCTCACCCTCACTCACCCTCACTCTCACTCACCCTCACTCTCACTCACCCTCATTCTCATTCACCCTCAACCCCTCACCCTCACTCACCCTCAACCCCTCACTCACCCTCACCCACCCTCACCCTCACTCACCCTCAACCCCTCACCCTCACACAGTGCAATAGGTCTCGGAGCATTTGAGTTAGAGCTTTTAGAAATGTTTATGGCTTTTTTTTTTAATTCTTTAGCATTGGCTACAGGAAACAAAAATGCTAAAGATTTACAAAAAAACCCATAAACAATTCTAAAAGCACTAACTCTAATGCTGCGAGACCTATTGCATTTCCAATGCTTGTTTAAATCATTTTTTTTTGTTCTCCCCTTGCCTCACCACTTAGTAGTACATGTGGCTGCTACTGTGTTTAAATAATAATGTCACCGCCATGTTATATATCAGAATGCAGAACAGAATGTTCAGACTGTGCTGCCCAATAAGAAGAATAAATGAAAGAGCTCTAATTAGCAGTTAAAACCTACTTTCTGGCTCTTTTGGTACACCATCAGACAATCTGAGCGTGACAGCTAGAAATGACACCAGGAACTGCAGCTATGTGAAAGGCTAGACCTATTGTCTTTCCCAATGCCTGTTTTAAAAAAGAGAATTGTTCTGTGTGTCGTTTCTCATAATTAACAAAACTATTATCTTTTAAAAAAAATACTCAACGCATATTTTATTTACTCCCTGATTGCACCCTAAAAAGGGAGGGAGTGATATGTGAGTGGGAGATTGGAAATTTGTACCTAGTATACCAAAACAGCTATGGCCGGCATTGACCACAAACACAATAGAAAGTAATCCGGTTCAGATGCAATGAGTAATGATCTCTTAGTAGGCAATACTGCATGGGAATGGAGGCCAGCAGCCCTACAGCTCAAAGATTGCAAATTCTAAACCAAGGGGGATTTGGCTCTGACCTGAAACCATGCCTTGACATAGAAATCTAAGAGAAAACTATCAAGATCAAGAAATGTCTGTGTGACAGGGGAGAGGCAGCCTTCCTTCAGCACAAACCTAAATCTGAATGATGTTAGCAAAGGTACCTGTGAAAATAACTGAAACATACCAACATCCAATCATACAAAGAAAATACTGTAGTCCTGGTGAGCTCTATGCACTGAAAGAAAGCGCAAAACCCAATGCCTCTGCCTAACTGCTTCTGGAAAGACGAGAGCCTTTTGCTAGCAAAGAAAAAAGCGGAACACATTCAGTTTTTTTGCTTCTTTCTCTTTCTTCTTCCGCTCGTATCCCATCTTTTCTGTTTCCCCGTTTCAAAGTTACGTTTTTAAGTGTAAATATTTAAATATAAAGCATGTTTGTAATAGCCTGAAGAAGGAATTTTGATCAAAAACATGTTTTTACAGATATTCTGAACCTTTTCCCCAGCAAACATTGTGGATGGTGTTAAGAAGCTTGAATTTGATTCTGACATTTACTGGAATAAAGTCGACAGCTTTGAAGGTAGACTTGGAGAGGTTCTGAAGATAAACTTAAAAAACAAAAAACAACATCACCACTTTAGTTATTTTCCTTCCTCCTTTACATGCAAAACAGCCTAGGTAGGCACCTGCTGGTCAAGTCTCGTCTGAATTGCTGTCCAGCAGCCAATCAGATAAGTGTAAATATGTGGACCAACTCTGGTTGAAAGACAGCCAATCCAAATAGTTGAAATGGCATGCGGTTTCTCTAGTTCTTATCGGGTCACCTTTCAAACAATCAGAAGTGGTCTCTGTTCTTAAACCGTTATATTGTTTTATCTGCTTGGTAAGCATTTACAGTGACGCTATTCCAGGCCATTTCCCAGCGCACAAACTCATCCCATCAATGACTGTTAGCGGCAGAATGATCAGGCTGCAAAGTCACAGCGGTGGCTGTCCTAATGCGTCATTGCTTTTGTGACAATCGTAACTCTTAGTATGGGTGTGAAAGGGAACCCTGCAAATGAAGAATTCGCTTTTGTGTACCGCCAACCAGAAGCCCACCTATTCGCTTTGTGTGGCAACAGAGGTAAGGTAGCAAAGACATCCAGTGTCCTCACACGTTTTGTAACTTTTTTTTAACTTAAGTCAAGTCAAGTCAAGAGATTTATATAGCGCGCTACATACCCAGAGGGTCTCAAGGCGCTTGGAGGGTGGGGAATTACTTCTCGAATATCCACGTTTTAAGTTGCTTTCTGAATGCTAGGTGGTTCTGAGTGATGCAAAGGTGAGTGGGAAGTGAGTTCCAGGTTTTAGCTGCCAAGAAGGAGAAGGATCTCCCTCCCATGGTGGTTTTGTTGATGCGAGGTACAGTGGCAAGGGCTTGGTTTGAGGATCGTAGCTGGCGGGAGGGGGTGTAGAAGGACAGTCGTGTGTTGAGGCATTCGGGTCCAATTTCGTAAAGTGCTTTGTGTGCGTGGGTTAGGAGACGGAAAGTAATCCTCTTATTGACGGGAAGCCAGTGGAGGTTTTTCAGGTGCCCAGAGATGTGTTCTTTACGCGGGATGTCTAATATGAGCCTGGCTGAAGCGTTCTGGATGCGTTGGAGTTTTTTCTGGAGTTTTGCGGTGGTGCCGGCGTATAGGGTATTTCCGTAGTCCAGACGGCTCGTGACCAGTGCGTGGGTGACTGTTTTTCTAGTTTCGGTGGGGATCCAACGAAATGTTTTTTTGAGCATGCGAAGAATGTTGAAGCAAGATGAAGAAACGGCGTTGACGTGTCTGTTCATCGAGAGTGAGGAATCTAGGATGACTCCCAGGTTCCGTGCGTGGTCGGTCGGGATGGGTGCTTTTCCAAGGGCCTCTGGCCACCAAGAGTCGTCCCAGGCGGAGGGGGAGGTGCCTAGGATGAGGACTTCTGTTTTGTCTGAGTTCAGTTTCAGACGGCTGAGCTTCATCCATTCGGCTACTTCTTTCATTCCTTCATGCAGGTTGGTTTTGGCAGTGTTAGGGTCTCTGGTGAGAGATAGGATCAGTTGAGTGTCATCGGCGTAGGAGATGATGTTGAGGTTGTGTTGGCGTGCGATGGTCGCGAGGGGGCTCATGTATACGTTGAAGAGGGTGGGGCTGAGTGAAGATCCTTGTGGTACGCCGCAGATGACTTCAGTGGCCTCTGACTTGAATGGTGGAAGGCGGACTCTCTGGGTTCTTCCGGTGAGGAACGAGGTGATCCATTCTAGTGCTTTTCCTTGGATTCCGACGTTTCTGAGGCGCTGTAGAAGGGTGCTATGACATACTGTGTCGAAGGCTGCGGAGAGGTCGAGGAGGATGAGGGCGACTGTGTCTCCATTGTCCAGTAGAGTTCGAATGTCTGTTGCTGCGATGAGGGCGGTTTCAGTGCTGTGTTTGGCTCGAAAGCCGGACTGTGAGGAGTCGAGGGATTTGTTGGTTTCGAGGAAGGCGGCGAGCTGGTTGTTGACCGCTTTCTCGATGACTTTGGCCGGGAATGGAAGGAGAGAGATAGGGCGGTAGTTTTTGAGTTCGGAGGGGTCAGCTGTGGGTTTCTTCAGAAGGGCGCTGAGTTCGGCGTGTTTGCAACTTTCCGGGAAGGTTGCGGAGTTGAGGGAGCAATTGATGACGTCTCGGAGGTGTGGTGCTATAATGGAGTCTGCTTTGTTAAAGATGTGGTGAGGGCATGGGTCTGTGGGGGATCCTGAGTGGATAGAGTTCATCAGACGGATGGTGTCTTCAGTGGAGATTGGGTTCCAGTCATTGAGGATGTTCAAGGGGGGTGGGGGTCCTGCAGAGGGTTGGGTGGGTTAGTCTTCGGGTCGGTTGTCGAAGATGTTGTGGATGTCTGCAATTTTGTTGTGGAAGAATGAGGCTAGGGAGTCGCAGAGGGCTTGAGAGGGGGTGATGTCGTTGGAGTTGGCTGAGGGGTTGGTAAATTATTTGACGATGTTGAATAATTCCTTGCTGTTGTGGGCGTTGTAATCTAGTCGGTCTTTGAATGCGGCTTTCTTGGCAGACCGGATTAGTTGGTAGTGTATGCGGGTGGCGTTTTTGAAGGCGTCCCTGGTGCTGGTGTTTGGGTCTTTTTTCCAGGCCTTCTCGAGGGAGCGACAGAGTTTCTTAGATTTCTTAAGATCATCGTTGAACCAGGAGGCGTTTTTGCTGCCTGGTTTGATTTGACGTTTTTTCAACGGTGCTAGGATGTCGGCGCTGTTGGATAGCCAATGGGTGAGGTTAATGGCTGCTTGGTCGGGGTTTGAGGAGTGGGCAGGGGGGTTTTGAAGAAGCGATGAGGAGATCTGGTCGAAGGTGATTTTGTTCCAATTTCTTCGCAGAGTAGGTTGAGGATGGTTGTGGGTTGTGGTCTTATTGTAGATAAAGTGAACGCAGCTGTGGTCCGTCCAATGGAGAGCTGTGGTGTGACTGAAGGAGACATGTTTGCTGGAGGTGAAGATAGGGTCGAGTGTGTGGCCTGCGATGTGGGTGGGGGTAGTGACAAGTTGTTTGAGTCCGAGGTTGGCAAGATTGTCCAGAAGGGTGGTGGCGTTGCTGTCATTGCTCTTTTCCAGGTGGAATTTGAGGTCTCCCAATAGAATGTATTCCTCGGAGGGGAGGGCGTGTGGGGTGATAAAGTCAGTGATGTCGTCACTGAATTGTGTACGGGGTCCTGGAGGCCGGTAGAGGAGGGTGCCTCTGAGTGTGGTCTTGGGGTCGGTGTGGATCTGGAAGTGAAGGTGTTCGGCGCTGGCAAGGTTGACGTCTGAGCTGGTAGAGATGCGGATGGAATTCTTATGGACGATAGCGATGCCTCCTCCTGTTTGGTCGGTGCGGTCCTTACGGATGATCTTGTAGCCTTCCGGGATGGCAATGGTGATGTCTGGGGCTGATGAGGCGTTCATCCATGTTTCTGTTAGGAAGGCGACGTCCGGAGAGATGGTGTCTAGTAGATTCCAGAGGTCGATGGCGTGCCTGTGGACCGAACGGGTGTTGAGCAGGATGCATTGTAGGTGATTTTTCCAGGCCTTCTCAAGGGAGCGACAGAGTTTCTTGGATTTCTTAAGATTATCGTTGAACCAGGAGGCCTTCTTGCTGCCTAGTTTGATTTGTCGTGTTTTCAGTGGTGCTAGGATGTCGGCATTGTTGGATAACCATTGGGTGAAGTTAGTGGCTGCTTGGTCGGGGTTTGAGGAGTGGGCGGGGGGGTATTGAAGAAGCGATGAGGAGATCTGGTCGATGGTGACTTTGTTCCAGTTTCTTCGCAGAGTAGGTTGGGGATGGTTGTTGGAAGTGGACTTGTTGTAGGTAAAGTGAACGCAGCTGTGGTCGGTCCAGAGGAGAGCTGTGGTGTGACTGAAGGAGACATGTTTGCTGGAGGTGAAGATAGGGTCGAGTGTGTGACCTGCGATGTGGGTGGGGGTAGTGACAAGTTGTTTGAGTCCGAGGTTGGCGAGGTTGTCCAAGAGGGAGGTGGTGTTGCGGTCGTTGTTCTTTTCAAGGTGAAAGTTGAGGTCTCCCAAAAGGATGTAATCCTCGGAGGGGAGCGCGTGTGGAGTGATGAAGTCCGTGATGTCTTCACTAAATTGTGCGCGGGTTCCTGGTGGCCTGTAGAGGAGGGTGCCTCTGAGTGTGGTCTTGGGGTCGATGTGGATCTGGAAGTGAAGGTGTTCAGTGTTGGCGAGATTGACGTCTGAGCTGGTTGAGATGCGGATGGATTTCTTATGGACGATAGCGATGCCTCCTCCTGTTTGGTCGGTCCGGTCCTTACGGATGATCTTATAGCCTTCCGGGATGGCAATGGTGATGTCTGGGGCTGAGGAGGCGTTCATCCATGTTTCTGTTAGGAAGGCGACGTCCGGAGAGATGGTGTCTAGTAGATTCCAGAGGTCGATGGCGTGCCTGTGGACTGAGCGGGTGTTGAGCAGGATGCATTGTAGGTGGTTGGGGTTGGATATCTGTTGTGTGTTCGTAGATGAGGAGTTGTTCTTGAAAGACTAATACAGTGGGTTTCTAAAACTCTGCTGCTCCCAGCAGTGGTGCTGGAACACTTTTCCGACTGGAGGTGCTGCCATCAATGTTGAATCACTGAAGTCCTAGGGATTGTGAAAATCTAAGCGTCACACAGAGTGTAACAAATCAGCCATGCCCATTCATTAGGAGTTTGGTAAGCATGTAGCCTGTAGCCCTGGTGAATTTTGGAGCCCACTGTTGCAAATACATTACAGAAGCATTATGTGGTTGCACACTACCCTTTACAGGCAATGCATAGCCCATTGAATTGGCCATTAAAGTCTCAAGATTGGTTTTAATCGTATTAAAATATTTGTTTCCATCACACTTTCGAATTACAAGAAAAATATGCTTCATTTGTGCTTTCTTAATTGTTGATATATTTGCACAGTTCATTTACAGGTATTTACAATTTGTGCGTTGCAAACAAATTCACTTCCTGCAGTCTTTTTTTCAAACTCCCAGTACCCCTCCTGAAATGTTGTGGCACAGTTCACTTAAAAAAATCCTCTGACTTTGCAACCAGAGAAAGCAAAGTAATCACTAGTTTCCATGTTAATAGAATAAACAGCAATTTGCCAGAAGACATAGCCTGACATTTGACCTCTATTTTTCAACTCGCAGCAAATGCAACAAAATAAAAACATTTGTAGACCTCTTTATTGCTCATTCGCCTTTAGAACTCCAACATGGTTATTTTGGGGCCCCTGCAGCCCTCTCCGCACCCCTACCTTGAACGCCTATGGCTTCCTGTGTAATTTTATTATAACATGACTGACTGCAAAGTTGGCGTGATTATCAACAAGAAAACCTAGTTCGATTGCGTGTAATACACGTGACTTAAAAAAATTCTATTCAGTAATCTCACAAAGTGGAACGTTGTGGCCTAGAGGTAAGACTTGTGCTGAAAGCCGTTAAATCATGGTTTCATCTCTGTGCCATACCTGGCACTATGTGGTTATGTGCAGATCAGTTGTGAGACTCCTTCAGTTACTGAATTGTAATTCCACCTGTGTGTGCAGTGGGTACCATGGCGTCTTCTCACTTCTATACAAGAAACCGCAAACTATGGTGTGAACGATAAAATGTAAAATGTTTGATAGCACACATGTCAAAGCTATCATACATGGGTCTTTAGAACCTCATTCCGTCTGACCTTTTATTTGTGACAATAATACCACACCAGGCACATAGTAATTCCATAGCGAGATAAGACCTCCCCCATTCCTCAGTATGAGAAATTTCAATCTTTGTGTGAACTTGCGATCATTTTGGAGTAATTTTGGCATTGGGAATTCGATTGTTACGTCCCAAATGACGTAATTTCCTGCATACATGTTATAGGAAGGAGAATCGGGTCGATTTTCTGTGCCCTCTTTATTCCTCTCTATCAACCCTTCTGCATCTGCCAGGTGGGAAGGGGATCTTTGTGCGAGTTAGTTATTTTCCTGTCTATGCTCTTTGTTTGAGCATTGCCTCAGTGGAGGGACTGTGCACAGCCAGGTTTTCCGAGGAGTTCAACAGAAACTGACATTCTCCCATTTGTGTGTTCCTTTTGTGCCTGCCTAAACTTTGAAACTAATTTGAGATTTTCTTTTCTGCGAAGTCAAATTGCTCTGGTGACTGTGGATATTGTATCGAGAACGAAAGGCTGCTTAGAAAGAAATTCTCTAGGAGAGACTGACCTCTGGTATTAGTAATAGGTAAGAGTCGCACCCATAATGACAATCCATGACAGAGCTGACCTCTCTATTGACAGGCTTCCATGTGCAAGTCTATCTGATCGAGACTCAAAACATGTTCCAACTCGGTTTTAAAAGAGGGAGCATCTTTTATATCTAATACTTTAGATTGGCCATTGTTGTGTCCACCATGACTGTGACCAGATTATAAAATATAGTGATCCTTGCTCAAAAGGGATGCAGAGGAGCATCATTGGTATTACCCTGTAGTTAGGTGACTAGCTTTATATGAAACGGGACTGGAAGGGAAGGAGGCCGAGTTAAATAAATATGCCCAGAGGGCTTTGCAGCAAGCAGCTGTGCAAACCTGTTCTGCACAAAGGAGCTCTCTGTGGAGCACTTAAGATCGGTTTGAATATTGCAATTTCTCGTCTGCTGTACATGGGCGAATATTTCTCTATGAAGGGACTGAGAAAGATGATCTTGGCAAGGAGCAAGTGGAAGAAACCCAGCAACGTCTCGTTAATAAAATGTATTCAGCAAATGGAGACCTGTACACAGCAGTGTCCTGAATAGATGTGGTCACATGGCATTTCGAGCAGTTTGTGGTGCAGCCATACTGTGGGAATTATGAGAGGGGGCGTAACGCAAACCACTTTCAAGGAATGTCTTTCCACATTTGTTAAATGAGCATTGGCAAAGCCAGTAGGTCCTTGCATTGACTGCCAGCAGTTGTTACTAGTGTGTGCTTGCTTTTCCATGGTTTGTCATTGTTGGGGTAACTGCCAAGCTCTCACCAACATATTAAAAGAAAATGCCTAAAAGCAAAAATATTTTTGGGCCTTAAAAAGCATACATTGCCATGGTAGTCCCTGAAGGGAACTACTTTGTGTATGAATGTGCTAGGCAGATAACAGGGCCTATCCTAGTTGTTACTTGTATGGATTAAAAAGGTTTAGGCATAGGAAAAGGTTTATTTTGCCAGTTCGATATGGCAGTTTAAAACTGCGCGCACAGGCTGCAGTGGTAGGCCTGAGGCATGTTTAATGGGCCTCTTAAGTGGGTGGCACAAAGAATGCTGCAGGCATTTCATTTATCAGGCCCTGGCTACAGGTAGGACCACTTTACTAGGGACTTACAAGTAAAATAAATGTGCAAATTGGGTGTAAGCCAGTTTCACCATGTTTAAAGGAGAGCTCGCAAGCACTTTAGCACTAGTTAGTGGTGGTAAAGTGTGCAGAGTCCAAAGACCAGCAAACCCATGGAGGATGGAAGCCAAAAAGCTGGGGGAAACCATGCCAATGATGACTGGTCTAACAGGTGGCACCAGCATATTTGTTTCACTGATTTGCAGAAGCTGAAAAGAAAAGCATCACTGAGTATTAACTCTTAACTGGCTCATCTTTATACACTTCCTATGTGGAGGGTATGCACATAACAAGTGTCAATCAGATGGTCTCAGCAAGTAAGGGCCTCCCACAGAAGGGCTAGAGAGAAGTTATCTTCCATTACCCCACTCTGCTAAAGCAAGATATCTTGGGTATTGCATTGTGATTTATTTGCACATATTCAGAAATCTCTCAAGACTTGGTTATTTTGACTCCTTGAATGGCTTTAATGAGCCCTAGAACCGCTAGAGCTGGGAAACTCCATTGGGGTAGCTATGTGTTCTACAAATCTGATTTGATTTGTGTAAGGTTTCGAGTGTTGAAAACAATTGCACTTCCAGGTTCATAGTGCTTTGTGCTCAATATCAACAGAGCGATTTATGACATCTCTCAAATTTCTTGTACGTTATTGAGAAATTCAATAGGCATGGTAGACAATTCATGAGGTTGAGTGCAATATCTTTCCAGAACAGGTTATTGATGCAATAAGTCAAGACCTGAAGTAGGTTCAAGATTAGCTTTATGGTTTAGCCTGATCTGGGCAGCTTAGAAAACCGGTTGCGATTCCCCCTCAGATAAAGGGGGTAAATTAGGAGGGTCTTGCACCCTGAGCTAATCTGCAGCCTACACTTTTTATAAAGGGACTTGTGAGCATCCTCTTTTGGATTCTCAGAGTCCTTATTTCTCCTATGCTCATAGGTTAACTGACATCATGGAAACATTTTGTTCCCTATCCCCTTTATTATTCGTACTTGCATTAGAACCTTTGGCCATTAAGTTACGGTCCTCTACAGAACAAATAAGCATCCGGTTGCGTAACTTCACGTATGTGATATCCGCCTATGCATACTACATAATTATTTATGCTAATGACCTGACCAATGTTCTAGAGTAGACACCAGAGATTTTCTCACAATTTGCACAGATCTAGGGCTTCACCATAAACGAGACAGTCTCAATCCTTTTTCTTCTGCCCTGGAGAACATTCAGACGTGATCCAGTTCGGGCAACTGGCCCTCTCAGTAGCACAACATACCTTTTAAATACCTAGGCATCCAAATTTATAGAAGTTCGCAAGATTTTCACCTCGGGGTTCTGGGTGCCTGTAGTGGTAATCCAATGTAAATAAAGAGGACTCCAAGAAATGAAATGAATAGTATTAATTCCTGAGCGGTGAAGAATAGATGCAGCTGGAAGGAAGGTTCTTCCAAAGAATAAATCCCAACTCCAGTTTCATTACACACATTAGAACATTCATTTGTAAGAAAACATTCCACAATACATAGAAAGAATTCCATTTAAAGGAACATGCAATCACTACACATCCCCTTCTTCAATAAAAAAAAACAAATAATAAAAACAATAAATACAACAAATGTTAAACAACGAACCTTCAGTAAACACACCACTTGGAGACTCCAAAGAAACAGGAACCTGTGAACCATCCTGAGCTTCAGAATCTTCACCCACAACACCATCTCCCTTTTCAAACTGAGAAAAAAAACATCCAACCACCAATAACCCCTTTCCAAATCACTACAGAGATTCCCTTCTAAACCAGTCTTGCCTGCTAACGCAATCCGACTCATATGATGAATCGTACCAACATCCAATTGGACCGTATTCTTCATAACCCTTACAACAGTTTTGGGTTCAGAAAACTTTGAGTGTAACTTTCCAACCTTCCTTGCAGATTTAACATGTACCTTGAGTCCAACACTGATATTTACCTCCCTAGTGCCATGTTTCCTATCATAATAATTTTTATTTCTATCTTGTGACTTCAAAATAGATTGCTGAAATTTGTCAGCATCCCAATCCACTGGCTACAAAGCCCAAGATGCTGTAAGTCTTGCTGTCCAAAAATGTCAGGACTAACTTCACTGATAAAGGAGTCTAAACCTTAACCATCCTGCTCACAGTGTAGCCCCAAAGAAATAGGATTTTGTGTAGAACTATCAGAACTGTTGTGTCCAAACTGTGTTTGTGTCCTCACCATCCCCCTTTTTGAAATGAGACAAAACTTCTAACTACCCATAAACTCTTTTTAAATTAGCAGTATCTTACTCTTTCACAAAGAAGTTCCCTGCTAGAGCAACTCTATTCTATTCGCTCATTCAACATAGAATTTCCTCTGGGACAGTGCAAAGCAGTAAATTCTTGTTCAATACCTGTACTAGTTACGAAACTCACTATCAAATCTGATTTAAACTAGACACCATTGTTCGTCAAACTAAAAGCTGGAAAACCCTCTCTTTAAAAAAAAAAAAAACACTTCTCTAAGAAACTAATCACACACAATGTATCCAACTTACTCACGACCTTCACTTCAAGCCATCCTGAAAATAAGTCCACGATCACTACAATGTACCTAATCACACCGTCCAGTTAAATCATGAGTCCCATAATATCCATAGCAAAACTTTGCTACGGCAAACTAGTACAATCTAACGAAGATGACGGTGAATTAAGCATTTTCTGTGCTTAGTCCAAAGTTTCACACTAAAAACAATTATGAAGATGTCTATCTATGCTCACATCAATACATTTTAAGACGTCTTTTGGTACAAGAGATTCCTGGCTGACCTTAAAATTTGGGACCAAGTTTAACATTCTTACACCATCTCTGAATAACCCTACCTTAATAAATCTACTAGAAACTGAACGCAACATATCATCTTCTTTATATTCCTCTTCCCACATAAGCTTTGACAGACAGAGTATCTTCAAATACTGCAGGAACACACCAAACACGCCACGGGTCTAGGGCAATTACTTTAAGCAGTAAGGAATGCCTACTGACATGCTTGGAACAAACAGTACATTATAAACAAAATCTTTGAGTCATATAGACATCCTGGCTACTCTACCTGATGCTCTGGATAAATCTTCCATAGTTAGTATTCTAAGTAAAATTTTGTGGTCTGACCTTAAGACATTTCCTGCCCTAAATGAGTGCACATGTCGTTCGTCTTAAGAAAGTTAAATTTTTTCCTGAAAGCTTACAATTGTTGCTTTGAACAGCCAAGAAATTTGATTCTGAGAATGAACAAAACTTCCCTTAAAGCGGTATTCTGCTGAATCTTATCCTTGCCCATAATCAGAATATTGCTTTGGAAGACAACAATCTCAGAAAAGTTCAACATCAACCTCTGAAACACTGCAGTGGCTGATGTCCAGTAACTTTAGGTCTTTCCACCCTAATACCGGTGGACCATTATTTGCAACAAATAATTTTCCCATAGCATGCTTTCCTTTAAAACGAAACATGAGGGTTCTAAACCGTAGCATATCAATTTTTCCGCCTGTAAAACTTTCGGCAGTAACATCATTGGATTCTAACCACCATCCTATTTTGTCCACAAAATGACTTTTCCACATCTCTTGTGACACTACAGTGAACGGTGAACCCGAATCTGCTGCCAATTGTACTGTAATTCCACCCAAAGAAATATCACAAAAAGGATTAAATAATGAGTCACTAGAGGTATTTAAAACAACTTTTTTCCTCTGTACTAAATTTCCCTGAACAACATTATTGTCCAAATTTGATGAAGAAAAATAACCCTCGTGTTGGACATACATCACTTTTTTTTTAAACACTTTCTTGTCCTTCCTGTTGCACACTCGCGAAAACTGTCCCACCAATCCGCACTCCCAGCACTTGGCAGATCTAGCAGGGCATTTTTCAAAGAAAACAGCATGTGAATAACTACCACATCCAAAACAAACTAAGTTGTTACACTCCTTTTGCTCAATACCCTCAAATTTCCTTCTAACATGGAAATCAGTTTTCACTTTCTCAAACCCAGGAAACAACAAGTTCTCCACAAACTGACAAACATTCTCTAGGTGAATTGATTTGTAAATTCAATGGATTTTTGTCACTGGTTGCAACTGTTCTTGATGTGCTCGCTGTCAGTGGCATAATTGAAAGCTTTAAAGAGAACAAACACCTGAAACAAAAATTGGTTAGTGATTGGAAACGACCCCCTCGTGAATGAGGTCTTTGTGAAAAAGAAATACCTAACACAATAACTAGTTAGTTATTTGAAACAACCACTTCAGGAACAATGTCTTCGTGAACCAACAGCTGAATATTGAATGAACCACTTTGTGAATGATATCTTCATGTAAAGAAATACCAGAAACAACAGTTTGTTAGTTATTGTACTCGTTGAAAAATTGAATGCAACCACTTCGTGAATGATGTCTTACAACATGTAAAATATTGTACTTGTTGAATATTGAATAAGACCACTTCGTGAATTAAATCGCAACCACTTCATGAATAATGGCAGATCGTGATGCACCAGGTTAAAAAGTCTTAAGTAAAACCTGCAAAATAAATTGGTTTAGTGAAAAGAAATAACATATGATGATATAGAAACTCCAAATCGTCAATTAACCACTTCGTGAAAAGGTGTCCTCCAGTAATGTTCTAGACTTCCAGCTGCATTAAAATCCAAGAATAGTAGAAAATCCTTGTGAGTTACACCGCTAAACTTCGTGCAACATATATAAAAGTACCGCTAAAATTCCTTTCCGAAAATTGCCTCTTCCGATATTTCCACAACGAGAGTGGTTGCCAAGGAAACCTGAAACAACACTTTCAAAATGGCCGTCAAACGTAGGCTGATGCGTGATGATGCTATCACTCTGGGTGGCGTGATGCGTGATGATGCTATCACGCTAGGTGGCGTGGGTCCTAACGTGTCGTGATGACGTGGTGTAGTCCACTGATTCCAAGATGGAGATGAGATCCGGTGCACAGCTCCCTCGAGAACCACGTCAGACGTTCCAATGCAGGACGCTATTGCCAGGGATCCGTTACAGCGCCGATTTCAAAGGTAAACAGCAGGTAGAAACCTCACTATTTGAAGTTCACAAAGTACAAAAATCGCCATCCAAACCGGATAATTTCCTTTCACATGCCTCTTCCCAAATGAGTACCCAGTACGATTCACGCTTCATTCAGTTCCAAACTACTCCTCGTGTAGGAGATAAGCTGCAACACGAAGCAACAGAAACGTACTCCAGAAAAATAAAATTATTTTAAAGTACTTACAGGAAGAGATGACATTTCCAAGCAGATAAAGCGATTTATAATTCCAAAAGTCGAGATATAACAAAAGGCAGTCACTTTTGTCGTTTAAATCTGGTTCTTTTTCTTTCAAAAACCATCCATGTCGCCAAAATTGTAGTGGTAATCCAATGTAAATAAAGAGAACTCCAAGAAATGAAATGAAAAGTATTTATTCCTGAGCGGTGAAGAATAGATGCAGCTGGAAGGAAGGTTCATCCAAAAAATAAATCCCAACTCCAGTTTCAGTACACACATTAGAACATTCATTTGTAAGAAAACATTCCACAATACATAAAAAGAATTCCATTTAAAGGAACATGCAATCACTACAGTGCCCTCATAGACATCTCACAGTTTCTCTTGTCACTCAGAACCTCTCAGTGGAAAACATCCCCATAAAACAGTTAGCCATCTATAATTCACATGTTCATGTATGGCTCTGACAGCCAGTAGCTTGGGTACCAGATTCTAGATCTAGGTATTCACTGCTATGACTTGGAACCCCAGGCCATGCTGACAGGGTGCTTAAAATGGGTGTGGCTGTCAGTTTTGCAGCTGTTGGAGTGGCACTTGGACCTAATTGGAACAGAAAAAGCT
Source organism: Lissotriton vulgaris (assembly GCF_964263255.1). Lineage (NCBI taxonomy): Eukaryota > Metazoa > Chordata > Amphibia > Caudata > Salamandridae > Lissotriton > Lissotriton vulgaris. Next base: position 978,640,160 of record NC_141689.1, read on the forward strand.
GCTAATAATTAATAGTCCACTCAGCAGTTCATATTTCTTTTTTTTCTTGCCTGTTCCTGCCTAGGGACTGTCTCAAGGTTTGCTCTTGCAGGATTAAGGGGAGGAGCGTTGGTTAAGGGCATTGAAACTGAGAGCCGCAGGCATGCTTGGCATGCATTACATCACATCAGGAGCATGTTTTGAGAGCCTGGCCCGAGTCTGACGTTGGACTTGTGGAAGTTGCTGGATGGCTCTGGGAGCTGCGCATCAGGGACAGCCGTTTCAAGACTTGACAGAGCCCGCCTGCCTGTGACATCATAGTGTGATAACAAACAGTCCTTGTCATATGCAGCAGCGACCTGCGCAGTTGCGGAACACGGGCCCCGCAGGCCGGGGAGGGGGCAAATTTCAGGGGGCCCCCTCAGCACAGTACACTGCCCGGAGAGCTCCTTTATGGGTCCAGAGCAGGGCCGGACTGGGAACTGAAACCGGCCCTGGCAAACTGCTCAACTGGGCCCCCCTGAGGTGAGGGGGAGTGCAACTGAGCAGTTTGCGAGGGCCGGTTTCGTTCGATTTTGTTACAGGGGGCCGATATTGTCGATACCAGGTTAGAAAACGGCCCCCAGGGTCCCAAAACTGGCCCCCACCCTAGCGCCCAGTGCCCGCTATGGCCAGTCCGGCCCTGGTCCGGAGGTGGGCCCTCTAGATACCTTGCAGGGGTGGCCCTCAAGTTTCGCTATGCCGGTAGACCTGCGACGTGAGTGGGAGAGGCGAGTGTCTCCGAGCGGGGTTTGTGTATTTCGCCCAAACCCAGCGCAGACCTGAGATGATGCTGTGTGCAGTTTGTCTGTGACACCCAGCCACTGTCGTGCCCAGAACATCCTGGTATGCGGTTTCTATCCTCGCAACTAAGCTTGACTTCTGTGCCTCTGTGCGCTGCGAGTGAACCAAGCTGTTGAGCTGTTTAAGAAAACACCATGATTCGCCCATGTGTCTTTGCGTTCCAGATAAATCAAATGATTCCTTTTCAGAGACTGTGCAGTGTTGACAACTGAAGAATATAACCTGAATGGGGCTAGTGCATGTGTATTTTCAGCAACACAATTGTGCAAAGGAAGGCAAAGCAAATGTGTGTTAATGAGAATCGGACATCATGATAGGAGGAGTCCGGTGAGAGAGAGATGTGTGATACTTCGACATCAGTTCCTGGAGACGACTGGTAGTATGTGCGCTGCTCATTGTCCTAGTTTCCTGCCACCCACCTCTTTCTTGTTGGTGAATTTCTTTGTGAGTCTCTTGTTGGTTTACCATTAATTGATTCCTTGAGTGAGGGTTTTGTAGATTAGCCTATTTAGAGTGGTTAGGTCTTCTTGATCAATGCAGTTTGGAGAAGACTATGGGCTTGCTTTTTCCTGTGGGCCAGGGGTTGGTGTTGGGGCAACTTCCTCTTGCTTTTAATTGCTGTGAATGTTATGGTCTAGGTCAGTGCTTTCTAAATATTTTAGACCCATGACCCATTTTTAGAATGAAAAACTTTTGCGACCGACCTAACGTCAATTGATACAAGCAAGCATTGTGTGGCATCGCACTGTCATGTACAGTTCATTTGCAGCCTTTCTTTTCACACTCTGTACCCCAGCAAGATTGTCACATTATTCCCTTTAGTTTTCTTTCTCTGACTGCAAGTGAGAAGAGTTTGTAAACACCAATTACCATGTTAACAAAAAAGTAGCCATTTGCCAGAAAACATAACATGCCATTTGACCTCTGTCTTTGAAGCTCAGCAAATTTGACAAGATAAATACAGAATTTAAAGGTATCTACATTTAGTGCTTGGACTTTCAGGACCCCCCAACAATTGGCTTGATGAGTCACCAGTGGGACTCGACCCACACCTAGGGAAACACTGGTCTTATAGAGTGGGGTAAGAGTCGGAGTTTGGGTGTCAACTTTTTTTCGGTTGTCCTGGAGCATTCCCCTAACAGGTGCACAGCAACCACTTGGGCACAATCTCACATCATTTTTATGTCATTTGTGAGAGTCACTGATATCAAAAGGAGAGTGAGGGATAGTACAAACGGAACACTCTTGGTCCCCCAGTTTAAATTGTATAAACAACAAAAGAGTGTACTTTCAAGTAAAAGGAGCGAGCATGAAGAATCTCACTAGATTCTTTAAAAAAGCCCTCACTCGCCAACCTAGTTGGTGATATGCTTCATCATCGGGCCCCACCGGGAGAGGCCGAGTGCCTCCCCGGTGTGCTGCAAGGCCAGAGTTACTGCGGAGCTGGTTTTGTGGTGATAGGTGATGGTGTGATTGTGTTTTAAAATTGTCTGGATTGTGTAAAAAAAAAAAAAAGAATTATTAAACATTATAAAAAAAAAACTAAAATATAAAAAAATATATATCAGTGTTTTGTTTATTAGTAGATGGTTAGTCCCCCTGGTTTGTATAACCGAGATCATGGCACAGAATAGTCTGTTTACTATGCCTATGCTCCTGTATTTCACGTGAGAGGATCACATGTTATGTTTGAATATTGGCATTGTATAGCGTTTCACTATGTGAGCAAGGTCACTTGGTGACTGAAATGGGTAATGATGTTTTGGCAAGGGTGAACAAACAATCATTGCAAGGAAAGAGGAGTTTGTGCTCTGTCTGGACCGTCGCAAAGGAGGCGGCAAGGGCGGGTCCAGAAATCTGATATAAATATATATATCTCCCACTCAGAACCCCCCAGTGAAAAACATCTGTTATCCAGTGTTACCCATGTATAATTCCATATATTATTCATACTAATATAAATAATGTACATTGTGAATCAGTTAGACTTATTAACCGAATTAAGACGTCCCTGGTATTCTGTCGTATTTTAAATGCATTTATATAGTGCTTCTTGTTCCTATCGAAGTGCTGAAGTGCTAGTCTTGAAACTTGGTTGGGATGTAGGCAAGTGTTGGTGAAGTACCATTTGAGGCTTTCACATAAAATATAAATCTAACATATGCTGTGCCATTTCTGTCCAGAGACTGCAATTTGACTCAACTTTGAGAGATGGCTACTTGAACCTTTCAGTTGCACTTGCAAGTTACAATGCCAGATTCCAGAAGAACATCAAGAAATCATTTAATGTTCAAGCTTCTGAAAAGAACAAAAAAATGCAAGAACAAAAATCAAATATCGTTCCAGAATTATTTGTACTGAAACTCCAACATAAAGAATATCTATCGAAACAATCAATGGTAGTCTTAAGTTGAAATATGGAACCTCTGTTTGTAGTAAATAAGGAATAAGAGTCCGTTGAGTTTTATTTTTTGTGTGGGTGGGCACAATTTTTCAAAATATATTTACTGCTTTGTAAATAAATAAAGCTATAAACCTAGAGCCCGGGTCATAATGTGTTTTGCGCAATAGGAAACATTTAAGTGGGCAAAAACATTTTAAATGAAAAATTTGCTGCTCAAATCGGGTTTTATTGAATACTGTGTACCTACAGTGCTTCCCAAATGTTGGGTCGCGGTAGGAACGTTGCTGTTCTAAGGGTTTTTTTCTAACAACCCTTGCGCATGCGGGTTGTTTTCCAGTGTGGATACCCATGCAAAGCGACTCCTCTCCAGGACAGGAGTACCTGAGTTTCCAGAAAGGGAATGGGGTGGATAGCCGCCTCATATTTTGTGGAGTTATAATAATAATAATCCTGTATTTGTAAAGCGCACAGCTACCCGTAGGTTTCCTGGCGCTGGGGGCCGTTGGGAAGATTAAGCAAGCTACTGCCCCGAGTCACATAGTGCTGGGCAGACACCTGCCGCCGGTGCCGGGGGTTGAACCGTGATCCCAGCGTCAGGCGTCAGTCGCCCTGGCCGCTGCGCCACACCTCTGGAAGCCATTGCTACGTGGGGAAATATATTTTAGCTGTGGATAAATAAAAATAATGGGAGACCCCCGAGTTGAGCTGCCCGAGCACACCTAGGGCACAGCTCCTAACCCTGGTGAGAGAGAAAAACCTTCTTGCATTACACCGATCAACAACCCAGGGTAGGCTGTCTGTGGAGTTCCTCCTAGTAAAATCTGAACCTCGACAGGAGGAATTTTTAGATGTCGTCCAACCCCCTCTTGCGAGGAAACTATATACTCACTTGAGGCATGGTTGCCTGCCAATCAGGGCATTTACTTCGAAATGGGCTAAAACAGAAAACTGAACCTGCCCCGCATGGAACTACATTCGAGAAGATGTTGCCCATGTTATGTTCTTCTGTCCAGCGTATGTTACAATAAGAAAATGCTGGCTGATCCCACTATGTAGAAACCTGGGCTTCAGGAAAAGTATGCAGGCGTGTAGAGTTTTAATGTATGACACCTCTCCACCTATTGTCTTTGCTGTCTCCCGTTTTTTACATGGTATGTGGCGACGAAGGAAAGGCTTGGTTTAAAGTTATTGTAAATATACCTGGATCAATTAAAAAAAAAAATTCTTATCTAGATTTCCAATCGATAACTACTTGTTTAATCAATTTTTTATGTGTAATATTAGTCGTCTATATTTATTGTTTTAATTACTGTGCTTTGTATGTATTTTATCTGCACTTTTATGGTCTTTGATCGAAATAAAGTTATCACACACAATAAAAAATAATGTTTTATTGGCAACTGCACATTTGGGTTACATTTCCACTTGAAGAGTTGTACACTTGGTTACAAATCCACATATGGAAATTGTATGCATGACTAACCATAGAAATCCATAACTGCTGTAGATTATGTCGACTACTCCTGGATTGCTCTGAATATTATTGTTTAAAAAAAGTTGTCTATTTGGTCTTAATATAGGAGTAATCCTCTGGGGACAAATTTCTAACATGTCCCTGTTTTTAATGAATGATCTAGATGCAATGTTATATGTAATTTATTATAAGCCTATTGACGACACTCAGCGTTTGCTGACATTTGACTAGCCCTAGGCCGGTCCTCCAAGCAGCAGTGGGGGTGCCCGACAGCCATTCCAAATTGGCTGTGAATGTCCTCCGAGTGAATGGTGACAACAGTTCTTTTTGCTATGGGAACGGCATGCATTATTGGTCAAATATGCTTGAGGGACTTTCGTCAGCTCTGGTGGCCAAAGCGAAGTACCTGAACTTCTTTTGTGACAGTTTTTTTTCTTTTGACGTCCGCGGTCAAAAAATGTGGTTTAGCTGCTTTCTACAGGTGCCGAACATCTTGTGTTTTGTCACCTGTGAAATATATGTTCCAGTAATTGGTATGCTCATTCTTTCACAGACTGACTATAGACAGTATTGCTCACACCCTGAGCTACATGAACATGTAATAAATGCAGAGTTTGGTTGCAAGGCTGGCCCGTGGGTTGTGCAAACTAAATCTGTCCTTGGCAGCCAGACATTCTGTATATTGAGGACCAATAAATCAAAGATTTTGCTTTAAAATATTTTGCGCTGTTCATGATGCCATTTGTGGGACCAGCTAGTCTTTCTGTTTAACTTGCTAGTCCTACGTTTGTCAATGAGGCCATCTTTTTCTATTCTAGATCCAAAGCTGTAGAATCATCTCCCTTTGGAACTCAAATGTGTTTTAGACCATCTACATTTTCGTCAGGCTCTGAAACCCTGTTTTTAATCGAGGAATGAGGCTAAAGGCAGAGTTCCTTTATAAGGTCATGCACCTCCGAGGTGACTTAAAATCTCTTTCCCATGCTGCAGAGGGTATCTTATTTCTTATAATACATGGTCACACCATCACCATTCCCACTTAACTCCTTGGTATCTTGGTCTTTCATGTGCATTTCAGAGAAGACAAAAAGCAGATTTTGTAGTGTGAGATTTAACACACCAAAAATCGGCCAGTATTTTTTGCCAAAAAGTAAGATTAAAAAGAAATGCTGTAACTCAGAATTTTTGCAAACATGCAGACAGACCATCTTTGCTTCAACAACCTATAGCATGAACAAATTCAACATTTTGCCATAAATATCTCTTTTCTGATGATTAATTTTTAGAAGAAGATATCAAAAGAAGGAAAAGTTAGTGCCCGTTTTCATTAATGTAATTATACCTTTCACTCTCTGCTGGCACCTGACATTGTGATGTCAGGAGTCAACTGTAATAACTTATCAAAGTTGAGCTTCTACCTAATTTTTCTTTAAGGTGACTGGAGACATCACATGTCACTTGTAATAAGGAAATTGGAGACTAGCTCATGAAAGGAGTGCAGTATCCGCTGTATTATAAATATATAATGATCAAATACATTTGAAGTATGCAGATAATTTACGTTCTGAAAATTCTTAAAAGAATGAACTCATTAGTGTATTTGATAACATTGAAGGAAGTGATATTACACAAAATGTGACAATATAGGAAGTGAAATCATTAAAAATATATATATGGTTAAAATAAATAGAATAACACCTACACCTCACTAAAGTATGCTAATGGCTTTCACATGTATTGGATCATCACTCTGATGTGTCCAAAATGTTTCCTTCAGTCAGTTACGTATACGAAGTTTCAACTTGTGGGATTGCTTCCTCAAACCTGAATAGTTTCCAGAAGCTGCTGTGCTCCCAGCAGAGCTCTGGACATGGCTGCATTACCTTCCTTTTCCATCTTCCTCATCACAGTCACCTCTGAGCACCATGTGCTTGGGGCACTATGACTCGGAGTAATGAAGATTACGTAAGTAAGTAGTCATTTAGAGTTCTGCGTCTATCAGTTATCAGCAGATATTCTATTTAAGGCTGGTGTGAGTGCTTTACGAACTTCCAAATGTGTGAGTCTCTCTCACAATGTGTGAGTCTCACTCACAATGTGTGAGACTTCAGATCTCTTGAATGTGTGTGTATAAATGTTACTCGTTTTTTTTATATTACATGATTTATTACTTGATTTTAGTACTATTTTGAAAGATTTGAGCCTCATGCGTTTAGTATTCATTGTTTACCTGAACCTGTAGATATGTTTGCTAATGTTTTGAGAAATTAGTACTTTTGTTGGATAATGTGCTAATATTTGAAAGGTGGTTTATGCAGCAATGTGTGTCAGTAATATTTTAAATTCAAAGGGCATTGTAGGGGAATTAAAAGCATGCATTCTAAAATGTGTTTTTTTGTTGTAATAGATGTATAGCTAAAAAATATAAAGTGCAATGTGGAACAGGGTAACGTTTTGCTTACTTACAGGTTTCTGCATTTTCAATGTTTTTATTTCAAACACGGAGGGATTCATTGGTAGAGCTATTTGTGTTTATGTATGTGTACATATATATTATATATTTGTCTATACAACTGCCTGAATGTTCTTATTTCCGGACTAATTGGTATTAGTTTGAATGCGGCACTTACATGAGTGACTGATACTGTGAAGTGGCTTTCTAGGGCAAACAGAATGAGTGGAGGAGTATGGTGAAAAGTTTGTGTTCTTTACTCCCAATGTTCCTCCTGGTAAAATATTGCCATTCAACTCTTTTTGTTCTCATTTGAGACATACATGTCATATAAGCGTTTTCTTCCCGGAACAACTCTCACGAACTGTCGCACCATCTTCTCCCCTTTAATTCCTGTAGTGACACTTGCTCCTCTTTTTACCGAGCAAAGGAATTGCTTGTATTCAAATGGTAAAAATTATTTCTTACGTTTTGATTTTTTTCTCTCTCATTTGTGGTAACTTTACTTCACCTTGTCTATTTTTTATTATTTCATTCAAGTCCCATCTGAAAAAAACCAGACAGGACCAAATAACAGGTTGTTTGGTGAACACGTACTGTACATTTGTGGTAACTTTACTTCACCTTGTGTATTTTTTATTATTTCATTTAAATCCCATCTGAAAAAAACCAGACAGCACCAAATAACAGGTTGTTTGGTGAACATGTACTGTATTGCATAATATGGAGGTGTGATTGCTAAATCCATGCTGCCACCTAGTGGATTGATTTTAAAGTAATGGAAACTGCTCAACCCCTCGAAATTTAAGGAATAATAAAGAATGGTTTACTTACTGCTGGTTACAATTTCAGATTTGTGTTGCTTACTTGCTTTGTTTAAGGGTGTCTTCTTGTCATGGTGGGGACGCTTGTACATTGTTTTTAGCCACAAACGCATTTGTATTCAATTATTCTCAGCCCATCCTGTCCACAGTGGAGTGGCAAACAAATTGGTACAATGGCACATACATAAATAGCCTGTTTTAAGAATGCGCAGCTTTAGCAATCACAACTGTTGCTGCTTTTTCTGAGTAATAACGGAATATAGAATGGATGTTCGGAGATTGCGACGGCTCGTGTGATTACTCTCTATTAATGCCTCTCGGGTGAAATAGGCGGAAATGTGTAAAATACTTACAAGTAATATTTATTGCTCCGAATTCCATTTCTTGTTCCAGTACTTACAACATCAACCCACAGTCAGTCAGAAAGAGACAGTGTTCCTTTTGGGAGGTTCTGATTCTATTTGTCAGAGATAACTGTATACAGTGCCCATGAATGATAACGACTGCTGCGCTCCTAAATTCTTGTTTATTAAATTGGTTGTATCAAGGAATTAAATGCGTATGTTGAAAAATATAAGCATGAATGGAGCAATTCGTTAACCTCACGAAGTGCAAATGGCTCAGTGAATAGTGATGGAAACAGTTTAAAAATGGCACAATTGATTTTATGTTCAAGAACTCGGCTGCGCCCCACAGGCAACACATGTTCGAGTTAAAACAAATCTCCTCCTTCCTACAGATGCTCTAGGATCCACCCGTTAATGGGACCATAGGGAATTCCCATTCCATCCTGTCACTAAGGCTGTTGCCCCCAAGCATGAGGGATCTGTGAACACTAACTAGAGGGTGGTACGTAAATACTGGGACAAAATGAAAATACAACAAGTTCATTGGGAACGTGAAAACAAATCTTGTCCTATAAAGGTAATATGGTCTGGTACTTACCTAGCTAGGTCCCCTCTCAACCATACACTCTACCCCTGGTTCTAGGATGGCGCCGCCCTCCTTCCCCAGGCCCACAGGATTGTAAAACCACACCATGGTGTTGTAAGTTTTTGGATTAGGGGGAGTACCCCCCCCCCCCCCCCACCCCCCAGTCGTAATATTCAAAACTTTTCATTTACAGAAAAAATTATGCAGAAAGTACAGTTACCTTGGTAGACACATGTTGTTTCAAGGGCTATCCTTAACACAATCGAATACAGAAGGCACTCCTACCGTAAATCTAACAATGCATGATATTACTTTCTGCGTGTCCCTTCTAGAGCCTACGGCAAAGTCCACGTCTGGCAGCTTCTCCCCAATGCCCCCCCCCCCGCTTTCAAGTCCAGATTACTACAACTATTACTCCCGGAGTAAGGTTGCGCAGGGGGTACAGCTTATCGGACGGAGATGTTTCCCCCGGGTCCCCCCTACGCCCTGGCCTTGACTCCATTAGGGGGCTGCAGACTTACTGCGCATGCAGGGGTGGCCCCAGGCCCACTGGGAAGGATACTCCCCCAGCCCCCGCACTCCAACAGCCTACTTACCAGCTGTCACTACCCCCGGAGTTACATGATGCTGACCGCTAAGACCGCAGACTAGGCTTACCACTGATGACCTTACCACCACAGGCCAGCATAGTTGACCGACTATCTGGCCCCCCCATCCCTCACTAGGAAGGTCCTGTACCATGCTTCAAACCCTCCAACCAAGATATGATGTCATCCATAATCAATCATGGTTCCCTTTATGTGAGAGGTGCACCCCGACCTGCAGAAAAAAACTGATCACCCCTAATGTACACTTGTGACTCAAAATCGCTCCCCACTAGTGACAATGTGCAGTTCTGCAGTGCACGCTCTGGGTAAGTACTGCTGTATAAGCACCGCGCTAACCTATTGCGCAACTAGAGCTCACTCCTTTAAGTTGTTCAGACACTCTGCCCCGCCAACTATCCCTTGCTCACTGCACCATCAGGATTCAAGCAAGCTGGGCCGAAGACCAATGAGTCCCCCGCCAACTATCCCTGCACCACAGAAACAGCCCAAATACCTGCTGCCTCCCTAGAAAATTACCCGCTGGTGGATTCGCGACGCGGCCAGATGTCTTCGATGCCCTCCACCTGAAATCTGGAGGGAAACAAAACACAAGGAAACCAGGAGCACACAGGTTCGGCTCCAGCCCAGAAACCGCGCTGCGTGTCGCACTGCTCCTCCGATCCGCCAAGCTCCTCTATTCTCCCCGCAGGATGTATTCCGTTAGACGACCTGCAGTGGAAACAAAGCAGACAAAGAGGAAAGGCTTGGGAGCACACAATCCGGTCCCGCTCCCGCCTCCGCTCTTCTTGACTCGGCGTCCCCTGTCGCTGGCCGATGCGATTCTGTCGCACTGCACCTGGAGAGGGAATAAAGCACAAATCTGATTAGGGGGCGAGGAGTCGCCTGCGGACGTGTAGGCAGCAGGAGCGAAGAGGCTTCTTTTAAGGGTTGAGCCCCTATGGTTCCTTGGTTGGACGGAAGTGATTGGACGGAAGTGACATTGAACCGGAAGCACTAAGCGCAAAGCGGCCGCCTATTGGCTGCCGCTCGGAGTAGGGTCCGCATCATTAATGACGCGGCCCCTCCCCTTCCCTTGGAGGTCCCGGGGACGAGGGCGACCGCCATAATGGCGGCCCGTCCCATGCTGTTCATTAATGGAGAAGATAAATCTCCAGGGCCTACGGGATGAAGGAACGGCTAAAAAAATGGCTCAATGTCTACATCTGTGCATGTGCTTCTCCTAAAGGCTCAAATGGAGCACATTGTAAAAACCTTAAAAAACAAGGTCGGGTCCCAAGGAGAAACTATTGACTTTACAGGAGGCTCTGGTAAGGCAGTAAATTCCCTTCAACAGCAGAACTACCTACTCTTCCATATATTCCGTGCACACCCAAGGAACAAAGACTGTTTAAACCGCAGTCGTCTGACTTAAGCCTTATGGTCCATACTGCCAGTTCTAGATTAAAATGGTTTCTAAGAGCTACTATGCAAGGTACTGGTTAGAAAGATTGAACAAGCCGAATCCGACAATTCTTAGTGATTGTGGACAAGCATGGACCTTCATACTCTTTTTTTTTTTTTTTTTTTTTTTTGGCGGTGTCCCGACCTTAGAGCAATTCGGGAAATAGTAATTAATTGCCCAGGGAGGCTAGCTGAAGTTCCTGTGGCACCCAGAATTAAGCTATGTATCGTGGGGTTTCAGAGGGACGAAGCTGTGTCACATTAAAGACACGCCACTGCTGACCAAGTAGACGTCACACATCCATTAAATATCTAGTAATAACTTTTGTCAGGAGACAAATCACCTCAACCAATCAAAACAAGTCCTTTAATGTTAACTTCTCTTTATAGTACAATCCATTTGTTTTGTTCTGAAAATAGTTGTAGCAGACAATGTTGATGTTTCGCTTTGTTTCATCAGCATAAAGTACATGAGACCATCCTCAGGACAAAGGTTATGCGAATGTTGACATATGTTAGGCGAATGTATTGTAGTAAAATATAAACAGAATCCGGACTGAAACAAATGGAAAAAAAACGAGTATGTCTCAAGTGAATACATGCTGGGGACCATCCACCCCAAGCCACACCCCAACTAGACTAGTTGACTCATGTGGTGATATGTCATCACCCAAGAATGAAACCAGGCAGAGACAAACCCCAAGTGATATGTGAGAAATGTATCACCAACCCCCGAAAGAAAACCGTAACAGACTGTACTACATACCTAAAAAAAAATATATATATATATATATGTCACTAAAAACCCAAAGGTTATATAGGGACGTTATAGTTAGGTTCAACAGAACCATAGAAATTCACCAGTTCTAGTTGGTTATCTCAAGTAACTATAATTCGCACCCTCGCCAAGCACTGTTTTTTCATGAATTTTGACAGCAAATGTTGCAGCGATATTATCAATGATGTCATGAGTGATATAATATGTGGGGAAATTAGTAGTGCGTGGCAAGGGTGCAAGTTATAGTTACCTTAGGTTACAAGTCCCTAAGACGAACCCCCCCCCCCCCACCCCCTCCCTCCCTCCCTGGTTTCGTTCTTGGGCAATGGCATTTCAGCATGTGTCACTAGTGGTCTGGTTTAGTTGGCATGTGGCTTGGAGTTGCTAGTCCACAGCATGTTTTCACTTGAGGCGTACTAGTTTATATTTTTATTTTTTTTTATTTTACAGTTTTTTGATTCCCGAGTCTGTTTATATTTTCCTACAGTACATTCAGCAAACACACGACCATCCTTAGAACAAAGTGTTCCTAATGGACCAGTTTCCTTTATGCTGCATTTTGGATGTTATCGGGTCTATTCGTTAAATGGCGGTTTTAAGTTTTTATTTTATTGTATTTCTGCTAACGGCCCATACTTCTGTCATAGATAACTACTTCTCCTCCTTTGAACCCATATTCATGCAGCTTAACAATACCTAACATACGCTAGTCTATCTATTTATCCACCAACCACTTGCAAGAACTTGCATACCCCAACTAGTTGTCACACTTAACTCCAATTAATTTATTATACCACAAATAAACTGAAGTGCATGCATGGAATAATTTCCTTGAGAGTATTGCCAGTTACCAGTAACTACTGAGTTAACTACTAACCTTGGGTTCCAGGGTAGTTTGGTACTTACCTCATCGGGGGTAATAAGTGCTTTATAAATGGAATTACAATACAATACACTTCTTTTGCGATTTATAACTAGGAGACTCTGTTATACTTATACTTTCAGAAGTGTTTTGAAAAAACCCCACAGTAAATATCATTTTGAATTGCTATAATATCGTTAGAGCAATAGTTATTACAGAAACTGGTTCTTAAATAGGTAATTTGTTACAGCAAAATACAGCTCCGCCTAGTGAAAATGTGGTCATCTTCGTTCTCCAGGTCCCTTACCTCGGTCTCTACCTCTCAAACCTATTGACATGCTCTCATTTTTGTTTGTCTCCTTTGTGCAGTCTCTGCATGGGGTACTCTTTCTCACACTCACCATTCTTGTTTAGCACCTGTGTCCCTGCTGGAACTCACTTTAGCTTGACCCCATTACTGTTTGTTGATGATCTGTCGCTCTTTATTTCTATTTCTCATGATCTCTATTTTTGTAGTCTTGTGTCCTTTCTTGGTCTCGTTGCCCAATTTAATACCCTGCTTCTCTAATAATTTTAGTCCATGTTTACATTTAATGGATTGGATTGATTTCACACAAAAAACAAACTGCAGTTATTAAGTATGAATTTTCTTGGACTATTACGCGTGATATCAGGACGGCGATACTGGGCCTACTGCGAACTCCTAAAAATAAAAACTTCAGCAGGCCATTTGTAAACCTGGGTCTAGTGTTGGCTAAGAGACGGGTGATAATTGCATGGATGCAACCAAGACATCCCGAAACATCCAGACTGGTTACGAGATATAAATGAGTAGGCAACGGCAGAGTTGGTTCGGATGCACTCTGTCAGAAATGAGAAAAGCAGAGGAAGACAGATTAGCCTGGGCATCCATGATTACTTAGTCACAGGGAGATCAGAGTCCTCCCACACAATGCTCTCAAGACATGGAGGAGGCTCAGGGGGGTAACTCCGGGAGGAACTCTGACAGACACACCCCAACACCTGAATAACAGATACCTTATATTGAACTAATGGTAGACGCAAACACAACTGACATAATATGGATCAGAAGGAAGATAGGGGGGGGGGGGGTTATTGGGTATTATTTAGTTTCTCTTAAAGTTCTTTTGACCGTTATTTAATATTGTAGATACTGGTGTTGGAAATGCACACCATAAGGGGGATATCAGTGGGATCACATTTATGGTCCGACACACGCTTTGATTCCAAATGTGTCTTACACTGCCAAATGTACGTATTGTACAGACTGTATCATAAATGTGGTAGAAAATGCTAATAAAATACATTAAAAAGTATGAATTTTCTTTTATTTCATTAGGAAAACGCGATGATGATCCGAGAAGTGGAGGTAGCTAAAGTGTGCTCATTGGAAAGGAAGCAAGTCGAAGCAATCAAGAAGCTCTGGGAAGATCCTGGAATCCAGGAATGCTATGACAGACGGAGAGAATATCAGCTCTCAGATTCAACAAAATAGTAAGCATTGATGAGTAATGGCCATCTGTACACCCCTCCCTACCTTACCACTTAAGGGCTCGAAAAATCCACTCACCCACTTGCTTTCTACGGAGAGCCAGATTAAACCAGGACTAGCTATTACTAGGGCCAACTCCCCATTCTGGCGAGATGACAATAGGCGTTCTGCTTGCTCACAAAGGGAATGAGCAATAAAGATGCCTTGAAATGTTGTTATCTTGTCACAATTGCTCAGCTTTCAGAGACAGTGGTCCAAAGTCTGTTTGTCTTCCTACATTAACTTTTCATTCTGTGACTCAAATTTGAGGATTTTGTAAAGTGAACTGTGACCATTATGCTGTGTAAAGCATGTGAAATGAAAGTCTTGAAGATTTCAGGCTTTTTTTTCTAACAAAATATTGAAATAGCAAATAAGTGAACTGTTAACATTTTTCAAATATATTTCACTTGTTGTGAAGACACATTTTTGCAATTCTGTGGTGGAAAAAAAAAGATTTTTATAGGATCAAAACAAATCAGAACACTACTTGGTGATGTGCAAATGTAAAATATTTTGTCTGAAACCCAATTTCCAAACATTGTTTATGCATGATAGGTTTTTTTCAGTAAAACTATATGTTAGTGGCAACGTTTTATGGCCATTTCAATGAGAAATGTGCTATCTGTAAATTATAGTGCACTATCACATCATGCTTTAGGAGTATATTTATGAAAAGTTAGTTTTTAAACATCATCTGGAAAATGTTCCTGCTTCTGCCCAGATGACAATGCTATTAGTGAACTAAGAGGCAAGCCAGGGATCATTTGTACCTTCTATGTGGGATCAATTCTTATTATACATAGAGCCAACATTTAGTCTTGTAAATAGAGTTTTTTTGTACAGCAGAAATAGTGAACTTACATATTTGAAGGTGATCTCTTATGTGATAAAGAAGAAAAAGGCATCTCTGCAAGAAAAAATATTTGCCTAAGACCACACATCTTTAGACCAGTTCATGGGTCAAGTACATAAAAGTTTGGTCGAGTAGATTATTCAAGTTAATAGACCTGCAGGTCTAGTAACATTTGAATGATTTTTCGAGCCCTGAACTTGTTACTGTGCCGCTACAACCCCCATGCCAGAGGCGGACCGATACAAATACTAGCATTACAACCAAGTGTTTTTAGTAGGGTTTGCACTTGCAACTAATTGAGCACCACCAGTTTCAGTGAGTAGTGAGTTTTTTTTTTTTTTAGTCCATATGCAAGAGTAGTACACAATAGAAACATTGCAAGGACATCCACAAGGTGCTCCTATTGTCACACTATCACAATCTTCACCACAAACAGGTTCCACATAGAGCTAGATCAGCCTTCCGTATCTCACTCGATCTGGTGACTTTTGTCTTTTGAGTAGAATTAGTACTTGGAGACTATCATACCACTTATCATGTTGATTAACTTGTCAACTACCTTTATAGCAGTCCGTGATGAAATGAGTTTTGAAAAGGTCAAATTGGTATCTATTCCAGAAAAAAAATATAATTTATACTCTGCGGTATTCTTTGAATTATATGGAATAAATATTGAATCTACACTGCATGCAATATGTAATATTCACTGAAACCCTTGAAATAGTAATGGTTAAGGACTCAGAAGATGAAAATTAAAAGTAAAATAAATGGATTTCCCTCAAAATAAGTTCAGTTGAAGAAATATTATAGCCCTATAGCCCGCCGTAGTGGGCTATACTGGCTATTAGAGGCCTGCTGCAGTGTTAAAGGCCCGGGTCGAAGGCGGGGGACTTTAACAAAGCAGCAGGACTTTAATATAGCCTATAGCCCGCCGTAGAGGGCTATACCGGCTATTAAAGGCCCTCTCCAGCGTTAAAGGCCCCGAGCCAAAGGCGAGGGCCTTTAACAAGGGAGAGGGACTTTAATATCGGTATAGCCCATCTACGAAGGGCTATAAGGCTATTAGAACATTCTGTCACTAGAGGACAGAATGTTCTAACAAAAAAACAAAGCCTTTTGGAAGCGTGAGGGGATTGGAATCCCCTCAGGCTCCCTGAAGCCTTTGTTCACAGCCAGAGCTGTGAACAAAGAAACTTTGGAATGTTGGAGCTCCAGGCTTATACCAGCCATTATAAGCCCAGAGCACTCCATTGTTTTCAATGGAGCTCCCAACATTCCAATGTTCTAATCGCCGGTATAGCTCAGCTACGAAGGGCTATAAGGCTATTCGAACATTCTGCCACTAGAG
Organism: Lissotriton vulgaris; assembly: GCF_964263255.1. Lineage (NCBI taxonomy): Eukaryota > Metazoa > Chordata > Amphibia > Caudata > Salamandridae > Lissotriton > Lissotriton vulgaris. Next base: position 978,656,513 of record NC_141689.1, read on the forward strand.
GGCAGAATGCTCTAGCAAATTAAACAAAGGCTTTAGAGAGCGAGAGGGGATTGAAATCCCTTAAGGCTCTCTAAAGCCTTTGTTCACAGCCAGAGCTGTGAACAAAGAAGCACTGGAATGTTGGAGCTCGGGCTTATAACAGTCATTATAAGCCCGGAGCTACTCCATTGTTTTCAATGGAGCTTCCAACATTCCAATGTTCTAATATAGTTTCAACCTAAAGCCACTTTTAGTAACAGATATAGCATAATTTATGTAACTTCATAGGGTGACATCACAAGTCATCTAAACATTTACATCACTTTGGCTCCACAATTGTTTGCGTATGCATGTTATTTACAGATTCTCTGTCGTAATGTATTATTTATTAATGTCAAGTAGGATTTCAGCTTCTGAAAAGTAGTACGCCCAGCACCTATATTGACATAACTCTCTGTGCATGGACTTCAGCTCTGTGCAGCAAGGGTTGGCCACCGGATCTGTGCCAGTTCCCCATCTGGTTACAACCCACAGCAGAAGGACTTCAGCCATGTGCATTGAGTATTGAGTGCATAGTTTGGCTTAAAGCCTGGACCTGTGCCAAGACTGCATACTATCTAATTCCACTGCAAATTACCTTCAACCGTTCTCAGAAATAGGCACAAGTCCTGGTTAAGCCATGTGCCTGGCCCTACACCTAACACCTGCAGGGACGTGGACTCCTAAGCGCTATTACCGGTATCCATTTACACCGGCATCACTTTCCCCCATTAACCCTGCATCACTTTCCCTGTCATTCAGCAGCAGGTTGAAGTACATTCTTTGCATTCCTAGTCTGTTCAATAGAGCAATTATGGTTTCTAGTTTCATAACTGGTTGACCTTCATTGTAGTGCCTGCTCAAATTTAAATTCCTGTGCCTAGAGATGTGTTTGTACACTCTCTTGGTCTTCCATAGTGGTATCATTAGTTAAATCACTTGCAAAGTCATCTGCGACATGTTTGAGGTCATAAGCAGTTTTTTTTAGCAATTCTTTTTATCTTCTGGGCCTTTTATCATAACTCTCCTTTGAGAATAGTTTTCAATGTTTTTTTTTTAGGATTGTGAATAATATATATGATCTCCTTTACAAAGGAAATACATTACATGAATAGTCGTTGGTCATGCGCAGTTGACTCTGTGCCCAGAACTAGCCTATGACCAGATTCAGCTTCCATCTTACACAAACCATTGGCTCATGCCTTCAACAGTCTGCAGCCGCCTCTGGACAGAGAACCTGTCCCACTGAATGAGGTGAGACGTCTGGGTACAGGGCATAGCCGTAGGCCAGGATATGTACCAGCCTCGTCCCATCCAGACCAGCCAAGTATAGCCTTCAGCCATGCACAGCAGATCTGGATGGTGGGCCTGGGTCCGATGCGCTGTACTTTTCCTACCCACACCAGTAGTGCCCTTCCCTACTGTCCAAAGTGCTGTCTGTGCAGACACCTTGACTCTGTACATGTGCAGGGTGCATTTAATTTTTTGTTTGTTTTTTGATTGACTTGTGAATCAGCAGGCCATAAATAATTTCCATGACTCAAACTTAAAATCCACAAACAGCACGCAAAAAACAGGGGAATCTGTTGAGGTAGGAGTAGGATCTGTCCCTCTGGGACCACCCACATTTCTCCTGGGGTTAGGAGGTGCTCCTCTTGCTCATTAAGGACCCTAGGGATGCAGGCTTCGTTACCTGGCATCTGATAATGGCTGTTGCCACAAATACCATCTGATCATCACATATTGCAATTCCTCCAAAGATCTCTGGCTACCATTTTTGGTCATGGGGAAAATTTCTTTAATTTTTGAAATTAGAATTTTCAACCAGTCCCAGTTTGCACACTTACGGGGAAGATATCTCAAATTCAGCCGTTAATCGTCTCCTGAACACCTTTTTGCAACTAAAATATTGCAAAAACAAGTGAACAGATGTACACCAAGTCTCAAGAAAGCCCTATGCTGACTAAAGCTGTGGTTTCATGCCACGTGTGGTGCAATTTCATAAAGCAGACTATGCTATAATGGAGACCAATATTTGTTGGGGCACCACAGTTTCAGTTTCTTTTCCTCCACTCATTCCATTCAAGTTACCCCCTGTCCCTTAAGAACCAGTGCAAGTAAACTTATATACAAGGAACGTGCCATTTCCAGGGTTTGGGTTTTGGGGAGAGATTTGAACAAGGTGAAATCTAATACACCTGTAAATGCTTGTTTTCTAGGATGGGTGGTGAGGATTTTCCATTGTCTCCAGATTACTGTTTACAAATAATGCTGGTCTCCCTAGGATCACTGTTTATCCATGAATTAGCCTTAATACAATTTAAACATGTTGGGTAGTTTAATTTACTAATTGGAAGAACTTCAAACAACCACTTTTCAAGACATTTAAGTTCATAGTACATTTCTCTACTTTAGCATCAGACTTGTATTGGTGTGAGCTGCCCTCCGCATGACCAGCCGGTATAGGAGAGTGTACAGTGTTGACTGAAAATGTTGATTTATTTTTCAGCTTTTAAATCTCATACTCAATAGTGGTTTATCTGTGATGCCACCTTAATTCTTATGTCTGCTCTTTCACCCACACAAGCCTAGCGTGGAAAACTAGGCCATAAAACTGTTTCATTGCTGTCAATCGATACGTCCTTAGATTTACTTTAATTTTACAATGTTTCTTTAAGGTAAACCCTTCCTGGTAAAGTAGATGATGCAAAGTGTCCCCTTCCTTTATAGCTAAATATTTTGGGGCCCACTTTACGCCAGTATTTTAGGCGCTGTTCCAGAAGCTGGAGGTCTTTCTGTTGTGCTTACTACTTTGCTAATTGTGGCAGAGCTGTTGACAATCAATGGTTTTTTTCAGAGCTAGAGTGGATACCAGCATCCTCCAAGTAAAACTATTGAAAACACCCTCACACTGCAGGAGTGCGCAAATAGAAGGGGGCCACGGGGCAAGGTGGGCCATGGCACCTCATCCTACTCTGGAAGAAGCAAGCCCCTGTACCTGAAGCCCAGTGGGAAAATGACAGAAATACATGACCAGCCCAGACTGGTTTTCCTGTCCCTTATTAAAAGGGCTCACAGCTTTGCATTTTTTTTAAGTTCAAGAAAATTTTATTTGATAATAATAAGAGAGAAAACCAGGTGTCAAAACAAAGTACAATGTGATGTCAAATTAAAGATTCTGAGCAGAATAATACAGTCATACAAATGCAAGCATTATAATAAAAGAAATCTGGGTACAAGATGAGAGAAAAGGAAAAGGCAAAAGAGAAAATACATTAAGCACAAAATATGAAAAGTATGAGAACAATGGAAAGAATTAAAAAAAAAAAATGGTACAATGGAGGATAAGTGGAATGTATCGAGCGATTAAGGAGGTTTAGGGACTTCCTGTTGTGGAGGCGGAGGGTGAAACAAGCGTTTGCTACAAGGGTCCAGATAAAGTGTGACGGGAGTTCAGAGGTCCATGCGTTTAGTAGCCATACATACCGGGAAAACATGAGCAGTATCGAGTCTATGGTTATGGTATACATTAAACCACCATGCCTTGAAGGAAATTTTGGAGAAGTCTTTCCAGTTGACCGTTATTTGTTGGAAGGCAGCGGCAAGTAATAAGTCAACAATCTGGGGTTTTAGATCAACGTCATCCCAGCAAGAGGAGAGGCTACCCATAAAAATATGCGCGTGAGCGAAAGGGATAGAGGTGTGGAAGATTGAATTAATTTGAGCCCAAACCTGTTACAAAAAACTACGAACATGAGTGCATAAAAATAACATATGAAATAAATTGGCTTGTGGTGACGAACAAGACCAACATGTGTGAGGGGTATTGGGAAAGCGTTTTTGAAGGTCAGAGGGTGTGAAAAGGAGTCTGTTGTAAATAAAAAACAAAGTCTGAGTGGGGGTTGCTGCTCTGGAAGATTTGCGAAGTTTGGTCCATATTTTATCCCAGAAGGAAATCGACCAAGAAACAGACAAATCATGCTCCCAGGACTCTTCCACTTTAGATTTAGGTCTTGGAGTCTCACCAGCGTGAAGGAATTTGTAAATAGCAGCAGCTTTTGGTGTATTGCGTAAGAAGGAATGTAGTGTGGAAGTGGAAGTGGGTGAAGCAGGAGGGGAGCAGGGCTGAGAAAGGCCATTGTATTTCGTCAGGACTGTGTTTTTAAGCAAGTGATATTTGCGTGCAAAGGAAGTGGGTAAATCATAGAGGGAGCGAAGGGTGTCAAAAGATAAGAAAGAGGAGTGAGAAAAAAGTTGGGAGATCCACTTCAGACCTCGAGTATGCCAAGTTTTCCAAAAAAAGGGTCTGTCACGGATGAGTAAGGACGTGTTATGCCATATGGGGGAAGAAAGGAAGTCAGCAATGGTAATAGGAGGTAAGTGAGTGGAAGAAAGGAGTAATTTAGTGGTAAATTTATGAATCGGAGTTGAGATAGAGGTGGGTTTGCGAGAGAAGGAGAGGTATTCAGCAAAGGAGAAGGGAGAAAGAAGGAGGCGTTCAAATTTGGCCCATAAAGGACATGGGGTGTCAGGGTCTTGTAGCCAAAAAGAAGCCTGCCTCAATTGGAACGCCTTGTGGTAAGCTGGGAAGTCAGGAAAGTTAGCCCCACTTTCTGATTTGGGACGAATCAGACGCGCTAGAGACATTTGTGACTTCTTTTTATTCCAAAGAAAGGACATTAGAATAGAGTTGATCTTTTTGAAAAATTTGGAGGGGACCGGGACCGGAATATTGGAGAGGGTGTAAAGAACAATGGGAGACAACATCATCTTAATAGTGTCAAGGCGACCCCACCAGGATAGGTAAAGGGGGTGCCACTTGGATGTGAGATCCGTTAATTTTTGAATGCATTTGGACATGCACAAGGAAACAGTGTCTGGGATGGTAGGGGTAATGTGCATTCCAAGGTACTTGATATTGGAGGGTTTCCACGTGAAATTAGAGGCGGCAAAATCGGGTTTGAATGTGAATTTAGTTAAGGGGAGGATCTCACATTTGTCATTATTGAGTTTATAGCCAGATATTTGGGAATAGGCGTGGACTTCAGTGAGAAAGGCGGGAATTGAAACAGAGGGGTTGGAGACAAATAACAAAATGTCATCCGCATAGGCGGCTAGTTTGATGTGGGAGTCTGACAGTTGGAAACCCTGGATGGAGGGGTTTTGACGGAGCTTGGAGAGGAAGGGTTCTAAGGCCAAATTAAAGAGAAAAGGGGATAAAGGGCAGCCTTGACGAACACCTCTTTTTAAATAAAAAAAAAGAAGATATTTGACCATTGGCACAAACCGCTGCACGTGGGTTAGAGTAAAGTAGTGAAATTAAGGATATAAAAACAGGACCGAAACCAAACCAACGGAGAGTGTGAAATAGATAGGTCCATTCAACCCTATCAAACGCCTTTTCAGCATCCAGGGCAATGGCCGCAAGGGGATGGGGTAAAGGGCGAGATTTGGAGAGAATATTGAAGAGGAGCCTGGTGTTGTCTGTGATAAAGCGACCTTTGACAAAGCCCGACTGTTCCTCTCCCAAAAGATCTGGAAGAAGGAGATCAAGGCGTGCCGCAAGAGACTTTGGTCAATATTGACTATAAAATATTTGCAAAGATATCGGCCTGTAATTTTTGCAATGTTGAGGATCCTTCCCCTCCTTGGGTATGAGGCAAATATGAGCGTCTGAAAAAGAGCCCGAGGAGGAACCCAAGGAAAGGAAGGTGCCAATAAGGGAATGGAGTCTGGGGATGAGAAGCTTTGAAAAGTGGAGAAAAAATTCTACTGTGAAGCCGTCCGGCCCAGGGGCCTTGTCTTTTTGGAGGGTTTGAAGCGCTTTGAGTAATTCTTGTTGGGATATATCAAGTTCTAAGTGAGAGAGGTCAAGTGGAAAGTGAGATGGTTTTTGAATGGAGGAGAAAAATGTGTCTAAAGAGTGGGAAGAAGGCTGAGTTTCAGAGGAGTATAAGGTCTTGTAGAAGGTAGAGAATTCAGTGAGGATGTCTGCGTCTGTGTGTTTGAGATTTGAATTGGCGTCGTAGATTGATTCAATGTTTAATTTATTGTGTTTCACCTTGAGATAATTGGCTAAGATCTTGCCCGCCTTATTCTTGCCTCCATAGAACTTGGCACTAGATTTCAGTAAGTACAAGGATGCATCATCTGTAGATTTTTTGTTAAATTTCATCTTAGCATTAACTAGGGCAGTTAGAGTTTGCTGTGAGCGGGAAGTAAAATAAGAATGCTCCAATTTCTTAATGTCCAGAAGGATAGCCCTAGTAAAATCGCGAGCAGCCCTACGTTTCTTAGCAACAAAGCCAATGATGAAATCTCTTGCCGCCGCCTTAAAGGCATCCCAAATAGTGTGTTTGGGGACAGGGGAATCATCGTTGAGGGAGAAAAATTCATGGGAGAAGGAAGTGAAGGAGGTAGTAAATTTAGGGACTAGGAGGAGATAATTGTTGAAACGCCAGCGTTTAGGGCCTATTGATTTGGGTAAGATGTCCAATTGAACTAATGTGGGGGCATGGTCAGAAAGTAAAATTGGACCAATTTCCGCATGAGTGAGGGTTTGGGCAATGTTGTGGGTAACAAAAATGTAATCAATTCAAGATTGGGAATGGTGGCATGGGGAATAGAAAGTAAATTCCTGAAGTACTGGGTTACATAAACGCCAAGCATCAGTGAGTTTGTTGATAGCTTGAGAGAAGGATTTATGAGATTTGTTAGGGGTGAAGTGTGCTTTGGAGTTCCTATCTAGAAAGGGATCTAGGGGCTGATTGCAATCTCCTGCCAGTATAAAATTATCATCATTGAATCTGGTGATATGCTGGGAGAATGAGTACCAAAAAGTGGGATCACCAGTGGTAGTGGCATAAACATTTAGGAGAGAAATTGGAACATTCTTGATAGAGAGCTTGGCATATATCCATCGACCATCAGCATCTGATTCCTGAGCAAGCAGGGAATGAGAAAGAGCTTTGTGACACAAAATAGCAACACCATTACGTTTGCCATCCCCAGGGGAATAATAAACATCACCCACCCAGCTTCTCTTCAGTTTGACAGATTCTTCAGCAGATAAATGGGTTTCTTGTAAAAAAGCAATGTCCACATTCAAATGTGAAAGATGCGATAAAATTCTTTGTCGCTTGATAGGGGAGTTAATGCCCTTAACATTCCATGTGATTACCTTCAGAGACATATCATATCAGAGAGGAAGAAAGCAGAGACAGATAAGGAGGTATAAAGGAGACCCAGAAGATTAAAAAAGTCAAGGAGAATAAGAAAATCGATGAAAGTTAATACAGTACAATAATTAGTAAAGGAATGAAGAAAGAGGAAATAGGGTGAGGAAGAGGAAGATAGAAGTGATCGATGTGGAAGGGATGAGAAGGTAGTCCAAGAAGTAATGAGAGAGATAGGAAGAAGATGGTAGTAGAAGAGTATTCGGAAGATAATAGAGAGAGACACCTGTGAAACAAAGGAAATTGAGGAACTTAAGAGTGAAAAAGATAGAAGAAGGAAAGTAAACAACCGGGAAGAAAGGGAAAACATACTTACGAAGGGTAGAGATGGGGAGGGTTGATCACCAGGGGGAAGATACACGAGAAAATGGATGAGGGGGGAGCGCCGGGCAAAGGAAGCAAGCGTCCAATGCAAGCGGAACAACAGGTCAGGGGAGAGACGCCATACGTATTGTAAAACCTGCAAGGAAAAGGGAGGAGAACAATAATGAGTGAGACGAATGAAAGAAGATAAGAACAAAGTAGTAATAAATGACAAGAAGTTGTGTAAGGAAATTGTAATGAACAAAACTGACTAACGAACAGGGATACAAGAAAAGATGATGTAGAGTGAGAGGGGGAACAAGAAAACCTGTAACATCGGAAAACGTGGGCTAAACAAACAGTAATACATTCAACAGTGCATGATAAACATGCAGACTAATTGAAACTTCAGTGCTGCGTCACTCAGGAATCAAGGCGGGAAAGCTGATGAGGAGCTGGAAAAGTCCATATCAGAGGCTTGGGTAGCGTTCAAAAAGCTTCGAAGGCGAACAGGATCCTCATATGTCGTAGTTTTGTTGTTGTAGGTCACTCTGAATAGGCAGGGGTGGAAAAGGCCATATCTGGCTCCAATGGCACGAAGTTCTGGTCGCATATCCAAAAAGGCTTTGCGGCGGCTGGCTGTGGCCCTGGCGTAGTCCTGCGCGAAGAAGAGGTTGGAACCTGACCATTGAAGACGAGGTGATGCACGGGCCGCTGAGATGACTTTGAGCAGGTCAGTATATTCTAAAAAGTACATGATGACACCTCTTGGCCGTGAAGAGGGGGAAGGAGTAGAAGGTAGGCGACCTAGCCTATGTGCCCTCTGGATGTTAAGCGTTGTACCTTCAGGCAAATGAAGAAGCTTGGGTAGAAATGATTTGAAAAAGGCAATGGGGTCAGTCCCTTCACAATTCTCCGCCAGGCCGTAGAGCCGGAGGTTATTGCGCCTGTTTCGGTTCTCCAATTCTTCGACTTGTTTTTGGAGAGAGGAGATCTGAGGCTGCATGTGTGTCACCTTTGAGGAGGACTCTTGAAGAGACGTGAGAGAATGTTCTACATTAGTCACTCTAGCATCCATCTGGAACCAGTTATCCGTAAGAACCTGCAGTTTCAAATTGGTCTCTTCCATATATGGCTTGAGGGCACGGATCTCTTCTAGTAGCAACTCCATGGAGACAGCCGATGTGGACCCAGACGGTGATGGAGGGTCTTTTTTGAGGCGTTTCGTGGTCACTTTCCCTGGAGGTTGGGTAGGCCGTTCTGTATTAGACTGTGACATCTGGATGGCAAGCGCTTGGGAGGCCTCAAGGTGCGCCAGTGCTGAGAAGACTTTCGAGTTCTTAATAAAAACACGACGTGGAGACTTGAGAGTGCGAGGGGTTGTCCTTCTTTCCATACAAAAAAGATATGGTTGGGAAGGAAGAAAATCCAGTTGTAATCAGTGCGTGCCTGTGGGCGTCTCAGAAATTGGTCAAGACCTCTTGAGTGAGGTAAGGAATACAAGCTCCAAAAAATAAAAAGAGAAATGGAGGATAGGCAGTCTGTTGTGAATTCAGGAGTGCCAAAGAGTTAGAAAATGTTCAATGCAGCCTTCATGCATTTAACTGGAGGGGTTGACCCATAAATGAGTAGAGCAAGAAATCAACATGAAGATGAAATGCTGATACTTGGCACAGTATGAAGCAAAATAAACTCTTTAGACGAGATGCAATATGTAATAAAGCTGCGCACATAAAGGTGGATGTGCCAGCATAATGTATAGGAGCGCCACCAATTGTAATGAAGAAATGCAGGGAAGCATAAATTACTGCGCTTATATTGAAGAATATATTGCAGCTGCGCCTACATGCAGATTGTGTGGGGAAGGCTGTAGTACACAAAATGGCCGCCGATGAGGTGATGTAGCAAAATGCAAAGAAAAACGCATTGAAAGGCAGCGTTCCTCAAAGAAATGCAGCGTTGTTGCTAACCTGTGGATAATGGCTCACCAGGGGCAGTTGGCGTGAGGCGAGGCTCCTTGTGTGGCAAGCATGTCCTGCAGGCGGGTGCTCCGTAGCGGGCGTTGCGAAGATTCAAAATGGCGGTCGCGACTATGAAAGAACCGCGTCTGCCGAGAAATTGAAAAAAGCGGACGTTCCGCCGCTTCGTTAATGCCGCATTTGGAAGCCCGGTGCTGTCCCTGATGTTCGGGTGAGGAATGCGACGTTTGCAGGTGTCAAGAGTTGGGAGAACGTGGCGAAGTCCCTCACCGACCTGGAGCGCTCACATGAGAGCCGCCGTCCTCGCCGGGCGCAAGCCACGCCCCCCCACAGCTTTGCATTTGTCCAAAGCTAATCAGTCTGTTGCATTTATTGGCATCATACTTAATAGGCTGAAATGGTTTCTTCACGCCAAATTATTCAGTCGTGGACACCCTGCCGGCTTGAAGTCCTGGCGTAGCTAGACCTTGTGCCGCCCGTGGTGGTCCTCACGTTTGCTGCCTGCATGTAAGATGGTTGGGGGGGGTGTCGGGTGCTGGTGATTCCTGCTACTGCTGCAGGTAAGGAGGGAGGTGGCCGCCACCCCCAAGACTTGTGCTGCCCAGGGTGGAGCACCCTCCCCCTACTACGTCACTGCCCTTTAGCCCGATACTCCACTCCCCAGGTAGGTTCAAGGATTTAAAGCTCCCCACTAATTTACTCTCACAGTTTAGAACGTACCTGCTTTGGGCCTCAGTTACTATATCTTCCTGGAGCAAATTGTAGATGATGTCCCACTGCTCAATTGCTTTCATGTGGGCTCAGCCTGTGGGGCACCCACGCTGCAAGCAGCTCGACCCACTAAAGTACAACAAGCATTTGCAATGCAATAGGTCTCGCATTAGGAAAGTTTGATCTATTGGTATTGTAAATGACAAATTTTGATTAATGTGTTGGTTTTGAAAATATCTAAATTGCTTTGTCATTTACAATGCTAATAGTTTTAACTTTCGCATACGTGACACCTATAGCATTTGTAATGCAATATGTGTTGTATTTACATGACATAGATTTGTTAATATTACAAATAACAATGGCTTTTATTTTTTTTAGCAATTAATACGTAAATAAAAGTTATTGTAATTTATAATGGCAATAGCTTAAACTTTTGTAAATAACTTTTGGGAAGATTATGTTAATCTGCGACCCTCTGGCCCTACAATCACGGGTCTCCTCGAGCATTCTGTCGACACTAACACAGAGATGACGGCTTGGCGTCCGGTTATTCGAGGTCACCTCAGAAACGAGCAGAAGTGTAACCGGCACTGTATTAACCTGCCCTGGTGTCCACCCCTGCAGCCATGGCATTCAGGACGGACCCAGCCCATCGATGGAACTTAATTAGTGCATTAAGTAACCCTAATACCATTGTGCTAAATAAAACGCATTCTCCCTCCCATCCCCTGAATTGTTTTATGTCCCCTCTCCCCACCTACCAGGAAGGTCACAACTAAGGAGGAAAGATCGCGCCTTCCTCCGGACCTCTGTTTATGGCGATGTTATCTCTGATTAGTGCATAACAAAGTAAATCTGCCCCTCAGAGCGCTAAAAGGACACACCTGAAGTGCCATAACACAATCCACGGGGTGCGACAGGACGCCGATACTTCTGGCCCCAGCAATCGTCTACCAAATGGGGAAATAGTGTGCACGTGGCGTTTTATGCACACGTGCCCTTCTGCGCTAAGTGCACAGTTTTAAAACACATTTTTCTGCGCATCAAAGGAGCTCCTGTGCATTCTTTCGCCATCCAACAGGCTGTGATTGTGGACACAGCCATACACCAATGAAACCCAGTTACTCTTTTTAATGTTAAAGTAACACCCTGTCGGGAGAGGGTGCAGCTTAACGGTTAGAGGGCCGATTTTAAAGCTGGGGGCCATGTTTGAGTCTGCGAGAAGGCTCAAACATGGGGTAATTCTCTGCAAATTACTTAACCTCCCTGCGTCTAAAAAATGTATATGTGCACTTTGAATGCAAGCAGTGCTCATGTAAAGCGCACAGATGACTTCAGATCGGTGCCTGCTATATATTCTGTGAGCTGTTGTCTTCCCAGGGATGGACTTGGTTGTCACGATCCTACATTTGGAATTTTAATTTAAACCGCTAAAGAAGCTGTGACATTGCATACATTATGAGGAGCATAAGACAGAATGGTCCGAAAGGAATGCCACAAGGTATCTGGTGGGGGGACGGTATAGCTCCTAAAAACCTCATGTTTTGACTGCAGTTAGAGAGAAAGCGCTATATTGTGACCGGTTTTAGAAGCCCTCTCTCTCAGAACAAGCATCCAAGTGGTCCTAACCATTTTGTTGTTTTAGAGCTCAATTTTGCTTATTTTTTTTTATTTAAATTTGTTTTTATTGTTGCAGTAAAAAGAAATTGTTTAGTACAGCGTAAACAGTCCGCTGACGTGGCCTCAACATTCAGCCACGAACAGCTTATGTGTGCAACATTTTCTAACTATAGAGAGCTGGCGCACATAAACATGATGTCGGTGAATCAGTGCAGTATGATCATGTAAAGGCTCCTATAGGCTGAGAGGTGATGGGGCGGTATCGCCACAGGGGCAATGAATAAGATCAGATGGGTACTCTCATGCCGTGGCCGTGCCGGATCCAGATCAGCACTGTGCGCATAACAGTGTTACCAGTGAACAGGGGAGTAACAGAACTGTGGGAGGGAAGCATGTGGGCGCGAGCAGGGTCTAAGTAGGGGGATGATGGCGGCGGGTGTCGAGGGGGGGGGGGGGGGGGGATTCGAGATGCCCATGGATGGCTTGGCATGCGAGGAATTGCCTAGGGCGTAAGGGGTCATCGGGGCCCGCCTCTGGGGTGGCTCACTTCAGGTGAAGGCTACCGGCTTTCTTGGGTGGGGGGAGGGAACAGGTCAGGTGGGTCTCCAGCCTGCGTGGACTGGCGGAAGCTGTGAAGGAGCATGGCCCATTCCATGGAGATGGGAAGTTTGCGCGCGCCCTTGGCTTCTTCTTCCCTTAAGGCGTCTTCCTCCGCTGCCGCCCATTTGCTAACCGCCCCCTTCCACTGTGCTATGGGGGGACCCTCTGGGGATCGCCAGCGCATGGTTATACATCTATTGGCTAGTAGGAGCGCTAAGGACACGAAGCGCCTATGCACCGGGTCATGTTTAGATATATGGAGGATGCCCAATGCACTGGACTCCCAGGTGTCTAGTGTGGTGAGACCCGTGAGGTCCCGCAGTGTGTTATGTACGTCCTGCCAGAAGGGTTGAAGATTGGGACAGTCCCAGAACATGTGACGGAAGTTCGCAGTTGGGGAACAGCATCTGGGGCACAGGAATGGCGTGGAGGGGTAGAACTTCTGCAACCGCGCTGGAGTGAGATATGCCCTGTGTAATATATAATATTGAATATTTTTGAAGCGGGCGTTCCTAGAGACGCGTTTAGGGGCCTCTAGAGCTTTTGTCCACTCCGAGTCATGCAAAGCCCGGCCTATGTCCTCTTCCCAGGTGGCCCGTAGGGTCGTCAGGGGGGTGTATGAGAGTTCCCGGATGGATTTGTATAGCCACGTGACCAGGTGGCGACCCACCCCCATATGTAGAATGGTATGTATTACTGGATGCGTGTCCGGCTCGCCATTTTGGAGATTGAAATGGGGTCGGTATCCGTCGAGTAGTTGCCTATACCTGAGGAATTGGCCTGGGGGGAGCCCGTATTCTGCGATCAGGCGGTCCAACGGTTTCAGTTGGCCCTCCTCGAGGAGTGACTCCAGTTCTGTGATACCACAGCGGGACCAGTCGGCGAGTAGTGGGGCCGTAAAGTAGGAATCCTGCCTGGGGGCGCCTATTAACGGCAGCAACGGGGAGTATGGGGGTCTAGCGAGGGACAGCCGGTGTATCCGTTGCATACATCGGCGCGCAATCGTCACTTGGAGGGGGTAAGTGCGCCGTGGCTTGGTGCCCGGGAGGAGCAGACGGGTGAGCTCCGGAGTTGTGATTCTGCCCGTAGGGGTAACCGTTTCCTGAGGGTAACGGTCCGCTGTCCAGTAGGACAGCCACTGGAGCTGTGCTGCGAGGAAATATGCCTCGAAGGACGGTGCTCCGAGTCCCCCCTGTGTTGTGGGGAGTTGAAGAGTTTTCAGGGCGACTCTGTGGCGGCCCGCTCCCCAAATGAGAGTTCCTAAGAGGGAATCAACGTCGCGGAAAAAGGACCTGGGTGGTATCACCGGTAGGTTTGTGAAATGGTAGAGGAGCCGGGGGAGCATCACCATCTTAGCAAGGGCTATCCGCCCAATCGGGGCCAGTGGTAGTGTGCTCCAGAAGGCGACCGTCGGGCGCAGACTCTCGAGTACCGTGCGGTGATTGCCTTCAAGGATGGCCGCCGGAGAATGGTATAAGCGGACGCCGAGGTACCGGGGAGCTTCCGTGGACCATGGAAGGCTATGCGGTCCGAGGTCGATGTTTCGGGGGGGCAGGTCCGGGTGTAGGGGGTAAACCACAGACTTGTCCCAGTTGACCTGTAGACCCGAGGCAGAGGCAAAGTCCGCCAATGCGGCCCCTATGGGGGTCAGGTCCATTTCAATGTCTCGGACATATAGGAGGAGATCATCCGCGTACATGGACACGCAATGGGTCCCGTCTGCAAGCGGTATTCCCCAGGCCACGCCCTCCCGACGCAGTCGAACCGCCAGCGGCTCGACTGCTAGCGCAAACAAGAGGGGTGACAGGGGGCAGCCTTGTCTCGTGCCGCGTCGGACTGCAAACGCCGGCGAGATACGCTTCCCAATACGAACTCGAGTAGTGAGGTCGGTGTATAGGAGGCGGGTATATGCCATGAGCGTCGGGCCGAGATTAAGGCGTCGCAGGACCGAAAACAGGTAGGGCCAGGTGAGGGTGTCAAACGCCTTCTCCAGGTCCATAATGAGGCAGGCAGCGCGGGGAAATCCGTCGCGTACCTGATCTTGGATATGGAAGATTCGGCGAAGGTTCTGGGAGGTGTTCCTCCCGGGGACGAAGCCGCATTGGTCGGGGTGGACCAGCGGGCGTATGATCTGCGCGTAACGATCAGCTAGGATCTTCCCCAGTATCTTGCAGTCAGCCGACAGGAGAGTGATAGGTCGGTATGACCCCATGTGAAGCGGATCCCTGTGGGGTTTAAGGAAGGTGACAATCACGGATTCCCGTAGCGACTGGGGTAGTGTCCCCAGGTGGAGTGACGCCCCAAACATCCGAGACAGACGGGGAACCACCAGGGGAGAGAACATAGCGTAGTATTCCAGTGGAAAGCCGTCCAGCCCCGGTGCCTTATTCCGGGACATGGCGCGTATCGCTCGGGTGATGTCAGAGGGGATTATCTTGGCGTCTAGCGTGCGTTTGTCGGAGTCCGATATCGTGGGCAGCGTCAGAGGGTCTAAAAACTGATCTGCGGTAAACAGGGTACAACATGCCGGGGCTTCGTACACTCGTGCATAGTGGCGGTGGAATGCTAGGAGAATCTCCGCTTGTGATTGCACCAGTACACCCTCCGGGTTGAGAATGTCCGTGATCGGCTTGATTTCCGTGTCCTGCTTCGCCATCCAGGCCAGGAGCGCCCCGGTTTTATCTCTGTCTTTGTGTACCCGCGAGGCGTATGCCCTGAAATTATACTTACGGAGGTCAGCACAAGCCATTTGATAATCCGTTTTGGCCTCAGCCGTGAGTACGGCGTGTTCCTCCGAGTCGTCAGGCCGTTTGGTGAGGGCAGCTAAAGCCTGTTCCGACGTTAAGAGCGACTGTTCTAAGGTGCGGCGGACCCCCACTATCTGCTTGATGCATTCTCCTCTTGCCACCACTTTATACGCGTCCCACTCCACTAGCACCGATGACGCTGTATTCTCGTTATGCGTGAAGTAGTCGCGTATGCTGATTTTATGCGCGTCTGTGAAGACCGGGTCCATTAGGCAGTCTCTGGGGAGGCGCCAGGTGGGGACTGGCGGATGCGGGGGGCGCCAAGTGAGCCGTATTATGTGGGCATCATGATCTGAGAGGATCCGTCCCAGGTAATCTGTAGATGTAACCTTAGGGAGGATCGGAGCAGAGCAGAGGAAGCGGTCTAGGCGGACCCGAAGGTTGTGTGGTATCGAGTGGAAGGAGTAGATGCGTTCCTGTGGGTGTAAGTGTCGCCATGCATCAGTGAGCGCCCAGTGTGTGGTCCATGCCCTGAAAAGGGCCGCCTGTCGGGGGGCTGGGGAGTGCGCGGGGGGGGGGTGCGAACGGTCTAATGAGGGGTCTAGTGTGCAGTTAAAGTCACCTCCCAGCACCCATGGGACTGTGGTGAACTGGGCCAGGACGCCCGTAAGGTGTTCCCAGAACTGGTCCTGATCTGTATTGGGGGCGTATATGCTGCCCAAAAGTACCCCTTGCCCATCAAGAATTCCCTCCAGTAGCGCGTATCTGCCCTCTCTATCAACTACTCGCCGGAGCGCTCGGAAGGGAGTGCCAGGTCTCACCCAGATTAATGCGCCGCGTGCAAACGCTGAGTATTGTGTGGCGCAAATGGTCCCCCGCCATTTGGCCTGTAGGCGGGTGAGTTCAGTGGCGTTAATGTGCGTCTCTTGCAAGAACGCTATGTTGGCCGCCATGCGCCGTACGTAGGAGTACACAGAGTAGCGCTTGCTGGGTGTGTGTAGGCCCCGTACATTTAGTGTAAGGATGCTAACGTCAGAGTGGGGGACAGCCATTCCTAGGGTGACGTGGTCGGGGGGGGGGGCACCTCTACAGTTCCCATGTGCCGCCCATGTGTGCGTGTCATGTATGCTCCTGCGCGCCAAGCTTCCTTAAACATGGGGGGGGGACTGGGGGAATGAACAACAACTAGAACTGTGGGTGGGCAACTGTCCCAATTCTGAGGATACGTCACTGGGGGTGGCATATCCAAACTAGTGTCCCACTAGGGGAGAAAACTAACGGAGAATCGCGGGGGTGGCAGCATGTGTCGCTGCTGGGCCTGTGCGCGAGTCGGGCTCTAGTAGGAGAAGTGTGGATCGCTCGCCGGAGCTCGCAGTTATCTGGCAAAGCAGTCTAGGCTTCTAGACATCGCGCATTGAAACAGGCAATCATGAAAAGGATATGTCGGTTGACAGTTCAGGCGTTCATGACGAGGTAGTAGGCTGACTGGCTAAGGCAGCGTCCAACGTGTGTGTCACAACAAGGGGGGAAGAGATTGGGCCAAATCCTGACATAGTTCCATCACTGTCCCGGTCTTTCTCTGGGGTGAACAGGTGCGGTGGGCCCTCCAAGTCCGATGCTGGGGGTGACGAATGTAGTCCAGAGACCGCTCGTATAGCGTCTCGTCGTTCCTGCATGATTTGTGTGAGATCGGGCGAGCCCGCCTGGGAAGACGCCCGGCTCTTGGAGTGACTTGCTCGCGAGCGGCTTGCACCCCGTCTTCTAGATCGTCCAGAGTCATTGTTGCGTTTCTTCTGGGGTCCTTGTTTAGGGATTAGCGGGCAGTGAAATTCGGTCCAGTCCTGTGCGTCCGCTGCCGTGTCGAAGAAGAGAGCTTTCCCTTTGTGGATCACTTTAAGGCGGGCAGGGAACAGTAGGGAATATTGAAGATCATTTTCGCGGAGGCGCCTTTTGACTTCCAGGAACGTGGAACGTCGCTGTTGGACCTCTCGGGCATAGTCTGGGAACACCATAACATGTTGGTCCTCAACCTGTAGGGGACCCGACGTCCGGGCCGCGCGGAGGACCGCATCCCGGTCTCGGAAGTGCAGGAACTTGGCTAGCATGGGCCGTGGGGGGAGACCAGACTTGGGAGCTCGGGCTGGGACCCTGTGAGCCCTTTCGATGGAGAAATACGGCGACCGGTCGCCGTCAGGGGTAAACGATTTAGTCCAGGATTCCATGTAGGCCAGGGGGTCCGAGTTTTCAATCCCCTCCGGCAGGCCCAGCACGCGAATGTTACAGCGCCTCGAGCGTCCCTCCAAATCCACCGTGCGTTCCTCCAGGGTTGCCACGCGGCGCAGGATCTCCTGCATGTCTGCTTCCTGTGATTTCACCACTGGTTGCATTTCAGCCATGCTCCGCTCGCCCTCCTTCACCCTGTCTGCTAGTTTTCGGTGGTCATCTCGAATCAGGCTAATGTCTGTTGTCAGGGTGCCCAATCTCTCCTCCATCGAGAGGCGGGACATTTCTATCGCCGCCAGCACTTGATCTAGCTTTGCTGACAGCGTAGGATCTGGTTGCGACGCATTAGTCTGCGTCCATGCCCTCGTCTGTGGCATTTTCTCGGCAGCCGTTTCCGGGACTGTTTGGGTGGCCCTTGGTTTCCCCATGGGTGCTGCTCGACGGGAGGGGGGGTTCCCTCTGTGGTCGTCGTGTGGCTCAAGGGCGGTAGGACACCCAGTGACCCCGGATGAGCAGTAGTGGGGTGCCGGTCAAGTCCTCCGGTCCCTGTCGGGCGTATGGCGAGGTCCGTTCGACCTCGGGGGGTCGCTGCTAGGGGTGCCAGAGGCGGTGTGCAGTTACCAGGGTCAGCGAGTCCGTTCGCGGGGGGGTCCTCTCCTCTCTACGTGGAGGGGCCCGCGTTGATAGGCGGTGCAGGGTCAGGAGGCCCGGGCTGGCGTCGACTGGAGTGTAGGTAGGGCGCTCCTATCCACAGAACGGCCGCTCTCGGCGTCAGGATTCCAAGGGCGCCATGTTATGGTCAGGCACCGCTGGTGGAGGTGGTCGCGTTCCAGAGACCCTGGTCAGGTGGCGGTGTGTCTAGTGGCTCCCCACAGTGGTGGACTTCGGGGCCCCGGCAGGGGGTCCTCGGGGGGGGGTGGGGGGGGGGAGAGCCAGGACGGCACTCCCCGTCCTTGATCGTGAGGTGGGGTTCTGCAGTGTTCAGCGCCGTGTAAGCGGCGCGCTGCTGGTCGTCAGCGATGGCTCGGTCAGGCCCCTAATAGGAAGCTGATGTCAGGGCGCCGGGGTGGTCGCTGCCCCCCCGCGGGCCGGAGCTCCGGGGTGGAGGAAGGCGCCGTGTGGCAGCGCAGTGTCTGTGGAATGGTGGCTGCGAGGCCGAGGTCGGGGCGCCACAGTCAAGACCCCCGGGAGGGGGGGGGAGGGGACGGGGAGAGTTTCACTCACCGGTCCCACCGATGGTGCCGGGTGTTCAGGGTGGTCGACTCCGTGCCGATGGTTTGCTCGCTGGTCCCCGTGGTGCGTGGTGGCAGGGAGATCAAATCTGGGAGCCGATCAGGCTATTGGTAGGAGTGCAGCCTCGGTGGATCGGAGCCCCGGGGCGGCGGCCGCCATCTTGTGCATCGGGGCTCCGGAGCGCAGAGAGACGCTGTGCACCGAGTATCTCGTCGGGCTGCCGTCGGCTGTCCCGCAGGTTCACCGCTGGTGTTGCTGGCTATGTCTTCTGGGGTCGTCCACTAGCAAGCCAGATGTCGGCGATTCCCGGGTCCGCGGGGCTCAGCAGCGCCCGCCATTTCTCAGGGCAGGCGTTCCCCGGTCTCGTCGGAAGGCAGCCTGGCTCACGTAGATCCTCCACAGTGGTCGTCGGTCGCTCGAGGGGTGCCCCAGCGTGCAGGGGGATCCCGAGTGTGGAAACGGATATGTTGAGGCTCCTTGCGATCTCGGAACAGGGCAAGATGCTAGCCCGATCGCGGAGCCTCAGCAGGACACAGCCGCCATCGTGGCTTGCTAAGCCACACCCCCCTCAATTTTGCTTATTTTATAAACGTCGGAAACATGACGAAGGTTCGAGCTGACTCGCTGGGTTCGAACCTGAGACCAAATCTTAAACTCTGGCACTTGCAGAGGACGTAATAGGCAACTGCGCCACCAAGGCTTAATTTATGGGACTTTCCCACTATGGAAAAAACAATGCGTTATTCTGCATCAAAGTAGTAAAGGCGTCACCGTGGCTAACACACAATAAAACAAATAATAAAAAATAATTTGCAGTGGCAGAGAAAGTAAACAAGCGGAAAACGAAAGCCGTGGAAAACCAGCCGGCCAGCAGTGAATAATTAGGGGAGAGAGAGGGGAGGTGCTGGGGAACAGATGGCCGTGAAGCAGGGGGCGGGGCAGCTGAACCCTTTGAAGTCTTGGCCTGCGGCAGTGAATAAGTGACGGCGGGGGGCCAGCGGAACCCTTTGATGTGGCAAATGCTGCTGGAAGGGGGAAGCCTGTGGGGAAATGCAAGCTTGTGCACGAAGGAGCTTGTGGTCACGTGATTTCACGTGAACTTTTGAAAATCTGCATCGTAAAAAGTCACATTTTGGATGGACAGCAAAAGGTTCGAGTAAACTCGACCTAAAAAGTCCCCACCCAAACAGGGATGGGATTCTGTTGACCGACTGTGCGACACCAGAGCGTGGTGGATGTTGTGGTCCTTTCTGCATGCAAAGATGGAAAAGCTGGAAAAGATGTTAGCCCCATTCAGTGTCATTCAAGGTTCAAGTATAGCGTGATGGCCCTGGGTGTAGATAAACTAAAAATGGTGGGCTCTTCTTGAACAGCCTTGTTTCCATAATATCTGCGATAGAGGCCTGATGTTCCACCTAAGCATTTATTGCTGACAGAGGAGATGGGAATTAGTGCACATCACCCAGGTACACGTCTGCCTCATGCCTGCTGTGCCCCCCGCTACGTTCAGTCTTTTGTGACTTAGGGCATTGTACAGAATAAAAACAGCACGGATGACAATTCAAACTCAAGTTTATCACATTATATTTGTGTATGTGCTCAGTTGCAGCTAACGAATGACACAGGACGGTCATGGAGGAGAACACAGAAAATCACAAAACATCCTGAAAGTTTAAAATCAGGGAAACCAACGGTGCAGACAAACCACAGATAAGAGGGTCTACATTAGTTCACAAATAAAGCTCCAAGTAAAGAAACTGGGACTACGACCTTCCTGTTAAGAATCCTAGTTCCTAAAATAAACCATAACTTGAGCCCCTCCAGAACCAATTGTGAAGAGATAAGTTCGGTTGGACGGGGAAGACTTTTAATAAGAGGATACCATATTGATTAATGAAAAGTATCGCTCTATTATATCTTAATCCAGTTGACAGCAACAATAAACACCAACTGTCAAAAAGGAGTAAATGAAGCTAGGAGCAGAGGACACATAAAAGATCCCGCCCTAGAGCACAACTGAGCAGCTAGAAGCCAAACAGGTCTCCAGTACTACAATTTAAAGCCAATTTATTCGTTCTGCAATACAAAATTTACTTAAGAATTGTTTTTAATATAAGAAAGAATTGTCCTGAAGAAGGTGACCAACGTTTTCACTGAAACGCCGCGTCAACAGTTTCTTTTTTTACAAATGTTTTTTTAATATAAATGTAATGTGATGTTTTAAAAAAGTGTATGTGATTTTTGATGTAACAATGATGAACAAACAGATCAGATCTTTTTCATAATAAAATCTAAATATAAAACGCTAAACTCTTTTTTTTAACTTTATTTTTTGTCCACTACTGATGCATATCTCAAATTGTTTATAACCGATAATATCCTAGTATTGAAAGTGAATGGTTCATACTGATGATGTATTTGTAAATTTGTTATTTTGTGGTTGGGGCCTCCAAGAATTGACTATACTCACAGGTTACCATAAAATACGGTTGAACAGGGGGACTATTTAACATAGTCTTATCTGTTAGTTAAAACCAGGAAAAGGGATTTTCTTATATTTGTTGATTTTGGTTTGACCATGCCTATAGTTATAGGAATTCTGTGTAGATGGTTTACTAAGAAACTGCAGGCGCTTATGTTGATGAGTGGCGATCCAATGAAATGTAGTTCCGCCAAGAGTGATGTTTTATTTTGTTTTTTTAGAAGATATTTCAAGTTTAAAAAGAAAAACCTATTCAAAATGTTTTATGCAGTATCTTGTACCATCTTTCAACATACAGTATGTTATGTTAGATGGTGAAAGGCATCAATCAATCAGGGATTCTTTTAAGCGCACCACTCACCCATTAGGGTCTCAAGGCACCAGGGGGCAGCTCCGGTCTGTTAAAGAGCCAGGTCTTGAGGGTCTTCCTGACGATGTGCAGGGTGGGGGCGCATCTGATGTTAATTGGGACTTTGTACCAGGTCTTGTCTGCGATGTAGGAGAATGTTCTGACACCCATTCTTGCTCTGCGACTGCGCGGGGGTTCAGCGAAGGCGAGGTTGGCCATCCTCTTGGGTATGTGGAAGGAGATTCTCTTGTAGAGATATTTGGGTCCTGTGTTGTGGAGGTATTTGTAGGTGTGGCTGAGTATCTTGAAAGTTACTCTCTTCTCAACAGTGAGCCAGTGGAGGTTGCGCAGGTGTTGGGTGAAGTGTTTGTGTCAAGGGATGCCGAGGACGAGTCTGGCTGTGGTGTTCTGTATGGTCTGGAGTTTGCGGAGCAGAGACTTGTTGATCCCGGCATAGAGTTTGTTTCCGTAGTCCAGTCTGCTGGTTATGGGTCCATGGGTGATGGCCTTCCTTGATTCGGGGGGATCCATTTGAAGGTCTTTCGGGGGATGCAGAGGGTGTTGAAGCAGGTGCAGTTAAGGGCGTTGACCTGTCAGGGCGTGGGGAGAGAGGAGAGGAGCGGAGTATGATGCTGAGGTTCCGGGCATAGTCAGTGGGGGCGGGGGATGCCGGGGGTCGTGGGCCACCAGGTGTTGTCCCATGAGAGGGTGAGGGTCCGAGGACGAGGATCTCAGTCTTCTCGGAGTTGACCTTCGGGCAGCTGCTGCTCATCCATGATGCGACATCCTTCATTTCTTCCTGGGAGTTGAGTCTGGTGGTGATGGGCTCCTTGGTGAGGGAGAGGATGAGCTGGGTGTCGCCTGCGTAGGATACTATGCAGAGTCAGTGCTGTCTGACGATGGCGCGAGGGGTACCATGTAGATGTTGAAGAGCGCGGAGCAGAGTAACAACCCTTGGGGTACTCTGCAGTTGATTTCTGTGGGTTCGGAGAAGAAGGGTGGTAGTTTGATTCTTTGGGTTCTGCCAGTGAGGAAGGAGCATAGCCAGTTGAGGGCAGTTCCCTGTATGCCGGCATCGTGGAGTCTGTCGGTGAGTGTGTTGTGTGAGACTTTGTTGAAGGCTGCAGAGAAGTCGAATAGGATCAGGGCTGTGGTGTGTCCTTGGTCGAGGAGGGTGCGGATGTCGTCTGTGGTGGCAAGTGGAGTGGTCTCAGTGCTGTGGTTGCTGCAGAATCCGGATTGGGAGGGGTCGAGGATGGAGTTTTTTTCGATGAGTTTTGTTAGTTGGACGTTGACCGCCTTCTCGGTGACCTTGGCTGTGAAGGGGAGGAGGGAGATGGGTCGGTAGTTCTTGAGGTCCGTGGGGTCTGCTGAGGACTTCTTTAGTAAGGGTCTGACTTCTGCTCATTTCCAGTCATCAGGAAAGATGCCGTTTTCAAAGGTGGCATTGATGGTGCATCGTAGTTCTGGAGCGATGGCGGCTGCTCCGTGGAAGATATGCGGGAGGCAGGGGTCCGTGGGGGGTCCCGAGTGGATGCTTTTCATTGGTCGCAATGGTATCTTCGGTGGTGACTGGGGTCCAGGAAGAGATGGTAGGCTGGCTAGCGTTGCTGGAGGAGGGAGTGGTTTCGGAGTCAGACGTCTGGTCATTGAAGTTGTTGTATAGACCCTTGATATTCAGATGGAAGTAGGAGCTGAGCTTGTTGCAGAAGTCCTGTGAGCGGGTGATGTCTGTGGTTTGGCTGGGGTGTTTGGTGAATTCCTGGATGACGCTGAAGAGTTCCTTGTGGTTGCTGGAGTTGGCGAGGATCTTGTTCTGGCTGAAGGTCCTTTTGGTGGATTTGATATGTTGGTGGTATTCCATTATTGCGTTCTTGTAGGTGGTGCGGTCTTCTGTGGATTTGCTGTTTCTTCAGTTGTTCTTGAGACGTCTGCAGGTGCGTCTTGCTTCTTGGAGGTTGATGGTGAACCAGATTGCCTTTCTGGGGCACTGTCTGTCGGGGTTACGTAAGGGTGTGAGCTCGTCTGTGCAGTTGGTGATCCATCTGTGGAGTTCTTTGGCTGCGAGGTTGGCATCGGTCGAGGTGGTGAGGGAATCGCGGTTGAGGTTGGAATTGAGCTGCTCCTCGATGTCCTTGCTCCAGTTTTTTTCGTGGAGAGCGGGGTGCAGGTTTGGGCTGCGTCGGTTTGTTGACAAAGAAGTGTACGCAGTTGTGGTTCGTCCAAGGGGGTTGCGTGGTGTGGCTGAAGCGGATGTTGTTCCCACCTGTGAAGATGGGGTCGAGGGTGTGTCTTGCCTTGTGGGAAGGGGTTGTGATGAGCTGTTCCAGTCCAATGTTGGTGAGGTTGTCCAGGAGGATGGTAGAATTGGGTTCAATGGGGTTGTCGAGGTGGAAGTTCAGGTCTCCGATGAGTATGTAGTCTGTGGAGGTGCTGGCGTGCAATGAGGTCAGCGATGGTAGTGGCGAATGAAGCGCGAGGTCCGGGGGCATCCAGCAAGTCACAGAGGATTAGCACAGTAGCTAGAGGACTGAGGTCGTCAAAGATCTTGCAGACAATATAGGTGATCTTAAATGTATAATGGCCCTTACCAGAGCCAGTGCAGAGGCTATGAAGAGTTTGTAGCTCAGTGCAGCTGAATGGTAGGGCCTTTTTTGCAAGTAGTGGAAGAAATTGTAATTTTGTATTGGGGATACTTGTTTTGAAAAATAGGATGTGTTTTCTTATACTGTTATGACATTAGTATGAAATGTACCAGTATTTGGTGGCAACAAACACGACGGATAAATGTCAAACAATTAAAGGTTATCTGGACCAATATTTCTCTTTTACAACCTTGGCAGGAATGTGGAACAATTTTAACAGTATTATTATTGAATGGCAAAATGTTGTCAAAGACCTGATCTAACACTTGTTGGCAACATTTCAAAAGGAGAGTACTACATTAACCCTACGAAACATGAATCCTGCATATAGATTTGCATTTCTAGCTGCTCAAGGTTAAGTAGGTGATTATTGTAGAGTAGAAGTGGTATGGTGTATCACCAGGACACTACTTCTGGTTTGAATAAATATATTACTTAAATCTCAGTAGTTGTCCTTGTTGATCTAGAACTTTTCATTCAATTACATTTAGCAACGTGCGTTCCATAGATTTTCTTTTGGGGGATTATTTTTAAAAAAAATCTATTTATTTATTTTTTCTTTAGTACATGTAACCCAAGATTAACTGGATTTCTACTGTTTGGTTCAAGTTATAAAAGCTAATGACGCTAGTTAAAATGCTAACCACGAAATTAAAATGAACAGTGCTATCTACATATATCTTCTTTGTCCCTTTTAGAATAGTATATGCATTTTTAGGATCATAAGCAAGTTTGATAAAATCCCCATTTTAATTTTTTGCACTCTGTGTTTGGTCTCTTCATTGTAGAAGAATCCACTAACCTTGCCTGGTATGATCCACTTATATACCTAAAATGTTGCTCTTGTTGCCTTCACCATGCTTTGTGTAGAAGTGTAATTTTACTTTAATTTCTGTGATTACTTTTTGATTGAAACACAAATGCATTGTATATTTTTTTGCAGCTATCTTACCAACTTAGACCGCGTTTCTGTACCAGCGTATGTTCCAACTCAGCAAGATGTACTAAGAGTAAGAGTTCCAACAACTGGCATAATTGAATATCCCTTTGATTTAGAAGACATTATTTTCAGGTACGTTGACGCAAGAATGTAATTTAGAAGCTTAAGTTATGCACGTAAGGGCCTTTACAGAAGAATTGAGCTACACATCTAGAGGGCAATGGGGATCACTTGGTGGTTCAAGGGAACTCATCTGTGGTGAGGCTGATAATCTTTGAAACCGATGGGGCATAAGTACCTGTGCATCTGCGGTTGTTCTGATAACCTTTGAAACAGATGGGGCATAAGTACCTGTGCATCTGCTGTGCGTCTGGTAACCTTTTAAACAGATGGGGCATAAGTACCTGTGCATACGGGCGAATTGAGTGAGCTCAATCATCTGCTTCAGCCCATCAAGTGTCTGTGGTCTGAGCTGGGTGAATACGTTCTGTAGTTGTGAAAGAGCACTCCTGTAATAGTCAAATATCTGTTAGTTTGCCAAGCAAAGATAATACTGACCAGTTAGGCATGAAGGTTTCTTTCCTCAAGAACACCCTAAAGGAAATTGGCCCAAATGGCCCATTTTACAACCTAATTTCCCAAGTAAATTGTCTAAAGTCATAGTTCTTAAAACCATCCGCGATAACACGGGCGTGCAATTTATTATACCTCCTGTCTTATGAAAGAGACTATCACATATGTCTCTTAAATTCTACCTCCTAATTTCTTTTGTCTAACCCCCTCCACATATTTTGGATGGCAAGATGGGAAAATTGAACAACATAGATTTCACAATCATCGGTCTCGAATATCAGAGCTCCACTGGACCAACAGGTCCCAAAAAGCCAAGATGCGTTTGCTGCAAGTTCTGGCCAAGTCCACCTTGGATGTTACATACAGGGCGACAGCCAGCTTGAGTGTGATGGCGCCGTGTTTTCCACCCAAACTTTACATATTTGCCTCCTGGCCAAAAGAACTGCATAGAACCGAAAGGACCTTGCCTGACCAGTAATACCAGCGCCCAAGCCGAAGATAATTAATGGCAGTGTAATGGACAGAGATCTATTTAAAATAGAGTCTAAGGTTACTTTCACTTCCTACCAGAACCGTGCGATGTAAGGGGAGTCCTTGAAAATATGCACGTCCGAGGCCTCGATGTAATTGCAGTTATTGCATTTCTTGCCTGGGAGGAATTTAGACAGTCTCAGGGGTGAGAGGTAGGCTCAATGTGCTGTGAACAGCTGGTTACGTCTCAGCGATGCTGGTTTTACGATTCTGTAGAGGAGGGTGAAAGATCTTTTCCAAGTCTCTTCGCACTGGGCGCCTAACTCTTCTCCCCACAACTCATCGGGTAGAGTAAGCTCCCCATCAACCTCCTCCAACAAACTCCAGTACCACTGGGCCACCTCTTTACCTCCCCCTTGTCGCTCTACCAACTGCTGTTCTAGGTAACTAACCTTCCCAAGTGATGTCCCTTTCCGACTCAAGACCCTGGCCCAACTATCTAATTGTATGTACTTAAATCTAGAGAAACCAGGGCCCAGCTGTTCCCGTAACTCCTCCCAGGTCCTCAGCGACCCTCCTGCCAGCAACTCTCCCCATCTTGTTATCCCCCCTTCCCTCACCGGGATCGATAGCCTGTCTTTTAGACATAATGGGAGGCCCGTGGAATCCCACACTGGTGCGTAGTTCGAAAAGTAAGGCAAACCTAGTCTTTTTCTAATCTGTACCCAGGCTTTCGCCAAGGACAGAAGAATTTTTAACTTGACTTTTTTGAAAAATTTCTGGTCCCCGAATTTAAACAGGAATCTGTCAGTTGGTAGCGCTGCTCCTACCAGCATGGCTTTAAACATTGTCCCAGAAGATGCATTCAATGGTGTTTTTAAGAGCATTCTAGAATGGGACAGCTGAAAAGCCCATGCATAGTACTGCAAGTCGGGCAAAGCCAGCCCCCCTTTTCCCTCCTCCTCCTCAACTTCTTCCATGCCACTCTGGATGATTTATAATTCCAAATGAAAGAATTTATCTCTCTCTGGCACTTGTCTAAGATTTTAACATCAAAAGCCAGGGGAATAGTATTGAAAATAAATGTAAATTTGGGGAGGATAGACCTCTTCATCAAACTAACCCTGCCCAGTATGGTAAGTGGGACCAAGATTTTAATAACTTCCTACATTCGTTGTAAACTCTCTCTAAGTTGACTTGAGCAATGTGTCCTACTTCTTGAGTCACCCGTATTCCCAGGTAGCGCATAGAGTTGGTCACACCCAGATGTAAATTGGGGATATTCCACGCCATGATGTCAGTTTTACTGGCGTTGCTCTCATACCCCGAAATGCGACCGAACTCCTCCGCCCTCTTAATAACCACGGGGAATAAGGCCTCCAGGTCAGACGTTCAGATGAGAACATCGTCTGCATAAAGTGCGACCCGCCTCTCCCACTCCCCAAATTTGAAAGATGGAATATATTTATCTCCCAGCTGGAGCTGAGCAAACGCTTCGATGTACAAATTGAAGAGAAGGGGAGAGAGCGGGCAGCCCTGCCTCGTGCCCCTCATGATTTTAAAGGATTCTGTCTGGGCACCATTTATTGACAACCTTGCCGATGGGGCATCATACATAAGAGTAATGACACAACAAAACTTCTCGCCGAAGGTAAACTTCTTCAAAACTGCAGCCAAATAGGGCCAGTTGACCCTATCGAAGGCTTTAGTCGCGTCTAAGATGAGTGTTGCCAATGGAAGAGAAAAATCCGAAGCAATATCTATTGCCCCCACCAGATCATACGTCAAGCCCGATAACTGACGCACTTTGATGAAACCCCTCTGGTCTTGATGAACAATTTCCCCTATTACTGACCCCAATCTCGCTGACATGATGGAAGCGAGGATCTTATAATCGCTGTTCAAAAGTGAGATCGGTCGATAGGACCCGCATTCGGTTGGGTCCTTCCCTGGTTTGGGGATCAAGACTATGGTCGCCTCTGCCCAAGATTTTGGGGAGCTTCCCCCTTCCTAAGGATCCCATTAAAAAGGGCTGTCAGTGTAGGGACAGTAACAGCGCCCAAAGCTCGATATAGCTCACCTGGCAACCCATCAGGGCCTGCCGCCTTCCCACGCTTTAGTTGCCTGCTAACTTTGCTCACTTCGGCCTCAGATATTTCCATCTCCAGGCATTTGCTCTGCACTTGTGAGAGAGTTGGCAGGGAAATTTGGTCTAGCCATGTATCTCTTGCCAGCTGGTCATTAGGTGTGTCTGCTCTATAAATCCCCTCAAAAAACTCCCTAAAAGCAGTACCTATCTCCTGATTAGACATCCTGGCTACGCTCTCCCCATCAACCTTGATCTCTCTAATATAATTTTGGGCTTGGTCTGCCTTAACCTTCCATGCCAATAACCTGCCCGCTGCCTCCCCAAACTCGAAATGGGAGATCTTACTTGCCTCCCATCTCTTAATCACTCTTTCTTGTAGGATATTCTCCAGTGGTTTTTCAGCTTGCCCAGCTTCTCTTGCTCGTCTGCTGACCCTATCGAGGCACCAAGCCTCTGCTCAATCAACTCCATTTCCTGCTCCAAGTTTTTAATCTTCTCCCGATATATTTTGTGCCGATGGGAGGCTCTGTTGGTAATACAGCCTCTCAGAAAAGCTTTCAGTGTCTCCCAAACCTTGACTAGTGCCGCGGATTCTAGGTTTATCTCCAAGAATGAGGTGGTCTCAGTAGCCAGAAAACTGACTTCCTCTTCTTCCAGTAAGATAGTACGATCGAATGACCAGGATGGATGTTTAATCTGGGCTTCATGTTTAAGAGTGAATAAGAGAGCTAAATGGTCAGACAGGTGGGAGGGAAGATAGTTTATCCCGGATAGGGAGTTCTTAAGGCAGTAACTGAATAACGCATAATCAATTCTTGATTTGTGCTTGTATTTGAGATTCCAAAAGGAGACCTCCAATTTATTACCAGCCCTTTCCCTCCATAAATCTGCCAAACCCAGCTGTGTCATGATTCTTATGAGAGTTTGCCTTGATTTGGAAGACGTGCAGGCTCTAGAATTGGTAGATTTGTCTAGTTTATGATCGAGCACAATGTTAACATCTCCCGCCCAAATAATAGGTTCTTGGGAAGTTGTCAGATGGTTCCTATTTATCTCCAAATAAGACGGGTCATCAAGATTGGGCCCGAAGTAACCGACCAATATACACACCCAACCATCAATAGAGATTTTCACTAGGAGTCATCTCCCACTCTGATCCTCCTTGTAGTCCAAAATCTGGACTTTCGCATATTTTTTACAGAGTAAGACTCCTCCTCTTATATGAGCATTGTGATCAGTGCATATAAATTTGTCTACCCATCTCTGCTTTTTTTGAAGTGCGATGGCCTCTGCTTTTTAGAAGATGCGTCTCCTGTATGACAATGATCTGCGCGGGGGAGTCTCTTAGATATTGTAAAATGCGCTCTCTTCTGATCCTCACGCGCAGGCCATTGACATTCCAGGACAGAAATTGAACAGAGGTCATCATTTGACATCCGTCCTCCTCCCCATACCCTGCCACCTGGCAATCCTATTCACCAAATCTGAAAGTATACCCAGCTAGGACACAGAACTGATTTATGAGGGCCTGACTCATGAGGATTTTTTGCTTTAATGCCCCCCCTCCCTCTTCCCCCCCCCCTCCCTCTCCCCCACCCCTGGAAAACCCTCCCATACTTACTCCGGCCAGATGTGAAGCCGGATTTGCGTCCTCTAACAACCCTCCCCTCTTGGCACTCCTTGAACCCTCCTGGAGCGAACAAAAATGGTTGGATTATTTCAGAGAGCCCAACAAAAAACCATACCCCCCCCTTTTTTTTCATCTTTAAACCCCAATGCATTACCCCATTTTATGTGGACACTAAAAAGAATTTTTTTGTTTTTTTGTTTGTTTTTTTAAATATACTTTGTGACTCTAAACACCCTTAATTCTTCCATTTTACCTCCTCGATGCTGTGTACTCTACCCCACTTCCATTTCCATTCAAGCTTAGAGGAATTTCAAGAAAGGGCGTCAAATGACTAAAGAAAACATGCAAGTTATGAATATGTTAGTGTATCGTACCCATGGGGGCAGGAGATAGGAACAGCATTGGAACATAAGCTGAATGTTGCTCCATTAGACTCCACCCTGAGAGTGGATGCCAATAGACTCCAACAATTCATCGGCCTCCAGGAGGGATCTGATATTGTGCATCTTGTTATTGTACATTGCCCGCAGAAATGCGGGAAACCTCATCTGTACAGTTGCACCAAAAGACCTGAACTTGTCCATCCTCTGGCCCAGTGCCCACTGTCTGTCCAGAGTGGATTTGGAGAGGTCATACCGTACTTCGAAAGAGAAATCAGGCCCTTTAACGTTTTTGCTTTTAATGAGAGATTTAAGATTTTTTCCTTCAGAGTGTATGTGAGGAAGTTGATCAAAATCTTCCTGGGCTTCGTTCTGCCAGGGTTTAGACGGAATGGGTCCCGATGTATTCGTTGGATATCTTTGTCGAGCTCCTCAACGGATTCTTCGAGATTGAGTGAGTCCTTCAATATTTTAATCACGAAAGCCTTGACATCCCCCCTTCCTTTCCTTCCGGTATCTTCAAGAGTCGAAGGTTGTTCCGTCGTGAGTAGTTTTCCAGCGATTCGACTCTCTCCCTCATAGCATCTCCTCTCCGTAGGTTTTGGATCTTGAATTCAGCAACCTCGAAACTAGACTTCAATAGCCCCACAGAACCCTCAAGTACCTCTGTCCTCTCACTTAACCCATCTACTTTCCTTTCCAAGGTCTCGCATGACGCTCGTATCGCGCTCTGGTTGGTTTTAGATATCAGGAAATCATTCCTGATTTCTGCCCTCATAGATGCTTTGACGCTACTAGGGCCTCAAGTGTGTTCCCGGCCCATTTGCCTCCCCACTCTTACCATCCACACCCGCATCAGCCCCCCCATCCAGAACCGTTGGAGCTTGTTCACAACCAGCTTCGCCCTCTGCTCCCATTTCAGGGAGAGGGGGTAGATCGGCCATCTCTAAAGCAAATGTGGTGGTAGTGGCAGTGGTAATGTTGGTGATAGGTCCTGAAAGTGTGGGTGTAGGTGTGTTTGGGAGAACTGTGGGCAAATGAACAGATGTATCTGTGACTGTAGCAGGGAGCAGATCCAACACCTGGGGCAACACTTTAAAGAATGAGTGCAAAGAGGGGGTAATCCTTGCAGTGCCACTATTGGAATATCTGTTATTAGCCCCCCTCTGAGAGCTACCCCTGGGGTTTGGTGCCTTTACCCACCTCCTTACTGCTGTTACTATCCATCTGATTAGCCTTATCAACCTCTGTACCGACAGTAGTAGTTCCTCCCTCTTTAGCTGGGCATTCTGGGGCTTGTAGTTTCTTCACTACTTTCTGGCTTTTCCCCCGTTTCCTGCTCACATTCTTTGAAGATTGATACTTATTTGAGGCTTTCCCACTACTGACCTTCTCCGTGGCTTCCCCCTCCCCGCCCAACCTTACTTGCAAGATCCACTGTTAAATCGGGGGTACTGCAAGCCTCCACCTCGCCGCACCTGTCGTCAGCGCAGCCTTTCGCTTGGCCCCCGCCGGGGTTCTACTCGACACTGATGGGGACGCTGGAAACGATAGAAGGGGCTTGCTGGTGGCCAGCAGCCCCCTGCCGCAGCCTGACCTACCTCGAAGAAGCCCCCGAGCTGCCGCCGTGTGGCCGCGCCTAAGCTCCCTGGCTGCTCGGCACCACCGGCTCCACTGCGGCAGGGAGGTAAGGGGGAGGGACCGGGGATCCGCACCTTCAGCCCGGCACATCCGCGAAGACCTCGCAAGGGCAGCGGGGGAAACCGCCGAACCAGCCAATATCCCGCCGATGGCAGAGGAGGCGGATCTGAGCAGCGTTCTACTCCTCCTGGGGGGGTTAAAAACCAAAATTACGGCTCCTTTACGGCTCCAGAAGAGTCAGCAGCACCACGGTGCATCAGAGGGCTGTGTTGGACGCGCGCGCCGCACTAGCCTGCGGCCGCCATGTTCTCCCGCTCTGTAATTGAACTTTGTTTCGAACCTGAGCTGTTTCAATTTAGATCTATTCCTCAGTAGACAGGTCTCAGGGTCATGTAAATGAGCCCTCTCCATTACTTTCAATAGTATTGTAGCCTGAGCTGTCAGATAGGGCTCTGGTCTGTAACTTGACCATACTACATAGAAGTGCCTTTCTAAACCCAACTTACCAGTGGCAAGTGCTCAGGATGCCTTGGTGGATATGATTCGTTCAGCACAGTTCACCTGTGGCATTTCGAATGGGGTGCTCCCATTTTCAGGCTCTCATTCCCAGCTGACCGAACTGCCCAAAATAAATAATTGTGTACTTTCTCTTCCAGTTTCAGCTCAGTTTTAAGTATAAACCCGTTTTGGGGGAATGTAATACCTTGCATGTACCGCAACATGGGATTATCAAGTTTGAAGCTGGGCTCTGTATTCTACTAGTATAATCTAGATCCCGTAGACACACAATTAAACATTAAAGCATATTCCAAATATTCCTTCTGGAGAAAGTACTTCTTTCGCACTACCTGGCTGTTGGCAAGAAGTAGAATGACGCCACACATTTTGCCTTGACTTAAACCTTCCTATATATCCAAGTTATGACCGAGATCCTTCCAGGATTTCCTGTCCTTTGCTGTCATTTACATTTTTAAAATAAAATTAAAGCTCCTTGTATGTTTTGGCCACCGATTTTACCACCGTTTGTGAGTGCTTCTCCATGTCCCAGCCTCTGGCACCCCCTACTCCCAAGGATCCGTTGGAGCCCTCTCCATATTCTCCTCCTGCTGGGCCTAGATATTGGACTCCGGAAATATGGTCAACTAAGTCCACAGAGTGCCCAGGGCTTCTGTGCAGTAGGAGTGCAGATGTTAGCATCTAGGCAGCTATATAGGTGAGATATGCACTGTTGGGTGAATGGAGCACCAGAGTCACCAGCCGAGTGGAAAGGGGTGGTGGGAATTTCTCCTGGACTGTCCGTTGAGCGATTGGTGGAAGGAAAGGGCAGTGAAATTTGAAGGCCGGAGGAGTGCCTGCAAAAATAGTAGAACAATGGTCCTCAAACCAATCAATCCTAATTGCACAATCAATTTGCAGATTCTAAGTTTGTGAGCTAAAAATGAATTCACGCTCTTCATAAGAAACAATACTTCCACAAAAGAGATATTAATAATGAAATAAGTGGATGTGCAGAAACTGAACTTCATGTGAAACAAGCTGAATTTATTTTCATCAATGGAGTTTTTCACTGGACATTTGCAGGAGTTTCTCCAAAGGGGAACGTGCAAAGAAGACGTGCTTTCAAGTAGGTGAGTGGGGAAAACATTCCCAGAGTGAAGAGAAGCAGAAAAGTTCAGTGTGGGATTGATCAAACGTATCAATCTTAGTGTCCTCTCCCAACAATATTTTACATGGTCTATTTACATCAATTTGTACAATCACAGATTGTAATCATCTGTGGCACGTAATAGGGAAGGGCTGGGAGGGTCCAGGTACATGGGTATATGATCCTCAAATATTGAACTTTACCCAGGTCCACCAACTTATATCGGGTCACCCCTTACCTGTAATTGCAAAAATAGTAGAGCATTCCCTTGCAGTTCACAAAAAGGAAAATTAAAAACTCTCTTGCATGCATGTGATTACGTACTCCATAACCACACCTTGTTTATGGCTTCTGCTTGTTTTGTAGGCTATGGGTTCACATGTTTTGATATAGTATAGTCTATTTTCTAATTACAAAGCAATGACATAACGAGGGTGCCTTGGGCCCCAAGGCAATTAAGGAAAATAGGTCCACAAACCGTGGCGCCACTAGCTAGGGAAATAGATGCGGCAGCGCTGGGGGGAGAATAAAAAAACTAAAACTTGCCTGACGTCCGCCGCCTCTTCAGATGATGCTCACACAGGCTCCCAGAGTCCCCTGCACCAATCCAGATGCTACTCTCATTCTGGTGTTACCCAGCATGAGAGAAGTGTAGAGATTGGGTGAAGCGGCCTTATTCCACCCATCAGCAGGGACTGGGAGCCTGTGCTCCTCAGCCCTGCTGACGTTTCCAAGCAATAGCCTGGAGATATCCAATTGTGCGTGTCGGTTTGGTACCGTGGGAGTAATGAAAAGAGACAATTATGTCAGTTTAATTTCTGCCCATTGTACACGACAGGGTAGCAGTGACAGAAGAGCAATCACTTGACAAAAAAGTGTACAAACGGATTGGGTTGCTACACCCTAACATTAAGTACTTAATTTTGATAGCAACAGATATGTGCATGTCTTTCAATTCGTGTGCTCTCTCAATGGAGTTGGTTAAGTATATTTTAGGAACCCATCTCTTTCTTATGAATGCTATACCTATCATTGCAGGAAGAGAAACTAGTGATACTTTATTTCACTTCCATGTCATAGAGACCGATTTATGTTCACTCCTGTTTATTGGCTCATATTTTCAACGTCCCAAGTCGACCATGTGTAACTGTTCCCTTTTCCTTCTCAACAGAATGGTGGACGTGGGTGGTCAGAGGTCAGAAAGACGAAAATGGATTCACTGTTTTGAAAATGTTACCTCCATTATTTTCTTAGTTGCATTAAGTGAATATGATCAAGTCCTTGCCGAGTGTGACAACGAGGTAAGGCCCACAATGCATTTTCTGAGTATAAAGCAAACTTGTTTATCTGTACGTCATAATTGTAGATAACATAGAAACGTTAAGGTAAGGTAAGGCTTAATTTAGGTTTTAGGGGTGGGTAGAGGTATGGGAGATTTTAGGGTTATAGGGTGGTGTAAGGAAATGCTTCTTTTTGTATGTTCACCTCCACTTCTTGGACTGATGCTGCTGGTTTTTCGACTCATAATGCACTGAGGCCAGACCGCCTTGCCAGTAGAAAATCGATGTACAATTGCCTATCCTTAATTGGCATGTAATGACTTAATTCTAAATCCCTACAATATAGAACCCACGGTACCTGTTACATGTAAGGCAGAGTTTCCACCCAGAGCTGCAGCACTGATCGAGCCACCGTGAGTGTGTCTAGTACAAAAAAGCTCCCAGCCAGCCACTGCTGGGGAATTGTTAGTAGCCTCATTGGCTAACATAGGGTCTCTGGCTGGCAACCCAGCCTGGCTAACTTCTAAATGGAACTACCTAACTGGGTACTGTAGGGTATAACATTAATTGTGGCATTAAACACACCCTGATACCCAGGTTAAGTTTAAGGTCACTTCTAAAGTTAGGCAACTTTCAGAAATTTGCCACTCTGTGCCCCTGTTGTCCAGTAGCCTCACACTTGCTGGGGCCCACAGACCGCTTTCTCCCCACCTGGGGAGTCGTGTTAATGACTCCCAGGCTTAGGATCAAACACAGCCTGCTGAAGGTTGAGGCGTGTTTGTCCAAAAGGCACGCTTCCAAGGGGAAGCCACCTTTAATGGGCAAATGGTGATAACTCTCCATAGGGGTTGCTCTTTGTTTCGGTAGACAAGCTGGAGACAGGAAAGAGGGAAGACCAGTGCCCAAACAGTTTTTTTCCATGGGCGTGTCGCCCCCAGGTAGCCTCACTTATAGGGTGGGCTACTGAGCTCCTTAAATCAAAGGAAGGGTTTCATCATCCAGATGCCACACATCACTGGAAAGTACTCACCCAAAGGGAGGAGACCTGACAGCCCATTGGCTAGTGACTGGGTGGTCCCCCTGGGATCTTTAACAGGATAAAAAGGTCTAGCAACCGGGGTGCTTAGATCACGCTGGATTTGGAAAGAGGACCAAAGGAGGACTGCCCTGCTGCCTTTGGAATCGCACAAAGAGAAGCTGTGCCGTCTGCTGGACTACACATGCTGAACTTTGAGCTAGCGAAGTCTGGACTGTGCCTGTGACTCCTAGTTAGTCTGCAGCCCCAGACCAAAGCAGTGACTTGGAGGATCAGTCTGCTGATCTCCTGGAACCAGCTCCAGGGACAAAAGAGCTGAAGTATCTCAAGCCAGCAAGTTGCTAGCCACTGAAGAAGATTCACTACTAGCTGCTGCTGGGAACCTTGAGACACAGTTTTTTGACTGCCAAAAGTTGCAGCCGAGTCTGCTGGAGGAGTGTCGTTCAAGTCCTGATTGGTCGCTCCAGAAAGACAATAGCACCCACTAAAGGATTTTGCTTAGACCGCTTTATCCAGAGACCACGAGCCCAGCTGCGGCTGTCCTTCTACTCCTGTAAAGAGGACTTTATGAGACCCCGACCTCTGTGGCCAAAGTGGCCCCACATCACTTTGTGTTTGTGTGTTTTCAGTATTAAGTAAAACACAGGTATAACTGGATGATCTTTCTTTAAGAACTGAAATTCATCCTGGCCGAGGAGTCCCTGATCTCTCCACTGTTGCAGCTCAGAATAAACTTTAGTCCATGAGCCTTCCATTATTTGTCTGTCCACTCGACAGTAAAATGTAGCATCATTCAACTGAATATTGATAAATATCTGTCAGGCAGCATCCACCAGAGCAGGTCTGGTGTGAGAAGGGTGCAGGTCTCTTTTCAATATCAAAGCAAACCAGAGTGAAAATGATGGACCCAGGAAGTCTCGCACTCCACGGTTCAAATTCCCAAAGTAGTTTATCCCCTATGCTATTCACCGACCCACAGGGCCTTCATCATGGCCAGTATGATACTGGCCATGACGAGCCCCTGTGTATGCTTTTAGGAATAAAGCTTTGGATTGAAGATTTCACTGCTGAGTGAGTTTATGCTTCAGGGCAAGTTATTTGGTTGGATATATATATATATATATATATATATATATATATATATATATATATATATATATATATATATATATATATATATATATGATCTGCTTTCACTCTGTGTGAAGTCAAAGCGCTATGTGTCACACAGAGTTTTAAACCATAACAATCTATTATTTTACAAAAAGATCATCTTTCTGGTGGAGGGAGGACGAGGCATTCGCTTCCTCTGCACCAACAAAGTAGTGAGGAGAACATAAATGTTGAGTCCACTCCACTAATCCACTAAAGCAGTTATATAGGCCGTAGTGCTAAACAA
This sequence comes from Lissotriton vulgaris, assembly GCF_964263255.1. Classification (NCBI taxonomy): domain Eukaryota; kingdom Metazoa; phylum Chordata; class Amphibia; order Caudata; family Salamandridae; genus Lissotriton; species Lissotriton vulgaris. The sequence goes on from NC_141689.1 coordinate 978,693,745, forward strand.
GATGAAGTTTAAAGGATAGTTTTGAGCACATTTTCAAGATGGCATTGCCTCAAAGCTGAAAATTAAATTATTTGTGTTTCCATAAATGGAGCCAAAACCTATCCTGAATCCACCCCAGGTCTAAATAATTTGCTCAAATATTCTAGTGCTTTGGTTTGGCAATCGTGAATTAAACTGATGAAGCGGCTGCTAAAAAGGAGATACCATGGCTTGGTGTCAACCATCCCAGAGGGTCATGAGAGCAGGAGACTTGACTACATAGTCAGGAAAGAGGAATCTGTCATATAATCGTCATTGAATGAAGTAAATGCCTCTTTATGACAGACCAAATACTATAGTCAAAGTGAGGCTGAAATAAAAACCGTATTGGAACAAATTCATTGACAGAGTTTAAGATAAAGGAACAGTGGAAGATGTTATTTAGTGCTAGGATTTAAAGGTATATAAGCCCATGAGTGATATAGACTTGAAGAGGCTTGAATGAGAATTTGAGTGTATGGATCAACAAGTTACTTGCCGTCAGTAATGATCTTTCTGGTGAATACACTTTCTAATCGCAGATCCAGTCTGATGCCAAGGTAATATTCACAAGGTGCGGAATCTTTGGTTAGAATCATCTATTAGAACTAAGGTCTACCATAGTTAAGTGCCAAGCTTACTTTAACCAGCAACACTTTGCCAACGTGAACTTATATTTTTTTCTTCAAAGTTTGCTCAGAAGAAAGGGGTTTTTAAAAATTCAAGATCCATCAGTGAGATTTTCAGAACAGTAGATTTGGATTTGGAATGAATGTAGGCTCTTATTCCACTGTGATATAACCCTGATTGTTCTGTTTCTAAATCCCTCAACCCAGAAACTACTAAATTATCAGAACCACCAGGCTTCTTAATTATTGGCGTTGACTTCAGTGCACAAACAAGATTGTCCGTGCAAAAATCACCTGATGGTTAGCAAATGCAACAATTTAAGCTATGTGAAAAGACGGAAACAGCAGCAGTCATAAGCAGTGTTTAATTTGTGAACAAATCTGCAGGATAGTAATCCACCCTAATTTCATACGTTCTCCAAGCATTACCATCTTTAGTCCGAATCGAGGACTGATGCTGTATGTTAAAGCAATCTCGCACATTTCTTTAGGTTAGAACTACTTTTGTATGGCTTGTATTCTAATCGGGCTACATTAATTTCTAGTTTAATGCTGCTACTTACTGCAAACCTTTATCCACAATCCATTGTTGAATGACACAAAAAGTGACTTGCCCATTGCATTACTTCTCCAGGATCTGTGCACCTTCCATGGGTTGATGTGTGGTCTCTGTACCCCTCGTTGTTTCTGTTTTAGTTGGACTTTGTGTTAAATCGAATCGCTGCTGCAAAGTAGAACGGGTTTGGGATATCAGTAGAGTTGGTAAACGAGCTCTAATGATGCTGAAGGGTAACTAAGTTTGCCTATTTGAAAGGGTCCAGGGTTCTCAAGAATGGAAGGTTTTAGCAATCCAGTCTAAATTGGGATGATGTCAATGGTGTAACTTTTTTATTGAAAGTTTAGAAACTTTTGGAAAACCAACTACAGCCTGCTTTATTTAGGGTCTTAATTTGAAATATATTACCAGTTTGAAATTGTGAACCTGTTGACAAAAAGTGTGAAGTTGAAAGATTACATTTGATTTCCAACCGTTATTTCTGTTTATGTATATTTTTATCTAAACCTCCTGTGTTTAAGGTTTCATATGTCTGGTGAAGAATGCCCTCTAAAGGTTCTTTTTCTGCTTGATCCCATGTGTATGCATGCTTACATTGTTTTGTAAATCTCCTTCCCATAGAATCGAATGGAAGAAAGCAAGGCCTTGTTCAAAACAATTATCACGTACCCCTGGTTTTTGAACTCTTCAGTCATTCTGTTCTTGAACAAAAAGGATCTTCTAGAGGAGAAAATCCAGAACTCTCATTTAATTGATTATTTTCCAGAATATGCAGGTAAGTATTTACACAAGAGATGAGATTTTTTGTTGTTAAAAAGATGATTGTTACAGCATTGTTAGAATTAAAACTCATGAAACTATCCGGAGATAAGGAGTTTTCGTCGTACCACTGGGCTTGGCTGCCTTGGAAAAAGGCCTAATGAGCTGTCATGTGGGAACTGAGTTTTACAATGGGAGTTTCCTCCCAGATAGCGTGGCTTGAGTATGACCTGTGATTAAAGGTGTGTGAAGATGGCGGACCTAGGTTCACCGAAGGTGATGAGGTTTTAATCAAAAGTGGATGATCCACCTGCAAAAGGTCCGTTTCAGAGGAGAATTCCCAAAGAAAACCTACTTTTAGAAAACAGTTCAACAAAACAGGTTTTTGTGGCAGTCATACTTAATACTATTTTTATTTGCTGGAAATTTTGCAACAGGCCAAGTGTGAAAAGTAAAAAAAAAAAAAAACTTTACAACTTCTCAAAGTTAAAGAGTTTCTAGCTTTGCACAATTCTGTCAATGGAATTCTCTTTTATTTTTTATTTTTTTAACTGAAAAAGAAACATTGTAAAAGGATGGGGGGGGGATGAGCGGTTTTAACAGGCCTTTTTCCTGTTTATAATATCACCTTGAAAAGGGAAGAAAAAATTGATTGGGGCTAGACTGACAGGAGCGGGGAAATTAATGTATAAAGGTGTTGTTGCACCTCTGTAGTTAAGTTCGACACTTCAGTACATAGGACATCCCCTTTTTTTGCAACCTTGATACTTTTCATCTCCCAGTGCCTGATTTGCACCGAACTTTGGGGAAAACGGTCTTCAAACCTCAAGCTGTGAACGTCTAAAATTTGGTCAAGTATGTTAAAAGTTCAAATGTGAAAAGGGGGGTGGCGCCCAAAACTTCCCTTTTTATTTAAACTCCTATTCATTTCCCATAGGAAACCTTATACGCTCTAAACGTGAAGTATGTTGGGCAAAGGTTCACCAAATTTTAGTAGCATGCCAGTTTTTCTGTCATTTGGTGTCATGTCTTGGTTTGTTAAAATGTCATCCAGACGTTTCTGACATATATGACAAAATATGAGTGCGGACTGTGTATGCTCCAGGATCATTCTTTCTGGATCGTGATCTGTGAATAAAAAAAAGCCTGGCTCATGATGTGGTGATATTTCTCAACTGCAACTTTGATCTTGTGTAACTCTGAGATGTGTTTGGAGAGGAGTGCAATTGGATGTCAATTGATTAAAGCTGCACAGGGATAACGCCGAATTACATCCTTCTGAGGTTGATTAAGGAAGTTTGTCCGTTTTTTATTTTGCTTTCTGTATAACGTGCTCTCAAGAAACGAAATTGTTTCTGAGCGATGAATGCTTCTTCAGCCCCAGACATCACCATTGCCATTCCGGAAGGATACAAGATCATCCGAAAGGACCGCATCAAGCATACAGGAGGAGGCATCGCTATCGTCCATAAGAACTCCATCCGCACCTCAACCAGCTCAGACGTCAACCTCGCTAGCGCCGAACACCTTCACTTCCAGATCCACACCGACCCCAAGACCACACTCAGAGGCACCCTCCTCTACCGGCCTCCAGGACCCCGCGCACAATTCAATGACGACATCACTTACTTCATCACCCCTCACGCCCTCCCCTCCAAGGAATACATTCTATTGGGAGACCTCAACTTTCACCTGGAAAAGAGCAACGACAGCAACGCCACCACCCTTCTGGACAATCTCGCCAACCTCGGACTCAAACAACTCGTCACTACCCCCACCCACATTGCAGGTCACACTCTTGACCCTATCTTCACCTCCAGCAAACATGTCTCATTCAGTCACACCACAGCTCTTCACTGGACGGACCACAGCTGCGTTCACTTTACCTACAATAAGACCACAATCCACAACTATCCTCAACCCACCCTGCGAAGAAACTGGAACAAAATCACCAGCGACCAGATCTCCTCATCGCTTCTACTAAACCCCCCCGCCCACACCTCAAACCCCGACCAAGCAGCCATCAACATCACCCAATGGCTATCCAACAGCGCCGACATCCTAGCACCGTTGAAAAAACGCCTAATCAAGCTAGGCAGCAAAAACGCATCCTGGTTCAACGATGATCTTAAGAAATCGAAGAAACACTGTCGCTCCCTCGAAAAGGCCTGGAAAAAAGATCCTAACACCAGCACCAGGGACGCCTTCAAAAACGCCACCCGCATACACCACCAACTAGTCCTGTCTGCCAAGAAAGCCGCACTCAAAGACCGTCTAGATAACAACGCCCACAACAGCAAGGAATTATTCAACATCGTCAAAGAATTTACCAACCCATCAGCCAACTCCAACGACATCACCCCCTCCCAAGCCCTCTGCGACTCCCTAGCTTCGTTCTTCCATGACAAAATCGCAGACATCCACAACAGCTTCGACAATCGACCCGGAGACCAACCCACCCAATCTCCTGCAGGACCCTCACCCCCCTTGAACATCCTTAACGACTGGAACCCAATCTCCACTGAGGACACCATCCACCTGATGAACTCCATCCACTCAGGATCCCCAACTGACCCATGCCCTACCACATCTTCAACAAAGCAGACTCCATCATAGCACCACACCTCCGAGATGTCATCAACTGCTCCCTCAACTCAGCCACCTTCCCGGAAAGCTGGAAACACGCAGAACTCAGCGCCCTTCTGAAAAAACCCACAGCTGACCCCACCGAACTCAAAAACTACCGTCCCATCTCGCTTCTTCCATTCCCGGCCAAAGTCATTGAGAAAGCTGTCAACAACCAGCTCGCCGCCTTCCTCGAAGCCAACAAATCCCTCGACCCCTCACAGTCCGGCTTCCGAGCCAAACACAGCACTGAGACCGCCCTCATCGCAGCAACAGACGACATTCGAACTCTACTGGACAATGGAGACACAGTCGCCCTCATCCTCCTCGACCTCTCCGCTGCCTTCGACACAGTCTGTCACAGCACCCTTCTACAGCGCCTCAGAGACGTAGGAATCCAAGGAAAAGCACTGGAATGGATCACCTCGTTTCTCACCGGAAGAACACAGAGAGTCCGCCTCCCACCATTCAAGTCAAAGGCCTCTGAAGTCATCTGCGGCGTGCCACAAGGATCGTCACTCAGCCCCACCCTCTTCAACGTATACATGAGCCCCCTTGCGGCCATCGCTCGCCAACACAATCTCAACATCATCTCCTACGCGGATGACACTCAACTGATCCTATCACTCACCAAAGACCCTAATACCGCCAAAACCAACTTACACGAAGGAATGAAAGAAGTAGCCAAGTGGATGAAGCACAGCCGTCTGAAACTGAACTCAGACAAAACAGAAGTCCTCATCTTAGGCACCTCCCCCTCCGCCTGGGATGACTCTTGGTGGCCAGAAGCCCTTGGAAAAGCCCCCATCCCGACGGACCACGCACGGAACCTGGGCGTCATCCTGGACTCCTCACTCTCGATGACCAGACAAGTCAACGCCGTTTCATCATCTTGCTTCAACATTCTTCGCATGCTCAAAAAAACATTTCGCTGGATCCCCACCGAAACTAGAAAAACGGTCACCCACGCACTGGTCACGAGCCGCCTGGACTACGGAAACACACTATACGCCGGTACCACCGCAAAACTCCAGAAAAAACTCCAACGCTTCAGCCAGGCTCATACTAGACATCCCGCGTAAAGAACACATCTCTGGTCACCTGAAAAACCTCCACTGGCTCCCCGTAAATAAGAGGATTACTTTCCGCCTCCTTACCCACGCACACAAAGCACTTTACGATCTTGGGCCCGAATGCCTCAACACACGATTGTCCTTCTACACCCCCTCCCGTCAGCTGCGATCCTCCAACCAAGCCCTTGCCACGGTACCTCGCATCAACAAAACCACTTTGGGAGGTAGATCCTTCTCCTACCTGGCAGCTAAAACCTGGAACTCACTTCCCACTCACCTTCGCCTTACTCAGAACCACCTAGCATTCAGAAAGCAACTTAAAACTTGGTTATTCGACAAGTAATTCCCCACCCTCCCTCTAGCGCCTTGAGACCCTATGGGTATGTAGCGCGCTATATAAATTTCTTGACTTGACTTGACTTGACTACCATTACTAAGGAATTAGACCACTGAAAATAGAAATCTTATAGTTTGAGAGATGTCCATCTTCACAATGGATGCCATTTACTTTAATATCTGAAAAGGAGAGATTTTTACAGCTTTTCAGAAGCTCACCCTTATTTCCCAGTCTTTAGCACCCAAAGGTAATAGGTTCCAATGCATCAAATTAGTTATCAGATGTTCTCCATTCATATTTCGTACTCAGTCAAGTTGTATCTATCTCTGAGAAAACAAGATTAGGGTGAGATGGTCAAACTTGATGGTTCAAAAGTTAATTTGTTGCCACCGGTGCAGTTTCTTTGATACATTTTTATGCCAAACATAATGTAAAAGCATTAATTTTCAAACCCAGTGAAGCTGCAGCATTCTGAACCTACTGTAAGCTGAAGTACCATCAAGGTGGCCACCACAGTCTAGAGCAAGAAAAGTCTGGCTCGTGGCCCAGGCAGATGGCAAGCTCAAGTGGTGGCCCCTTTGTCCATTAGCCAAACAACGCAGGCCTTCCTGGCAAAGACCCTAAACATAAACTCCACCTCACAGCACTTGTACTCAGTGAGTAGAACCGAAAGGATACTAAGGTATATTAAAAAAAAGAAATTAAAAAAAGTGATTGATGGAATGCCTGAATTGATCTCAGCCGCTTGTAAATACTCGGGCCACATCTCATTCTATCGTAATCTTGGACACCATGACATCTCACTTTGGACCCAGACATATGCAAATCAGCCTTGATCTGTTCCAATGGGCACAGTCCAGCCTAGGTCCTCCCTAAAGCTAAAAGAACAAATGTAGAACCGTAGAAAAAAAGCAGTTATAGTTAGTTATCCCAAGAAAATATAACTCGTGCCCTAAGGTAACTATATCTCACGCCTCCACCATGCACGCTTTTTTCATCAATAATTTTACAACAAATGTTTCACTGATATTATCAATGATGTCATAGAAGGGGGGCGTGGCTAGCCAGCCATGATGGCGGTCGACTGCTGATAGAGCTCCGGAGCCTCCCGAGGAAGTTATCCTGCAGCCGGGAGCCTACGGGTGCCTGGCTCTGATCTAAAGTGCGGGACGTGGTACTGGCGCCCCTGTGCCTGCCTGGGGCAACCAGGCTGAACCCACGGCGGATCCTGTGCGGCTGTAGCGGCGTAAGGCCTACTGCGGCGCCCTGTGAGCTGAGGCCGGGAGCTGAATTGCGTGCAGAGGCGGAGGATCCCGAAACCGCCCCACCGCCCGCAGGACGACGAGCGGCGCCTCTGGCGCGGAACTGCCCCCATATCCTATCCTGTCCTGAGGCGGACACGAGAGGTACTGTACCTGCCCCCTGTGCTAGTTGTGCTAGTTGGATTGAGGCCTGGAGGGGAGAGCCGTGGGTCGGGGAGGAGGACCTGTTCAGCGCTCGACCTGAACGCTTAGCTGAGCCCGGACTGCGCTGGCGGACTCCGCCCTGTGGCGGCCTGAGCTCGATAGGCCGTGCAAGATCCTTCTGGGAGTCGGCGCGGGAGCAGGCTGCAGCGCTCTATCACCGGCGCTGTGAGTGCGGCGCATGTCCCTGCACTTAGGACTTGCAGAGCGACAGAGCATTGTCGGATTGGGCCCCCCGGTGGAGACTCTACGGATCGAGTGCTGGTGAGTGGTGGTTGCCTTGGAAGGCAAAGTGACCGCTTGGACTCAAGAGGACTACGTTGTGGGCTGGGGGGGCATGAGGCGGTGCTGCGGGGGCCTCCTAGCCGCTGAATTCGGCCGGAACCTGGCGGGAACAGGGCTGCATTAATAACTTATTGGACTGGGAGGACAGGGAGAAACGTCCCGGGACTCGAGAGGCTGACTATCCCAATATTTGATTGCCAGCCGCATGGTACGTGCCCTGGTTATATGTGCCGTCTGCCGGACTGAGTTATTTCCCCCCTCCGCTCCCTTTTTTCTTCGTGATTGCCGGCACCTTGTTCTCCGCATTCTAGAAGCTGAAATTTAGGAAGAGACTGCAGCTGCGGTGCTGGGGGTGTGTGTGGGGTATCCTAGTGGCTCGGCCTTGATGTCAGGCAAAGCTCCCTGAGAAGGGGACCTCTTCTTCCCCTCCCCCCTGATCCTCCTCTATTCTTACATCCCGCCTGGACTGCTTCAGCCGGTCTCCATCCTCTCCCCCTGCGGGACGCTTTCGGGGGTGCCGGGTTGCCCGCGCCCCAGCACGGTACTGCTTGTGGACCGGACCTCGGATTGGACGATAGCGGACATCCTTTGCTGAGCGGGGAAGAATCTTGACATTATGGGCCGCAAGGGAGCAAGGGGACCGGAGAGCCAGGGCAACTCTGACACCCCCCGCACCACGCTGGGCGCTGCGGATGGGCGCTCTCCGCCGGGGACTGCAGCGACTGCCTTCACTGGGGAGCAGCACCCAGACCAACTAGACCTGATTCTTAAAGAAATAAGGGAATCTAGATCAGCGATGGAACTACAACTAGGTTGTCTCACTACTAATCTGACCCTCCTGAAGGCGGATCACAGCAAGCTAGTAGACAAGGTGAAAGATCAGAGCCTCATCCTCGCGGATCTCACACCGACGGTGGCGGAACACTCCTCAATGCAGCAACTTCAACAAGTCACCACATTGCTGGATCGGGTGGAGGACGCGAAGGGGAGAAACCGGTGCAACAATATACGCGTCATAGGCCTGCCGGAACGCTGCGAGGGACCTTGTGCAGCAGACTTCATGGAACAATGGTACTGGGAACATGTCGTGCCTGAGGGGCTCTCGTCGTACTTCTGTGTGGAGCGGGCACATAGAATTCCGACTGGCCAGCCCAGACCTGTCCGACCAACCCGTCTGTTGATTGTAAAGATCCTCAATTATCGGGATAGAGACATTCTGTTGCAGAAGGCCTGCAAGTATTCCCTCATCCAATATGAGAATCACCGGGTGCCCTTATACCCAGATTATATAACAATGGTCCAGAGACAGCGCTCTTATCAAGCGGTGAAGAAAAAGCTACAGAAGGCCCAGCTCAAGTACGCGCTCCTCTTTCCCGCCCGACTGAAGGTTATCCATGAGAAAAAGAGAGGTGATGTGCATAGGGGAGAGCCAAGTTTCTACTCAAGGACAGTCCAAACAGGGCTCAGGGGATGGCTCAGGTCATGAAGACCGTAGATCCCTGATGTCCAGCAGGGGCAATGGATGCTCTGGCCCATTTCGGGAGCAACAGAGGAGGGACCAGAAAGGAGTGATTGCGACGGCCGGCGCCTTCCGTGAAGATACAAATAAAATTGCAACGGATTCAGACAATAGCACGTTACATTCAGACTCTGATCTTAGCGCAATTTTGTTCCCCACCATCACACCTCGCGCAGCTGGTGATAAGCTGGATACCTGACTATAGTCGCTGGGCGACTCTGAACAAAAACATAGAGTTGTAGCTTCTGGTATCCTTCATGATGTAATGTATTGATAATGTTATAACTATTTGTTCTGATGAATATACGGCCGGGATGTTGGGGGTTAGGTTTCCTGAGTGGAATATCGGGAATAAGACTTTAGGGCCATACCCCTTAGTTGTAGACACCCACAGAGATCCTGGGTGATACCGGATCCTCCAGAGACTGCCCACCGATCTGGGTCTGCCACTCAACTCCCTTAACAGAAATATCTCCTGTTCTTTTTCCCCGGGCTGGAGTACCGTTGAGCCATCAGTATTTGGCGTTTGACAGCACTATGACACCACTAGTGCCTGGCCACTTCCCTTTTGACGTACGCACCGCAATTTGGTTTTGTATGTTTGACACTCACTTGTTGGGCCCAGCGCAGTTTTTATGCTGTGCCAAGTTATGTTTTTTTTTTTTAGGGTGCAGGGTCTCCTGGTCGATCTCTACAAGGTGTATTACAAGGGGAAAGACAATACTTACTACCTGGGTAGATGGCGACTACGGCTGTGACTGAAGGGTCCTACAACTTTCTTACTTGGAACGTACGAGGGCTGGGTGCGATTAAAAAACGCCATAGAATTCATTTGTTTCTCCTTAGACACCACACACATGTCTCATTCCTCCAAGAGTCCCACCTCACAGATTCGGAATCCCAGAAATGTGGAAGAAATGGAGAGGTGACATTTACTCTACAACTTATTCAGCCTTTTCCAGGGAAGCGACTATTTGGGTCCGCCACGGGACACCATTTGAAGAGCTTGAGCGCCAGGTGGATGACCAGGGAGGATACGTTTTGGTGAAGGGCACTCTGGATGGGCCATTGATAGTCCTAGGAAGCATATATGCTCCAAATTACGAACAAGATAGGTTTTTATACAAATTAGGCATGGCACTGACAGAGTGGGTTGGGATCCCTTGGGTGCTGGTGGGGGATTGGAATGCAGTTTTAGATTTAGGCCTGGACAGATCACACCCTCCTCTTCAGACCTCCGGGGCGACCAAGTTGACTGACCTGTTTTCTTCCTGGGTGCATGGCTGGACGTTGTCGGATACATGGTGAGGTCTATATCCTACTCACAAGGAATATTCCTTGTATTCCCCCTTGCACAATCTTCACACTAGGATTGATCGGTTCCTGTGTTCAAGATCTATATTCACTAGAGTAGGGAGATCTGAATATTTAGCCAAGACCTTTTCCGATCATAGGCCCCTGACGATCACACTCCTCTGGGGTAGAGTGTCAGCCCCGGTACCCACCTGGGGACTCAGCCTGCTTCTTCTAGAAGACACCCCCTTTCGCACATCACTGTCTAATGCTATCACTGATTCTTTCAGGTAAAACTGGAACTCCGCCTCCTCGAACCTGATTGAATGGGACGCCATGAAGGTAATAGTCAGAGGGGCGGCGATAGGGCAATTATTAGGGGCCAGACAAGAGGTACAGCGGAAACTTTGTGAGGCAGAAAACCGATTGAAGGTACTTGAGCAGGAGGCAGCTCTCGATCCTGCGAAAAGAGGAGAGTTGCAAATAGCTTATGTTGATCATGCGGAGTTGTTAGAAACGTTACGGACAATAGATTATATATAGGGAATACCTACGCCGACAACACACCGAAGTCGATAAATCAGGTACACTACTTGCTCGACTAGTACGTGACCAACCAGACCCACCGACTATAGCTCAGATTTACACCCTGACAGGCACCCTGGTTCATACACAAGTGGAGATTAACGTGGCGTTCCACGACCATCTTCGAGCTCTCTATGTGCCCTTTGGCCCAGAGGACTATGGACAGATAGCAGAATTCTTGCAAGATCTCCACTTCCCGGTTCTGACGGCCGATACACAGAAGGCAATCGATGGCCCTATTACCCAGCACGAGATAAGTGCAGCGACCAAGAACCTCAACCGTAATAAAACGCCTGGCATGGACGGACTCCCTGTGGAGTTTCACCTAACTTACTCGGATATCCTAGTGCCATTCCTAGAGACGGTATATAGAGTAGCATTTGAGGAGGGCCACTTGTTGGAATCCACTATGCAGACACTAGTTACATCTAAAAGTAAGCCTGGCCATGACAAACTAGACATGGCTAATTATAAACCTCTCTCCTTGCTTTCCACCGAATACAAGATCCTCAGTAAAGCTCTGGCCAATCGTATACAATCCCACTTTCCCACACTTATACATCAAGATCAATGTGGTATCCTTCCCGGACGTAGCACGTCGCTGAATACGTGTAGACTGCATGCTTAAATGACGGCCACTCCACAGGAGGTTCCCCGGGCAGGGTGTATAGCACTTGATCTAAAACAAGCATTTGATTTGTTATCCTGGGCATTTATGTTCGAGTCTCTGAAATGCTTCGGCTTCCCAAATACCTTCTTAAAAGGGGTTTGTTTATTAGATGCTAAATCCCACAGCTAGGGCGCGTACTGGCCGACACATTTCAGAACGTTACAAAGTACATAGAGGTACGCGACAGGGCTGCTCCCTGTCCCCGATTTTATTTGTCCTGGTCCTTGAACCCCTAGCCCTCCGAAGCAGAGCAGACCGCGAGGGCATCCCTATAGATGGGACGCAACACTTGATATCTGTCTACGCGGACGAAATTTTGTTGTACCTGCGTGACTTGATGGCTGATCCCCCTTCGATTTTCACCATCTTTGAGAGGTTCGAGCTCTTGTCAGGGCTAGCGATTAACCCGGAAAAATCAGTTGGTTTCTTCTTTAGGGAGGGCCCACATTCTTCCCATATATGATTTGGTACATATTCGATACCGGTTTCCCAGACCAATTTTAAATATCTGGGTATACAGGTATATAGGACACCGGAAAACCAAATAGATGGCAATATCTAATGTGCTATAACACTGCTTCGCAGTAGCATAGAGTTCTGGACTTCCTTACCCCTGTCAGTTATGGGCAGAATTGCTATCTCCAAAATGAATATGCTTCCTCCCCTTCTATATTATTTTGTGAATTTACCAGTGATCCTTCCCCAAAATATTTTTAATACATTGAATACTATTCTGATCAACCTTATCCGGGGTACCGGTCGGAGACGGATTAGCCTTCATAAACTCCAATTAGGAACTGGGTCGGGTGGCTTCGGGGTTCCTGATTCCGGGGCTACTACTATGCTAGCCAACTCCAGTGGCTTTCTTATTGGACCGCGGGCAGGAACCTCCACGAGATCGGCTTCACAAGAGAATGACTTGACCGAGGAGAGCTCCACTCCTTACTACTGCTCAAAGCCCGGATACCCCCGAACTGCTCCCCTTTACTACGTACTGCCTTGTTATGCTGGAGGAAGGCAATCTCGCTCATGACCCTTAGAACACGTTGGGCAGAAGACTCTGATACTGATTTGACAGATAATGCATGGCAGCTTATACTAGAGCATCCTAAAAGAGTATCACGTAATGCCAGCTTCAAATTTATCCAGGCAATGGTGCTCCATAGATCATATCTCACTCCCAAGAAGATACACCGTATGTTCCTGAATTCCCCCCATTGCTGCCCTCGCTGTAAAGGGGATGAAGCAGACTTTATACGCATGTTGGGGTCTTGCCCACGGCTGCGGGGCTACTGGGCCGAAGTATGTCAAGTGCTCAATACTGTGACACAGTTGCCGGTCCCGGTTGAAGCCTTACCTTGCCTGGTAGGATTACGTAAAAGATCAGGGAAACAGAAAGTTGAGTTAACATTTCTGGACCTTGCTCTCATTTTGGCGGTCAGGGTAATAACGATGAGGTGGAAGTCCCCTAGGTCTCCTATGGTGACTACATGGCAGACAGATCTAAGGCAGTGGGGACGAGCAGAGGGAGCGGCCCTCAGGAGGGAGGAGGAGAGAGGTCACCGAAAACAACCCATAGCGTTAGAGTGAGAAGCCATGTTGCTGGAACTGGAAGGGCTCAACTTGGTCCAATCTCGTGTGGCGAGGTCGCAATAACATGCACGATCTAGAGGGTCCTATCTAGAGGTGGGCACCTGTCAGCAGGAAGTGATGCGAGATACTTGCTCCCATTCTCTGCAGACTTGACAGCCTCTAGTGACTGCCCAGGGGAAGCTAAATCATTGACAACTGATAGACCAGGAGTGGGTGGGGATGGGAGGGGGGATTGTTGGGGGTGGGAGTTTATTAAGTTCCAAGATGATAATTGATCTCTTATATCTGAATTGTTTTGAATCATCTATTCAATGATAAACCAACATCTGTCTAGGACGATTAACCTACCCTTTAATACGTTTATTTGTAATATGTATGGGATGAAGATATACAACGTATGCAATGAAAGGGGAAAAAATCAAAACGGACTGTGGTAATTGTATATATCTGTTTATGATCATGATTCATCGGCAGTCGATAATAAAGAGATACAAAAAATCAATGATGTCATAGAAGATGTCATGAGTGACTCATATGTGGGGTAATTAGCAGTGCCGGGTGCGAGTTAGTTTCTTGAGATGACTAACTAGAACTGCTGAATTTCTATGGGGATGTATATCCCCTACTCCCTGGAAATAGTAGATGCACGGCTATTGGTATTTTAAAATAAGAGGCTATTTATTATGCACATAAATGTTATGTATGAATTACGATGAGTTTACAGTAATCTCAGCAATCCTATTATGAAAGTAAATGAATATTAGGAAACCGCAAAACATTTTAAATCACCTTTCCCTAGTTGTAATGGATTAGTCTAATCCCCAGCACATACATACATACAGACACACACACACACTTCCCCCCATGTCTTGGTCTCTATAGCTTACTTCGCAGTGATTCTCTATGGAGGGGGTTCTGTGCACTCTTATATCTTTACCTAAGACCATGAATAACGCATCTGTTAGAGACACTCGAACAGAGAGCAACTGTAACAAATCTGCTTCCTTCTCAATTTAATCTGTGCAAGGCCAGATGGCATTGCAGTGCTAATCACTACATGTAGAACTCTTGACAGGAGATTGGAAGATTCCTTTCAGCTGCAATTCTGTTATTTTTCGTATTGCAACTAATGTCAACCTGCGTATGAATTAATGACAGCTGTGCAAACGCTCTAACCATCACTATTTATTAGTTCTGTAGGCCTTAAGACTTACACATACACACTCCAAAAAGTGTATACCCTTCATTTTAGCATACAGTTAGGCCTGGTTGTATGTAAGATGTATGTATTACTAGGAAAGGCCTGCCACACATGACAATACATTCTGAGATGCTTTCCCGAAAATGTTTTCTCTGTGAATAATAAAAAGTCCACATTTTTGTCCAACCTCTTTAACTAGCAGTTTTCTAAGGCTGCATCCTATCTCCAGTACTGTTCGGTCTATACCGGGAACTTTTTGTTTCGCTCCAGAGATGAGTCAATGCCCGTTATCCTTTTGCTAATGGCTGCTTTATATGAAAATCTCCTCCCTGGAAGACATTATGTACCTTACACAGACCCTTTGAGGGCCTTCAGTCTTGCCCATTGGTTCAACGTCTCAAATTGAATCCACTCAATTTGAAGTTCCATCTCACCTCACCGCAGTTGATTATTAACAGTGCAATCTTTACCTAAACCTGTATGACTGCTAGCCATCCATCCCTGAATTTTCTAAATCCTGGGCTTCAGCTTGGACATAAATCTGAATCTGTTTGTCCCAAATAGACGCTTTCGCCAGAGAAGCACTGAACCAAGCCATACTGCTCTGTTAAACAAAAGAATGAATTCTAGTTAAATGACTTAACATTAATGTTTCATGCTTTAGTCCTGTCTGTGGAATCGCCTCACATATTGGCTTATTCAAAATACACCTTGTCCTCTAAGGGTCTAGTGCCTGCCTACTTTCACGAAGCAGAAGATTAGAACACGTATTGGTCTGTAGTGTGAATAGTGCAGCTGTCAGTCATGTACAGCCCGTGCATCTGAAGGGTTTGACTGTATGCAAACTCCTTTTAAGGATACTAAGCATACACTTAATCGCTGCTCATCGTCATGGTAGCTGTGTTTTATATGTTGTCTATCTTCTTTGAAGTCACAAATAAAGTTGTTTATATGCAAAAAAAAAGTACATTGTCTATGTCTATGATTTTACAAAGACATTTTTATTTTCTTGACTAGGACCTAAGCAAGATGCCAAAGCTGCTCGGGAGTTCATCCTGAAGCTTTACCAGGACCAAAATCCAGATAAAGAGAAAGTTGTTTACTCCCATTTCACGTGTGCCACAGACACCGAGAACATCCGTTTTGTCTTTGCGGCCGTCAAGGACACCATCCTTCAGCTGAATCTGCGGGAGTTCAACTTGGTGTAGAGCTGATTTCATCCGTCACCACCGTACGACGACCCCCCATCAATGTCTTCTCCGTATACTATAGTCTTAATTTCACAAGCGAGTACTGTGAGATAGAAACATGTCTAGACATGTATTTGAGACTCTTCTGATTGCGTATTCCTTTCATTTATGTAGAATACATATTGGTTTGCAAAATATGGTTTGTAGAAAATATTTTCTATATGGAAAAAAAAGGTTTACTGATTTTCTTTTCTGAAGGTATATGTTGACATCTGTTTTTTATATAGTTTTTTCCCTTGTCGGATTTTGGTTGAGAACTTTTTTTTGCCACTTCTTTGAGAATAGGAATATTTAATGATGTTTTATAGAGCTATATTTGAATCTGGGCAAACATGCATTTTATTCATTTTTTTTTATTGTTTGGTATCCATTTTTTAACTACTCGTGTGGTATATGTTCTAACCAAAGTTGCCTTAGGTATGGTAAAACAGTGCTGCTTTTGTACTGTAAATAATTCCCATCATTAAACTAGGGAAACTTTTGTAATGTTTGTAATTGATTTGGGGATATTCATAATATTTAATAATGTTAGATTTTTTTGCATCGGAAATGTATCTCCTAGCAATGCCAAGCCAAAAATGGTTTATTTTAAATTCTCTTAAATCTATAGTATGTAGTTATTTTGCCTGCAATATATTTGTGTGAACAATAAAAACACTCACTTTGGCCATTACCAACACTACTCACGTTATCCGTGAAAGCCAACCCAAAACCAAACTTGATAATCGTGTAGCAAAGAGAATGTGCAATGGAACCACAGGCGTCAAGGAGTGTGAAACTAAATGGAATGATAAATGTAAATATGTATTTTTATATACATGTATGTATATATGGCAGTGACTTTTTGAAACATGTCTAGCCCTTTTATTAGAAAAAATAAACAGCTATGCAATTATTAGTGACACCAAAATATGGCAAAATGTTCGACTGCTAGACTATTAAAACTGGGGGTGCAGCTACGAGTCTAGTAATGTGAATTGTCCTCCTTTGCTCTAGTTCCTGGCTCTAATTTATTGACGTCAGCAGTCTGCTTTGGTAAAAGACAGCATGCTTGTGGAAAAGGGCTCTGACACATTCTGTTGACTGTCATCTGAAATTGAGCCTTCACTCCATGAATTCAGAGACACTCGCACACAGACGATCCTTGTTGAATTTCTGGATGTAATAGCATGCTACTGGGGTACTCCTAGCGCACCTATTCATGCATCCAGCTTCAGGTTCGTAGTATGAGCAGTGATGATTAACCTAGATCTCCCCCAGCAAGTTGCACCAATTTATGTCCAATAAATGTCAGAAGTCAATGTTTTTTCCCTCTCATCACAGAGGGAAATGTCTGGAATTGCAACAAAATAAAGACAATGATTGGCAAAGCGAGCAGGCCTGTCTTGTGTAGCTGGAATATACACAGCTGGCACAGCGTGGTGCCATTTTACCATCCATGTGCAGTTGTGATGTAGAAAATGACCCATCCTGATTTCCAGTGATCTCAGCACTGACGAAAGATGACTAAAGCAGTACATCAAAAGAAACTGAACACGGAAAAGCTTAAATTAAGTCTCATATATGTGGGTACGCCATAGTATGCTACACCTTGTTACTACTAAGCAATACCCAGACACATACAAAAACCTGAATAGAGAAGCACAGATAAAGTGGATTTTTTTCTTTTTTTAAAAATAGGATCTGGGTGCTGATGAGCACATGGCATTTATCTTCAATCATGTTATTTAAAGTAGGAGTTAAAAATAAAATTCTTGAATGCACTCCTTATTATTCCATGTAGCAAATTAAATATTACCCAGTCTATTCTCTCTTTAGCCATACAGTTAGGGAATTGAAGCAACTCCAGAACTAGTATTTTGTGACCAGTCAATCAATTTTCAATACCTGTTGAATTTCTGAATTACCGTATAACTTGGTCAACACCAAGAATTTTATCACGGATATCTGCGACTCTAGAAGGGATATGAAGTAGAATCTTGCCACATGCTCACGTTTTCAATCAAATCCTTATTCGAGAAAGGAAAGCAGACGTTCTAGCATCTTCTTTAGAACTGGTGTTTCAGTTAAGATTATCCATTATATAATTGTTCATCATAGAAAGCAATCAACTTGTGGTTCTTAATCCCATCCAGTGTAAATACTGCTTTAGGCTGCAATAAATCTGCATTTTAGACTCACTTAAGTAGAACAATTTGGCAGAAAGACTTGACTCGGCACTATGAACCCATTGTGATGGCACTCTAAAAAGTGGTACAAAATAACTTTCATAATCAGGATAGTCTAATGTGTAATTTTTTTTTTAATGCTTCTGTCCATTTTTAAGAATGTTTTTGGAACAATGCCCATAAACTACAATAAAGTGGTGTTGCCTACCTATCCATCTAGGGATACTTTTGAGGACATTGTATTGGTTTTGTCATAATCCTCTATTTCGTTGCAAGTATCGATCAGGTCCTCCGTTTCCCCATAATGAGAAATGCAGCAAATCGCTGAGGAATAATGAAGGAAAAGACAAACTATTTTCAATATTTTACTTGTCACGACAATAAACAAATTGCACTTTGTGTAGATTTGCAGGCATTTGTAAGTTTTTTTTCCTATTAGTGAATTGTGGCCACTAGTTTCTGTGTGTATGACACTATTTATCTAATGGCATCAGGGCTCCAGATAACTGGAGTACCGGTTAGTTTGATTTGTACAATCGTGTCAGTATCCCTACATTAATCAAATGGGGATCACACGGTATTCTGCCGCTGCACTACATTGTTGGTCTGTGTATCTACAACTCTCTTCTTCAGCCAAAGTAGGTCTTTAAGGTAAAAATGTTATTTAGGCATATTAAAGGTTACATTTGTTGGAACTTTGTCCTAATTTTTTAAACCCTGTTTATTCACCTAAAAGTACACTTTTTACTTTCAGAAGTCAGAAGCACAGAACTCGATCTTAAAAACTTTGTCTGGAGCCCTGAGCAGAGTGCTATCGTTTCTTTACACTGTATTTTTTTAGTTGTTGCAAAATAACACTTTTTTTGTATGTTTTTACAATGTAAAATCCACTGGGAGGAAGGATGCCAGAGTGAAAATGTCAGAAGTGGGTATGATGGCAGATGGTTTTATGAAGTTTGCACTTTTTTTGTTGCTGTGTTAAATATTTAAGGGCACCCCTGATCTCTTCCCTCTCGTTTTAGCACTTTGTGATATTAGTGATGCTGTTTAGTGAGCGACACTCCCCACTTTAGATCATAGACAGCAAAACTGCTAAGCACCAATAGGAATCACTTATTCTAACTGGAATGCTGGTTTAATTAAAAGGAAGCCTAAAAAGGGGGGGGGGGGGCATAGGAGCCTTTAACTTAAAAAAGCCACTCCCTAAAATTTCCAGAAGGCCACCTTGTCATTACCTGGAAGCCAACACCTCTTTTACTCAACATATCCTTTGTGCTAACTATCTTCTTATTAGATGTCCATCATTTATTTCTAAGCAAGTGGGGCAGTTAGTTCAATTGTTGCTTTATTACTCCAAGAAATATATTTCTGTAGTATTCAATTACCTAACTCCTTTAGTTACTATTGTGTCCAATTCTCACTATGGGCTCCATCAACTGTGTTCATAACCACTGTACTTGCATCTGTGACTTATTAAATCCATCTTATGCCCCAACCCACCATGACAACATACCCCATAAGTGGAAACATGTTTTTTTCCTGTTAAAATTAAATGTAAATGTTTTTCACCTGGTGAATGTTTCCAATTAAACGGCATCTGTACTTCTTTGATTTATGAATAAATGTTCATATTTTCTCCTAGAAACTGCCTTCAAGAGTTCATTTTTCACCCTAGAGTTCGTTATATCCTCAGTATTACATTTATTTGTTATCAGCGTAGGTCCTCCCAGCTGCTCAGCCAGAGTGAGAGATGGTAACGGAATGTTGGTGTGAATGTGATGTATGTAATGCCAGGGTGCCTGAGTGGTGACCGTGATGGGCTGAGCAGCTAGGCAGGCTGCTCCTGGTGGGGCTAGTACTTGACCAGAGCTGTCTGGACAGAGATTGATGCTACCTTGACATGGAACCAATAAAGAAGACTTGGATAATACTACATGGCTACCAGTGTCTCTATGTACAGGGTACAACAGAGTTGTTCTTTGTTACTCTGCTTGCAGGACCCCGTATCCATTGCAACAGGAATGCACTGCTGCTGAACAGTCTGCGTTTTATATATTGTGACATCGTTCTGACTTAAAAACAAATTTGGTAATGATGACACACTTGTGGAAGTTCCTCTTAGAAAGACCAGTTGCTTTAAGATAGGTGAATGGTGACCAGGCACTGCAGGGTTGAGCAGATGTAACAAAAATCAAGGTGGCATTTGGCATACTGAAAGGGGGCTGAGTTGTTGATCGTTGTGGTGTCCAGGACACAATTGGTAGTTTAGCAGAGACAAGAGTCTCACAGGGAGCCTCCGTGCCACTCCCATAGCAAGATGGCAGCCGCAACCCATCTTGTTCATTGTTCCCTCTACCACATAACCAGTTCAGTTCTTTAGCTTTATTCGATTTTTGTTTAAAATCATAAAAGCATACATTTAAAAACACTCATGACAAGAGTTATATACAAAAAGCACAAAAATGGCAAAAAGATAAAACATTTGTCCATGTTGCATGAATAAGTTCCTTTTTTTCATAGTAGAATTCATTATTTTCCATACCCATGACCAATGTACGTTGCTACGAGGTGATTGAAGCCGGAAAAGCCATGGCCACAGAGTGCACGGGTGTTTCTGCCCTTCGGGTGAGCTGACTCTGCCCTTAGTTTTAGTTGAGGGGTATATACCATGCTAGGGTAAAAGTCGCGTAGGTCCCAGATGGATATAGAGCCAACACCTTCACGGGGGTACAAAGTTCGCAGGTAGGGAACGGCTGAACTGCTTCTAAATTTTATTAGAACAAGGTCACCATCAATATCTTTTTGTAGGGGGCCTAGCCAGCCCACCCTTCTAACAGAGATGATGGTACCGTCAAAACCTGGGGGCAGGGGCCTGTTTTTAATTAACCAATACGTGACTTTGTTAAGTTAGTCTTGTTCCCGCTCAGTTTTTCCATGTTTGATTGCCGGGACTCCCGCAAGAACACACACAAAGGGTGCAGCCTCCGGGGGTAGCTGTATGTGCTCTACTCTTGAAGCAGTATATTGTAAAGGGCCCGGTTTGTGGTTAGCTTTAGGTGCATTGGGGGTGGAAGGATAGGGACTAGGGGGTGAGTTTGATTGTTACTGTTTGTACCAGGTGGGTTGGAACAGATTGATGTTACAGATTTTTCAGTGCGAGTTTGGTTGGCCTTAATACATTTCTCTAATCCCAACAGTCTATCCTCTAGGGTGGTAATTTTGACAATCAGTGGAGAAATGAGTGAGCTAACCATTTGTTCAATCTGGGACAGGAAGTTCGAATTGAAGGAGGTTACCAATTGGTCTATTTTTTCTTCCAGTTTTAGAAGGGGGTTAGTTGCAGTCAGTGGAGAGGTAAAACACAGTTTTTGTTGTTTTGGTTTATTCCCTGTGGGCGTGACCCCATCCCACTTCCCTTTGCTAGATGAGGACTGGGGAAAAACTGTGTTTGGTGTATTGACATTTTTGGGTTGGGGAAGTTGTACCAGGGGGCTGGCGATTGGGGTCGACATACTGGTTCGTTTAGCGAGGCAAGGGGAGGAACTTTTGATTTCATTTCTGGCTTCCACAGTGGCATACCTTGTTTTGCAGAGGGAATTTAGCTCGTCCAGCAGCGAGAGGTGTTGCACTATACCATTCGTTGGGTCGGGCGGTTGGTTGGTGGATATGCTAGACTTGGGAGGTTCATTCGTAATGGCGGTGGGCGGAGATGGCCTACATAGAACTTGTGACCCTGAGTGCAAGCCTCTCTGGCTGATAGGTTTATTGGTCACCCCCTTGTGAGTCATCATGGCGTGTGCGAAGGTTAGGCTATAACAAGGCCTCAAGGAAATCTGGGGGTATTAGAGAACTTTCAACTAAAGTCCAGTTTGTAGTCCCTTGCCAGAATGTCAGGAAGGTCAAAAAGTTGTTACCTTAGCAGTGTGATGGGGACAAGGGGGGTGGCCCCGCCCCGTACTCCTCGTGCCTCTGAGGGCCCCCTAGGGCCCGCCCTTGGCCCGGGCTTAGCCCGGCGCAGTCCCGCGCGCATCCATGCAGGACGAGGAAGTGGGCAGTGCTTTATGCGCCTCCTGGCGCTGTGTGATGAGGGGTGCGGCGTCCTGCACACGAGGCTGGTGGGAGGTGTAGTCCTGACCGGCAGAGCCAAGCCCGGCCAGTCAGGAAGTCCAGTGCAGGTTACTCGGCGGAGCAAAGCCCGGCCGCCACGCTGAACAGGAGACAGATGCGAACGCCTCAGCGGAACTGAAGAGCTCGGCCGGCGTGGAGACCACTTGACAGCCCACACTTGGTACTCGGCAGTGCTTTATGCACCTCCTGGCGCTGTGTGAGGAGGGGGGCGGCGTCCTGCACACGAGGCTGGTGGGAGGTGTAGTCCTGACCGGCGGAGCCCAGCCCGGCCAGTCAGGAAGTCCAGTGCAGGTTACTCGGCGGAGCAAAGCCCGGCCGCCACGCTGAACAGGAGACAGATGCGAACGCCTCAGCGGAGCTGAAGAGCTCGGCCGGCGTGGAGACCCCTTGACAGCCCACCATTCAAGGTGGCTGCCAAAGAAGGATCTGGGTAAGCTACATTTCTTGGTTATACTAGTCAAGGGCTATATTAAATCATGTATTTTCCTACCTCATCTTGCCTGGAAACATTTATTATGGGTTTTCTTCTCCTGATTTGCTCCACTCCAGTAGTTTTATTTTTTGCTTGCTTGACTTTGGGAGGCATGCTGTAATTGAAGCTCCTCCTCTTTTTAGGTTTCGCCTGAGCCAGTGCATGCGCTGCACTGCGAGACAGTTAGTAAGTGCGCCTTATTCGGTCTAGAGCCCTACCAGTCAGGATTAGTTCTGAGCCCTGACACACAGCACTTGTTTTTAATCCTGCTGCATCTTACTTAAACTCCAAGCCGTGTATGTAGCCTCCTTTTCCCCATGCCCCCTTATCTCAACCTCATTCCCTTATCTGATTTAATCTTGCTTCATCCCCATATTGTTCCCTCTTGCCATGCGTTTTCCCCCAACCCGCTTCCAAAGTCAGGTCTTTAAATAACTTTCATTTTCCCTCACCTTGCTATCCCTTCCTTTTGCATTGGTAAATCTAAAACCCAAACTAATCCATCCTAATCAAAATAGGTTTCACTGCAATTGGATCTATACACCCTCGCCCCCCACCAGAAGTTGCCGGTGCAGGTAAGAGCGGTGGAGCGGGGTGAGGAGGGATACTCGACAGACGACGGCGAGGGAAAATGAAATATTTAATTTTCTCTCATTTGTCGAGTCCACCCCCGCCCCAGCGCTCTTACCTGCACGGGCCGCTCCTGCCCCCCCATTCCTCCAAATCCTCTCAGGCTAGCCAACCAGCTGCATATATTGGGAGGCCTTTATTTTGGTTTCCCTTTCTCCCTCAATAACAGTGTGGGCTACTACCCCATTTTAGAGCCATCATCCGTAAGTAGTCCAGTTCGATCGGCGTACAGAACGTCTAAATGCCATGGAATATCGGCTATAAGACTCCAGCAGATAGTCACATTCTGCTATTATAGGTCAGAAAGAATCATAGAAAAATAAATTATCAACACTGATGGTTTATTTAGCCTGCCAAATGCCCTCCTGCTTTGTTACTCTCTCCCTCGATTTGCAAGCTCTCTTGTGTGCCTCTTATACGCCAAACTATCTCCCCCTGTCCTCCATGTTGCTATTTCATGTGTTCTTCTCCCCCCATGTTGCTCTCCATTGTGTGCTTCTTTACTCCTTCCATATCCTCTTCCCAATTATACCTCCACCCGCTCCTCCAATACCCCGTACTCCATCTTTAAAAAAAAATGTTTTAATCTTTTTGTGGTGGTGGGGTTAGGGTGTTTCGTTTAATATATTTTTATTTTGCTAATATAGCCATAAAAATGCCACAATGCAGCGTACAGTTAAAATGTGAATTATACAAAACTTGCAACCATAAAACTCTATGAAACACAATAAAATCCTATTAAAACATACTGTAGGAGCAGTACCACTCTATAAAATAGCTCTTAGTTCATAACCAAATAGGGAAAGGGTCATCTATACATTAAATATACATTTCTGCATGCAAACGGGCTTCCAGAGCTCCAAAGTGTCTTCGAAGGGTTGATAAAATCGCATTTCTGCCCCATAACCCATTTTGGATTATATTACCAATTCATGCAGCGACTCCTGTATTACAATTAAAAATCTTCCTATTGCACTTGCCACATTTAAAAATCTCATATTTATCAAAAGGCTCAGGGCTTGATCCCGGTTATCAATTTTATAGGCAATAAAAAGAGGTTTTAATAATTACTTCAGTTCTTCTAGAAACCACAAACAGTCCAGCAAAATATGTGGGCCACTGCATTTTACTTGTAGTCCACTTGTACCCAGATCCTGTTTATTAGTCATTGCAGTTTTATCTTCCTATCTGCATTACATGGGCTCAGGCCAACTCTAAATTTCAATACCGCATTTCTAAGCTTAGCATTAGGCATAGTCTCGATATAGGAGAACAGGCCTGACTCCAGCTTGACAAGCCTGCAAAGAAGTCTATGCCTGTGGCCAGCGACTCCCAAGAACCCCAGGAAGATTGCCATTTTTCAACAAAGACCAGATCTCCCGAAGACCGCGGCCCTGTCCAAAAAACTCCAACTCCAAAGACTCCGGATCCAGGCTGATCCGCGACCCCTGGTCACTCCGCACCTGATGCCATGGCCTTAGTCTGAGTGGCTTACCTGTCCAGTGACACCTCCCCAGTGATCCAGACCTTGATTCCATCGGTGGCTGACCTCTCCTGGACCCCACAAAGTTGCTGCAGCCTCAACACGAAGGGTCCTCCTGGCTGCGACCGGCTCCAGTAAATAAAATCTGACACCAAAAGGCACCCCTGCATCCTCAGCCCCCTGACCTTGGGGAGCCCAGCAGACAGTACCCAGACCTTCCCCCAACATCCCAACTTACCTGTCCAGCTGGTGGTCATATTCATCTAGCCTCCTGGCCCAAGCCTGCAGCCTCTTTGTGCGACAGAGATCCTCAATTCGCTTGTATTGGGCACCAGACGCTGTTTTGCACATTGCACCCGGCCGCCCCTGTGATGCTGATGGTGTAGCTTTGGTGCTGGCTTGTGGCCCCCCCCCTGTTCTTGCCTTAACCCCAGGGGCCTGTGCCTTGAAACCGCGGACACCTACCTGCAGCCAGCACCTCTTGTGGGTGCCCCCAGTCTCCATTGACTAACATTGGGCCCAGTGACCTCTGCACCAGAGACGTTTTAAGGCATGGGCAAAGTGGGCTCTAGCCCAGGGCCCCAGCCCTCCAGGTGGCCCCTGATAGGTCTGGCTCTGTTATCCACACAGACCTGCACTGATGACTGTGTATGATTTTTAAACACAGATTGTTTTAAATACCATTTTCATTAAAAAAATAATAATAATATAGGTAATATGTGGGAGTTTGTTACAGACATTTTAGGAGAAAGATTTTGTTTGTTTTTCAATATCATGCCACAGTCATAAAAGGTTCCTTTTAGGTCAAAATGGGACCTCTCATATGAGAAATGGCAATGGGTTGCAGGTATTATTTGCAATAGTATTAGTGAGCTGCTGCTGTGTTACAGTATTGAAAAGACAAATCACTAGTCCTGAACATTAGATGGAAACCCATTTAGAACTTGGACATATGTGCCTCTGCAGTGTCGGTGACCTGGACAACAAGAGTATGAAAGACCTGAAATTGGACCATAAATTCAGAGTTTTTCTGAACAGAGGGACCCAAAATATGTTTGGCCTAGGGACCCCAAAATCCTTAAGATGTCTCTGCTGCACCTGGCCACCCCAGTGCTGCTGGTGGTGCAGTACCTACCTTAAACTGAACCTTGCCATTGTTGGTCTAAACCTACAAAGAATGGAAGAGTAAGTTGTGGACTTACCTGTTAATGCATATACATGTTTTCCTTCAATAGGATTGCATTGCATTTCTCCTATTGCATTTGAGTGTCTATCGTTTACACTGCTAGTTTGATACCATTGTTAATTGACATCCTGAAATTATTTCTATTCTTCTGTAAAGTAATTCTATTGCTTTCTGCAACACAATACCTACAATATCTGAAAAGTATTACTTGTCTTAGAAACTGTTACCTGCAACTGAGTTCTTCTTGGTTCTGAAAATAAAACAATTGGTCTCGGATTCAGCCTTTGAGTGTGTGTAATCATTTCTTGCCTGAGTATGTACAACAAATGCTTAACACAGCTCTCTGATAAACCTAACTGCTCGACCACACTAGCACAAATGGAGCTTTTAGTATTTTCTACTTAAGTCTCTGTAAGTTTCTGGGGATCCACTGGACTCTGTGCACACTATACCTTACTTTGGTATAGTATATACAGAGCCAGCTTCCAACAATACCATCTTGGTGGAGGGACGACGAGCTGCCAAAATAACATTAAACTTCAGGCAGAAGATCAAAAGCTTCACAGCGCTCGGAGAGACATTGTCACTGAGGTGGACTTACCTTGATGAATGTGTGATTACAGGGAGCCTCCCTCGCTCTTAGCTTTTTCAAGCACAAATTGCAGTAAAATTCTATTTTATCCAACGTGTGATATCATGATCTACTTGCGAGTACAGGGTCAGTCCTCAATCCTCTTATTAAGGTAGGAAAGGAGGGTATGATTACGGGAATCTAGTAGTCCTGATGAAAGCCGGAGAAGACACAAAACCGGCTGAAACATGTCGACTCGATTGCAGAGAGGAGGGGTGAATGGTTCATAATCTACCTTGCTCACCTCCATCCTCTGGTTTTCGATACCTTTTTAATCCTGGCCAGGGAATCCATGAATAAAATAGGAATTTGGATATCCCGGAGTTATTTTTACATCTGATTTTCTGCACTTATTCTTTGCTTGATCCCCACTCTTCTTTGTGCTTGTATTGTTTTCCCCCACCCTATTGCTCCACCCCATGCGTTGGTCTGCGCAGGGATTTGCTCAGGAGCCCAATGATGAAGCATGCCACAAATGTTTGTGGGTGAGGGCAGTTTTTCAAACATATTGACTTTGCCATACAAACTCTAAAAAGCGATTTCTTCACTCCTACTTCTTTGTGTGTGATTAGAAGATCAAAAGCTGCCAAATGTCTCTGCTCAACCTTCCCACATGAAGGCAAAGCATTGACAGGTTCAGGTGGAGAATGCTTCCCTGCTGCTGTGACAGAATATCCTCCCGAAGGACCAATGTATATGATCAACAGTTTGGGATACCAGACTTTCCGAACCCAGTCCAAAGCCACACAGATGACTTGGGCCCAGTCATTCCTGATCTTCTTGAGATTTCTGGGAAGGAGTGGTATTGTTGGAAAGGGATACAGGAGTTGTATCTCCACACAAGATGAAAAGCGTCTTTGAGCGAGAGCCGCCTTGAAAACGTCAACGTGTGAACTGCTGACATTGCGTGCTCTTGGTGGTTGTGGATGGATCTAACCAAAGATCTCGCCACTGCTGAACGAGACCTTGCTCCATCGCTTGTTGAAGATGCCATTTGTGATCCGTTTGGCATCTTTGGCTGAGTTTTTCCGCTCTGGCATTCAGAGAGCTAGCCAGATGTTGAACCACCAGGGAAATGCCCTGATGTTATAGCAATGTCCAGACGTGCAGGGCCTCTTGACAGAGGGTCCACGACCGCACCCCACTCTGTTTGTTGCCGCACCACATGGCAGTGGTTTTGTCCATGAACAACTGCACTAGCCTTTCCTTGATGGAGAGTAGAACGGCTTTCAAAGCCAATCCGATCACACAGAGCTTCAAAATGTTCATGTGGAGTCCAGATTCTGCCAGAGACAAAAGTCCTCTGATCTCCACCTCTCCCAGATGGCAGCCCCATTCCTGGAGTGACACGCGGCACCTCGATGGGTTCTACGTTCGCACCGAGCCTAGCCTGTGTCTATATGGCAACCTTCGAAAAAACCCACATCTACCCACCTGAACAGAACCCGTTCCGAGAAAATCTCACCCTTTGGCGTCGATACATCGACGATATTCTAGTCTTCTGGAAAGAGGTGATCGGACCAGCTGTGAAGCCTTCTGCACGTGGATTAACCTGCAAGACCCCTTTTTGAAATTCACAGGCACGATCTCTGAGGAGTCTGTACCCTTTCTAGATCTGACAATCAAGTTGGATCCCACAGCAATCACTACGACCCTCTTCAAGAAAGAGACCGACAGGAACAGCCTGCTTCTGTATAACAGCCACCACACCAGAGCCTTAAGGGATAACTTGCCTTTTGGGCAATTTCTACGGCTTCGCAGAAACTGTACATCAGTAACAGACTACAAACAAGAAGCCAATACCCTCCAACACAAGCTTCAGGACAGGGGGTACCCGACTCGACTTCTCAAGACATCATCAAAAAGGGCTCTCAATAATAACAGACTCGCTTCTGGAAGTCCATACTAAGGAGAAAGACGACACGATCACATGCGTGACGTCTTACACAAGAAACTCCACGTTCATAAAGAAGACTGTGAACTCGCATTGGGGAATCCTCAATACGGCGGGCCTGGATATACCTCGGCCCCGTTTTGCATTTAAGAGGACACCCAACCTCAAGGACACCCTGATCCATACTCGCCCCAAGAAATCGAGCACCCGCCCAGTTAATACACTCTGGGATCTGCCACCTGTCACGGGACATTACCGATGTGGATCCTGTGTGGTATGCCCCCAGACTATCCAGGGTAAAACCATAGAACTTCCTAAGGACTTTACCTGGCACCTCAGCAAGCACAC
The DNA here is from genome assembly GCF_964263255.1 of Lissotriton vulgaris. Taxonomy (NCBI): domain Eukaryota; kingdom Metazoa; phylum Chordata; class Amphibia; order Caudata; family Salamandridae; genus Lissotriton; species Lissotriton vulgaris. The sequence continues at coordinate 978,722,541 of NC_141689.1, forward strand.
AAACTGCAACAGCGCAAGATGCATCTACATGCTAACATGCCCATGCAAGATGATCTACATCGGCATGACGATGCGCTCTGTGAAACTACGCATCATGGAACATAACAGCAACATTCGCTGTAAAAAGACACACACCAGGTTGTATGAACACTGTAGACAACATAACCACCTGGCGGAAAATATACAATGGACTATCCTTGAATGCCACCCTTCCATTAACCAACAAGCCCTATTCAGAATGGAACAGCGATGGGTGCATCGTCTCCAGACAGATGCACATGGTCTTAATGATTCTGTGCCTTGGAATATGCTAGCCAGATAATCCATGCTTGGATTGTTGTTACTTCAGTCTAAGTACCATCCTTCTATATCCATTAAAGCACCCCTAGCATTCGCCCATAGTTGGGGCTACTCCGTTCAAAGATGGCGCCTTTCTGTGAACGCCCACCGGCTAGTGGCTGCTCTTTCTTTCCGCACCACGCTTGTCCGCGTTACCTAGCAACGCCCTCCACACGCGCCCACTCACGGCGCCCGCGGCATTCTGCTTCTTAAGCAGCTCAGCTACACACCGATTCACCGGCTGTCCTGCGATCTCGCCGCTGTGGTAGGGGTAGGTGCTTACAAGCCTAGTGCCTCGACCGAATAAGGTAAGATGTGGTCTACGGACACTGTTTTTTTGTGGTATCAATTGGCGATCCCCACGGTTTAATCACCTCGGGACCCACTTGAAACCGTCTTGCTCCGTTAACCACGTTCATAACCGGAATATCTATTTATTCCATTACTCCCCTTTAGGTAACTACCTTACAGCTCAGGCCCCACAAGGACAGTCTGTGGGGACCGTCTACCAGGGACTAAGGGTAAGGACTTCTTGAGGGTTTTCAACCCAGGTGTTCCCATTATTCCTTCACCCATTGAAGTGCTCATGGCTCTGGTTTAAGTTTCATTTCTTAGTTTAACGAATACACTACCCCTTGGCTGTAAAACACATATGAGTGACTAAGCATGGAGTGTATAGCCTTATGTATATAATTTTGTAATTTTTCTCTCTCTTGCACCTTCACTTTGTTTAGGTAGAGGTCTTTGAACCATACCTGATTTTGCATGATGTTTCCACGTGTAACTCTTTCCAGTTGATAGGCCCAACATTGACTGTGCCCTTCTCTCCCCACACCTTGGGCGGGAAATCACGTAGGATTCAATCCTGCTATACCCTGCAGGTTGTATACTTAATTTCTTTGTACCGGTTGAAACTCCCTGCAAGTTGATGAGCATTTAGGTCCTGAAGAATTGCCCGAGAGGCATGAAACATGTTGACCGCACCATAGGTGAGGGTTGAACGAGGCCAAATCACCTTACTCTTTGTGCTTCGGTACCCCTCCCTTCACCAATTTTAAATAAGGCAGTGAGCCATATCATTAAAGTCGCCTCAATGGACTCTACTGACCTTTTTTAACTCTTCACTCACGCTCACTACTGCACTCTTTTAGGCCCCTCACACACACACACATGCATCTATTGGCTAAGGAATAAAAGAACTCCGCTAAAGAGTAGCACTCAGTGCTACCCGACAGGCATTGCACCGCCAGCCTGCCGTTGGAGCAGGAGGCCAATGATGACACGATACAATCATCGGGCAGGATGGCAACAGTCGTCCAGCCTTTTAATTGTGTGAGGCATCCTCAATTCCGTCAAGGGATTACCTTATTCCCTGCTGCACTACCAACGCTTTCCAGAGAGAGAGTCATTCCCTCATTTTACTCTACTTTGTGTGAGGAACTCTGTACACGCTTTTGACTTCTAGTTGTAGAACACGTACATTGGACCCCGGTAAACATTGTCCTCTATCTGTTCCCCCTTGTTGTTATAATGTTTATACTAAACCCCAGCAAGTGCAGCAGGTCCCTTGTAGTCTGGAGGTGGGAGTCGACTGCCTGGGGTGAGCTCGCTTTCAATAGCCAATCATACAGACAGGGAAAGACTGGTACCCCTGATCTCCGCAGAAGTGATGCACACGTAGGGGGGGGGGGGGTGGTGGTGCTAGGTGGCGCACTTGTGAAAGGCCGCCATTGAGTGAGGCTCTCGCCGCCCGGCGATTAAAATCCTATATTTCTCCTCATGGGGCCCATGGAGTCTGGTGTGCGAGTCTCAGCCTAATCGGAGCAGCTCATCCCCCGAAGTCCGCCCTACGATACAGGACGGCGGCCGACCACGGAGCTCGCCCTGCGTGCCTGTCGGACTTGCCAACTACGGTTGGCCGTGGCGCTACGCGAGGAACAAGACTGCACGTTGGAAGGCCCTGCGCCTGGACCATCCTGCCTGCCTCGTGTTGGTGCCTGGGAGCCCAAGGCCGTTGCCACATCCACAGCGGGACCCCCCCGGACCCGAAACAGCATCGGGGGGAGGACGACGACACACAGGCACCAGCGGTAAGAGGGGGGGACCTCCACTGCCCCCGCGGGTCCTCTGGGCCTTGTCGCCACCGCGGGCCACGGACGTGGGAACGGCAGCCCCCCATCCTCACGGCCCCATTACCGGCGCTTAGTGCTGCGATTGGCGGACTTTGGAGTCGATCCTGCCGGCTTCCTCATGGGCCCCTGCTTTGTGCCAGAATAGCCCCTGGACACGACTGAGCTCAGGCCCCTTGCACTGAACACACGGGGCACCTGACTAACCACCTGATTGCCCAGCGGTGCCCCTATGTTGCGCGGGGGCATTCCTTACTGCGCGGCTACAAAGAAGACCTCTCCTGAGGTGGCGGTACTGTACGCCTGAGCCCCCATTGTCGCACTTGTGTACGCCCTGAGCGGGGCGGAAGCTGTTATGACCATCCGCTGGGTGCTCTAGGTCCACACATAGGATGTTGCCAGGGGGCATCGATACAAGGGCACATTTTTTGGACACGGGAAGGACTGCTCTGACACTGGGAGTCCCTGCGCCACAATCCCCCCCCCCCTTTTTTTATGGTGACAGTTTATGCTCGCCCATTTCTGTCTAGGACTGATCCCTGGGCTTGACTATACACCTTCATGGGCAAGACAGATGCGAGACAACCCAAGATCAGCTTTGACGCTCCCAAGCGGCATGCCCGGACGGGGCAAAACCCACCTGCCACTTTGAACACTGATGACCCAGCTGATACCGCAGCGGTACAACCCCCAGAGATACAAGACATTTTACGAGAGGTGCGCCAGGGGTTTGCAAATATTGCGGACAAGGTCGACAGGCTGTCCTCCCGCATGGATGCTATCGTCCACAAAATGGATGTTGATGAGGAGCGCATTACGGAAGCGGAGCAGCGATTATCGGAATCGGACGAAGTGGCGGCCAGGCACACCTCGCAGCTTTCTCGGATGGATAATCTGCTCTGCGTCATAGCTTCCCAGAATGAGGACTTGGAAGCGAGAGGTCGAAGAAACAACATACGTATTTTAGGGATTCCGGAATCCAGAAACACTGGTCGCATGGAAGATTATGTTGAGAAACTTCTGCTGGCGGCGGTGGGCTCTGAGGCTTTCTCCTCCCAGTTCATTGTTGAAAATGCGCACAGATCGCTGGGCCCTAGACCCAAGCCTGGAGCGACTCCGAGGCCCATAATTTCCAGACTTTTGAACTACAGGGACCGAGACGTTGCGCTGCGGGCAGCCCGCGGCAAGCAGTCACTGTCTTATGAGGGCAACTCCTTCACCATGTTCTCGGACTTCAAACCCCTGGTTCAGGAAGAAAGGCGGAAATTCCTGGACGTCAAAGCAAAATTGCCGAAAGCCCAAAGTGACTATGCTCTCCTGTACCCGGCATAGCTATGAGTGATTCATCAGGGTCGACAACGCTTCTTTACAAAACCGCAACAGGTGGACGATTTTCTCAAACACCTTCGGCACGCAGCTCGACCTGCGGAGGGAGAAGACGAGGGACGGCGATCACCAATGGAGGGTGCGGATGTAGATGAACAGTAAGGTGCCCTACACTGTGCTTGGTCTAATTAGAGCACTGGCTCCTGTAAGTACAGTCGACTCAAATTGGGACAGATGCTGTTTGAACTGTATGCTAGCAGAGATGGGGGTCCCTCCGGGCTGCTGGTAGATGCCTCGCCGGGCCCTTCATATGCTCGTTGGAGTTGTAGTGACTACTACACAGGCTCCGAGGGCAAGAGGTGGTTTGTGTTGCCGCCTAGATGGCCTCCACAGGGTGTTCCCCCTCACATGCATTGTCACAAGAGCTGGCGAGGATTTTTCTTTGTATTGGTTTTGATTGGGAGGGTTGAGAGAGTTTCCTATACTGGCGAGTTGGGGTTGCTTCAGTGGGAGGGGGGAGAGACGTGGGGGAGAGGCTGGTTGTGGTTTAACTGTTTTGATTATGGTAGGTACACACAGCGTAGGGCTGAAAAATTGTGATTTAAAGTTGAAGGCTGAATATGCATTGGATGCGCAGCAACTTACAAAGACTTGTAATCATATTGGAATGTTGAGGTATACCGCGACATGTTTCTGTTCTTTCTATTTGACAATTGTATGGCTAACGATGGTAAGTCACAACTGAACATAATCACGTGGAATGTCAGGGGGTTGGGTGATCCTCGTAAGAAGCGTCAAGTGCTGGTATATTTAGATAGACACAGTACGCATATAGCTATGCAGCAAGAAACTCATTTCTCACCCAACGGGCTAATGCATTTGCCTCGAGATGGGCCATGCACAGTGTTTTCTCCTCATATTCCAGTTATGCTAGAGGCACAGCTATATTGATTAAGAAGCAAGTACCTTTCCACCTGGTGGGATCGTCCAGCGATGATCATGGTAGATATTGCATGGCATGGGGGCGATTGGGTGTTGAATCGGTTACATTGGTCTGTTGTTATGGGCCTAATGTCGATGATCCGGAATTCTTTTTCAGTTTGTGGGAAGCAGTGAGAGCTATTGGGTCGAACCACATTGTTTGGGGTGGGGATTTCAATGTCACATATGCTTCTACTTGGGATAGGTCTCACCCTGCTCCGCGACATCACACTAAGGCGGGTACTCTACTCAAAGATATCATCACAGAGCATCAACTACTAGACGCAAGGAGGCACATACACTCCTTAATATGGGAGGGAACGCACTTTACAGCTCATGCGGCCACCTGGGCGAGACTAGATTACTGATTTGTTTCTCGGGGGCTTGGACCTGCCATCTGCGCGGTACAGCATTTGGCTCGGACGTACTCTGATCATGCTCCTGTTAGGTTAACGCTCTCTTCTGCAGAATTTAGCCTACCGCGCAGTGCTTGGCAACTGAATCCCCGTATGTTGATGGACGCAGTCTTCCAGGAAGAACTGCGTGAGGAGATTGGATTTCTTTACACTCAACAAGGGATCAGTACAGAGCGTAGAAACCATTTGGGAGGCTTTTAAGGTCACACTGAGAGGTTTCTGTATTTCCAAGGGTTTTGGATCCATAAGATAGAGTGCAAACTGAAATCATTGGAAAATACACTGCACCATGCACCATAATCTAAATACACTCCTACGGGAATTTATTGTGTTTGGACACCTGTCTGGCGTTCAGATCAACTGGGGAAAGTCGTGCCTCTTACCTCTGACTGACTCAGTGGTACGCTTTCCTTTAGACTACCCTTTGGAGTGGTGTGCGGATGAGCTCCGCTACTTAAGGATTCGCATTAGTAGAAATAAGGAAGAACTCATGAGGCTCAACTACGGGGTGGCCATCACCCGCATAACTGACAAGGTAAATCGCTGGGTGAGGCTTCCGCTGTCTATGGCATGCAGGGCGTCATTGATTTAGATGGTGATCTTACCCCAGCTGCTATATCTCTTCTTGAATATTCCATATTTTCCGGGACGACATTGTTTCAAGATGCTTAGGTCTGAGATGATTCGATTGGTATGGGGGGGGGGGGCAAGCAAGCTTAACTACAATGGGCTGTATTGACAAGACCATACTCAACTGGTGGATTTGATATACCAGATTTTGAACACTATAACATCAGCGCTCAGGCACACTATTTACACTTTTGGATCCACCAACCTAAATATATGCCGCAGCTGGCAGCAGAACATTGGCTAGCACACCCAATACCGATAGAGGGCGCCATATATATATCACTGACTACCCAGGAACGCACTCAGACCACTGTCAATGCCACGATCACGATGTGGCAGCGGATTGCGCGCGGTTTCGAGACCCACACACCTTACTCACCACTTTTGCCGCTGGTATATCATCCAGACATGCCCCTTTTACAGGAAGCACTCTTTCATAAACTACAAGACCGCCTATCCCTTAAAACCTGGGGGATCTGTATGAGAATGGAAAATTCTGTGATTCTGACACCATGTTTCAAGGAGCACGAGGTACTCCAATGGATATGTTCTTATACATCCGCCTACGGCAGGGTGTTAGATCCCTACATGTGCTTTAATCAATGAGAGAGAGAGAGGACTAGATAGGCTAGACCGTATCCCCTGGGTTATATGTATGTATCAATAAGGACTAGCTAAGGTTAAGAGAAGTAGAAGACTCAGAGCAGTACGTCAAATAAGGAGAAACGTTGTTTTCCTTATAAAGCCCTCACCCACCGACCTAGTCGGTGGCATGCTTCATCATCGGGCCCACCGCGGTGTGCTTATAGATTTTATACTGGCTTTCCTCAGGACAGTTTTAATATGTGCAAACGCGCCGCGGAAGGACGAATAGGTCCAAGGAGGAACCAGACTGCAACACTCGGTCTCTTTCTCTGCCAGGCGACCCATGAAGCTTTTTACAAGACAAAACTGATCAAGCTTGAGGGAATCCCCCTCTAACAGTTATAGCGCCTTAGTGTGCGCTTCACTTAGCCTAAAGATAACACAACCACTATAATTTAATTTTTATTATTTAATCTGCACGTTTTGCACATATTAAAACGGTCCTGAGGAAAGCCAGTATAAAATCTATAAGGCACTGGCTGAAACATGTAGACCACACTAGACGTTGGAGGTCATAATTAGCACTCCAATTAAGGTCTACTTGCCTTTTATCCGCTAACAGAGGCCCAGTTCATTAAAATATTTTACCCTCGGGTACTGGGACCATCTGTATAGCTTTTATACTTCACCCTTCCCACTGCACACTCAGCAACATTCCAGCTCCGCAGTCACCTGGCGTTGAAGCACACCCGGGGGCACATTCGGTGCCACTGCGGTGGGCCCGATGATGAAGCATGCCACCGACTAGGTCGGTGGGTGAGGGCTTTATAAGGAAAACAACGTTTCTCCTTATTTGACGTACTGCTCTGAGTCTCCTACTTCTCTTAACTCTAGCTAGTCCTTATTGATACATACAGATCCCTACATGTAGCATTTCCGGATGAGCCTCAGATTCTTCCGCCGCTAGACACTCCTCCTGCAGCCCTCGCCAAGGCGACTAGTATCTTTGCTTTATCGCACAATGCGCGCTCAGCACACTACCGGGGTTACACCATCTCACTCCAAATGGGAGGCGGAGTTAGGGCAAACCATAACGGAGGAGCAATGGGAATACTGCTGCTCGCAAATTGAACGAATTTCGGCCAGCAGCAGACTGAGGATAATACACTACAAATATCTCCACAGAATATACCACACTCCGGTTAGCATGCACAAGCGTAGGCTACGGGATACTGATAAATGTGATAGGTGTCAGGTCCCACAGGCCGATTTTTTTTTTACACTTGGCATGGAATTGTCCGGCAGTACATGATTATTGGGGCCATGTTTTTACAGCGTTGAATCACATGACCAATGCATGCATAGAAGCCACACCACTGGTGGCATTATTGAGCTATGTTAAAAATGTCCCACTAGCATACCGCCGTTATACGGCACTGGCACTGTTAATGGCTAAAAGATGAATAGCCTGCTGATGGGGCAGAGGGAGAGCACCTAAGTTTAAAGATTGGCTTAATGATAAGATAGACTGCCAGGAACAATCTACCTTGTACGCTGAACTCTTACCGGAGGGGACCATTAGCGCCTCAAAAAGGTACACTAATAAATATGCATTATTTGTCGCCACCCACTGGCGTGAGATATCGGGGACATGGATTACATGGCGCTGGTCCACTGACAGTGTGTAGGGTGCAGCGCAGCTGGGGGACCTGAGTTGTGTTTCTGCATGCCCTTTCATAACGGTAAGCTTTACATGAGAATATACTTAATTTCCTACATCTTGGGATTGGAAAGCACTGTGGACTGTAAATCGAAAGAGGAATGAGCCTAGTCTATGATGTTCCACGGAAATTACGGACTTTAAATGATGCCATGTTCTGATGCCCGTAACAGGCGATTATTATGTATGTTTATTATTACAACGTGGCCGGCCCAAAGTGGTTGTAGGCGGCTTGCTGTGTTAACACCTTAACTGCTGTGATTGTTACATGCTTGCTTTGACGGATGCATAATAGCGCTGCCGGGCACAGATTGGTTGTAGGCACTATACTGTGTAACCGTGTACCCTACTAATAAAGGTTTTTCGAAACCTAAAAAAAAACGTGATGCACACGTTACTACTTGTGTAAAAATATATCCGTAAGAGACATTAGTTAGTGATAGATTCCTTACCTTAGAATATCCCTAGGCGTCAGACTGGATCAGGAAAGTTTTGCTTAGCAGTACCCTTGCACGTCAGTAGGTGGCGTCCTGTGGCTCCACGTCCGTCATTGGCGTCCTCAGCGCCGAGATGACGTCACAGAGAGTCCTCCACCCATGCACGCTGACGTCAGTTCTGTACACGACTTTCCGCGCCAGGAACACAGAGTCATGCAAGGTACTGACCAATGCTGTAGAAAACTAGGGCCGCAAAAGGGGATGACCTTAACCCTAGTAATCAGTTCGCAGAACGGGGAGGATGGGCAGGGCGGTAAGGATTCTATCACTAATTAATGTCTCTTACAGATATATTGTTACACAAGTAGTAACTTGTGCATCTGAAAGAGACACGTTAGTGATAGATTCCTTACTGTAGAATAGATATCCCAGCAATACCAACCCCGCTGGAGGGCCTGCAAACAAAATTACACCAGGAAGTCACGGAGAACAGAACGGTAAAAGTACCCTTCTCTCTGGACTTGACTGTCAAGGCAGTAGTGCTTCTTAAACGTGTGCAACGAGGCCCAGGTAGCCGCCTGACAAATGTCCTGCAAGGGAATGCTGCGCCCCAAGGCAGTAGTGGCTGCAGTTGCCCTGGTTGAATGGGCACACACCCCACAGGAGGCTCCTTCTTGGACAAGGACACAAGTAACATGTTTTGATGCACAGAACGACCCACCAGGAAATGGTCCATTTGTGCACTGCCCGACCTTTTTTGGTGCCCACATAGCCAACAAAGAGCTGATCATCCACCCGGAACTGTTGTGTACTCTGCAGATAGAAAGCAAGCGCACATTTTGGGTCCAGACGGTGGAGCCTCTCCTCTTCCCTGGAAGGATGTGGAGGTGGAAAGAAGGTGGGCAAAGTGATGGTCTGCCCAATGTGGAAGGGCCTGACAACCTTTGGCAGGAAAGAAGGGCTGGTCCTTAAAACCACCTTGTCTGGATGAACAGAAAGGAAAGGAGGTTTAGAAGCAAGAGCCTGGAGCTCACTCACTCTTCTTGGAAAGGTGATAGCTACCAGGAAAACCGTCTTTAGAGTAAGAAGACGTAAAGGACAGTTATGAATGGGCTCAAAAGGAGCGCACATCAGAAAAGTCAAGACAAGATTTAAGTCCCATTGAGGTAATATGAAAGGCACTGGAGGGAACATGTGTGTAATGCCTTTGATGAAACGGTTGACAACCGGGGACTTAAAAAGAGAAGGCTGATCAGGAAGCCTCAGGAAGGCGGAAATGGCAGAAAGATACCCTTTGATAGTGCCCAGAGCAGAACCCAGCAGGGCCAAAGGTAGAAGAAACAGAGGAACCTCAGGCAGAGGGACCGAAAGGGGATCCACAGCTTTTGCTGTGCACCATGCCACAAATTTGTTCCATCGGCAGGCATATACCATTTTAGTGGAGGGACGCCTGGCTGCCAGAATGACATTACAGAATTAGGGAGGAAGGTCGAAAGCCGTCAACTGTGGCCGCTCAATCTCCACGCATGGAGGTGGAGGCTGTACAGGTTCGGGTGGAGGACCGTCCCCTGCTGCTGCGACAGAAGATCCTCCCGAAGAGGTAGATGGATCGGGGAATCGATGCTCATACTGAGTAGCTCGGGATACCCAACTCGTTGAGCCCATTCCGGAGCCACAAGAATGACTTTGGCCCGATTGCGCCTAATCTTCTTTAGCACTCTGGGCAGAAGTGGTATAGGCGGAAAAGCGCACAATAGACCGCAGCTCTATTCGAGACAAAAAGTGTCTCTGAGCGAGTGCCGCCTTTGAAATTCCAATGCGCAGAATTGATGACATTACGCGTTCTCCTTAGTGGCGAATAGATCTAACTAAGGCTCTCTCCACTGTTGAAAGAGGCCTTGCGCCACGTCCGAGTCCAGACGCGATTCATGATCCATAAAGCACCTGCGGCTGAGTTTGTCTGCCCTGGCGTTCAGAGAACCTGCCAGGTGTTGAACCATCAAGGTAATGCCTTGATGTTCCAGCCATGTCCAGAGGCGCAGAGCCTCCTGACATAGGGTCCAGGACCCCACCCCGCCCTGTTTGTTGCAATACCACATGGCGGTGGTGTCCGTGAACACCTGCACTACACTGCCCCGGACAGAGGGAAGGAATGCCTTCAGTGCAAGCCAGATTGCCCGCAGCTCCAGAAGGGTGATATGGAGCCGGGACTCCGCGGGAGACCAGAGGCCTTTGATCTCCACCTCCACCAAGTAGCCTCCCCATCCCAGGAGGTATGCATCCGTCACTACTGTGTGCTCCAGTTCGGGAAGGGAGAGGGATCTGCCATTGACCCAATCTCGATTAGTGAGCCACCACGGCAAGTGTCTTGCAGTGCCCTTCGAGATCTGGACATGGTCTGACAGGTTGCCCTGATGCTGCGCCCACTGGAAGTTCAGGTCCCACTGCAGAGGCTGCAGATGCCATCTGGCATGTTGCACTAGCAGGATGCAGGAGGCCATTAGGCCCAGGAGCTGGAGGGTCATCCTGACTGTGTGTTTTTTGCAATTTTCACCCCGAGTGGGCTGGGTATGCTCAGACGTGAGTTCCTGGCTCTCCACATCACTGGAGTCAAGCTATCCAGTCTGAAGAAGGCTGATAGCCAGAAACCGGTCCTTGGATGCTTGATTCCGGTCTAGGAAAGACATGGCTTGGTAGTTCGGGCTGGACTGTTCCCATGAGGTACAGGGTCAAGGCTGATTTGCATATAGCCATTGTCTGACCTAGGGTGGTGTGGAGTGCAAAAAAGCGATGGATTTAGGCCCAGATCTTTGTACTGGGGTGAATGTAAGACATTGTTCTGCATTCTGTCCATCAACTGTGTTTTTTGCAATCATCCTGACTGAAACTCGGGATAGAGGCTGAAAGATCGGAATCATAGCCTGAATATCCCAGAATCGCTGCTCGGGAGGATAGACCTGAAACTGCGTTGAATCCATAACCGCTCCGATGAAGGGGAGCTTCTGAGAGGGACTCAGGTGCGACTTCGGCACGTTGATGGAAAACCCCAGCAAATGCAGGAGGTCGGTGTAGGAGAGTAGGGTCTGCAATCCTATGGTCACCCCCGATTGTTGCTTTTTGCTTCACTGGTTTACGACTTTCCCTGGCTGTGGGCCTGCTAATCAGACCCACAGCCTAGCTGTTCTCTCTCTAAATTGACAAGCATGTACCTTAGGTGCATTTACCAATTGGTACTGGGCCACCTTATCAGTCCCTGTACAGTGTACCATAGGTACCCAGGGCATAGGTGTACCCAGGGCCTACCAGGGGCTGAAGCATGTATTATGCCACCCCTGGCTCGCCATTTAAACAGACACAACTGGCTGCACGACAGCTGGGGCAAGGTGGTGTAAACACCCTTTGCTTTAGATATAGTATCCCTATATCTAACCCTAAAATGGACACATATATTCCTATCAGTCACTCCTATGGCAGGCCTTATCAATCCTGAAGGCAGAGTGCTTGGAATTATGTGAGATGGTGCTCTGGCATGAGCTGAGCCCGTTTGCAGCTTGCGGAACCAAGTCCTAATAGCTGTTCCATGATAAAGCTATACCATATACTCTTAAGTGCATTATGAACCTCGCGTCAGATGCTAACTTTGGTATAGCATTATCAAAACATGTCGAGTAAGGTGTCATACGAATTGGAATACTACCCCCTCGCCAATTCTGGCGACGGGGGTAGCATTCCACCCTTCTAGAGGGACACAACATGTATGTAACTGTGAACCCCGGTTAAAGTTAACTCGAGCCTCAGCATCACAAAATGGATGCTGCCACCACAGACACAATTCTGACCTCCTGCTGCTGGTAGTCCTTCCAGAGAGGAAGGCTCGGACAAAGGGTTTCCTGCCTTGGGAGGTGCTAGCACCACCCCAGACAGGATTTTGTGTATTAGGTAGGCCAGGGCTGAAAGGAATGAGACATGACTGGGGCACACAAGGTGTCCCTGTGCATATGCCGGTCTAAACCAGTTCCTGGGGCACCCCAGAGCTGGCGCAAGACCGGACAAGGAAAGGGGGTGTAACCACCCCCCTTCCTGGTCCCACCCAGAGGAGGGACCTAGTCGTAGTGCAGCCCCCTTTAGCAGAATAAAGGTAGGAGCTGGTCCCATTCCAAATTGGATTACTCTTGACAACTTCTACGAAGAACTCTTGACCTTCTCCCTCCTGAACCATCAGAAGAATGAAGAATCTCCCCTATAGTCAGGGAGTGACCATCCTGCTTCGCAGGCACCATCAGGCTCCTGTGCGGTTTGCTGCAAAGTCCTTCCATCCCGGAATCCGACGACCCAGCTCGACAAGACCCGGACCTCCAGACCTCTCTGACCTTTACCCACATCTACAGCACAGCTGGGACCGTGGGTGCGACGAGCAACGTCCCCCAGACTGGCCCTTGCTTCCCTGTGAACGAGAAGCGCCCCGGACCCTCCTAGTCCGCACCAGGCGCCATCTTTGTTCCACCGCGTGGCTTGCATTAGCCAAGGCCTGTTGTCCAGATCGACGATCCGACACCACCATCAGCAGCAGACTACGTGGGACAGCTCGTGCCTCCAGCCTGGTCGTGAAGAGCAGCTCCTGGTCCGCGCAGCTACAGAGAGAAGCGACCCTTCCTTCACCTGACTGCGGCGACAGCATCTGGTTCCCTCCTGGTTCCAGCACCGTCACTGGCTAGTGACCGAGACCCTGTCCCCTTCCCTTTCAGGACTCCTTCTTCTAAGTTCCACCCTTGGAACCCCCAGACTCCTCCATCTGGCTGCCTGCCAGCAACTCCTTGTTCAGGCATCACCGGGATCAACGCAGCAAACCTGACGCGACTTCAGCCCTATGCACCCGCAGCCTGTGGGTTAGGTAACTAAAGCTTCTAGGTGCTGAAGTCTGTGTACACTATCCTAGTGTTCAGGTCCACTATTGTTTTCCCTCCATCCAGCCGGGTTCGTCCGGAATCCGTAACTTTCTAAACTGTAAGATCCATAGACGTTGGTACGCATCCCGCTTGAGAGTTTCCACTCTGCACGTGAGTCCCGCGGGCCTCCTGCTCCTTACTTACCTAGTTCGTAGCGTAGTCCCAGCGATCCTCCAGCCTCTGGATCTCCTTACAGTATTTTCTTTCCTCGCATTCCATTGTTTTGAGTATATGGTTTGTCGTGCCCCTAAGGCGCACTTGTAAATATTGTGCGAACTCGTATTTCCTTTTTAGTATTGTCATGTGCTTAGACCTCTGACCTCATAAAGAGTTCAGAGGTGTATGTTAGTTAATAAATATCTGTTTATTTTCATAACAACCTGTGTGGTGTCCTTTCATTTGGTATTCAAGGGGTTATATGTGGTAAAACAGCTGGCTTCACATGCCATTCAGAGTTTAGCCTAAAGACTGCTTTTGTCCACCCTACTAGGATAGCTGGTCTATAAGGTTGACTTACAACCAATCACCATAAGGGTTGTTTGGACTGATACAAGGTGATCACTAGAACTAGTGAACATCATATATCAGGCCAACTTCTCACAGTCGGCTGTAGTCTGAAGGTGGGTGACGACTGCCTGGGGCGAGCCTGCCTTCAACAACCAGTCACGAGGTAGGGGAAGACTGAGACCCCTGACCTGCGGAGATGAGCTGCGAGCACCGCCATCACTTTCGTGAACACTCGAGGGGCGCTGGTAAGGCCGAAGGGAGCACAGTAAACTGAAAATGCTCCTGGCCTACCATGAATCGCAAGTAACGCCAGTGGGCTGGCAGGACGGGCCGGCCGAAGAGAACAACCGCTTCCCAAACTGGTCCAGCCTCTTAAAGTCTTTATCCAGCGGGGCTGTGGGAAAGGCACTATGCGACGTCGAGGCCTGAATGACCAGGTGTAGGATGAGTGGTCAAAAAAGCAGGGGTGCCGGTCAGTGGCGTCTGGCAACCTTTTTATCCACCAAGGCCCCCGTGGCTCGCCTCAACCAAGTGCCAAAGAGGACCTCTGTAAGGGCGTCATTAAAGGGAAATTTTGGAACATTATCTGAGGTCCGCTGCACACCTATTAAGGAAAGTAATACTGATGGTGAACCAAGTTTCAGGAGAAAGTAAATGAGGTAAGGGTGCTCAGGGTGTTCAGTTAGTCAAAGGGGAGATCCCTGGAGTCGACTGGTCGACTGATAACTATTGGCCTTCCCTATTAGAGGAGAAAAGGTCACAGAGTGCAATGGGTATTTGAACGAACATAAAAATAGGTTTCCACAAAGAAATAGAATCGTTTACAATCTATATTTATTAAAATTACAATCAATTAAACAATAAAAAACAAAGTAAATTCATATACTTTTTACAATACAGTTTAAAATCCAAGGGAAAGGTACCTTGGAAGGATAAAAATAAATATTCAACAATGTTACACAAACACAATATTACGGTACACGATAAATAGGGACACAATCAAAGTATATTCACAGTAAGTAGACAGCAAACTACACATAATCACAAAAACCCCTAATGCGTATGTGGCCCACCAGATATCTATGCCACTGTATTTCACCAGATCCAATGGCCTGAACCAGTTTCGTTGCTATAAAGCTTTAGTGGAAGAATGAGATACCCATCTAAAGTTTTACCCGGCCCTGACTGGATTCTTTTAGACAAAACAAACAGTGCGTCGACGCGTTTCGGTGCTGTACACTTGATTTTGTGGCACCTTCCTCAGGACTTCTTTTTTCTGGGGTTTCGGGGAACGGATGGTTACACCGTATCTGTGGATATATTAGGAGAAATGTACGAAATCAATTATCGTGCATAATACCTGTTTCTCTTTCTCTATAAGGAGTGGGTTTCTAAATTAGCAAATACCCATTCTGACTTCTCACTCTGTGTTTAACTGCCATTGTTATCTGACAATTCCTAATGTCTGGCACTGATATACTTGGTCAGAAAATACACATTTGGTCACTCTTAGTGTGTTCATCAGTACATCCAACAGCTCAATTCTGTTCGCATTGTCCACTGCTATTATTATAGGACAATCCCATTTGCCATGAACCAATCGGGCAACTCACATATAAATCCCTCAGAGTCTTTTTTCAATGTGGACGACCTTTTGATGCAGGGGGGACTAATACACCCTGGGACCTGAGGGAGATAGAAAAATGTGAATTCTCACCCTTAGAGTCGTGTGGGGGACGTTCCAGAATGGGGTCTGCTTGAGGTTTCACTTTGCTTCCACAAATATTGTTCTTGAAGCCTTCTGTCAAATAACCAAATACTTCTATTAGGGATAAGATGGGATCTCCTGTACCCTACTCGCTAGGCGGGTCTCTGTGTTCTCATAATTACCTCTCTCCTACATAGGGAGCTCCTTGTCATGGGGTTCCTTTCTTTGAGGTTGTCAGGCGTTTGCTCACTTTTCGTGTATCTGTGGTATTAATGTACATCACATCTTTTTACTTTTCTATGCATTTAGTACACCTGGATCTAATCAAAAAGTTTTATAGTGAGAGTGTCTTAACTCGTATAATTTTAAAACGTTCTTAGAACGGGCATGCAAAGTCGCTGGTCTATTCCAGAACTGGATATGTTCTGTTGAATAAAGACAAGTGTGACATAGTCATATGTTTCTTGTGTTATAGATACTACAGGATACTCTGGTCTTAACTATGTTGGTAACCCTGGAGTTTGACTGGCACCTTTCTTTTTAATACTCTTACACTTGCTACTGTTATTTTCCATCTCTCCTGATTGACACCCATAGTGCCCAAATTCCTATTTATTGCCCCTAATCTCTACTGTTGGGAGGAACCACATCATTGTAATAGTAAATGGCTCTCCCTGTACAGCTAAGGTTTAAGTCTACAACTCAAAGTACCCAATGAAGACCCGGAGTGAATTCAAAGAGATGTACCTACTCCATGCCATTAGATGGTGTGGGGCTAGAGATATCCCTTGTTCAAGCTACCTACAGGCCATAATATCCTGTTTTTTAAGTTATATTCTAAGTGGATTCCCCTACTCAAAGGGCATATGGGCTGGGTCTACACACACCGGAATAGCGCTGTGGTCGTGCTTCTGCCTCGTTCGTTCACTCGCTCTAGTGTGTGGTGTTTGGTGCGTGTATTTATATCTGCCCTTAATTGCTAAAGTGCTCGCACCTGTTAGAAAGGAGCGCTGTTATCGCGCTACCGAGAACGCTGTAAGCGTGGGCGCCATCTTTAAACTGTTTTTGAAGCCTCTTTGTATGCCATAAGATCTGCCCCTGTGTTATTTGTATAAGTCTACACTATGCCCGAGATATGTCTACATATGTCTCCCGGTTGTTCAGGTAATATAAGCCGCCAGTGTGTATTTAAAATGCCATAGCTAGCTGAATCGGCAATGGTAAAATATGTTATAAATATAAATATATTTATTATAAATTGACCGAAATACTACTATCGTGGACAGGCTCGAGGGTCCAGGACTCACCATGAGAATGTGATACCTTTGTTCTTAGTCACCAATATATATATACGGAACGGGTCCCTCCCACTCTTACCTAGAATTTAATCCTTTCCTGATTCTCATTTAGGCAGCCGTTCCCACCATGGTACCACCTTTCAACAACCTGAACCACAGGCAGATAGCCCTATATACAAAAGAAGTAAGTTCTGAAATCAACAAATTGAAACTAGTGAGGGACTGGTTCCGTATATATATATTGGTGACTAAGAACAAAGGTATCACCTACAGGGAACTTGCAACTCACTAGCGCCCAAAATTGATTCAAACAGCACTGTCAAGAGGCATACGAATCACTAGTCCAAGATGGCGCCCACAGTGAGGGGACACATCGGGGCGGCCCATTGGTCCAAATAATAATACTCATGGTGAGACCTGGACCCTCGAGCCTGTCCACGATAGTAGTTTTTCGGTCAATTTATAATAAATCGAGACCAGAAACGAACACGAGAGCAATTAGATTTAGGTAGCATAATTGTACTATAACATATTTTACCATTGCCGATTCAGCTAGCTATGGCATTTTAAATACACACTGGCGGCTTATATTACCTGAACAACCGGGAGACATATGTAGACATATCTCGGGCATAGTGTAGACTTATACAAATAACACAGGGGCAGATCTTATGGCATACGAAGAGGCTTCAAAAACAGTTTAAAGATGGCGCCCACGCTTACAGCGTTCTCGGTAGCGCGATAACAGCGCTCCTTTCTAACAGGTGCGAGCACTTTAGCAATTAAGGGCAGATATAAATACACGCACCAAACACCACACACTAGAGCGAGTGAACGAACGAGGCAGAAGCACGACCACAGCGCTATTCCGGTGAGTGTAGACCCAGCCCATATGCCCTTTGAGTAGGGGAATCCACTTAGAATATAACTTAAAAAACAGGATATTATGGCCTGTAGGTAGCTTGAACAAGGGATATCTCTAGCCCCACACCATCTAATGGCATGGAGTAGGTACATCTCTTTGAATTCACTCCGGGTCTTCATTGGGTACTTTGAGTTGTAGACTTAAACCTTAGCTGTACAGGGAGAGCCATTTACTATTACAATGATGTGGTTCCTCCCAACAGTAGAGATTAGGAGCAATAAATAGGAATTTGGGCACTATGGGTGTCAATCAGGAGAGATGGAAAATAACAGTAGCAAGTGTAAGAGTATTAAAAAGAAAGGTGCCAGTCAAACTCCAGGGTTACCAACATAGTTAAGACCAGAGTATCCTGTAGTATCTATAACACAAGAAACATATGACTATGTCACACTTGTCTTTATTCAACAGAACATATCCAGTTCTGGAATAGACCAGCGACTTTGCATGCCCGTTCTAAGAACGTTTTAAAATTATACGAGGTAAGACACTCTCACTATAAAACTTTTTGATTAGATCCAGGTGTACTAAATGCATAGAAAAGTAAAAAGATGTGATGTACATTAATACCACAGATACACGAAAAGTGAGCAAACGTCTGACAACCTCAAAGAAAGGAACCCCATGACAAGGAGCTCCCTATGTAGGAGAGAGGTAATTATGAGAACACAGAGACCCGCCTAGCGAGTAGGGTACAGGAGATCCCATCTTTTCCCTAATAGAAGTATTTGGTTATTTGACAGAAGGCTTCAAGAACAATATTTGTGGAAGCAAAGTGAAACCTCAAGCAGACCCCATTCTGGAACGTCCCCCACACGACTCTAAGGGTGAGAATTCACATTTTTCTATCTCCCTCAGGTCCCAGGGTGTATTAGTCCCCCCTGCATCAAAAGGTCTTCCACATTGAAAAAAGACTCTGAGGGATTTATATGTGAGTTGCTCGATTGGTTCATGGCAAATGGGATTGTCCTATAATAATAGCAGTGGACAATGCGAACAGAATTGAGCTGTTGGATGTACTGATGAACACACTAAGAGTGACCAAATGTGTATTTTCTGACCAAGTATATCAGTGCCAGACATTAGGAATTGTCAGATAACAATGGCAGTTAAACACAGAGTGAGAAGTCAGAATGGGTATTTGCTAATTTAGAAACCCACTCCTTATAGAGAAAGAGAAACAGGTATTATGCACGATAATTGATTTCGTACATTTCTCCTAATATATCCACAGATACGGTGTAACCATCCGTTCCCCGAAACCCCAGAAAAAAGAAGTCCTGAGGAAGGTGCCACAAAATCAAGTGTACAGCACCGAAACGCGTCGACGCACTGTTTGTTTTGTCTAAAAGAATCCAGTCAGGGCCGGGTAAAACTTTAGATGGGTATCTCATTCTTCCACTAAAGCTTTATAGCAACGAAACTGGTTCAGGCCATTGGATCTGGTGAAATACAGTGGCATAGATATCTGGTGGGCCACATACGCATTAGGGGTTTTTGTGATTATGTGTAGTTTGCTGTCTACTTACTGTGAATATACTTTGATTGTGTCCCTATTTATCGTGTACCGTAATATTGTGTTTGTGTAACATTGTTGAATATTTATTTTTATCCTTCCAAGGTACCTTTCCCTTGGATTTTAAACTGTATTGTAAAAAGTATATGAATTTACTTTGTTTTTTATTGTTTAATTGAGTGTAATTTTAATAAATATAGATTGTAAACGATTCTATTTCTTTGTGGAAACCTATTTTTATGTTCGTTCAAATACCCATTGCACTCTGTGACCTTTTCTCCTCTAATAGGGAAGGCCAATAGTTATCAGTCGACCAGTCGACTCCAGGGATCTCCCCTTTGACTAACTGTCTTCTTACCCTGTTCCCTGGTGAAAGTGGGGTACCCTCTCCTTTTGAAACCTGCTCAGGGTGTTCGCCTCCTGTCCACGAGGCGCTGTCAATGTCAAGCAAAAATGAACCTTACGAGTGTAAGGTGGGGACCTTGAGCACACCTGAGTGCTAATGCACTTTAAGCAATGATGATCACACAAAGTGATGAAAGTGAGATCAGAGAAGACATCGAGGTCGCCTGCATCCTCCAAGTAGTCTACCCAATCTTGTTCGGATTCGCATTGCCGAGCAAGCGAGTCCTCAGACCCTTCCCAGTTGTCGTCTGCCTCTGGCGTAGAGGTGGCCGGTTGCGGTGGCAGAGTCGGAGAAGGAATGAATGGCATCGGGAACGGCGCCCGATGCGGATCCCAGGCCTTAACAAAATGGTCCGGTAACCGGGGCAAGGGTGGGATAAACGGCACCCAGTGGCGTGCCAGGGGTGGCACCGGGCTGGAGCTGAGGATGGCGCCAGGGCTGGAGCAGAGGGTGGCGCAGGGGCCGGAGCAGAGGGTGGCGCCGGAGCCGGCAACGCTGCACCTCGTGGCACCAGAGCCAGCGATGCAGGATCCTGTGGCGCCGAGGCTGGAGCCGGTGGCGGTGCTGCATGGGCCAGCAGGATCTGGACACTGGGCCCGAGGCCTGTAAAGGCAGTCCATAGCAGCAAGGAACTCTTGCATCTGTTTGGGAGTCTCTGACGGACCCGGATGTGGCGGGTAGACCGTGGGACTCCCCGGCTCCAAAGGCACCGCAGGGGCAAAGCCTCTGTCCCCCTAGTCTGCCTCCGAGGAGCGACAGGGTGACGTCGAAGAGCGAACACGCTTCTTCGACTTCTTTTTATGGCAAAGCTTACCGGAATCTGAAGGTGAAGACTTTGAGTCCGAGGAGGGACGGTATCGGCCCTGCGAGCGGTCCCGGGAACGGACCCTAGACCCACAGCGGCGATGTGACAAATTTGCTGGACCTCCAGCAACTTCCGACGCCGCTCCTGCAAGGCCTTGGGGCCATGGCACGGCAATCACGGGAGTCGTGGTCGATTTCCAGGCAGTAGAGGCAAACATCAAGGTGGGTCCGGTGCCGATATATTTTGGTGACAGGCCCCACAAGACTTAAAGCCGGGCATCCCTATGTGCACCAGGAGAAAAGTGGGGAGACAAGTCTCAAAACAGTGGTCAAAAAGTGACCAAGGTACGTGCTCAATCTGGATCTGCGCTTACTGGCGCGGAAAAAGAAAGAACTGACGTCAGCGTGCATGGGGGACGCCTAAGTACTCTGTGTGACATCATCTCGGCGCTGACGACGCTAGTGACTGACGCGGAGCCGCAGGATGCCACCTACTGACACGCAAGGGTACTGCTAAGCAAAACTTTCCGGATCCGGTCTGATGCCTGGGGATATACTTATGTAAGGAATCTATCACTAACATGTCTCTTTCAGATGTGACCACTACTGTCACCTGGGTGTAGGCGCTCCAGTCGAAGACAGGCCTCCCAAAGAACAAGTTACTTACCTTCGGTAACGCTTTTTCTGGTAGATACAATATCTGCCTGTGGATTCCTCACCTTGTGAATATCCCCCTTGCGTCAGCAGCATTCGGAAATTCTTTCGTAGCTTCGCGCCGACGTGGGCGACGTCATAGAGGCACGGCATCGCGCGCGACTCCCCTGACGTCACCGACACCATAATAGACCCACGCCGGCTTGATGACATCAGTTCCGCCCTTTTTTCCGTGCCTTCGAGGCACACGGACGGCCTAATGACAGTAGAAATATACATAGTGTACACAGTACACAAACATCAAGGTAACACACTCAGTGTGAAACAAATGCAATAAAACAACTGAATTAATCAATTCCTTGACATTAAAATAAATATATTACAGTTACTCTGGTATAGAAGAGTGAACAACGGGGAGGCGTGTAGGTCAGTGAGGAATCCACAGGCAGATAGTGTATCTACCAGAAAAAGCGTTACCGAAGGTAAGTAACTTGTTCTTCTGATAGATAGATCTGCCAGTGGATTCCTCACCTTGTGAATAGATTCCCACAGCAGACCCCACTCCCGGAGGAGGGTGTCCACTCTTCTATACCAAGAAATCCTGGAGGACAGAGCGTGCAAAGCGGCCGTCCTCCCTCACTTCGGAATCTAAGCAGTAATGCTTCGCGAAAGTGTGCAGGGAGGCCCAAGTCGCAGCTCTGCAAATGTCCTCTACAGGCACACCTCTAGCCAAAGCAGATGTTGCAGACTTCGCTCTAGTGGAATGAGCCCTTATACTCTCTGGAGGTTCCTTACCCGCCAGGGAGTAGCTGATCTTGATGCATAAAATTATCCATCTTGATAGCGTGCGCTTGTGCACTGCCTTCCCCTTCCTGCAGCCAGCAAATCCGACAAACAGCTGGTCATCTGACCTGAACTCACTCGTTCTGTCCAGGTAAAAGCTCACCGCCCTTTTAGGGTCCAGACAATGAAGTCTCTCCTCCTTTTTAGAGGGGTGAGGGGAGGATAAAAGGTAGGAAGGGTAAAGGACTGCCCCAGGTGGAAAGGAGTCACCACCTTTGGCAGAAAAGCAGCCCTGGTCCTGAGAATCATCTGATCATCATGAATGGATAAAAACGGGGGCTTTGATCTCAGAGCTTGGAGCTCACTTACCCTCCTTGCCGAGGTAATTGCTATCAGAAAAACAGTTTTAAAGGACAAAAGCCTCAAGGGACACTTGTGTAATGGTTCGAAAGGAGAACCCATTAGAAAAGTTAGTATAAGGTTTAAGTCCCACTGAGGTACAATAAAAGGAGTTGGAGGAAATTTATTGGTTATGCCCTTGATGAACCGTAAAACAATAGGTGACTTAAACAAAGAGGGCTGGTCCGGCAAACAAAGGAATGCCGATAAGGACGACAAATACCCCTTAATAGTTGCCACCGCAAAACTCTGCTGGGCCAAGGAGAGAGCAAATTGAAGAATATTGGACAAACGAGCACTCAATGGGTCAATGGACTTCTCCCCACACCAAACAACGAACTTAGACCATCTATAGGAATAAATGGACTTAGTGGAGTCACGCCTGGACGATAAGATGACATCCACCACATCGTGTGGGGGAGAAAATGAACTCAGGTTGCCCCGTTCAACCTCCAGGCATGAAGGTGTAAGGTCTGGAGGTGGGGGTGTAGAACCTGCCCCTCCATCTGGGAGAGGAGATCTGCCCTGTGAGGGAGACGGAGCGGCGAGCACGAGGAGAGGTGGAGAAGATCTGAGTACCACACCCTTCTTGGCCAATCTGGGGCAATCAATATAACTTGGGCCCAGTCTTGGCGAACCTTCCTCAGAACCCGAGGAACCCGTGCCTCTATGATGTCGCCCACTAAAGAATTTCCGAATGTTGCTGACGCAAGGGGGATATTCACAAGGTGAGGAAACCACTGGCAGATGTATCTATCAGAAATGAGGTGCATGGCCTAATAAAATTCACAGAGTTGGGCGGTGTCACTCCAAATCCTTGAAACTCTGGGAGGCGTGGAGACGGCCCAGGCTCAACTGCAAAGCCAGGCCTTGAATGTTGAAGCTTCCTCATCTTGTCAGATGACAGACGGGGCAAGAAGAAGACCTCTTGGATACTTGTTCTTTTAGTGCTTGTGAGACTTACCCGAACGACTATGAGTGCGACAATGAGCGCCTCCATGACTGGCAGTAGCAGCAACATCACGCAGCAAGAAGCTTGAGAGACCACTCCGTCAAGGTCTTGGACACATGGCTCGACAATCAACACAGGTCTTGGTATCAAGGTTGGGCTGGAGCCACCAGAGGCAGACGAGGTGTGGGTCTGTCACTGACATTTGCCGCTGACCATTGCCACATGGTTTGAAAGCAGTCTTCCTCGCCGACATCCATGCCACACCAGTAGACAATGTCTCAAAAATCTTTTAGAAAAGGATCAAAAAAAGGTTAGTCAGAAAGTGACCTGGGGGAGTTCTTCTCTAGATCGGGTCCGATTGTCATGAAAAGAAAATAACTGACTTCAGTGCACTGGGGTGGTACCTACATAGGCGCCCTGCATGTCACTTCTGGCAGGCAGAGGTACTGCGCACGAAAACATTTCGGATCCAGTCTTGAGCCTGGGGATAGTTCTAAGGTGTAAGAAATCTGCAGCTAGAAGTCTCTATAAGATATTATATACTGTATGCTCATCACTGATGTCCACTGTTATTGTTTAGTGCTGCCAATTGCTTTAAAAATGTAATTGCTCCAATTACTTGTGTTGTATTATTCATCTTCCTTGGCTCCACATGGTGCTACTGAACTCTCTGAATGTTAAAATGGTGAAATGTAGCATGGTTCTATTTAAACAACAATATAAGTATTGGTAAAGGCAATCGGAGATTTCCTTTATTTCAGCAGAGAATTCACAGACAGCTTTTTTGCTGGCGTCACACTCCCATTGACACAGCTTTCACGCCAAATATTTTGATGAAACAAACAGTCCAGTAATCCACAAGAAGCTTCCCTACAGAGCTTCATACCCTTAACAAAGAATAAGTACAATGGTTCCTTGGGTCTCATTCATTAGTTTCCATGAAGTTAAGATACAAGGATCCACCCATGCTTTTGATATCAACGTGATTACAGTGAGCTCCTAGCATGGTTCAATAGCCTCAAATGGATTGAAAGTCTCGGAAAGTGAGGCAATAGTGGTGGTAATGGCAGATTATATGCAGGAGTTCTATGCAGAGAAATTGCTCCTAATCAAGCAAGGTAAGATTTTTTTCTAGGATTGCCAATGTAGGTGGCTAGGGAGAAATATGGCATCGACGCTTGAGGATGACTTGGACGATGTACAGCTTCACTCACTCATTTACAATTAGGGAAAACCCGAGGCCTAAAGTTATTCCCTGCAGAATTCCTAAATAAACTATCAAGAAAGATGATTGCACTGCTGCACAAGCTGCACATTGAGGCTCCTCAAAGAGGAGAGCTCCCCAGAGACCTATGCACTGTAACAGTTGTACTCATTACCAAAGCAGGGAATCCCCAGATAGATAGGACTCCTACTGCCCGAAATTGCTCCTTTAACAAATAAAAAAGAAAAAATCAAAATTCCTAAAAAAATGAGTTGTAGGGAGTAATCTCGGATCTATTACACCCAGACGCACAAGTTACTACTTGTGTAACGATATATCTGTAAGAGACATTAATTAGTGATAGATTCCTTACCTTAGAATATCCCCAGGCGTCAGACTGGATCCGGAAATTTTTGCGTAGCAATACCCCTGCGCGTCGGTAGGCGTCGTCCGCGGCTCCGCGTCCATCGCCGGCGTCGTTAGCGCCGGAATTACATCGTCGGAGTACTTAGACGCCGCCCATGTGCGCTGACGTCAGTTCTGATACACAGCTTTTCCGCGCCAGATACGAAGAGCCATGATAGAACCAACACTGGTGCCATGAAACTAGGGCCCTGAAAGGGGATGACCTTAACCCTAGATATCGGTTCGCAGAACAGGGAGGATGGGTGGGTCGGTAAGGAATCTATAACTAACTAATTTCTCTTACAGATATATCGTTACACAAGTAGTAAATGGTAATGGTAATGTAGTTTCTTATATAGCGCACGTATCACCACAAAGGGTATCTCAGCGCTTGCTTTGGGAACCCATCCCGGTTTTTCCCTGTGGGATAGCCCAGCTGGGCACCCCCAAGGTGAAAACCAGGCATCCCGCCGCGGGGGACGTAGTGGAGATTGAGCAAGCTATTGCCCAGAGTTCAGAGCGTGAACCCCTGATTCAAGTAGGCACCGAAGCGAGAATTATCAGGGCCGTGGACATTTGGGCTCCAAACCAAAAGTAGTAACTTGTGCATCTGAAAGAGACACATTAGTGATAGATTCCTTACCTTAGAATAGATACCCCAGCAATACCAACCCCGGTGGTGGGTCTGCGAACCAATAATCACACCAGAAAGTCCTGGAGGACGGAACGGCCAAAGAAGCCATCCCTCCGGACTTGGCTGTCCAGGCAGTAGTGTCTTGCAAACGTGTGCAGCGAGGCCCACAAAGCTGCCTGGCAAATGTCCTGCAAGGGCACTCCTCGGCCCAGGGCAGTTGTAGTTGCCGTGGCCCGAGTAGAATGAGCCCGCAATCCAACAGGGGGCTCCTTTTTGGCCAAGGAGTAACCTGCCTGGATACACAAGATGATTCACCGCGAGATGGTCCGCTTGTGCACCGCCTTCCCCTTCTTAGCGCCCACGTAACCAACAAAGAGTTGGTCATCCACCCGGAACTGGCGAGTGCGATCCAGATAATAAGAGAGCGCACGTTTTGGGACCAGACGGTGGAGCCTCTCTTTCTCTTTCGAGGGATGCGGAGGCGGGAAGAAGGTGGGCAAGGTAATGGACTGCCTGATGTGGAAGGCCGTGACAACCTTGGGCAGGAAAGAGGGTCTCGTCCGCAACACAACCTTGTCCGGATGGATAGAGAGGAAAGGAGATGTAGAAGAAAGAGCCTGGAGCTCACTCACTCTCCTGGCAGAGGTGATGGCCACCAGCAAAGCAGTCTTCAAAGTAAGAAGACGGAGAGGACAGTTATGGAGCGGCTCAAAGGGAGCACACATTAGGTAAGTAAGTACAAGATTCAAGTCCCACTGGGGCATCACGAAGGCAACAGGAGGGAACATGTGTGTGATGCCCTTCAAAAAGCTATTTACAATGGGGGACTTGAACAAGGAAGGCTGATCAGGTAGCCGTAAGAAGGCGGAAAGGGCAGAAAGGTACCCCTTGAGAGTGCCCAGAACAGAGCCCTGCTGGGCAATTGAAAGAAGAAAGAGGAGAACCTCAGAAAGGGGTGCAGAAAGTGGGTCCACAGCCTTTGCTGTGCACCATGCCACAAATCTGTTCCACCTGCAGGCGTATACCGACTTTGTGGAGGGACGCCTGGCTGCCAGAATGACATCACAGACTTCGGGAGGCAAGTCAAATGGCCTCAACTGCCGCCGCTCAATCTCCAAGCTTGTAGGTGGAGACTGGACAGGTTCGGGTGCAGAACCGTCCCCTGCTGCTGCGACAGAAGGTCCTCCAGAAGAGGCAAACGAATCGGGAGATCAACTGACATGCTGAGTAGCTCGGGATACCAGTATCTTCGTGCCCAGTCCGGAGCCACAAGAATAACCTTGGCCCGGTCGCGCCTGATCTTCTTCAGCACTCTGGGTAGAAGTGGTATAAGCGGAAAGGCGTACATTAGACCGCAACTCCACTCGCGACGAAAAGCGTCTCCGAGCGAGTGCCGCCTTGGAAATTCCAACGCGCAGAACTGATGACATTGCGCGCTCTCTTCTGTGGTGAATAGATCTAACCAAGGCTCTCCCCATTGCTGAAAGAGGCCTTGCGCCACGTCCGAGTTCAGACGCCATTCGTGATCCATCATGCACCGACAGCTGAGTTTGTCCGCCCTGGCAATCAGAGAACCTGCCAGGTGTTGAACATCAGGGTCACGCCCTGATGTTCCAGCCACTGCGAGAGGCACAGAGCCTTTTGGCATAGGGTCCACGACCCCACCCCGCCCTGTTTGTTGCAGTACCACATGGCAGTGGTGTTGTCCGTGAACACCTGCACTACACTCCCCTGGACAGAGGGGAGGAATGCCTTCAGTGCTAGTCGGATCGCCCGCAGTTCCAAAAGGTTGATATGGAGCAGGGACTCCGCCAGAGACCAGAGGCCTCTGATCTCCGCCTCTCCCATGTGGCCTCCCCAGCCCTGGAGGGATGCGTCCGTCACAACCACGTGCTACGGGTGGGGTAGGGAGAGGGATCCGCCACTGACCCAATCGCGGTCCGTGAGCCACCACTGCAACTGTCTTGCAATGCCCTCCTAGATCAAGACCTGATCGGACAAGTTGCCCTGATGCTGGGCCCACTGAAACTTCAGGTCCCACTGCAGAGCCCGCATCCGCCACCGGGCGTGATGCACCAGAAGGATGCAGGAGGCCATCAGCCCCAGAAGCCGCAGCGTCAACCTGACTGAGACTCGGGATAAAGGCTGAAAGATCGGAATTAGAGCCTGAATATCCAGAACCCGCTGTTCGGGAGGATAAACCCGAATCTGCGCCGAGTCAAGCACCGCTCCGATGAAGAGGAGCTTCTGAGAGGGACACAGGTGCGACTTCGGCATGTTGATGGAGAACCCCAGCAAGTGCAGGAGGTCGGCCGTAGTCTGCAGGTGGCTGACGACTGTTTGGGGCGAGCCCGCCTTCAACAACCAGTCGTCGAGGTAGGGGAAGACTGACACCCCTAACCTGCGCAGATGAGCTGCGACCACCGCCATCACCTTCGTGAACACCCATGGGGCGCTGGTAAGCCCGAAGGGGAGCACGGTAAACTGAAAGTGCTTGTGGCCTACCGTGAACCGCAGGTATCGCCTGTGGGCCGGCAGGTCGGGGACGTGAAAATAAGTGTCCTGCAAGTCCAGCGCTACCAGCCAGTCTCCAGAGTCCAGGGCAGCTAAGGCCTGAGTCAAAGTCAGCATCTTGAACTTCTCCTTTCGGAGGAAGCTGTTGACGTTCCGTAGGTCCAAGATAGGGCGTAGGCCCCCTTTGCCCTTCTTGGGCACTAGAAAGTAGTGGGAGTAACAACCACACCCTACTTCCGGCCCAGGAACGCGCTCGATGGCCCCCTTGGCCAAGAGGGCCGTGACTTCCTCTTGCAGAAGTTGCAAGTGATCCCCCGACACGCGGTGGAATTGCGGTGGCATGGCTGGAGGGGTCGCCTCGAAGGGGAGGGAGTAGCCCCTTCGGACGATCTGCAGCACCCACCTGTCTGACGTAACTGTGCGCCAGTGGGAGAGGTGATGGCGAACCCTGCCCCCCACTGGCATCACATGGGCCTGAAAACTCTGACTAGGAAGGTTTCGAGGCAGGTGCTGCGGAGGGAGGTGTGGACTGGCCTCGCCATTGTCCCCGACCGTCGCCACGGCGGTTTCCACGGCCGCCATCGCGCTGTTGAACATTCTGCGGTGCGTGGCTGGCAGCACGTGTGGGGGCACCCCTTCCGTGGCCACGAAAGGAGCGAATGGCACCTGATGGCTGGCGTGTGGCCGAGAGGCCCAAGGACTTGGCCGTAGCCCTGGCTTGGGCGAGTTTAGCCCGGACCTCCTCCGGACATTGTGGCAGCACGTCCGCGACCGTGTCCCACAGAGTATGGGTGTAGCGGCCAAAGAGACAGACGGTATTGACAGACCGCAGCCCCAAACTCAGGGACTAGAACACTTTCTTCTCGAATTGTTCATATCTCTTGGATTCCCGATCGGGCGGAGCCGTCGGGAATGCGGTCTGGGAAGTGGAGGCCTGGATAACCAGGCTCTCGGGGTGGGATAGGTGGACAAAAAGCAAGGGTCGCCCGGGGGCCGGGCGGTAGCGTCTGGCCACGTTCCTATCCACAGGCGGACCTGTGGCGGGCTTGGACCAAGTGCCCACAAGGACGTCACACAAGGCCTCATTGAACGGCAGTAGAGGCTCACTGGAGCCTGCCTGCGGTTTGAGTACCTCAGTGAGGAGGTTAGTCCTCACAGCCGCGACGGGGAGCTCAAGGTTTAAGGCATTGGCCGCCCTCGTCAACACCACGCTGTAAGCAGCCCCCTCCTCCGTAGCCACGGTGGGAGGGGAGACAAATCCAGTGTCTGGCGAAGTGTCAATACCACTGGCCTTCTCCAAACTCATATGTCCAGTCCTCTTGAGACTGGCACTCTAGTGCCAGAGGGTCCTCAGACCCCTCCCAGTCACCCTTGTCACCTGTCTCCTGTAAAACAGGGGCAACAGACGGGGTCTCCACATGGAAATAAAAATCTCCAAAGTGTAGGAGAGTAGGGTCTGCAATCCTATGATCACCCAGATTTTTTTGCTTTTGTTTCACTGGTTTACGACTTTCCCTGGCTGTGGGCCTGCCAATCAGACCCACAGCCTAGCTGTTCTCTCACTGGCCCGCCCCTCCTCCCCGCTACCGCCTCCCAGCTGCTGCCCCTCCCACCCACGAATAGGGGGATCGCCACCTCCTCTGACCCACTGTGACAGCCCGGACTTGTTCCTGAACAGTCGCTCCCTCCCTCCCTCCCTCCCTCGCTGGTCTCACGCACTGTGGGCGCTGCTGTTCTCACTTGGGTATCGTTACTTGCGCTGTGCTCATTCGAGAGCTTCTGAAATCAACTGACGCTGTGCTTGTTTACCGAGAGCGTCTGACATTGACTAGCGCTGTGCTCGTTTACCAAGAGCCTCTGAAATTGACTAGCGCTGTGCCTGTTTACCGAAAGCTTCTGACATTGACTAGCGCTGTGCTCGTTTACCAAGAGCCTCTGAAATTGACTAGCGCTGTGCGTGATTACCGAAAGCTTCTGTAATTGACTAGCGCTGTGCTCGTTTACTGTGTACTCCCTGTATAGCGCTGTGTTTACCCGCTTGGCAGCTCGTTCTTTGAGAGCTTGAAAACTGACCTGGAATTGCCTTTGGCGCCGCTCTCTCAGCTCTACATTGTAGCGCGACATTTGCTCTCTCTGCCTGCTGGCGCTTTAATTGGACAGTAGGCGCGCTGGTCCATTTGCTGCCCCTGCCTCACTTTCCCTTTGACCCTCCATTTTGTTTGTTGCAGTTCCCTGGCCCGCCCCTCCTCCCCGCTACCGCCTCCCAGCTGCTGCCCCTCCCACCCTCCGCCTCCTCCACTTTCCATTAAATGCCAGATGTCCCAACGCGCAGCGTCCACGCGCTGCGGCCGCGCTGAAGGTGCGCCGCGCCAAGACCGCGCCCAGCGCCACACCCCTTGGCCCCCGTCCCACCCACCCCACCCGCATTACTTACGCCACTTCCACCCTCCTAGCCCTTAACCCCGGCCGCCTCTCCGACTGCGCTCAAGCCCCCCCGGCAACACCCATGGACCCTTCACGTGCAACTCCTGCAAGTTTGACGGCACCAAGACCAACTCCACATCCACTAACACTAAACAGAGACCTGACGCCAACCACCTAAAATGCATCCTACTCAATACCCGCTCAGTCCACAGGCACGCCATCGACCTCTGGAATCTACTAGACACCTTCTCTCCAGATATCGCCTTCCTAACAGAAACATGGATGAACTCTACTTCAGCCCCAGACATCACCATTGCCATCCCGGAAGGTTACAAGATCATCCGTAAGGACCGGACCGACCAAACAGGAGGAGGCATCGCTATCGTCCACAAGAAATCCATCCGCATCTCAACCAGCTCAGACGTCAATCTCGCAAACACTGAACACCTCCACTTCCAGATCCACATCGACCCCAAGACCACACTCAGAGGCACCCTCCTCTACAGGCCACCAGGACCCCGTGCACATTTCAGTGACGACATCACGGACTTCATCACCCCACACGCCCTCCCCTCCGAGGATTACATTCTTCTGGGAGACCTCAACTTTCATCTCGAAAAGAACAACGACCGCAACGCCACCACCCTTCTGGACAATCTCGCCAACCTCGGACTTAAACAACTTGTCACTACCCCGACCCACATCGCAGGTCACACACTCAACCCTATCTTCACCTCCAGCAAATATGTCTCCTTCAGCCACACCACTGCTCTCCATTGGACGGACCACAGCTGCGTTCACTTTACCTACAACAAGACCACAACCAACAACCATCCTCAACCCACTCTGCGAAGAAAC
Organism: Lissotriton vulgaris; assembly: GCF_964263255.1. Lineage (NCBI taxonomy): Eukaryota > Metazoa > Chordata > Amphibia > Caudata > Salamandridae > Lissotriton > Lissotriton vulgaris. Next base: position 978,754,038 of record NC_141689.1, read on the forward strand.
TGGAACAAAATCACCATCGACCAGATCTCCTCATCGCTTCTTCAAAACCCCCCTGCCCACTCCACAAACCCCGACCAAGCAGCCATTAACCTCACCCAATGGCTATCCAACAGCGCCGACATCCTAGCACCGTTGAAAAAACGGCAAATCATTCTAGGCAGCAAGAAGGCCTCCTGGTTCAACGATGATCTTAAGAAATCTAAGAAACTCTGTCGCTCCCTTGAGAAGGCCTGGAAAAAAGACCCAAACACCAGCACCAGGGACGCCTTCAAAAACGCCACCCGTATACACCACCAACTAATCCGATCTGCCAAGAAAGCCGCTTTCAAGGACCGACTAGATAACGCCCACAACAGCAAGGAATTATTCAACATCGTCAAGGAATTTACCAACCCCTCAGCCAACTCCAACGGCATCACCCCCTCTCAAGCCCTTTGCGACTCCCTAGCCTCATTCTTCCACAACAAGATTGCAGAAATCCACAACAGCTTCGACAACCGACCCGAAGACCAACCCACCCAACCCTCTGCAGGACCCCCACCCCCCTTGAACATCCTCAACGACTGGAACCCAATCTGCACTGAGGACACCATCCACCTGATGAACTCCATCCACTCAGGATCCCCGCAGACCCATGCCCTCACCACATCTTTAACAAAGCAGACTCCATTATAGCACCGCGCCTCCGAGACGTCATCAAATGCTCCCTCAAATCCGCTATCTTCCCGGAAAGTTGGAAACATGCCGAACTCAGCGCCCTTCTGAAGAAACCTACAGCTGACCCCACCGAACTCAAAAACTACCGCCCCATCTCGCTCCTTCCATTCCCGGCCAAAGTCATCGAGAAAGCTGTCAACAACCAACTCGCCGCCTTCCTCGAAACCAACAAGTCCCTCGACTCCTCACAGTCCGGCTTCCGAGCCAAACACAGCACTGAGACTGCACTCATCGCAGCAACTGACGACATTCGAACTCTGCTAGACAACGGAGACACAGTCGCCCTCATCCTCCTCGACCTCTCCGCAGCCTTTGACACAGTTTGTCATAGCACCTTAATACAACGCCTCAGAAACATCGGAATCCAAGGAAAAGCACTGGAATGGATCACCTCGTTCCTTGCCGGAAGAACTCAGAGAGTCCGCCTTCCACCATTCAAATCAGAAGCCACAGAAGTCATCTGCGGCGTGCCACAAGGATCTTCACTCAGCCCCACCCTCTTCAACGTATATATGAGCCCCCTCGCGGCCATCGCACGCCAACACAACCTCAACATCATCTCCTACACTGATGACACCCAACTGATACTATCACTCACCAAAGACCCCAACACCGCCAAAACCAACCTACATGAAGGAATGAAAGAAGTAGCCGAGTGGATGAAGTACAGCCGTCTAAAACTGAACTCCGACAAAACTGAAGTCCTCATCCTTGGCACCTCCCCCTCCGCCTGGGATGACTCTTCGTGGCCAGAGGCCCTTGGAAAAGCACCCATCCCGACGGACCACGCACGGAACTTAGGTGTCATCCTGGACTCCTCACTTTCTATGAACAGACAAGTCAACGCCGTCTCATCTTCTTGCTTCAATATTCTTCGCATGCTCAAAAAAACATTCCGCTGGATCCCCACCGAAACTAGAAAAACGGTCACCCACGCACTGGTCACGAGTCGCCTGGACTACGGAAACACCCTATACGCCGGTACCACCGCAAAACTCCAGAAAAAACTCCAACGCATCCAGAACGCGTCAGCCAGACTCATACTAGACATCCCGCGTAAAGACCACATCTCTGGACACCTGAAAAACCTCCACTGGCTCCCCGTTAACAAGAGAATTACTTTCCGCCTCCTAACCCACGCACACAAAGCACTCTACGAACTTGGACCCGAATGCCTCAACTCACGATTTTCCTTCTGCACCCCCTCCCGCCACCTACGATCCTCCAACCAAGCCCTTGCAACTGTACCTCACATCAACAAAACCACCATGGGAGGCAGATCCTTCTCCTACCTGGCAGCTAAAACCTGGAACTCACTTCCCACTCACCTTCGCCTCACTCAGAACCACCTTACATTCAGAAAGCAACTTAAAACCTGGATATTCGACGAGTAACTCCTCACCCTCCTCAAGCGCCTTGAGACCCTCTGGGTATGTAGTGCGCTATATAAATCTCTTGACTTGACTTGACTTGACATGTGTACCTTAGGTGCATTATCCAATTGGGACTGGGCCACCTTATCAGACCCTGTAACTCAGGGCATAGGTGTACCCAGGGCCTACCAGGGGCTGAAGCATGTATTATGCCACCCCTGGATGGCCCTCTAAATCTGACACAACTGGCTGCACGACAGCTGGGGCAAGGTGGTGTAATCACCCTTTGCTTTAGATATAGTATACCTATATCTAACCCTAAAAATGGACACACATATTCCTATCAGTCACTCCTATGGCAGACCTTGACAATCCTGAAGGCAGAGTGCTTGGAATCGTGTGAAATGGTGCTCTGGCATGAGCTGAGCCTGTTTGCAGCTTGCGGAACCAAGTCCTAATAGCTGTTCCATGATAACGCATACCATATACTCTTAAGTGCATTATAATCCTCGCGGTTAAATGCTATCTCTGGTATTGCTTTATCAAAACATGTCGAGTAAGGTGTCATACGAATTGGAATACTAACCCCTCGCCAATTCTGTCGACGGGGTTAGCATTCCACCCTTCTAGAGGGACACGACATGTATGTAACTGTGAACCCCGGTTAAAGTTAAACGAAGCCTCAGCTCCACAAAATGGATGCTGCCACCACAGACACGAGTCTGACCTCCTGCTGCTGGGAGTCCTTCCAGCGAGGAGAGCTTGGACAAAGGGTTTCCTGTCAGGGGCGGTGCTAGCACCATCCCAGACAGGGTTTTGTGTATCCTGGGTAGGCAGAGCTTTACAGGAAGGTGACTGCTGAGTGGCACCCCGGTGCTCACTACGCATCTGCCGGCTAGAACCAGTTCCAGGGGCACACCAGCCCCTGGCCTGGGGAAAGTCCGGCATGGGAGAGGGGTGTAACCACCCCCCTTCCTGGTCCCACCCCTCGGGCAGGACCTAGTCGCGTACCCACCCCTTTCTTTAGGATAAAGGCAGGAGCGGGGACCCTTCCAAATTAGATCATCTTTGAATCCTGAAACTACTTTCTACGAAAGGAACTCAAGACTTCTTCTCAAGATTTCTCCCTTGTGACTAAGGAGTAGTCACCCTGCATCCGCAGGCACCATCTAAGAACTCTGCGGTTTGCTGCACGTCCTTCCTCAGGAATCCGACCGACCAGCACGACGAGACCCGGCTTCCCTGGCACCTCTGACCTCTACCTACCTCTACAGCTAAGCTGAGAACCGTAGGTGCGACGAGACCTCGAGGGAACGGCCATCATCAGAACTGCACGACTTCTATCCAGCACGACCGCCGAGGGATCCTCTGGTGAGTGCTTTGGGGTCCGAGAAGCCCCGACCCTGAGCAGCTCCAGCACCGAAGTCCAGCCTCCCAGCATCTCCACAATCTGCATGGGGCCCTTCTGCTTTTTGCTGCTCACCGCGTTGTTTGGCTACTAGCCCGCTGGCTTGTGGCCTTCTTAACGACGCCCAACGACATCACTGCTGCTGGTCTGGTTGCTCCAGACTGGCCCTTGCTCCCTTCCAAAAGAGGAGCACCCCGGACCCTCCTGATCCACTCCAGACGCCATTTTGAGTCCACTGCGTGGGCTTGAATTTGCCATGACTTGTTGCCCCAATCCTGGGTCCAGCGACGTCGACAGCATCATCCATCGTGGTACAGCTCGCTCCTCCATCCTGGTCGCCGACAACGCCTCCTGGTCCGTGAGATCTGCAGAGCACAGCGTCGCCCACTCACCTAGTCGAGGTGACTACCATCCGGTGCCCTCCTGGTGCCACCTGACTACTGGCTAGTAGTCACGAACTTGGTCCCCTCTGCTTTCAGGTGTCTTCGATCCAGGCTTGGATCCACTCGAACTATCTTCACTGGTCGCCTGCCAGCAACTTCTTTCTTCAGGCTCCTGGTTCGTCTACAAGGATTCCCGACGTCTTTTGAGACCTATGCAGCTGCAGCCCCTGGGCTAGGTAAACTCGGCATTTCGGTGCCCCAGCATAGCCTCACTATCCAAGGGTCAGGATCCACTGTCGTTTTCGATCTACCTTATCGGGTTTGCCCGAGAACACTAACTTTGTCTTTACTAGCTCCCATAGACTTTGTCCCGCATCCCGCGTGAGAGTGCACACTCTGCACCCGAGTCCCCTAGGCCTCCTACTAGTAATCTGAAGGTTCAGTAACGTAGTCCTAGCGATTCCAAAGCCTATTAGTATAGTACTTACCTGCTAGTAATTTCGCATTCCACTTTCAGAGAATATGGTTTTCCGTGCCCCTCGGGCATTTGTGTAAATTGTGCAACTTAAAGTATTTTCGCAAGAGTTTTGTTGTGTGCTTAGTACCCTGTCCTCATAAAGAGTGCAGGGCTGTTGTGATTCTAATAAATACACTGTTTATTTTCATAACACGTGTGTGGTGTCCTTTCACTTGGTGTTCAAGGGGTATATGTGATGGTATAACAGCTGGCTTAACACGCCCTCTAGAGTTTAGCCCGAAGACTGCTCATATCCACGCTACTAGGATAGCTGGTCTAAGGTTGACTTACAACCAATCACCATAAGGGTCGTTTGGACTGATGCATAGTGATCACTAGAATAGTGAGCACTGCATATCAGGCCAACTTCTTACACAAAGGTCGTCTGAAGCGGCGCCCAGCGGTGCTGTTCCGGCCAGTCGGACCGAAGGGAAGATTGGGGACGGCGTCCACAGCGGGCGCCGGGGGAGACACCCGCGGGGCCAGCGCCGGTGAAGTCGTGAGGTCGACCGGCGACGACCCGGATCCGGAAGCGGATCCGGTGAGGTCCTGCGGCGCCGGGACGGAAGTCGCCCGCGGCGTCAGGCCGAAGCACCCGACGTCGTCGGGGCCGAAGCACCCGGCCTGCTAGGGCCTCCAGCCGGGACCGTCGGGCCCGGAGGCGCCACGGAACCTGGCTGAGGAGGGAGAGACCTCATGGCCATGAGGTACTGCTCGATCTCCGGCGACGCGCCGTGCCAAGGGACCCGAAGGTGTGGTGCAGGCGGCAACCATGCGACTCCGTCGGAACCGCGCAGGTGGTGTCACCCGAACCCCCGACCGCATTGTGCGAGCGTCGGGGTGGGTCGGAGGAACGTTGACGTCTCTCCGACCTCTCATGCCTCTTACCTAAGGACTTGGATCCTGACGACCGATGTCCACTCCCGGAGCTGCGATAACTCCGACCCCGCGACCGGTCCCTCGACCTCCCTTGGGACCGGGACCTGGAACGGCGCGGAGCCGACAGCCGGAGCTCGAGCTGCTTGCGGGACCGCTCCCGCATAGCCTTAGACGTCAGGGCCCGGCAGTCGGAGCAGGTGCGGTCGTCGTGGTCGAGGCCTAGACACTTCAGGCACCGGCGATGGGAGTCGGAAACCGACATCAGTCGGTCGCACTTCGAGCAGAGCTCGAACCCGGGCATCCCTACAGGCACCGATAGAGTCGAAGACTCGAATAGAGAAATGATCAAAAAGATCAAAAAAGTTTAGTCTAAAAATGACTAGGGGTAGAGCTTCTCTGGATCTGCGCTAGCTGGCGCAGAAAAAAGAACTGACGTCAGCGCGCATGGGCGGCGTCTAAGTACTCCGACGACGTCATTCCGGCGCTAACGACGCCGACGACTGACGCAGAACCGCGGATGACGCCTACCAACGCGCAGGGGTATTGCTATGCAAAAATTTCCGGATCCAGTCTGACGCCTGGGGATATTCTAAGGTAAGGAATCTATCACTAACGTGTCTCTTTCAGATCAGACTGTCTTCATGCCCCACTGATCTACTAAACTGAACCTTCGCCAGCTATGTTGTATGTAAAAATGTTGCCTCAGCAGAGGTGGGAATGTATCATTAGCTGTGATCTTGTTAGACGCAAGCAAGGCCTTCGATTCAATGGAAAGGCCCTTCCTGTTTGCAATTAAGGGTAGAACGGGGGTTGGGCCTAAAATTCTAACCTGGATCAAACCGCTGAATATGAACCTCAGGGCACAGCTCAGTCAACGGGCCAGTTCCTAGGAATTCTCCATAAAGAGGGGCACAAGAGAAGGCTGCCTCCATCGCAGATGCTGTTTGCCTGGTGATAGTGGCCCTGGCTCAATGGATATTGTAGGAGAGTAGGGTCTGATTCCTATGGTCACCCCCACTTTTTGCTTTTGCTTTTGCTTTTGCTTTACTGGTTTTCGACTTAGATGTGGCTGTGGGCCTGCTAATCAGACCCACAGCCCAGATGCACTCTCTCTAAATTTACCATGTACTCTAGGTACATCCACAATTGGGAATTGGTTCACCTTGTCAGCCCCTGTAGAAGTGTACCATAGGTACTCGGGCATAGGTGTAACCAAGGCCTACCAGGGGCTGCAGCATGTATTATGCCACCCCTCGCTGGCCACTCAAATAGACAAAACTGGCTGATGACTCAGCTGGGGCAAGGTCGTGTAACCACCCCTTGCTTAGGTGTAGTATTCCTCTACCTACTTACATATAGACACATAGTAACCTATAAGTCACTCCTATGGCAGGCCTTAACAATCCTGAAGGCAGAGTGCTTGGTTATGTGTGAGATGGTGCTCTAGCATGAGCTGAGCCTGTCTGCAGCTTTCGGAACCATGTCCTTATAGCTGTTCTATGATATTGCCATACCATATACTCTTAAGTGCATTATAATACATGTGGTTAATGCTAACTTTGGTTTGGCTTTATCAAAATATGTCGTGTAAGGTGTCATACACTTTGGAATACTACCCCCTCGCCAATTCTGGTGTCGGGGTAGCATTCCACCCTTCTAGAGGGAGAAGATATGTTAGTTCTGACTATCCCGGTTAAAGTTAACCAGAGCCCCAGCATCACAAAATGTATGCTGCTGCCACAGACACTAGCCTGACCTCCTGCTGCTGGGAGTACTTCCAGTCACGGAGGTTTGGACAATAGGTTTCCTGCTTGTGGAGGTGCGAGCACCACCCCAGACAGGAGGATGTGTATTGGGTTAGGGAGGGCTGAATAGAATCAGACTGCCTGCAGCACACTAGGTGCTTCATGCATACCCCAGTTCAAACCGGTTGCTGGGGCACTCCAGCCCCGGTGCGAAACTGCACAAAGGAAAGGGGGTGTAACCACCCTCCTTCCTGGTCCCACCCATAGGAGGAACTTTAGATTAATCCTGCAATCAAACTGAAGACGAAACTCTGGACCCTTCGACATTCACTTGGACTGAATACTGAAGAAATCTCCCTTGTGGCCAAGGAGTGACCACCCTGGGCAACCAGGCACCATTCTGCAACTCGACGGCCTGCTTTGTCCCTGTTCCCGCCGGAACCCGAGCACAGAGCCTGACAAGACCTCGACCCCCGGATCCCTTTGACCCCACTGCATGACTCCAGCACAGCTGAGCCTCGTGGAAGGCACTGGGACCCATGGAAGCAGGTAACTTGAAAAGTCTGCAACTTGCTAACAGCGCAGTTCCTGAGGCCTCCTCGAAGCTGTGCACTGGGGACTGAGACAAGCCAACACCGAGCTCCACCTGCACCGAAGACCAGCCCTCCACACTCCACGTGATCAGCGTGGGGCCCTTCTGCTTGTGTCCTGCTCGACGCGTTGTCCGGTTGCTGGCCCGTTGGCTAGTAGCCCCTGGCGACAATCCTTTTTGAAACTCCATCGCTGGTCTGGTTTCTCCAAACTGGCCCCTGCTTCCCTGCAAAGGTGCAGCACCTCAGACCCTCCTGGTCTGCACCAGAAGCTCTTTGTGTATCCTGCGTGGGTTACCTTTGCTTAGGCTTGTTGGCTCCGATCTTGACGCCGACCCCTCCATCTGCGAGAACCTTCGTGGGACAGCTCCTCTCCAGCACCTGGCCGTCCTCGACGCCTCCTGATCCGCGTGGCTGCAACTACAAGCTTCACCCCAGCACCTGATTGCTCCTCGACGACGTCCTGGTTCCTCCCTGGTTCCACCCGGTCACTGGCTAGTGACCTAGACTCTGTCTCCTCTGCTTTCAGGTCTTCAACTCCGATCCACCCTTGAATCCACCCGGACATCTTCCTCCTGGTCGCCTGCAGCATCTTTCTTCACAGGCTCTATAGACTTTAACGGCGAAACCTGACACATCTCCACACCTATGCACCTGCTTCCTGTGGGTGAGATAACGCGAGTACTTCGGTGCTCTCAAGGGTATTGACTATCCAAGTGTCTATGTTTTTAGTTGTATCCTTCTAGCTAGACCGAGTGTCCTAAATCTTCATTTACTTACCTTTTACCTTTTACGTTCCTATTGACTTTCTATTGGCTCTCGTGTGAGAGTACTGACTGCATGCGCCGCCTGTGGGCTTCCTATTCCTAACCTAAGGGTCAGATAGTGTAGCCCCAGCGATGCCCTAGGCCTTCTCCTTTTCCAAGTCGTGGTTCTTATACCAGTTACTTAGTATATGGTTTGACGCGCCCCTAGGGCCTAACTGTAAATTGTGCTATTTAAAGTATTTCTAAGTGTAACTTGTTATGTGCTTTTGCCTCTGATCTCATAAAGAGTTCAGAGGAGTGTGTTAGTAAATAAATACATATATATTTTATATATATATCCTGTGTGGTGTCCTTTCATTTGATATTCAAGGGGTTACATATGGTAAAACAGCTGGCTTTACACGCCCTCAAGAGTCTTTAGCCTAAGACTGTTCTGTCCACACTACCTCTAGGATAGCTGGTCTATAAGGTTGACTTTACAACCATCACCATAAGGGTTGTTTGGACTGGTGCAAGGTGTTCACTAGAATAGTGAACATCATATACCAGGCCAACTTCTCACAGATATGGGTAGATGCACAGATATGGGCTGGTGATGGGAAAACACATGGGAAGAATGCATATTTCTATATGCAGACTATATCCCACTATAACTGTTGTGAAATCAAGAGCTATGCCTCAAAGAATGGACAGTGACAGCCACTTGGAGAAAGCCACACAGAGAATTGGGATGGGGAAAAGGACTGACACCAAAGTTTGTCCCCCCCCCTCCACCCACTGTGGTGATTACGCAATGTGGCCTGGTGACAGATTTACTGGATTTCAAAAAGTGGGGCGATGTTGGGCCCTCCACACTGGATGATATGTGCGACCCAAACAGTATCGTACCATATGATCACCTCAGGGCTGATATATGCAAAGGCACCTCCACAAATGTTTAAATATCTACAATTACACCATGTGGTGCAAGCTAAGATCTTAGCAGGAGAATAGACTAAGGAGGACTCCCCCCTTGGAAAGAATGGTACATGATGGCCACATAACCTCAAAAGCAAATGCCCCCACATACAACTCATTGATGAGAAACACGCAGGGTGAACTAGATCAGTTGCAGGCACATTGGCCTATTTAGGAGAACTAGATGAAGATTGGATGGAATTGCAATGCCCTCCTCTAGAGAGAAGTACCAATAAAGGTACATTTCCACACGATCCAATTGAAAATACTGCATAGGGTATATTTCACCTGAGTCCTCCTGCACAGAATTGATCAAGCCACGGTCGAGATGTGCCTGCCTACCTATGGCCAGAAGGGTACCTTCCTTCATACATTATGGGAGTGCCCAAAACTCCAAGCATTTTGGGAGGGAGTCACAAAAATATTAGAGGGCGCCACTGGAGCACATGTTGCTGTGGAGGCACCCCTAGTACTACTAGGTATATGGAGAGAATCAAATGCTACATATCAGAATCCTGATTAACCTACATTTTCTAATGGCAAAAAAGAGAAATTCTACAGAAATGATGAAGCTCTGAGGCTGAGCGACTGGGAGCAGGAAATGAATGTATGCTATGACGGGGGAAATGATACACAAGGGTAGAGGAAGACCCGAGAAGTTTAAAACAAACTATGGGAAGAATGATCCGTGGAGAGCTAGAGATACAGACCTCTTGGAAAGAGGTGGCAGGAACGGAGAGAAGTAGTACTGTGGTGAGGTTGACCAAGGGCTGACTGAAAGATAGTAAGTGTGAGAAGTTGGCCTGATATGCAGTGCTCACTATTCTAGTGATCACTATGCATCAGTCCAAACGACCCTTATGGTGATTGGTTGTAAGTCAACCTTAGACCAGCTATCCTAGTAGCGTGGATACGAGCAGTCTTCGGGCTAAACTCTAGAGGGTGTGTTAAGCCAGCTGTTATACCATCACATACCCCTTGAACACCAAGTGAAAGAACACCACACAAGTATTATGAAAATAAACAGTGTATTTATTTAAAGTCACAACAGCCCTGTACTCTTTATGAGGACAGGGTACTAAGCACACAACAAAACTCTTAGGAAAATACTTCAAGTGCACAATCTACACAAATGCCCGAGGGCACGGAAAGTTTAGTGTTCCCGGGCGAACCCGATAAGGTAAGTCGGAAGCGACAGTGACTCTGGACCCTTAGATAAGGAGGCTATGCAGGCACCGAAATGCCGAGGTTACCTAGCCCAGGGGCTGCGGCTGCATAGGTCTTGTACAGACGTCGGGAGTCCTCGCTGACAAACCAGGAGCCGGAAGGAAGGAGTTGCTGGCCGGCGACCAGTGGAGATAGTTCGTAGGGATCCAAGCCTGGATCAGAGATGGATGACACCTGAAAGCAGAGGGGACCAAGTTCGCAACTACTAGCCAGTAGTCAGAGGGTACCAGGAGGGCACCGGATGATCGTCACCTCGACCAGGGGAGTGGGCGACGCTAGGCTCTGCAGTCTCACGGACCAGGAGGCGTTGTCGGCGACCAGGATGGAGGTGCGAGCTGTCCCACGAAGGTTGATGCTGTCGGCGTCGCTGGGCCCAGGATTGGGGCAACAAGCCTTGGCAAATTCAGGGCCACGTGGTGGACCTAAAAATGGCGTCTTGAGTGGACCAGGAGGGTCCGGGGTGCTCCTCTCTCAGAAGGGAGCAAAGGCCAGTCTGGAGCAACCAGACTAGCAGCGTTGTTGTCGGGCGTCGTCGAGAAGGCCACAAGCCAGCGGCTAGTAGCCAGACAACGGGATGAGCAGCAAAAAGCAGAAGGGCCCCACGCAGATCGTGGAGATGCTGGGAGGCTGCACTTCGGTGCTGGAACTGCTCAGGGTCGGGGCTTCTCGGACCCCAGAACACTCACCAGAGGATCCCTCGGTGGTCGTGTTGGTTTAGAAATCGTGCAGGTTCTGATGATGGCCGGTCCCTCGAGGTCTCGTCGCACCCACGGTTCTCAGCTGAACTGACGATGTGGGTAGAGGTCAGAGGTGCCAGAGAAGCCAGTTCTAGTTGAGCTGGGCAGTCGGATTCTTGAGGAAGTACGTGCAGCAAACCGCAGAGTTCTTAGATGGTGCCTGCGGATGCAGGGTGACTACTCCTTAGTCACAAGGGAGAAATCTTGAGAAGAAGTCTTGATTTCCTTTCGTAGAAAGTAGTTTCAGGATTCAAAGATGATCTAATTTGGAAGGGTCCCCGCTCCTGCCTTTATCCTAAAGAAAGGGGTGAGTACGCGACTAGGTCCTGCCCTAGGCGTGGGACCAGGAAGGGGGGTGGTTACACCCCTCTCCCATGCCGGACTTTCCCCAGGTCAGGGGCTGGGGTGCCCCTGGAACTGGTTCTTGCCAGCAGATGCGTAGTGAGCACCGGGGTGCCACTCCGCAGTCACCTTCCTGTAAAGCCCTGCCTACCCAGGATACACAAAACCCTGTCTGGGATGGTGCGAGCACCGCCCCGGACAGGAAACTCTTTGTCCAAGCTCTCCTCGCTGGAAGGACTCCCAGCAGCAGGAGGTCAGACTCGTGTCTGTGGTGGCAGCATCCATTTTGTGGAGCTGCGGCTTCAGTTAACTTTAACCGGGGTTCACAGTTACGTACATGTCGTGTCCCTCTAGAAGGGTGGAATGCTAACCCCATCGCCAGCATTGGTGAGGGGTCAGTATCCCGATTCGTATGACACCTTACTCGACATGTCTTGATAACGCGATACCGAAGTTATCAATATGGTACGCGTTATTATGGAACAGCCATTGGGTCTTGGTTCCGCAAGCTGCAACCGGGCTCGGCTCGTCCCAGAGCCCAATTCACATGATTCCACGCACTCTGCCTTCAGGATTGTCAAGGCCTGCCATAGGAGTGGCTTATAGGAATTCGGGTGTCCATTTGAGGGTTAGATATAGGTATACTATATCTACAGCAAAGGGCGAGTACGCCACTTTGCCCCAGCTGTCGCACAGCCAGTTGTGTCAGATTTAGATGGCCATCCGGGGGTGGCATAATACATGCTTCAGCCCCTGGTAGGCCCTGGGTACACCGACGCCCTGAGTTACAGGGTCTGACAAGGTGGCCCAGTTCCAATTGGGTAATGCACCTAAGGTACACATATCAATTTAGTGAGAGAACAGCTAGGCTGTGGGTCTGATTGGCAGGCCCACAGCCAGAGAAAGTCGTAAACCAGTGAAACAAAAGCAAAAAATCTGGGTGATCATAGGATTGCAGACCCTACTCTCCTACATGACCCCCCCCCCCCAAACGTTGGGACAATAAACTAACCTTGACCAGGTGAGTCTTCTTGTTCTAAGTGGAAATACCTGGAGAGCCCATCTGCATTGCCATGATCAGTGCCAGGTCTATGCTCCACTGTGAAGTCCATCCCCTGTAGGGAAATGGACCACCTAAGCAGTTTGGGGTTTTCACCCTTCATCTGATTTAGCCACAAGAGGGGCTTATGGTCGGTCTGAATCTTGAAATGAGTGCCAAACAAGTATGGCCTCAGTTTCTTCAGGGCCCAAACCACAGCAAAGGCCTCCCTCTCAATAGCTGACCAATTTTTCTCTCTGGGGGTCAGCCGTCTGCTTATAAAAGCAATGGGCTGGTTATTACCATAAAAATTCAGTTGAGATAGAACAGCTCCCACACCCAACTCAGAAGCATCTGTTTGGACAATGAATGGTTTGGAGTAGTCTGGACTCTTGAGGATAGGTGCCGTGCACATGGCCTGTTTTAGGTTATCGAATGCTTTTTGACAGCTCGCTGTCCACTGAACCTTTTTTGGCATTTTCTTACCGGTCAGTTCATTAAGGGGAGTCACAATCGATCCATAATTTCTGACAAACGTTCGGTAGTAACCAGTCAGGCCCAAGAAAGCTCGAACCTGAGTCTGGGTGGTTGGAGGAGCCCAGTCCCTGATTGACTGTATTTTGCTCTCCAGTGGTTGAACTTGGCCTCCACCTACCAGGTGGCCCAAGTATACAACCTGTGTCTGCCCTATCTGGCACTTGGTGGCCTTGATAGTGAGACCTGCTGCTTGCAGAGCCTCTAACACTTTCCTCAGGTGGACCAGGTGATCCTCCCAGGTGGAGCTAAAGACAGCAATATCGTCAAGATACGCCGCACAGAAGTCATCCAGCCCACTGAGAACGTGATTCACCAGCCTTTGGAAGGTGGCAGGTGCATTTTTCAAACCAAAGGGCATTACCACAAATTGATAATGCCCACCAGGGGTAGAAAATGCTGTCTTGGGCTTGGCATCCTCAGCTAACCTGATTTGCCAATACCCAGCTGTCAGGTCAAATGTACTTAAGTAGTTGGCAGAAGCCAATCTATCTATAAGCTCATCTGCCCTTGTATTGGGTGGGCATCAGTCTTAGTGACTGCATTGAGACCCCTGTAGTCTACGCAGAACCTCATCTCTTTCTTACCACCCGGGGTGTGAGGCTTCGGCACGAGAACTATGGGACTAGCCCAAGGGCTATCCGAGGGTTCAATGACTCCCAACTCCAACATTTTCTGCACTTCAGTTTTGATGCAGTCTCTAACGTGATCGGGCTGCCTGTAGATTTTACTCTTGACGGGCAGGCTGTCACCAGTGTCAACCTCATGGGTGCACCAATTGGTCTGACTGGGTGTTAGAGAGAACATATGTCTGAAGGATTGAAGAACTTGTTTACAATCCTTCTGTTGATGTTCAGAGAGGCTGCCACAAAAGACAACACCATCTACTGACCCATCATCAGGATTCTGAGTGAGCAGGTCTGGGAGAGGGTCACTCTCTTCCTCCTGTCCCTCATCTATGGCCATGAGCAAGCTCATGTCCTTCCTGTCGACATATGCTTTGAGTCTGTTGACATGGAGTACCCTGTGGGGGCTCCTGGGAGTTCCAAGGTCCACCAGGTAGGTGACCTCTCCCTTTTTCTCAAGAATGGTGTGGGGCCCAGACCATTTGTCTTTGAGTGCTGCTGGGGCCACTGGCTCCAACACCCACACCTTCTGTCCAGGCTGATAAACAGTCAGGACAGCCTTTTGGTCATGCCAAGCTTTTTGGAGTTCTTGGCTGGCCTTAAGGTTTTCGGATGCCTTTTCCATGTACTCAGCCATCCGGGAGCGGAGGCCAAGCACATAGTCCACTATGCTGGTTGCAGGCTTTTTGAGAGGTCTCTCCCATCCTTCCTTCACCAAACACAGGGGTCCTCTTACAGGATGTCCGTACAAAAGTTCAAAAGGGCTGTAGCCAACCCCCTTCTGTGGGACTTCTCTATAAGCAAATAAAAGGCAGGGAATCAGGACGTCCCATCTACGCCGGAGCTTTTCAGGTAGTCCATGAATCATCCCTTTTAGGGTCCTGTTGAACCTTTCAACAAGCCCATTGCATTGTGGGTGATAGGGTGTAGTGAACTTGTAGTTGACACCACATTCCTTCCACATAGCAGTCAAGTAGCTCGACATGAAGTTTGCACCTCTGTCAGAGACAACCTCCTTAGGGAAGCCCACTCTGGAGAACACTCCAACTAGGGCTCTTGCCACAACAGGTGCTGTCGTGGTCCTAAGGGGAATAGCTTCAGGATACCTGGTGGCATGATCCACTACCACCAGTATAAACTTGTACCCTGATGCTGTTTGGGGTTCCATTGGACCGACAATGTCAATCCCCACTCTTTCAAAGGGCACCCCCACCACAGGCATTGGTATAAGGGGGGCCTTTGTTGTGCCACCTGACTTACCACTGGCTTGGCAAGTGACACAGGAGCGACAAAACTCCTTGGTATCTTCGTTCATGTGGGGTGAAGAAACGCAAAAATGACTCACTTTCCCCACCAGGGATCTATCCAGCAGTTTGCATAATAAAGCAGCATAGAAATTGACAGCCAATCTGTAAAATTAAAAGACATCTTTATTATAATTAATTATGAGGCTTCGTCGTCCAACCGTAGTTTTACAATTGAAAGAGGGAGCCTGCCTGAGCTTTCTCAGGCAGGCTTTTTATACAAAAAGTTTGCCCCTAGGCTCACATTCTTGCTGTGACACACATCATTGTAGGTCGCTCCCATGGTACCATAACAAAGCAGGCTATAATTATGAATTCCATTCTACTTGCCCAAACTGACCAACCCATCTTCCATCATGAACATATGTCAAACTTCACATATTTTCCTGTGCAGGCCGGAGAAGCTCACAATAGAACTGGTTTCCTCCCCATCATATAAACAGTCACCTCCCCATTGTAAAAGCCCAGAAGCAGAGGAACAGAGCCAGGTGTGGAAGAGAGAAATGTAGGATAAGGGATGCTTGTGGGTCATAAACAGGCATGGCTACTGTATTCGGCCTTCTAATCTTGCTCAGGCCAATGTACACAACAAGTTGCTCAGATCTTTAATATAGATTGACTAGAGGGCATGGACTGGTTTGGTGAGGCCAACATCACGTAGGCAGATTCAGCCTGTTCAGGTCATGGAGAAGTCAGAGAAAGGTGGACGTGTCCTTTGGATCAAATTCAGCCTTTAATCAATTGACTATATGAGGGCAAGACACAAGATGGATGCCGTGGGCTCAGGACAAGAACAGTGATTTAAGGGTGATAGCATCACTCGATTGTGACGCAAATACACAGGCATAATGTCCTGATCATTACCGGTCTATTGATACCAAATTCGTCGTGGTATGATGATATTTTCTGCACGAGTGTTTAGGCCTTGGTACACCATTATGGCAGGGTCCGGAATTTTCAGAACCACAGACGCCCCTTTTGCCCTTATATAGGCAATAGCCTAAACCCATGTCAGTCTGAATCTAGGTCTATACTTATCAGATCATCAAGGGGTTGCTGTAGTATTATCTTACTACTTAGCGACTCTCTCGGGACAAGTCTTCTTACACACGTAGTGGTACAAAGGCCATATATGGCAGGACCAAATAGTGAACACCTCTATCTGTAGTATGTGGTATAAGATCACCCACCCAACAATTAGTGATGTTCTAGTGTTGATGTAGAAGCTGTACAGAAGGGTCTATCAGTAAACTCTGGCCTAACCAATGTATGTTCAGGTAAAATATGAAAGTCATGTGAAGAAACAGTAAAGAAAGAGTAGGTTGAGAAGTTGGTGCAGACGTCAATTGTGTAGGAGAAATAAACCAGAAAATAGTAACTAATAGAATACATAAAAGTATTAAAATAGATAAAGTTATACCACACTTAGAGTACAACATTCTATAATTTCGATTTTTCATCTTTTGCTTTTTATCGTCATTCCTCAATACAATCTCCATTTTCTAATGTCGCTCACGCAATCTTGATAGAGTACTTCAGCTGTGATTATTAGCAGGTCATAGGGACACTGCAAGTCCTGCAGACCTACTGCCACTACTCAGGTCACAAACTGAACCGTTGGTACTCCTACGTGACCCTGCAACTGGCAAATGGTAACCAATCAAGAAATTTAACAGAAAACCATAATACAATTTCAGAAAAAGCAAGAGAGAAAAGGAAAAGCAAAAGTCAGATGCAAAGAAGTAATAGTAGGAAGAGACATAGGTTGGGAGGTGGGTACAGATGTCAATTGGGTAGCAACAAAAACAATCCCACCCATAAAAGACAATGTCATTTTAGAATAACAGTAGAAAACATGTTGTCGAGAACATATAGACCACGGGAGGACGTAGTGACCATTATTACGAATGAAATCATAATTTTCCACAATCCTAAACAGAAGGCAAATCCTAGAATTATCTAATAACATTCTATATAGCTTCCTATGCATTTCAGTAATCTATTATATGTTCAAGTGAAACAGTGGCGTTCCTGATCAATGCTCTTAGATGAAAAAGGGATACACTTCCACAGAGAGACTTCATTCTGCTTTTACTAAACAGAATAGTACTTTAAAACAATGCCAGAAAAGCAGCAAAAATTAGTTTCCAAACTTCAAGTCTATACAAGCTCACAGAAAATACCCAAAGTCCGTCAAAGCCTCTCCTTGCAGGCTTCTATTGTCCATCAAATCCGCTTCCAGTGTCTTCTTCGCGTTGGGCCTCTTCAATTCAGGCTTTTTCATGAGAAGACAATACTGTTTAGTAGAAGTGCCCTCCGGGCAAACACTCACAGCTCACTCGAAAGTCTCAATGTCTTAAAACAATGCACCAGTGTCTCTTCTTTGTGGCAGACACTACAAATGATGCGCTCTTCATTAATCAAGGGCACAAAGCATCTCGTGCAGATCCAAGCACCATTTAGCAACAAACCTAGCAAGGTCGGCAGCACTTCCAGACTCCAACACTCATCATTTAGTGTCAGAGGACGCTCAAGCTGCTCTCTCATGGGCACCAGAATGTAGTGCCTTTTTCCAAACGTGGATTCTCAGGTACACTGCCTTTCTGCTGGAGCAAAGGGAAAAGAGGTGTGTGTGGGGAAAGGCCAAAAACTCAGGCCAAGGGGGTCAGGGGACCGCGCGCTGTCAGAGGTTCAAGCACATGACAGTTTGAACAAATTGCACAAAGTGAATGACAGTCCTGCCATCAAAAGCAGGGATCCTTCGCATCTTTGCACTGAACTTCTGAGGCAAAACAGAAAATCAGCTCCTTTATTCCTTTCTTTTCACAACGCCTTCTGATGAAACAAATGGCTTGCTTAGGAGGTACCACTGGAGGCACGCTGATGATCGCTGACCAGCTTCGCGACTTCCTTGTTGCAGGATTTGTAGAGCAATATGTAGCGGTCACTGATGGGGAGTGGGTTTAGTGTTGATCACAGGTCTGCAGGGAATCACTCTTCCTTTGACTCTGGAAGATCCAGCAGGACCCTAGTGATGTAGCAAGTGTAACACAATTGTTAGTTTCCTTCAAATCAGATATAAAAACAGTTAAGCAAGTGTCCTGTAATTTGCAAAGGAGTGGCAATACACCATGGGAACCTAAATGGATGCCCTCACACAGTGGCATTGTCTAATGGGGTACATTATTTAATGGGGTAAATACATATTCTCCTTAATGATGAAGCCTAGGTGTTCCTAAACTCCTTATCTAGAGCATCTCAAATAGAGCAATGACATAATACACATTATCAAGGACATGAAGAAGTCCCTTCTTTAAACAATGTGCATCAAATGCGCTATGTAATACAAAGGCTAATGATCAACTGTGCAGACAAAAGGACAAGAACTAGAGAGTCCTGGTATCTGCATGATTAGAACACATCTTATTAAAAAATTGAAACAGAAGAAACAGAAGAGAACTGAAAAATTAAAAATAGACATTAAAAATATGTCGTACTAAAAAAAGAATGTAAACTTGAGATATCTCCTATTGAGATGGAAAATCTCCTATTGAGATGGAAAACTTGTATTGGGTCAATTAACCAGGCTATCACTATCCTGACAGTCAGTCTGAAAAGACATTTGAAGTGGGCCTAAAGAAAATTCTCGAAAACTAGTCTGATCAATCAAAAGGGAATGTATGTGACATAAGGGGGTTCCTACTACATCACTGCAGTCTTGAAGTGTGAACATGAACAATACACCCATAATAATAAATGGGCTGACTGGTGAAAGGAAGACGGAGAAGGGAAAAAATGGAAGTAGGACACAACTAAAATCTTCAATAACTAAACATGATGCAACATTGGTCAGGGAAGAAGCAAAAAGAAAAATCTATAGGAAGGACAAGAGTTTGCTTGGGTGGCCTAAGGCATGTGACACAGCACCAAGAGCACGGGGATACATGAAAAGACCAATGTTACACCAATTTAACTCTACCGCTGACAATCTATACCCTACACGGTAATTCTAACTAATGTTCAGTTGTCTCTTCAGGGGAAAAAAATGAATCCATAGGCTTATTCAGGAATCAAAAAATGCGATAAAAAATGCGATATCAAAATTAGGCCACCTTTAGTCACGGATCTATAATTCCATCCTTAGGCCCAATCAAGGATACATAAATGCAGAGCTGCCTGTCCTTAAGGAAAAAAGGGCAGTTAAGTGACTAACAATGGATGGCAATCTTTGATCCAGTATATCATTTTAGTTTTCTTAAAAAAAAATCATTACAGCCAAATTAGGCATGCACTGGAAAAACAGCTGCCTTACTCGCTCACAGTATGAGGTCCATATCTGTGAAATTTATCTTAATACGATATTCATCCAATTTATTGTGAAACAACACATATCGTCATATGTGTTCTTTCACAACACAGGGGAACTTGTAATTCAAAGTAGCACCATAGAACAGAACATACACACAAAAATACACATATCAAGCCATCAGATATACTTGCTGTATATAAAACACAAAGAAAAAAAAAAAACAGCCCAGACAAACAAACAGCATATGTGAATCAGCAGTCATGCACAATATTATGGCATATGTACTTTACACTATAAACCTGCAGCCCAATCTCAATTGTCAAGTCTAAAATCCTATACCGTCCTTTTGACAGCAGGACATCAGGTAATTGATACTCTGCTGTAAAATATAGTGTCGCTGTGTCAAATAACGCGTTTCAGTGGACCAAATGTATAAATGAAACATAAACACACACATTTTTTCCTTAAAGAAATTACGCCAAAAAAATATTTCTCTTCAACCAGCCAACTCACGTGTCTTGTGAATTAATCCATGAATTATCTGTAGGAAGAAGCAGAAAAGATACACAACACACACATTTCTCATAATACAACATCAATTATAACCCTTTTTATCAGACTACAAAACATGGCGCAACGTGACATACAAAAACTTTTCATTACTTACCTGTAACCTATTTTCCATGTACCTTGCAAAAACGCCCATTCTCACTCAGGCCTAAGGCCTTTAAGTTGCAGAATTTTGGGGAAGGGTTTCTACTTATTGCCTATCTAAAACTCAATGTAACACTTCGTTTTTCTTTTTGTCAAATAAACTTAACTAAAAAAAAATTTGTTCCTAGCATGGAGACACACATATACCAGTTCTACAGATCATTTAGCAGAATGTTTGATATTTGTTTTCTCAAAGAAATCACTTTTGCATTTGCCCTTTTTAAATCATGTTCCTTCATTTTACACAGTGCTTAATTTGTAAGACATGAAGTGCAGGTGCTACAATTTTGCATGAGGAATACCTTTCCTATTTGTTTATTATCTCAGATGTGCGCTTTTTAACTCAGATGTAATGTGAATGCGGCAAATGAGAACAAGCCAGCCTGCAATGAATGAAGGTTACATATTTAAATCATATACAATCAACTACATCTCATATAAAGCGCTTGTGTGCAGCATTATGAAAGCAACTGGGAGCTATGCAAACCACGTGTGGGTTCTACAATCCTTCAGGGTACTGACAAATGAGGCTGCAGTTTTACAAAATTAGTGTTCCTTTTATTATTATTAGCGGGATGCAATGCTGTGTCAGCACATATCTAATTGAAAATAAATGTGTTGGTGACATAATTTACCAAACAACAAGCGTTTTGAGGAACATGCTGGAGCTATTATTTATTCTTTGGCTAAAATGCAATCATCATTGCTGTACATGGCCCTGCATCCTTTGCTCATTTTAGTTCCCAAAAACGAAAATCCCATCCCAGCTAATGTCATATTTGTAACGCTCTAAGAAGATACTTTTAAATTATAAACATGAGCAGGAATTAAATTTATCGGAGAAAGTCAGGCTATTCAAGTGACCTCAGGTCAGGACCGTGGCAGGGGCAGGGATTTAAATACAAAGAGGCAGCTGAAGTTAGCATCAGATGCATGCTGCATTCCACAGGCGAGGCCCTAATTAAAAGGTCACAAATGTCAACAAGACAGCCTTACAAGATAACATCTTGGCCGCTACTGCTGGAACACGTTATACAGGTTCTGCCAGTCCCCTGCTCGTGGTAACTGAAGCTGACAAGGCCAGTAGGTTTAACCATGTCCACATAACCTGCAATATTTCACTATATTTAAAACAATAATTTCTCTCTTTTTTCTTGCAATTCTATGACACATTGACTCGCTGAATCATAAGAAGGCACAACCTGCAAACATATATTATGACATAAATGTATGCATTTTACTGAAGTGACGCTTTAAAAAGGGGCCCTGAAACCATTTAAAACAGTCTATTTATCTGAAAATCGACTTTTGCATTCTGGATACTAACAAATAAATATCCTAGAATTTTTTTGCATAATGGGTATTACTAGAATGTCTACTACCCAATTTATTTGAAAATAATAATTTATACCTTATAGAAATGAGCTTGTTTGCGCCTAGGGTAAGGGAAATTGCGCACAGAAGTGTTTGGTCATTTTCGTGGTACAACATAACTTAAATCAAACATTTTAATGCTAGGGGGTCATAGTATGAGTGTTAAGCTTCACAAATATTAAAAAACGATTTTTGTAGCACTTCTTTTTTAATAATTATTTTTCATAATTAATAATTATTTTTTCCTAATGAAGCCTAATTATTGCTATTTGTGACTGTTCTACTTATAAAACGCTCACTACATCCCTTGCCCATTATTTAGATACATATTAACACACAAGCCTAGGTGCAGCTGCCTAACTGGGAATGCGTGAGATTACTGCGCCACAATTTTTTAAAAAGGACTGTTTGCAAAATTCCACCACCCGTGTTTAACTAGAGAGGTGCTAGCTGAAAGAACATTCTTATTAGATGTACTACAGCTGAAAAGACTTGGCTGCGAACATCTAACACCGTGCGTCTAAAGAACACGCAATTTCGTTTTTTCATTTTTTTTTTTTTTCTTGGAGCCTTATTTACATCTATTGAACGTGACCCATACACATACATACATTGAGCTCATTCCAGACACAAAACAGAAGGGGGGTCAAACACTCAGGACACACAAAACAGCGCACTCTAACCATTTCTTGTACATAGCGCCGTTCTTGTACATAGCGCCGTCGCAATTTACAACAAAACCCACAAACAACATAGACATTTAAACACACATTTTAACCCATAGGTCAACACTTAGGACAGGAACAAGGAACAGCCTACAGACTGTCTTAAAAAATAACCTGCCAAAACTAGTTGTAAACCATATTTACAACAAAAACGTTTTAGTTCCTATTTTTCTTGTTTTTTTAATTCTTCAACAGATTTCCAGAAGGCTGCAAAAGAGACAGCCTCACAGACCTTTAAAGAGAGCTCATAAATTGGAGTTCCAACCGGAGGTATCAGACGCGAATCCTCCAACCGGGAATCCTTTGTTGCAACCTAGTCAATTCTAATACAAAACCAAAATACCGCGACCAGGCATCTGCGCTCACTAGTCGGGTTTCAAACTTCATGGGGCTATCTCCAACGATATACACGCAAATGTACGTGACCCACGGTTTTTGAATACTGCAGTGTTCAAATAAAACTAAGGAACCAATACTGAGGAAGATTATCCAACGATAATCTGAACCACAGCAACCAAAGGCCTACCAAATGAACCAAATGTACCGGTACCCAAACCAAAGATTATCTTAACGAAAGCAACCAGTGATAATCTACAAAAGCAACCAAGACTAAGGACCGCGTCACATTTCTGCGACCAATAAATAACTAAGGACTGCGTCACATTTCTGCGACCAATAAATAACTAAGGACTCAGAACCAAAAAGGACTGGGAGCGACCCATTTTTATTCTTCAACTAAAACAGATGGAGAAAATATCTCTTCAACTGCCTATACAAATTGCAATTTGCATATACACAAATATTTGTCCAGATTATAACTGTCAATTCCCCACTGCACTAACAGTCTGTTAAAAAATACTTACAGCAAAAAAAGAATGGGTTCCTTAGTCAGGAGTGACATCTTTAGGAGAGTTTTAAGTCAGAAAAATCGAAAAACATACTGGGCCACAGAGACAGATAATCCCCCAGAAAACCCTGTGCCCAGAGTACCTCTTTTTGGTAGAATTCTGTCTTGTCTTCCCCAGCAGTTCTTCCATCCTTTGACAAAACACTCCTGTAGATAACCACTCCATGATAAGGCCCCACGTTGGGCGCCAACTGAAGAAAAGCAAAAATGACTCACTCTCCCCACCAGGGATCTATCCAGCAGTTTGCATAATAAAGCAGCATAGAAATTGACAGCCAATCTGTAAAATTAAAAGACATCTTTATTATAATTAATTATGAGGCTTCGTCGTCCAACCGTAGTTTTACAATTGAAAGAGGGAGCCTGCCTGAGCTTTCTCAGGCAGGCTTTTTATACAAAAAGTTTGCCCCTAGGCTCACATTCTTGCTGTGACACACATCATTGTAGGTCGCTCCCATGGTACCATAACAAAGCAGGCTATAATTATGAATTCCATTCTACTTGCTCAAACTGACCAACCCATCTTCCATCATGAACATATGTCAAACTTCACATATTTTCCTGTGCAGGCCGGAGAAGCTCACAATAGAACTGGTTTCCTCCCCATCATATAAACAGTCACCTCCCCATTGTAAAAGCCCAGAAGCAGAGGAACAGAGCCAGGTGTGGAAGATAGAAATGTAGGATAAGGGATGCTTGTGGGTCATAAACAGGCATGGCTACTGTATTCGGCCTTCTAATCTTGCTCAGGCCAATGTACACAACAAGTTGCTCAGATCTTTAATATAGATTGACTAGAGGGCATGGACTGGTTTGGTGAGGCCAACATCACGTAGGCAGATTCAGCCTGTTCAGGTCATGGAGAAGTCAGAGAAAGGTGGACGTGTCCTTTGGATCAAATTCAGCCTTTAATCAATTGACTATATGAGGGCAAGACACAAGATGGATGCCGTGGGCTCAGGACAAGAACAGTGATTTAAGGGTGATAGCATCACTCGATTGTGACGCAAATACACAGGCATAATGTCCTGATCATTACCGGTCTATTGATACCAAATTCGTCGTGGTATGATGATATTTTCTGCACGAGTGTTTAGGCCTTGGTACACCATTATGGCAGGGTCCGGAATTTTCAGAACCACAGAGGCCAGTGAAAGTGTTAGACAAGCCTGTCCCACGTCTTCGTCTGGCCTAAGTGTCCTGCTAAGGGAATCTCGTGGGCCAAGGTAAGAAGGAAACCACGCTGAGACAAGGCGATAAACAGCCTCCTGGTCTTGCCAGGCTTGGGGTCTCTTGCCTCAGTGTACAGGAGTCCATCCTCCCAGTATACCTTCTGGGTACCTGTGGCGTTCCCAGCAGCCTCAGCAGCAGCCTGCTGTCTGAGGGGTTCAAGGGAAGGGCAGTCTAACTGGTCCTTCCCCAGGTCTTCTCGTGAGGGTCCCCCTGAGCCCAGAAACTCAACTTGATCAAGTTCGAGTTCTTTAGGTTCAGTTTCCCGCAATTCCTGGAGGTCAGCCTCCTCTGAGACTTGATCCTCGACCTGGGGCAAGGGGGAAGGCGCTGCCTTAACCCTACTGCTCTTCTTCTTGGGAGGTGTCTGGTCCATTGTTCCAGGATCCAGCACCTGTTCAGTGGGGCATCGTCTGACCTGTGACCTAGTCACAGCAAGCACATGTGCTGGCAAGCCTAACATTTCCATGTGAGTCCTCTGCTCCACTTCTGACCATTGTGATGACTCCAAATCATTGCCCAACAAACAATCCACTGGGAGGTCTGAACTAACAACAACCTTTTTCTGGCCATTTACCCCTCCCCAGGAGAAAGCAACAATCGCCATACTATGACTGGTAGTGACGTTGCTGGCATTGGTCACCAGGAAATCTGTACCTGGCATGATCGGTCCAGGGTCCACAAAGTTAGGTGTCACCATGGTGACACTGGCACAAGTGTCCCTGTAGGCCTGAGCCATTGGTCCATTTATTAAAGGCGTCTGTCGGTATTTGCCAAAAGTATTGGGACTGACATCAGGGGACATATCCACATCCCCCGTACAGACAAGGACAGCCTGAGTGAGTGTGCCAACTAAGTTGTCACATCCCTCAGAACCCAAGGTTAACCCAACTAATCCCTTGGGAGGTGCACTACTACTGCTGGCTGTACTAGGGGGCACAGGTGCCTTAGGGGCTGCAGTAGCAGGAGTCTGCCCTCCTTTCTTGGTGCACTCACTAAACCAGTGAGTTGCACAAGTTACTACTTGTGTAACGATATATCTGTAAGAGACATTAGTTAGTGATAGATTCCTTACCTTAGAATATCCCCAGGCGTCAGACTGGATCCGGAAAATTTTGCGTAGCAGTACCCTTGCGCGTCGGTAGGCGTCGTCTGCGGCTCCGCGTCCGTCGTCGGCGTCGTGGGCGCCGTGATGACGTCGTCGGAGTATATAGACGCCGCCTCCGCGTGCTGACGTCAGTTCTTAGCCACAGCTTTTCCGCGCCAGAAGCGCAGAGCCATGACAAAAACGGACACTGGTGCCAAGAAAACTAGGGCCCTGAAAGGGGATGACCTTAACCCTAGATATCGGTTCGCAGAACGGGGAGGATGGGTGGGTCGGTAAGGAATCTATCACTAACTAATGTCTCTTACAGATATATCGTTACACAAGTAGTAACTTGTGCATCTGAAAGAGACACGTTAGTGATAGATTCCTTACCTTAGAATAGATACCCCAGCAATACCATCCCCGTGGTGGTGGGTCTGCGAACCAATATTTACACCAGAAAGTCCTGGAGAACGGAACGGCCGAAGTAGCCGTCCCTCCGGACTTGACTGTCCAGGCAGTAGTGCCTCGCAAACGTGTGCAACGAAGCCCACGTAGCCGCCTGGCAAATGTCCTGCAAGGGCACGCCGCGGCCCAAGGCAGTCGTAGTGGCCGTGGCTCGAGTGGAATGAGCCCGCAGCCCAACAGGTGGTTCCTTCTTAGCCAAGGAGTAACACGCCTGGATGCACATGATAATCCATCGAGAAATGGTCCTCTTGTGCACCGCTTTCCCTTTCTTAGCGCCCGCGTACCCAACAAAGAGTTGATCATCCACCCGGAACTGGCGTGTGCGATCCAGATAGAATGAGAGCGCACGTTTTGGGTCCAGACGGTGGAGCCTCTCCTCCTCTCTCGAGGGGTGCGGAGGCGGAAAGAAGGTGGGCAATGTGATGGACTGCCCAATGTGGAAGGCCGTGACCACCTTAGGCAAGAAGGAGGGCCTAGTCCTCAAAACAACCTTGTCCGGATGGACTGAAAGGAAAGGGGGCTTACAAGAAAGAGCCTGGAGCTCACTCACTCTCCTGGCAGAGGTGATGGCTACCAGGAATGCAGTCTTCAAAGAAAGAAGGCGAAGTGGACAGTTATGAAGCGGCTCAAAGGGAGCGCACATCAGAAATGTGAGAACCAGATTCAAGTCCCATTGAGGCATCACGAAAGGAACCGGAGGAAAGGTATGAGTGATGCCCTTCAGAAATCTGTTAACTATTGGGGACTTGAACAAAGAGGGTTGGTCAGGCAGCCTCAGAAAGGCTGAAAGAGCCGAAAGATAGCCCTTGATAGTGCCCAGAGCAGAGCCCTGCTGGGCAAGAGAAAGAAGGAAGAGAAGAACCTCAGAGAGAGGGGCATTGAGAGGATCCACAGCCTTTGCTGTGCACCATGCCACAAATCTGTTCCACCTGCAGGCGTATACCGTTTTTGTGGAGGGACGCCTGGCTGCCAGAATGATGTTGCAAACTTCAGGAGGCAAGTCAAATGGCCTCAACTGCCGCCGCTCAATCTCCATGCATGGAGGTGGAGACTGGACAGGTTCGGGTGGAGGACCGTCCCCTGCTGCTGCGACAGAAGGTCCTCCTGAAGAGGCAGACGAACCGGGGGATCGACAGACATACTGAGTAGCTCGGGATACCAGTACCTTCGTGCCCAGTCCGGAGCCACAAGGATGATTTGTGCCCGATCGCGCTTGATCTTCTTCAGCACTCTGGGCAGAAGAGGTATAGGCGGAAAGGCGTACAACAGACCGCAGCTCCACTCGCGACGAAAAGCGTCTCCGAGCGAGTGCCGCCTTGGAAATTCCAACGCGCAGAACTGATGACATTGCGCGTTCTCTTCGGTGGCGAATAGATCTAACCAAGGCTCTCCCCAACGCAGAAAGAGGCCTTGCGCCACGTCCGAGTTCAGACGCCATTCGTGATCCATCGAGCACCGACGGCTGAGTTCGTCCGCCCTGGCGTTCAGAGAACCTGCCAGGTGTTGAACCACCAGAGTCACGCCCTGATGTTCCAGCCACTGCCAGAGGCGCAGAGCCTCCTGGCAGAGGGTCCACGACCCCACACCGCCCTGTTTGTTGCAGTACCACATGGCGGTGGTGTTGTCCGTGAACACCTGCACTACACTCCCTCGGACAGACGGGAGGAATGCTTTCAGTGCCAGACGAATCGCCCGCAGCTCCAACAGATTGATATGGAGCCGGGATTCCGCCGGAGACCAGAGTCCTCTGATCTCCGCCTCTCCCAAGTGGCCACCCCAGCCCTGGAGGGACGCGTCCGTCACAACTACGTGCTCCGGTTGGGGAAGGGAGAGGGATCTGCCGTTGACCCAATCGCGGTCCGTGAGCCACCACTGCAGCTGTCTCGCAGTGCCCTCCGAGATCAGGACATGGTCGGAAAGGTTGCCCCGGTGCTGGGCCCACTGAGACTTCAGGTCCCACTGCAGAGCCCGCATCCGCCACCGAGCGTGATGCACCAGAAGGATGCAGGAGGCCATCAGCCCCAGAAGCCGCAGCGTCAACCTGACCGAAACCCGGGATAACGGCCCGAAGATCGGGATCAGGGCCTGAATATCCCGGACTCGCTGTTCGGGCGGGAAAACCCGAAACTGCGCCGAGTCGAGAACCGCTCCGATGAAAAGGAGCTTCTGAGAGGGGCACAGGTGCGACTTCGGCACATTGATGGAAAACCCCAGCCTGTGTAGGAGTTCCGCCGTAGTCTGGAGGTGGGTGACGACTGCCTGGGGCGAGCCCGCCTTCAACAACCAGTCGTCTAGGTAGGGGAAGACTGAAACCCCTAACCTGCGCAGGTGAGCTGCGACCACCGCCATCACCTTCGTGAACACCCGTGGGGCGCTGGTAAGGCCGAAGGGGAGCACGGAAAACTGAAAATGCTCGTGGCCTACCGTGAACCGCAGGTAACGCCGGTGGGCCGGCAGGACGGGGATGTGGAAATACGCATCCTGCAAGTCCAACGCTACCATCCAGTCTCCTGGGTCTAGGGCAGTCAAGACCTGAGCCAGTGTCAGCATTTTGAACTTCTCCTTCCGGAGGAAGCCGTTGACGTTCCTCAGATCCAAGATAGGGCGTAGGCCCCCTTTGCCCTTCTTGGGTACCAGGAAGTAGTGGGAGTAGCAACCACGTCCTACTTCTGGCCCAGGAACGCGCTCGATGGCCCCCTTGGCCAAGAGGGCCGAAACTTCCTCCTGCAGGAGCCGCAAATGATCCCCCGATACGCGGTGGTGTTGCGGTGGCATGGCTTGAGGGGTCGTCTCGAAGGGGAGGGAGTAGCCCCTTCGGACGATCTGCAGCACCCACCTGTCCGAAGTGACTGCGCGCCAGTGAGAGTGGTGATGGCGAACCCTGCCTCCCACTGGCGTCACATGGGCCGAAAAGCACGGACTAGGAGGGTTTTGAGGCGGATGCTGCGGGGGCAGGTGTGGACTGGCTCCGCTTGCCTCCCCGACCGCCTCCACGGCGGTTTCCACGGCCGCCGCCGCGCTGGACGACAGTTTGCGGCGAGTGGCTGGCGGCACGCGTGGGGACGCCCCTTCCGTGGCCACGAAAGGAGCGAAAAGCAGCCACTTGCTGGCGCGGGGCCGAGAGGCCCAAGGACTTGGCCGTAGCCCTGGAGTCCTTAAAGCGCTCGAGCGCGTGGTCTGCCTTGTCGCCAAAGAGGCGACGGCCATCGAACGGCATGTCCATGAGGGTATTCTGGACATCAGCCGAGAAGTTGGCGGACCTAAGCCAGGCGTGGCGTCGAATCGCCACCGTCGTAGCCATCGCTCTGCCCAGCGAGTCAGTGGTGTCCAGTCCGCACCTGATCGAATATTTCGCTGCGTCCCGGCCCTCCACCAGGGCTTGGCCGAGTTTGGCCCGTACCTCCAACGGACACTCTGGCAGCAATTCCGCCACCGTTTCCCATATAGAATGGGTGTAACGGCCCAAGAGGCATGCGGTGTTGGAAGACCGCAGTCCACAGCTAAGGGACGAGAAGACCTTTTTGCCAAAGGCCTCGTACTTCTTGGATTCCCGATCAGGGGGTGCTGACGGGAAGGCGGTCTGGGAGTTAGAGGCCTGGATAACCAGACTCTCGGGGGTGGGGTGGGTGGACAGGAAACATGGGTCGCCCGGAGCCGGGCGGTGGCGTCTGGCCACGTTCCTATCTACAGGCGAACCTGTAGCGGGCCTGGACCAAGTGCCCAACAGAACGTCCGACAAGGCCTCATTAAACGGCAGCATTGGCTCCATGGAGCATGACTGCGGCTTAAGGACCTCTGTGAGGAGGTTAGTCCTCACGGCCGCGACGGGGAGCTCAAGGCCCAAGGCCTTAGCAGCCCTCATCAACACCACACTATACGTAGCGCCCTCCTCCGAAGCCACGGAGGGAGGAGAGACGAATCCAGTGTCTGGAGAGGTGTCCAGGCCACTGGCCTCCCCAAGGTCTCCTGTCCAGTCCATGCTAGACTGACATTCCCTTGTCAGAGGGTCCTCAGACCCCTCCCAGTCCTCCTCTTCCCTCATCTCCTGAGACTCAGGGGCGTTAGTGAATGAGGATGGTTCGTAGGGATAGAATTCCCCGAACGGCGTCGGGATCGGCGCCGACTGGCGCCGTCCCGGCGTCGGGACCCATAGAGAGGAGGTATTGGGGGCGGCGTCGGCCGGGACCGACGCCAGCGGGGACACCACACGGACCGACCCCGGGGGGGTCGTAAGGTCCACCGGGGACGCTCCATCGCCCGACGAGGGCCGAACGGCACCCTGCGGCGTCGGACCCGAAGGCACCGACGACGCCGGGGCCGCCGAACCCTGCGGCGCCGAGCCCGAGGGCAGCGGCGGCGTCGGGATCGCAGAGCCCTGCGGCGCCGGAGTCGAAGACGCCGGCGGCGTCGAGGCCGAAGCACCCGACGGCGTCGGGGTTGAACCCGACCCACTAGGGCCCCCAGACGGGTTCACTGGGCCCGAAGGCGCCGCGGAACCCGTCGGAGAAGAAAGGGACCTCATGGCCATGAGGAAGCACTCTATCTCCTCCGGCGTCGCGTTCAGCCCAGGGACCGGGGGGTATGGAGCCGAACGCGGCGCCCGCGACTCCTGAGGAGCCGCGTGGGCGGTGTCACCCGAACCCCCGGCCGCGTCGGGGGGAGTCGGAAGAGCGATGATGCCTCTTCGACTTCTTATGCTTCTTACCTGACGACTTGGACCCGGAGGAGTGGCGCCGACTCCCGGAGCTGTGACGGCTCCGCCCCGCGACCTGTCCCTCGACCTCCCGTGGGACCGGGACCTCACACGGCGCGGGGCTGACTGGCGGATCTCGAGTCGCCTGCGGGACCGCTCCCGCCTGGCCTTCCTCGAGAGGGCCCGACAGTCGGAGCAGGCCTCGTCGTCATGGTCGACGCCCAAACACGTCAGGCACAGTCGGTGCGGATCCGTAACCGACATGAGTCGTTCGCAACCGCCGCAGTGCTTGAATCCGGGCATCCCTAACGGCACCGTCGGAGTCGTGAAGACTTCGAAAGAGATCAAAAAGATCCAAAAAGTTAGTCAAAAAATGACCAGGGAACTGCTTTTTCCAGATCTGCGCTGGCTGGCGCGGAAAAAAGAAGAACTGACGTCAGCACGCGGAGGCGGCGTCTATATACTCCGACGACGTCATCACGGCGCCCACGACGCCGACGACGGACGCGGAGCCGCAGACGACGCCTACCGACGCGCAAGGGTACTGCTACGCAAAATTTTCCGGATCCAGTCTGACGCCTGGGGATATTCTAAGGTAAGGAATCTATCACTAACGTGTCTCTTTCAGATTTACTTTTACAGTATTGGCACCACCTTTTTGATTGGCCTTCTTGATTCTTCTTTTTCTGGGAAGCCTGACCCCCACCCTCTTTGGGTTGTTGGGGACCTGTCGAAAACTTCTGGTCATTTTGTTCACCCTTAGAATCTTTACCCTTCTGGTCTGCTTTCTTCTGACCACCCTGGTTCTGGCCCTGGTTTTGCTTAACCCTTGTTCTGACCCATCTGTCTGCCTTCTTTCCCAATTCTTGGGGAGAGGTCAGATCCGAGTCGACAAGGTGCTGATGCAACAACTGGTTCTGACAATTGTTTAAAATCTGTTCTCGCATGATCAAATTATACAATCCTGTGTAATCAGTAACCTTACTGCCCAGCAACCAGTCCTCCAAAGCCTTAGTGGCACAATCGACAAAATCAGATCAGTCCTGAGACTGAGTTTTCTGGGCATCCCTGAACAGCAACCTGTACTGCTCAGTGGTTAGGCCGCACCCATCAATCAGTGTGTTCTTCAGGACCTGGTAATCGTTAGCATCCTCAGCTCTAGTAGTGAGGAGCTTATCTCTACCTTTACCTTCAAAGGAGAGCCACAAGATAGCTGCCCACTGACTCTGGGGGACGCAATGTACAGTGCCGGCCCTCTCCAAAGCAGTAATCCATTTGTGGATATCGTCCCCTTGCTTAAAGGGGGGCACTATCTTACTCAGGTGCCTAGTGTCTAAACTCCTGTTTTCCCTTGGGGGAATGCTGCCACCAGTGGGGTTTTTCCCACTCAATTCTTGCTCTCTAGCAAAGGCGAGTCTTTCTTTGGCCAGGGCAAGTTCTTCCCTTTCAATCCTCAGATTGACTTCCCGCACTTTAGCTTCGTACACTCTCCTCTGAGGGGATGTCATCCCTCTTTGAGAGGAGCCTCGAGAGCCATTGGTTCGAACTGATCTATTAGAGCCTCTAGACAGAGACCTAACTCGTCCATTCCCAATGTTAAGCTGGCCTGAGAGGGGCCCCAGGGGTCTCCTAGTACCATTCTCGTGCCGGCTTAAGTTGTCCCTAGTTAGCTGGCTAACTACGACTGGACCTTTCTCTGCCTCGTCCTCAGATGGCTCCAGATCCTCATCCTCCTCTTCACCTTCTGCGGAGAGATGGATAAGGTCTGGGTCACCTAAGGTTCCCTCGAGGGGGGGGCATATTCCCTTCTGGATGAGAAGGGTCTGTGTTACCAGCCCTCCTAGCATCATAAGTCTCTAAGAGACCAATCAGAAACGGAATGGTAGGGTTTGCACCCTGTTTTAGCTTCTGAGATGTACAGATCTGTCGCATCTCTTGGAAGCTAAGTGCAGCATATCTGGACATGACCTGTGGATGGTCGACTGACACAAGGGGAGACTCAGAGTTTCCTCCTTTGTCTGACATGCTGCTTCTAGTGTGGTGTAAGTGATGCACCTACCTACACTATATGTTTACCTACTGATCCCTTGCTAAGAGTTGTAGCCAAGGTGTGCTAAGCCTTGAGGAGTTACAACAGCTGGTTCAGTAGAACTCAGAGTATTCTAAGCTAAGTTATATGTACCTGGAGTACTTATGCGATCTTTCACAAGATATTCTTAGGATACGCGTGGTAAATCAACAGCAAGCTCAAATCCCAACCGCTGCTCACCAATGTGAGAAGTTGGCCTGATATGCAGTGCTCACTATTCTAGTGATCACTATGCATCAGTCCAAACGACCCTTATGGTGATTGGTTGTAAGTCAACCTTAGACCAGCTATCCTAGTAGCGTGGATACGAGCAGTCTTCGGGCTAAACTCTAGAGGGCGTGTTAAGCCAGCTGTTATACCATCACATACCCCTTGAACACCAAGTGAAAGGACACCACACAAGTGTTATGAAAATAAACAGTGTATTTATTTAAAGTCACAACAGCCCTGTACTCTTTATGAGGACAGGGTACTAAGCACACAACAAAACTCTTAGGAAAATACTTCAAGTGCACAATCTACACAAATGCCCGAGGGCACGGAAAGTTTAGTGTTCCCGGGCGAACCCGATAAGGTAAGTCGGAAGCGACAGTGACTCTGGACCCTTAGATAAGGAGGCTATACAGGCACCGAAATGCCGAGGTTACCTAGCCCAGGGGCTGCAGCTGCATAGGTCTTGTACAGACGTCGGGAGTCCTCGCTGACAAACCAGGAGCCGGAAGGAAGGAGTTGCTGGCCGGCGACCAGTGGAGATAGTTCGTAGGGATCCAAGCCTGGATCAGAGATGGATGACACCTGAAAGCAGAGGGGACCAAGTTCGCAACTACTAGCCAGTAGTCAGAGGGTACCAGGAGGGCACCGGATGATCGTCACCTCGACCAGGGGAGTGGGCGACGCTAGGCTCTGCAGTCTCACGGACCAGGAGGCGTTGTCGGCGACCAGGATGGAGGTGCGAGCTGTCCCACGAAGGTTGATGCTGTCGGCGTTGCTGGGCCCAGGATTGGGGCAACAAGCCTTGGCAAATTCAGGGCCACGTGGTGGACCTAAAAATGGCGTCTTGAGTGGACCAGGAGGGTCCGGGGTGCTCCTCTCTCAGAAGGGAGTAAAGGCCAGTCTGGAGCAACCAGACTAGCAGCGTTGTTGTCGGGCGTCGTCGAGAAAGCCACAAGCCAGCGGCTAGTAGCCAGACAATGGGATGAGCAGCAAAAAGCAGAAGGGCCCCACGCAGATCGTGGAGATGCTGGGAGGCTGCACTTCGGTGCTGGAACTGCTCAGGGTCGGGGCTTCTCGGATCCCAGAACACTCACCAGAGGATCCCTCGGTGGTCGTGTTGGTTTAGAAATCGTGCAGGTTCTGATGATGGCCGGTCCCTCGAGGTCTCGTCGCACCCACGGTTCTCAGCTGAGCTGACGATGTGGGTAGAGGTCAGAGGTGCCAGGGAAGCCGGTTCTTGTCGAGCTGGGCAGTCGGATTCTTGAGGAAGGACGTGCAGCAAACCACAGAGTTCTTAGATGGTGCCTGCGGATGCAGGGTGACTACTCCTTAGTCACAAGGGAGAAATCTTGAGAAGAAGTCTTGATTTCTTTTCGTAGAAAGTAGTTTCAGGATTCAAAGATGATCTAATTTGGAAGGGTCCCCGCTCCTGCCTTTATCCTAAAGAAAGGGGTGGGTACGCGACTAGGTCCTGCCCTAGGGGTGGGACCAGGAAGGGGGGTGGTTACACCCCTCTCCCATGCCGGACTTTCCCCAGGTCAGGGGCTGGGGTGCCCCTGGAACTGGTTCTAGCCGGCAGATGCGTAGTGAGCACCGGGGTGCCACTCTGCAGTCACCTTCCTGTAAAGCCCTGCCTACCCAGGATACACAAAACCCTGTCTGGGATGGTGCGAGCACCGCCCCGGACAGGAAACCCTTTGTCCAAGCTCTCCTCGCTGGAAGGACTCCCAGCAGCAGGAGGTCAGACTCGTGTCTGTGGTGGCAGCATCCATTTTGTGTAGCTGAGGCTTCAGTTAACTTTAACCGGGGTTCACAGTTACGTACATGTCGTGTCCCTCTAGAAGGGTGGAATGCTAACCCTGTCACCAGCATTGGTGAGGGGTCAATATCCCGATTCGTATGACACCTTACTCGACATGTCTTGATAACGCGATACCGAAGTTATCAATATGGTACGCGTTATCATGGAACAGCCATTGGGTCTTGGTTCCGCAAGCTGCAACCGGGCTCGGCTTGTGCCAGAGCCCAATTCACACGATTCCACGCACTCTGCCTTCAGGATTGTCAAGGCCTGCCATAGGAGTGGCTTATAGGAATTCGGGTGTCCATTTGAGGGTTAGATATAGGTATACTATATCTACAGCAAAGGGCGAGTACGCCACGTTGCCCCAGCTGTCGCGCAGCCAGTTGTGTCAGATTTAGATGGCCATCCGGGGGTGGCATAATACATGCTTCAGCCCCTGGTAGGCCCTGGGTACACCGACGCCCTGAGTTACAGGGTCTGACAAGGTGGCCCAGTTCCAATTGGGTAATGCACCTAAGGTACACATATCAATTTAGCGAGAGAACAGCTAGGCTGTGGGTCTGATTGGCAGGCCCACAGCCAGAGAAAGTCGTAAACCAGTGAAACAAAAGCAAAAAATCTGGGTGATCATAGGATTGCAGACCCTACTCTCCTACAGTAAGTACTCCGGAATCGACAACCTGCAATGAAATGGGCTCATCAAACTGTGTGTAATATATACCCCAGGGCTATGCTAATGTGCAAGTTTGTTGCAATTGATTACCTGTTTGTTAACCTCAGGTCTATTCCAAATTCAAATAAATGCTATTAAAAAAAATAAATGATTGTGTTTATTCATCCAACAGGTGATTCCAAACTCAAAATAGTGCAGCTCTCATAGGTGCAGTGATGTGAACATTAAAATATGATACATAAATAACAGGGATATCCACCATTATGTGTGATGGCTAATTCAGTACAACTATGGCATAGGATAATCCCTGCTACAGTGTTGTCGTTTCAACCCACACCCCAATTTCAATAGGTCTCTTCAGGACAAAGCATGCCACCTGGCACAACACTTCAAAGCTGCAATTAGCAGTCTACCTCAACCAGGCATAGCGTCAAAGGGCTACCGACATGGACATTGTCCTGCCTAGTGAGTATGCGGTATCCAGCCCAAAACGGATAGTAAACTTTTCTGCGTCTCTCCCTTCGGCAACTGCACGAGAGAGTACAGCCCGGGCCTCCTCTGGGCACTGAGGCAGCACTTGCGCAACCGTATCCCACATGGAGTGGGTGTAACGGCCCAACAGACATGCAGTGTTTACTGACCGCAGTCCCAAGCTGGAGGAAAAAAGCATCTTCCTAAGATGATCCAGCTTTTTGGATTCCCTATCCGGTGTCGCATTAGGGAATGTGCCCTTGGAGGTAGAGGCTTGGACCACTAAGCTCTCTGGGGTCGGGTGTTGGGAGAGGAAAGATGGGTCGACCGGAGCTGGGCGGTGGTGTTGGGCAATCAACCTATCCACAGGGTTGGGCTTGGACCAGGTGCCCAAAAGGATGTCAGTGAGGGCTTCATTAAACAGAAGCAGGGGCTCTGAAGAGCTCGCTGCCAGTTAAAGCACCTCTGTCAGGAGGTTAGTCCTGACTGCCATCGTAGGTAGCGCGAGGTGAAGAGCCTTGTCCGCCTTACGCAGCACCATGGCGAGATACGCTCCCTCCTCCGTAGCCATGGTAGGAGGAGACAACATGCCTGGTGCCATGCCAACAGGTCTGGTGAGGTATCCAGACCACTGGCTTCCCCAAGTTTTGATCGCCAATCCGTTTCATAGCCTAACGAACAAGTTACTTACCTTTGTATCTTTTCTGGTAGATACAGTATCTGCCTGTGGATTCCTCATCTTGTGAATCTCCCCTACGCAGCAGCCAATCGGAAACTTTTGTAGCTCTCCACGCCGGCGAGGTCATGGACGACGTTACAGAGGGTACGACTCCGCTCGCGACCCCACTGGATCCATAATAGGGCCTCGTCGGCGTGATGTCAGTTCCGCCCTTTTTTCCGTTGCCCCGAGGCACACGCATGGACCGACATAACAGTAATAGTATACATAGTACACAGTATTTAAAACAGCACACACAGTGTGAAACCGATGCCATGTGCATGAACATATAAATACATCTATTTTAAAATTTTAAAGAAATATACACTTAGTAGGTATAGAAGAGTGGACAACGGGGAGGCGGGTGGGTCAGTGAGGAATCTACAGGCAGATACTGTATCTACCAGAAAAAGCGTTACCAAAGGTAAGTAACTTGTTCTTCTGATAGATACATCTGCCAGTGGATTCCTCACCTTGTGAATAGAATCCCACAGCAGTCCCCACTCCCGGAGGAAAGTGTCCACTCTGCTAAACCAAGAAATCTTGGAGGACAGAGCATGCATAGTGGCCATCCCTCCTCACCTCGGAATCCAAGCAGTAATGCTTCGCGAAAGTGTGGAGGGAGGCCCAAGTAGCGGCACTACAAATATCCTTAACAAGTACACCCCTAGATAAAGCAGACGTTGATGGCTTTGCTCTAGTAGAGTGAGCCCTTATACCCTCTGGAGGTTCCTTACCAGCAAGGGCATAGCAGATCTTTATACACAGGATTATCCATCTCGACAGAGTGCGCTTCTGCACCGCTTTTCCTCTCTTACAGCCAGCAAATCCAACGAAAAGCTGGTCGTCCACACGATAGTCTTTAGTCCTATCGAGGTAGAAACTCACCGCCCTCTTAGGGTCTAGACGGTGAAGCCGCTCCTCCTCCTTGGAAGGGGGAGGATAAAAGGTAGGGAGGGTAATGGACTGCCCCAGATGGAAGGGAGTTACCACCTTAGGCAGAAAAGCAGCCCTGGTCCTAAGTACCATTCTCTCAGCATGAATTGTCAGGAATGGGGGTTTCGAACTTAGAGCTTGAAGCTCACTTACCCTCCTTGCCGAGGTAATTGCTACAAGAAAAACAGTCTTGAAAGACAGAAGTCTCATGGGACACTTGTGCAAAGGTTCGAAGGGTGAACCCATCAAGTAGGTTAAGACAAGATTCAAGTCCCACTGAGGTACAATAAATGGAGTTGGAGAGAATTTGTTGGTAAGACCTTTGATAAAACGTAAAACAATAGGTGACTTGAATAAAGACGGCTGGTCCGGCAAACAAAGGAAGGCCGACAAATAGCCTTTTACAGTTGCCACAGCAAAACCCTGCTGGGCCAAAGAAAGAGCAAATTGAAGAATGTGGACAAACGAGCCCTCAAGGGGTCAATAGACTTCTCTCCACAGCAGGAAACAAATTTGGACCACCTATAGGAATAGATCGACTTGGTGGAGTCACGCCTGGCCTATAATATGACATCCACCACATCTTGTGGGAGAGAAAAAGAATTCAGGTTGCCCCGTTAAATCTCCAGGCATGAAGGTGTATGGTCTGGAGGTGGGGGTGTAGAACCTGCCCCTCCATCTGAGAGAGGAGATCTGCCCTGAGAGGGAGGCGGAGCGGCAGGCAAGAGGAGAGGTGGAGAAGATCTGTGTACCCCACCCTTCTTGGCCAATCCGGAGCATTCAATATTACTTGGGCCCGGTCTTGGCGAATCTTCCTCAGAACTCAAGGAATCAAGGGTATGGGAGAAAACGCGTAAAGGAGTGTGAGTCCCAACTCAACTGAAACGCGTCCCCCAAGGCTCCCTGCATCGGATACTGGGGGCTGCAGAACGACAGGCAGTGGGCGTTCTCTTGAGTGGCGAACAGGTCCACCCGAGGAGTTCCCCACATCCGGTAGACGTGACGAACCACCTCTGGATGAAGCCTCCACTCATGGTCGGCGGTGAACTGCCGACTGAGACTGTCTGCACGCACGTTCAGAACTTCGGCCAGATGATTTGCCATCAGACAAATCTGGTGGTCCTGAACCAGAGACGCAGAGCTTCTCTGCAGAGAAGGTGCAACCCCACTCCTCCCTGCTTGTTGATATACCACATCGCGGTCGTGTTGTCCGTCAGGACCTGAACTGACAGACCGCGAAGGGAAGGGAGGAAGGCCTTGAGTGCCAAACGAATCGCTCTTAACTCCAGAAGGTTGATGTGAAGCAACCTTTCCTCTGGAGACCAAAGACACTTGATCTCCAGATCCCCCAGATGGTCACCCCACCCTAGAGTGGATGCATCCGTTATCACTGCGGCAACCGATGGAGACAGATGAAAGGGCTTTCCTTGAGACAGATTGCCCTCCACGCTCCACCAAGACAGATCCTCACAGACTCCCTGAGATCCCCGTTGTGCTGATACCACTGCCTGCGGAGGCACCACTGGAGTGCCCTCATGTGCAAGCTTGCATGGTTGACCAGGAGAATACAGGAAGCAAACAGACCGAGCAAGCGAAGGACCTTCAGGACTGAAACAACCGCTCCATTGTAAAATAAGGGAATAATTTCCTGTATGTCGTGAATCCTTTGAGGAGGAGGGAATGCACGACATACAGTTGTGTCCAGTACCGCACCTATGAACAGGTTGCGCTGGGAGGGCACCAGGTGAGATTTGGGTACATTTATCGAAAAACCCAATCTGTACAACAACTGAGTTGTCTCCTGCAGATGATGTAGCACCTTCTCTGGAGACTCTGCTTTGATCAGCCAGTCGTCCAGATAGGGGAAAACCGGAATCCCCGACCTTCTGAGATGTGCTGCCACCACGGCCATCACCTTGGTAAAGACTCGAGGTGCAGTAGTAATTCCAAATGGAAGGACAGCAAACTGGTAGTGCTGCGAACCCACCGTGAAGCGGAGATACTTCCTGTGCGACTTCAGGATCGGAATATGAAAATACGCGTCCTGCAAGTCGAGCGACACCATCCAGTCTTCTTCCAACAGCGCTTGAAGAACCTGTGCAAGGGTGAGCATCTTGAACTTTTCTTGTTTCAGATAAAGGTTCAAGATCCTGAGATCCAGGATTGGACGCCATCTGCCATCCTTCTAGGGAATCAGGAAATACCGGGAGTAGCATCCCTGACCCCTCTCTTGCTCTGGAACCACCTCTATCGCGCCTTTCTTTAACAAGGCCAGAACTTCCTCCTGTAGGAGACGGAGATGTTCTTCTGAGCAAGCCCCTTGGCAAGAAGGGTAATTTGGAGGAAATTCCCAAAAGGGAAGAGCATACCCATTTGCCACAAGATTGAGAACCCATTGGTCTATAGTGACCGATTCCCAATCCTGCAGAAAATGGGTAATCCGACCCCCCACAGGACCAATATGATTGAGAATGGGGAATCTAGGACTGCTTTGCTGCGGTGATAGGGGGTGAGGTAGAAGAAGAGGAGGAGGAGGGTTGACGACCTCGTGGACGACCTCTGCCTTTTCCCCTATAGGATTTGTACAGCGTGCTCTATTGTTGCTGTTGCTGCTGTCGAGGCTGTCCTTGTGGACGAAAGGACGACTTTCCAGATCCTCTATACCTTCTGAAAGATCCTCTAGATTGAGTTTGTAAGCCAAGTGTTCTTGCTGTGGCCTTACAATCTTTGAATCTCTCAAGAGCGGCAGCCGCCTTCTTACCAAAGAGTCCTGTGCCATCAAATGGTAAGTCCAACAGAGTAGCTTGCACATCAGAAGAAAAGTCTGAAGACTTCAACCAAGCCCCCCCTTCTCGTAGCTACTGCAGAGCCCATAATCCTTGCCACTGAGTCAGCCGTATCTAGGCCACTCTGGATAACTTGAGGAGCAGCAGCCTAGGTGTCATCCAAAACTTCCTGAAAATTTTTCTTATCTTCATCAGACAGTTTTGGCAGCAACTGCTTAGAAGAATCCATCAAGGCATGGATATATCTTCCCATCAAGCAAGTAGCATTTGGAGATTTTAGCGCCATGCTTGCAGATGAGAATACCTTTTTGGCAGACTGGTCAATGCGCTTTGAATCCCTGTCAGCCGGAACCTGAGGAAAAGCCCCTGAAGATTTCTTTGAACAAGCCGCCTGCACTACTAGGCTCTCAGACGAAGGATGAGCCGACAAAAACTCTGGATCTTCAGGTGCCACCCTATACCTCCGTGCCACAGTCCTGGAGCCCGCAGGAGCAGACAAAGGCTTCTTCCAAACCTCCAACACTGGCTCCAAAATTGCCGCATTAAATGGTAATAGAGGTTCAGACACAGATGAGGGAGAATGCAACACTTCAGTCAGAAGATTGGATTTAAACTCCGTGGAAGGCAGAGTTATGTCCAATAACTCCGCAGCTTTTCTCACCACCATATGATAGGGAGCTGCATCCTTAGAGGGAGCATCCGGGCCAGGAGAAAAATCCCACTCAGGCGAGACATCAAGGCCACTTGCGTCCTTTAACTCTGCAAAATAGTCCTCTGATTCAGGAAGTTCACCTTTCTCCATCTCTTGCCGATAGCGTTCCTCCTCTACAGCCCTTTGGGCTTCCCTCCTGGAGTGGATCCTGGGGGCTGGAGTCGATGGCTCCACGACCGACTTTGTCGGCCTCGGGATCGGCGTCGAACGCGGATCCGACGGCGCCACAGACTCCAAACGAGGATGACCAGACGGCGCCGGAGAATCTTGATACGGCGTCTGAGATTCTCGATACGGCGTCGGGGCTCTCGGTGCCGGAAAGTTCCAGGACGGCGTCGCTGGCATAAAGGGCATAAACGGAGCCTGGACATAAGTTTGGGGAACACCCAAATTAAATGCAAAAGGACCCATGGGACCCGCAGGTGCACCAGATGGGTACATTGCCCTCGCAAAGACGCCATACATTGCGTTAAGGTAATGTGATGGGTCCTAACCTGGAGCCGGGAATGGAGGATAATTACACAGCGTCGTCCCTGAAGCCGGTGCTCCTGGAGTCGGGCCAGCCGGCGCCGATAAAGGAACCTCCTCAGGCTGCTCCTGATCCTCATGCTCTGGCTCAACCTCACCAAGATCCGGAGAGTGAACCGAATCTGAGGGAGCCGGCGTCGGAGATCGAGAGACCTCGACTTTGGGAGTCACAACCTTCACTGGTGAAGCTGGATTCGAAGGCAATGGATCGACGTCATCTCTGCGATGCCGAGGAGAAGATGACTTCGGCGCCGATTTTTTATCAGAGTGGCGCCTTGAAGAATGCTTCTTCTTATGCCTCTTCGACTTCGAATGCCCCGAAGCCGACTTCGAACCCGACCTGGATTCGGATCGAGACCTCGACCTCGACCTCGACCTCGATCTTGATTTTCTTTTACTCGCCTTCTTCTCTTTTTTCTTCATCTTGGCCATAAACAATTTCGCCTCCCTTTCCTTCAATGCCTTCGGGTTCATCTTCCTATAGCACGCACATTCTTCGACGTCGTGATCGGAAGATAAGCACCAAACACAGTCCTGATGAGGGTCAGTAATAAACATTTGCTTCCCGCACTCTCTACAGGGCTTGAAACCGGACTTTCTTCCCGACATTTTAGAAAGGAAGTGATAAGAACAGACGAGAACACCAGAAATTACAAAGTAACTAAGGAGAGTCCCAAAAAACCGTTGGCGTCGAGGGCACGGAAAAAAAGGAACTGACGTCATCACGCCGACGAGGCCCTATTATGGATCCAGTGACGTCAGCGGGGTCGCGAGCGGAGTCGTACCCTCTGTGACGTCGTCCATGACCTCGCCGGCGTGGAGAGCTACAAAAGTTTCAGATTGGCTGCTGCACAGGGGATATTCACA
Source organism: Lissotriton vulgaris (assembly GCF_964263255.1). NCBI lineage: Eukaryota > Metazoa > Chordata > Amphibia > Caudata > Salamandridae > Lissotriton > Lissotriton vulgaris. The sequence goes on from NC_141689.1 coordinate 978,796,487, forward strand.
AGGTGAGGAACCCACTGGCAGATGTATCAGAATGGTCAGTTAGAGGGTCTCCAGACCCATTCCATTCATCCTCACCCTCTTCTGGCTGCCAATCTGGTCTAAAACAAGGGTACAAAAGTACCTGTTGGCAACGGGTCCAGCGTCAGTCGACGCCGGTCCGGCTCCATGTCTACATTGAGGTGGAGGCCAGGGACGATGTCGGCTGGGGACACAGCCGACGCCAGTTGCAGACGTGACGCCGGTGGTGTCACAAAGTCGACTGGCGCTGATCCGGTTCCAGGCCGGGATCCAAGGGGACCCTGAGCGCCGGGCCGGAGTCACCGGCATCGAAGGCCCAGGGCCCCCAGCCGAGTCGGTGGGCCCGAAGATTGCATGCATAACTTCGTAAAATTGTTAAGCTGGGCAGGAGTCGCTCCTAGTCTCAGGAAGGGGGTAATGCCGGAGTCTAGGCTCCCCACGCGGAGCCGTGGGAGGGGCTCCACCCACACCCCGTCGCGTGTCAGCTGACTGACGGGGAGAAGTTGAAGAGCAACAATGCTTCTTTGACTTCTTCTTGTGCTTTCACTTAACTGACCCCGAGTGGGAAGACTTGGACGAAGAATGATGGTGGGTCTGTGACCGGTCCCTCGACCTCCCACGCGACCGGGACCTCGTACAGCACAGAGCCGACTGCCGGGCCTTGAGAAGCTTTCGGGACCGCTCCAGCAGACTTCAGATTCATGCTCTGACAGTCGGAACACGTCTTGGGGTCGTGGTCGCGCTCCAGGCAAAACAAGCACACACCGTATGGATCCATCACCAACATCAGTCCATTACAGGGACCGCAAGCCTTGAAGCCGAGAATCGCTCGTGCACCAGGAGTCGAAGACTCAGCAAAAACGATTTCTACAAAAGCTGAGAAAGAAGTCAGTGAAAAAGTGACTGGAGGTACCTCTTTCTCTGGATCTGCGCTGGCTGGCGCGGAAGAAGAAGGAAATGACATCAGCACAGGAGGGAGGCAGCTAAGTAGCTACTGCAACGTCATCCTAGTGACCACGACACCAACGACTAATGCGGAGCCGACTGATGCCACCTTTTGACGCGCTGGGGTACTGCTGACGAGAAACTTTCCGGATCCATTCTCACGCCTGGGGGTAAATCTAAGGTAAGGAATCTATAACTAACTGTTTCTTTCAGATTTTTTATTTACACTGTGTGGTTCTTTTTTGTTTAACCTACACTACATGATTAAAACTGGTAAAACAATCTGGTTAACACTCCTTCAAGATAAGCCTGAAGGCTGCTCTCCACAGCTACTACTTTGGGAGCTTTCAAATGATATCAAAGACCACTCAAACCACCGTAAGGGTTGCCGGGATTAGTGCAACGTGCTTCACTTAAATAAATGTGCACCATCTACTAAGCAAGCCTCCTACACTTAGTTTATAGTCTTGTGGATGGCCACCAACACTGCGGATGCTGTGGTCTCTGCAATCTGAGTGGATGATTGCCTGCCTTACTTAGAGATCCCTGCCTAACCGGTTTGGAGCTTTCAGGCTTCATTAGAGCTGCTGCTGGGACATCTCCTCCAAATGCACAGATTCTTTCCAGAGTGAGCGCTACGCACAAGTTACTATTTGTGTAACGATATATCTGTAAGAGACATTAGTTAGTAATAGATTCCATACCTTAGAATATTCCCCAGGCGTCAGACTGGATCCGAAAAGTTTTGCTTAGCAGTACCCCTGAGCGTCGGTAGGTGGCGTTGTGCGGCTCCACGTCCGTCACTGGCGTCGTGAGCACTGAGATTACGTCACAGAGGGTACTTAGGCACCACCCATGCGCGTTGACGTCAGTTCTGTGCAAAACTTTCCTCGCCAAAAAGCAGAGCCATGCAAGATACTGAACATTGGTGCATAAAACTAGGGCCCTAAAAGGGATGACCTGAACCCTAGTAATCAGTTCGCAGAACGGGGAGGATGGGTGGGGCGGTAAGGAATCTATCACTAACTAATGCCTCTTACAGATATATTGTTACACAAGTGACAGTTTAGTGATAGATTCCTTACCTTAGAATAGATACCCCAGCAATATCAACCCCGGTGGAGGAACAAGATTACACCAGAAAGTCACAGAGCTCAGAACAGCCAAAGAAGCCGTCTCTCCGGACCTGACTGTCAAGGCAGTAGTGCTTGATAAACGTGTGCAGCGAGGCTCACATAGCTGCCTGACAAATGTCCTGCAAGGGAAGGCCGCGTCCCAAGGCAGTAGTGGCTGCAATTGCCTTGGTCGAATGGGCACGCAGCCCCACAGGAGGCTCCTTCTTGACCAAGGAGTAACATGCTTTGATGTACAGAACGACCCACAGGAAAATATGTCAGTTTCTTCACAGCCTGACCTTTTTTGGCGCCGCGTAGCCAACAAAAAGCTGATCTTCCACCCGGAACTGCTGTGTATGCTGCAGATAGAATGCAAGCACATGTTTTGGGTCCAGACGGTGGAGCCTCTTCTCTTCCGTTGAAGGATGTGGAGGCGGAAAGAAGGTGTGCAAAGTGATGGTCTGCCCGATGTGGAAGGCGTGACAACCTTTGGCAGAAAAGAAGGACAGACCCGTAAAACCACCTTGTCCAGATGAACAGAAAGGAAAGAAGGTTTGGAAAAAAGGGCCTGGAGCTCACTCACTCTTCTGGCAGAGGTGAAAGCTACCAGGAAAGCCGTCTTTAGAGTGAGAAGACTTAAGGGACAGTTATGAAGGGGCCCAAATGGAGCGCTCATAAGAAAACTCAAGACAAGATTCAAGTCCCACTGAGGCATTATAAAAGGTACGGGTGGAAACGTATGCGTAATGCCTTTAAGAAAACGGTTAAAAACCGGGGACTTAAAAAGAGAAGGCTGATCTGGAAGCCGTAGAAAGGCAGAGATGGCCGAAAGATAACCTTTGATAGTGCCCAGAGCAGAGCCCTGCTGGGCCATAGAGAGAAGGAACAGAAGAACCTCAAAAAGGGGATCCACAGCCTTCGCTGTGCACTATGCCACAAACCTGTTCCGCCTGCAGGCGTATACCGTTTTGGTGGAAGGACACCTGGCTGCCAGAATGACATCACAGACTTCTGGAGGAAGATTGAAAAGTGTCAACTGTCGCCGCTCAATCTCCACGCATGGAGGTGGAGGCCGGACAGGTTCGGTTGGACTGTCTCCTGCTGCTACGACAGAAGATCAGAAGATCCTCCCGAAGAGGCAGATGGATCGGGGGATCGATGCTCATACTGAGTAGCTCTGGATACCATACTCTTTGAGCCCAGTCCGGAGCCATAAGAATCACTTGGGCCCGGTCGCGCCTGATCTTCTTCAGCACTCTGGGCAGAAGTGGTATAGGTGGAAAGGCGTACAATAGACCAAAGCTCCACTTGCGACAAAAAGTGTCTCCAAGCAAGGCCCCCTTGGAAATTCCAACGCGCAGAACTGATGACATTGCGTGTTCTCTTCGGTGGCAAATAGATCTAACCAAGGCTCTCCCCACTGTTGAAAGAGACCTTGCGCCACGTTTGAGATCAGACGCCATTCGTGATCCACCATGCACCGGCGGCTGAGTTTGTCCGCCCTAGCGTTCAAAGAACCTGCCAGGTGTTGAACCACCAAGGAAATGCCTTGATGTTCCAGCCACGTCCAGAGGCGCCGAGCCTCCTGACATAGGGTCCATGACCCCACCCCGTCCTGCTTGTTGCAATACCACATGGCGGTGGTGTTGTCCGTGAACACCTGCACTACACTTCCCTGGACAGAGGGAAGGAATGCCTTCAGTGCAAGCTGGATCGCCCGTAGCTCCCGGAGGTTGATATGGAGCCGGGACTCCGCCAGAGACCAGAGGCCTCTGATCTCCGCCTCTCCCATGTGGCTTCCCCATCCCAGGAGGGATACATCCGTCACCATTGTGTGCTCCGGTTGGGGAAGGGAGAGGTATCTGCCACTGACCCAATCGCGATTCGTGAGCCACCACTGCAACTGTTGTGCAGCGCCCTCCGAGATCTGGACGTGATCGAACAGTTTGCCCTGATGCTGTGCCCACTGGAACTTCAGGTCCCACTGCAGAGCCCGCATATGCCATCTGGCATGCGTCACCAGGAGGCCATCAGGCCCAGAAGCCTAAGGGTTATCCTGACCGAAACACGGGATAGAGGCTGAAAGATCAGAATCATAGCCTGAATATCCTGGACTCGCTGCCCGGGAGGGTAAACCCGAAACAGCGTCGAATCCAGAACTGCTCCGATGAAGGGGATCATCTGAGAGGTACTCAGGTGCGACTTCGGCACACTGATGGAGAACCCCAGCAAATGCAGGAGGTCACCGTAGTCTAGAGGTGGGTGACGACTGCCTGGGGCGAGCCGGCCTTCAACAGGCAGCCGTCGAGGTAGGGAAAGACTGACACCCCTCACCTGCGCAGATGAGCTACGACCACCGCCATCACCTTCGTGAACACCCGAGGGGCACTGGTAAGGCCAAAGGGGAGCATGGCAAACTGAAAATGCTCCTGGCCTACCGGGAACCGTAGGTAGCACCGGTGGGACGTCAGGACGGGGATGTGAAAATAAGCGTCCTGCACAGTCCAACGCCACCATCCACCATCCACCATCCAGTCTCCAGGGTCCAGGGCAGCCAGGACCTGAGCCGGAGTCAGCATCTTGAACTTTTCCTTCTGGAGGAAGCGACTGATGTCTCGGAGGTCCAAGATAGGACGCAGGCCCTCCTTGTCCTTCTTGGGGACCGGAAAGTAGTGGGAATAACAACCACTCCCTACTTCCTGATTGGGAACGCGCTTGATGGCCCCCTTGACCAGGAGGGCCGAGACTTCCTGGCGGAGAAGAGTCAAATGATCCCCAGACATGCAGTGGCACCGAGGTGGCATGGCCGCAGGGTAGGAAAGAAAGGGGAGTGGGCAACCTTGACTGATTATCTGCAGCACCCACTTGTCTTTAGTAATTTTGTGCCAGTGGTGGAGGTGGTAGTGTATCCTGCCACCCACCGGCGTGGGGTGCTCCCTGAAGCTCAGATTAGGAAGGCTTAGAGGTGGAAGCAGCGGGGGTGGAAGCGGACTGACCCGTGCAATGGTTACCAGACCCGCCCCTGCAGAATCCACGGTTGTGGCCGCGCTGAGACTGGTTCTGCACAGGCTTGCTGGAAGAGCGTGCCTGGGTGGCCCCTGCCCTGGCCACGAAAGGAACGAAACCCAGGCATGGCAGGGTTCTTTGTGGAAAGACTCAAAGACTTGGCCGTGGCACGAGAGTCTTTAAAGCGCTCCAGGGCATTGTCGGCCTCATCACCAAAGAGGCGGGAGCGTTCAAAGGGCATGTCCATGAGGGAGCTCTGGACTTCGGGTGAGAACCCAGTGGAACGCAACCAGGCGGGCGCGGCAACGCCACAGTCATAGAGATTGCCCTGCGTAACGAATCAGCGGTGTCCAAACCGCACTGGATGGCAAACTTTGCCGCATCCTAACCCTCCGCAATTGCCTGGGAAAGGACTACCTGGACCTCCTCAGAACACTGAGGCAAGACTTGAGTAACGGCCCAACAAGCAGGCGGTGTTAACCAACCCCAACCCCGAGCTGGCTGACGAGAATAACCTCTTGCCAAATTGGTCTAGCCTTTTAGAGTCCTTATCCGGCGGAGCCGTGAGAAAAGCACTCTGCGACGTCGAGGCCTGAATGACCAGGCTCTCAGGCATGGGGTGAATGGTTAAGAAAGTGGGATCACCAGGCGCCGGGTGATGATGCAGAGAGACGTTTTATCCACCAGCGCCCCTGTGGCGGGTCACAACCAAGTGCCCAAGAGGACTTCAGTGAGGGCCTCATTAAAAGGAAGCAGCGGTTCCAATGACGCAGATGCCGTCTGGAGCACCTCCGTTAGAAGGTTGATCTTAAGGGCCACTATAGGGAGGTTGAGATTGAGAGCCTCCGCAGCCTGACGCAGCACCACAGTGTAGGAAGTGCCCTCCTCCATAGTAGGTGGAGGAGAGGCAAACCTGGGTCAGAAGACACACCAAGATCACCCTCATCTTGAAGGTCGTCCACCTAATCCTGCTCAGAGTCACACTGCCGATCAAGGGGGTCCTCAGAGCCGTCCAAGTCTTCGTCCAGCGCCGGAGTAGAGGGAGCGGGCTGCGGCGGCAGGGCTGTAGCCGGAGAAGGGGCAAGCGGCGTCGGGAACAGTGCTGAAAACGGTGCTGGCTGGGGCAGAGCCGGAGCAGTATCCCAATTCGGATCACAGGTCGGAATGAAATGGTCCGAGAACCGCGGCAGGGGTGGGAGAAACTGCACCCAGTGCGGCGCCTGTGGCGGAGCCAGGGGCGGTGCCGGGGCCGGAGGCAAGGGCGGCGCCTGGGCTGGAGCCAGCAGCGCTGCACCTTGTGGGCTTGGGCCGGAGCCGGCGGCACAGGCGCCGGTGGCGTAGCCGCCGGGCCAACAGGAACTGGACATGGGACCGCGGGACCCGAAGGCAGGAGCCCGGGGCCTAAAAAGGCGGTCCATGGCAGCAAGAAACTCTTGCATCTGTTCGGGAGTCGCCGCGGACCCGGGTATAGCGGGTAGGCCACGGGAATCCCCGGCTCCAGACAGAGCCCCTGTCCCCCTCGTCCGCCTCCGGGGAGCGACGGTGGGGGGACGTCGGGGAATGAACGTGCTTCTTCGACTTCTTTTTATGGTGTCGCTTACAGGAATCGGAAAGCGAAGACTTAGAGCCCGAGGAGTGGCCCCGCGAACGGCTCCTAGACCCGGAGCGGCGGAGAGAGGAGTGACGGACCTTCAGCATCTTCTGGCGCCGCTCCCGCAAGGCCTTCTGGGCCATTGCTCAACAATCTCAACAGTCCCGGGAGTTACGGTCGGTCTACAGGCAGTAGAGGCACACATCATGGGGGTCCGCCCCTGACATGTTACAGCGACACGACAAACAAGATTTAAAGCCGGGCATCCCTACGTGCACCAGGAGACAAGAAAAGGAGACAAAAAGTTGTCAAAAAATGACTGAGGTGCGTGCTCAATCCGGATCTGCGCTTTCGGGGCAGGAAAAGAAAGAACTGACGTCAGCGCGCATGGTTGGCGCCTAAGTACCCTCCGTGACATCATCTCAGCGCTCACGATGGCAGTGACGGATGCGGAGCTATACGACGCCACCTACCGACACGTAGGGGTACTGCTAAGCAAAACTTTCCGGATTCAGTCTTATGCCTGGGGAATATTCTAAGGTAAGGAATCTATCACTAACGTGTCTCTTTCAGATGTTTGGTGCACTCACATTGCAAAGTTGGAGTTTGTTCCTGTAGAACCAAAGAACAATGGTCCTGATGTGCAGGAAATATTGTCATTGTGCATATAGGCTATTGTTTTATTTCCATATTCAGGAGCTCTATCTTTTTTGTTTCACAATTCTTTATTCAAAGTTTCCAGGGTGATGGGGGACAACAACAGGGTACAACAGGCAATACAGTGCTTCAACCCGGCTGCCTTTAGTCGTCAGAAAAAGGGCTTGTATGGTACATAAACAGTACTTAGAACTTACCCAAACCCAGAGTGTAGCGGAGGGGCCAGGACCTTCAGAAACAAGAGGGAGGGAAAGGAGGGAAGGAAGGCCAGCCTCAATCCTGGAGCAAACAGAGCAGAGGAACACAGGAGTACCTAAAGATCCAGCCTCTGCAGTGCCAAAGAAGAGGAAGGAACAAAAAGCAAGACGTCTTGTCAAAAGAGCGAAAGAATGCACGCACTCATCATAGCCATCCACCGGGAGGCGATTGCAGAAGGGCAAGCCAAAGGATCCCTGCAGAACGGGGAGGAAGGGCGGGCTATGAAGGAATCTGTGGCTAGAATCGTCTCTACCAGATACATTGTTACCGAAGGTAAGTAACTCGTACATCTGATAGACTACTAACCGGAGATTCCTTAGAATAGATACCCTACCCATACCCACGGGGAAGGAGGGTCTGCGGAAGGACCTCACCAACCTGGACATAACAGAGGGTCCCACAGGGGACTAGTCCAAAGGACAGGGCAATGAGCCCTGTCCTCCCAGGCAAGGGGGAAACTCCCACAAGCAGAACACCACCAACCCCAAGAGAGATGTGGGAAGAAGAAAGAATTAGAAGAAGCCTGTTCACTCTCAACCGAGAAACCAAGGGCAAGGCCAGGGAGGCCGAAGCACCCCACGCCCCTACAAGGCAACAGAGCTTCCATCCAATGCCAGGACAAGGAAGAGGAAGAAGAAAAGCCTAGAGGGCCCAAGGAAACGAGGGAAAAGAAGGCGAGTCCACCATAGATGGAAGGCAACAGACCAGACAGAGCGGCGCCAGCAGTAATAAACCGCCGGAAGCAGGAAGAACAGCCCGGGCCCCAGGAAGACCGGGCAGGCTACGCCTGACAAAGGGAGAAAACACAGAACCATCCCACCCAGACAGGAGCATGAATGCGAGGAAACGCCCGGACACACTACTACGTGGGGGCCGCGCACACGACCAAAAGAAGTATCAGCAACATACATAAACGGCATGGAGAGCAGAGGCCCGAAGGTGACCAGAACTCCCCAGCAGAGCGCAAGCTATATAGCAGCTACCACTACCCCATATAGGGTACGTTAAGTCCCAAGACATGGGAACCCTCTTTGGAAGAAACCTCCGCAGCAGAGGAAATAACTAAAGAGCCACGGGGGGGAAAAAAACCTACGGAAGGCTTGTCAAGCAGCCCAAGAGAAAAACAGAAGGCCTAATCTCAGGACCAATTCTGTGCAGACAACTCGAGCAAAACACACAGTCAACAAAGGGCCGTCCAGCAGCCAACAAAGCCACAGTCCCAGCAAGGAGGACTCGAGTGGCCATAAAACACACCTCACAGCAAGGGCAACCGTCCCAAAAGAAGGTCCAAGAACCAGATCAACTCAGCAGTCACGGGGGGGGAGAGGAGGTGGAGGAGGAGAAGGAGGAGGAGGAGGAGAAGGAGGAGGAGGAGGAGGACTAAGCCCTGCCAAGACCCTCTGGATGGCGCAGTCTGCCAGGACGGTGTTAAGGGCCCTCATAGCAGCGCTGGTCGAGGCAAACATGTTGCGACCCCAAGAGTCCAGCCAGCGGGCCTCCCAGGATGGTGGAGACAAAAGTGGACTGGAGGCAGAGGGGTGGAGGAAAAGACACGCCGGGTCACGTGGCGCCGGAAGGTGTAGGAGGTGTTGGGGCACCTGGTCCCCTGTGGTGGGGCGCCGCGGCCTCGAGAATGGCGGGGAGCCGCCCTTTGATGACGCCAGTGAAAAAGCCACCACGCGACGGCCCGTCTCCGGGGAAGATGATACTGGCAGGCACCCAACCCCTGGAGAAGAGGGAGCGTCCAAAAACAAAGCCGCATCTTGATGCCTGTCCGGCGCCATAGAGTCCGCAGACTGAGTCAGGACGTCATCACCATCTGGCACCGAAGGAGACGCCGGACAGGGCTCCTCCAAGTCACGCAGCGCCGGACCCGAAGTGGCCAATGGGCGGCGCCGGAACGGCACCGACTCTACCTCTGACGAGGCAGCCGCCTGCGTGGAGGGACGAGAAGGACCAGGGAAAACAAGAAGCCCTTCGCCAGCCTCAGCCCAGAATGTGATGGAGGTCGTTCACCGACCCAAGCGGCGCCGCCAGGGCCGATTCGACCTCCGATGAGGCAGCCGCCTGCGTGGAGGGACGAGGAGTCCGACATCCAGCCTCGACCCAGAGTGGGACGAGGGGAGTCCACCGACCCTGTGGCGTGGCCCGAGCCAGCAGGCGCCGGTGCCGTAACGGCATCAGCTCAGCCGTGGACAAGGCCGCCAGCTGTCCAGAGGGCCAAGAGGGGCTCGGGGATGCGACCCAAGCCCCAGCGACCTCCTGCGACACCACAGGGACTCCCGCAGGAGTTTGCGGCGAAGCAGAGACACCGTGGTCCGAAGGATGGACCCCTGAAGGGCCGCACCCCAACAGCACCACATCCTCCAAGCCTCGAGCCGGAACACCGGCGCCGCCGCGCAGGGCCCCGCACGATGCAAGGGATCTGCCGACGTCCCAGGAGGGGAAGGAGGAGAACCCAGCGAGGCCTGCAAAGCCATCGCATATGTCTCCATCTGAGATCTCGACGCCCCACATCGGGAAACAGTGATAGGAGGACGGGGCTGCATCACCGGCGGAGAGTCCACGCCCCCGGCAGGCCGAACACCTGTCCCCGGGGGACAAGCTACGACACTTACCCACAGGGGAGCGACGCTAGTGCGACATCAGAGAGGGATGAGGACGCCTACGACGACGGCCCCTTCTGAAACCTTTTGCCGAGGCTGATCGAGAGGATGAAGCCGACCTGGAGAGACGCACCGAGAGTAGTTTCATCCGGCGCTCCCGCCGCGACTTCGGCTTCAACTGTTGGCACGCTTCACAATCAGTGGTGCCGTGATCTTCCCCTAAACACCACATGCAAATGAGGTAAGGATCCGTCGCCGACATAAGTTAGAATGTCCAGACGGTTGAAGAGGAGGCAGAGTTTGATCTGAATCGAATCCAACAACTGATCTATGAACCTACCCTCAGGTAAAACCTTAAGTACCCTAATGAAAGGTTTGGGACGATTCGCGGGTCCCTCCCAGAGGAGGGGCTGGACAGTGGGGAGGATACTCCCATGTCCTTTGTCCAGTTTCGCGCCAGAGCGGGAGCCAACAGCTCCCCAAACTGGTTTGAGCTGGAGTGTGCAAGGAGGACATCAAATGAGCCTCTCACGCAGTCTGAGTGGCGCTGGCAAGCGCCCCCACCCTGTCTCAATACACTAAACCCTGTCTGAGAGGTGGTCACACCTCCCTGTGACAGGATACCTATCGTTCTGCCTTCCCCTACTTGAGCTTATCTCAGCAGCAGGCGGGCAGAATCGTATCTGATCGTCAGCAGCCATGTTGTGCTGTCCAGGTCTAGACAACTGGTACCGGGAGCACTGAGGGCCTCACGGAGGAGCTTTACACTGCATGGAATACCACACACAAAGCAATCAGGCAAATACAACAAAATTCATTGGTCTCCGGGGGAGACCAAACCATATACTGAGAAAGTAGAATGCAAGCTGCAAAGGAGAACGGGACTTGGACCAGAAGACCCATAGAAGCCGGGGACACAAGGAACCACCCAAGGTAAGTACCCAGTAACCCCACGGAGAATGTGTGCAGAGGGAAAACACAGCTGCGTGCCCAATGGAAGTCAATGGAGAAGTCACAGTTGCAAATTTGAAGAAGGATCCTTCCCAGAGGACTCCAAAGAAACTGTTTGGAAGACAGAAGGCTGGAGAGCCACTCAACCCGTGGATGACCCAGGAACCAGGTTAACTACACCAGGGAAGCCGGGTGCATTGGAGTGAAGTGATGTCAGAACCTGCCATAGACCACAATGGATGACTTCAATGAAGATGCCTCTGGAGAAGACTGTAAAGGAGTCCGGTGGAATCCAAGGGTGGATTCTGGAAGTGAAGAACCTGCAAGCAGAGGGGAAAGAGTCTATGTCACTCTGAGGTGGCCAGGAGGCACAGAGACACAATGCCCACTGCTGTTGGGTGGTTCTGAAAAGTTAACGGTGACCTTATTGCTGCAGCTGTGAGGACCAGGTGACGTTCAGGAAGACCAGGAGCCGTGCACAAGCTGTCCCATGTCGATGACTAGGTGGTCATGTCCGATGGGAACACAAACGAGCCTTGGTAGCTGCAACTGGCGTGAAAGTGGAAAAAGGAGCAACGTTGGCACCAACAAGGTCCAAGGGACACACCAACAGCAGGAGAGTCAAAGCATACCCGAGCAAGCAGGGGAGACCACTGAAGCAAGAGAAGACCCACAGGCAGATGGCACAGGAGTCGCAAGAGGACCTTGAGCAGCTCACCAAAGATGAAGGCCCAAAGTGCAGGATGCGGTGAGGATGCTGATCTTGGAGGGAAGAGATGCTGGAGCTTCTTGTAGCCCGAAGATCTCTGGAGTGCAGAGCCAACAAGCTTTGGCAACAGCAAGTCGACGTGGTGCACTGGGTTTGGTCCAAGCAGTTCAGACGAGGGATACTGGCCTCAAAATTGCAAAGAGGACAGGTCAGGCCTCAAGGCGATTGCAGAACCACAATCTGTGTGGTTGGGCCTCAGGAAGTCCGTAGGATGACAGAAACAGCAGACGGTCAGCTTCCTTGCAGTGCCTGCAGATGCAGGGGAGTGACTCCCTCACTCGAAGGGAGATTTCTTCGGATGTCCTTGATGCCCACTGGTCTGTTGAAGTACCTGGATGAAGCCCAGACGACAAAGAAGACTTGAATAACAGCAAGAACAGGAGCAGCAGGAGTCTTCCTGGGTACAATATCGGTACCAGTCGAAGTCCAAGTGTCGAGACGATTGAAGAGTGACGTAGTTTCAGGGTTGAGTCTTGTCCCACAACAAATCTGAGGACCCATCCATAGGGGAACCCTATAATACCCTAAGGTAAGGGTTAGTACGACTCAGGGGTCCCTCCCACAGGAGGGGCTGGACAGAGGGTAGGACACTCCCATGTCCTTTGTTAAGTTTCACGGCAGAGCAAGAGTCAATGGCTCCCTAAACTGGTTCAAAATATGTATGCAGGGAGGGCACCAAATGTGCCCTTCAAAGCAATCTGGTGGCGCTGGCAAGCGCCCTGCCCCCAAACCAATTCACTAAGTCCTGTCTGGGGAGGTGGTCACACCTCCCTGTGACAGGAAACATTGTTCTACCTTCCCCTGCTCAAGTGTGGCTAATCAGCAGGAGGGCAGACTTGTGTCGGTGATCGCAGCAGCGCTAGCTTGCTGTCAGACCCTAAAAAGCTGTAATTGGGAGTACAGGGGGGTATCCCAAGGGAGCCCCCCAATAGATGGGATCATACTTCCAACCCTGGAATCAGTGTTGGGGTATGATTCCTACATGTTTAATAACAAACATGAACGGGTTCAGTGCAGCCACTATATAGTTCGACATCTCATTATGACTGATGTCCACTATATGTATTAAAATAGCTGACCACACTTTCAAAGCCTGGTGAACCGAATCATGTAGGGGAGTCCTGCTCATGTAGGGGCTTTCTCACACTTATAACCAAGCACCCTGCCCTCAGGACTGAAGAGCCTGCGGCTTAGATGTTTTAAGTGCAGAGACCTCAGATATAAGGAAACTTAGATCTGTTGGGAGAGGTGCAAGCACCAACTCACACAGGCTCCGATGGCAGGCCTGTAGTCACAGTTGAAGTGGACGCCCATGGGTGGCAGAATACATACTGCAGCCCAAGGGAGACCTCTGGTGTATCTATTTCCTGGGTACCCTTGTACCATATACCAGGGACTTATAAGGGTACACCAGTAGCCAATTGTGGAGGTACAGAAGCACTTACCATGTTAATTTAGTGAAGAAAGCAGTCAATGGGGTCCTGATTAGCAGGATCCCAGCAGAGAAGTCATAAACACACTGACACCAAGCAAAAAGTGTGGGTAACCATGAAAGCAGATCCTACTTTCCTACATCATGGTTGTGATATTGGGCCCCTATATATGGGGCACCTCTGCGTGCTGACGTCGGTTTCTTTCTGGTCTCCTGTCTGTGCCATCGGATGCAGAGCCATAAAATCACAAGTGCAGATGTTTTAGATTTGCCATCTTATTAAAGGACAAAGCAAGTCCATTCCACAAAACAGATTCCCCACCAACCCATTCTCCTCCTTGTGGTTAGTCTCTACCAGAAAAGGAGTTACCGAAGGTAAGTAACTTGTTCTTCTGATGGAGACCTCTGACAGCAGACTATTCACCTTGTGAACCAATACCAAAGCAGTACACCCTCTGGCAGTGGGTTTGTGGAGTGGCTCCGACCAGGAAATCCTGCAGGACAGATCAGGAGGAGAGCCAGTCTCGCCTGACCTGGCCATTTAGGCAGTAATGCTTTGTGAATGTGTGGAGAGACACCCATGTCGCAGCTTGGCAAATGTGATGACATGCACGCTGCACACCAGCACAGTGGTAGCAGCCTTCAGTCTGGTGGAATGAGTGCACAAGCCTTCGAGGGCTATTACTTTGCTAGCCCATAGCAGATCCCAATGCATAGCACAATCCATAATGAGATGGTACTCTTTAGCACCATTTTGCCTTTCTTAGCCCCAGAGAAACTGCCATGTTAGTCATCCTGTTGATAGTCTCTGATTTGATCAACATAGAAGCTAAGTGCCTATTTAGGGCCAAGGTGGGAAAGCCATTCTTCCTCCTTTGAGGGATGAGTCAGTGCATAGAAAATCGGCAAGAGACTTTGTCGGGAGGACAAATTTGTCCTGTAAGTGAGGTTCTGCCATTACTGATTGACCTATAAGTGCTGTAATTGATTGACTTATGGGTAGGGCAGAAACACGATGTAAGGGGGACATTCTAGTTACATGATGTGTTTCTATTGGCTAATATTTTGCAGATCTTGTATGTCCATATTAGGTATTTTGTATGCTTGCAGAAGCTAGGACTGCCCCTTTCTTTTATGCTGAGTTTTGTAACCCTAAACATATAAAAGGCCTCTGTGCTCTGTCCTCTTTAGACTACCTCATTTGGTTGCTAGGGCTTCTGTGTGACGTGGCCTCATTTAATAAAGAAGTCTTTTCTTATTTCAGCTTCTGTGCCAAGTTCTTTATTGATATTAGTAAGACCCCTGAGAATGAAGATTTTACAGTTCTTCAGATGGCGCGGCCAGCGCGGGCTTCATCAGAGAAGTGACTTTTTGAAGGAGTGATCTTGTCAGGAGACAGAAGTCTACTGAGGAGGACAAGACAGGAATCTACTAAGGAGGTACTCTGTGCACGGCGCTTCTGGGGATTCTTCGTCTCTGCAGCCCAGTATATTTCTGCTCTTCCTGATTTTGATCCTCCACATGATGTCACTCCTGACTGAGAACCTTTTTGGCGTGAGTATTCTAAAAAAGACCGTTAGGTCATGTAGAACTTGACAGTTAGAATTTGGATAACCTTTTGATTAGTAAGAGTAAGAAGTACAAGTGGGTCGCTCCCACGATTTTGTTTGGTTTCTTGGTTTTGATTTGGTTATTGCAATTACCAAAGCCGAGGGGTTGGTTTCTTGGTTTTATTTGGTTGCTGCAATAAACAAAGCCGAGGGGCTCGTAGATTTGCGAGTGTATCGGTAGAGATAACCCCTTGAAGTTTGAAGCTCTGTTAGAGAGCTATAAGATGCCTGATCTTAGCAAATTTGGAAATGTAGCTTTGGAACTTTGGAATTTGTGTTTGCCAACTTTTGGTTTGTATAGGTTTGGATATGCGAATTGCAATTTGTGTAGACAGGTAATGAGGAGAATTTTCTCTATTTGGTCCTTAGGAATGATGCACGTACGAAAAGTACCTTAAGCACTACTTTTGATTATAATACTTGCGTATTCCGCAGTATTTTTGGCATGCCTGTTTTAAGCTCACATGGAAAAATGTATTACTTTATTTGAAAGGTACCATAGTGTGATGTGAAGTAAATTAGCCGGCTTCCCTAGAGGGAATATCTAAATAGGTTTGCATTTACAAACATATTTCTTCCTTGGTGATTCTGTATCCCCAGGGAATTAAAATATGGACATAATACATACAAGGATCCTTTGTTCTGCGCAATTTTATGAATGAAGATATGCAGAGCGATTTTTGGTGTTCTGCCAAGTCAAAGCTAGTGAATTGAGTGTATTTTCGCTTCTTGGACACACATCAGTCGGTTGGGCTGTTTTTGCAGTCTTTTGGAACACAATTGAGAAGCGTTTCTTGTAAATATGACTTACAACTAGTATTTACAAATGGTTTGGTTTAAGTACAGTCTGTGGGCTGTCCTTTATTTCTGTCCTGAGTATTGATATGTGGGTTAAATGTGTTTAAATGTCTTTGTGGTTTTCCCATTAGTGCAACTTCTGTATGTACATGGCGATGTCGCTATTTATGAAATGCATGGCTAAAGCGTGCTGTATTTTGTGTCGTGAGTGTTTGACCCCTTTCTGTTTAGGTCTGAAATGAGCTCGAATGTGTGTTTGTGTTTTTTCTTGATGTTTTCAGTCTATTAAGCAAGATGTCTAAATGTTTAAAAACTAAAATGTAAATTCACATTCACTAGGAATAAAAAAGCCCCCACGAAATTGGGTGTTTTGCAAAAAATAAATAAACTTGCAGCATTTTCCTTAGATACATTGTGTTAGATATTAACAGGCAAACAGATCAGCTGAAGTAAATTCCTGCTGAACTAAAAATAATATAGAACACGCATTGATATGTTTTAGTTTGAAAAAGACTGCCAGCTGCTCATGTTACAAACACTTAGAGACAAGCTACATAAACAGGAATATTTATTCAGCCAGGACTTTCCCCTCAGTTGCACAGGAGAAACTTTGCATTTCGGAATGTTGTTTTAAAAAGGTTCTAAAACTAAGGTTCAATTTTTTGTATTATAGGAAGAAATTTCAATTAAGGGTTTTCCTCTCTTTAAGCATTTTTGTAAGCATATTCTTGGCTTAGTTGCTAAATAATAATTAACCTATGTAATGAAGAAACATTTACAAAGAAAGAAACAGTAACAGATGCTGAAACAAGATAAGGCAAGTGCAAGGAAACTAAAAAGTTAACGATGTCTTGAACATTGATTGGCAATCTCAGATAAAGATCAATCAGGGAAGTTGGCGTTGCGAGGTCAGTTTCGGGTGAAGAGGTCAGTTTCTTGCAGTTTATTTCAGAGTAAATCTGGTTAATGTGTACACGACCTGGGGAGGCCAGGCCACCTTGTTCGTCAGGCTATCTTTGCAGGCCTACATGGTACAGAACGAAAATGAAGTCAGATTTGAGGAATTACAGAGCCTTAATATGTGGAATTATCAAAAATGATTGGGTTATAAAAATAAGTGCTACAAAATTTGTTTTTTACTATTCATGAAGCTTAATACTTATACTGTGACCTCCTAGCATTATAATTTAATTTAAGGTATGGTGTACTTCATAATGAGGACATTAGCATATATAATTTCACTTGACGCAGGCGTGAAAAACTCATTTTTCTCAGGATTTGCATGAGATATGTCTAATGTCCAATCTCTGCAAATTGTAAAGAACATCCTGAGGGTGATTAATAAGTAATGCAATTGTAGGATCTTTATTTTTAAGTGCCCCTAATATTAAAGTCGAATTTGGGTAAAATAGACCATTTAAAACAGCATTCTTGCTTTAGGCTTCAGTAAATGCATACATTTAGGTATAATACAAATTTACAGGTTGTTCACATTTGGGTTTACTTTTAAATGGCTCAGTGAGCCAATGTGCTCGGAGCAGAGGTTTGACAGAAAATGAAGTATTGCATTAAGTCTTAGACAGAAAATAAGACGAAGCTTTTTATTGAAATTTTGAAGGCTACATGCCTAAGGGAGAACGATTTGCCAATTAAGAATTATTTTTTACAGTGGAGATTGTGGCACAAGGCTAACATGGAGTGTCAGTGAAAGAATTTTACCTTTGGAAAGTTAAAAGAGCTTCATGTTGCAAGGTGACTGACAAGATGGTAATAGTTAAGTAATGGAAATTTATTTTTGTATTTGTTAATGTGTATCATGTTTTGTCTTCTGATTAAAAGTTATAATTGAAATTCGTTTGTTATGAGAAATGTTCCTCTTTTGTGTGTTGTGTATTTTTTTTTTGCTTCTGCCTACAGATCATTCATGGATTGTTCTGGGTGATTTAAGGAAGTCAAGACACGTGAGTTGGGTTGGTTGAAAGGAGATGCGTTTTTTCGTAACTCCTTTGGAAAGAAATGTTCATGTGTCTTTTATGTTTGTGTATTTGGTCCTATCATGAATTGTTCTTGCTGGTCCTGTATGTTAGAAAGTTGTATTTGACAGCAGATATCCACTAACTGGAAATCTACTGTCAAAAGGAGGGTGAAGATTTTAAGCCTGACAAATTAAGCAGGCCTGAATATTAGTAGTACATGACCTGGTGTTGTGCTTCACCGCTCATTTATATATGCTATTGTTTTTGTCTATGCTTTGTGTGCTTGACATATAGCAAGTATATCCGATGGCTTGACATGGTCGTTTTTGTACGTTTTTTTTGCATGTTTTTGTTTTATGTTGCTGCTTTTGATACTATTACAAGTTTACCTATGTTGTGAAGGGATATACATGACGATGTGTATCCTGCACAACAATTGGGTAGATTTGCTCTGACACTAAATTTCGCAGATAGACAGACAACACTTCATCAGTGTATGTCAAATTTGGCCATAATGGTATTTGAAGAAAAACAAAATAAAAAAGATATACAGGATCAAAGTGTCACAGTCACTTATTGCCCCTTCCCTTAAGGAACAGGCAGCCCTAAATGTATGTATCCTGATTGGACGCAAGGATAAATTATAGATTTGTGACTCTTGTACATGGTGACCTAATTTCTATATTGCATTAGTCAGTTTTGTTTTGCTTCTTAAGTAGTGTATGGCTTTGTAAACCAGGTTTCATTTTTTTCCCTGAAGGAACTGGAACATTAGCTGAGGTTACCGTATATGGTGTCACACGCTTGACCTATCACCCAAGTAATTTCTTGTTCTTCCTATAGATTTTTCTTTTGTCGCTTCTCCCCTGACCGATGTCGCATTGTACCTAGTTAGTGGGGATTTTAGCTGTGTCCTAGTTCCATTTCTCTTTTCCGTACTTCCTTTCACCAGTCAGCTTTTATTATTATTAGTGTATTGTTCAGGTTCACACTTCTAGATTGCAGTAATGTACCAGAGAACCCATATTATGTATAATTCCCTTTTGTATGACCAGACTGGTTTTCAAGAATTTTCTTTAGGCCTACTCTGATGTTTTCCAGTCTGGCTGTCAGGGTAGTGATGGACTGGTTAACTGACTAAATACTATAGTAAGATAAGTTTTCCACCTCAGTAGGAAACACCTTATTTTTTTTTTGAATATGACAAATTCAATGCCTATTTGTCATCACTATCCTCTGTGGAAATCTGCTGTGCAATGTTAAATTTCATCAGAATCTCCCTAAAGATTAGGAAGAATTATGGGTAGCACCACATGTATAGAAATTTTACAAAATTTTATAATTGCAAATCCTTTCCTGTATTTTTATTATCGTTATCATCATGTCTTTTATAAAATTATTGGTATAAATGTGTTTTTTAATTTAGCTCTTCCTTCTAAAGGCAAGATGAATTGTATGTTCAATACTTTTATGATTCATTTTATGTATCGAATAAAGTTTTTGAATACGATACGCCTATTCTAATATGGTTTTTAGTTCCTTTTTTTCTGCTGCTTTAATTTTTGGTGGATTATATGTGTTTCAAATCATGGAAATACCAGGACTCTCTAGTTCTTGTCTTTTGTTTCCACATTTTGATTATTAGCTTTTGTATTGTATAGTCCACCTGATGCACAATTATTAAAGTGAGGTATCTACATGTCCCTGATAATATGTATTATGCGATTTCTCTTTTGAGGTGTTGTAGATAAGGAATTAGGGAACACCTACATGTAATCAGAGAGAGAAAAATGTGTTTACCCCATTAGACGATGCCACTATGTGTAAGGACATCCATTTAGATAGAATTCTCATGTAGTTATCTACCCTTAGATGGTAGAGGATATGCTACAATGAACTGTTTTTGTACTTAATTGAAGGAAAATAACAACTGTGTCACATCTCCTACGTCACTAGGTTCTGAGGGATTAAGTCATAATAACCTGCGGAACTCGCCCACAATCCCATTAGTGACAGCTAACAGATGAAAAGTCCCAGCACCCAGACAATGATCGCCAGCGTGTCATCAATGATATCTCCAGAGTATTGTGCTTGCTTCATCAGAAGGCGTTGAACATCAGAAAAGAAGGAGGAGCTGGTTTTGCCACAGAACCAGAATTTCAGTGCAAAAGAGCGCCTGTCATGTGCTGGTAACCTCTGACAGTGTGCAGTCCCTTGAGCACCTTGGCCTGAGTTTTGGCCACACGCACCCCCCCTTTCCTTTGCTCCAACGGAAGTGCAGTGCACCGGAGGATTCGAGATTAGCAAAAGGCATTACATTATGGTGCCCATGAAAGAGCAGCCTGAGCGTTCTCTGACACTGAGTAATGAGTGTTGGAGCCTGAGAATGTAGGCCCGGATCTGCAGGAAATGATCTGTGCCCTTGATCAATGGAGAGCACACTACCTGTAGTGCCTGCCGCAGAGGAGAGATATTGGTGCACTGCCTTGAGACATTGAGACTTTTGAATGAGCTATGAGTGTTTGCCAGGAGGGAACTCCAATTGATCATGGAAGGCCTGAATGAAGAGGCCTATGTGGAAGAAAACAACAAAAGAAGATTTGATGGACAATAGAAGCCTGCCGGAGAGGCTTGGACGGACTCTGGGTATTTCCTGTGAGATATTACATAGAATGCGAGTTAGGAGACTGATTCTTGTTTTGCTGGCATTATTTTAAAGTACTATTCTGTTTAGTAAAAGCAGAATAAAGTCCATTTTCTGTGGAAGAATATCCCCTTTTTCACCTCAGAGCATTGACGAGGATCACCACTGTTTCACCTGAACATGTGATGGGTTACTGAAATGCATAGGAGCCATAAAAATGTTACTACATAATTTTAGGATTTGCTTTCTGCTTAGCGTTGTGAAAAATTATAATCCTGTTTGTAATAGTGGTCATTACTTTCTTCTGCTATCTAAATGTTGAATGTTTTGTTCTTTTTGTATTCCTGATGATAGCTTACATATATCTGTTTTTATGAAATGAGTAGAATGCTCGCCTAAGCAAGGAATTAGGATTTGCCTGTGTAATGGCAAAAGGGGGGTCTGAGGTTCTTTAATTTTGACTCCATCTTACATTTGTCATCAATTTGTGTTGCCTTTACACAGACTGCTCTATTCATGAAGTGATTCTGCCCTTTGGACTGCAACGTGTAGAAACCCCCCCTCTGTCCTTGCTTTGAAAGCAATCTCAGACACTAGCTGGCCTAACTGCATACAGACATGTTCTGCCATTACTGATTGACCTATAAGTGCTGTAATTGATTGACTTATGGGTAGGGCAGAAACACGACGTAAGGGGGACATTCTGGTTACATGATGCTTTTCTATTGGCTAATATTTTGCAGATCTTGTATGTCCATATTAGGTATTTTGTATGCTTGCAGAAGCTAGGACTGCCCCTTTCTTTTATGCTGAGTTTTGTAACCCTAAGCATATAAAAAGCTCTGTACTCTTTAGACTACCTCATTCGGTTGCTACGGCTTCTGTGTGACGTGGCCTCATTTAATAAAGATGTCTTTTCATATTTCAGCTTCTGTGCCAAGTTCTTTATTGATATTAGTAAGACCCATGAGAATGAAGATTTTACAGTTCTTCATAAGAAAGATGTATAAGGGGAACCATAGGTGCGAGTTCACTCACTCAACTAACAGATTAGGAATGCTGCTTGAGTACTCCAGTAGGATTTGTTGGGGTACCAAAAACTGAGTCTGTGGACTCTTTCAGGAGTCGTATTTCATCCTTCGCTGCTGAGAGTAAAGGAGATCGAGCAACAGTGGATCAAGAGCACACTCCACAGAGCAGCCATGAGGCCTAGAAGTAACCAAGTCATCATACAACTCCAAGAGGTGTGAAGTTTGTGAACCAAGCTTGGACTTCTTGTGTTTTTTTGTGCAAATGTTTTGACATACCTGTACTCCTGGACCTCAAGGTGAAACAGCTTTGAGATGCGTCTGTGACCTCCTTCAACTTCTTTTGTAGCTCAGCCACAGCAAGCTTGGTTTTACAGTCTCGGATTGCTTCCTTATTCATATTTCAACAACACTGTCATGGCCGAGGCACCATAAGCAGACATCATGGTGTGTGTCACCTAAATTTACCAGTGACAGTTCCAACATGGTTTCAAACTGGTCATTTAGGGCCAATATCTGCACACTTGTAAGAGAATGTAGAGTCCAATTTAGAGATTGCCGGACAAATTATTCAGTCACAAACGTGACGGATAGCCTGCCTGCCTTATTACAAGTTCCATAGGATATAATGGACTATGGTGGAATGGATATCCGTCTCAGTAGCCAGTGCCAAACTCTAAATCAGGCCCCCAGAGTGGAAAAAATAATTTTCCTGCGTGAAAGGACTAACAAAAAGACAGCATTGCTAGCTCAGGATCCGCATCGGAAGGTGCAGAAAGAAAAGAACGGACGTCAGCACACAGAGGAGGTGCGTATATAGGGGCCCAGACATCATGGATGATGCAGGATAGAGTGCACAAAGCCAACTTCACACACACAAGGGAATTGCTGTAGTTTCCAGTCTTGCGACGGGAAAATGCAGAAGGTGAGGAATCTGTGGTTAGAAGTCTTTACCAGAATTGCTCTGTTATCATAATCTTTGCCACCTGCTTATGTGCAACAGCTGAGCTAATATCTAATTGATCACAAATAATGTGGGACCCTTAACGTAATTAAGAACATAATTTCAAACTGATCATAGATTTTTCACGCATCCTTGTTAAATTGTATATATTTCCAAATCAATAACACAAAGAACATACTGGACAACAGAAGTGAATATGAGACGTTGAATTTTATTCAAATGATTCACTATTAAGGATGCCGTTTTCCAGAAATAAAATAAGTTAAAAATTGAGGCGAGCAGAGTAAGGTAACATTACAAGCAAATTAGAATAGCGAATAAAAACCAAGATGAACCCGGAGTTCAGAAAAGTGTAAGTATCACTGTGTTGGTTTCCACGTCACCAGAGGTGAGCGTTCCAAATAATTGACTTGCATGAAACCTGGAGCACAGTCAATGTGATTCTTTTACTATTTCTGCCTCACAGGCAAAACAAAACTAACTTCATTACCAATAACCCTTCCATATATGTTACTTCATACGTCACAAAAAGAATAACATGGTGTAAATGACTATACAAGGATAAAGGCGTGCATTCTGTCATAAAAGTAAGGCTTTATACGATCTGGTAAATAAAATAACAAAATACTAATATCGTTGTGCAGCATTCTGTTTTGTCAGTGTAAGTTCTTAGAATGAACAGCATCCTCAGTGCACATACTTCCAAGCATTAAGAAGCCATGAGGTCAAGTGCATGCATGCATTAAAGTTTTACAGTCAAGCAAGATTCTGTGCACACATAGGTAGGTGATCTTGCCTGACCCACAACTGTGAAATTTAGGAAGTAGTTTGGCGAAGGACAGGATACGTTTCTTGCTCCCCTTTCAACTTCAGTGACCGATACTGAAGGGCCGAGTATTTAGACTGTTTGGTACACAAATTCAGGATTTCATCATACAGTGTCAACATTCCTGCAAGGTGATTTCTGAAGAGCAATTTGAATGCAAAGCACTTCTGGACTTAAGTGTTGGAAAAAGTGAATATGCGTTTCTTAAAATGCTACAGAGTTACATGTGAGGGAGTTTGAATCCATCAAAAAACTTTCATAATCCAAGAGTTCACATTTAAACTCCGCTCTAATCTAACTAAGTTTCATCAATTCTGCCATCGGGTTAATTTGCCAGGAAACGCAAACAGGCTGCACAAAGGAAAATAGCACCATTTTAAAGGAAACTGGCTGAAGCTGTACTGCTATTGAGCCACTCTACTTCAAAAGTATACGTAATCCTAATTTATTTGGGATTTATTTCGGGGTGGCTCTGTCGTCACATGCCCCTGGTAACGCAGACCATTCAGTAGGCCAGCATTTGGCATCCAATGACTTAATCCAAATGTGTGCTTTCATTTTTATCACTCACCTTTCTCCTCCAATTTGTCTTATGTTTCCTACATACAATACATAATTATATCTTTTATCAGGGAATTAACATATTTTGGCTACATTAAATCTCCCATCAGCTATAGCACCTTGTTACTCATAAAACTGATCTGCTAAATGGTTTGGAAAACAATATAAGAGAAGCCCAAAATACCTAAGGCCTGATTAGACAAGAGTGTAATGTAATTTCTACTAGACAATTCTCCATGGGGAATTGCCATATTTAAATATTTCTACAGAGGCTTCCTTTGGAATTCATATATGTAGAGGTAATTATGTAGCCGCTACTTTTTGGCAAAGTATACTCCACTACGTATTTCTAAACCAGACTTTAAACCATAAATAGAAGCTATCAAGTTCTGCAGCTTTTCCCCAGAACCGGTCACCTCTGTACAGTTTGCTCTGTTTGGTAGTACTTTCCAAATACACTGGATTGAGTTGGACCCGAGAACTCAGCGCAGATGTTTTACTAAAAGGTTTGTGTTTATGAAATATATATCAACTTTCATTAAATGGTTGTACATCTTCTACAGACTGATTAGGTGTAGGTAGCTGTCAAAATATTGCTAAACAGTATGGTAAGTGAACTGGAGGCAGTAGTCACTGAGGTATGGCATACATTAACAAAAAAAGGCAAAAAAGTTAACAAGTTTGTAGGGGTAGTGTGTGTTTAATAACAATTATATTGGGAAGACCTTTTTTTCAAGTCATTGGATAATGACTAAAATATGACACAGCAAGTAGGGTTGCCACCTGCTTTTTTTTTTAATTAGGCTGGTACAAAAAATCTGAAAATCACCTAAAACTCGTATTTTTCACCCTATCAATACATAATTTAAACAGTAGCAATAATAATAAGTAGAAGTCACTTTAAAATGTGTTCCATAACATTGATCCTCGACTGCCAATTTGAAAACAAAGAAAATACACGTTATAAATGAATACATACAATTGTATATAAAGTTCTGTTATAGTTTCATAGCCTGCCGTAGCAGGCTATACCGACCATTAAAACCCCACTCGAGTGTTAAAAGCCTGAGCTGAAGGCGAGGGCCTTTAACAAGGGAGCAGGCCTTCATTGGCCGCTATAGCCCAGCTACAGCGGCCATAAGGCTATTCGAACATTCTGCCCCTAGAGGACAGAATGTCTTAATTATAAACAGAAAGGCTTTGGAGCTCGAAAGAGTTGAAATCCCCGAAGCTCCGACTTCTTTAATTCACAGATGTTGCTGTGATTGTTCAATATCTAAAAGCCGCACGCAGGGCCACGGCTGTTCGCTGTTGAACATTCACAGCAGGAGCTGTGAAAGGGGGCTGAAGTCAGGCCCTGGTTCTACCCAGCGTGGCTAAACTGCTTTCATTCGGTTTTTTTAAGTTCAGCTGAGCCAGGGATACCCAGGAGCTGAGCAGCATTACCCCTCCTTCCCTCTGAGGCTCCAGTGACTGAGCGTGGGAGGAAGGCTCTGGTGTGCTCTGCAGCACAGCCTCTGCCTTTCGCTTTCCCCTGGCCAGTCCATGTATTTTGGAAAGGAAAGAGAAAGACAGAGGCTGTTTATTAGTACATCGAAATGTTGAGAGCAGCAGGCCTATAACAGTGTATATAGGCCGTAGATGCTCCATTGTCCTCAATGAAGCTCTCAACATTCCAAGATTCTAATTAAGTATCTAGTCCCTGCCTTTGCCTAATGCTAAAACATGAACAAATGGTCGGTATATTTCTCTGGGAAAGGGGGCATCCCTCGGAGTGCCCTGTGCTCATCACATGACTTTAATTCAAGCTGGTAACTCAAGCAAGAAAAAAATGATGACACACTTCACAACCGAGAATTTTGAAATAATCAAACAGAGCCACCAAGTACATCAGACAAACGTATCCCATCACGCAAACAGGTGACTGTATCAGAAGCAACTGCCGAGATGCTTCTTCTCCAACTTGCGATGTTGTACAAGCAGAGCGCCTTTTGTCACCAGTCACCTTCCCCATGTATCAACATGGTCTAATTTTTTGGGTTTGATCATCTTTCATACTGCAGAGTACGTGCATGGGTAGTGCTGATGCCGTCAGCTTCAAGAGGAGAGGTCAGCTTTACATGTAGCTCATTTTGGTCAGTTCTTGCTTAATAATTAACACGGTCCACAAAGTGCATTCTTCAAAAAGTAAGGCAACGGGGTGCATGGTCGAGCAGACCACTCGACTCAGAGTGCACAAGTACCGGTTCTGCGTTTCCACCGTGCTTCTCAGTGCCGTTGAGAACCCACTGCATTTTTCCTTCGAGTGGCACAAGTGAAGTGATGGGGTAAGATACTGGCAAAAACGTCTGGGAAGTCACCTGAAGTCAGAAGAGGCTACATCCTGCAATGGAGGAAGCCCGACAGGCGGCCGAGCCTCACCCTGGACCACTGAGCAAGGCACCGGGTGTACATGACAAGTCAACTCTGCCGACTCATCGCACATAGCCCTTACCAGAAGCGCCAAAGTTAAAGACACAAGTGAAAAAAGACAATTCAGATTAGTGCTCGTTTCTCAAGTGAACCATTTTTTGTTTTAACATTAGTTAGTACTAAAAAGTGGAAGATGGCAATCGCCATCTTTTACATGGCACTGAAATATTAAACATATACCTTTAATATATATTAATTATTATACAACATGCTTAAAGAAGGTACAATAATGTCTTCTGTGGGCATGTTTCTCCTCCTCTTGTCGAGCAATGGCTATTTTACATTTTGAAATATACACTATGTGCAAGGTTGGCAAAATCCAGTGTGTTGATATTCCGAGCGCTCCTCCCACTGTTACACCTTTGACTGCAAATCTCTCATTTCATCAAGCTTAGAAAGAATCCACTGAAAAATAAAAAGGAAATGGTATTGTTAATATTAAATAAGTGCACAAAATGGCAGTGCTACATATTGCCCAAAAAAGGACTAAAGTACCTACTTATGGACATTTCATTCTAAGGTTGTGATGAAAAAGTTACTTACCTTTGGTAACACCTTATCTGGTAGAGACTCTATTTAGCCAAGGATTCCTTACCTTACATTTAGCCCCAGGCATCAGACAGGCTTTTTTCGTGAGCAGTACCACTGTGCACTTATAGGCGGCGTCAATGCGCTATATGTGACATGTACGGTGCCTAAATAGCTGCTACGCCAGCATGCTGATATCAGTTTCTTTTTACAACTTTCCACACCAGGAGCATGGAGCCACGAAGAACAATGACTACTGATGTGACTGAAATGGGATCAGCCCTGTCGTTAGAAATCAGTTTGTAGAGCAGTTAGGTTGGGTGGGTCAGTAAGGAATCTGCGGCTAGATAGAGTCTCCACCAGATAAGGTGTAACTGAAGGTAATGAACTTATTCATCTGACAGAGACTTTTAGTCGCAGATTCCTCATCTTAGAAAAGATACCCAAGCAACACCTCCCGGATGTGGGTCTTTGAAACAATTTCATACC
The DNA here is from genome assembly GCF_964263255.1 of Lissotriton vulgaris. Lineage (NCBI taxonomy): Eukaryota > Metazoa > Chordata > Amphibia > Caudata > Salamandridae > Lissotriton > Lissotriton vulgaris. The sequence continues at coordinate 978,823,731 of NC_141689.1, forward strand.
AAAAAGTCCTCCTGCAGGACCGAATAGGCAAAGTACCCGTTCAGACAGACATCACTGTCGAGGTAGTAATGTTTTGGGAAGATGTGCAGAGAGGCCCACGTTGCCGCCTGGCAGATGTCCATTACTGGGACTCCACATGCTAATGCAATGGTCGCTGCCTTGGCTCTGGTGCAATGAGCATGCAAACCCTCAGGTGGTGGCTTCTTGGCCAATGCGTAGCAGATTGAAAAGCAGAGCATGATCCATCGGGAGATGGTCCGCTTTTGCACGGCCTTTCCCTTCTTCACTCTGATGAACTTCTTCACTCTGATGAACAAGTTACTTACCTTCGGTAACGATTTATCTGTAAGAAACAGTAGTATTAGATTCCTTACCTTAGAATATCCCCAGGCGTCAGACTGGATCCGGAAATTTTTCTGCGTAGCAGTACCCATGCGTGTCGGTAGGCGTCGTCCACTGCTCCGCGTCCGTCGTCAGCACCGTGATGAAGTCGTCTGAGTACTTAGTCGCCGCCTCCGCGCACTGACGTCAGTTCTTATACACAGCTTTTCCGTGCCAGAAACGCAGAGCCATGTTAAAAATCCAATACTGGTGCCATTGAAAGTAGGGCCCTGAAAGGGGATGACCGTAACCCTAGATATTGGTTCGCAGAACGGGGAGGATGGGTGGGGCGGTAAGGAATCTAATCCTAATTACAGTTTCTTACAGATATATCGTTACCGAAGGTAAGTAACCTATTCATCTGAAAGAAACAGGTTAGTATTAGATTCCTTACCTTAGAATAGATACCCCAGCAATACCAACCCCGGTGGTGGGTCTGCGAACCAATAATCACACCAGAAAGTCCTGGAGGACGGAACGGCCAAAGAAGCCATCCCTCCGGACTTGGCTGTCCAGGCAGTAGTGTCTTGCAAATGTGTGCAGCGAGGCCCACGTAGCTGCCCGACAGATGTCCTGCAAGGGGACTCCCCGGCCCAGGGCAGTGGTAGCCGCCATGGCCCGGGTGGAATGGGCCCTCAGCCCAACAGGAGGTTCCTTCTTCGCCAAGGAGTAACAAGCCTTGATACACAAGACGACCCACCGAGAGATGGTGCGCTTGTGCACCGCCTGTCCCTTCTTAGCGCCCACGTAACCAACAAAGAGTTGGTCAACCACCCGGAATTGGCGTGTGCGATCTAGATAGACCGAGAGCGCACGTTTTGGGTCCAGACGGTGGAGCCGCTCTTCCTCCTTTGAGGGATGCGGAGGCGGAAAGAAGGTGGGCAAGGTGACAGACTGCCCGATGTGGAAGGCCGTGACAACCTTGGGCAGGAAAGAGGGCCTAGTCCGCAACACAACCTTGTCCGGATGGACAGAAAGGAAAGGAGGTTTAGAAGAAAGAGCCTGGAACTCACTCACTCTCTTGGCAGAGGTGATGGCAACCAGGAAGGCAGTCTTCAGAGTAAGAAGGCAGAAAGGACAGTTGTTAAGTGGCTCAAAGGGAGCGCACATCAGATAGGTAAGAACAAGGTTCAAGTCCCACTGAGGCATCACAAACGGAACAGGGGGGAACATGTGGGTGATGCCTTTCAGAAAACAAGTTACAATAGGGGACTTGAACAAAGAAGGTTGACCAGGCAGCCTTAGAAAAGCTGAAAGGACAGAAAGGTAGCCCATGATAGTGCCCAGAGCAGAGCCCTGCTGGGCAAGAGAAAGAAGGAAGAGAAGAACCTCAGAAAGAAGGGCAGAAAGGGAATCCACAGCCTTTGCTGTGCACCATGCCACAAATCTGTTCCACCTGCAGGTGTATGCCGACTTTGTGGAGGGACGCCTGGCTACCATAATGATGTTACAGACTTCAGGAGGCAAGTCAAATGGCCTCAACTGCCGCCGCTCAATCTCCAAGCATGGAGGTGGAGACTGGACAAGTTCGGGTGCAGGACAGTCCCCTGCTGCTGCGACAGAAGGTCCTCCTGAAGAGGCAGACGAACCGGGGGATCGACTGACATACTGAGTAGCTCGGGATATCAGTACCTTAGTGCCCAGTCCGGAGCCACAAGGATGACTTGTGCCCGGTCGTGCCTGATCTACTTCAGCACTCTGGGCAGAAGTGGTATAGGCGGAAAGGCGTACAACAGACCGCAACTCCACTCGCGACGAAAATCGCCGAGCGAGTGCCGTCTTGGAAATTGCAATGCGCAGAACTGATGACATTGCGCATTCTCTTTGGTGGCGAATAGATCTAACCAAGGCTCTCCCCACTGCAGAAAGAGACCTTGCGCCACGTCCGAGTTCAGACGCCATTCGTGATCCATCATGCACCGGCGGCTGAGTTCGTCCGCCCTGGCGTTCAGAGAACCTGTAGGGTGTTGAACCACCAGGGTCATGCCCTGATGTTCCAGCCATTGCCAGAGGCGCAGAGCCTCCTGGCAGAGGGTCCACGACCCCACCCGCCCTGTTTGTTGCAGTTCCACATGGTGGCGGTGGTGTGCGCCGAGTCGAGAACCGCTCCAATGAAAAGGAGCTTCTGAGAGGGGCACAGGTGTGACTTCGGCACATTGATGGAGAACCCCAGCTAGTGCAAGAGGTCTGCCGTCGTCTGGAGGTGGCTGACGACTGTCTGGGGCGGGCCCGCCTTTAACAACCAGTCGCCGAGGTAGGGGGAAGACTGAAACCCTTAACCTGCGCAGATGAGCTGCGACCACCGCCATCACCTTCGTGAACACCCGTGGGGCGCTGGTAAGGCCGAAGGGGAGCACAGTAAACTGAAAGTGCTCGTGGCCTACCGTGAACCGTAGGTAACGCCGGTGGGCCGGCAGGACGGGGATGTGGAAATAAGCGTCCTGCAAGTCCAACGCTACCATCCAGTCTCCTGGGTCCAGGGCAGCTAAGACCTGAGCCAGAGTCAGCATCTTGAACTTCTTCCGGAGGAAGCCGTTGACGTTCCGTAGGTCCAATATAGGGCGTAGGCCCCCTTTGCCCTTCTTGGGTACCAGAAAGTAGTGGGAGTAGCAACCACACCCTACTTCTGGCCCAGGAATGCGCTCGATGGCCCCCTTGGCCAAGAGGGCCGTAACTTCCTCCTGCAGAAGTCGCATATGATTCCCCGATTTGCGGTGGTGTTGTGGTGGCATGGCTTCAGGGGTCATCTCGAAGGGGAGGGAGTAGCTCCTTCGGACGATTTGCAGCACCCACCTGTCCGACGTGACAGTGCGCCAGTGGGAGTGGTGACGGCGAACCCTGCCCCCCTCTGGCGTCACATGGGCCGAAAAGCACAGACTAGGAGGTTTTTGAGGCGGAAGCTGCGGGGGAGGGTGTGGACTGGCTTCGCCGTTGTCCCCGACCGCCTCCACGGCGATTTCCACGGCCGCCACCGCGCTGGATGTTAGTCTGCGGTGCGTGGCTGGCGGTGCGTGGCTGGCAGCACGTGTGGGGGCGCCCCTTCCTTGGCCACGAAAGGAGCGAAAGGCACCTGTTTGCTGGCAAGGGGCCGAGAGGCCCAAGGACTTGGCCATAGCCCTGGAGTTCTTAAAGCGCTCAAGCGCATGGTCTGCCTTGTCGCCAAAAAGGCGACAGGCATCAAACGGCATGCCCATCAATGTGTTTTGGCCATCAGCCGAAAAGTTGGCGGACCTCAACCAGGCGTGGTGTCTAATCGCCACCGTCGTTGCCATCGCTCTACCTAGTGAGTCGGTGGTATCCAGCCCACACCGGATAGAATATCTGGCTGCATCCCGGCCCTCCACAAGGGCTTGGCCGAGTTTGGTCCGTACCTCCAACGGACACTCTGGCAGCAATTCCGCGACCGTGCCCCACAGAGAGTGGGTGTAGCGGCCCAAGAGGCAAGCGGTGTTGGTGCCGACTACCGGAGCTGTGGTGGCTCCGACCCTGCGACCTGTCCCTCGACCTCCCGAGGGACCGGGACCTCTCGGGGCGCGGGCCGACTGCCGGAGTTCGAGCCGCCTGGGGGATCGCTCCCGCCTGGCTTTCGAAGAAAGGGCCCGGCAGTCGGAGCAGGTCTCGTCATCGTGGTCGACGCCTAGACAAGTTAGACACAGGTGGTGAGGATCCGTGACCGACATCGTGCGGTCGCAATCCTCGCAGTGCTTGAATCCAGGCATCCCTATGGCACCGATCAGAGTCGTACGACTTCAAAAAGATGATCAAAATGATTAAAAAAGTTAGTCAAAAAGTGACTAGAAGTACTGCTTTTTCCAGATCTGCGCTTGCTGGCGCGGAAACAAGAACTGACGTCAGCACGCGGAGGCAGCGTCTAAGTACTCCGACGACGTCATCACGGCGCCCACGACGCAGATGACGGACGCGGAGCGGCAGACGACGCCTACCGACGTGCAAGGGTACTGCTACGCAAAAATTTCCGGATCCAGTCTGACACCTGGAGATATTCTAAGGTAAGGAATCTATCACTACCGTGTCTCTTTCAGATGATCAGCCCTCTACACTCCACGAGTTCTGCGTGGGGCCCTTCTGCATTTTCCTGCTCGACGCGTCTGTCCGATCACTTACCTGTTGGCTAGTGGCCTCTGTGACGACAAAACCTTGAATCTACACCGCTGGTCTGGTAGCTCCAGACTGGCCCTTGCTTCCTTGAAAAGGAGAAGCCCATCAGACCTTGCCGGTCTGATTAAGAAGCCATTTTCGATTCCTGCGTGAGTTGCCTTTGCCAAGGCTTGTTGACTCCAATCCGGAAGCCGACACCGCCGACAGAGAGAGCCTTCGTGGGACAGTCCGTGCCTGACTCCTGGTCATCGTCGACGCCTCCTGGTCCACGTGGCTGCAGAGACAAGCTTCACAACATCACCTGATTGCTTCACGACATCACCTGGTTTCTTCCTGGTCACAGGCTAGTGACCCAGACTCTGTCCCCTCTGCTTTCAGGTACTCTTCATCCTTGATCAGCACTTGGATCCAACCGGACACTTCCTGGTCGCCTGCAGCATCTTTCTTCAAGGCTCCATAGGATTCAGCGGCGAAACCAGACACACTTTGACACCTATGCACCCACTTCCTGTGGGTGAGGTAACACGAGTACTTCGGTGCTCCTGTGGGTATTGACTATCCTAGTGTCTAAGTTTCAAGTAGCGTTCTCCTAGTCCATCCGGAAGTAACCTAAAAGAACTAGTTTCCAATTCTTTTGTTCCTATTCTAACTCTATGGTAACTTGTGTGTGTGTAAAAACACTGCGCACGCCTCCCATGGGCCTCCTACTTCCTATCCTTTGGTAGTACAGTGTAGCCCCAGCGATTCCCTAGGCCTATCCTTTGTTCGTGACGTGGTTCTTATACCACCATTTTAATATATTGTTTGAAGTGCCCCTAGGGCTCTACTGTATTTTGTGCAACTTATTGTATGATAATTAAGTCTCTTGTTATTTGCTTGTGCCTCTGACCTCATAAAGAGTTCAGAGGGGTTGTGTTAGAAATAAATACATATATATTTTATATATAACCTGTGTGGTGCCCTTTCACTTGATATTGAAGGGGTTACATATGGTAAAACGGCTGGCTTCACATGCCCTCTTGAGTTAACCCTAAGACTGCTTTGTCCATGCTACCACTAGGATAGCTGGTCTATAAGGTTGACTTTACAACCATCACCATAAGGGTTGTTTGGACTGATACAGGGTGCCCACTAGAATAGTGGACATCACATACCAGGCCAACTTATCACATGCCGAAATACAAATCCCATAGGATATAATGGGATTTATATTTAGGCGGCTAGGATATCTGTCACTGTTGTGACGGAGTAACCTGTCCACTGAGATCTAAATCAGGAACAAAGTCTTGAAAAACTCTAGAGAAAAAGTTGAATAAAGGTCAGTCAAAAAATACTGGTGTTAGCTCTTCTACGGATCTGAGCTTTCTGGTGTGGAAAGAAAAGAACTGACATCAGTGCGGTCGGGTGGCATCTATATAGGCACCGTGCATGTCTCTTCAGGCAAGGGTGATGCCATGCGGAGTCGAACAATGATATCTACCAGCGTGCAGGGGTACTGCTCATGAAAAATTTCCAGTTCCAGTCTGATGTCTGGGGATTATACGAAGGTAAGGAATCTGCGGCTAGAATTCTCTATCAGATAAGCAAAACATTCTCCAAAAACAAAAACGTGGTAAACATTGCAACTTTAATTCAAACACCATGCACTGATATCCTTACCGTGGCTTCCTCTGGAGTTCTAAAATTGATTATTTTTCCAAATTCTTTGGCATGAAACACGGACTTCACTCTTTCCTACAGAACAAAGAATTTTTCATTTAAGAAGGAGGAACTCATTTGGCTAAAAATTGCATTTATACTAGTCCTGTCGAGTGTATGGTTCTGGACTTCAAAGTTGTTTTCAGTCAAACATGGGACAAGACAGACATTATTACCTAGTTTCCCATTTCCTGTCTCTTTCCTTACAGTATGAGGTTTTTCATATCATAAAAGAAACACCATTTTTGTTTACTAAAATAAACAACACCAGCTCCATTTTGTTTCTCTGCCAAACTGTACCGGCCTTTACTGGGAGGCACCAGGTAGAAATTACAATGGCGTTTTTACATAAAAAAAGGCCATTTATCATTTCTTAACAGGTTGAAATAGCAATTTGACCCGTTAACAAATGCTAAATGACTGTACATCTGGCCCTTGGAGACTGATATGTATACAGTGATTGCAGAATCTGATGCATTATATATGGGACAAAGTACTACTTGCGAAACATGAAAGGATATTGAAAGTGACTGACAAATTCCGTGTCTATATAGAGGGAGGAGGTCGAAGGCAGAGTGCCTTTATAAGGTTAAGAACTCCAAAGTGACTTGCAATATCCTTATCATATACGGCAAGGGGTACTTTATTTTACATACATGGGTGCACTGTCACCTTCCCCACAAACCACTTAAATCATTGGTGCGGAGTTCTTTCATATGAAAGATAGAGAGCATGTTTGCATACATGAAGAATATAAATAGAATCTCTAGTACAAGATTAAACACTTCAAAAAAGCTGTTAAATATTTGTTGCAAAATGATATTAGAATAAGTTAAATACAAGTTAATTTTTTGTAAAATAAAAAAGAAAATAAAGCGTAGTAGAAACACGCAAAAAGATTCTAACCCTTCTATAATTATCTAGGGAGTGCAAAAGTATGAGTTACTTACCTTCGGTAACGATGTATCTGGTAGAGACAGTTCTAGCCGCAGATTCCTTCATGCAGAATTATCCCCAGGGTTGAGACTGGATCCGGAAACCTTTTGCCACAGCATCCCTGCGTGCCGGGGGCGTGGGGGCATCATGCGACTCCACCCAGGCGTCGTCCACGTACGTGACGTCAGCGAGGTCACATAGACCCCACCTCGGCGCGCCTACGTCAGTTTTCTTCTGAGAACATTTCCACATCACAACGCGGAGCCACCAGACAAACAAGCATTTACAATGCAACGGTCTCGCCTTTGCAAAAGTTAGAGCTATTGGCATTGTAATGACAACTTTTTTATTTATGTGTTGGTTTTGAAATCAGATAAATAAATGTCATTGTCATTTACAGTGCCAATAGCTTAATCTCTCGTAAATGTCTGACCTATTGCATTTGCACCCACACACCCACACACACACACACACACATGAATGTGGTGGTGGTGGATGTGGTGGTAGTGGATGTGGTGGTGGTGAATGTGGTGATGGTGGATGTGCTGGTGATGGTGGATGTGCTGGTGATGGTGGATGTGCTGGTGATGGTGGATGTGCTGGTGATGGTGGATGTGCTGGTGATTGTGCTGGTGATGGTGGATGTGCTGGTGATGGTGGATGTGCTGGTGATGGTGGATGTGGTGATGGTGGAATTGCTGGTGATGGTGGATGTGCTGGTGATGGTGGATGTGCTGGTGATGGTGGATGTGCTGGTGATGGTGGATGTGGTGGTGATGGTGGATGTGGTGGTGGATGTGGTGGTGGATGTTGTGGTGGTGGATGTGGTGGTGATGGATGTGGTGGTGGATGTGGTGGTGGTGGATGTGCTGGATGTGGTGGTGGCTGTGCTGGATGTGGTGTATGTGCTGGATGTGGTTGTGGTGGATGTGAAGGTGGTGGATGTGGTTGTGGTGGATGTGAAGGTGGTGGATGTGGTGGATTTGGTGGTGGTGGTGGTGGATGTGGTGGTGGAGGTGGATGTGGTGGTGGTGGTGGATGTGGAGGTGGATGTTGTGGTGGTGGATTTGGTGGTGGTGGATTTGCTGAATGTGGTGGATGTGCTGGATGTGGTGTTGGTGGATGTGGTGGTGGTGGTGAATGTGGTGGTGTATGTGGTGGTGGTGGTGGTGGATGTGGTGGATGTGGTGGTGGATGTTTATTTTGATTATTTTTTGTAAAATGGGCTCGAAGAGGTGGAATGTCCAGTAATGTCGCCTTGCGGTAAATAGAGCCTGTAAAATAGCTGCACCTCTAGCAGCCAGCGAGCTGTCGTATTTTTAGTTACAAAATATTGCCTCCAATGTCTCACCTCCCAGCCTGATGCACAGCAGGGCTGGTCTCCCCCACCCCAAGCACATTAGTGTAAGAGCAGAGAGAAAGTTATCTGTGCATGTTCAATATGAAGTAGCAAGCTGTACGTATACAAACAGTTACAGTAATCGATACTTGCGCATACGCAAAGCATGAGCAATCAGTGCGGTGAAACGGAGGTTCAACAAGCACATTTATTAGCTCAGTCAGTAAATGCATCACATAGAAAAATGACACACTGTGCTTGTAAATAAGGAGCTTTTGCCGTTTGAACAGGTCTGTGCATATTGTATTTGCTGTACACGCATGCATGGACTGTACAATTAAGGTACTCGGCTGTGGCTAGTACCCTATACTTTAATGCATGGCCCATTAGCAGTTCGTACACATGCATTCTATACATGCACTTTTCGATCAGTCTGTGCATGCGCTGTTTACACGGGTAGGTGGTGCGAGGCAAGTGTACATGCTAAAGGTGCTGTAATAAACCCTAAATGTCGGTCTCATCGTGACAGAGTGCAGTTGCCCTTGGTAATCAGTGCGAGACACACCGCGCTTTGAACGGCGCCTGCAGCCAGGCAGATGCCAGAGAGCAGCACAACGCGGCTCCCGGACAAAGGCTGTGGCCTCGGGAAGCACAAAGAGTGAGTGAGGGGCTCCCTCCAGCTCTAAACTCGCCCGAAAGTTCCTGCGAGTGCTGTAAGGTGACACCACAGGCGCGGGAAGGGGCTTCCGCAGACATCTCCCTGTTGCGCCCTTAAGTCTAAACATAGCAGCACCCCACTCCCCGGCCCGTAAACCGGACTCACCGGCAGCGAGCAGCAGCAGGCCGCAGCTCCCCAGCAGCAGCAGCGGGAGGCCCGGCTCCATGGCCGCCTCAGGCCGGGGGCTCCATCAGGCTCCGCAAAGCTCTCTGGCCTTTCTTAGCGCAGTTCCCAGGACACGGGGCAGACTTTTGTGCTGGCGAAATCGTCCCATGGAAATGATATCTCGCGAGAGTAGAAAAGGCGTTTCAGGTCGAGACAAGAAGACTTCCGGCGTTTATCTTTTGCATTTATGTTTTTCGTAGCAAACTAAAGTGTGACTTTGCTAGAATAGTGAGTCCTTTCACCATCGCGTATTATGTTTTTTTGGGGCAGTTTTATATACCGCAACCTCGACCCGAAGGTAACGGTGCGCTTTACGCGAGCAACAGTTATATTACACAAGGAAATATTTATTTTCTTGTAAGCACGGGGAGATTATGTGATGTGTTAGATCCTTGCAGGCGCTGCTCGGGTGAGGAGCCAAGAAGCCCCTCCCGCCCGGCGTCGACGACACTTCCGTTTCCAGGCAACGGCCCCACCGGCACCAATCCCAGCGCGGCTCCTCGTCTGACGTCAGAGGAGCTGCGCTCGGGATTTGTGAGGCTTCCGAAGTTCCCGGGTTGCAGCGGTGTTTACGGGGAGGCAACTTTTAATTTCCCTACAATGCCGCTGTGGGAGGCGGCGGTGATTTCAGACAGCGCACCTTCTAGCACAGTGCCTTCCCATGCGTAAGGGGAGAGGAGCCCGGTGAGTGGGGTTGAGGGTGGGGGTGTACGCGCGTGTGTCTGTTTGAGTGTGTGTGTGCGTGTGTCTGTTTAAGAGGGGGTGCGTGTGTGTATGCAGCGTGTGTCTGTTTAAGGGGGGGTTCATGTGTGTGTATGCAGTGTGTGTATGTGCGCATGCGTGAGTATGGCTTTGTTTGCGAATGGGAAAATGAGGCACGGCGACGTGCGCGCTCACAAGGTAGAATCTCCGGCAGGAGACGTTCGTGACAGTCTGCTGTCCACATTCCCCGGAAAGTGATTACATAAGTTGTCTCACCCTAGACAGCAAAAGCTTTTGCTTTTGCTTTCGTCTAGGCGAGACCTAAAAACTGTGGGAGCCTGGGAACAATGTGCGAAAGAGTATAAAAAAGAGGAAGACACCAAAAGGAACAGTGCAACACTGCAGTGTCCAAGGGCAGGGGCAGAAGGAAGAACAGAGCAGAGCCCTGAGCAGCCACCCTGCCAGTACGTAGACAGCCCCCCCTTTCCCACAGAGACAAGGAACCTGCCTAAAAAGTCATGACATGTGTAGCAGGCCTACAACCCTCATCCCGAAACAAGGAAGAGGAGCCAGTCCCAAAACAGACAGGAACCACCAACCTCCAAGCCACCCCGGTATAGAGGTCAACCATCCCCCAAGGAACAAGGATGAGGCACAACCAGAAGACCCCAACTCAGAGGTTAGTAGAGGGGCCAGGACCCCTAGTAGCAAGCGGAAGAAAAGGGAGGGGAGGGCAGAGATGGGAGGCAAACCTCCCGAACCTGGAGCAGCCAGAGCAGCGGGGCACAGTAGACTCCATCGTCCAAAGAACCAAAGAGGAGGAATGAACAGCAACAAGACTGAGCCACCGTCAAGAGAAAAGAAGGCACTCACAGGAGACATAGCCCCCACCGGGAGGCGAGTACCGAAGACCAGCCCACGGGTACTCGCAGAATGGGGAGGAAGGTTGGGCCGTGAAGGAATCTGCAGCTAGAATCGTCTCTACCAGATACATCGTTACCGAAGGTAAGTAGCTCGAACATCTGATAGAGACTACCAGCTGCAGATTCCTTCACTTAGAATAGATACCCTAGCAATACCCAAGGGGAAGGAGGGTCTGAGAAGGGACCCCACCAGGATGGACAGAACAGAGGGTTCTACAGGAAACCAGACCTGCGGACCAAGGAAGTAACCTCGTCCCTTCCAGGCAAGAGGACCCCCACAAGCCAAACGTCAGCAACCCCAATAGGGATGTAGGAGGAAGAAGGGAGACTGAAGAGGCCCGTACACTCACAACAAGGAACCAAAGGCAAGGCCGGAGAGGCCTAAGCACCCCACTCCACCTCCAAGGCAACAGAGCTTCCATCCAATGCCAGGACAGGCAGAGGAACAAGAAGAAGAAGAAGCCTAGAAGGCCCAAGGAAACAAGGGAAAGAAGGCAAGCCCACCCAGAGAGAAGGCAACAGGCCAGTCAGAACGGCACCGATAGCAATAAGTCGTCAGAAGCAAGAAGAACACAGAAGCATCCCAGCTCTCAGGACAAGAGCAAGAAGGAGAGGAAATGCCCGGACACACCACTACAAGGAGCAGCGCACACGACCTCAAGAAGCAAACGCAACATACAGAAACGCCATAGAGAACAGGCACCGGAAGGCGACCAGAACTCCCCAGCAGGGTTTAGCTATATAACAGCTACCACTTCCCCACATAGTGTACTTAAGTCCCAAGACATGGGAACCCTCTTTTGAAGAACTTACGCAGCAGAGGAAAAAAACAAGAGAGTCACAGGGAAAAACACCCCTGCGGAAGGCTTGACAAGCAGCCCAAAGAAAAACAGAAGGCCTAATTTCAGGGCCAAGTCTGTGTAACAACTCTAGCAAAAACACACCCAGTCAACAAGGGGCCGTCCAGCAGCCAACAATGCCAAAGCCCCAGCAAGGAGGACTCAATAGCCAGAAAACACAATCTACAGCAAGGGCAACCGATCCAAGAAGGTCCAGAACCAGCTCAACTCAGCAGTCACTGAGGAGGGGAAGGAGGAGGAGGAGAAGGTGGAGGAGGACAGAGCCCTGCCAGGAACCTTTGGATGGCGGAGTCAGCTGGGGCATGGAACAACAGGGTGCCATTAAAAGGAAGATCAATGAGCCGCTCATGAATATTTTCAAGGAACATGCCGTCCCGACGCCAAGCATGGCAACGGAGGGCGACTGAGGAAGCCATGGCCCGGCACCTCCGAGATGTCCAGAGCGGAGCGGAGAATAAATGACGCTAGCTCCCGGCCATCCAACGCATGATGCCATAAGTCCACCTGAACAGTCTCTTGGGAAGCTGCGGATCCCAGAGACTCAGCTGAGTTCCACAAACAAGAGGAAGCTCTAGCCAATACACACAAGGTGTTAAGGGCCTGCAGGGCAGCGCTGGTCGAGGCGAACATGTTGCGCCCCCAAGAGTCCAGCCAGGGGCCTCCCGGGACGGCGGAGTCAACAGTGGTGCCAGAGAGGGAAAGTCAGTCTGCAAAAGTGGACTGGCGGCAGAGGGGTGGAGGGAAAGACATGCCGGGTCACGCGGCGCAGGAAGGTGCCGGCGCAGTAGGTGTTGAGGCACCGGATCCCCTGAGGCGGGTCATCTCCAAGCCCCCATTAGGGAAGAAGGGAGCGAACCTTCAAGGGGAAGCGAGATCACCCTCCCACCAGAGCCCTGGTGGAGAACCTCTAAGAGATGGTCTGCCAGGAAATGAGCAATCGGGTCACTCATGTGCAGAATGCCCACAGCCGTGGACACTGTGAAGTTACACTTATGCCCTGGGTACCTATGGTACACTGTACAAGGACTTACAAGAGTGACCCAATACCAATTGGTAAATGCACCTAAAGTACATGGATGCCAATTTAGAGAGAGAACAGCTAGGTTGTGGGTCTGATTAGCAGGCCCACAGCCAGGGAAAGTCGTAAACCAGTGAAGCAAAAAGCAAAAATCTGGGGTGACCATAGGATTGCAGACCCTACTCTCCTACTTAACCCCCCCCCCAAAACAAAAAAAACTTAGGGACATTAAACTAACCTTGACCAGGTGAGTCTTCCTGTTCTAAGTGGAAATACCTGGAGAGACCATCTGCATTGCCATGGTCAGTCCCTGGTCTGTGCTCCACTGTAAAGTCCATCCCCTGTAGGGAAATGGACCACCTAAGAAGTTTGGGGTTTTCACCCTTCATTTGATTTAGTCACAAGAGGGGCTTATAGTTGGTCTGAATCTTGAAGTGAGTTCCAAATAAGTATGGCCTCAACTTCTTCAGGGCCCAAACCACGCAAAGGCCTCCCTCTCAATAGCTGACCAACGCTTCTCTCTAGGGGTCAGCCTTCTACTTATAAAAGCAATGGGCTGGTCATGACCATCATTATTCAGTTGGGATAGAACAGCTCCCACACCCAACTCAGAAGCATCTGTTTGGACAATGAAAGTTTTGGAGTAGTCTGGACTCTTGAGAATAGGTGCAGTACACATGGCCTGCTTCAGGTCATCGAATGCCTTTTGACATCTAACTGTCCACTGAACTTTCTTTGGCATTTTCTTGCTTGTCAGGTCATTAAGTGGGGTCACAATGGTCCCAAAAGTTCTGACAAATTTCCTATAGTAACCAGACAGGCCCAAGAAAGCTCTGACCTGTGTCTGGGTGGTTGGAGGAGCCCAGTGCTTTATGGCCTGTATCTTGCTCTCCAATCGTTGAACCTGGCCTCCACCTACAAGGTGGCCCAGGTACACAACCTGACTCTGCCCTATCTGGCACTTGGTGGCCTTAATAGTGAGGCCTGCCTTCTGCAGGGCCTCCACAACTTTCCTCAGGTGGATCAGGTGATCCTCCCAGGTGGAGCTGAAGACAGCGATATCATCTAGATATGCTGCACAAAAGTCATCCAACCCAGTGAGAACTTGGTTCACCAACCTTTGAAAAGTGGCAGGTGCATTTTTCAAACCAAAGGCCATCACCACAAATTGGTAATGACCTCCTGGGGTAGAAAATGCTGTTTTGGCCTTGGCATCCTCAGTTAACCTGATTTGCCAATAACCAGCTGTTAGGTCAAATGTACTCAAGAATTTGGCAGAAGCCAATTTATCTATGAGTTCATCTGCCCTAGGTATTGGATGGGCATCTGTTTTAGTAACAGCTTTGAGAGCCCTGTAGTCTACACAAAACCTCACCTCTCTTACCATCCTGGGTGTGAGGTTTTGGCACTAGAACTACAGGACTAGCCCAAGGGCTCTCTGAGGGTTCAATGACTCCCAATTCCAACATCTTTTGTACTTCTTTCTTTATGCAGTCCCTGACGTGGTCAGGTTGCCTGTAGATTTTACTATTTATAGGCAGACTGTCACCAGTGTCCACCTCATGGGTGCACCAGTTTGTCTGACTGGGGGTCAGAGAGAACATTTGTCTAAAGGATTGAAGAACCTGTTTACAATCCTTTTGATGATGCTCAGAAAGGCTGTCAGAAAAGACCACACCATCTACTGACCCATCATCAGTATTCTGAGTGAGCAGGTCTGGGAGAGGGTCACTCTCTTCCTCCTGTCCCTCATCAGTGGCCATGAGCAAGCCCATTTCCGCCCTGTCAACAAATGCCTTGAGCCTGTTCACATGGAGCACCCTGTGGGGGCTCCTGGTAGTTCCAAGGTCCACCAGGTAGGTGACCTCTCCCTTTTGCTCAATGATGGTGTGGGCTTCAGACCATTTGTCTTGGAGAGCTGCTGGGGCCACTGGCTCCAACACCCACACCTTAGGACATCCTTTTGGTCATGCCAAGATTTTTGAAGTGCTTGGCTGGCCTCAAGGTTTTTGGTTGCCTTCTCCATGTACTCTGCCATCCTGGAGCGGAGACCAAGTACATAGTCCACTATGTCAAGCTTAGGCTTTTTGAGAGGTAACTCCCATCCTTCCTTCACAAGACATGGGGTCCTCTTACAGGATGCCCAAATAGAAGCTCAAAAGGGCTGTAGCCAACCCCCTTCTGTGGGACCTCTCTATAAGCAAACAAAAGGCAGGGTAAAAGGATGTCCCATCTTCGCCTAAGCTTTTCAGGTAACCCTTTTATCATCCCTTTTAGGGTCTTGTTGAATCTTTCCACACGCCCATTGCACTGTGGGTGATAGGGTGTGCTAAATTTGTAATTTACACCACACTCCTTCCACATTGCAGTCAAGTATCCTGACGAACAAGTTACTTACCTTCGGTAACGATATATCTGTAAGAAACATTAGTTAGTGTTAGATTCCTTACCTTAGAATATCCCCAGGCGTCAGTCTGGATCCGGAAACTTTTGCGTAGCAGTACTCCTGCGCGTCGGTAGGCGTCGTCTGCAGGCGTCCCCTGCGGCTCCGCGTCCATCGACGGCGTCGTGCGCCGTGATGACGTCGCTGGAGTATATAGACGCTGCCTCCGCGCGCTGACGTCAGTTCTTTGTACACAGCTTTTCCGCGCCAGAACACGCAGAGCCGTGTGAGAACCAACACTGGTGCCATTTTGAAACTAGGGCCCTGAAAGGGATGTCCTTAACCCTAGGTATCAGTTCGCAGAACGGGGAGGATGGGTGGGTTCGGTAAGGAATCTAACACTAACTAATGTTTCTTACAGATATATCGTTACCGAAGGTAAGTAACTTGTTCATCTGAAAGAAACACGTTAGTGTTAGATTCCTTACCTTAGAATAGATACCCCAGCAATACCAACCCCGGAGGTGGGTCTGCGAACCAATACATTCCTACACCAGAAAATCCTGGAGGACAGAACGGCCAAAGAAGCCATCCCTCCGGACTTGACCGTCCAGGCAGTAGTGCCTCGCAAAAGTGTGCCGCGAGGCCCACGTAGCCGCCTGGCAAATGTCCTGCAAGGGGACTCCCCGGCCCAGGGCAGTAGTAGCCACCGTGGCCCGAGTGGAATGGGCCCTCAGCCCAACAGGAGGCTCCTTCCGAGCCAAAGAGTAGCACGCTTTGATGCACAGAACAACCCATCGAGAGATGGTCCGTTTATGTACCGCCCGTCCCTTCTTCGCACCCACGTAGCCAACAAACAGTTGGTCATCCACCCGGAACTGGCGTGTGCGATCCACATAAAATGAAAGCGCACGTTTTGGGTCCAGACGATGGAGCCGCTCTTCATCCTTTGAAGGATGAGGAGGCGGGAAGAAGGAGGGGAGGGTGATGGACTGCCCGATGTGAAAAGCAGAAACTACTTTGGGCAGGAAAGAAGGTCTAGTCCTGAGAACCACCTTGTCAGGATGAATGGACAGGAAAGGAGGTTGGACAGAAAGAGCCTGGAGCTCACTCACTCTCCTGGCAGAGGTGATGGCAACCAGGAAAGCCGTCTTCAAAGTCAGAAGACGGAGAGGACAAGAATGAAGGGGCTCAAAGGGAGCACACATCAAAAAGGTTAGAACCAGGTTCAAGTCCCACTGAGGCATCACAAACGGAACAGGTGGATACATGTGTGTGATGCCCTTCAAGAATCTCGTTACAATTGGGGACTTGAACAAAGAAGGATGATCAGGAAGCCTTAGAAAGGCTGAAAGGGCCGAAAGGTAGCCCTTGATAGTGCCCAGAGCAGAGCCCTGCTGGGCAAGAGAAAGAAGAAACAGAAAAACCTCGGAAAGAGGGGCAGAAAGAGGATCCACAGCCTTTGCTGTGCACCATGCCACAAATCTGTTCCACCGACAGGCGTATACCGACTTTGTGGAGGGACGCCTGGCTGCCAGAATTACATCACAGACTTCAGGAGGCAAGTCAAATGGCCTCAACTGCCGCCGCTCAATCTCCAAGCATGGAGGTGGAGACTGGACAGGTTCGGGTGGAGGACCGTCCCCTGCTGCTGCGACAGAAGGTTCTCCTGAAGGGGCAGGCGGATCGGGGGACCAACTGACATGCTGAGTAGCTCGGGATACCAGTACCTTCGAGCCCAGTCCGGAGCCACAAGGATGACTTGGGCCCGGTCGCGCCTAATCTTCTTCAGCACTCTGGGCAGAAGTGGTATAGGCGGAAAGGCGTATAACAGACCGCAACTCCACCCGCGCCGAAAGGCGTCGCCGTGCGAGTGCCGTCTTGGAAACTCCAACGCGCAGAACTGATGACATTGCGCGTTCTCTTCTGTGGCGAATAGATCTAACCAAGGCTCTCCCCATTGCAGAAAGAGGCCTCGCGCCACGTCCGAGTTCAGACGTCATTCGTGATCCATCGAGCACTGACAGCTGAGTTCGTCTGTCCTGGCGTTCAGAGAACCTGCCAGGTGTTGAACCGTCAAAGTCACGCCCTGACGTTCCAGCCACTGCCAGAGGCGCAGAGCCTCCTGGCAAAGGGTCCACGACCCCACTCCGCCCTGTTTGTTGCAGTACCACATGGCGGTGGTGTTGTCTGTGAACACCTGCCCCACACTCCCGTTGACAAAGGGGAGGAATGCCTTCAGTGCTAGACGAATCGCCCGCAGCTCCAACAGGTTGATATGGAGCCGGGACTCCGCCGGAGACCAGATGCCTCTGATCTCTGCCTCCCCCAAGTGGCCACCCCAGCCCTGGAGGGACGCGTCCGTCACGACAACGTGCTCCGGTTGGGGAAGGGAGAGGGATCTGCCTCTGACCCAATCGCGGTCCGTAAGCCACCACTGCAGTTGTCTCGCAGTGCCCTCCGAGATCAAGACGTGGTCGGACAAGTTGCCCTGATGCTGGGCCCACTGAAACTTCAGGTCCCACTGCAGAGCCCGCATCCGCCACCGGGCGTGATGCACCAGAAGGATGCAGGAAGCCATCAGCCCCAGCAGCCGCAGCGTCAACCTGACCGAGACCAGGGATAGCGGCTGAAAGATGGGAATCAAAGCCTGTATATCCCGGACCCGCCGTTCCGGAGGATAAACCCGAAACTGCGCCAGTCCAGAACCGCTCCGATGAAAAGGAGCTTTTGAGAGGGACACAGGTGTGATTTCGGCACATTGATGGAGAACCCCAGGCCGTGCAAGAGGTCTGCCGTCATCTGAAGGTGGTGGACGACTGTCTGGGGCGAGCCCGCCTTCAACAACTAGTCGTCTAGGTAGGGGAAGACTGAAACCCCTAACCTGCGCAGATGGGCTGCGACCACCGCCATCACCTTTGTGAACACCCGTGGGGTGCTGGTAAGGCCGAAGGGGAGCACGATAAACTGAAAGTGCTCCTGGCCTACCGTGAACCGCAGGTAACGCCGGTGGGCAGGCAGGACGAGGATGTGAAAATACGCATCCTGCAAGTCCAACGCTACCATCCAGTCTTGCGGGTCGAGAGCAGCCAAGACCTGAGCTAATGTCAACATCTTGAACTTCTCCTTCCGGAGGAAGCCGTTGACGTTCCGTAGATCCAAGATAGGACGTAGGCCCCCTTTGTCCTTCTTGGGCACCAGAAAGTAGTGGGAATAGCAACCACGCCCTACTTCTGGCCCAGGAACGCGCTCGATGGCCCCCTTGGCCAAGAGGGCCGTAACTTCCTCCTGCAGAAGCGTCAAGTGGTCCCCCGACACACGGTGGTTCTGCGGTCGCATGGCTGGAGGAGTGGTCTCGAAGGGGAGGGAGTAGCCCCTTCGGACGAGTTGCAGCACCCACCTGTCCGATGTGATTGTGCGCCAGCGGGCGTGGTGATGGCGAACCCTGCCACCCACTGGCGTCACATGGGCCTGAAAGCACGGACTAGGAGGATTTGGAGGCAGATGCTGCGGGGGGAGGTGTGGCCTGACCCCGCCGTTGACCCCGACCGCCTCCACGGCGGTTTCCACGGCCGCCACCGCGTTGGAAAGATTGTTGCGTGGCTGGCAGCACGTGTGGGGACGCCCCTTCCTTGGCCACGAAAGGAGCGGAACAAACCCGTTTGCTGGCGCTGGGTCGAGAGACCCAAGGACTTGGCCGTGACCCTGGAGTCCTTGAAGCGTTCCAGCGCGTGGTCCGCCTTGTCACCAAACAGGCGACAGCCATCAAACGGCATGTCCATCAAGGCATTCTGGACATCTGCCGAAAAGTTGGCGGATCTCAGCCAGGCGTGGCGACGAATCGCCACCGTCGTGGACATCGCTCTGCCTAGCGAATCGGTCGTATCAAGACCACACTGTATAGAATATTTTGCTGCATCTCGGCCCTCAGCCACAGCCTTGCCGAGTTTTGCCCGCACCTCCATGGGGCATTCTGGCAGCAGGTCCGCGACCGTATCCCACACCGAGTGGGTGTAGCGGCCCAAGAGGCAAGCGGTGTTGCAAGACCGCAGTCCCAAACTCAGGGACGAGAAGACCTTCTTGCCATACTGGTCATACCTCTTAGATTCCCGGTCGGGCGGGGCCGACGGGAATGCGGTCTGAGATGTTGAGGCCTGGATCACCAGACTCTCAGGGGTGGGATGGGTGGACAGGAACTTGGGGTCGTCCGGACAAGGACGGTGGCATCTGGCCACGTTCCGATCAACAGGCGAACCTGAAGAGGGCCTGGACCACGTGCCCAACAGAACGTCTGACAAGGCTTCGTTAAACTGCAGCATTGGCTCCTGTGGGCATGACTGAGGTTTGAAGACCTCAGTGAGGATGTTAGGCCTCACGGCCGCGACGGGGAGCTCAAGGTGTAAGGCCTAGGCAGCCCTCATCAACACCACTGAATAAGCAGCACCCTCCTCCGATGCCACGGAAGGAGGAGAGACAAAACCAGGGTTAGGAGAGTCGTCCAGACCACTGGCGTCCCCCAAATCACCTGTCCAGTCCGGGTCATACTGGCACTCACGTGACAGAGGGTCCTCAGACCCCTCCCAACCTTCCCCGTACTCTTCATCATCTCCATATTCGGAGTCAACGATGTAGACCGGCTCCTCGGGGTTCACAGGCCCCATCGGCGTCGAGCCCGGCTTCGAGCGACGTCGGTTCGACTCCGCGTCCGGATTCAGGGAGGGTATGGGGACGGCGCCGCCCGGAGCCGGCGTCAGAGCCCCGGCGCCGGCCGGAGCCGGCGCAGGAGAACCGGCGCCGCGCGGGGGCGGCGTCGGGGGTAACCCCGATGGATTCGGCGCCGGAGCGGCCGGCAGACCACTCGGCGTCGATCCCGAAGGCCCTTGCGGCGCCGGGGTCGGATCCGTCGGCGGCACCGGGGCCGGAGCACCGGATGGCGTCGAGGCAGGGACAGCCGAACCGCCAGGGCCCCCAGACGGTAGCACTGGGCCCGAAGGCGCCATAGGCCCCGTCGGAGAAGTGAGCGCCCTCATGGCCATGTGGAACGTCTCAATCTCCTCAGGCTTCGCACCTTGCCCAGGAACCGGAGGGTATGGAGCAGGCCGCGCCGGCGACTCTCGCGGAGCCGCGGGGTTGGGGTCACCCGAACCCCCGGCCGCGCCGTGCGAGCGTTGGGGGGAGTCGGGGGTACGATGACGACGCCCCGACTTCTTGTGTTTCTTACCTGAAGAGCCCGACGAATGGTGACGACGTCCGGCGCGGCTCCGCGACCGCTCCCTCGAACGCTCCCTGGACCTCCGGCCGGACCGGGACCGCTCCCGACGTGGGGCCGACACCCGGAGCTCGAGTAGCTTGCGGGACCGCTCCCGCCTAGCCTTATTAGTCAGAGCCCGGCAATCGACGCAGGCGTCCACGTCGTGGTCGGGGCCCAGGCACCGGAGGCAGAGTCGGTGATGGTCCGTGACCGACATCGTGCGGTCACAACCGTCACAATTCTTGAAACCGGGCATCCTACCAGGCACCAAAAAGATATAGAAAGTTGACAAAACATGGTCAAAAGACCGGAGTACTGCTCTTCGGATCTGCGCTTACTGGCGCGGAAAAAAGAAGAACTGACGTCAGCGCGCGGAGGCGGCGTCTATATACTCCAGCGACGTCATCACGGTACACGACGCCGACGATGGACGCGGAGCCGCAGGGGACGCCTGCAGACGACGCCTACCGACGCGCAGGGGTACTGCTACGCAAAAGTTTCCGGATCCAGACTGACGCCTGGGGATATTCTAAGGTAAGGAATCTAACACTAACGTGTTTCTTTCAGATATGAAGTTTGTACCTCTGTCAGAGTCAACCTCCTTAGGAAACCCCATCTGGCGAAAACTCCAAGTAGGGCCCTGGCCACAACAGGAGCTGTAGTGGTCCTAAGGGGAATAGCTTCTGGATACCTGGTGGCATGATCCACTACCACCAGTATAAATCTGTGCCCAGATGCAGTTGGGGGGTCTATAGGTCCAACAATGTCAATCACCACTCTTTCAAAGGGTACCCCCACCACAGGTAGTGGTATAAGGGGGGCCTTTGTTGTGCCACCTGATTTGCTACTGGCTTGACAGGTGACACATGAGCGACAAAACTCTTTGGTGTCTTCAGACATATGAGGCCAGTGAAAGTGAGGGACAAGCCTGTCCCAAGTCTTATTCTGGCCTAAGTGACCTGCAAGGGGAAATTCATGGGCTAAGGTAAGAAGGAAACCTCTAAGAGACAAGGGGATGACCAGCTTCCTGGTAGCACCAGGCTTGGGGTCTCTTGCCTCAGAGCATAGGAGTCCATCATCCCAGTACACCTTGTGGGTACCTGTAGCATTCCCTGCAGCCTCAGCAGCAGCTTGCTGTCTGAGGGGTTCAAGGGAGGAACAGTCTAACTGTGCCTGCCTCAAGTCTGCCCTGGAAGGTCCCCCTGTCCCAAGAAACTCAACCTGTTCAGGTTCAAGTTCTTCTAGGACAGTTCCTTCTGGGGTCTTTGGGTCAGCCTCCTGAGAGGGCTGATCCTCAACCAGAGGCAGGGGGAAGGCACTGCCTTAACCCTACTTCTCTTCCTCTTGGGTAGTATCTGGCCCATTGTTCCAGGATCCAGCACTTGTTCAGCAGGGCATTTTCTGGCCTGTGACCTGGTCACAGCAAGGACATGTGCTGACAAACCTAACATTTCCACATGAGTCCTATACTCCACTTCTGACCATAAGGAGGATTCCAAATCATTGCCAAAAAGACATTCCACTGGGAGGTCTGAACTAACTACAACCCTTTTGAGGCCAGTTACCCCTCCCCAGGAGAAGTTAACAACTGCCATACTGTGGTTGGTAGTGACGTTGCTAGCATTGGTCACTAGGTAGTCTGAACCTAGTATGATCTGATCAGGGTCCACAAAGGCTGGTGTCACCATAGTGACACTGGCACATGTGTCCCTGTAGGCCTGAGCCATTTTTCCATTGATTAAAGGCGTTTGCCTGTATTTGCCCAGAGTACTGAGACTTACAGTAGGGGTCGTATCCAAGTCCCCACTACAAACAAGAACAGCCTGAGTAGGTATTCTGACTAAGTCAGAACCCACCTCAGTTCCCAGGGTTAACTCAACTATAGCCTTGGGAGGTGCACTACCACTACTAACTGTACTAGGGGTTGCGGGTGCCTTAGGGGCAGTAGTGGTAGGAGCTGAGCCTTTCTTGGTGCACTCACTAAACCAGTGAGTTTTACTTTTACAGTACTGGCACCATGGTTTTCTTGGAACATCAGTCTTCTTCTTTTGGGAATTCTGGGACTCACCCTCCTTAGATTGTTGGGGCCCTGTTGAAGACTTCTGGCCATTTTGTTGATTCTGATTACTTACCTTTTGGTCTGATTTTTTCTGGCCACCACCCTGGTTCTGGTTCTGCTGATTGACCCTGGTTCTGACCCATCTGTCTGCCTTCTTTCCTAATTCTTGGGGAGAGGTCAGATCTGAGTCAATCAGGTGCTGATGCAACAACTGGTTCTGACAATTATTTAAGATTTGTTCTCTCATGATAAGATTTGACAATCCTGTGTAATCAGTAACTTTACTTCCCAGTAACCAGCCTTCCAAAGCCTTAGTGGCACAATCAACAAAGTCAGTCCAATCCTGAGCCTGAGTTTTCTGGGTGTCTCTGAACATCAACCTGTACTGTTCAGTTGTTAGGCCAAACCCATCAATCATTGCATTTTCAGGACTTGGTAATCATTAGCATCCTCATCTCTAACAGTGAGGAGCTTATCTCTACCTTTACCTTCAAAGGAGAGCCACAATATAGCTGCCCACTGACTCTGGGGTACCTGCTGTACTTTGCAGGCCCTCTCCAGAGCAGTCATCCATTAGTGGATGTCAACTCCTACCTTATAGGAGGGCACTATTTTACTCAGGTGTCTAATGTCAAAACTCCTGTCTTTATCTCTAGGGATAATGCTGCCACCAGTGGGGTCTAACCCACTCAATTTCTGCTCTCTGGCAAAGGCAAGTTTCTCCTTGGCAAGGGCAAGTTCTTCCCTTTGGATCCTCAGATTAACTTATTTCATCTTTGCCTCATGTTCTCTCATCTGAGGGGAAGTCATCCCCCTCTGAGAAGATGTGTGAGAGACATGGAGTGAATAGATTTGTTAGAGTCTCTGGAGTAAGATCTACCTCTTCTATTCCCAAGGTTAGGCCTGCTTGTGGATAGGTCTGGGGCTCCCCCAGTTCCATCCCCATATAGGCTTAAGTTGGTCCTTATAAGTCTGCTGACTAAAGCTTGGCCATTGTCTACCTCTTCCTCAGATGACTTCCCATCCTCCCTACCATCTACATCTTCTGTTTCAGGGAGGTTAGAGTCAGGGTCACCTTCTAAGGGGGGCATGCTTCCATCTGTTGCATCTGAGGGACCTGGATTAGAAGCCCTTCTTGCATCATATGTCTCTAAGAGACCTAACAGAAAAGGAAGGGTAGGGTTAGAACCCTGTTTCAGTTTCCTGGAGGTACACAATTGTCTAATCTCCTGGAAGCTGAGTGCTGCATATCTGGAAAGGACCTGTGGAGGGTCACTAATCACAAGGGGAGTCACTGCGTTCTCTCCTGTGATAGACATGCTTTCTAGTGAGGTGTAAGTGGTGCACTTACCTACACTATGGGTTTTCCTACTGATCCCTTGCTAAGAGTTGTAGTCAGGGTGTGCTAGGCCCTTTCTACTACAACAGATGGTTCAGTAGAACTCAGAGTCTTTCTAAGCTTTGTTATATGTACCTATGGTACCTTAAGTTATCTTTCAAATGATCCACAATAATAAACAACAATGCAATCTATGCAACAAAGTATAAAGAACAGTTCCACTCAAGTGCAGTAGTAATGTCTTTCTTGGAAGAGAATATATACGTTGAAGTAAAGTGATCCACAAATCCAATGTTATGATTGTCCAATAAATTTTAATGGTCGTTTCTTCAAATAAATCCTTTAACAGCCACACAGCCAACACGTGTTTCATCAGATGCCTATTATTGCATCAACTGACTTCATCAGGGCTTAAACGTTATCTAGTCCTTCCCTGGACTATTAATCATAATATTCAAAGTCTAAGACAAGTTTGAAAATGCCTCATTTCATCCACATCTTAGACTCCTAGCATTATATAGTTGTCAAATTCTGCCTCGATAGTAATTAATCCGAAATACAGGATACATGGGTACATGTACCTGTCTAATGTCATGGCATTGCTGTTTATTATTGTGGAGCTCAGGGAAATACCAGTGAAAAGTTGTGACAAACTCTGGATTGCTATTCAGGGTTTTCTAGGGATTGTATGGTAACCTGTCCCTTTCTCTCTTGGAGTTCACTAATATTACAACTCATTTGCTATTGTTTTACCCCCAGCTGTGCGCCTGACTTTTGACCTGGTTGCCAATTCTATAAGTATATATCTTTCAAATGATATCTCAAGATTATATTTGGTAAAAACAACAGCAAGCTCAAATCCCAACCGCTGCACACCAATGTGAGAAGTTGGCCTGATATATGATGCTCACTAGTTCTAGTGATCACCTTGTATCAGTCCAAACAACCCTTATGGTGATTGGTTGTAAGTCAACCTTATAGACCAGCTATCCTAATGGTAGCATGGACAAAGCAGTCTTAGGCTAAACACTTTTGGCATGTGAAGCCATCTGTTTTACCACATATAACCCCTTGACTACCAAATTAAAGGACACCACACAGGTTGTTATGAAAATAAACAATATATTTATTACTAACAAAACACCTCTGAACTCTTTGTAGTTTCAAATCAGGATAATCTAATTTGGAATGGGACCAGCTCCTACCTTTATTCTCCTAAAGGGGGCTGTACTGTGACTAGGTCCCTCCTGTGGGTTGGACCAGGAAGGGGGGTGGCTACACCCCCTATCCTTTGTCCGGTTTCACGCCAGAGCTGGGGCTGGAGTGCCCCACCAACTGGTTTGAACCGGGGTATGCACAGGGACACCTTGTGTGCCCCAGGCATGTCTCATTCCTTTCAGCCTGTCCTACCTCAATACACAAAATCCTTTCTGGGGTGATGCTAGCACCTCCCAAGGCAGGAAACCCTTTGTCCAGGCCTCCCTCGCTGGAAGGACTCCCAGCAGCAGGAGGTCAGACTCGTGTCTGTGGTGGCAGCATCCATTTTGTGATGCTGAGGCACAAGTTAACTTTAACCAGGGTTCTCAGTTACATACATGTCGTGTCCATCTAAAAGGGTGGAATGCTACCCCCGTCGCCAGAACTGGCGAGGGGGTATTATTCCAATTCGTATGACACCTTACTCAACATGTTTTGATAATGCTATGCCAAAGTTAGCAATAACCGCGAGGATTATAATGCACTTAAGAGTATATGGTATAGCATTATCATGGAAGCAGCTAAAGGACATGGTTCCGAAAGCTGCAGACAGGCTCAGCTCATGCTAGAGCACCATCTCACATAATTCCAAGCACTCTGCCTCCAGGATTGATAAGGCCTGCCATAGGAGTGACTTATAGGAGTATATGTGTCCATTTTAGGGTTAGATATAGGTATACTATATCTAAAGCAAAGGGTGATTACACCACCTTGCCCCAGCTGTGTTACCAGCCAGATGTGTGTGTTTAGATGGCCAGCCAGGGGTGGCACAATACATGCTGCAGCCCCTGGTAGGCCTTGGGTACACTTATGCCCTGGGTACCTATGGTACACTGTACAAGGACTTACAAGAGTGACCCAATACCAATTGGTAATCCCTACTCTCCTACAGACTCCGCGTGAGCAAAAGCCGCACCCGACTCTTAAGGGCCCTATGGTGGAGAAAGCAGCTCCTCCGTGGGCGCCAGCTGTAAACTAAGGCAGCCGTCCCCGAAGCCAAGCGGGACGGGCAAATGCCAGACCTGGACGTCAGAAGGAACCGAAGAATGGGGGACCTGCCGCTCCTCCGACGAACACCTCAGCCTCAGAAATGGCGGGGAGCCACCCTTCGACGCCGCCGGTGAAAAATAAACCACACGGCGGCCAGTCTCCGGGGAGGATGACACCAATATGCAGCCAACCTCTGGAGAAGAGGGAGCGTCCGAAGACGAATCCCTGGCACGACCACTGTGTGGAGCCATAGAGTGGCTGAGGCAGGACGCCATCCAGCGCCAAAGGAGACACCGGATAGGACTCCTCCAAGTCACACCATGCCGGGGACCAGAGTGGAGCCGGAGCAGAAGCCGAAGTGGCCGAGGGGCGGCGCTGGAACTACACCGACTCGACCTCCGCCGAGGCAGCCACCAGCGTGGAGGAATGAGAGGGACAAGGCAGTGACACGAAGTCCTCCGCCAGCCTCGGCCCAGAATGTGGCAGAGATGGCCCGGCGACCCATGCGGCGGCGCCAGGGTAGTTCAACCTCCGACTCGCCCTCTGACGAGGCAGCCGCCTGCGGGGAGGGACGAGAGGGGCCCGGAGAGGAGCTAGGGGTCCCCACCCAGCCTCGACAAGGAGAGGTCACGGACCCCTCTGGCGCCGCCCTGAGTAGCAGGCGCAGGCACCGTAGCGGTGCAACTCAGCCGTGGACGAGGCTTTTGCCTGCCCAGAGGGCCGAGCATGACTCAGGGATGCGACCCAAGCCCCGGCGACCTCCCGCAACACCACAGGGACTCCCGCAGGAATTTGCGGCGAGGCTAAGGCGCCGTGGTCTGAAGGAGGTACCCCGAGGGGCTGCACTCCAACAGCACCACATCCTCCAAGCCTGGATCTGAGCCAGTCGGCGCCGGAGCCTGATCCGCCAGTGGTGCAGCAGAGGGCCCTGTGCAAGGCAAGGGATCCGCTGACGCCCCAGGAGGGGAAGGAGGATGAGACGTCAGCAAGGCATTGCAAAGCCACCGCGTATGTGTCCATCTGGACTCTCGACTCCCCATCACCAGAACACGGTGGATAGGACGACACGCAGGGCTGCATCACCCGCAGAGAGCCCACGCCCCGACATGCCAAACACCAGCCCCCGGGGGTCAAACTGCGACACTTACCCACCGTGGAGCGACGCTCTCACGACATTGGAGAAGGGCGAGGACGACGACTACGGCCGTATCTGTAGGTTTTGCTTGTCAAACCTTAACTCTGGGGAGCTGCGGCTCTGAGTAGTAAGGCTTAAAAAAAGGAACAAATGTAACCATTTTAACAGCATCAAAACAACTGAAGAAGGAATTGACAAGACTCTCAAGAAATCCGACCCCAATGTATAAATATAGCATGTGTTTGTATGTATTTTTAGACACCACATCGAAAAAGATCCACTGGAGGGTTCCAGAGAGATAGAATTTACAAGGTATAGTAAATCTAAGCATTGCACTCAACAGCGAACAAGCACTAGCAAATTCAACATATTTGACACTTGGAAACATTTTCACCAAAATGTTGGAATAGTTGTATTGCGTCACTTAGAGTCACTTTAGGCAATCAATTCCAGTAGGTAGCCAGTTAGGGGGACCAGCAATGTCCTCAGAAACAGTTACCTCAGCAGATGAAGTAAGAGTTACTTACCTTCGGTAACAATGTATCTGGTAGAGACGAATCTAACAGCAGATTCCTTCACGTAGAATTATCGCCAGGCGTGAGACTGGATCCGGAAAACCTTTGCCACAGCATCCCTGAACGTCGGGGGCGGCACGACATCACGCGACTCCGACCGGGCGTAGTCTGCACACGTGACGTCAGCCAGGTCACATACGACCTGCCCTGGCACGCCTCTGTCAGTTTTCTTCAGAGAACTTTTCCGCACCACAACGCAGAACCATAAGATAAAAAACCGTGGAAGCATGGGAACAGTGTGCGAAAGTCAAAGATATGGAAAGAAACGGTGACTAACAACACCACCCACAGTAGTGTCACACCGTAGAACCCAAGACAGGGAAAGAATAGAAGAAGAAAAACGCAGAGCCCTGCACAACCACCCTGCAAACACAGACAGCCTCCCACCACTGTGCCCCGGGGGCAAGAAACATGCGTAAGGACATGGTACACGTAGGAACCCTCCACCCCCATCCTGAGCAACGAAGGGAAACAGTCCCAACACAGACCGGGACAACAAACCTCCAAGCCACCCCAACAGAAAGGGCAACCACCCACAAGGGACAAGGGCGAGACATAGCCAAATGACCCTTAATCAGAGGATAGCAATGGAAGGAAGGGAGGGGAGGGAGAACAGGGATAGAAGGCAATTCCCCCCAAACCTGGAGTAGCCAGAGCAGCAGGGCACCGAAACACCAGAACTCCATCCTCCAAAGAACCAAGGAGGAATGAACCGCCCCCAGACGGAGCCGCCCTTCAAGAACAAAGAAGGCACTCACAGGAGATACAGCCCCCCACCGGGAGGCGAGTACCGAAGACCAACCTAAGGGTCCTCGCAGAATAGGGGAGGAAGGGCAAGCAGTGAAGGAATCTGCTGCTAGAATTGTCCCTACCAGATACATCGTTACCGAAGGTAAGTAACTCGTACATCTGATAGAGACTACTAGACGCACATTCCTTCACGTAGAATAGATACCCCAGGAATACCCCCTGGGAATGAGGGTCTACGAAAGAACCCCACAAGCCAATACAGAACAGAGGACCCCACAGGGAATCAGATCTGAGGACCGGTTAGACCTCGTCCCTGCCAGGCAAGGGGAACCCCCCCCAAGCAGACCCACACCGACCCCAAAAGGATGTAGGAGGGAGAGAAGTCTGAAGAGGAGGCAAGGGCAGAGAGGCCGAAGCACCCCACCGCCCCACAAGGCAACACAGCTTCCACCCAACGCCAAGACAGGAAGGTAGGAAGAAGAAGCCTAGAAGACCCAAGGAAGCGAGGGAAAAGAATGCTAACCCACTCCAGGTGGAGAACAACCTGCCAGCCAGAACAGCGCAGGCAGTCAAAGCCGCCAGTAATAAGAATAGCCCGATGCCCCAGGAAGGCCGAGTAGGCGGCGTCTGGCAAGGGAAAACATAGGATCATCCCAGACCTCAGGGCAGGAGCAGGGAGAGGAGGAGATGCCCGGGCACACCACTACGAGTGGCCCCGCACACGACCTCAGGAGCAAATGCAACCTACACAACGCCATGAAGAACAGGCACCCGAAGGCGACTAGAACCCTCCAGCAGAGCGCAAGCCATATGACAGCGACCACTACCCCACCTAGGGTACGATAAGTCCCAAAATATGGGAACCCTCTTTGGGAGAACTTCCGCAGCAGAGGAAAAAAAAAGAGCCACAGGGAAAAAAACACCCAGCGAAAGGTTTGACAAGCAGCCCAAGCAAGCAGAAGGCCTAATCACAGGACCAAGTCTGCACGACAATTCCAACACACATAATCAACAAAAGAGGACATCTAGCAGCCAACAATGCCAAAGTCCCAAAGAAGGACGCAAATGGCCAGAAACACACTCCACAGACAGAACAACCGGCCTAAGAAGGCCCAAAATCAACCAGACTCAGAAGTCACTGAGGAGGGGATGGCGGAGGAGGAGGAGGACGGAGCCCTGCCAATAGCCTCTGTATGGCGGAGTCGGCCGGGGCATGGAACAACAGGCTGCCATCAAATGGAAGGTCGATGAGTCGCTCCCGAATACTCTCAGGGAAAACTCCATCCCGAAGCCAAGCATGGCAACGGAGAGGGACCGAGGAAGCCATGACCAGGCCCAGCACCTCTGAGATGTCCAGAGCAGAGCGGAGAATAAACGCCGCAAGCTACCGGCCATTCAACATATGATGCCTTAAGTCCACCTGACCACCCTCCTGGGATGCTGCGGATCCCAGAGACTCAGCCGAACCCCATAAAGAGGAGGAGGACCGGGCCAGAACACACAAGGTGTTCAGGGCCCGCAGTGCAGTGCTGGTAGAGGCTAACATGTTGCACCCCCAAGAGTCCAGCCATCGAGCCTCACGGGATGGCGGGGTCAACAGCGGCGGCAGAGAGGGAAAGCATGCCGCAAAAGAGGACAGAAGGCAGAGGGGTAGAGGGAAAGGCATGCCGGATCACGCGGCGATGAGAGATGTCGGTGCAGAAGATGTTGAAAGCAGCTCCTCCGTGGGCGACTGCTGCAACCTAAGGCGGCCGTCCCCGAGGCTAAGCAGAATGGTCAAGGACCAGACCTGAAAGTCAGAAGGAGCCGAAGAATGAGGGACCTGCCGCTCTTCTGACGAACACTTCTGCCTCAGGAAGGGCGGGGAGCTAGTGAAAAAGACACCACACGGTGACCAGTCTCCGGGTAGGACGACACCAAAATACAGGCCACCTCCGGAGTAGGAGCGTCCGAAGACGAATCCGCGGTACCACCCCTGCGCGGAGCCGTAGAGTCCGCAGCCTGAGGCAGGTTGTCAGCACCATCCGGCATTATCGGACACATTTCCTCCAAGTCACCCTACATCGGAGACCGGAGCGGAGCTGGAATCGAAGCGGCCCCGGGCCGCTGTCGAGGTAGCCACCTGAACGTGGGAACGAGACAGGCTTGGGGAGTGGCACGAAGCCCTCCTCCAGCCGCGACCCAGAATGAGGCATAGATCGCTCGGCAACCTATGAGGCGGTGCCAGGGACGATTCAACCTCCGACTCGCACTCCGTCGAGGCAGCCGCCTGTGGGGAGGGACAAGAGGGGCCAGGAGAGGGGCGAGGGGTCCGCACCCAGCCCTGACAAGGAGTGGGACGAGGAGGGTGCACCGACCCCTGCCGTAGCGGCGGCACCTCAGCCTTAGACAGGACCACCTTGTCATAGGACCGAGACGGGCTCGGGGATGCGACATGAGCCACGGCGATCTCCCACGACACCACAGGGACTCCTGCAGGAGTTTGCGGCGAGGCAGAGACGTCGTGGCCTGAAGGCAGTGCCCCAGGGGAGCTGCAACCCAACAGCACCACATCCTCCAAGCCTGGATCCGAACCAGTCGGCGCCAGGGCCGGAGCTACCGGCGGCGCCACGGAGGACCCTGCGAGAGGCGAGGTGTCCACCGATGCCCCAGGAGAGTAAGGAGGGGAGACGCCAGCGAGGCCTGCAAAGCCGCTGCGTTTGTCTCCAACTGGACTCTCGATGCCCCACCCCCGGGAAAAGGTGGATAGGACGACAAAAAAGGCTGCATCACCCGCGGGGAGTCCCTGCCCCCGGAAGGCCGGAACCCAGCCCCCGGGGACAAACTGTGACACTTACCCACCGGGGAGCGACGCTCATGTGACATTGGAGAAGGGAGCGGACGACGACAACGGACGAAACTGAAGCCGTCCACCGAAGCAGACTGAGGGGAGGATGCCGACCTGGAGAGACGCGCCGAGAGAAGTTTCATGCGGCACTCCTGCCGCAACTTCGGCTTCAACTGCTGACAGGCCTCGCAGTCGGTGGTGCCGTGATCCTCCCCCAAACACCACATATAAATGAGTGAGGGTCCGTCGCCGACATAAGACGCCCACAAAACGTACAAGTTTTGAAGCCCGAAGGCATTCGCACACTGTTTCACCAAAAGAATGGAGAAAAAAGGGGCCCAAAACAGGCCCGTAGCAAGGACCAGATCCGCGTTGCACGTGGAAAAGAAAAAAACGGACATAGGCACGTCTGGGCGGGTCTTATGTGACCTGGCTGATGTCATTGCGCGGACGACGCTTGGGCAGAGTCAACTGATGTCGTCCCGCCCCCGGCACGCAGGGATGCTGTGGCAAAAGTTTCCTGGATCCAGTCTCATGCCTGGGGATAATTCTACGTGAAGGAATCTGCAGCTAGTAGTCTCTATCAGATGCAGGCTTCAGTGAAGCACTTTTTTCAGATGCAGTTGTTTGGAAGTATGGAAGTGGTCCTGATACGAAGGATAAAGGATGCTGAAGATGGGGGGCACTAGGTGGCGCACTTTCAGATGGCCACAAGTTAGTGAGCTCCTGCCGCCCTGCGTCATTTATCCTTTAAAAATATCCTTTATTGGCCCAATCGCGACCCACGACTTACCGGATCGCTAGAGCTACCTGTCCCATGACTGCATGGCGGGTATCATCGTTCGGGCTTGCCTCCAGTCCTAGTAATCTGCTGCGGAAGCTGGCTCTGCCTGCTCGGCGCACTCCTGGAGACTGTGTGCTGGCCCCTGTGGCTACTTCAGCCCGGTGCTGCGGGAGGGCCGAGTAGGCCGAGTAGGCCGCGCAGGCCGCATATCCTCGCGCGACCGCGAAGAACTTGGATTTTCCACAAGCACACTCATCACCGCTGGCGGACTCCCCGGGCGCACCCGGGACATATTGGAGCAGCCTGTGATGCGGCAGTGAGTGCCTGGTCCGACTGCTGCTGCCGCAACATTTAGGCCCGGCTCCTGCGTTACCCTTGCGGCGCGGCTCCACCATTTTGGAAGGCCCGAAACACTTGCTGTCACCGCTAGAGGATACCACTCTGGGAGGGCATTGTTTGACTGCAATTGGGACGAGATCACTCTCCCAGACACCTCTCTGGGCCTTGAATCTGCTGCGACTTCAGGGTAGGCGCTCAGCAGAGGCATTGAAAGCCACATGGGATGAACGCGCTATCAGCGCCAATTTACATACGGAGCATGTGCTGGTTCGGTGAAGGCGCGATAACTAAAGCCCCACACGTTTGACTCTTTGGGTATGAGCTTGGAAATGCCCTAAACATTTCTGGCACGAGGCAAGCCCGAATCTTGGACACACGCAACAGTGAGCCCCCAGGTTGTACATGCTGGCACTGGGACACCATATTTTCTCATTCTTTCTGGTAGACCCGTTGCAGCGGACGGCCTCGCACTACGCTTTCAACCCTAGAGTGGCGTTGACCTGGCACGAGGATACTCCTTGCACCACCACAGGGGGGGGGGCACATGTTTCTCCCGCCCCCTTATCTTCTTCTTTATCTCGGTCTACGCTGCACCCCAGCTGACCTCCCTGTCAGTTCATTGAACGGGGCACATCTCTGGCAGAGCACGATAAGAACCGCACCTGGGATACCTTTGGCGCCATGGGTAAACCAGATACGCGACAGCCCAAACTTAATTTTGATGCTGCCAAAAAGGTTAACCACACTGGGCAGGACGATCAGGAGCAAGCTGGGAACAGTGGCACTCGTGACGCCGTGACTTTTCAAACCACTGATGTTCAAGACATCCTCCGGGAGATGCGACAGGGGTTTGCCACTATCATGGATAAAGTAGACAGAATGTCATCACGAATGGATGCTATTGCCCATACGCTCGATGGTCACGACGAGAGAATCAAGGAAGCAGAACGGCGCATCTCAGA
Source organism: Lissotriton vulgaris (assembly GCF_964263255.1). Classification (NCBI taxonomy): domain Eukaryota; kingdom Metazoa; phylum Chordata; class Amphibia; order Caudata; family Salamandridae; genus Lissotriton; species Lissotriton vulgaris. The sequence goes on from NC_141689.1 coordinate 978,857,241, forward strand.
CTCGGAAGACACATCTACTCGCCACACGTCGCAGCTGGCTCGCATGGACAACTTGTTAAGAATAATCGCGGCGAAGAACGAAGATTTAGAAGCGCGCAGTCGGCGCAACAACGTTCGCATCTTAGGCATACCGGAAACGACCAACACTGGGCGTAGGGAGGACTATGTGGGGAAAATGCTTCTATCTGCGATAGGTTCCAAGGACTTTTCCGCTCAATTCATCGCCGAACGCGCCCACAGATCGCTGGGGCCTTGGCCCAAACCTGGTGGCACCCCACGCCCTATAATAGCAAGGCTCTTGAATTACCGGGACCGGGATGTGGCCCTGAGAGCGGCGCGCAGTAAGCAGGTGTGGTCCTATGATGGTAACTCCTTCTCCATTTATCCCGATTTCACACCTACGGTCTAGGAGGAAAGGAGGAAATTTGTGGATGTTAAGAAAAAACTACGCAAAGCCCAGATTGACTATGCACTTCTATACCCAGCGAGACTACGGGTCACACATCAGGGGAAACAGCGGTTCTTTACGAAGCCTCAACATGTGGAGGAATTCCTGAAACACTTAAAAAAGGCGAACAGAGGCGGCGCAGATGCTGGAGATCCCCAGCATTCCTAGATGGACGGAGTGGACACTGACCCGCAGTAAGAGTAACGACCTGTGTTGGTTTGAAGCATTTACTGTGGGGTTTATTGAGAGGTAGCTCTGTTATGTGAATTATGTCTGCATAGACAAATTATGCCATGTTGTGCCACATACCCTTTCGCCGGGCACCCCTGCCTGCATGTGCGGCAGCTCCGGCTGCTGGACTGTATAGACAGGGGGTGTCTGTGTTGCCACCTAGAATGGCCCCTATAGGGCTGCACCCCAATTTGGTCCACTATATGTGGTTAGTGGGACCTATGATGTTGTTTTTGTTGTTGGGGAGGGAATTGGGAAGGGGTGGGCGGGCATGTGACTCTGGCATGTTTGAGATGCTTCAGTGGGAGGGAGGGGTAGGTGGGGGGGGGTTGGGCAGGGAAAGAGGGGTATGGAGAGGCTTATTGTTTGATATTACGTACTCATAACGTACATGGTTGCTATGCAGATGATGGTTGCAGCTACAGGCACTGCATCTAGTGTGCTTTATATAGGGCTTGCACATTATAACACTATTTGGCTATGTATTGTCTACCTTTTTGCTTACACACGGGACGTCTTCTGACACGACACCACTAAACATTGTTACATGGAACGTTAGGGGCCTGAGAGATCCACGGAAAATGAGGCGGATTATAGCTTTTTTAGACCGTCACCAGATACATATAGCGATGTTGCAGGAAACCCATGTTACACCCCTGAGAAACTCTACGTTTGCATCCCGATGGGCATAGCACAGGGTTTTTTCATCTTACTCCACCTAAGCCAGAGGGACGGCCATATTAATTAAGAAAAATGTACCCTTCCATGTTGCCGGGACTGCCAGTGATGATCAGGGAAGGTTTTGCCTAGCTTGGGGGTGACTGGGGTTAGAGTCAGTGACCTTGGTATGCTGTTATGGTTCCAATAAAGACTCCCCAGAGTTCTTTACTTCCTTATGGGAAACAATAAAGGAAATAGGCTCGACCTACATCATATGGGGTGGAGACTTTAACGTTACCTATGCTCCAGGCATGGATAGATCGAACACTGCACCACATCATCGCACCAGAGCGAGCATGACACTGCATGAAATTATTGAGGATGGCTTATTAGATGCGTGGCGACATGTCCACCCGCACCAACACGAAGACACACACTTCACTGCACATGCCGCCTCTTGGGCACGACTAGACTATTGGCTCATATCCCGCTGACTAGGCCCAGCGATTAGTACAGTGCATCATTAAGCCAGAACGTACTCCGACCATGCACCTGTCAGGCTCACATTTTTTTAAAAAGAATAAGGGATCGGTGCAGAGTGTAGAGACCATATGGGAGGCATTTAAAGTAACGATTAGAAGGGTTTGCATATCTAAAGGGGCCAGAGTATTGAAGAGCATTACCACCTCACTTTGTAAACTAGAACAGGAGCTCCGTGCACTTGAGACTCAGCTGTCACTTCACCCAGATGGGGACACTCAGAGCAAGTTCAGAGCGACATTGACTGAATACATGGCAGAAGCGCGCAGAGAGATGCATTTTCGGGGGGAAACACTGGATAGCGCAACGGTATGGAGAGGGAGAACATCCGGGCAAAGCGCTTGCGGACACAATTAGGCGACCACAACACTCTAACTATATCATAGAATTGGAAAAATCGGACGGTTGCGTTGCTGGGACACTGCTAGTATATTAGAAGAATTCTCCTGCCACTATGCCACGCTCTACACAAGTACTGGGCAACGTGATCTAGACCTGGACTCCAACCTAGGAGACGTTGCCTTAGGCTGGCTAAGCGATGTACACCAGGAATTTCTGTGCACTCCATTTGAACTAGATGAGGTCCGCGATCCCATCATGGGCATGCAATCTGGCAAAGCCACCGGATTGGATGGTATCCCAATAGAATTCTACAAAATGTACATAGATCTAATAGCTCCCATCTTGCATGAAGTATACGAGGAGTCTCTGGAAGTTGGTATCCTCCCACCGTCTATGAGAGAGGCGCTCATTGTTTCCCTTTTGAAGCCTGAGAAACCGCCCCACCTGTGCGGATCTTATCGGCCACTTTCCCTCCTCAACTGCGACGCAAACATTTTGGCGAAGCTTATTGCTAATCGATTGAGTTTGCTCCTAGATCACCTAGTTTTACCAGATCAGTCTGGGTTTGTTCCAGGGAGGTCTACCTCCCACCACCTGCGAACCCTTTTTACCATAATGGACACCGTCTCCCCGGAATTACCTTTGGCGCCGGTTTTCCTCGACACCACTAAGAACTTTGATTCCATCGAATGGAACTATATCTGTTAGACCTGGCACCTTGGCGTGAGTTTCCCTTCCACTTTTTGCTGATGTGCCTCAGATGTGTTTGCTGGTATACGCTGCTCAGGGCACTGCGCCACGGCCAATCAGTGCTGTAGTGCAAGTGCTCCCATTGTAAAGTGTATATGTGATTGATTTCCATGATTGGCTCATTGGATTTACTGTCAGTCCCCAGTAAAGTGCACCAGGAGTGCCAGGGCTGGTAAATTCCAATACTGCTAGTGGGCCTGCAGCGCTGGTTGCGCCACCCACAGACACAGCCTTTTAAAATGTGTCTAGGGTCTGCCATTGCAGAACCTGCGTGCAGTCTGGTACTGTCATGCTGGCTGGGCAAGTGCACACACTTGCCAGCCTCAAAACCTTTCCTTTGCTTCATATTAGTCACCCCTATGGTAGGCCCTAGGGCAGGGTGCATTGTATGTAAGGTAGGACAAGCCCTGATGTGTGTGGCATGTCCTAATAGTGAATTATTATCTAGAAGCCCAATAGACTTGCAAGTCTATCAGATTTTTGGAATTCTGACTAAGTATTCATACTACAGCATGGTCATTAGGAATTATTAATCCAAGAAAATGAAAAGACACTGATGTTCTCACTTGACTTTCCCTCACCCCTGGTACTCATCATCGTGCTTCGCTGGTAGTGATCTCAACCACAATTGGATTTCTTTAAGCTTGTGTTCATTCTCAAATGGTGTGTATGCAGACAAAATAAAATTGTCTCTATGCAAAGCCTGCACATGGTCACTAAAGATTAGTTGAACTGCTCAAATTAAGGCAAATGATCCTCTCCAATATTGGTGGGTTTTATGTCCTCTAATTTCATGTCTCTTCCTCAAGCCTAATTTCTTTCTATATCCAAAAACTATTACACCACTTCCCCTGCTTGTTTTGTACTCTTGCAGATGTAGGTTTCTATATGGGTTATCTGCCACAGCTGCAGGTAAGTTTGTTACGTAAACTTTGATAGGCAATTCATTGTGGACCATGAAAGGGAGAAAAACAGATTTCTCCAGCGATCACAGGACTGGAGACCACATGAATGTAATCCACACTGTATCACAGCCAGATCTATTCTTTTGCTATTAAATGACATTCACCTACCCTAGACCTGCTCACATTATGTTTCAAGATTGATTTGTTAAGTCCTAGCAAGCTATTTCTCCCACCTTACCACACACATTCATCACTGAATGTCACTCCTGTCCTTGCCTGTTCATTCTTCTTTTTCTTGTGTGAGGACATGCTCTGTATAAGCTCCCTGACCCCTCACTCATTATGTAGAAAATGTCTCTTTCTTGCCCTTGTCTTGTCTTCTTCTTGAGCTTGTGTGAGGACAAGCTCTGTATATGCTCCCTGATCCCTCACTCATTATATCCAATATGTCCCTGTTCTCTTTGTCTCCATGAAATGTGTTTTCCCACAGGCTCACCATTTCAACTTCTCACATATAATCAGATTGGAGAAGGCAAGATATACATTGGATAGTATTTGGTAAGGGAAAGACAACCTCAAACTGTGATTAATGTGCGAATTACTTACCTTATGATGTATCTGGTAGAAACGATTATAGCCGCAGATTCCTTAACGTAGAATTATCCCCAGGTGTGAGACTGGATCTGGAAACTTTTTTGCCCAGCATCCCTGTGTGCCCGGGGGACGGCAGCAGCAAGCTCCACCCAGGCGTCGCCCACGTACGTGACGTCAGCAAGGTCACATGAGTCCCGTACCCGACACGCCTACGTAAGTTTTCTTCTGAGAACTTTTCCGTGCCACAACGTGGAGTCATCAGACAAAACTGTGGGAGTATGGGAACAGTGTGCGAAAAGAGCAGAAAAATTGGAAAAGGAGTGATGACGAACAACCTCATAGGGAGCAGTGTCAACATTGCTGCAGCCAAAGGGGGGGAAGAAGAAGAAGTAGAGGAAGGAGAGGAAGGAAGAAGAGGAAGAGGAAGGAGAAGGAGAACGCACAGTCCTGAGCAGCCACCCTGCCAGGATGTGGACAGCCCCCCTGGAGACAAGGAACACATGCAAAATGGCTCGACAACATGTAGCAGGCCTACAACCCCAACCAGGAACAACGAAGAGGAACTGGTGTCAAGACAAACAGGAACGACAAACCTCCAAGGTAACCCCAGCACAGAGTGCAACAACCCCCTCCCCCTTAAAGGAACAAGGGCAAAGGCACGGACAGATGACCCAAATCCAGAGGGTAGCAGAGGGGCCAAAACCCCTAGCAACCAAAGGGCAGAGGGTTGGGAGGGAAGAAGCGAAGGCAAGCCCCTAACCTGGGCCAGAGCAGAAGGACACAGGAGTACATATAAACCCCTCCTCCAATAACAAGAAAGCGGACAATCATCCCTTTAAAAGAGCGAAAGAGTGCACTCACAGAAGATGGAGCCACCCACCGGGAGGCGAGCGCAGAAGACCAAGTCAAAGGGCCTTGCGGAACGGGGAGGAAGGGCGGGCCCTGAAGGAATCTGCGGCTAGAATTGTCTCTACTAGATACATCATTAAAGAAGGTAAGTAATTCATACATCTGATAGAGACTACTAGCCACAGATTCCTTAACGGAGAACAGATACCCTAGCCATACCCCCGGGGAAGGAGGGTCTGCGAAAGGACCTCACCAGCCTGGACAAAACAGAGGGTTCCACAGGGGACTAGTCCAACAGACAGGCGAAGAGCCTCGTCCTCCCAGGCAAGAGGGAACTTAAACAAGCAGAGCACCACCGACCCCAAGAGGTGGGCGCGGGAAGAAGAGGAAAGAGGAACCCAGAGCAAAGCCCGGGGAGGCCGAAGCACCCCACACCCTTACAAGGCAACAAACCTCCAACCAATGCCAAGGCAAGGCAGAGGAAAGAATAACCTAGAGGGCCCAAGGAAACGATGGAAAAGAAGGCGAGCCCACCACAGTCGGAAGGCAACAGACCAGACAGAATGGCGCCGACCTCAAGAAGCAGGAAGAACAGCCCAGGCCCCCCCCACCCCCCAGAAGAACATGAAAGTGGAGAAGAGTCCGGGCACTCCTCAGCGAGGGGTCCGCGCAGACAACAAACATGGACACCAAGGGGAGCAGTAGCCCTCGGGCGACTGCAACCTCCCATAGCAAAGCTATATAACAGCTACCACTACGCCACATAGGATAAGTTAAGTCCCAAAACATGGGAACCCCCTTTGGAAGAACTTCTGCAGCAGAGGAAAACAGAAAAAGTCACGGGGAGAAAACCCCATTAGAGGGCTTATCAATCAGCCCAAGAAAAACACAGGAGACCCTATCTCAGGCCAACCTGGAGCAGGCAAAAACACACAGCAAGGAAGGGCCATCCAGCAGCCAACAGAACCACAGCCTCCACAAGGAGAACTCGAGTGGCCATAAAACACACAGAACTAGAACCACAAGGGCGACTCGGCCCAAAGGGAAGAGAATCACCAAAAACTAGCGAAACTCACAAGTCACTGAGGGGGGGGGGGGAGGAGGAGGGGAAGAAGGAGGAGGGGGAAGAAGGAGGAGGGGGAGAAGAAGGAGGGGGAGGCCTAAGCCCCTCCAAAAACCTCCGGATAGCCGATTCCGCCGGGGCGTGGAACAAAAGGGAACCAACAAAAGGAAGATCCACCAGCCGTTCCAGCAACTGTCTCTAAGCTAAGCATGGCTAAGCATGGCGGCGAAGGACCACTGACGAACCCATGGCTCGACCCAACACCTCCGAGATGTCCAGAGCGGAGCGAAGAATAAACGCCGCCAGCTCCCGACCATCCAACGCATGGTGCCACAAATCAATGCCAGCACCCTCTTGAGAAGCTGCGGATCCAAGGGACTCCGCCAAGTCCCACAAACAAGAGGTGGCCCTAGCCAACACACACAAGGTATTAGGAGCCCGCAAAGCTGCACTGGTCCCCTTTCAGCCACGACCCAAAACGGGTTGAGGGGGGTCCACCGACCCCTGTGGTGCCACCAGGGCCAGCAGCTGCTGGCGCTGTAGCAGCGTCACCTAGGCATTAGACAGGACCACCTTGTCAAAGGACCGAGAGGGGCTCGGGGATGCGACACGAGTCCCGGCGACCTCCCGCGACACCACAGGGACCCCCGCAGGAGTTTGCGTTGAACCAGAGGCACCGTGGTCTGAAGGTGGGAACCCCGAAGGGCCGCACCCCAACAGCACCACATCCTCCGAGCCTGGATCTGGACTAGCCGGCGCCTGGGCCGAAGCCACTGGCGATGCCGCAGAGGGCCCCGCACCACGCAAGGAGGAGGAGGAGAAGCCAGCGAGGGCTGCACAGCCGCCGCATTTGTCTCCATTTGGGCTCTCGATACCCCCTCACTGGGGAACGGTGGATAGGGGACGACACACGGGCCGCATCACCTGTGGAGAGCCCACGCTCCCAACAGGCCGGAAACCAGCCCTCGGGGACAAGCTGTGACACTTACCCACCGGCGAGCGACGCTCTTGCCGCACTGGAGAGGGATGAGGACGACGACGACGATGCCGGCTGCTCCGAGAACCGTCCACAGAAGCTGAGCGAGGCGACAAAGCCGATCTGGACATGCGAGCCGACAGAAGTTTCAATCGGAGTTCCCACCGCGACTTCAATCGCTGGCACGCCCCACAGTCAGTGGAGCCGTGGTCCTCCCTCAAACACCACATGCAAATGAGGTGAGGGTCCGTCGCCGACATCAAGTGCCCACAAGACTTGAAGCCCGAAGTCATTCCCACACTGTCCCAAACAGGCCAGAGCATGAACCGGATCCGCGTTGCACGCGGAAAAGGGAAGAACTGTTGTAGGCGCGCCGGGGAGGGACTTATGTGACCTCGCTGACGTTATGTACGCGGGCGACGCCTGGGCTGAGCCGCGTGATGCCGTCCCCCCGGCGCGCAAAGATGCTGGGCAAAAAAGTTTCCGGATCCAGTCTCACGTCTGGGGATAATTCTACGTTAAGGAATCTGTGGCTAGTAGTTTCTATCAGATTGATGAGTTTTCTGGTTATTGGTTATCACTCTAATACCATCGAGCCATGATCATAGCATCAGCCTTACCTTGGCTTCAATCCGTAGTCTTCTTCCGCTAACAATGAAGGGTTCTCTGGTAAACTCATCAAAGGTGTATTGCCACTCACAGGTGAGCTGTCCAAACGTTCCTCTTGTCACGAACAAAACACCACTAGTATAATAATGAAATACAAGGGAGACAAAACAGAACAGTGTATCAGAAAGCATCTAGTACAGTTGTGCATTTGAACATGACAGGCTTAGGGCAGACAAAGCAAAAGAGAACTAAGTACAGCATTCCCATCCCCTCTAAGATGAAATGCTGCAGTGAAGAAAGAACAGAAAGACGACTAGGCTGTGCATTTGCCTGGAAGTGGCAGGTAAAGTAGGGATAATAGGGAGTTACAAGTGGATTCTGCCCTGGGTATACATTACTTGACAAGGATGTGATCTATGAACAAGCAAGCCTGGAGAAAACAGCAATTTACAACTGGTGAGGGTGCAATGGCCTGCGACTGCTCAACCAGGCACCAGGCCTTAAACCTCAAGGTGTGCACAGTATAAAATTTAAAAAGACTTGGGCATTTAATCTCTTATAAAAGATTTAAAACCTCCATTGCATACCAGAAGCAAGGTATGCGTGCTGACAGTTTTTGCATTACAATCTCTTGACATCATCCTAACTAGTTATTAGGAAGGAGCCAATTATGAATAGAAGAGAAAGGCTAATATTGTCAGTAGTGTAGAACCATTTAGTTTGACCAAAGGAAATGATGGAAGGAGCGTTGACAATACAAGCACTCACCCCGAGTCAACTGATTTGGGTTTAATCCATCACCGTTCTTTAGCCCACTCTGCCACCCCAGTACAGACATGGCCATATGCAAATCAGTCTGACCCTGTGCCTCATGGGAACAGTCCAGCCCGAACTGCCAAGCCATGCCTTCCCTGGACCGGAAACAAGCTACCGAGATCAAACCCAGATCTGTTGACTGGGTGTGAGTGTTTGATTGGTTCAGATGGTCCGTCCATCCCCACCCCCTTTTGTACCGCTTTGTTCGCCATAAGTTGGCAGGGTATGCTCAGACGGGAGTCCCTTGCTCACTTTGCCACTGGATTCAAGCAAGCCGGGCTGAAGACGGCTGAAATGCCAGAAACCGGTCCTCGGATGAATGTCGAAGGGTCCAAAGTTTCATCTTCTGTCGATTCTAGGATTAATCTAATTTCTCCTGCGTCAGCTCCTACCATAATACAACTAAAGGGGGCTGGTTTGCTCACTAGGTCCCTCCTATGGGTGGGACCAGGAAGGGGGGTGGTTACACCCCCTTTCCTCTGTCCAGTTTCGCGCCAGAGCTGGAGTGCCCCAGCAACCGGTTTGAACTTGGCTATGCATGAAGCACCTAGTGTGCCTCAGGCAGTGTCTTAACTATTCAGCCCTCCCTGTCACAATACACATCCTCCTGTCTGGGGTGGTGCTTGCACCTCCCCAAGCAGAAAACCTATTGTCCAAGCCTCCGTGACTGGAAGGACTCCCAGCAGCAGGAGGTCAGACTTGTGTCTGTGGTAGCAGCATCCATTTTGTGATGCTGGGGCTCTGGTTAACTTTAACCGGGATAGTCAGAACTAACATGCCTCTTCCCTCTAGAAGGGTGGAATGCTACCCCCGTCGCCAGAATTGGCGAGGGGGTAGTATTCCATCGAGTATGAGACCTTACACAACATGTTTTGATAAAGCCAAACCAAAGTTAGCATTAACCGCGAGGATTATAATGCACTTAAGAGTATATGGTATGGCAATATCATAGAACAGCTATAAGGACATGGTTCAACACCTAAGCAAGGGGTGGTTAGACGACCTTGCCCCAGCTGAGTGATCAGCCAGTTGTGTCTATTTGAGTGGCCAGCCAGGGGGAACGTCGTTTACGACGCAACTTTTAGCACGCAGTGCTATTACAACGCGGTTTTTAAATCGCATTCTATTACAACGCATGACTCTGGGGGGCGCTCAAGGATAGGGAATACTTTTAATTTACTTTCCAACACCTTCCCTAGTGTCAACGGGGACTGGTGTTGGAATAGTAAATTAAAATATTCACTATCCAACACCCCTTTCTGTTATGCGTTGTAAAAGAATGCGGTATAAAAACCGCGTTGTTACAGCATGCGTGCTAAAAGCATGCGTTGTAACAACATAAATCCCCAGCCAGGGGTGGCATAATACATGCTGCAGCCCCTGGTAGGCCTTGGTTACACCTATGCCATGAGAACCTATGGTACACTTCTACAGGGGCTGACAAGCTGAACCAATTCCTAATTGTGGATGTACCTAGAGTACATGGTAAATTTAGAGAGAGTGCATCTGGGCTGTGGGTCTGATTATCAAGCCCACAGCCACATCTAAGCCGAAAACCAGTAAAGCAAAAGCAAAAAGTGGGGGTGACCATAGGAAGCAGACCCTACTCTCCTACACAACCCCCCCCCCCCCCAAACTTAGGGACATTAAACTAACCTTAACCAGTTGAGTCTTCATGTTCTAAGTGGAAATATCGGGAGAGTCCATCTGCATTGGCATGGTCAGTCCCAGGTCTATGTTCCACTGTAAAGTCCATCCCCTGTAGGGTAATGGACCACCTAAGAAGTTTGGGATTTTCACCCTTCATCTGATTTAACCATAGGAGGGGCTTGTGGTCTGTCTGAATCTTGAAGTGAGTGCCAAACAAGTATGGCCTCAGCTTCTTCAGGGCCCAAACCACAGCAAAGGCCTCCCTCTCTATAGCTGACCAACGTTTTTCTCTATGGGTCAGCCTTCTGCTTATGAAAGCAATGGGCTGGTCTTGACCATCTACATTCAGTTGTGAAAGTATAGCTCCCACACCCAACTCAGAAGCATCTGTTTGGACTATGAACTCTTTGGAGTAATCTGGACTTTTCAGAATAGGGGCAGTGCACATGGCCTGCTTCAGGTCATCAAATGCCTTTTGACAGATAACTGTCCACTGAACTTTCTTTGGCATCTTTTTGGAAGTGAGGTCATTTAATGGTGTCACAATGGACCCATAGTTTTTTCACAAACTTCCTGTAATACCCAGACAGGCCCAAGAAAGCTCTGACCTGTGTCTGGGTGGTTAGAGGAGTCCAGTCTCTGATGGTCTGGATCTTACTCTCCAGAGGTTGAACCTGACCCCACCTACCAGGTGGCCCAGGTACACAACCTTGCTCTGCCCTATCTGGCACTTTGTAGCCTTGATAGTGAGGCCTGCCTTTTGCAGAGCCTCTAAAACATTCCTCAGGTGGACCAGGTGATCATCCCAGGAGGAGCTAAAGACAGCAATATCATCTAGATAAGCTGCACAATAGTCTTCCAATCCTGTGAGAACTTGATTCACCAACCTTTGGAAAGTCGCAGGTGCATTCTTCAAAACAAAGGGCATTACCACAAATTGATAATGTCCTCCTGGGGTCGAAAATGCTGTCTTGGCTTTTGCATCCTCAGCTAATCTGATTTGCCAGTAGCCTGCTGTCAGGTCAAATGTGCTCAAGAACTTGGCAGAAGCCAATCTATCAATGAGCTTATCAGCCCTGGGGATTGGGTGGGCATCTGTCCTAGTGACAGCATTGAGACCTCTGTAGTCCACACAAAACCTCATCTCTCTCTTACCATCTTTGGTGTGAGGTTTTGACACCAGGACTAATGGACTGGCCCAAGGGCTCTCTGAGGGCTCAATAACTCCCAGTTCCAACATCTTTTGGATCTCTGTCCTAATGCAGTCCCTGACATGGTCAGGTTGCCTGTAGATTTTACTCTTGACAGGCAGTCTGTCACCAGTGATCACCTCATGGGTGCACCAGCTTGTCTGACTTGGGGTCAAGGAAAACACGTGTCTGAAGGACTGCAGAACTTGTCTACAATCCTGTTGCTGATGGTCAGAGAGGCTGTCTGAAAAGACCACATCATTCACTGAGCCATCATCAGGGTTTTGAGTAAGCAGGTCTGGTAGAGGGTCACTCTCTTCCTCCTGCCCCTTATCTGTAGCCATGAGCAAGCCCATGTCTGCCCTGTCGACAAATGCTTTAAGTCTGTTGACATGAAGCACCCTGTGGGGGCTTCTGGGAGTCCCAAGGTCCACCAAGTAGGTGACTTCTCCCTTCTGTTCAACTATGGTATGGGGTCCAGACCATTTGTCCTGGAGTGCTGCTGGAGCCACTGGCTCCAACACCCATACCTTCTGTCCTGGCTGGTACACAGGCAGCACAGCCTTTTGGTCATGCCAAGCTTTCTGTAATTCTTGGCTGGCCTCAAGGTTTTTGGAAGCCTTCTCCATGTATTCAGCTATCCTGGAGCGGAGACCAAGTACATAGTCCACTATGTCATGCTTAGGCTTTTTGAGAGGTAACTCCCATCCTTCCTTCACAAGACATAGGGGTCTTCTTACAGGATGCCCAAACAAAAGCTCAAAAGGGCTGTAGCCAAGCCCCTTTTGTGGGACCTCTTTGTAAGCAAACAGAAGGCAGGGTAAAAGGATGTCCCATCTTCGCCTCGGCTTTTCAGGTAACCCTTTTATCATCCCTTTGAGGGTCTTGTTGAATCTCTCCACAAACCCATTACACTGTGGGTGATAGGAGGTGGTGAACTTATAGTTGACACCACACTCCTTCCACATTGCAGTTAAATATCCTGACATGAAGTTTGCACCTCTGTCAGAGACAACCTCCTTTGGAAACCCACTCTGGAGAAAACTCCAAGTAGGGCCCTAGCCACAACAGGAGCTGTTGTGGTCCTCAGGGGAATAGCTTCTGGATACCTGGTGGCATGATCCACTACCACCAGTATAAATCTGTGCCCAGATGCTGTTTGGGGGTCCATTGGTCCTACAATGTCTATCCCCACTCTTTCAAAGGGTACCCCCACCACAGGTAGTGGTATGAGGGGGGCCTTTGTTGTGCCACCTGATTTGCCACTGGCTTGGTAGGTAACGCAGGAGCGACAAAACTCTTTGTATCTTCTGACATATGGGGCCAGTCCCAAGTCTTGTTCTGGTCCAGGTGTCCTGCTAAGGGAATATCATGGGCCAAGGTAAGAGGGAAGCCCCTAAATTGCAGAGGTATGACCAACCTCCTGGAAGCACCAGGCTTGGGGTCTCTAGCCTCTGAATAAAGGAGCCCATCATCCTCATACACTTTATGGGTACCTTGAGCATTCCCAGCAGCATCAGCAGCAGCCTGCTGTCTGAGGGGTTCAAGAGAGGAACAATCTAATTGTGCCTGCCTCAGATCTGCCCTTGAGGGTCCCCATGTCCCAAGAAACTCAACCTGATCAGGCTCAAGTTCTTCTAGGACAGTTCCCTCTTGGATTTCAGAATCATCCTCCTGGGAGGGCTGATCCTCAACCTGAGGCAGGGGGGAAGGCACTGCCCTTACCCTCTTTCTCTTGAGTAGTGTCTGGTCTATTGTTCCAAGATCCAGCACTTGTTCAGGTAAGCACTTTTTGGCCTGTGACCTGGTCACAGCAAGAACATGTGCTGAAATCCCCAGCATTTCTGCATGGGTCCTATACGCCACCTCAGACCAAACATAGGTTCCAAGATCATTTCCCAACAGACACTCTACTGGAAGGTCTGAACTCACAACAACTTTCTTGAGGCCAGTTACCCCTCCCCAGGAGAAGTTAACAACTGCCACACTATGGGAAGTAGTGGCATTGCTAGCATTGGTCACTAGGTACTTCTCACCTAGTATGATCTGTTCAGGGTCCACAAAGTTAGGTGTCACCATGGTGACACTGGCACATGTGTCCCTGTAGGCCTGAGCCATCTTCTCATTAAAAAAAGGTGCCTGTCTGTACTTGCTCAGATTACTGGGACTTACAGTAGAGGATATTGCTATGTCCCCATTACAGACAAGAACAGCCTGAGTTGGTACTCGGACCAGGCCAGAGTCCATCTCAGTTCCCAGGGTCAACCCTACCACACCCTTTTGCTGGGAACCACCACCAACAGCTGGACTAGGGGAAACAGTTGCCTTAGGGGCATTGGTGGTTGGTGCTGTGCCCTTCTTGGTGCACTCACTAAACCAGTGTGAGACTGACTTACAGTATCCACACCAGGGCTTCTTTTGGCCTTCTTGTTTCTGTTTGTTCTTTTTGGAGCCACCCTCCCTCTGTGCCTTTTGGGGGCCTGGTGAAGACTTCTGGTCTTTTTGTTTCTGCTCATTACCCTTCTGGTCTGCCTTTTTCTGATCACCCCCTGGTTCTGTTTTTTCTGCCTAATCCTGGTTCTGACCCATTTGTCTGCCTTCTTTCCCAATTCTTGGGGAGAGGTCAGATCAGAGTCAATCAGGTATTGATGCAATAACTGGTTATGATAGTTGTTAAGTATTTGCTCTCTCATGATCAAATTATACAATCCTGTATAGTCCTTACCTTCACTTCCCAATAACCAGCCTTCCAGAGCCTTAATGGCACAATCAACAGAGTCAGTCCAGTCCTGAGTCTGTGTCTTCTGGGTATCTCTGAACAACAACCTATATTGTTCAGTGGTTAGGCCAAACCCATCAATCGGAGCACTCTTCAGGACAGAGTAGTTGTTAGCATCCCCATCACTAACTGTGAGGAGCTTATCTCTACCTTTTTCTGAAAAGGAGAGCCATAAGATTGCTGCCCACTGACGTTGGGGTACCTGCTGTACTCTGCAGGCCCTCTCCAAAGCAGTAATCCATTTGTGGATGTCATCCCCTTCTTTGTAGGGGGGCACAATCTTGCATAGGTGTCTATTGTCATAGGACCTATCTTTATCCTTAGGGATAATGCTGCCACCAGTGGGTTCTGACCCACTCTCTCTATGCTCTCTAGCACGAGCAAGCTTCTCTTTGGCCAGGGCAACCTCAAGTTCCCGTCTTTCAATCCTAAGAGCAGCTTCTCTCATTTTTGCCTCATGTTCCCTTCTCTGAGGGGAAGTCATCCCTCTCTGAGCAGAGCCATGAGAGCCATTTGAGATAAGAGATTCTCTGGAGCGAGATCTCCCTCTTCTCAGTCTCTGGTTAAGCCCACTTAGGGGTCTGTATGAGGTCTGACCATACTGACTCCCATGTATGCTTAAGTTAGCCTCATCGAGTCTTCTGACTAAGGTCTGACTGTGTCTCAAGATCAGAATCATCTCCCTCTTCCGGTACTGGAGTATCAGTATTATCATCTGAGGAGGGAAAGACTTCATCCACACTTCCTGTATCATCTGTCTTGGGGGACTGTTGAGCATCATTCTCTCCTAATAACTCAATCAGGAAATTGAGGGTAGGGTTTGAACCCTGTTCTAGCCTTCTAGAGGTACACAATTGTCTCAACTCTGGAAAGGCTAAGGCTTCATATCTCGAAGCAGTCCTCAAGGGATCTACTTCTGCAGGCAGAGAACCACTGGGGTTCAATGTCTGACACAGGTTTTCTAGTGAGGTGTATGTGTTGCACCTACCTACACTATATGTTTTCTAAAGAAACTCTCTAGGAGTTGTGGTCACGGTGTGCTAGGCTCAGGCTCTACAACAGCTAAGTTCAGTAGAACTTAAGCATACCAACACGTGTTTTTATATGTACCTACAGGTACCTGTGTGATCTTTCAAATGATATCTTAAGATTAGAAGTGGTAAAACAACAGCAAGCTCTAATCCCAACCGCTGCACACCAATGTGAGAAGTTGGCCTGGTATATGATGTTCACTATTCTAGTGAACACCTTGCACCATTCCAAAAAACCCTTATGGTGATGGTTGTAAAGTCAACCTTATAGACCAGCTATCCTAGAGGTAGCGTGGACAGAGCAGTCTTAGGCTAAAAGACTCTTGAGGGTGTGTAAAGCAGCTGTTTTACCATATGTAACCCCTTGAATATCAAATGAAAGGACACCAAACAGGATATATATAAAATATATATGTATTTATTTACTAACACACTCCTCTGAACTCTTTATGAGATCAGAGGCAAAAGCACATAACAAGTTATACTTAGAAATACTTTAAATAGCACAATATACAGTTAGGCCCTAGGGGAGTGTCAAACCATATACTAAGTAAGTGGTATAAGAACCACGACTTGGGAAAGGGGAAGGCCTAGGGCCTAGGGAATCGCTGGGGCTACACTATCTGACCCTTAGGTTAGGAGTAGGAGGCCCACAGGCTGCGCGTGCAGAGTCAGTACTCTAACGCGAGAGTCAATAGGAAGTCAATAGGAACGTAAAAGGTAAGTAAATGAATTTTAGGACACTTCCGGTCTAGCTAGAAGGATAAAACTAAAAACCTAAACACTTGGATAGTCAATACCCTTGAGAGCACCGAAGTACTCGCGTTACCTCACCCACAGTAAGCGGGTGCATAGGTGTGAAGATGTGTCGGGTTTCCCCGCTGAAGTCTATGGAGCCTGTGAAGAAAGGTGCTGCAGGCGACCAGGAGGAAGATGTCCGGGTGGATCTAGGATGAAGAGGACCTGAAAGCAGAGGGGACAGAGTCTAGGTCACTAGCCAGTGATCGGGTGGAACCAGGGAGGAACCAGACGTCGTCGAGGAGCAATCAGGTGCTGGGGTGAAGCTTGTAGTTGCAGCCACGCAGACCAGGAGGCGTCGAGGACGACCAGGTGCTGGAGAGTAGCTGTCCCACGAAGGTTCTCGAAGATGGAGGGGTCGGCTTCAAGATCGGAGCCAACAAGCCTAAGCAAAGGCAACCCACGCAGGATACACAAAGAGCTTCTGGTGCAGACCAGGAAGGTCTGAGGTACTTCACCTTTGCAGGGAAGCAAGGGCCAGTCTGGAGCAACCAGACCAGTGATGGATTTTCACAAAGGATCGTCGCCAGGGGCTACTAGCCAATGGGCAAGCAACCGGACAACGCGTCGAGCAGAACACAGGCAGAAGGGCCCCACGCAGATCTCGTGGAGTGCTGGTCTTCGGAGCCAGGTGGAGCTCGGTGTCGGGGTGTCTCAGTCCCCAGGGCACAGCTTCGAGGAGGCCTCAGGAGCTGCGCTGTTAGCAAGTTGTCGACTTTTCAAGGTACCTGCTTTTACGGGTCCCGACGCCTTCCACGGGGCTCAGCTGTGCTGGAGTCGTGCAGTGGGGTCAGAGGGATCCAGGAGGTGAGGTCTTGTCAGGCTCTGTGCTCGGGTTCCGGCGGGAACGGGGACAAAGCAAGCTGATGAGTTGCTGGATGGTGCCTGGTTTCCCAGGGTGGTCACTCCTTGGCCACAAGGGAGATTCTTCAGTCTTCAGCTTGGATGAATGTCGAAGGGTCCAGAGTTTCGTCTTCTGTCGATTCCAGCATTAATCTAATTTCTCCTCGGTCAGCTCCAACCTTTATACAACTAAAGGGGGCTGGTTTGCTCACTAGGTCCCTCCTATGGGTGGGACCAGGAAGGGGGGTGGTTACACCCCCTTTCCTTTGTCCAGTTTTGCGCCAGCGCTGGGGCTGGAGTGCCCCAGCAACCGGTTTGAACTGGGCTATGCATGAAGCACCTAGTGTGCCTCAGACAGTGTCTCAATCTATTCAGCCCCCCCTGTCCCAATACACATCCTCCTGTCTGGGGTGGTGCTCGCACCTTCCCAAGCAGGAAACCTATTGTCCAAATCTCCGTGACTGGAAGGACTCCCAGCAGCAGGAGGTCAGACTTGTGTCTGTGGCAGCAGCATCCATTTTGTGATGCTGGGGCTCTGGTTAACTTTAACCGGGATAGTCAGAACTAACATGCCTTCTCCCTCTAGAAGGGTGGAATGCTACCCCCGTCGCCAGAATTGGCGAGGGGGTAGTATTCCAAAGTGTATGACACTTTACACAACATGTTTTGATAAAGCCAAACCAAAGTTAGCATTACCCGAGAGGATTATAATGCACTTAAGAGTATATGGTATGGCAATATCATAGAACAGCTATAAGGACATGGTTCCGAAAGTTGTAGACAGGCTCAGCTCGTGTTAGAGCGCCATCTCACACATAACCAAGCACTCTGCCTTCAGGATTGTTAAGGCCTGCCATAGGAGTGACTTATGGGTTACTTTGTGTCTATATGTAAGTAGGTATAGGGATGCTACACCTAAGCAAGGGGTGGTTACACGACCTTGCCCCAGCTGAGTGATCAGCCAGTTGTGTCTTTTTGAGTGGCCAGCCAGGGGTGGCATAATGCATGCTGCAGCCCCTGGTACGCCTTGGTTACACCTATGCCCTGAGTACCTATGGTACACTTCTACAGGGGCTGACAAGGTGAACCAATTCCCAATTGTGGATGCACCTAGAGTATATGGTAAATTTAGAGAGAGTGCATCTGGGCTGTGGGTCTGATTAGCAGGCCCACAGCCACATCTAAGTCGAAAACCAGTAAAGCAAAAGCAAAAAGTGGGGGTGACCATAGGAAGCAGACCCTACTCTCCTACACTCGTAGTCATCATCATAATCTTTATTTCAAATTAAAAAAGGAATTCATAAAAGCAACACATAAAAATATTTGAAATTCCAATAGAAAAAAAATACGACTCCATATAAATAAAATGAGTGAGCCCCGCAAGACTTCGCTCTCATCACACAATAACTAACATGCCTTGTACATCTTACTAAGATTACATTTAACAGCAAGCTATTCATCTTCGAGGTGTACATCACACCTCCATCCTTTGCCTTATCTTGACTGCCTCTTTAGGAAAACGTACAATAGAATAACATCTAGACTCATAATTTACATTTGTGAAAAAACAACCCAAAAAAAAAAAAAAAAAGAGCGGGAAGGACTTGTCTAAAACCCACGTTTTTAAGAAGCAATTTATTAAAAAGTAATCGAGCTGTCAATACAACTTACAAAACTTTAAAACGTGAAGACTATTCAATTTCTGAGGAGACACAAGGTCGCAGCGACAGAAACAAGGATCTTAATTGAGTTCTACCTCCTAGATACTGCCAGCAGACAATGTAACAGAATCAGCCTGAACTTTTACAACAAATAGTGATGATCACCACTTGTTATAAATGTAAAGTAAGGCTCAGATGTATTGTCTTTAAGAAGATATACCCATGGAAGGTATTATCTGACATTACAGAATATTCTCTTTCCGTAGCTCTGGAGGCAAGAAATGATTTACTGGTTCCCTCTATATGTTTCTTAGTTAGTGACCCTTAGTTGCTAAATGCCAGGACACCATAAGGCGACAAAAGCATTCTTCATATATTTCAACCAACGAACGTTCATAGCCTTTCCAGATTTAAAAAATCCTCCGTTATTACTCTATTGAGCTTCGGCTCAGGATTAACCCAAATCATGATCCATCTAATCAGGGGTTGCAAGGCCAAGACGTCAGAGAGATATTATGGTAAGACTAAATCCTAGGGGGGTGATATAGGCATGGTTGGAATTTGGCAATCACCACAAACGTTGCGTAAATTGTTTTCTCCATAACTTGGAACCCTGCAGGAGTCCTGAGGTGAGGGTCCCAGTGATGCGCAACGGATCGGCAGCAGAGTCCCCTTGACCCCCGGAGCGGGTGGAGAACACCCGTTGCCTTCTTTCCTTCTCCACGAGACCACAGGCTGGCTGGTCTCCTACTTGAGTCACGAGACTGCCCCTTCCTCTATGCTGCACGTGTCCCTTCACTCGCTCGGGGCACAGCAGGTGGTCTCTTATGTGCTGAGGCCTGTTGATGGCCCTCCATCTTGTCGGTGCCTTCCCCCCCATGGCCTCATTAGTATTTTTTTTCTTCAAAATGGTCTCTCCTACTTAACCATGAAAACAAAGGATGGACTTCCATCAGCCTTCACGCTGGTTAAGCAATCAGGGCAGCCATCTTGGAACGGTACTGGATTACCACTGGTTTTGGACTTCTCTGCTACGCTTGCCCGCAGGTTCACTTCTGGTCCTGATCTATTTGAATTTTTGGAACTTTAACGATGCCCCCTGGACTGAAACCAAAACTGTCTGTACTTATCGCGGTGCCCGAGCAACTTTGGCTGATTCCCGGTGGAGCGGTCATATACAGCGATAGAGGAGTTTGGCTCTGGTTCACCCTTTGGCCGGCACTTACCCAGACGGATATCGTTTTCCTCGCCTCCCTGTTGTGTTTTCCTACCTGCATTCCCTACCCCCGTTTACCATTTCCCCTCTACCTCTTCACTCCTCACAAGACGTGTGTACGCACTAATAATCTTGCATTATTGAGTAATCTCGTGTTTTTTCTTTTCTCCTATGTCTATACTTGTCTATGTAATTATGGAACCTGTAACTATCTGATCCTCATGTAAAGCGCTCTGATACCCTCGGGTCTAGCCAGCTCTATATAAAACTTTGCAAATAAATAAACTTGTAGAGAATGGACCTTATACGCCCAGATATCACTACTTAGGTTAAGGCAGACACACACTTAGCCTGCTAGACTTTCATCATGGATAAGTTTGTGTCAAACTCAAAAACTCTTTGGATGGACTTTGATAAAGACTTCTTCTTGGCAGCTAACAAAGGGACCTACAAGGTCAGAAAAACCAAACAAAATGCCTAGATAAGGAAGGCATCCACCCTTGAAAGAATTCTGCCTTGCAGGCTGAAATGCCTAGTCTTCATTGTTTGTCAGCCAGCCACTGTAACCCGGGATTTTGAATAGTTTGTCACTAACCCCAGCGAGTCCATAAACTTAACAAGGTAGTTTGTTTTATATCCCCTCTCACTTGATTCATACGGATCTCTTCTCCAACCAGCCGTTCCCTTGTTTCTTTCTTCCATGCTCCAAAAAGTGGTTCAGACGGTTCTAACCAAATTATCATCATATACCTTTTTGCCAGTTGTACGGAAAGGGCCCCAAATATATATCAGATATTCTATTTTGGGTCTAGGATGTAATCACAAAATTCAGTATCTAAGGAACTGCAAGACTATCGGTACTACTACATGACTGAGTGGATATTTCGTGTTTCTTTAGTATTCAGCTCCTTCTGGCCATAATGAATGAAGCAAGTCAGCGCTATCCCACTGGCATCTGGGGCAGTTATATGAGCTTGCTCATTACTACTGGGGTAATATAGGCACTATGAAGTATTTGAACTGGATGAGTCGGAACCTCACCTCACTGGTTGACTTTTTTTCACTAAATTCAGTTAAGTTTGACATCAATAACTTTTCTCACTTTCCATGGGCAGACAGCACCGCAGCCAGACGATCCAGTGTGTGGGCTCTATACATTGTAGGTAAAGGTTTACCCCCTAAGATTGTATACAGCTGATATTGTAGCTAAGATAGCTGCACAGCCCGAATCCTTCCCAGTTGAGGCCTTGGCGCTTGTAATTTGAGCAAATATCAGGAATCTATCTGCTTGATATACAAGTCTCCTATTCACAGCCCTTCAGTCCATCTAAACACCACTGCTTTGTAGCGATTTAATGAAAGTGTGGAAGGCCGTGTCCCTTAGCATGGTGTTAAATGTTGGTTGTAAGAACTTGCCGTAGGGGCCTTGACTGTGGTGCTTTAAAGGGGCTTTGGTCCTCACAAGGGGTAAAAAGTACTACACAAATACCAGTACAATGCATTATAATACATACCAACTATCTGATAGATATATATATATTCACTGAAAAAAACATAGGTTTTAGGCACGTTATAGTTAGGAATTAGAATTACAAAAACCTTAGAAATTCACTTAAAAAACCCTAGGTTTCATACATGTTATAGTTAGCTGGGCATTTCACTCATACAAAACCTTTGAAATTCCCCCGTTATAGTTAGTTCAGCTAACTATAACTCGTGCGCCTGCAATGCACCGCTGATGACGTCACATATTACATCACCCACTTCCTTACAAAGAAATGGAAAGTTTGCATCTCTGCAGCCTCTCTTATTTTTCACCTTATTCATTTTCCGCTCAATCAACACATCATCCACAAATACACACACCTCTTACTGCCTTTCTTGGCTGGGCTTATCAATTATTCTTCTTTAATTCAAATTCAAAGTCAAGGCCCTTTCTTCAGCCTTCTTCGTAACTACTACCCATCAATAGCAGTGGGTAATTTCCACACTTCCATCCTTTCTTCGTCCTTACTACTGCACACTATGTGTACTTTATGCACTAGCTTGCTTCCTTAGATATGCTACTGGTTTCTCTTGCTCCCACCGCAGAATCCAACACCCTATCTGTGTAATGAGCTGGAAATCCAAAGATTCTCTTCACTGACAAGGCAGTGGGTAGTTTGCGTGTCTCCAACCTTTCTTATTTTTCACCTTTTTCATCTTCCAGTCAATCAACACATAATCCAGACATACATTGGCATTGTGGCAATACTTTATTTGTGTGATTAATAAAAACCAATACCAAAGAAAATAGCAATCAATGTAAAAAGGATGTTAAAATTAAATAAAATAACGCATATATAGGAAATGAACCTAAAACCACCATTGGTGTTTATTACATTTTTTTTTTTAATGCAGTCAGTATTATTCCTTTGGCTACTCTGGGCCAGTTTTTGTTGTGGGCCGGACTACATGGGGTCTTCCTCCTGGTAAATGCCATATTGTACCATAGTTGACCTGTCCATTAAGGCTTGTCAGGCATGGTAGATGAATTTAGCGAAGTTGGCAATATGCTTCACCGTATCCAGTAGGTATAGCTGAAGGACTGCCTCCTTTGCCGTCCGCGTTCCCAGTTGGAAAAGAATAGGCCTTAGATGGATTCAGCGAATTGACAGCAGGGCGGGACAGCATAGTAAGACGTGAGTCAGTGTTTCTCGCTTATAACGGCAAAGGCGGCAGTCCATAATCGCTTGTCTTGCTTTCACTGAAGGATACAGGTGTTTTAGGGGAAGCACATGCAGTCTGGCTTCAAGAATCCTTTGTAGGGCTTGCCTCCCCACCGGCTGTACGAGATGTGGTTTGTGGCCATATAGAGTGTAAAGAGAACTTTGGGTCTCGTGGAAGCCTCTGGTTGTCAAAGCTTCAATGTCCAGTTTTCGAGAACATGATCTCACTTGCTTTTTTATTGATGTTTTGAGAGTGGAGTATTTAATTATGTTGGGGTCCCAGTTCTCTATGGCTATATTCAAGAGGTCTTTGGCTGAGGCAAGACAAGCTGACCACGGGTTGTCCGGGTTTTTAAATATTTTGTTTATTACAGACTTCATCGAGTTCTCTGGTGCCAAAGTGGTTAGATAAAAGTATTTTGCCACACATACACACAACTAGTTGCTGCATACATCAGCTGTGATTATCAACTATTCTTCTATTTCATATACCTTTTCAAAGTTCAGGCCTTTATCGAACATTTTGATTGTAACAAGTCCCCCAGCCGAAGACATTGTAAATTTGCACACTTGCTCCCTTTCTTGGCTGGGGTTATCAATTATTCTTCAATTTCATAATCTGATTCAAACTCAAGGCCCTTTATCAAGCCTTTTTGTTGTAACTACTGTTGCAGGAATTCTGCTCCTACACAGAACTGTGCATAAAGACTTAGGAACTCAATGAATTACGCTGTACCAAAACCCACCTTAGTACCCAAACCCCCTACCAGACTAGCAATCAGTGACTCATTGGTTCTTCGTCCTATAGCAAAAACACCAATGACTAGTCAAGCCAGAACATGCGACTTAGATTACCTCAAGTAAGGTAGATAAAAAAAAGAACTCTTTCGTTATAGTCTTACACACAAAGTGAGAAAGCATCTTATATTGATAACGGGAAACAGGTTTAAAATATACCTACATTTCACCCTCCCTACCTACCAGGTTACTTTATAACTACAGAAGGTCTCATAGGATTACATGGTCGCCCCCATACCTCTGGTACTCAGCAGTAGTGGATCAAATTTACTTCTGCACAAACTGTCAGGATACCAATGTTCTCCAACTGTGTCTAATTTTGCCTCCACAATACATTAGTAAACGCGCCAGTATCAGATGTGGCAACACCTGCATATGTGTTATAGGTCGAACGTGCGAGGATCATTCCGAATAACAGACACAGTATCAGGCTCAGCCCACAACACCCTCCCTCAATAGAACCACGTGATATAAACGTGGGAGAACTAGGAACGCAGAGTCCAAGCCTGAAAATCAGAGTCAAGTTCAAATTTGCATAAAAAATTATTCGCTATTTGATAGAAAACAGTAACTAAATAATAAAGAATAGGTAGAAAAATTAAAGAGTCTTAATCCAACAGCGTATAAGCACAGTATGTAGCAACAGGATCCAAGAGGAAGTTATTGTTCTCATCTGAAAATATTTCAGCCATTCAATTCAATAGTGGGAATGAACATACATGTTCCTCAACGACCGGAGCCTCTATCACCATCGGAGGAAAACTCGGGTCACCTTCAATGTAACTGCATGCCAAGAAGTCATGCGCCGCAGCAAAAACATTCCAACCTCCCATTATTCCATATATCGCTGCTAAGGCCATAATCCTAGCGCCAGAACAGAGCAAGTCATGAACCACTAAGGGGCTCATCAGCTGGTCATAATCCGCGTTGGGAGACGCCGTACTGCAGAGACACAAATCCAGGGCCCAGTCGAAATCGCAGCTCAGGCAATGGAAGACAGGTTGAACGCATGTGAAAAAGGAGAATAGAAACGATAATCTATAAGCTGCACTCAATGTAGCCAGAGGCAGCGTTCCGTAATAACTAAGCATTCGGTTGCGGAGATGCAACAGCCGAGAAATATTGTCGTGTGCTGGAGGATGTGCATCCATATTTAAGTAAACAAATTAATAGAAGCACACTGACAACTAATTAGACTATTAAGAGGAATCCACCAAAGATGCTGGAAAAAAATCGAAAGAAAAAATGCCGAAAAGACACCAAATATAGTTTCAAAAGAACTCACAAGACCACTGCTTCTAACTTTAAAAAAGTAAGGTAACCCCGTAGTCAAGGACGCATTAAAGATGCTCTGAATTAACTCCTCAAAATACAGAGGCACGTCTGTATTAAATAAATCATACACTTCTGTGCGGGTGTTTACTACATGAAGGATACATGTTTCTCTAGCAGATGTAAGAGCGACCTCTTTTTGAGACAATAGGGCTCTTATACGGTTCACTTGGTTGACTCTTCTTTCAAGCTCGGAATCGACGGCCAGATGGAAACATCAAGCTTCCCATGAAGTGGAGTAAACACAACTTTTTTTTTAGCAAACCACATGCTCAGTTACCGTAATCATGTAACCGATGCCTGGTAACATTGCACAACAATCTGCATTATTTCAAATTAAATAACTCACGTTTCCAGTAAACTGAACAATAGTATGATAGCAGGTGTCGCAGTGCCTTTCAAAACTCACACTAAATTAGGCGCATCTTGATTACAAGAGCCATGCAATTGTCTACAAATTAAGGAGTAATGTGGTGCTATTGTGCAATCCTCGCCATTCACATAGACTTCTTTTCCCTCCCTCAGACACTATATGTAAATGAAAATAACCAAGCTTAATGGAGATAAGCGCTGCCTAAACATCCATATCTGCCTATAGCATAGTATTACATGCAAACCTCAAACTTAAACAGGCTAAAAAGTAACGTATGATACCGTGGATAAGCCACAGAGCTGAATCGGATTTCCAATGAGTGACCACTTCTAACCATTCTCATAGCGCGCCCTGTGCTCTGATTTGACAGTGAGAGAGTGATCGCACCATCGTTTGTACTGCTAATCATGCTCAGTATACGCTATGAATACGCTTTCACGTTACAAGTCGCATTAAAGCTTCCGTGTGACGTCATGTACGGCGCCCCGTACGCAAAGACGCAAATGTTTTTAATTGTTTAAAAACATATATTTATGTATTTATTGACCATACTAACAGAACACATTATCTAGGATAATTATGAAAACATTGTTTTTAAAGTTCCAATAATCCTACATTACTTTTAAAAGCAATTACACCAATCGCGATGAAAGGTCATGCGTACTCGCATCCTAAGAACACCGTAATAACAGCGTAACAGTACGCAAAGCCATGTGACTTTAAAAGAAGAAATTTCATTGGTTCATAACACTTCCTATTACAACTGTTGAAACTTCCGTCCCATTTTAAAAATTCTACTTTGACTTTCTAAAAAGAAACATCTCTTCTGAAAATCTTGTCAAATAGAACGAAGTTTACCATATCAACAGCAATGGACTCATCTTCCAGCCATTCTTCATAAGAATATTTCATTCCTAAAGGAACTCCAAAGAAGAGGAAAGAAGATCTAATTTGGCAGTTTTGTACTTTTCCAGAAGGGCAAAAAAAGGTTAATGCTCCAAAAGTAACCTGTAAATTTTTCCAAACTCTTTCAAGGGGTGATCCATCTCAAAAATACTCTTTTAGCACAGCAAATATGGAGCGACACGTAAAGAACTTAGACCCCAACAACTTTGCTCGAGCTGCAATACAGAGGTTGAAGGACAACCCACCTGCTACTGCACCAAGCACATCAACTGCTGCACCAGCATTTTCAGCAAACAGTCCACTTACACAAATCCATCCTGATTTTGCTCAAGTTAAAATTCTATACATTTATTGCAATAAACTTTTGTGTTATGGGAAACAGTCTATTGACCTGATAAAACGCAGGAAGCAAGAGCATCACTGTCCGCGACATTACTTTTTTTTCCATTCTTTTCTTCCAGTTGGACACTACCAAGCCCCCCATTATAGAAAAAAATTGCCCCCGGGATTTGCCCCCCCCCCCCCCCCCCCCCCCCCCCGGGAGCTAATTAAGAATAAAACGGACTTCTAGTTTTTTTCCCTTGTCCACCGGCTACGAGTACAATACGCGTACAGTACGGGTTTTTTATTTAAAAAAATAAAATAAAATGTGCGCCTAAACATCCATGTGAGACCCCCTGAGCAGGCCTAGAGGGTCAACATGTTTCTACCCTATCCCCTTTCCTTAGTTTTCAACTTTGTTTTACTGTTTTCTTGTGACTCGGTGCTACCGAGGCACAAGATGGCTGCCAACACTTCCTGGTTTGGAGTGTTGACAGACAGTTGACATCCAATCAGCACGCAGCTCGTGCTCGTAATTGTACGGATTTCCGTACGCGTGCTGTACTTCGTCTCTAGATATCGCTATGATTTTACTTTGGATTTTCTCAGGAACTACTGAACGGATTTACACAATTTAACAAAAAGCACAATCTGCGAACCGAACTCTACCTCTTTGCCAAATTTGGTGTAATTCCGTTCAGCCGTTCGGGCTGTAGCCCTGGCTAAAGGTCCCTATCGAAAATTGCATGGGGAAAAGACCTTTTGGGACCCCCCTTTTTTCTTGGCCCCTGCTTGATGAATCAACCCCCAAACTTACAGGGAAGGAGCAGAGCGGAGCAGGCCATTTTCTTGGAGAAATTCGCGAAGATTCGTCCACCGGCGCCAAAGTTATTCCAAATAGAATGTTGTGGATTTCCTATGGAAACTAGGTCCTAACTATAACCACCTACTGGCGACCACGCTGCTGTAACTCTCTTGGAATAAACTACCTTTGCCATCATCTGGGATTCGTTGGTCTCTTTGTTTGTGGTCACAGAGACATTGGTAATTTCGAATTGACCTTTTGTTGCTGACATATATGTACAATATGATTTTAACAAACATGCTGATTGTCCTTTGTTTGCAAAATTGCCATGTGCATTAATTTTGAAGAGAACTCAATGCACCTTGCCCAATTTAATAATTGTTCAGAAATATCTCTGAAAGCCCTAAATTCGTGATACAAAATAATGATTGTGATGCATCTAACTTAAGTGAACCTAACAACCATGTTGAAGAACCTTGCTAAGTTTAAAATTAGACAGAGGCAACAATGTACAAATATATTTAGATCAGAAAAATAGGTGTTTATAAACATTAACAAAATAATGATTATTGAAGGTTTTAGTAAATCGATTTGTGGGATAATAAAAATAACAATGTCTCTTTATAGTTATGTACAGATAGAACATATACAATTACCTTTTTGTTATCATTAACAGGTCAGTAGAATTGACCATGGCATGGGCAAAGTATCTGTATTTTGAAAATCTTCCATTTTCAATTTTCTGAAAAGTGAAAAAAAATCAATATTTTATTATTTATATCTCTTATTATTAAAGGACATACGTGAGCATATGCTCAAACATATTTTAACCAATATGCGTCACATGTCACCGAGGTGTAGGTTTGTCTTCCATCTCTTCTGGCTGCAATAAACAGTCATTTATGGATGCTTTTATATAGCTATGCAACAATAAATTAATGAATTAATGACAAAAGATAAACCAAAACATCAGAGAGAAAACAGACCAAAAGACAAAGGAAAATTCAACAATTGCACTTGTCTGTAAAAATCACTTGCCTGATACTTCAGAGACAAGAGTAACTTTGACAAGCACAAGAAAGAAAATATACTCCTGAAGGTGAACAAAAACTCCATGTAATGAGGTGACTTATAGATGAAATATTGGGCCAATTACTTTAAATGTCTGTATCAGAATCACAATAGCAGGGCAAAATTTAAAGATATAGTGTTATTTTATGTCTCTTTCTTTTTTTATTTGTATGCTTTGTTTTGTTGCACAAGTTACTACTTGTGTAACGATATGTCTGTAAGAGACATTAGTTAGTGATAGATTCCTTACCTTAGAATATCCCCAGGTGTCAGACTGGATCCGGAAATGTTTGCGTAGCAATACCCCTGCGCGTCGGTAGGCGTCGACTGCGGCTCCGCGTCCTTCGTCGGCGTCGTTAGCGCCGGAATGACGTCGGAGTACTTAGACACCGCCCATATGCGCGGACGTCAGTTCTGATTCACAGCTTTTCCGCTCCAGATACGCAGAGCCATGATCGAACCAACACTGGTGCCATGAAACTAGGGCCCTGAAAGGGGATGACCGTAACCCTAGATATCGGTTCGCGGAACGGGGAGGATGGGTGGGTCGGTAAGGAATCTATCACTAACTAATGTCTCTTACAGATATATCGTTACACAAGTAGTAACTTGTGCATCTGAAAGAGACACGTTAGTGATAGATTCCTTACCTTAGAATAGATACCCCAGCAATACCAACCCCGGTGGTGGGTCTGCGAACCAATATCACACCAGAAAGTCCTGGAGGACGGAACGGCCAAAGAAGCCATCCCCCCGGACTTGACTGTCCAGGCAGTAGTGTCTTGTGAACGTGTGCAGCAAGGCCCACGTAGCTGCCTGGCAAATGTCCTGTAAGGGTACTCCTCGGCCCAAGGCAGTAGTTGTTGCCGTGGCTCGAGTGGAATGAGCCCGCAATCCAGCAGGGGGCTCCTTTTTGGCCATGGAGTAACATGCCTGAATACACAAGATGATCCACCGCGAAATGGTCCGCTTGTGTACCGCCTTTCCCTTCTTCGCACCCACGTAACCAACAAAGAGTTGGTCATCCACCCGGAACTGGCGTGTGCGATCTAGGTAATTAGAGAGCGCGCGTTTTGGGTCCAGACGGTGGAGCCTCTCTTCCTCTTTCGAGGGATGCGGAGGGGGAAAGAAGGTGGGCAAGGTAATGGACTGCCCGATGTGGAAGGCCGTGACAACCTTGGGCAGAAAGGAAGGTCTTGTCCGTAACACAACCTTGTCCGGGTGAACAGAGAGGAAAGGTGGAGTAGAAGAAAGAGCCTGGAGCTCACTCACTCTCCTGGTAGAGGTGATGGCAACCAGGAAAGCAGTCTTCAGGGTAAGAAGACGTAGAGGACAGTTATGGAGTGGCTCAAAGGGAGCACACATTAGATAAGTGAGTACAAGATTCAAGTCCCACTGGGGCATCATGAAGGGAACAGGAGGGAACATGTGTGTGATGCCCTTCAGAAACCTATTAACAATGGGAGACTTGAACAGGAAGGCTGATCAGGTAGCCGTAAGAAGGCGGAAAGAGCAGAAAGGTACCCCTTAAGAGTGCCCAGAGCAGAGCCCTGCTGGGCAAGGGAAAGAAGGAAGAGTAGAACTTCAGAAAGGGGTGCAGAGAGAGGGTCCACAGCCTTTGCTGTGCACCATGCCACAAATCTGTTCCACCTGCAGGCGTATGCCGACTTTGTGGAGGGACGCCTGGCTGCCAGAATGATATCACAGACTTCGGGAGGCAAGTCAAATGTCCTCAACTGCCGCCGCTCAATCTCCAAGTTTGTAGGTGGAGACTGGACAGGTTCGAGTGGAGGACCGTCCCCTGCTGCTGCGACAGAAGGTCCTCCTGAAGAGGCAGACGAATCGGGGGATCAACTGACATGCTGAGTAGCTCGGGATACCAGTATCTTCGTGCCCAGTCCGGAGCCACAAGGATAACCTGGGCCCGGTCGCGCCTGATCTTCTTCAGCGGTCTGGGCAGAAGTGGTATAGGCGGAAAGGCATACAATAGACCGCAACTCCACTCGCGATGAAAAGCGTCTCCGAGCGAGTGCCGCCTTGGAAATTCCAACGCGCAGAACTGATGATGTTGCGCGTTCTCTTCTGTGGCGAATAGATCTAACCAAGGCTCTCCCCATTGCTGAAAGAGGCCTTGCGCCACGTCCGAGTTCAGACGCCATTCGTGATCCATCATGCACCTACGGCTGAGTTTGTCCACCCTAGCATTCAGAGAGCCTGCCAGGTGCTGAACCACCAGGGCCACGCCCTGATGTTCCAGCCACTGCCAGAGGTGCAGAGCCTCCTGGCATAGGGTCCACGACCCCAACCCGCCCTGTTTGTTGCAGTACCACATGGCGGTGGTGTTGTCCGTGAACACCTGCACTACACTCCCCCGGACAGAGGGGAGGAATGCCTTCAGTGCTAGACGAATCGCCTGCAGCTCCAAAAGGTTGATATGGATCCGGGACTCCGCCGGAAACCAGAGGCCTCTGATCTCCGCCTCTCCCATGTGGTCTCCCCAGCCCTGGAGGGACGAGTCCGTCACAACTACGTGCTCCGGGTGGGGTAGGGAGAGGGATCTGCCACTGACCCAGTCGCGGTCCGTGAGCCACCACTGCAGTTGTCTCGCAGTGCCCTCCGAGATCAAGACATGATCGGACAGGTTGCCCGGATGCTGAGCCCACTGAAACTTCAGGTCCCACTGCAGAGCATGCATCCGCCACCTAGCGTGATGCACCAGAAGGATGCAGGAGGCCATCAGCCCCAGAAGCCGCAGCGTCAACCTGACCGAGACTCGGGATAACGGCTGAAAGATGGGAATCAGAGCCTGTATATCCCAAACCCGCTGTTCGGGAGGGTAAACTCGAAACTGCCCCGAGTCGAGTACTGCTCCGATGAAGAGGAGCTTCTGAGAGGGACACAGGTGTGACTTCGGCACATTGATGGAGAACCCCAGC
Source organism: Lissotriton vulgaris (assembly GCF_964263255.1). Lineage (NCBI taxonomy): Eukaryota > Metazoa > Chordata > Amphibia > Caudata > Salamandridae > Lissotriton > Lissotriton vulgaris. The sequence goes on from NC_141689.1 coordinate 978,888,442, forward strand.
AAATGCAGGAGGTCGGCCGTAGTCTGGAGGTGGCTGACGACTGTCTGGGGCGAGCCCGCCTTCAACAACCAGTTGTTGAAGGCGCAGATGAGCTGCGACCAACGCCATCACCTTCGTGAACACCCGTGGGGCGCTGGTAAGGCAGAAGGGGAGCACGGTAAACTGAAAGTGCTCTTGGCCTACTGTGAACCGCAGGTAACGCCAGTGGGCCGGCAGGACGGGGATGTGCAAATAAGCGTCCTGCAAGTCCAACACTACCAGTCAGTCTTCCGGGTCCAGAGCAGCTAGGACCTGAGCCAAAGTCAGCATCTGAACTTCTCCTTCCGGAGGAAGCCGTTTACATTCCGCAGGTCCAAGATAGGGCGAAGGCCCCCTTTGCCCTTCTTGAGTACCAGAAAGTAGTGGGAGTAACCTCCAAACCCTACTTCTGGCCCAGGAACGCGCTCGATGGCCCCTTTGGCCAAGAGGGCTGTGACTTCCTCTTGCAGAAGTTGCAAGTGATCCCCCGACACGCTGTGGCATTGCGGTGGCATGGATGGAGGGGTCGCCTCGAAGGGGAGGGAGTAGCCCGATCTGCAGCACCCACCTGTCCGATGTGATAGTGCGCCAGTGTGAGAGGTGATGGCGAACCCTGCCTCCCACAGGCGTCACATGGGCCTGAAAACTCGGACGAGGAAGGTTTTGAGGTGGGTGCTGTGGAGGGAGGTGTGGACTGGCCTCGCCGTTCTCCCCGACCGCCGCCACGGCCGCCACAGCGCTGTTGAACATTTTGCGGCGCGTGGCTGGCAGCACGTGTGGGGGCGCCCCTTCCGTGGCCAAGAAAGGAGCGAAAGGCACCCTTTTGCTGGCGTGGGGCCGAGAGGCCCAAGGACTTGGCCATAGCCCTGGAGTCCTTAAAACGTTTCAGCGCATGGTCTGCCTTGTCGCCGAAGAGGCGACGGCCATTGAACTGCATGTCCAGAAGTGTGGCCTAGACATCGGCCGAGAAATTGGCGGACCTCAACCAGGCATGGGGTCGAACCGCCACCGTCGTTGCCATTGCCCTGCCCAGTGAGTCCGTTGTATCCCGCCCACACCGGATGGAATAACGCGCTGCATCTCGGCCCTCCGCAAGGGTTTGAGTGAGTTTAGCCCGGACCTCCTCCGGACATTGTGGCAGCACGTCCGCAACCGCGTCCCACAGAGTGTGGGTGTAGCGGCCTAAGAGACAGGCGGTATTGACAGACCGCAGCCCTAGGCTTACAGACGAGAACACCTTCTTCCCGAACTGTTCGTATCTCTTGGATTCCCGGTCGGGCGGGGCCGACGGGAATGTGGTCTGGGAATGGGAGGCCTGGATGACCAGGCTCTCGGGGTGGGATGGGTGGACAAAAAGCATGGGTCGCCCGGGCGGTAGCGTCTGGCCACGTTCCTATCCACAGGCGGGCCTGTGGCGGGCTTAGACCAAGTGCCCAAAAGAACGTCACATAAGGCCTCATTGAACGGCAGCAGAGGCTCGCTGGAGCTTGACTGCGGTTTGAGGACCTCAGTGAGGAGGTTAGTCCTCACGGCCGCAACGGGGAGCTCAAGGTGTAAGGCCTTGGCTGCCTTCGTCAACACTACACTATATGCAGACCCCTCCTCCGAAACCACAGTCGGAGGGGAGGCAAATCCAGTGTCTGGTGATGTGTCAAGACCACTGGCCTCCCCAAGCTCATATGTCCAGTCCTGTTGAGACTGGCACTCCAGTGCCAGAGGGTCCTCATACCCCTCCCAATCCTCCTCGTCACCCGTTACCTGTAAAAAAAATGATCAGTAGACGGTGCCTCCTCATGGAAATAAAAATCTCCAAAGGCCGTCGGAAGCAGCGCCCAGTGGCGCCGTTCCGGCGCCAGAGTCGGACCGTAGGGAACATTGGGGACGGCGTCCACAGTGGGAGCGACACCTGTGGGGCCGGCGCCGGCGAGGTCGACCGGTGACGACCCGGATCCGGAAGCGGATTCAGTGAGGTCCTGCGGCGCCGGGGCCGAAGCACCCGACAGCGTCGGGGCCGGAGCACCCGACCCGCTAGGGCCTCCAGTCGGGACCGTTGGGCCCGAAGGCGCCACTGAACCCGACTGAGGGACCTCATGGCCATGAGGTACCGCTCGATCTCCTCCGGCGTCACACCGTGCCCAGGGACCCGAAGGTGTGGGGCAGGCGGCGACGTTTGCGACTCCCGCGGAGCTGCGTGGGCGGTGTCGCCCGAGCCCCCGGCCGCATCGTGCGAGCGTCGGGGTGGGTCGGAGGAACGATGACGTCTCTCCGACCTCTCATGCCTCTTACCTGAGGACTTGGAGCCTGACGACCGGTGTCCACTCCCGGAGCTGCGATGACTCCGACCTCGCGACCTGTCCCTCGACCTCCAGTGGGACCGGGACCTGGAGTGGCACAGGGCCGACTGCCGGAGCTCGAGCCGCTTGCGGGACTGCTCCCACCTAGCCTTCGACGCCAGGGCCCAGCAGTCGGAGCAGGTGCTGTCGTAGTGATCGAGGCCTACGCACTTCAGGCACCGGCGATGGGGGTCCGTGACCGACATCAGTCGGTCGCACTTTGAGCAGGGTTTGAACCCGGGCATCCCTACCGGCACCGATAGAGTTGAAGACTCAAAGAAAAAGAATGATCAAAAGATCAAAAAGTTCAGTCAAAAATTGACTTGGGGTAGAGCTTCTCCGGATCTGCGCTAGCTGGCGCGGAAATAAGAAGAACTGATGTCAGTGCACATCAGCGGCATCTAAGTACTCCGACGACGTCATTCCGGCGCTAACGACGCCGACGACTGACGCGGAGCCGCAGACAACGCCTACCGATGCGCAGGGGTATTGCTACGCAAAAATTTCCGGATCCAGTCTGAAGCCTGGGGATATTCTAAGGTAAGGAATCTATCACTAACGTGTCTCTTTCAGATGTGCATTTTCTGGGGCTGTGTTAAAACATTGACGTGGGGTTTTCTGAATACCAGAGTCCGTTAAGGTTTATGCTACCGCCTCTCCCCCCTGTGTCCACGTCTACCAGTGTCCATGACTCAAACGTGTTGCCAGCAGAAGAACCAAATGTGAAAATGTAGGAAATAATATTCAAAGGACACACTATTTGTTGGTGACCTTCATAAAAGAACAGGATATTGAACTGGAAAAACAGTTATGTCCCTGTCAAACTGTGAAGCGCACTATCCACACCAAACAAACTGCTTCATGCATGCAACTTGTACATGTTACAATTCACCACCAACAAGCCCGGCAAAGTGAAATACCCCAGCTCAGTTCCAAGTAGTACTTGTATAAAATGTCTATGACCCTCACTAGAGTCTCATTAGCCCCCAACTGTCAGTCTCACACTGGCCGGTATGCAGTAGCTAACTTCTCCCATGGGTGGAGGTACAATTTGGGTGGCCCTGTGGCAGTAGAGCTCTGTCCTCTGCTGGTGGAACATCAGAAAAAGCAGAGCCCACAAAACAGACTCACAGGCTGTTGAACAGAGTGAATTGGAAACAGGGCTGGTCAGGAAAACAAGGAAAATAAAAAGAGGTGGACCTGTTTGAACGATGTGGTGACTTTCCTCTACAAGGACTTTGGCAACAAACGTCCTAAAATTAAGTCAAAGGGGCGTCCGGCAATGGCAATCAACAATGGTGGTAAGTCAAACTACGAATCCTGAATTATTATTATTATTATTATGTTTCTTATATAGCGCCTGAATCGACCCCCGAAGGGGTATCTCCGCGCTTGCCTTGGGAACCCGTCCTGGCTTTTCCCTGTGAGATAGCCCCTACAGGGCATCCCCAAGGTGAAAGCCAGGCATCCCGCCGCTGGGGGCCATTGTGGAGATTAGGCAAGCTTAATGCCCAGAGTTGCAGAGTGTGAACCCATGATTAGGTCAGGCACTGAAGCGAGAATTATCGAGTCCATGGACATTTTGAGCTCAAGACCCTGCCGCGTCGGGAATTGAACCCTGGCCCCGGGTCTGACCTCTGCTTCAGGGTCTGCCTGCTCTAACCAGTGAGCCACACTTCTCCACGGTCACGGAGTTTAGCATCTTACCACAGTGTGGTCAACCACACCAAACTGCGTTTAGCATTTTGAACTTTCATGTGGCAGCAAGGCATTTAAATTGCAAAGGTCCAACAGCTAAATGGCTGGAACTCTCATTATCTCTCTTAACAGAAAAGCAAAAACAGCTAAATTCTTGTTGTTATAACACTCTACTACAATCTTAGTCGCTTTCAGAAGCAGAAGTCTCTGCATCTCCATACTCCGAGGTTCTAACTTATGCAGACAAGGATAAGCGCCTAGTTTTATACTATGGAGAGCACCCATGGTCTAGGGAAATGAGCGTCTGTGAGGAAATGGGGGCCTTATATGGTGTGGTTGTTAGACCACACCGTGTTATACATGTACCCACCCTTCTAGTACTAGTTTGGTTTTGCTTGTCAAAACTTAGCTCAACCCTTGGCAGCTGTAGCTGCGAGCAGTCAGGTTTCAACAAAGGAACATTTGTACAGCATTTAAACAGCCCCAAAACAATTGAAGGAAAAAACTCGACAATCAGGAAATCCGAAACCAATTTATAAAAATACTTATATTTTTATGTATTTATGGACACCAAAAATGAACAAGATGCATAAGAGGGCTCCAAAGATATAGATTTTACAAGGAACAATAAATCAAGACTTTTCACTTATGCGCAAACTAGCATTGGCAAATTCAACGAATTTGACACTTAAAAAACTCCTTCAAGAAAACCTTTTTAAGAGTGAAATGGGGTTACTTATAGTAGGTTTGGGCACCAACACAGGTAGTGAGCCAGTCAGGAGTTCTAGCAAGGTCTAAAAAAACACCTCAACAAGTAAAGCAGTCTTCAGTCCAGTTCCAGTGGACCTTTGCCGTTGACTTCTATGGAGTCCTGATACAAGGGATACAGGCTGATGAAGATGATCAAAGATGTTGAAGATGCTGTGCGGTCAACAGAGGTCATCCTGGGGTTACTGATTGGCCCACGGTCTTGGTGAGGAGATTCTGGCCCAGGGATTGACGTCCCTCTAAGCCCGTTATGGTTCAGCAGAAGTCCAGTTGCCCGGCACAGCAAAGTCAGTGGTTTCCTTCATTTGGTGATAACTCTACTTCTGGGTGGCCAAACTGCACTCTGACGAGTCTCTCAGGTAAAGCAGACTCAGGTGCAACTTTTGAGCATGGTGTCTCGGTATGCTGGGCTGCACTATGACGAAGAGCAATGATCCGATGATTAGGGCTACCAACTCTCCCAGGCAAGCTTCTTCAGCTTTTAGTGGCTCTGTGCTGTGAACAGGAAGTCAGCCAACTGACTCAGATTCTCTGTTTACGGCTGGGCTCAAAGGATGATTTAGGGCACCCTAGAGTTGTTGCTACCTGGAGGCTACACGCAGATGGAAAATTCGGTTTGGCCAGCGTTTCCCCCTCTCCCTGTCCCTGAAGCCAACCTGTCTTTCTGAATAAAAGAGCAGCCCGTCTCAAGTGTGCTCACTATTTGCCCTTTAAAGGCAGCTTCTCCTTTTTAAGTCCGCCTTTTGGTGATAACACCCCATGTGGCTTCCTTCCAGGAGGAGGTAATACCTCCTCTATCAGTAGGCCTTTGTTGTTACCTGCTCTGTGAGTCATTTACATGTCTGCCCAGGTGGGCAGAAATCTGTCTCGTGGCCAGCCTCTGGAAAAGGGTACTAGTAGACTTGGGAAGCTGAGTGGCAACTTTCTAAAAGTTGCATATGGCAACTTCAGCTTGGGCATACATATATACAGTTTTACTGTGATAAAACTATATTGCACACAATGCACAATGTGTGAATTTCCAGCAAATATTTAGCATTTCTGCATCATCAAGTAATTGTCTTGGACTGTTTTGATCCTATTTAAATCTTTGTTCCCATCATACCTCAGAAATACAAAACATTCGCTTCTTTTCTGCTTTCCCAACAGCTATCTGTGTACAGTTTGTTTACAAGTATATACATGTTCTTGTATTTTAAAATAAATTACATCTTGCAGACTTTTCCTTTCACACAACCCAGTACCAACAGCAAGATGGTCACATAATTCACTTAATTTTTCTTTCTCTGACGGCAAAGTGAGAGGAGTCAGTAGACCCCAAACCTCTGTGTTAAAAAAGCGGCAATTTGTCAGAAGACATAGCCTGACATTTGACCTCTGTTTCTGAACTTTGACAAGACAAATACAAAATTTAAAGGCATCTTTATGTATTGCTTGGATTTTCACAACCCAGCAAAAATCAGCTCACGACCCACCAGCGAGTCTCAAACCAGTTTGGGAAACACTAGATTAAAATATGGTTGGGTTCAGAGTTAGTATGAATGGATCATAATAACATTATAAATTTAGTTTAAAGTTGGTATTAGCTTTAGTGTTATACTAAGATAACTTACTATTTTTAAAAGGCAAATTTCTTTTAATTTAGAGTTCGAGTAAATATTTTAAAAAAATGAACGTAAATAAATTTGATTAAAAATATGATTAAGGAAACAGCATTATTATAAAAAATAAGGTTCGTGTTAAGGGACTGAGTAAAAGCGAGACATAGCTTTTAAATAATCGAGATCGCTCAGCAAAGTAAAGGTAGGTTCAAAGCAATGGTTTGGAAAAGTGAAGATTACAGAAGTAAAGAAAAAAGGCGTAATTATGACAGATACTTACAAAAATGTTATTTTTATTGGACAAACTAAGATTTATTTTTGAACATTAACCCTGGCACTTTACAGTTCAGATTCTCCAATGGACGTGCCGGCAACACGATGGAAAATAGTAAACAGCTCAATGAGTTGCTGGTGATTAAGGACACTTGAAATGTTAAAGTCTACTTATGTTGCAGACGTTGTCAAAGATTTAAAGTATTGATATGCTATAATAGTTTCCATCCGCATATGAACTTCTCATTTCTAGCACTTTTGATGCTTATTGCTCACTCTATTCTTCCACTGCTAAAATAGCCTAAGTGATTCTTGAATTGAAAGCCTGACAACATATAAACTACACGTCTCTTAAAAATATGGGAATATCTTTAATTTATTTGAGTTTGCCTGATATCTGCTATTATCTGGACAGTAGTATATGCTCATTACAGGTGTAGACTAGTGAGTCCCTTTACCTAATGTACATTCACTCACTCATACATTAATTAAATATTCATCTCCTGTTAAACAAGTTATTTACCTTCAGCAACACCTTACCTGGTAGAGACCATCAGACTGGATCCAGAAACTTTTCTTGAGCAGTACCCCTGTGCGCAGGTAGGTGGCGGAGTTCGGCTACGAATGACATCGACGTCCGCACCAGAAGTGATGTGCATGGTGCCTATTTTCACCACTTTCCATGCTAGGAGCGCAGAGCCACAAAGAACACGGACCACTGGTGTGGAAAGCTAGGACCCAGAAAGAGGAACAGTCTTGACCCTAGAAATCTGTTTGCTGAGCCGGGAAGATGGGAGGGTCGGTTAAGATACTGAAGCTAAACAGACGCTCTACAAGATAAGGCGTTACCGAAAGAAAGTAACTTTTTGATCTGATAGAGACTTCTAGCCACAGATTCCTTACCTTAGAATAGATACCAAAGCAATGACTCCCCGGGGGTGGTTCTACAAACATGACTTAAACTAAAAAGTACTGTAGTGCCAAAAGGGCAAACAGCCCATTCTGCCGGCCAACGGTGCAGCCTGGTATGTGTCCTTCACCAGAACTACGCATGCTACTGCAGTGGTCGCAGCCTTTGCTCTGGTAGAATGAGCATGCAAACCCTCTGGGTTTTAGTTCTTGGCCAATGCGTTGCAAAATTTAATGCAGAGCACAGTACATCGGGAGATGCTCTGTTTCTGAACGGCCTTCCCTTTTTTGGCCCACCATACCCCATTATGAGTTAATTGTCTACCTCGAAAGTTTTTGTCCCATCAAGGTAGAACGACAATGTTCTTTTTTGGGTGCAGCCAGTGGAGTCTCTCCTCTTCTTTGGAGGGATGAGGTGGAGCGTAAAAAGTAGGCAAGGTTCTGGACTGGCCTACATGCAACAGGGTGATTATCTTCGGCGGGAAGGATGCTCTAGTTCAAAGGAACAGTTTATTGGGGAATTAGGAAATGTAGGAAGGCCGAGAAGACGGTGCTTGTAGCTTACTGATTCTCTGGACAGATGTAATCCCAACCAGAAAATTTGATGGTGAGGAGCCTAAGAGGACAAGAATGGAGCGGCTCAAAGGGAGTGCGCATTAAGAAGGCAAGAACAAAATTAAGGTCCCATTGAGGCATAACAAAGGGAGATGGGGAATGAGTTGTAGACCTTTAAGGAACCTATATACAATAAGGGACTTGAAGAGAGAGTGCTGATCTGTCGGCCGCAGTGTTATGTTTCATAGAGTACCCCAATATAGGCCTGAGTAGTCTCCTGACGCTTCCCCTATATTTACCGTACCATTACACTACATAACAGGTTTTGGTATTGACCTTTTACCTAGTTATGCACTGCATAAAATGTAGTGTGGTTTTCCACCGAAAACTAGCCTAAATAATTATGCACTAAGAATCTCAGAATCACAGCAGGATTACCATCTTCGGCATATTAACTATGTATAAGGGTCATCCCTTCCATCATCCTAGACCAACATGACACAACAAGGTAGAATCCCCTAAAGGTACCTTTTGGGTATATATACACCATATCTTTGTCAAGGCAGATAGAGAAAGACTTCCATGCTGACACACTGACACGAGGTGAGGTTCCTGCACGCAGACACTCCAGCTTGCAGTGGTCTGACATCCCTCGCGGGGTGTCCAGCTCGAAACCAAGTCGGGGTCCCACAGTCTCTCATTTCAGGTAATAGGGTTGGCTTCAGCCTAGGGGAATTCTTGGCTCTACACCCACTTACATGCTAGGTACACTTAGATACATCTAGTTAGAGTTGCATTGTAGGAGTACGCATTATTTCTGTCATGTATTTTTATACCTGCCTCTATTCTCTCTTTTTAGCACTATGGTAGAAATCTACCATCCATTTACTCTGTTAATGCTCATGATCATTTAGATCGGTTTCTGTCTTATGGTTGTTTTAGCAAACCTGTTTTTCACTAGAATGACTCTAGTTCAATAAATACTTATTGAAAATATCCCCACAGTTTATTCCTCTGTGTCTCTCTCTCTGAGATAAAGTGAGCACGTGTGACTGAGGAAAAAGACCTGTACTGTTTCCACGATCCCTGATGGGTCAGAGTTGTCATGTTCTAAAGTTGCCAAGAACTATTCTCTCCTTGGTAAGAGGAATTTACAGTGGCACTGTGAGCTAGCTGATATACAGGCAAACACACCAAATGGGGATGTCTGGAATCAGTCTGCACACCAATCTCACTGTCTATGTTGTCTAAATGCGCAGATCCTGTATGAATGAATGAATGAATGAATACACATTTGTATAGCGCATGTCTACCCAAGGGCATCCCAGCACTTCCTATGACACCTTATCATTCACCACTGCTCATGGAAAAAGAAAAGTTTTCAACTGCTTCCTGAACCGGAGATAGTTATGTTCAAGACTAATATGGTCTGGAAGCAGGTCCCAAAATGTTGCCGAGTTGTAAGTGAACCGTCTACCTCCCATCCGCAACCGTTTGATTCTAGGGATTACCAGAAGTTGTTTGTTATTAGATCTAAGTGTCCGAGTGGTGAGATATAATTGCACCATAGGCTGAATCAAAGGGGGGCCATTACCAGTAATGGACTTATGGACAAAGCAGATAGCCTTAAACCAAATTCTTTCCTGAACAGGAAGCCAATGCAACCGGCGAAGCGCTAACTTAGCAGAGTTATGTTTTGGAACATTCATTAAAATATGGGCCGCACAGTTCTGGACAGTCTGTAAGATCTTAGTCGTTCCTTGTGGCACGCCCAAGTAGACTGCGTTCGCATAGTCTAGCCGCGATAAAATAAGGGCTTGGACCAGCATACGCCTAGCTTCAAAAGGCAGAAGAGGCATAATCTTCCTTATCGATCTAAGCAGACCATAACAGTTAGCAGCGACTTTACGTGCTTGAACCGTGAAATTAAGGTTTGCGTCGAACCATACACCCAAACTCTTAATTTGTTTCTTTGTTGCAGGAGGAGGGCAAAGACAGCTAGGCCACATGGGATCTAAATTCATGGGGGCACAATGGTCTAGTATCATAATTTCTGTCTTGGCACCATTCAGTTTAAGGAAAGACAGATCCATCCACTCAAACACCTTCACCAGACAAGAAGTAAGGTTCAGGTCAGTTTTATCATGTTGGCTAAGGGACACCACCAGCTGGGTGTCATCAGCGTAGTTGACCATCTGGGTCCCCCAGGGGAGCACCACATCCGCAAGAGACCCTCAACGAAGACTCCTGGGGGACTCCATACTGCAGAGGAATTAGCTTTGAGAGAACATCCTCTTCAAAGACCGCAAATGATCTATCTGAGAGGAAGGACTGCAACCATTTAAGGGCGGTCCCTGCTACTCCCACCTCCCTGAGTCTTTGGATCATAATTTGATGGTTTACCGTGTCAAAGGCTCCGCTGAGATCTAACAAAATAATCGCAGCGCAGCCTCCATGGTCCACGATTTTTCTAGTTTCCTCAACCACAGCAAGAAGGGCGGTCTCCGTACCCTGATTGCTTCTAAAGCCTGTCTGAGTAGGATGGAGGCATCTGTTTTCCTCCACAAAATTTGCTAATAAGGAATTTGCGTATTTTTCTGCAAGTTTACTGATACCTGGCAGTAGAGAAATGGGGCGATAATTGGCCCATTCCTCAAGATCTAAGTTGGGCTTTTTCAAAAGAGCTTTGACTCATGCTTATTTCCAAAGAAGCGGGACCTGCCCCGTTACAAGGGAAGAATTTATTACATCCAAAATAACTGGGGAGACGATCTCTGAGACCAAATTGAGAATGGAAGGAGGGGCGGGGTCTGCCGGAGATCCCACGTTAAGTTCACCCAGAAGTTTCTGCAGGGCCAGTAGAGTCAGCGATGCAAATTCCTCCAGCCTAACTTGTTGAGTGGGTGGAGGTAAATTTATGTCCAGATCATTTTGTTGGAACATCGAGAAGATGTTATAGACCTTCGTGGCGAAGAAATTTGCTATTTCATCACAACGTTTTTGGACAGTCACCGATTCACTAAGAGGACTGGGGGTGGGGGGGTGATCAGGGATTTCATTTTTTTAAATATTTCCATAGGGGAATTAGAATCAGAAGCAATTTTTTCATGACAATAGCTGGTTTGAGCTGCTTTTATTTCATTTTTAAAAAGCTTAAGTGCTACCCTATAATTGCTTTTGCTAGTCTCAGTAAAATCCTTCCTCCATTTCCTTTCAAATTGCTAGCAAGATTGTTTATAGGAACTACAAGACAGCAGAAATGCGGAGATAGCAGATAAATAACCCTTCAAGGTCCGCAATACAGAGCCCTGCTGGGCTACGGTAAGGATAAACAAAAGAACTTGGGAAAGGGGAGCAGATATAGGATCAATCTTTTTTCTCAGCACACCATGCCTCAAATCTATTCCAATGGCTGGTGTATACCATCTTGGTGGAGGGACATTGGGCGCCAAAATAACACTGCAGACTTAGGACGGAAGGTCGAAAGCTGTCAACGGTTGCTGCTCAAGGCCCACACATGAAAGCGAAGCGTTAACTGGTTCAGGTGAAGAACCCTCCCCTGCTGCTGTGAATGAAGATCCTTCCAAAGAACCAGCTTGATCAGAGGGCTGACAGCCATGCTCAACAGCTTGGGACACCAACTCTGTGAGCCCAGTCTGGAGCCACAAAGATGACCACCATCCTGTCGTTCCTGATTTTCTAGAGAAATCTGGGCAAAAGTGGTATGAGCGGAAAGGCATACAGGAGGCCTGAGCTCCTCTCGAGATGAAAAGCATTTCAGATCGAGATCTGCCTAGGAACTTCCAACGTGTTGCATCTTCTAGGCAGTGGTGAATGGATCTAACCAAGGTTCTCCCCACTACTGATAAAGATATTGCACCACCTCCAGAAGACGATGCCATCCGTGATCCATTAGGCACCTTCGGCTGAGTTCGTCTGCCCAAGCGTTCAGAAAGTCCACCAGGTGTTGAACCACCAGGGATGTGGCCTGACATTCCAGCCATGTCCAGAGGCACAGGACCTCTTCACAAAGGGTCCATGACCCCACCCCCCCCACCCTGCTTTCTGCAGTACCAAATGGCTGTGATGTTGTCCATAAACACGTGCACTAGCATTCCCTTTCAATGCCAGCAGATCGCTCAGAGAGCCAATATGTTGATGTGGGACCCGGATTCTGCCGGAGACCAGTGGTTTCTGATCTCCACCTCCCTCAGATGGCCGCCCCATCCCAGTAGTGATGCATCTGCCACTACTGTCAGATCTGGTTGGGTAAGAGAGAGGGGTCTGTCGGTGACCCAGTCGCGGGTAATTAACCACCACTGCAGATCTTTTGCAGTTCCCACCGAGATCTGGACCATGTCGGAGAGATTTCCCTGATGTTGGGGCCACCGGGCATGTATTACAAGCACGATGCAGGAGGCCATTAAGCCCAGCAGCCTCAAAGTCAGTTTCACGGAAATCCAGGACAGAGGCTGACACATTAATATCATAGCCTGAATATCGTAGACTAGCCATTCTGGAAGAAAGATTGGCCAGAAACTGCACTATATCCAGAACATTTCCGAAGTAAGGGAGTGTCTGAAAGGGAGTCAGGTGTGACTTTTGGCACATTGATAGTGAACCTCAGCGAGGGCAGGAAGACATCCATAGTCTGTAGGTTGGAGACGACTGCCTGGAATGAGCCTGCCTTCAATAGTCAGTCATCAAGATTAGGGAAGACTGGCACCCCTAATCTCTGCAGATCAGTTGCAACCACTGACATCACCTTGGCAAACATCCAAGGAGCACTGTTGAGGCCAAATTGTAGCTCGGCAGACTGAAAGTGCTTGTGGCCAACCATGAACCGCAGCTAACATCTGTGGGCAGGCAAGACGGGGATATGGAAATAAGCGTCCTTCAAGTTCAACACTACCATCCAGTCTACTGCATCCGGGGCGGGGAAAACTTGTGCGAGCGTGATTACTTTGAATTTCTCCTTCTCCAGGAAGAAATTGAAAGGGTGCAGGTCTAGTATAGCATGAAGGCCTCTGTCCTTCCTGGAAGAAAGTGGGACTAGCAAACATGACCTACTTCTGATGCTGACACCCTCTCTATGGCTCCCATGGCCAAGAGAGCTGGTACTTCCTGGCAGAGCAAGGACAGATGGTCCTCTGTCAGCCTGTCTTAAGTGGGTGGCATGGGTGGAGGGGAAGCCACAAAGGATGGTAGCAGTCCCTAGGGAATCCAGCGTTCAGATGTTACTAACCTCCAGGGCTGCAGATGATGGAGTAACTTGCTGCCCATGGTGGATGGAGGGCAAACTAAAAGGTCTTGGAGGCTGTGGACGCCGGGCGTAGTGGTGGACTTGGCATACCGCTGGCTGACTGACCTACATGGTCGGTGGGTGCCGCCTCCTGGGCCATGTGTGCCGTGGAGGCTGGGCTGGTAGAGATGCAGCGGGAAGCCCCTTCCTTAGCCAAGAACGGATCTAAAGGCAGACTGGGGTTGGCAGGGGTCATGGAGAATCCCAAAGAACTGGCCGTAGCTCTGCTGTTTTTCAAGAGCTCCAGCTCTGAGTCCGCCTTACATCCGAAGAGATAGGAGCCATCAAAGGGCCATAAGCGAAGCTTAGACATCCCATGAAAAGCCAGTCGTCCTCAGCCATGCATGACACTGTGGGGCCACTGATGAAGAAACTGCTCTGCCTAGCCAGTCGGTGGTGTTCAGCCCACATCTGATTGTGAACTTCACTGTGTCTCTCGCATCAGCCATAGCTTGGGGTAGTATGACCCGGGCCTCTACCGGGACCATAGGCAGCACCTGCGCAACCAAATCCCAAAGTGAATGGGAGTAGCAGCCCACAAGGCATGCAATGTTCACAGACAACAATGTCAGGCTAGCTGAATAAATACATTTCTTTCCCAAGGTGTCCAGCCTCTTGGATTTCTTATCCAGTGGGGCGGAAGGAAATGCCCCAGCATTTACACAGAAAGTGAAGGCTTGAACACCCAAGTTCTTTGGGTTCGGGTGCTAGGTGAAGAAAGAGGGGTCCCCTCGGGCGATGGTGGCAGGCAATTGTCTTGTCCACAAGAAGCGCTGTGCAAGGCTACGACAATGCCCTGAGCAGGACGTCTGTACGAACTTCATTAAACGGGAAATCGGTTCTGAAGGGGTGACTCCCGGCTAAAGCACCTTCGTCAAGACGTTAGTCTTGACAGTCACAGAGGGCAATTGAAGGTAGAGGAGCTCCGCCGCCCTCCTCACTACCAAAACAAATGTGCCACTCTCCTCCATAGCCACAACAGGAGGGGAGATCAAGATAGTATCTGGGGAGGTGCCCACCTCACTGTCTCCCACCATTTCCTCACACCAGTCCATATTGGAGTCTATGGGCTGGTATTCTTCAGGGTGCAGTGGCCCCTCCCAATCTCCGCAAGTACTACCCCATAAGAATAGGGCTCTGGCTTCAGCCCCTTGAGTGAATGGCTCCAGTCGGCGCTGTAGTCAGGGACCCTCTGGCTCTGTGTCCGTGAGAAGAATGGGTACGGTGCCACCAGAAGGTGCCGGGAGCGTCAGCAGTGGGACTAGCACCAGGGAAGATTGAGGTGGTACGCTTGGCTCTATTAGGATACATCTGTGCATCCAAGGGGCCTGACTGGCACTGAGGGCAGACCCACTGGTGGTGAACTAGTTAGGGCCCCTTAACTCATGGGGCCTGAATGTGTGCCAGAGGGAATGGGCTGCCCAAATATGAGATGCATGGCCTCACAGAATTCTTGGACTTTCGGTGGGAGTCTCTACGACTCCAGGAAACTCAAGGAGGTGCAGAGATGGTCCAGGCGCAGGCCCAACTGCGGAGCCAGGCCTCGAGTAACAATGCTCCCTCGTCTCATCAGATGACTTCGACGGACAGGGTGAAGTTGAAGACTTCTTGCTTTTTTTCTTTTTGTAGAACTTACCTGAGGGGGACGTCTTTGACGGAGATCTATGGCTCCACGGCCGATCCCAGGACCTTCCTTGAGACTGGGACTGAGACCTTGCAGGTCGAGCAGGAAGGAGCTGAGGGATTTTGACCTCAAAGCCTTGGGGTACATGCACATCAATCGACCCAGGTCTTGGCAACATAGTCGCTTTCAGGGCACCAGAGACAAATGGGGTTTGAGTCTGTTACCGACATTTGCCAGTGACCGGCACTGCAGCGCTTAAAGCTTTCATTCCTCACGGACATCCCTGCCACACCAGAAGATAAATCTCGAAAAAACATAGACAAAAAGTAAAAAGAGGTTAATTAAAAAATGACTGGTGTAGCTCTCTTTGGATCTGCAGTGACTGGCGCGGAAATAAAAGAACTCACGTCAGTGTGCTGGGGTAGACCCTATATTGGCATTGTGCACGTCACTTCCGGCACAGACAACACCAACTATGTCTTGCTAAATAAAAACGATGCCACTTACACGCATGCAGGGTTACTGCTCACAAAAAGTTTCTGGATCAAGTCTGACACCTGGGAATAATTCTAAAGTATGGAAGCTGCCGCTAAAAGGCTCATTATTATATGTAAGGTTCATATAATATTTAGAATGGTTTCAAGCAATATGAAAGTAGAAACATGTCAGTGAAAGTAATTCTGATCTAATATCATTCAAGTAGAATGATTAAACTATGTATTTTTTGTAATTTATGTGTATTTAAGTTTGTACACAATAAACAACATAGAAAAGAAATTAAATGGAAACAAAACTTTACCCCTTCAAACCGATCCTGTTCGTATGCCACCTCTTTACCAACCATAACATTGCTTAATAATGCAATTCAAACTGACCACCAGGTTCAAATATAAAACAATGTTTAGTACATTTTCTTGGGTGTAGGAAAGTAAGATCTACTTTCATGGTCTCCCCCACTTTTTTCAGGTGTCATTATGTTTTTCTGACTAGTCTGATTGGGATCCTGCTAATCAGGACCCCAGTCTCTGTGCTTCTTCCTCAAATTGGACATGCAGAGTACTTAGGTATCCTCAAGATTGGCTACTGGTGTACCCTGATAAGTACCCAGTATATGGAACTATGGTACCCAGGGCATAGGAACACCAGTGGTCTCCGATGGGCTGAAACATGTATTATGCTACCCATGAGAGATCACTCAAATTGTGACTCCAGACCGGCCATTGCAGCCTGTGTAAGCTGGTGCTAGCTCACAGGTTATAGGTACATCAGCCATTACGACATATAGAGTGGCCATGTGTCATTACGCGATGACCATCTCTAAATTGGCTGTAACAAACCCTGTATGTTTGGTATCAAACATGTTGGAATCATACCTTCGTCACCGTAAATGGTGTGAGAGGTATGATTACACACACTATAAAGCTCCTACGGGAGGCCCTCAGTGCTCCAGGTAGCAGTCTTCCAGAAACGGAAAACAAGCAAGGGCTGCTGCCAACCAGAGTCACAATTCTGCCCTCCTGCTGCTGATCCAAGCTCGAGCAGGGGAAGGCAGAACAATAGGTATTCTGTCACAGGGAGGTGTGACCACCTCCGAGACTGGATTTAGTGTACTGGGACAGGGTGGGGGCGCTTGCTAGCACCACTGAGACTGCTTGAAGGGCACATTTGGTGCCCTCCTTGCATTATCCAGTTCAAACCAGTTCAGGGAGCCGTTGGCTACTGCTCTGGGGCGAAACTGGACATAAAACATGGATTGTCCTCCCCACTGTCCAGCACCTCCTCTGGGAGGGACCCTTGACTCGTCCCAACCCTTTCCTAAGGGTACTTAAGGGCTCACCTGTGGGTGGGTCCCTAGATTCGTCTTGGGGCAAGATTCAGACCGCATACCACTTCAACTTTGACTGTCTGGACACTCTGGACTTCGCTTCATGAACCAATATTACAACGGGGAAGATTCCTACTGCTCCTGGTGTCGTCGTCCTGCTTGTCTTCTGCAACGTCTGTGCCTGTGTACATGTTCTTCACCAGGCCTGTGGACGTACAAGATACCTGAAGGAATCTCCCTTGGAGTGAAGGAGTCACTCTCCTTCATCTGTAGTCACCACAACGCAGCTGACCGGTCTGCTGATCCTGGGCTCCCATGGACTCTGAAAGGCTCAGCAATACAGGTGGTGGACCTGCAACTACCTCGAGGCCTGCACTATTTCTATACCGAGTTTGAGGCCAGTATACCTTGTCGGAACCGCTGGAACAGAACCCTTGTGCACTGCGTCAACTTGCCACTACCACCTAGAGAGCTTACTAAGGTTGCCTGGGACCCCTAAAATCTCCATAACGGTTGTCTGGATTAGTGCAGGGTGCTACACTTACATAAGCGAGCACCATATATTAAGCCAGCCTCTCACATTGGGTTTTCTTTATCTTCTCAAGATTGCCGCGGTTCCTCCTAACTGCCCCATGAAAACAGTTGGAGGACTGCTTAAACCAAGCAGTATCTTTTACTAGGGCTCCATATTATTAGGAATTTAGCTTCCAAGCCATTCTGGTTTCCTGTGATTATTTCCATCGCTAGTAATATTCACCTACGAAACCAAATGGCAATGCACAGTGCAACTCTCTTTCCAATGAAAGACCTACGATAATTTTTTCAGAAGCAGGGCCCATTTCATCTTACTCACATTCGCTAATAGAGTAACGCCCATCTCCAGTAGGAATGTCCCAAGGTCCTCTGGTATGGGACAGCTCAAGATACCCTTAACATATCCTAGTATCACCATCCAAAACGTCTGTATCACTGCACATTTCCACCAGATGACCACGAACATTCCCATAGCCCTATTGTACCACCATCTGTTAGCCTCATGAAGATTTTATAAAGGACCTGCTGGGCTCTGAATCACTGACCCATAATTTTATATGGCGATGCCCTGTTCGGGATGCTTTTATAATCTTTTGGTATTGCACACCATATATTATCCAATTCTTTTTTTACCCGGTGATTTTTTTAGTTAGGCTTCGGGGGAACCATCATATTTTCTAATGTATATTTTGAATGGTGTGGGGGGATCTCAATGCAGTTTTTCTGTGTATTGATCAAAGCCCCGAATGGCTTAACTTAAAGTACTTCAAACTATCATTCATTTGTATGCCAAATTTGGAATTACATCTCTCAAATGACCTGATTTGCCCACCTTTGAAAATGTCTGACAAGAACGTGCAGCCTTCCATTTTCAAATATTTAAATGTTTCTACTATTAAACGAGGAGTGAATGTTGGATTTGTACTGGTTGAAGGGAACAATGATAGGCTTCCCTTCTCGGATACTCTTCTCCAAATCTTCAGTACTTTTACTGTGATTGCTAAATATGCATTCTTTGGTTTGTGCCCATTTTCTCACACTACCATATTCTATTTATTCTTCCTACCACTGCCCAGTCCATCATCAGTTATCTCTTATCTGTTTCCATAGCTGCCCATTCTGTGATCACCTGTACACGTCCTGCCTGGTAGTATTTATTTTTCTTTGCACCCTGCAAATGTTTAACAAAGAGCAAGACAACAGGGTATGAGGCAATTTGGACTGCACTTATCACTAAAGTAAGATCATATATTATGTTAGCTCCCTTGGTGCATCGGACCTGAGGCTCAATACCCTTAAACCTCCTAGGGTTAAAAACCCTACAAATATCATAACAGCTATACAGTCCAGCACTCTATTACAATTTTCAATAATGTATTACATAGTTATGAAAATACACTGATTCAGAAGGTATTCCAATCTTTCTTTAATTGGTGATTTCTTCTTCACAACAAGATGAAACCGTATCCAATGCGTTTTGTCCTCCTGGACTTCTCCAGGACGAAGAAGGTGTATTTTGGCCTTGCATTGTAGGTGTTGTCTAGCTTGTAGCCTATTTTCTTAAAAAGAGTTGTCTTACTGAGTCTGCCTTGGCAAGTTAGTCTTTTCTTGAGTAAGTCGATACCTTTCTAGAGACCAATATTCCGTCCAGTTGATGTTATTTAGGCAAAGTCTGGAATAGGAACATGGGTATTATCTCATTACAACTTTTTCGAGCTGTAACGTGTCACCCGCATTGTATTCGCATAACCATTTCCACATGTTCGCAGGCACTTTTTTTAAAAACTGGTTATTTAGGTTTGTCAATAAAACAGGAATACAGCAGTAGAGTCCCCTGGGTACGGAGTCACCAAAGTGGGCAATAATTGTTCAATACATTAACATTGGCACGTGTGAAACTTTTGATAGCAATAGGTGCAGGAGCAGCCTTGTAGTATAACGGAGTATTGCCAGCAGAAAACGTAAAAGCAATGACCCAACCGATTGGACATTTTAAACTGGAGGGACACAAAGCAGGTGAGGGGTAGGTCAGGCTGTTTACTTTGATGTTCTGCGTGTAGCTGTAGAGGTGTTGTGATGGCGTTTAAATCTGGCTACGGAAATGTATGGTGGTTGACTCCATTCAACTGTTGAGTGCATTAGGATAAAGGGGTAGGTGTTCGACTGAATCTGGAAGATTTTCGAGCTGTACCCCGGCCTGCCAGTAGGTGTCGTTGTTCGGTTCCACGTCTGTAGTGTCCACAGTGGAAGGGACGTGGGTGGTACCTATATAGGCGCCGCCTTGGATCGCTAACGTCACTTACTTTCACGACCTTCCAAGCCAGGAGTGCGGAGCCACAATTCGATCTGATCACTGGTGTGGAAAAGACTAAGGTCCTGAAAAGGGTGGACTATATACCGGTTCGCGCAGAGTGAGGAGGATCCGTAAGGAATCTGCGGCTAGATAGAGTCTCAACAGCATTACCAAGGGTGAGTAAATTGTTCATCTGAGACAGACCTCTAGCTGCAGATTTCTTACCTTTGAATAAATATCCAAGCAGTGTTTCCCCTGGTTCTGAGAATTTGATTAAACCTAAATGCCCTGCAGGACCGATCGGGTTAAGTGCCCGCCACAACAGACTTGACTGTCTGTCCAGGCAGTAATATTAGGTGAACGTATGAAGTGATGCTCACGTCAATGCCTGACAGCTGTCCAGGAGAGGAAACCTGTGCGCTAACGCAGTGATCACAGTTTTGGCTCAGGTGGAGTGAGCCCGAGAGTCCTCAGGGGGCTGTTTCTTGGCCAATGCATAGCAGATCTTAATACACATGACAATCCATCAAGAGATAGTTCTCTTCCATACAGCTTTCCTTTTTTTTCTCCCACATAGCCCATCAAGAGTTGATCATCAACCCAGGACTCTCTTGTATGGTCAAGGTAGAATGTCAACGCTCTTTTTGGGTCCAAGTGGTGGTAGTCTCTCATCCTCTTTGGAGGGATGAGGAAAGAAAGTAGGCAGGGTGATGTTCTGGCCTACGTTAAATGAAGCCACAACCTTTGGAAGGAAGGAGGCACATATCAAGAGAACCAGCTTGTCTGGGTAAAAGGTGGTATAAGGAGCATGCACAGAGTGCACCTGCAGTTCACTAACCCTCCTGCCTGATGTTTTGGCCATACAAATGGCAGTTTTGATGGTTAATAGCCTAAGGGGGCAATTGTGCAAGAGTACAAATGGTGCACCTCTGAGAAATGTGAGGATCAGGTTGAGGTTCCATTGAGGCATGATATGATGAAGGACGTAGGTGGGAACACATGTTGAAGGTCTTTAAGGAACCTAGCCACAACAGATGTCTTAAAGAGAGAAAGTTGGTCCTGCAACCGCAAGAACGCCAAGACAGCGGACAGGCAAACATTATAAGCGCCCAAAGCAAAGCCCTGCTGGGCCAAACACAATACAAACAAGAGAACTAGTGAGAGAGAGGTGCAGACAGGGGAGTAGTCAATGCTGTGGGAAGAACACCATGAAACAAATTTATCTCAACTGCAGGTGTATACCAACATGGCAGAGGGGCATCTGGGTACCAGAATATCATCCACGATTTCGGCAAGTTGGTGGAGGGTGCGCAGATTCGGATGCAGAACCCTGCCCCGTTACTGCAACAGAAGATCCTCCCAAAAAAGCCAACCTGAATGGAGGACTGATGGTCATGCTCAACAGGTTGGGATACCAGACTCTCCCTGCCCAATCTGGAGCCACATGAATGACATGGGCCCGATCATTCCAGAACATCTTAAGATCTCTGGGCAGGAGTGGGCAGGAAGGCGGCCACAGCTCCACTTGAGATGAAAGGAGCCTCCGAATGAGAGCTGCCCTGAAAACTTCAGCACGCAGAACTGCTGACATTGAGCGTTCCCGGTGGTGAACAGATCTAACGAAGCCTCAACCCACTGCTGAAAGAGACCTTGCCCCACCGGTGGTGATGCTATTCGTGATCCGTTCATAAACCTTGGCTGACTTTGCCTGCTCTGGGGTTCAGAGATCCCACCAGATGCTGCACAAACAGGGAAATGCCCTGATGTTCTAGTAATGTCCGGAGGTGCAGTCTCTCTTGACACAGGGTTTACGAGACCATCCTGCTCTGTTTGTTGCAGTACCACATGGCAGTGGTGTTTTTCGTGAGGACCTGCACCAGCCTTCCATTGATCGAAGGAAGAAAACTTAACTACAAGCGAATCACGCAAAACAGGTTTATGTGAAGCTGGAACTCTCCTTGAGAACAGAGTCCTCTGATCTCCAGCTCTCTCAGGTGACCCCCCCCCCCCCAACCCAGAAGTGATACAGCTGTCACCACTGTTAGAACTGATTGGGGAATGGAAAGGTGTCTGCCACTGACCCAATTGTGATTTGTTAGATACCACTCTAGGTCTTTTGCAGTGAACTCTAAGAACTGGACCATGTTGGAGAGTTTCCCTGATGTGCCCACTGAGCCTTCAGGTCCTACTGCAGAGCCCGCATGTGCAACTGAACTCGCCACTCGGGAGGACAAGCCTAAAACTGCACTCTGTTGAGAACAGCTAAGATGACAGAGAACGTCTGAGAGGGAGTGAGGTGTGACTTCGGCACATTGATAGTAAACCCCAATGAGTGCAGGAGGTTCGCCGTAGTCTGAAGGTGGCTGACAACTGCCAGGTGCGAGCTCGCCTTCAACAACCAGTCGTCGAGGTAGGGGAAGACTGAAATCCCTGACCTTTGCAGAGGAGTTGCAGCCACTTCCATCACTTTGGTAAACACCTGAGAGGCACTGGTAAGGCCAAAAGGTATCACAGCAAACTGAAAGTGCTTGTGGGCCACAGTGAGTTGGCAGTATGGGGAAGTGGAAATATGAAACCTGCAAGTCCAACGCTACCATCCAGTATCACGTATCGAGGACAGACTAAACTTGGCAAACATGAGCATTTTGAATTCCTCCTTCTTCAAGAATAGGTTGCGAAACTGCAGATCCAGGATAGGACAATGTTCTACATTATACTTTGGCACCAGACAGTAGCGGGAATAACAACCATGCCCTAATTCCGATACAGACACCCTCTCTATGGCTCCCTTGGCCAAGAGAGCCAACACTTCTTCACAGAGCATTGAGAAATGGTCCTCCGTCAGCCGATCGTGAGTGGGTGGGTGGGTGGCATGGGTGGTGGGGGGTGTCACAAAGGGGAGGGAGTAGCCCCTCTGGACTATCTGGAGTACCCAATGGTCTGATGTTACTGAGCGCCAATGGGGGAGGTGATGGAAAATCCTGCCTCCCATTGGGTCCCCATGATGCTCTGACGGCGGACTAAAGATGCTTGGAGGCAGCAGTTACCAAGGGGGTGGTGGACTGATCTGATTGCATGTCTCACAGGGTCTCTGGGACCTGTGCCCTCGGCCACGTAAATGCTGGGAAGCCTGCAAGTCCCTGGGGGCTGGCAGGGTATGGCCACATTTGGGGACCCCTTCTGTAGCCGCGAAAGGGGTTGATGAAGGGCCATAGACAAACCCAACAACCTGGCCGTTGCCCTGCTGTCCTTGAAACACTCCAGTGCTGAATCTGCCTGGTCTCCAAAGAGGCAAGAGCTATCAAAGGACATGTCCACGAGGGAAGCCTGGACATCCCCTGAAAAAAGCTGTTGTTCTAAGCCAGGTATGGCGCAACAAGGCCAACAACAATAATATTGCTCTACCCAGTGAGTCAGTTGTGTCAAATTCACATCTGTGGAGAACTTTGCTGCATCTCTCCCATCATCAACAGATTGAGAGAGTATGGCCCGGGCCTCCTCCGGGACCATAGATAGTACTTGTGCAACCGAATCCCTTTGTGTATGGGAATAAGTGCACAATTGGCACATGGGGTTCACTGACCGCAATGCCAGGCTGGTGGAAGAGAGCCAAAGGTGTCCAGGGAATGTGCCAGGGAGAATGTGGATTGAGGAGGCTTGGACCACAAAGCCCTCCAGATTTGTGTGCTGGGTAGGAAAACTGGGATCCTCCGAAGCGAGGCGATGGCAATCATCCTATTGACAAGTACCCCTGTGCAGGGTTTAGACCAGGCCCCAAGTAGGATGTCAGTAAGGGCTTCATTGAATGGAAGTAAGGGCTCTGAGGGGGCGACTCCCTGCTAAAGCACCTCTGTCAAGTCATTAGTCTTGACTGCCACTGAGGGTAGGTTAAGGTCCAGGACCTCAAGTGCCCTGAGCACAACCGCTGCAAAAGAAGCTCAGTAGCCACAGTACGATGGGAAACCAGGCCAGTGTCAGATGAGGTGTCGGATGTACGTTGTTACAACGCATGCTTTTACCACGCATGCCTTTACATCGCAGGTTTTTCAACGCAAGTCGTTACAACGACTTGCGTTGGGGGTGCTGGATAGTGAATAGTTTAATTTACTATTCCAAATCCAGTCCCCGTGGATAGTAGGGAAGGTGTTGGATAGTAAATTAAACTATTACCTGTCCTAGAGCGCCCCCCAGCGCAAGTCGTTGTAATGACTTGCGTTGAAAAACCTGCGTTGTAAAGGTACTGCGTGGTAAAAGTTGTGTCGTAAAGGATGTTTCCCGAGGTGTCTAACCTGCTGGCCTCATCCAGTTCTTCCTACAAGTTGTAATTCTCAACTGGGCTTTTCCATAAGGGTCCACAGAACCCTCCCAAACATCACTGGCTGCGCTCCAGAAAGGATGTCCTCAGTCGGCGCCACATGACGCCCATTCGACTCTGTGTTGAAGTTGGGAATGAAGATGGGGATGGAGTCGCCTAGGGGCAGTGCTGGCACTGGAGCAGGCACAGAGGAAGGACTCTGTCTCGCCATCGACTTCGCTCCGGATCCAGTGAGCGAAGGCACTCCAGAAGGGCCAGAATGTCAAAAGATGAGACACATGGCCTCAAAACTCCTTCAGATGGGTGGGGGTCACTTGGGGACTGGGAAAATCGGGGAACTGCAGAGCGAACACAGAGTCAGGCCCTGCTGACCTGGAGTGCTGACTTTCCCTCATCTTGTCGGATGACTTCAATGGATGCGGTAGAGTCAAAGAGTGTTTGGACTTCTTGTGCTTGTCAAATCAAATCATGAGTTTTGTTAAGCGCGACGCACAAGGTACTACTTGTGTAACGATATATCTGTAAGAGACATTAGATAGTGATAGATTCTTTACCTTTCCTGCGGCTCCGCGTCCGTCAGTGGCGTCGTCAGCGCCAAGATGACGTCACGGAGGGTACTTAGGCGCCACCCATGCGCGCGGACAGCAGTTCAGCACACGACTTTTCGCGCTAGGAACGCAAAGCCATGCAAGATACTGACCATTGGTGCATAAAACTAGGGCCCTAAAGGGATGACCTTAACCCTAGTAATCAGTTCACAGAACATGGAGGATGGGAGAGGCGGTAAGGAATCTATCACTAACTAATGTCTCTTACAGATATATCGTTACACAAGTAGTAGCTTGTGCATCTGAAAGAGACACGTTGGAGATAGATTCTTTACCTTAAAATAGATACCCCAGCAATACCAACCCCGGTGAAGGGTCTGCAAACAAAATTACATCAGAAAGTCACTGGGCAGAAGTGGTATAGGTGGAAAGGCGTACAACAGACTGCAGCTCCACTCGCGATGAAAAGCATCTCTGAGCAAATTCCAACGCGCAGAACTGATGACATTGCGCGCTCTCTTCGGTGGCGAATAGATCTAACCAAGGCTCTCCCCACCGCAGAAAGAGACCTTGTGCAACGTGCGAGTTCAGACGCCATTCGTGATCCATCAAGCACAAGCGGCTGAGTTTGTCCGCACTGGCGTTCAGAGAACATGCCAGGTGTTGAACCACCAGGGAAATGCCTTGATGTTCCAGCCATGTGCAGAGGCGAAGAGCCTCCTGACATAGGGTCCAGGACCCCCCACGCCCTGTTTGTTGCAATACCACAAGGCGGTGGTGTTGTCCATGAACACCTGCACCACACTTCCCCGGACAGAGGGAAGGAATGCCTTCAGTGCAAGTCGGATTGCCCACAGCTCCAAAAGTTTGATATGGAGCTGGGACTCTGACGGAGACCATTGGCCTCGAGTCTGATCTCCGCCTCTCCCACTACTGTGTGCTCCGGTTAGGGAAGGGAGAGGAGAGGAATATGCCATTGACCCAATCGCGATTCGTGAGCCACCACTGCAATTGTTGTGCAGTGCCCTCTGAGATCTGAACATGATCGGACAGGTTGGCCTGATGTTGAGCCCACTGGAACTTCAGGACCCACTTCAAAGCCTGCATATGCCATCTAGCATGTGTCACCAGCAGGATGCAAGAGGCCATCGGGCAAGGAGCCGGAGGGTCACCCTGACCGAAACCCAGGATAGAGGCTGAAAGATCGGAATCATATCCTGAATATCCCAGACTCGTTGTTCGGGAGGATAAACCTGAAACAACGCCGAATCCAAAACAGCTCCGATAAAGGGGAGCTTCTGAGAGGGACTCAGGTGCGACTTCGGCACGTTGATGGAGAACCCCAGCAAGTGCAGGAGGTCGGCCGTAGTCTGGAGGTGGTTGATGACTTCCTGGAGCGAGCCCTCCTTCAACAACCAGCCGTCGAGGTAGGGGAAGACTGACACCCCGGACCTGAGCAGATGAGCTGCAACTACCGCCATCACCTTCGTGAACACCCGAGGGGCACTGGTAAGGCCAAAGGGGAGCACAGCAAACTAAAAATGCTCCTGGCCTACCGTGAACCGCAGGTAGCGCATGGGCCGGCAGGACGGGGATGAGAAAATAAGCGTCCTGCAAGTCCAATGCCACCATCCAGTCTCCAGGGTCGATAGCAGTCAGGACCTGAGCCAGAGTTAGCATTTTGAACGTCTTCTTCCGGTGGAAGCGATTCACGTCACGGAGGTCCAAGATGGGGCGCAGGCCCCATTGTCCTTCTTGAGAACCAGAAAGTAGTGGGAATAACAACCACTCTCTACTTCATTCTCGGGAATGCACTCGATGGCCCCCTTGGCCAGGAGGGCTGTGACTTCCTGTCAGAGAAGAACCAAATGATCCCCCGACATGCGGTGGCACCGAGGTGGCATGGCTGGAGGGGAGGACTGAAAGTTAAGGGAGTAACCTCGGCCAATTATCTGCAGCACCAACTTGTCCAATGTAATTTCGCTCCAGTGGGTGAGGTGGTGGCGGATCCTGCCACCCACTGGTGTGGGGTGCTCATCGAAGCTTAGATTAGGAAGGTTTGGAGGTGGAAGCAGCAGGGGCAGAGGTAGACGGACCCCCACACTGGTTCCCCGCCCCGCCCCTATGGAAACCACGACCACGGCCGCGCTGACGCTGGTTCCTGTACAGGTTTGGTGGATGGGAGTGCCTGGGCGCCTCTACCTTGGCCACGAAAGGAACAAAAACCAGGAGTGGCAGGGTTCTTAGCAGAAAGACTCAAGAACTTGGCCGTAGGCCGCGAGTCCTTACAGTGCTCCAGGGCACTGTCAGCCTTGTCGCCAAAAAGGCGGGTGCCATCAAAGGGCATGTCCATGAGTGAGCTCTGGACATAGGGCGAGAACCCAGTCGGACGCAACCAGGCGTGGCGCCGCAACGCCACAGTCATGGAAATTGCCCTGCCCAATGAGTCAGCGGTGTCCAACCCACACCAAATGGCACACTTAGCTGCATCCTTACTGTGAGAAGCTGGCCCGATATGCAACGTTCGCTATTCTAGCGACCGCTATGTATCGTTCCAACGTCCCTTATGGTGTTTGGTTGTAAGTCAACCTATAGACCAGCTATCCTAGTAGCGTGGATACGAGCAGTCTAAGGCTAAAGACTCGAGAGGGCGCGTTAAGCCAGCTGTTTACCACACATGTACCCCTTGAACACCCAGTGAAAGGACACCACACAAGTGTTATGAAAATAAACAGGATATTTATTAAGATTCACAACAGCCCTGGACTCTTTATGAGGACAGGGTACTAAGCACAAACCAAATCTCTTAGGAAAATACTTCAAGTGCACAATTAAAACAAGTGTCCGAGGACACGGAAAGTTTAAGGTCTCGGGCGGACCCGATAAGGCAAGTCGGAAGCGAGGGACTCGGGACCCTAGAGTAAAGAGGCTATGCAGGCACCGAAATGCCGAGTTACCTAGCCACGAGGGCTGCGGCTGCACAAGTCTTACAGGCGTCGGGGTCTTCGCTGACGAGCCAGGAGCCGGAAGAAAAGGAGTTGCTGGCCGGCGACCAGTGATGAATAGTTCGTAGAGATCCAAGCCTGGATCAGAGATTGTTGATACCTGAAAGCAGAGGGGACCAAGTTCGTACTACTAGCCAGTAGTCAGAGGGTACCAGGATGGCACCGGTTGGCCGTCACCTCGACCAGGTGAGTGGGCGACGCTAGGCTCTGCAGTCTCACGGACCAGGAGGCGTTGTCGGCGACCACGGCGGAGGTGCGAGCTGTCCCACGCAGGATGATGCTGTCGGCGTCGCTGGGCCCAGGATGGGGCAACAAGCCTTGGCAGATCTCAGGGCCACGTGGTGGGCCTAAGATGGCGTCTTGAGTGGACCAGGAGGGTCCGGGGTGCTTCTCGCAGAGATGGAAGCAAGGGCCAGTCTGGAGCAACCAGACCAGCAGTGTTGATTGTCGGATGTCGTCACAGAAGGGCACAAGCCAGCGGCTAGTGACCAGACAACGTGCTGAGCAGCGAGCAGAAGGGCCCCACGCAGATCGTGGAGATGCTGGGAGACTGCACTTCGGTGCTAGAGCGGCTCAGGGTCGGGGCTTCTCGGACCCCAGAGCACTCACCAGGGAATCGCTTCGATGGTCGTGCTGGTTTAAGAGCGTGCAGGTTCTGATGATGGCCGGTCCCTCGAGGTCTCGTCGCACCCACAGATCACAGCTGAGCTGATGACGTGGGTAGAGGTCAGAGGTGCCAGGGAAGCCGGTTCTCGTCGAGCTGGGCCGTCGGATCCTTGAGGAAGGACTTGCAGCAAACCGCAGAGTTCTTAGATGGTGCCCGCTGATGCAGGGTGACTACTCCTTAGTCACAAGGGAGAAATCTTGAGAAGAGTCTTGAGTGTCCTTTCGTAGAAAGTAGTTCTTGATTCAAAGATGATCTAATTTGGAAGGGTCCCCGCTCCGGCCTTTATCCTAAAGAAAGGGGTGGGTACATGACTAGGTCCTGCCCTAAGGGTGGGACCAGGAAGGGGGGTAGTTACACCCCTCTCCCCTGCCGGACTTTCCCCAGGCCAGGGCTGGCGCCCCTGGAACTGGTTCTGACCGGCAGATGCGTAGTGAGCACCGGGGTGCCACTCCCCAGTCACCTTCTCGCAAAAGCCCTACCTACCCAGAATACACAAACCCTGTCTGGGACGGTGCGAACACCGCCCTCGACAGGAAACCCTTTGTCCAAGCGCCCCTCACTGGAAGGACTCCCAGCAGCAGGAGGTCAGACTCGTGTCTGTGGTGGCAGCATCCATTTTGTGGAGCTGAGGCTTTAGTTAACTTTAACCGGGGTTCACAGTTACGTACATGTCGTGTCCCTCTAGAAGGGCGGAATGCTAACCTCATCGCCAGGGTTGGTGAGAGGGCAGCATCCCGATTCGTATGACACCTTACTCGACATGCCTTGATAACGCGACACCGAAGTTACCGATGAGGTACGCGTTATCATGGAACAGCCATTGGGTCTTGGTTCCGCAAGCTGCAACCGGGCTCGGCTCGGGCCAGAGCCTAGTTCACACGAGCCCATGCACTCTGCCTTTAGGATTGCCAAGGCCTGTTATAGGAGTGACTGATAGGAACTCGAGTGTCCATTGTATGGTTAGATATAGGGCTACTATATCTAAAGCAAAGTGTGATTACACGACTTCGCCCCAGCTGTCATGCAGCCAGTTGTGTCAAATTTAGGCGGCCAGCCAGGGGTGGCATAATACATGCTGCAGCTCCTGGCGGCCCTGGGTACACCTATGCCCTGAGTTACAGGGTCTGATAAGGTGGCCCAGTACCAATTGGTAAATGCACCTAGGGTACATGTCGTAATTTAGAAAGAGAACAGCCAGGCTGTGGGTCTGATTAGCAGGCCCACAGCTAGAGAAAGTCGTAAACCAGTGAAACAAAAGCAAAAAATCTGGGTGATCATAGGATTGCAGACCCTACTCTCCTACACTTACCCTCAGCAATCGCCTGAGAAGTACGAGTTACTTACCTTCGGTAACGATGTATCTGGTAGTGACGATTCTAGCCGCAGATTCCTTAACGTAGAATTATCCCCAGGAGTGAGACTGGACCCGGAAACTTTTTTGCCCAGCATCCCTGCGCGCCGGGGGGACGGCATCACACGACTCCGCCCAGGCGTAGTCCACGTACGTGACATCAACAAGGTCACATAAGTCCCACCCCGGCACGCCTAGTCAGTTTTCTTCGGAGAACTTTTCAGCGCCACAACGCGGAGCCATCAGACAAAACTGTGGGAGTATGGGAACAGTGTGTGGAAGAGCAGAAAAAGGAATGTGACGAACAGCACCATAAGGAGCAGTGTCAGACACTGCAGTGTCCAAAGACAGGGAAAAGAATAAAGAATAGAGCACAGCCCTAAGCAGTTACCCAGCCAATATGTAGGCAGCCCCCCCTGGAGACAAGGAACATATGTAAAAATGTCATGACAACATGTAGAAGAACTACAACCCCCACCAAGAACAATGAAGGGAGACCAGTCCCAAGACAAGCAGGAGTAACAAACTCCAAGGCAACCCCAGCACAGAGTGCGACAACCCCCCAAGGGGACATAGTGCAAAGGCACGGCCAGATGACACCAACCCAGGGGATAGCAGAGGGGCCAGAACCCTTAGCAACAAAGGGAGGGGAGGGAGGGAGTGAAGGCAAACCCCAATCCTGGAGCAACCAGAGCAGAGGGGTACAGGAGGACCTATAAACACATCTTCCAATGCGTCAAAGAGGAGGAAAGGAACAAAGAGAAAGGACGAATCAACCTGACAGAAAGAGCGAAAGAAATCACTCACAGAAGACACAGCCACCCACCGGAGGTGAGTGCAGAAGACCAATCAAGGGTACTCGCAGAACGGGGAGGAAGGGCGGGCCGTGAAGGAATCTGCGGCTAGAATCGTCTCTACCAGATACAACGTTACCGAAGGTAAGTAACTCGTACATCTGATAGAGACTACTAGCGCAGATTCCTTAACGTAGAATACATACCCTAGCTACACCCACGGGGAAGGAGTGTCTGCAAGAGGAATCCACCAGCCTGGACAGCACAGAGGGTCTCCCCTGGGACTAGGCCAACAGACAGGGTGAGGAACCCCATCCCCCCAGGCAAGGGGAATCCCTACAAGCAGAACACCACCCACCCCAAGGAGAGGTTGTGGGAAGAAGGAGGAAGAGGAAGTCCGTCCACCCTCAACAGAGGAAACAAGACAAGGCAAGGGGAGGCCGAAGCACCCCACACCCTTACAAGGCAACAGAACCTCCATCTAAGGCCAAGGCAAGGAAGAGAAAGAAGAGCAACCTAGAGGCTCCAAGAAGATGAGGGAAAGAGAAGGCAGCCGAGCCCACCATAGCCAGAAGTCAAGAGACCAGACAGAACGGCGCCGACAGCAAGAAAGCAGTCGGAAGCAGAGAGAGTAGCCCGGGGCACCCAGGAAAAGCTGGCAGTCTGCGCCTGAAAGAGGAAGGAGCACAAAAGACATCTCAACACTCAGGACAGAACATGAAGGTAAAGAAGGGCCCGGACACCCCTCAGAGAGGGGCCTGCACACACGACCAAAAAAGAAGTAGAACCAGAGCCACAACGCCAGGCCGCAGACAGCAGGCATAGCAGGCAAACAGCGCGTCGACCCCAGAGAAGACCACCCAGGGTCGCCACCGAGGCATACCAATCCAGCAAAAGGAAATTGCACCTACAACGTACGTAAAAGCCATGAAGAGCAGATGCCTGCAGGCGACCAAAACTCTGCAGCACAGAACCAGTTATATAACAGCTACCACCACCCCACATATGGTATGTTAAGTCCCAAAACATGGGAACCCTCTTAGGAAGAAACTTCCACAGCAGAGGACAACAGAAAGGACTGTGGGTAAAACCCCCCGCAGAAGGCTTGTCAATCAGCCAAAGAAAAAAAAACAGAAGGCCTAATCTCAGGGCCTACCCGGTGCAGATAACCCAAAGCAAAAACACACAGTCAAGGAGGGCCGTCCAGCAGCCAACGGAACCACAGCCTCAATAAGGAGGACTCAAGTGGCCACTAAGCACACAGAACAACAACTAGGGAGGAACACCTCCAAATACTAGATCAACCTACAGGTCATTGAGGGGGAGAAGAAGGAAGAGGAGGAGGAGGAGGAGGAGGAGGCAGCTGAAGCCCTGAGAAGAAACTCTGGATGGCAGAGTCTGCCGGGCCATGGAACAAAAGAGTGCCATCGAAGGGAAGATCAACCAGCCTTTCCCGAACATTTTACGGAAACACACTGTCCCGAAGCCAAGCATGGCGTCGAAGGGCAACTGAAGAAGCCAAGCACCTCCGAGATGTCCAGAGTGGAGCGAAGAATAAACGCCGCCAGCTCACGGGCATCCAATGCATGGTGCCGCAAATCAACCCAAGCATCCTCCTGTGAAGTGGCAGATCCCAGGGACTCAGCCTAGTCCCACAAACAAGAGGTGGCCCTAGCCAACACACACAAAGTGTTAAGGGCCCGCAGAGCCGCACTGGTCGATGCAAACATATTGCGCCCCCAAGAGACCAGCCAGCGGTCCTCCCGTGATGATGGAGACAACAGCGGTGGCAGGGAGGAAAAAGCAGTCCGCAAAAGGGAGCTTGAGGCAGAGGTGTGGAGGGAAACACACACCGGGTCCTGCGGTGCTGGTGCAGAAGGTGTTGGGGCACCAGATCCCCGTGGCGGGGTGCCCCCAAGTCCCCGTCAGGGAAGAATGGAGCGAACCCCCAAAAGGAAGCAGCAGCTCTCTCCCACCAGAGCCCTGATGGAGAACTTCCAGAAGATATCTGCCGGAAAATGGGCAACTGGATCACCCATGCGCAAAATACCCACAGCGCGAGAGAAGGGCGCAGCCGCCTCCGTAGGGCCCCGCAGTGGGGAAAGCAGCTCTTCCGTGGGTGACGGCTGCAAGCTGAGGCGGTCGTCCCAAAGCCAATCGGAGAGGTCAAAGGCCAGGCCCAGACGGGAGAAAGAGGGACCGGATAGTGGGGGACCTGTGGCTCCACTGGCGAAAACCGCGGCCGCTGCAACGGCGAGGAACCCTCCTTTGATGACGTTGGGGAAAAAGCTACGACACTGCGGCCTGTCTCTGGCAAGGACAACACCAGCAGGCGTCCAACCTCCATGGAAGAGGGGGCGTCCGAAGACGAGTCCGTTTCTCGACGCCTGTCCAGCGCCGTAGAGCCTGCAACCCGAGGCAGGACGTCATCGTCGCTTGGCATCAAGGAGACGCTGGACAGGCTTTCTCCACACCACACAGTGCAGGGGGGCTGGGCTGGAGCCGTGGTGGTTAGGGGACTGCGTCGGTACGGCGCCAACTTGACCTCCGACGAGGCAGCCGCCTGCGTGGAGGGACGAGAGGGACCCGGGTAGTGACAAGGAGCCCCCCGCCAGCCACGACCCATAATGGGATGAGGGAGGGTCCGCCGACCCATTTGGTGCCACAAAGGGGACTCCACCTCCGACAAGGCAGCCGCCTGCGCGGAGGGACGAGAGGGTCCCGGAGGAGGACAAGGGGTCCCCTGACAGCCTCGACCCATGACTAGAAGAGGGGGGTCCGCCAACGCCCGTGGCGCCTCAAGGGCTAGCAGCTGCCAGCGCCGTAGCGGCGTCACCTCAGCCTCAGACAAGGCCGCCGCCTGTCAAGAGAGCCTAAATGGGCTCGGGGATGCGGCCTGAGCCCCGGCGACCTCACAGGACACCACAGGGACTCCGCTGGAGTTTGCGGCGAGGCAGAGACAACGTGCTCCGAAGGAGGGGCCCACAAAGGGCCGCACCCCAACTGCACCACATCCCGCTTCACCGGCAGAGAGCCCATGCCCCCAACAGGCCGGAAACCAGCCCTCGGGACAAACTGAGACAATTACCGACAGGGAAGCAACGCTCTTGTGGCACAGGAGAGGGATGAGGATGCCGACGACGATGGTTGCTTCGTAAACCTTCCACAGAAGCTGATTGAGGTGACGAAGCCGATATGGACAAGCGAGCCGAGATAAGTTTCATCTGGTGCTCCCGCCGCGACGTTGGCTTCAACTGTTGGCATGCCTCGCAATCAGTGGAGCCATGATCCTCCCCCAAACACCACATAAAAATTAGGTGAGGGTCCGTCATAAGGCGTATTAAAGCCCGATGGCATACGCACACTCTTCCCACAAACACACCGCAACAGGGTAGGAAAAGGCCTAAACATGCCCGGACCACGAACCGGATACCCGTTGCACGCGGAAAAGGAAAAAAACTGACGTAGGCGCGCCGGGGTGGGACTTTTGTGACCTTGCTGATGTCACATACGCGGACGACGCCTGGGCTGAGTCGCATGATGCCGTCCCCCGGCGTGCAGGGATGCTGGGCAAAATTTTTTCCGGATCCAGTCTCACGTCTGAGGATAATTCTACGTTAAGGAATCTGCAGCTAGTAGTCTCTATCAGATAGGATAGCAGCACCTCCTCAGGACACTGAGTCAACACCTGAGCAACAGCATCCCACATTGCGTGGGAGTAGCGGCCCAACAAGCGGGCGGTGTTCACCGACCGCAGCCCCAAG
This sequence comes from Lissotriton vulgaris, assembly GCF_964263255.1. Lineage (NCBI taxonomy): Eukaryota > Metazoa > Chordata > Amphibia > Caudata > Salamandridae > Lissotriton > Lissotriton vulgaris. The sequence continues at coordinate 978,922,619 of NC_141689.1, forward strand.
CTGGCTGAAGAGAACAACCGCTTTCCAAATTGGTCTAGTCTTTAGGGTACTTGTCCAGCGGCCCCTGGGAAAAGCACTCTGAGACATGGAAGACCAGGCTTTCAGGCGTAGGGTGAGTGGTCAGGAAGGCAGGGTCACCAGGCGCTGGTCGGTGGCGTCTGGCGACATTTTTATCCACCGAAGTCCCCGTGGCTGGTTTCGACCATGTGCCCAAGAGGACCTTCGTGAGGGCATCACTGAAAGGAAGCAACAGCTCCGGTGAAGTAGACGCCATCTGGAGCACCTCGGTGAGGAGGTTGGTTTTGAGGACCACCGTGGGGAGGTTGAGGTTGAGGGCCTCCGCAGCCCTACGGAGTACCAGCATCTAAGAGGCACCTTCCTCCATTGTTGGCAGGGGAGAGGCGAACCCCGGATCAGAGGAGACATCGAGGTCACCCGCATCCTCCAAGTCGTCCACCCAATCTTGCTCGGAGTCACATTGCTGGGCAAGTGCGTCCTCGGATCCTTCCCAGTCCTTGTCCGCCTCCGGTGTAGAGGGGGCTGGTCGCGGGGGCAGGGCCAGAGCCGGGGAAGGTACTAACAGCGTCGGGTATGGTGCCGGAAACGGCGCCGGACCTGTGCCACCTCCCAATGCGGATCCCAGGCAGGAACAAAATGGTCCCGGAACCGGGGCAAGGGCGAAATAAAGGACACCCAGTGTGGAGCCGAGGGCGACGCTGGGGCCGGAGCCGGCAGCACCGCACCTTGTGGCGCTGGGACCGGAGCCAGCGGCTCAGGATCCTGTGGCGCCGGTGGCGAAGCCGACGGGCCAACAGGATCTGGACACGGGACCGCGGGGCCCGAAGGCGGGAGCCCGAGGCCTAAAAAGTCAGTCCATGGCAGCAAGAAACTCTTGCACCTGTTCGGGAGTCGCCAACGGACCCGGGTATGACGGGTAGGCCGCAGGACGCCCAGGCTCCAAAGGAGCCGCAGGGGCTGAGCCCCTGTCCCCCTCGTCCACCTCCGAGGAGCGATGGGGGGGACGTCGGAGAGCGAACACGCTTCTACAACTTCTTTTTGTGGCGACGCTTACCGAAATCCGAAGGTGAAGACTTGGAGTCCGAGGAACGATGGCTATTGTCCTGTGAGAGGTCGGCGTGATAAATGTTGGACCTCCAGCAATTTCCTACCCCGCTACCGCATGGCCTTGGGGACAATGGCCCGACAGTCCAGGGAGTCGTGATCGGTCTCAAGGCAGTAAAGGCAAACACCGTGGGGGTACGCCACCGACATATTAAGGCAACAGAACCCACATGACTTAAAGCCGGGCATCCCTATGTGCACCAGGAGAAAAAAGGGGGGGGGGGGGGAGACAAAAGTTCCAAATAACAGTCAAAAAGTGACTTAGGTATGTGCTCAATCCGGATCTGCGCTTACTGGCGTGGAAAAATAAAGAACAGATGTCAGCGTGCATGGGTGGCGCCTTAGTACCATCCGTGACGTCATCTCGGCGCTGACGACGTCAGTGACGGACGCTGAGCCACAGGAAGCCACCTACTGACGCACAGGGGTACTGCTTAGCGCAACTTTCTGGATCCAATCTGACGCCTGGGGATATTCTAAGGTAAGGAATCTATCAGTAACGTGTCTCTTTTAGATTACTCACCCGTAAACGTCTCGAAGAGCTGGGGGTGGGGGGTTCACAGGTTCCAGTCCATCGAAGAGGGGGTCTGTCGAAGAGCCAGGTTTTGAGACTTACCCAACTTCCATGTTGACTTTGAGGGCAACGAAGAACGTAGTGAGGGGCTCTGCGAATGGCCCTGGAACCTCCCACACAAACATTACCTCGGGCTTTGCAGAGTCCACCAACGTCAGAAGGCAGGAAGCTTGAGGGATTGCTCCCTCTGCGCTTTCAGGTGCTTAGCGTGGCAGTCCTCACATGCTTTGGAGTTGCGTCCTGGCTCCAGGCATCACAAACAGACCAAGTTGAGGGTCTGTCACCGACATTTGCAAATGACAGGCCTCACATGGTTTGAAACCAACCAGTTTCTTGGGTGACATCCTCACATCAAGAGATGAAATCTCGAAAAAGTTGACAAAAAGTAAAAAAAGCCAGTCAAAAAGTGACTGAGGGGTAGTTAAATCCAGATCAGCTCTATATGGAGCGGAAAGGACAGAACTGACATCAGCGCCACTGAGGTGGCACCTATATCGGTACTGCCCATGTAACTTCAGACGCTACCAGCCAGCATTCAGAGGTGCTGCTCAGTAATCTTCTGGATCCAGTCTGATGTCCAGGGATATTAAAAGTTAAGGAATCTGCGGCTAGAAGTCTCTTTGAGATATTCATTTTGAGGGCATGTACTCAACCCAACCATGATATGTACAAGGGCTGTAACCTTCTTAAGTCTTCAAGCAGTTGATTCTTCAAACACGGCCAGTTAGCTGCACTCCACCTTTCAAGCTTCCCTGTGAGATAAATGCTTAGGCATTTTCATTTTGACTCATTCCATGACAGCCCAAAGGTTTCCTTAAGGTACTCCATCTCCTATTTGGGGGTTGATTCTTAGCATTGCTCATTGCATTATTCGGTACCTGCCACTTTTTCGAACTGGTTGAGTGGCTTAAATAAGGCAGTTGGGAATAGTCAATAGAATGCCGTTTACAAAGAGGCACAGATGATATATGGCCCCCACTACTCTGAATTCCAACCCCTTGATGTGTTGGTGTCCTCTATTAGTATGAGTTCCACTGCAAAGACAAACATCATGCTGGACAGGGGGAAATATTAAGTATTTTAACAGTGTGGTGCTTGTGCTTCCCATTTTAAAATGGAGGGTGCTATATTTTTCTGCTAATCTAGGACCAGCAGCATTCTCCCCTTCTATGAGGATCTCAGGACCAATTTTTGTCAGGAGTAGCAAGTGTACTGCATGACTGTATTTTTCCATGGCATGACAGTATAATAAGACGTTGTAGCGTAAGACAGCAAGTATGCATCCAATGGATTCTCTTTTACTGGTATAACGCATTGATGATAAGAGGGTGATCTTACTTTTGTTCAGTGTAGAGACAGACCTACATAAGTCTCAGCGTCATGCTGAATAGAAAATGCAATGTGTGCCGGATTGTGCCCTGACCCGTATATGGCGGTCTACAATCCCAAGACACAGGAAGTACTGTCACTACTCAATTGTTCAAAATGTCTCATTCTGTATTGTTAACAATATGGTTTCATAACTCTAGTAGAGCACACCCTCCCATATGTTGTTCTGCCTGCCAGTTCAGGCAGTGCTTAATTTGTAAAGGAATGACTGCTGGTGCTCAAAGCTCTGCTCAGAAGCCAGAAGTTGGTGCTATTAAAAGGTCAGAGTGAAAAATAGCAAGTCTGTGTGTAGGAAGCTGGCTTTTTATGTAGTGGGCAATGTAAGGGCACACCATGCAAAATGTCCAGGTGACCCTTATTGGTTTACATGGCTTAATTTAATAATCCCAAGTGCTTTATTTGTGGTAGTGTGGTAGAGCTTCTTATTCTTATCAGAGGGGAGTGTTAAGTATTTGTTAGACACACAGAGTAAATAAATGGTACACACACTCCAGAAGGAATCTGAGACCAACTTAAACACATTTTTATATAATTTTAGACACCAAGATTATCGGAATCAGGTGAGTACTTTTGGAGTCATCGATTTTACAGGAAAAGTATGAGCCTTAAATACAGTAATGTAATCCTATGGGAGGAAAGACACATACTGCAAAAACATACTTGTAGTCGAAGTTCATGAGTGCCTTTCGGAACTTAAGGTGCTAGAGGGCCAAGGCCCAAAGAACTACCAGTAGTTTTAGTCTACTTGCCCCAGAAAGCAATGGGCACCTGAAAACAAAGGCTGCAAGGGGGGGGGGGACACGTCCGAAAGAACTCAAAGGAGGACTAGGCTAGTCAGGGTCTTTAAAACAAGGGGGTGCAGTCGGTTGCTGTGAACCTGGGCTGTGGGGCTTGGGTTCAGAGATGTTTGGCCTGCTGGCCACTTGCCTTGGAGGTTCTCGGTTTAACCTGTAGAGGGGAGGAAAATACGACAGCAGGGCCACTCTCAGTGTGAGCCTCACCAGTCCTGAAGTCCCTCGCTATGCATGTCAGCTTTCGGCGGTGGGGTTCGGGCTGGACATTAACAAGCCTTGGTTGCTGCAAGTGCTCCTGTACCCAGGATATTGGTGCAAGGGGGCTCCTGGATAGTCTAGCGCCTCAAAAGTCGGTGGGGAGACAGGACTGACCTTATGGAACCATGAAAACATCTACATGGCCAGCAAAATGATGTACCAGACAAGAGTGGTTTGTGCCTGTAGATTCAGGGGATTGGCTCCTCTACCCCAAGGGAGATGCTAAGTGATTGTTGAAGCGCTGGACAGTCCTTCAAGGGTTTGGTGTGTATGTGCAGCTTTTGGAACAGTCAGACTTTGTGTCTGTCGATGTGCAAGCAGCCAGGCAGGGTTTGGCACCATGTTCAGTGCAAGTATTCTGTTCTCATTATTGTCGGCTCACTTAGTCTTTATTCAGTTCCAATTTAGATGAATCTGTTGGTCTGGTGATGGGGGACCCCCTAAACACTGAATTTAGGGGCATTTAGGGTAGTAGTCAAGGTCCAAAGACTTACCCCTGGAGTGTTTACACCCCTTATATGACTACTTCCTGCGAGGATAACCCTGACCCAGAGTTCCAAGTTTTACAAAAACCAAGATAATAAACCCCTTCGTTGGTGTATCTAGCCTGTGTGACATACCTTCTGACTATCTAATTTCCCTCCTGCTCTGGTGCCAAACGGGCCCCAGGGGAAGGGTAGCGTTCCTCAGGTCTGGGGGGAAGCTGTTGCCACATATCACAGGCAGCATAGACTTTGAAGCCTCAGGCCTTGATACGCTAAAAGACTAGCCATCCTGCTGGAGGAGGTGTGAACACCTTCCACCAGAGCAGACATTGTGTTTGACCTCTAAAGAGCATGGGCTTTCCCTTGAAGGGAGGCAGAAATTCATCTGTGGTGGCAGACTGGAAGACTTGTGGTACACAAAGCAAGCGAGAGAAGTTGCTCGCTCGTTGAAGGGCCAAGAGGACTTCAAGAGGGGAGTGCACCCTCAGGTGTCTAAGCACTATTTCACAAAAAGTACTCCCCTGGTTACTTAACCGTTGGGACAGGTTAAGTTTGGAGGACAATTCCTGAACTAAAACTGGTGGAAAACCCTACGTGAAGCCATGAATATTACACCACTATGAAGTGGGGCACCAGCAGACTGAAACATGTTGGCAATAAGGTCTTAGGGCCATAATATTCCTTTTGACCCACATTTTCCTTTTTAATGTCCCTGGCAGATCCTAGAATAAAGGTAAACTGGCACCTGACAATGGATTTTTAAATCTTTATCCTCCTGGCCAAAAACATCTTACTAAGTGCTCCCTGAAATATGGCCGAGCCCACCCTGACTTCTAGACGTCAGGGTGTCCTGATGATGAAGCATGACACTGCTAGGGTGTGTGAGGGAATATAAAACAAAAGGACGTGCCTCCTTTCCCACTTCATAGTGGTGTAATATTCATAGCTTCACGTAGGGTTTTTCACCATTGTTAGTTCAGGAATTGTCCTCAAAACTTAACCTGTCCCAACGGTTAAGTAACCAGGGGAGTACTTTTTTGTGAAATAGTGGCAGACGGGAAGACACCAGTCAGCCAGCACACTATGTGACTAGTGGGATTTTAGGATGTACCTCTAATGTGCCCTCTGGGTGCATGCCATAATAAATCCGATACTGGCATCAGCCTAGATTTATTAAGACAATTTGTTTGATACCTAACACCATTATTCTCAGTGAAGCCATCATGTAGCTGGGTAAGACGTAATGACCAGTGCCCAGTGAATGTCCTTAAGAGGGCGTGCTGATCACTTGTCTAGCAATGGAACTAGGCATTACAGGGACACATCTGCTCATACATATGGGCTGTTGAACAAGTTACTTACCGTTGGTATCGATATATCTGTAAGAAACATAAGTTAGTTATGAATTCCTTACATTAGAATATTCCCCAGGCATCAGACTGGATCCGGAAAGTTTTTCGTCAGCAGACACTGAATTACTCCGCAGCGGTTGTGGTCGCCAGGACGATGTCCCGGAAGTTACTTAGATGCCGCCCTTGCGCGTTGATGTCAGTTCTGTACTCGACTTTTCACGCCAGGAACGGAGAGCCATGCAAGACACTGACTACTGGTGAACAAAACTAGGGCCCTGAAAGGATGTCCTTATCCCTAGTCCGGCTGAACAGCCAGAAAGCGAGGCTTGGAAGACAGAGCTAGGAGCTCACTCACCCTGCACGCAGAGGTGATGGCCACCAGAAAGGCAGTTTTGAGAATTAAGAGTCTGAGAGGACAGTTTTGTGCCAGCTCGAAGGGAGCGCATATAAGATAGGTTAACAGCAAGATCAAGTCCCACTGAGGCATTACGAAAGGAACAGGAGGAAACAGATGACTAATGCCCTTAAGAAATCTATTTGCAACAGGGGACTTAAAAAGAGAAGTCTGATCAGGAAGCCTAAGAAAGGCTGAAATGGCTGAGAAGTAGCCTTTAAGAGTGCCCAGAGCAGAGCCCTGATGGGCCAAAGAAGGAGGAACAAGACAACCTCAGAAAGCGGGGCAGAAAGGGGATCAAAAGCCTTTGCTGTGCACCATGACACAAACTTATTCCATTTGCAGGCGTATACCGTCTTAGTGGAGGGACGCCTGGCTGCCAAGATTACATCACAGACTTCGGTAGGCAAGTCAAATGACGTCAATGACCCCCGCTGAATCTCCACGCGTCGGCTGGACAGGTTCAGGTGGAGGACCGTTCCCTGCTGCTGCGAGAAAAGATCCTCCCGTAGAGGCAGTCGGATCGGAGGATCGATGGCCATGTTGAGCAGCTCGGGATACCAGACTCTCTGTGCCCAATCCAGAGCCACAAGAATGACTTGGGCCCGTTGTGCTTGATCTTCAGCACTCTTGGCAGAAGTGGTATAGACGGAAAGGCGTATAGAACTCCACTTGCGACAAAAAGCGTCACCTAGCGAGTGCCGTCTGGAAATTCCAACGCGCAGAACTGCTGACATTGCGCATCCTCTTCGGTGGCGAATAGATCTAACCAAGGCTCTCCCCACTGCAGAAAGAGACCTTGCACCACCTCCGAGTGAAGACGCCATTCGTGATCCATCACGCACCTATGGCTGAGTTCGTCCGCCCTGGCGTTCAGTGAATCTGCCAGGTCTTGAACCACCAGGGATATGCCCTGATGTTCCAGCCATGTCCAGAGGCAGAGAGCCTCCTGACATAGGGTCCACGACCCCACCCCGCCCTGTTTGTTGTAGTACCACATGGCGGTGGTGTTGTCCGTGAACACCAGCACTACTCTTCCCCAGTCTGAGGGAAGGAGTGCCTTTAGTGCAAGATGGATCACCCGAAGCTCCAAAAGGTTGATGTGGAGCTCGGACTCCACCGTAGACCAGAGGCCTCTGATCTCTGCCTCTCCCATATGGCTGCCCCATCCCAGAAGGGATGCGTCTGTCACCACTGTGTGATCTAGTAGGGAAAGGGAGAGGAATCTTCTGTTGACCCAATCCTGTTTTGTGAGCCACCACTGCAATTGTCGTGCAGTGCGCTCCGAGATCTGGATGCAATCAGACAGATTCTCCTGATGTTGCCCCCATGGAACTTCAGGTCCAACTGCAGAGCCCGCATATGCCATTTGGCATGATCTACCAGCAGGATGTAGGAGGCCATGAGGCCCTGCAGCCTCAGGGTCATCCAGACCGAAACCTGGGATAGAGGCTAAAAGATCGGAATCATAGCCTGAATATCCCGGAGTCGCTGTTCGGGAGGATAAATCCCAAACTACTTCAGTCCAGAACAGCTCTGATGAAAAAGTGCTTCTGAGAGGGAATCAGGTGTGACTTTGGCACGCTGATGGAGAACCCTAGCAAATGCAGGAGGTTGGCCATAGTCTGGAGGTGGGAGACTACTGCCTGGGCAGAGCCCACCTTCAACAACCAGTTGTCGAGATAGGGGAAGACTGGAACCCCTGATCTGTGCAGATGAGTTGCAATCACCGCCATCACTTTCGTGAACACCCGAGGAGCGCTTGTAAGGCCAAAGGGGAGCACGGTAAACTGAAAGTGCTCGTGGCCTACTGTGAACCACAGGTAATGCCGGTAGGCCGTCAGGACGAGGACGTGAAAATAAACCTTCTGCAAGTCCAATGCTACTAACCAGTCTCCAGGGTCGAGGGCAGACAAGAGCTGAGCGATTGTCAACATTTTGAACTTCTCCTTCCGGATGAAGCGGTTGAAGTTCCTGAGGTCCAATATAGGACGCAGGCCTTTGTCCTTCTTGAGCATAAGAAAGTAGTGGGAACAGCAACCCCGACCTACTTCTGGGGCAGGAACGCACTTGATGGCCTCCTTGGGCAAGAGGGTCGAAATTTTCTGTTGGAGAAGGGCCAGGAGATCCTCCGACATGCGATGGTACTGAGGTGGCATGGAGGGAGGGGTAGTCTCGAAGTGGAGGGAGTAGCCCCCTCTAACTATCTACAAAACCCACCTGTACGACATGATGGTGCCCCAGTGGGGGAGGTGATGGCGGATCCTGCCAACCACTGGCATTTGGTGGCCCTGGAAGGTCGGACTAGGAGGATTTGGAGGCGGATGCAGAGGGGGATGTGGTGGATTGGCCCGTTTGGTGGCCCCCAGAACGACGTCAGTGGTTCCCACATCGACAGCCGCGCTGGGTCTAAACAGCCTGCCCCGGCCTGTGGCTCTGGGCGGGATGTAGTGGGGCACACCTTCCACAGCCACGAAAGGGGCGAAAGGCAGACTGCATAAGGCAGGCGATGGAGAGGCCCAAAGACCTGGCAATAGCCCGAGAGTCTTTAAAGCACTCTAGTGCGTTGCCTGCCTTGTCGCCGAAAAGGCGTTGGCCATAAGTGTGGATGGGACATCCCCGGAAAAAAAACAGTCGGACGCAACCAGGCGTAGCGCCGAAGGGCTACTGACGTGGCAAACGTCTTGCCAAGTGCGTCGGCGGTATCCAGCCCACAGCGGATGGTAAACTTCGCTGCGTCTCTCCCCTCGGTGACTGCATGGGAGAGCACGGTCTGGCCCTCCTCCGGGCACTGAGGCAGCACTTGGCCATCGTATGTCACACAGAGTGGGAATAACAGCGCAACAGACATGCAGTGTTTACCACCTGCAGCCCAAAGCTGGAGGAAGAAAACATCTTCTTCCCAAGTGGGTCCAGCTTCTTGGAATCCCTTTCAGGTGGAGCTGAAGGGAAGGCGCCTTTGGACGTAGAGGCTTGTACCACCAAGCTACAAAAGAACAGAGGGTCCCTGGTAACAGATACTCGGAGAGGCTGGCAGGGAAAATGCAAATACAAGAACAAAAACCTCTCACTACAATTTATTTAAACTCAGGTAATATATCCTACATCAATTCAAATAATGACATTGTCCCAAAAACAGAACTATTAGAAAACCATCGTTTTTTATTTATTTATATAATTTTCTGGTAAATTAAAGCATTATAGCACAATCAAAAAATCATAACGCATAGGCGCTTTCTTTGCTGTTTGGTTATTGTATGTCTTTATAGTATTGACCTGTCCATGTTGTTGAGTTTGAAAAGACTGGTGAGACTGTGGGTCGGTATGAGCTGTGTGAATGGGCTGACTGTACTGGTATGTGTGAATGGTTTGCTTTCTGGGGGTGTATGTATATAGTATAAATATGTATATAGAGAACATTTATTTAATATTTGCGTTATGATTTTTTGATTGTGCTATAATGCTTTAATTTACCAGAAAATTATATAAATAAATAAAAAAACGATGTTTTTCTAATAATTCTGTTTTTGGGACAATGTCATTATTTGAATTGATGTAGGATATATTACCTGAGTTTAAATAAATTGTAGTGAGAGGTTTTTGTTCTTGTATTTGTACCACCAAGCTCTCATGGGTAGGGTGTTTGGAGAGGAAAGTGGGTTTCCCAGGGGCCGGGCGGTGGCGTTAGGCAAACATCCTATTCACAGGAGCCCCTGTGTTGGGCCTGGACCAGGTGCCCAAAAGGATGTCACTTAGGGATTCATTGAATGCAGCAGGGGCTCTGAATAGCTTGCTGCCAGCTGAAGCATCTCTGTCAGGAGGTTAGTACTGTCTGCCACCGTAGGCAGCTCGAGGTGGAGTGCCCTGGCCGCCCTACCCAACACCACTGCGTATGACGGTCCCTTCTCTGTAGCCACGATAGGAGACAACATGCCTAGGTTTGGGGAGGTAACCAGACCACTGGCAACCCCCAGTTCCTCTCTCCAGTCCGGCGCATACTCCAGCTGGTCTGCCAAAGGGTCACCAGGCCCCTCTCAGTCTTCCTTCCTCACCCTCCTCTGGCTGCCAATCTGGATGAAAATGGTCAGGGTGGAACACAGGGACAAAATGTACCCATTGGCACAGCATCTGGCATCAATCGACGCCGGTCCAGCTCCGTGTCCACTTCGGGGTGGAAGCCAGGGTCGATGCCAGCTGAGAGTCTACCCGGCGTCTAACGTGGTGCCGGTAGATACAGCGCCAGTGGAGGTGTAACGAGGTCGACCGGCACTGATCCGGATCCAGGCCTGGATCAAAGGGGGCCCTGCAGTGCAGAGGAAGGATCTGCCGGCGTCAAAGGCCGAGGGCCCCTAACCAAGTCCACGGGCCCGATAGCGTGCCGGCGGAGTTGGGCTGCCCAAAGATGGCCTGCATCGCTTTGTAAAATTTACGAAGCTGGACAGGGGTCGCTCCCAGTCCCGGGAAGGTCGAAGTCAACCCTGAACGCCCCAATTGCGGATCTGGTGGTCCATAGTGGGTGATGCGTCCAGTATAATCCAAGGTTTTGTGGGTGGTCCATCGGGGTGGGAGGAGTTCCTAGCGCAGGGAGCCACCAGATATCTTTCATGCGGAGGGGGTGGATCTAAGCATGAGGACTTATGTCTTGTCTGAGTTGAGCTTAAGGCAGCTGTTCTTCATCCATGTGGCAACGGCTTTCATTCCTTCTTGGAAGTTGTGATCAGTGACTTTGGGTTTGTTGCTGAGGGAGAGGCTCAACTGTGTGTTGTTGGTGTTGAGTCCATGGTTCCCGACGATGGTTGCGAGGGAGGCCATGTAGACGCTGAAGAGGGTGAGGCTGAGAGAGGTGCCGTTGGGCAGTCCGCCGTTGGTGTCTGTCAGTTCCGAGAGGTATGGTGGAAGTCTGACCCTTTGTGTTCTGCCTGTGAGGGATACAGTTAAAACTAAGGATACGTTTGAAAAATCTATAGAATAAAGTCTGTCAGGCCTGAAAGAATTTGAGGGAGTGAGTTCTGGATCTGCATCAGAAGGCGCAAAATCAAAGGAACTGACAACGTGCAATGGTGGCGTTTAAAAAGGGTCACTGACATTACATCCAGGGCAGGATGGATCAGAAGTAGAGCTGTACAACACCACCTATTGACGTGCAAGGGAATTGCAGTCTGGCACTTGGGAGCTTTAACAAGGTGAAATACCTGCAATTGGGAGCATTAATCAGAAATGAACAAGTTACTTACCTTCGATAATGCCTTTTCTGAGAGATACTCTATCTCATCGCAGATTCCTTATCTTTGAACAGACCACACGTCTCAGCCTGGATATGGAAAATCTAGAGCAACACCTCGGTCAGGTAGGTGGTGCCGAAGGTTTCATGTCGATCACACCGAATGTGACAACCAAAGTGCCTATATAGACGCCACATTAGTGTGCTGCCATCAGTTTCTTTAGTGACTTATTCTGCTCCCATGGACACTGAGCAATGTCAGAATGGTTGTGACCAGTGCTGAAGCTAACTTGGACGTCCCAGAGGAAGGAGGGCAGTTCATAGAGTGGGAAGGAAGGGAGGGTCAAAAGGAATCTGCAGTTAGATTACGTTTCTACCAGAAAAGGTGTTACTTTTACCGAAGTTAAGTAACTTGTTCTTATGGAAGAGACATCAAGCCACAAAAGCCTTACCTTAAACTAGATACCACACCAATAACCTCTCCGGAGGAGGGACCACGAATGGACTAAAAGCTAAATTCTAGCAGGACAGAGCAGGCAAATGTCCCTCTCAATGGACCTGACTGTCTAAATGGAGGGAAGTGTCCCTTTTTGACATTGTAACCCCTACTTTTTGCCCACTGGTACTGATGTTCTTGACTGGATGTCCACTGGATCCCTGCTAAACAGGCTCCAGTGCCAGCGCTCCGTTCCCTAAAAACTAGAACTAGAACAAATGTACCCCAATTGGCAAGGACGCTAGCACTCTTGTGAGTCCCTGATAAATAACACCTATGCTATCCAAGGCATGGCTACTAAAAAGGGTCCCTATGGGCTGCAGCATGTATTATGCCACCCAAAGGGTCCCAAACAAAAATTGCAAGCAGACTGCCATTGAAGGAAACCACATGAAAACACAACATTGCACGCTCCCTGTATGCAAGGCCCAAGTACACTACATGTTTTATATGTAAATCACACCCTACAGCAGGACTTAGGGCCCTAAGGGAGGGCCCATTATATTACTTGCGAGGGCACATCTGCATGAGCAGATACGCCCCTGTGATGTCTAGTTCATTCCTAATGTCTAACAAAAACAATGTCTCAACAGGTAATGTTTAATTAGACCGAAGTATCAGCACTGTTTTCAATAAATCGGGGTGTAACCCGAAAGAACTTGTGCACGAGTGCTCGTGAGACTTACGGTGATACTGTTCCTTGTATTACTTTGCCCTAAATACAGATTGCTTCGTGCATCTTACACCAACCCTTGAGTCTCTCTTCTCCTTCCTTTTTGCAATTTGATGTGCATGTTTTTATTTAAATGTCTTATAAACACTACCTGTTGAGACACTGTTTTTTTATGCACTATTATCACTCAGGTCTCAACTGGGTATACAGGAGATCTCCTGCTTGTTGATTTTAGTTCAAAGACATTGCAAGTGATCAGAAAGCCATTTTAAAGGTATGAACCGGGCACTACAACGACAAAACAATTATCCACTGGTGGGTAATGGTATTCAAGGTGCAGGGAGTTGGTTCAGCGTGATGTACGGTCAAGCAAGACTGCATTACCACACATAACGATGCTAACCCAACTTGCTCCCTCACTGGGAGGAGCTGCTGGTATTTGGGAACACCTTTGAAAGAAGGGTTATTAGTCAAAGCCTGAAATGTATGGATGATGACGAGTGTGTTAGTGAGGCCAAGAAGTATGGTCATCACTGTACAGAATGTAAAAGAAACATGCGACTAATACCAGTGCTATTGATTTTCTTCCTACTCACTCGCTCTAGTACATGAGGAACTCCTTGTGTACGATCTACCGGGTACTGTTGAAACCTGGTTAGTCCGAATTATTGGGTGAGTCCCCAGAGTCTCTCTGCTACTTTGTTATATGCCACAAGGGCTGAAGTTCACGCTAGTTCACCTTGTGGCATCAATTTTAACAGATTTTTATGTGTTTTTATTTCATGTACACCACTGAGTATTAAGAGTCACCTTCACAAGGGAAACGAGAAGATACACACACTTGAAATTGTATTGATTTAATCAGTGTCACATTTTCTCCCCTCACAGGTAATTCCAGTACTATCAGGTACTCGACTAGTTAGTTGTATGGTTGATGTGAGTATGCATCCACATCGAGTTGTAGATAGATTTCTTTTCTGGCCCTGATGAATCGCCTGGAGACTATACACCGAGCGTGACACATGTTGACCTGTCACCAATAAGTTTATCCTAAGACATAAGCTTAGCCGAGCGCCTTATTATTTGTTTTTATTTCGGGTTGGAGATCCTTTGATTAAAAGTTGCTGTTGCTGGTACTCCCAACCCTATTTTAGATTCACTCAAAAAATATTCATCTACACAGACTTGGGCCCTCACCCCCACTTCACCTTACAGCTGTTGGGAAAAGATCTCCGCTAAAGTGCCCCTACTATAGGGAGCCCGTCGGGATTGCACCACCGACCTGACAAGGAGCAGCACAATGATGAAGCATGACACCCTACTGGGTGTGTGAGGGAGTTATAATCTAATAAATGGATTCACAACTTTGAACCACACTGGCCGGGTTGGTTTAGAATCCCTTCTTTCTGACTCTCATCCCTTAGGAACAGCATAAACATTTCGTTATACAATATTTGGGGTGGTCAAAGTCGCCTTAACTACACAGCTCCTAAGGAGAAAGGAGGCATCCCCCGGGGCCGGGCAATGCCTATTGTAGGAAGATGGATATCGGACTATGGTTGCCCCCGACTTTTTGCCTGGTGTTTTGCTAGTTTTTCGACTTAGTTGACCTGGGACCCTACTATTCAGGGCCCCAGGCCCACTGCTCTCTCTGTAAAATGGATTCCATGTACCTTAGGTGTATCTACCAATTGGTACTGGGCCACCTTATCAGTCCCTGTACAGCATACCTTAGGTATCCAGGGCATAGGTGTACCCAGGGCCTACCAGGGGCTACAGCATGTATTATGCCACCCCTGGCTGGCCACTCAAATCTGACACAACTGGCTGCACGACAGCTGGGGCAAGGTGGTGTAATCACCCTTTGCTTTAGATATAGTATTCCTATATCTAACCCTAAAATGGACACATGTATTCCTATCAGTCACTCCTATGGCAGGCCTTATCAATCCTGAAGGCAGAGTGCTTGGAATTATGTGAGATGGTGCTCTGGCATGAGCTGAGCCCGTTTGCAGCTTGCGGAACCAAGTCCTAATAGCTGTTCCATGATAACGCGTACCATATACTCTTAAGTGCATTATAATCCTCGCTGTTATTTGCCAACTTTGGTATCGCTTTATCAAAACATGTCGAGTAAGGTGTCATACGAATTGGAATACTAACCCCTCGCCAATTCTGGCGACGGGGTTAGCATTCCACCCTTCTAGAGGGACACGACATGTATGTAACTGTGAACCCCGGTTAAAGTTAACTCGAGCCTCAGCATCACAAAATGGATGCTGCCACCACAGACGCAAGTCTGACCTCCTGCTGCTGGGAGTCCTTCCAGCGAGGAGAGCTCGGACAAAGGGTTTCCTGTCAGGGGCGGTGCTAGCACCATCCCAGACAGGGTTTTGTGTATCCCAGGTAGGCAGGGCTGAGAGGAAGGTGACTCACTATGCATGTGCCAGCTCAAACCAGTTCCAGGGGCACCCCAGCCCCTGAGCTGGGGAGAGACCGGACAAAAGAGAGGGGTGTAACCACCCCCCTCCTGGTCCCACCCATGGGCAGGACCTAGTCGCGTGCCAGCCCCTTTTCTTAGGATAAAGGTAGGAGCGGGCCCCCTTCGCAAATGAGATCATCTTGAATCTTGAACTACTTTCCACGAAAGAAACTCTTGACTTTCTTTGAAGACTCTCCCTTGTGGCTAAGGATTAGCCCCCCTGCACCCGCAGGCACCATCTAAGCATCGCGGTTTGCTGCATGTCCATCCTCCGGATCAAGACTGACCAGCTCGACGAGACCCGGATTCCCTGGCATCTCTGACCTTTACCTGCATCATGAGCCCAGCTGAGATTCATGGGTGTGACGAGACCTGAGGGACCGGCCATCTTCTAAACCTGCACGACGCTTAACCAGCACGACCACCGAGGGACCCTCGAGTGAGTGCCCTGGGGTTTGAGAAGCCCCAACCCTGAGCAGCTCCAGCACCGAAGTCCAGCCCCCCAGCATCCACGTGATCTGCGTGGGGCCCTTCTGCTCTTTGCTGCTCACCGCGTTGTCCGGTCACTTGCCCGTTGGCTAGTGGCCCTCCTGAGGACGTACCACGACGATTTTACCGCTGGTCTGGTTGCTCCAGACTGGCCCTTGCTCCCCTCCAAAAGAGGAGCACCCCGGACCCTCCTGGTCCACTCCAGACGCCATCTTGACTCCACCGCGTGGGCTTGCCTTTGCCAAGGATTGTTGCCCCAATCCTGGGACCAGCATCGCCGACAGCAGACACCCTCGTGGGACAGCTCGCACCCCCAGCCTGGTCGCCGACAACGCCTCCTGGCCGGTGTGACTGCAGAGTCCAGCGTCGCCCACTCATCTGGTCGAGGTGACTTCATCCGATGCCATCCTGGTGCCCATCTAATCACTGGCTAGTGATTCAGAACTGAGTCCCCTCTGCTTTCAGGTCGTCTCCATCACCGATCCAGGCTTGGATCACACCAAACATCTTCACTGGTCGCCTGCCAGCAACTTCTTTCAGGCTCCATAGACTACAACGAGGATTCCCGACGTCTTTTGAACCCTATGCAGCCGCAGCCCCTGGGCTAGGTAACCCGAGCATTTCGGTGCTCCAACGCAGGTTCACTATCCAAGTGTCCAGATCCTTTTTCGTTTTAAGTCTATCTAGTCGGATTCATCCGAAAACAGTAACTTTAGAAATACTAGCCTCCATAGACTTTGTACCGCATCCCGCGTGAGAGTGCACACTCTGCACCCGATCTCCCTAGGCCTCCTGCTCCTAACCTTAGTGTTTAGTAGTGTAGTCCTAGCGATCCTGAAGCCTCTGGATCTTGTTACTCCCCTGCTAGTATTTCGCATTCCACTTTTAGAGTGTATGGTTTTTTGTGCCCCTTGGGCATTTGTGTAAATTGTGCAACTTGAAGTATTTTTGTAAGAGTTTTGTATTGTGCTTACCTCCCTGACTCATAAAGAGCTCAGGGTAGACTTGTTATAAATAAATATCCTTTATTTTCATAACAACTTGTGTGGTGTCCTTTCACTTGGTGTTCAAGGGGTATATGTGATGGTAAAACAGCTGGCTTAACACGCCCTCTAGAGTTTAGCCTAAAGACTGCTCTTGTCCATGCTACTAGGATAGCTGGTCTATAAGGTTGACTTACAACCAATCATCAATAAGGGTCGTTTGGTATGATACACAGTGATCACTAGAATAATGAGCACTATATATCAGGCCAACTTCTCATACCTATGATAAATGAAAACTTTGCTCCAAACCCGTTTTGCATTTCTAGAACGTGGAAATTGGGCGGACCATGGAGCCGGGCTGCACGCTAAATGTTTAAAGAAAGAATAAAACTTTATGAGGAACAGAATTGATTAAACCGGTGTGTACAGTCACCCTTTCTAGTATACTTTTCACTGCCTGCCTGACTTGTAGCACCCACGGATTAACAATACAACATGTGAAAAGCGCAAATATCACATGGGAGACGGAAACATCTTTTCTAATTTCAGTAGGAGGAACTTGTGAACTGCATTTTTTATGAACATGATGGTCGATTTTGGCTTTGAGACGATGAAAAATTGTTATTTTGAATTTAAAACCACAAGCATTGTGAATATGAGATACACCTTTAATGCTAGTTTTATACTTAACAGCTAGTCCTGATATACTCCTTAATCAATGTGCATAGACATCTGCGGGTGGGCGGAGTATTTTTATGAGTTGTCTGAGCAGGTTTTGTAATAACATGCGAGTTGGTGTTATTATAAAACATAGGCGCTAAATGCAACCGGCGTGTCCGAGGCAGTGAAAGTGGTGTGTTATGGAATTCTAAGGAATAAGGGAGTGGAGGTTCACATAATTGGTTCATCAGGTGAGGCGTGGCTACGCCACACGAACTGATAAGTCAGTTAGAAGTGAGGCTTTGCTTTGCGGAATGGGAGACGAAGTTAAGAAGGTGCTTGCACTATCGGATAATTAAGGTATGGAGAAAATCGATTGGGTTCTGCTTAATGGTTACTATTAATTGTCAACAGCGTCGAGAATTAACTGATGGGTAACAGTCATCATGCCTTTTTTTTAATAACAAGTGAAGAGGCAGAACAAGGGCGGGTTGTGTTACTTAGGGAAAGCTTATTTGGGCAACTGTTTTGAAATGTATATGTACACATCAGTGCAGTTTAGAGGGAAAACGTTCATTAAAAGGTGTTTTTTAGAACAACGCATGCACTGTTTGAAGCAATAATTGATAGTATCTATGTACGGAGGTCTGAGGACAAAGTCTAACATTAATGTTTTTAAAATTGTAGTGAAACCCCTGACGAAGGGCTTCAAAAAAAAAAAAACGAAATGCATTGGGTGTAAAAGACTAATTACTGAAGATTATGAATGTACGTCTCGTGCAACAGAAAAAAGGCCCGAATGGGCATATCTGCTTCATCAGAAACTTTGAAGTACAGAAGTGCCTCTCATGTGAGATGATCAAATAGAACTGTTTAAAATATATGGAATATGTTGGAATAAAATCGGTTCAAATGGATTAAATTGTGGTCAATTTTTAAAGGATTGAGCTGTGCATTCGACTTTTGGAGAGAGACACTTTGCTCCAAACCCGTTTTGCATTTCTGGAACGTGGAAATTGGGCGGACCACGGAGCCGGGCTGCACGCTAAATGTTTAAAGAAAGCATAAAACTTTATGAGGAACAGAATTGGATTAAATCAGTGTGCACAGTCACCCTTTCTAGTATGATAAATAGAGCACAGGGGGCCCTGTTTCAGGTTTAGCCCAAGCACCCAGTAGGATAACGAAAAGAGTGTCACTATAAGGAAGTACAGGCTCAACGTTAGACTGGTCAGGATGTAGAATGCCAATTAAATGGGTTTTTTGATAATTCCACTGACGAAAGTTGTAAATCCAGTATGACCAAAAATCGATTGAGCATGTCTGCCAAAGCGCAGATCACCTCCTCAGCCAAACCACCAGGAGACAGGAGGCTCGAGAAGATTCCAAGCCACTGACATCACCCAAGACAAGTAACCAGTTAGACTGCATCGGGAGGGGAGCAGTCTCTGAAATAGGAGGGGGACACACCACATCATGTGACTTATGCAACCATTTCCTCAGAAGGAAAAACTAGAGAAAGGGAGTCTGAGACAGTTGGCTCCACTGCCGCCAGATCCGATGCTGTAACAGAAGCCAGTCAATGTTGAGAAGGCGAACCCTCGACAGCAGAAGGGGCATCGATCGGCACCACTATGGGAGCCGGCAGACAAGAGCCCGACACCAACATCCAAGTCGACAGACCAGAAGGTGGAGCCTCAACGGGCTGTGCACCAAAGCCGCTCAGAAGTCAGACACAGGAAGCCAACCTGAAGTCGGGGGAGAACCCGCTAGCAAGGTCACAGGCACAATCTCATGCACTTCTGTTGGGCCCAAGGGCACTCTAGAGGGAGGTGACGATCCAAGAATAGAAATAAGAGTTTGAGAATATTGCCTCATCTGGATCAAAGATGCCCCGTCCCCAGGATAGCTGGAGAGACGCATGGCAGATCCATGCTGCAACACTTCAACAGAAGAGTGCGGACCAGCAGAAGGCAACAAATGCGGACAGCGCCGCAACTTCGACCGCCAACACCGAGACTTACGTCCGGACGTCAAGGGGGAATGATGCCCACGGAACGGCTCCTAGCGCGGACATTCCGTCCATCCATAGATTGCGTAGGGAATTGAGGATGATGACAAGACTCTGATGACTGTGACATTTGCGCTGCAAGGAGCTTCATGTGATGTTCCCTGTGCGCTTTCGTTCGGAGTTGGCGACAGAGGTTGCACTCTTTGGATTCATGGTCCTCACCCAGGCACCACATGCAAACTGAGGGAGGGTCCGTGGCAGACATCTGTTGTCCACAGGACTCACAAGGCTTAAACCCCAAGGACACTGAAGAAGGGCAGAAAAAGGGCACACTACTCAGTTGACAAAAAAACATCAAATAGGGTGAAAAACAGCAGGAGGGCTGCCTTATAGGGACTCCGTTGACGTTACATTTGGAGACGACGTTGCAATGGTGTTGCTCGACGCCCTCTACCGACGCGCAGAAGTATTGCTGGAAAAAATTCCAGATCCAGTCTGGCAACTGGGGAGGATCCTAAAATAAGGAATCTGTGGCTAGATGTCTCTATCAGATAAAACAAATATGCTGAATGGTGGCTTATCCTTTATCAAGCGGACTTTGACTGAATAACCCATGTATATAGCGAATATGTTATGTTATGTTAAAAAATGTATACCGCGCACGTACACCGAGACGGTTTCTTGGCGCTCATAACAGACATAGCTAACTAGAGCAGAAGGTTTTACTCAAAGGCCGCCTTGAAAAGGTAAGTTTTCAAGGTTTTTCGGAACAGCTCGTAAGAGGGACAATGGCGAAAGGAGGAAGGGAGGGAGTTCCAGAGAGTAGGGCCTAAAAAAGAGAAGCGTAGACCGCCGTGTTTTTTACGGCGGTTCGATGGGATGCAAAGAAGATTGTCAGCGGAAGATCGTAAATTGCGAGTTGGGAGGTAGCGCTTAAGCTTGGAAGAGATGAACTCAGGGGCATGGTTGTGAAGGGATTTGAATAAGGTGCATCCGAGTTTGAAGGAGCACCGTTTAGCCACTGGGAGCCAGTGAAGGCTCCTCAGAAGGGGGGAGACATGCTGGTGTTTGGGTTGGTGGAACACCAGGCGAGCGGCCTGGTTTTGAATTAACTGAAGTTTTTGAAGCTGGTAGACAGGAATCCCCGCATACAAGATATTAGCAAAGTCAACCCTGGAGATGACCAAAGCCAGTATGACTAGTATGAGTGCCTCTCTGGTTAGAAATCTGCAGATCTTGCGGATCCTGCACAGCTGGAAAAAGCAGGATGATGTTACTGCTGAGATCTGAGGTTTCATAGATAGATCCTCAGAGATGATCACTCCTAGGCTTTTCACAGAGCTGACCGGGCGAGGGGGGGGGGACAAGAGTAGGGGGCCAGTAATTGTCATCCCATGGATTGGTAGGACCACCCACCAGAACAAGTTCCGTTTTGGACGGATTTAACTTGAGCTGGCTGTGAGCCATCCAGTCAGAGATGAGTAACATTGTGGTTTGGAAGTTGAGGCGAGAGGAAAGTGAAGTGTCCAGAGGGAAAATCAATTGCAAATCGTCTGCATAATTATATATTGTAGCAGGGGAATGACGAAGGGAAGCCATGAGTGGTTGCATGTAAAGATTAAAGAGAAGAGGGGAAAGAGCTGAGCCCTGGGGAACACCACAAGTGAGGGGGAAAAAAGGAGCAGAGAAGGTGGAAAGGTGGACTGCCTGGGAGCGACCTTGCAAGAAGGATCGAACCCAGTCAAGGGCAGTGCCCCGAATACCGGCGTTGCTGACACGGTCGATCAAAATAGTATGATCGACCGTGTCAAAAGCCGCCGACAGATCTAACAGTACAAGGGCTTGGGGGATATTGTTGTCGGCACCAGTTCTCAGTGTGTCCATTACTGCCGCAATCACCATCTCTGTAGAATGCAGAGGGCGAAAACCAGCCTGTTGGGGGTCGAGGAAGAGAGAAGTCTCGATAAAGGTACTCAGACACTTAGTTACGTAAGTCTCTAAGATCTTTCCCAAGAAAGGGAGGAGGGAAATAGGTCTATAATTGCTCAGCACAAGTGGGTCTGCGCTGGGCTTTTTCAAAATGGGTAACACTACGGCCTGCTTAAAAGCTTCTGGAACAACTCCTCCTGACTTTCTTGCAAACATGTCACTCATTCGAAAAAGATCTGTATCATTAAGTAAATGAAAATAATCCCTGTGCACGTAAAACATGATTACAATTCAATGCACATAAAAAGCCTCCACATGAAATCCAGTTACAAATATGCATGTGAAAAAAATAATACGCAAAATAGGTCAAAATATGAAAAAAACCACTAAACTAAGCTTTCTAGGAAAAAGCATACATGATTGAGGGCAACAAAAAATACAACTGGAATAAAAGGTGCTTCACATTTTTGTGCAATAAATGTGCTGTTTATTATTGTTGAAATAATAGTTATAAATATAATCAATTGTTTAAAAGCTCGAATAAAAATATCTTTAATAACTTTTTTCAGTTCATTAACAGTCATTACATTCCGGCCCAGAAAGGTTAAATGAAAGACAATTACATTACAAAAATACTCTAGCAAATAAACATATAGTGATGAAAAATATAATATGCTTTAAAATAAATTCCTCAGAGTACCTCATGCAATATATTCAACTACAAATACAAAAAGAATCAGGCATTGGGTGACCTCTTCAAATACGTCATGTTTCAGAAACCAATTACCATTCATGTTGCTCTAGATGTCGTGACATTTAATGCACACGTCCTCGCACAAATACAAGGAAAGGAAAATGTTTGTTGTTCACAGAATGAGTAAACTTATTTTGACTATTGTAATACCCAAAATGTTATTAAAAATGTAAACAAATTGAAAATAATTAGCGGTAATTTCTGGATCAAGTTGCACACATAAAAATTAATTTTAAAATAATTATTTACAAAAAAATGTGCCTGAATTTCTGGTGGAAAGTCAAGGCGGACACAAAAAGAACAGTAAAATGAACGGCAGTGCTACAGCCTTGTACATTATCAAGAGCATGCCTTTAATTTCTATATGGATTCATCATCATCACTATCAGGTGTCCTAGTCCATTTACTGTAAGCAATTCTTTTCTGCAAGCATGATAGGAGGGGAAAAAAACACAAACAAAGCAGAAACGTTAGTCCGAGCACAAACTTGATGACTGGTTAAGAAAATAAACAACAGTTGAAAACAAGCATTTGTAATGCAATCGGTCTCGCCTTTGGGACCTTATATGTATTTAGCTATGCAGCACATTAGCCTAGGTGCTGAAACATATACTGTTCTTTAACATGTAGGGAATGTAAGCACCAAACTGCATGGCACGCCAGGTATGGGAACACATGAAGAGAGAAATATTGCCTTTCAGCAGAAAATGGTATAGTCCAAAGCTCTGTTTTTAATATAAAATCAGGGCCTTCGGTGGTCATATCACTGAAAATACAAGATTTGAAAAAAATATTCTTGTCTATGGGTGCACGTGGAATACAATTTCTATGGACTAGATCTAGAGAATGCTAAAGTGATTCTGGTACTTTACTGACATCTGCTGGTTGTTTTCTATCAATAAACTTAAATGGAGGCAGTTGCCAGAAAATGTTTAAAAAAGTCTCTCAGCAGAAATCAATTCTGGTATTTTACTGACCTCTGCTGGTCGTTTTCTATCAAGACAGTTAAATAAAGGCAGTTGAACAGAAAAAAGTCCCTAAGCGGAAGCAGACAAGTCCTAGGGCTGATCTCCAGAGCCCACATAGTACATACACATATAAGTATATATTAAGTATATACTAAAGTATATATAAGAGTTCTCGAATGCTCGACCTAAGAACAAGGAAAGCAATAGCATCAAAAAGACATCTTCAATTTCTAATGCTCAGCTGTGTAGAGGACTACGAACTAAAAGTCCTCTCTTTAGCTGAGCAGTATCTGGCTACGGTGATAAAGAGGCCATTATGAAACAATATTTCCGCGCACATCAGTGTATTCATTTTTGCACTGTTTGCTAGTGGTGGCTACACAAACATTCAATGTCACTATTGGAATTCATAGCAAAATATTGACAGTGTCCAATTTGCAATTATATGTTCTCCTCTCTCTTTAATTAGTCAGTCCTACCCAGTGCAACTAATCGTCAAATGAGAGCATTTCATTGCAAATCGTCCATTAGCCTGGAGTGTCCTTACTGATAAACATGAACTGGACAAACGTACTGTATAGACAGTACAAACTGATTGGTCCTTATGGCATGCCGATTGGCTGAACATGCAGAACAGCAGGTTTTTAGAAGATGGTAATGTGGTAGTGAAAAACAGACACTGTAAGGGATGTGTTGCACACATTTTTACTAATCTTCATACGGTGTGCACACAAAGTTGCGTTTCTGATACCTGTAATATGAAAAGGATCCAAGTTGCATGTTAAACAATGCAGGTACTGTAACCCAGACTTCATCTCACTACTCAACTTTTTAAGAATTCTGCCTGCCAGGTAGTTATCACACATTGATACTACGCATGAACCAAAGTCTTGGAACCTCATGCGCTCAAACGACTAAGTCTCACTCCTCTCATGCGTACATTATGCCTGTTCCCAACTCAGTCTTCCTGACCTGTACACAACACCAGGAAAGCACTTGTCCCAGAACTACTAGGTCATGGAAGGACAAAGCGGGAGGTCATTGAAAGGGCGCCACTCATCCTTCCTCTGCTGATTGTGTCCCACTCGGGCCATGCAGATTTACAACTCAAATCAAGAGATATTATTCAAATGGTATTGGGTCTTGGAACAGAGGTGTTCAGCTTAGGCCTAATGCTTCCATTACTAGCCACAGCATGGAATTTACTGTAGACGTTGAGCTCTTGAATTGGTTGTGTGGCAGTTTCTTGGAGAATTTACAAGATGTTTGGAAACCCTATGGAAGGAGGACCCTGTGGTCACCCTCCAGCAGAGTTCTACGCTCAGAACTTGCTGTAGTTGGCTTTATGTCTTCCAGAGGCCAAGGCAGTGGAGCATTTTGGTACAATATATGGGTTAATTGGTAACCCAAGTGAATAAAATACTCAAAAGAAAGCATTATGTTTAGTTTTGCGATAGCCTCCATATGGATACAACTCAAAACTGGTCCATCTTTTCTGACCTGCCTATTTTGAGCCCTCACGTTGAATTTACATGTTGCAGAACACTTAATTGGATGTTCTAGTTAAAAAGAACAAGTTACTCACCTTCAGTAATACGTTATTTGTTAGAAACTATCTAGCTGCAGATTCCTTGCCATAGAATATTTTCCTAAGGTGTCAGACTACATCTTGAAAATCTTGAGCAGTACCTCTGTGTTCCGGTAGGTGCCGTTGGTCGGTTCCGCAGTGGCCCCAGAAGGGACGTGTGTGGTGCCTATATAGGTGCCACCCCAGGATGCTGACATCACTTTCTTTTTGTGAAATTTCCGCGCCAGAAGCACGGAGCCACGACAGAATGCTGATAGACCAGTGTGCAGACACTAAGGAGCTACAAGGGAATGACTAGATGGAAATATCTATGTGCAGCAGTGGGGAGAATGAGATAATCAGTAAGGAATCTGCGGCTAGATGGAGTCTTTGCCATATAAAGCGTTACCAAAGTGTTCATCTGAAAGCGACTTCCATCTGCAGATTCCTTAACTTAGAATAGATACCCAAGAATTACCTCCACGGAGGAGGGTCTACAAACAGATTTAGACCAGGAAGTCCTTGAGGACCAAACTGGCAAAGTGCCCGTCATAACGGATCTGACTGCCCAGGCCAAGGTGCTTAGTAAACGTGTGCAGAGATGCCCGCGCGGCAACCAGACGGATACCCAGGACAGGGACTCCCCAAGCTAGTGCAGTTGTCGCAGCCTTAGCTCTGGTGGAATGAGCCCGCAAACCCTCTGGGTACGGCTTCTTGGCCAGTCTGTAGCATATTTTAATGCAGAGTACAATCATTCTGGAGATGGTCCATTTCTTCCTTCAACCTTCTGCTAATAAAAGCTACTTATTGATCCTGGCCCACGGCATTAAGTTGTGATAATATTGCACATACCCCTATCGCAGAAGCATCTGTCTGGACAATATGGACAATAAAGCTTTTGGATGAATCAAGACTTTGGAGAATTGGAGTAGAGCACATAGCTTGGTTCAGGTCATTAACCACTTGGATGCTATGGGTCTTCTGGTGCTTCAATGTAATTTCCATTGAAATCAATGGAAACTCCATGACGAGTTACCCTTGTCATTAGCGGCGAAGAGGTTAAATGCCGTCTGACAGTTAACTGTCCACTGAACTTTCTTAGGCATCCTTTTGGAGGTGAGATCATTGAGTGGTGTCACTATTGATCCATAGCCCTTTACAAACCTCCTGTAGTACTCAGTCAAGCCCAAGAAAATTTTGACTTGAGTGTGGATAGTGGAAGCATTCCAGTCCACGTTGGTCTGAATTTTGCTCTCCAAGGGTTGAACCTGGCCTCCACCTACAAGGTGCCCCAAGTGCACAATCTTATTCTACCATACCTGGTACTTTGTGGCCTTGATAGTGAGGCCTGTCTTCTGCAGGACATCAAGTACATTTCTGAGGTGGACCAGGTGATCTTCCCAGGTGGAGCTAAAGACAGCTATATCATCTAGATATGCTGCACTATAGGCTTACAGCATTAAGACTTTGTTTACAAGCCTCTGGAATGTAGCAGGTGCATTCTTCAAACCAAAATCTAACACAATAAATTGATAATGTCTACTGAGGGTTGAAAATGCTGTTTTTGTTTTGGCTTCCTCAGAGAGTTTGATTTGCCAGGAACCAGCAGTCGGTCAAATGTACTGAGATACTTGGCAGAGGCCAGAGTATCAATCAGCTCATTTTCTCTTGGAATTAGAGGGGCTTGAGTCCTAGTGACTACATTGAAGCCTTCTATAGTCAACGCAAAACCTCATCTCTCTCTTACCATCCTGGGTGTGAGGTTTTGGTACAAGGACTGTAGGACTAGCCCAAGGGCTAACCAAAGGTTCAATAACCCCCAACTCAAGCATCGTTTGGACCTCTATCCTGATGCAATCTCGGACATGGTCAGGCTGTCTGTAGATTTTATTCTTCACAGACAGTCTGTCATCTGTGTCCACTTCGTAGGTACACCAAGTGGGTGTTAGAGAAAAAACATTGTGAAACTGACTGAGAACTTGACTACAATCAGCTTTCTGCTGGTCAATGAGGTTGCCTGCCATGGCTACTCCTTCAACTGATCCATCAACAGGGTCTTGTTAGTGCAGATCAGGGAGAGGGTCACTCTCTTCCTCCTGTCCCCCATCAGTGGCCATTAGCATGCTCATGTCAGCCCTGTCAATAAAAGGTTTAAGGCAGTTTACACAAAGTACCCTCTGGGAACTTCTGGGAGTACCTAATTGAACCAAGTAAGTAACCTCACCGTTCTTCTCAAGTATGGTGTGGGGGCCACTTCCACTTGTCCTGGTGAACTGCTGGGGCTACAGGCTCCAACACCCACACTCTCAGTACAGCCCTTTGGTTCATGACAAGCTTTCTGAAGCTCTTGACTGGGCTCGAGGATTTTGCTGGCCTTCTCTTTGTACTCAATCATATGAGAACGCCGACCAAGTACATAGTCAACTATGTCCTATATAGAGGGATTGAAAGGTTGCTCCCATCCCTCCTTAACCAGACACAATAGACCCCTAATTAGAACTCCAAACAGAAGTTCAAATGGGCAGTAGCCCACCCCCCTCTGAAGAACCTCCCTGTAGGGAAAGTTAAGGCAGGGCAGTAGGACATCCCATTTTCACCAGAGTTTTTCAGGGAGTCCCATGATCACAACCTTTAAGGTCTTGTAGAACCTTTCAACAAGCCCATTGCCCTGTGCATGATAGGGTATGGTAAACTCATACTTAACAATTCACTCTTTCCACATAGCAGTGATGTAGCAAGACATGAAGTTAGTACCTCTATGTGACAAGACCTTCTTGGGGAACCCAGCCCTGGAAAAGAAGATCAGGAGGGTCCTGGTCACAACAGAGCTGTTGTTCTATTAAGGGGAATAGCCTCTGGATACTTAATGGCATGGTCCACCACCACCCGGATGTTACTGTGTCCAGATGCAGTTGTAGGATTTAAGGGACCTACAAAGTCTATCCCTCTCTCTCAAAGGGAATCCCAACATCTGGGAGTGGAATTACGAGGGCCTTTGTAGTGCAACCTGACTTAACAGTGGCTTGGCAGGTGACACAGGAGCAACACAATTCCTTGGTTTTTTCCAACATGTGGGGCCAGTGAAAGTGAGAGACAAGCCTTCCCCAAGTCTTGCTTTGCCCAAGATGCAAGGGGAATGTGGTGTGCTAGGGTCAATAGAACCCCTAAATTTCTGAGGTATGACCAGCCTCCTAGTGGCACCAGGCTTGAGGTCTCTACGCTCAGAAAACAGCAGCCTATCTTCCCAATAAGTCCTATGGGAGCCACTGACATTTCCTGCCTCCTCAGCAACAGCTTGTGGTCTGAGTTGTTCAAGAGAGGTGCCGTTTTTTTCTCCAGACTCAAGTTTGCCCTGGAGGGTTCCCCTGCCCCTATAACTCTGAAGTATCAGACCTACGTTCCTCTGGGACAGTTCCTTCACAAGGGCTAAGGTCATCTCCCTCAGGAGACTGATCCTCACTGGGAGAAGGATACATCCTTCCTCTTCCTGCTCCTTCTCTTGGGAGCTGGCTGTTCCATTCTTTTAGGATCAAGGGCTCCCTCCAAGCCTAGTCTCATGCCCTGAGCCCTAGTGACAGCAAAGGCACTAGCTGAAATGCCCTTAATTTCTGTATGTGTACAGAACTCCACTTCAGACCTGGCTGAAGTATCAGAGTCTTTGGAATGATCTGTCCTGACATTGATAGCACTGGTCACTTGGTAAACCTAACCAAGTTGAATCTGTTCAGGGGACATAAGCTTCTCTGCCACCATAGTGATACTGGCCCCTGTGCACCTGCAAGCCACAGATTCCTGACCATCAATAGGAGGCTGTTGTCTGTACTTGCCCAAGTTAGTGGGACTTACAAGTAAGGTGGCAAGCTCCATGCCACCATCACAGACCAAAACAGCCTGAGTGGTTGTCCTGACTAGGCCAGAATCCAGTTCAATACCCAAGGTTAACCCTACTAATCCCTTAGGGGTAGTACCACTACGTGTACTAGTGCTAGGGGCACTAGGTGCTTTAGGGGCAGTAGTAGTAGTATCCTTGATGCCAGACTTAGAGCAATTGGCATCTCTTGCTCAATGGCCTTTTTCCATATAGAGATTGCATGAAGGTGTCTAGTTGAAATAAGAAGAGGTTTGGGACCCACCCCAATGGAGGACTTTTGGGGGACCTAATGAAGACTCTTTCTCGTCTTTACCTTTCTCCCCACCCTTCTCTTTTGCCTTAGAAGAATCTTGCTTCTTCTGGTCACCACCATCGTGAGATTGCTGCTTCACTTAGATGCGGACCCACATTGCCTTCTTTCTCAATTCTTGGGGAGAAGTCGGATCTGAGTCCACCAGGTACTGGTGCAGTTGCTGATTTTGACAGTTATTAAGGATGTGCTCCCTCATCAATAAATTGTATAGTCTCTCATAGTCATGTACATTGCTTCCATAAAGCCAGTCTTCCAGAGCCTTAATAGCACTGTCTACAACATCTACCTAGTCTTCAGGGTGGGCCTTCTGTGTGTCCCTAAATATAACCCTGTATTGTTCACTCGCTGAAGAAACCCCGTCTATGAGGGCACTCTTCAAGACTGTGTAATTATCTGCATCTTCCTCCCTATCAGTGAGATGTTTGTCTCTACCTTTGTTACCAAAGTCTCTATTTTCTCTAGAGCAGTGATCTATTTATGGATGATATCCTCATCCCGATAAGGAGTGAATACCCTGCTCAAGTTCGTAGTGTCAAAGGAATGTTTCCTAGCCCTAGGTTTACTAGTGTTGCCACCATTGGATCCTAATCCTGAATTATTCCTAGCCCTCTGAACTTCCAAGGTCTCCTTATCTAGGGCTAATATTCCTTCTTGATTCTGAGTTTGGCTCTCTCAAGCTTGAGCAGATGGTATTCCCTTTCTAAGGCGTACTCCCTCTTGCAAGAGATCGAGGTCCTTATGGAATGGTTTATAGGAGGTTGAATTTACGGAGGAGGACCTAGACCTCCCCTGGACTCTTTGCACCTTCCCAGGAGGAATAAAGGGGGACCTGCCTCTAGGGCCCCCCTCTGTGTACCTAGAACTGTTTCCTGAGAGATGCGAGTTCACCAGTGAGGGATCTTTACACTCCTCCTGGTCAGGCACAGAATTGGGGTCTCTGGGGTGAAACACCCCTGACTCTTCTTCTGAGCCACACCACCCATACCCACATTGTTATATTCTTCTGACCTATCAGGATTCAGGAGGTCATCCTGCAAGAGCAACTCTAAGAGCTGCTTTGTTGTAGGGTTGCTACCTGTCTTATGATTTCTGGATGCAGCCAGAGTCCTAATTTCCTGGAACTTAAGACCACTAGAACTATGACGTCTGCCCCGCGTGTTGTCTGAAGGCTTGAATCAATGTGGCAAAGTCAAGGAGCGCATCAAATTCTTAGATTTTTTTGCTTGCCTTACCAGACAAAGACTTTGAGTGCGATGATGAGCGCCGTGAAAGGCTTCACGAAGGGGCCTTGGATCTTCCTCGGGATCTGATGCGTCAGGGAGTCAACTGGCGATGAGGAGCTTCGAGATTGCACCTGAAAAGCCTAAGAATTCAAGGCATGATAGTCTTCACATGCCTTGGAGTTGTGGCCCGGCTCAAGGAACCAGAGGCAAACCAGGTGGGGGTCTGTCACAGACATCTGCCTGTGACAGGAACCACAGTTTTAAAACCCCAAGTTTTTTTTAGAGGATATCCCTAACACACTGGGAGGGAAGTCTCAAAAAAGTTTGCCAAAATGTCGAAAAAATTGTTCAAATAGTGGACTGAGGTAGCTCTCTCAGGATCTGTGCTGATGGCACTGAAAGAAAAGAACTGATGTCAGTGCGCTGGGTGGCACATACATAGGCACCACACGTGTAGCTTCCAGCACGGCCAACAAAGAGTTGAATGACGCCACCTACCAGCATGCAAATGTACTGCCCAAGATTTTTCGGATCCAGTCTGATGTCTGGAGGATATTCTAATCTAAGGTATTGAACCTGCGGCTAGAAGTCTATCAGCTAGAAGCTCTATAAAGCCAAACAAATAAATCTTCAGAAAAATAGATATACAAACTATTTACTGTTAACATTTAAAGCACACTTTCTTTGAGGGGCATGAATAAAGCAAACAATATGGATGTTTTCCTTAATAGTTTTATATCTGATCATATCAGAATATTAATTTGCACTGGCTTTTTGTATACTGCCAGATGCCACCGGTGGCAAATTCAGTGTGGTTATAACTGAGCAAAACCAAAACATTACAAGTCAGGTATAAAGTAGAGCGAGAAGAAGGCACCATAGCTAAACAGGACCGTAAATCGTAACTCAATTTAAAAGTCGAAGTATTTTTGAAAGGAGAAAGGATTCTTTTTTTAATTTCAGTAAGCGAAAATATTAATCCAAATAAAAGTAATCCAAGCCATCATGGCACTTCAGTAAATAATAATCTTCTTAATAATTGATTCTCATTCATGGAACACAAGCTTCTTTATGGATTGTACCAGAGTAATCCTATGTACTAATAATGCTAAGTAAAAACTCACAAAGTTCTCCCTAGTGAAGAAAGTCTTTACTGCTGCCCTACAGAATGTATTTTATTTACAATTTTTAGGCATATATGACATTTGTTCAGTGCAAATAAACCCATGTCAATCCTCAGAACACTTTACATAACTCAGTGCCCCACAACAATTGTCACTGTGCCAAGAATATAAAAAAGGGAGTTGCATTCTGATCAGTAGTTTCCAGGGTGCTGTATCATATTATAGTGCAAAATAATAGTTCTGAAAAATGAAGCTTGGACTGACAAACTGATAATTCAGTATGGAAAACTATGTAAGGATTAGAGGCAAGCATATAGCAACACCACTATTAAAAAATAAATGTCCCAGTATCATACAGGCTTAAGCATTGATATCATGCCAATATTTACATTTCAAACAGAAGTTGTACTGATCATATACAGTGAGCTTGTTGTGTGTAGAAAGGAATGATGCATAAATGTCTCAAATTTCCTAAAGTATTTATTTCTGGTCACAAACAATCCTAGTTTACACCTTGCATGTTGTACCAAGCATGTTTCCAGGCTTACTTTTAGGAATGTCAGATAACATCTATTGTGGGGCTCTATTTTTCCAGTGCAGAATTTTAGTGTAAAATGCCATATTGTGGGAATAAAGCCCATAATGCAAACAAAGACTCCCGATTTTTCTTTTTCGGGCATGGGAAAAAAAATTCCCTCCGAAGAGTGGACTACCCCTATTTCCTTACTAATGCCGGGGTTACACGTCCTCTTTCCTATCATTGAATGGATAGAATGACTGACTATTTCTAGGATGGAAAAGTGTCAGATCAGAGTTTAAGAATATGCACAAATTTACAAGCCAAACCTTGTCTTAGAAAACCCTTACTCTTGAGAGGAAATAACAAGAGCATTTCCACGGATTTGTGGAAGAGAAATTCACAGTTCTCAATCCATATAAGCATGTTAGGGAACATTTTGTGAACTCATGTCAGGAGTAAATGTGGGTTTTTGTGGCAGAAAGCGTAATGTTTCCTACAGAACATTTATTTGCGATAATTTGCCCGGAATCCCATGATTTTTGGTCAGTGCTAAAGTCTAGAATTAAAAACTTTGAATCATATCACAAAAAGCTTCATGGGTGCAAAAAAAGGGGCAAATCTTTATAGACCCTTCCCGCAGCTTGTGTAACATAAATGGAGTGCATACGACAAAGATTTATGTGGATTCTTTTTAAATATTTTGACTCGTGCCAGTAACAACAGATGTTATTAATAACTACTAGTCATTGATTTACAATTTAAAAGAAAAGAAACATTAAGGGAACTCAATTGACACTATTTAACAACAATGTATTAAGCTCATTTTACTATTAAACACTGACCATATTTCAAATTTGAAAAATAGAGCAAAAGTATTTTATCCACACCTTATGAGGTAAAAGACAAAAATAGTTTGAAACCATTTTTCTGTATGTTTTGCCTAAAGCTATATATGCAAATACTATTTTCAACATTCTGTATTACAAAAACAGCACATATTATGCAAAATGGATTTGTACTGGCTTCTATGATATGGCCTCAAGTTTTAACGCGCCAAACTCACCAATTTAGTTGCTGTCCCCAATATGTAAAAACGCATTTTTAAAAATTATATATTAATATACCATGGTTTATTTCAATATCATCCTCACTCAACATCATCCTCAAAAACCTTTTGCTTTTTACACTTTTACCTGAATGAAGAACAGATTGGAAATTCAACTTTTTCCCCAGTGTTCTCTATCAAGATGAACAGTGGCAGTCTACGTTGAGTAGGGATGCACTCATGTCAGAATTTCAGTATAGTCGCATACAATAAATGTTAATAAAATGAATCTAAAGGGGCCTAATTCACCTACTCAGTTGTAATCCTGGACAGCTGACCCAGATCCGACCCTCCTAGACATACAATGGACACTTGTGAGTTAGAATAATTAATTGAAACCCATACTATAAGATGTATTTACAAATCTAAGGCATTGAAAAGTCGTCCTTCCACTCCAACTTACATTCAGCATCCATACATCATTCAGATGGTGTCATTAAGCTCTACGTTATGAAACAACACACTGATCCACAGTAAACTAATTTCAAAACATAAAAACCCTGTTTCAAATACTTTTCCATGATATTTCTTGAACATTCTCACTGTTTATATAAGATTTTCATGTACTTTTTATGTAGGATGCAGGTTAATCCAGCCTTTCAAAATGTTATGCGTAGCAAAGGTAAATATATCTGTTGAATAAATATAAGATTCTTCTGTTGTAAACCTTTGGGTCACGGAAGAGCAAAAACATCAAACTACGTTATACATCAAGTATATACTAAAAATATATATAAAGTTTCAGGTGTCTTGAAGCCATCTTGGACACTAATCTGATATGTAGATGTTTATAAAAGGTGGTCTCTAGATCGCAGTGGCTTGCACCCTGTCCAAGTAGGGACCCTTATTCTAGTTAGGGTAAGGGAGTTACACACCCAAGATAACCCCTGCTCAACCCATTAGTAGTTAGGCACGAGCAGTCAGGCTTATCTCAGAGGCAATGTGTAAAACATTTGTACATAAATACATAGTAACAAGGTGAAAACATCACAAATGGACACCACATCAGTTTAGAAAAATAACCAATCTGTATGTGAATAAAAAAAAAGACCAAAGTGACAAACATCCAACATATACAAGCAAAGATATCACTTTAAAAAGGTTCAAAACAGTTCAGTCCATAGGAAACTATGGATGCATCGCTTTTATGAGAAAGTACATGGAATGCGTCAAAATCAAAGCCGAAAGCAGGCACAGGGGAGATGAAGCACCAAAAAACATAGCGATGCGTTGATTCTTTACGCGGAGGGGAGGTGATGCGTCAATTCCTTACTGCCGCATAGGGGAGGTGATGCTTCATATCCTTACTGACAGAGGAGGTGATGCGCTGGAGTCGGAACACGCGCCTCAGTTCCTTACCATGGGGCTACGTCGATTGAGAACTTGGAGCACAGGTGCAATGCGCTGAAAATTCAGGTGTGCTGGAGCCAATGTGGCGGCTGCATCGAAGTCCGAGCAGGTGTCACGGACATCAGAGACAAGGTGCTCAGGACTTAGGCTGCGTCAATCTTTTCAGCTCCACAGCAGGCGCTGCATCCATTCTTTGGCTGCACTGGGTGGGGCAATGCATTGGTTTTTCAACCACATGGCAAGACTGCTGTAGAAACAACAGGTGCTGAAGGTCGATGGGTGGATTTTTGGCTTCTTTGCAGCAGACTCACTTCCAAGGGCGCAGAACTGGAATTGGCACCACTTGGCAGGTCAGAACTCCCAGCTGAGGACTATAGGGCCGCAAGTGAAGTCTTTGATGGCCCTGAGACTTTGTAACAGGAGGCAAGCATACACAAACCCTTGGAGAACCTTGGCAAGCAGGATACACAAAGCAAAGTCCAGTCCTTTCGTTGTCCAAGACAGAAAAAAGACAAGCAACAGCCAGCAGGTCAGCCCAAAACAGCAACAAGCAGAGTGGCAGTTCCTCTCCCACAGCTCATCTTCTTGGCAGAATCTCCTCTTAGTCCAGAAGTATTTTAAAAATGAGGAGTCACAGGTCCAATACTTCTACCCCTTTCTGCCTTTGAAGCAGGCATACTTCAAAGGGAAGTCTTTTAGTGCACAAGATGCACAGACAAAGCCCTTTTCAGGTGTCAGTGACAACTCGTCTCACCACTCTAGATCAGGAAAGCCCATCAGCCAGCCTGGTGATGGTCCATCAGGATATGCAGGGCACACCTCATCTTTGTGTGACTGTCTAGTGTGAATGCACAAACAGCCCAACTGTCAGAACTGCCAGTACAAACCAGACTTTGATTCCACAGGCAGACACTAGGAACAGAAGGATAAAGCAAGAAAATGTCCACTTTCTAAAAGTGTCACTTTCAAATGTGCAATTTAACAACCAACTTTACTAAAAGGTGTATTTTCTAATTGTGTGTTCAGGAACCTCAAACTCCAAATCTCTATCTCTTCTCAATTAAAAGTTACACTTGTAAGAGGTTACAAGGCAACTTCAATTATAACCTATGGGAGAGATAGTCCTTGCAATGGTGAAAAACTAAACTGGCAGTATTTCACTATCAGGACATCTCAAACACACCAGTATATGTCCTACCTTTAGTTCATGACCTCCAAACATCTTAAAAGCTGTTGGATGACTAATTTTACCCCTTTTTTGTTTATTTCCCTTACTATGATAGCCTGTATAGGTGCAACAAGGTAGTGTTGGTTAACACTATAGCTGTCTTACATATTACATCCATCGGATATCTACCTATATAGCAGTACTATCGGTAAGTACCCTAGTTACTGGCATGAACCACTTATTGGGGATGGTATACAATCACCATTTCTCTTTACAGACATAGAAAAGGCTGTTACTATATAATGAGTTTACTGCGGCCCCACAGCTTCATTTTCTTCTTTTGCATGGCATGTCTCTTCCATTTGGTGACTTTCTTAGGTGATATTTGTAGTACTACTCCTAAGTCTCTTAGACCTCTGTCTTTATTTTTATCTGATACTTCCCACAGTGAGTATGGGAAGCCTCAGGGATTCTCTCACTTAGAATCCTTATCTGGCGTTTCTTTTCCTTTAAAATCTTGGTTCTTTTTTTTATCTATTCAATGTTCTGTGTGAAATTGGGAATTTTTTCCCATCCATGTCCTTAACTCTGGTCCAATAAATTCTCTAATATTTTTCAATGTATGGGTTTATATTGAAAATTGTATTCGTTGTTTGCACTCTATAGGTACCCCTTCTTTGTTTTGTGAAACCATACTATTTGGGAAGGTCCTGAGGAAGGTGGTTTTTCATCTGTCATACTCCACCGAAACGCGCATCGACCTTATTTTTACAGACTCTGTTGAACAATTCCATCCAGACTTATTAGTTCTATATCTCAGTCTGAACCAGATGTGTATGATGGTTTGGGTTATGTATGAGTATGCCAGGTTAGATTGAGTGTGTCTGACAACTGCGATTTGTCTGCATTACTTTTTCCATTGAGGGGTCCACAGCACAGTGTTGCATTTTTGCATAAGTCTTCAATGCATTGGTTTATTTTTTATTTTGTATAAAAAGAAAACTTTGTTAAAAATAAATATGTACTTTGTTCTATGAAAAAAAGAAAACATTAATGGATTTTGATACAACTGCTTTGAATAATAAACTATGAAAAACAAAATACAATGTTGATTTGCTCAGACATTGCTTATTTACATGTTTAACCCATACTAGATTAATTCTATAAATCTAAAGAAATATAGGTCGTGAGGGAGTTTTTATTGTTTATTATATGTCCTACCTTTCACATAGACTGCACCCTGCCCATAGGGTTACTTTGTGCCTACTTAGGGGTGCCTTATATGTAGAAAAGGGAAGGTTAGGGCCTGATCAACAAGGCATTTTAAAACTTCATACACAGACACTGCTGTGGCAGGCCTGAGACATGGTTTGCGGGCTAGTCATTTGGGTGACACAAACAGTGGCGTTGTGAACCCTTTGTCAAGAGGCACGGTGCCTCTGGACATGCCTGGAACATCAGGGCATATACTTTTTGTGAGAAGTAGTCCTGAGCGCAGGTCGATGGCGTAGTTCCGCTCCACATGGCATCGTCGTAGGCCCCAGAAGTGACTTGCGTGGTGCCTATATGGGCACTACCCCGGTGTGCTGGCACGGAACCGAAACTGCAATTGTGCAAATAAGGGAAAGGACACCATGGCAGAAGAATGAGATGAGTTGGAAAGAACACTTCACATAAACATATTACAACAGTCCCTGTAATGTGAGCGGGGCCAAGAGAACAGGGGGGGAAGGCCAAGGATAATAGCTAAAATTACTGAGCCAGAGCTCTGTGACATAGAAGTGGGCAAGGCAGAGAGCACAACCAAAAGTTAAAGAAACGCATTACACGAGCCGACTGGACTATGGAAACACCCTCTACGCAGGTACTACCACAAAACTCCAGAAGAAACTCCAACGAATCCAAAACGCCTCAGCCAGACTCATATTAGACATCCCACGCAACGAACACATCTCTGGTCACCTTAAAGACCTCCACTGGCTACCCGTCAATAAGAGGATCACTTTCAGACTGCTTACCCACGCACACAAATCACTCTACGACATCG
Organism: Lissotriton vulgaris; assembly: GCF_964263255.1. Lineage (NCBI taxonomy): Eukaryota > Metazoa > Chordata > Amphibia > Caudata > Salamandridae > Lissotriton > Lissotriton vulgaris. Next base: position 978,959,944 of record NC_141689.1, read on the forward strand.
GTCCAGAATGCCTCAACTCACGACTGTCCTTCTACACCCCCTCCCGCCAACTACGTTCTTCCAGCCAAGCCCTCGCCACTGTACCTCGCATCAACAAGACCACCATGGGAGGCAGATCCTTTTCATACCTGGCTGCTAGAACATGGAACTCACTCCCCGCTTACCTTCGCCTTACCCAGAACCACCTAGCATTCAGAAAGCAACTTAAAACTTGGATATTCGACAAGTAATCCTCCCCCCTTCCTAAGCGCCTTGAAACCCTCTGGGTATGTAGTGCGCTATACAAATTCTCTGACTTGACTTGACTTGACTTAGTCAGAGGAAACACTTTAAGAGGGGAGGAGGCTTCCTGGGACTATGCAATGCAGAATCCTCGTGGTGGGCGAGGCAACAAACGTCCAGGACATGAGGAAAAGCGCAAGAACGCTAGCAAATACACACTTCGCCCTAGGGAAGCAGGAGAACATAATTAATTAAAAAGATATCTAATAAAAGATGGTATATAATATATATAGAAAGAGGTATGAATATATATATATATATATATATATATATATATATATATATATATATATATATATATATATATATATATATATATTCACTTAAAAACCATAGGTTTCAGGCCTTATATAGTTAGGAATTAGCATTTAAAAAACCATTGAAATTGCTCCTATATAGTTAGTTGTACTAATTATATTTCGCGCACCCGCAATCCATTGCTGATGATGTCACATATTACATCATTCATGACATGGTCAGTGACATCACTGATGACATCACTGATGACATCTCAAATGACATCACTGATGATATCATTCATGTGATAATACGATGCACCTCCTCACACTCAGATAGGTCAGAACAAGGTTCAAGTCCCACTGAGGCATCACGAAAGGAACAGGAGGAAACATATGAGTGATGCCCTTCAAAAACCTATTTACAACTGGGGACTTGAACAAAGAGGGCTGATCAGGGAGCCTTAAGAAGGCGGAAATAGCAGAGAGGTAGCCCTTTATAGTGCCTAGAGAAGAAAGAGGAGAACCTCTGAAAGAGGGGCAGAAAGGGGATCCACAGCCTTTGCTGTGCACCATGCCACAAATTTGTTCCACCTGCAGGCATATACCGATTTTGTGGAGGGAGGCCTGGCTGCCAGAATCACATTACAAACTTTAGGAGGCAAGTCAAATGGACTCAACTGCCGCCGCTCAATCTCCACGCATGTAAGTGGAGTCTGGACAGGTTCAGGTGGAGGACCGTCCCCTGCTGCTGTGACAGAAGGTCCTCCTGAAGAGGCAGACCAATCGGGGGATCGACAGACATGTTGAGTAGCTTGGGATACCAGTATCTTCGCGCCCAGTCTGGAGCCACAAGGATAACTTGGGCCACGTTGCGTCTGATCTTCAGCACTCTGGGCAGAAGTGGTATAGGCGGAAAGGCGTACAACAGACCGCAGCTCCACTCGCGACGTAAAGCGTCTCAAAGCGAGTGCCACCTTGGAAATTCCAACGCGCAGAACTGATGACATTGCGTGTTCTCTTCGGTGGCGAATAGATCTAACCAAGGCTCTCCCCACTGCTGAAAGAGGCCTTGCGCCACGTCCGAGTTCAGACGCAATTCGTGATCCATCATGCACCGGCGACTGAGTTCGTCCGCCCTGGCGTTCAGAGAACCTGCCAGGTGTTGAACCACCAGGGTCACGCCCTGATGTTCCAGCCACTGCCAGAGGCGCAGAGCCTCCTGGCATAGGGTCCACAACCCCACCCGCCCTGTTTGTTGGAGTACCACATGGCGGTGGTGTTGTCCGTGAACACCTGCACTACACTCCCCCGGACAGAGGGGAGGAATGCCTTTAGTGCAAGCCGGATCGCCCGCAGCTCCAGAAGGTTGATGTGGAGCCGGGACTCAGCTGGAGAACAGAGGCCTCTGATCTCCACCTCCCCCATGTGGCCCCCCCCAGCCCTGGAGGGCGCGTCCATCACAACTACGTGCTCCGGTTGGGGTAGGGAGAGGGATCTGCCGTGGACCCAATCGCGGTCCGTGAGCCACCACTGCAACTGTCTTGCAGTGCCCTCCGAGATGAAGACATGGTCGGACAAGTTGCCCTGATGCTGGGCCCACTGAAACTTCAGGTCCCACTGCAGAGCCCGCATCCGCCACTGGGCGTGATGCACCAGAGGATGCAGGAGGCCATCAGCCCCAGAAGCCGCAGGGTCAACCTGACCGAGACTCGGGATAACGGCTGAAAGATCGGAATCAGAGCCTGAATATCCCAAACCCGCTGTTCGGGAAGATAAACCCGAAACTGTGCTGAGTCTAGAACCGCTCCGATGAAGAGGAGCTCCTGAGAGGGACACAGGTGTCCCTTCGGCACATTGATGGAGAACCCCAGCAGGTGCAGGAGGTCGGCCGTAGTCTGGAGGTGGCTTACGACTGTCTGGGGCGAGCCCGCCTTCAACAACCAGTTGTTGAGGTAGGGGGAAGACTGAAACCCCTAACCTGCGCAGATGAGCTGCGACCACCGCCCTCACTTTCGTGAACAACCGTGGGGTGCTGGTAAGGCCGGAGGGGAGCACGGTAAACTGAAAGTTCTCGTGGCCTACCGTGAACCACAGGTAACGCCCGCGGGCCGGCAGGACGGGGATGTGAAAATAAGGGTCCTGCAAGTCCAACGCTACCATCCAGTCTCCCGGGTCCAGGGCAGCTAAGACCTGAGCCAAAGTCAGCATCTTAAACTTCTCCTTCCGGAGGAAGCCGTTGACGTTCCGCAGGTCCAAGATAGGGCGTAGGCCCCCTTTGCCCTTCTTGGGAAACAGAAAGTAGTGGGAGTAACAACCACACCCTACTTGTGGCCCAGGAACGCACTTGATGGCCCAGAAGATGAAAAATAGCCATAATCCCCAAACAAGGGGCAGAAGGCATGTCTAAAGACAGCCAGGCCAGTAGTGAAACGGTAGGGTTGGTACCAGAGGTGTCATTTAAATGTTTCCAATTTAAAAGTGAAAAGCAAGAGCAGCCTTGCAAAATGCAGAGGCAGATTAAAATAGGTTATGCAGAGGCATAGAAGAGAAAGGGTCAGCCGAGAAAGTCACTCATGCCAAAATACGGACAGGTCATGTCTGCAAAGAGCCTAAGAGGAAAAGAGGGCAGGAGCTTGTCTTGCCAGCGTATAGCGAGAACTTTCACCAGAGGTGCTAATGCCTGAAGAATGAAAAAAGGGACACCATCTAGGACAGGACCAGGCAATGCACCTTATGCCAAGAACCATGCCCCTTCCCTTGCGTTAGCCAGGAAAAAAGGGCACCAGATAGAGTGGAAGGAAAGAACCCACTGACTAGTAAGGAGAAACAATCAACAAAAGGGGGTGGGGCAAGAAGGACCCTCAAGCTTCATCTTCCAACTTGCACCAAGGCACCAAAACACAGCATGTGGAGTCCTCTATAAGCGGTACTATGGTGTCATATACATATGGAGGAATACCTGTAAGGCATACAGACGAAGTACCCAGTAGAACAGGGAACATGGCAACATTGCACCCGCACACTACCATGAAAACACCACGATCAGAACTTGGGTAGAAAGCAAAACACCACCATGCAGCTGCCAGTATAGAAACTGAGCAGGGCCAAACTGCTGGTGCAGGCACACCACACTGGATGCCACGTGGAGGTGACAAGTGAAAAAAAGAAGAAACCAACAGGCACCACCCTAGACCGGCTCACAGAGAAAAGAAATGAAGGAAGCCATCTCCAGCCAGACTGAGTGCGGGGGGAAGAGAGGCTGGTATAGCAATGAGGTATTAAGATCCACTTTAACTATCCCAAAAACGACACAAAGCAAAGTCAGCTTGACAAACAGATATTGACCTTTGAAAGGCATGTTCATCAAGGTGGACTGAACAGCCTGTGATAAGTTAGAGGTGCGTAGCCAGGCACACCAGCATAAAGTTACCAAAAGGGCCATGGCTCGTCCAAGGGACGATATCCATGCCACAAAGAATCAGCAATTTAGCCGCATGACGGCCATCCTGAACCAGCTCCGTAAGAGCGTCCCAAGAGTCATCAGGGACGGAAGAGAGAAGGAGCGAGACCGAAACCCACAAGAGAAAAACTGCCCAAAACACAAACTGCATTAAGGGACAGCAAAGCGGAGCAGGTGGTAGAAAAGGGATATCGACCAAGAGCATCTAGACTTTAAGACTCCCTGTCTGGTGTAGTGTCAGGCATGGCGCTGATACCGGGAGAGGCTGTAGCAGCCGGAACCACAATGCTGCGCATAGTAGGCTGACAGGAAAGGCAGAGCAGGTCTCCATGGGCAGTAGGATGCCTATGAGCTATAGACAGGCCCACTGAGGCCCTTGGAAAGGGTTAGCCCAGGTTCAGTTCCCATCTGGCCCTGATGAAGCACCCCAAGTAGGGGATCAATGGCCACCTCCACAGCAGGAAGCTACAGCCTCAGAACCACAGCAACTCTCCACAAAAGCTCAGCAAAAGCTGAGCTAGCCTCCAAAGCTCGGCGAGGAGGAGAAATAGGCCAGGGGATGGGGAAGAACCAAGGTCAGACACCCAATTAAGTTCCGGAGGAGACTGAAGGACATCAGTTGTGTGATTGCCACCATCACCAAAAAAATTGTGTTCCAAGGGTAAATAGCAGGGGGCTCTTTTGAAAGCAGAGGAAGGTAGCCTGGAACTTGGGTCTTGGGGTTGTCACGCTCCAAGCACCAGAAGATCTCCAAATGTGGGTCTGTCACTGACATCTGTCGATGATAGATGCCACATGTTTTGAAACCAGCTTAGCAGACATCCCGATACACCAAGTGACATGGTCTCAAAAAAGTCTTGACAAAAAGTCAAAAAAGACTGGGGGATCTGTGTGCGGTGCAGAAGAAAAGAACTGGTGTTGGTGTGCTGTGGTGGCACCTATATAGACACCACGCTGTCACTTATAGCGTGTATCAGACTCCACCACCGCTAAGCCCTGATTGCCACTGGCAGAGCGACAAGCCACATGAACATTGATTAAGTGAGACCCTGGTTCCCCGCAACCAACACTGGTCATGGCAGCAATTACATGCTCGGGGAGCGAAGAGCGAAGCGGAGGAGAATAGCAGCAGACACAGGGACGGGCGGTTCAGCAGCAAAGAGACCACACCCTTAGCCTGCCCGCTTCAGAGAAGATGGTGGGGATGGCCTTGTACATGGCATAGCCCCTTCAACTACCCGAGGCCAAATGGTGACGCTGGAAAGAACACCCCGGCTGCAAGGGGCTGCACCAGCATCACTGGGTGAAGCCCTGAGCCACCTGTTCACTCAAATTAAGGAAGTGTCTGGGCAGCTCAGTTGTGAGTGGCTTATTGACAACTGCTTGTGGTGACCCCAGAGGGAAGAAAGGAGGTGGGAAGACCAGGCATAGAGCATGCAGAGAAGATGCGCTCCCGGTGAGTGGTCCACAGAAACGCAAGCGTTATGGACAATGAGGTGGTTGCTTGCACACACTCAAGGAGGCAAAGGAGGATGAGCCGGTGCTGATGTGAGGATTGGAGCGTCAGTGAGCAGGATGCCTGCAGGCCCTTAAGGTGGAAAAGGGGAGCAAGGCGGCACAGACAAGAGTATCCGGGGAGCTCCAGCAACAGCTTGAGGTCTGGTGAAAGAAGGGATAAGAAGGAGTGGGGGAGCAGGAGGCTGTGAAGTTCGGAGGCCAGCTGGAGGTCTAGCAGCAGTGACAGTTCATCCAAGCAGACATATTCAGCCCATGCGCATGTAATAGGAACGGTGACCCGCAGCAAAAGGAGATAGGCTCTCTGTGAGGACGCACAATCCCTGGAGGCCCGACAGAAAATTTTTCCCCTCATTGTTCTACCTCTTCCCTTCTGTATTTTCAGACCTTCCCCGGGGACTTCTATCCCTTTAAATCCCTCGGCTGGCCAGGTCATATGACGAGGTCACATGAGTTTCAAGGCTTGAAGACGGAAGACGCCGGAGCTGGTTGTTGTTCGTTGGAACCGTCTCGTGAAAGGGAGGAGGAGACGCTCGTGAGGACTTTTGAAGTGCTGCCTTGGAACGTCGTGGGACTAGCTCGGGAGAACGAGGAATCACCCTTCATCGAGGAAACTTCCAGGGAGGAGGAGAAAGCGGACAGGAGAACAGACGGGCATCCAGACCCTACCTGGCAACGCGGAGACTCCCGCCACGGCCCAGGAGGGTCGTGGCTGAACAAGGTACGAGGACGCCTTGGGTTGGCAGTGGGGCATACCGGTGGTGAACAGAAGGGTGGGGGTGGAAAGGGAGAGAACCCCTAGCCCCAGAACGAGCTTACCTGTGCACATTTGAGAGCACTAGCGAACACTGGTGACGGTAGTGGTGGTTTTCCCTTACACTCCCTTGGCCTACCCGCGACATTAGAAGGAAGGGGAAACCCCTTCCTGACCACTCTTGTTTTTGTTTTCTTTCCCCATGGTCATGTCCATCAACAAGCTGACTGTCAAACCAGCCACAGAAGGGGAAATATAGCGACCCATTCAAGTCCACTCCACCAGGATAACAAAGAAGGAAAGCGGATTACATCTCCCATAATCCCTTGTAGGAAGAACCGTATCACCAATCCCTAACTCCTTTTATGAGAACTGCCTCACTATTCCCATAAACCCCTGCTTTGTACCACTTACCAAGTCTGCTTCTCTGCCAGGCCACACTCTCACTATGTCATCAGCCAATGGAAAGAGCGCTAGCGTGAGCAGCCAGCATGTAAGAGTTCGCTAGGGCCCTGGAGACAGATAGAGCCAGCATGGCGATGTAGACCACTAGCAGGGCAGATAATTCTCCAGTGGCATATGGTGAGACCCTATAAGGCGATACAGCATCACAAGAGGGGCCGATGAAGCAGGTTTAGGTGTTCATGAACACCCAGCAGCGCATCCAGGCGCACCATATGAGAAAGCCAATGATGGGATGCAAGTGGGAATAGTCAACTCCACCACTCAAATGCCAACTCAACAGCAATACCCGGAATTTTGCACAGTCAGGTGAGTGGCATCAACCCACAGCAGAGGCAATGACTGCAGCAGCAAAAGCGTAAGTGGCAGAATGCGCTCACACAGTTTTGCTCAACGGTTGTAGTCCTCCATTGGTGGCCATGTCAAGATGTTGGAGGATATGACCCCCGTCAGGCCCACCGCGCAACTTGCCAGATGCCACTATATGGCCCGACTATTTGCACAAGCAAGTGGTGCAGGAGCAGTTGGGAGCAGGAACGGGTGCAGGGGGGACCAGCAGGGGCAAACGCAGTAGTACTAGATACCCCTCATGCAGAAACAGGGCTTGCAGCATCAGAGGTAGCAGGTGGATCTGAATTTAGTCGCACAGGATAACAGAGAGGAAAATAAAAAGGAGAGGTGCAGGCCAAGAATCTAAAGGCCAATTGACAAGTGGCTTCACGCATTTAGAACACTGGCTTGTGTATGTGTTGAAAATTTCCCCCAGATTACAACTGCACCGTTCCTGTATGAGCCAAAAGTGCCATGAGGCCCAGTGTAAATAACAGGAAGAGGCCTGGCTGTGGTATGATAAAGGTTTTAGGGCCAAGATGCAGGTATGGTCCATAACTGACTGGAATTACCAGGATGTCATGGGCTTCACCCACAACTAGGTAGCATCGAGCAAAGGGGTGGACACATAGGAGTACACTTGTCGGACCTACGGGGAAAAGAAAAAGCAGGAGTGGTCGCAGCAGGGCAGGTGACGTAAACCTTACTCTGGAGGGAGCTCTGTCAAGTACCAAGCAATCATTTGCTTGAAGTTTGAGAAGGGTGATGGAAGTGGGGCCGGGCATGCAAATTGACACACACCTGCAAAAATTGTGGCGGATATCAACCAGCTATTGAGCGCAAGAAAGGAATAATAGGTAGGGAGAAAAAAAGTCCTCCCCAAAAGTACTAGTGGGGCTCGCTAACTGAAGGTGTAGAAAGTGAGAGGGTTGAAGGCTGAGCTCCCATCCCATACGTAATACGCAGCTCACAGGATCACTCAGCAAATATCACAAAGAGGATGATGCACAGCTGTTGGCAAGAAGCTTCAGTGAAGGTTTCCCTATTCCATACAGTGGCCCCCAGACAGGGCACCTCAGTCGGAACCTCAAGTCGGTTGAGGAGAATATGGAGGTTTGCGCAGGTGTAAGGTGGCCAAAGAACGCCAGGTAGGCCGTGCAGCAAGCCCTTTTGAGCACCCTCCCTCAAACAAGTTTCTTGGCTCTACTCTCATGGGGTCCCAAAGAAAAAATAGGGTCGGTTTAGATGTATCTACCACCTCTTATACCCGCTGGGAGAGTCAGTGAACGACAGGCTGAACGAAGAACTATGTTCGGTGTTCTATTCCACACTGGATGAAGTGGTGGATAAGCAGAGGGATGCCTGAAGAGGGGAACCCATGGCCAAGGCACACATTACATCTGCCTTCTGCCTCCTCCTGGTGCACCCAGATAGTTATCATTTGCTAGGTTTCCAGCTTGATGACTTCCTTTTCATAGGGGACCCAGATTCTACACAGTGTACCACATTCCTAGGTCAGTTTATCACTTTGGTAGGCCACTGGCACAAGACTGAAGGTCCATCATCACGTTTGACCTTCGTAGGTATAGAGATGAACTCTGGAGACGGTGTATAATGGCTGCCAGCACCAGAAATAGCAGACTTAAGGCAAACGATTGAGGACTTCCTGGGCAAAAAGAAAGTGACCTTCAGGTTGGCCAGCAGCTGCTTGGCAAACTCAACTTTGCAGGACGGGTTATCATAGCAGGGTGACCATTCGCCAAACGCTTGGCATGGCTGACAAAGGGCCTCAGCAAAAAGCACAATAGGATCAGGCTAACAAGCAGGGTGAAAAGGGATCTTTGACTATGGCTATCCTTTCGCACTGATTTTAATGGATGGGACACTAATGTGGAGGAAGTCCAGGGTGACTGCTGAGCAACTCGAGCTCTTCAACAAAGCTGCAGGTGGCAAACAGTTTTGTAGCCATAATGGGATTGGCCTGGTGTGTAGAGCGGTTGCCGGCCTTGTGGTACAAGAGCGGCCTGACAAAAACACAACACAGTTGGAGCTCTTCCCAATTGAGGTGGCATTCTGAATCTGGAGACAGAAGTTAGCTAACAAACAAGTAACACTTTGGTCAAATATTCACGATTTAGTGAGGCTGATAAACCTGAGCGTGGCAAAGCGCCATAAGCTGTTAGATCTACAACGGCATTTAGTGGGTTGCCAATTGAGCACTAACATAGCCATAATAGTCACAGGAACACTCTCAAAATCTCGACATACATCGATGACACCCTCAGCACCGCCGAACACCTGCGCTTCTAGATCCACACCGACCCCAACACCACCCTCAGAGGAACCATCGTCTACAGACCCCCCGGACCCCGACCACAGTTCCGCGACTCCATCGCCGACTTCGTCAGCACACACGCCCTCGCCTCCACGGACTACATCCTCCTAGGGCACTTGAACTTCCACCTCGAGAACAAGAGCGACTTCAACTCTTCCACCCTGATCGACAACCTTGCAAACCTCGGACTCAGACAACTCATCGCAACACCGATCCAGTCCACCGGCCACACGCTGGGCCCCATTTTCTCAGCAAGCTCCCACGTCTTCTTCAACCACATCACCGAACTCCACTGGACGGACCACCCTTGCATCCACTTCACATTCCGGAAACCAACTACACACCACCGTACCCAACTGATGCCTCGCCGCTGCTGGAGGAAAGTCACAGAAAACCAGCTAACTACCGCCCGAAGCCCACCCACAGACCCGACTGACCCAGACGCCGCAACCCCAGACAGTGGATCAACGACTGCGCTAACACCCTTGCCCCGCTCAAGAAACCCTCCAACAGCCTCACCAGAAAAAAAGCGAGCTGGTTCTCCAAAGACCTCCAGGCCTCCAAGCAAACCTGCAGAAAGCTAGAGAAGAACTGGATCCGCAAACGAACACCGGAAAGCTACGCAGCCCACAATAACGCCACCCGCAGACACCACCACCTCATTGGACCCGCCAAAAGGACCTCCTTCGAAGACCGACTAGACAACAACGCACACAACAGCAAAGAGCTCTTCAACATCGTGAAGGAACTCTCCAACCCCAGCTCCAATACCAACGACATCCCACCCTCACAAGACCTGTGCGACTCGCTGGCCACCTTCTTCCACCGCAAGATCGCAGACATCCACAAAAGCCTCAAAGCCGCGACCGCCCAAGCAACCACCGAGACCACCACCCACACCAACCGCCTGATCTCCAGGACCAACATCAACAACGATGACAACATCAAGATCATGAACTCCATCCACTCCGGTTCCCCGTCAAACCCATGCCCACACCACATCTTCAACAAAGCCGTCAGGACCATCGCACCCCATCTCTGGAAAGCCATCAACATCTCTTTCGAGACAGCAACCTTCCCAGAGAGCTGGAAGCATGCCAAGATCAATGCCTTACTCAAGAAACCCAAGGCGGACCCCAAGGACATCAAAAACTTCCGAACCATCTCCCTGATCCCGTTCCCGGCAAAGGTCATTGAGAAGGCTGTCAACAAACAATTGACCAGATTCCTCGAGGAGAACAGCATCTTGGACCAGTCCTAGTCCGGGTTCCGCAGCAACCACAGCATCGAAACTGCCCTCATCCCCGCCACCAATCACATCAGGACTCTGCTAGACAACTGAGAAACTACGGCCCTCATCCTCCTGGACCTGTCAGCCGCCATTGACACGGTCTGCCACCGCAAACTACGAACACGCCTCCACAACGCCGGGATCCAAGAGAAGGCACTGGACTGGACCTCCTCCTTCCTCTCCGGCAGAACTCAAAGCGTCCGCCTCCCCCACCTTCCGCCCAAAGCCACCTAGATCATCTGCGACGTACCACAGGGCTCATCCCTCCGCCCAACGCTGTTCAACATCTAGATGGCACCACTCGCACATGTCGCCCGACTGCACAACCTCAACATCATCTCTTTCGCCGATGACACCCAGCTGATCCTCTCCCTCACCAAAGACCCCCACACTGCCAAAACCAACCTCCATGACGGAATGAAGACCGTCGCCGACTGGATGAGAAACAGTCGACTGAAGCTGAAAAAAGAAAGTGACCTTCAGGTTGGCCAGCAGCTGCTTGGCAAACTCAACTTTGCAGGACGGGTTATCATAGCAGGGTGAACATTCGGCAAACGCTTGGCATGGCTGACAAAGGGCCTCAGCAAAAAGCACAATAGGATCAGGCTAACAAGCAGGGTGAAAAGGGATCTTTGACTATGGCTATCCTTTCGCACTGATTTTAATGGATGGGACACTAATGTGGAGGAAGTCCAGGGTGACTGCTGAGCAACTCGAGCTCTTCAACAAAGCTGCAGGTGGCAAACAGTTTTGTAGCCATAATGGGATTGGCCTGGTGTGTAGAGCGGTTGCCGGCCTTGTGGTACAAGAGCAGCCTGACAAAAACACAACACAGTTGGAGCTCTTCCCAAATGAGGTGGCATTCTGAATCTGGAGACAGAAGTTAGCTAACAAACATGTAACACTTTGGTCAAATATTCACGATTTAGTGAGGCTGATAAACCTGAGCGTGGCAAAGCACTCATCCTCTGATTCACCCCCTCGGCCTGGGACGACTCCTGGTGGCCGACCGCACTAGGAACAGCTCCAACGCCCACCGAGCACGCACGCAACCTAGGGGTCATCCTCGACTCCACCCTCTCCATGACAAAGCAGGTCAACGCCGTCTCTTCCTCCTGCTTCAACACCCTCCGCATGCTCCGCAAGATCTACAAGTGAATCCACACCGAAACGAGAAGGACGGTCACCCAGGCCCTCGTCAGCAGCAGACTGGACTACAGAAACGCCCTCTACGCAGGAGTCTCGGCCAAACTCCTGAAACAGCTCCAACGCATCCAGAACGCCTTCACACGCTTGATCCTCGACATCCCTCGCCGCAGTCACATCACACCCCACCTGAGAGACCTGCACTGGCTCCCCGTCAACAAGAGGATAACCTTCAAACTCCTCAACCACGCACACAAAGCACTCCACAACACCGGACCAGCGTACCTCAACAGCTGACTCAGCTTCTACACACCCACCCGGCAGCTCCGCTCTGCCGACCACGCACTCGCCACTGTCCCCAGCATCCGAAGAGTGAGCGCCGGCAGCAGATCATTCTCCCACCTCACCGCCAAGACATGGAACACCCTCCCCATCCACCTACGGCAGACCCAAGACCTACTGACCTTCAGAAGACTCCTCAAAACCTGGCTCTTCGAACAGTAGCAGCATTCCCCCACCCCCCTAGCTCCTTGAGACCCTCACGGGTAAGTAGTGTGCTCTACAAATGCTTTGATTGATTGATTGAAGAGGGAGGTGGGTAAGGTTGTGACAGCTCAGCCCTTTTTTTTGCAGTGGACAAGGTTCTGGCAACTGGTACTTTGAGTGGGACAGGATATGACGCCGTCCACCCCACGGCTATGGAACACAGTAGACCGCAACTAACCTTCCTGGTTGACAGAGTTCTCGCTCCCAAGACCACCGCCATATATATTAAGTGCTGCATGGTCACGGGTTGTAGAGACATGCAGGGGGAAATGTCGAGCAAACAGGTGGAGAAATGTATACACCGTGGATACATGAACAAAAAAACAAAGTCCAGGGCGCAGGCACACCTAAAAGGTCACCCATTTTTCAAAAGTTACGTTTGGGAAATGATCCAACCAACTCCTTCTACTGCCGCACAGCCATGCGCGGGTGAGATTTGTTCCAAGGCAGAGGCAAGGGCATGAGGCAGCCTATTGCTATAAGTCACACAGCTACACTCTTGCTGAATAAACCACATTCCTCTGACCTTTGACTCCGGCATTATCTTTAACATCCCTACTTATGGCAACAAGAATGAGAACACTTTGCTCCTGGTATATCCTTTGCCGAATGGTTGGTGAAGTGTCCGATGGTAAACTTACATGCTCCCTGTGGTGCGCAATCCTGACTAGAGCCCTCAGTGTGCCACAATCCCTAAACACTAGACATGCTACTCATCTTTTTGAATTTTTAGGAGGACAATGGTCCTTGTTATGAGAAAATTGGAGCAAAAAATAAATATAGAATAGAATCAACTCTATATGATTGCTATCCAGCTGGATAGTATGATTTAATCAAGCTTATTAGTAGGTATGAAAACAAGAACACAATATACAGTGGGATACAGTCCTGTATCCAATAGCACAAAAGTAAACCAGAGAGTGACAAAGTGACAAAATACAAAAACAACACAGTCAGGCGAAACACATAGATGCTTGTTCTAAGGTGTAAGAGAGAAAACAAGAGTGATAACTAACACAGCCGTTACACATGGTATATAAATAATATGTGTGCACAGTGTTTAACAGGTCAACAACGTTTCGATCCCATTTACATAATCACTGGGATCCTCATCAGGACAGAAATAATGTTTGCCTGTACACGAATACGAGTAATCAACTGATTATATAAATATTAGGAAAAAAGGAAAAATAGGGGAGAAAGGGAATGATTAGTGAGGGAAGCTTCCCATTACGCATAGAGCTGGTAACGCAGTGAGTCCTCTATGGAAAGAATAAAGACTGAATAATTTAGCGTTAGAGAACAGGGCGGTGAGTAGGTGTGGGAGGTCAAGATCCAGAGACATACAGTTGTGGTTGCGCGTAGGATTTAAAAGTGAAACTATGTTCAAGGTTGTAAAAAGGATAAAAACGGTAGTGAACATGCAAAGTAGTGAAATGTACACGCTGCGCTTGAACTGATCAAGGAACAGGGAGGGAAGTAGCGCTATCATTCCTGCCGATGGAAGGAATAAATTACCTAAAGAGGTAAGTCTCATGGACTGGGGTCAAGATTTGCAGGTATCACGGTCCCGGATAGAGAACCGCCAGTGCCTATGAGAGAGAATCAGGGCATTAAGCGAGCTCATGGGAGGCTGAGCTGGGTGAAAGAGTGGGCCAGGAGGAAGCTTACCTATAAAAGCAATTGCACTGGTGGAAAGCAGGGGGTCAATAGGGGAACGTGGTGTTAAGTAAGAACACGGAGGACCTCTGGTTGGTCCGGTTAGATGCCTGGAAGAAGGGAGCGGTGGCTTAGAGAGTTGTGGCAGTAATGGGTGCAACCTGGACAGGACTAGTTATAGGCAGTCCTTACCTTAATATTGGCTAACAGGGTGGTGCCGATGGCATTGGGTCCGTGGCCAGTGGATACGGGAATCAACCGAGAGCCGCCCGGAGGCTCACTTGTATGGTGGATGCAGGCGAAGGCCCGTTGCCTGTAAAAATGGTTACGTTGATGCATCATGGTGGGGGGGAAATTGGGGGATGCCGAGGGGATACGCTTGTTGCATGCGAGCGTTACCTTAATTAATAATGGTTGAATCGGTGCCGACAGGCAGGGGATCCAGAGACAGTGAGAAGCAGTCTGGGGGGAGCTCAATGGCTCGATGTTGCAGCTGGAGAAGGCACCAGCTGAGTGAATTTAAGTAACGCGGGAAGCCGCGAGGTGGAAAAAAGGACTAGACTGTGGGCTGCGGCGGCCATCTTGGGTATAGGTGCGCGATTGGAAGTTAAAATACAATGGGATACGCATGTGGGTTTACCGTGATAAGAAAGCCGGCGCAGGTGTAGGAAAGATAGTCATGGAAATAAAGGAAGTACAATAAGGATTTAAAGCAGGGACAGAAAGAAAGTGTGTAAAATGGGCAAATCCTGAATCGGGCTTTCTGTCGTTTGTCCTATATAGATTTTTTGCCAAGGATATTGAATCACATAAATCACTTAACATGAATTACAATTGGGAAAGTTTCTTGGTGTGATCTTGACATTATTAAATGTAAATTCTTTTCCTTCAATAGTAAAATCGCACACACTGCAATTACATTTAGCGTGTCCTAGGATAGGGTTGAATCCCCATAGTTCCGTCAAAGTAGCTGCTGGTTTAAGGGTAGGAATTGCTGCTCTGACCAGGTGGTCCTTTATGTTGCGGATTGTGGGGGGTGAAAATTCTAGATATTTCCAAATGGTCCATGTACAGTATGGCTACATTTGGTGCAAAAACTGTATCCTTGGAGGTACCCATAACCTGCTGATAAAATTAATTGTCGAAGGTGAAAAAATTCCTTGTGAGGCCCAGTTCTAGCAGTTGTAATATAAAGATAGTCGGTACATTATGTGGTCGAGGTCTCTGACTGAGACTATGTACGTTGATCAACATTGTTTCCACCTGAGGTGTGTTGGTGTACAGGGATTCGACATGCTAAACAAAGAGGAATTAAAATGGATTTTGCGCACCCAGAGCATAAAAAATGGACTGAACAGAAATGAGGATTGGACAAATTTACTGTGAATTCGCTCAGTATCAACCCATTTTCATGTACTAAACGACATAATTTGCAACTTTGATTGTAATGACAATATGTCTTTTTACACACCTTCTGTCTGTCCCCACTTTAAATCCTTATTGTACTTCCTTTATTTCCATGACTGTCTTTTTCCTACATCTGCCCCGGCTTTCTTATCACAATTAACCCACATGCGCACGCATATCCCATGTGTTTCTCTTGTATTTTAACTTCCAATCGCGCACCCATACCCAAGATGGCCTTCGCGGCCCACAGTCTAGTCCTTTTTTCCACCTTGTGGCTTCACGCGTTACTTAAACTCACTCAGCTGGTGCCTTCTCCAGCTGCAACATCGAGCCATTGAGCTCCTCCCAGACTGCATCTCACCGTCTCTGGATCCTCTGCCTCCTGGCACCGATTCAACCATTATCAATTAAGGAAACGCTCACATGCAACAAGCGTATCCCATTATTATCCCCCCATTTGCCCCCCACCATGATGCATCAGCTAACCCATTTTTACAGGCAACGTGCCTTCGCCAGCATCCGCCATACAAGTGAGCCTCCGAGCGGCTCTCAGTTGATTCCTGTATCCACCTGCCACGGACCCCATGTCATCGGCACAGCTCCGTTAGCCATTATTAAGGTAAGGACCGCCTATGACTACTCCTGTCCAGGTTGCACTTATTACTGCCACAACTCTCTAAACTACCGCTCCCTTCTTACAGGCATCGAACCGGACCAACCAGAGAACCTCCGTGTTCCTACTTAACACCACATTTCCCTATTGACCCCTGCTTTTCACCAGTGCAATTGCTATTATAGGTAAGCCTCCTCCTGGTCCCCTCTTTCACCCAGCTCAGCCTCCCATGAGCTCACTTAATGCCCTGATCCTCTCTCATAGGCACTGACGGTTCCCTATGCGGGACCGTGATACCTGCAAATCTTGACCCCAGTCCATAAGACTTACCTTTTCAGGTAAGTTATTCCTTCCATCGGCAGGAATTATAGCGCTGCTTCCCTCCCGGTTCCTAGGTCAGTTCAAGCGCAGCATGTACATTTCACTACTGCGCATGTTCACTACCGTTTTTATCCTTTTTGCAACCCCCAACATAGTTTCACCTTAAATCCTACGCACAACCAAAACCGCATGTCTCTAGATCTTGAACTCACACACCTGCTCACCGCCCTGTTCGCTAACGCTAAATGATTTAGTCTTTATTCTTTCCATATAGGACTCACTGCGTTACCTGCACTATGCGTAATGGGAAGCTTCCCCCACTAATCATTATACTTTTCCCTTTCTCCCCTATTTTTCCTTATATTCATATAATCAGTTGATTACTCTTATTCGTGTACAGGCAAACATTATTTCTGTCCTGATGATGATCCCAGTGACTATGTAAATGGGATCGAAACGGCTGTGTTAGTTATCACGCTTGTTTTATCTCTTACACCTTAGAACAAGCATCTCTGTGTTTCGCCTGACTGTGTTGTTTTTGTATTTTGTCACTTTGTCGCTCCCTGGTTTACTTTTGTGCTATTGGATACAGGACTGTATCCCACTGTATATTGTGTTCTTGTTTTGATACCTACTAATAAACTTGATTAAATCTTACTATCCGGCTAGATAGCAATCATATAGAGTTGATTCTGTTCTATATTCATTTTTTGCTCCAATTTTCTCAAAACAAGGACCATTGTCCTCCTTAAAAAACTGTTACCCAAGATCCTTGCCTACCTAATTGGGTCTCTTGTCTTTTATTAAACTCATCTTTTTGAATACACACCTAAATCATACAGAGATTGCCTACCCTTCAACAGAAGAAAAGCACTAGCCGTGGGATCTGTACCATCTTGTCCCAATGCAAACTGCGGAGATATGCTTGGCCAGTCTGAAATGGCTGTTGAATAGATTAGCATACCATGATATTAAAGTTATGCACTGTCCTGCACACACGTGGTGAGGGTATTACAAAGTTATTACAAATATTATCTCAGTTCAAACAAAGCGGTGGTCGACACCAGTGTAGATTTGAAGAAACATGTTTTTTTATGTAATCACAGAGCAACAACTGTGTTGAGCCAGTGTCAACCGCCAGTTTGTTTGAACTGAGATAATATTTGTAATAACTTTGTAATACCCTCACCACGTGTGCCCAGGACAGTGCATAATTTCCAGTGTGGATCTTTCGACCCACACAAATCTGGGGGTTATCGGGTAAATCCCCCAACCTGGCAGCACCGTATCTACCCAGATTCTTAACACCCCAACACACATCAGCCTGAGCGCCATTTCTTTCTGTCTTCACTAAAAAACCCACTCCTAGCTCTCACATGATATTAAAGTTGCATGTTTAAGTCAAACTCTCAAATACCCAAACACACAATTAAATGTTTGGAAAAGTCATTCATCTCAATTTTTCTTCTATTTTAATTTATGAAATGGCATTAAAGAAACAAAGAAGAAGCCTTTTCTTAATATTTCATTGATTAATAAAAAGAACCCTCAGAGTTCAGTGTGCTGAGATAAATATGATTGTAATAACCAACAAATATCTATTAACTTATAAATGTTGACCTAACTTACCAAAGCATACTCCTTTATAATCTATGCTTTTCTTTACAATACTTAATTCGCTGCTATAATTTCTAAAAAATGGCAGTGTAGAGTGACTTTTGCAGAATATCCAGTAGTTCCACATTTGAAAGACATGTTAACTACTAGCAAATAATAAAATGAATGTTAGTAAAGAAATAAAGAAACTTGCAGTTTTGCGTTAATCAGTCTGCCTCTGTTAAAACTATTGTCAGAAACTATGCACTTCAGTAAAAAATATTCACAGAGTTGATCCAAGGACAAATAGGACAAGCTGAAAATTTCTCAATTTAATATATCGCTCAAGAGGCCTTGTTTATGATGCCCATTCTTGCATCTGATGTCTGACAGGTGTGAAGCTTCAACTCAGATGATGAATCTCCCACTTGACAGGAATATACAGGGCTATTTTATCAATTCTCTCAATATAAACAGTACTTTTCTCAATGAGAACATGGATAATGAACAGAGACATGGAGGCTAGGTAATTGTGCAAAAGCAAACCTGATGTTTAAGCTTGGTCAAAGCAAAAACTGAAACCTTTTCTCACTACACAGAGTATCATCTGGATAAACCACTGGTAACAGAACACAAGAAACAATCAAACTTGAAAACATTGCTGAAATAATCTACGGTGAGCTAATAACCACCAAAAGCCAATGTATATCATCAAGACGCAGAAAACAAATCTGTTTTATATGTTCAAGCTATACTTACATAGGCATTCAAATCTCTCAAAAGAGTTTGTAAACAAAGAACCTACTTCCTCTGAGTATAGATTGTAAAATAAAAGTAATTGAGCTATATGACCACTAAGATCTAAACCTTTTAAAAAGACCGGCAAGAAGTATGACGCTCATATGACCTAAACCTTCTGTAGATGTAAAAAAAATATTAAACAAGAACAATTATTCAAACTCTCAAAAGGCATACAGTACAATCCCCAATTCAATCAGATAGATGTTGGACAAGTTACTAAGCAACAGAGCATACATTTACATAATGTTAATCTGGAATTCTGAAAAGAGGTTTTACCATGGAAGAAATGTCATACCCGACAAACATTTAAATCAATTTTTAAGTAAAATGTAAAAATTCAAATGTTAAAACGTTGGACTTATTAGATCATTACAGAATGGGGCACACTTTGTATTAAAATGTACAGTTCACATAATCAAAGTGTTCTGCATCAAAATTCAGCTCACTTCCTGTCTATGCATGCCAATCGCCATTTTGACCTTTTAAAAAATAATGTCCATTTTTCCCACCATCTTCTAAAGTGCTATTTTAGTTTTGTAATTTACTTATTAAATAATTTTACTGTAAATTAGGTACCTAAACAAGCTAGCTAGTTGTTTATAAAAACACAACCTTATTATAAACCTTTGAAAATTATATATTTTTTAATAAATATTACGATTCTCTTAATTTTACCTGTAACATCTGACTTCCAGAACCCTCCCTCAGTCTGTAAGGTCTGATGACACCATCTTCATGAATAAATCGTGGCGGTCGCAAACTTTGCACTTCATCAGAACTAGCTGTAGCTCTAAAAGCAGGAAAATAAATCAATACAATACAATTAACCACAGGAACAATTGTAAACTAAACACATTAAACAATTAACGCTTCACTAAAATTGGCACCTCTCATAAGTGTCATAAAGCAGCAGTTTATCACAGGATTACAAGTTTACATTTCAATAATATTTTTTTCTTTTTAAAGTAAAAATAAAAAACGATATTAAGACCAGGTGGAAAATGTGAGTCTTGCACCTGTTTCAGAACTTATGGGTATCTTTGGCGTGTTACTGTAACAAGGTGCACTATCCGGCTACAGGTCAAGTGCATCCTTATAAGTTGCGCCTGATACAGATTGGGACCCCTCACTGTAGGAAGCTGGCTTTTTATGTGGTAGAGCCAATATAAGGACACCCCATAGGTTTAAATTAATAATCATAAAGTGCTCTATTTGTGGTAGTGTGGTCGGGCTGCTAAGGCTTATCAGAGGGTAGTGTTAAGCATTTGTTGTACACAGAGTCAATAAATTAGAGTCACACTCAGAAAGAAAAACTGGGAACAGTTTACAAAAATATCAATTTAATTTTATACACCAAGATCATCAGAATCAGGTAAGTACTTTCGGAGATATGAATTTTTACAGTCAGGGAAAATTTATTCGAATAACGGTTTTAAGGTATGAGGCTCGAACCCTGTAATATTATCTTAAGGGAGAAACATACACTGCAAAGGTATAGTTGCAAACGGTTTTGGAAGATACCTTTGGAGACTTAAGGTGCTTAGCAGCTAAGGTCCAAGAAACCACCAGCAGTTCGGTTTTACCTGAGCTGATGAGTACAGAGTTGCTGGTCGCGTCGGTAGCCTTGAGCGCTACGCAGTAAAGTCAATGGCAACGGTACCTGCAAAAGATAGGCTGCGAGTGGGGATTTGGACAAAATTCCGGCAGAACCCAAAGGGGGGCACTGCTCCTGAGAGTCTCTGTAGCATAGGGACACACTTGGTTCGTGTAGCTAGGCTGGGGGGCTCGGGTGCAAAGTTGTTTTAGCCAGCAGGTAGCTGTGGTTAGAAGCTATCACTTGACTTTGATGACTTGGAGAGGGAGAGAAAACATGACAGCAGGGACACTCTCGATGTTGGCCTCTCTGATTCTGAAGTACCTTTGTATAAGGTTGGCTCAGTATATAGTGTCCATGTAGGAAGGTAGGATCCTTCTAGCATGGTTACCCCACTTTTTGCCTGTTGGCAGTATTTTTTTGACTAGTCTGACTGGGATCCTGCTAATCACTACCCCATTCACTGTGCTTTCTCCCTAAATTGATCATGGTTAGTACTTCTGTACTGTCACAATTGGCTACTGGTGTACCCTTGTAACTCCCTAGTATATAGTACTAAGGTACCCAAGGCATAGGTACACCGGGGATCTCCAATGGGCTGCAGCATGTACTGTACCACCCACGGGAGTCCACTTAAACTGTGACTACAAGCCTGCAATGGCAGCCTGTGTGAGTTTCCTTATATCTGGGGTCACTACACTTAAAACCTATAAGTCACCCCTATGGCAGGCTATTCAGTGGTAAGGGCAGGGTGCTTGGTTATAAGCGTCAGGCTGCTCCTGTATGAGCAGGACACCCCTACAAACCCCGGAGTCTATTCTCCATGCTCTGTAAGTGTTGTCAGCCATCTTAATACATATAGTGAACAACGGTCATGTTTGGTGTCAAACATGTTGAAATCATACCCCAACACTGAATCCATTGTTGGAAGTATGATCCCATGCACTCAGGGGCTCCCTTGGGCTACCCCCTGAACTACTGGTAGCAGCCTTTCAGAACCTGATAGCAAGCTAGTGTTACTGCCGACCACAGACATGATTCTGCACTCCTGCAGATGAGCCAAGATCGAGTAAGGGAAGGTAGAACAATAGGTTTCCTGTCACAGGGAGGTGTGACCCATCTCCCAGACAGGACTTGGTGTATTGGGCTGGAATGGGGGCGCTTGCCAGGACAACCAGACTGCTTTAAAAGGCACATTTGCTGCCCTCCTTGCATACTTTAGTTTGCACCAGTTCAGGGAGCCTTTGGGTCCTGCTCTGGTGGGAAACAGGACAAAGAACATGGGATTATCTTCCCCTCTGCCTGGTACCTCCTCTGGGAGGGACCCCATAGTTGTTCCAACCCTTTCCCTAGGGTACTTAAGGACTTACCTGTGGGTGGCACTTCAGAATTTTCGTGGGTAAAGACTCATGCCTGAAATCATGACCATCTGGATATTTGGACATCACCTGGAACCAAGACTGCATCAAGGAAGACTCCTGCTGCTCCTGGTCTCACTGTTCATGGGTCAAGACTCAAGCCTGAAACCCTGTCACTTTTCGACTGTCTGGACACTTGGACTTCGTTGGACTTCAACTGCTCCTGTTCTCGCTGTTCTTCAAGTCGTCTTTGTCGTCTGTTTCTGTGCTTCTTCCAGGATCTTCAATAGAACCTGTGGGCATCAAGGACACCTGAAGTAATCTCCCTTAGAGTGAAGGAGTCACTCCTTTGCATCTGCAGGCAACCCAACAAAGCTGACCGATCTGCTGCTCTTGACGTGCCACGGATTTCAAAAGGCTCATCACCACAGGTGGTGGTTCTGCAACTCCCTTGAGGCCTGACCTGTCCTCTCTGCAATTTTGAGGCCAGTATCCCTCGTCTGAACTGCTGGGACTGAACCCCTGTGCACCGCGACGACTTGCCGCTGCTTGTTGGCTCTGCACTACAGAGATCTTCGGGCTACTAGAAGCTCCAGCCTCCAGCATCACTTCCTACCAAGTACAGCGTCTTCACCACATCCTCTGCACCGTGGGCCTTCCTTCTTGGTGAGCTTCTCGAGGTACTCTGGCGACTCCTGCGCCTTTGGCCTGTGGGTCCTCTGGAGGTTTTTTTACTGCTTCAGTAGGCTCCCTTGCCTGCTCGGGGCCTGCTCTGACTCTCTTGCTGTGCTGTTGGTGAGTCCTGTGGACCTTGCTGGTCCCAACGTTGCTTCTTCTTTGTTTTACACACCAGTTGCGACTACCAAGGCCTGTTGCTCCCGCTGGACACCGACCACCTAGTCACCGACATCTGACATGGCACAGCTTGTGCACGGCTCCTGGTCTGCCTCAGCGTTGCCTGGACCTTACAGCTTTAGCGCCAAGGTCACTGTCAACACTTCCGACTCGTCCGACATCGCTGGGCATTGCTCTTCCATGCCTCCTGGTCACCTCCCAGTTACAGACTCTGTCTCCTCTGATTACAGGTTTCTACTTCAAGAATCCACCCTTGGATTCCACCAGATTCTTGCATAGTTGTCTCCAGCAACATCTTCTTCAAAGTCCACCACTGTGGTCTATGGTGGTTTCCAAAATTACTTCCCACCAATGCACCCGGCTACCCTGGAGTAGGTATCCTAGTTCCTGGGGCATCCAAAGGTGAGGTGCCTCACCAGCCTTCTGTCTTCCACTGGGTTTCTTCGGGTCCACCGGGAAGGGTACTTCTTAAAAACTGCAACTGCAACTTTCCCATAGCCTTCTATTGAGCACACAGCTGTGTATCCAGTCCACACATAGCCTCTGTGGGGTTCCTGGGTACTTACGTTGAGTGGTTCCTTTTGTCCCCAGCTCCTCTAAGTCTTCTGGTCCAAGTACCAACTTTGGCCGCAGTTCTCATTCCACTTTTTTGGTGTATGGTTTAGTCTCCCCTGGAGACCACTGTATTTTGTGCTACTTACCTTATTTGCAATTGAAGCATTGTTGTGTATTTCTATTGATATCTCGAGGTAGGAGACATACCAATGTGTTAGTGAGTGTTGCATAACAAATAGACATATTTTTACATATATACGCTGTGTGGTTCTTTTTCATTTAACAAATATATTACTTTTCTTCTGTAACAATGTATCTGGGAGAGACATGCTCTAGTTGTAGATTACTTACCTCTTGAATTTCCCCAGGCATCAGTCTGGATGCTGAAATATTTGATCAGCAGTACCTGTGCGCCTCGGTAGGTGGCGCAACGTCCATTGTTGGCATTGTGCATGCCAAAAATGACATTTCGGGACCTATATGAATGATGCCCGGGTGCGCTGCCGTCAGTTCTTTCTTTTTCCGCACTAGCATATGCGCAGATCTGAAGAGAGCTACCCCTTAAACCATCTTTGGCTAACCTTTTCTATAAACTTTTGTTTGGATTTTTTTCCTGTGTCTTGGACTCCTGGTGCATCGAGAAGTCCCACCGTAAAACCGGATTCAAGCCCTGTGGATCCGGTCATCGGATAATGTCTGTGACGGATCCGCACCTCATGTGCCTCTCTTATACACTGCGTGGTTCTTTTTCGTTTAACCTACAATACATGATTAAACTGGTAAAACAAGCTGCTTAACACTCTTTTAAGATAAGCCTGATGAATGCTCTCCACAGCGACCACTAAAATCCCCCTAATGATTCCCTGGATTAGTGCAAGGTGCATCACTTAAATAAGTGGGCCCCATATACTAGGTCAGCCTCCTACCATCCACCTATGGTGAGTCACTGTGCATGGAGTACAGGAAAGCCTTAGCAATAGTGTTTAGGTCCCTGAAAATCAAAGCTCTCAAGGGGTATCTGTGGAGAGCAGCTAATGCTTGTTCAGGAGGATGTAATTCAGGTGCCTTTACAACTATAGCCAGTCAAAAAGCTTACACATAAAAAAAGAACCACACCAGGTGGGTATATAAATACTTGGTATTTATTAGCACACACTAGGCACTAACTTGGTATATCACCAATGCAGAGATATCTAATACACCCAAGTAAATACTTCAAAAACAGGTAAGTAGCATAGGAAAGTACATAGGAGCCTATGGGGGGCCAAACGCACAAGTTACTACTTGTGTAACGAAATATCTGTAAGAGACATTAGTTGGTGATAGATAACCTACCTTAGAATATCCCCAGGCGTCAGACTGGATCCGGAAAGCTTTGCTAGCAGTACCTCTGCGCGGCAGTAGGTGGCGTCGTGCGGCTCCGTGTCCGTTGCTGGCGTCGTATGTGCCGAGATGACATCACGGAGACTACTAAGGCGCCAACCCTGCGTGCTGACGTCAGTTCGGTACATGACGTTCCGCGCCAGAAACACAGTGCAATGCTGAAAACAGACCACTGGTGCCAAGAAACTAGGGCCCTGAAAGGGATGTCCTTAACCCTAGAAATCAGGTCGCAGAACGGGGAGGGCGGGTGGGGTGGTAAGGAATCTATCACTAACTAATGTCTCTTACAGATATATTGTTACACAAGTAGTAACTTGTGCATCTGAAAGAGACACCTTAGTGATAGATTCCTTACGTTAGAATAGATACCCCAGCAATATCAACCCCGGTGGTGGGTCTGCGAACCAGATTACAACAGAAAGTCACGGAGCACAGAACGGCCAAAGAAGCAGAATCTCCGGGCTTGACTGTCAAGGCAGTTATGCTTGGGAAACGTGTGCAGCGAGGCCCACGTAGCTGCCTGACAACTGTCTTGCAAGGGAACGCTGTGTCCCAAGGCAGTAGTGGCAGCCGTTGCCCTGGTGGAATGGGAACGCAGCCCCACGGGAGGCTCCTTCTTAGCCAATGAGTAACATGCTTTGATGCAGAGAGCGACCCACCGAGAGATGGTCCGCATGTGCACAGCCCAACCTTTTTTTGGCGCCGACGTAGCCAACAAAGAGCTGGTCATCCACCCGGAACTGTTGTATGCGCTTCAGATAGAACGAGAGTGCACGTTTTGAGTCCAGACAGTGGAGCCTCTCTTTCTCTTTCGAAGGATGTGGAGGCGGAAAAAAAGTGGGCAAAGTGATGGTCTGCCCGATGTGGAAGGGCGTGACAACCTTTAGCAAGAAAGAAGGAGTAGCTCGGGATACCAGTATCTTTGTGCCCAATCCGGAGCCACAAGAATGACTTGGGCCTGGTCGCGCCTGATCTTCTTCAGCACTCTGGGCAGAAGTGGTATAGGCGGAAAGGCATTCAACAGACCGCAGCTCCACTCGCGACGAAAAGCGTCGCTGAGCGAGTTCCGCCTTGGAAATTCCAATACGCAGAATTGACGACATTACGCGTTCTCTTCGGTGGTGAATAGATCTAACCAAGGCTCTCTCCACTGCAGAAAGAGACCTTGTGCTACGTCCGAGTTCAGACGCCATTCGTGATCCATCAAGCACCGGGGGCTGAGTTCGTCTGACCCTGGCGTTCAGAGAACATGCCAGGTGTTGAATCACCAGGGTAATGCCTTGATGTTCCAGCCATGTCCAGAGGCGCAGACCCTTCTGACATAGGGTCCAGGACCCCACCCTGCCCAGCTTGTTGCAATACCACATGGCGGTGGTGTTGTCCGTGAACACCTGCACTACACTTCCCCCGGACAGAGGGAAAGAATGTCTTCAGTGCAAGTCGGATCGCCTGAAGCTCCAAAAGATTGATATGAGCCGGGACTCCACCAGAGACCAGAGGCCTCTTGTTAGAAATGGGATCCCTGGCTGGCCAGGGCTTGCGCCAAAGTCAGTCAGAGACCACCACTCCCAAGTCAGGGCAAGGGAGTTACACGCCAAGATAACCCCTGCTCACCCTCTGGGTAACGTGGCGCGAGCAGCAAGGCTAAACTTGGAGGCGATATGAGTTAAGTATTTGCGCACGCACCCCAGCAACAACACCCAAGGCCCACCACAAAGGAAACTCCACACAAGGTTTTATATAAAAAATAGCCTTTGTATTACACCAAAACACATTAGATAAAAACACACACTTTACAATGTGCCAACAGGCACGGGCAGAATTTACAGGGGATATGTACAAGACAGGGCCACCTGGACCACTGTCAGGAATCAGCACTTTTAGAACTTAGCACTAGGTAGAATTAGCACTTAGAACATAGAATATAGTATGTAAAATCACTTTAGCACACAACCAGTAACTACTGGTAACCAGGACCTCGCTAGTACCACCTGTACTAGGAGAAAAACAACCACCTAAGTATCACCATACATTTAGGGGTATAGACCTGGGGACAAAACACATGATGTATCAACTATACATTCAGCGGTGTAAGGAACACATGACGCATCAACGCACGTTCAGCGGTGTAAGGAACAAGGCACATGATGCATCAACAATACATTCAGACTTGCAGGACAACACAATAGCGCAAAAATCACATTAGCCACCACCTGTGGCAGTCCCTAGGCCCTCTGGCCTTGTTGGGGCTAGGACGCCCTGTGTCTCAGAGTCAGGACAGGCTGTAATAAGCCAAATGTACACCAGCCTAAACGTGGCAGCTGCCCACGAAGTGCTGGGCAGCTGAAAGAACAATGATGGGGCCAAAGGCGATGGGGGAGCCTCGCAGGTTCTGGACAGCTGGTTGTCCCCTCTGGGAGCCTCGCTGGGCTCTCAACACAGATCACTGCCCCTGAGCCTCTCTGGGGCTCTAAAGCAACAATGGGGCCCTGAAGCCTCAGGGCTCCTAATTAACCATGCCCCCGGGGAGCCTTCGCGGCTCTAACACTGATGAAATGTCCCCTGAGCTCTCCCAGGGCTCTACACAAGAGTGGCCATCGTTGGAGCCTTGCAGGGCTCGAGACACACTGCCCCCGATGATGGAGTCCCCCCTCTGGGGACTCGAGATCGCTAATGACCACGGGGTGTTGGAGTCCCTCACGGGGGACTCAGACAAATGCCAATGCTCCAAGAGCCTCGACCGGCTCTACACCAGGTAAGGCCCCCACGAGCCGTTCACCAGGGGGGAGGGGCGGGCACCGGCAATGTGCCCCGGCGCCCCCTCCCTTCTCTCACAGCTACTGCGCACTCACCGGGACGGCGAGGACTCTCTGGCGCTGCTCCTTGGCGGGGGAACTCCTCTCTGGTCCCGGTGTGGCTCCTCAGCAGGGGCTGCTCTCGAGGAACTCCTAGGCTTCCCCAGACCGGGGAAAGCAGAAGGGAGACTCGCCGGGCCTGCCCTCGTCCGGGCGTCTTGTGCCTGCCTTCCGGGTCGCGGCTGCAGCCAATAGCAGCGCGGCCCTGGGAGACTGGAGGCGGGACTTCCGGGTCGCCGTAGGCAGCGTGGCGGCCCTGCCGGATCTCTCGGGCTGCGGCGGCGATTTCAACACGGAGCGGGCTCCCGTGTCAATGAAATGTAAAGCGAGGTGGCACTCGCTCAAAGGCGGCAATGTCCCTGGCAGGGCGGGCACCTGCCAAAGGACTCGAAAATCGTCACGCAGCGGGGCAAACGCCGGGTGGACTCCGGCTTCCAAAAGTAAAGCACTCCTCAGCGCTAAAAGGCAATTTAAAGCGCTCTTAAGCGCTAGAAGGGGAAAGAAAAGCGCTCCCAGCGCTATCAATCAAATGCAGCGCCCCCAGGCGCTATAGGACAACAAAGTCCAGCAAAGTCCTAGTAGGCAGGCAGGGAGGGGGCAAGGCTGGGCCCAGAGCCAGCACACTGGCTGGGAGACACTCCAAGTGGCGGTCCTCTGGCCCAGCAGCAGCCCCCTCAGGATCCTGGGAGAGAACAGCATCTGTGGGGACACAGCCCCATTTTTATACACCACATTCCTTTGTTCTGGCACAGGGTGGGGGCAGACCCAGTCGCAGCTGGTCCTTGAGTACTCTGTTTACCTCAACCACCCTCTCTATTCACTGGCAGGGCTTGGGTCATCAGTCGCACCACTGGGGGCGGAGCCAGCATTGTCTGGGGAAAACCCAGCCTCATTCAGGCCACAGGTACACTCCTCCCCAGCCATCAGCATGCTAATCTCCCACTCACCACCGGGCAGACCCATCCAGCCTTCCTGGAGCCAGGCTCACCAGCCAGCTCCAGCCAATCACACGCCAGGCATATTTTACACTAATATGCCAACTCCTAGAAGTGAAAGAAAACAGGAGTGAAACCCATAAACCAAACTGGGACTGGGTATGGAGAATATATAGGATACAATGTCCCACTAGGTATCAATGTCAAAGACAGTTTGAAAATTGCATACAATCAGTATTACAAGGAAGGAAACACAAGGAGTCTCAGTACATTTGTGAGAGGGTTATTAATCACCAATTTGTTGGAAATGGGAAGCACAGTTAAAAAGCAGCACTGTACATGAAAGACATTCATGAAGCAACCCAAATAACACTTGGTGACAAGGTGATGACAAAGTGAACGTGACGACGCAAGTGAACGTGGTGAACAGCGTGGTCGGCGCAAAGTGATTAGGTACAATCAATAATAGGCTTCACATTGAATATACATGATTAAAATATTCCAATTTGGCACAGTTATGAGCCTATAGATAGTGCGCCAAGAAATCGCGCTTGTTATTGTAATGTATCCTGTTCTTTTGTGGTTGTCCGACCAAATGAAGATTTTTATGATGATGGTTCACTTGCAATATCTAGTAATCAAACTAGACATCACAGAGGCACATCTGCTCATGTAGATATGTCCTAACGCACAAGTTACTACTTGTGTAACGATATATCTGTAAGAGACATTAGTTAGTGATAGATTCCTTACCTTAGAATATCCCCAGGCGTCAGAATGGATCCGGAAAATTTTGCGTAGCAGTACGCTTGCGCGTCGGTAGGCGTCGTCTGCGGCTCCGCGTCCGTCGTCGGCGTCGTGGGCGCCGTGATGATGTCGTCGGAGTACTTAGACGCCGCCTCCGCGTGCTGACGTCAGTTCTTAGCCACAGCTTTTCCGCGCCAGAAGCGCAGAGCCATGACAAAAACCGACACTGGTGCCAAGAAACTAGGGCCCTGAAAGGGGATGACCTTAACCCTAGATATCGGTTCGCAGAACGGGGAGGATGGGTGGGTCGGTAAGGAATCTATCACTAACTAATGTCTCTTACAGATATATTGTTACACAAGTAGTAACTTGTGCATCTGAAAGAGACACGTTAGTAATAGATTCCTTACCTTAGAATAGATACCCCAGCAATACCATCCCCGTGGTGGTGGGTCTTGTGAGAAGGTGGCCTGATATGCAGTGCTCACTATTCTAGTGAACACTATGTATCAGTCCAGCAACCCTTATTGATGATTGGTTGTAAGTCAACCTTATAGACAAGCTATCCTAGTAGCGTGGATACGAGCAGTCTAAGGCTAAAGACTCGAGTGGGCGTGTTAAGCCAGCTGTTATACCACACATATACCCCTTGAATACCCAGTGAAAGGACACCACACAAGTGTTATGAAAATAAACAAGATATTTATTAAGAATCACAACAGCCCTGTACTCTTTATGAGGACAGGGTACTAAGCACAAAACAAAACTCTTACGAAAATACTTAAGTTAGCACAGTATATACAAATGCCCGAGGGGCACGGAAAACCATATACTCTGAAAGTGGAATGCGAAATTACTAGCAGGTAAGTACAGTACTAATAGGCTTTGGAATTGCTAGGTCTTGACTATAGAATCTTCAGATTACTTCTAGGAGGCCTAGGGGACTCGGGTGCAGTGTGTGCACTCTCACGCGGGATGCGGGACAAAGTCTATGGTAGCTAGATTTCACAGAGTTAGTGTTCTCGGCGAACCCGACCTGGTAGGAGGAAAACGAAAGTGGATTCTGACCCTTGGATAGTGAGGCTATGCTGGGGCACCGAAATGCCGAAGTTACCTAGCCCAGGGGCTGCAGCTGCATATGTCTCAAAAGACGTCGGGAATCCTCGTAGACGGACCAGGAGCCTGGAAGAAAGAAGTTGCTGGCAGGCGACCAGTGAAGAAAGTTCGACGGATCCAAGCCTGGATCGAAGAGAGATGACACCTGAAAGCAGAGGGGACCAAGTTCGAGACTACTAGCCAGTAGTCAAGTGGCACCAGGAGGGCACCGGGTGGTAGTCACCTCGACTAGGTGAGTGGGTGACGCTGTGCTCGCAGATCTCACGGACCAGGAGGCGTTGCCGGCGACCAGGATGGAGGAGCGAGCTGTCCCACGATGGATGAAGCTGTCGGCGTCGCTGGACCCAGGATTGGGCAACAAAGCCTTGGCAAATTCAAGCCCACGCGGTGGACTCAAAATGGCGTCTGGAGTGGACCAGGAGGGTCCGGGGTGCTTCTCTTGAAGAAGGAAGCAAGGGCCCGTCTGGAGCAACCAGACCAGTAGCAGTGATGTCGTCGGGCGTCGTGAAGAAGGCCACAAGCCAGCCGGCAAGTAGCCACACAGCGCGGTGAGCAGGCAAAAGCAGAAGGGCCCCACGCAGATCGTGGAGATGCTGGAGGGCTGATCTTCGGTGCTGGAGCTGCTCAGGGTTGGGTCTTCTCGGACCCCAAAGCACTCACCAGTGGAGCACACGGTGGGCTTGTTGCAAAGAAGTTGTGCAGTCTTGGCGATCGTCGGTCCCTCGAGGTCTCGTCGCACTCACAGTTCTCAGCTTGGCTGTAGAGGTCAGAGGTGCCAGGGAAGCCGGGTCTCGTCGAGCTGGGTCGTCGGATTCCGGAGGAAGGACTTGCAGCAGACCGTAGTGTTCTTAGGATGGTGCCCGCTTGATGCAGGGTGACTACTCCTTAGCCACAAGGGAGAATCTTGAAGAAGGAAATCTTGATGTCTTTCGCAGAAAGTCGTGTCTTGATTCCAAAGATGATCTAATTTGAACAGGGGGCCCGCTCCCATCTTTATACTAAAAAAGGGGGCTGACCCGGTGACTAGGTCCTGCCTATGGGTGGGACTAGGAGGGGGGTGGTTACACCCCTCTCCCATGCCGGACTTTCCCCAGGGCAGGGGCTGGTGTGCCCCTGGAACTGGTTCTGACCGGCCTATGCGTAGTGAGCACCGGGGTGCCACTCAGCAGTCACCTTCCTGTAAAGCCCTGCCTACCCAGGATACACAAAACCCTGTCTGGGACGGTGCTAGCACCGCCCTTGACAGGAAACCCTTTGTCCAGGCTCCCCTCGCTGGAAGGACTCCCAGCTGCAGGGGGTCAGACTCGTGTCTGTGGTGGCAGCATCCATTTTGTGGAGCTGAGGCTTCGTTTAACTTTAACCGGGGTTCACAGTTACATACATGTCGTGTCCCTCTAGAAGGGTGGAATGCTAACCCCGTCGCCAGAATTGGCGAGGGGTTAGTATTCCAATTCGTATGACACCTTACTCGACATGTTTTGATAAAGCAATACCAAAGATAGCATTTAACCGCGAGGATTATAATGCACTTAAGAGTATATGGTATGCGTTATCATGGAACAGCTATTAGGACTTGGTTCCGCAAGCTGCAGACAGGCTCAGCTCATGTCAGAGCACCATCTCACACGATTCCAAGCACTCTGCCTTCAGGATTGTCAAGGCCTGCCATAGGAGTGACTGATAGGAATCTGTGTGTCCATTTTTAGGGTTAGATATAGGTATACTATATCTATAGCAAAGGGTGATTACACGACTTTGCCCCAGCTGTCATGCAGCCAGTTGTGTCAAATTTAGGAGGCCAGCCAGGGGTGGCATAATACATGCTTCAGCCCCTGGTAGGCCCTGGGTACACCTATGCCCTGAGTTACAGGGTCTGATAAGGTGGCCCAGTACCAATTGGAAATGTACCTAGGGTACATGTGGTAATTTAGAGAGAGAACAGCCAGGCTGTGGGTCTGATTGGCAGGCCCACAGCCAGAGAAAGTCGTAAACCAGTGAAACAAAAGCAAAAAATCTGGGTGATCATAGGATTGCAGACCCTACTCTCCTACATGACCCCCCCCCCCCAAACTTTGGGACAATAAGCTAACCTTGACCAGGTGAGTCTTCTTGTTCTAAGTGGAAATATCTGGAGAGCCCATCGGCATTGCCATGATCAGTACCAGGTCTATGTTCCACTGTAAAGTCCATCCCCTGTAGGGAAATGGACCACCTAAGCAGTTTGGGGTTTTCACCCTTCATCTGATTTAGCCACAAGAGGGGCTTATGGTCGGTCTGAATCTTGAAGTGAGTGCCAAACAAGTATGGCCTCAGCTTCTTCAGGGCCCAAACCACAGCAAAGGCCTCCCTCTCAATAGCTGACCAATTCTTCTCTCTGGGGGTCAGCCTTCTGCTTATGAAAGCAATGGGCTGGTCTTGACCATCAAAATTCAGTTGAGATAGAACAGCTCCCACACCCAACTCAGAAGCATCTGTTTGGACAATGAATGGTTTGGAGTAGTCTGGACTCTTAAGGATAGGTGCTGTGCACATGGCCTGCTTTAGGTCATCGAATGCTTTTTGACAGCCTGCTGTCCACTGAACCTTTTTTGGCATTTTCTTACTTGTCAGTTCATTTAATGGAGTCACAATTGATCCATAGTTCCTGACAAACTTTCTGTAGTAACCAGTCAGGCCCAAGAAAGCTCGAACCTGAGTCTGGGTGGTTGGAGGAGCCCAGTCCCTGATTGACGGTATTTTGCTCTCCAGTGGCTGAACCTGGCCTCCACCTACAAGGTGGCCCAGGTATACAACCTGTGTCTGCCCTATCTGGCACTTGGTGTCCTTGATAGTGAGGCCTGCTGCTTGCAGAGCCTCTAACACTTTCCTCAGGTAGACCAGGTGATCCTCCCAGGTGGAGCTAAAGACAGCAATATCATCTAGATATGCTGCACAGAAGTCATCCAGCCCAGTGAGAACATGATACACCAACCTTTGGAAGGTGGCAGGTGCATTTTTCAGACCAAAGGGCATTACCACAAATTGATAATGCCCACCAGGGGTTGAAAATGCTGTCTTGGGCTTGGCATCCTCAGCTAACCTGATTTGCCAATACCCAGCTGTCAGGTCAAATGTACTTAAGTAGTTGGCAGAAGCCAATCTATCTATAAGTTCATCTGCCCTTGGTATTGGGTGGGCATCAGTCTTAGTGACTGCATTGAGACCCCTGTAGTCTACGCAGAACCTCATCTCTTTCTTACCACCCTGGGTGTGAGGTTTTGGCACTAGAACTACTGGACTAGCCCAAGGGCTATCTGAGGGTTCAATGACTCCCAACTCCAACATTTTCTGCACTTCAGTTTTTATGCAGTCTCTAACATGATCAGGCTGCCTGTAGATTTTACTCTTAACTGGCAGGCTGTCACCAGTGTCAACCTCATGGGTACACCAATTGGTCTGACTGGGTGTCAGAGAGAACATA
This sequence comes from Lissotriton vulgaris, assembly GCF_964263255.1. Classification (NCBI taxonomy): domain Eukaryota; kingdom Metazoa; phylum Chordata; class Amphibia; order Caudata; family Salamandridae; genus Lissotriton; species Lissotriton vulgaris. Next base: position 978,993,559 of record NC_141689.1, read on the forward strand.
TGTCTGAAAGACTGAAGAACCTGTTTACAGTCTTTCTGCTGATGCTCAGAGAGGCTGCCACAAAAGACAACACCATCTACTGACCCATCATCAGGATTCTGAGTGAGCAGGTCTGGGAGAGGGTCACTCTCTTCTTCCTGTCCCTCATCAATGGCCATGAGCAAGCTCATGTCCTTCCTGTCGACATATGCTTTGAGCCTGTTGACATGGAGTACCCTGTGGGGACTCCTGGGAGTTCCAAGGTCCACCAGGTAGGTGACCTCTCCCTTTTGCTCAAGAATTGTGTGGGGCCCAGACCATTTGTCTTTGAGTGCTGCTGGGGCCACTGGCTCCAACACCCACACCTTCTGTCCAGACTGGTAAACAGTCAGGACAGCCTTTGGGTCATGCCAAGCTTTTTGAAGTTCTTGACTGGCCTTAAGGTTTTCAGATGCCTTCTCCATATACTCAGCCATCCTGGAGCGGAGACCAAGTACATAGTCCACTATGTTGGTTGCAGGCTTTTTGAGAGGTCTCTCCCATCCTTCCTTCACCAAACACAGGGGGCCTCTCACAGGATGCCCATACACAAGTTCAAAAGGGCTGTAGCCAACCCCGTTTTGTGGGACCTCTCTGTAAGCAAACAGAAGGCAGGGTATCAGGACATCCCATCTACGCCTGAGCTTATCAGGCAGTCCATGAATCATCCCTTTTAGGGTCCTGTTGAACCTTTCAACAAGCCCATTGCATTGTGGATGATAGGGTGTAGTGAACTTGTAGTTGACACCACATTCCTTCCACATAGCAGTTAAGTAGCTTGACATGAAGTTTGCACCTCTGTCAGAGACAACCTCCTTAGGGACGCCCACTCTGGAGAACACTCCAACTAGGGCCCTTGCCACTACAGGTGCTGTAGTGGTCCTAAGTGGAATAGCTTCAGGATACCTGGTGGCATGATCCACTACCACCAGTATAAACTTGTGCCCTGATGCTGTCTGGGGTTCCATTGGACCAACAATGTCAATCCCCACTCTTTCAAAGGGCACCCCCACCACAGGCATTGGTATAAGGGGGGCCTTTGTTGTGCCACCTGACTTACCACTGGCTTGGCAAGTGACACAGGAGCGACAAAACTCCTTGGTATCCTCATTCATGTGAGGCCAGTGAAAGTGTGAGACAAGCCTGTCCCAAGTCTTTGTCTGGCCTAAGTGACCTGCTAAGGGAATCTCATGGGCCAAGGTAAGGAGGAAACCTCTCTGAGACAAGGGTACAACCAGCCTCCTGGTCATGCCAGGCTTGGGGTCTCTTGCCTCAGTGTACAGGAGTCCATCTTCCCAGTATACCTTGTGGGTACCTGTGGCGTTCCCAGCAGCCTCAGCAGCAGCCTGCTGTCTGAGGGGTTCAAGGGAAGGGCAGTCTAACTGGTCCTTCCCCAGGTCTTCCCTTGAGGGTCCCCCTGAACCCAAGAATTCAACTTGATCAAGTTCAAACTCTCTAGGCTCAGTTTCCCTCAATTCCTGTAGGTCAGCCTCCTCTGAGACTTGATCCACAACCTGGGGCAAGGGGGAAGGCACAGCCTTAACCCTACTGCTCTTCTTCTTGGAAGGTGTCTGGTCCATTGTTCCAGGATCCAGCACCTGTTCAGTGGGGCATTTCCTGACCTGTGACCTGGTCACAGCAAACACATGTGCTGGCAAGCCTAACATTTCCATGTGAGTCCTCTGCTCCACTTCTGACCATTGTGATGACTCCAAATCATTGCCCAACAAACAATCCACTGGGAGGTCTGAACTAACTACAACCTTCTTTTGGCCAGTTACCCCTCCCCAGGAGAAAGCTACAATTGCCATACTGTGACTGGTAGTGACATTGCTTGCATTGGTCACCAGGAAATCTGTACCTGGCATGATCTGTCCAGGGTCCACAAAGTTAGGTGTCACCATTGTGACACTGGCACAAGTGTCCCTATAGGCCTGAGCCATTTTTCCATTAATGAAAGGTGTCTGTCTGTATTTGCCCAAAGTATTGGGACTTATATCAGGGGATATATCCACATCCCCTGTACAGACAAGGACAGCCTGAGTGAGTGTGCCAACTAAGTTGTCATACCCCTCAGAACCCAAGGTTAACCCAACTAAACCCTTGGGAGGTGCACTACCACTGCTGACTGTAATAGGGGGCACAGGTGCCTTAGGGGCTGCAGTGGCAAGAGTCTGCCCTCCTCCTTTCTTGGTGCACTCACTAAACCAGTGAGTTTTATTTTTGCAGTATTGGCACCACCTTTTAGATTGGCCTTCTTGATTTTTCTTCTTCTGGGGAGCCTGACCCCCACCCTCTTTGGGTTGTTGGGGACCTGTCGAAGACTTCTGGCCATTTTGTTCCCCCTTAGAATCTTTACCCTTCTGGTCTGCTTTCTTCTGACCACCTTGATTCTGGCCCTGGTTCTGTTTAACTCTTGTTCTGAAGCTTCTCTCATGTTTAATGATGATATCAACAATTGTCAACTTGATCATATGAAGAAAATATGAAACACATCTATGAAAATTCGAATTAAAATTTTGAAAACTCTCTAAGTTTTGGAACTCTATCTTTTGGGAATTCACTGTGTCGTTGCTACACACAGGCCCACACAAGTGTGCCCACCACAGGGATGCGCTTACACACCAGTAGCGCACTCAACCCCATAACTCTTGTTCTGACCCATCTGTCTGCCTTCTTTCCCAATTCTTGGGGAGAGGTCAGATCTGAATCAACAAGATGCTGATGCAACAACTGGTTCTGACAATTGTTTAAAATTTGTTCTCTCATGATCAAATTGTACAATCCTGTATAATCAGTAACCTTACTGCCCAGCAACCAGCCCTCCAAAGCCTTAGTGGCACAATCTACAAAATCAGACCAATCTTGAGACTGAGTTTTCTGGGTATCCCTGAACAGCACCCTGTACTGCTCAGTGGTTAGGCCAAACCCATCAACCAGTGTGTTTTTCAAGACTTGGTAATTGTTAGCATCCTCCACTCTAGTAGTGAGGAGCTTATCTCTACCTTTACCTTCAAAGGAGAGCCACAAGATAGCTGCCCACTGACTCTGGGGAACACCCTGCACAGTGCAGGCCCTCTCCAAAGCAGTAATCCATTTGTGGATGTCATCCCCTTGCTTAAAGGAGGGCACTATCTTATTCAGGTGCTTTGTATCAAAACTCCTTTCCCTATTGCTAGGTATATTGCTGCCACCAGTGGGGACTAACCCACTTAACTGTTGCTCTCTAGCAAAGGCAAGCCTCTCTTTGGCCAGGGCAAGTTCTTCCCTTTCAATCCTCAGATTGGCTGCCCTTTCTTTAGCTTCATACATTCTCCTCTGAGGGGAAGTCATCCTCCTCACAGCAGAGTTCTGAGAGCCATTGGTTTGAATGGATCTGCCAGAGCCTCTTGATAGAGACCTGACTCGTCCATTCCCAATGTTAAGCTGGCCTGAGAGAGGTCCCAGGGGTCCCCTAGTACCATTCTCATGCCTTCTTAAGTTGGCCCTAGTTAGCTGACTAACTAGTTCTGGACCTTTGTCTGCCTCATCCCCAGATGTCTCCTGATCATCATCCTCCTCACCTGAGAGATGGATGAGATCTGGGTCACCCCTGGTTCCTTCTAGGGCTGGCATGTCCCCTTCTGGATGAGAAGAGCTAAGAAGTTTCTCAGCTTTCCTGGCATCATAAGTCTCTAAGAGACCTATCAGAAATGGGATTGTGGGGTTAGACCCCTGTTTTAGCTTCCTGGAGGTACACACTTGTCTCATCTCCTGGAAGCTAAGGGCTGCATATCTAGAAGAGGCCTGTGGAGGGTCCTCAACCACCTGAGGGGTCTCAGTAGACTCTCCGTGGTTAGACATGCTTCTAGTGTGGTGTAAGTGATGCACCTACCTACACTATGTGTTTGCCTACTGATCCCTTGCTAAGAGTTGCAGCCAAAGTGTAATAAGCTTTGAGGAGCTGCAACAGCTGGTTCAGTAGAACTCAGAGTATTCTAAGCTAAGTTATATGTACCTAAAAGTACTTATGTGATCTTTCAGCAAGATATTCTTAGGATACGTGTGGTAAAACAACAGCAAGCTCAAATCCCAACCGCTGCTCACCAATGTGAGAAGGTGGCCTGATATGCAGTGCTCACTATTCTAGTGAACACTATGTATCAGTCCAGCAACCCTTATTGATGATTGGTTGTAAGTCAACCTTATAGACCAGCTATCCTAGTAGCGTGGATACGAACAGTCTAAGGCTAAAGACTCGAGTGGGCGTGTTAAGCCAGCTGTTATACCACACATATACCCCTTGAATACCCAGTGAAAGGACACCACACAAGTGTTATGAAAATAAACAAGATATTTATTAAGAATCACAACAGCCCTGTACTCTTTATGAGGACAGGGTACTAAGCACAAAACAAAACTCTTACGAAAATACTTGAGTTAGCACAGTATATACAAATGCCCGAGGGGCACGGAAAACCATATACTCTGAAAGTGGAATGCGAAATTACTAGCAGGTAAGTACAGTACTAATAGGCTTTGGAATTGCTAGGTCTTGACTATAGAATCTTCAGATTACTTCTAGGAGGCCTAGGGGACTCGGGTGCAGTGTGTGCACTCTCACGCGGGATGCGGGACAAAGTCTATGGTAGCTAGATTTCACAGAGTTAGTGTTATCGGGCGAACCCGACCTGGTAGGAGGAAAACGAAAGTGGATTCTGACCCTTGGATAGTGAGGCTATGCTGGGGCACCGAAATGCCGAAGTTACCTAGCCCAGGGGCTGCAGCTGCATATGTCTCAAAAGACGTCGGGAATCCTCGTAGACGGACCAGGAGCCTGGAAGAAAGAAGTTGCTGGCAGGCGACCAGTGAAGAAAGTTCGACGGATCCAAGCCTGGATCGAAGAGAGATGACACCTGAAAGCAGAGGGGACCAAGTTCGAGACTACTAGCCAGTAGTCAGGTGGCACCAGGAGGGCACCGGGTGGTAGTCACCTCGACTAGGTGAGTGGGTGACGCTGTGCTCGCAGATCTCACGGACCAGGAGGCGTTGTCGGCGACCAGGATGGAGGAGCGAGCTGTCCCACGATGGATGATGCTGTCGGCGTCGCTGGACCCAGGATTGGGCAACAAAGCCTTGGCAAATTCAAGCCCACGCGGTGGACTCAAAATGGCGTCTGGAGTGGACCAGGAGGGTCCGGGGTGCTTCTCTTGAAGAAGGAAGCAAGGGCCAGTCTGGAGCAACCAGACCAGCAGCAGTGGTGTCGTCGGGCGTCGTGAAGAAGGCCAGAAGCCAGCCGGCTAGTAGCCACACAGCGCGGTGAGCAGGCAAAAGCAGAAGGGCCCCACGCAGATCGTGGAGATGCTGGAGGGCTGATCTTCGGTGCTGGAGCTGCTCAGGGTTGGGGCTTCTCGGACCCCAAAGCACTCACCAGTGGAGCACACGGTGGGCTTGTTGCAAAGAAGTCGTGCAGTCTTGGCGATCGTCGGTCCCTCGAGGTCTCGTCGCACTCACAGTTCTCAGCTTGGCTGTAGAGGTGAGTAGAGGTCAGAGGTGCCAGGGAAGCCGGGTCTCGTCGAGCTGGGTCGTCGGATTCCGGAGGAAGGACTTGCAGCAGACCGCAGTGTTCTTAGGATGGTGCCCGCTTGATGCAGGGTGACTACTCCTTAGCCACAAGGGAGAATCTTGAAGAAGGAAATCTTGATGTCTTTCGCAGAAAGTAGTGTCTTGATTCCAAAGATGATCTAATTTGAACAGGGGGCCCGCTCCCATCTTTATACTAAAAAAGGGGGCTGACCCGGTGACTAGGTCCTGCCTATGGGTGGGACTAGGAGGGGGGTGGTTACACCCCTCTCCCATGCCGGACTTTCCCCAGGGCAGGGGCTGGTGTGCCCCTGGAACTGGTTCTGACCGGCCTATGCGTAGTGAGCACCGGGGTGCCACTCAGCAGTCACCTTCCTGTAAAGCCCTGCCTACCCAGGATACACAAAACCCTGTCTGGGACGGTGCTAGCACCGCCCTTGACAGGAAACCCTTTGTCCAGGCTCCCCTCGCTGGAAGGACTCCCGGCTGCAGGGGGTCAGACTCGTGTCTGTGGTGGCAGCATCCATTTTGTGGAGCTGAGGCTTCGTTTAACTTTAACCGGGGTTCACAGTTACATACATGTCGTGTCCCTCTAGAAGGGTGGAATGCTAACCCCGTCGCCAGAATTGGCGAGGGGTTAGTATTCCAATTCGGATGACACCTTACTCGACATGTTTTGATAAAGCAATACCAAAGATAGCATTTAACCGCGAGGATTATAATGCACTTAAGAGTATATGGTATGCGTTATCATGGAACAGCTATTAGGACTTGGTTCCGCAAGCTGCAGACAGGCTCAGCTCATGCCAGAGCACCATCTCACACGATTCCAAGCACTCTGCCTTCAGGATTGTCAAGGCCTGCCATAGGAGCGACTGATAGGAATCTGTGTGTCCATTTTTAGGGTTAGATATAGGTATACTATATCTATAGCAAAGGGTGATTACACGACTTTGCCCCAGCTGTCATGCAGCCAGTTGTGTCAAATTTAGGAGGCCAGCCAGGGGTGGCATAATACATGCTTCAGCCCCTGGTAGGCCCTGGGTACACCTATGCCCTGAGTTACAGGGTCTGATAAGGTGGCCCAGTACCAATTGGAAATGTACCTAGGGTACATGTGGTAATTTAGAGAGAGAACAGCCAGGCTGTGGGTCTGATTGGCAGGCCCACAGCCAGAGAAAGTCGTAAACCAGTGAAGCAAAAGCAAAAAATCTGGGTGATCATAGGATTGCAGACCCTACTCTCCTACAGGTCTGCGAACCAATATTCACACCAGAAAGTCCTGGAGAACGGAACGGCCAAAGTAGCCATCCCTCCGGACTTGACTGTCCAGGCAGTAGTGCCTCGCAAACGTGTGCAACGAAGCCCACGTAGCAGCCTGGCAAATGTCCTGCAAGGGCACACCGCGGCCCAAGGCAGTTGTAGTGGCCGTGGCTCGAGTGGAATGAGTCCGCAGCCCAACAGGTGGTTCCTTCTTAGCCAAGGAGTAACACGCCTGGATGCACATGATAATCCATCGAGAAATGGTCCTTTTGTGCACCGCTTTCCCTTTCTTAGCGCCCGCGTACCCAACAAAGAGTTGATCATCCACCCGGAACTGGCGTGTGCGATCCAGATAGAACGAGAGCGCACGTTTTGGGTCCAGACGGTGGAGCCTCTCCTCCTCTCTCTCGAGGGGTGCGGAGGCGGAAAGAAGGTGGGCAATGTGATGGACTGCCCCATGTGGAAGGCCGTGACCACCTTAGGCAAGAAGGAGGGCCTAGTCCTCAAAACAACCTTGTCCGGATGGACTGAAAGGAAAGGAGGCTTACAAGAGAGGGCCTGGAGCTCACTCACTCTCCTGGCAGAGGTGATGGCTACCAGGAAGGCAGTCTTCAAAGAAAGAAGGCGAAGTGGACAGTTATGAAGCGGCTCAAAGGGAGCGCACATCAGAAATGTTAGAACCAGGTTCAAGTCCCACTGAGGCATCACGAAAGGAACAGGAGGAAAGGTATGAGTGATGCCTTTCAGAAATCTGTTTACTATAGGGGACTTGAACAAAGAAGGTTGGTCAGGCAGCCTCAGAAAGGCTGAAAGAGCCGAAAGATAGCCCTTGATAGTGCCCAGAGCAGAGCCCTGCTGGGCAAGAGAAAGAAGGAAGAGAAGAATCTCAGAGAGAGGGGCATTGAGAGGATCCACAGCCTTTGCTGTGCACCATGCCACAAATCTGTTCCACCTGCAGGCGTATACCGTTTTTGTGGAGGGACGCCTGGCTGCCAGAATGATGTTGCAAACTTCAGGAGACAAGTCAAATGGCCTCAACTGTCGCCGCTCAATCTCCATGCATGGAGGTGGAGACTGGACAGGTTCGGGTGGAGGACCGTCCCCTGCTGCTGCGACAGAAGGTCCTCCTGAAGAGGCAGACGAACCGGGTGATCGACTGACATACTGAGTAGCTCGGGATACCAGTACCTTCGTGCCCAGTCCGGAGCCACAAGGATGACTTGTGCCCGGTCGCGCTTGATCTTCTTCAGCACTCTGGGCAGAAGAGGTATAGGCGGAAAGGCGTACAATAGACCGCAGCTCCACTCGCGACGAAAAGCATCTCCGAGCGAGTGCCGCCTTGGAAATTCCAACGCGCAGAACTGATGACATTGCGCGTTCTCTTCGGTGGCGAATAGATCTAACCAAGGCTCTCCCCAACGCTGAAAGAGGCCTTGCGCCACGTCCGAGTTCAGACGCCATTCGTGATCCATCGAGCACCGACGGCTGAGTTCGTCCGCCCTGGCGTTCAGAGACCCTGCCAGGTGTTGAACCACCAGAGCCACGCCCTTATGTTCCAGACATTGCCAGAGGCGCAGAGCCTCCTGGCATAGGGTCCACGACCCCACACCGCCCTGTTTGTTGCAGTACCACATGGCGGTGGTGTTGTCCGTGAACACCTGCACTGCACTCCCTCGGACAGACGGGAGGAATGCTTTCAGTGCCAGACGAATCGCCCGCAGCTCCAACAGATTGATATGGAGCCGGGACTCCGCCGGAGACCAGAGTCCTCTGATCTCCGCCTCTCCCAAGTGGCCTCCCCAGCCCTGGAGGGACGCGTCCGTCACAACTACGTGCTCCGGTTGGGGAAGGGAGAGGGATCTGCCGTTGACCCAATCGCGGTCCGTGAGCCACCACTGCAGCTGTCTCGCAGTGCCCTCCGAGATCAGGACATGGTCGGAAAGGTTGCCCCGGTGCTGGGCCCACTGAAACTTCAGGTCCCACTGCAGAGCCCGCATCCGCCACCGTGCGTGATGCACCAGAAGGATGCAGGAGGCCATCAGCCCCAGAAGCCGCAGCGTCAGCCTGACCGAAACCCGGGATAACGGCCTGAAGATGGAATCAGGGCCTGAATATCCCGGACTCGCTGTTCGGGCAGGTAAACCCGAAACTGCGCCGAGTCGAGAACCGCTCCGATGAAAAGGAGCTTCTGAGAGGGGCACAGGTGTGACTTCGGCACATTGATGGAAAATCCCAGCCTGTGCAGGAGATCCGCCGTAGTCTGGAGGTGGTTGACGACTGCCTGGGGCGAGCCCGCCTTCAACAACCAGTCGTCGAGGTAGGGGAAGACTGAAACCCCTAACCTGCGCAGGTGAGCTGCGACCACCGCCATCACCTTCGTGAACACCCGTGGGGCGCTGGTAAGGCCGAAGGGGAGCACGGTAAACTGAAAGTGCTCGAGGCCTACCATGAACCGCAGGTAACGCCGGTGGGCAGGCAGGACGGGGATGTGGAAATACGCATCCTGCAAGTCCAACGCTACCATCCAGTCTCCTGGGTCTAGGGCAGCCAAGACCTGAGCCAGTGTCAGCATTTTGAACTTCTCCTTCCGGAGGAAGCCGTTGACGTTCCTTAGATCCAAGATAGGGCGTAGGCCCCCTTTGCCCTTCTTGGGTACCAGGAAGTAGTGGGAGTAGCAACCACGACCTACTTCTGGCCCAGGAACGCGCTCGATGGCCCCCTTGGCCAAGAGGGCCGAAACTTCCTCCTGCAGGAGCCGCAGATGATCCCCCGATACGCGGTGGTGTTGCGGTGGCATGGCTTGAGGGGTCGCCTCGAAGGGGAGGGAGTAGCCCCTTCGGACGATCTGCAGCACCCACCTGTCCGAAGTGACTGTGCGCCAGTGAGAGTGGTGATGGCGAACCCTGCCCCCCACTGGCGTCACATGGGCCGAAAAGCACGGACTAGGAGGGTTTAGAGGCGGATGCTGCGGGGGCAGGAGTGGACTGGTTCCGCTTGCCTTCCCGACCGCCTCCACGGCGGTTTCCACGGCCGCCGCCGCGCTGGACGACAGTTTGCGGCGAGTGGCTGGCAGCACGTGTGGGGACGCCCCTTCCTTGGCCACGAAAGGAGCGAAAGGCACCCACTTGCTGGCGCGGGGCCGAGAGGCCCAAGGACCTGGCCGTAGCCCTGGAGTCCTTAAAGCGCTCGAGCGCGTGGTCTGCCTTGTCGCCAAAGAGGCGACGGCCATCGAACGGCATGTCCATGAGTGTATTCTGGACATCAGCCGAGAAGTTGGCGGATCTGACCCAGGCGTGGCGTCGAATCGCCACCGTCGTAGCCATCGCTCTGCCCAGCGAGTCAGTTGTATCCAGTCCGCACCTGATCGAGTATTTTGCTGCGTCCCGGCCCTCCACTAGGGCTTGACCGAGTTTGGCCCGTACCTCCAACGGACACTCTGGCAGCAATTCCGCCACCGTCTCCCATTTAGAATGGGTGTAACGGCCCAAGAGGCATGCAGTGTTGGAAGACCGCAGTCCTAAGCTAAGGGACGAGAAGACCTTTTTCCCAAAGGCCTCGTACCTCTTGGATTCCCGGTCAGGGGGAGCTGACGGGAAGGCGGTCTGGGAGTTAGAGGCCTGGATAACCAGACTCTCGGGGGTGGGGTGGGTGGACAGGAAACATGGGTCGCCCGGAGCCGGGCGGTGGCGTCTGGCCACGTTCCTATCTACAGGCGAACCTGTAGCGGGCCTGGACCAAGTGCCCAAAAGAACGTCCGACAAGGCCTCATTAAACGGCAGCATAGGCTCCATGGAGCATGACTGCGGCTTAAGGACCTCAGTGAGGAGGTTAGTCCTCACGGCCGCGACGGGGAGCTCACGGTCCAAAGCCTTAGCAGCCCTCATCAACACCACACCATATGTCGCGCCCTCCTCCGAAGCCACGGAAGGAGGAGAGACAAATCCAGTGTCTGGAGAGGTGTCCAGGCCACTGGCCTCCCCAAGGTCTCCTGTCCAGTCCATGTTAGACTGACATTCCCTTGTCAGAGGGTCCTCAGACCCCTCCCAATCCTCCTCTTCTCCCATCTCCTGAGACTCAGGGTCTTAAGTGAATGAGGATGGGTCATAGGGAAGAAAATCCCCGACCGGCGTCGAGATCGGCGCCGACAGGCTCCGTCCCGACGCCGGAACCCATACAGAGGAGGCATTGGGGACGGCGTCGGCCGGGGCCGACGCCGGAGGGGACACCACACGCACCGACCCCGGGGGGGGTCGTAAGGTCCACCGGGGACGTTCCAGCGCCCGACGAGGGCCGAACGGCACCCTGCGGTGCCGGGCCCGAAGGCACTGACGACGCCGGGACCGCTGAACCCTGCAGCGCCGAGCCCGAGGGCAGCGGCGGCGTCGGGATCGTGGAGCCCTGCGGCGCCGGCGTGGAAGACGCAGGCGGCGTCGGGGCCGAAGCACCCAACAGCGTCGGGGTCGCATCCCCCGACCCACTAGGGCCCCCAGACGGGTTCACTGGGCCCGAAGGCGCCGCGGAACCCGTCGGAGAAGAAAGGAACCTCATGGCCATGAGGAAGCGCTCTATCTCCTCCGGCGTCGCGTTCAGCCCAGGGACCGGGGGGTATGGAGCCGAACGCGGCGCCCGCGACTCCTGAGGAGCCGCGTGGGCGGTGTCACCCGAACCCCCGGCCGCATCGCACGAGCGTCGGGGGGAGTCGGAAGAGCGATGATGCCTCTTCGACTTCTTATGCTTCTTACCTGACGACTTGGACCCGGAGGAGTGGCACCGACTCCCGGAGCTGTGACAGCTCCGCCCCCGCGACCTGTCCCTCGACCTCCCGTGGGACCGGGACCTCACACGACGCGGGGCCGACTGGCGGATCTCGAGTCGCCTGCGGGACCGCTCCCGCCTAGCCTTCCTCGAGAGGGCCCGACAGTCGGAGCAGGCCTCGTCGTCATGGTCGACGCCCAAACACGTCAGGCACAGGCGGTGCGGATCCGTAATCGACATGAGACGTTCGCACCTGTCGCAGTGCTTGAAGCCGGGCATCCCTAAGGCACCGTCGGAGTCGTGAAGACTTCGAAATAGATCAAAAAGATCCAAAAGTTAGTAAAAAAATGACCAGGGAACTGCTTTTACCAGATCTGCGCTGGCTGGCGCGGAAAAAAGAAGAACTGACGTCAGCACGCGGAGGCGGCGTCTAAGTACTCCGACGACGTCATCACGGCGCCCACGACGCCGACGACGGACGCGGAGCAGCAGACGACGCCTACCGACGCGCAAGGGTACTGCTACGCAAAATTTTCCGGATCCAGTCTGACGCCTGGGGATATTCTAAGGTAAGGAATCTATCACTAACGTGTCTCTTTCAGATGCACAAGTTACTTACCTTCGGTAACGATATATCTGTAAGAAACAGTAGTTAGTATTAGATTCCTTACCTTAGAATATCCCCAGGCGTCAGACTGGATCCGGAAACTTTTGCGTAGCAGTACCCTTGTGCGTCGGTAGGTGTCGTCTGCGGCTCCGCGTCCGTCGTCTTTGGCGCCGGGATGATGTCGCCGGAGTACTTAGACGCCGCCCTCGCGCGCTGACGTCAGTTCTTATACATAGCTTTTTACGCCAGAAACGCAGAGCCATGATAAAAATCAACACTGGTGTCATGAAACTAGGGCCCTGAAAGGGGATGGCCTTAACCCTGGATTTCGGTTCGCAGAACGGGGAGGATGGGTGGGGCGGTAAGGAATCTAATACTAACAACTGTTTCTTACAAATATATTGTTACCGAAGGTAAGTAACTTGTGCATATGAAAGAAACAGGTTAGTATTAGATTCCTTACCTTAGAATAGATACCCAAGCAATACCAACCCCGGTGGTGGGTCTGCGAACCAATGATCTCACCAGAAAGTCCTGGAGAACGGAACAGCCAAAAAAGCCATCTCTCCGGATTTAGCTGTTCAGGCAGTAGTGTCTTGCAAACATGTGCAGCGAGGCCCATGTAGCTGCCTGACAGATGTCCTGCAAGGGGACTCCCTGACCCAGGGCAGTGGTAGCCGCCGTGGCCAGAGTGGAATGGGCCCTCAGCCCAACAGGAGGCTCCTTTTTAGCCAAAGAGTAGCATACCTTGATGCACAACACGACCCTCAAAGAGATGGTCCGCTTGTGCACCGCCCGACCTTTCTTAGCGCCCACGTAACCAACAATGAGTTGGTCACCTACCTGGAACTGTGCGATCCAAATAAAATGAGAGCGCACGTTTTGCGTCCGCAACACAACTTTGTCCGGATGTACAGAAAGGAAGGGAGGTTTAGAGGAAAGAGCCTGGAGCTCACTCACCCTCCTGGCAGAGGTGATGGCAACCAGGAATACAGTCTTCAGAGTAAGGAGACGAAGAGGACAATTAAGAAGTGGCTCGAAAAGAGCGCACATCAGATAGGTCAGAACAAGGTTCAAGCCCCACTGAGGCATCACGAAAGGAACAGGAGGAAACATATGAGTGATGCCCTTACAAAACCTATTTACAACTGGGGACTTGAACAAAGAGGGCAGATCAGGGAGCCTTAAGAAGGCGGAAATAGCAGAGAGGTAGCCCTTGATAGTCCCCAGAGCAGAGCCCTGCTGGGCAAGAGAGAGAAGAAAGAGGAGAACCTCCGAAAGAGGGGCAGAGAGAGGGTCCACAGCCTTTGCTGTGCACCATGCCACAAATCTGTTCCACCTGCAGGCGTATACCGACTTTGTGAAGGGACGCTTGGCTGCCAGAATCACATTACAGACTTCAGGAGGCAAGTCAAATGGCCTCAACTGCCGCCGCTCAATCTCCACGCATGTAACTGGAGACTGGACAGGTTCAGATGAAGGACCATCCCCTGCTGCTGCGACAAAAGGTCCTCCTGAAGAGGCAGACGAATCGGGGGATCGACAGACATGATGAGTAGCTAGGGATACCAGTATCTTTGTGCCCAGACCGGAGCCACAAGGATAACTTGGGCCCGGTCGAGTCTGATCTTCTTCAGCACTCTGGGCAGAAGTGGCATAGGCGGAAAGGTGTACAACAGACCGCAGCTCCACTAGCGACGAAAAGCGTTTCCGAGCGAGTGCCGCCTTTTTAAATTCCAACGCGCAGAACTGATGACATTGCGCGCTCTCCTCTGTGGCGAATAGATCTAACCAAGGCTCTCCCCACTGCTGAAAGAAGCCTTGAGCCACGTCCGAGTTCAGACGCCATTCGTGATCCATCATGCACCGACGGCTGAGTTCGTCCGCCCTGGCGTTCAGGGAACCTGCCAGGTGTTGAACCACCAGGGTCACACCCTTCTGTTACAGCCACTGCCAGAGGCGCAGAGCCTCCTGGCATAGGGTCCACGACCCCACCCCGCCCTGTTTGTGGGAGTACCACATGGCGGTGGTGTTGTCCGTGAACACCTGCACTACACTCCCCCGGACAGAGGGGAGGAATGCCTTCAGTGCAAGCCGGATCTCCCGCAGCGCCAGAAGGTTGATGTGGAGCCGGGACTCCGCCGGAGACCAGAGGCCTCTGATCTCCGCCTCTCCCATGCGGCCCCCCAGCCCTGGAGGGACCCGGCCTTCACAACTACATGCTCCGGTTGGGGTAAGGAGAGGGATCTGCCGCTCACCCAATCGCGGTCCATGAGCCACCACTGCAACTGTCTTGCAGTGGCCTCTGAGATCAAGACATGGTTGGACAAGTTGCCCTGATGTTGGGCCCACTGAAACTTCAGGTCCCTCTGCAGAGCCCGCATCCGCCACCTGGGCAACAAGTCTTGGCAAATTCAAGCCCACGCAGTGGATCTAAAATGGCATCTGGAGTGGACCAGGAGGGTCCGGGGTGCTCCTCTTTTGGAAGGGAGCAAGGGCCAGTTTGGAGCAACCAGACCAGCAGTGTTGTCGTCGTTGATCGTCGTCGGGAAGGCCACAAGCCAACGGGCTAGTAGCCAGACAACGCGGTGAGCAGCCAAAAAGCAGAAGGGCCCCGCGCAGATCGTGGAGATGCTGGGGGGCTGGACTTCGGTGCTGGAGCTGCTCAGGGTCGGGGCTTCTCGGACCCCAAAGCACTCACCAGAGGATCCCTCGGCGGTCGTGCTGGATAGAAGTCGTGCAGTTCTGATGATGGCCGGTCCCTCGAGGTCTCGTCGCACCTACGGTTCTCAGCCTAGCTGTAGAGGTAGGTAGAGGTCAGAGGTGCCAGGGAAGCCGGATCTCGTCGTGCTGGTCGATCGGATTCCTGAGGAAGGACGTGCAGCAAACCGCAGAGTTCTTAGATGGTGCCTGCGGATGCAGGGTGACTACTCCTTAGCCACAAGGGAGAAATCTTGAGAAGAAGTCGAGAGTTCCTTTCGTAGAAAGTAGTTTCTTGATTCAAAGATGATCTAATTTGGAAGGGTCCCTGCTCCTGCCTTTATCCTAAAGAAAGGGGTGGGTACGCGACTAGGTCCTGCCCTAGGGGTGGGACCAGGAAGGGGGGTGGTTACACCCCTCTACCATGCCGGACTTTCCCCAGGCCAGGGGCTGGTGTGCCCCTGGAACTGGTTCTAGCCGGCAGATGCGTAGTGAGCACCGGGGTGCCACTCTGCAGTCACCTTCCTGTAAAGCCCTGCCTACCCAGGATACACAAAACCCTGTCTGGGATGGTGCTAGCACCGCCCCTGACAGGAAACCCTTTGTCCAAGCTCTCCTCGCTGGAAGGACTCCCAGCAGCAGGAGGTCAGACTCGTGTCTGTGGTGGCAGCATCCATTTTGTGGAGCTGAGGCTTCGTTTAACTTTAACCGGGGTTCACAGTTACACACATGTCGTGTCCCTCTAGAAGGGTGGAATGCTAACCCCGTCGCCAGAATTGGCGAGGGGTTAGTATTCCGATTCGTATTACTCGACATGTTTTGATAAAGCAATACCAAAGATAGCATTTAACCGCGAGGATTATAATGCACTTAAGAGTATATGGTATGCGTTATCATGGAACAGCTATTAGGACTTGGTTCCGCAAGCTGCAAACGGGCTCAGCTCATGCCAGAGCACCATTTCACACGATACCAAGCACTTTGCCTTCAGGATTGTCAAGGCCTGCCATAGGAGTGACTGATAGGAATCTGTGTGTCCATTTTTAGGGTTAGATATAGGTATACTATATCTAAAGCAAATGGTGATTACACCACCTTGCCCCAGCTGTCGTTCAGCCAGTTGTGTCAGATTTAGATGGCCATCCAGGGGTGGCATAATACATGCTTCAGCCCCTGGTAGGCCCTGGGTACACCTAAGCCCTGAGTTACAGGGTCTGATAAGGTGTCCCAGTTCCAATTGGAGAATGCACCTAAGGTACACATGTCAATTTAGTGAGAGAACAGCTAGGCTGTGGGTCTGATTGGCAGGCCCACAGCCAGAGAAAGTCGTAAACCAGTGAAACAAAAGCAAAAAATCTGGGTGATCATAGGATTGCAGACCCTACTCTCCTACATGCCCCCCCCCCCAAACTTTGGGACAATAAACTAACCTTGACCAGGTGAGTCTTCTTGCTCTAAGTGGAAATACCTGGAGAGCCCATCTGCATTGCCATGATCAGTGCCAGGTCTATGCTCCACTGTAAAATCCATCCCCTGTAGGGAAATGGACCACCTAAGCAGTTTGGGGTTTTCACCCTTCATCTGATTTAGCCACAAGAGGGGCTTATGGTCGGTCTGAATCTTGAAATGAGTGCCAAACAAGTATGGCCTCAGTTTCTTCAGGGCCCAAACCACAGCAAAGGCCTCCCTCTCAATAGCTGACCAATTTTTCTCTCTGGGGGTCAGCCTTCTGCTTATAAAAGCAATGGGCAGGTCTTGACCATCAAAATTCAGTTGAGATAGAACAGCTCCCACACCCAACTCAGAAGCATCTGTTTGGACAATGATTGGTTTGGAGTAGTCTGGACTCTTGAGGATAGGTGCTGTGCACATGGCCTGCTTTAGGTCATCGAATGCTTTTTGACAGCCTGCTGTCCACTGAACCTTTTTTGTCATTTTCTTACTTGTCAGTTCATTAAGTGGAGTCACAATTGATCCATAATTCCTGACAAACTTTCTGTAGTAACCAGTCAGGCCCAAGAAAGCTCGAACCTGAGTCTGGGTGGTTGGAGGAGCCCAGTCCCTGATTGACTGTATCTTGCTCTCCAGTGGTTGAACTTGGCCTCCCCCTACAAGGTGGCCCAAGTACACAACCTGTGTCTGCCCTATCTGGCACTTTGTGGCCTTGATAGTGAGACCTGCTGCTTGCAGTGCCTCTAACACTTTCCTCAGGGGGACCAGGTGATCCTCCCAGGTGGAGCTAAAGACAGCAATATCATCTAGATATGCTGCACAGAAGTCATCCAGCCCAGTGAGAACATGATTCACCAACCTTTGGAAGGTGGCAGGTGCATTTTTCAGACCAAAGGGCATTACACCAAATTGATAATGTCCACCAGGGGTTGAAAATGCTGTCTTGGGCTTGGAATCCTCAGCTAACCTGATTTGCCAATACCCAGCTGTCAGGTCAAATGTACTTAAGTAGTTGGCAGAAGCCAATCTATCTATAAGTTCATCTGCCCTTGGTATTGGGTGGGCATCAGTCTTAGTGACTTAATTGAGACCTCTGTAGTCTACGCAAAACCTCATCTCTTTCTTACCACCCTGGGTGTGAGGCTTTGTCACTAGATCTACTGGACTAGCCCAAGGGCTATCTGAGGGTTCAATGACTCCCAACTCCAACATTTTCTGCACTTCAGTTTTGATGCAGTCTCTAACATGATCAGGCTGCCTGTAGATTTTACTCTTAACTGGCAAGCTGTCAACCTCATGGGTACACCAATTGGTCTGACTGGGTGTTAGAGAGAACATATGTCTGAAGGATTGAAGAACCTGTTTACAATCCTTCTGCTGATGTTCAGAGAGGCTGCCACAAAAGACAACACCATCCACTGATCCATCATCAGGATTCTGAGTGAGCAGGTCTGGGAGAGGGTCACTCTCTTCCTCCTGTCCCTCATCTATGGCCATGAGCAAGCTCATGTCCTTCCTGTCGACATATGCTTTGAGCCTGTTGACATGGAGTACCCTGTGGGGGCTCCTGGGAGTTCCAAGGTCCACCAGGTAGGTGACCTCTCCCTTTTGCTCAAGAATTGTGTGGGGCCCAGACCATTTGTCTTTGAGTGCTGCTGGGGCCACTGGCTCCAACACCCACACCTTCTGTCCAGGCTGATAAACAGTCAGGACAGCTTTTTGGTCATGCCAAGCTTTTTGGAGTTCTTGGCTGGCCTTAAGGTTTTCAGATGCCTTTTCCATATACTCAGCCATCCTGGAGCGGAGACCAAGTACATAGTCCACTATGCTGGTTGCAGGCTTTTTGAGAGGTCTCTCCCATCCTACCTTAACCAAACACAGGGGTCCTCTCACAGGATGCCCATACAGAAGTTCAAAAGGGCTGAAGCCAACCCCCTTCTGTGGGACCTCTCTGTAAGCAAACAAAAGGCAGGGAATCAGGACATCCCATCTACGCCTGAGCTTTTCAGGTAGTCCATGAATCATCCCTTTTAGGGTCCTGTTGAACCTTTCAACAAGCCCATTGCATTGTGGATGATAGGGTGTAGTGAACTTGTAGTTGACACCACATTCCTTCCACATTGCAGTCAGATATCCTGACATGAAGTTTGCACCTCTGTCAGAGACAACCTCCTTAGGGAAGCCCACTCTGGAGAACACTCCAACTAGGGCTCTTGCCACAACAGGTGCTGTAGTGGTCCTAAGGGGAATAGCTTCAGGATACCTGGTGGCATGATCCACTACCACCAGTATAAACTTGTGCCCTGATGCTGTCTGGGGTTCCATTGGACCAACAATGTCAATCCCCACTCTTTCAAAGGGCAACCCCACCACAGGCATTGGTATAAGGGGGGCCTTTGTTGTGCCACCTGACTTACCACTGGCTTGGCAAGTGACACAGGAGCGACAAAACTCCTTGGTATCCTCATTCATGTGAGGCCAGTGAAAGTGTGAGACAAGTCTGTCCCAAGTCTCTGTCTGGCCTAGGTGACCTGCTAAGGGAATCTCATGGGCCAAGGTAAGAAGGAAACCTCTCTGAGACAAGGGGATAACCAGCCTCCTGGCCATGCCAGGCTTGGGGTCTCTTGCCTCAGTGTACAGGAGTCCATCCTTCCAGTATACCTTGTGGGTGCCTGTGGCGTTCCCAGCAGCCTCAGCAGCAGCCTGCTGTCTGAGGGGTTCAAGGGAAGGGCAGTCTAATTGGTCCTTCCCCAGGTCTTCTCTTGAGGGTCCCCCTGAGCCCAGAAATTCAACTTGATCAAGTTCAAATTCTTTAGGCTCAGTTTCCCTCAATTCCTGTAGGTCAGCCTCCTCTGAGACTTGATCCTCAACCTGGGGCAAGGGGGAAAGCAATGCCTTAACCCTACTGCTCTTCTTCTTGGAAGGTGTCTGGTCCATTGTTCCAGGATCCAGCACCTGTTCAGTGGGACATCTTCTGGCCTGTGACCTAGTCACAGCAAGCACATGTGCTGGCAAGCCTAACATTTCCATGTGAGTCCTATGCTCCACTTCTGACCATTGTGATGACTCCAAATCATTGCCCAACAAACAATCCACTGGGAGGTCTGAACTAACTACAACCTTCTTTTGGCCAATTACCCCTCCCCAGGAGAAAGCAACAATTGCCATACTATGACTGGTAGTGACATTGCTTGCATTGGTTACCAGGAAATCTGTACCTGGCATGATCTGTCCAGGGTCCACAAAGTTAGGTGTCACCATTGTGACACTGGCACAAGTGTCCCTATAGGCCTGAGACATTTTTCCATTGATAAAAGGTGTCTGCCTGTATTTGCCCAAAGTATTGGGACTGACATCAGGGGACATATCCATATCCCCTGTACAGACAAGGACAGCCTGAGTGAGTGTACCAACTAAGTTGTCATACCCCTCAGAACCCAAGGTTAACCCAACTAAACCCTTGGGAGGTGCACTACTACTGCTGGCTGTACTAGGGGGCACAGGTGCCTTAGGGGCTTCAGTAGCAGGAGTCTGCCCTCCTTTCTTGGTGCACTCACTAAACCAGTGAGTTTTACTTTTACAGTATTGGCACCACCTTTTGGACTGGCCTTCTTGATTCTTCTTTTTCTGGGAAGTCGACCCCCACCCTCTTTGGGCTGTTGGGGACCTGTTGAAGACTTCTGGTCATTTTGTTCACCTTTAGAATCTTTACCCTTCTGGTCTGCTTTCTTCTGACCACCCTGGTTCTGGCCCTGGTTTTGCTTAACTCTTGTTCTGACCCATCTGTCTGCCTTCTTTCCCAATTCTTGGGGAGAGGTCAGATCTGAGTCAACAAGATGCTGATGCAACAACTGGTTCTGACAATTGTTTAAAATTTGTTCTCTCATGAACAAATTATACAATCCTGTGTAATCAGTAACCTTACTGCCCAGCAACCAGCCCTCCAAAGCCTTAGTGGCACAATCTACAAAGTCAGACCAATCCTGAGACTGAGTTTTCTGGGTATCCCTGAACAGCAACCTGTACTGCTCAGTGGTTAGGCCAAACCCATCTATCAGTGTATTTTTCAGGACTTGGTAATTATTAGCATCCTCAGCTCTAGTAGTGAGGAGCTTGTCTCTACCTTTACCTTCAAAGGAGAGCCACAAGATAGCTGCCCACTGACTCTGGGGGACACACTGTACAGTGCAGGCCCTCTCCAAAGCAGTAATCCATTTGTGGATATCATCCCCTTGTTTAAAGGGGGGCACTATCTTACTCAGGTGCCTAGTGTCTAAACTCCCGTTTTCCCTTGGGGGAATGCTGCCACCAGTGGAATCTTGTCCACTTAACTTTTGCTCTCTAGCAAAGGCAAGTCTCTCTTTGGCCAGGGCAAGTTCTTCCCTTTCAATCCTCAGATTGACTTCCCTTACTTTGGCTTCATATACTCTCCTCTGAGGGGATGTCATCCCTCTTTGAGAAGAGCCCTGAGAGCCATTGGTTCGAAAGGATCTGTTAGAGCCTCTTGATAGAGACCTAACTCGTCCATTCCCAATGTTAAGCTGGCCTGAGAGGGGCCCCAGGGGTCTCCTAGTACCATTCTCATGCCTGCTTAAGTTGTCCCTAGTTAGTTGGCTAACTACTTCTGGACCTTTGTCTGCCTCATCCTCAGATGGCTCTAGATCCTCATCCTCCTCTTCACCTTCTGCAGAGAGATGGATAAGGTCAGGGTCACCTGTGGTTCCCTCTAGGGGAGGCATGTTCTCATCTGGATGAGAAGGTTCTGTGTTACCAGCCCTCCTAGCATCATAAGTCACTAAGAGACCAATCAGAAATGGGATTGTGGGGTTAGACCCCTGTTTTAGTTTCCTGGAGGTACACACTTGTCTCATCTCCTGGAAGCTAAGAGCAGCATATCTGGAAGTGACCTGTGGAGGGTCCACTGACACAAGGGGAGACTCAGAGTTTCCTCCTTTGTCTGACATGCTGATTCTAGTGTGGTGTAAGTGATGCACCTACCTACACTATATGTTTGCCTACTGATCCCTTGCTAAGGGTTGTAGCCAAGGTGTGCTAAGCCTTGAGGAGCTACAACAGCTGGTTCAGTAGAACTCAGAGTATTCTAAGCTAAGTTATATGTACCTGGAGTACTTATGTGATCTTTCACAAGATATTCTTAGGATACGTGTGGTAAAACAACAGCAAGCTCAAATCCCAACCGCTGCTCACCAATGTGAGAAGTTGGCCTGATATATAATGTTCACTATTCTAGTGAGCACTTTGTATCAGTCCAAACAACCCTTATGGTGATTGGTTGTAAGTCAACCTTATAGACCAGCTATACTAGTAGCGTGGATACGAGCAGTCTTCGGGCTAAACTCTAGAGGGCGTGTTAAGCCAGCTGTTATACCATCACATATACCCCTTGAACACCAAGTGAAAGGACACCACACAAGTGTTATGAAAATAAGAAGTGTATTTATTTAGATCACAACAGCCCTGTACTCTTTATGAGGACAGGGTACTAAGCACACAACAAAACTCTTACGAAAATACTTTAAGTTGCACAATTTACACAAATGCCCGAGGGGCACGAAAAACCATATACTCTGAAAGTGGAATGCGAAATTACTAGCAGGTAAGTACTGTACTAATAGGCTTTGGAATAGCTAGGACTACGTTACTGAACCTTCAGATTACTAGTAGGAGGCCTAGGGGACTCGGGTGCAGAGTGTGCACTCTCACGCGGGATGCGGGACAAAGTCTATGGGAGCTAGTAAAGACAAAGTGTGTGTTCTCGGGCGAACCCGATAAGGTAGGTCGAAAACAACAGTGGATCCTGACCCTTGGATAGTGAGGCTATGCTGGGGCACCGAAATGCCGAAGTTACCTAGCCCAGGGGCTGCAGCTGCATATGTCTCAAAAGACGTCGGGAATCCTCGTAGACGAACCAGGAGCCTGAAGAAAGAAGTTGCTGGCAGGTGACCAGTGAAGATAGTTCGAGTGATCCAAGCCTGGATCGAAGATGGATGACACCTGAAAGCAGAGGGGACCAAGTTCGTGACTACTAGCCAGTAGTCAGGTGGCACCAGGAGGGCACCGGATGGTAGTCACCTCGACTAGGTGAGTGATTTGCCCAGGACTCCGCAGGCACACGCCGGGAGCATTTTAAGACAGAATTTTAAAACCATTGTGATATTTTGTGTAATAACCTATCTGTGTAAATTTCAAGCCTACCACAAACAGCTGAGAGCGTTCCTTAGCGCCGGCTGCAACGATTCCTTGGACGCCATTCCGGTGAGATCTTTGGCCACGCCCACCTTTCAGGCCACGCCCCCCGTAGGCAGCATATATAAGCGCCGAAACCGAGCGCCGCATCAGATTTGCCCAGGACTCCGCAGGCACACGCCGGGTGCATTTTAAGACAGAATTTTAAAACCATTGTGATATTTTGTGTAATAACCTATCTGTGTAAATTTCAAGCCTACCACAAACAGCTGAGAGCGTTCCTTAGCGCCGGCTGCAACGATTCCTTGGACGCCATTCCGGCGAGATCTTTGGCCATGCCCACCTTTCAGGCCACGCCCCCCGTAGGCAGCATATATAAGCGCCGAAACCGAGCGCCGCATCAGATTTGCCCAGGACTCCGCAGGCACACGCCGGGAGCATTTTAAGACAGAATTTTAAAACCATTGTGATATTTTGTGTAATAACCTATCTGTGTAAATTTCAAGCCTACCACAAACAGCTGAGAGCGTTCCTTAGTGCCGGCTGCAACGATTCCTTGGACGCCATTCCGGCGAGATCTTTGGCCACGCCCACCTTTCAGGCCACACCCCCTAATCCGCCTATATCATGTGCTGCCATCGGAAGCGCAGCGGACGAGCGCAGCGGGAGCGCCGTTTGCGCGCCGAAGGCGCGCCTAAGGCAAGCCCGTCTTCGCCCGTCCGCGCCAGGACAGAGCCCAGGGCCAGACCCCCTGCTCAAAAAGATAAAGAGACCGGTCGTAGGAAATACACATCACAAGAGATCCTAACATTAAGATGCATCGCAACATGCCCACCAATAGATGTACAGAAAGAAGGTAAGCGATGTCCTTGCTGCCCTCTTAATTTTGAATTCGCCACAATAAATAACACAAACAAAACTTTAATAGATAACAATATAGAGAGTACTAAAAGGCGCATCATTAAGGCAGGGCTAATAAATGCCAGATCAATGGTAGAACACAGCACCCACATCGCCTATTTGATTGAAAATCGAGAAGTAGATGTACTATTTGTAACTGAAACATGGGCGGATGAGGCATCTGACGCCGACCTCTTATTGGCAATACCCGAAAAATACTCATTATATAGAGTAGACAGAAAAATGAAACGGGGAGGAGGACTAGCGATTATAGCTAAAGAAAGCCTCAGGATCAAGAGCTCTGAAAAAGGTAGTCACCCTGACTGTGAAACCATGACATTTCAAATCATGATTACCAACAATTACACTTTCAATGGATTACTAATTTATAGACCACCAAATGCAAAAAGACCGCTCATTGAATCATTAAGCCCTTTCCTGGAATCTTGTGTAATGAACCCAGACTACACAATATTGGGAGACTTCAACCTACATTTGGAGAAAACCACAGACCCCAAGATTAACACCTTTAAAGATGCAATGGCTAATTTCGATCTAGACCAAAAAGTCCATCTAGAGACACATGTAGCAGGACACACACTTGATGGTATTTTTACATCTTGCCAAAAATTAACAAAGGTAGAAGTCCACCCGATTGCGTGGACAGATCACAAATTGGTATCTTTCCAACTAGAGATTATAGAGGACCTGGGAAAACCAATTGAAAATCCCAAGAGAGTCACTTATCCTGATTGGTCAAAAGTGGACCCCCAAATATTAGTAGAGGCACTGAATTCCTCATTTCCAACTCTAGATAGTGACAGCAATATAGCCTGCACGCAATTCAACGACTGGCTAAAAACAGCAATTCAGAGCTCTGTACCACAGAAAAGAGCGACCTTCAAAAGGAAGTCACCTTCGCAACCCTGGTACTCAGACGCTTTAAAAACACAAAAACAGACTTGCAGAAGAGCAGAGAAAAAGTGGAGAATGCAATATGACCCCAAATTAAAGATAGATTACAAAAATGAACTGGCCACCTACAAAAATATGACAATCGCAGAAAAAAGCAAATTCTTTGTACACAAAATAAACGAATCCAAGAACTCGAGTAAAGATCTGTTTGCAGTAGTCAAAAAACTTGCTAAAATCGAAAATAATAATCCCGAGGACATATCATCTGACTTCTGCAACACTCTAGGCCATTTCTTCGTAAGTAAAGTGTCTTCAGTATATGAACTATTCAAAAACAATCAGACAGACCATATAACTCAAAACCCCACCAATAACACAAAATTAAATGCCCAATCCAGTTGTACACCTTCCTTTCACTGGTCCCTACCTACAGTGGAACAAATTAGTAAAGAAATAATGACAACTAACTCGGGCAGCCCCTTAGACCCTTGTCCACCGAAGGTGATGCAAAAATGTTCAGAACAAATAGGACCAGCACTACAAAAATTGTTTGAAGTAATTCTGAACACCAACATATTTCCAAATGATTGGAAAACCATTTAGATCAGGCCACTCCTGAAAAAACCCAATTTGGACAGTGAAGTCCCTAGCAACTATAGACCTATAGCTAGGATCCCTTTCGCCGCAAAAGTACTGGAGAAATTGCTGAACAAACAGTTCTCACGGTACCTGCTGGACAACAATTGGCTTGACCATTCCCAATTCGGATTCCGCGAAGGGCACAGAACAGAGACAGCCCTCCTTACGGCTGCTGAAGAACTTAGAAGAATACTAGACAATGGGGAAAGGGCCGCCTTGGTGCTATTAGATCTCTCGGCGGCCTTCGACACGGTCAGCCACGAGATACTAATAAAACGCATTAGAGAAGCCAGAGCAAGCGACCACGCATGCAATCTCATCGCATCTTACCTAAAGGACAGAAAATTCACAGTGGAACTAGGAGAAGCAAAATCAGACTCCTTCAAGGTACCATGCGGTGTCCCACAGGGCTCTTCATTAAGCCCAACACTTTTTAACTTATACGTGGCCCCCCTTGCTGAAGTAATAAGGGAAAATGGCTTTACGCCAATTTCCTACGCAGACGATACACAAATCGTCATCTCCATAGGCAAAGACAATAAAGTAACAGCCAAAAAATTCCAACTATGCATGCTGAAAGTTAGTCAATGGATGCAACAAAATTGCCTCAAACTCAACGGAGAGAAGAGTGAGGTAATGATTCTGGGAGGTAATGCAGACATCTGGTCCCCAGACTGGTGGTCTCCTGAACTGGGAATAAGACCGGAACCCTCAGAGAAGGTTAAAAATTTAGGATTCATGATAGACACCAAATTAGCATACGAAGCCCAAGTAAACAAGCTAGCCTCGTCTTTTTGGCTGATATTAAAAATGATAAGAAAGATACTCCCATATCTGCCCCAAGACACACGTAAAACGGTAGTGACAGCTCTTGCACTGTCTCGATTGGACTACGGAAACACATTATATGCGGGAGCCAGAGTAAAAATCATGGAAAAAATGCAGCGACTCCAGAAAGCAGCAGCACGACTAAAACTGGAAATTCCAAAGTTTCAACCCATTAGCCATAAATTAGAGTCACTCCATTGGCTACCAGTGGCCAAAAGAGTCAAGTTTAAATCACTATGCTTGACCTACAAGGCACTGCAGGGCAAAGGACCTCACTTCCTGAAAACACACCTGAAACATTACGAACCTTCTAGGCTACTCAGATCTGGACAACAAAAACTGATAGCGATACCCAAGTTTAAACGATCAAACTGGGGAGGAAGAAGTTTCCTTGTTCACGCAGCGCGGACATGGAATCTACTGCCACTAGATATAAAAAACAGCCCAACATTGGAGATATTTAGAAAGAAAATCAAAACCTGGCTATTCGCTGCATAAACTGCGCTAACTTCAGACCTGCACAGGAAAATGGACAAATCATAGCGCCAAGACGCCTCCGGGCATTCGTGCGCTTTAGAAATTGATAAATCAAATCAAATCAAATCAGTATGCGACGCTGGGCTCTGCAGTCTCACGGACCAGGAGGCGTTGTCGGCGACCAGGATGGAGGTGCGAGCTGTCCCACGATGGTTGATGCTGTCGACGTCGCTGGACCCAGGATTGGGGCAACAAGTCTTGGCAAATTCAAGCCCACGCGGTGGACCTAAAATGGCGTCTGGAGTGGACCAGGAGGGTCCGGGGTGCTCCTCTTTTGGAAGGGAGCAAGGGCCAGTCTGGAGCAACCAGACCAGCAGTGTTTTCGTCGTTGATCGTCGTCGGGAAGGCCACAAGCCAGCGGGCTAGTAGCCAGACAACGCGGTGAGCAGCCAAAAAGCAGAAGGGCCCCACGCAGATCGTGGAGATGCTGGGGGGCTGGACTTCGGTGCTGGAGCTGCTCAGGGTCGGGGCTTCTCGGACCCCAAAGCACTCACCAGAGGATCCCTCGGCGGTCGTGCTGGATAGAAGTCGTGCAGTTCTGATGATGGCCGGTCCCTCGAGGTCTCGGCGCACCTACGGTTCTCAGCTTAGCTGTAGAGGTAGGTAGAGGTCAGAGGTGCCAGGGAAGCCGGGTCTCGTCGTGCTGGTCGGTCGGATTCCTGAGGAAGGACGTGCAGCAAACCGCAGAGTTCTTAGATGGTGCCTGCGGATGCAGGGTGACTACTCCTTAGCCACAAGGGAGAAATCTTGAGAAGAAGTCGAGAGTTCCTTTCGTAGAAAGTAGTTTCTTGATTCAAAGATGATCTAATTTGGAAGGGTCCCCGCTCCTGCCTTTATCCTAAAGAAAGGGGTGGGTACGCGACTAGGTCCTGCCCTGTTATGTTATGTTATTTATTCTTTTGTATAGCGCACGGCTACTCAAAAAGAGTGTCCCGGCGCTTTATTGGAAAAGGAAGGCTGCAACACAATAACATAACACCGATAAAAGAAAGGACAGAAATGCAGAAAAAGTACATACAGAACAAACAGGCTACTGAGTAAACAACCAGGTTTTAAGGCCCTTTCTAAAAGCAAGGAGACAGGTATCTCCCCGCAGAGCAAGCGGCAGAGAGTTCCACAACTGTGGCGCCAGCAATCCAAAAGAGCGGCCTCCCAGGCGAGCTCTCTTCACACGCGGGACAACCGCCAAAAACAGAGATTCCGACCTCAAAGACCTGGTCGGTTGATAGAAGACCAGTCTCTTTTGAAGGTATTCTGCTCCCACCGCGTGGAGAGCTTTATAGGCCAGAGTCAAAGCCTTGAAGGCGATCCGTTTCCGGATAGGAAGCCAGTGCAAAGTTTTTAACAGGCCCGATGCACTGGCCCGTCTATTTAATCCAAAGATTGCTCTCGCGGCAGCGTTCTGCACCACTTGAAGCCGCTGCAGCAAGTACTCTGGTAGGCCCAGGTAAAGAATGTTGGAATAATCCAACCTGGACCCAATCAGAGCCTGCACTGTCAGTTTCCTGTGCTCCTCAGACAACAGGGGAAGGAACCTCCGCAACATCCTAAGGATGCCGAAGCAGGTGCCCGCCACGCCAAGGATCTGGGATTTCAATGTTAACCCCTTATCCATCTTGACCCCCAGATTCTTAGCGACATAGGAAGAACAAGACGGAGGAAACATATTAATCGGCCACCAGGCCTGCCAGTCTGGCTCTGTGTCGCACCCGAAGAAGAGTACCTCGGACTTATCGGAATTGCACTTGAGGCTGTTCAGTTGGAACCATTGGAAAACAGCCCCAAGGCAATCCCGGATACTCTCCTCATCGAAGTCTCCTCCTCTCTTACAAGAGAAGAGGAGCTGGGTGTCGTCAGCGTAGGACACGATCCGGGCGCCATACGACTCCGCCAACGCCGCCAATGGGGTCATAAAGATGTTAAAAAGGGTCGGGCTCAAAATAGAGCCCTGTGGGACCCCGACTCCCAGAGGCGGCATCACGGCGGAATCTGGCGACGCCCAGACCGTTTGCCGGCGGCCGGCTAGAAAGGAAGAAAACCAATCGAGCACCGTCCCCCGCAGACCTATCTCAAAGAGTCTTGCGAGAAGGCCATCATGGGGGACGGTGTCGAATGCCGCCGACAAGTCCAACATCACCAGCATGACTTTGCCCCCAGAGTCCAGAACACCTTTAATGGTTTCTGAGACCTCAAGGAGCGCAGTCTCGGTACTTAGATGGGGACGAAAACCCGACTGGGTGGCATGCAAGATCTCGTTGGCCTCAAGAAAATTGGAAAGCACAACCTGAACGTGCTTTTCCACAATCTTCGTGAAAGCCGGAAGCAGAGAAATGGGCCTATAATTAACCGGGGCCTTCGGATCTAGGCCAGGTTTTTTTAGCAATGGGATCACCATCGCCTGCTTCCAGGCTTGCGGGACCACTCCCTGACTCAGCGAAAGATTTAACACCGGGTTTGCCAGAGGATTGATCACCTCCGCAACTTTCGCTAAAAATTTAGCAGGGCATGGGTCGAGGGGCGACCCCGATTTGAGATTGCCCATTATCGCTAAAGAGTCAGGGGCAGAGATCGGTGGAAACACACTCAGCGTCGCACCTGGCCAAGCCCGCGGGGATAAGGTGGTCACAGGATTAGTCTGGCCCGTGGGCCCAGGCGATGGAAAAGAATCCTGTATGCGTTGGATCTTGCTCGTAAAGAAATCAGCAAGGTCCGAAGCCCAGGTGCCAGTTGGTTTTTCGTCCGAGGTGTTAGACCATGGGGAGATAAATTCTCTCACAATGGAGAAAATCTCCTTGCAGGAGTTGGAAGCAGCTTCTATTCTCCTAGCTA
This sequence comes from Lissotriton vulgaris, assembly GCF_964263255.1. Taxonomy (NCBI): domain Eukaryota; kingdom Metazoa; phylum Chordata; class Amphibia; order Caudata; family Salamandridae; genus Lissotriton; species Lissotriton vulgaris. The sequence goes on from NC_141689.1 coordinate 979,022,771, forward strand.
GATATGCTTTCTTTTCCAGGCGAATGTCCCGGTGATAGGCCTTGACCACCGTCTTATAGGTCAGCTTGGCTACCGTATCATATTGTGCCCGCCAGGCTCTTTCGGCTACCTTACACTGCTGCCGCGAGGCCGACAGTGCTGCGGTAAACCAAGGCGCAGAGACCCGTTTCGGTGTCAGGCGTGATGTCAATTCCGGGGCAAGATCATTTAGCCTGTCTAGAAGCCAATCTTGCAGGGTCTCCAGATCCCTGTCCAAATCGCCCGAGAGGGGACACGGGTGATCCACAGCAGCCTGGGCCAGCATCTCTGGGGTCACTCGATGATATGCTCTATGGACACGACCCTGTTGCTGTGCCAGGGCAGCCACCGGTTTAGCAATGCCTTTGATCGTAAATTTGGCAAGCAAGTGGTCTGACCAGAGTACTGGTGTAATCTCAATCCCCTCAAGAGGGGAAGACGAGAATACCTGGTCAAGAGTGTGCCCCTTCTCGTGCGTAGGCTCCTGCAAATAAGGGATCAGTCCCAGCGGGGTCATAGCCTCGGAGAGTTTGATGGCAGCAGGGTCGGACGGATCATCCATCCGAAAGTTAAAATCCCCTGCCACGATACAATGTTCCGCTTTCAGGGCCAGCCCCAACAGCACGGAGTCCAGATCTTCAAAGAACGTGCCGGGTGAGCCAGGGGGTCTATACACGAGCAATCCCTTAACAGATTGATGTGGAGACAAAGTAATAGAAAAAGCGAGGGTCTCCGAACCTCGGATGTCCTTCACTGGCAAAATCACACAAGGGGTGGGACCAGGAAGGGTGGTGGTTACACCCCTCTCCCATGCCGGACTTTCCCCAGGCCAGGGGCTGGTGTGCCCCTGGAACTGGTTCTAGCCGGCAGATACGTAGTGAGCACCGGGGTGCCACTCTGCAGTCACCTTCCTGTAAAGCCCTGCCTACCCAGGATACACAAAACCATGTCTGGGATGGTGCTAGCACCGCCCCTGACAGGAAACCCTTTGTCCAAGCTCTCCTCGCTGGAAGGACTCCCAGCAGCAGGAGGTCAGACTCGTGTCTGTGGTGGCAGCATCCATTTTGTGGAGCTGAGGCTTCGTTTAACTTTAACCGGGGTTCACAGTTACACACATGTCGTGTCCCTCTAGAAGGGTGGAATGCTAACCCCGTCGCCAGAATTGGCGAGGGGTTAGTATTCCGATTCGTATGACACCTTACTCGACATGTTTTGATAAAGCAATACCAAAGATAGCATTTAACCGCGAGGATTATAATGCACTTAAGAGTATATGGTATGCGTTATCATGGAACAGCTATTAGGACTTGGTTCCGCAAGCTGCAAACGGGCTCAGCTCATGCCAGAGCACCATTTCACACGATTCCAAGCACTCTGCCTTCAGGATGGTCAAGGCCTGCCATAGGAGTGACTGATGGGAATCTGTGTGTCCATTTTTAGAGTTAGATATAGGTATACTATATCTAAAGCAAAGGGCGATTACACCACCTTGCCCCAGCTGTCGTGCAGCCAGTTGTGTCAGATTTAGATGGCCATCCAGGGGTGGCATAATACATGCTTCAGCCCCTGGGAGGCCCTGGGTACACCTAAGCCCTGAGTTACAGGGTCTGATAAGGTGGCCCAGTTACAATTGGAGAATGCACCTAAGGTACACATGTCAATTTAGTGAGAGAACAGCTAGGCTGTGGGTCTGATTGGCAGGCCCACAGCCAGAGGAAGTCGTAAACCAGTGAAACAAAAGCAAAAAATCTGGGTGATCATAGGATTGCAGACCCTACTCTCCTACACAAGGCCCAAGGCCTTGGCAGCCCACGTCAGCACCACACTATAGGCAGCCCCCTCCTCCGTAGCCACGGTAGGAGGGGAGACAAAACCAGTGTCTAGCGAAGTGTCCAGACCACTGGCCTCCCCTAGCTCACCTGCCCAGTCCTGAGAAGACTGGCACTCACGTGCCAGAGGGTCCTCGAGCCCCCCCCAATCCTTCTCGCCACCCATCTCCTGATACTCCGGGCCAAAGGATGCGGCCGGGTTGTAGAAGTAAAAATCGCCTAGTGGCGTCGGACCCGAATCGAGGGTAGGACCGGGGACAATGTCGTCCTGGGACAGCGCTGTATGCGACACCCTGGGGGCCGGCGTCGGCGAGGTTGTAAGGTCGACCGGTGGCCAATGCAACCGGCCCGCTTGGGGACCCAGTCGGGCCGCTTGGCCCGAAGGCGCCGCAGAACCCGACAGAGGAGTGAGCGACTTCATGGCCATGAGGAAGGTCTCGATCTCCTCTGGCGTCGCGTTCTGCCCAGGGACCGGCGGGTATGGAGCAGCCGCATGGGCGGTTTCGCCTGAACCCCCGGCCGCGTTGCGCGAGCGTCGGGGGGGGGGGGGGGGGGGGGGGGGGGGAGTCAGAAGAGTGATGTCGCCTCTTTGACTTCTTGTGCCACTTACCTGAGGACTTCGAGCCCAAGACTGATGACGACTCCTGGAACTGTGGTGACTCCGGCCCCGCGACCGGTCCCTCGACCTCCTTCCGGACCGGGACCTAGAGCGGCGCGGGCCGACTGCTAGAGCTCGAGTCGCTTGCGGGACCGCTCCCGTCTAGCTTTGGACGTCAGGGCCCGGCAGTCGGAGCAGGACTTGTCGTCCTGGTCGGGGACCAGACAGTGAAGGCACCGGCGATGGGGGTCGGTAACTGACATCAGTCGGCTACAATAGACGCAGGGTTTGAACCCGGGCATCCATACCGGCACCGTCGGAGTAGAGTGACTTCGAAAGATGATCAAAAATGATCGAAAAAGTTAGTCAAAAATTGACTATGGGTACTACTTTTTCCGGATCGGCGCTTGCTGGCGCGTAAAAAAGAAGAACTGACGTCAGGGCGCGAGGGCAGCGTCTAAGTACTCCGGCGACGTCATGCCGGCGACGCCCACGACGGACGCGGAGCCGAAGACTACGCCTACCGAAGCGCAAGGGTACTGCAACGCAAAAGTTTCCCGATCCAGTCTGACGCCTGGGGATATTCTAAAGTAAGGAATCTAATACTAACCTGTTTCTTTCAGATATATAATATAATGCACACTGCCTTAGGGCTTTAAACCCTGCTGTAGGGGTGACTTTGGCATTCCATACAGGAAGTGTGCAATGTTGTGTTTTTGAAAATGGCTGGCACCGTTTCACAGTGCCTGCAATGGCTGTCTGTGTCATTATCTCTGGGGTCCCTTTGGGTGGCATAATACATGCTGCAGCCCATAAACCTTCTTTAGTACCCCTGCCCTGGGTACCATAGGTATTATTTACCCGGGACTTACCAGGGTGCTAAAGTCTTTGCTAATTGGGTTACCATTAAACATGTGTCTTGTTTTTTGGGAAAGAGCTCTGGCACTGGGGCCTGTTTAGCAGGATCCCAGTGCACTTACCAATCGGACAAGTTACTTACCTTCGGTAAAATCTTATCTGGTGGAGACATGAAATAGCTGCAGATTCCTTACCTTTGAACTCCGAGGGGTCAGAATCAATGTTTCCTCTAATTTGTTTCCTCTGTGTGCAGCAGAGTAAGGTCTCTGTGCGCTGCAGCAAAGGCTGTGTGCTCCAAGAACCCAACGTCGTTTGTAGACCAGGGTTTTAAGTGGGATGAAAAAACTGGGGTCTCTCAAAGGGCAGTGACCGATTCAATTAAGGGTGTGGCTTAAAAGCTATTAAGCTAAAAATCTGTGTTTACCATAGCGTGCCACCCAACTGATATTTTGCTTCCTCTGTCAGTGCATCCAGATATAATACAAGTAACATTACACCTACACAAAGTCAGGACTATTGGCTTTGCCAATGGCTGTTTGTGGCATAAAGTTGTATACAATATTAAAAAAAATCTGCTCTTGTGGTAGAGGTTGTGGCTTAATGCTGGAGCTGCTGATTCAGGAGATGGGTTTTGAGTCTCGGGTCAGATTAACATCCTGTGATTCTCAGCAAATCAATGAATCTCCCCATGCATAAAATAAAAAAATTAAAAAATCATGTAAATCGCTCCAATACCTTTGGGTTGAGTTTGCACTATATAAAACTTGCTGCATTTCTTTTCTAAATGCGGGGCTGACGGTTTGCCTTGTCATAGAATTTATGTTAAATGCAGCCCTTGACGGACGCTGTGATCAGGGGAGCAACTATACTCAAACTTAGGGGGGCTTACACTCCCAGCCAAAGCTTGCCCTAGCTATGGTCGCGCACACTGTGCAACAGTGGTGCCCCCTCCCCCATTTCCTCCTCCTCCATGAACTCCTTCACTACCACTCACCAACAATGCACTTCATCTCTCTATAGCACCTTTCTGACAAACATTTCATTTTTTAATAGCGCTGCTCCTAGTTTACTCGCAATCAATTCTGTGATCTATATTGGTACACATGTTTTGTAGCAGGCAACTAACCCTCTGCGCTGTGTGGATCCGTGGAGTGGGCGAAAGTCGCTTCAAGGAGGTCCATCACTGAACACAACACATGCACCAGCATGTGGAGATAGTTGCACGAATAGTGCCCAGGGACAAATCCTGAACTCTGCCCCGCCAGCAGTTTTGTCACTCCACGTTTCGACAAAAACTCTGCCTGCCTCTGCATAGCTGAGTTTAGCTGTGTCTACCCCTTTTCTATGCCTACAATATTTTGGATGTATTGTACATTGACCACTAGAGAGAGCACCCAGATTGTAGAAATAATATACACTACAAGGTTTACAGAAGGACACAGCAGAGTTCCAATGAACGAATTTAGCTGCTACTTGAGTAACTAAGCAGAGATGACTTCTTGTCTGTGAAGTCCTACCTGTTTCTGAGTAGCCAGCAGGCTGCTGTCTGGCTAGCACCATGCCAGGCTCAGCTGCCAGGGTTAATTTTCTTATCATGTATTATTTATACAGCAGTGAGGAGCTGATTGAGAAGCGACTTGTGTGGAAGCATCGGGGGAGGTGTTTATGAGAACATAGTAAATGTAAATGTAAATGTGGGGTATTTGTAAAGCGCACTGTTACTTTAACCGAGTGTCCTGGCGCTGCAGACGGCTGGGGAACTCGTCCTGGTTTTCCCTGTGAGATGGTCCCTTACTGGGTATCTCCAGGGTGGAACCAGGCATCCCTGGCGTCTGTGGTGGGCCGTTGTAGAGATGAGGCAAGCTTAATGCGCAGAGTTACCGAGTGTGTTCCCAGGATTGAGTAGGCACTGAGGTGAGAATTATCGAATCCGTTGACCCCTGGTCCACGACCCTGCCGCGTCGGGAATTGAACCCTGGTCCCGGGCCGTTCTCAGTTTACAGGTCTGCCGCCTCTAACCAGTGAGCCACACCTCTCCACCTCTCCTCTACCACTATCACCAGGCCACTCGTGATCTACTAAACTAACGAGACACCAGCAGGGGGTTATTCTGCACAGCATCACTATGTGCTGAAGGGGTTAACTTGTGTTTGGTCTTGAGGTAGCCATGCAGAACAAGTTACTTACCTTAGGTAACGATATATCTGTAAGAAAGAGTAGTTAGTATTAGATTCCTTACCTTAGAATATCCCCAGGAGTCAGTCTGGATCCGGAAACTTTTGCGTAGCAGTACCCCTGCGCGTCGGTAGGCGTCGTCTGCAGGCGTCCCCTGCGGCTCCGCGTCCGTCGTCGGCGCCGTGCGCCGTGATGACGTCGCTGGAGTATATAGACGCCGCCTCCGCACGCTGACGTCAGTTCTTTGCACACAGCTTTTCCGCGCCAGAACACGCAGAGCCATGTGAGAACCAACACTGGTGCCATTTGAAACTAGGGCCCTGAAAGGGATGTCCTTAACCCTAGGTATCAGTTCGCAGAACGGGGAGGATGGGTGGGGCGGTAAGGAATCTAATACTAACTACTGTTTCTTACAGATATATCGTTACCGAAGGTAAGTAACTTGTTCATCTGAAAGAAACAGGTTAGTATTAGATTCCTTACCTTAGAATAGATACCCCAGCAATACCAACCCCGGTGGTGGGTCTGCAAATCAATACAATCCAACACCAGAAAGTCCTGGAGGACCGAACGGCCAAAGAAGCCATCCCTCCGGACTTGACTGTCCAGGCAGTAGTGCCTCGCAAAGGTGTGCAGCGAGGCCCACGTAGCCGCCTGGCAAATGTCCTGCAAGGGCACACCTCGGCCCAAGGCAGTTGTAGTGGCCGTGGCTCGAGTGGAATGAGCACTCAGCCGAACAGGGGGTTCCTTCTTAGCCAAGGAGTAACACGCCTGGATGCACAAGATAATCCACCGGGAGATGGTCCGCTTGTGCACCGCTTTCCCTTTCTTAGCGCCCGCGTATCCAACAAAGAGTTGATCATCCACCCGGAACTGTTGTGTGCGATTCAGATAAAATGAGAGCGCACGTTTTGGGTCCAGACGGTGGAGCCTCTCCTCCTCTCTCGAGGGGTGCTAAGGCGGAAAGAAGGTGGGCAACGTGATGGACTGCCCCATGTGGAAGGCCGTGACTACCATGGGTAGGAAGGAGGGCCTTGTCCGTAGCACAACCTTGTCCGGATGGACTGAAAGGAAAGGAGGCTTACAAGATAGAGCCTGGAGCTCACTCACTTTCCTGGCAGAGGTGATGGCTACCAGGAAGGAAGTCTTCAAAGAAAGAAGGCGAAGAGGACAGTTGTGAAGTGGCTAAAAGAGCGCACATCAGAAACGTAAGAACCAGGTTCAAGTCCCACTGAGGCATCACGAAGGGAACAGGAGGAAACATATGAGTGATGCCCTTCAGGAATCGATTAACGATAGGGGACTTGAACAAAGAAGGTTGGTCAGGCAGCCTCAGAAAGGCTGAAAGAGCTGAAAGATAGCCCTTGACAGTGCCCAGAGCAGAGCCCTGCTGGGCAAGAGAGAGAAGAAAGAGGAGAACCTCAGAAAGAGGGGCATTGAGGGGATTCACAGCCTTTGCTGTGCACCATGCCACAAATCTGTTCCACCTGCAGGCGTATACCGACTTCGTGGAGGGATGCCTGGCTGCCAGAATGATGTTACAGACTTCAGGAGGCAAGTCAAATGGCTTCAACTGTCGCCGCTCAATCTCCAAGCATGGAGGTGGAGACTGGACAGGTTCGGGTGGATGACCGTCCCCTGCTGCTGCGACAGAAGGTCCTCCTGAAAAGGCAGACGAACCGGGGGATCGACTGACATACTGAGTAGCTCGGGATACCAGTACCTTCGTGCCCAGTCCGGAGCCACAAGGATGACTTGTGCCCGGTCGAGTCTGATCTTCTTCAGCACTCGGGGCAGAAGTGGCATAGGCGGAAAGGTGTACAACAGACCGCAGCTCCACTAGCGACGAAAAGCGTCTCGGAGCGAGTTCCGCCTTGGAAATTCCAACGCCCAGAACTGATGACATTGCGCGTTCTCTTCGGTGGCGAATAGATCTAACCAAGGCTCTCCCCACTGCTGAAAGAGGCCTTGCGCCACGTCCGAGTTCAGACGTCATTCGTGGTCCATCGAGCACCGTCGCCTGAGTTCGTCCGCCCTGGCGTTCAGAGAACCTGCCAGGTGTTGAACCATCAGAGTCACGCCCTGATGTTCCAGCCATTGCCAGAGGCACAGAGCCTCCTGGCAGAGGGTCCACGACCCCACATAGCCCTGTTTGTTGCAGTACCACATGGCGGTGGTGTTGTCAGTGAACACTTGCACTACAATCCCTCGGACAGACGGGAGGAATGCCTTCAGTGCCAGACGAATCGCCCGCAGCTCCAACAGGTTGATATGGAGCCGGGACTCCGCCGGAGACCAGAGGCCTCTGATCTCCGCCTCTCCCAAGTGGCCTCCCCAGCCCTGCAGGGACGCGTCCGTCAAAACTACGTGCTCCGGTTGGGGAAGGGAGAGGGATCTGCCGTTGACCCAATCGCGGTCCGTGAGCCACCACTGCAGCTGTCTCGCAGTGCCTTCCGAGATCAGGACATGGTCGGACAGGTTGCCCTGATGCTGGGCCCACTGAAACTTCAGGTCCCACTGCAGTGGCCGCATCCGCCACCGTGCGTGATGCACCAAAAGGATGCAGGAGGCCTCAGCCCCAGAAGCCGCAGCGTCAACCTGACCGAAACTCGGGATAAAGGCCGGAAGATCGGAATCAGAGCCTGTATATCCTGAACCCGCTGTTCGGGCGGGTAAACCCAAAACTGCGCCGAGTCGAGAACCGCTCCGATGAAAAGGAGCTTCTGAGAGGGGCACAGGTGTGACTTCGGCACATTGATGGAAAATCCCAGCTGGTGCAGGAGATCCGCCGTAGTCTGGAGCTGGCTGACGACTGTCTGGGGCGAGCCCGCCTTCAACAACCAGTCGTCTAGGTAGGGGAGGACTGACAGCCCTAACCTGCGCAGATGAGCTGCGACCACCGCCATCACCTTCGTGTACACCCGTGGGGCGCTGGTAAGGCCGAAGGGGAGCACGCTAAACTGAAAGTGCTTGTGGCCTACCGTGAACCGCAGGTAACGCCGGTGGGCCGGCAGGACGGGGATGTGGAAGTAAGCGTCCTGCAAGTCCAACGCTACCATCCAGTCTCCTGGGTCTAGGGCAGCGAAGACCTGAGCCAGAGTCAGCATTGTGAACTTCTCCTTCCGGAGGAAGCAGTTGACGTTCCTCAGATCCAAGATAGGGCGTAGGCCCCCTTTGCCCTTCTTGGGTACCAGAAAGTAGTGGGAGTAGCAACCACATGCTACTTCTGGCCCAGGAACGCGCTCGATGGCCCCCTTGGCCAAGAGGGCCGAAACTTCCTCCTGCAGGAGCCGCAAGTGATCCCCCGATACGCGGTGGTGTTGCGGTGGCATGGCTTGAGGAGTCGTCTCGAAGGGGAGGGAGTAGCCCCTCCGGACGATCTGCAGCACCCACCTGTCCGAAGTGACAGTGCGCCAGTGAGAGTGGTGATGGCGAACCCTGCCTCCCACTGGCGTCACATGGGCCGTGAAGCACGGACTAGGAGGGTTTAGAGGTGGATGCCGCGGGGGCAGGTGTGGACTGACTGCGCCTGGTTCCCCGACCGCCTCCGTGGCGGTTACCACATCCGCCGCCGCGCTGGACGACAGTCTGCGGCGAGTGGCTGGCGGCACGTGTGGGGGCGCCCCTTCCCTGGCCACGAAAGGAACGAAAGGCACCCGGTTGCTGGCGCTGGGCCGAGAGGCCCAAGGACTTGGCCGTAGCCCTGGAGTCCTTAAAGCGCTCAAGCGCGTGGTCTGCCTTGTCGCCAAAGAGGCGATGGCCATCGAACGGCATGTCCATAAGAGTATTCTGGACATCTGACGAAAAATTGGCAGATATCAGCCAGGCGTGGCGTCTCACCGCCACTGTCGTAGCCATCGCTCTGCCTAGCGAGTCGGTAGAATCCAGCCCACACCTGATGGAATACTTGGCTGCGTCCCGGCCCTCCACAAGGGCTTGGTCGAGTTTGGCCCGTACCTCCAACGGGCACACTGGCAGCACTTCCGCCACCGTCTCCCACAGAGAGTGAGTGTAGCGGCCCAAGAGGCATGCGGTGTTGAAAGACCGCAGTCGCAAACTAAGGGATGAGAATATCTTCTTGCCATAATTCTCGTACCTCTTGGATTCCCTGTCCAGCGGGGCCGTCGGGAATGCGGTCTGGGAATTAGAGGCCTGGATGACCAGGCTCTCGGGGGTGGGGTGGGAGGACAGGAAACATGGGTCGCCCAGAGCCGGGCGGTGGCGTCTGGCCACGTTCCTATCTACGGGCGAACCCGTAGCGGGCCTGGACCAAGTGCCCAAAAGAACGTCGGTCAAGGCCTCATTAAACGGCAGCAGAGGCTCCATTGAGCATGACTGCGGCTTAAGGACCTCTGTGAGGAGGTTAGTCCTCACGGCCGCGACGGGGAGCTCAAGGCCCAAGGCCTTGGCAGCCCTCGTCAACACCACACCATAGGTAGCTCCCTCCTCCGAAGCCACGGTAGGAGGAGAGACAAATCCAGTGTCTGGAGAGGTGTCCAGGCCACTGGCCTCCCCAAGGTCTCCTGCCCAGTCCATATTAGACTGACATTCCTTGGTCAGAGGGTCCTCAGACCCCTCCCAATCCTCCTCATCACCCATCTCCTGAGATTCAGGGTTGTAATTGTATGAGGTCAGTTCATAGAAGTAAAAATCTCCAAACGGCGTCGAGTGCGGCGCCGATAGGCGCCGTCCCGACGCCGGAACCGAAGCAAAGGAGGTATCGGTGGCGGCGCCGCCTGAGGACGGCGCCGGAGGTGACACCACATGGACCGACACCGGGGGGGGGGGTCGTAAGGTCCACCGGTGACTATCCAGAGCCCGAGGAAGGCCTAGCGGCGCCGGGCCCGAAGGCGCCGGCGGCGCCGTGCCGCTGTTCCCTGCGGCGCCGGGCCCGAGGGCACCGGCGGTGTCGGGATCGTGGGGCCCTGCGGCGCGGGGCCCGAAGGCGCCGGCGGCGTCGGTGCCGAAGCACCCAACGGCGTCTGGTTCGAAGCCCCCGACCCACTAGGGTCCCCAGATGGGTTCGCTGGGCCCGGAGGCGCCGCGGAACCCGTCGGAGGAGAAAGGGACCTCATGGCCATGAGGAAACGCTCAATCTCCTCCGGCGTCGCGTTCAGCCCAGGGACCGGAGGGTATGGGGCCCGATGCGACGCCCGCGACTCCCGTGGAGTCGCGTGGGCGGTGTCACCCGAACCCCCGGCCGCATCGCGCGAGCGTCGGGGGGGAGTCAGAAGAGCAATGATGTCTCTTCGACTTCTTGTGTTTCTTACCTGACTTGGACCCGGAGGAGTGGTGCCGACTCCCGGAGCTGTGACGGCTCCGTCCCCACGACCTGTCCCTCGACCTCCCGTGGGACCGGGACCTCACGCGGCGCGGGCCGACTGCCGGAGTTCGAGCCGCCTACGGGACCGCTCCCTCCTGGCCTTCCTCGTAAGGGCCCGACAGTCGGGGCAGGCCTCGTCGTCGTGGTAGACGCCCAAACACGTCAGGCACTGGCGGTGAGGATCCGTGACCGACATGGTGCGGTCGCAATCTTCACAATGCTTGAAGCCGGGCATCCCTACGGCACTGTCGAAGTCGTTAGACTTCGAAAGGATCAAAAAGATCACCAAAAGTTAGTCAAAAATTGACTAGGGTAACTGCTCTTTTCCAGATCTGCCCTGGCTGGCGCGGAAAAAAGAAGAACTGACGTCAGCACGCGGAGGCGGCGTCCAAGTACTCCGACGACGTCATCACGGCGCCCACAACGTCGGACGCAGGGCCGCAGACGACGCCTACCGACGCGCAAGGGTCCTGCTACGCAAAAGTTTCCGGATCTAGTCTGACGGCTGGGGATATTCTAAGGTAAGGAATCTATCACTAACGTGTCTCTTTCAGATATGCCAAAATGCCAGAAAAATAACCTTAACCAGAGATAAAACAAATTAGCAATATATCAGATAGTTTGGCCTGCAGAGGATCAACTGAACAGTATCCACAAAAGGCCAATAATAAGGCTTAAGAACATGAGTAAATAAATTTGGTAAAATGGCGTCTAGCTGCAAAAAAAAAAAGCACACTCATTTTGCGGATAGATAAAATCCACTCAGCCAGTGCCACACAATCTCCACACATGCAGGTGTAAGTTGTATAGATTCAGGTGAAGGAGCCTATCCAGATGATGGCTGCTGAGCTCGTCTGACCTGGCATTCCACTAGCCCATTACGGGATTGGTCATTAGAGAGAACCCTTGGAGGTAGCAATGCTTCCTGACACACTTTAATTCTGCTCTGCTTGTTAAAGTATCATAAGGCTGTTTTATTGTCCATTAAGAGCTGAACCGGCTTCCCTTGAAAGGATGGGAGGAAGGCTTTCAATCAAATTGCACAAAGCGTTAAAAGGTTTATATGGTGTCTTTATACAGAGGAGATGAAAGGCTCTGATCTCTATCTTCTCCCAAGTGACCGTCACAACCCAGAGATGATGCATCTGTCATTACGGTCAGCTCTGTATGGGGTGGGAGGAGTGGTCTGCCAGATGTCAGGTTGGTGTCTGACTGCCACCACATAAGGTGCAGAGTTAATCTCTTCTGAGATACAGATGTTGCTCGAGAGGCAAATCCAGTTCTGTGCCCAGTCCAGGTGAAGGTTACAAAAGTCAGGGCGGACAAGCAGCATGCACAATACCAGAAAAGACCCAGAAACCAGGCCAAAACTTGAGATCAAAAACACCGGAATATCCTGGACTCATCGATGTGAGAACACCTTGAATGTAGCCATATCCAGGAAGGCCACTATGAAGGGAATCAGTGGGATTTCTGGTCATTGATGGAAAAACCCACAGATGATAGAAAGGTGACTGTTGTTTGCAGGTGATCCACATATGACTGAGCGAGCCCACCTTCAACAGCAAGATGTCGAAGCACAGGAAAATATGTATAACTGACCTGCAAAGATGGATTGCAACCACCTTCATAAACATTTGAGAATGTTGAGTTGAAGTTGATGGGCAAAATGGTAAAATGATAGTGTTCCGACCCAAACATGAACTGAAGGAAGGGTCTGTGGGACTTAAGTGGGACATGAAAGTCCATGTCCTGGAAGTTCAAGGACACCATCCAGTCCCTTGGATCCAGCTTTGAAATAATCTAGGCCACATCCAAGATTCTGAACTTTCTCTTCTAAAAGAAGATGTTCAGAAGTCTGATCAAGAATAGGTGGAATAGGAGGAGCAATGGATATAAAAGGGAGGGTTTAACCATGCTGATCAACCCACTGGTCAGAGTTGCATGCGAGCTAGGCAGGCAAAAACAAATCTTTCCCCATCCCAGCCATGAGAGGGGAAATCAAAATGGTTTGACTGCAGCCCCGCGGTGAGTGAAGAAAAGGAGTAAGACTTATGTCCTTACTTATGGCCACAGCCTTTGCTAACAACATGTCCTCTGGAGTCAGGAAAAGGCTGTGCAGACTTTTGTAACTGTTGTGAGGGCTTCCTCTGGTAATAGCTGAGACCCCAAGAGTTGCTCCTAAACTTTTGGTAGAATATAGGGCAGACCCCAAGGAGAAGGCAATAGCACAGCTGTCTTTGCAGCAATCCAACGCAGACAGGTTTTTCAGCAAAAAGCTTTGAAACGTTGCAATTCCTTCGGTAGGTGCAACTGCAGATTACTTATCTTTTGACTATTTCCCAAATATCAGACTGGATTCGGAAACTCTTACCGCAATACCCCTCAGTGCCTGTAAGTGGCATCGTGCGCCCACACACCAACGTCAGTCTGCTCCGGAAGTGCCGTGCGGAATCCCATGTAAATGCTACTCATCATATGCATTGTTGGCAGAGTCTGTTCCAAATATGAAGGTTTTGAGCCCTTACTTGAGGCAGGGGCAGAGTATCCGAATACAACAGGTTGCCCAGGGCTGCAGCGTAATGGAATCAGGGCATGGCCTTGGTTGAAGTGACACCAACTGGAAGTTGGAGAGCACAATAGTTTACACTTCGTCACCAGGCAACAATATTCCAGGGTCTGGCGCCAGGATCAGAGTCAGCAGAAGCTATTGCAGAGCTTGTAGTGGGTCCACAGGGTGCCGATGGCAGACCTGTGGGTAAAGTCCCAGGTGGAGGTCCTCAAGGTCCCTTTCTCAGGAGTTCGAGATTGGCAGCAAGGGCAGAGTTCTGCTTGGACTTTTTATGCTTTTTTCCCCCTTACTGAAAGACTTCAATCACAATAATGATGAGCGCAGAAAAGACTTTGGGGGCAGGAATGGGATCTTCCTGTTAACTACAACTAGTCACAGTATGGAGTCTTTTGGTGTTTGGCGACAAAGATATTCACTTAAGGTCCTGTATGGCCTAGGGATTCATCAAAGTAGATGCACTGCAGACCTTGAAGTTATGTTTCGACCCCAGACACCATAAACATTTGCTAGTGACAGTCCCTACAAGGTTTAATTTTTGTACTCTTGGGAGGTGACATTTCCCTTGCACACTGAATTTTTTAAAAGAATTTTTGGAAAAAAAGTATAGTGAAGAGATGAGGAGTAGGTATGGATCCACATTTGGTGCTGCGGAAGGAGAGGAAGTGACGTCAGCACGTGAGTGGTGCCTTTAAGTGGTTTTGCACGTCACTTCTGGGGCGGATTGCCATTGACATGGAGCCACACCATGCCAAATACCAGCACATAGAGGTTTTCTGAATCCAATCTGAAACCTGGGGAATATTTAAAAGGTGAAGAATCTGTTGGTAGAAATGACTACCAGAAATATAGTATGCCCATTAGGGCTTCTTGCATGTCCCCAGAAAACTATGTGGTGCACATCCAGGCACAACCCCTGATCATGAGGCTGGTGCCTTTGGAGCAACCTACACAGTCTGTGGTGTCCAGACTGGTTCTCGCAACTTTCTTAGCCATATCTTGTCCAAACCGAATTGTCTGAGCAAAAGCCTTCAAGATTTTGTCAGGAATAGCCAGCAGGATCTCTCTAGCCATATCTCATAGGGCATAGGTATACAGTATTTACAGGCAAAACATATTCAGAGATCTCATAGCCAAACTGGCAGAGAAAAAGATGTTTCCCCAATGTGTTAATGTGCCTCGATTCCCTGTCTGATGTCGCAGAAGGAAATGCACTGGGTTTAACTTTGCTGGTGGAAGCCTGAAACACCAATGTTTCAGGAATCAGGTGCTTGGTCAGAAAATCTGGGTCCCCAGGAGCAGGCCTCTGATATTTACTTGCTGGGTGTCCCTAGGAAGTTTAGACTAGGTCACTAACAATATTTCTTTTAAAGCTTTGTTCAAATGCAGCAGGGCTCTGATGTCGAAGGCCAAGACTGCGAGATTTTCGTCAGTAAATTTGCCATAGTTACTATCTTAGGTAGTTGAAGGTTCAGAACTTCTATTACTCCGTGGATAACTAACTCAAAGGAGGCGCTCTCCTTTGAGTGGAACCCCAGTGGGGAGTACAGCTCTGTCTCAGTGAAGTATCCAGGCATTCTGTAAATCTAAATACAGGCCAGCATCAGTATAGTGAGGAGGGAGTAAGTTATCTGCCTTGTCATTGCCATCCTCATCGTAAGAGACCTTTTGCAAATCTTGAATGGTGTCCAAATATGATCGGAACAAGGCGACCAGCCTACTGTAGTTCTGGCATCGAGCAGGAGACTGGAGTCTTCCAAAGTTGGGGTCTGTGACTTATTAATCGTGTAACATGGTAGGCCTCAGAAAAAGGGGTTGTATTTGGAATAGGTGCCACAGGAGTGTAGTCTTGCACACTGGATCGGGTATAACTGACAAGGTATTTTGCATAGGGGTGGAGGCCCATGGAGGCAAGGGCCAGCCAAAGGCCCAATAGGGTTGTTCGGTGCTGGTAAAGGCCCCGCCACCGGAAGTCCAACTGAGGACTCCTGCAGTTTCATGGAGCTCCGTGGCATTTTAGAGGGCACCGGCATCATCTGGGAAAGTTGCAGCTTGGCCTCACTAAAGTCCTTTATCTGCTGTGGCATCAAAGAAGGCCTGGAGAACTACAGACGTCCTGCGACCAGCCTCACAGCAGTCGGAAAACGTGGGCAGAGCAGAGTCTGTCAAGTGCAGACACGCACATTCGCCACAAAGCAGGAGCGAAAGGAAAGACAAATCCTGTATGGACTTCTTCCTTTTGTGGTGACACTTGTCTCTTGACTGCATGTTTGACTTACCTGAAAATGGTGACCTGGTGCAGGTCCAGCCCACAACTTGAAGCGGGAGCAGGTCTGCTGTTTGGAGCAGGTCCTGTGATATTTATTGCGCTCAGCAATGAACAGCTTTGCTCTCATTTCCTGATGCCATTTGGGTACATGAGGGAGCATCTGTGACAGAACACTGAGTCAACCAACATCTACTTCCTGCAGTAGCAGCACAGGTCGGAAGCCTGTGGTTTTTAGGGCAGACCATGTCTCTAGCATACTGTATGAGAAAACTAATGTGCTATATAAGAGAAGCTCTGGATATGCGTTGAAGCGTGCAGAAAGAATGTGCAGGAGTCGTACCTATATACAGCTCTGTGCCATCACTTCCAGAGGTGATGTGAAGCCGCTGGCCCCACTTATACGTGTGCAAGTGCAATTGCTGTCAAAAGTTCCTGATCCGGTCTACCACTCGAAGAAATTAAAAAAGTTATGAATCTGTGATTAGAAATATCCATGAGAACAATTTTGTCAAACAGAAGTAGTGGGTTTGTAGTGCTCAAATGTTTCCACAGTTGGCTTATATAAGTTAAAATTTCACCCTTTAATGAATCATAGTGAGTCATGGAAGGGACAGTCAGCCCTGGGTGTGACTGTTGAAGCCATGTACGAGGGCCCTTGTATATAGCTCCCATTGAGTCTAGAGTGCCAGCACATAGACGGGATAAGGGAACTGAATGGACTGGGCAAGTCCTTTTATGTAATCCACTTCACCACATTGGGTGGCGATGAGCAGTGACATATCTGTGAAATAAGTGCAATCCCTGCACCAATGGTCATCGCCCTAATAAAAGATGTGTACATCATTTCCTCTGGATTCACAAAGCTCTGTCTATGACATTGTAGGGCACTACCTGATGCTGGTGACAAGTTATGCTATGGAAACGTTTTGTGGAATCATCCTGATGACTGGGAAGGGGTTCAAATGAAGAGGTGGCAAGAGCGAGTTTCTGAAAGACACTTTACAGTCCCTGGTTACCCAAACCCACTTTCACAAATTCCCCATCTTTACACTTAAAATACAGAGACTGAAGTTATATACTAGTTCCTAATGATTTAAGCGCCCACTGAAAGACAGTCATAAGACTCACAAACTAGATTCAAAAAATATATAAGCTGCAAAAGGGGCTTAAACCATAATTGACACCACATTAACAGAACAAATGACTTGGGGTAGAAACGTAGAGACAACTGAACAAATTAAAGATAGGCAAAGAAACACTGATATGATGTTGAGGCTGTACAGGGAAATGTGATAGTGCTTTGATGCTGAATTTGATATACATGGACACAGAAACAAACATTCAAGCATATGAAACTGTGACACTTTTATACCAAATGACAACAGCAAAAGATATTACATATAAATCATATAAGTGAAGATAAAAAAGGAGCAACAAATGTCAAATGCAACCAATGTATGTTGCATAGGTTGTTGTTAGATTATTGACAATTTACAATAGAACTTATGCAACCAAAAGGGTACATTTAAAGACGTGAAGACAGACAATACAACTTTGCTGTTGAAAATGGCAATGAATACTTCTTACCTTTTGATGCCTTGAAAAGTGCTGCTAGCCATGTCTATAATTCCACCAGTAGGCCTTGCCACTGCTCCCACCAAACCTTTGCCAACACCTTTGAAGAATCCAGCAGCTCCTTCTTTCTGTGCTCCTACATACACGTAAAACGAAAAAAGTAAGAAAAACCATTGAGAATGCTAATTAAGTGCAAATGTTTATCAGAAAAAAGTAAGACTGTAACACAGGTATTGCAAGCTTATCTAATTGACTTTAATCCTGTGCCTCCTGGCATTGTGATTTTTTTTCAAGACAGCATGTAGCTTTAACAATAGCTATGCAGCAGCATCATTTATAGATTCACTTTGTGTTTGTATTTCTGAAATTTAGTGATTGTATCATTGCAATGATGGAAAAAGGGTATGTCAGAAATAAAACATCAACATGGTGTTTATGACAACACTACAATGCTTCATGTGCCAGTGCTAAATTGAACCTAAGTGTGTGTGTGTGTGTGTGGGGTGGGGGGGGGGGGGAGTTGTGGTGTGTGTGTTTTTGAGGACTTTGTAGACAAACTCCATCTCTTTACGTGGAGTCATAGAGAACATCTGAATCTATAACTATGTAAGCACAAAGCATTTGTTACAGGTATTGAACAGTATTATTTATTTAGCATCACTCTTGGTATACACATACATGCAGTGCACAGAGCACTATTTGTGTAAATGGTAGATTTGAGGTAGAAACATTGCAAAATAAATTTCTTAGTTGTGCAAGTATCATGTCTGTGCCCCTTCGAATGGCAGTACAAACATAGTGGTGTTTAGCAAATATGTGTAAAGTTCCAAGTAGCTGTCTTGCAGATGTATTGAGAAGAGAAAGGCCTCATAAGAATGCGAGTGTTGCCCCTTATGCACTTGTCAAAAAGACAAACACGTTACTTACCTTTGGTAACACTCTTTCTAGTGGATACACTAACTGCAGGTTCTGCCTTGGAATATTTCGAGATACCAGACTGGAAACAGAAACTTTAACACAGCAGTGCTCCAGTGTGATAATGAGTGGTGTTGTGCGGCTCTGCGATGACCTCATCCCATCTGAAGTGGTGAACATAGCTGCATATAAGCGACGCCCCTGCACAATGTCAGTTTCTTTCTTGACTCTGTTGGTGCCTATGGACACAAAGACCAAAATCTCAGAGTACCAGTGTGTATATCTCTTTCTCTGGACCTTTTTAGATGGGAAAGAAACCATTCCACAGTATGGAGAGGCGGGAGGGCAGTGAGGAATCTAAGATTAGTTAGACAATCCACCAGGAGTTTTACCGGAGATAAGAAACTTGTTCTCCTGATGGATACTTCTAACTGCTTATTTTTCACCTTTAGAATAGATACCAAAACTGTATCTCCCAAGTTGGATGGTCATGGGAAGAGGTTTGGACCAAAAAGCGCTGCAGGATTGAATGGGTGAAATGTCCATCCAGTCAGACCCAGCTGCCAAGGCAGTAGTGCTTCTTGAACATGTGTGTGGATGCTCATGTTTCAGCCAGACAAAAGTGGTGAACTGGAGCTACGTGTGCCAATGCAGTGGTAACACCCTTGGCACTGGTGGAATCCTAATGGAAACTGACACATGGCCAACGTGTAGCAGATCTTGATATGAAGGATTACCTACACAAAGTGATTTTCTGCACTACCTTGAATTTCTTTGCTGCAGAAAACACCACAAAAAGCTGATCATTCACCTGATGATGTTTGGTGCAATCAATGTTAAAGCTCAAGGTTCTCTTGGGGTCCAGCCGATGAAGTCTCTCCTTCTCTTTCGAAGAGTGAGGAAGAGTAAAGAACATTGGGAACGTGATGGATTGCCCTCTTTGAAAAAGGAGTGACAGCATCTGGAAAAAAAACATCTTGTTCCTCAACACCGGTTTATCTGGGAAAAAGGTGATGTATGGGAGCTGCTAAGAGAGAGCCTGAAAGTTACTCATGTCACGAGCTCAAGTATTCGCATCAAGGAAAACAGTCACCAGACACAATTAGCAGCTGTGCATTGGCTCGCAGGGTGTATACATGAGTAAAATCAGGAGAAGAGTGAGATCCCACTGTGCCATCACGAAGGGTTTGGGGAGGAGCGTGTCAAACATTTAGAAAAAAAACGAATCTAAATAGGGTATTTAACCAAAGACGCCTGGTCTAGCAAATGCAAATAAGCCTACCGGACTGACAAATAACCTTTAATTGTGCCCACAATAACTTCTTGCTGAGCCAAAGACAAAACAAACAATAAGACATCTGACAGTTTGATGTGTTAAGGCTCTGTGTTGCAGACCCCACACCGGGCCACAGATTTGTTCCTGAGCCCAACATAAATAGACTTCAAAGTCAACTGCTGCTACTTAAACTCCATGCATGGAGGTCTATATTGCCATGCATGGAGGTCTATATTGCCTATGCCCAGGTGCAAGACACTCCCCTGCTGTGCAGGAGTAGAACCTCTCAAAGCAGCAGCCTGATTGGACAGCATATGCTCAAGCTCAGAATTTCCAGGTATCCCACTATCTGGGCCCGATCCAGATACTAGGATGACTTTGGCCTGGTCGTTACTGATCTTCTTTAGAACCCAGGGCAGGAGAAGTAGGGGCAGAAGGGCGTATACAAGAGTCCCATGCTTCACTCCATCCAGATGAGTCTCCAAGAGAGAGCCTACTTGGGAACTTCAATGCACAAAAGCATTGACAATGCCCTATCTCGGCAGTGGTGAAAAGATCCACCCATGGTTCTCCCCATTGTTAAAAGATGCCTATGTCCTCTCGGTTTGCAACGGCCATTCGTGATCTACCAGGCACAGTCAGCAGAGTTGGTCTGTTCTGGTGTTTAAAGGTCCCCCACAAGGAGATTCATGACCTGGGAAATGCACTGACGTCCTGGACAATTCTAGAAGCAAAGAGACTCTCAGTATGGTACACAGGACCTCACACCCTCCTGCTAGTTGCATTACCACTTGGTAATGGTGCTGTCCATTGGGGCCTGTGCAGCCTCCCTTTGATGGATTGTTGGACAGACCTCAGCGCCAGGAGAATGACTCACAACTCCAACAAAATTATGTGGAAATGACTTTCCTCTGCAGACCTTACTCCTCTGATCTCCACTTCTCCCAGATGACCTCCCCAACCCAGCAGCGATGCATTCATCACCACCGTCTGCTCTAGGTGGGGAAAGGGGAGGGATCTGGCACTGGCCAAACTGTGGTCAACAAGCCACCCCTGCAGATCTTTTGTAGTTTCCTCTGTAGCCTGGATGGAATCAGACAGGTTTCCATGGTGTAGGTCCCACTGAAAGTTCTGGCTCTGCTGTAGAACCCGCAGATGCCCTCCTGATGCGTATACCTCTACATCCAGGAATGTGATGTGCTTCTCATTGTGGTGAACCCTGAATTCGATGTCAGGTGTCCAATCATTAACCCATTTGTCAAAATTCAGCAGTGTCTCTTCCGTTCCAATCCATATAAAAAATATATTGTAGATATACCTTACCCATTTGGGGATTTGCTGGAAGAATGGGTTGTTTTTTTTGTTTAAATCTTTTTATTAGGGTTTTACATTTCCAAAAAATCCCTTGTGGGACATAAAACAGGTCACATATCAATCAGCATATATGCAAACATTACGTAACAATTGCAATCATGGTTCGATAACAACAGATTGGCTCCAGTCTTTTGAGTGTGACAGTTGTGTAACAGGTCCCCTGAATCCGTCAGTGGGCTATCACGTCGCAGGATGCCATGGCTGAGTGTGCCTGATCCCTCGGGTGATATGATTTTGGGCCAGGGTGGAACTGCTACCCCTCCGTCAGTGTACTACCCTACTTGATGTGTGCAAGCGTCAGCGTTTTTGTAAATGCGTCGGACTTCAACCTGCCGACTAAAAACTGAACTGGTAACTACGGGAGGGGATACTTTCGGAGGAAAGGAGAAGAAGGGGGAGGGGGGGAGGGGGAAACGCAGTGGGCAGGGGGGCAAGTGGCACTCCTGGGTGGTGCCCATGTCAGCCACCAGCTGGCGGGAGCTGGTGATGCGCGTCCCAAGGGGGGCAAACAGGGCGAGGGGGGGGGGGGGGGGGACTCGCAGCTGTGGCAGATGATCATACTGGTAGGATTGACTACCCGTGGCACATCAACCCCCCTCCAGGGGCGCTATTCATTCAATGATGGGGCCCGTGGGCTGGGGCTCGAGGGGGGTCGCGGGGTAGGGGTTGCATCGGCTCTGGGGTATCCTCTGCGCTTGTCTCTTGCTTAAATTGTATTAGAAGGTGCGCCCATTCCATAGAGATTGGGTGATTGCATGTGCCTTTTATCTCTTCTTCTCTCAGGATCTTCTCTTCCGCTGCTCCCTACTTGTTCATGGCCCCTATCCAGGCCGCTGCTGGTGGTCCTGTCGGGGGCCTCCAATGCATGGCTATGTTTCTTTTGGCCAAGTGAATAGTTAAGGTGCAAACCGCCACTGCAGTTTCTCAGACTTCTTTTTCTTACAGATACCCAGGGTGCACGCCTCCCATGTGTCAATGTGTTGTAAGTGTACCAATGTGTGTAGTGTGTGGTGTACTCTATTCCAGTATGATTGCAGGGAATGACAGTCCCAGAAGATATGTTTTAAGTTCGCATTCAATATCTGACATCGGGGACATTTGAAATCCGTGTCCGGGTAGTACTTCTGCAACTTGTCGGGCGTAACGCAAAAATTAGCAGAAGCGGGTAACTGTCCCAAGGAGCTCTTTAAAATTCTGCAAAATTTTGTCAAACCTGCCGCATGTGAGAGCTCTGATGACTTCTCGCAGATTTTATGCGATGATATATCACTATTTTTCGAGAACAAAATAAACACCATTTATGAAAGAATAGTGGCAGCTAACAACAACATGGATAACACCAACAAGCCCCTACCCCCGACCCCGCCAAAGCATAATAAACACCTGCTACTATCCTTTCCTCCTATTGACAAGACTGAGCTCCTTCCTCTCATTACCCACATAAAATCCGGATCTCCTAATGACCTCCTCCCTGCCAAGATGGTTGCCCCTCTGATTACTCTCTTGGGACCCTCCATACAGAGTGTTATTAACATCTCTCTCAAGGAAGGACAGGTCCCAGCAGACTGGAAAAGAGCGGTGGTAAACCCAATACGGAAAAAAGCGGCATCTCCATGGACAGACCTCTCAAACTTGCGTCCCATCTCACTCCTGCCTTACATCGGCAAGATAGCTGAGAAGCACGTGAACACCTATCTATCAGAACATCTGGAGGCGACGGAGGGCCTGGACTATTCACAATCTGGGTTCAGGCCTAACCACAGCACCGAATCAGCCCTTCAAACAGTGACCAATAACATCAAAATGGCACTGGATGAGGGCAGTTCTATGATTCTGGTGCTGCTGGACCTCTCCGCCGCTTTTGATACGGTGTCTCACACGGTGCTTCTCGACCGTTTAAAGGACGTAGGTCTGGAAGGAGTGGCTCTGTCCTGGATGGAAAGCTTTCTATCCGGCCGCTCCCAAGAAGTTAGGCTCCCATAAATCCATCCACAGGGAGCTCAACTAGGGAGTGCCACAGGGCTCTTGTTTAAGCCCGACACTATTCAATGTGTATGTGGCCCCCTTAGCCAACTTAGCAAGATCATTTGGGTTTACCCCGGTGTCGTACGCCGACGACACCCAACTCCTTTTCCCTTTTAAAAGTCTGACACCTGCAATAAAAAGATCTTTTGCAGATGGAACGAGAGCAATATCCGAGTGGATGTCATCAAACTGTCTCCAATGTAACGTAGGGAAAACAGAGGTCATGTTGTTTGGTCAAGCAGCAACACACTGGTCACCCGAATGGTGGCCCTTGGAATTAGGACATGTTCCCAGCCCTAAGAGCACGGTCAAAAACCTGGGAGTACTATTAGATCAGACACTCACTTTTAAGGACCATGTAAATCAAGTGGCCAGTACTTGCTTTCGGGCGATTGGGATGCTAAAAAGAGTGTTCCCTTATCTGCCAGACTGCCACAGGAAAACACTTGTGCAGGCGCTAGTCATCAGCAGAGTGGATTATTGTAACGGTCTTCTCTTAGGAGCTAATGAAGGACAACTCAAAAAGTTACAAGTGATCCAAAATACAGCAGCAAGGGCTGTCCTTAATGTACCTTCTAGGACTCCTTCTCGCCCCCTGCTGACCAGACTCCATTGGTTGCCAGTGAGGAAGCGAGTACAGTTTAAGACTCTATGCACAATTCATAGAAGTATGATAGGTGAAGGTCCAAAATATCTGGCCAAAATCTTTCAGCCATATGTTCCTGGACGCTCCTTGCGCCCCGGTAACCTGGAGCTTTTGCAGGTACCCAGAATAAAGAAGTCCAGACAAGGAGGCCGAGCGCTGGCCCATGTGGGACCAAGGCTCTGGAACTCTCTCCCTCTTGAGTTGAGATCTCTCACCAGCCATCTGACTTTCCGGAAGACCTTAAAAACACACCTATTTTCCAGCAACTGACTTTCCCCTGGTAATATGCACTATCCTCTCTGACCAAACATCTGGAGTTATATTCTTACTGGCAAAGCGCGGAGATACCCCTTCGGGGGTCTATTCAGGCGCTATATAAGAATATAAAATAAATAAAATAAATAAATAAATAAGATAAGCGCGATGCAGAACATTAAACGGTATATTTTTGAAGCGGGCGTTTCTGGAGACTTTTTGGGGTATTCTAGTGCTCGTGCCCACTCTTTATCGTGGAGGACCTGTCCTACATCGTCCCCCCAAGATTGACGCAGTTTGTCCAGGGGAACCCCAGTGAGTTCCCGAATGGCTTTGTAATGCCATGTCACTAGGTGTCTGCCTGCCCCCATCCGCAGTATCGTGTGTAGCACTGGGTGCGTTGGGGGTTCTCCTTCCCGCAAGTCCCAATACGCGCGGCTGCAGTCCATTAGTTGTCTATGTGTTAAGAATTGCCCCTGTGGGAGGTCATACCACTCGACCAGCTGCTCGAACGTTTTCAATTGCCCCTCGTGAACAGAGCCTCCATCTCGGACACTCCACTGTCAGTCCACGTCCGCAGGTCCCCTTCGTTGTAATATCCCTCCTTCCGGGGGAAGCCCAGCAAGGGGAGCAGCGGAGAGTATAACATTTGCCCCGTGACTGTCTATGGATGCGCATCATGCATTGCGGGCTATGGTAACCTACACCGGGTGTGTGTGGACCGGCTTGGAGCCCGGCATTAGTATTCGTCGAATGGCGGGTAGAGGCAACCCCCCGCTGTCAGTGATTGTCTCTCCCATGTGCCTCTCGGCCGAATGACGGGGCACCCAGGCCTCCGTCCGCAGTGGGTAACTGCAAAGTGCGTAGGACTATTCTATGCTGCCCGTCTCCCCAAATCAATGTTGTAAGGAGCGTGTCCAACTCCCGGAAGAAGGACCGGGGCGGGATCACTGGGAGATTTGTGAAATGATACAGCAGTCTGGGTACCATTATCATTTTAGCTATGGCTACCCGCCGAATAGGCGCCAGGGGGAGTGTCTTCCAGAAGCCAATCACTGAACTAAGGCTGTTGTTCACTCTGCTCACCTCCTGCCCGCTCAGGGATAACTGGAAAAAGTAGGACTTAAAAGGGAATAAAAAACTGCAACTTTGGGACACATTCCCAACATCGGGGACCTATTGCACGAAGCAATACGTCCTAACTGGTTTGCATAGAAACTTTAGTTTGTTATCGTGGGGTTGTGGATGGACATCTCTCCGGCCACCGCCGGCGCGACCCCGCGGCTAGTGAAAGCTTCAGTGGAGTGTCCTCCGGGAGCGTTGCGATCCTTCATCGGGTCGACTGGGTTGGGACGTCTCTGGCTGTTATGATCACTGCAATGCTGGCCGGCGGTCAGCAAGCCATGGATCCAATGAGCGGGATAACTCCGCGGCAGCCCGCGGTCCGGCGTTGGATCCCATCGTTCTTGCTAAGTGTCCTGTACTTTCGACTGTCTTATTATATCAAGGTGTCAGCTGTCTGGGGAGTCACCATGGGAGGCATCACGGAGCCCTCTCGGGACGCAGGTGCGTCACTGCCCTCGTTCTCTGAACTGAACAGGTGGGGGCCCTCCTCCATGTCTGAGCCTCTCCTCTCGGGGTCCAGGGCGGCCACCGCCTGTAGCGCCTTCTGACGTTCAGCAATAATTTGCGTTCGATCTGGGGAGCCCGTTCCAGACGGGCTAGACCGCACCTCCAGCTGTGTCAGGGTGATTTTTCGGAGTCGCTGGCCTACCCTGCGCACCACTGGACTGTTTTGTGTGGGTGAGGCATTAGCGCAACGTGGGAGATGTTGTTCTATCCAGGTGTCCGCCTCTTTCGGGTCAGAAAAGAAATGTGTGTTCCCGTGGTGGACAATCCTGAGGCAGACCGGGAATAGAAGAGCATATTCTACATTCTGTTGGCGCAGGGTACGTTTAATTGTCTGGAAGGTGGCTCTTTGTCGCAGCACTGCTTGAGAATAATCGGGAAACAACATCACCTGTTTGTCTTCCACCTGTAGACGGCCATGCGCTCTAGCAGCGTGGAGAATAGTGTCCCAATCCCAAAAGAGTAGTAGTTTCATAAGGAATGGCCTGGGAGGGAGGCCTGGCCTGGGCCCCCGCGCCGGTACTCGGTGCGCCCGCTCGATGGAGAAGTGGGGAGTCAGGTCCTCGGCAGGCGTGAATGTTGTGATCCAGTCCGTGATGTACTTGATCGAGTCGGCCCCCTCCGCCCCCTCCGGTAAGTTCATAACGCTGATGTTGCTCCTACGGGAGCGCCCCTCCAAGTCGTCAGTCTTATGCTCTAGAGTCTTGATCCGGGCCTGGAGGTCTTTTAGGGCTTGGTGATGTTGGACCTGCGGTTCCACTGTTTGCAGTGTCGCTGCACTCTGGTTCACTTTGTCAGTGAGCTTCCTGTGGTCGTCCCGCAAGATTTTGAGGTCAGTGGCCAGGGTGTTAAACTTGTGTTCCATCGCCACTCTGGAGTGCTCTATGGCCGCTAAGACTTGGTCCAGTTTTCTGGACATAACATCATCTCTGGTAGGTTCTTCTCGCGATCTCGTCACGGCCGGCGCCTGGGAAGGCATCTTCTGTGGGCGACCCATGTTGAGGGGATTGGCTTCCCGTTGTGTCCTACGGTTGTCGGCAGTTGCTGGTGGCCCGCCTCGCCATCAGGAAGATCTTTCGCGGTGGCGCGCTAGTCCCGCCTTCCGATCGCGGGGTCCGTATTCACAACAGGGTGGCGGTGCTCTCTGCAGTGGTGTCACGGGCCGATGGTATCACGGGGCCCCCCCTCGCAGAGCCAAGGAAGTGGCTGTAATGGCTATCAGATTTTAAAGATCTGTATTGGGCTTCTGTCAAGCATTCAGCTGTTGTTCAGTCCGATGCCACCAGCCTAACAGGTCTTTTTCTGGCCCATAAAGTGACCCCTTCCTTAGAGATCTACTGGGATGTGATTACTAAGACTCTCGACCGGAAATTATATCACCAGTTCCCAGTTGGGTCACTACCCATTAACTCTTTTACAAAAAAGTGGTCTGCCAACTCAAATGATACCTGCCCTTTCTGTTTAGACCATCCGGAGAGTGTGGGCCATTTTCTTTTTGCCTGCCCTGCATATCATGCCCCAAGATTGAAATGGATCAGGCCTATTTGCTGTAGACTAGAAATAAAAGGGAGCACCGAAGCCATGAAGATATTTCGTACCAACACTTCTGAGCTGGTAGTGGTTGGTGTTGCAAAATTCCTTGGGTGGGCATGGGTTATTCGAACCAGGAACCCAAATGTATTTTAATATGGAAAATGTTTTATGTGGTATGTATTTACAAAGTCTTTATTTTACTGTTTAATACATTTTAAATGATGATTGTAATGATGGTTTTTATCAAATTTTCTTCTTATCCTGTCTCTGATATTTCTGTCTTTTATGATTTGATAATCGAAATAAAGACTTATGAAACGAAACGAAACGGCTATCGTCCCCTGGCCCGCAGGGAGCGCTAGGGTGGCCCCCGCTGCCACGTGCGCCTTTACCAGTTGCTGTGCCCTGTGCTGTTATTCTCTGGCACCTCACAGGCTTCAAGCGGAGGGGAACCGGGCACCACCAGCCATCCGGGCACTCTATTTATGCCCACCAGGCGACTCCAGAGGTGCACTCGCCACGTGCACTGTTTCTGCGCCTTCCCACAGGCCACGTGCGTTCAGGGTTGCTCTACTGTCCTTGGGGCCCCGGGGCAACAGGTTCTCGCCGCCCGATGGCAACACCACTCTGCGTTGATTCTGCGGGTGATTCACTGCTCTCCTGCGGCCCGCTTTGCTCCCCTGCGGCCTTGCTGTCTTCAAGGGAAGGCAGGCCCAGATGCTCTCGCGCCCCTCAGCCGCACTACAGACGCTCCTCCTGAGCCGCCTTCTTTCAGCGTGGCTCCCCCGATGGCCCTGTCACTCCCGTCCCCGCCCGGGCCCAGCAGAGGCACCGACTGCAGTCACTGGCCTCAGCATAGCGCGGCTCCCCACCCCGCGGCCCACCAAATGTGCACTGTCCCGGGGCCGCTGAGCTAGGGCCGCCGCCGCCTCACCTGGGGGCTGTAGGGCTCACGTCCTCCTCGGCTCCAATCGTCGGTTTTCCCACTACTTCCTGGTCCCCAAGAAGAACAAAGGGGGCCTGCGTCCCATCTTGGACCTCAGGAATGTCAACCGCTTCCTCCGGACGGAGAAGTTCAAGATGTTGACTCTAGCTCAGGTCTTGGCTGCCCTCGACCCTGGAGACTGGATGGTAGCATTGGACTTGCAGGACGTATATTTCCTTATCCCCGTCCTGCCGGCCCACCGGCGTTACCTGCAGTTCACTTTAGGCCAAGAGCACTTTCAGTTTGCTGTGCTCCCCTTCGGCCTTACCAGTGCCCCATAGGTGTTCACAAAAGTGATAGTGGTGGTGGTCACAGCTCATCTGCTCAGATCAGGGGTTCCAGTCTTCCCCTATCTCGATGACTGGTTGTTGAAGGTGGGCTCGCCACAGGCAGTCGTCTCCCACCTATAAACTATGGCTGACCTCCTGAATTTGCTGGGGTTCTCCATCAACGTGCCGAAGTTACACCGGAGTCCCTCTCAGAAGCTCCCCTTCATCGGAGCGGTTCTGGATTAGACGCAGTTTCGGGTTTAGCCTCCCGAGCAGCGAGTCCGGGCTATTCAGGCTTGTCAAAATCAATGTTGTAAGGAGCGTGTCCAACTCCCAGAAGAAGGACCGGGGCGGGATCACTGGGAGATTTGTGAAATGATACAGCAGTCTGGGTACCATTATCATTTTAGCTATGGCTACCCGCCCAATAGGCGCCAGGGGGAGTGTCTTCCAGAAGCCAATCACTGAACTAAGGCTGTTGTTCACTCTGCTCACCTCCTGCCCGCTCAGGGATAACTGGAAAAAGTAGGACTTAAAAGGGAATAAAAAACTGCAACTTTGGGACACATTCCCAACATCGGGGACCTATTGCACGAAGCAATTCGTCCTAACTGGTTTGCATAGAAACTTTAGTTTGTTATCGTGGGGTTGTGGATGGACATCTCTCCGGCCACCGCCGGCGCGACCCCGCGGCTAGTGAAAGCTTCAGTGGAGTGTCCTCCGGGAGCGTTGCGATCCTTCATCGGGTCGACTGGGTTGGGACGTCTCTGGCTGTTATGATCACTGCAATGCTGGCCGGCGGTCAGCAAGCCATGGATCCAATGAGCGGGATAACTCCGCGGCAGCCCGCGGTCCGGCGTTGGATCCCATCGTTCTTGCTAAGTGTCCTGTACTTTCGACTGTCTTATTATATCAAGGTGTCAGCTGTCTGGGGAGTCACCATGGGAGGCATCACGGAGCCCTCTCGGGACGCAGGTGCGTCACTGCCCTCGTTCTCTGAACTGAACAGGTGGGGGCCCTCCTCCATGTCTGAGCCTCTCCTCTCGGGGTCCAGGGCGGCCACCGCCTGTAGCGCCTTCTGACGTTCAGCAATAATTTGCGTTCGATCTGGGGAGCCCGTTCCAGACGGGCTAGACCGCACCTCCAGCTGTGTCAGGGTGATTTTTCGGAGTCGCTGGCCTACCCTGCGCACCACTGGACTGTTTTGTGTGGGTGAGGCATTAGCGCAACGTGGGAGATGTTGTTCTATCCAGGTGTCCGCCTCTTTCGGGTCAGAAAAGAAATGTGTGTTCCCGTGGTGGACAATCCTGAGGCAGACCGGGAATAGAAGAGCATATTCTACATTCTGTTGGCGCAGGGTACGTTTAATTGTCTGGAAGGTGGCTGTTTGTCGCTGCACTGCTTGAGAATAATCGGGAAACAACATCACCTGTTTGTCTTCCACCTGTAGACGGCCATGCGCTCTAGCAGCGTGGAGAATAGTGTCCCAATCCCAAAAGAGTAGTAGTTTCATAAGGAATGGCCTGGGAGGGAGGCCTGGCCTGGGCCCCCGCGCCGGTACTCGGTGCGCCCGCTCGATGGAGAAGTGGGGAGTCAGGTCCTCGGCAGGCGTGAATGTTGTGATCCAGTCCGTGATGTACTTGATCGAGTCGGCCCCCTCCGCCCCCTCCGGTAAGTTCATAACGCTGATGTTGCTCCTACGGGAGCGCCCCTCCAAGTCGTCAGTCTTATGCTCTAGAGTCTTGATCCGGGCCTGGAGGTCTTTTAGGGCTTGGTGATGTTGGACCTGCGGTTCCATTGTTTGCAGTGTCGCTGCACTCTGGTTCACTTTGTCAGTGAGCTTCCTGTGGTCGTCCCGCAAGATTTTGAGGTCAGTGGCCAGGGTGTTAAACTTGTGTTCCATCGCCACTCTGGAGTGCTCTATGGCCGCTAAGACTTGGTCCAGTTTTCTGGACATAACATCATCTCTGGTAGGTTCTTCTCGCGATCTCGTCACGGCCGGCGCCTGGGAAGGCGTCTTCTGTGGGCGACCCATGTTGAGGGGATTGGCTTCCCGTTGTGTCCTACTGTTGTCGGCAGTTGCTGGTGGCCCGCCTCGCCATCAGGAAGATCTTTCGCGGTGGCGCGCTAGTCCCGCCTTCCGATCGCGGGGTCCGTATTCACAACAGGGTGGCGGTGCTCTCTGCAGTGGTGTCACGGGCCGATGGTATCACGGGGCCCCCCTCGCAGAGCCAAGGAAGTGGCTGTAATGGCTATCAGATTTTAAAGATCTGTATTGGGCTTCTGTCAAGCATTCAGCTGTTGTTCAGTCCGATGCCACCAGCCTAACAGGTCTTTTTCTGGCCCATAAAGTGACCCCTTCCTTAGAGATCTACTGGGATGTGATTACTAAGACTCTCGACCGGAAATTATATCACCAGTTCCCAGTTGGGTCACTACCCATTAACTCTTTTACAAAAAAGTGGTCTGCCAACTCAAATGATACCTGCCCTTTCTGTTTAGACCATCAGGAGAGTGTGGGCCATTTTCTTTTTGCCTGCCCTGCATATCATGCCCCAAGATTGAAATGGATCAGGCCTATTTGCTGTAGACTAGAAATAAAAGGGAGCACCGAAGCCATGAAGATATTTCGTACCAACACTTCTGAGCTGGTAGTGGTTGGTGTTGCAAAGTTCCTTGGGTGGGCATGGGTTATTCGAACCAGGAACCCAAATGTATTTTAATATGGAAAATGTTTTATGTGGTATGTATTTACAAAGTCTTTATTTTACTGTTTAATACATTTTAAATGATGATTGTAATGATGGTTTTTATCAAATTTTCTTCTTATCCTGTCTCTGATATTTCTGTCTTTTATGATTTGATAATCGAAATAAAGACTTATGAAACGAAACGAAACGGCTATCGTCCCCTGGCCCGCAGGGAGCGCAAGGGTGGCCCCCGCTGCCACGTGCGCCTTTACCAGTTGCTGTGCCCTGTGCTGTTATTCTCTGGCACCTCACAGGCTTCAAGCGGAGGGGAACCGGGCACCACCAGCCATCCGGGCACTCTATTTATGCCCACCAGGCGACTCCAGAGGTGCACTCGCCACGTGCACTGTTTCTGCGCCTTCCCACAGGCCACGTGCGTTCAGGGTTGCTCTACTGTCCTTGGGGCCCCGGGGCAACAGGTTCTCGCCGCCCGATGGCAACACCACTCTGCGTTGATTCTGCGGGTGATTCACTGCTCTCCTGCGGCCCGCTTTGCTCCCCCGCGGCCTTGCTGTCTTCAAGGGAAGGCAGGCCCAGATGCTCTCGCGCCCCTCAGCCGCACTACAGACGCTCCTCCTGAGCCGCCTTCTTTCAGCGTGGCTCCCCCGATGGCCCTGTCACTCCCGTCCCCGCCCGGGCCCAGCAGAGGCACCGACTGCAGTCACTGGCCTCAGCATAGCGCGGCTCCCCACCCCGCGGCCCACCAAATGTGCACTGTCCCGGGGCCGCTGAGCTAGGGCCGCCGCCGCCTCACCTGGGGGCTGTAGGGCTCACGTCCTCCTCGGCTCCAATCGTCCACCGAGTTGTGCGCTGCGTGTCCTGGCCTTCTCCGCACCTCGGGCACCGTGCACCGCCGTGACGCCTGCCCCGGTTCGTCGCTGCTCTGGGGCCCGGATCGTGTCCCCGTAATCTGGCCAGGGCCTCTCCTCACAGCGGCCGGACTGGAAGGGAGAGAGGGCCCCCCACCACACCACTGCAGCGCCGCGATTCAGTGCCTCTGGGCCCCTCTCCTAGAGTCTGGTCGGCCGGTTCAGGCAGTCACCTCCAACCAGAGGTTTGCCGGCCCCGCCTGAGTTTCGCTGTTGCGAGGTGGCTGCTAGAGGTTCGCGGTACTCTGCCGCGGGTCCGCCATTTTGGGGAGGCCGGTCACGGGAGTTGTGGACAGAGTGCTCCCGGCTCCGTCGTGCTGTGCATCAGGGTTCTGGACTCACCGGGCCGGACCCTGCCGCCTCCGGACCCAGGGGGCGGTCACTGCGGCATGCGAGGACACAAATAAAAGGCATTAGAGGCCGCGGACGCCGGCCGGCAGCCAGAGCCTCACGGAGAGACGTCCACCATCTAGGCTGGTCCCCCTGGAAGAATGGGTTGTTGTTGAAGACAAATATCATTTCATATTTAGCCATATATAACACAGCAAATTCTGGAGCAAATGGACAACTCATCTGAGTTCCTTTTACTTAGCAACAAAAGTCCTCGCCAAACGTAAAGTAATTCCGCTTTAGGCAAATTTTGGCTAAATCAATAATGAAACTGGTTGGCACTTGTTCTGGTTTAGGTCTTCAATTCAGAAACGATTCCATTGCCTCTAGTCCATCTTCTTGGGAAATTTCCGTGTACAGAGACACCATCAAATGTAACCAATCTCTGTGATGCCTCTATAAACTCAATAGCACAAGTTACTACTTGTGTAACGATAAAGCTTTAAGAGAAATTAGTTAGTGATAGATTCCTTACCTTAGATTATCCCCAGGCGTCAGACTGGATCCAAAAAGTTTTGCTTAGTAGTACCCCTGCGCGTCTGTAGGTAGTTTCCTGCGGCTCCGCGTCCGTCACCGGCGTCGTCAGCGCCGAGATGACGTCACAGAGCGTACCTAGGCACCACGCATGCGCGCTGACTTCAGTTCTGTACACGACTTTCCGCGCCAGTAACACAGAGCCATGCAAGATACTGAACATTGGCACATAAACCTAGAGCCCTGAAAGGGATGACCTTAACCCTAGTAATCAGTTCGCAGAACGGGGAGGATGGGCAGGGCGGTAAGGAATCTATCAAGATATATGGTTGCACAAGTAGTAACTTGTGCATCTGAAAGAGACACGTTAGTGGTAGATTCCTTACCTTAGAATAGATACCCCAGCAATACCAACACTGATGGAGGGTCTGCAAACAAATTACACCAGAAAGTCACGGAGCACTGAACAGCCAAAAAAACTGTCTCTCCGGACCTGACTGTCAAGGCAGTAGTGCTTGGTAAATGCGTGCAGCGAGGCCCATGTAGCTGCCCGACAAATGTCCTGCAAGGGAATGCCGAGTGCCAAGGCAGTAGTGGCTGCCGTTGCCCTGGTGGAATGGGCATGCAACCCCACAGGAGGCTACTTCTTGGCCAAGGAGTAACACGCTTTGATACAGAGAACGACCCACCGAGAGATGGTCCGTTTGTTTACTGCCCGACATTTTTTGGCGCCCACGTAGCCAACAAAGAGTTGATCATCCACCTGGAA
Organism: Lissotriton vulgaris; assembly: GCF_964263255.1. Taxonomy (NCBI): domain Eukaryota; kingdom Metazoa; phylum Chordata; class Amphibia; order Caudata; family Salamandridae; genus Lissotriton; species Lissotriton vulgaris. Next base: position 979,056,144 of record NC_141689.1, read on the forward strand.
CTGCTGTGTACGCTGCAGATAGAATGTGAAACATGTTTTGGGTCCAGATGGTGGAGCCTCTCCTCCTCCCTGAAAGGATGCAGAGGCGGAAAGAAGGTGGGCAAAGTGATGGTCTGCCCGATGTGGAAGGGCGTGACAACCTTTGGCAAGAAATAAGGACGGGTCCTTAGAACCACCTTGTCTGGGTGAATGGAAAGGATAGGAGGTTTAGCAAAAAGAGCCTGAGCTCATTCACTCATCTGGCCACCAGAAAAGCCGTCTTAAGAGTGAGAAGCCATAAAGGACAGTTGTGAAGTGGCTCAAAGGGAGCGCACATCAAAAAAGTCAAAACAAGATTCACGTCCCATTGAGGCATTAAGAAAGGCACAGGAGGAAACGTGTGTGTAATGCCTTTGAGGAAACGATTAACAACTGGGGACTTAAAAAGAGAAGGCTGATCTGGAAGCCGTAGAAAGGCGGAAATGGCAGAGAGATAGCCCTTCATGGTGCCCAGAGCAGAGCCCTGCTGGGCCAAAGAGAGAAGAAACAAAAGGACCTTGGAAAGATAATCGCCGCCCCATCCCAGTAGGGACACATCGGTCACCAGTGTGTGCTCCGGTTGGGGAAGGGAGAAAGATCTGCCATTGACCCAATCCCAGTTCGTGAGCCACCACTGCAACTGTCGGGCAGCCCCCTCTGAGATCTGGACGTGATCAGACAGGTTGCCCTGATGCTGTGCCCACTAGAACTTCAGGTCCCACTGCAGAGCCCACATATGCCATCTGGCATGCTGCACTAGCAGGATGCAGGAGGCCAATAGGCCCAGGAGCCGGAGGGTCATCCTGACTGAAACCCGCTATAGAGGCTGAAAGATCGGAATCATAGCCTGAATAGCCCGGACTCGCTGCTCGGGAGGCTAAACCCGAAACTGCGTCTAATCCAGAACCGCTCCGATGAAGGGGAGCTTCTGAGAGGGACTCCGGTGTAACTTCGGCACGTTGATGGAGAACCCCAGCAAATTCAGGAGGTCAGCCATAGTTTGGAGGTGGGAGACGACTGCCTGTGGCGAGCCCACCTTCAACAACCAGTCGTCGAGATAGGGGAAGACTGGAACCCCTGATCTGAGCAGATGAGCTGTGACCACCACCACTATCACTTTTGTGAACACCTGAGGGGCACTGGTAAGGCCGAAGGGGAGCACAGCAAACTGAAAGTGCTCTTGGCCTAAAGTGAACTGCAGGTAACGCCGGTGGGCCGGCAGGACGGGGATATGGAAATATACGTCCTGCAAGTCCAATGCTACCATCCAGTCTCCAGGGTCGAGGGCAGCCAAGACCTGAGCTAGAGTCAACATCTTGAACTTCTCCGTCCGGAGGAAGCGGTTGACATTCCTGAGGTCCAAGATGGGACGCAGGCCCCCTTTGTTCTTCTTGGGGACCAGGAAGTAGTGGGAAAACCAACCATGTTCTACTTCTGGCCCAGGAACGCGCTCAATGGCCCCCTTGGCCAAGAGGGCCGTGACTTTCTGCTGGAGAAGCGCAAAATGGCCCCCCAACATGCGGTGAAACTGAGGTGGCATGGCTGGAGGGGCAGACTGGAAGGGGAGGGAGCAGCCCGTTCAGACGATTTGCAGCACCCACCTGTCCGAGGTAACGGAACGCCAGTGAGGAAGGTGATGGCGAATCCTGCCGCCCACCGGCGTGGGGTGTGCCCCAAAGCTCGGACTAGAAAGTCTTTGAGGCGGTGCAGAGGTGGAAGGATTTGTACGCTGGCCCCCTGTCCCGCCGCGTCAGGAACCTCGCCGGAGCAGAGGTTGGTTCTGCGGAGGCTTCTGGCTGAACGAACGTGTCGGACGCCCCTTTCGTGGGCACGAAAGGAACAAAAAGGAGACGTGGCCAGGCGCGTGGTGGAGAGACCTAAGGACTTGGCCGTAGCCCGGGAGTCCTTAAAACGCTCCAGCGCACTATTTGCCTTATCACCAAACAGGCGAGTACTATCAAAGGGCATGTCCATAAGAGAACATCCCCTGAAAAACCAGCGGACCGCAACCAGGTGTAGCGACGTATGGCCACTGTTGTGGAAATCACCCTACACAGTGAGTCCGCGGTGACCAGTCACACCAGATGGCGAACTTTGCTGCATCTTTCCCCTCTACAACAGCTTGGGAAAGCACTGTTTGAACTTCCTCCGGACACTGAGGCAGCACCTGCCCAACCGTATCCCACACAGTGTGGGAACAGTGGCCCAAGAGGCATGCAGTGTTCACCGACCGCAGCCCTAAGCTGGCAGATGAAAACACTTTCTTGCCGAACTGTTCCAGCTTCTTGGATTTCTTATCCGGCGGAGCAGTAGGGAATGCGCTTTGGGAATTGGAGGCTTGGATGACCAAGCTCTCTGGAGTAGGGTGCGTTGTCAAAAAAGCAGGGTCATCCGGGGCCGGGCGATGGCGCCTGGCTATGTTTTTATCCACGGGAACACCTGTGGCTGGTCTAGACCAGTTGCCCATCAATATTCCTTAACTGGAGATCAGCATCTAGGCATATAACCAATATAGTGGACCTTTTACTCGCTAACGAACCAGACATCTTAATCCTGACTGAAACATGGCTAAATGAATCGTCTACGCCCATCCTGGACATACTAGTACCCCCAAACTATGAAATCCTACACTAGGAGAATTGATATATTGGGTGGTGGGATTGCCTGCGTACACCAGAGCAATCTAACAGTGACCAATTCCAATTCCCCGGCACCACCCTCCTGTGAATACCTTTGTGTAAATATCTCTAGTAATAACAAACAAATATGCTCACTACACACATTTTACCTCCCTCCAGCAGATAGCCTCACATTCATAGAACACCTTATTGATACTCTTGCTACAAATGATGGCCAACAAATTATGCAAATATTCTTGGGGAACTTAAGCTTACACTGGGAGGACCAAAATGACCCAGGGGTCAATAGCCTCAAAGCTTTCCTCTCAGACCTAAATCTTATCCAAATTTGTAACAGCGCTACACACGATAAAAGCTCAACCCTCGACCTAGTAATCTCCAAAGCTAACTCCATTCAGCTTGACTCAATCCTCCCGTGTTATTGGTCTGACCATCACATCATCACTTTCATGGAATCAGTTAAACGGCTTTCAACACAGCCCCCAAGAACAAAGATCTGGAAGAGGAACCTTAAAAACGTTGATCCCAAACTACTTGTAACCTCTAATCCTAACATCCTTCATCCACCGGATGACTTAGCCGATGTACATTGTCTGACCAACCACTATTTCCACTCCATGAACAACTTATTAGACAAAATAGCTCCCTTACAACTGAAAAGAACCACCACAAAAGATTCAGAAACCCTGGCATGACGATAGGCTAAATGAAGACAGGCGATCACTAAGAGCAATTGAACGTCGATGGAGAGCTACACCGTCCTCTGACCACCTCAAATTACTAAGAACCACTAGAAACTCCTACTTTAGAAAGATCAGAAGATCTAAAACTGACTTCTTCAGTACTCAACTAGACCAAGCCAAGAACCTCCCCAAAAAACTATTCGATCTAATCAAAGTCCAAACCAAGAGCATACTCATCCACCCCAAGGCTATCCCAGACACCTTACCCAATTGTGGGGAATTTGCTTCATATTTCATTATGAAGTCAGAAACCATAAAAGCCGACTTGCTTGATGAAATTTTAACCCTTACGGACACAAGGAAGAACTCCTCAGGGCCCCAGACAGGGAACCCAGTCAATGGCTCCACAAAATTCAACCTTAAAAACAACGCTTCCTGGTCTACCTTCAACACATACAGTAAAGATACTATACTAAAAACGCTAACAACCTTGAATCCCTCCAGTCACTTCACTGACCCGCTTCCTGCTAACTACTCAAAAGATTTAATTCCACTGCTACTACTGTTATGGACCAAGATTATCAACACCTCCCTCCATCAAGGACCCACCCCAGAAATCCTGAAAACAGGTCAGGTATCCCCTATCCTAAAAAAAACAACAGCTGACCCATCGGACTTAAATAACTATTGTCCGATATCCAACATCCCCACCCTGGCCAAGCTCTTAGAAAAATGTGTTCACATGCAGCTTATCAATCACATTAAACAATTCAGCCTGCTCAACCAATACCAATCAGGCTACCAGGCAGGTCACAGTACAGAATCAGCCATGACCCAAATAATAGACGACACACTAAAAATCCTTGACCAAAATGAAGCCTGTTTACTTTTCTTACTCGACCTTTCATGGGCATTTGACACCAGCAAACATGACAACCTGCTATAGCTCCTAAAGTAGAGAATGGGACTATCTGGATCCGTGTTGTACGAGTTACTTACCTTCAGTAACGATGTATCTGGTAGAGACGATTCTAGCCACAGATTCCTTAATGTAGAATTAGCCCCAGGCGTGAGACTGGATCCGGAAAATCTTCTTTGCCATAGCATCTCTGCGTGCCAGGGGCGGTACCACGTGATTCCGTCCTGACGTCGTCCGTGGGCGTGGCGTCAGCGAGGTCACATTAGCCCCACCCCGGCGCGCCAACATTAGTTTACTTCGGATAACTTTTCTGCGCCACAACGCTGAGCCATCACAAACAAAAACTGTGAGAATATATGAACAGTGTGCGAAATAGCAGACAAACAGAGAGGAAAGAAGCTGTCATGGGGTGAGCCTTGCATTTACACTGTGTTAAGTTGGCATGAGCTTATTAGAAGTTTAAACGCCATTTTTCCTTTCTGCTGCCTTTGCACACAGAACATGTTATTATAAATGTTTAGAGTTTAGCAGTGTGTATTGCTTCACACGAGAATAATATGTTTTTCTATATTAGCAGCCTTGCTTGGTAAGCTTTGCCTGAACAGTGAGTGCCGAGGCCTTCAAGGTTATTTCAACACAGTGGTTGTTGTGATCAGCGCACGTTCTAGACATAACGTATATGCAACTGTGGCCACCTCTCATTTTGGCGCGTTTAATAATGCACTGCGTAGGCATGATCACACACACTTGCATGCAGAGAGCTGGTGCAGAAACTGATGTGATCCATTTCTGCTAGGACCAGAGGTATGGGGCCGTTTTGAAATCCCAAGAGACCTTCTGTAGATATAAAATAACCTACTAGCTAGGGAGGGTGAGGTATCGGTGTATTCTAACCTGTTCTCCATTTAGCATTGTAACATGCTTTCTCCCTTTGCATTTTATGGAATAGTAACTATGCTGATAATCTTGTTGAGTATAATATGTCTGCTTGTATTAGCTAAAATACTGCGCATGAGAACACAGCATTAGAAATAAATATTTCAAACATGCACGTGACTATTTAATCCCTGTTTTGGACTGGTATGAGAGTATAACGAAAGATTGTTCATGTGTTCCACATTGCCTGACATATTCTAAGTTCCATGTTCTGGGTTGTCTAATCATTGGGGTTATGGAAGAACCAATGAGATACTGATTGCTAGTTTGGTAGGGGATTTTGGCTACTAAGGTGAGTTTTGGCACACCCTAATTCACTGAGGTTCCAAGTCTCTATGCACAGTTCTGTGTAGGAGCAGAATCCCTGCTACATGGCGCCCGTACGATTGTGGTCTTATTTCATGACGCTTGAGTAGTACTTCGACCGGTCCTTAGCCCCTTCACTATTGTTTCCCGTTAACAGTAGCGTTGGACAAACCTACCTATAGTTACGTAGGTCCTTTCAAGCTTGAATCTTTCAAAACGGTTTCCTTATGAATTACTACCGAGTTGTGCTACATTGTTTTACATTGTACCTCTAATTCTCTGTGGCACTATGGCTAACATTGACATACCGCAGCATAGTTGTATTGCGGTCCGCAATAATTTACAGGCTTATAACAATGGTTTGGAGGGCATGGCAGTTATTTTGGTGGTGAGTGCTGCGGTTGCTTACCCGTTTGAGATTTTCTACTCTTGGGTGACATTTCTTGGACGGTTTTGGCTGGATTCACCCCGCATCCTCGTGCGGGGCAAGTCCCCGTTGCTGAATTACGGACCCTATTTAACTCTTCTATTAGTGTTACTCTGGCCCTAGTTCAATATTGTGAGAAGTTGGCCTGATATATGATGCTCACTAATTCTAGTGATCACCTTGTATCAGTCCAAACAACCCTTATGGTGATTGGTTGTAAAGTCAACCTTACAGACCAGCTATCCTAATGGTAGCATGGACAAAGCAGTCTTAGGCTAAACTCTTTTGGCATGTGAAGCCAGCTGTTTTACCACATATAACCCCTTGAATACCAAGTGAAAGGACACCACACAGGTTGTTATGAAAATAAACAATATATGTATTAACTAATATACACCTCTGAACTCTTTATGAGATCAGAGGCCTAAGCACATGACAATCTCTTAGGAAAGATACGTTTAAGTTGCACAAATTACAATGGTACCCTTGGGACACGACAAACCGTATACTAAGTAAATGGTATAAGGAATTCGATAGAAGGAATGGAGCTGTCCAGAGGCTGTAGGATCGCTGGGACCACGCTACCCTAACTTTAGGTAAGTAATAGTAGGCCCACGGAACGCGTGTGCAGAGTGTGGACACACACGCGAGATGCGTAACAACGTCTATGGACAGTACAGTTTAAGAAAAAGGTGAGTACGGACAATCCTGACTAGTTAGGACTAAAACGACAATGGAACTGGACACTAGGAGAGTCAAGCTACCCTTGAGTACCGAAATGCTCGTGTTATCTCACCCACGGGCTGCGGGTGCATAGGTGTCAAAGTGTGTCGGGTTTCCGTGTCGAAGTCTATGGAGCCTTGAAGAAAGATGCTGCAGGCGACCAGGAGGAAGATGTCCGGTGTGATCCAAGGGTGGGTCGGAGATGCTGAAGACCTGAAAGCAGAGGGGACAGTGTTCAAAGTCACTAGCCAGTGACTGGAGTGGAACCAGGAGTGGAACCAGAGGCTGTCGTCGCGATCAGGTGAGAGTGGACGCTTAACTCTGCAGCCACGTGGACCAGGTGGTGTCTTCGACGACCAGGATGGAGGCACGAGCTGTCCCACGCAGGCTCTCGCTGTCGGCGGTGTCGGATCCGGATTTGGAGTCAACAGGCCTTGGCAAAGGCAACCCACGCGGTGAGTGGAAACGGCGTCTGGTGCGGACCAGGAGGGTCTGGGTGCTTCTCCTTTGCAGGGAAGCAAGGGCCAGTCTGGAGCAACCAGACCAGCAGATTGGATTTCAAGGTTCGTCGTCTAGGAGGCCACTAGCCAGCCGGCAAGTGACCAGACAACGCGTCGAGCAGCAAACAGGCAGAAGGGCACCACGCAGATCTCGTGGATGCTGGAGGGCTGGTCTTCGGTGCAGGAGCTGCTCGGGGCTAGGGCTTCTCAGTCCCCAAAGCACTTCGTCGAGGTTACCTCAGAAGTCGTGCTGGAGCGAAGTGCTGCTTCTTCCAAGATGGCCGGTCCCACGTGTCTCGTCACACCCACGGATCTCAGCTGTGCTGCAGATGTAGGTAGAGGTCGCAGAGGACTGGGAATCCGGGTCTCGCCGGGCTCTGAAGTCCGGATCCTCGACGGAAGATGACAAAGGGAAGCCGCTGGACGCTGATGGTGCCTGCTTGTGCAGGGTGGACACTCCTTGCCCACAAGGGAGATTTCTTCAGTCTTCTGTTCAGAAAGTCGAAGTCCAGAGTTTCTTGTAGAGTTTCAGTTCAGGATTAATCTAATTTGGAATGGGACCAGCTCCTACCTTTATCCTCCTAAAGGGGGCTGTACTAGGACTAGGTCCCTCCTATGGGTGGGACCAGGAAGGGGGGTTGTTACACCCCCTATCCTTTGTCCGGTCTTGCGCCAGAGCTGGGGCTGGAGAGCCCCAAGAACTGGTTTAGACCGGTGTATGCACAGGGACACCTTGTGTGCCCCAGGCATGTCTCATTCCTTTCAGCTCTGTCCTACCCAATACACAAAAGCCTGTCTGGGGTGGCGCTAGCACCTCCCAAGGCAGGAAACCCTTTGTCCAAGCCTCCCTCGCTGGAAGGACTCCCAGCAGCAGGAAGTCAGACTTGTGTCTGTGGTGGCAGCATCCATTTTGTGATGCTGAGGCTCGAGTTAACTTTAACTGGGGTTCACAGTTACATACATGTCGTGTCCCTCTAGAAGGGTGGAATGCTACCCCCGTCGCCAGAATTGGCGAGGGGGTAGTATTCCAATTCGTATGACACCTTACTCGACATGTTTTGATAATGCTATACCAAAGTTAGCAATAAACGCGAGGATTATAATGCACTTAAGAGTATATGGTATAGTGTTATCATGGAAACAGCTAAAGGACTTGGTTCCGAAAGCTGCAGACAGGCTCAGCTCATGCTAGAGCACCATCTCACATAATTCCAAGCACTCTGCCTTCAGGATTGATAAGGCCTGCCACAGGAGTGACTGATAGGAGGATATGTGTCCATTTTAGGGTTAGATATAGGTATACTATATCTACAGCAAAGGGTGATTACACCACCTTGCCCCAGCTGATTGATCAGCCAGTTGAGTCTGATTTGGATGGCCAGCCAGGGGTGGCATAACACATGCTGCAGCCCCTGGTAGGCCCTGAGTGCACCTATGCCCTGGGTACCTAAAGTACACTGTACAGGGACTGATAAGGTGACCCAGTATCCAATTAGATATGCACCTAAGGTACATGAATGTCAATTTAGAGAGAGACAGCTAGGCTGTGGGTCTGATTAGCAGGCCCACAGCCAGGAAAAGTCGTAAACCAGTGAAGCAAAAAGCAAATAATCGGGGGTGACCATAGGATTGCAGACCCCACTCTCCTACAAATATATTACCCGCAATTTCCAGGGCAGGCCCCCTGGTGTTGTGGCTCTTCCAGCTGGACCGAGCGGAATGAAGCTTAGTCCCGTGATGGTCAATTAAGTAATGGGCAAGCGTCCCCAGGATAAGGATGATATGCCATTTTGGCTTGGCGAGAAGTTTGACCAGCTGGAAGCAGCATTTCCTAATTCGACTCCCATTGAAAAACACAGGATTCTTACAATTAGTTTACCCAAGGACTTGGTACCAGAAGCCGGTGACTGTGAGTCATGGGTTAGGATTTTTGCGGCAGTGTACACGAGGTGCTTTGGCACTCCGTCAATGGCTGTCCTTCAGACGGTCATTAAACGCGTTCAGGACGAACACGGACCTGAGGCTGCGGTTGAATTGGGAATGAGACTCGTTGGCACATTTGAAATAGTTTCCGATCTGGTACTTTCTAATATAAAGGGAGATGCGGTGAACTTTCAAATGGCTAATGCCTTACGTGATGTCCCTGATGCCGACAAACCCCGACAGTTACCGAGAATTATAACGGCGGCTTATAAAACCATTGACCGCAATAGTTTAGGTGTCAAGCCCTTTTCTGCTAAAGATAAAAAACAACCTCAGGGTTCGAAGTCTGAGACGGACGTTCAACCCAATGCTCCAAAGAAAAACTGGAACAAAAATAAAAAACAGTGGAAGCAGCAACAGAAACAGGAGTCCCGTCCCCCATCACCCGTGCCTGCGTCTACTGAGCGCGTTTATGAGTTGCGCGACCGCTCTACGATTAAATCGCCTGATAGATTTCAGGTTCCTGTTCAACGCTCTCCTCGTTCTTTACAGGACACATCGGCCTCTTCGTCTGGTGGTGGAGGTGTCGGCAGAGGTAGGGGTGGACAGCAGAGTAAAAGGCAAGCAGTACGATTCTTCACAGAAAAGGCCCCAGCTTCAGAAAAAGAAAGTTGCTGCGTTAACAGCGAGATATACCACAGATAGTGAGAAAGCAGCTTGGGAATCAGACATGGGCGCTGACGTTGTTGGACAGCGCGGCGGAGATTACCATAGTGCGAGAGGCCCTGCGTCCACTACTGAAGGTGACAGCAACTGATCAATATGTTGTTGTAGAGACGGCTGATATTAGAGTAGCTCCCCCTGATAGGCTTTTGAAATTGTCCTTTTAATTGAAGGTGACATACAACGTACCATAAAAGGTTTTTTTTGGGAAAATCTTACAACTACCTATGACATTTTGTTAGCGGAGGATGACTGGACCCCACCTTTTGTTCTCGCAGCTCCGAGAGGGGAGGAGGTAATCCTCCCTAGTTTTGCGCACACAGTGTCTAAGGAGCATGCGCTGAATTTTGCAGAAGAGTGGGCTAAGGCCCTTGCGCCAGCTTTGTACTGTATTCACTGTGGTTGGGATACATTTTCCCCGCACCACGAGATTCCCTTACGGTCTCTGCCACAGCCTCAACCTCAATATCCCATCCGGCGTAAAGCTAAGGCTACCGTTGCGGAAATCCTTGAACAATTAGAATATCAAGGAGTGATTGAAACTTGTGTGTCACCGATGAATAACTCACTTTTTACTGTGACCATGCCTGATGGTTCGTACCGTTTGGTATTGGATTACCGGCATTTAAACTTGCATTGCCGTACCTGTGCAGAACTGAATACCCACGGCTCTGCTTTAGTGGATGGTCTTGTGCGAAAACGGTTTAAGACCACACTTGATTTATCAAAAGTTTTTTGCCCACAATTTGGATGGTCTAAGTTCCAAATGGACCAGTCTTACCAGTGGAGACAAATAACGCCAATTTAAACGCCTGGCCATGGGCTATAAGAATAGTCCAGGTGTGTTTGTTGTCCGTATCTTCTCTCTCTTGGAGAGAGTTGATCCAGATGCGTGTTCGTATGTGGATGATATCTATCTCACAGACGACGAAATTTGGGCGCATCTGTGTCGCGTTGACCGCATTATTTGTAACTTTGCGGACTTCGGTTACAAATTCAACTTTGCAAAGTCTCACATTGCAGAGTACACAGTGTTGTTCCTGGGCTACGAGCTCAACAACGAAGGTCGAGGATTGGCTCCTCACTTCTTTGAGAAATGCGCACAGTTGCGCACTCCTATAACACTGAAGAAATTACAGTCCTTGCTGGGATTTTTGAATTTCGGGCGTACTTACATTCCCGAATACGCCCAGAATATCAAGCCTTTGTATGCTTTGATACAACCTACTTTTACCAAATCATGCTGGCTGCCTGAACATTCAGTCATTTTGCAATCTTTGCAGGCTGATCTTCTAGAATTAAACTTTTTACTGACTCGTGATAACCACACCAACCTGGTGATAAGAATCATCCCTGGGGCGGTGGGTTTTACTTACCTTACTTTTAACGAAGGTGACATAGTACCTATCGCTTACAAGTCACACTTGTACACTTCGGCTGAAATGCGGTTTTCCACTGTGGAAAAAGTTTTGACAGCAGTGCAAACAGCGATTCTTAAGGAACGTGCACTGTCGCAGGGAAAACGCATGTTGGTTGTTACCCCGTATCCAGCCCTAGAGGCAATGACCAAAGCCCGTGTACCAAATTCTAAAGCTTTACACCCACGGTGGATACAATGGGCAGCATCTTTGACGTCTCCGGATGTCACGTTTATTTTTTATGCCTCTTTACAGTCATAAGAGTTTCTGCAGTATGAGTTTGTTCATCCTGCGCCATTGACTATGTAACCTTTGGAGGATTTCCATTGTATCATTTACACTGATGATTCAGCGCAAGTTGCGCATGGGTCTAAGCACGCATACGTCTCAGCTTGCGCCATTGTGGTAGGTACCATGGTAAATGATGAATTCAAGTCCAATGTCGTGCATACGCAGACATTAGGGGACTGTACCGCACAATTGGCAGAGCTCCGTGCTCTAATGCTTGCATTGGAGTACGCTGATCCTAGTGTGACGACTCTCATTGTTAGTGATTCTTACTACTGTGTCAAGTCTTACAATGAAAACCTGTTCTTTTGGGTTCAGAATGATTTTTGTGATTCCAAGGGTAGCAGGATAAAACATAAAATGATCTGGGTTCGAGTGGCTGAGTTTAAAGAGCAATTGCCACTCGTGTTTGTAATTCATACTCTCGGTCATCAGCGGTTGGGAGTTCACGCTGTTGGCAATAGTTTGGCCGATGAGGCTGCAAAATCAGCAGTATCGACATGTTTATTTGCAGCAGTTACAAGTTCCAAAAATAAGATTGATGATGACATCTGGGCGGCTGTCGCCGCTACTGAGAAGAGGAGTAAATATCCAAAAGGATTCCCTTCAAAGTATTCTTATCACTTAAGTCCTGATAAAGTTCCTTATGTGAAAATACCGGACGTTGGTGAAAGATTGATTCCCAACGCGGACCGCAGGTCCACACTGATTACAGCTGCCCATGAAGGTGTTGGGTCTGCACATGCAGGCGTTTCGGCTACTGTGTCTCAGTTGCAACAACGTTTCTGGTGGCGGGGACTGTACAAACAGACGCGTGATTATGTCCTTCAATGTGACATTTGCCAGCAGATTAAGCCTTCAACTGCTACGCATCTGCCCCAGACACAGTTGTACATTTCCTAATAGACCACTTGGTTGTGTTTATTTAGATCACTGCGGTCCTTTTTCCTCCGATACTGCGTATAAGTACATCTTAGTTGCAGTTGTTTCTTGAACGCGCTTTGTATGGGTGTGGCCACACCGCAGCGTTGATTCGTGTACGGTCATAAGAGACTTGCGTGTCTTTGTAGGGATTTTGCCTGTGGTACCTTCCATTCGGATCAGGGTCCTGCTTTCGCCTCCAAGGCGTACAAGGTTGCCGTGAGTTCATTGGGGGTCCAAGTCAAGTTTTCGTCTCCATACAGACCTGAGGGTAATAGTGTTGTGGAATGAATGAACTGAGATTTAAAGCAGTCTTTGACAGCTAGGGTTATAGGCACTGGCAGGAACTGGCTGGTCCATCTCAATAGCATACATCGTGCCCTTAATAATCTCCATAGAAGGTCTTTGGGTGAGCGGACCAAATACGAAATACTCTTTGGTATCAAAATGTTCGCCCCGGACCTTGGCGGTCTAGACCAGGCGGTGGTTGCTGCCTCCGTTGACGTAGATGAACATTGTCATGTTTTACAAAATCTACAAAAGACGAGAGACAGTCTTGCAAAGGAACACTTGCCCTCCACATCTGATGCTGCGATGCAGATTTCGGTAGTTGGCTGGCTACCCTGAGTTGGAGAACTGGTTCGAGAGAAGATCGAAAACAAGAGGGAGTTTGGTCCCTCATATCGAGCTCCAGTTCCAGTGCTTGGCGTGAAGGGCACAAGAACAGTCATTTTACCAGGTCGTAAAGAAAAAAGGTACATCTCCGTTGATGTCAAACTACACAGAGTGCCCGATTTTTCTTAGTATGACTCCGGCAGTCTCATGTCCATCGATTTTGAGAAATTCTGTTATTGCCCCTGCTCTTAACCTCAGGCCTGATGTTGCCCCCGAGATGCCTGCCATTTCAAGTCCTTTATTAGTTCACCACCTGATGCTCACCTTGATGATACTGAATATACTTACCCCACTGACTTATCGATGCCTCATTTGAAATCCTGTTTGGCTACAGAGTCCAGATTTTCATTTGACACTGACTTTCACACATCGAAGACCCCTTCAAAAATCTCTGTTTTTGCAACATGGTTTAAAAAAAATGTTTTGATTCCTCCTTGGACCTACATTTGGTTGGTGCTTTTTTCGATTTACCTGTTCATATTTATTGGGTTTGTGGCCTTGTCAATGGACACTATGTTGAAGAGAGAACATGCATACGGCATATTAATGGAACATTGGCTCCCCATTCCTCATTGTGAGAAGGTGGCCTGATATGCAGTGCTCACTATTCTAGTGAACACTATGTATCAGTCCAGCAACCCTTATTGATGATTGGTTGTAAGTCAACCTTATAGACCAGCTATCCTAGTAGCGTGGATACGAGCAGTCTAAGGCTAAAGACTCGAGAGGGCGCGTTAAGCCAGCTGTTTACCACACATATACCCCTTGAATACCAAGTGAAAGGACACCACACAAGTGTTATGAAAATAAACAGTTATTTATTTAAAGATCACAACAGCCCTGTACTCTTTATGAGGACAGGGTACTAAGCACAAACAAAAACTCTTACAAAAATACTTAAGTTAGCACAGTATATACAAATGCCCGAGGGGCACGGAAAACCATATACTCTGAAAGTGGAATGCGAAATTCCTAGCAGGTAAGTACAGTACTAATAGCTTTTGGAATCGCTAGGACTTGACTAGGGAATCGTTAGATTATGTCTAGGAGGCCTAGGGGACTCGGGTGCAGTGTGTGCACTCTCACGCGAGATGCGGGACAAAAGTCTATGGTAGCTAGGAATTAGAAAGTTAGTGTTCTCGGGCGAACCCGACCTGGTAGGGAGAAAACGAAAGTAGATTCTGACCCTTGGATAGTGAGGCTATGCTGGGGCACCGAAATGCCGAAGTTACCTAGCCCAGGGGCTGCAGCTGCATAGGTCTGAAAAGACGTCGGGAATCCTCGTAGACGGACCAGGAGCCGGAAGAAAAGATGCTGGCCGGTGACCAGTGAAGAAAGTTCAGTCGGATCCAAGCCTGGATCTTGAAGATAGATGACACCTGAAAGCAGAGGGGACCAAGTTCGAGACTACTAGCCAGTAGTCAGTGGGCACCAGGAGGGCACCGGATGGTAGCCACCTCGACTAGGTGAGTGGGTGACGCTTGACTCGAAGATCTCACGGACCAGGAGGCGTTGTCGGCGACCAGGATGGAGGATCGAGCTGTCCCACGAAGATAGAAGCTGTCGGCGTCGCTGGACCCAGGATTGGGCAACAAAGCCTTGGCAAATTCAAGCCCACGCGGTGGACCTAAAATGGCGTCTGGAGTGGACCAGGAGGGTCCGGGGTGCCTCTCTTGAAGAAGGAAGCAAAGGCCAGCCTGGAGCAACCAGACCAGCAGTCGTGAAGTCGTTGGGCGTCGTTCAGAGGGCCACAAGCCAGCCGGCTAGTAGCCAAACAACGCGGTGCACAGCAAACAGCAGAAGGGCCCCACGCAGATCGTGGAGATGCAGGGGGGCTGATCTTGGGTGCTGGAGCTGCGCAGGGTCGGGGCTTCTCGGACCCCAAAGCACTCACCAGTGGAGGACACGGTGGGCTTGCAGTAAAGATGTCGTGCAGTCTTGGCGATCGTCGGTCCCTTGAGGTCTCGTCGCACTCACGGTTCTCAGCTGGGCTGTAGAGGTGAGTAGAGGTCAGAGGTGCCAGGGAAGCCGGGTCTCGTCGAGCTGGGTCGTCGGATTCGTGATGAAGGACTTGCAGCAGACCGCAGTGTTCTTTAGGATGGTGCCTGCGGATGCAGGGTGACTACTCCTTAGCCACAAGGGAGAATCTTGAAGAAGAAATCGTGAAGTCCTTTTGAAGAAAGTGGTATCTTGATTCCAAAGATGATCTAATTTTAACAGGGGGCCCGCTCCCATCTTTATACTAAAAAAGGGGGCTGACCCGGTGACTAGGTCCTGCCTATGGGTGGGACTAGGTGGGGGGTGGTTACACCCCTCAGCCATGCCGGGCTTCCCCAGGCCAGGGGCTGGTGTGCCCCTGGAACTGGTTCAGACCGGCCTATGCGTAGTGAGCACCGGGGTGCCACTCAGCAGTCACCTTCCTGTAAAGCCCTGCCTACCCAGGATACACAAAACCATGTCTGGGACGGTGCTAGCACCGCCCCTGACAGGAAACCCTTTGTCCAGGCTCCCCTCGCTGGAAGGACTCCCAGCTGCAGGGGGTCAGACTCGTGTCTGTGGTGGCAGCATCCATTTTGTGGAGCTGAGGCTTTAGTTAACTTTAACCGGGGTTCACAGTTACATACATGTCGTGTCCCTCTAGAAGGGTGGAATGCTAACCCCGTCGCCAGAATTGGCGAGGGGTTAGTATTCCAATTCGTATGACACCTTACTCGACATGTTTTGATAAAGCAATACCAAAGATAGCATTTAACCGCGAGGATTATAATGCACTTAAGAGTATATGGTATGCGATATCATGGAACAGCTATTAGGACTTGATTCCGCAAGCTGCAGACAGGCTCAGCTCATGCCAGAGCACCATCTCACACGATTCCAAGCACTCTGCCTTCAGGATTGTCAAGGCCTGCCATAGGAGTGACTGATAGGAATCTGTGTGTCCATTTTAGGGTTAGGTATAGGTATACTATACCTACAGCAAAGGGTGATTACACGACTTTGCCCCAGCTGTCATGCAGCCAGTTGTGTCAAATTTAGGAGGCCAGCCAGGGGTGGCACAATACGTGCTGCAGCCCCTGGCAGCCCTGGGTACACCTATGCCCTGAGTTACAGGGTCTGATAAGGTGGCCCAGTACCAATTGGTAGATGCACCTAGGGTACATGAGGTAATTTAGAAAGAGAACAGCCAGGCTGTGGGTCTGATTGGCAGGCCCACAGCCAGAGAAAGTCGTAAACCAGTGAAACAAAAGCAAAAAAATCTGGGTGATCATAGGATTGCAGACCCTACTCTCCTACATGACCCCCCCCCAAACTTTGGGACAATAAGCTAACCTTGACCAGGTGAGTCTTCTTGTTCTAAGTGGAAATATCTGGAGAGCCCATCGGCATTGCCATGATCAGTACCAGGTCTATGTTCCACTGTAAAGTCCATCCCCTGTAGGGAAATGGACCACCTAAGCAGTTTGGGGTTTTCACCCTTCATCTGATTTAGCCACAAGAGGGGCTTATGGTCGGTCTGAATCTTGAAGTGAGTGCCAAACAAGTATGGCCTCAGCTTCTTCAGGGCCCAAACCACAGCAAAGGCCTCCCTCTCAATAGCTGACCAATTCTTCTCTCTGGGGGTCAGCCTTCTGCTTATAAAAGCAATGGGCTGATCCTGACCATCAAAATTCAGTTGAGAAAGAACAGCTCCCACACCCAACTCAGAAGCATCTGTTTGGACAATGAATGGTTTGGAGTAGTCTGGACTCTTAAGGATAGGTGCTGTGCACATGGCCTGCTTTAGGTCATCGAATGCTTTTTGACAGCCTGCTGTCCACTGAACCTTTTTTGGCATTTTTTTACTTGTCAGTTCATTTAATGGTGTCACAATGGAACCATAGTTCCTGACAAATTTTCTGTAGTATCCAGTCAGGCCCAAGAAAGCTCGAACCTGAGTCTGGGTGGTTGGAGGAGCCCAGTCCCTGATTGACTGTATTTTGCTCTCCAGTGGCTGAACCTGGCCTCCACCTACAAGGTGGCCCAGGTATACAACCTGTGTCTGCCCTATCTGGCACTTGGTGGCCTTGATAGTGAGGCCTGCTGCTTGCAGAGCCTCTAACACTTTCCTCAGGTGGACCAGGTGATCCTCCCAGGTGGAGCTAAAGACAGCAATATCATCTAGATATGCTGCACAGAAGTCATCCAGCCCAGTAAGGACTTGATTCACCAACCTTTGGAAGGTGGCAGGTGCATTTTTCAGACCAAAGGGCATTACCACAAATTGATAATGCCCACCAGGGGTTGAAAATGCTGTTTTGGGCTTGGCATCCTCAGCTAACCTGATTTGCCAATACCCAGCTGTTAAGTCAAATGTACTTAAGTAGTTGGCAGAAGCCAATCTATCTATAAGTTCATCTGCCCTTGGTATTGGATGGGCATCAGTCTTAGTGACTGCATTGAGACCCCTGTAGTCTACGCAAAACCTCATCTCTCTCTTACCATCTTGGGTGTGAGGCTTTGGCACTAGAACTACTGGACTAGCCCAAGGGCTATCTGAGGGTTCAATGACTCCCAATTCCAACATTTTCTGCACTTCAGTTTTTATGCAGTCTCTAACATGATCAGGCTGCCTGTAGATTTTACTCTTGACTGGCAGGCTGTCACCAGTGTCAACCTCATGGGTGCACCAATTGGTCTGACTGGGTGTCAGAGAGAACATACGTCTGAAAGACTGAAGAACCTGTTTACAGTCTTTCTGCTGATGTTCAGAGAGGCTGCCACAAAAGACAACACCATCTACTGACCCATCATCAGGATTCTGAGTGAGCAGGTCTGGGAGAGGGTCACTCTCTTCCTCCTGTCCCTCATCTATGGCCATGAGCAAGCTCATGTCCTTCCTGTCGACATATGCTTTGAGCCTGTTGACATGGAGTACCCTATGGGGACTCCTGGGAGTTCCAAGGTCCACCAGGTAGGTGACCTCTCCCTTTTGCTCAAGGATTGTGTGGGGCCCAGACCATTTGTCTTTGAGTGCTGCTGGGGCCACTGGCTCCAGCACCCACACCTTCTGTCCAGGCTGATAAACAGTCAGGACAGCCTTTTGGTCATGCCAAGCTTTTTGAAGTTCTTGACTGGCCTTAAGGTTTTCTGATGCCTTCTCCATATACTCAGCCATCCTGGAGCGGAGACCAAGTACATAGTCCATTATGTTGGTTGCAGGCTTTTTGAGAGGTCTCTCCCATCCTTCCTTCACCAAACACAAGGGGCCTCTCACAGGATGCCCATACAAAAGTTCAAAAGGGCTGTAGCCAACCCCCTTTTGTGGGACCTCTCTGTAAGCAAACAGAAGGCAGGGCATCAGGACATCCCATCTACGCCGGAGTGTTTCAGGTAGTCCATGAATCATCCCTTTTAGGGTCCTGTTGAACCTTTCAACAAGCCCATTGCATTGTGGGTGATAGGGTGTAGTGAATTTGTAATTGACACCACACTCCTTCCACATAGCAGTTAAATAGCTTGACATGAAGTTTGCACCTCTGTCAGAGACAACCTCCTTAGGGAAGCCCACTCTGGAGAACACTCCAACTAGGGCCCTTGCCACCACAGGGGCTGTGGTGGTCCTAAGTGGAATAGCTTCAGGATACCTGGTGGCATGATCCACTACCACCAGTATAAACTTGTGCCCTGATGCTGTCTGGGGTTCCATTGGACCAACAATGTCAATCCCCACTCTTTCAAAGGGCACCCCCACCACAGGCATTGGTATAAGGGGGGCCTTTGTTGTGCCACCTGACTTACCACTGGCTTGGCAAGTGACACAGGAGCGACAAAACTCCTTGGTATCCTCATTCATGTGAGGCCAGTGAAAGTGTGAGACAAGCCTGTCCCAAGTCTTTGTCTGGCCTAAGTGTCCTGCTAAGGGAATCTCATGGGCCAAGGTAAGTAGGAAACCTCTCTGAGACAAGGGTACAACCAGCCTCCTGGTCATGCCAGGCTTGGGGTCTCTTGACTCAGTGTACAGGAGTCCATCTTCCCAGTATACCTTGTGGGTACCTGTGGCGTTCCCAGCAGCCTCAGCAGCAGCCTGCTGTCTGAGGGGTTCAAGAGAAGGGCAGCCTAACTGGTCCTTCCCCAGGTCTTCCCTTGAGGGTCCCCCTGAACCCAAGAATTCAACTTGATCAAGTTCAAACTCTCTAGGCTCAGTTTCCCTCAATTCCTGCAGGTCAGCCTCCTCTGAGACTTGATCCACAACCTGGGGCAAGGGGGAAGGCACAGCCTTAACCCTACTGCTCTTTTTCTTGGAAGGTGTCTGGTCCATTGTTCCAGGATCCAGCACCTGTTCAGTGGGGCATCTTCTGGCCTGTGACCTAGTCACAGCAAACACATGTGCTGGCAAACCTAACATTTCCAGATGAGTCCTCTGCTCCACTTCTGACCATTGTGATGACTCCAAATCATTGCCCAACAAACAATCCACTGGGAGGTCTGAACTAACTACAACCTTCTTTTGGCCAGTTACCCCTCCCCAGGAGAAAGCTACAATTGCCATACTATGATTGGTAGTGACATTGCTTGCATTGGTCACCAGGAATTCTGTACCTGGCATGATCTGTCCAGGGTCCACAAAGCTAGGTGTCACCATTGTGACACTGGCACAAGTGTCCCTATAGGCCTGAGCCATTTTTCCATTAATAAAAGGTGTCTGTCTGTATTTGCCCAAAGTATTGGGACTTATGTCAGGGGACATATCCATATCCCCTGTACTGACAAGGACAGCCTGAGTGAGGGTGCCAACTAAGTTGTCACTCCCCTCAGAACCCAGGGTTAACCCTACTAAACCCTTGGGAGGTGCACTACCACTGCTGGCTGTACTAGGGGGCACAGGTGCCTTAGGGGCTGCAGTGGCAGGAGTCTGCCCTCCTCCTTTCTTGGTGCACTCACTAAACCAGTGAGTTTTACTTTTGCAGTATTGGCACCACCTTTTAGATTGGCCTTCTTTCTTCTTTTGGGGAGCCTGACCCCCACCCTCTTTGGGTTGTTGGGGACCTGTCGAAGACTTCTGGTCATTTTGTTCCCCTTTCGAATCCTTACCCTTCTGGTCTGCTTTCTTCTGACCACCTTGATTCTGGCCCTGGCTCTGTTTAACTCTTGTTCTAACCCATCTGTCTGCCTTCTTTCCCAATTCTTGGGGAGAGGTCAGATCTGAGTCAACAAGATGCTGATGCAACAACTGGTTCTGACAATTGTTTAAAATTTGCTCTCTCATCATCAAATTGTACAATCCTTTATAATCAGTAACCTTACTGCCCAGCAACCAGCCCTCAAAAGCCTTAGTGGCACAATCCACAAAGTCAGCCCAATCTTGAGACTGAGTTTTCTGGGTATCCCTGAACAGCACCCTGTACTGCTCAGTGGTTAGGCCAAACCCATCAACCAGTGCATTTTTCAAGACTTGGTAATCATTAGCATCCTCCACCCTTGTGGTGAGGAGCTTGTCTCTTCCTTTACCCTCAAAGGAGAGCCACAAGATAGCTGCCCACTGACTTGGGGGAACACCTTGCACAGTGCAGGCCCTCTCCAAAGCAGTAATCCATTTGTGGATGTCATCCCCTTGTTTAAAGGGGGGCACTATCTTACCAAGGTGTTTTGTATCAAAACTCCTTTCCCTATTGCTAGGTACAATGCTGCCACCAGTGGGGACTGTCCCACTCAATTGTTGCTCTCTAGCAAAGGCAAGCCTCTCTTTGGCCAGGGCAAGTTCTTCCCTTTCAATCCTCAGATTGGCTGCCTTTTCCTTAGCTTCATACATTCTCCTCTGGGGAGATGTCATTCCCCTTTGAGAGGAACGTTGAGAGCCATTGGTATGAAGGGATCTGATAGAGCCTCTTGATAGAGATCTATCTCGTCCATTCCCAATGTTAAGCTGACCTGAGAGTGGCCCCAAGGGTCCCCTAGTGCCCATCTCATGTCTGCTTAAGTTGGACCTGGTTAGTCTGCTGACTTCTACCTGTTCCTTTTCTGCCTCATCCCCTGATACCAAATCATCATCCTCATCATCAGCATCATCTGCTTCCTGAAGAGGATGGTCCTGGGCATCAAAGGGACCCTGTAAGGAGGGCATGTTGCCATCTGAATTAGAAGGGTCTGGGTTACCAGCCCTTCTTGCATCATGAGTCTCTAAGAGACCAATCAGAAAGGCAGTTGTGGGGTTAGACCCCTGCTTAATCTTCCTAGAGGTACACACTTGTCGTAACTCATGGAAGCTAAGCGCAGTATATCTTGAAGGGATGACCTGTGGAGGGTCAACTGACACAAGGGGAACCTCAGTGTTTCCTCCTTTGTCCGACATACTGTTTCTAGTGTGGTGTAAGTGATGCACCTACCTACACTATGTGTTTACCTACTGATCCCTTGCTAAGAGTTGCAGCCAAGGTGTGCTAAGCCTTGAGGAGCTACAACAGCTGGTTCAGTAGAACTCAGAGTATTCTAAGCTTTAGTTATGTGTACCTAACAGTACTTATGTGATCTTTCAACAAGATATTCTTAGGATACGTGTGGTAAAACAACAGCAAGCTCAAATCCCAACCGCTGCTCACCAATGTGAGAAGGTGGCCTGATATGCAGTGCTCACTATTCTAGTGAACACTATGTATCAGTCCAGCAACCCTTATTGATGATTGGTTGTAAGTCAACCTTATAGACCAGCTATCCTAGTAGCGTGGATACGAGCAGTCTAAGGCTAAAGACTCGAGAGGGCGCGTTAAGCCAGCTGTTTACCACACATATACCCCTTGAATACCAAGTGAAAGGACACCACACAAGTGTTATGAAAATAAACAGTTATTTATTTAAAGATCACAACAGCCCTGTACTCTTTATGAGGACAGGGTACTAAGCACAAACAAAAACTCTTACAAAAATACTTAAGTTAGCACAGTATATACAAATGCCCGAGGGGCACGGAAAACCATATACTCTGAAAGTGGAATGCGAAATTCCTAGCAGGTAAGTACAGTACTAATAGCTTTTGGAATCGCTAGGACTTGACTAGGGAATCGTTAGATTATGTCTAGGAGGCCTAGGGGACTCGGGTGCAGTGTGTGCACTCTCACGCGAGATGCGGGACAAAAGTCTATGGTAGCTAGGAATTAGAAAGTTAGTGTTCTCGGGCGAACCCGACCTGGTAGGGAGAAAACGAAAGTAGATTCTGACCCTTGGATAGTGAGGCTATGCTGGGGCACCGAAATGCCGAAGTTACCTAGCCCAGGGGCTGCAGCTGCATAGGTCTGAAAAGACGTCGGGAATCCTCGTAGACGGACCAGGAGCCGGAAGAAAAGATGCTGGCCGGTGACCAGTGAAGAAAGTTCAGTCGGATCCAAGCCTGGATCTTGAAGATAGATGACACCTGAAAGCAGAGGGGACCAAGTTCGAGACTACTAGCCAGTAGTCAGTGGGCACCAGGAGGGCACCGGATGGTAGCCACCTCGACTAGGTGAGTGGGTGACGCTTGACTCGAAGATCTCACGGACCAGGAGGCGTTGTCGGCGACCAGGATGGAGGATCGAGCTGTCCCACGAAGATAGAAGCTGTCGGCGTCGCTGGACCCAGGATTGGGCAACAAAGCCTTGGCAAATTCAAGCCCACGCGGTGGACCTAAAATGGCGTCTGGAGTGGACCAGGAGGGTCCGGGGTGCCTCTCTTGAAGAAGGAAGCAAAGGCCAGCCTGGAGCAACCAGACCAGCAGTCGTGAAGTCGTTGGGCGTCGTTCAGAGGGCCACAAGCCAGCCGGCTAGTAGCCAAACAACGCGGTGCACAGCAAACAGCAGAAGGGCCCCACGCAGATCGTGGAGATGCAGGGGGGCTGATCTTGGGTGCTGGAGCTGCGCAGGGTCGGGGCTTCTCGGACCCCAAAGCACTCACCAGTGGAGGACACGGTGGGCTTGCAGTAAAGATGTCGTGCAGTCTTGGCGATCGTCGGTCCCTTGAGGTCTCGTCGCACTCACGGTTCTCAGCTGGGCTGTAGAGGTGAGTAGAGGTCAGAGGTGCCAGGGAAGCCGGGTCTCGTCGAGCTGGGTCGTCGGATTCGTGATGAAGGACTTGCAGCAGACCGCAGTGTTCTTTAGGATGGTGCCTGCGGATGCAGGGTGACTACTCCTTAGCCACAAGGGAGAATCTTGAAGAAGAAATCGTGAAGTCCTTTTGAAGAAAGTGGTATCTTGATTCCAAAGATGATCTAATTTTAACAGGGGGCCCGCTCCCATCTTTATACTAAAAAAGGGGGCTGACCCGGTGACTAGGTCCTGCCTATGGGTGGGACTAGGTGGGGGGTGGTTACACCCCTCAGCCATGCCGGGCTTCCCCAGGCCAGGGGCTGGTGTGCCCCTGGAACTGGTTCAGACCGGCCTATGCGTAGTGAGCACCGGGGTGCCACTCAGCAGTCACCTTCCTGTAAAGCCCTGCCTACCCAGGATACACAAAACCATGTCTGGGACGGTGCTAGCACCGCCCCTGACAGGAAACCCTTTGTCCAGGCTCCCCTCGCTGGAAGGACTCCCAGCTGCAGGGGGTCAGACTCGTGTCTGTGGTGGCAGCATCCATTTTGTGGAGCTGAGGCTTTAGTTAACTTTAACCGGGGTTCACAGTTACATACATGTCGTGTCCCTCTAGAAGGGTGGAATGCTAACCCCGTCGCCAGAATTGGCGAGGGGTTAGTATTCCAATTCGTATGACACCTTACTCGACATGTTTTGATAAAGCAATACCAAAGATAGCATTTAACCGCGAGGATTATAATGCACTTAAGAGTATATGGTATGCGATATCATGGAACAGCTATTAGGACTTGATTCCGCAAGCTGCAGACAGGCTCAGCTCATGCCAGAGCACCATCTCACACGATTCCAAGCACTCTGCCTTCAGGATTGTCAAGGCCTGCCATAGGAGTGACTGATAGGAATCTGTGTGTCCATTTTAGGGTTAGGTATAGGTATACTATACCTACAGCAAAGGGTGATTACACGACTTTGCCCCAGCTGTCATGCAGCCAGTTGTGTCAAATTTAGGAGGCCAGCCAGGGGTGGCACAATACGTGCTGCAGCCCCTGGCAGCCCTGGGTACACCTATGCCCTGAGTTACAGGGTCTGATAAGGTGGCCCAGTACCAATTGGTAGATGCACCTAGGGTACATGAGGTAATTTAGAAAGAGAACAGCCAGGCTGTGGGTCTGATTGGCAGGCCCACAGCCAGAGAAAGTCGTAAACCAGTGAAACAAAAGCAAAAAAATCTGGGTGATCATAGGATTGCAGACCCTACTCTCCTACACTCATCACACAGATTGAAGAGGGACCTGGCTTTTGTAAACATCACTGCTTGGCCAGTCTTAGATGGGATTGTGTGGGATATGATTAGATTTCAAATCCACGGGCCCACAGAAGTTATAAATGTCCCAAATGTCTGAAGGGTTTCTATGGGGGAATGTAATTAAACAAAATATACGTTCTGATGATTGGGATGTTCAGGCCGTAGAAGCTTTGTTTTCTGATTTGAAATATTATGCTGCCTTTGATGCTGAAGATTTGTATTTAGATTCTGCAAATTATGGTGATTTGGTTGGCTACCAACACTTTGGCAATCATTACCTGCATAAAGCTAATACCAGGAGGAATACTGTTAATTATACACAACGGGAACATTTTCCCACTCCTGTACAAGGCAGTTCCGCTTCTCTTTTAACCCCTTCCATGCTCATGACAGAACGGTTCCGTCATGAGCGTCGGTTGAGCTGTGCTCATGACGGAACCGTTCCGTCTTGAGCCGATAGGCTCATTAGAACCTTCAGCACAGCGCGAAAATTCGCGCCGCGCTGAAGGGGTTAAAAAGATTAACTTATTTTACTGTTTTTAATCAGTCAAATCCCAATGCATTTTATTTCAATATGACTGAAAAATCCACTTCCAAGGTTCGACCTACCCACACAAAATTATTGTATTCGAAGTCCTTTTTAGACCAATTGGCTGTTGGGGGCTACGAGCTGTGGAAAGATACTATTGATCTTAAATCTGTTTGAGGTTGTGCATGCCTCATCCCGAACCATATGTTGTTTTTGAATGCTACAATTTCACAAACAACTTGCTTTGGATTGGCTACTACTAAAAAAATTAAATGCTCCATCTTTTCCTGAATTAGAAGAATATTCTGGTTGGGATAATAATACCAAGTTTTCCATCAGAGAATTACAGACTCTGTTACTGAATTCTACCTTTAACATATCCGGTTTGGATCCTAAAGGTTGGTTGCTGTGGCACAAAAGTGCAGATTCTTGCCAGCATCGTTTTCTGGGTTTAGCTCCAGGCTACACACAGGTCAGGGTGGATCCCCGTTTTGAAAGTGGCAATTCTGTGACTACCTATTCTGTAGGCAAATTATGTCAGAGTTGGCTCAAACATTCCACTTTGGCATCAGTTATGCTGCATTTATCTAAATTGACTGACGATGTTGATCTAAATGATTTTGTGAAAGGCCCAGTTTCCGGCAGATCTAAAAGGTATATATGCTATTTACAACGAAGTCTGGAAACTGTCCTAAATTGAGGCGGCTTCCCGCATTAGAGCAATAGAACAAGCAAATTTAGAAAAGGTGCTAGCAGTTGTAGATAATAGCATTAACGCGCTTTTCTTCTCGCATTTAAACGTTAGATAATATTGTTTCATCTGTTGTTGATATTGTGCAAGAAAATGTGTCTGTTTTGGACCATGGCCAAAATCAACTGTGTTCTATTATGCAGTTTGCATGGACCTTGCAGACCTTGAAATCTGGAAAAGTGCCATGGCACTACATGAATACTTCATCGTTATTTACCCCGTTTAATTTGACTGAAAAGCAACGTTTTATGTCTATGAAAGATGTAACTTTTTCTATGTTACATATTGAAAAGTTAGAACCGTTACCATTTTCTGTGGCTGAGACAAATTCTGCTACGTGGCTTATCTACGGGTTAATAACTTTACCTTTTCCCCTTTTCAAATTTGAGGCCTGTATGAAGTACTATGCAATAGGCAGATATGAACCTCTGGGCACCGCCTATCTTCATGAAGCTTGGTCGCTACCTTTTACCTATAGGCGCCTTAGGGAGGGAAAAGAGGTTTACCTGAATGGTAAGGATTGCACTACAACACCAGATTACTCATTAATGAGTAGAAATATCCAATTACATGGCTCTTGTAACCAGAACGAGCCAAATTTAGCCTGTATTTTGAAAGGTACACCAGCACCTGCTATCATACCCACATTCACATTACTGGCAAACTGGAGTTATTTACTTTTAAATAATGAAGATTATTGTGGGATGGTAGCCGGAATTCCTTATGTGGTTACGGTCAGTGAGCGTGTAGTTTGTTGTAAAAATGTAATGTCCTTTTCCGACCTTGAAAGCAGAGTTCAACAAGATGAGTCGTATAAGAGCTCTATTGTCTCAGAAAGAAGTCACCCTCACATCTGCACGTGAAACATTTGTCCTTCACGTGGCGAACACCCGCACAGAGGTGCATGCTTTATTAAATATGGATTTTCCCTTGCATTTCGGTGAATTAATTCACACTATCTATAATGCGTCTTCCACCACAGGGCTGACTCACTTTTTTAAAGTTGTTAGCAGTGGCCCTTG
The DNA here is from genome assembly GCF_964263255.1 of Lissotriton vulgaris. NCBI lineage: Eukaryota > Metazoa > Chordata > Amphibia > Caudata > Salamandridae > Lissotriton > Lissotriton vulgaris. Next base: position 979,082,885 of record NC_141689.1, read on the forward strand.
GGACCAGGGCCAGCAGCTGCAGACGCAGCAGCAACGTCACCTCGGCCTCAGACAGAATTGCTGCTTGTTCAAAGGGCTGAGGGGGGCTCGGAGATGCGACCCGAGCCACGGTGACCTCCCGCGACACCACAGGGACTCCCACAGGAGTTTGCAGCTTAGCCGGAGCGCCGTGGTCCGAAGGAGGGACCCCCAAAGGGCCACACCCCAACGGCACCACATTCTCCGAGCCTGGATCCGAACCAGTCGGCGCCAGGGCCATAGCCGCTGGTGACGCCGCGGAGGGCCACGCACAGGGCAAGGTTCCGCCGACGTCCCAGGAGGGGAAGGAGGAGAAGCCAGCGAGGTCTGCAAAGCCGCCGCATACGTCTCCATCTGGGCTCTCGACTCCCGCTCACCGGGAAACGGTGGATAGCGGGTCGCTTCACCCGCGGAGAGCCCACGCCCCGACAGGCCGGAAACCAGCCCTCGGGGACAAACTGCGACACTTAACAACAGGGGAGCGACGCTCTTGCGGCTTAGGAGAGGGATGAGGACGACGACGGCTTCGAAAAGCTTCAGCAGAAGCTGAACAAGGTGAAGAAGCCAATCTGGACATGCGAACCGATAGAAGTTTCATCCGGCGCTCCCGTCGCGACTTCGGCTTCAACTGCTGGCACGTCTCGCAATCAGAGGAGTCGTGATGTTCCTCCAAGCACCACATGCAAATGAGGTGAGGGTACGTTGTCGACATCAGCCGTCCACAAGACGAGTACGTCTTAAAGCCCAAGGGCAGCTGCACACTGTTCCCACAAACACACGCAATAGCGAAAGGGAAAGGCCTACACAGGCCCGGAGCACGAACCGAATCCAGGTTGCACGCGGAAAAGGAAAAAACTGATGTCTGGCGCCGGGGTGGGGCTTATGTGACCTCGCCGACGTCACACCGCGGACGACGTCAGGACGGAATCATGTGGTACTGCCGATTGCGTGCAGAGATACTGTGGCAAAGAAAGTTTTCCGGATCCAGTCTCACGCCTGGGGATAATTCTACGATAAGGAATCTGCGGCTAGTAGTCTCTATCAGATTTCATGGTTTACCTCTTTCCTCCAAAATAGACCTCAAAGAGTCAAGGTCCATCAATCCTTGCCTAACGCTATCCAAGTCACGTTAGGAGGACTGCACGGCTCTTCCCTTTCACCCACCATTTTCAACATCTTCATGGAGCTTCTCACCAAACTTCTCAGTCTCTCCAATGTCTGTATTCACATGTATGTAGACAACACCCAACTCTACATCAAGATCCACTCACTTGAGGATATCAAATCTCTCAACTCAACGCTACAAAAAACTCAAGCATGGTTGTCCGAAAACCATTTGAAACTAAACTCTCTCAAAACGGAATTCCTCTTAATCGCACCCCACCCCCCCAACAAATCGTCCAACATCCTTGACTGGATGAAGCACCTAACAGCACTCAAACGACTACCACTTATTGTTGAATCAGCAAAATCATTGGGTGTGACACTGGACAGAAATCTAAAGATGCAGAAATATATCAGCGCCTCCACAAAAGGGGCAAATTTTCACATGAACACCTTAAGAAGCCTGACACCCTTCCTGCCAGCAAACGACTTAAAACAAGCAGGTCAAGCCCTAGTAATCCCAAGAGTGGAATATGGGGCTGTAGCCCTGTGCGGCCTCCCCAGATCGACGACAGCCCCGTTAAGAGCCGCTATCAACTCAGCTGCAAGACTCATCACAGGTTCAAAAAGAAACACACACATCTCTCCCCAGACCTTAGAGCCCTGAACTGGCTACCGTTCGAAGCTAGAATTCACTTGAAAATTGCATGTATGACACACAAGGCCTTACATCACAACACTCCGAGCTATCTAGCCCAGAAACTGGAGCTCTCTGCTGGTAATAGGTCCTCTAGAAGCTCCAGTAATCTTCTACTGAAACACAACGATTTGCCAAGATGAAAAAGTACAAGCGGACCTTCTCGGGAATGGCACCTAGGATTTGTAATGCTTTGCCTACAGAAACAAGACTGAACCCTTCTACTGCCTACTTCAAAAAAGCCGGGGATGGAGGAGGACCTTGCGGTGCTGGGGGCAGCGCCGGCAATGGACCCTGAGGCAAGGAAGGGCCCTCAGCTGGGACCGCGGGCCCGAAGGCACGCCGGCGGGAGCCCGAGGCCTGAAAAGGCGGTCCAAGGCAGCAAGAAAATCTTCCACCTGGGCAGGAGTCGCCGATGGACTCGGATAAGGTGAGTAGGCCATCGGACTCACAGGCTCCAAAGGAGCCGCGTGGGTGGGACCCCTGGCCCCCTCGTCCACGCCCGTAGAAAAACGGGGGGACGTCGGAGAGCGGAAACGCTTCTTCAACGACTTCTTATGACGTCTCCTACCCAATTCAGAGTGTGAAGACTTCGACTTCGGAGTCATGGCCATACAGTCGGAACATGACAGGGAGTCATGATCCTGCAGGATTTAAATCCAGGCATCCCTATGCGGCACCAGGATGCAAAGACTCACAAATGGAAGACAAAAAAGTCTCAAAAGTTAAGACAAAAAATGAGTAGGGTACGTGCTCTGGCGCGGAAAAAGAAAGAACTGATGTCAGCGCGCATGGGTGGCACCTAAGTAGTCTCTGTGACGTCATCTCGGCGCCTACGCCGGCAGCGAGGGACGCGGAGCCGCACAACACCACCTTCCAACGCGCAGGGGTACTGCTGACGAAAACTTTCTGGATCCAGTCTGATGCCTGGGGATATTATAAGGTAAGGAATCTATCATTAACGTGTCTCTTTCAGATGTCACCTTTGTCTGTCCATGTTGTTTGAGTTCTGCCACCATCATGTCTCTTTCTTTAGCTCCTTGTCCCAGTGATGGCTAATCCCTCATGGCTCTACGTGGCGTACACCATGCTTTCTGTTGTTCCCAGCCATCTTGTAGCCCCGGCTAACCGTCCATCGTTACCTCTTTCTTAACTTTCTAGCCAGTCGCGCACCTCTGACAGCGAGGTCTTTCCTGAGTCTAGCACTCGAAGTTTGGCAGGGAATATAAGTTAGTATTTGATGTCAAGTTACCAGAGCTGTCGTTTGAAGTGAAGAAAAGATTCACTATGTTTATGAACCTCCTTCATGTAGCTGGAAATATAGAGAGTCTCCCACTGCCCACCTGCCACTGGCCATGGCTCCTTGAGACTTGCAAGATGTGATCCCTTTCTCTGTAAGTAAACAGCTGTGCCACCGCTGGTCTAAGAGGGCTCCAGGCAAGTGTTTTCTAGTGGGCACTCGATTCCACAGCGAAAAAGTGTGACATTTTTCCTTCCAAGATCGCATTTGCCAGCCAGTCCTCAAGGTAAAACTCACTGCGTTCAGCTGGTAGGCCACAATGTACATGTTATTGCGCATAGAATGGCCTTCTGCGTCATAAGCTTTCGCATCAATGGTAGTCACAGCATTCCGCAGTTCTTGTATCTGCGATTACATGTCAGTCACCGTTGGTTGTATAGGAGCCATTGTGGATTCTGTAGTATCTACACGATCTACAAGCTTTCTATGGTCTGCACGCAAAAGCCCTATTTTACATGTAAACACACTCAACTTAGGCTCCAGTGTCTGTATGACATCTTTAATGTCTTGCAGGAGCATCCAGAACTGCCCTGAGGGGGGTTGAGCAGTCCAGTCACCAATGCACACATCAAGCTAGTGGAGCGTATTTGGTTCTCCGCACCAGTCTTTGGGAACCTTGGTCGTACCATGGGAGGCGCCTGTCCAATGCTGCGGCAGGTGGCCCCTAATATGACCCAGAAGAACTAATGGGCCTTCTCCGAGTTGATAGGTTCTAGTCCCCTTTCGTTGGGGGCAGCAGTCCAAGGCACCTCTATGGGGTTCCCTAGTGGCAATTACTCCTTAGTTCCAAGGCCGCTCTACTGGAGCCTCATGCTGCTGCTGGAGGGGGCAGGGGAGGGTGCAAAAGAGGCAATGCACTAACATATTACTGCCCCTGAAGCAAGAGTTCCAAACCCACCCCAGGTCTGCCTTCTTGTGCTCTCCTGAAGGTGAGGCCGTTTGCCTCCCCAAGGCTTCCAGTAGCAAGAGGCAGCTATGCGCAAGTCAGCCACCTGTCAGATATGTTGCAGGTCTATTAATGGTGCTTCCTCGGGGCAATCGCTCTGCACAAGGTTCCTGTTGTCGTGCAGGCCCCTGCCTATGCCTCAGTACCACTTTATGTGGTTGGTCCATGGGTGGAAAAGCCGAGAGCACACCAGCAATGTTCTCCTCCTGAGGCGCCCTCTGTGCAGCAGTCTTGGCAGCACTTCGCTGCAATGCTGCTCACCACCCCAAATCCCTACAATTCGTCTCAGCCCTGGCCTGCAGCTACTCTGATACCTGGAAGGTGGGTCCTGCAGCAGAGGCCTCGACTGCCGCAGTACATTGGCGGGTGACGCATATGGCTGCCTGGGCTCCAGGTGCCCTCTACCTGGTCCCAATGGGGTGAGAAGGATCTTTGTTGCTGGTCCGGGGAGATCGGTAGGCGGTTTACTTCCAATGGGCACATCTTGGGAGCTCGCTAGGTTGCGAACATCACAGCTGCCATTTTGGCCACACCTTACACACTGCCTCCAAGTTAAGCCTGACTGCTTTTGTACCAAATTACCAGTGGATTAAGCACAGGATAATTGAGTGACTTTTACGGTTGACCCATACAGAGTTTGGGGCTGCTGCTTGAGAAGGGCTCAGACCACACGTCAACCAGCACCCCAATTTCTCACAGCCGCCTACACAGTGATAGTTTAAATAAATAAATCGTAAATCATACGTTCTTATATAGCGCCTTTCACCGTAAGGGCTCAAGGCGCTTGCCTGGACCCGTCCTGGCTTTTCCCTGCAAGATAACCCCTACTGGGCATCCCCAAGGTGAAAGCCAGGCATCCCATCGCGGTAGGCCGTAGTGGAGATTAAGCAAGCTATTGCCCAGAGTTGCAGAGTGTGAACCCATGATTCGAGTAGGCACCGAGGCGAGAATTATCGAGTCCGTGGATATTTTTGAGCTCAAGATCCTGCCGCGTCGGGGATTGAACCCTGGTCCTAGGTCTGACCTCTGCGTCCGGGTCTGCCTCCTCTAACCGGTGAGCCACACTTCTCCACTTCTCCATAGTTTAGGATGAATCAATAAAAAGGAGTTGCAGTCAGTGGCATCATGTCATCAGAATTCATCACCACCAAACACCATTGCAATCAGATCAATCGCAAATGGAGGTTGAGCCATAACGACACGGATAGAAGCACATAAGGTAAGCCCTCAGAAGAATTCATCAGCAAATCGGAGACACCAAAAGACCCACTCTCACGGATCACATCAGAAATAATACCATTGGCACCAAGGACATTTTCTCCATTGTGAAGGACTCCTCTTTTTCAGGTAGTTCAACTTGCTTAGCCCCTTCACAGGACCTCTGCACCCAGATGTCCCTCCTTTTCCTCAGCAAGATCAGCAACATCTAAAACTTCGAACCTAAACCAGATCTAATCACTCCTGCAGTCCTCCTGCAGAAAACCACCTTGACTACCTGGCCCACCATCACCACAGAAGAATCCTCCTCAACCATGCAGTACATACACTCTGGAATGCTCTCGGACCACTACCCCACCACATCTTTGCCAAATGACTTGATCCCTACAGTGCAACCTTTATCTTAATAATGACTGATTCGATCAACACAGCCAACTTCCCAGAAGCCTGCCACAGTACTCAGAGTACTCCTGTTTCCTAAAGAAACCATCAGCAGATTTAAAGACACCGGCCAACTACTGCTACCTTACCCAGCAAAATTAATGGAATCATCAATAAGCAACTAGTCTCTTACCTCAATGACACCTCCTCGACACAGCCCAAAACAGCACACAGAACGCACTCATCACTGCCAATATGACAGCTAACTAATTATGGACAGAAAGACACCTCAAACACAGTCTCCCACCCCATCCTCACTCAACACCTCAAGGAGTGCCCTGTGCTCCGATAAACCTGCTCCTTCTTAAGAGATCGCACGCAGTCATTCAACCTGACTCCCTTCAACTCAGTTAGTGCCAACCTCATCTTTGGAGTCCCCCTGAAGGTCAATGCTCAGCCCTAAACTCATCAACGCCTACGTTTCCCAACTCAACATCATCCTTAACCACGGAATCAACGTCATATCCTACGCAAAGGACAGCGAGCTCAACCTCTGCCTTTCCAACAAAAGACAACCGCCCTGGCCAACTTCATCCCCTGCATGTACAAAGTTATCAGCTGGATGAAAATCAACTGCTTGAAACTTAATACGGACCGAAAGGAAGATATACTCTTCGGAAGAGAAACATCACTGTAGAACTCCACCTGGTAAGCAGCAGAACTTAGACCCACACACCGCCCAGCAACCCAAAGACCACTGGATAATGTACGACAACCAACTAGCCATGACCAGACAAGTGAACACAATCTTTACCTCTTGTGTCCGTAACCTCAAAAGGCTCAGGAAAGCTTGAAGCAGCTCCAAACCAGCACATCTAGAACTGTCATCCAGCTCCTCATCACCAGCAAGGCAACAGGCTTCATTTTGGAATCAACACCCATCTGACCAGGAAACTCCAGACCATTAAAAACTCAGGAGCCAGACTTAAACTCAGGCTTCCTCGGCACGCCTCATAGTCCTCCCTGGCTCCCCATCCACAGACGCACACTTGGCAAACACCTAAAAAGCCTTGCCCCGTCTACCTCAACAACTAGGGCAACAATCATACACCCACTAGAAACTTGCGCTCAGCCGGACTCTTACTCTCATACACCGCCTGCATATGCAAAACCAGAGCTAGAGGTCGTGCCTTCCCCTACCTTGTCCCAAAAGCCAGGAATGTCCTGGCTGTTAGGGTTCGAGGGAGAAGAAGGAGACCTTGAGCTGTGTTTAGGGTCGGATCATGGAACCGGAGGCGCACTTTACACACACTCCCCTAGTCCTCTAAAGGAACGCCTCGCACGTAGCCTAACGCTTGGCTTACTGACTCGTTCCGTGACCACGCCCCTTCTACTCCTTTGGCGTCTCCGTGCTTTGGTTCTCCGCTGCCCGGGTCCTCGACTCAGCTCCCCACGGAGTCGGTATCCTCCTGAGGTGTAGCGGTATTTCTTTATTGGCAGCTTCCCCCTACGCTGCATTTCCCTCCAACCCCTCTCGTTGTCACTTGCCTCATTTGTGTATATCAAGTGCCTTATATCAAGTACTGCGAAGTCTGTCACGGTCTCAGTGCTGCTCAAGGCTTTTGTTTATTATCCTCCCCTTTTTGTTTTTTCCTGCGAGGGAGCCGCTGTTCCGCTCCATATTTCCCCCGTGGAGCCGGACGGCACACCTCAGTGAGTGTGTGTCTGCTCCGCCCTGCTGTAGCTGACAGGGCCGGGTGGAACACCTCAGATCCCTTTCCTGCATGCAAGGGAGTTGCTGTTCCGCTCCATATTCTCCCGTGGAGCCGGACGGCACACCTCAGTGAGTGTGTATCTGCTCCGCCACGTTGGGACCAACTGGCCGGTCGAAACACCTCAATCCCCTGTCCTTTTAGTTTAGACAAGTTTTCACCTTCTTTTCCATCCCCCACAGTGTTCGTTGAATGAATGGTGAATGAATGTGAGTTAAGGTTACCTCAGTTTGAGACCTCCCGGAAGAATTCCGATAACCTATCCTCATTCCAGCCACATACAAGGAGGTACCGGGATATTTGGTGGTCCTCCTCTTCAAGGAGTCTTCCAGACGAGCGCTGGTGAGTGTGAGACGATGATAAACACAGCTCAATGTTTGGAATGTTCTAAAAGTTGCCTAGATATATAAGGGTGGTTATTGTTCTTTCCTTCCAGCATCTACGTTCCCTGGCTGCCATTCTACATGACCTCAATCCTCATCATATGGGGAGAGTGGTGGACACTCCTTGGTTTTATTCCCCCATACTTTTTGAGAGCAGTGTCTCGGAGTGAGTTTCAAGATACTCATTTGAGGACTGCTTTTTGGAAGTTGGGGGATTTATCTTCGCTCCTGTGGATTCTGGCGACTGTTCCTGACACTGCCCTTCTAATCAGAACCGCCTCCTTAGTTCTTGACTTCAGTAAGAAACTGAAGATCTGTCTCTCCACCAACACGTGGCCTAGACACAGCTTAGATGGTCCCAGCTTTCAGTCCCTGACCCTGGAGTACCCTCCAGGGTCAGTCGAACACTCTCCAAACACCCATTACACAACACGCTGCGCGAGCCCAGATGCAAGATGCATTATGTGACATGGATTCTACTAGCGCATTTCTTGCTGCATCTGCAACAGATATTAAACCTTGAAATTATAACCAATTCACTGTCAAAATGCTGAGGAATTTAGTCAGTGAGGCACTGAAAGAGATCCAGAACCATGTTGATGAGGTGCAGAAAAACAGGACTAGCACCAACAAGCCTGTTGGTACCTAATATACTTGGATGTTGTTATATCCATCAGGCAGAGTTACAGCTAAAGCCAACTAGCAGTGATTAAGGCTAATATCGGGTGAATAGTTTCTGAAATCTGCGGGAAGATGTATTGACTACAACTTTCTTTGCTTATATGTTAACAGTCTGATTCTGTTATCTAGGGCTTTCTTTACACACCTCCGCTCTGTCTTAAATTATTCTGGTAAGCAGCCATGTATACGTTGGGATACCACAACTTTGAACTAGAACAGAGGTGGATTTTTGGTTTCAGACCCTGAGTTGGGTTTCAATGCAGCAAAGGCTCAAATTGCAGCAGAAAAGCACTGACCACTGCATAATTTTCCCAAATACATACAACTGGCATGAAGGCTGACACAGGATCATTCCACGAATTGACGATGGTATGAAATGGAGAGAATTGTAGATCAAACATGACTATATTCACCTGTATTGCCACTTTAATCATAGTGCTTACAATGAACTGTCCTTCAAAGCACAAGATCTTCTGCTGAATGTAGGTGCTGTGGTAACTCTGGGATATCATGACATTGTGCATACTCAAACTATTCATGTAAAGCAGTAGCAATAACCATGTCCATGATTTCCTCGCCTTTTCAGATTGTGGACATTCCTAAGCATTAGCACATAATGAGAGCATTGGAATAGGCAACGCATAGAATTTAAGACGTGTTGTACAATACACAAATGTCTGTTTGACTCGGGACCCAGATACTTGAAGGAAAAGTTTGTACCATACACCCCTGGACGCACTCTACGCTCCAGCAGTCACCAATTACTTCAGGTCCCAAGGTTTAGAAGAACTAGACAAGGTGGCTGTGCCCTCTCCTATAAAGGCCCTGTCCTATGGAATTCACTTCCCCCCACGCTGAAGCAAATTACCAATCTAGAATCCTTCAGGAAAAATCTTAAAACTTATCTATTCACTCAGTCTTAAGAAACACTTTGCTAACAGTACATGATCATGATTGAGCCTTTCTGATAGGAGCGCAAGCGCAGAGATATCCCTGCCGGGATTGATTCAGGCGCTATATAAGAATATAAATAAATAAATAAATAAATAAATAGATAGTCTCAGTTTCTGATCGACCCAGTATGTATACAAGATACTGTGGTTATGGTTTCACAAACATTTTGTGCATGACTCTCAAACAATTTACATTTCCTTTCATCCCCTCTGAGTGAGGATGGTTTTTGTGGTTACTCAAGAAGACGGGGGCTCCATAAGGGGCATTGAGACACCTTCTAAAGGAAAAGCTAAATGGTTTGGAGTACTGTTCATAAGTGTATATCCGATAGACATTGTGAGATTCTGTTCTATACAATCTGACCATGGTGTATAATAAAGATTCAAACTTTAAAAACAAAAGATAAGTTGCATATTTATCAGTTCCTAGCAGTTAACGGAAGAAAATACACTACCTGAGTAATTATAAAGAAACAGGTAGTAAAGTGTGAGGTTGAGAAATAGAAAATATTCTCAGTTGGATACGGATGCTAACAGATGGCTGCTTCATCTTGAAATAGGTAACCAAGAAAACCCAGAGAATTAAAGAGGAAGGAGTATGAAGTAGAATACGGTGTGTAACATAGCTAGACTACTCAAAGGTTGAAGTGCTGGAATAATGAGGCGGTAGTCAGATTAAAACAATATGTTTAGGTTCACTACTGTAAGTATTTGATTGAAAAATACATATTTTTTACCTTTTATTGGCTTTGTAACAATTCCTGTTAGGCCACTGACAAAGCCCTGTAGAGTAAAACAATGTTATGATCATTTTACAGAAGACAGGCGTTTTCATACAATAGTAGTAGAAACAGATATAATTTAGTTTGAATATGCTGAATAACACGTTACAGTTCAGAATTTGAATGCACTTTTAAGTATTTTGCCCGTTTAGTCACTCATTTTCACATATGAAAACATACATCCTTTCTTAATCAAACATATCTAAAACAATGTGTGAGCGAGCTATGGGCATGGGAAAGCAGTAATATACCACAGGTGTTAATAAATGGCAAAGGTGAACTTATTTAAAAGTATGACTAATATTTTTCCAAGTTACCGAATGTGAATACCAATGTTTTTACATATTTTTCAGTCTTCTTTTCCATGGATGATTACTTTGCACTAAGGTTCTAAAAAGAGATTTTACAATTCACATGACACAGCATTCTGGGATCTGACTAGGAACCAAAAGCAATCAGGTTGAAGTCTACACATTTCAAAGGAGAAAGCCTCACAAATTGATCGAAAGAATAGTAGCAAAAGAGAAAACTCAGTGGTGTCAGATGGCATCTTGGTGAAGGAGTAGAATAAGTTACTAACCTTTGGAAATGCATTATCTGTAAGAGGCTCCATCTAGCTACAGATTTACCACAGAATTATTGACAGGCATCGGACTGGATCAGGCAATTTTTTGTGAGCAGTACCCATGGGCGCTGGTAGGTGACGTTGTACGTCTCTGCATGGCACTGTCTGTGCCGGAAGTTATGTGCGTGGTGCATATATAGGCACCACCACAGAGCGCTGACGTCAGTTTCATTTCACGACTTTCCGCACCAGGAGTGCAGAGCCAAAAAGAACACAGACCACTGGTGTGCAAATCTAGGGCCCTGAAAGGGGAACAGCCCTGTCCCTAGAAATCCATTTGCAAAGCGAGGAGGATGGGTGGGTTGGAAAGGAATCTGAGGCTAGACAGTCTCTACCAGGTAAGGTGTTACCAAAGTAACTCATTTACCGGATAGAGAATTCTAGCCTCAGATTCCTTACCTTGGAATGCATAACCAAGCAATACTTCCCTGGAGGTCAGTCTGCGAAACTATTTCATACTAGAAACACCTGCAGAACAGACCGAGCAAAGCATCCGTCCCGACGGATCTGACTGTCCAGGTTGTAATGCTTTGTGAACATGTGTAGAGAAGCCCACATTGATGCCTGGCAGATATCCAGGCCGGAACTCCACATGGTAATGCACTGTAGGCAGCCTTAGCTTTGGTGGAATGAGCATGCAAACCCTCAGGGGGTGCTTCTTGGCCAATGTGTAACAGATCGTAATGCACAGAACGATCCAAGAGATGAGTGACACTTTTTAGCAGAAAGGAAGCTCTAGTTTCACAAACTAGCTTGTCTGGGTAGATGTTCAGGTAAGGAGGCTTGGATGGCAAAGCTTGAAGCTCACAGACCCTATGGGCAGAAGTTATTGCCACTAGGAAATGCCGTGTTTGATGGTAAGGAGCCTGAGAGGAGAGTTGTGCAGGGCCTCAAAGGAAGCACACATCAGAAATTTAAGGACAAGATGGAGGTCCTGCTGAGGCAAAATGAAGGTCAAAAGGTGGAAACGTGTTGCAAACCTTTCAAAAACCTGTTCACCACAGGGGATTTGAACAAGCATGGCTGATCTGGCAAGCGCAGAAATACTTAGATGGCAGAAAGATAGCCCTTTAACGTACTCAAAGCATATCCCTGCTGGGCAAGAGAAAGGGTAAACAGAAGGACATGAGAGAAGAGAGCAGAAAGAGAGTTAACTTGTTTCTCAACACACCATGCCACAGACTTGTCCCAACGGCAGCCATTTACAGTCTTGGTAGAGAGAAGCCTGGCTGACACAATAACATTGCAAACTTAAGGCAGAAGGTCGAAAACTGTTGAACAAGTTACTTACCTACGGTAACAATATATATATGTACGAAACATAGGTTAGTTCTAGATTCCTTACCCTAGAATTACCCCCAGGCGTCAGACTGGATACAGAAAGATTTTCGTCAGCAGTACCTCTGCACGTCGGAAGGTGGCGTCAGTCGGCTACGCATCCGTCGTTGGTGACGTGTCCGCCGGAATGACGTCGCAGTAGCTTCTTAGACCCCGCCCTTGTTCGCGGACGTCAGTTCTGTACACGACTTTCCGTGCAAGAAATACAGAGCCATGCAAGACACTGACCATTGGTGCACAAAACTAGGGCCCTGAAAGGATGTCCTTAACCCTAGAAATCAGTTCGCAGAACGGGGAGTATAGGTGGGGCAGTAAGGAATCTATACCTATGTTTCTTACAGATATATCGTTACTAAAGGTAAGTAACTTGTTCATCTGAAAGAAACAGATAGTTGTAGATTCCTTACCTTAGAATAGATACCCCAGCAATAAAAACTCTGGAGGTGGGTCTGAGAACCAAGATCACACCAGAAAGTCCTGGAGAACAGAACGGCCAAAGAAGCTGTCTCTCCGGACTTGACTATCCAGGCAGTAATGTTTGGAGAACGTGTGCAGCGATGCCCACATAGCTCCCTGACAGATGTCATTCAAAGGTACTCCTCATCTCAAAGCAGTAGTGGCTGCCGTCGCCCTGGTGGAATGGGCGTGTAGCCATATTGGAGGCACCTTTTTAGATAAAGAATAGCAGACTTTTATACACAAAACGACCTATCTAGAGATGGTCCTCTTGTGTACGGCCCGACCATTCATGGCACCCACGTAGCCAACAAAGAGTTGATCATCCGCCCGGAACTGTTTTGTGCGATGCAGATATAAAGAAAGCGCATGTTTTGGGTCCAGACGGTGGAGCCTCTCTTCCTCATTAGAAGGATGCGGAGGCGGAAAGAAGGTGTGCAAAGTGATGGTTTGCCCGATGTGAAAAGAAGTGACCACCTTGGGAAGAAAGGATGGACGAGTTCGTAGGACAACTTTGTCTTGCTCTACAGCCAGAAAAAGAGGTTTGGATGAAAGAGCCTGGAGGTCACTCACTCTTCTGGCAGATGTGACGGCTACCAGGAATGCAGTTTTAAGAGATAAAAGTCATAGAGGACAGTTGTAAAGCAGCTCAAAGGGAGCGCACATCACATAGGTCAAGACCAGATTCAAGTCCCACTGAGGCATAACAAAGGGAACAGGAGGAAAGAGATGAGTTATGCCTTTTAAGAAACAATTTACAACCGGGGACTTGAAGAGAGAAGGCTGATCAGGAAGCCTGAGAAAGGCAGAAATGGCCGAAAGATAGCCCTTGATAGTGCCCAGAGCAGAGCTCTGCTGGGCCAAAGAAAGGAGAAACAAGAGAACCTCAGAAAGAGGGGCAGAAAGGGGACCCACAGCCATTGCTGTGCGCCATGCCACACATTTGTTCCAACAGCAGGTGTATACCGTCTTAGTGGAGGCCTGGCTGCCAAGATAACATCAAACTTCGGGAGGCAGGTCAAATGAAGTCAACTGTCACCACTCAATCTCCACGCAAGAAGGTGAAGGCTGGAAAGGTTAGGGTGGAGGACCCTCCCCTGCTGCTGCAACAGAAGAACCTCCCGAAGAGGCAGTTTGATCAGAGGATCGATGGCCATGTTAAGCAGCTCAGGAAACCAGACTCTTCATGCCCAATCCGGAGCCACAAGAATGACTTGGGCCTGGTCTAGTTTGATCTTCTTAAGCACTCTGGGCAGAAGTGGTATACGCAGAAAGGCGTACAACAGACCGAAACTCCACTCGTGCCGAAAAACGTCGCAGAGCGAGTGCTGCCTTAGAAATTCCAACATGCAGAATTGCTGACAATGCGCGTTCTCATCTGTGGCGAACAGATCTAACCAAGGCTCTCCCCACTGATGAAAGAGACCTTGCAGCCCCTCCGAGTGTAGACACCATTCGTGATCCATCATGCACCTACGGCTGAGCTCGTCCGCCCTGGAGTTCAGTGAACCTACCAGGTGTTGAACCACCAGGGATATGCCCTGATGTTCCAACCATGTCCAGAGGCGGAGGGCCTTTTGACATAGGGTCCACGACCCCACCCCTCCTTCTTTGTTGCAGGACCACATGGTGGTGGTGTTGTCTGTGAACACCTTCACTACTCTTCCCCAGACAGAGGGAAGCAATGCTTTGAGTGCGAGACGAATTGCTGAAGCTCCAGAAAGTTGATTTGGAGCTCGGACTCTGCCGGAGACCAGAGGACTCTGATCTCCGCCTCAAACATGTGGCCGCCCCATCCCAGAAGGGATGCGTCCGTCACCACTGTGTGGTCTGGTTGGGGAAGGGATCTGCCGTTGACCCAATCCTGCTTTGTGAGCCACCAGTGCAATTGTCAAACAGTGCCCGCAGAGATCTGGACACAATCGGACAGAATCCCCTGATGCTGCCCCCACTGGAACTTAAGGTCCAATGCAGAGTCCGCATAGGCCACCTGGCATGATCGACCATCAGGATGCAGGAGGCCATGAGACCCAGCAGCCTCAAGGTCATTCTGACCGAAACCCGGGATAGAGGCTGAAAGATCAGAATCATACCCCGAATATCCCAGACTAGCTGTTTGGGAGGATAAACCCGAAACCGTGCCGTGTCCAGAACCGCTCCGATGAAGAGGAGCTTCTGGGAGGGGATCGGTTGCGAGTTTGGCAAGTTGATGGAGAACCCCAGCGAATGCAGGAGGTCGGCCGTAGTCTGGAGGTGGGAGACGACTGCCTGGGCCAAACTCGCCTTCAATAGCCAGTCGTCGATATAGGGGAAGACTGCAACCCCTGATCTGCGCAGATGAGCTGAGACCACCACCATCACTTTCGTGAACACCTTGTGGGGCGCTGGTAAGTCCAAAGGGGAGCACGGTAAACTAAAAGTGCTTGGGCCTACCGTGAACCGCAGGTAATGCCCGTGGATCGGCAGGACGGGGATGTGATAATAAGCGTACTACAAGTCCAACGCTACCAACCAGTATCCAGGGTCGAGAGCAGACAAGAAGTGAGCGAGGATCAACATCTTGAACTTCTCCTTCCGGTTGACGTTCCTGAGATCCAAGATAGGACGTAGGCCCGTGTCCTTCTTGGGTACCAGAAAGTAGTGGGAATAACAACCACAACCTACTTCTGGGGCAGGAACGCGCTCGATGGCACCCTTATCCAAGAGTGCCAAAACTTCCTGGTGGAGAAGGACCAGGTGATCCTCTGAGCTGCGATGGTACTGAGGTGGCATGGAGGGAGGGGTAGTCTCGAAGGGAGTAGCCCCTTCGGACTATTTGCAAAACCCACCTGTCCGACATGATGGTGTGCCAGTGGGGGAGGTGATGGCGGTTCCTGCCGCCCAATGGCATTTGATGGTCCTGAAATGTTGGACTAGGAAGGTATGGAGGCTGCTGCAGAGGGGGACGGTTGGTGGACTGGCCTGCCCGCAGGCCCCTTGAACCATGGCGGTACTTCCCACGTCCGCTCCGTGCAAAGTTTGGGAATCTTGCGCCGGCCTGTGGCTCTGGAAGGAAAGTAGTGAGGCACCCTTTCTATAGTCACGAAAGGGGTGAAAAGCAGACTGCGCAGGGCGGCTGGAGAGGCCCAAGGACGTGGCCGTAGCCCGTGAGTTCTTGTAACGCTCTAGAGCATTGTCCGCTTTGTCGCCAAAAAGGCGACGGCCATCAAAGGGCATGTCCATGAGGGTATTCTGGACATCACCAGAAAAGACAGTCTATCTCATCCAGGAGTAGCGTCGAAGGGCTAGCGACGTGGAAATCGTCCTGTCTAGGGAGTCGGCGGTATCCAGCCCACAACGGATAGTAAACTTTGCTGCGTCCCTCCCCGCGCCAGCAGCCTGGGAGAGTAGTGCCCGGGCCTCCTCCGGACACTGAGGAAGCACTTGCGCAAACGGGTCCCACACAGAGAGGAAATAACGGCCCAATAGACATGCAGTGTTTACCGACCGCAGTCCAAAGGTGGCAGAAGAAAAAATCTTCTTTCCAAGATGATCCAGCTTTTTGGATTCCCAATCTGGTGGAGCGTTAGAGCCCGTGCTCTTCGAAGTAGAGGTTTGGACCACAAAGCTCTCAGGGGTGGTGTGTTGGGAGAGGAAAGTGGGGTACCCAGAGCCGGGCGGTGGCGTCAGGCGATCATCCTTTCCACGGATGACCCTGTGTTGGGCCTGGACCAGGTGCCCAAAAGGATGACGGTGAGTGCTTCACTGAACGGCAGCAGGAGCTCCGAAGAGCTCGCTTGCGGTTGAAGCACCTCTGTCAGGAGGTTAGCCCTGACCGCCACTGAAGAGCGCTCGAGGTTGAGAGCTTCGGCCGCCCTACGCAACAACCCGCTGTAAGACGCTCCCTCTTCCGTAGCCACGGTAGGAGGAGACAACATTCCAAGGTCAGGAGAGGTATCAAGACCACTGGCATCCCCCAGGTCCGCTCTCCAGTCCAGCTCAAACTCGAACTGGTCAGTAAGAGGGTCATCTGACCCACTCCCAGTCCTCCTCCTCATCCTCTGGGTGCCAATCTGGCCTAAAAAGGACCCTAGGAGTGAACAGAACAGGGGCACAAAAATCCTGCTTGGCGCCGGATCCGGCGACGTCGGTCTAGCTCCGTGTCCACATCAGGAAGGAGGCTGGGGTAGACGCCGGCCGGGGGCACGACCGGCGTAGAAAGCAGGTACTGTGCCGGAGGAAGCGGTGCTGGTGGAGGCGTAATGAGATTAACCTGCGCCAGTTCGGATCCAGGCCTGGATCCACGGGGCCTGCAGAACCGCCAGCGGAGCAGGCCTAAGTCCCCCAACCGAGTCCGCTAACCCTTCGGAGCCATGGACTGGCAGTCGGAGCACGACTTGGGGTCATGGTCGCGCTCCAGGCAAAAGAGGCACACGCGGTGCGGATCCGTCACCAACATCAGTTGGTTACAGGAACCGCAAGCCTTGAAGCTGGGCATTCCTACTTCCACACTGGGGTCGTGAGGACTCAAAAAGATGTCGAAAAAGTCGTCAAAAGTTCAATAAAAAAGTGACTGGAGGTACTGCTCTCTACGGATCTGCGCAGGCTGGCACGGAAAAAGAAAGAACTGATTTCAGCGCGCGAGGGCGGCATCTAAGTAGCTGCTGTGATGTCATTCCGGCGGACACAACGTCAACGACGGACGCAGAACCGACCGATGCCACCTTCCAACGTGCAGAGGTACTGCTGGTGAAAAACTTTCCGGATCCAGTCTGACGCCTGGGGGAAATTCTAAGGTAAGGAATCTACAACTAACTCTTTCTTTCAGATAACTGTTGCAGCTCAACCTCCATACAAGAAGGTGGAGCATTGATAGGTTCGGGTGGAGAACCCTCCCCTGATGCGGCAACAGAAGATTCTCCTAAAGGGGAAGCCTGATCGGAGGACCGATGGCCATGCTCTCCCCACTGCTGAAAGAGACCTTGCACCACCTCCATATGGAGATGCCACTGGTGATCCTCTAGGCATTTTCATCTGAGTTCTTAAGCCCTGGTGTTCCAGCTATGTCCAGAGATGCAGGGCTTCTTGACAAAGATACACGACCCCATCCTGCCTTGTTTGTGGCAGTAACACATGGCAGTGGTGTTGTCCATGAACACATGCACTAGTCTTCCCTTGATGCGGGGCAGAAAGGCTTTTAATGCTAGCCGGATCACTCGGCGCCCCAGTGGGTAGATGTGGAATCTGGAGTCCACCGGAGACCAGAGCACCCTCATCTCTACCTCTCCCACATGGCTGCCCCATACTAGGAGTGACGGTTCTGTCAACACAGTCAGATCTTCTTGGGGAAGGGAGAGGGGTCTGCTGCTGACTCAATCATGATTTCTTAACCATCACTGCAGATCTTTTGCAGTTCCCTTCGAGAACTGGACCATATCGGAGAGATTCTTCTGATGCTGCGCCCATTGGAACTTCAGGTCCCACTGCAGAACCAGCATATGCCAGCAGGAATGTGTCATAAGCAGGATGCAGCAGTCCATCAGGCCCAGCAGCCTGAGTCCAGTCTCACCAACATGGAAGATAGAGGCTGTAACATTGGTTTCATACACTCAATATCAGGAGAGGTCAAAACTGCACCGTATCCAAAACAGCACCTTAGAAAGGAAGGGAACGACTGAGAGGGAGTTAGGTGCGACTTCGCACGTTGATAGTGAAGTCCAGCGAGTACAGGAGGTCCAGTGTAGCCTGGAGGTGCGAGACAACAGCCTGGGGCAAGCACGCCTTCAACAGCCAGTCGTCGAGATAGGATAGGACTGGCACCCCTGATCTCAGCAGATGAGCTGCTACCATCGGGATCACCTTGGTGAACACCAGAGGGACACTGGTAAGGCCAAAAGGCAGTACACTGAATGGAAAGTGCTTGTGGCCCAGAGTGAACTGCAGATGATGCATGCGGGCAGGCAGGACGGGAATGTGAAAGTTTACGTCCTGCAAGTCTAATGCTACCATCTAGTCTCCAAGGAACACAGAGACAGTACTTTTTGGCAACCAGAAAATAGCAGTATAACAACCAAAACCTACTTATGGCTTGGGAACCCTCTCTATGGCTTCCTGGGAGAGCAAGGAGAGATGGTCCTCAGTCAGCCTGTCGCAAGAGGATGGCATGGGCAGAGAAGTCACAAAGGTAAGAGTAGCCTCGTCGGACAATCTGAAGAACCTAATGGTCTGATGTTATTGACCTCCAGTGAGGCATATGATAGCGTATCTTGCTTCGCACTGGGTGACCATGATGGTAGGAGGGGAAATTAAAAGGATTTGGGGGCTGTGACTGCCTTGGGGCCCAGATGACTGGCCTGACCTCTAGCTGTGTGTACAGCATCCTTGTCCACACAGAGTTAGAGACGATTTAGCCCCGTGGTGGTTGGGTTGGTAAAGATGCAGCTGGAAGCCCCTTCCGTGGCCATGAAAGGAGTGAAAGGTGGATTGGGGTTGGGGAGGGGCCATGGAAAGGACCAAGGACCTGGCCGTAGCTCTGCGATCCTTGAAGCGCTCCAGAACAGAGTCCGCCTTGTCTCTGCAGAGATTGGAGCCGTCAACAGTCATGTCCATAAGCGACACTTGGACGTCCCCAGAAAAGCCAGTGGTCCTCAGGCAGGTGTGGCACCACAAAGCCACTGTTGAAGAAACTGATCTGCCAAGCGAGTAGTTCGTGTCCAGCCCACATCGGATCATTAACTTGGCTGCATCTCTGCCATCTGTTATAGCCTGGGAGACCCTGGGCAGCACCTACTCACCCGAATCCCACAGTGCATGCGAGTAACGGCCCAAAAGGCACACAGTGTTATCAGACCACAGTGTCAGACTGGTGGAAGAAAAGATTTTCTTTAGTAAGGTATCCAGCCTCTTGGACTCCCTATCTGGGGGAGTAGTAGGGAATACACCTGGAATTACACAGGAGGAGGAAGCTTTGACCACCAAGCTCTCTGGGGTAGAGTGTCGTGTGAGGAAATTGGGGTTCCAGATGGCAACAGGCAATCATCCTGTTCACAGCATACCCTTTGCAGAGTTTAGACCAAGTCACAAAAGGACGTCTGTGAGGGCTTTATTAAATGGGAGAAGCAGTTTTGAGTAGGTTACCTCCAGCTGAAGCACCTCAGGCAAGACGTTAGTCCTAACTGCCACTGATGGTAGGCTAAGGTCCAGGACCTCAGCCGCCCTTCTCACCACTATAGCAAAAGAGGCTCCCTCCTCCGTAGACATGGTAGGAGGAGATACCATGCCAGTATCTGGAGAGGTGTCCAGTCCGCTGGCACTCGCCAATTACTCACACCAGTCCTTGTTAGGGTCTGGTAATATTCAGGGTCCAGCGACACCTGTAAATCCTCCCTGAGTCCCAGTCTATGGGAATAGTATTGGGCTCTGGCATGGAAGGCATGGCTCCAGTTGTCGCCGGAGTCGGAGGACGTCCCTCCAGCTCAGTGTCCGAGTCGGGTGTTGAGAAAAGGGATGAAGCCGCCAGGAACATCGACATCAGGACTGGCGCCGGGGAATGTTGAGGTGGTACAACAAGCGCCAGTCTGGGTCCATGTGTGGATCCAAAGTACCAAACTGGATCCGGGGATGGAACCACCAGCAAAGAACCAGTGGGGGCACTCCCAAACTCGCAAGACCTGAAAGCAAGCAAGCAGGAAAGGCCAACCCAAACATGAGGTACATGGCCTCATAGAACCCACGAAGTTGGGCAGGGGTTGCTCTGGCTCCGGGGAACTTGGGAAGGCACGGATGCAGCCCAGGCTCAACTCTGAAGCCAGGCCTCGAATGACTACACCTACTCGTCATGTCGGAGGACTTCGACGAAAGGGGCAAAGTCAAAGACCTCTTCGACTACTTTCTTTTATTTCTCTTGTGGGACTTACCTGAAGACTACTTGGAATGTGACAAGAATCTTGGGCTCGGCAACCAACCCCGGACCTTCCTCTTGTCTGGAATCGGGACTGTTGCGGCGTCGCACATCGAGATGCTAGCAGCTTGCGGGAGAGTTCTCTCAAAGCCTTAGGGTGCATGGTGCGGCAGGTCTTCGCATCTTGGTTGCGCGCGAGAGGTCCGTCACCAACATCTGTTGGTACAAGCGTTGTAGGGCTTGAATCCGTCCTTTCTAGTTAACATCCTGCCAGTCCAAGAAAAGATCTAAAAAAGTCAGAGCTGGGCTGACTGGCGTATGAAAGAAATGAATTGACGTCAGCCCGCTGGGGTGGCACCTATAGAGGTATAACGCACATTCCATCAGGCGCTTTCGCCAGCTACGCCACCTACCGGCGCACTGAGGTACTGCTCATGAAATATTTCCAGATCCAGTCTGACGCTTGGGGATAATTCCAAGGGAAGGAATTTGCAGCTAGAAGGCTCTATTAGATAAAAATTTGACCGATGCCCGTTGGAGCTACCTGATAGCTGAAGAGAAGATGGGCCGCGGATTCCCCCTCGGCCGTCTCCTACCCAGCCGGACCTTGGACAAACTTTGCCTTCATCTCTCCTCTGTATCTATACACTACCCCTTTTGCCCTCACCCCCTTTCCGTTCCTCACCCCATTTTCCTTCTCTTCTATGCTGCTAAAAAGTTTTTTCTGTTATCTTTTGTAACTATTTTCCCCTCGTCTCTACGTCCTGTCTTCCTCCTACCCCTTTACCCTATCCCCTTACCCTTCCTGCTCCATTCACCTTGTCGACTATGTTCTTTAAATGCTTTTCTTGATACGTATCTCACTTTTAACTGATGTAATTTGCAACATTATTGTCCCTCATTTAAAGCGCTCTGATTCCATCGGGTCTAGCCAGCGCTATATAATAACTCATTAATTACATTTGTTCCCATTTAGTACTTTCTCTCCCTTTGTCTACCTCCCTAGCTCCTAGCTCCTATCCACTCTCCCCTGAATCGCTCACCTTACCTGCTAGTCTGCCAAGCCCCCTGTCCTTTGTGCCCTTTGACTAAGCACTCCTTCTCCCCTTGTTGAGGAAAGATCCAATATTTATACTCTGGAGTCTCAGAGTACCTGCTGAGAGAGTCCACTGCACCAAGGGAGCCACTCACATCTGTGGTATGGAATGGCACCCCTTGCTAAAGCACTCCCTCTCCGCTTTTTGGGGAAGTATCCAGTATGTAGGCCTTGGAGTCTCAGAGACCCCTCTGAGAGACTCCACTGCGTAAAGGGAGCCTCCCGCAACAGAGATAGGGAAGTGATACCACTTCCCCTGGGATCACAGCTTACTGGACTTTGGAAGTTACTTTGACTCGTCTACCGGTTTGTGTCCCCGTCGCCCTTCCCCAACTATTTCCATGCAATGTCTTTCACCCTCCCCTCCTCTTTCCTGCCTTCATTACCGGTCTACTTCCCCAGCTCCTGCCCCCCTCCCCTGGATCTTTCCCCTTGCTTGCTTTTCCCCTTTCGTATTTGTGCTTATTGTTTATCTTGACCTTACAAGTAACTATGTTGCCATGCTCTAATAACTGTGTAACCTTTGTAACAATGTAACCTGTAACTATGATCTGATGCTCATGTAAAGTGCTCCGATACCTCCGGGTCTAGCCAGCACTATATAAAACCTTTAAAATAAAATAAAATAAAAGGCATGGGTACTTTTGTGAAGCAGCTTTGTCACTTCTGGCGGATCCCTGAACTCTAAGCCTCATGCCAAACACGGCACACTACATAACTCTGAAATGTTAAGTCTCCAGTCTGGCACGTAGGAGAAAAGTTAATGAACAAGTTACTTATCTTTGGTAGCAATGTATCTGGTAGAGACACAGTCTAGCCCCAGATTCCTTGACTTAGAATGTCCTCAGGCGTCAGACTGAATCAGAAAAAGTTTTTCGCCAGCAGTACCTCTGCAAAGCGGGCGGGGCGTCGTCACCCGTCTCCGTCCTGGCGTCATCCACAGAAGTGACGTCAATGGAGCCATATAAGATCTCCCCGGCGTGCTGACGTCAGTTTTCTAAAGTGAAACTTTTCTGCGCCACAACGCGGATCCACGACAAAAAACTGCGAGAGCCTCAGAAGATCTAATCTCAGGAGTACCCATGGCCAGATAGGTTGGGAAACTTCCAGCCTTGAATAGAAAAGTAATAAAGTCTGCCTGATGAATGAAACGGAAACGTACATTGCAAAGAATATATGCATGTATCCTATAATAGAATCGGAATGCCAAGTGTTATGTGTGATATGTAAAAGCCAATAAAATATGTTAATTTTTAAAAGTTATAAAATATAAAATCGGACCTACACTAATCCACTTTCTGAACGCGAACCACATACACACACTCGTTTATAACGCCGCCGTACCCCCGGGTTGACGGCACAGGGGCTGTGTATTCTAGAAACTATTGCTTACATGAGGAAATGTTGCGGCCAGCCCGAGGGGTTGTAGGCTAGAAGCTGTGTGATGATTAATGGTACAATAAAGGTCTTTACAAAAAACAAAAACAAAAATTGCTGGAGCATAGGAACAGTGTGTCAAAAAAGAGCATAACATCTTTGAAAACAACAACGATAAATCATAGAATGAGAAACAACACCATGGTAATACAAAGCTCCCCCCACTTGGAGGGAGACACCCTGTTGCACAGCTTGAAACATAGACAAGGTTGTCTATAAATCAACATAATCCAGTCATATTTCTTATGACTGGATTATGTTGATGTTGGATATAATACAAGAACTTTGAGTTATGTTGAACTTTTGATGAAGTATTAAATACTTTTGGAACCCCAATATGAGGTGGAATTAATTTTGATGAACAATTTATAGACAACCTTGTCTAAGTTTCAAGCTGTGCAACAGGGTGTCTCCCTCCAAGTGGGGGGAGCTTTGTATTAGTTTAGAGTCCCGCTGTGAGGTACAGACAGCGTTCGACCCTGCTGGCACGCCACAAAGTCTCACTTTGGATTAAAACTATTGAACTACTCCGCTGTGCAGGTCCTCCTCCTACTGTTTTGAAACAACACCATGTTGTCAGTGTACTCAAGACATGTAGGGATTAAAGTGGGCGACCAGAGCACTCGCCCCATCAAAAGTCCCATCAAAGCGAAGAGCCATGCTCCCCCCCTAAGAGGCAACGGCAGTGGAAACGAATGGCATGACGAAGGACAGTTTGCAACCACAGGATGGAACTGGATGAAAAGAGACTGTAACCAAGTTCAAGTTCAGGAATTTGTATAGCTCACTACTCACCCAGAGGGTCTCAAGGCGCTTGGGGGAGGGGGTGCATTATTTATCGTATAGCCAGGTTTTAAGTTCCTTTCTGAAGGAAATGTGGTTCTGTGTAAGGTGGAGGTGATGGGTAGAGAATTCCAGGTCTTGGCCGCCAAGTAGGAGAAGGATCTTCCTCCCATAGTGGATCTGTGGATGCGCGGAACTGCGGCGAGGGCTTGATTGGAGGATCTTAATTGGCGGGTGGGTGTGTAGAAGGACAGTCGTGTGTTGAGGCATTCGGGTCCTAGTTTGTAGAGGGCCTTGTGTGCGTGGGTGAGGAGACGGAACGTTATTCTCTTGTTGACGGGAAGCCAGTGGAGGTCTTTCAGGTGACCGGTAATGTGAGCTTGGCGAGGGATGTCCAATATGAGTCTGGCTGATGCGTTTTGGATGCGTTGGAGTTTTTTCTGTAATTTGGCTGTGATTCCGGCGTAGAGGGTGTTTCCATAGTCCAGTCGGCTAGTGACCAGTGCGTGGGTGACAGTCTTTCTTGTTTCGGTGGGGATCCAACAGAAATTTTTTTTGAGCATACGAAGTACGTTGAAGCAAGAAGATGAGACGGCGTTGACTTGTCTGGTCATCGAGAGGGAGGAGTCTAGGATGAAGCCTAGGTTACGTGCGTGGTCTGTGGGAATGGGTGCTGTGCCCAGGGCTGATGGCCACCATGAGTCGTCCCAGGCAGAGTGGGATGATCCCAGGATGAGGACTTTTGTTTTGTCTGAGTTAAGTTTTAGGCGGCTGTTTTTCATCCATTCGGCTACTTCTTTCATGCCTTCGTGAAGATTGGTTTTGGCGGTGTTAGGGTCTTTGGTGAGGGAAAGGATCAGCTGGGTGTCGTCAGGGTAAGAGATGATGTTAAGGTTGTGTTGTCGTGCGATGGATGCGAGGGGACTCATGTAAATGTTGAAGAGGGTGGGACTGAGTGATGATCCTTGTGGTACTCCGCAGATGACTTTGGTGGCCTCTGATTTGAATGGGGGGAGTTGGACTCTCTGGGTTCTCCCGGCGAGGAACGAGATGATCCAGTCCAAGGCTTTTCCTTGTATGCCGATGTTGCTGAGGCGTTGTATGAGGGTGCTGTGACAGACTGTGTCGAAGACGGCGGAAAGGTCGAGTAGGATGAGGGCAACTGTTTCTCCGTTGTCCAGTAGTGTTTGGATGTCGTCTGTCGCTGCAATGAGGGCAGTTTCGGTGCTGTGTTTGGCTCGAAAGCCGGACTGTGAGGTGTCGAGGGAGTTGTTGGATTCAAGGAAGGCGGCGAGCTGGTTACTGACGGCTTTCTCGATGACTTTGGCAGGGAATGGGAGGAGGGAGCTGGGGCGGTAGTTCTTAAGTTCAGAGGGGTCTGCTGTGGGTTTCTTCAGGAGGGCGCTGAGTTCGGCGTGTTTCCAGCTTTCTGGGAAGGTAGCAGAGTTGAAGGAGCAGTTGATGACATCACAGAGATGGGGTGCGATGATGGATTCTGCTTTGTTGAAGATGTGGTGGGGACAGGGGTCGGTTGGCGAACCTGAATGGATGGACTTCATTAGGCGGATGGTGTCTTCAGTGGTGATTGGGTTCCAGGCGCTAAGGTTGTTAGAGGGCGGTTTAGGGTCGGAGGTGGGTGGAGTGGACTGTTCTTTGGAAATGTTCTCAAAGCTGTTATGTATGTCGGCAATTTGGTTGTAGAAGAAAGAGGATAACGAATCGCAGAGGTCTTGGGAGGGAGTAATGTCGTTTGAGGCTACGGTGGGGTTGGTGAATTCTTTGACGATGTTGAATAGTTCCTTGCTGTTATGGGCGTTGTTGTCGAGTCGGTCCTTGAATGCTGATTTCTTGGTGGCTCGGATCAATTGGTGGTGTTTGCGGGTGGCTGTCTTGAAGGTGGTCAGGTAATTGTAAAGGACAACAAGACTGGAACCACATGACTCAGGGCAAGTGACCAGAAGTGAACAACCACATAGAACGTTCACCACACCCCCGCAGTGACCTATGAACTGTAGCATTGTCTAATAGAATCTCAACCTAATCGACAGTAGCACAGAGAAGGAGACCCCAAAGAAATGGGGAGAAACAGACAAGGGCGCAGGGAGGGTAGACCAACATGAGAATCTCCACGCTGGAGGAACCCAGGTGGAGCAGCAATGAAAAGCACAGAACCTAGCCACCCAATGGCACACAACAGAATGACATACCCTGCCCCAGAGGTAGGTGATGAGAGCACCCCTCAGGAAGACCAAGGCCACCTGTAAGGAGGTGAGGTGGTAGAACCCCACCTGGAAAGGTCCTCGCAGAACGGGGAGGATGGGTGGCATTAAGGAATCTGTGGCTAGACTATGCCTCTACCAGATACATCATTACCTAAGGAAAGTAACTTGTTCATCTGCTAAAGAGATATCGCCGCAGATTCCTTAACTTAGAATACATACCAAAGCCATACCCTATTGGAGGAGGGTCTACGACTGAAACCCACCAATTTCCAAGAGAACTTATCTGTCAATAACAGTGACGGAGCACGGTGGGAACAACAGTGCCAGTGCAGCTGACACCGACCTATGAAGCCCTGGAAGGGAGCACGAACAAGGTGAGGCACCACAATCCGTCAGAGGACGGTACGAGAACTCCCTTGTCCAGACAGGGACAGAGACACCAGAAAGGGAGTTGCAGAATGGAAGAAAGTTCTTACACTTCTGCAAAAAGACGGTAACTGAGCACCTTATCCCATGGACCCGCCAGAGACCGAGTATCAGAAAAAGGGCCAAGATAGTATGCCACCGTCGGAGCATACCCATTGAGTGTACAGCCAGAAGTGAAATAGGAGGGGACAGATATCACCATGCAGAGATAAACTGAGTCATGACTACCAGGAGCTACAGGTATGTGGATGAAGGATACACAGAAGGAGACAAGAGTGTACCGTGAGAACCACATCACAGCTAAAGAAAAGCCTAAGGAATGGGATTACCAACAGCACGCAAAGCGAGGCGGGCGCATCACCAGGTAGTCAACCTGCCAACCGTACCCAGAGGGACAAATGGCGAAGAGAAACCGGCAAGCCGGTTACACACAAAATACTCTGTTCCATAAGAGGGAGAGAGAGAGAAGAAGAGGAGCATGCCCCTAGATAAAGGGAAATCGCACAATAGGTACCAACGGCACCGGTGTGAAGCATAGCAGGACACAACAGTATCAAAAAACACCAAAAAGTGAGAACTTTTTTCGAGGACAGAACCGTGGCCCCCCGCTAGACAGGTGGGAACACTGACCACCACACTCGCAAAGAAGGAGTGCGAAATACACAGACAGAGGTCTGTCAGAAAAAGGGTAGAAACAGTCCTGTACAGACAATGTTTAATGACAGTGAGTATCCTGAAGAAGAATACTTGCACCGTAACCTACATAAAAGAAAGCAACAGTGCCTTTAGTTATGATTGGCAATTCACAAACAGTGAAGCACATGGAGCGGAACACAGAGCCATGGAAATAGAGTGACAGCCCTGAAAAAACTAGGCCATAGTGAATCAGAAAAGATGGGCAGAGGCCAGGACCAGAAGGACCTGAACCTCTTCTCGTAAGAAGCAAAGGGACTGAAGTCCCTGCCAGGGAAGTGCACAAAGAAATACATTGCAAGGTAGCACACACCAGAAACGTAGCTAGTGGAAACTACACTGCCCATAGGCAAAAGTCCCACAGGTTATTAATCCCCAGGGGTATAGGGGGAAGGTGACGGGTAAGGCTGCCCCCACTCAATCACAGTTAATCACAATATAGCCCTACCTCATCCAACAAACATCCAATTCCTAGACCAGTATAAGGGGTAAACGATCTCGCTATCAGTCTCTATACCCTGGATGTGTATAATAACACTATTCCTCAGGTCCGGATGTCTTGGCAATGTAAAAATACACGCCAACACTTACTGTGAACAGAAAAGTGTAGAGAGAGTGCCTCACGGTCATACCACCAGAGGGGGTTGCCGGTTAGCAATACCCGGTATACCCACTTATCATTGGTCACTCTCTCTATGCCACCCGCTCTATCATATGGCTGCGTCACGTTACGCCGCGCCACGCTACCTGGTGGGCGGAGCCATCCCTCCCGGCTACTTCCTGATCCTCCGAGCAGCATTCGGGGAGGATCGACGGGAGCGCCGGAGGGACTCGGCATCAGTAAGGCGATGCATGTGCGATTGTATGATAGAGCAGGTGGATGCACTGGGTCTCTGTCCATGTGTTTATTAACCGAGACATCCTGACCTGAGGAATAGTGTTATTATACACATCCAGGGTATAGAGACTGATAGCGAGATCGTTTACCCCTTATACTGGTCTAGGAATTGGATGTTTGTTGGATGAGGTAGGGCTATATTGTGATTAACCAAAAGCCCCACAGAGCCAGAGCCATGAGAGATGTAAACACCTCCCCACACTAAAAACTGGGAGTAGAACGCAGCCAAGACAGTAGAGGAAGGTACAACACCAGCACCCTGCAACAGCGAACGTAACCTGTGTGTACACAGCGAGACTCCACAGAGACCGGAGAGAAATACGGACCAACGTAGACTACAACACAAAACCCCCAGGAGAGAACTGCACCAACCCCGCGGGTCTCACTAGAGGGGATGTCCTACAACAGCAGAAAGAGTGTTGACAAAAGAGAAGTAGCCGAATAAGACTCCGCAGGAGCCGATGAAACTTCCCATACCAGGAAGAACCGCTACACAATAGCCAACAAGTACCCCACATAGGGTATGGCACATCCCTATAAAAGCAAGGGACACCTCTTTGAGCTGAGCTCTTAGACAGAGGGCTAAAAAGAAATGCAGAAAATGCTGGCTAGCTGCAACAAGAAAAGGGAAAGACGGCGAAAAGCTGCCCAGTCCATCTGGGTAATAACAAAGGACACCTCTTGAGACAAGCTCATAGGCAGAGGTCAAAAAGAAACACAAACAGCTGATCCAGTTGCATCAAAGGAAGGAAAAACCTGCCTAAACAGCCATACAGCCTGTCTGGGGAGAAATCTCTTCAACCAGTAGAAGAGACGTCAGACCGCCGAGTCAGCATGCTCATCAAACAGAAAGGTCCAGTCAAAGGGCAAATCCCTGAGTCGCTCCCGAACATTCTTGGGGAAACTGCATTGTGTAGACACGCATGGCGACGCAAGGCAACCGAGCTGGCCATAGCTCGGCCCACGAAGTCAGTGGTGTCCATCGTCGATCGGATGGATCCATGTCACGGCCAACCCGAACAAGCTGAAGCAGGTCAGCACGAGGACCCTCCGGTAAAGAGGGAAGGAGTAGGTCTACGGAGTCCCAAAGGGCAAAAGTAGCCCGAGCAAACACACAGGTCATGTTTAGGGACCGAAGACCGGAGCTGGTGGAGGCAAAAACATTGTGGCCACACAACTCCAACCACCTACACTCCCGAGTGGGGGGAAACAAAGGTGGAGGAGAGGAAGGAAATGCAGCCTGGACTACCAGTCCTTGAGCCCTAGGATGAAGGGACAAACAGGCAGGGTCATCTGGAGCCGGCTGCCGGTGGCGATGCGCAACAGCACGGGTCACAGGGTCACCCGATGAGGGTCTGACCCAAGTCCCCAGAAGGACATCATACAAGGACCTGCCAAAAAGCAGCAGAGGCTCCACATCCACCGTGCCATGGTGAAGGAGATCCAACAAAGGATCCAAAGGTTGGGAGACAGAGGGCAGCTGCTAGCACCATCCCAGACAGGGTTTTGTGTATCCTGGGTAGGCAGGGCTTTACAGGAAGGTGACTGCTGAGTGGCACCCCGATGCTCACTACGCATAGGCCGGTCAGAACCAGTTCCAGGGGCACACCAGCCCCTGGCCTGGGGGAAGTCCGGCATGGGAGAGGGGTGTAACCACCCCCCTCCTAGTCCCACCCATAGGCAGGACCTAGTCACCGGGTCAGCCCCTTTTCTTAGTATAAAGATGGGAGCAGGCCCCCTGTTCAAATTAGATCATCTTTGGAATCAAGACACAACTTTCTGCGAAAGGACTTCAAGATTTCTTCTTCAAGATTCTCCCTTGTGACTAAGGAGTAGTCACCCTGCATCCGCAGGCACCATCTTAAGAACACTGCGGTCTGCTGCAAGTCCTTCCTCAGGAATCCGACGACACAGCTCGACGAGACCCGGCTTCCCTGGCACCTCTGACCTCTACTCACCTCTACAGCCAAGCTGGGAACCGTGAGTGCGACGAGACCTCGATGGACCGGCTATCGCCAAGACTGCACGACTTCTTTACAGCAAGCCCGCCGAGTGACCCTCTGGTGAGTGCCGACCCTGAGCAGCTCCAGCACCGAAGTCCAGCCTCCCAGCATCTCCACGATCTGCGTGGGGCCCTTCTGCTTTTTGCTGCTCACCGCGTTGTTTGGCTACTAGCCCGCTGGCTTATGGCCTTCTGAACGACGCCCAACGACATCACTGCTGCTGGTCTGGTTGCTCCAGACTGGCCCTTGCTCCCTTCCAAAAGAGGAGCACCCCGGACCCTCCTGGTCCACTCCAGACGCCATTTTAGGTCCACCGCGTGGGCTTGAATTAGCCAAGGCTTTGTTGCCCAATCCTGGGTCCAGCGACGCCGACAGCTTCATCCATCGTGGGACAGCTCGCTCCTCCATCCTGGTCGCCGACAACGCCTCCTGGTCCGTGAGATCTGCAGAGCACAGCGTCGCCCACTCACCTAGTCGAGGTGACTACCATCCGGTGCCCTCCTGGTGCCACCCGACTACTGGCTAGTAGTCACGAACTTGGTCCCCTCTGCTTTCAGGTGTCATCCATCTTCAAGATCCAGGCTTGGACCAAGTTTGTGACTACTAGCCAGTAGTCAGGTGGCACCAGGAGGGCACCGGATGGTAGTCACCTCGACAAGGTGAGTGGGCGACGCTGTGCTCTGCAGATCTCACGGACCAGGAGGCGTTGTCGGCGACCAGGATGGAGGAGCGAGCTGTCCCACGATGGATGAAGCTGTCGGCGTCGCTGGACCCAGGATTGGGCAACAAAGCCTTGGCTAATTCAAGCCCACGCGGTGGACCTAAAATGGCGTCTGGAGTGGACCAGGAGGGTCCGGGGTGCTCCTCTTTTGGAAGGGAACAAGGGCCAGTCTGGAGCAACCAGACCAGCAGCAGTGATGTCGTCGGGCGTCGTTCAGAAGGCCATAAGCCAGCGGGCTAGTAGCCAAACAACGCGGTGAGCAGCAAAGAGCAGAAGGGCCCCACGCAGATCGTGGAGATGCTGGGAGGCTGGACTTCGGTGCTGGAGCTGCTCAGGGTCGGGGCTTCTCGGACCCCAAAGCACTCACCAGAGGGTCACTCGGCGGGCTTGCTGTAAAGAAGTCGTGCAGTCTTGGCGAAAGCCGGTCCCTCGAGGTCTCGTCGCACTCACGGTTCTCAGCTTGGCTGTAGAGGTGAGTAGAGGTCAGAGGTGCCAGGGAAGCCGGGTCTCGTCGAGCTGTGTCGTCGGATTCCTGAGGAAGGACTTGCAGCAGACCGCAGTGTTCTTAAGATGGTGCCTGCGAATGCAGGGTGACTACTCCTTAGTCACAAGGGAGAATCTTGAAGAAGAAATCTTGAAGTCCTTTCGCAGAAAGTCGTGTCTTGATTCCAAAGATGATCTAATTTGAACAGGGGGCCCGCTCCCATCTTTATACTAAGAAAAGGGGCTGACCCGGTGACTAGGTCCTGCCTATGGGTGGGACTAGGAGGGGGGTGGTTACACCCCTCTCCCATGCCGGACTTCCCCCAGGCCAGGGGCTGGTGTGCCCCTGGAACTGGTTCTGACCGGCCTAATCGTAGTGAGCACCGGGGTGCCACTCAGCAGTCACCTTCCTGTAAAGCCCTGCCTACCCAGGATACACAAAACCCTGTCTGGGATGGTGCTAGCACCGCCCCGGACAGGAAACCCTTTGTCCAAGCTCTCCTCGCTGGAAGGACTCCCAGCAGCAGGAGGTCAGACTCGTGTCTGTGGTGGCAGAATCCATTTTGTGGAGCTGAGGCTTCGTTTAACTTTAACCGGGGTTCACAGTTACATACATGTCGTGTCCCTCTAGAAGGGTGGAATGCTAACCCCGTCGCCAGAATTGGCGAGGGGTTAGTATTCCAATTCGTATGACACCTTACTCGACATGTTTTGATAAAGCAGTACCAAAGATAGCATTTAACCGCGAGGATTATAATGCACTTAAGAGTATATGGTATGCGTTATCATGGAACAGCTATTAGGACTTGGTTACGCAAGCTGCAGACAGGCTCAGCTCATGCCAGAGCACCATCTCACACGATTCCAAGCACTCTGCCTTCAGGATTGTCAAGGCCTGCCATAGGAGTGACTGATAGGAATCTGTGTGTCCATTTTTAGGGTTAGATATAGGTATACTATATCTACAGCAAAGGGTGATTACACGACTTTGCCCCAGCTGTCATGCAGACAGTCGTGTCAAATTTAGAAGGCCAGCCAGGGGTGGCATAATACATGCTTCAGCCCCTGGTAGGCCCTGGGTACACCTATGCCCTGAGTTACAGGGTCTGATAAGGTGGCCCAGTACCAATTGGTAAATGCACCTAGGGTACATGTTGTAATTTAGAGAGAGAACAGCCAGGCTGTGGGTCTGATTGGCAGGCCCACAGCCAGAGAAAGTCGTAAACCAGTGAAACAAAAGCAAAAAATCTGGGTGATCATAGGATTGCAGACCCTACTCTCCTACATGACCCCCCCAAACATTGGGACAATAAACTAACCTTGACCAGGTGAGTCTTCTTGTTCTAAGTGGAAATATCTGGAGAGCCCATCGGCATTGCCATGATCAGTACCAGGTCTATGTTCCACTGTAAAGTCCATCCCCTGTAGGGAAATGGACCACCGAAGCAGTTTGGGGTTTTCACCCTTCATCTGATTTAGCCACAAGAGGGGCTTATGGTCGGTCTGAATCTTGAAGTGAGTGCCAAACAAGTATGGGCTCAGCTTCTTCAGGGCCCAAACCACAGCAAAGGCCTCCCTCTCAATAGCTGACCAATTCTTCTCTCTGGGGGTCAGCCTTCTGCTTATAAAAGCAATGGGCTGGTCTTGACCATCAAAATTCAGTTGAGATAGAACAGCTCCCACACCCAACTCAGAAGCATCTGTTTGGACAATGAATGGTTTGGAGTAGTCTGGACTCTTGAGGATAGGTGCTGTGCACATGGCCTGCTTTAGGTCATCGAATGCTTGTTGACAGCCTGCTGTCCACTGAACCTTTTTTGGCATTTTCTTACTTGTCAGTTCATTTAATGGAGTCACAATTGATCCATAGTTAATGACAAACTTTCTGTAGTAACCAGTCAGGCCCAAGAAAGCTCGAACCTGAGTCTGGGTGGTTGGAGGAGCCCAGTCCCTGATGAACAAGTTACTTACCTTCGGTAACGATATATCTGTAAGAAACATTAGTTAGTGTTAGATTCCTTACCTTAGAATATCCCCAGGCGTCAGTCTGGATCCGGAAACTTTTGCGTAGCAGTACCCCTGCGCGTCGGTAGGCGTCGTCTGCAGGCGTCCCCTGCGGCTCCGCGTCCGTCGTCGGCGTCGTGCGCCGTGATGACGTCGCTGGAGTATATAGACGCCGCCTCCGCGCGCTGACGTCAGTTCTTTGCACACAGCATTTCCGCGCCAGGAGACGCAGAGCCATGAGAGAACCAACACTGATGCCATGTAAAACTAGGGCCCTGAAAGGGATGTCCTTAACCCTAGGTATCAGTTCGCAGAACGGGGAGGACGGGTGGGATCGGTAAGGAATCTAACACTAACTAATGTTTCTTACAGATATATCGTTACCGAAGGTAAGTAACTTGTTCATCTGAAAGAAACACGTTAGTGTTAGATTCCTTACCTTAGAATACATACCCCAGCAATACCAACCCCGGTGGTGGGTCTGCGAACCAATACAAACTACACCAGAAAGTCCTGGAGGACAGAACGGCCAAAGAAGCCATCCCTCCGGACTTGACTGTCCAGGCAGTAGTGCCTCGCAAAGGTGTGCAGCGAGGCCCACGTAGCCGCTTGGCAAATGTCCTGCAAGGGGACTCCCCGGCCCAGGGCAGTGGTAGCCGCCATGGCCCGAGTGGAATGGGCCCTCAGCCCAACAGGAGGCTCCTTCCGAGCCAAAGAGTAGCACGCTTTGATGCAGAGGACGACCCATCGAGCGATGGTTCGTTTACAGACCGCCCGTCCCTTCTTCGCACCCACGTAGCCAACAAACAGTTGGTCATCCACCCGGAACTGGCGGGTGCGATCCATGTAAAATGAAAGCGCACGTTTTGGGTCCAGACGATGGAGCCGCTCTTCATCTTTTGAAGGATGCGGAGGCGGGAAGAAGGAAGGGAGGGTGATGGACTGCCCGATGTGAAAGGCCGAAACAACCTTGGGCAGGAAAGAAGGTCTAGTCCTCAGAACCACCTTATCAGGATGAATGGACAGGAAAGGAGGTTGGACAGAAAGAGCCTGGAGCTCACTCACTCTCCTGGCAGAGGTGATGGCAACCAGGAAAGCCGTCTTTAAAGTCAGGAGACGGAGAGGACAAGAATGAAGGGGCTCAAAGGGAGCACACATTAGAAAGGTCAGAACCAGGTTCAAATCCCACTGAGGCATCACAAACGGAACAGGTGGAAACATGTGAGTGATGCCTTTCAAGAATCGAGTTACAATCGGGGATTTGAACAAAGAAGGCTGATCAGGAAGCCTTAAAAAAGCTGAAAGGGCAGAAAGGTAGCCCTTGATAGTGCCCAGAGCAGAGCCCTGCTGGGCAAGAGAAAGAAGAAACAGAAGAACCTCTGAAAGAGGGGCAGAAAGAGGATCCACAGCCTTTGCTGTGCACCATGCCACAAGTCTGTTCCACCGACAGGCGTATACCGACTTAGTGGAGGGACGCCTGGCTGCCAGAATAACATCACAGACTTCAGGAGGCAAGTCAAATGGCCTCAACTGCCGCCGCTCAATCTCCAAGCATGGAGGTGGAGACTGGACAGGTTCGGGTGGAGGACCGTCCCCTGCTGCTGCGACAGAAGGTCCTCCTGAAGGGGCAGGCGGATCGGGGGACCGACTGACATGCTGAGTAGCTCGGGATACCAGTATCTTCGAGCCCAGTCCGGAGCCACAAGGATAACTTGGGCCCGGTCGCGCCTGATCTTCTTCAGCACTCTGGGCAGAAGTGGTATAGGCGTATAACAGACCGCAACTCCACTCGCGCCGAAAGGCGTCGCCGTGCGAGTGCCGTCTTGGAAACTCCAACGCGCAGAACTGATGACATTGCGCGTTCTCTTCGGTGGCGAATAGATCTAACCAAGGCTCTCCCCATTGCAGAAAGATGCCTTGCGCCACGTCCGAGTTCAGACGCCATTCGTGATCCATCGAGCACCGACGGCTGAGTTCGTCCGCCCTGGCGTTCAGAGAACCTGCCAGGTGTTGAACCGTCAGAGTCACGCCCTGACGTTCCAGCCATTGCCAGAGGCGCAGAGCCTCCTGGCAAAGGGTCCACGACCCCACACCGCCCTGTTTGTTGCAGTACCACATGGCGGTGGTGTTGTCGGTGAACACCTGCACCACACTCCCGTTGACAAAGGGGAGGAATGCCTTCAGTGCCAGACGAATCGCCCGCAGCTCCAACAGGTTGATATGGAGCCGGGACTCCGCCGGAGACCAGATGCCTCTGATCTCTGCCTCTCCCAAGTGGCCACCCCAGCCCTGGAGGGACGCGTCCGTCACGACAACGTGCTCCGGTTGGGGAAGGGAGAGGGACTTGCCCCTGACCCAATCGCGGTCCGTAAGCCACCACTGCAGTTGTCTCGCAGTGCCCTCCGAGATCAAGACGTGGTCGGACAAGTTGCCCTGATGCTGGGCCCACTGAAACTTCAGGTCCCACTGCAGAGCCCGCATCCGCCACCGAGCGTGATGCACCAGAAGGATGCAGGAAGCCATCAGTCCCAGCAGCCGCAGCGTCAACCTGACCGAAACCCGGGATAGCGGCTGAAAGATGGGAATCAAAGCCTGAATATCCCGAACCCGCCGTTCCGGAGGATAAACCCGAAACTGCGCCGAGTCCAGAACCGCTCCGATGAAAAGGAGCTTTTGAGAGGGACACAGGTGTGATTTCGGCACATTGATGGAGAACCCCAGGTCGTGCAAGAGGTCTGCCGTCATCTGAAGGTGGTGGACGACTGTCTGGGGCGAGCCCGCCTTCAACAACCAGTCGTCTAGGTAGGGGAAGACTGAAACCCCCAACCTGCGCAGATGGGCTGCGACCACCGCCATCACCTTTGTGAACACCCGTGGGGCGCTGGTAAGGCCGAAGGGAAGCACGATAAACTGAAAATGCTCCTGGCCTACCGTGAACCGCAGGTAACGCCGGTGGGCCGGCAGGACGGGGATGTGAAAATAGGCGTCCTGCAAGTCCAACGCTACCATCCAGTCTTGTGGGTCTAGGGCAGCCAAGACCTGAGCTAACGTCAACATCTTGAACTTCTCCTTCCGGAGGAAGCCGTTGACGTTCCTTAGATCCAAGATAGGACGTAGGCCCCCCTTGTCCTTCTTGGGCACCAGAAAGTAGTGGGAATAACAACCACGCCCTACTTCTGGCCCAGGAACGCGCTCGATGGCCCCCTTGGCCAAGAGGGCCGTAACTTCCTCCTGCAGAAGTGTCAAGTGGTCCCCCGACACACGGTGGTTCTGCGGTGGCATGGCTGGAGGAGAGGTCTCGAAGGGGAGGGAGTAGCCCCTTCGAACGATTTGCAGCACCCACCTGTCCGAAGTGATCGTGCGCCAGTGAGCGTGGTGATGGCGAACCTTGCCACCCACTGGCGTCACATGGGGCCGAAAGCACGGACTAGGAGGATTTTGGGGTAGATGCTGCGGGGGAAGGTGTGGTCTGACCCCGCCGTTGTCCCCGACCGCCGCCACGACGGTTTCCACGGCCGCCACCGCGTTGAAAGGATTGTTGCGGCGCGTGGCTGGCAGCACGTGTGGGGGCGCCCCTTCCTTGGCCACGAAAGGGACGAAACGAACCCGTTTGCTGACGCTGGGTCGAGAGACCCAAGGACTTGGCCGTGACCCTGGAGTCCTTGAAGCGTTCCAGCGCGTGGTCCGCCTTGTCACCGAAGAGGTGACAGCCATCGAACGGCATGTCCATCAGTGTATTTTGGACGTCTGCCGAAAAATTGGTGGATCTCAGCCAGGCGTGGCGACGAATCGCCACCGTCGTTGACATAGCTCTGCCCAGCGAGTCGGTCGTATCAAGACCACACCGTATCGAATATTTCGCTGCATCTCGGCCCTCAGCCACAGCCTGACCGAGTTTTGCCCGTACCTCCATGGGGCATTCTGGCAGCAGTTCCGCGACCGTATCCCACACAGAGTGGGTGTAGCGGCCCAAGAGGCAGGCGGTGTTGCAAGACCGCAGGCCTAAACTAATGGACGAGAAGACCTTCTTGCCAAATTGGTCATACCTCTTGGATTCCCGGTCGGGCGGGGCCGACGGGAATGCGGACTGGGAGGTCGAGGCCTGGATCACCAGACTCTCAGGAGTGGGGTGGGTAGACAGGAACTTGGGGTCGTCCGGACAAGGACGGTGGCGCCTGGCCACGTTCCGATCAACAGGCGGACCTGAAGCGGGCCTGGACCAAGTGCCCAACAGAACGTCTGACAAGGCTTCATTAAACGGCAGCAGTGGCTCCTGTGGGCATGCATGCGGTTTGAAGACCTCGGTGAGGATGATAGGCCTCACGGCCGCGACGGGGAGCTCAAGGTGTAAGGCCTTGGCAGCCCTCATCAGCACCACAGAATATGCAGCTCCCTCCACCGATGCCACGGTAGGAGGAGAGATCAAACCAGGGTTAGGAGAGTCGTCCAGACCACTGGCATCCCCCAAGTCACCTGTCCAGTCCGGGTCATACTGGCACTCGCGTGACAGAGGGTCCTCGGACCCCTCCCAACCTTCACCGAACTCTTCATCACCTCCGTATTCGGAGTCAACGATGTAGACCGGCTCCTCGGGGTTCATGGGCCCCATCGGCGCCGGGACCGGCGTCGAGCGACGCCCGTCCGGCGCCGCGTCCGGCGTCGGGGAAGGTAAGGGGACGGCGCCGCCCGGAGCCGGCGCCGGAACCCCGGAGCCGGCCGGAGCCAGCACCGGAGAACCGGCGTCGCGCGGGGGCGGCGTCGGGGGTAACCCCGATGGCAACGGCGCCGGGGAGGCCGGAAGACCAGCCGGCGCCGATCCCGAAGGCCCTTGCGGCGCCGGGGTCGGAGCCGTCGGCGGCGCCGGGGCCGGAGCACCCGACGGCGCCGAGGCAGGGACACCCGAACCGCCAGGACCCCAGACGGTAGCACTGGGCCCGAAGGCACCGTAGGCCCCGTCGGAGAACCGAGCGCCCTCATGGCCATGAGGAACGCCTCGATCTCCTCAGGCGTCGCACCGTGCCCAGGGACCGGAGGGTATGAGGCAGGCCGCGCCGGCGACTCTCGCGGAGCCGCGGGGTTGGGGTCACCCGAGCCCCCGGCCGCATCGCGCGAGCGTCGGGGGGAGTCGGGGGTACGATGACGACGCCCCGACTTCTTATGCTTCCTACCTGACGAGCCTGACGAGTGGTGTCGACTTCCGGAACGCTCGGCGCGGCTCCGCGATCGTTCCCTCGAACGCTCTCTCGACCTCCGGCCGGACCGGGACCGCTCCCGGTCCCGACGTGGGGCCGACACCCGGAGCTCCAGTAGCTTGCGGGACCGCTCCCGCCTAGCCTTGTTGGTGAGGGCCCGGCAGTCGACGCAGGAGTCCACGTCGTGGTCGGGGCCCAGACACCGGAGACAGAGGCGGTGATGGTCTGTGACCGACATCGTGCGCTCACAGTCATCACAGTGCTTGAACCCAGGCATCCTATCAGGCACAAGTGAGTAATTAACTTCGAAAAACTTGGTCAAAGACCGGAGTACTGCTCTTCAGATCTGCGTCCACTGGCGCGGAAAAAAGAAGAACTGACGTCAGCGCGCGGAGGCGGCGTCTATATACTCCAGCGACGTCATCACGGCGCACGACGCCGACGACGGACGCGGAGCCGCAGGGGACGCCTGCAGACGACGCCTACCGACGCGCAGGGGTACTGCTACGCAAAAGTTTCCGGATCCAGACTGACGCCTGGGGATATTCTAAGGTAAGGAATCTAACACTAACGTGTTTCTTTCAGATTGACTGTATTTTGCTCTCCAGTGGCTGAACCTGGCATCCACCTACAAGGTGGCCCAGGTACACAACCTGTGTCTGCCCTATCTGGCACTTGGTGGCCTTGATAGTGAGGCCTGCTGCTTGCAGAGCCTCTAACACTTTCCTCAGGTGGACCAGGTGATCCTCCCAGGTGGAGCTAAAGACAGCAATATCATCAAGATATGCTGCACAGAAGTCATCCAGCCCAGTGAGAACATGACTCACAAACCTTTGGAAGGTGGCAGGTGTATTTTTCAGACCAAAGGGCATTACCACAAATTGATAATGCCCACCAGGGGTTGAAAATGCTGTCTTGGGCTTGGCATCCTCAGCTAACCTGATTTGCCAATACCCAGCTGTCAGGTCAAATGTGCTTAAGTAGTTGGCAGAAGCCAATCTATCTATAAGCTCATCTGCCCTTGGTATTGGGTGGGCATCAGTCTTAGTGACTGCATTGAGACCCCTGTAGTCTACGCAGAACCTCATCTCTTTCTTACCACCCTGGGTGTGAGGTTTTGGCACAAGAACTACTGGACTAGCCCAAGGGCTATCTGAGGGTTCAATGACTCCCAACTCCAACATTTTCTGCACTTCAGTTTTGATGCAGTCTCAAACATGATCAGGCTGCCTGTAGATTTTACTCTTGACTGGCAGGCTGTCACCAGTGTCAACCTCATGGGTATACCAATTGGTCTGACTGGGTGTCAGAGAGAACATATGTCTGAAAGACTGAAGAACCTGTTTACAGTCTTTCTGTTGAGGCTCAGAGAGGCTGCCACAAA
This sequence comes from Lissotriton vulgaris, assembly GCF_964263255.1. Classification (NCBI taxonomy): domain Eukaryota; kingdom Metazoa; phylum Chordata; class Amphibia; order Caudata; family Salamandridae; genus Lissotriton; species Lissotriton vulgaris. Next base: position 979,122,760 of record NC_141689.1, read on the forward strand.
AGACAACACCATCTACTGACCCATCATCAGGATTCTGAGTGAGCAGGTCTGGGAGAGGGTCACTCTCTTCCTCCTGTCCCTCGTCTATGGCCATGAGCAAGCTCATGTCCTTCCTGTCGACATATGCTTTGAGCCTGTTGACATGGAGCACCCTGTGGGGGCTCCTGGGAGTTCCAAGGTCCACCAGGTAGGTGACCTCTCCCTTTTGCTCAAGAATTGTGTGGGGCCCAGACCATTTGTCTTTGAGTGCTGCTGGGGCCACTGGCTCCAACACCCACACCTTCTGTCCAGGCTGATAAACAGTCAGGACAGCCTTTTGGTCATGCCAAGCTTTTTGTAGTTCTTGACTGGCCTTAAGGTTTTCAGATGCCTTCTCCATATACTCAGCCATCCTGGAGCGGAGACCAAGTACATAGTCCACTATGCTGGTTGCAGGCTTTTTGAGAGGTCTCTCCCATCCTTCCTTCACCAAGCACAGGGGTCCTCTTACAGGATGCCCATACAAAAGTTCAAAAGGGCTGTAGCCAACCCCCTTCTGTGGGACCTCTCTGTAAGCAAACAGAAGGCAGGGAATCAGGACATCCCATCTACGCCTGAGCTTTTCAGGTAGTCCATGAATCATCCCTTTTAGGGTCCTTTTGAACCTTTCAACAAGCCCATTGCATTGTGGGTGATAGGGTGTGGTGAACTTGTAGTTGACACCACATTCCTTCCACATAGCAGTTAAGTAGCTTGACATGAAGTTTGCACCTCTGTCAGAGACAACCTCCTTAGGGAAGCCCACTCTGGAGAACACTCCAACTAGGGCCCTTGCCACTACAGGTGCTGTAGTGGTCCTAAGTGGAATAGCTTCAGGATACCTGGTAGCATGATCCACTACCACCAGTATAAACTTGTGCCCTGATGCTGTCTGGGGTTCCATTGGACCAACAATGTCAATCCCCACTCTTTCAAAGGGCTCCCCCACCACAGGCATTGGTATAAGGGGGGCCTTTGTTGTGCCACCTGACTTACCACTGGCTTGGCAAGTGACACAGGAGCGACAAAACTCCTTGGTATCCTCATTCATGTGAGGCCAGTGAAAGTGTGAGACAAGCCTGTCCCAAGTCTTTGTCTGGCCTAAGTGACCTGCTAAGGGAATCTCATGGGCCAAGGTAAGGAGGAAACCTCTCTGAGACAACGGGATAACCAGCCTCCTGGTCATGCCAGGCTTGGGGTCTCTCGCCTCAGTGTACAGGAGTCCATCTTCCCAATATACCTTGTCGGTACCTGTGGCGTTCCCAGCAGCCTCAGCAGCAGCCTGCTGTCTGAGGGGTTCAAGGGAAGGGCAGTCTAACTGGTCCTTCCCCAGGTCTTCCCTTGAGGGGCCACCTGAACCCAGAAATTCAACTTGATCAAGTTCGAACTCTTTAGGCTCAGTTTCCCTCAATTCCTGTAGGTCAGCCTCCTCTGAGACTTGATCCACAACCTGGGGCAAGGGGGAAGGCAATGCCTTAACCCTACTGCTCTTCTTCTTGGAAGGTGTCCGGTCCATTGTTCCAGGATCCAGCACCTGTTCAGTGGGGCATCTTCTGGCCTGTGACCTAGTCACAGCAAGCACATGTGCTGGCAAGCCTAACATCTCCATGTGAGTCCTGTGCTCCACTTCTGTCCACTGTGATGACTCCAAATCATTGCCCAACAAACAATCCACTGGGAGGTCTGAACTAACTACAACCTTCTTTTGGCCAGTTACCCCTCCCCAGGAGAAAGCTACAATTGCCATACTATGACTGGTAGTGACATTGCTTGCATTGGTCACCAGGAAATCTGTACCTGGCATGATCTGTCCAGGGTCCACAAAGTTAGGTGTCACCATTGTGACACTGGCACAAGTGTCCCTATAGGCCTGAGCCATTTTTCCATTAATGAAACGTGTCTGTCTGTATTTGCCCAAAGTATTGGGACTTATATCAGGGGATATATCCACATCCCCTGTACAGACAAGGACAGCCTGAGTGAGTGTGCCAACTAAGTTGTCATACCCCTCAGAACCCAAGGTTAACCCAACTAAACCCTTGGGAGGTGCACTACCACTGCTGACTGTACTAGGGGGCACAGGCGCCTTAGGGGCTGCAGTGGCAGGAGTCTGCCCTCCTCCTTTCTTGGTGCACCCACTAAACCAGTGAGTTTTACTTTTGCAGTATTGGCACCACCTTTTAGATTGGCCTTCTTGATTCTTCTTTTTCTGGGGAGCCTGACCCCCACCCTCTTTGGGTTGTTGGGGACCTGTTGAAGACTTCTGGTCATTTTGTTCACCCTTAGAATCTTTACCCTTCTGGTCTGCTTTCTTCTGACCACCTTGATTCTGGCCCTGGTTCTGCTTAACTCTTGTTCTGACCCATCTGTCTGCCTTCTTTCCCAATTCTTGGGGAGAGGTCAGATCTGAGTCAACAAGATGCTGATGCAACAACTGGTTCTGACAATTGTTTAAAATGTGTTCTCTCATGATCAAATTATACAATCCTGTGTAATCAGTAACCTTACTGCCCAGCAACCAGCCCTCCAAAGCCTTAGTGGCACAATCTACAAAATCAGACCAATCCTGAGACTGAGTTTTCTGGGTATCCCTGAACAGCAACCTGTACTGCTCAGTGGTTAGGCCAAACCCATCAATCAGTGTATTTTTCAGGACTTGGTAATTGTTAGCATCCTTCACTCTAGTAGTGAGGAGCTTATCTCTACCTTTACCTTCAAAGGAGAGCCACAAGATAGCTGCCCACTGACTCTGGGGGACACACTGTACAGTGCAGGCCCTCTCCAAAGCAGTAATCCATTTGTGGATGTCATCCCCTTGTTTAAAGGGGGGTACTATCTTATTCAGGTGCTTTGTATCAAAACTCCTTTCCCTATTGCTAGGTACAATGCTGCCACCAGTGGGTTTTGACCCACTCAATTCTTGCTCTCTAGCAAAGGCAAGTCTTTCTTTGGCCAGGGCAAGTTCTTCCCTTTCAATCCTCAGATTGACTTCCCTTTCCTTGGCTTCATAGATTCTCCTCTGAGGGGAGGTCATCCTCCTCAGAGCAGAGGCCTGAGAGCCATTGGTTTGAATGGATCTGTTAGAGCCTCTTGATAGAGACCTAACTCGTCCACTCCCAATGTTAAGCTGGCCTGAGAGGGGTCCCAGGGGTCTCCTAGTACCATTCTCATGCCTGCTTAAGTTGTCCCTAGTTAGCTGGCTAACTACTTCTGGACCTTTGTCTGCCTCGTCCTCAGATGGCTCCTGATCATCATCCTCCTCTGCTGAGAGATGGATGAGATCTGGGTCACCCCTGGTTCCCTCTAGGGCAGGCATGTCCCCTTCTGGATGAGAAGAGCTAATAAGTTTCTCAGCCTTTCTGGCATCATGTCAAGTCAAGTCAAGTCAGAGAATTTATATAGCGCACTACATACCCAGAGGGTCTCAAGGCGCTTAGGAAGGGGAGGAGGATTACTTGTCAAATATCCACGTTTTAAGTTGCTTTCTGAATGCTAGGTGGTTCTGGGTAAGGCGAAGGTAAGTGGGGAGTGAGTTCCATGTTTTAGCAGCTAGGTATGAGAAGGATCTGCCTCCCATGGTGGTCTTGTTGATGCGAGGTACGGTGGCGAGGGCATGGCTGGAAGAACGTAGTTGGCGGGAGGGGGTGTAGAAGGACAGTCGTGAGTTGAGGCATTCTGGTCCGATGTCGTAGAGTGCCTTGTGTGAGTGGGTCAGAAGTCGGAAAGTGATTCTCTTGAGACCCCTGTTTTAGCTTCCTGGAGGTACACACCTGTCTCATCTCCTGGAAGCTAAGGGCTGCATATCTGGAAGAGGCCTGTGGAGGGTCCTCAACCACCAGAGGGGTCTCAGTAGACTCTCCGTGGTTAGACATGCTTCTAGTGTGGTGTAAGTGATGCACCTACCTATACTATGTGTTTGCCTACTGATCCCTTGCTAAGAGTTGCAGCCAAGGTGTGCTAAGCCTTGAGGAGCTGCAACAGCTGGTTCAGTAGAACTCAGAGTATTCTAAGCTAAGTTATATGTACCTGAAGTACTTATGTGATCTTTCAACAAGATATTCTTAGGATACGTGTGGTAAAACAACAGCAAGCTCAAATCCCAACCGCTGCTCACCAATGTGAGAAGGTGGCCTGATATGCAGTGCTCACTATTCTAGTGAACACTATGTATCAGTCCAACAACCCTTATTGATGATTGGCTGTAAGTCAACCTTATAGACCAGCTATCCTAGTAGCGTGGATACGAGCAGTCTAAGGCTAAAGACTCGAGAGGGCGTGTTAAGCCAGCTGTTATACCACACATATACCCCTTGAACACCCAGTGAAACGACACCACACAAGTGTTATGAAAATAAACAGTGTATTTATTAAAATCACAACAGCCCTGTACTCTTTATGAGGACAGGGTACTAAGCACAAAACAAAACTCTTACAAAAATACTTAAGTTAGCACAGTATATACAAATGCCCGAGGGGCACGGAAAACCATATACTCTGAAAGTGGAATGCGAAATTACTAGCAGGTAAGTACAGTACTAATATGCTTTGGAATCGCTAGGACTTGACTATAGAATCGTTAGATTACTTCTAGGAGACCCAGGGGACTCGGGTGCAGAGTGTGCACTCTCACGCGTGATGCGGGACAAAGTCTATGGTAGCTAGTAAAGACAAAGTTGGTGTTCTCGGGCGAACCCGACCTGGTAGGAGGAAAACGAAAGTGGATTCTGACCCTTGGATAGTGAGGCTATGCTGGGGCACTGAAATGCCGAAGTTACCTAGCCCAGGGGCTGCAGCTGCATAGGTCTCAAAAGACGTCGGGAATCCTCGTAGACGGACCAGGAGCCTGTAAGAAAGTTGCTGGCAGGCGACCAGTGAAGAGAGTTCGAAGTGATCCAAGCCTGGATCTTGAAGATGGATGACACCTGAAAGCAGAGGGGTCCAAGTTCGGGACTACTAGCCAGTAGTCAGGTGGCACCAGGAGGGCACCGGACTAGGTGAGTGGGCGACGTTGTGCTCTGCAGATCTCACGGACCAGGAGGCGTTGTCGGCGACCAGGATGGAGGAGCGAGCTGTCCCACGATGGATGAAGCTGTCGGCGTCGCTGGACCCAGGATTGGGCAACAAAGCCTTGGCTAATTCAAGCCCACGCGGTGGACCTAAAATGGCGTCTGGAGTGGACCAGGAGGGTCCGGGGTGCTCCTCTTTTGGAAGGGAGCAAGGGCCAGTCTGGAGCAACCAGACCAGCAGCAGTGATGTCGTCGGGCGTTGTTCAGAAGGCCATAAGCCAGCGGGCTAGTAGCCAAACAACGCGGTGAGCAGCAAAGAGCAGAAGGGCCCCACGCAGATCGTGGAGATGCTGGGAGGCTGGACTTCGGTGCTGGAGCTGCTCAGGGTCGGGGCTTCTCGGACCCCAAAGCACTCACCAGAGGGTCACTCGGCGGGCTTGCTGTAAAGAAGTCGTGCAGTCTTGGCGATAGCTGGTCCCTCGAGGTCTCGTCGCACTCACGGTTCTCAGCTTGGCTGTAGAGGTGAGTAGAGGTCAGAGGTGCCAGGGAAGCCGGGTCTCGTCGAGCTGTGTCGTCGGATTCCTGAGGAAGGACTTGCAGACCGCAGTGTTCTTAAGATGGTGCCTGCGGATGCAGGGTGACTACTCCTTAGTCACAAGGGAGAATCTTGAAGAAGAAATCTTGAAGTCCTTTCGCAGAAAGTCGTGTCTTGATTCCAAAGATGATCTAATTTGAACAGGGGGCCTGCTCCCATCTTTATACTAAGAAAAGGGGCTGACCCGGTGACTAGGTCCTGCCTATGGGTGGGACTAGGAGGGGGGTGGTTACACCCCTCTCCCATGCCGGACTTCCCCCAGGCCAGGGGCTGGTGTGCCCCTGGAACTGGTTCTGACCGGCCTATGCGTAGTGAGCATCGGGGTGCCACTCAGCAGTCACCTTCCTGTAAAGCCCTGCCTACCCAGGATACACAAAACCCTGTCTGGGATGGTGCTAGCACCGCCCCGGACAGGAAACCCTTTGTCCAAGCTCTCCTCGCTGGAAGGACTCCCAGCAGCAGGAGGTCAGACTCGTGTCTGTGGTGGCAGCATCCATTTTGTGGAGCTGAGGCTTCGTTTAACTTTAACCGGGGTTCACAGTTACATACATGTCGTGTCCCTCTAGAAGGGTGGAATGCTAACCCCGTCGCCAGATTTGGCGAGGGGTTAGTATTCCAATTCGTATGACACCTTACTCGACATGTTTTGATAAAGCAGTAACAAAGATAGCATTTAACCGCGAGGATTATAATGCACTTAAGAGTATATGGTATGCGTTATCATGGAACAGCTATTAGGACTTGGTTACGCAAGCTGCAGACAGGCTCAGCTCATGCCAGAGCACCATCTCACACGATTCCAAGCACTCTGCCTTCAGGATTGTCAAGGCCTGCCATAGGAGTGACTGATAGGAATCTGTGTGTCCATTTTTAGGGTTAGATATAGGTATACTATATCTACAGCAAAGGGTGATTACACGACTTTGCCCCAGCTGTCATGCAGACAGTTGTGTCAAATTTAGAAGGCCAGCCAGGGGTGGCATAACACATGCTTCAGCCCCTGGTAGGCCCTGGGTACACCTATGCCCTGAGTTACAGGGTCTGATAAGGTGGCCCAGTACCAATTGGTAAATGCACCTAGGGTACATGTTGTAATTTAGAGAGAGAACAGCCAGGCTGTGGGTCTGATTGGCAGGGCCACAGCCAGAGAAAGTCATAAACCAGTGAAACAAAAGCAAAAAATCTGGGTGATCATAGGATTGCAGACCCTACTCTCCTACAGTGCAGCCCTAGCAAAGCTATTGTTAGCCTTCGTGTCCATGTGAGGGGGAGACAGTAAGTCATCCATTGGGGAACGGCTGCAGACTAATCTGTCTACTCAACGACAAAGGCTGTGCAGAAAAATGAGCCGGCCAGTGCCCCATGGGCCCCTGCTCCATGGAACATGGAAAAAACCCTGGGGCGGTGAAACCACTGGGGTCCCATCCTTAAGTAGAGGAACAGCCGGGGACAAAACCTGCATCGCCCAGCGTCGGGAAGACGTCGGATCGGCGCCGACGACCTCTGTAGAGGACTCCTCCACCTGGCGTCGACTCTACCTCCACCGATTCAGGAGCCTGCGGGGAGGAACGAAGTTGACTTGGAGTCAAACTCCACTCTGCAGCCACATCCAGCGATGACGCAGGGAGCCCCGGAGAACTGTACGAAGATGCGTCAGGAGGGCTAGATGTCAGAGTGGGACACCCATCTGGACTGTGTCCTGACGTCGCAGCGACCCAAGGCACTCTGTCAGCACAGAGGGTGAACCCGCCGGCGAACCGCCGACCTGAATCCCTACCCCCAGTGTGGGTCCAGAAGGCGTGCCAGGGAGAGGGGGTGACCCAAAGAAGGCCTGCAGGGCCCTAGAATAGGCCTCCATCTGGGTCAGAGTCGCCCCAGCAGCAGGAAATGGTGGATAGGCGGGGGTAGACCCCTGAGGGCTTGCGTCCGGTGAAGACCGGGAGTGGAAGCCCTCGACGTCACGCTTGTGCGAGGGTGACGACTTCAGTGACTTCTTCCGGTTCTTACCTGAGGCAGGCAAACAACGTCCACGGGAACGACTCCGGGATCTGCCTCAGGCAGAGACCTAAGTGTGGGAGGAAGAACTGTGCCATTTGGATCCTTCCGCCAGCGACGGAAGCCCGCACCGCAAGGACTCTGACCAGGATATCCGGCCAGACACAGTTTCCTCCGACGTTCCCGCAGGGACTTCGGCTTCAGCTGCCGGCAGGAGTCGCACTCCGCGGAGTCGTGGTGCTTGCCAAAACACCACATACAGATCTCATGTGGATCTGTTGCAGACATCTGGCACAAACAGGATGCACATGATTTGAAGACCGCAGGTATCGACACACTGTTCCAGACGCGAAAGGCGCCGTAAAGGCCTGAACAAAAACAGGCAAGAGCGACCGCTAAACTCCGGATCCGCGTTGGGCTGCGGAAAAGAAGAAAATGGACGTCAGCACGCCAGGTGTGGGGGCTGGTTGGGTCTTATATTAGCTCCATTGACGTCACTTCTGTGGACAAAGTCAATGGACCTGGACGGAGCCGGGCGACGACGCCTCTGGCATGCAGAGATATTGCTGGGGAAAAAGTTTTCCGGATTCAGTCTGATGCCTGGGGATATTCAAAGTTGAGGAATCTGTAGCTAGATGTCAGATGTGAAGGAATCTATAGAAGCGGGTGAACAGTATTTGCTTTTCCTTCTCGTCCACCTGGCTTCTTTCATTTGCTTATAAGTGTTATTTTATGATCACATTTAACAAATAAGTGGTTATGAAATGATTCTACCCCTCTCATTATTGTACAAAAAAGACACTGTCTTTTTTTTATTGTGGCTTTTTTGTTTAACCTACTCATAGCATTAAAGGTGTTTGCCTAAATTATTAAGGAATAATTCACAGCCCCCCAATTGCCATTCAACCACTTTGGCATTCACTCTATGAGCTGCAGGCTATGGTGGCTGCTTTCAGAGCAGGGTGGAGTGTCACGACCCAAACATGCCCCATTGCCCCATTTGAGTCATGGCCTCTGGACAGTGTGGGCCAGTTAGAAAATGGCTGCAAGGGCTGATATTTGTTTCCAGTCTTTCCCCTTAATAGAAGTGGCTGTAGAAATTGTATTACAGATGTGTGAGATGAGCTTTAGGCCAATAAGACTTTGTCTTGGTGTATTGAACACAATTAGACAATTAATCAAATCAAAACACAAAAATTGCATGTTGTTTTAAAGACAAGTTATGATCCTTTCACGGTTTTATTTAATTTTACACAGGTGCTAGGATGAGTCTCCAGTACACATTGAAGGCCGGAGAAATTTACCATCTTCCTGAGTGACAGCCCAAGATAAAAGAAACAAACAAGTTACTTACCTTTGTTAACGCCTTATCTGTTAGGGACTCTATCTAGCCGCTGATTCCTTACCATAGAATTATACCCAGGATCTGCACATTTTCCATGAGCAGTACCCTTGCACGTTTGTAGGTGGCATTGTTCGGCTCCGCGTGGTGTTGTTTGTGCTGGAAGTGACATGAGCGGTGCCCATAGAGGTGCCACCCCAGCGAGTTGACATCAGTTTTTTTTCGACACCTTGAACGCCAGAAGCGCAGAGCCACAAAGAACACTGATCACTAGTGCATGAAACCAAGGACTTAAAAGGGAAACAGCCCTTCACTCTTAATTTGGCAGGGAGGATGGGTGGGTCAGTAAGGATTCTGCATATGGGCAGATTCTCTACCAGATAAGAGTCGTCACTGAAGGTAAGTAACTTGTTCATCTGATAGAGACTTCTAGCTGCAGATTCCTTTCCTTTGAATTCGATGCCCAAGCCATACTATCGAGCAGCAGGTTGCAGACCAATACTTTATACTAGGAAGCCCTGCAGGACCGAACGGGCAAAATGCCCATCTCTGCAGACCTGACTGTCTAGGAAGTAGTGCTTGGCAAACGTGTGCAAGGATACCCATGTTGCCGCATGGCAGCTGTCCGGGACTGGGACAAATTGAGCCAAGCCCGAAGTCACAGCCTTACCCCTGGTGGAATGGGCCCTCAATCCCACAGGGGACTGCATATTAGCCAGGGCATAGCAGCTCTTAATGCAGACAACGACCCAGCGAGAGAAGGTCCTTTTCTGCCCTGCCCTTTCTTTCTTCGCTCCCATGTACCCCCACAAAGAGTTGGTCGTCCACCCAGAACACATTTGTGTATTCAAGTTAGAACAACAATGCTCTTTCAGGGTCAAGGCAGTGGAGACGCTCCTCTTTCTTAGAGGGATGCAGGGGAGCAAAGAAGGTGGGCATCGTGATGGATTGACCCAGATGGAATAGGGTCACAACCTTTGGCAAGAATGAAGAATGGGTGTGAAGCACCACTTTGTATGGAAAGGACATCTTGTAGGGAGGCGTGCAAGAGAATGCCTGCAACTCACTTGCCCTTCGGGCAGATGTAATCGCCACTAAAAAGGCTGTCTCGGGGGGGGGGGGGGGGGGGCGCGTGGCTTGCGGCCTCGAGAATGGCCGCAGCCTGACCGAGGTCCGGCCTTCACGCTGATAATCCTGCCCGATCCTGTGTCGTCCACACTGCACAAAAGGCACCGCTGTGAATGCGATCCCATTCCGACCTCCCCCCGGTGAAATTCTGACTTTTAGAAGACGGTGGGGAGGCTCGGTGTCATCCCTGCTGACGAGCGCCCAGAACCCCAATGGCGGCTCTATGGCATTGAGAGGAGTTCCTGTAGGCTGTGTCACGTGACGGAGGCCGGACCCGGAAAGGTGCTGAGGTCCGCTACGAGGTCCCAATTACAGGGGACAAGTGAGCAGCGCCAAAGATCGTGCCGGCGGAGAAGACCGCGAGGCGTGGACTGAGGAGTGCAGCGCTCGTACAGGAGGTGAGGCTACCTGAGGTCCCGGCTTCGGGGCCTGGGGCTTTGGACGTGCTGCTGCGGTCTTCGCAACTGGATGTGATCATTGCGGGCCCCATGCCACGGGAGCTGGGTCGGAAGTAAGACCCGTTTGTGAGGACTGCTTGCCTATGCTACAGCTGGCCTGATTTGAAGGTTCATCGAGGGAGGAACCTGGTGTTGCCTGTAGACCGCCGCCCGACCCGAAAATTGAGGCCCTGGCTTGCGGCCTTCCCGCGAGCGGTGCTGAGGACACTTGCTGACAGACAGGTGCTGATGGCGGTGACCTCGGGCGCTAGTGCTGAGAAGGGGGCCTGGTGGCTCTCTACGACGTTCTACTACCTGGCGGTGAGGTGAAGGCTGAGGATGTATGGGAGAATGCACCGTGGACTGAATGTCTCTGAGGCCTGTCACCCATGAGGGAGTGTCATCTATTGGAATGCTGCGGAAGCCAGGGAGAGCTGAGTGAGACTGCGGTGGTGTGTGGTTGGACCCTGAGATGGTGGAGGGGAGCCGTGGAGAACCAGTGGAGTTGAAACTATGGGAGGACTGAGCGGCCATCGCTTGTATGGTGTGATGCTGGGGCCTGCATAGTGAACACTTCACCCAGATCTGGCGATAGGTGGAGGCAGCGTGACGAGCCCTGAATTACTCAAAAGTGGGCCATGCAGACTTTGTATCCATTCAAGGGCGAGGTGCCAGGGACCGCTGCTGATTCTCCTGGTGGTGCTACAGTGGCATAAAGCGTGTGGCAACTTACGCTGGAACAGCAGATGTATGACATATTGCCCCTCGCTTGTGCTGGGGCTGGATTGAGGCTGCGGTAGCTGAGGTTTGGAGCCGAATGGGAACTCTTCTGACCCACATGGGACTGGGGTGATTGTGTGGCCTGAACGGTGTGCGGTGAATCCTTACACAGGAACGTTGACATGCGACCAAACCATACTGATGGATGCTGCTGCTTGTGGAGGACTCCAACCTAGGTAGCTAGTACCTGGGCGCAGGAATACGAGAGGGTCAGCTCCAGAGGGTAACAACACACTGGTGGTCATTCCTACAGACGCCACACCATTATCAGTGTGGCAGTGCCCTGAGCCCTCAATTTGGAAATTGTCTGTTGGAGTGGAGCCATGGCGACGGGAGGGAGGGGTCCTAAGGCAAACGCCCAAAAGCAACTTGCTAAATTTGCGTGGTCCAAGACCGGGGAAAGGAGAGACTCCCCAGAGTCGGAAAAGGATGGTGGGGCAGCCGCCGCCAAGCAGGGCTCAGAGCCCACCCTGCATGACATCATGGCGGCCATTAATGGGGTTAGGTCCTCGGTGGACTCAGTCACTGTGGAGGTCTCGTTAATCAGAGCAGACTTTCTAAAAATGGACGAAAAGGTTAAGGAGCTCAATATAGTCACTGGTGCCCTACAATCGGATACGTCGGAACTCCAAACACAAATGCTTGAATTGCAGAGGAAGCATGAGAGGATGTCGTAACACCTCGATGACTACGAAGGTCGTGCCTGCCGTAATAACATTTGCATTTTGGGGGTCCCAGAGAGAACGGAGGGGCCAGCGGCAGACCTGTATGTGGAAGAGCTTATCACGAAGCATCTCAAACCGAAGACGTTGTCCAGCTATTTTTCTATTGAGAGGGCCCACAGGGTACCAGGGGGTAGACCAAAACCGGGAGCCCCCCCGAGACCCCTTATTGCTAGGGTGTTCAACTACCAGGACAGAGACGCCATTCTGCAGACTGCACGTTCCACTCCATCCCTGAAGATAGATAACTATGAGGTGGCTTTCTTCCCGGACTTTACGGCCAAAGTTCAGGCTCAACGTCGCAGTTTTCAGGCAGTGAAGAAGGAACTACGAGATCGGGAGGTGAAATACGCCATGCTCTACCCAGCGAGGCTGAGGGTGGAGTCAGACGGCAAGTCTTGGTTCTTTGACTCCCCGCAGGCCATGTGGGAATGGATGGAGGGCTGGAGCACGGTGGGAGGCCAGCGACGAGCCAGAGCAGATAGGCATGGTCGGCATGGAAGACTCCGGCAGGAAATGGCTACCAACGGATCGGCAGCGGAAGATGGCCAACGGCAGAAGGAGGACTGACTGACCGGGGTGGCATGGAGGAACTGCTCCTGCCCAATTGAAAGTGCAAGTAGGGGGAAGGGGAAGGGATGGACATACCTATCGTGAAGGCACCTCCTATTACGAGGGGACTGACGGGGTTAAATTGCTGTGACCTGAATGGGAGTAGGAATTATTTGCAAGTGGATGGCTATATTTCAAGTTCATTATGATGTGTACATGTGGGGAGGGGGGCTGGATCACCCGTGCGTTTTCAGCATTTCTGGGGGGGAGAGAGGCACTCTGCCAAGTTGGGGTGTGGGTAGTTTTGAATCCACGGGCAGGGGGGCAGAGAGGGGCGTGGGGGGATGGGGTTGGGGGATGAGGGGGAGGGTTGCAGTTAAAATGTTTGTACGTGCAGTTGGGTCGCTTACTCTTAGACAGGATGCTTATATTTCTCTCGCTGACCTCACTGATCCACTTAATTGTTGCTCCTTTCGTGATTTGGGATGGGGAGGATAGAGATAGGACGCTTTCTGTGTTGACGTGGAATGTCAATGTCATGGGAGGCAAGATTAAGAGGTGGAAAGCACAACAGTATTCAAAACGACACTCTCCTGATGTGGTATTTCTACAGGAAACACACTTGGTGGGTCAGAAGACGAAGGGCCTCACTAGGTGGGGATACAAACTCTTGGTTCATGCAGATTATACCTCCGGTTCGAGGGGAACGGCAATCCTGGTAAAGAGATCAGTGCCCCTTGTGGTTCGAAAAGTGTGGGCGGATTCAGCAGGGAGGTTTGCGGGTGTGGAGGCCCAATGGGACGGTAGAGACCTTAATATATTCTCTCTCTACCTGCCGTCTGCTCTGGGTAAACAGGCTCCGGAGGACCTAGGTGGGATGCTGACGGGACTAAAGGAGGGCACACTGATAATGGAAAGCGACTACAATATGACGTTAGATGACATAATTGACCGCCAGCCATCAAGATCAAAGGCGAAATCCAATACCCTAATGGCAGATTTTACAGTGGCTATGGGACTGGCAGATCTGGGTCGGGCGCTTCAAACCACGGCCAAACTATTTCCTTTTTCTCTAACATGCACCACATCTTAACATTAGTAGACTATTTCCTCACACATTTGTCGGTGGTAGGGAACTTTGTTAGTTCCCGGGTTCTACCGAGGGGCATATCGGACCACTCCCCGGTCTGGGTAGAGTACACACACTGGGAAAGGCAGGCACACACCATCATCATTCTCAATCCATGGCTGCTACACATACCAGACATCAGAGAGGAACTTCGCACAAAAACAGAGAATTATTTGCAGAGAATGTGGGCTCGGTTACGTCCGCTCAGACAATATGGGAAGCATATAAGGTGGTTTTAAAGGGACAGGCCCTATCTTTGAAGATGGGATAAATTGCCAAAAAACGTGTACTTTTGGGGCAGGCGGAAGCAGACCTTCTCTACCTTGAGCGGAAGCACGCACAGAATCCCTCGCTTGATACCGCTCATAGGCTTCAGTTAAAGCAGGATGAATTTCGGATAAAGACCAGAGAACACATGCTGGCTAAGTATCGCCATACCCAGCATAGAATCCATGAAATGGGCGATTGAGCAGGTAGGACATTGGTTTGGTTGGGGAGGCGAGAACAGGGGTCGAGAAGGGTACATAGGCTGATAAAGTCGGAGGGGGGCTTTGAGACTCATCCGCGGGAAATAGCAGAGGAATTCACCGCTCATTTAGAGCAGGTTTATTCCCCCTCTACTCTATGTACGGCGGAGGACTCACGTCAGCTCCTCTGGGATAGTGTCATCCCGACCCTCTCTGAGGCAGATAGGGAGTCCCTAGAAGGTGATCTTACAGGTGAGGAAATTGGAAAGGCTATAGGACAGATTAAATCGGGTAAGGCGATGAGACCTAACGGTATCCCGGTTGAATTCCTAAAAGCTACGGCATCTCGGACGATAGTGCATTTGAAGGCCATGTTTGAGGAGAGTCTGGAAGTGGGGTAGTTACCAATGGATCAGAGGCTGGCCATGATAGTGGTGATTCACAAGCCGAGTAAACCAGCGGACATATGTGGCTCCTACCGGCCTATTTCACTGATCAACATTGAGGCCAAAGTCCTGGCAAAAGTTCCCGCCAAACGACTGAGGGAGGTTATCACCGCACTGGTCCACCCAGATCAGGCTGGGTTTATGCCCGGTAGAAATACGACCCTCAACCTGAGGCGCCTGCTCAATGTGATGGCCCGGAGACAGTACATTGAGGAAGACGCTGCGTTGTTGTCTCTTGACGCCTCTATGGCCTTTGATTCCATAGAATGGCCATATAAGTTTGAAGTCTTGGATAGGGTGGGTCTAGGTCCCAAATTTATAGCATGGGTTTGGCTGCTGTACACGGATATTATGGGTCAAGTGCGGGTAAATGGATATACATCCAGGACATTTAAATTGCGGAGGGGTACCAGACAGGGATGCCCTCTGTCCCCGTTGATATTTGCTCTTCTGTTGGAACCTCTTGCGGCGTGGATACGCCGAGATGTTATGGTACGTGGGATGAGATGGGCAGCTGACGTACAGGACCGCATATCTTTATATGCGGATGATATATTGCTATATTTGGCTTCCCCATATAAATCAATAGTGTTGGTGCTCGATATCTTTACAAACTTCGGCAAATACTCCGGATATGCGATTAATTGGCATAGGTCTGTGTTGTATATGTTGCGTGGACAGATCCCCAGGCTTCCGCGGGCTGCGCGATAGTGGTTGCAAATGACGGGTTTCGACATTTAGGTATTAATGTTACACCAGATTCCAATCTGTTCAACAGCTCCAAATTGGCCCTTCCATTGGCTAGACTCCGGGTGGACATGAAACATTGGCGGTCCCTTCCGCTCTCATTGATCGGACGGGCGGCGCTTTTTAAGATGCTGGCCCTGCCTCGCTTCTTGTATATTCTTCAAAATTGCCCTTATAAAGTCCCGGATTCCTACTTCAAAATGTTGGACGGGGAGGTCCGTGCGCTACTGTGGGATGGAAGTGCCCCAAAGGTGGCCCTAAAGAAACAAACGAAGAGTTGGTACGATGGAGGCATTGCGCTCCCCGACCTGCAACTCTCCTATTGGGCAGCACAGCTAGTGACTGTGAATGGCTGGATATATTGTCCTCCGGAGGACCCCGCATATGCACTTGACCGTTACCAAACTGACCGGTCTGAATATTTGGGGGCCCTGTCTACTAACGACAAGAAAAACAGGGAGTGATTCTTTGGGCCTACCCTACACATGTTTGGAGATATGGCGGACAGTGAATTCTCGCCTGGGATGGACGGATATTCTGACTATGGTGACTCCACTTTGGTATACGCAGAAATTAGGTATGCTGTGTCACCAGCCCGGATTTGACAAGTGGGACCTATTAGGTATCTCTGTAGTAAAAGATATGGTTAAAAAGGCGGATGTACTTTCATTTGAGGAACTCCAGAAACGATACCAACTAGCTCCAGGAGAAACGTATAGATACCTGCAAATTCGCCATGCCCTCAAGGCGGCCTTCCCGTCCCTTACGGACATACCAGAATCTTCCCCGCTCGAAGACAGATTGCTGGACGGGCCATTGAACTCAAAAGTCATTTTTCTCACATATAGGAAATTATGCAATAACCTGCCAGATGCTTTCCCAAAGCTCAGAGAGAGGTGGCAGGACGATTTAGGAATGCTTAGCAATGAGGAGTAGCAGGAGGCTCTGATGTCATCTTGTTTAAAAAATTTCTTTCATGCGAAAAACTGGCGCATATTCTAAAAATAACCTTAGTATTACTTTGTTTGGGTAGTGGTATGACCTTTTGTCAAAAATTCAGATTGGCCTGGTAGGACTTTGTGGTGTATGTTAAGTGTGGCGATTGTCTGAGTGTAGCTGGAATGCTTGTGAGTGTATGTTTGAACAATTGAATGGGTAATGATTGTAAATAATAGTGTGTAGTATATATTTATTTGTTTTGTATCATATGTATGTATATATCCCCTATATGTTTTTCAAATGAAAACTTTTGATTACTGAAAATAAAAGCAATTAATAAGCATATGGGTGCTTGGCTTGGATATCCTTGCACAATTCATTTAGTGGTTTGAAATTTCTATCAGTATTGGCAGCTTGTTTGGTTTTCGGGAGGCTGCCATCATGCAAAAATTTAGATTGATCCAACTTCGGATACTGCACCGCTCATATATGACGGGCCAATTCTGGTGAAAATTGGTTCCAGATCGGATGATCTTTGTCTGAGGGGATGTGGCCAACAGGCTATGTTTTATCACACTTTGTGGAGCTGCCCGGGGTTACTAGTCCTGTGGGAGGGGGCCTCAGAACACATGCATAGGGCCTAACATAAAGAAATTGTCCTAACGCCACGACAAGGTTTGTTGAATATATGGAGGCGACTGACTTGACGGAGGTGGAACAACAGTTTACGACGCTCGGCTATACGCTGGTTAAAGGGGAAAAATTCGAAGGGATGGGGTGGACCAACTATACCTAGTGTTCATATGTGGGCGAAGGAGCTGGACAGATGCATGCTGGCGGAAACTGAGGTCTTCGTAGCAAGGGGGTGCCCCAAGAAATGGGACCGGAAATGGTCAAACTGGAATAAATATCGGGGAGATATTGTGATGTCCCCGACGGTGGAATTAGAAATGCGCAGAAATACAGAAAGTGTTGAAACTATGTAATATATGACTGCTATGTGACACTGTCCAGAGCTGAAATTATGTATATGCTGTAAAGTGTTGGCCTCTTCTGCACTTGATTTGATGTTCCTAATAAACACATTTAAAAAAAAAAAAGGCTATCTTGATGGTAAGCAGCCGGAGGGGATAGTTGTGTAAAGGCTCGAAGGGAGCAAATATAAGATAAGTGAGGACCAAATTAAGGTCTGACTGCGGCATAACAAAGGGTGTGGGTGGAAACAAGTGATCCAGCCCTTTTAGAAACCCTACATTAATTGGACACCTAAAGAGAGAGGGCTGGTCTGCCAGCCGCAAAACAGCAGACAGACAGTTCCCAAAGGGGTAGAATGAATAAAAGATCAGTGGAAAGAGAAGCAGAAAGGGGGTCAATAGACCTTTCTGTACAGTATAATACAAATTTCTGCAAATGGAAGGCGTATACCGTCTTAGTGGCGGGCCACCTGGCAGCTAAAATAACATTACATACTTTGGGAGGAAGGTCAAAAGTCATCAACTTAGGCCGCTCACTCTAGACGAATAGAGGTACTGGAGAACCCTCCCCTTCTGCTGCAACAGAAGCTCCTTCCTATGGCGCAGCCTGATCGGAGGATCAATGCTCATCGGCAGAAGCTCTGAATACCAGACTGTCCTTGCTCAGTCCTGAGCCACAAGGATGACTTGGGCCTGGTTGCTCCTGATGTTCTTAAGGAACCCTGGGAAAAGTGGTATGAGTGGAAAGGTGTACAGCGGCCGGAGCTCCACTCATAACCAAAGTCATCGCTGAGCGATAGCCGCCTTTGGAAACTTCCGCGCGCAGTATCGCTGACAGTGCGCGTTCTCTGCGAAGGCGAACAAATCTAACCAAGGTTCTTCCTACTGCTGAAAGAGACCATGTGCCACCTCTGACTGGAGACGCCATTCGTGATTTGCTAGGCATTGATATCTGAATTTGTCCGCCCTGCTGTTCAGAGAACCTGCCAGGTGTTGAACCACCAGGGTTATGCCCTGCTGTTGCTCAGCCATGTCCAGAGACGCAGGGCCTCTCAACAAAGGGTCCATGACACCACCTAGCTCTGCTTGTTGCAGTAACACATGGCGGTGGTGACGTCCGTGAACACCTGCACTAACCTGACCTTGACAGAGGGAAGAAATGCTTTCAATGCCAATTGAATAGCTCAAAGCTCTAACAAGTTGATGTGGAGTCCGGACTCCGCTGGAGACCAGTGTCCCCTGATCTCCACCTCTCCCAGATGGCCGCCCTATTCCAGAAGTGACACATCTGTCACGACTGTGAGATCTGGTTGGGGAAGGGAGAGGGGTCTGCCGTTGACCCAATCACGGTTCGTCAACTACCACTGCAGATCTATCGCAGTTCCTTCCGAAATATGGACCATTTCGGTGAGATTTCCACGATGCTGTGCCCACTGGAACTTCAAGTCCCAGTACAGAGCCTGCATATGCCACCTGGCATGCTTTACCAAAAAGATGTAGGAGGCTCAGAGGTCCAACAGCCTCAGAGTGAGTCTCACCAAAATCCAGGATAGAGGCTGAAACTCCGGAATCATAGCCTGAATATGAGGACTTGCTGATCAGGAGGATAGGCCAGAAATGGCACTGTGTCCAGAACATTTCTGATGAAAGGGAGCATCTGAGAAGGAGTGAGGTGTGACTTCGGCACATTTATAGAGAACCCCAGCTATGCAGGAGGTTCGCTGTAGTCTGAAGGCGGGAGATGACAGCCTGGTAGGAGGACGCCTTCAACAGCCAGTCGTCGAGGTGGGGAAGACGGACACTCCTAACCTGCGCAGTTGAGCTGCAACCACTGGCATCACCTTAGTGAACACCCGAGGGGCACTGCTAAGGCCGAAAGGGAGCAATGCTTTATAAGCGTGGATCATGAGCTTGAATTGGCATCTCTTCTGTATAGGGAGCCAGGGAGTTTTCTGAGGTGGCAGTGGTGCAGGTCCGTCTGGGTATGTTGAGGATAAATCTGGCCGGAGGAGTGCTGTTTGGTCTGGAGTCTCTGCTTGGAATGCATTGCGTAGTCTAACTGGCTGGTGATCAGGGCCTGAGTGATGGTACATCTGGTGTTTGGGGAAGCCATTTGAAGGCAAGTGCTTTAATAACGATAATGTTGTCGATTATCCAAGGAATAGTATTCTACTCATCTGATAAATATTCCATTGTCCTGGCTTGGGCAATAAGGAAAATCTGCAAACTAAAGTTCCATTACAAGTCTGCCATTCATAAAAAGTGCTTTTGTACCAGGGACAAAGTAACTTACCATATCATTTACTGAGAAGAAATAAGGATTATGATGTTTGAATTTTAGGGCAATATACATTTTGAACTATCCTTCACAAATAATTCATTTAATGAATTAAGAAAACTGCAGATTAATGAAGTTACATTTACCACTCCTGGACACAAAACATTAGTACTGATCAAGCAATTGTTCTTACGGATACTAAGCCTTTTCCCCCACGAGTAATTCCCTCCTTGAAGCCACTCGGCTGTTTGTTCATGGCTTCCCTTCTTTTATGCTGGTACTCTTCATCCATAGTTATGGCTGCTACTCCTTTTGCCATTGCTCCAGTAATTCTTGATGCTGCACCAGCCAGGCCCCCTAGTTGTAAAGAGTTATGGATGGTTGTTTTAAGGACAGAAGTTATTTAAACTATGTGTTAGAAATAGTTAATAGGAAAGCAGATTTGAAAGCAAGAGCAGAAATAGTATTTGGTAAGATTAAAAAATATAAAAATTGGGAATGAGAACAGGCTGATAATGACATATAGCAGAGAGTTGTCACAAATGCTCAGGATCATTCAAAAACAACATGGCATCCTTAGGTCCCATAACTGCACTGAAAACTAAATGTATTAAAGACATGTTAGTAAGTAGCCTGTAAGAAGTGCAAAGCAAAACCCATGGATTTCTGATGAACATGCAGTTCCTACTTGTGATATACTGTGCAAATCCTATGTTCTACCTCACAGAAAATCTGACCAAAGGATATCTAAAGTGATTACATGTACATCTAGCTATACTGTTTCTGTCCTAGCGTGTCTCTCGAAAGTCATTCAGCTATAAAAAATTGAACTAAGCAGCTTAACACTTTAGCGATAGCTAGTATACATATGAAGAAAGGGCCCTGATTATCAACAAACTTAAATTTAAATATATACTGCAGCTAAAAAATTGGCAACCTTCAGTATTAAACATGGATGAGGAACTTCTTGCACATTTATAATTTGCATAATTTTGTAGCATTGTGAAAGAACTGTCCCTCTCTGAATTACGTTGTTTGACATATAATTACTCAGAACATAAACAGACCTGTAAAGCTATTCACAGATTTGTGTGAAATTGTAGATAATGCGAGTACATTTTTCATTAATATAGTGCAATTGCACTAAATAATCACCTTGTTAATGATCTTGTTATGAGAAAGGCTGTGTTCAGGCGACATGGGTTCACAACGATAGGCAAAATTAAATCACAATAAATAAGCATTAGGAATAATCACTACTTGTGTGCCAGCTTCTTCCTAGTTTGGAACTGATTTGTATGTTTGTGTAGTAGTAGGTAATCAGGGGCTTACAGGTTAAGCACCCACTCTGTTAGGGCACAGAAACGAGCCTTCTGATATATAAATATATGGTCCTGTGGAAGGCTAACTCCGAAATGCGTAGACTATCCTAGTAACACTGCACGAGTGGTGGAATAAATTGAAAATCGAGCCCTGGCGACATTTAAGATGCTGTCTTATTCAATAGGTCCTTCTCGTACCAGAAGTAGTTACTTATGATGTCAGTAAAAGGTATGTATTCACATGTGATGCAGCTTTTAGAGTCACAGCAATGAACCCCTGAATTAGTTACAGCTTCCTTGAGTTAATCTCTTACAATAAGAGATAATAAATTAGGAACTCTGCAGTAAACAATGACTTGCGGTTTTGGAAAAACCTTTTGCAATTTTTCCCAAGTGGAACGAAAGGGAAATGTTTTTTGCATTATATTTTTGTAGTTGGGAGCAGATAGATTATAGTCAACCATAAATGGAGTTCGGTCTCTTGTTTCTGCTGTTGGTATTCCCAATAAGTGCTGCCCTGGGTAACTACAAAGACTATGGAATTGCATTGATTCCACATTCCAAATGGAATCTTCACTCATGATGCTTTTTGAAAATTCAGCAGTGTAATCTGTGCAAATCATCTTGTACTACCTGAGGAAGGTGGAAGCTAACACTTTGTACTGGAAGGAAAATGCAACTTACCAGTATGCATCTGTTCTTGGCATGTAGAGCTGCAGAGTTGCACACTATGCATAGATCACCACCTAGTGTTGGGCCCGGATGTTTGCAGTTTGTTGTTGTCCTGAAAAGTTCCTTGGAAGTCACGAGATAGGTGACTCCTCCTTAGGACGCCATTGCGCATGGGCATCGGCTCCATCCCCAGATTGTTTTTCGCCATTAGGGAAATTATGAAGCTTTGCAAGAAAATGAAGGATGCCCATGTAATTTGTATCTAATTAAGATAATACTGGAACAGACAAGGGTAGCCGGGGAGGCAGGTGGGCGTGTGCAACTCTGCAGCTCTACATGCCAAGAACAGATGCATACTGGTAAGTAGCATTTTCCGTTCGAGGCATATGAGCTGCAGATTGCGCACTATGCATAGATTGTATAGCAGTACCCACTCTTAGCGGCGACCACCCCTATCTGTTGCAGTAGTTTGGTATAATGTTTTGAGAACAGCCTGGCCCACATTAGCTTGTTGTTTTGTTTGCACATCTACATAATAGTGTTTTGTGAATGTGTGCGGTGTAGACCATGTAGCTGCTCTGCAGATGTCATCTAGGGGAATGTTCCCTAAAAATGCCATTGAAGCCCCTATTTTTCTTGTAGAGTGGGCTTTAGGAGGAACAGATAACGTACGTTTAGCTTTGTGGTAACAAATCTGTATGCATTTGACAATCCATATAGCTATCCCAGATTTTAAAATGGGATTACCCTTGTGTGGTGGTGAGGAAGACACAAAAAGTTGTTTTACCTTACGAAAAGGTTGTGTCCATTCTATGTAGTATAGCAATGCTCTTTTGACATCTAATGTGTGAAGTGCTCTTTCTGCTACTGACTGTGGTTGCGAGAATGATGGCATGAGTGTGTTCCATGCATTGATTGTATGAGCTGGCTTTTATGAGCCAGTTGTCGAGGTACGGGAAGACATGGATGTGCTGTCTTCGTAGATGCGCTGCCACTACTGCTAAGCACTTGGTGAATACTCTTGGTGCTGTTGTGACTCCGAATGGGAGTACTTTGAATTGATAGTGCTGCCCATCTATTACAAATCTGAGATACTTCCTGTGAGCCTTGCCTTGTGAATGGGAATGTGGAAGTATGCATCCTTGAGATCTAGAGTAGCCAGGAAGTCGTTTTGCAGCAGGAGCGGAAGGACTTGTCGGAGTGTGACCATGTGAAAATGGTCTGACTGTATGTATATGTTTAGCGGTCTGAGGTCTAAAATAGGCCTTAGAGAGCTGTCCTTCTTTGTAATCAGAAAATATAGAGAGTAAACCCCCTTGTTTTGTTGGTGCAGAGGAACTGGTTCTATTGCACTTTTTTCTAGCAGGGATACTTTTTCTTGCTTTAACAGTGATAGATGTTCTTGTGACATTGGATGCTGTTTGGGTGGTATGTTTGGGTGGGGGTGGGGGTAGATGTTAGTTCTAGACAGTAACCTGACTAACCTGACTGAATAATGTGTCGCACCCACCTGTCTGATGTGATGTTGATCCAGGCAGGCAGTAATTGTTGAAGTCTTCCCCCCAAAGGAGTGGAATGGTGGGGGGAAGGGGAGGAAAGTCATTGGGTAGGGGTAGCGGCAGAGCGGGAGTTGTTGTTTTTGCCTCTGCCTTTGTTGTTGTTACCCCTGTAACCCCCTCTCTGGTAGCCCTTAGTGAATGTGGATTGACCAGCGGTTTTGTAGGAAGTGGAGGGACTTTCTGAGGAGTAGCCTCTTGTGTTGCCTCTGTATGATGAGCGACGAAAGGAATGTCTGGGAGATTGCTGCTGCAAGGCTCCCATAGATTTTGCTGTATTGGTGTCTTTTTTCATTTTCTCTAAAGACACGTCAACATTTGGGCCAAATAAATGTGTCTCGTCAAATGGCTGATTAAGGATGGAGTTTTGTACCTCAGGTTTAAAACCTGAAATACGTAGCCAGGCATGTCTACGTAGTAGGGTGCTGGTATTGATTGCCCTTGAGGCGGTATCTGTAGCGTCTAGGGCACAACGAATGGAAGTATTAGTGATATTTCTGCCTTCCTGTATAAGTTCATTAGCCCTGTTTTTATATTTGTCTGGTAGGTGCTGCATTATGGACTCTAGTTCATCGTAATGTGCCCTATCATATCTTGCCAGCAACACTTGGGTGTTGGCAATGCGCCAGATGTTAGCTGCTTGTGCCGCTGTTCGCTTGCCGGAGGCATCAAGGAGCTTAGATTCTTTGTCTGGTGGTGAGGCCTCACCTGATGTCTGGGAATTAGCAGGTTTATGTGCATTAGACACTACTAGAGAATCTAATTGTGCTGGACCTTTAATATAAACTGGATCTGCAGGGTCAGCTTTATATTTTTTCCCAATGCGAGGATTGAGGACCCTAGCCCTGACAGGATCCTTAAAAACCTCAGTTGAGTGCTTGATGACACCCTTAAGCATTGGTAAAATGGCAGTAAACCTTTGTGTGTTATCAAAAGTGTCTAATAGGAAATCTTCCTCCACTGCATCGGTGTGTAAGTCCACCCCATGATATTGTGAAGCCCTTTGGACTAGTAGGTTAAACCCTATAGTGTCCTCTGGTGGGGAAGATGTAAGGCAAATCAAAGGTGTTGTAATCATCCCATGGATTAGATGACGGAGGGGGACTATTGGTGCCTGCTGGGTCGTGTGCACCCGCACCTATGTCGTCAGAATCTGTGTCTACATCATCATCTGGATTAGTAGATGGTGTAGGTGAATGATGTGGTAGAGGAGGAGTAGGGGGAGGAACAGTATGGGGAGGTGGTGGAGAAGGGACCCTTAATTGAGAGGTTACAATGTCCTTCTTCTTTGGAGGGGGAAGAGGTGCTGGCGCCTCAAGTGGTCTCTTCTTGGAGCTGAGAGTCAATTGTCCGGTTCTAGGATCTTTTACAAAAGTTTTCTGATTGGGATCCGGTGTAAAAAGTTCTTCTGAGTAGGGCAAATCCTTCTGCGTCGAAGTTTTCGGCTCCGTATGTTTTTTCGGCACCGAGTCGGTAGCTGGTGTCGGGTCTTTTGGCTTAGGGGTGTGCCCTTTTGAAATGTCTTTTACTGGAACCTGTTTTTCGGCTCCGACGTGTGTGAATCTGGCGCTTTGGGCGTTTTTTTTACTCGGCTCGGAGTGCGGTTTCGGCATCGATGAGCAGCTGCCAGTCTTCGGCTCCGTGTGCTTAGGTGTCGGAGCAACGGTCGGCGTAGTAGAGGAAGATGGCTTCTTCTTCGGTGTCGGTATAGGATTGGCACCGGGAGTAGGCTGGCTCGAGCCAGAGCCGCCTGAAGGCTTAGTGGGCTTCTTTGCCGGTCCCGAAGGTGGAGCGTGGGAAGCAGTGTCTCGGTGTGCTACCGGGCCCGAAGGGGAGGGTGTGACCGAAGCCTTTTTTGAGGGTGTTGAGGAAGGGTTGGGGTCGACGACGGTCTTACTTACGACCCGTTGAGCTGGAGTGATGTCCTCGATGTCGGAGTCTTCGGCATCTGAGGATCCGATACTCTCTTCGGCGTGCTGGTGTTCTGGCACGTCGACGCCCTCTTTGAAGATGTCGACCGGGGATCAAAGCTGACGAGTGAGCCATAGTTCTCCGGGTTCGTCGGTCCCGAATGGTTTTCTTGGAGCGGAATGAGGCACACGCCGAACAGTCTTTGGCCTCGTACTCCGGTGAAAGGCAAAGGTTGCACACCTCATGTAGGTCGGTGTGGGGAAACTTCGACCCTCATTGAGGAAACTTCTTGAATGGCGTTCTTTCCATGAGCCAGAAAGTAAGACCTAGGTAGGCCCGAAGGCTTTCGTCTACGACCGGAATCGAAGACTTCGAAGTGGTAGAGAATCGTGTCGATGTAGCGCGATCGAACCAATACCGTCTGACTGGGTGAGGATTGCGCGCCAAAGGAAAATCGGTTCTAAACTGTAGTGCAGGAAACACATTCGAGCCCGATGGAGGAAAAAAACAATCTGGGGATGGAGCCGATGCCCATGCGCAATGTGGTCCTAAGTAGGAGTCACCTATCTCGTGACTTCCAAAGAACATTTCAGGACAACAACAAACTGCTAACATCCGGGCCCAACACTAGGTGGTGATCTATGCATAGTGTGCAATCTGCAGCTCATATGCCACAAACATATATTTTTGATCTTTGGTGAGTCCAAATTTCTCACCTTATGAATTATGCTGCCAGGCTTCAGACTGATCTAAAAAAACCTTTCACTTCAGCTTGAAGATATAGCTGTCATAAGATAAAGTTACTTAACTTCAGTAACTCTATTTCTGGTGGCTATATATTTTACCACAGATTTCTGAACATCCTACCTACTTGCCTGTGAATTAGTGCCATGACTACTAAGATCCCAAGGTAATCATGTAATCAACTGTAACTGTCGAACAAGTTACTTACCTTCGGTAACGATATATCTGTAAGAGACATTACCTTAGAATTAGCCCCAGGCGTCAGAATGGATCCATAAATGTTTCACCAGCATTACCCCTGTGCGTCGGAAGGTGGCGGCGTGCGGCTCCGCATCCGTCATTGGCATCGTGGTCGCCGTGATGATTTTGCGGCAGCTACTTAGATGCCGCCCACATGTGCTGACGTCCGTTCTGTACACGACTTTCCGCACCAGGAACTCAGAGCCATGCAAGATACTGACCACTGGTGCCTTGAAACTAGGGCCCTGAAAGGGATGACCTTAACCCTAGAAACCAGTTCGCAGAACGGGGAGGATGGGTGGGGGGTAAGGAATCTATCACTACTAATGTTTCTTATAGATATATCGTTACCGAAGAAAAGTAACTTGTTCATCTAAAAGAAACACATAGTGATAGATTCCTTACCTTAGAATAGATAGCCCAGCAATACCAACCCTGGTGGTTGGTCTACAATCCAAGATCACACCAGGGAGTCTCGGAGAACAGAACGGCCAAAGAAGCCGTCTCTCCGGACTTGGCTGTCCAGGCAGTAGTGCTTACTAAAAGGGTGCAGCCAGGCCCACGTAGCTGCCCGACAGATGTTTTGCAGGGGGACACCACGTCCCAATGCTGTAGTGGCCCTGGTGGAATGGGCGCGCAGCCCCAACAGAGCTTTCTTTTTAGCCAGAGAATAACAGGCTTTAATACACAAGACGAACCATCGGTAGATAGTCCGCTTGTGTACGGCCCGACATGTTTTGGCGCCGATGTAGCCAATAAACAGCTGGTCATCCACCCAAAACTGTTGTGTGCGGTTCAAGTAAAACGAGAGCGCACGTTTTGAGTCCAGACGGTGGAGCCTCTCTTCCTCTCTAGAAGGATGCGGAGGCGGCAAGAAGGTGGGCAAAGTGATGGTCTGCCAGATGTGAAAGGCAGTAACAACCTTTGGCAGAAAGGATGGACGTGTCCTGAGCCCAACCTTGTCCAGATGGACAGAAAGAAAAGGAGGCTTACAAGAAAGAGCCTGGAGCTCACTCACTCTCCTGGCAGAGGTGATGGCAATCAGGAAAGCAGTCTTCAAGCACAGCAGACAAAGTGGACAACTGTGCAGAGGCTCAAAGGAACCGCATATTAGATATGTAAGAACTAGATTCAAGTCCCACTGTGGCATTACGAAAGGAATAGGAGGGAAAAGATGAGTAATGCCTTTGAGAAATCTATTTACAACAGGGGACTTGAAAAGAGAGAGCTGATCAGGGAGCCTGAGAAAGGCCGAAATAGCAGAAAGGTAGCCCTTGAAAGTGCCCAGAGCAGAGCCCTGCTGGGCCAAGGAAAGAAGAAACAGAAGAACTTCTGAAAGATGGGCATAAAAGAGGATCCACAGCCTTTGCTGTGCACCATGCCACAAATTTGTTCCACCTGCAGGCGTATGCCAACTTAGTGGAGGGACGTCTGGCTGCCAGAATGACATACAGACTTCAGGAGGCAAGTCAAAAGGAATCCACTGCTGCCGCTCAATCTCCAAGCACAGAGGTGGAGGCTGGACAGGTTCAGTGGAGGACCGTCCCCTGCTGCTGCGACAGAAGATCTTCCCGAAGAGGCAGTCGGATCGGGGGATCGATTGTCGTACTGAGTAGCTCGTGATACCATACTCTTCGAGCCCAGTCCAGAGCCACAAGAATGACTTGAGCCAGGTCGCGCCTGATCTTCTTCAGCACTCTGGGTAGAAGTGGTATAGGCGGAAAGACGTACAACAGAGCACTACTCCACTTGCGACTAAAAGCGTTGCCTAGCGAGTGCCGCCTTGAAAATCCCAAAGCACAGAACTGCTGGCATTGCGCGTTCTCTTCAGTGGCAAATAGATCTAACCAAGGCTCTCCCCACTGTTGAAAGAGACCTTGCGCCACGTCAGAGTGAAGACGCCATTCGTGATTCATCATGCACCTGCGGCTGAGTTTGTCTGCCCTCGCGTTCAGTGAACCAGCCAGGTGTTGAACCACCAGGAAAATGTCCTGCTGTTCTAGCCATGTCCAGAGGTGCAGAGCCTCTTGACATAGGGTCCACGGCTCCACCCCGCCCTGTTTGTTGCAGTACCACAAGGCGGTGGTGTTGTCTGTGAACACCTGTGCCACTTTCCCTTTGACAGAGGGAAGGAATGCCTTCAGTGCAAGTCAGATCGCCCGAAGCTCCAGAAGGTTGATACGGAGCTTGGACTCCGCTGGAGACCAGAGGCCTCTGATCTCTGCCTCTCCCATGTGGCCCCCTCATCCCAGGAGGGACGCGTCCGTCACCACTGTTTTCTCCGGTTGGGGAAGGGAGAGGGATCTGCCCTGGACCCAATGTTGGTTCATGAGCCACCACTGCAACTGCTGTGCAGTGCCCGGCGAGATCTGGAAGTAATCGGACAGGTTCTCCTGATTGGAGCCTGCTTTCAACAGCTAGTCATCGAGATAGGGAAAGACTGGAACCCCATATCTGTGCAGATGAGCTGCGACCACCGCCATCACTTTCGTGAACACCCGAGGGGTGCTGGTAAGGCCAAAGGGGAGCATGGTAAACTGAAAATGCTTGTGGCCCACTGTGAACCGCAGGTAACACCAGTGGGCCGGCAGGAAAGGAATGTGGAAATATGCGTCCTGCAACCGCTACCATCCAGTCTCCAAGGTCGAGAGCAGACAAGACCTGAGCCAGAGTTAGCATCTTGAACTTCTCTGGAGGCAGCAACTGACACCCCTGAGGTCCAAGATAGGACGCAGGCCCTTGTCCTTCTTAGGAACCAGAAAGTAGAGGGAATAACAACCACGTCCTACTTCTGGCACAGAAACACGCTTGATGGCCCCCTTGGCCAAGAGGACAGTGACATCCTGTTGAAGAAGTGCCAAGTGATCCACTGACATGCGGTGGTACTGGGGTGGCATGGCTGGAGGGGTAGTCTCGAAGGGGAGGGAGTAGCCCCTCTGGACTATGTCTAAAACCCACCTGTCCGAAGTGATGGGGCGCCAGTGGAGGAGGTGATGGCGAATCCTGCTGCCAACTGGTGTTTGATGGGCCTGAAAGACCGAACTAGGAAGGTTTTGGGGCAGTAGTGGCCGGGGTGGAAGTGGACTGACATGCCCGCTGGCACCCTGTACCGCCTCTGCGGTTCCCACTGCCGCGCTGAGACTGTTGCTGCTGCGGCCTGTCGCTCTGAAGTGAACGTGCTGGGGCGCCCCTTCCGAGGCAACGAAAGGATCGAAAAGCAGAAGGCGGAGGAGGGCGAGTGGCCGACAGGCCCAAGGACTTAGCCATAGCCCGTTGGCCCTTAAAACGCTCCAACGCGCTATCTGCCTACTTGCCAAAAAGGCAAATGTCATCAAAGGGCATGTTCATCAAGGTGTTCTGGACATCCCCCAAGTAGCCAGTAGTCCTCAGCCAGGCATGGCGGCAGAGCATGGCCGTCATGGAAATCGCTCTGCCCAGCGAGTTGGCGGTGTCAAGGCCACATCGTATTGTGAACTTGGCTACATCTCTCCCATCAGCAATAGCCTTCGAGAGCACTGTCCGTGCCTCCTCCGGACACTGAGGCAGCACTTGCGCCACCGTATCCCACACAGAGTAGGAGTAACTTCCCAAATTGTTCCAGTCTCTTGGATTCCCTGTCCTGAGGTGCAGTAGGGAATGCACTCTGGGACGTTGAGGCTTGGACATCCAAGCTCTCAGGGGTGGGGTGTTGGGAGAGGAAAATTGGGTCGCCCAGGGCCGGGCGATGGAGTCGGGCCACGTTGCTATCCACAGGAGCCCCAGTGTTGGGCCTGGACCAGGTGCCCAAAAAAACGTCAGAAAGTGTCTCATTGAAAGGCAGCAGTAGCTTCGCAGAGGTAGCCGCAGTCTGAAGCATTTCTGTCAGTAGGTTAGTCCTGACTGCCACGGTAGGGAGGTGGAGGTTGAGGGCTTCCGCTGCCCTATGCAACACCACTGCATAACTTGCACCACCCTCCGTAGCCACAGTAGGAGGAGTGAGCATGTCAAGGTCAGGAGAGGTGTCAAGACTGCTGGCATCCCCTAGTTCCTCTAGTCTGGGTCCATAGACCCCTCCCAGTCCTCCCCTTCCTCCTCAGGCTGATGTACAGGTCGAAAATAAGGAGGTTGGACATAGGGGTCTCAAGGCGCTGGGTGACAGTTCTTCTCGTCTCGGTGGGGATCCACTTGAAGATCATTCTGAGGGTGCTGGCGCAAGATGAGGAGACAGCATTGACCTCCTTAGTCATGGGGAGGGTAGAGTCGAGGATGACCCCTAGGTTGCGTGCGTGGTCGGTGGGTGTCGGGGCTGTTCCTAGAGTTGTCGGCCACCAGGAGTCGTCCCAGGCTGAAGGGGTGGAGCCGAGGATGAGGACCTCCGTCTTGTCCAAGTTCAGCTTCAGTCAGCTGTTCCTCATCCATTTGGCGATGGCCTTCATTCCTTCGTGGAGGTTGGTCTTGCCGGTGTGAGGGTCTTTGGTGAGGGAGATGATCAGCTGGCGTAGGAGATGATGTTGAGGTCGTGCTGTCGGGCAACGTGGGCGAGGGGTGCCATGTAGATGTTGATCAGTGTCGGGCTGAGAGAAGAGCCCTGGGGTACGCCGCAGATGATTTCGGTGGCAGTGGAGCGCAAGGTCGAGGGACGCTATTCCTGCTCAGTGTCCATGTCGGGGCTGAAACCGGGGGCGACGCGTCATCCGATGAAATGGGCGAAGTCGTAGGTGGTGCCGGTGGGGTCGACGTCGATGGAGGTGTAACTAGGTCAACTGGCATCGACCAGGATCCAGGCCTGGATCCTTGGGGGCCCTGCGGCACCGGGCCGGATCTGAAGCGATGCCGGAGCCACCGACAATGAAGAGCGAGGACCCCCAGTCGGGCTGGCAGGGCCCGAAGGTGTGCCGGCGGAGCCCGACGGCCCAAAGAAGCAGGCCATGGCTGACAAAAAGTCTTGAAGCTTGGCGGAGTCGCAGAGCGACCCAGGAAGGGTGGGTAGGCCGACGGCGACAACGTAAGCTCTGCCGGAGCCGCGGGGGAGGCACCGCCCGCCAAGTTGCGCGTCAGGCGAGGGGAAGACGTCGAGCGATGACGCTTCTTGTGCTTTGCCTTACCTGACCCCGAGTGCGAAGAATTCGATCCAGAAGAACGATGGTGATGGCTCCGCAACCGGTCCCTCGACCTCCCACGGTACAGGGACCTTGAGCGGCGCGGAGCCGACTGCCGAACTTCCAGCAACTTTCGGGACCGCTCCCGCAAAGACTTCGGCACCATGACCCGGCAATCGGGGCACAACTTGGGGTTGTGGTCGCGCCACACGCAGTAGAGACACACGCGGTGTGGGTCCGTCACCGACATCATTCGATGACAGTCCCCACAAGACTTGAAGCCGGGCATCCCTACGACACGAGGAGTTGATCGACTCAAAAGAATCATGACAAAAGCCTCAAAAACACAGTCAAAAAATGACTTGGGGTACTACTTTCTCCGGACCTGCGCTTGCTGGCGCGGAAAAAGAAAGAACTGACGTACGCGCGCGAGGTGGCGCCCAAGTAGCTGCTGCGACGTCATCTCAGCGACCACGACGTCAACGACGGACGCAGGGCCGCACGACGCCACCTTCCTACGAGCAGGGTTACTGCTGACGAGAACTTTCTGGATCCAGTCTGAAGCCTGGGTGTAATTCTAAGGTAAGGAATCTATTATTATGTGTTTCTTTCAGATATGGCTGTTACTCTCTCGCTTCCTCTCTGCTCCTTGATGGATCAAGGATAAAATATCAAGAACTGACACCAGTGCTCCGGATGATGCCTAATATATACCAGTGTTGTCATGTTCAGCTCCACCATTTCTACCTTAAGACCAGGAGGCAGTCAGGGGCATTGTTCACGAGTATGCAATACATTTGAGATACACAGTCCTTCTCAGTACGGCCAATAAGGAGCTTGGTTTCAAGGGGAATGCTTACAGAGAGATCTGTCGACTGAATGCTGTGACTGGATAGTGCGTATCTGAGTTGTAAATATTAAAGTAAGTCTGAGATAATTGTAATCGGAGATCTTAGAAGGTGCATAGATGGTCCTGTTGCCAAACATACTCTAGGCTCGTTATATCTATCCTATCACATTTCACGAATCGCTCAAGATGTGCTGTGTGGTGCAGAAGTCTGCCCTGCCATAGCGGGTCTGATGTGTAAGCCTCTGGTACGACCTCACAGAATGCAATGCTTTGCGTCACAACAAGAATATCTCTCCCATCATTGTAAAACGTCATGTTTTAACTAACATTTTCACCTAACTTGAACGTCCCTTGAACCTCATGCTTTTTTCAGTGAATTTCTAAGGTTTGGTTTATGTAAAGTAAGATATAATTACAAATCCTAACTATAATGTCCCATTAACCTTTGTGTTTCTTTCAGCGAATTTCAATATATTTTTTAAATATCAGTAAGAAGTTGATTGCGGTGCACAGCGTGGAACTGGGCGAAGGGCTCGACCATAACAAATTAAACCTACAACCGGGCCCAACAGGCCTCACCAAATGTCTCTCAATCGTACCCAAAAAGTCTATGCTAACCACATGGTCTGTCGTCACCCCAAAAGAAATCGCTTCCACCATGAAGTACATCCACTGGAGTGCCTCATCAGACCACTGCCTACTCCATGAGACTCAAACTCATACACCCCATGCTCACACCCATTCTGAATGCCTTCACCTCTTATGTGACCTTACCCTCTGCTTGGAAATATGCAACTGTCCTCCCATTGCTGAAGAATCCTCCGCTGATACTTCGATGTTTTCCAACTACAGACTGATCTCCCTGCTACCATTCCAAGCCAAAGTCTTAGAAAAAACAGACTATTCACCGAATGCCTCAGCGACCAACAACTGCTCGACACCACTCAGTCAGGTTTCAGACCCAACCACAGTAAAGAAAACGCCCCCATTGCTGCCATGGATGACATTTACCCAACTCTAGATGGAAATGACATGGCGGCCCTCATCTTTCTGGACCTGTATTCAGTGTTTGACACAGTCTTCCACCCAATCCTCATCCCACACGGTATCAGATTGCAATGACATGCACTACAATGAACCTGCTTCTTACCGACTAGAAGAACCTGGTCAGTCAGGCTGACACCATACACCTCGGATGCCTGTGACCTCATCTCCACAGTTCTGCTATGATCCTCCCTGAGCCAGATTCTCTTCAATGCATACATGATCCCTCTAGCCAGCATAATTCTCCCTCATGACATCAAAGTTCTCTCCTACACCAACAAGACTTAACTCATTCTCTTCCTCATGGATAAGATGCCCAGTAACTAGATCAAGGTCAATTCCTGCAGGACTAAAATCGCCCGCTAGATGAAGTCCAACTGTCTAAAGCTGAACACCAGCACAACCAAAATCCTGATCTTCAGAAGAGAACTTCACTGGGACTCTACTGGGTGGCCAACAGAGCTAGAAACAACACCCACACCAAGAACCTCGCGATTGTCATTAACGAACAAGTTACTTACCTTCGGTAACGATATATCTGTAAGAAACATTAGTTAGTGTTAGATTCCTTACCTTAGAATATCCCCAGGCGTCAGTCTGGATCCGGAAACTTTTGCGTAGCAGTACCCCTGCGCGTCGGTAGGCGTCGTCTGCAGGCGTCCCCTGCGGCTCCGCGTCCGTCGTCGGCGTCGTGCGCCGTGATGACGTCGCTGGAGTACATAGACGCCGCCTCCGCGCGCTGACGTCAGTTCTTTGCACACAGCTTTTCCGCGCCAGGAGACGCAGAGCCATGAGAGAACCAACACTGGTGCCATGTAAAAACTAGGGCCCTGAAAGGGATGACCTTAACCCTAGGTATCAGTTCGCAGAACGGGGAGGATGGGTGGGTTCGGTAAGGAATCTAACACTAACTAATGTTTCTTACAGATATATCGTTACCGAAGGTAAGTAACTTGTTCATCTGAAAGAAACACGTTAGTGTTAGATTCCTTACCTTAGAATACATACCCCAGCAATACCAACCCCGGTGGTGGGTCTGCGAACCAATACAAAACTACACCAGAAAGTCCTGGAGGACAGAACGGCCAAAGAAGCCATCCCTCCGGACTTGACTGTCCAGGCAGTAGTGCCTCGCAAAGGTGTGCAGCGAGGCCCACGTAGCCGCCTGGCAAATGTCCTGCAAGGGGACTCCCCGGCCCAGGGCAGTAGTAGCCGCCGTGGCCCGAGTGGAATGGGCCCTCAGCCCAACAGGAGGCTCCTTCCGAGCCAAAGAGTAGCACGCTTTGATGCAGAGGACGACCCATCGAGAGATGGTTCGTTTACAAACCGCCCGTCCCTTCTTCGCACCCACGTAGCCAACAAACAGTTGGTCATCCACCCGGAACTGGCGTGTGCGATCCATGTAAAATGAAAGCGCACGTTTTGGGTCCAGACGATGGAGCCGCTCTTCATCCTTTGAAGGATGCGGAGGCGGGAAGAAGGAAGGGAGGGTGATGGACTGCCCGATGTGAAAGGCCGAAACAACCTTGGGCAGGAAAGAAGGTCTAGTCCTCAGAACCACCTTGTCAGGATGAATGGACAGGAAAGGAGGTTGGACAGAAAGAGCCTGGAGCTCACTCACCCTCCTGGCAGAGGTGATGGCAACCAGGAAAGCCGTCTTTAAAGTCAGGAGACGGAGAGGGCAAGAATGAAGGGGCTCAAAGGGAGCACACATCAGGAAAGTTAGAACCAGGTTCAAATCCCACTGAGGCATCACAAACGGAACAGGTGGAAACATGTGAGTGATGCCTTTCAAGAATCGAGTTACAATCGGGGATTTGAACAAAGAAGGCTGATCAGGAAGCCTCAAAAAGGCTGAAAGGGCAGAAAGGTAGCCCTTGATAGTGCCCAGAGCAGAGCCCTGCTGGGCAAGAGAAAGAAGAAACAGAAGAACCTCCGAAAGAGGGGCAGAAAGAGGATCCACAGCCTTTGCTGTGCACCATGCCACAAATCTGTTCCACCGACAGGCGTATACCGACTTAGTGGAGGGACGCCTGGCTGCCAGAATAACATCACAGACTTCAGGAGGCAAGTCAAATGGCCTCAACTGCCGCCGCTCAATCTCCAAGCATGGAGGTGGAGACTGGACAGGTTCGGGTGGAGGACCGTCCCCTGCTGCTGCGACAGAAGGTCCTCCTGAAGGGGCAGGCGGATCGGGGGACCGACTGACATGCTGAGTAGCTCGGGATACCAGTACCTTCGAGCCCAGTCCGGAGCCACAAGGATAACTTGGGCCCGGTCGCGCCTGATCTTCTTCAGCACTCTGGGCAGAAGTGGTATAGGCGGAAAGGCGTATAACAGACCGCAACTCCACTCGCGCCGAAAGGCGTCGCCGTGCGAGTGCCGTCTTGGAAACTCCAACGCGCAGAACTGATGACATTGCGCGTTCTCTTCTGTGGCGAATAGATCTAACCAAGGCTCTCCCCATTGCAGAAAGATGCCTTGCGCCACGTCCGAGTTCAGACGCCATTCGTGATCCATCGAGCACCGACGGCTGAGTTCGTCCGCCCTGGCGTTCAGAGAACCCGCCAGGTGTTGAACCGTCAGAGTCACGCCCTGACGTTCCAGCCATTGCCAGAGGCGCAGAGCCTCCTGGCAAAGGGTCCACGACCCCACTCCGCCCTGTTTGTTGCAGTACCACATGGCGGTGGTGTTGTCGGTGAACACCTGCACTACACTCCCGTTGACAAAGGGGAGGAATGCCTTCAGTGCCAGGCGAATCGCCCGCAGCTCCAACAGATTGATATGGAGCCGGGACTCCGCCGGAGACCAGATGCCTCTGATCTCTGCCTCTCCCAAGTGGCCACCCCAGCCCTGGAGGGACGCGTCCGTCACGACAACGTGCTCCGGTTGGGGAAGGGAGAGGGACTTGCCCCTGACCCAATCGCGGTCCGTAAGCCACCACTGCAGTTGTCTCGCAGTGCCCTCCGAGATCAAGACGTGGTCGGACAAGTTGCCCCGATGCTGGGCCCACTGAAACTTCAGGTCCCACTGCAGAGCCCGCATCCGCCACCTGGCGTGATGCACCAGAAGGATGCAGGAAGCCATCAGTCCCAGCAGCCGCAGCGTCAACCTGACCGAGACTCGGGATAGCGGCTGAAAGATGGGAATCAAAGCCTGAATATCCCGAACCCGCCGTTCCGGAGGATAAACCCGAAACTGCGCCGAGTCCAGAACCGCTCCGATGAAAAGGAGCTTTTGAGAGGGACACAGGTGTGATTTCGGCACGTTGATGGAGAACCCCAGGTCGTGCAAGAGGTCTGCCGTCATCTGAAGGTGGTGGACGACTGTCTGGGGCGAGCCCGCCTTCAACAACCAGTCGTCTAGGTAGGGGAAGACTGAAACCCCCAACCTGCGCAGATGGGCTGCGACCACCGCCATCACCTTTGTGAACACCCGTGGGGCGCTGGTAAGGCCGAAGGGGAGCACGATAAACTGAAAGTGCTCCTGGCCTACCGTGAACCGCAGGTAACGCCGGTGGGCCGGCAGGACGGGGATGTGAAAATAGGCGTCCTGCAAGTCCAACGCTACCATCCAGTCTTGCGGGTCTAGAGCAGCCAAGACCTGAGCTAACGTCAACATCTTGAACTTCTCCTTCCGGAGGAAGCCGTTGACGTTCCTTAGATCCAAGATAGGACGTAGGCCCCCCTTGTCCTTCTTGGGCACCAGAAAGTAGTGGGAATAACAACCACGCCCTACTTCTGGCCCAGGAACGCGCTCGATGGCCCCCTTGGCCAAGAGGGCCGTAACTTCCCCCTGCAGAAGTGTCAAGTGGTCCCCCGACACACGGTGGTTCTGCGGTGGCATGGCTGGAGGAGAGGTCTCGAAGGGGAGGGAGTAGCCCCTTCGGACAATTTGCAGCACCCACCTGTCCGAAGTGATCGTGCGCCAGTGAGCGTGGTGATGGCGAACCCTGCCACCCACTGGCGTCACATGGGGCCGAAAGCACGGACTAGGAGGATTTTGGGGTAGATGCTGCGGGGGAAGGTGTGGTCTGACCCCGCCGTTGTCCCCGACCGCCACCACGGCGGTTTCCACGGCCGCCACCGCGTTGGAAGGATTGTTGCGGCGCGTGGCTGGCAGCACGTGTGGGGGCGCCCCTTCCTTGGCCACGAAAGGGACGAAACGAACCCGGTTGCTGACGCTGGGTCGAGAGACCCAAGGACTTGGCCGTGACCCTGGAGTCCTTGAAGCGTTCCAGCGCGTGGTCCGCTTTGTCACCGAACAGGTGACAGCCATCAAACGGCATGTCCATCAGTGTATTTTGGACATCAGCCGAAAAATTGGCGGATCTCAGCCAGGCGTGACGACGAATCGCCACCGTCGTAGACATAGCCCTGCCCAGCGAGTCGGTCGTATCAAGACCACACCGAATGGAATATTTCGCTGCATCCCGGCCCTCAGCTACAGCTTGACCGAGCTTTGCCCGCACCTCCATGGGGCATTCTGGCAGCAGCTCCGCGACCGTATCCCACACAGAGTGGGTGTAGCGGCCCAAGAGGCAGGCGGTGTTGCAAGACCGCAGGCCCAAACTAATGGACGAGAAGACCTTTTTGCCAAACTGGTCATACCTCTTGGATTCCCGGTCGGGCGGGGCCGACGGGAATGCGGACTGGGAGGTCGAGGCCTGGATCACCAGACTCTCAGGAGTGGGGTGGGTAGACAGGTACTTGGGGTCGTCCGGACAAGGACGGTGGCGCCTGGCCACGTTCCGATCAACAGGCGCACCTGAAGCGGGCCTGGACCACGTGCCCAACAGAACGTCAGACAAGGCTTCATTAAACGGCAGCAGAGGCTCCAAAGGGCATGACTGCGGTTTGAAGACCTCGGTGAGGATGTTAGGCCTCACGGCCGCGACGGGGAGCTCAAGGTTTAAGGCCTTGGCAGCCCTCATCAGCACCACAGAATAGGCAGCTCCCTCCACCGATGCCACGGTTGGAGGAGAGATCAAACCAGGGTTAGGGGAGTCGTCCAAACCACTGGCATCCCCCAAGTCACCTGTCCAGTCCGGGTCATACTGGCACTCGCGAGCCAGAGGGTCCTCGGACCCCTCCCAACCTTCACCGTACTCCTCATCCTCTCCGTATTCGGAGTCAATGATGAAGACCGGCTCCTCGGGGTTCATGGGCCCCATCGGCGCCGGGACCGGCGTCGATCGACGCCCGTCCGGCGCCGCGTCCGGCGTCGGAGAAGGTAAGGGGACGGCGCCGCCCGGAGCCGGCGCCGGAACCCCACCGCCGGCCGGAACCGGCAGCGGAGAACCGGCGCCGCGCGGGGGCGGCGTCGGGGGTAACCCCGATGGCAACGGCGCCGGGGAGGCCGGAAGACCAGCCGGCGCCGATCCCGAAGGCCCCTGCGGCGCCGGGGTCGGAGCCGTCGGCGGCGCCGAGGCAGGGACACCCGAACCGCCAGGGCCCCCAGACGGTAGCACTGGGCCCGAAGGCGCCGTAGGCCCCGTCGGAGAAGCGAGCGCCCTCATGGCCATGAGGAACGCCTCGATCTCCTCAGGCGTCGCGCCATGCCCAGGGACCGGAGGGTATGAGGCAGGCCGCGCCGGCGACTCTCGCGGAGCCGCGGGGATGGGGTCACCCGAGCCCCCGGCCGCATCGCGCGAGCGTCGGGGGGAGTCGGGGGTACGATGACGACGCCCCGACTTCTTGTGTTTCTTACCTGACGAGGATGACGAGTGGCGTCGACTTCCGGAGCGCCCGGCGCGGCTCCGCGACCGCTCCCTCGAACGCTCTCTCGACCTCCGGCCGGACCGGGACCGCTCCCGGTCCCGA
Source organism: Lissotriton vulgaris (assembly GCF_964263255.1). NCBI lineage: Eukaryota > Metazoa > Chordata > Amphibia > Caudata > Salamandridae > Lissotriton > Lissotriton vulgaris. The sequence goes on from NC_141689.1 coordinate 979,161,554, forward strand.
CGTGGGGCCGACACCCGGAGCTCCAGCAGCTTGCGGGACCGCTCCCGTCTAGCCTTGTTGGTAAGGGCCCGGCAGTCGACGCAGGATTCCACGTCGTGGTCGGGGCCCAGACACCGGAGGCAGAGGCGGTGATGGTCTGTGACCGACATCGTGCGCTCACAGCCATCGCAATTCTTAAATCCTGGCATCCTATCAGGCACAATAGTAGAAAAAGACAATCGAAAAAACTTGGTCAAAGACCGGAGTACTGCTCTTCAGATCTGCGTCCACTGGCGCGGAAAAAAGAAGAACTGACGTCAGCGCGCGGAGGCGGCGTCTATGTACTCCAGCGACGTCATCACGGCGCACGACGCCGACGACGGACGCGGAGCCGCAGGGGACGCCTGCAGACGACGCCTACCGACGCGCAGGGGTACTGCTACGCAAAAGTTTCCGGATCCAGACTGACGCCTGGGGATATTCTAAGGTAAGGAATCTAACACTAACGTGTTTCTTTCAGATAGTAAACTATACGTAACTGCCCAAATCCACGCAGTCACCACCGGATGCTTCCATTCCCTGAAGATGCAGCAGAAAATTAAAAAATGCCTCCCAATCAGCACCCTCAAAACTGCCATGCACAGCCTTGTCACAAGCGAGCTGGACTACAGTAAGACATGCTATGCGGGGATCAACAAAAAACTCACTAGAAGGCTGCAGACCATTCAGAACTTAGAAAGCCAGACCCACTCTCAACCTTCCATGCAACACTTACATAAAACAAACAGTGAAGGAGCTTCACTGCCTTCCGATACAAACTATAATAATTCATACTCCTCACCCTCACTTTCAAGTAACTACATAACACTAGCCCAAATTGCCTCAACTATCTCATCTGCTTTCACAAGCCTTCCAGGCACCTCCGCTTCTCTGGGCTCCTACTTGCACACATCCAACGCATACCCTAAACTAGATCTCGAGCGTTCTCCTACATAGCTCCTAAAGTGCGGAAAGAGCTGCCTCTACATATGAAAGCCTCCTCCTTACTTCTTGAATTTCGAAAGCTGAAGACCTGGATTTTTGAGGAGTCCCACTATGTCCTAGGTTTGGCTAGACTCGCACTTGCTCAGAAACAGGATGCCTTCCCCGAAGCTAGTGTACTCTACACATTTAAAAAACTGCATAACATGACATACCACTGGAGAGCTCGCATATGCTGCTTGCCATGCTCTAGCAGCAGGATATAGGAGGCCAACTGGCCAAGAAGCCTCAGAGGAACAGGGTCAAGGCTGATTTGCATACGGCTGACTCGAAACTGGGGTGGGGTGGTAAGCAAAGGAACGATGAATTAAACCCAGATCTTTGTGACTGGGGAAGAATGTTTGCATTGTTCAGCATTCCGGCCATCATTTGTTCCGTTTGCATTTGTCGGCCTAAAAAATCTCAGAGCCATCCTCACTGAGTCCAAGGAATAAGGCTGAAATACCGGGATCATAGCCTGAACATTCTGGAATCATTGGTTCAGAGGAAAGGGACAAAACTGCACAGTATTTAGGATGCCTCTGCTAAAAGGGATATTTACAACAAGGGGCTAAAAGGGAAGCTCTGTGAAAGAGTCAGGTGTGACTTCGGCATGTTGACCCTGAGCCCCAACAATGTAAGGAGGTTTGCCAACTTCTGGAAGTGGTCCACGACTAACTGTGGTGAGCCTGCCTTTAACAACCAGTTGTCGAGGTAAGGAAAGACTGGTACCTCTGATGGTATGCTGAGACCACATTCATCAACATCATGAACACCCGAGGGGCACTGGTGACACTGAAAGAGTATGGCAAACTGAAAATGCTTGTGGCCCACTTTGAACCGAAGATAGCGCTTGTGTGCTAGCAAGATGGGAACATGGCAATAGGTGTTCTGCAGGTCCAACGCTACCATCCGGTCTCCCGTATCAAGGGCAGACAGAACCTTGGTCTGCATTATCACCTTCAGTTTGTCTGCCAAAAGGAAGAAATTGGACAATGGCCTCTGCCTTTGTAATACGAGTAACATCCAGTTCCGATCTCCAAGGCCGGGACTCTCTATAGCTCTTTTCACCAAAACAGCCTGAAACTTCCTGTAGCTAAATAGACAAATACGCCTCCAAAATCCGCTCTCATGAAGGCAGACGAGGTGGTAGGGAAGAATGGAATGGCAGGGTGAAGCCCTATTGGACTATCTCCAGTACCCACCTGTCAGATGGTATGGCCTTCCATCCACGGAAGAAAGTTACTGATTCTGCTGCCCACAGGGTGGTCTGGTGCACCTAAGGGCAAACTAAAGCGGCTTGGTCATTGCTGCAAGAGGGGCTGGGAACCGAGTAGTTCACTTGTCAATAGACCAGGAGGCAGTCTGTCGGATCACGTACCCCCACCACGAAAGGACTGGGTTGCCTTTGATTGGGGTGGTGGGCCTTGACGTACGAGTTACTTACCTTCGGTAACAATGTATCTGGTAGAGACGTTGTCTAGCCGCAGATTCCTTAACTTAGAATATCCCCAGGCATCAGAATGGATCCGGAAATATTTTGCAGCAACACCTAGGCGCGCCGGGAGACGGCGCCACACGACCCCACCCTGAAGTCGTCCACGTACGTGACGTCAGCAAGTCCTTCCCGGCACGCTGACATCCGTTTTCTTCTGAGAAACTTTTACGCGTCACAACGCGGAGCAACAAATAAAAAAACGTTGAAAGTATGGGAACAGTGTGCGAGGGATGAAAAATCCGTGAAGAAAGAAAGAGGATGGTGCAAGGCACCATAGTAAAAGACATAAATAAACACTGCCTACATACAAGTAAAAGCTGTGAGAAAGAGGCCCGCAAGGGAAGCGAAGACCCTTCCCTGAGAGCAACAAGGGAAGAACATCTGAACAGAGTGAAAAGGACTGACAGTATCATGTAGAACTGTGCTGTCCAGTAAGAACGGAACACAGAAAGAACAACCGTCCACTGCAAGAAGGTATGAAAAAGACTGGCACTTCCCCTATATAAATGGAGATTTGAAAAAGATCACAACCGATCCTCAAAGAGAACGACTAAGAGGACCAGGACCCTGAGTCAATAGAGAAGGAGGAAGGAGGGGGAAGGCAAGAGGAGAGGAAAACAAGCCTCCTAGTTAAAGACAATCAAAAGGTACCATATTACAGAAAAGAAGCCCAGTAGCAGGAGTTAGCTGTATATGGAAACTCTCAGAGAGCTCAACAATGTGAACTCCCTTGAGAGAAAACAAATGGCAACTTAAGAGGCCAGTGGAGAACACCACTAGACAAGGTCCTTGCAGAACGGGGAGGCTGGGTGGGCGTTAAGGAGTCTGCGGCTAGACAACGGCTCTACCAGATACATCGCTACCGAAGGTAAGTAACTCGTACATCTGATAGCAGCATCTAGTCGCAGATTCCTTAACTTAGAATAGATACCACAGCCATACCCAAGGGGAGGTGGGTCTGCGACAGAACAGCAGAAGCGTCAGGCATTCGAGCCGGCAACAGAGTGACGGAAAATGGGGGAGGCTGTGGCGGAACAGCAGCCCAAGCAGCTCCGAAGAGCAGAAATAATGGGATGCAAGACATCCCAAAAATGCCAGAAATGTGCCACACCATACCCATAAAAGAATGACAGGTAGAAAAAGCACCAGCCATATACCAGAACAAAGAAAGAGAGAGGAAGAAGGACCATTCTCAGCTTAATGGTGCACTATGTGGACACCGACCAAAGGACGAGAAGAACATGGAGATGCAACCAGAGCCTACCAGATTAGCCCATGGAAGGAAGGCTGGAGGAGCTTTTGCAAAAAACAAGGGGCAAGAGGTAGAAACTGAGCAATGTTTTTGAGAATAGCAGGCGGGAACAAGAAACACGCCAAGTGCACACCCAGTCCCAAAAGAGGGAACAGGGGCGAACAGCAGCAATTTAAAGCCCACTGAAGTAGGCCACCACAGAAACATGCAGCAGGCAAACGGCCACAGAGACCTCAAGGTGGCGAAGCTAAAGAAAGCCTAAGACTGCCCGACCGGGCAGCATGAAGGCCAAAGTGAGAATCAACCCACTAATACAGACATGCAGGGAGTAGGCCAATGACAATCGCCATCAGAAGAGCTGTCCCGCAGGCCTAGCTGATACAATAGTAGGATGATACCGAGGAAAGAGGCATATCCGAAGGAAGTGGCCACAAAAAGCACCAAGGTGTAGAAACGTGGGAAGAGTATCAGAATCCGAGACCAAACCCTCCAACTCGAGGAAGTAACCAGCGCCCAGAAAGAGATAAGTACAGTGTCTGAATACTAATAAAGGGAGCAGTAGTAAAAATGGGAAACCACCTCAGTCAGTGGAAGCAAAGAGGGACTTTATCGGCAATCCCACAACCAACACTGAAAAGGTCCCCAACACATGGAGATATAGGACCAGACCTAGCCGCCTCGAAGAGAGGTGACGACGTAGGAAGAGACCCATGGCAACCGATATATATATCTGAAAGAGACACGTTAGTGATAGATTCCTTACCTTAGAATATCCCCAGGCGTCAGACTGGATCCGGAAAGTTTTGCGTAGCAGTACCCTTGCGCGTCGGTAGGCGTCGTCTGCGGCTCCGCGTCCGTCGTCGGCGTCGTGGGCGCCGTGATGACGTCGTCGGAGTACTTAGACGCCGCCTCCGCGTGCTGATGTCAGTTCTTCTCTTTTTCCGCGCCAGCCAGCGCAGATCTGGAAAAAGCAGTTCCCTAGTCATTTTTTGACTAACTTTTTGGATCTTTTGATCTATTTCGAAGTCTTCACGACTCCGACGGTGCCGTTAGGGATGCCCGGCTTCAAGCACTGCGACGAGTGCGAACGCCTCATGTCGATTACGGATCCGCACCGCCTGTGCCTGACGTGTTTGGGCGTCGACCATGACGACGAGGCCTGCTCCGACTGTCGGGCCCTCTCGAGGAAGGCCAGGCGGGAGCGGTCCCGCAGGTGACTCGAGATCCGCCAGTCGGCCCCGCGCCATGTGAGGTCCCGGTCCCACGGGAGGTCGAGGGACAGGTCGCGGGGGCGGAGCCATCACAGCTCCGGGAGTCGGCGCCACTCCTCCGGGTCCAAGTCGTCAGGTAAGAAGCATAAGAAGTCGAAGAGACATCATCGCTCTTCCGACTCCCCCCGACGCTCGAGCGATGCGGCCGGGGGTTCGGGTGACATCGCCCACCCGGCTCCTCAGGAGTCGCGGGCGCCGCGTTCGGCTCCATACCCCCCGGTCCCTGGGCTGAACGCGACGCCGGAGGAGATAGAGCGCTTCCTCATGGCCATGAGGTCCCTTTCTTCTCCGACGGGTTCCGCGGCGCCTTCGGGCCCAACGAACCCGTCTGGGGGCCCTAGTGGGTCGGGGGCTGCGACCCCGACGCCGTCGGGTGCTTCGGCCTCGACGCCGCCGGCGTCTTCGGCGCCGGCGCCGCAGGGCTCCACGATCCCGACGCCGCCGCTGCCCTCGGGCTCGGCGCCGCAGGGTTCAGCGGTCCCGGCGTCGTCGGTGCCTCCGGGCCCGACGCCGCAGGGTGCCGTTCGGCCCTCGTCGGGCGCTGGAACGTCCCCGGTGGACCTTACGACCCCCCCGGGGTCGGTCCGTGTGGTGTCCCCTCCGGCGTCGGCCTCGGCCGACGCCGTCCCCAATGCCACCTCTCTATGGGTTCCGGCGTCGGGACGGCACCTGTCGGCGCCGATCTCGACGCCGTTCGGGGATTTCCATCCCTAAGAACCATCCTCATTCACTTACAACCCTGAGTCTTAGGAGATGGGGGAAGAGGAGGATTGGGAGGGGTCTGAGGACCCTGTGACAAGGGAATGTCAGTCGAGCATGGACTGGACAGGAGACCTTGGGGAGGCCAGTGGCCTGGACACCTCTCCAGACACTGGATTCGTCTCTCCTCCTTCCGTGGCTTCGGAGGAGGGCGCGACATATAGTGTGGTGTTGATGAGGGCTGCTAAGGCGTTGGGCCTTGAGCTCCCCGTCGCGGCCGTGAGGACTAACCTCCTCACTGAGGTCCTTAAGCCGCAGTCAAGCTCCATGGAGCCTATGCTGCCGTTTAATGAGGCCTTGTCGGACGTTTTTTTGGGCACTTGCTCCAGGCCCGCTACAGGTTCGCCTGTAGATAGGAACGTGGCCAGACGCCACCGCCCGGCTCCGGGCGACCCATGTTTCCTGTCCACCCACCCCACCCCCGAGAGTCTGGTTATCCAGGCCTCTAACTCCCAGACCGCCTTCCCGTCAGCTCCCCCTGACCGGGAATCCAAGAGGTACGAGGCCTTTGGCAAAAAGGTATTCTCGTCCCTTAGCTTAGGACTGCGGTCTTCCAACACCGCATGCCTCTTGGGCCGTTACACCCATTCTATATGGGAAACAGTGGCGGAATTGCTGCCAGAGTGTCCGTTGGAGGTACGGGCCAAACTCGGCCAAGCCCTAGTGGAGGGCCGGGACGCAGCGAAGTATTCGATCAGGTGCGGACTGGATACAACTGACTCGCTGGGCAGAGTGATGGCTACGACGGTGGCGATTCGACGCCACGCCTGGCTCAGATCCGCCAACTTCTCGGCTGATGTCCAGAATACCCTCATGGACATGCCGTTCGATGGCCGTCGCCTCTTTGGCGACAAGGCAGACCACGCGCTTGAGCGCTTTAAGGACTCCAGGGCTACGGCCAAGTCCTTGGGCCTCTCGGCCCCGCGCCAGCAAGTGGGTGCCTTTCGCTCCTTTCGTGGCCAAGGAAGGGGCGTCCCCACGCGTGCCGCCAGCCACTCACCGCAAACTGTCGTCCAGCGCGGCGGCGGCCGTGGAAACCGCCGTGGAGGCGGTCGGGGAGGCAAGCGGAGCCAGTCCACACCTGCCCCCGCAGCATCCGCCTCTAAACCCTCCTAGTCCGTGCTTTTCGGCCCATGTGACGCCAGTGGGGGGCAGGGTTCGCCATCACCACTCTCACTGGCGCACAGTCACTTCGGACAGGTGGGTGCTGCAGATCGTCCGAAGGGGCTACTCCCTCCCCTTCGAGACGACCCCTCAAGCCATGCCACCGCAACACCACCGCGTATCGGGGGATCATTTGCGGCTCCTGCAGGAGGAAGTTTCGGCCCTCTTGGCCAAGGGGGCCATCGAGCGCGTTCCTGGGCCAGAAGTAGGTCGTGGTTGCTACTCCCACTACTTCCTGGTACCCAAGAAGGGCAAAGGGGGCCTACGCCCTATCTTGGATCTAAGGAAAGTCAACGGCTTCCTCCGGAAGGAGAAGTTCAAAATGCTGACACTGGCTCAGGTCTTGGCTGCCCTAGACCCAGGAGACTGGATGGTAGCGTTGGACTTGCAGGATGCGTATTTCCACATCCCCGTCCTGCCGGCCCACCGGCGTTACCTGCGGTTCACGGTAGGCCTCGAGCACTTTCAGTTTACCGTGCTCCCCTTCGGCCTTACCAGCGCCCCACGGGTGTTCACGAAGGTGATGGCGGTGGTCGCAGCTCACCTGCGCAGGTTAGGGGTTTCAGTCTTCCCCTACCTAGACGACTGGTTGTTAAAGGCGGGCTCGCCCCAGGCAGTCGTCAACCACCTCCAGACTACGGCGGATCTCCTGCACAGGCTGGGATTTTCCATCAATGTGCCGAAGTCACACCTGTGCCTCTCTCAGAAGCTCCTTTTCATCTGAGCGGTTCTCGACTCGGCGCAGTTTCGGGTTTATCCGCCCGAACAGCGAGTCCGGGATATTCAGGCCCTGATTCCGATCTTCAGGCCGTTATCCGGGTTTCGGTCAGGCTGCCGCTGCGGCTTCTGGGGCTGATGGCCTCCTGCATCCTTCTGGTGCATCACGCACGGTGGCGGATGCGGGCTCTGCAGTGGGACCTGAAGTTTCAGTGGGCCCAGCACCGGGGCAACCTTTACTACCATGTCCTGATCTCGGAGGGCACTGCGAGACAGCTGCAGTGGTGGCTCACGGACCGCGATTGGGTCAACGGCAGATCCCTCTCCCTTCCCCAACCGGAGCACGTAGTTGTGACGGACGCGTACCTCCAGGGCTGGGGTGGCCACTTGGGAGAAGCGGAGATCAGAGGACTCTGGTCTCCGGCGGAGTCCCGGCTCCATATCAATCTGTTGGAGCTGCGGGCGATTCGTCTGGCACTGAAAGCATTCCTCCCGTCTGTCCGAGGGAGTGCAGTGCAGGTGTTCACGGACAACACCACTGCCATGTGGTACTGCAACAAACAGGGCGGTGTGGGGTCGTGGACCCTATGCCAGGAGGCTCTGCGCCTCTGGCAATGGCTGGAACATCAGGGCGTGACTCTGGTGGTTCAACACCTGGCAGGTTCTCTGAACGCCAGGGCGGACGAACTCAGCCGTCGGTGCTCGATGGATCACGAATGGCGTCTGAACTCGGACGTGGCGCAAGGCCTCTTTCTGCGTTGGGGAGAGCCTTGGTTAGATCTATTCGCCACCGAAGAGAACGCGCAATGTCATTGTAGGAGAGTAGGGTCTGCAATCCTATGATCACCCAGATTTTTTGCTTTTGTTTCACTGGTTTACGACTTTCTCTGGCTGTGGGCCTGCCAATCAGACCCACAGCCTGGCTGTTCTCTCTCTAAATTACAACATGTACCCTAGGTGCATTTACCAATTGGTACTGGGCCACCTTATCAGACCCTGTAACTCAGGGCATAGGTGTACCCAGGGCCTACCAGGGGCTGAAGCATGTATTATGCCACCCCTGGCTGGCCTCCTAAATTTGACACAACTGGCTGCATGGCAGCTGGGGCAAAGTCGTGTAATCACCCTTTGCTGTAGATATAGTATACCTATATCTAACCCTAAAATGGACACACAGATTCCTATCAGTCACTCCTATGGCAGGCCTTAACAATCCTGAAGGCAGAGTGCTTGGAATCGTGTGAGATGGTGCTCTGGCATGAGCTGAGCCTGTCTGCAGCTTGCGGAACCAAGTCCTAATAGCTGTTCCATGATATCGCATACCATATACTCTTAAGTGCATTATAATCCTCGCGGTTAAATGCTATCTTTGGTATTGCTTTATCAAAACATGTCGAGTAAGGTGTCATACGAATTGGAATACTAACCCCTCGCCAATTCTGGCGACGGGGTTAGCATTCCACCCTTCTAGAGGGACACGACATGTATGTAACTGTGAACCCCGGTTAAAGTTAAACGAAGCCTCAGCTCCACAAAATGGATGCTGCCACCACAGACACGAGTCTGACCCCCTGTAGCTGGGAGTCCTTCCAGCGAGGGGAGCCTGGACAAAGGGTTTCCTGTCGTGGGCGGTGCTAGCACCGTCCCAGACAGGGTTTTGTGTATCCTGGGTAGGCAGGGCTTTACAGGAAGGTGACTGCTGAGTGGCACCCCGGTGCTCACTACGCATAGGCCAGTCTGAACCAGTTCCAGGGGCACACCAGCCCCTGGCCTGGGGAAGTCCGGCATGGGAGAGGGGTGTAACCCCCCCCCTCCTAGTCCCACCCATAGGCAGGACCTAGTCACCGGGTCAGCCCCCTTTTTTAGTATAAAGATAGGAGCGGGCCCCCTGTTCAAATTAGATCATCTTTGGAATCAAGACACGACTTTCTGCGAAAGACATCAAGATTTCCTTCTTCAAGATTCTCCCTTGTGGCTAAGGAGTAGTCACCCTGCATCAAGCGGGCACCATCCTAAGAACACTGCGGTCTGCTGCAAGTCCTTCTTCACGAATCCGATGACACAGCTCGACGAGACCCGGCTTCCCTGGCACCTCTGACCTCTACTCACCTCTACAGCCAAGCTGAGAACTGTGAGTGCGACGAGACCTCGAGGGACCGACGATCGCCAAGACTGCACGACTTCTTTGCAACAAGCCCACCGTGTGCTCCACTGGTGAGTGCTTTGGGGTCCGAGAAGCCCCATCCCTGAGCAGCTCCAGCACCGAAGATCAGCCCTCCAGCATCTCCACGATCTGCGTGGGGCCCTTCTGCTTTTGCCTGCTCACCGCGCTGTGTGGCTACTAGCCGGCTGGCTTGTGGCCTTCTTCACGACGCCCGACGACATCACTGCTGCTGGTCTGGTTGCTCCAGACTGGCCCTTGCTTCCTTGCAACAGAGAAGCACCCTGGACCCTCCTGGTCCACTCCAGACGCCATTTTAGGTCCACCGCGTGGGCTTGAATTTGCCAAGGCTTTGTTGCTCAATCCTGGGTCCAGCGACGCCGACAGCTTCAATCTTCGTGGGACAGCTCGCTCCTCCATCCTGGTCGCCGACAACGCCTCCTGGTCCGTGAGATCTGCAGAGCACAGCGTCACCCACTCACCTAGTCGAGGTGACTACCATCCGGTGCCCTCCTGGTGCCACCTGACTACTGGCTAGTAGTCTCGAACTTGGTCCCCTCTGCTTTCAGGTGTCATCTCTCTTCGATTCAGGCTTGGATCCATCGAACTTTCTTCACTGGTCGCCTGCCAGCAACTTCTTTCTTCCAGGCTCCTGGTCTGTTTACGAGGATTCCCGACGACTTTTGAGACCTATGCAGCTGCAGCCCCTAGGCTAGGTAACTTCGGCATTTCGGTGCCCCAGCATAGCCTCACTATCCAAGGGTCAGAATCCACTTTCGTTTTCCTCCTACCAGGTCGGGTTCGCCCGAGAACACTAACTCTGTGAAATCTAGCTACCATAGACTTTGTCCCGCATCCCGCGTGAGAGTGCACACTCTGCACCCGAGTCCCCTAGGCCTCCTATTAGTAATCAGAAGGTTCAGTGGTCAAGACCTAGCGATTCAAAAGCCTATTAGTACTGAACTTACCTGCTAGTAATTTCGCATTCCACTTTCAGAGTATATGGTTTTCCGTGCCCCTCGGGCATTTGTATATACTGTGCTAACTTAAGTATTTTCGTAAGAGTTTTGTTTTGTGCTAAGTACCCTGTCCTCATAAAGAGTACAGGGCTGTTGTGATTCTTAATAAATATCTTGTTTATTTTCATAACACTTGTGTGGTGTACTTTCACTGGGTATTCAAGGGGTATATGTGTGGTAAACAGCTGGCTTAACACGCCCTCTCGAGTCTTTAGCCTTAGACTGCTCGTATCCACGCTACTAGGATAGCTGGTCTATAAGGTTGACTTACAACCAATCATCAATAAGGGTTGCTGGACTGATACATAGTGTTCACTAGAATAGTGAGCACTGCATATCAGGCCACCTTCTCACAGTCATCAGTTCTGCGCGTTGGAATTTCCAAGGCGGCACTCGCTCGGAGACGCTTTTCGTCGCGAGTGGAGCTGCGGTCTGTTGTACGCCTTTCCGCCTATACCTCTTCTGCCCAGAGTGCTGAAGAAGATCAAGTGCGACCGGGCACGAAGTACTGGTATCCCGAGCTACTCAGTATGTCAGTCGATCCCCCGGTTCGTCTGCCTCTTCAGGAGGACCTTCTGTCGCAGCAGCAGGGGACGGTCCTCCACCCGAACCTGTCCAGTCTCCACCTCCATGCATGGAGATTGAGCGGCGACAGTTGAGGCCATTTGACTTGCCTCCTGAAGTTTGCAACATCATTCTGGCAGCCAGGCGTCCCTCCACAAAAACGGTATACGCCTGCAGGTGGAACAGATTTGTGGCATGGTGCACAGCAAAGGCTGTGGATCCTCTCAATGCCCCTCTCTCTGAGATTCTTCTCTTCCTTCTTTCTCGTGCCCAGCGGGGCTCTGCTCTGGGCACTATCAAGGACTATCTTTCGGCTCTTTCAGCCTTTCTGAGGCTGCCTGACCAACCTTCTTTGTTCAAGTCCCCTATAGTAAACAGATTTCTGAAAGGCATCACTCATACCTTTCCTCCTGTTCCTTTCGTGATGCCTCAGTGGGACTTGAACCTGGTTCCAACATTTCTGATGTGCGCTCCCTTTGAGCCACTTCATAACTGTCCACTTCGCCTTCTATCTTTGAAGACTGCCTTCCTGGTAGCCATCACCTCTGCCAGGAGAGTGAGTGAGCTCCAGGCCCTCTCTTGTAAGCCTCCTTTCCTTTCAGTCCATCCGGACAAGGTTGTTTTGAGGACTAGGCCCTCCTTCTTGCCTAAGGTGGTCACGGCCTTCCACATGGGGCAGTCCATCACATTGCCCACCTTCTTTCCGCCTCCGCACCCCTCGAGAGAGGAGGAGAGGCTCCACCGTCTGGACCCAAAACGTGCGCTCTCGTTCTATCTGGATCGCACACGCCAGTTCCGGGTGGATGATCAACTCTTTGTTGGGTACGCGGTGTAGGAGAGTAGGGTCTGCAATCCTATGATCACCCAGATTTTTTGCTTTTGTTTCACTGGTTTACGACTTTCTCTGGCTGTGGGCCTGCCAATCAGACCCACAGCCTGGCTGTTCTCTCTCTAAATTACAACATGTACCCTAGGTGCATTTACCAATTGGTACTGGGCCACCTTATTAGACCCTGTAACTCAGGGCATAGGTGTACCCAGGGCCTACCAGGGGCTGAAGCATGTATTATGCCACCCCTGGCTGGCCTCCTAAATTTGACACAACTGGCTGCATGACAGCTGGGGCAAAGTCGTGTAATCACCCTTTGCTGTAGATATAGTATACCTATATCTAACCCTAAAATGGACACACAGATTCCTATCAGTCACTCCTATGGCAGGCCTTAACAATCCTGAAGGCAGAGTGCTTGGAATCGTGTGAGATGGTGCTCTGGCATGAGCTGAGCCTGTCTGCAGCTTGCGGAACCAAGTCCTAATAGCTGTTCCATGATATCGCATACCATATACTCTTAAGTGCATTATAATCCTCGCGGTTAAATGCTATCTTTGGTATTGCTTTATCAAAACATGTCGAGTAAGGTGTCATACGAATTGGAATACTAACCCCTCGCCAATTCTGGCGACGGGGTTAGCATTCCACCCTTCTAGAGGGACACGACATGTATGTAACTGTGAACCCCGGTTAAAGTTAAACGAAGCCTCAGCTCCACAAAATGGATGCTGCCACCACAGACACGAGTCTGACCCCCTGTAGCTGGGAGTCCTTCCAGCGAGGGGAGCCTGGACAAAGGGTTTCCTGTCGTGGGCGGTGCTAGCACCGTCCCAGACAGGGTTTTGTGTATCCTGGGTAGGCAGGGCTTTACAGGAAGGTGACTGCTGAGTGGCACCCCGGTGCTCACTACGCATAGGCCAGTCTGAACCAGTTCCAGGGGCACACCAGCCCCTGGCCTGGGGAAGTCCGGCATGGGAGAGGGGTGTAACCCCCCCCCTCCTAGTCCCACCCATAGGCAGGACCTAGTCACCGGGTCAGCCCCCTTTTTTAGTATAAAGATAGGAGCGGGCCCCCTGTTCAAATTAGATCATCTTTGGAATCAAGACACGACTTTCTGCGAAAGACATCAAGATTTCCTTCTTCAAGATTCTCCCTTGTGGCTAAGGAGTAGTCACCCTGCATCAAGCGGGCACCATCCTAAGAACACTGCGGTCTGCTGCAAGTCCTTCTTCACGAATCCGACGACACAGCTCGACGAGACCCGGCTTCCCTGGCACCTCTGACCTCTACTCACCTCTACAGCCAAGCTGAGAACTGTGAGTGCGACGAGACCTCGAGGGACCGACGATCGCCAAGACTGCACGACTTCTTTGCAACAAGCCCACCGTGTGCTCCACTGGTGAGTGCTTTGGGGTCCGAGAAGCCCCATCCCTGAGCAGCTCCAGCACCGAAGATCAGCCCTCCAGCATCTCCACGATCTGCGTGGGGCCCTTCTGCTTTTGCCTGCTCACCGCGCTGTGTGGCTACTAGCCGGCTGGCTTGTGGCCTTCTTCACGACGCCCGACGACATCACTGCTGCTGGTCTGGTTGCTCCAGACTGGCCCTTGCTTCCTTGCAACAGAGAAGCACCCTGGACCCTCCTGGTCCACTCCAGACGCCATTTTAGGTCCACCGCGTGGGCTTGAATTTGCCAAGGCTTTGTTGCCCAATCCTGGGTCCAGCGACGCCGACAGCTTCAATCTTCGTGGGACAGCTCGCTCCTCCATCCTGGTCGCCGACAACGCCTCCTGGTCCGTGAGATCTGCAGAGCACAGCGTCACCCACTCACCTAGTCGAGGTGACTACCATCCGGTGCCCTCCTGGTGCCACCTGACTACTGGCTAGTAGTCTCGAACTTGGTCCCCTCTGCTTTCAGGTGTCATCTCTCTTCGATTCAGGCTTGGATCCATCGAACTTTCTTCACTGGTCGCCTGCCAGCAACTTCTTTCTTCCAGGCTCCTGGTCTGTTTACGAGGATTCCCGACGACTTTTGAGACCTATGCAGCTGCAGCCCCTAGGCTAGGTAACTTCGGCATTTCGGTGCCCCAGCATAGCCTCACTATCCAAGGGTCAGAATCCACTTTCGTTTTCCTCCTACCAGGTCGGGTTCGCCCGAGAACACTAACTCTGTGAAATCTAGCTACCATAGACTTTGTCCCGCATCCCGCGTGAGAGTGCACACTCTGCACCCGAGTCCCCTAGGCCTCCTATTAGTAATCAGAAGGTTCAGTGGTCAAGACCTAGCGATTCAAAAGCCTATTAGTACTGAACTTACCTGCTAGTAATTTCGCATTCCACTTTCAGAGTATATGGTTTTCCGTGCCCCTCGGGCATTTGTATATACTGTGCTAACTTAAGTATTTTCGTAAGAGTTTTGTTTTGTGCTAAGTACCCTGTCCTCATAAAGAGTACAGGGCTGTTGTGATTCTTAATAAATATCTTGTTTATTTTCATAACACTTGTGTGGTGTACTTTCACTGGGTATTCAAGGGGTATATGTGTGGTAAACAGCTGGCTTAACACGCCCTCTCGAGTCTTTAGCCTTAGACTGCTCGTATCCACGCTACTAGGATAGCTGGTCTATAAGGTTGACTTACAACCAATCATCAATAAGGGTTGCTGGACTGATACATAGTGTTCACTAGAATAGTGAGCACTGCATATCAGGCCACCTTCTCACAGTCATCAGTTCTGCGCGTTGGAATTTCCAAGGCGGCACTCGCTCGGAGACGCTTTTCGTCGCGAGTGGAGCTGCGGTCTGTTGTACGCCTTTCCGCCTATACCTCTTCTGCCCAGAGTGCTGAAGAAGATCAAGTGCGACCGGGCACGAAGTACTGGTATCCCGAGCTACTCAGTATGTCAGTCGATCCCCCGGTTCGTCTGCCTCTTCAGGAGGACCTTCTGTCGCAGCAGCAGGGGACGGTCCTCCACCCGAACCTGTCCAGTCTCCACCTCCATGCATGGAGATTGAGCGGCGACAGTTGAGGCCATTTGACTTGCCTCCTGAAGTTTGCAACATCATTCTGGCAGCCAGGCGTCCCTCCACAAAAACGGTATACGCCTGCAGGTGGAACAGATTTGTGGCATGGTGCACAGCAAAGGCTGTGGATCCTCTCAATGCCCCTCTCTCTGAGATTCTTCTCTTCCTTCTTTCTCGTGCCCAGCGGGGCTCTGCTCTGGGCACTATCAAGGACTATCTTTCGGCTCTTTCAGCCTTTCTGAGGCTGCCTGACCAACCTTCTTTGTTCAAGTCCCCTATAGTAAACAGATTTCTGAAAGGCATCACTCATACCTTTCCTCCTGTTCCTTTCGTGATGCCTCAGTGGGACTTGAACCTGGTTCCAACATTTCTGATGTGCGCTCCCTTTGAGCCACTTCATAACTGTCCACTTCGCCTTCTATCTTTGAAGACTGCCTTCCTGGTAGCCATCACCTCTGCCAGGAGAGTGAGTGAGCTCCAGGCCCTCTCTTGTAAGCCTCCTTTCCTTTCAGTCCATCCGGACAAGGTTGTTTTGAGGACTAGGCCCTCCTTCTTGCCTAAGGTGGTCACGGCCTTCCACATGGGGCAGTCCATCACATTGCCCACCTTCTTTCCGCCTCCGCACCCCTCGAGAGAGGAGGAGAGGCTCCACCGTCTGGACCCAAAACGTGCGCTCTCGTTCTATCTGGATCGCACACGCCAGTTCCGGGTGGATGATCAACTCTTTGTTGGGTACGCGGTGTAGGAGAGTAGGGTCTGCAATCCTATGATCACCCAGATTTTTTGCTTTTGTTTCACTGGTTTACGACTTTCTCTGGCTGTGGGCCTGCCAATCAGACCCACAGCCTGGCTGTTCTCTCTCTAAATTACAACATGTACCCTAGGTGCATTTACCAATTGGTACTGGGCCACCTTATTAGACCCTGTAACTCAGGGCATAGGTGTACCCAGGGCCTACCAGGGGCTGAAGCATGTATTATGCCACCCCTGGCTGGCCTCCTAAATTTGACACAACTGGCTGCATGACAGCTGGGGCAAAGTCGTGTAATCACCCTTTGCTGTAGATATAGTATACCTATATCTAACCCTAAAATGGACACACAGATTCCTATCAGTCACTCCTATGGCAGGCCTTAACAATCCTGAAGGCAGAGTGCTTGGAATCGTGTGAGATGGTGCTCTGGCATGAGCTGAGCCTGTCTGCAGCTTGCGGAACCAAGTCCTAATAGCTGTTCCATGATATCGCATACCATATACTCTTAAGTGCATTATAATCCTCGCGGTTAAATGCTATCTTTGGTATTGCTTTATCAAAACATGTCGAGTAAGGTGTCATACGAATTGGAATACTAACCCCTCGCCAATTCTGGCGACGGGGTTAGCATTCCACCCTTCTAGAGGGACACGACATGTATGTAACTGTGAACCCCGGTTAAAGTTAAACGAAGCCTCAGCTCCACAAAATGGATGCTGCCACCACAGACACGAGTCTGACCCCCTGCAGTTGGGAGTCCTTCCAGCGAGGGGAGCCTGGACAAAGGGTTTCCTGTCAGGGGCGGTGCTAGCACCGTCCCAGACATGGTTTTGTGTATCCTGGGTAGGCAGGGCTTTACAGGAAGGTGACTGCTGAGTGGCACCCCGGTGCTCACTACGCATAGGCCAGTCTGAACCAGTTCCAGGGGCACACCAGCCCCTGGCCTGGGGAAGTCCGGCGTGGGAGAGGGGTGTAACCACCCCCCTCCTAGTCCCACCCATAGGCAGGACCTAGTCACCGGGTCAGCCCCCTTTTTTAGTATAAAGATAGGAGCAGGCCCCCTGTTCAAATTAGATCATCTTTGGAATCAAGACACGACTTTCTGCGAAAGGACATCAAGATTTCTTCTTCAAGATTCTCCCTTGTGGCTAAGGAGTAGTCACCCTGCATCAAGCGGGCACCATCCTAAGAACACTGCGGTCTGCTGCAAGTCCTTCTTCACGAATCCGACGACCCAGCTCGACGAGACCCAGCTTCCCTGGCACCTCTGACCTCTACTCACCTCTACAGCAAAGCTGAGAACTGTGAGTGCGACGAGACCTCGAGGGACCGACGATCGCCAAGACTGCACGACTTCTTTGCAACAAGCCCACCGTGTGCTCCACTGGTGAGTGCTTTGGGGTCCGAGAAGCCCCAACCCTGAGCGGCTCCAGCACCGAAGATCAGCCCTCCAGCATCTCCACGATCTGCGTGGGGCCCTTCTGCTTTTGCCTGTTCACAGCGTTGTGTGGCTACTAGCCGGCTGGCTTGTGGCCTTCTTCACAACGCCCGACGACATCACTGCTGCTGGTCTGGTTGCTCCAGACTGGCCCTTGCTTCCTTTTTCAAGAGAAGCACCCCGGACCCTCCTGGTCCACTCCAGACGCCATTTTGAGTCCACCGCGTGGGCTTGAATTTGCCAAGGCTTTGTTGCCCAATCCTGGGTCCAGCGACGCCGACAGCTTCATCCATCGTGGGACAGCTCGCTCCTCCATCCTGGTCGGCGACAACGCCTCCTGGTCCGTGAGATCTGCGAGCACAGCGTCACCCACTCACCTAGTCGAGGTGACTACCATCCGGTGCCCTCCTGGTGCCACCTGACTACTGGCTAGTAGTCTCGAACTTGGTCCCCTCTGCTTTCAGGTGTCATCTTCCTTCGATCCAGGCTTGGATCCATCGAACTTTCTTCACTGATCGCCTGCCAGCCACTTCTTTCTTCCAGGCTCCTGGTCCGTCTACGAGGATTCCCGACGTCTTTTGAGAACTATGCAGCTGCAGCCCCTGGGCTAGGTAACTTCGGCATTTCGGTGCCCCAGCATAGCCTCACTATCCAAGGGTCAGAATCCACTTTCGTTTTCCTCCTACCAGGTCGGGTTCGCCCGAGAACACTAACTTTCTGAAAACTAGCTACCATAGACTTTGTCCCGCATCACGCGTGAGAGTGCACCCTCTGCACCCGAGTCCCCTAGGCCTCCTAGAAGTAATCTGAAGATTCTATAGTCAAGATCTAGCGATTCCAAAGCCTATTAGTACTGTACTTACCTGCTAGTAATTTCGCATTCCACTTTCAGAGTATATGGTTTTTCGTGCCCCTCGGGCATTTGTGTAAATTGTGCAACTTAAAGTATTTTCGTAAGAGTTTTGTTTTGTGCTTAGTACCCTGTCCTCATAAAGAGTACAGGGCTGTTGTGATTCTTAATAAATATCTTGTTTATTTTCATAACACTTGTGTGGTGTCCTTTCACTTGGTATTCAAGGGGTATATGTGTGGTAAACAGCTGGCTTAACACGCCCTCTCGAGTCTTTAGCCTCAGACTGCTCGTATCCACGCTACTAGGATAGCTGGTCTATAAGGTTGACTTACAACCAATCATCAATAAGGGTTGCTGGACTGATACATAGTGTTCACTAGAATAGTAAGCACTGCATATCAGGCCACCTTCTCACACGCGGGCGCTAAGAAAGGGAAAGCGGTGCACAAGAGGACCATTTCTCGATGGATTATCATGTGCATCCAGGCGTGTTACTCCTTGGCTAAGAAGGAACCCCCTGTTGGGCTGCGGGCTCATTCCACTCGAGCCACGGCCACTACAACTGCCTTGGGCCGAGGTGTGCCCTTGCAGGACATTTGCCAGGCTGCTACGTGGGCTTCTTTGCACACGTTTGCGAGGCACTACTGCCTGGACAGTCAAGTCCGGAGGGATGGCTACTTCGGCCGTTCCGTTCTCCAGGACTTTCTGGTGTGAATATTGGTTCGCAGACCCACCACCACGGGGATGGTATTGCTGGGGTATCTATTCTAAGGTAAGGAATCTATCACTAACGTGTCTCTTTCAGATGCACAAGTTACTACTTGTGTAACGATATATCTGTAAGAGACATTAGTTAGTGATAGATTCCTTACCGACCCACCCATCCTCCCCGTTCTGCGACCCGATATCTAGGGTTAAGGTCATCCCCTTTCAGGGCCCTAGTTTCTTGGCACCAGTGTCGGTTTTTGTCATGGCTCTGCGCTTCTGGCGCGGAAAAGCTGTGGCTAAGAACTGACGTCAGCACGCGGAGGCAGAGTCTAAGTACTCCGACGACGTCATCACGGCGCCGACGACGGACGCGGAGCCGCAGACGACGCCTACCGACGCGCAAGGGTACTGCTACGCAAAACTTTCCGGATCCAGTCTGACGCCTGGGGATATTCTAAGGTAAGGAATCTATCACTAACTAATGTCTCTTACAGATATATCGTTACACAAGTAGTAACTTGTGCATATAGCACACCTAGTACAGTAATGGCGGATGGCAGCCGCATTAGAAGAGGCGAAACACCATGAAACCCTCCCAAGGAGGTGAAACAGGCAGGACAAGCCACGGCATACAGAAGATGGCACCAGGGAAAAACATTGAAAACCTTAAAACAGAGCACCATGCGACGCGTGGAGCCTATAGGATCTCCAGGCACAGGCGAGATAAGCAGAGCTTTATAATAGCATACAAGTACCCCACATGAAGTATGCACACCCCAAACAACGGGGAATACCTCTTAGGGCAAACCACAGTCAAAGGACCAGGCACAGCAACCTGTGGAACACAGCCACAGCGGACCAACTGTCAGCTCAAAGCAAAATGCATCCAAGGGATGCCAATAAAAAGGTAATTACCCTTGACCATACAAAAAGAAGACCTAAGGCTTACTGCCCATATTAAACACAGAACACATCTAGGGGATGCTGAATGAAAAAGTACCATCACGGAAGATCGGCCTAAGTGGGAGGGCGAAAGCCCGCAAGGAGGAGGTGAACCGCCGATTCGGCATGAGCATCAAACAGTGAAACCCCATCAAAGGATAAGTCAACCAGTCGCTCCCGGATATTCTCAGGGAAGACGCGATCTCTTAACCAAGCATGACACATTAAGGCAACAGAACCAGCCTTAGCCCGGCCTAAAGAATCTGCAGTATCTAAGGCCAAGCGGATTGTGAATTCGGCAAGGTCACAGCCATCCCGGAGGAGATGAAGGAGATCAATGCGAGCGCCTTCAGCGGTGGCAGAAAGCAAAGACTCTGCATAGTCCCACAGGGCAGACGTAGCCCGAGCCAACACACACACTGTATTTAAGGACAGCACTAGTGGATGCAAAGATGTTCCTACCCCATGACTCAAGCCGTCTGGACTCCCGAGAGGGAGGACGCGTTAGTGGGGGCAGGGAAGGCAGTTTGCAAAACAAACCCCTGCGCATCAGGGTGCACAAAAAGGCACATAGGATCATGTGAAGCAGGACGGCGGCGGTGCAAAATTGAACGAGCAACCGGATCACCTGAAGCAGGCCGAACCCAGGTACCCAAAAGGGCATCATAAAGGGAAGCTTCAAAGGGCAGAAGCGGCTCCACGTTCCCGGACCCACACTGAAGGACCTCGAGCAGAGGGTCCACAGACAAGGGGGTTGCATGTTTAAAATGCGAGTGGCCAAGGAGGCCACTCTCAGAAAAGCCGTACCAGCCTCGGTAGCCCTCCGTGGAGGGGACAACAACTCATTAGTTCGGGAGGGTTGTAAGCTAACCCTCACAAGACTCTGAGGGTGCGACCAATGCCCCACTGAAGGGAGCCCGATTGAAGAATTAGGATCCTGATGGGTCTCTTGGGGAGGCGAAGAGCCTGCCGGATCTGGGAGCTCCAGAGGAGGTTCCACAAATTCCAAGGGGGGTACTGCCCTGGCAAGAATACCTCCGGTGTTGCCGGGCATGAGGGCGACACCGAACTCACTCCAGATGCCTCCGGAGAAGAGTCAACATTCCGGCGTTGACACGGCGCACTATATCCCATAATGGAAAGAAGTACCAACCCAGCAAACAGCTGACGCTGACTGACCTACAGAATAGGCTAGCTGATTAGAAATTCCTCTTTTCAAATACCTCAATTCTTTTCAAGTTTATGTCTGGCGGTGGGGTTCGAAGGGAAAGTAATGCCTGAACTACTAGACTCATCTGTAGTGTGCTGCACCAGGAATGCAGAGTCACCCAGAGCAGGTCTGTGGAGTTGTGCCACCTGTCTGTTTACAGGCAGAAGCACTGTATAGAACAAGTACCCATGAAGGAGTCAGTCAGTGCTTCGCTGAATGGCTGCAAAGGTTCGGATGAGGTCCAGGTTGTAAAACTTAAGTTAAGACATTAGTTTTCACTTGGACAGATGGTAATTATAAGTCAATAACTTGAGCCACTCATCTAATGACTGTGGCGAACGAGACAGACTCTTGAAAGAACCAGGGAGAGAACCTTTTCCTGTGTCAAGGGAGGTGTCCAATCTTCCCGCCTCTCATAGATCTAAAAGAAACTGTGCTCCTCCTCTCCAGGAGAAATGCAACCCCCATCATCACCAAAGGCTGTCTGAAGTAGGTCAGTGTATGGCCAAACTGTTGTTGGAGTAATCGAGGGTGGCTATCAGGCAAAGGCACTGTCTCATTGGAGTCAGAATGTACTGGGCCAAAACGTGTCAGACTGTTCCTGGGCGTGACTTTGGTTGAAGTTGAATTTGGTTTGGAGTCAGACAAAACAATAAGCTCAGCGTACTCCTCGGGTGTCGGAGGTGCCAGGGACAGAGTTCACGTTGCAGGAACCGCATGGACTGTGATGCCAGACATGGAATCGGCTTCAAAGTTGGTGCTGAACCCAATGCGGGTTTGAAAGGCACAAACAGCACGGAGGGTGGACCCACCGAATGTAAACCAACTAGAGGCCTGTATGGTTCAAAGCCAAAGATGGCTGGGTGCCAAATGTTTGAACCATGGCATTCTCAAATACCTCAACCTGTTGGGGCATCTCTTATTGCCTCAGAAATTTGGGGTGCATTGGGATCAGCTGAAGAATCAGCTTCACAGTGGGGTCTCATGAGTGAGACCGAGGGGAACCTTGATGTCCTCTTGACTTCTCAGAAGAAGAGTGATGAGACTTGGATGAGGCCTGTTTGGACTTTTTATGTTTTTTTTTTACTTAGACTTACCGAAAGACTTGGACCTCAACAATGACTTGCCGCAGGAGCAGGCCACAGATTGGGAACAGGTCTGCATCTTAGACTTCGAGCAGGAGTGTGACTACCTACAGTGCTCTGTGATGTACAGCTTGGCTTTGTGATCCTGGATCACCTTTGAGTGCTTTAGGGCACACTTCTCACACAGCATTGAGTCGTGAACTGGACGGACAGGGAGAAGGGCGATGGTGCTTCGTCGCCTTTTACTTGTGCTTCGATTTACCAGAGGAGTGCAAAGACTTCGATGACGAATGGTGATGGCTCCATGACTTGTTCTGCGACCTTCCCCTCGCCCAGGATCTCAAGCGGCGTGAAGCGGATAGCCGGGCCTCCAAAAGCCTTCAGGACTGCTCTCGCAAAGACTTCAGGTTCAGGGCCTGACAGTCAGAGCACGAATTTGGGTTGTGGTCGCACTCCAGGCACCAGAGTCACACGAGGTGCGGATCGGTCACCGACATCAACTTGTGACAGGAGTCACAAGGTTTGAGGCCGGGTTGACGGTTAGACATCCCTCGTGCACCAGGAGTCGAGAGTCTCAAAAAAGATGCAGACAAAAGGTCGTAAAAGAGTTAGTCAAAAAGTGACTAAGGGCACTGCTCTCTCTGGATCTACGCTGGCTGGCGCAAATAAGGAAGAACTGACGTCAGCGTGCAAGGGCGGCGTCTAAGTAGACACAACAATGTCATCCCGGCAACCACGGTGCCGCAGATAGACGAGGAGTCGACCGACACCACCTACCGACCGGCAAGGGTACTGCTACGAAATCATTTCTCCGGATCCAGTCTTACGCCTGGGGTTAATTCTAAGGTAAGGAATCTATAACTAATAGTCTCTTTCAGATACTAAATGTACGAACGTGCTGCTTCTTGCATGGTTACCCCTCCCAACCCCCATCCCCCCCCCCCACACTTTTTGCCTGACAACTGAAGCACTTTGGCTGGATGTGCCGTGGGTCCCTGCCAATCAGGTTCCCAGGGCCTGTGTTCTTTCCCAAAAGTACAAGTTATTTACCGTTGGTAACGATGTATCTGGTAGAGACGATTCTAGCAGAAGATTCCTTCACGTGGAATTATCCCCAGGCGTGAGACTGGATCTGAAAACTTTTTGCCACAGCATCCCTGCGCGCCAGGGGTGACACCATGCGACTATGACCATGCGTCGTCCGCACACGTGACGTCAGCGAGGTCACATAAGACCCACCCTGGTGCGCCTACGTCAGTTTTCTTCGGAGATCTTTTCCGCACCACAACAGGGAGCCACCAGACAAAAAACTGTGGGAGCATGGGAACAGTGTGTGAAAGAGTAGAAAAAAAAAGTGTAGACAAACCACACCATACGGAACAGTGCAACACCGCAGTGTCCAAAGGCAGGGGCAGAAGAAAGAACAGAGCAGAGCACTGAGCAGCCATCCTGCCAGTACATAGACAGCCTTCCCCCTGAGACAAGGAAAATGTGTAAAAAGCCATGATACTGGTAACAGGCCCACCACCCCCATCCAGAAACAAGGAAGGGGAGCCAGTTCCCAAGACAGGCAGGAACACAAACCTCCAAGTCACCCCAGCATAGAGGGCAACCAACCCCCAAGGAACAAGGGCAAGGCCTGGCCAGATGACCCCTATTCGGAGGTTAGCAGAGGGGCCAGGACATTCAGCAGCAAGAGGAAGGGAAGGGAGGGAGGACAGAGATTGAAGGCAAACCCCCCCCAAACCTTGAGTAGCCAGAGCAGCGGGGAACAGGAGCACTGTAACCCCACCCTCCAAGGAACCAAGAGGAGGAATGAACCGCAATCAGACGGAGCCATCCGTCAAGAGCAAAGTAAGCACTCACGGGAGACACAGACCCTACTGGGAGTCGAGTACCGTAAACCAACCCAAGGGTCCTCGCAGAACGGGGAGGAAGGGCGGGCTGTGAAGGAATCTGCGGCTAGAACCGTCTCTACCAGATATAACGTTACCGAAGGTAAGTAACTCGTAAATCTGATAAAGACTACTAGCCGCAGATTCCTTAACGTAGAATAGATACTCTAGCAATACCCACAGGTAAGGAGGGTCTGCGAATGGACCCCACCAGACTGGACAGAACAGAAGGTCCCAAGGGGAACAGAGCTGCGGGCCAGAATTGAAAACTCCACCGACCCCAGAGGGTGTAGGAGGAAGAAGACGGAAGAGGCCCATACCCTCACAGTAGCAGACCCAAGGGCAAGGATAGAGATGCCAAAGCACCTCACTCCCTCACAAGGCAACAGAGCTTCCATCCAATGCCAAGACAGGATGAGGAGGAAGAAGAAGAAGAAGCCCAGAGGGCCCAAGGAAATGAGGGAAAGGAAGGCGAGCCCCCTCCAGATGGAAGGCAACAGGTCAGCGAGAACAGCGCCAACAGTCATAAGCTGCCAGAAGCAAGAAGAACAGCCCGGGTCTCCAGAAAGGCCGGGCAGTCTAAGCCTGATAAGGGAGCACTAAGAATCACCCCAGCCCTCAGGACAGGGGCAGGAAGGGGAGAAAATGCCGGGCCACACCACTACGAGGGGCCGCGTGCACGACCTCAGAAGCAACATACAGGAACGCCATGGAGAGCCGGCACCAGACGGCGACCAGAACTCCCTAGCAGAGCGCAAGCTATATAACAGCTACCATTACCCCACATAGGCTACGTTAAGTCCCAAGACATGGGAACTCTCTTTTGAAGAACTTCCGCAGCGGAGGAAAAAACAAAAGGGCCACAGGGAAAAACACCGCCGCAGAAGGCTTGACAAGCAGCCCAAGCAAGCAGAAGGCCTAATCTCAGGGCCAAGTCTGCCCAACAACTCCAGCAAAACACACACATAGGCACAAAGGGGTGTCCAGCAGCCAACAATGCCAAAGCCCCAAAGGAGGACTCAATGGCCAGAAAACACACTCTACAGTCCGACCAAGTGGCCTAAGAAGGTCCAGAACCAGCCCAACTCAGCAGTCACTGAGGAGGGGAAGGAGTAGGAGGAGGATAAGGCGGAAGAGGAGGACGGAGCCCTGCCAGGAACCTTTGGATGGGGGAGTCAGCCGGGGCAAGGAACAACAGGCTACCGTCAAATGGAAGATTAATGAGCCGCTCCTGAATATTTTCAGGGAACACGCCGTCCCGAAGCCAAGCATGGTGACGGAGCGCAACTGAGGAAGCCATGGCCCGGCCCAGCACCTCCGAGATGTCCACAGCGGAGCGGAGAATAAACGCCGCAAGCTCCCAGCCATCCACAGCATGATGCCGTAAGTCCACCTGGACCGTCTCCCAGAGACTCAGCCGAGTCCCACAAACAAGAGGAGGCTCTAGCCAACACACACAAGGTGTTAAGGCCCGCAGAACAGCGCTGGTCGAGGCTAACATGTTGCGCCCCCAAGAGTCCAGCGAGCGGACCTCCCGGGACGGCGGAGTCAACAGTGGTGGCAGGGAGAGAAAGGTGGTTCGCAAAAGCGGACTGGCAGCAGAAGGGTGGAGGGAAAGGCATGCCGGGTCACGCGGCGCCGGAAGATGCTGGTGCAGAAGGTGCTGAGGCACCGGATCCCCTGAGGCGGGACGCCTCCAAGCCCCAGTCAGGGAAGAAAGGAGCGAACCCTCGAAGGGAGGTAAGATCTCCCTCCCACCAGAGCCCTGGTGGAGAACCTCCAAGAGATGGTCTGCCGTAAAGTGAGCAACCGGGTCACCCATGGGCAGAATGCCCACGGCCGTGGACACCGCATGAGCAAAGGACGCACCTGCCTCCGTAGGGCCCCGCGGTGGAGAAAGCAGCTCCTCCATGGCGAGGACTGCAAACTTTGCCGGCCGTCCCAGAAACCAAGCAGGACGGGCAAGGGCCAGACCAGGAAGTCAGAAGGAACTGAAGAATGAGGGACCTGCCGCTCCTCCGGCGAACACCTCTGCCTCAGAAAGGGCGGGGTGCCACCCTTAGACGACACCAGTGAAAAAGATACCACACGGCGACCAGTCTCCAGGGAGGACGACACCAGTATACAGCCTGCCTCCGTAGAAGAAGGAGCGTTCGAAGACTAATCCGCAGCATGACCCCTGCAAGGAGCCGTAGAGTCCGCTGCCTGAGGCAGGATATGGACACCATACAGAGTGGACCCAGAGCCAAACGGCTCCAGGACGGCGCTGGAACGACGCCGACTCGACCTCCGCCGAGCGGGCCGTCTGTGTGGAGGAATGAGGAGGGCCTGGGGAGGGACACGAAGCCCTCCGCCAGCCGCGGCGCAGAATGTAGAGGAGGTCACCCGGCAACCCATGGGGGGGCCAGGGACGATTCCACCTCTGATGAGGCAGCCGCCTGTTGGGAGGGACGAGAGGGGCCCGGGGTGGGACAAGTGGTCCCCATCCAGACTTGACCCGGAGCAGGACGAGGAGGGCCCACCAACCCCTATGGCTACACACGGTCCAGCCGCTGCCGGCACCGTAGCGGTGTCACCTCGGCCTTAGACAGGACCACCTTGTCAAAGGACCGAGAGGGGCTCGGGGAGGCGACCGAGCCCCGGCGACACCACAGGGACCCCCGTGGGAGTTTGTGGAGAGGCAGAGGCGCCGTGGTCTGAAAGAGGGACCCCCGAGGGGCCACACCTCAACAGTACCACATCCTCCAAGCCTGGATCCGAGCCAGTAGGTGCCGGAGGCACCACGCAGGGCCCCGTGCAAGGCAAGGGATCCGCTGATGCCCCAGGAAGGGAAGGAGGAGGAGACGCCAGCTAGGCCTGCAAAGCGGCCGCGTATGTCTCCATCTGGACGCTCTACACCCCAACACCGGGAAACAGTGGATAGGACGACACGCGGGCTGCATCACCCGCGTAGAGCCCACGCCCCCGGCAGGCCAAAAACCAGTCCCCGGGGACAAACTGCGGCACTTACCCACCGGGGAGCGACACTCACGTGACATCGGAGAAGGGCGAGGACGACGACCACAGCCGTATCTGAAGCCGTCCGCTGACGCTGGTCAAAGGGAGGACATCGATCCGGAGACACGTGCCGAGAGTAGTTTCATCCGGCGTTCTTGCAGCGACTTCGACTTCAACTGTTGGCACGCCTCACAGTCAGTGGTTACCGTGATCCTCCCCCAAACACCACATACAACTGAGGTGAGGGTCCGTCGCCGACATAAGATGCACACACGACGTGCAAGTCTTCAAGTCCGAAGGCATTCGCACACTGTTCCACCAAAGAAGAGACAATGGGGAGAATAAAGGGACCAATACAGGCCCGTAGCAAGGACCGGATCAGAGTTGCACGCGGAAAAGGAAAAAACTGACGTAGGTGCACCGGGATGGGTCTTATGTGACCTCACTGACGTCAAGAACGCGGACGACGCCTGGGCGGAGTCGTGTGTTATCGCCCCGTCCCCGGCGTGCAGGGATGCTGTGGCAAAAAGTTTACGGATCCAGTCTCACACCTGGGGATAATTCTACGTGAAGGAATCTGCGGCTAGTAGTCTCTATCAGATCTGTACCTTTGTACCCACAATTGCCACATATCTGGCCACAGGTAAACCCCTTGTAAAAGGTACCATGGATACCCTGGTCATTGTGACCAGACCAGAGGCCTCTGAGGGCTGCAGCACATATTGTGCCATCCTTAGAGGCCCTGTACCATCACACCCACACACTACCATTGCAGGCTGGATGTTTTGGTGCTGAGAACAGAGAAGAGTCGACATGACACACATCTGTGTGCAATGCCTGCAACCCACTGCCTGATGCCTAGGTAAATTACCCCTCTAATAGGGTGCACTAGCCCCCAGGTGAGGATACAGTTGCATGACAATGACATTGTAAGTGCAGTAAAGCCACAAAGAAAATATGGTATGGGAGTTGGTAATTGCGAACTCCAAAGCTCCATAATGGCTTTACTGTACTGAAACCTGGTAAGCTTGGTAGCAAACTTCACAGCACATTAATCCCACACTGATGCCAGTGTGGATTGTAATGCAAAATGCACCCAGAGGACATTTTAGATATGCCTCCTGAAAAAGCACCAGCCCTGGTGTGGTTCCTGAATGGCTACCCCCCATTTGCCATCACCAAACCGGTTTCTGGACCCCTGGGTAGAGCCTCCGCTCTCAGGGTCCAGAAACAAAGCCCATCCTGGGCAGAGATGTCATGCTTTTTCCCCCAGGATGGGCTGGGTCCACGAAGGGGAAGCTTCAAAGGCCTGCCGCCTTTGTAAGCTGTCTCTGTATTTTGCTGCCACCAGCAACTGGCTCCCACCCGTTCTGACCTTCACTTTGGGCAGGAGAATCGGTGGGAAACCAAGTTAGGAGGAGAGGTGTGCCCACCTTTGCCAACCCATCCCCTCAGGTGGGGGAGGCGAGGTGAAGCACACACCCCAGTCCCCTGGATTTTGAAGATGAGGGGACCCAGCCAATTAGAGAGTGGCTCATGTCCCACCTCCTATTGGAGAGTGGTATATTAGGGGGTACACTCACCCCAAGGAAGGAACCTATTGGTCTCGACCTATACAACCCTTTAACGCTCCTAAATTTAGCATTTAGGAGCGACCCTGAACCGTGTCTCCTCAGATTCGAGGAAGAAAGAAGGCGGATCGGAGAGCCATGCTGACCCAGGAAGAAGAGGACAACAACTGCTTTGGCACCAGCCCAACCGGCCTGTCTCAACTCCGACCTGCCCAGCAGCCATCAGCCCCCCAGAACTCAGAGGATGTGCACTGCATTCATCTGAAGGACTCTGTCTCCCGTTAGCACCAGATTTCCTTAACAAAGACCCCAGCACAGAACCCAGATCCAGGCGGCTACGCAATTCTGCACCACTCTGCACCCGACGACACCCACAGCCCGAATGGCCCAACTCCACAAGGTGTTGTCCGCAGCAATCCTGATCTGGGATCTGGGGATCCCCGACCTACCTCAAGCTGATGCCTGCAGCCTCAACATGAAGGGTCCCCCTTACCGGGACCAGAGCCGGGCATCCCTACGTGCAGATGGAGAAAAAAAGGGAGACAAAAGTCTCAAAAGAGTAGTCAAAAAGTGACTGAGGTACGTGCTTAATCCGGATCTGCGCTTGCTGGAGCAGAAAAAGAAAGAACTGATGTTAGCGCGCATGGGTGGCGCCTAAGTACTCTCCGTGACGTCATCTTGGCGCTTACGACGCCAGTGATGGATGCGGAGCCGCAGGACGCCACCTACTGATGCTCAGGGGTACTAGTAAGCAAATCTTTCCGGATCCAGTCTGACACCTGGGGATATTCTAAGGTAAGGAATCTATCACTAACGTGTCTCTTTCTGATTGGCGAACTTTGCTGCATCTCTCCCATCTGATATTACTTGGGAAAGAATGGCCCGGCCCTCCTCTGGAACCTGTGGCAGTACCTGTGCAACCGTACCATTGTTTCCCGAAAAAGATTTCTTGCCCCAACTATCCAGCCTCTTGGATTTCCTATCTGGGAGAGGGGAAAGGGATGCACCTTGGGACGGGGTAATTGTGCAAGGGCTCGGAGGGCACACACATAAGGAAGGTCAAAATGAGGTTCAGGTCTTACTGGAATAACATCACAAACCTCAGCTGTCGCCGCTCAATCTCCATGCAGGAAGGCAGAGTGTGCGCAGTTTCGGGAGCAGAAGGTTGCCCTGCTGCAGCAACAGTGGGTCTTCCCAAAGAGGCAGCCTGATTCATGATCTGCTAGGAATCGATGGCTTAGTTTTTTTGCCTGGTGTTCAGAAAGCCAGGCAGATGTTAAACCACTAGATAAATTCCAGACGTTCCAGCCATGTTTTAAGATGCAGGGCTTCTTGACGAAGGGTCCACGATCTCACCCCATCCTGCATGTTGGCGATACCACACAGTGGTGGTGTAGTCCATGTACACCTAACTAGTCTCACTTTGAATGAAGGAAGAAGGGTTCAATGCCAGTCGGATTACTCTCAACTCCGGCAAAGTGATGTAGAGCTGAGACTCGACCAGAGTACTCTGATCTCCACTTCTGTCAGATAGCTACTCCAGCCTGGGAGTGACACATCTGTCACTACAGTCAGCTCTGGTTGCGGAAGGGAGAGGGGTCTGGGGAAGCATAAGGGGTTTGTAGCTGACACAATCATGGTCTGTCAGTCACCACAGCTGGGTATTTGCAGCACCCTCCATTATCTGGACTAGATCGGGGAGATTCCCCTGATGCTGCGCTCACTGGGATTTCAGGTCTCATTGCAAAGTCTGCATATTTCAGCAGGCATGTGTTACCGGCAAAACGCGGGAGGCCCAGCAGCCTCAGTATCACAGAAATCCAAAATAAAGGCAAAAACAAAATCATAGCACCAATATCCTGTTCCGGAAGTTGGGTGTGAAACTAAACTGAATCCAGAACAGCTGTGATGAAAACGAGCATCTAAGAGGGAGTCAGGTTTGAATATGGCACCTTTATTGTGAACCCCAGGAGGTCCACAGTAGTATGCAGGTGGGAGACGATTACCTGGGGAGAGCCTGCCTTAAGCAGCCTGTTACCAAGATAGGGGAAGACTGGAACCCCTGACCTCCACAGGTGTGCTGCAACCACCAGCATCACCTTGGTGAACACCTGAGGAATGTTGGTGGGGCCAAAAGGGAGGATAGCGAACTGATAATGCTTGTGGCAAACCGTGAATCGCAGGTTGAGACTATGAGCTGGCAGGTTGGGAGTATTTAAATTGGCATCCTGCAAGTCCAGCACACCGATCCAGTCTCTATGGTCTATGGCAGACAGAACCTGAGCTAACATGAGCATATTGAAGTTATCCTTTTTCAGGAAGAAATTGAGAGGGTGCAGGTCTAAAATTGGGCAGAGGACTCTGTCCTTCTTGGGCACCAGAAAGTAGCGGGAACAGCAACCACAAACCACTTCTGACACCGAACCTTCTCAATTGCTCCTTTGGCCAAAAGAGACTGCACTTTCTGATTGAGCAGGGAGAGGTGGTCCTTCGTCAGCCTGTCTAAAGATGGTGGCATGAGTGTTGGGGCTTCTAGAAAAGGGATGGAGTAATCCCATTGAATGATATCAAGTACCCTCTAGTCCAATGTTATGGACTGCCAGTGCAAAAACCACAGTTAATGGACAGAATGCAGAACAATGTCATACATTCACCCCAGTACAGAGATCTGGGCCTAAATCCATCGTTTTTTTGCACTCCACACCACCCCAGTCCAGACATGGCCATATGCAAATCAGCCTTGACCCTGTGCCTCATGGGAACAGTCCAGCCCGAACTGCCAAGCCATGTCTTTCCTGGACCGGAATCAAGCATCCTAGGACCAGTTTCTGGCTATCAGCCGTCTTCCGCCAGGATAGCTTGACTCCAGTGATGTGGAGAGCATGGGACTCACGTCTGAGCATACCCATCCCACTCGGGGTGACAAATGCAAAAACCACAGTTGTGTGGGGTGCAAAAAAACGATGGATTTAGGCCCAGATCTCTGTACTGGGGTGAATGTATGACATTGTTCTGCATTCTGTCCATCAACTGCTGTTTTTGCGACTGCCAGTGTGGCAGGCAATGGCAGATCCTACCCCAAACTGGGTGCCCGTTTTGGCATGAGGGCAAACTAAAGGCGTCTGGAGGCTTCGGCTGCCAGGGGGGTGGTAGACTGGGTGGACCTTAAGCTGGTACACAAGGTTTGTGGGAACGAGGCCAAAAAAAGGACTGTGGAGTCTGATGACTGTGGTGGCTGGCGGGGAATGGACACTACAGTGGCCACGGAAGGGGCGAAAGGCAGAATGAGGTTGGCGAGGGGACATGGAGAGCCCAAGTACCTGGTAGTAGCTTGACTTTCCCTAAAGTGTTCCAAAACTGAATCTGTCATGCCTCTGAAGAGACTGGTGACATCCCCCCAAAAGTCAGTCGATCTTAACCATGCATTGCATCCGAGTGCCAGTGACAACGCAATTGCTCTGCATAGAGTTTGGTCATGTCCAGTCTGCAGTGAATGGTGAACTATGCTACGTCTCTGCCATCTGCATTAGCATGTGACAGTATGAGTCAGGTCTCCACCAAGACCATGGACAGCACTAACGAAACCTAATACCAAACCGATTGGGTGTATGGGGCCCAAGAGGCACGCTGTGTTCACCGGCTGCAGTGCAGGGCTGGCAGAAGAGAACATCCTCTTGCCAAAGTTGTTAAGACTCCTGGATTCCCTTTCCAGTGGTGTCGTAGGGAATGTGCCAGGGTTGACTTTGGTGGCGGAGGCATGAATGGCTTTCTAGGGTTGGGTGCTGGGTGAGGAAAGCTGGGTCCTTAGGAATGGGGCAATGGTGGCAGTCCCAGGCCCCAAGCAGGACATAACTGAGCACTTCATTAAAAGTGAGAAAGGTTTCTGAGGGGACAAATCCTGGCTGAAGCACATCTGTCAAGACATTTGTCTTGACTGCCACCAATGGTAGCAGAAGGTCCAAAACATCAGGCACCCTCCTCACCACCATAACGAAGGAGGCCCCTTTTTCTATTGCCACACTAGGAGGAGAGACCAGGCCAGTATCTGGTGATGTTTCCAGGCCACTTGCATCCACCAGTTCCTCAAGCCAGTTGTTATCGGCCTCCTTAATGAGGTTGTAGGTGTAAGAATCCTCAGATCTTCCCCAATCATGCTCCTCTCCAGGCCTGTCGAAAATAAGGAGGCACTGGCTCTGACTCGGAAGGTTGAGTTCTGGCTAGCACCAGATTCAGTGTTGGGCGATGCAAGTCTGGCTTCGTATAGTAGCCGGATATGATGATGGAGTCAGCACTGCAGTGGGGAACGTTGTTGCTGGAATGGGATCGGGGATGGCCGCGGTCTCGCAATACCAGCCATTTCAGATCCAGGACCACGTCTAGAGAGATCAACTAGCACCAAAGGCAAACCTGCAGATGGAAATCCAGTGGGGGCACCAGCCAAACCCATGGGGCTCGAAGATGCTCCAGAGGGGTTGGCCAGTCGAAAAATAAGGAGCATGGCCTCATAGAACTCACAATGTTGGGCGGGGTTCGTTTCAGCTACGGGAAACTCACTGAGGTACAGAGCAGACCCAGAGGCAGGCTTCACGTATGAGCGGGCCTTGAGTGAAGTCATTCCCATTCCTCGTCTGAAGATTTGGACATGAGCGGTGAAGTCGAAGAGCGCTTTGATTTCTTGGACTTTTTGTGGGACTAACCTGACGAATTTACGCACAATGGCGAGTGCCTGGAAAAACTCCAAGAACAGGCCCTTCTTTGCAACCAGGACCTAGAGCATTGTGGAGTCGACCGTAGGAGGAGCTTCAATGAGTGCTCCCTCAGTGCCATTAGGTTCATGGCTCAGCAGCCCTCACAAGTCTTGAAGTTGTGGTTCGGCTTCATGCACCACAGGCAAACCAGATGGAGGGTGGTCAGTCACAGACATCTGACTGTGACAGGGGCCACAGGGTTTAAACCCCACTGGTTTCTTGGGAGACATCCCTATACACTTGAGAGACAAGTATCAGGAAATAAACGTGACAAAAAAGTTCAAAATAATTCAGTAAAAAAATAAATGGAGGTTGCTCTCTCCGGATCTGTGCTGACTGGCACAGAAAGAAAAGAACTGATGTCAGCTCGTTGGGTGGTGCCTATATAGGCACCACACACATCACTCTCAGCGGGGATGACGCTGACGAACTGTGACACCTACAAGCAAGCAGAGGTGCTGCTCAAAATGTTTTTGGATCCAGTCTGACACCTAGGGATAATTCTAAGGTAAGGAATATACATCTAGATGTCTCTATCAGATATGATACAGCATGAATCCCTGAAAGAAACGATGTAGGAACTTACCAACAGCACCTCCCACCAGTGCCTTTACTCCTAGTGCCATTCCTTCCACAAACTCCTCAGGGCCCTGGATCGCTCCCTAAAAGGAAAATATTGAGAGAAAGTCGACATTAGCTCACCTTTATATTGTCAATGGGTCAATTTAAAATCAATTGTAAAATATTCAAAATAGATTAAATAATGACAAGTACAACACAGCTGACAAGTGATAGAAAAAGTGATACAGATTTACATTAAAGGAAAAAAAAATTCAAGCAAACCTTTTAAGCCCAGAAATAGGAGGGTTTTCTATTTTTAGTATCTGATCATTACTGCGTTCCTTGCATCTTTCTCGGTAAACCAGCACTATGCAGTAGTATCCCCTAACTACCTAAAAAGTGGAGTACAAGTGATCGAACAGACCACTCCTTTGGTTTACAATTCCCTTCTTATCCAGAACACACTTGTAATATTCCACCTTTTTCTATTGTTCGAGTACATATTACTCTTTTCCTCTTCTTCCTATCCTTCTACCTGCTCCGAATAGCTTACAAACCATGAAGTCCTACTTATAAAAAAAAGGGTAGAAAACAAATAAGGTTCTAGTGTAAACATTAATAGGTTTTTCAAGGCGGCACATCCAAGTATTATTTAGAAGGGTTTCTAGTTGCGTAGGTATGTTAGTGTAGCATTTGAGTTGTAACTATATGATACAAATAGCTTTCAATTTACCTGATAGGGCTCATAGAAAAATGCTTCCACTCCTTCAGACAAGTCTCTGAAAAAGCCAAACGGATTGCCCAAAACATCCAGGCCAAGAATAAGGACATACATCTGTTTAATAGCCTAGAAAAAGAATTCCTTGATTAGTTTTTAAGAATAGCAAAATTAAATTGTTGCAGACAAATGAACCAAAACGCATGTACTAGAAGCCACTGGGAACATATGAGGTGGCAACAAGAAAAGCAATATATAAATGATTTAAAGCGCCCTGACACCCTATACTGGGACCAGTAGCGCTATAAAATAAAATAAATAAATATGAGAAAATGGCTAAGGAGAGATGAGGGACATCATTGGAGGGTGCAAGTGAGGGAACCCGTGGCGAAGGAGGTGACTGGAGGGTGCCAACAAAGACAGTCGCACCAGGCACCACCAACATTATAGCCGGCCTTGGTGTGAGAGCTGGTCAGCTGCTTTCACATTTCAGACTTGTGCACCACAACACACAGAAATCTTGCCTATATACAGAATACCACAAGCTTAAAATATGATTGAGCCAGGCATATGAGTAGATTGGCCGCCATTGTACTTTTAATGCAATATTATTACAAAATCGCTGTTTATCATGATATTATTTAGAGCCCATTTTACATATGCATTGTGAATGCATGTCAAAGGTCTAACTGCGAAAACATACCTGCTTAGAGTAATGTCTAATGACCTCCCACTGTAGTTGTTGTGTTGTGTAGAACTGAAACTTGAGTTCAAAGAACGCTAACCTGTGGAAAAATAATATGTATTCAACATGCAGCTGTATATTTAGTAATGTGGTACTGTGAAGTATATCAATGCATGATGCGATAATCTTTTCACCAGTGTTTAGCTTACTTGAAGACAACATCTTGAGCATCGGTAAGGGTTGCCCCGATACTCTTCAAGAGTAGGTTAACGGACTGCACAGGAATAAGTTCACTCTGCCTTTCTTCTTTGTTGCCATCATCTCCACCAGAGCTCAAAGAAAAGCTTAAATGTAACTGAAAGGGAAAATAAATTAACATAAGCAATAGTAATGAAACTGTATTCCAAAAGATTTCAAAGTGAATTAAACAAATATATATGTTTGCAGCTTATTCTGCTTTTTAGCGTTTTTTGCCAATGCTTTTCTTGACCAATGGGATGTAAGAGTTATCCATTTTGAATTTAGCACAAATTCTTAGATGACCTCTTCAGAAGCATGCAGCTGATTACTAAGTACGTGCACCTTTTTGATTTTGAGATAGCTGTGACTCTCGCTATGGAGCCCTAGAACTCTCACAGAGAGCGCTTCCAAAAGAGCTCCCTAGGAATGGTTGTGTAAACACCAAAGGCTTGCCATGCATTAATACCGAAATGTCATTTATATTAAAAAAAAGTGTCCCTCAAGAGCTACAACTGCATAGCTTTACAGATCTAGTAGTGCTTAGAAGTTGCAAAAACTTTGAAATGAAGAGCTGTTTAAAAACAAACGTGCACCTTTTTGATTTTGAGATAGCTGTGACTCTCGCTATGGAGCCCTAGAACTCTCACAGAGAGCGCTTCCAAAATAGCTCCCTAGGAATGGTTGTGTAAACACCAAAGGCTTGCCATGCATTAATACCGAAATGTCATTTATATTAAAAAAAAGTGTCCCTCAAGAGCTACAACTGCATAGCTTTACAGATCTAGTAGTGCTTAGAAGTTGCAAAAACTTTGAAATGAAGAGCTGTTTAAAAACAAAGTTATTATTATCAAAGTGTCAGAATTTGTATACTGACTTCGTATATTTTTGGCTTAGTGTGCACTAATGGAGTTCAACCAGTAGTATCCTATTACACAATTCATGTGTGACCAGACCGTAGGCTCAAGGAGGAGGACACCAGAGGTAACTGTCCGATCAGATAACCAGCACTAGGAAGGAACAGTACTTTCAGATATTCTAAAACATATAGATAGGATTGTGCAACTCTGCGCAACCATCTAGGGTACGACTCGACTCCTTAAGGTAGCTTGTTACATAATGTCTGTCATGCTGGGAGGAAACTGTTGCATGTACATCATATAATATTTTGCTTTATCATAGGTTGATAGTATACCAATTGCCCACTTGTGTGTATCAGTATTGCAAATTATAATGTGCAACAAACGTTACATGCTTTAGTGCACCAATTGCCCATAAAGTATGTATCAATTATTGTGAATTACAATGTCCAACAGAATTCTTGAATTTGACATCAATAACCATGAGGTCTGACTTTTTCATAATAATAAGAAAGTTGTATTTAAGTGTGATGCAGATGCATCTTTGAGGAGAGACATCTTCAAATGTTTCTGGATGCTTTGAGCAACTGCATGCTGCAAACACCTTACCTAAAGGCCATAGGCTGGTGCAACCAGCCATAGCTGTGCTTTTCATAGCACGCAACGCCATATCAGAGCCATGCTATGTACCTGAAAAGCATAGAAGCTGCCTGAAAAGAACTTGATCATGCACCAGAAGTATGTGTCAGAGGCCGTCTTGGAAACTTGTATGGGCACTTTGATGCTAAGAAATATTTAGCTAGAGGCTTGAAATGGATGTCGTTTTACTGTTGGTTGGTTTCATAACTGAATGGGTTGATTTAATGAACTTTGGGAATCAATAAGAGAGGGAGGAACAGAGAGGCTAGTTCCCTTCCCCGAAGAATATATATGCAATCAAGGAGAACTAGATAATGTTTAAGAGCTGTGTGGTTTGTCTGGGAAAGAATTTTTTTTTCTTATGAAAGCCCTCACCCACCAACCTAGTTGGTGGCCTGCTTCATCATCAGGCCCCACCCGGTGGCACCGAGCGAGCCCCGGGTGTGCTACGACGCCTGTTTATAGCAGAGCCGGTTTTTGAGGAGTGAGTGTGCTGTGATTGTGTGAGAGTGTAAGTTAAAAACTGCCCTCAGGTCCCTTTACCCACAGGGGTTATTTAATAAGTGGGCCTTTGGCAGTAATAAAAACATGGTGGATGTATCTGGAGTTAGTAATGGTCTCCTACATCCATTGTGGTCAACATGTTTCAGCCAGACCTTGAAACTACTCTGGCTTTCTTCAGGACCTATGTGCATAAAGTGAATGGTGAACAAATAAAATAAGGAAGAACAATTATGTGCTGCACTTGCTAAGGTGCATTATAGGTAGAGGGTTAATGCCCTCCCGAGATCTACTCTTGTGATTGACAAGGTGAACCTTATGAGTATCTGGCAACGGAGTCTGGTGGTGAGTTTTTGTCACTGGTCAGGACCCTCGTAATAACCTACTTGGTTGCTTCAGAACGACGGAGATCCGAAGCAACCAAGTAGGTAATTACGAGCGAGTGCAGCACATTATTGGTCTTCCTTATTTTATCGATTAATTTCGCAAACGGATTTCTAACCACTCTGTATCATTATCATGATCTGAAGTGAGTCTCAAAAGATATCATTTTTGCATATCATATTGAACTATTTCCTTCATAGACAAAGAGGACTGTCAATCAATATGTTGAAAATGAATGTTTCTCGAACCGATGATATCTCAATAAAACATATATTTATTCATTTATATATAATACGTGAGACTCTGTAATCCCAGTTTAAACAGCAGTCTCTAATTTCTTATGGGGCACACAGGTGATTATAAAGAAACAACTTCAAAACTCGACTTTTATAAGTTATCACAGTTGAGTTCATACGTCACAATACCAGCAGCCAAGGGGAAAAGCAGGGATTATCATAGAACATATTTGAAGCAGGTGTTTAAAGCAACGAAAACAGAACCTGCATCTTCTGCTCCATTTTAATAGCCTACAATACCAAGCAGAGAGAGAAAATCTTCATTTTTTACACTCTTTCGGAAGAAAAAAGCTAATTTTTTTTGATAATCAAATACATTTTTATTAAAGTATTTGGAACAAGTAAAATTCATTGGTAACGAGTCACATATCACATTTAAAAACCCCTGTTCCCCCTTGATGACCACACAAATCATATTAGTCACTTCTGAATAGGGAAATAGTCCAGCTGCAACAGACGGGCAGAGCGGATCGAGACCCTTCAAGGTGGAAGCAGGCCAAACCATTTGCCACACACTCTGTTGAACATCTCTGGGCACCCCGAGCCTCGAAGAGGGACCCCTCCTGCACCCCACACCAGTACACCCCCCTCCTCCATTTCTGCAGTGTTGGCGCCTCAACTTGTGACCATTTAGCAGCTATATCTCGTTTCGCCACAGCTAGTGCTGTTCCCAGGAAGTGCCTATCAACCCGGGAGCCATCTAGGCCGTCGAACACCCCCAATAGTAAGTGCTTCGGGTCATGGAGAACTACCCATCACAAGACCTGCGTGAGCTCCCGCTCCACCCCCGACCAGAACAAATGCAAGGCCGGGCATAGCCACACCATATGGTAGAAGTCGGCTGGCGCACCAGAGCAGCGCGCGCAATCCGGGGAGGCTCTTATGCCACCGCGGAAAAGACGTGCCGGAGTGAGGTAGGCCGCGTGGAGATAGTAGAGCTGGACCAAGCGTAGTTTAGAAGATGTGGTCAGGGTTTTGGGTGCCATAAGGGCGTCACGCCAGTCTGCGTCGTCCAAAGGACCCACCCAATCCTCCCATCGCTCCCTAAGCCGGTCCAGAGATGTGGGACAATTATTTACCAGGGCGCGGTATATACGGGACACCCCCCCTCTCCCCAGATTACCCATCATGACTTGTGCTTCCAGGTGGCTAAATTCCGGGAGGGAGGTGGGCGTTGGGAGGTGTATGTGAAGGGCGTGGCGGAGCTGCAAGTATTTGTAGAACTGGGAGTGCAGGAGAGTGTGTCTGTGTTGTAGATCAGAAAAGGAGCGCATATGGTCCCCCACCCACACGTCACCGAGTTGTGCTATCCCCACCAAGTCCTTCCAGGGATGAGACCTCACTCAACCAGGTGCCATGCCAAAGGGGCGTCTGTCTAGTCAGCTTCCGGTCCCAGGTCACCAAGCGGAGGGCTGCGCGCCAGGCAATGAGGACCGACCTGGAGAGTGGGGGCAGGGTTTGTGGCACAGGGGAGCCATATAGGAAGCTTTGAATCTGCGGAAAGTCTAGGGTTGTAAGCTCCACCCGGTAAGCTGGGTCAGACCAGCCGTCTGCGAACCAATCATGGATCACTATGAGTTTTGTAGCTAAGTAGTAAAAGCGGAGGTTGGTGACTCCCATACCACGGTTGGAGGGGATCCGGCAATGGGACAGGGACATACGCGACCTTCCACCACCCCACAAAAACCAAATGAGTGTGCCATCGAGCTCTTTAAACCAACTACTGGGGAGGGGGACCGAGGTGTTCTGTAAGATGTAGAGAAAGCGGGGGAGGATCATCATTTTGAAAAGAGCACTTCTGCCCAACGGGTTAAGGGGGAGAGATTGCCAATTTCTAAGGTCAGTTTTCATCCTGGTGACCAGGGGGGTGATGTTAAGGGCCCACTCCAGCTCCGGCAGAAGGGTCACCCACACTCCCAGATACTTAAATGACTGCCTCCGAAGGGGGATCACTTCCTGCCAATCG
The DNA here is from genome assembly GCF_964263255.1 of Lissotriton vulgaris. Classification (NCBI taxonomy): domain Eukaryota; kingdom Metazoa; phylum Chordata; class Amphibia; order Caudata; family Salamandridae; genus Lissotriton; species Lissotriton vulgaris. Next base: position 979,201,857 of record NC_141689.1, read on the forward strand.
AAACACTCCCGGGAGGGGTGAAGGGGGACCAGCGTGGACTTCGCTGGATTGAGACGGAGGCCCGACACCTGTTCAAACTCGGAGAGGGTCAGTAAAGACCTAGGGCAGAGTGTTCCGGGTCGGCCAAGTAAAGCAGAACATCGTCCGCGTACAGGGCGATTTTATCCACCTGGCTCTGGTCCCCCATCCATCCCTGGATAAGGGAGTCCTGCCGGATCAACGCCGCCAGAGGCTCCATCGCCAGGGCGAATAGGAGTGGGGGCAGCCCTGTCGGGTGCCTCTCCGGATCGGGAATGGTTCAGAGATTACACAATTGACCAGGAAACGGACGCTAGGGGGGCTATAAAGGGTCTGGATCAGATGGCGGAAGGGAAGGCCGAAACCCATGCGTTCCAGGACATCCCTTAAATATCCCTAATCCACCGTATCGAAGGCCTTTTCAAAGTCCACAAGGAGAAGCGCCAAGTACAGGGATAGTGAAAAAAGCTAATCTTATTGCATATTTCCACTCATTATGAGCTACAGCAGCTTTTTTTAGGTCTCGCATGGCGTACTGCGCACATGCGCATTCGAGCTCGCGAGATTTTATGTTTTAGGGTGACTTTCTCTAGCGAGGGTTAAGCCCCGCCCCTCTTCTCCATTGGCTGGCCTCCTAAACGGTGGCCAGCCATTCGAGAAGAGGTCGCCATGACGTATTTGTTTCTCTTTAAGCCCCGTCTTTTTCAGACTGGCTGACTTGCCTTACGATTGTGGTAAAAGCTTTCTTATCTTCTTTATGGTTAGTGGCTATGATGACTTTACTGAGAGGGAGGTGGAGGGTGTAATCAAGTCACTGGTCCCTTTAAAAGCTGAGCGGCCGGGTGGGATACCCGGCGATTTGCTTCGTGCCTATCCCAAGGAATGGGGTCAATTGATTGCTACATTGTTAAACGCAATCATGAAGGGCGCACTAGTACCTGATTCCTGGAAAGGGGCGGAGGTTGTCCCGATATTCAAAAAGGGGTGTCGGGACAACCCCGCTAACTACAGGCCCATCAGCCTCATTGACTCTTCCCAAAAGGTGGCAGGAAAGGTGATTTTGGGGAGGGTCCTTCAATGGGCAGATGATCACAAAATACTGTCTAACTTCCAGGCGGGATTCCGTTCAGGTACGGGGACGATTGAACAAGCATTTAGGCTGATGCTCATTTACTGGAAGGTGGTGGTGCTGGGCAAGGGCAGTCTTTATTTGGCCTTTATTGACCTGAAACTGCATTTGACCTAGTACCTAGGGAGGAGCTCTGGAGGGTTTTGCAGGGGCTGGGGTTGCCCCCATACATCCTGTCGCTTCTGATTAAACTTCATTCAGACAATTTTGCACAGGTGCGGTGGGGCAAGAATGGGGAGAAAACCAACAGGATTCCAGTGTGTAGGGGTGTCCGCCAGGGATGTGTGCTGGCTCCCACACTATTCTCATTGTATGTGAATGGTGTGGTTAAGCACCTGCTTAAGGAACCAGCAGATGCTCCGTCTCTGGCGGGCTCCCGGATCCCCACCCTGCACTTTGCAGACGATACCCTGCTTATCGCAAAGACACCACAGGGTCTCCAAAAGCACCTCACCCGCTTCCAGGAGTTCTGTTCCCTTAGGGGCCTGATAATCAACGTAGGTAAGACCAAATTCCTGACTATGAAACCTCCCAAAAAGCTAGGGCCCCCTCCGGTTCTAAATACTGTTCCCCTGGAGAGGGTCCGTGAGTTTGACTATTTGGGGATTCGCCTCAGCAACTCTACGAGTTGGACCCCTCATATTCAAAAGATGTTTCTTAGCCACAAAAGGGTGACTGGTGCCCTACTCAGGGAACATCGCTCATCCCCCAATCATTGTATTTCCCCGGCTATAGATATATACAAAGCCAGAGGGGTCGCTGCTGCACTGTATGGGGCGGAGTTGTGGGGCTCCACAAATTTGGAGGTGTTAGCCAAGTCAGAAAGCAAATTCTTGAAAGAACTCTTGGTGCTTCCATTGAGTACTCCGACAATACCAGTGCTTCTTGACTTGGGCTGTAAACCAATTGTGGACCAGGCGCGGTTACGGCCTCTGCTTTTGTGGGCCCGCTTGTGGAGGGTCCCGGAACTAGCCTCCTATGCAGCAGGTCTGTCTGAGGTAATTGCCATGGAGGGATGGCATTGAATCAAATGGCTACGGGATGTTAAGAGCCTGCTGGTGGAGCTGGGCTTAGAAGAATCCTGGGTTACTCGTTCTGCTCCTCCAAAAGCCACCCTGAAGAAGCTATATTGGGACTGGATAGCCTCTAAACTCATCCGCAATCCTCGCCACTGCAACTCGACTGCAGCATTCTTGAGAATTAAAGACGTGGCCGCATTTGAGCCTTTCCTGGACTTAATCTCCGTCCCACTGGACAGGGCTCTTTATTTTAAACTCAGAGTGGGCACCCTACCCTTGGGCGACTTGATTACCAGGTGGAGATCTTCATCTTCCCAGTCCTCACCTTTCTGTGCTATGTGCTCGACACGGGTAGAGACGGTGGCACATCTTTTCTTCGAATGCCCGGACTATCGTGCTCCAAGGCAGCACTGGCTAATACCATTGTGCAGGCTCTTGGGTACACGACAGCATCTGGTGGCCCTCCGCATTTTATTGACTGACACATCCCCGCCCATTGTTTGTGGTGTTTCAAAGTTTTTAAAATGGGCATGGGTGATTCGTACCAAAAGGCTTGCTATTTCAATTCAATTCTTTTTTAAATTATTTATTGTACTATACTTGACTATTTTAAAATTCTTAATTGTATGTTACTATAGGCCTTGAGAATGTATTTTTGTATGTATTCCTTTCAAGATATTTACGTATCGAAATAAAGCTTTTACAACAACAACAACTTTATGGGTCCAGATTGCCCCATAAAGAAGATAAGGAAACTTTTACCACAGCATGAATTCGGGCCGCCCAGTCTGAAAAGGACGGGGCTAAAAGAGAAACACGCTTATACCGAAGAAGCCGTGCTTCTCTATAATCCGATAATAACTTTGTTTTGCTGGGCAAGGCCTGTTTTGGTTTTGTTGAATTCACACCTTGTTTGCCGCTGCTTCTGTGTAATGATTACAGTGTACAAAAAGTACTGGGCGCTGCCTCGCGTACTGAGGAGGAGCCATGGAGCTTGACGCTGCTTGTTTTTATTTACCCATGTGTCGTCGTTTTGCTGGGCAAGGCCTCTTTTGGTTTTGTTTTGACACAGAGTAGTGCTCGGCGGCTGATCAGTTTCAGGCAGCAGTATTGGGATTTTACCCCTCCTCCTTTGGCCGCCGGTACCAGCTCACAGCAGCCGCACCAGCAGCATGGGGCTTCATGGCGTACAGTCAAGGGGGCACCAAGAAGAAGGTCTGCTACTACTATGATGGTGAGTTGTATCGGTGGATGGCGCTGCTCAGGGGAGTGGATCTGGTGCTGGCTGATTGTTGAGGCTTTGGGGGGCAGAATTCGCCCCTTGTTTGCCGATGCTTCTGTGTAATGTTTACAGTGTACAAAAAGTACTCGGGCGCTTCCTCGCGACCTGAGGAGGAGCCATGGAGCTTGGCGTCGCTTGTTTTTATTTAGTCATGTGTCGTCGTTTTGCTGGGCAAGGCCTCTTTTGGTTTTGTTTTGACGCGGAGTAGAGCTTGGCGGCTGATCAGTTTCTGGCGGCAGTAGTGGAATTTTACCCCTCCTCCTTCGGCCGCCGGTACCAGCTCACCGCAGCCGCACCAGCAGCACAGGGCTTCATGGTGTACAGTCAAGGGGGCACCAAGAAGAAGGTCTGCTACTACTATGATGGTGAGTTGTATCGTTGGATGGCGCTGCTCAGGGGAGTGGATCTGGTGCTGGCTGATTGTTGAGGCTTTGGGGGGCAGAGTTCACCCCTTGTTTGCCGCTGCTTCTGTGTAACGTTTACAGTGTACAAAAAGGGTGCCCACCGTAGAATCCGGGAGCAGCAGTCTAACACCCGCCGGCCCACGGTGTGAGGCAGCGGCCTGCAGCCCTGTGCACGGTGTGTCCTCATCCCTGACCACCCGCCGTGCACCCTTGTCTGCCCAGCTGCCTGCAGGCCGCGACCCTATCTCTGCCAAGGCTTTGTTAGAAACCGTGTTGATTTCCTATATACTTTGGGGAACTAAACAGTGTTGATTTCCTATATACTTTGGGGAACTAAACTGTGGAAACCTGGGAACTTGCTCTCCGTGCATGAAAGACCTTATGGCACGGTCCAGGATGCAGGACATGGTGCGCTGTGTGGTGTGCTCTGCATAATGTGTCACAATGCTGGGCACAACTTGGTGTGCAGGGATGCTATAGTTTAATGAAGGTTGTGTTGCATCCTTTTTACTGGCCATGGTAAGTTATGCATGATGTCCCACATATTTCAAGGTGCTCGACATGTGGCACAGCCTAAATCATGGCACGGAGCCGAATGTATTCTCTCTGGTACGACGTGTAGTGCATATGGGGCAGTGCAGATTTTTTTTTTCCACTGCGTGGTGTTTTATGGTGATTTGTAAAGCACGGGTAGCAATGCATGGTACCCATGCAGTCTTGCACCAAGCACCGATTGATAACTAACATACTCCGCTATTGGAGTACCATCTCTGTCTGTGTGTGTGGCTCTGTCTGTGTGTGTGTGTGTGGCTCTATTTGTGTGTGTGTGTGTGTGGCTCTGTCTGTGTGTGGCTGTGTGTGTGTGTGTGTGTGTGTGTGTGTGTGTGTGTGTGTGTGGCTCTGGGTTTGTGTGCAGCTCTATGTGTGTGTGTGGTTCTGAGTGTGTGTGTGTGTGTGTGTGTGTGTGTGTGTGTGTGTGGCTCTGTGTATGTGTGTGTGTGTGGCTCTGTGTGTGTGTGTGTGTGTGGCTCTGTGTGTGTGTGTGTGGCTCTGTGTGTGTGTGGCTCTGTGTGTGTGTGGGGGGGGGGCTCTGTGTGTGTGTGTGTAGAGCTCTGTGTGTGTGTGTGTGTGTGTGTGTGGGGCTCTGTGTGTTTGGCATTTGCAAGAGATTAAGCTATTGGCATTGTAAATGACAATGCCATTTATTTATCTGTTTTCAAAACCAACACATAAATAAAAATTTGTTTATTTACAATGCCAATAGCTCTAACTTTTGCAAAGGCGAGACCGTTGCATTGTAAACGCTTGTTCTTTAGGTCTCGCAGACCTAGCGCTGGAGCGGGCATGCGCTCCTCGCTCAGCGAGGCCTATTATGATCAATACACTTTCAGTAGGGCACTTGAAGCCCCGCCCATCTTTTTGATTCGCTGGCATCCTCCTCCATGCTAAACCGTGGCTCACAATTGAAAAGGAGGCTTCTTGGTCCCTCCTAGTTACCGCCCTGCCCACTTTTAGCCCCGCCCACATGGACAGGATCTTTCACTTGCGGCATTACACAGTCTCCTTCATTAGGCAGGGCACATTATATTTTTCTCACAATGCCAACAGCTTGTCTAAAATGCGCCTCGGGCTTTCTTACCTTGTCCTGGGGCCCCAGGCGGCGCAGCGTGCTTCGGTTGCCATCTCTCTCGGACCGAGCCTCGTTATTCAGTGCGCCAAGTGTGCTTTTAGTTTGACAATGGCGGCCTTCTGTGACCATTGCATGCGAGCCACCGTCCACGACCAGTCCATTTAAATCGAAGTCTGACTCTAAGATCGCTTACTGCAACAGCATCTGCTTGCAGCCCGCAGATCCTTTTTTCCCATTTTACTCACAGAGAACACTTCTCCCTGGATGGAGAGAAATGAGGAACTTCGGGGGAGGGACTTTGGGAGAAGTGAGCATGACAAGTTGGTGCAGTCCTGCGTGCGCTTTCAGCCTGCTCCTGGTGTACTTCTGCCCCGTTGCTTCCTGATAACGACCTCAGGTGATTCTATACTAGACTCTAAATCTACTATTGGGGTATTAGGAGGGTCTAGAGATGTAACCTCTGTATCTGCAGTGAGGCTATGGGTCGATGTTTCTAGATCAAGGTTTGGGGTTATAGATAGGCATCTCTCTGTCCTCTATTTCTGTAGTGACTACACCCAGAGCGTTCGCCAACATCCGATCTATAGAAGTAGGTTTGTGTGTTGGTTTGGACGCAATTGTCACTTACTTTTTTTCCACGCAAGCCCTTTTCCCTATTTTACAATTATCTTACTTAGATATTGTTGCAAAATGATAGCCCATTAGATGGGTTACTCAAAGTATGGCCACACGATGAACCTTAGTTTACATGAACTGCAATGTGACCAAACGCTAGAAACAGGGCTTTGATTTGACAAAATCCCCGGTTTACGATTTTAAACAGTACCTTTTAGTCCAGGGCATAAGGAACAGTTGTTAGAGGGGGGCCCAGCCCAGCCTCCTCCTGCTGCTGACTGCCGTAGACGGCCCCGCCCTTGTCTCAGGCTTCTCCCGGCATCGCCCGCGCGTGTCCCGCGACGCGGGAGGAGCGACTCTTCTTTCAGCGCCTCCGGGGGCGGGAGTGGGCGGAAGTGGGCGTGGGTAAGGCTGCAGAGGGAGCTGGGAGTTGTAGTCTCCCCCCTCGGCGGCCGCAGAATAGTGTCTGCAGCGGCGGCGAGGGAGACAAACAGCAGGTAGCCCCAGGCTCCAACAGACGTCCGGGCAGGTAAGCGGTCCTCCGGTACAGTTACTGCCCCACCAGTTGTGCTGACAATGCCCCCGCTCCACCGCAGGAGCGACTCTCCTTTCAGCGCCTCCGGGCGCGGGAGTGGGCGGAAGTGGGCGTTGGTAAGGCTGCAGAGGGAGCTGGGAGCTGTAGTCTCCCCCCTCGGCGGCCGCGAAATGGTGTCTGCAGCGGCGGCGAGGGAGACAAACAGCAGGTAGCCCCAGGCTCCAACAGACGTTCGGGCAGGTAAGCGGTCCTCCGGTACAGTTACTCCCCCACCAGTTGTGCTGACAATGCACATTACCCCCTTGTTACAGGAACTCCATTAACCCCCTTGTTACAGGAGCTCCATTAGCTCTCTACTGAGAAACGTATCCTGTTCAAAATGTGCTGTATTATCTTTAAAGCAGACCATCATGAGTACCCAAAATGTATTAAAAACATCAGACTTTACACTACTGCACATAACCTACGTTCCTCCTCATTAAAGCTTTTGGCCAATATAAAACACAGTAAGAAAGGCATGGGGGCCGAGGGTTTTCGGTTCAAACCCCTTCGATATGGAATTCTCTTCCTCTCTTATAACAATCGCAAACTGACTTTCTTACCTTTTAGAAAGATCTAAAGGCGTATTCTTTGAGCGAGCTTACTATTTACACTAAGGTTTGCTTCAGTACTCACTTCTGCTTCTTGTCTTCTAATGCCAAGAAACATAACATGAGAAGTCTGTTTAGGTGTATTTTAATTATTCAGAGTTTTAATGCTAATGAGCATATTTTTAGCCATAATTCCAGAACACAAAGCTTTGTTGGCTAGAAAGCCAGGACAGGTTGAAGGTATCAAAATACCAAGAGGTCTTTTGGCCGTTATACACTATATTTCTATTGAAGCACACTGCAGATTGGAACGTTATCATAAAGAAGTTCTTTAAACCACAACTATCACCTGAAAGACATGAATTTGCGGCAATTGCTGAAGTCGTGTCAGGTCGCTGGATGTTACTAAATGTAAATAATGGAAATTAAATGTTGATATATGATCAGGCAGCTTCTGTGCTGAACCATTCTCACCATGAAAAAGTACTGAGGAACATGTAATAATTTAAAACTTGCTGCAGTAGAATACACAAAAATAGCTAATATTTGAACTACAACATCTTAGGGCTGCAGTGTTCAGTGGTGGAATAGCGCAGGTCCAATCACTCACAGAAGCCGCAAATACAGGTTCACTCCTAGGAACCGATACACAGTGAAGGAAAGAGATGGTCAAAGCAGGGTATGTTTTGAACATCTAGCAGGCCCTTTTGGGTCTTAGCTCTAGCACTCTCTGAGTGTTTCAGTACGTGAGTTTAGCAGAAATAAACTGCACTGTTGACACTGTCAAAACTGCAGTACTCTGATAGAGCAGATAAGAACACTATTTACAGATACTTGCCAATAGGAGTGAGTGAAGAACAAGTTACTTACCTTCGGTAACCATGTATCTGTAAGAGACATAGGTTAGTTATAGATTCCTTACCTTAGATTTACCCCCAGGGGTCAGACTGGATCTGGAAGATTTTTTCTCAGCAGTACCCTCGCACGTCAGTATGTGGTGTCGGTCGACTCCGCGACCGTCTTTGCTGGGATGAAGTTGTGGTGCCTACTTAGAGGCCGCCCCTGCATGCTGACGTCAGTTCTGATACGACTCAACGCCATAAGTGCAGATTCATGAAAGACACTGACTACTGGTGCACCACAACTAGGGCCCTGTAAGGGAGTCCCTATCCCTAGACGTCAGTTCGCAGAATGGGGAGGATGGGTGAGACGGTAAGGAATCTATAACTAACCCATGTCTCTTACAGATATACATCGCTACTGAAGGTAAGTAATTTTTGTTCATCTGAAAGAGATAGTTAATGATATATTCCTTACCTTAGAGTAGATACCCCAGCAATACCAACCCCGGAGGAGGGTCTGCAAACCAAGTTCACACCAGAAAGTCCTGGAGGAAAGAACGGGCAATATAACCGTCCCTCCGGACTTGGCAGTACTGTTTGGTGAACTTGTCCATGGATGCCCACGTTGCTGCCTAGCAGATGCCAATGCAAAAGTTGCTGCCGTAGCCCTAGTGGAATGAGCACGCAGCCACACTGGAGGCTCCTTTTTTGCTAAAGTGGAACATATTTTAATACAAAGGAATACCCATCAGGAGATGGTATGCTTTTGGACTGCCCGACCTTTCTTTACACCCACATAGCCAACAAAGAGTTGATCTTTGTAAAAAAGTAAGAGGCTCCTTTATATAAAAATAGTAATTTATTTTAAGTTGGATGGAAAGAAGCACAGCACATCCGTTAAGTAGAAGATACAGGGAGATATAACAGTTGGGGCAGAATCTGGAACCAAGGATGTAAGATGCAGGCACGCATCATACATTCCAGGCTCCAGCACAATGGGGCAAAACACAGTAAATAAACAAGCACAGGAAAAGCAAGAATGCAACACATCTTACCCCAATAAAAGAAAAGTCAACACAGATACCTACTAGGTGTTTTCCTGGGTCTGACATCAGATTTGACCCGAGAAGCAACAGACAAATCTTTATGAGGAAAACTCTGGAGAGGTGCGTTAACTTGCACATGAGAAGAAGCATTTACCTGTGCATGAGAGGGCATATTGATCTGCACTCGTGATGGTGATGGAAGTGAGTTAGGAGGAACAAGAGAATTGGAAAAGTTGGAGGGATTAGGACATCTGGCAACCCTACGAACATTCCAAACTCTCCCATCTTGCGTGGCAACACAGTTTTTGAACACTTTGACCACTTTAATAGGAGGGAAGAATTTGGAAAAACCTTTAACCAAAAATCCAGGTTTTTTTACTCTCACCCACTCACCTACAACGAAATCATGAAGCTTAACATTCATTTTTGAATCAAATGTAACTTTCATACACTGTTGTTTGTCTTCAACACGTTTAGCAACACTTTCAACATCAATTATAGAATTATTCCTGTTAAGTTTTTTAACCCACCAGGGGCAAATGACGGAAGAAGGTTCCCTACCCTTCAAGAGTTTGAAAGGACTCACACCAGTGACAGAGTGAGGTGTGATGCGGTAGACCCAAAGTCTTTTCCTGACCACTTCCAACCAAGAATCGTCAGAAGAATCAATCCCAGAAATGCAATCCTTGAGGACACGATTAAAACGTTCCACCTGACCATTCTCCCTAGGCTCGTACAAAGAAACAGTATGATGTTTAATTCCACAGCCGTCAAGAAACTGTTTTACCTCAGAGGAAATCAGCTGTGTACCGTTATCAGTAACAAAGGTCTCAGGAAAGCCTTCCCTAGCAAAGGTCTCTTTCAAAAAAAATAAAACAACCTGAGAAGAAACATTATTTACAAATTTAACTTCAGGCCATTTCGAATGGTAATCAACCAAAACAAGAGCAAAACGGGCATTAGAAGGCAACTGTTTAAAAGGGCCTGAGATGTCAAAAGCCACTTTTTGCCACGGAAATTTAGGCCAAGCTACAGGTTTAAGAGGAGCAGAAGACAAATGACGCATTTTGTCGCTGCTAATGCACTGAGAACATTCCCTTACCATTCTATCAACCATTTTGTCAATACCAGGTCACCAGAAGTTTTCTCTAACCAGACGCTTCATGGATGACATACCAATATGACCTTGGTGAGCTAACAACAAGATCTTCTCTTGTAAAGAAGCAGGAGGAATTAACTTGCCAGTCTTGAACAGAAAACCACCAAACTCTTCAATTTCTGAAGCGACTTGGGAAAAGGAAGCTAAGTCAGAAGGAATAGACTTATTATTAGGCCATCCACCATTTACAAAGTCCAAGATTTGTTGACATACCGAATCTTTTGCCATTTCTTTAAACCATTCCTCCTCAGTTAACGTTAAGAACTCCTGAGATATACAATCTTCAATGGAAGCTACTACATCCACATCCTGGTCAATGGTAGAAACCTTATCAACACTACATGGCAATCTGGACAAAAAATCTGCCGTGACATTGCTTTTTCCCCGGAACGTACATGATCTCAAAGTCATATTCCTGAAGGCGTGAGGACAAACGAGCAATCCTAGCTGTCGAGTTCCAACCACCACCAGGGGACAGAATTCCTACTAACGGTTTGTGGTCCGTTCTCAAAACAAACCTGTTCCCCCACACATAGTTTCTAAAATGTTCCACAGCCCAAATACATGCTAGTAGCTCCTTTTCGATAACAGAGTATCTTCTTTCAGTGGAAGATAAGGTTCTAGAAGCAAAAGCTACGCACCATTCATCCTTACCAGCAGTCTGACTCAACACAGCACCAATGCCATACAAACTAGCATCAATAGTGATGATACATTTCTTACTTATACAGAATGATTTGAGTGTAGGGGCATTAACAATCTCACTCTTAATTTGCTTGAAAGCAATATCTTGCTTGTCCGTCCAAACAAATTTGGCTGAACTTCTAGTCAACTCTCTTAAAGGTTCCATCTTGTTAGCGAAATTTTGAATGAATTTACTGTAATATTCCCACAACCCCGCAAAGGAGAGCAACTTCTCGTTACTATCAGGGGCTGGTGCATTCATAATTGCATCTACAAGGTTTTTCTTTGGTACCACACCATCCCCAGAGAGGGTATGTCCCAAATATTCAACCGATTTACAGAAAAATTTACACTTGCTGGCCTTAATGGTCAAACCAAACTGTTCTAACTTAGAACAGACCTCTTTAAGATGAGCATGATGTTCACAGTTATTCTTGGAAAAAACAAGAATATCGTCTTGAAAGCATTTGACGAATGACAGGTCTTTAAAAATATGGTACATAGCTCTCTGAAACACTGAAGCAGCCGAAGCTAGACCGAATGGCATTCTCTTGAACTGAAATAACCCATGAGGGGTGATGAATGCAGTAAATTGTTAGGAGTCTTCAGTGAGTTCGATCTGGTGATATGCAGATCTAAGGTCTAATGTTGAAAACACGCTAGCCCCATCTAACATGCAAAGCATTTCATTAATGTTAGGAAGAGGGTGGCAGTCTGTGACCAAGCTCTTATTAAGCGCCCTTAAATCAACACATAGCCTAATACTTTTATCAGGTTTAATGGCTAAAACAATGGGGGAAACCCATTCGGACGATTCCACTTCCTCAATTATACCATCTTTCACCATGGTGTCAAGCATATCTCTAAGTTCGTCCCTAATACTAATAGGCACCCCCTTAATTTCTGTTTAACAGGGACAGAGTTAGGTTTGACTTTAATCTTATGGCTAAACCCATTCAATTTGCCTAACTTGTCAGAAAACACTTTTGGAAAGGCACAAGAAATCTCTGTGAATTCGGGTGATTCAGTAGAGTCTCCGTCAGATATAGCCAAAACTAACACAGGATCTTTAAGTCTAGGATTTAAAGAAACACCAAGTCTCGCTTGGTCCCTCCACCCCAAGACATTCACTCCCTTCCATGCAATATATAGTTTCACATTAGCAGAACTACTTTTGATTGTAAGCATAACTTCCTTAAAGCCAATAATATTGATCTTGGACCCATCAAAATTGTAACCACATATATCAGGCTTCGATAAGGAATTAATATCAATTAGATCCCCAAAAGACTTAATACAATACTCATGTGTGATAATGGTCCAAGGAGAACAGGAGTCCACCATGAGCTCTAACAGTTTACCCAAAATGGTAACAGGACTCTTAGGAGAGGAAAGTGTGTCTGCTTGAGATAAGTCAATTGATTCCTGTACAGAAATGACAATACCAAATTCCTTAATATCTGGATCATTGCATGCTTCGTCATTGATATATGATACATTTCCAGAAGGACGTTTAGATGAAGAAAAAGAAGATCTTTTTGTGTCTTGGAACGGTCTTGCGGGAGTTTTACACATTTTGGAAAAATGTCCAGAGCGTCCACACTTATTACATTGTCTAGAAATGGCTGGACATTGTAGAAAAGAAGCAATGTGGTCCGGATTACCACATCTAAAACAAAAGAATTGTCTAGCCTTCCCATCATTCTTGTTGGAAGGCACAACATTTCTTGGTTCCTGGGGTTTAACTACACTAACTTCGCTAGAAGAGGTAGACACACTCGAAGAGGTGGAAGCAGTAGATGCTTTATCTAATGTTTTTATCCATTTATCGGACTGTTCAAGAGCTTTAGCAGTACTGATCGCTATTTCCAAACTAGGATCACCTAAGATCCACAACTGCTCTTGAACTTTCTTACTTTTTACATGTACAATGATCTGATCTCTGATCATTTCGTCTGTCATAAGGCCAAAATTACAATGCAAAGATAACGCACGTAAAGCTGTAAGGAAATCATCAAAACATTCTTTTTCATCTTGAACTCTGGTATAAAACTTAAACCTATTCAGTGCGACACTAGTAATTGGTTTGAACCTCCCTTCAATTCTAGAAACAGCTTTGTCATAAACATTGCTATCACCCCCAGATCTTACAGGTGGTAAAGTTCTAAAAACTAATTGCCCTTCTGAGCCGAGGCAGTGTAGAAATATGTTCTTTTTTCTCTCTGCAGACATGCGTTCTCCATCCATGGCTTTGAGATATGTAAAAAATTCCTCTTTCCATCTTGTCCATGGAATAGGTGGATCACCCTTAGACTGTAAAAATTTTGATGGCGGATCAAATTGCATGTTAGAAAATAAATGTCAAAATAACTGCCTGAGAATAACACAAAGGAAGTGAAATAAAAAAAATAGATACCAAAAATATCCAGTACATGGCAGTCTAATAAAGGAGTACAAACTTCCACTGAAGATTTCCCAGAAAATTTCAAGATAAGACTTGGAACGTAGAAACAGTCTGGAGCCAATTAATAATAAATAAGTCACTGAAATAATATTCCCAAAATAGTATTGTTGAGAAAAGTAACAAGTTTGTGTCCATAAAAATTATTCATAAAAAAAATAAGTATAGGAACACACGCAATAAGAAAGAGCGTGTAAAACAGTACCTTTATCTTTCCAGTTAAAGCGAAATGATTGAATTGCGCTTGCCCGGTGAAATTGAAGCAATCCTTCGTGTTACACACACTCGGTGATTTGGTTGCTATGGAAACGAACACGGAAGGCCTGCGTGATGCGCAATGGCTTGGAATGCAATGCGCGATCATACGCGATGACGCGCGATGACTCACAGAGGCTGGTTCCCAGTAGCCAATCAGGGGTAGCAAACACTGGAAGATGCTGATTGGATTAAACGTCGGTGTTTGCTGACGTAGGGCAGCTGCCGTTTTCTCGAAGAAAAACAAGGAAAACACGAAGAAATCCCTAATAAGCAGAATACTTAGTGCAGCTTCACCGGATTTGAAGGAAAATAAGTAGGAAATACTCCGCTTCACTCCTGAAGTAGACAAAACGACTTCTGAGGTTGATAACGCGGATTCTTTAAATTTCTGCTGCTGTGCTTCGAAGAGATGTGGCAGAAAATGATGAGAGTCCCTCGTTCCCAGTGTAAAAAAGTAAGAGGCTCCTTTATATAAAAATAGTAATTTATTTCAAGTTGGATGGAAAGAAGCACAGCACATCCGTTAAGTAGAAGATACAGGGAGATATAACAGTTGGGGCAGAATCTGGAACCAAGGATGTAAGATGCAGGCACGCATCATACATTCCAGGCTCCAGCACAATGGGGCAAAACACAGTAAATAAACAAGCACAGGAAAAGCAAGAATGCAACAATCTTCCACCCAGAAATCTTTTGTGCGGTCAAGGTAGAAAGACAGCGCACGTTTTGGGTCCAGACGGTGGAGTCTCTCCTCCTCCACCCTTTAAGGTCAAGAGGCTTGGACTAAGCAGCCTTAAAGGCTTAACTCAAGAGGTCATATTAAGCAAGCTGTTTTACCAATCACAATCCTGTAAAATCAAATGAAAGGACACCACACAAGTTATATATTATAAAAATATATGTATTTATTACTAGAATAATCCTCTATCCTCTTTATGAGTCTAGAAGCACAAATGTTTAAACAAAAGCACAGTTAAACATATAAAAGTTGTACAATTATGGATGAGGCCCAGGGGCCACTCAAACCATATATCAAAAAAGTGGTATAAGTATCACTAATCGAACAGTGGTCAGGCCTAGGGCCTGGGGAATCGTTGGGAGCAATCGGGACTAGCAATGCTTAAGTCGGGAAAAGTCCACGGGATTCGGGTGCAGCGTTTAAAGCACACACATGCACCAATGCAAAGTCAATGGTGCATAAAAGTTATCGAGTTACTGTTTTAAGAGTCTTCCGACTGATCTAGAAGGACAAAACTTTAGACATAGACACTAGAGGTGTATACCAGTACAGGAGCACCGGCGTTCATGAGTTACCTCACCCACAGGAAGCGGGTGCACAGGGCAAAGTGGTGTCTGCTTTCATCGTGTAGATCTATGGAGCCTGGAGATGAAGATGCTGCAGGCGGCCAGAAGAGAAGTGTCCGGTGCGATCCAAGGGTGGATCGAAGATGTAGATGACCTGAAAGCAGAGGGGACAGAGTCTGGGTCACTCAGCAGTGATCAGGGTGGAACCAGGAAGGAGCCAGGCAATGTCGGGCGCAATCAGGCCGATGTCGTGAAGCTTGTCTCCGCTGCCCGCGTGGACTCTGGGGCACCGAGGATGTCCAGGAGTGGATCACGAGCTGTCCCACGAAGGCTCTCGCTCTCGCTGTCGGCGGTGTCGGCTTCCGGATCAGAGCAAACAACCCTTGGCAAGCGCAACCCACGCAGGATTCGAAGATCGCTTCTTACTCGGACCAGGAGGGTCAGAGCGGGTGCTCCTTTTCAGGGGAGCGAGGGCAAGTCTGGAGCAACCAGACTCAGAAGTTAGATTCAAAGGGTTGTCGGTACTGGGGCCGCTAGCCAACGGGCAAGCGACCGGACCAACGCGTTGAGCCAAAAGATGCAGAAGGGCCCCACGCAGCACTCGGTGAGTGTAGAGGGGTGAGCTTCGGTGCAAGAGTGGCTCAGGGCTGGGGCTTCTCAAACCCCAATGCACAGCTTCGAGGGTGCCTCGGGAGCTGCACGGTCAGCACCTCGTGGTTTTTCCAAGATGGCCGGCCCCACGCTTCAGGTCGCCTCCACGGGTCTCAGCTCTGCAGGGACTGTGGATCGGGCTGTTAGAAGGCAGGCACGCTGGTTCTTGTTGATTTCTGTCGCTCGAGTTCCGGCAGGAACTGCAACAAAGCAAACGTCGAGGTGCTGGATGGTGCCTGTTTGCACAGGGTGGTCACTCCTTGACCACAAGGGAGATTCTTCAGTCTTCTACGTCGAGTAGGATGTCGAAGGGTCCAGAGTTTCGTTTCATAAGTTTCAGTCAGGATAATCTGAGTGCGTTGGCACTGCTCCCATTCTTATACCAATCTAGGGGGCTGGATTCCCTGCTAGGTCCCTCCTATGGGTGGGACCCAGGAAGGGGGTGGTTACACCCCTTTCCCTTTGTCCAGGGTCGCGCTGGGACTGGGGCTGGTGTGCCCCAGAACCGATTTGACCGGATTATGCAAGGGGAAGCCTTGTGCGCCCCAGGCACTGTCTAGTTTCATTCAACCCACCCTGCCCCAATACACTATCTCCTGTCTGGGGAGGTGTAGCACCTCCCTGCGACAGGAAACCCTTTGTCCAGGCCTCCTCTGCCAAGTTTCGGTCAGCAGCAGGAGGTCAGACTCGTGTCGGTGGCAGCAGCATCCATTTTGTGATGCTGAGGCTCTGGTTAAAATCTACCGCGTTTTAGCAAAGTAACATGTCTTCTCCCTCTAGAAGGGTGGAATGATATCCCCGTCGACAGGACTGTCGAGGGGATAGTATTCCAAATCGTATGACACCTTACACAACAGGTTTTGATAAAGCCAAACCAAAGTTAGCACATAACCGCGATGGATTATAATGCACTTAAGAGTATATGGTATGGCAATATCCCGGAGAAGCTAAGGGAGTTGGTCCCGACAGCTGCAGACAGGCTCAGCTCATGTTAGAGCATCATCTCACATAAAACCAAGCACTCTGCCTCCAGGATTGATAAGGCCTGCCATAGGAGTGACTTATAGGTATATATGTGTCCAGATATAGGTTTAGATATAGGTATACTATATCTAAGCAAGGGGTGATTACACCACCTTGCCCCAGCTGAGTGATCAGCCAGTTGTGTCAATTTAAGAACCAGCCAGGGGTGGCAAAAGATATGCTGCAGCCCCTGGTAGGCCTTGGATGCACCTATGCCCTTGGCACCTATAGTGCCCTGTATAGGGGCTGACAAGGTGTCCAGTACCAAATTGGTTAGGTACCTAAAGTACATGGAGTCGATTTTAAGGAGAGAGCAGATAGCCTGGGGCCCTGATTAGCAGGGAACCAGGCCAACTAAGTCGAAAACCAGCTTAACACAAGGCAAAAAAATCTGGGGTAACCATAGTCAGGTATCCACCTTCCTACACTAGGGCTGCTAGCTTTGGTGCCCCTAATCTGCTGATGGGGGGCGGGGGGGTTCTTGTGGACAGGGGGCCCCTTTGGGGTCCACCACTAGCCTCCCTGACCTCTGCAGCCTGAGCTGACTGAGGTAGGGTAGAGAGGGACAGGTTACCTGCCCCAGACTGGGTCCCACCTTGGAAGGGTCCACTGACATGACATCAGGGGTTCTGCCAGGCTAGGCCTGACTACCTCTGGGGCAGTTCCTTCACAAGGTGTAGGGTCAGTTCCCTGAGGAGGCTGACTCTTACCTAATGTCTGGTGGAAGGGAGACTTTTCTTCCACCCCAATGCTCTCTGTCTGAGTGGAGTGATCCATAGTTTCAGGCTTCACAACACTAAAATCTGTTTGAGTTTGGGCTGTGACCATCACAGCCCTACCAACCTTTTCAGGAAGGAACTCTGTTTGGGGGTGGGCTGTGACCATCACAACCCTGCCAACCTTTTCAGGGAACTCTGCCTGAGCTTGGGCTGTGACCATCACAGCCCTTTCAACCTCTTTAGGAAGGACTTCTGCTTGGGCTGGAGCTGTGGCCATCACAGCCCCACTAACCTTTTCGGGAAGGCCTACCATTTTGGAATGGGTTTCTTGTTCTACCCCAGCCCAGGCTGAGATCTCTGGATCATTCCCCAGTAGACAATCTACAGACACGTATGTAGACACTGCCACTCTCTTGGGGCCAGTGACACCTCCCCAGCTGAGATTTAGTACTGCCATGGGATGATCTTTCTGTATCCCATCAATGTTGATCACCTGCTAGGTGAACCCAGGTAAAAGTCCTGAGGGGACTAGACTGTCAGTCACCATAGTGATGCTAGCCCCTGTATCTCTGTAGGCTTCAACTTTATGGCCATTGATGTGGGGCTCCTGTCTGTACTTGCCCAAAGTATTGGGACCAGCAGTGAAGTTGGCAAACCCCATGCCATTTTCACAGACAAGAGTAGCTAAGTTAGGGGACCTTGTTAGGCCAGAGTCCACCTGAGTTTTCAAAGTAAACCCAGCCAAATTCCTGGGGGCACTCCCACCACCTGGGGGATTACTACTAATAGTAACAGAAGGTCTGGGAGTATTACTTGTGGGTATGTTCTCCTTATTGTTGGCCTTTGGGCAACTGCTGTCAGTCTTCCAGTGGCCAGGCTTTTTACAGTCATGGCAATAAGGTTTCTTCTGGTTAGAGGAAGTGTTCTGGGACCCATCCCATCATTGGAGTTTTGAAGTCCTGGGGAAGTCTTGTCTTTAGATTTATCCCCACCTTTCTCTTGAGGCTTGGTAGAATCTTTCTTCTGGTCACCACCCTGATTTCTAGGCCTAATCCTGGTTCTGACCCATTTGTCTGCCCTCTTACCCAATTCTTGTGGAGAGGTCAGATCTGAGTCCACCAGGTGCTGGTGTAGAGGCTGGTTTTGACAATTACTAAGGATTTGCTCCCTCATAATCAAATTATACAATCCTTTATAGTCCTGTACTTTGCTACCCAATTACCAGCCCTCCAGAGCCTTAGTAGCACAATCTACAAAATCAGTCCAGTCCTGAGTCTGTGTCTTCTGGGTATCCCTGAACATCGACCTGTACTGTTCAGTGGTTAAGCCAAACCCATCAATCAGAACACTCTTCAGGACAGTGTAATTGTTAGCATCATCATCACTAACTGTAAGGAGCGTATCTCTACCTTTTTCTGAAAAGGAGAGCCACAAGATTGCTGCCCACTGACTTTGGGGTACCTGCTGTACTTTGCAGGCCCTCTCCAAAGCAGTTATCCATTTGTGGATGTCTCCCCATCTTTGTAGGGGGGAACCATCTTACTCAGGTGTCTATTGTCATTGGACCTGTCTTTATCCTAAGGGATATTGCTGCCACCAGTGGGCTCTAGCCCAGCTAACTTCCTTTCTCTCTCAAAAGCAAGTTTTTCCTTGGCTAGGGCAAGTTGCTCTCTCTCAATTCTGAGATTGACTTCCCTCATCCTAGCCTGGTATTCTCTCCTCTGAGGAGATGTCATTCCCCTCCGAGAACCCCTAGGGGCATTGGAGTGATGGGAATCTCCTGAGTGAGACCTTTCCCTCCTATACCTCTGGCTAAGCCTACTTAAAGGCCTGAATGGGGCTGCCCCATTCCAGCCCCAAATTGGCTTAGGTTAGCCTGGCTAAGTCTCCTTACTTGGACCTGGCTACCATCCTCATCCCCAGACTCTTCTTCTACCTCTTCCTCCTTATCTTCTAGGACAGGGGGGTCAGTAGTATCATCTGAAGAGGGTAGGACCTCATCTGCATTTCCTGTAGGGTCTGTGCCAGAGGCTTTTAGAGCTTCATACTCATCTAAGAGCTCTAGGAGTTGCTGAAGTGTAGGGTTTGACCCTTGTTTCAGCTTTCTTGTGGTACACAAGTGTCTCAGTTCCTTGAAACTGAGAATAGCAAATCTGGATGGTACCTTGGGAGGGTCACTCTCCACAGGTTGGAGTCCACTGGGCTCTCCTGTGCCAGACATTGCTGTAAAGAGGTGTGGGTGTATGCACCTACCTACACTAAGTGTTTTCCAACTAAACCTCTCTAGGAGTTGTAGTCAGGGTGTGCTAGGCCCGTTGCTCTACAACAACTAAGTTCAGTAGAACTTAAGTATTCTAATCTTGTTTTATATGTACCTATAGGTACCTGTATGATCTTTCAAATGATATTGCAAAGATTACAATTGGTAAAACAGCAAGGTCAAATCCCAACCGCTGCACACCAATGTGAGAAGTTGGCCTGGTATATGATGTTCACTATTCTAGTGAGCACCTTGCACCAGTCTAAACAACCCTTATGGTGATGGTTGTAAAGTCAACCTTATAGACCAGCTATCCTAGGGGTAGCATGGACAAAGCAGTCCTAGGCTAAACTCAAGAGGGCATGTGAAGCCAGCTGTTTTACTATATGTAACCCTTTTAATACCAAATGAAAGGATACCACACAGGATATATATATATATAAAATATATATGTTATTTATTACTAGACAATCCCTCTGAACTCTTTATGAGGTCAGAGGCACAAGCACAATACAAGATATTTAATTAAAATACAATAAGTCGCACAAAATACAGTAGGGCCCTAGGGGCAAGCTGAACCATATACTAAAATAGTGGTATAAGAACGACCACACGAAAAGTGAATAGGCCTAGGGCATCGCTGGAGCTACGCTGAGCTACCAAGAGTTAGGAAGCAGGAGACCCACGGAAGGCGTGTGCACACGCGAGTTACCATGGAGAATGAATGGGAACGTAAAAGATGTTAACTAGTTCTTTTAGGGCACCTCTGACTGGACTCGGTGAAAGTTACTTGAAACCTAGGCAGTTGGATAGTCAATACCCACAGGAGCACCGAAGTACTCACGTTACCTCACCCACAGGAAGCGGGTGCATAGGTGACAAAGTGTATCAGGTTTCGTCGTCGAATCCTATGGAGCCTTGAAGAAAGATGCTGCAGGCGACCAGGAGAAAAGTGTCCGGGTGGATCCAAGGGTGGATCGAAGATGAAGAGGACCTGAAAGCAGAGGGGACAGAGTCTGGGTCACTAGCCAGTAACCAGGAAGGAACCAGGAAGGAACCAGGCGATGTCGCAAAGCAATCAGGTGCTGTCGTGAAGCTCGTCTCTGCAGCCACGTGGACCAGGAGGCGTCGCCGACGACCAGGAGTCAGGCACGGACTGTCCCACAAAGGCTCTCGCTGTCGGCGGTGTCGGCTTCAAGATTGGAGTCAACAAGCCTTGGCAAAGGCAACCCACGCAGGAAACGAAGTTGACTTCTTAATCAGACCAGCAAGGTCTGATGGGCTGCTTCTTGTGAGGGAAGCAAGGGCCAGTCTGGAGCAAGTCAAGTCAAAACCACTTTATTCGATTTAGTTAAAAATCATAAAAGCATTCTACATTCACATAGAGGTGACAGTATAACAACTTGAGAAAATACAAATTCATTGAGTCAATACTATTTACAGAATCACACTATTAAAAAGTTAAAAAACATCAATAAAAATCATATAATTCATACTTAAAAAAATACAGCTAAAAGTAGGAGTACATATTACGCTTTTAGAAAATTACAAATACACCAAACATTATCCAATTTAGCCTTCCATGCAAAAACCCATATATTAAATTTTAAGTCTTTTCCTCCTGATCCTAACTGCAGCAACAAGGTAATTGGCCACGCTAAACATAGCCAAAGCAGAATCCAAAAGTTGAAGATACAGGAGGGCTGGTTTTGCCTGTTGGAAGGCTTTATCCTTCAATAATGGAACCAGGTATTTCTGCCTGGGCACAGTAAAGAAATGACAAAACAGCATAAAGTGCATATTATCTTGTACTGAAAAGTTATCACAGTTACAAACAGGGGCGTCCTCCTCCCTATACCAGCATTGACTATCACAGAGAACCATATAGATCTGATTAAACCGGAGTTTAACCAGAAGCCACCTGTGAAAGGGGATGTTGACAGTGGTAAGGTATGGTTGTATAGAGAGGGAAGTAATGGTCAGATAATGAGCTCTGACCGTGGTTTTAGTCAGTTGTCGTTCCTCCCTCTCCATATTTTTGATTTTAATGAAGTTGAGCTTAACCCAATCCAAATCAGATTTCCTTAGGCCTTGAGGGGCCGAAAAAATATCAGGACGTCCAAGGACCAAAGAACACTTCTGGATATAAGAAAGCCAAACTATTTTATTGAAATTGTCCAATTTTAGAGAGTCCACCAAAATTTTATGGTTCAAGCCTAGATTGGTGTTGGTCCAGGTCCTTATCCATAATAAAATTGGGGCCATAAGGAGAGTGTCTGAAATGTACCCTAGACCAACTTCCTGGTGGACTGAAAACGTGGCTGTGGATTGGGGTAACCCTAATATGGATCGAAGAAACGTATTTTCTTCCCTTTGGACCGACTCGCCGTTCACATGCCCCCACAAACCTGAACCATACCTGGCTATTGCCACAGATTTCGCCCTATACATGTTTAATAAAGCACCAGTTGGTTTCCCGCCCAGTCTCCTGGAGAAACTTAGAATGGCGTTAGCCGAACTCCTAACTGCTTTAGTTTTAGCTGTAATTTGGGGAGCCCAGCTTCCCCTGGTGTCAAAAATCACACCCAAATAAGTAAAAGTTTTGACGTTAGTGATCACGTCACCATTGCAGTAGAACTGTTTAGAGTTATTTTTGACAGTCCCAAAAGTCATGACGTGAGATTTAGAGTTATTTATCACTAAGTCCAGTGAAGACATAAAATCATTAAAACCATTTAAAAGTCTTTGTAAACCTATGGGCGTACGCGCTATCAAGGCTGCGTCATCCGCGTACAGGAGAACGGGAATTCTAGTTTCCCCTGCACGCGGAATGTCCAGGGTGGCATTTAAAAGAGATTTCTCAAGTGAATTTATATAGAGGGTGAACAGCATGGGAGCAAGAATGCAGCCCTGCCGCACCCCCTGCTCGATTTGAACCAGGCTGTACAATTCCCCTCTTGGTCCATCCTAATAGAAGCTTTTAAATCCTTGTGTAGTTCTGCCAGCAAATATACAAGGGGTGGGTCCAAACCCAATTTTAATAACATGGTCCAGAGCCGAGCTCTATTAACTAAATCGAAAGCTGTGGACAGGTCCATAAACGCAACAAAAATTGAGCCCTTCTTAGCAATAGTGTATTTCGAGATTATCAGATGAAGATTAAGGCATTGGTCCTCTGTCCCTCTGCCTGCACGAAACCCGTACTGGGTGTCTGCTAGAATGTCATTCTCTAGGGACCAGGTATTAATTCTAGCTAACAGGACCTTGCCCAATATCTTCATCGAAGAATCCAATAAAGAAATTGGACGAAAACACTTGGGGTCACTTCTTTGGCCCTTTTTAAAAATGGGTACTATAATTGAACATGCCCAGGTTTTTGGCAAGCCCCCCTCATGTACACAATTAAAAACATTAGCCAGGATCTCCGCCCACAGCTCAGGTTTGCATTTGTAGAGGTCCAGAGGTACCCCATCCGGGCCCGGGGCTTTGTTGGCAGCAGAGCCCAGAATTGCCAACTCTACTTCTGATTTACTGAAAGTTAGCTTGGTAGGGTGGGATAGGGAGTATGGTATTGCAAAAGCCTCAACTGTTTCATTTGAGCCATATATATGGGAAAAATGGTTTATCCAGTCTGCTTCCGGGATATTTATGTCAAGATCCGAGTTATTGGTATTAGCAAATAGGGGATTATTAATTATGGCCCAGAATTTGGAGCTTTGTTTGAGAGTTGTGGAATCCATTAAAGAATCCCAGGCTTCATCTTTAATGGCTTTTTTCCGTGATTTAACCGCCATTGCATATTCTCTTCTCAACTGGGCCACCAGAGACCTATTTCTGGGCGATTGTTTAAGTGCCCTCAACAGAGCCGAGTGAACCTTTGAGCAAGTGTGGTCAAACCACCTAAACACTGGGGCAGGGCGCCCCTCCTCGGTTTTGCTGTAAGCTCTTTATCTATCATTGTACAGATAGCTTCAAAGGCACCAACAACATCCCCCCCCCCTACTCTCTCCATCCCGACATTTCTCAATTTCAACTGCCATATATTGCTCAATCTGGCCATGAAAGTCCTCCGGGCAGACCTTGCACCATTTCAGGCGTCTTCCCTGGTCACTACTCCTTACGTCCCTTGCAGAAGTAGTCATTTGTTCCCCTTTACATAGACCAGAGAGAGTGTCCAGAACCAGCAGCACCGGATTATGGTCACTGTACCCACTTACAAAAGCATTGTAAAACAAAACATAACGTAAGAGCCCCGGGGACATAAAGAAATAATCAATGATTGATTCGCTACCCCTCGCGTTATACGTGGGCACTCGATTTGTGTGGTCTTCAAACCCTGGCTCATATAAATCATTGGATGATAACAGATTTTCCATTGCCACGCCCTTGGGGCTATGTTCAAAGTGAGGCAATGATGTGTGGTCTGGGCCGGTATCATCTACAATCTGGCAGTGAAACTTACATAAGTGAACATTAAAATCACCCATCATAATTAGCTGAACAAAAGTGGTTTGATTTGACATATACTTCGTTAAAAAGGCCGATAAGCCATCTAAAACAGCATTGGGGGCCCCCCCTTGGGTTGAGTTATAACAATTTATGAACACAATCTTGTTCTTGTCTGGCAAACAAATTTCCACCAACTGGAAGAAAGGAGATGAACTGGGTATTTCTCTGACCTTCCCTGCCAATTTAATTGAAACAAGAAATAACAGGCCCCCTCTATCCCTTCCCGCCATGGAACTCTGGGCATCAACAAAAAAAGAGATGTAACCATCTAGCCAGAACCCCTTATCTTGTGACCAAGTTTCTTGCAAGGCAACTATGTCATGATCCTTCAATTGTTGTATCCAAATAGGGTCATCCTGCTTTGCCCGTAGTCCCGCAATATTCCAGGATAATAACCTGATGTGCCCTTCGCCCACTAATAATGGGGCGTCTGTAACAGTTTTGGCCATGGCCTCAGATGTGTTGGCCTCTGCAGAACCTAAACATGGGGCAGTCGGGTTTTCATATGCGGGCACTAGTCATTCAGTATCTATTCTATCAGTGAGGGCCGCAAACCTATTTGACAACAATAAATCGTTTGTGGGAAAGCTCCTTTCAGCATTAAGTAAACCGCTCCCCTTAATTGGCTTAGTGACCCAATCATTGGTTACCACAGATGAAATAAGTTTATCCTCCGCCCAAGATTTTTCATTAGGGTATGTCGTGTTATTCTCCACACCTCTCAATCTATGAACTCGAGGATAAAAAAAGCCAAGAGGCATAGCCCGGACACCTTTGCTTGCAGGGTCCAAAGGGGAATCATCCCAAAAGAGTCGACAAGCGACGTTTCTGGATTTGAAATTAACAATGACACAGTCTCCCAATGCCTTTTTCTTACTTGTGCCCACCCAGTTTACCCTTCTGCTTGTCAGAATATTGTCAGCAATATTGCTTTCTCCTGTGCAATTAGCATTACACCATTTTTTTGCATGCCTAAGAAGGGTATCATGTTGTTCCACCTCCCCCTCTTTGAGTTTTGGCACGTTAACTAGAATAGCGACAAAGGGTGTTGCCTCTGGCGGTAAATTTACTGGGGGTACCCTTCTTACCATAGCCTCCTGCTGGCTTCTTGGATTTGCAGGGGTAATTACTTGGGAGGCAGCCTCCGTTGAGGGGATGTATATTCCATTATCCACTTTCCCTTTTTTGTGTACAGGGTTATCAATGGTAACTATAGGGGGGCTAGCCAGCCTAATTGTGGATTGACCCCCACCCTTAGGGGCAGACACTTGCACAACTGCAGGGAGAGATGATGTGGATATACAGGGGGGTGGAGCCCGAGAAATGAGAGCATCATTAATACGATCACATTTTGCCATAAGGTTCTTAACACAATCCTTCAAAGTCTCGGTAATGTCAGAGGCAATCTGGATCAAAGCAGATTCCAGTCTTTCTGTGAACAGTTTTTCTAGTAGGACCGAAATACATTCCTCAGTCACATAAATTGGCTGTTGAAGACCAGACTGGCTAACTGCCAACCTTTCAGCACCCCCGTGCTCGAAGGAAGTGTTGGTATCACAGTTTCGGACAAAGCCGGGAACGGAAGAACTGTGGCAGATTGTGGCAAAGTAGGTCTACATGACTCGATAATGACCCTGGGCTCCAACGGTATACAGTTTAATGTAGAAGCAGAAACATTAGATGAATTGGCAGCCCCAGGGCTGGAAGCAAGCCCTAGCTCACGCTCAGACTCAGCGATCTGCGTGGACAATTCTCCCACCTTAGATGTTAAGTAAGTGATTATGCTGGTAGTGTATTTAGGCACCTTGGCATTTCCCTCGCCTGCCGCCGCTGTAGCCAATTTGCGCTTACCCATGATGAAAGGGACGTGGCCCGTCCCGTCCCTGATCGTCCTTGGACGGCCTTAGACGACCCGCCCTCTGCCCGGGCTCCGCCCGGCGCCGCCCGCACGCGTCCGCGACGCGGAGGTAGCTGCCGCCTTTAGTAGCGCCTCCTGGCGCTTGTGCAGGAAGTGGGCGGAGGATGCTGCAGGGCTCGCTGGGAGTTGTGGTCCGCTCCGCGGCCGTGCGATGGCGCTGCACAGCGGCGGGGGCGACCACAACGTCAGGGACCCAGCGGCGCTGTGTGGCAAAGGCGGTGTGAGCAATTTTTTCACGATCGAACGGGCACACAGGGTGCCGGGGGGGAGGAAGGGGGGGGGGGGAGACCGGAGTAGAGGCGGAGGTGATAAGGTTGGAGGAGGAGGTGTCTCGGGCAGCTGCCCCAGATGATATGCACTGATTAAAGTTGTGCCAGGACGAATATCGGGGCCTAGCTAGAGATAGGGCCAGAGTACAAAATGATGAGACACAAAGTAGGATCTATGAACATGGTGACAAGGCCGGCAAATTAATAGCGTGGCTTGAGAGGAGGGAGTTGGCATTGCGGCTTGTGCCAGAGCTACAAGGAGGAAGCTCCAGTATAAGAGACCCGTAGGCAGAGGCAGCCGAACTCTGAATATTATAGGGGGGTATACACCTCCACCAGGGTATACTCGGAGGCAGACAACACAGAGATGATGAAGGACATCCAGATGCCCGCTCTATCAGATGAAAACCGGGAATACTTGGATTCCCCATTCACTAACCCGTGGGGTGGCACAGGCCATTAGAGGAGTTTGCTCCGGAACGGCCACGGGACCGAACGGAATCCCAATAGAACTTTACAAACTAAGCACTAACAAATTGGCCCCTTTTGTTCGCTCCATGTTCTTAGAGAGTAAGGAGAGGGGTCGGCTCCCGTATGACCCGCGGGTGGCAAACATTGTAGTCCTCCACAAAGCGGGTAAGCCCAGGACTCTGCTCATCCTATAGGCCTTTCTTGTTGTGGACTGCTGAACCTAAAATAGTAGTGAAGTTGCTGGCGACACGACTTGTTAAAGTCATCACTACCTTGGTACATCCGTATCAGTCCGGCTTAATGCCACATCGGAACACTGCTCTTAACCTGCGCAGTTTACACGGAGTGTTGGGCAGGTCTCCGACGATCCACGAACCAGCGGAGCTGGTGTCACTCGATGCCACTATGGCATTTGACAGGGTCGAGTGGTCCTATTTGTTTGCAGTCTTGGGAAAGATGGGCTTTGGACCAGAGTGTGAGAAGTTGGCCTGGTATATGATGTCCGCCATTCTAGTGGGCACCCTGTATCAGTCCAAACAACCCTTATGGTGATGGTTGTAAAGTCAACCTTATAGACCAGCTATCCTAGTGGTAGCATGGACAAAGCAGTCTTAGGCTAAATCTTCAGAGAGCATGTGAAGCCAGCTGTTTTACCAATGATAATCCCTTGAATATCAAATGAAAGGACACCACATATCAAATATATATGTATTTATTACTAACACAACCCCTCTGCGCTCTTTATGAGGTCCGAGTTCGAGATACGTTACAAGTTACTCATTAAGCATACTATAAGTTGCACAAATATGATTCTGCTCTTGGGGCCTCACGAACCATATACTAAGTAAGTGGTATAAGAACACTTCAGGAAGGTGAGTAGGCCTAGGGCCTAGAGAATCGCTGGGGCTACACTGGACAACCAAAGGTTAGGAAGTAGGAGTCCCACAGGATACGTGTGCAGTGTCTAAACACACACGCTAGTTACCATAGAGTTAGAATGGGAACATAAAAGTTACAAAGAAGTAGATTTCGGACACTTCCGGATGGACTACGGGAGACCCCTGTTAAACTAGGACACTTGGATAGCTAATACCCACGGGAGCACCGGAGTACTCGAGTTACCTCACCAATGGGAAGCCGGGTGCATAGGTGTTCTTTCGTGTCGGGTTTCATCGCTGTTTCCTATGGAGAGCTGCAAGAAAGTGCCTCAGGCGACCAGAAGAAAAGTGTCCAGGTGGATCCAAGGGTGGATCGGAGTCGAGAAGAACCTGAAAGCAGAGGGGACAGAGTCTGGGTCACTAGCCAGGAACCAGGAAGGAACCAGGCAATGTTGAGATGCAATCAGGTGAAGAGGTGAAGCTTGTCTCTGCAGCCACGTGGACCAGGAGGCGTAGACGACGACCAGGCGCTGGATACGAGCTGTCCCACGAAGGAACTAGGTGACTGCGGTGTCGGTATCCGGATAGGACCCAACAAGCCTTGGTAACCGCAACCCACGCAGGATGTGAAAACGGGTTTCTGTTCAGACCAGCAAGATCTGGGGAGCTTCTCCTTCACAGGGAAGCTGGAGCAAGACTGGAGCAACCAGGCAAGCGTTGTAGATTCAAAGGTTCGTCTTCATACGACTCACTAGCCAACGGGCTAGCAACCGGGAAGACACGTCGAGCTGAAATGCAGGTGTAGGCCCCACGCGGCACTTGTGGAGTGTGGAGGGCTGAGCTTCGGTGTAAATGCTGCTCGGGTCTGGGGCTTCTCAAACCCCAATGCACAATTCCGAGGGTACCTCAGAAGCTGCACGGGTAGCAAAAAGCAGGTAGTCCAGGATGTCCGGTCCCACGTTTCTCGTGTCTGCCACGAGTCTCAGCTTTGCTGTGGATGTGGGTCGGAGTCGGAGAAGTCTGGAAGTCAAGTTCCTGAGTCGCTGAGTCTTCGGGTTCCGGCTAGAGCGTCGACAAAGCAAACCGGCAAGTTACTGGTGGAGCCTGTTTGTACAGGGTGGTCACTCCTTGACCACAAGGGAGATGTCTTCAGTCTTCCAGTCGACATGGAACGTCGAAGGTCCAAGAGTTTCATTTCAGAGTTTCTTTCCAGGATAATCTAATGTCTCTAGACACAGCTCCTATCTTTATACTCAACTAAGGGGCTGGATTACCTGCTAGGTCCCTCCTTTGTCCAGTTTCGCGCCAGATCTGGGGCTGGGGTGCCCCAGCAACTGGTTTGAACGGGGCTATGCATGGAGCACCTTGTGTGCCCCAGGCAGTGTCTGGAAAGGAATATGCTACTTACCAGTATGCATCTGTTCTTGGCATGTAGGGCTGCTGACATTCATATCTGTGCATAGATCGCCGCCTAGTGTTGGGTCCAGATGATTGCACCTTGTTGTCCTGGAAGTGTCTTCGAAGTATCACAAGATAGGTGGCTCCTCCCTTGGACCACTTTGCGCATGCGCATCCTCTCCATCTTCAGATTGTTTTTCGCCATTGTGGCAGAGATGGAGTATAGTACAGTAAGAAATGTCCATGCAAAAGAGAGAATGCTACAGCTGTAACAGGCACCGGGGAGGAGGGTGGGTGATATGAATGTCAGCAGCCCTACATGCCAAGAACAGATGCATACCTTTCATGTGAGAAATTGTAGTTCACATGAATGTAGGGGTTCAAAAAGAGGCCCCATAAGTCTGGTGAGTACAACATTTAGATTCCAGACTGGTGATGGTGGGTTTTTGGAGGAATTACTCTTTTGAGGCCCCCCATGAATGCTTTTATTGCTGGTACTCTAAACAGTGAAAGGTGTTGTCTGTTTTGGAGGTATGCTGCTATAGCAGCTAAGTGTAGCCTTATACAAGAATAAGCTAGGTTGCACCTTTGAAGGTGCAGTAGGTAGCATATGATGTTTTGTATAGAAGCCTCTAATGGATTGATTTGGTTATTGTTACAGTAAATAACAAATCTTTTCCATTTAGCTGCATAACATGCCCTAGTAGTTGGCCTTCTTCCCTCCTTAATGATGTTCATGCAGTCTGGAGGCAAGTTAAGGTATCCGAACTCTAAGACTTCAGGAGCCAGATCGCTAGGTTCAACTGATTGGGATCTGGGTGTTTGATCTCTCCATGGCTCTGAGTCAGAAGACTGGGTGTGAGTTTTAGTCTTTGATGAGGCACTACTGAGAGTTCTAGGAACGTTGTGTACCATGGCTGCCTTGCCCATGTTGGAGCAACTAGGATCATTGTGACCGACTGTTGCCTGAGTTTGCGTGCCACTAGTGGAATTAGTGGAGCTGGGGGAAAAGCGTACGCAAATCTGCCTGACCAGTTCATCCATATCGCATTGCCCTGTGACAACGGATGTGGGAACCTGGCGGCAAAGAACTGGCATTTTGAGTTTCCTTTTGTGGCAAAACAGGTCTATTTCTGGGTGCCCCCATTTTTGAAAGAATGGTTGGAGGACTTGAGGGTGAATCTCCCATTCGTGTAATTGCTGGCTGTGTCTGCTGAGTAGATCCGCTATCTGATTGTCCTTCCCTGGGAGGTGTTCTGCCAGGAGAACGATGTTTTTTGGAATTGCCCACTTCCATATGCTTTGCGCTAAGTGAGACAGTTGTAGAGAGTGCGTTCCTCCCTGTTTCTGTATGTAGTACATGGCTGTCATGTTGTCCGTCCGGATCAACACAGTCTTGTTGTACAGGTGTTTTTGGAATGCTTTTAGAGCTAAAAATATTGCTAGCAACTCCAAATGGTTGATATGCAATTTTTTCTTCTGGGTTGTCCAAAACCCTTGCACTTTTTATTGGAGTACATGGGCTCCCCAACCTAACAGTGATGCCTCCGCTGTTATCACTATTTGTGGAACCTGCTCTTGGAACAGTCGTCCTTTGGAAAGGTTTTGTGGGTTCCACCACTGCAGAGAGTTGGATGCACGACGGTTTACCAACATTAGGTCCTTTAATAGTCCCTGAGCTTGGTTCCACTGTTTTGCTAGGCATCCCTGCAGTGGACGCATGTGAAGTCGGCCATGAGGGACAAAGAAAATGCAGGAGGCCATCATGCTTATGAGCTGCATGAACACTGGAGCTGACAGGGAGTGTTGTGGTTGGAATTTGCAAATGAGCATTTGCATACTGGCTATCCTTGCTGCGTTTGGATATTCCTTTGCCAGTGAGGTGTTTATAGTAGCTCCCAGATACTGCTGTATGTGGGATGGCTGTAGGTTGGATTTTGGGTAGTTTATGGAAAAGCCTAAGCTGTGTAGAAGCTGAAGTGTTTGAGACATATGGCTCTTTCACTGTTTGTACGATTTTGCTTGTATCAGCCAATCGTCCAGGTATGGATAAACGTGAATGTGTTGACTCTTTAGATATGCAGCTACTGTCGCTAGACATTTTGTGAAGACTCACGGAGTTGTGGTCACCCCAAAGGGGAGAACTTTGAATTGATAGTGCTGGTTTTGGATTGTGAACCTGAGATACTTCCTGTGAGAAGGATGTATAGGTATGTGGAAGTATGCATCCTTGAGGTCTAAGGTTGCTAGGAAGTCTCCTTGCCTTAGCAACGGGAGGACTTGCTGTAGAGTGATCATGTGGAAGTGCTCCGAAAGTATATACTGGTTTAGGGGTCTGAGGTCCAGTATTGGTCTGAGGGACCCGTCTTTCTTGGGAATGAGGAAGTATAGTGAGTATACTGCTGTTACTTGGTGCTGGAAAGGGACTGGCTCTATGGCCCTCTTTTCCAGCATACCTTTCACCTCTTGTTGTAACAGAGCGATGTGTTCCGTGGACATTGGACGTTGTCTGGGTGGTATGTTGGGTGGAGTAGAAGTCAGTTCTAGACAGTAGCCATACTGGATGATTTGTCTTACCCACCTATCGGTGGTAATGTTGTTCCAGACTGGTAGGAACTGTTGTATTCTTCCTCCGACCGGTGTTATGTGGTCTGGAGGTAGTGTATTGAAGTCACTGTTTTGTGGCAGTGGAGGCTCTGTTATTATTGCCTCCACGTCCTCTCCCCTTATTGCCATTTCTTCTGTATCCACCTCGATTGGGACCTTTATTGAAGGTGGACTGAGTATTGGCTTTATATGCCGAGGCACCTTGTGAAGTGTTGCCTCGTGCAGCTCCTCTGTATGATGAGCGTCGAAAGGAGCTTTTATGCTGTTGGAACTGCAGCACACACATTGATTTTGCAGTCTCAGTGTCTTTTTTCATTTTAGCCAGAATATTATCTACTGCTGGTCCAAAGAGGAAGTCTGGATTGACCGGCTGGTTTAGAATAGTAGATTGCACCTCGCTTTTAAAGCCTGAGATGCGTAGCCATGCGTGTCGTCTTAGCAAGACACTAGTGTGAACGGATCTTGCTGCAGTATCTGCTGCGTCTAATGCACATTTAATGGAAGCATTTGTGATGAGCTTCCTCTCCTGAATAAGAGCATCAGCTTGTTCTCTGAATGGCTCAGGTAGATGTTGCAGTATGCTCTCTAATCTATCGTAGTGTGCCCTATCGTAGCGTGCTAGTAGAGCCTGCGTCTTAGCTATTCTCCATGAATTGGCTGCCTGTGCAGCCACTCTTTTCCCTGAGGCTTCAAGGATTTTTGATTCTTTATCGGGAGGTGGTGCTTCTCCAGTTGTTTGGGAGTTAGCCCTTGTAGGAAGGTGGATATCTAACTATGGTTGCCCCCAACTTTTTGCCTGGTGTTTTGCTGGTTTTTCGACTTAGTTGACCTGGGGCCCTGCTATTCAGGACCCCAGGCCCACTGCTCTCTCTGTAAAATGGATTCCGTGTACTCTAGGTACATATCTTAATTGGATACTGAGTCACCTTATCAGCCCCTGTACAGTCTACCTTAGGTACCCAGGGCATAGGTGCACCCAGGGTCTACCAGGGGCTGCAGCATGTATTATGCCACCCCTGGCTGGCCATCCAAATCTGACACAACTGGCTGATCAATCAGCTGGGGCAAGGTGGTGTAATCACCCTTTGCTTTAGATATAGTATCCCTATATCTAACCCTAAAATGGACACATATCCTCCTATCAGTCACTCCTATGGCAGGCCTTATCAATCATGAAGGCAGAGTGCTTGGAATTATGTGAGATGGTGCTCTGGCATGAGTTGAGCCCGTTTGCAGCTTGCGGAACCAAGTCCTAATAGCTGTTCCATGATAACGCTATACCATATACTCTTAAGTGCATTATGATCCTCGCGGTCAAATGCTATCTTTGGTATAGCATTATCAAAACATGTCGAGTAAGGTGTCATACGAACTGGAATACTACCCCCTCGCCAATTCTGGCGACGGGGGTAGCATTCCACCCTTCTAGAGGGACACAACATGTATGTAACTGTGAACCCCAGTTAAAGTTAACTCGAGCCTCAGCATCACAAAATGGATGCTGCCACCACAGACACAAGTCTGACTTCCTGCTGCTGGGAGTCCTTCCAGCGAGGGAGGCTCGGACAAAGGGTTTCCTGCCTTGGGAGGAGCTAGCACCACCCCAGACAGGATTTTGTGTATTAGGTAGGACAGGGCTGAAAGGAATGAGACATGCCTGGGGCACACAAGGTGTCCCTGTGCATACACCGGTCCAAACCAGTTCCTGGGGCACTCCAGCCCCAGAGCTGGCGCAAGACCGGACAAAGGATAGGGGATGTAACCACCCTCCTTCCTGGTCCCACCCAGAGGAGGGACCTAGTCATAGTGAAGCTCCCTTTAGCTGAATAAAGGTAGGAGCTGGTCCCATTCCAAATTAGATTATCCTGATCAACTTCACAAGAAGAAACTCTGGACGTTGACGTTCTGCTCCACAGAAGACGGAAGAAATCTCCTTTGTGGGCGAGGAGTGTCCACCCTGCACAAGCAGGCACCATCAGCGTACAGCGGCTTTCCTTTGTCGTCTTCCTGCAAGGATCCAGACTTCAGAGCCCGACGAGACCCGGATTCCCAGACCTCTCCGACCTCAACCCACATCTGCAGCAGAGCTGAGACCCGTGGGTGCGACGAGACATGTGGGACCGGCCATCTTGAAAGAAGCAGCACTTCGCTCCAGCACGACTTCAGAGTCATCCACGTCCAAGTGCTTTGGGGACTGAGAAGCCCCGACCCCGAGCAGCTCCTGCACCGAAGATCAGCCCTCCAGCATCCACGAGATCTGCGTGGGGCCCTTCTGCCTGTTCGCTGCTCGACGCGTTGTCTGGTCACTTGCAGGCTGGCTAGTGACCTCCTAGACGACGAACTCCGACAACTTTGGTGCTGGTCTGGTTGCTCCAGACTGGCCCTTGCTCCCTTCCAAAAGAGGAGCACCCCAGATCCTCTTGGTCCACTCCAGACGCCGTTTCCACTCACCGCGTGGGTTGCCTTTGACAAGGCCTGTTAAACCTGAATCCGGAGACGACACCACCGACAGCGAGAGCCTGCGTGGGACAGCTCGTGCCTCCATCCTGGTCGCCGAAGACACCACCTGGTCCACGTGGCTGCAGAGACAAGCGTCCACCTTCACCTGATCGCGACGACGACATCTGGTTCCACTCCTGGTTCCACTCCAGTCACTGGCTAGTGACTTTGAACATTGTCCCCTCTGCTTTCAGGTTCTTCTCTTCACTGATCCACCCTTGGATCACACCGGACATCTTCCTCCTGACCGCCTGCAGCATCTTTTCCTCCAGGCTCCATAGACTTCAACGCCGGAACCCGACACAACTTGGCACCTATGCACCCGCATCCCGTGGGTGAGGTAACACGAGCATTTCGGTGCTCAAGAGTAGCTTGACTCTCCTAGTGTCCAGTTCCACAGTCGTTTTGGTTCTATCTAGTCAGGGACGTCCGTACTCCCCTTTTCTTAAAACTGTACTGTCCATAGACGTTTGTACGCATCTCGCGTGTGAGTTCACACTCTGCACACGCGTTCCGTGGGCCTCCTAGTACTTACCTCAAGTTAGTATAGCGTGGTCCCAGCGATCCTACAGCCTCTGGACAGCTCCATTCCTTCGATTGACTTTCATATTCCACTTACTTAGTATATGGTTTGTCGTGCCCCTAGGGCACCATTGTAAATTGTGCACCTTAAACGTATTTTTCCTAAAAGTTTGTCGTGTGCTTAGCCCTCTGACCTCATAAAGAGTTCAGAGGTGTATGTTAGTTAATAAATACTTGTTTATTTTCATAACAACCTGTGTGGTGTCCTTTCACTTGGTATTCAAGGGTTTATATGTGGTAAAACAGCTGGCTTCACATGCCAAAAGAGTTTAGCCTAAAGACTGCTTTTGTCCATGCTACCATTAGGATAGCTGGTCTATAAGGTTGACTTACAACCAATCACCATAAGGGTTGTTTGGACTGATACAAGGTGATCACTAGAACTATTGAGCATCATATATCAGGCCAACTTCTCACATCGACTACCTTTGGTTTTTTGAGAACGTGACTTGGGCCTGGAGTGTCAAAAGGCTTTTTCTTGGTATTCGTAGCCGAGCTTCAATGCGGGGCTATTTAATCAGTGTCTTGACCGGAGCCTTTGTTCTCGGTAGAGTGGGTTTCAGGGGCAGTGTACTCACGGTTCGCCCCTGCATGATCTGTTCGTCTTCCGAATCGTCCTCAACCGCCACGATCTGTAGATCTAGATCTGAGTCTTCTACGTCGATGAGCTCTTGGTTGTCGTCGAAAATGTTTTCCGGGTCTGGTGCTGGTCTCTGCATCTCTTGCCTAGTGGCCCGTCGATTCCGGATCGTCTTTTTGGAACGGAATTGGGCACAAGCCAGGCAATCTTCTTCTTTATGGTCCGGTGAAAAGCACTTGTTGCATACTGGATGTCTGTCAGTATGCGGGTACTTGGAATGGCATTGTGGGCAGAATTTAAATGGACTCCGTTCCATCAACGTTAGGCCCACGTGGCGTCGAAAGGCCCAACGGGCCGTGTCGACGACCGGAGAGAAGAAGGAAGTGTATCCGAGGTAATAGGCACCGAGCGGAAACAATACCGTTGATTCCAAAGGCCTTTTGGCCTTTAAAAAAAGTTTTGTTTCGATTCCGAACTTTGAGTGTAGGAAAAACATCCGAACCCAATGGCGGAAAAAAACAATCTGAAGATGGAGAGGATGCCCATGCGCACTGTAGTCCAAGGGAGGAGCCACCTATCTCGTGATACTTCGAAGACTCTTCCAGGACAACAAGGTGCAACCATCTGGACCCAACACGAGGCGGCGATCTATGCACAGATATGAATTCAGCAGCGCACATGCCTCGAACAGCATCTTTCCATTGAACCCACCCTGCCCCAATCCACTACAGGCTGTCTGGGGAGGTGCCAGCACCTCCGTCAACAAGAAAACCTATTGTCCAGGCCTCCCTTGCCAGAGTTTCGTCCAGCTGCAGGAGGTCAGACTCGTGCCTGTGGCAGCAGCAACCATTTAGTGATGCTTAGGCTCTGTTTAACTTTAACCGGGTAAAGCAGTAACTAAATGTCTTCTCCCTCTAGAAGGGTGGAATGCTACCCCCGCCGCCAGGACTGGCAGCGGGGTTGTATTCCAAAGTGTTTGACAACTTACACGACATGTTTTGATAAAGCCAAACCAAAGTTAGCATTAACCGCAAGGATTATAATGCACTTAAGAGTATATGGTATGGCTATATCATGGAACAGCAATAAGGACATGGTTCCGAAAGCTGCAGATGGGCTCAGCTCATGCTAGATCACCATTTCACATAAAACCAAGCACTCTGCCTTCAGGATTGTTAAGGCCTGCCATAGGAGTGACTTATGGGTATATATCTGTCTATATATATAAGGGTAGCTATAGGAATACTATATCAAAGCAAGGGGTGATTACACCACCTTGCCCAAGCTGAGTGATCAGCCTGTGGTGTCAGTTTGAATGGCCAGCCAGGGGTGGCATAATTCATGCTGCAGCCCCTGGTAGGCCTTGGGTGCACCTATGCTCTGGGTACCTATGGTACAATATACAGGGGCTCACAAGGTGACCCAATATCCAATTAGATATGTACCTAAAGTACATTGTATCAATGTAGAGAGAGAACAGCTGGGCTGTGGGTCTGATTAGCAGGCCCACAGCCACACTAAAGGCGAAAAACCAGATTATCACAGCAAAAACTGGGGGTGACCATAGGAAGCAGACACTACTCTCCTACACAGAGTTCATCGATTGGGTGCGTCTCTTGTATGCTGACCCCCTTGCCAGAGTAGTGGTGAACAATCATAAGTCTGCTGACTTTCCTCTTGGCAGAGACACGAGGCAGGGATGCCCCTTGTCCCCATTCCTGTTTGACTTAGCGTTAGAGCCGTTTACGGCGTGGGTTCGGTGGGACCGGTCGTTCCGAGGACGTTAGATTGGGAGGATAAGATCTCATTATACGCCGATGATATTCTGCTCTATCTTACCAATCCAAGGGGCTCCCTGATATGTTTCCTGGATGTGCTCGCCATATTCGGGAGGTATTCCGGGTTTGCAATCAACTGGTCGAAGTCAGTTGTTTTTGTCCTCAGAGGCAATCCGCTGGTGATCCCGGAAACCTGCCCGATACAAATCGAACCAACAGGGTTTCAATACCTCAGTATTTACATCACACTTTACCTGAAATTACGTTATGCTAACAATTTGGGCCTCCCTATGACTCGATTTAAAGTAGACGTGAAGCGATGGTGGGCACTCCCGCTCTCCCTTTTGGGCAGGGCAGTGCTCTTCAAGATGATGGCTCTTCCCCAATTCCTATAAGCACTCCAGAACGCTATGGACCCCATACTGGCGTCCTACTTCAAGGAAATAGAGGTTCTCCAGAGGCAGCTTCTTTGGGATAGTACGCCCCGTATAGCCTTTTCTAAGCTCACCCTCCCCTGGTATGACGGGGGGATAGGGTTGCCGGACCTACGGAAATCTTACTGGGCCTCCCAGTTGCCGGTGAACCACGTTCTATAAGGGGCACCAGTGGATCCCGGGTAGGCTATGGACCGCTGGCAGGTGCCGGGGGGTGATTTCACCAGGGCACTGTGTGCCAGACCGGGTCGGTTTCCCCTTGCGGGTCCTACGGCACATGGGGTACAGGTGTGGCACGCGCCCAATAGGCATCTCAAGTGGGAGGGGAGACTAACACTCGCCACCCCCTTATTGAGCTCAGAGAGACTAGGAAGTCTATGGAAGTCCAAGGGGTTTGACAAGTGGGAACTCCTCGGGATTACACAGGTCAAGGACGTCTGGGGGAAAGACACAGTTCACACGTTTGACTCCCTAAAGCAGCAATATCACCTTCATGATAAAGAGCACTTCAGTTATCTCCAGATTAGACATGAACTACTTATACACATTCCCATAGGCACGCCACTGCCTGATGCTTCACCCCTTTAAGACCGGGTGTTAGATGGTCTTCTCCCGGAGAGGACCATCTCCCTAATATATAAAAAACTTATCAATAATATGGAGAACCCGCTGGTACTCATCAGGACACAATGGTGTGCAGATGGGGTGAGCTAGACGACGAGGATTGGCGGGAGGCGGTCTCCTCTCCACGCGTAGTGGCAATACAGATGAGACTCAGAATAGTGCAGTTAAAGATTTTTCACAGGTCGTATGTCACAGGGCCCCGTCTGGTTCGAATGGGTATATCAGAGAGCGGGGAATGTCGCAGGGGGTGCGGAGAACTTGGAACTTTCATGAATATCTTGTGGCACTGTAGGGAGGTACAGGACTATTGGGTAGAGATCCATGATAGACTACGTGATGTCCTGGGGGTGGAGGTATGGCCGGAGGCCCGTAGGTGTATTCTAAACGTCTGGGAACCCACGGATCTGTGTGTGTATATAGGAGACAGTGGGTAACGTTAGCATGCATTGTAGCCAAACGCAACATTGCTCAGCTGTGGGGAGCAAGTCAGCCACCCCGGGTTGGGAAATGGGCGGAAGACATGGATTGGTGCATGTTAAGGGAGAGGTCGCTCTACATTTCCAGGGGTTGACCCAAAAAGTGGGGTAAAGTCTGGGCAGACTGGAATCTTTTCCGTGGTGACATCTGTACGCCCCCGTTCTGTCTGGAAGAAGAGGAGGCGCAAGAGTCCCTGTGATCCCTTGATCGCTATCCTGTATGTATTGTTTGAAGTATGGACCTGTATATTGGACAATTGTATAACTGGCCAAGTCACCTGGTGTCTTTCTTTTGTTGAATTGTTAATAGGAAGAAAAAAAAAGATCCATAATTGGACAAAGCCAATAGTCCTGAAGGAAAAGCCCGCCGAGGCAGCAACGACAACAAGGCCTTGTAGAAGGGGAAAGCGGGATACTGCGAAAAAGCGTGAATAGATTTCACACCGTACAAGCCAGGTCTAGGGTTGGAAGGAACATATGATGTATTAACATACCGCCTAATTCCAGAGAATGGTGCTAAGCAGCAGAGAAACAGAACAAATCAGTCTGTATTGGAGTGAGAGCAGAGCACCCAGGAAAGGGAAAACCTGCCCTAAAGGAGGCAAGTATAGAAAGCCTCAACCAGAAAAGGTCCTCGCAGAACGGGGAGGTTGGGCGGACGTTAAGGAATCAGCGGCTAGACTATGTCACTACCAGATACATAGTTACCGAAGGTAAGTAACTCGTTCATCTGATAGAGACGTCTAGCCGCAGATTCCTTAACTTAGAATAGATAACAAAGCCATACCCATAGAGTAGGCGGGTCTGCGACTGAACCCCATCAAGTTTGTGAATGAACTTAGTCGTCCGTAAGGTGCCTAAACGTACAAGTTACTTACCTAAGGTAACAAATTAGCTGGTAGAGACGATTCTACCCGCAGATTACTTAACGTAGAATTATCGCCAGGCGCGAGACTGGATCCGGAAAACTTTCTTTGCCAGAGCATCTCTGCGCGCTGGGGCAGTACCACAAGACTCCGCCCTGACGTTGTGTGCTGGCGGGATGTCAGCGAGGTCACATAAGCCCCACCCTGGCGCGCTGACGTCAGTTTTCTTCGGATAACTTTTCCAGGCCACAACTTAGAGCCATCACAACAAAACTGTGGAGAGCAAGAGAACAGTGTGCAAACAAAAAGGGAAAATGGAAAAGGGAAACAAAAGGAGAGGAACAGTACCATCTGGAAAAATGCTAGACACTAAGGTACTGAAAGCCATAGCAGAGAAAGAGTAGAGCACCGCTCAGAGGAGCAACTTTGCAAGCGAAGGTGACATCCTCCCTGGAGGCAGAAAAACATGTGAAAAAACACCCTAGAAGACGAAGAGAATCTGACATCACAATCCACAACAAGTCCGGAACAGAAGAGTAATGGCAAGTTACCCCCAAGACAACACCATACAGGAAGGCTGTATCCCTTGGAAGCAGCTAAGGGCTGAGGTATAGCTAAAAGACCCTAACTCAGAGTACTGCAGAGGAGTCCGAAACCCCAAACAATAAAAAGGGAAGAAGAGTAAAAGTAGGCCCCCACACCGGAAAGAACCAGGGTGTAGGGATGCAGAAATACACATGAACCAACGAACAAGTTACTTACCTTCGGTAACGATATATCTGTAAGAAACATTAGTTAGTATTAGATTCCTTACCTTAGAATATCCCCAGGCGTCAGTCTGGATCCGGAAACTTTTGCGTAGCAGTACCCCTGCGCGTCGGTAGGCGTCGTCTGCAGGCGTCCCCTGCGGCTCCGCGTCCGTCGTCGGCGTCGTGTGCCGTGATGACGTCGCTGGAGTATATAGACGCCGCCTCCGCGCGCTGACGTCAGTTCTTTGCACACAGCTTTTCCGCGCCACAACACGCAGAGCCATGTGAGAACCAACACTGGTGCCATTTGAAACTAGGGCCCTGAAAGGGATGTCCCTAACCCTAGGTATCAGTTCGCAGAACGGGGAGGATGGGTGGGTCGGTAAGGAATCTAATACGAACTAATGTTTCTTACAGATATATCGTTACCGAAGGTAAGTAACTTGTTCATCTGAAAGAAACACGTTAGTATTAGATTCCTTACCTTAAAATAGATACCCCAGCAATACCAACCCCGGTGGAAGGGTCTGCGAACCAATACATTCTTACACCAGAAAGTCCTGGAGGACAGAACAGCCAAAGAAGCCATCCCTCCGGACTTGACTGTCCAGGCAGTAGTGCCTCGCAAAGGTGTGCAGCGAGGCCCATGTAGCCGCCTGGCAAATGTCCTGCAAGGGGACTCCCCGGCCCAGGGCAGTAGTAGCCGCAGTGGCCCGAGTGGAATGGGCCCTCAGCCCAACAGGAGGCTCCTTCCGAGCCAAAGAGTAGCACGCTTTGATGCACAGAACGACCCACCGAGAGATGGTCCGTTTATGTACCGCCCGTCCCTTCTTCGCACCCACGTAGCCAACAAACAGTTGGTCATCCACCCGGAACTGGCGTGTGCGATCCATATAAAATGAAAGCGCACGTTTTGGGTCCAGACGATGGAGCCGCTCTTCATCCTTTGAAGGATGCGGAGGCGGGAAGAAGGAAGGGAGGGTGATGGACTGCCCGATGTGAAAAGCAGAGACAACTTTGGGCAGGAAAGAAGGCCTAGTTCTCAGAACCACCTTATCTGGATGAATGGACATGAAAGGAGGTTTGACAGAAAGAGCCTGGAGCTCACTCACCCTCCTGGCAGAGGTGATGGCAACCAGGAAAGCCGTCTTTAAAGTCAGGAGACGAAGAGGACAAGAATGAAGCGGCTCAAAGGGAGCACACATTAAGAATGTTAGAACCAGGTTCAAGTCCCACTGAGGCATCACAAACGGAACAGGTGGATACATGTGTGTGATGCCCTTCAAGAATCTCGTTACAATGGGGGACTTGAACAAAGACAGTTGATCAGGCAGCCTCAGAAAGGCTGAAAGGGCAGAAAGGTAGCCCTTGATAGGTGAAATATACTGGATAGACCGTCTCACCACGACCTATCCGAAAGGACTAAATGATCGGATTGACTTTCATTGCTTTCTATAAGAAGACATGCCTTGTTGCATAACAGTATTAATTTTCAAACCGTACAATTGACATGTGTATTTTTGTTTATTTTTCCTCTTTTTAATTTTTTGTGGTGATGTTTTCTATTAACTTTGTACATTCGTTCGTTAATTTTTCAACAAATTATTCACAGTCTTTTTTTTAAATACATTCGACAGTCCTTTTTTGTAGAAGAATGTTTACAGCATTAAGTGCTTTGTTGGCCTTGTATAGTAGCACCCGTTGTTACTCCTTTACCCTTGATTCACGAGTCTTTCATCCTTAGTACACGGACATTCAAAACCCCGAGTAGTCTGTTTTTCACCTCGGTCTATCACATGACCGCATACGTCACACGTCATCTTTACGTTAAAATCACACACGGCACTTCCGCATTCCATCCCGCCGACCGCACATGGAGAGACATTGTTGCCAGTGCTCCGCACTGATACTGGTAAGCCACCGCCACTTAGGTTAAATTGTTGCCGGTACCCCATCGGGTCCCGATCGTTAGAATCTACCGTTGGCTCTATGTTTATTTCGCTTTCTGTGCACTGGGGTTGAGATCCGCCTTACAAATTTGGCGCCCTTTCATTTTACCCATTTAGACTGATGTCTATGTTTGATAGTCTTTTTAATTGTTGACTTTTATTATTTCACTCGCCTTCACCTTCCGTTCACTAAATGGACCCTAGTTAGTTTACGGTCACAACCACTGCCGTTATTCGCCAACACGCAAATCTGATATATTATTTGTCCTGACTCACTCCCGATAACGTTTAGGGGTTACATGTGTACTACATTTATTTAAACCGGGTCACCTTTCAGATCCCTGTTTCTTATGATCAGATGAACGCTCATGGGACATTGTATAAAATGTTTTGGAAATGTCTTTGATATGCATTTTGCATACAAGATGGCGTATTAATATATGTGTATCACCTTTTCTTTTTGTCAACAGTATCATTAAATCCCCTGATGAAGGGCCCCTGCGCCCGAAATGCATTGGGAATTCATGGGGAACCTTTTTGAACTAACAAAGAAATGAAGATTGATGTAATTATTTCATCATGTGAATACAACATTTTGAATGAAGCTAAAAAATTTTGATTCGCAATAAAATCATTTCAAATGCACAACTTACCTTGCTGAAAATTTCTTTTACTGTGTGCATCCGGTGTCGCTACCCACGCTTGGGATAGCGCAACTCAGCAGCCCTTGATAGTGCCCAGAGCAGAGCCCTGCTGGGCAAGAGAAAGAAGGAAGAGAAGAACCTCAGAAAGAGGGGCAGAGAGAGGATCCACAGCCTTTGCTGTGCACCATGCCACAAACTTGTTCCACCGACAGGCGTATACCGATTTCGTGGAGGAACGCCTGGCTGCCAGAATCACATCACAAACTTCAGGAGGCAAGTCAAATGGCCTCAACTGCCGCCGCTCAATCTCCACGCATGGAGGTGGAGGCTGGACAGGTTCGGTTGGAGGACCGTCCCCTGTTGCTGCGACAGAAGGTCCTCCTGAAGGGGCAAACGGATCGGGGGACCGACTGACATGCTGAGTAGCTCGGGATACCAGTACCTTCGAGCCCAGTCCGGAGCCACAAGGATGACTTGGGCCCGGTCACGCCTGATCTTCTTCAGCACTCTGGGCAAAAGTGGTATAGGCAGAAAGGCGTATAACAGACCGCAACTCCACTCGCGCCGAAAGGCGTCGCCGTGCGAGTGCCGTCTTGGAAACTCCAACACGCAGAACTGATGACATTGCGCGTTCTCTTCTGTGGCGAATAGATCTAACCAAGGCTCTCCCGATTGCCGAAAGAGGCCTTGCGCCACGTCCGAGTTCAGACGCCATTCGTGATCCATCGAGCACCGACGGCTGAGTTTGTCCGCCCTGGCGTTCAGAGAACCTGCCAGGTGTTGAACCAACAGAGTCACGCCCTGACGTTCCAGCCATTGCCAGAGGCGCAGAGCCTCCTGGCAAAGGTTCCACGACCCCACCCCGCCCTGTTTGTTGCAGGACCACATGGCGGCGGTGTTGTCCGTGAACACCTGCACTACACTCCCGTTGACAAAGGGGAGGAACGCTTTCAGTGCCAAACGAATCGCCCGCAGCTCCAGCAGGTTTATATGGAGCCGGGACTCCGCCGGAGACCAGATGTCTCTGATCTCTGCCTCTCCCAAGTGGCCTCCCC
Organism: Lissotriton vulgaris; assembly: GCF_964263255.1. Classification (NCBI taxonomy): domain Eukaryota; kingdom Metazoa; phylum Chordata; class Amphibia; order Caudata; family Salamandridae; genus Lissotriton; species Lissotriton vulgaris. The sequence goes on from NC_141689.1 coordinate 979,245,773, forward strand.
AGCCCTGGAGGGACGCGTCCGTCACAACAACGTGCTCCGGTTGGGGAAGGGAGAGGGATCTGCCTCTGACCCAATCGCGGTCCGTAAGCCACCACTGCAGTTGTCTCGCAGTGCCCTCCGAGATCAAGACATGGTCGGACAGGTTGCCCTGATGCTGGGCCCACTGAAACTTCAGGTCGCACTGCAGAGCCCGCATCCGCCACCTGGCGTGATGCACCAGAAGGATGCAGGAAGCCATCAGCCCCAGCAGCCGCAGCGTCAACCTGAATGAAACCCGGGATAACGGCTGGAAGATTGGAATCAAAGCCTGCATATCCTGGATTCGCCATTCTGGAGGATAGACCCAAAACTGCGCCGTGTCGAGAACCGCTCCGATGAAAAGGAGCTTTTGAGAGGGGCACAGGTGTGATTTCGGCACATTGATGGAGAACCCCAGCTGGTGCAGGAGATCTGCCGTCATCTGAAGGTGGCTGACGACTGTTTGGGGCGAGCCCGCCTTCAACAACCAGTCGTCTAGATAGGGGAAGACTGAGACCCCCAATCAGCGCAGATGAGCTGCGACCACCGCCATCACTTTGGTGAACACCCGTGGGGCGCTTGTAAGGCTGAAGGGGAGCACGATAAACTGAAAATGCTCGAGGCCTACTGTGAACCGCAGGTAACGCCGGTGGGCCGGCAGGACGGGGATGTGAAAGTACGCATCCTGCAAGTCCAACGCTACCATCCAGTCTTGTGGGTCTAGAGCAGCCAAGACCTGAGCCAAAGTCAACATCTTGAACGTCTCCTTCCGGAGGAAGCCGTTGACGTTCCTTAGATCCAAGATAGGACGTAGGCCCCCTTTGTCCTTCTTTGGTACCAGAAAGTAGTGGGAATAGCAATCACGACCTACTTCTGGCCCAGGAACGCGCTCGATGGCCCCCTTGGCCAAGAGGGCCGTAACTTCCTCCTTCAGAAGTGCCAAGTGGTCCCCCGACACACGGTGGTTCTGCGGTGGCATGGCTTGAGGTGTTGTCTCGAAGGGGAGGGAGTAGCCCCTTCGGACGAGCTGCAGCACCCACCTGTCCGACATTGTGCGCCAGTGGGAGAGGTGATGGCGAACCCTGCCTCCCACCGGTGTCACATGGGCCTGAAAGCTCGGACTAGGAGGATTTAGTGGCAGATGCTGCGGGGGGAGGTGTGGCCTGACCTCGCCGCTGTCCCCGACCGCCACCACGGCGGTTTTCACGGCCGCCACCGCGTTGATAATTCTGTTGCGGTGCGTGGCTGGCAGCACGTGTGGGACCGCCCCTTCCTTGGCCACGAAAGGAGCGAAACGAACCCGTTTGCTGGCGCTGGGTCGAGAGACCCAAGGACTTGGCCGTGACCCTGGAGTCCTTGAAGCGCTCCAGCGCGTGGTCCGCTTTGTCGCCAAACAGGCGACAGCCACCAAACGGCATGTCCATCAAAGCATTCTGGACATCAGCCGAGAAATTGGCGGATCTCAGCCAGGCGTGGCGACGAATCGCCACCGTCGTGGACATCGCTCTGCCCAGCGAGTCGGTCGTATCAAGACCACACCTGATGGAATATCTTGCTGCGTCTCGGCCTTCAATCATAGCCTTGCCGAGCTTAGCCCGTACCTCCGCGGGGCATTCAGGCAGCAGATCCGCGACCTTGTCCCACAGAGAGTGGGTGTAACGGCCCAAGAAGCACGCGGTGTTGCAAGACCGCAGTCCCAGACTCAGGGACGAGAAGACCTTCTTACCATACTGGTCGTACCTCTTCGATGCCCTGTCGGGCGGGGCCGACGGGAATGCGGTCTGGGAGGTGGAGGCCTGGATCACCAGACTCTCAGGGGTGGTGTGGGTGGACAGAAACTTAGGGTCGCCCGCACACGGACGGTGGCGTCTGGCCACGTTCCTATCAACAGGCGAACCTGAAGCGGGCCTGGACCACGTGCCCAAAAGAACGTCCGTTAAGGCCTCGTTAAACGGCAGCAGTGGCTCCTGTGGGCATGACTGCGGTTTGAGTACCTCGGTGAGGATGTTAGTCCTCACGGCCGCGACGGGGAGCTCAAGGTGTAAGGCCTTGGCAGCCCTCATCAACACCACTGAATAGGCAGCCCCCTCCTCTGTAGCCACAGTAGGAGGCGAGACAAAACCAGGGTTGGGGGAGTCATCCAGACCACTGGCATCACCCAAGTCACCTGTCCAGTCCATGTCATACTGACACTCGCGTGTCAGAGGGTCCTCGGACCCCTCCCACCCCTCTCCGTATTCTACATCCTCACCATACTCGGAGTCAACAATGTAGACCGGCTCCTCGGGGTTCACAGGCCCCATCGGCGTCGAGCCCCGCGTCGATCGACGCCGGTCCGACTCCGCGTCCGGATTCGGAGAGGGAATGGGGACGGCGCCGCCCGGAGCCGGCGCCGGGGAACCGGAGCCGGCGCCGGGGAACCGGCGCCGCGCGGGGGCGGCGCCAAGGGTTGCCCCGATGGAATCGGCGCCGGAGAGGCCGGTTGACCAGCCGGCGTCGACCCCGAGGGTCCCTGCGGCGCCGGGATCGGAGCCGTCGGCGGCGCCGGGGCCGGAGCACCCGACGGCGTCGAGGCAGTGTCACCCGAGCCGCTAGGGCTCCCAGACGGGTTCACAGGGCCCGAAGGCGCCGCGGAACCCGCCGGAGGAGAAAGAGCCCTCATGGCCACGAGGAGCGCCTCAATCTCCTCGGGGGACGTGCCTTGCCCAGGGACCGCAGTGTATGGGGCAGGCCGCGTCAGCGACTCACGCGGAGCCGCGGGGGTGGGGCTACCCGAACCCCCGGCCGCATCGCGCGAGCGTCGGGGGGAGTCGGGGGTACGATGATGACGCCCCGACTTTTTGTGCTTCCTACCTGAGGAACCAGAAGAATGGTGACGACTCCCGGAGCGCCCGTGACGGCTCCGCGACCGCTCCCTCGATCGCTCCCTCGACCGCCGGCCGGACCGGGACCGCTCTCGACGCCGACACCCGGAGCTCGAGCAGCTTGCGGGACCGCTCCCGCCTAGCTTTATTAGTCAAGGCCCGGCAGTCGACGCAGGCGTCCACGTCGTGGTCGGGGCCCAGGCACCGGAGGCAGAGTCGGTGATGATCCGTGACCGACATCGTCCGGTCACAGTCGTCACAGTTCTTAAAACCGGGCATCCTACCGGCACCGTAGAAGATTCAGAGATCAAAAAAGATCAAAAATCTTGGTCAAAAGACCGGAGTACTGCTCTTCGGATCTGCGCTAACTGGCGCGGAAAAAAGAAGAACTGACGTCAGCGCGCGGAGGCGGCGTCTATATACTCCAGCGACGTCATCACGGCGCACGACGCCGACGACGGACGCGGAGCCGCAGGGGACGCCTGCAGACGACGACTACCGACGCGCAGGGGTACTGCTACGCAAATGTTTCCGGATCCAGACTGACGCCTGGGGATATTCTAAGGTAAGGAATCTAATACTAACGTGTTTCTTTCAGATCAACTTCGTACTAGCAATGAAGGGGTGGAACAATCAAACAGAGCAAAGCATCCCGTCAGGGAGGAAGTGAAGAGGACACTCGTGTAGGAAGGTACCTCCTGACTATGGTTGCCCCCAACTTTTTGCCCTGTGTTTTAGCTGGTTTTTGACATAGTCGACCTGGGATCCTGCCAATCAGGACCCCAGGCCTACTGCTCTCTCTTTAAAATGGATTCCATGTACCCTAGGTACATTTCCAATTGGGACTGGGCCACCTTATCAGACCCTGTAACTCAGGGCATAGGTGTACCCAGGGCCCACCAGGGGCTGCAGCATGTATTATGCCACCCCTGGCTGGCCTCCTAAATTTGACACAACTGGCTGCATGACAGCTGGGGCAAAGTCGTGTAATCACCCTTTGCTATAGATATAGTATACCTATATCTAACCCTAAAATGGACACACAGATTCCTATCAGTCACTCCTATGGCAGGCCTTAACAATCCTGAAGGCAGAGTGCTTGGAATCGGGTAAGATGGTGCTCTGGCATGAGCTGAGCCTGTCTGCAGCTTGCGGAACCAAGTCCTAATAGCTGTTCCATGATATCGCATACCATATACTCTTAAGTGCATTATAATCCTCGCGGTTAAATGCTAACTTTGGTATTGCTTTATCAAAACATGTCGAGTAAGGTGTCATACGAATTGGAATACTAACCCCTCGCCAATTCTGGCGACGGGGTTAGCATTCCACCCTTCTAGAGGGACACGACATGTATGTAACTGTGAACCCCGGTTAAAGTTAACTAAAGCCTCAGCTCCACAAAATGGATGCTGTCACCACAGACACGAGTCTGACCTCCTGCTGCTGGGAGTCCTTCCAGTGAGGGAGGCTTGGACAAAGGGTTTCCTGTCCGGGGCGGTGCTAGCACCATCCCAGACATGGTTTTGTGTATCCTGGGTAGGCAGGGCTTTACAGGAAGGTGACTGCTGAGTGGCACCCCGGTGCTCACTACGCATAGGCCAGTCTGAACCAGTTCCAGGGGCACACCAGCCCCTTGCCTGGGGAAGTCCGGCATGGCAGAGGGGTGTAACCACCCCCCTCCTAGTCCCACCCATAGGCAGGACCTAGTCACCGGGCCAGCCCCCTTTTTTAGTATAAAGATAGGAGCGGGCCCACTGTTCAAATTAGATCATCTTTGGAATCAAGACCCGACTTTCTGCGAAAGGACATCAAGATTTCTTCTTCAAGATTCTCCCTTGTGGCAAAGGAGTAGTCACCCTGCATCCGCAGGCACCATCCTAAGAACACTGCGGTCTGCTGCAAGTCCTTCTTCACGAATCCGACGACCCAGCTCGACGAGACCCGGCTTCCCTGGCACCTCTGACCTCTACTCACCTCTACAGCAAAGCTGAGAACTGTGAGTGCGACGAGACCTCGAGGGACCGACGATCGCCAAGACTGCACGACTTCTTTGCAACAAGCCCACCGTGTGCTCCACTGGTGAGTGCTTTGGCGTCCGAGAAGCCCCAACCCTGAGCAGCTCCAGCACCGAAGATCAGCCCTCCAGCATCTCCACGATCTGCGTGGGGCCCTTCTGCTTTTGCGTGCTCACCGCGCTGTGTGGCTACTAGCCGGCTGGCTTGTGGCCTTCTACACGACGCCCGACGACATCACTGCTGCTGGTCTGGTTGCTCCAGACTGGCCCTTGCTTCCTTCTTCAAGAGAGGCACCCCGGACCCTCCTGGTCCACTCCAGACGCCATTTTGAGTCCACCGCGTGGGCTTGAATTTGCCAAGGCTTTGTTGCCCAATCCTGGGTCCAGCGACGCCGACAGCTTCAATCTTCGTGGGACAGCTCGCCCCTCCATCCTGGTCGCCGACAACGCCTCCTGGTCCGCGAGATCTGCGAGCACAGCGTCACCCACTCACCTAGTCGAGGTGACTACCATCCGGTGCCCTCCTGGTGCCACCTGACTACTGGCTAGTAGTCTCGAACTTGGTCCCCTCTGCTTTCAGGTGTCATCTTCCATCGATCCAGGCTTGGATCCATCGAACTTTCTTCACTGGTCGCCTGCCAGCAACTTCTTTCTTCCAGGCTCCTGGTCCGTCTACGAGGATTCCCGACGTCTTTTGAGACCTGTGCAGCTGCAGCCCCTGGGCTAGGTAACTTCGGCATTTCGGTGCCCCAGCATAGCCTCACTATCCAAGGGTCAGAATCCACTTTCGTTTCCTCCCACCAGGTCGGGTTCGCCCGAGAACACTAACTTTGCAATTTCTAGCTACCATAGACTTTGTCCCGCATCACGCGTGAGAGTGCACACTCTGCACCCGAGTCCCCTGGGTCTCCTAGAAGTAATCTGAAGATTCTATAGTCAAGATCTAGCGATTCCAAAGCCTATTAGTACTGTACTTACCTGCTAGTAATTTCGCATTCCACTTTCAGAGTATATGGTTTTCCGTGCCCCTCGGGCATTTGTATATACTGTGCTAACTTAAGTATTTTCGTAAGAGTTTTGTTTTGTGCTTAGTACCCTGTCCTCATAAAGAGTACAGGGCTGTTGTGATTTTAATAAATACACTGTTTATTTTCATAACACTTGTGTGGTGTCCTTTCACTTGGTGTTCAAGGGGTATATGTGTGGTATAACAGCTGGCTTAACACGCCCTCTCGAGTCTTTAGCCTTAGACTGCTCGTATCCACGCTACTAGGATAGCTGGTCTATAAGGTTGACTTACAACCAATCATCAATAAGGGTTGCTGGACTGATACATAGTGTTCACTAGAATAGTGAGCACTGCATATCAGGCCACCTTCTCACAACTCGCAGGAGACAAGCCACCAGGAAGGGGGCGAGTGCAGAAAACCAAGGTGAAGGTCCTCGCAGAACGGGGAGGAAGGGCAGGTCGTGAAGGAATCTGAGGCTAGAATCGTCTCTACCAGATACATCGTTACCGAAGGTAAGTAACTTGTACATCTGATAGAGACTACTAGCACAGATTCCTTAACGTAGAATAGATACTCTAGCCATACCCAGAGGGGAGGAGGGCCTGCGAGAGAACCTCCCTAGTTAGTAAGAAACACAGGACCACTGCACAGGATGCTGCATGGGGACAAGAAGGGCGGCCCCAGCCCCACCCAAGCAGAAGTAAGCAAGAACGAGGCGGGGCGAGGCCAGGACACCCCTGTCCATCCAAAGTACCAAGAACCTCCACCAGAAAGCCCTGAAGAGACAGACAATGGCAGGGGAGACCGAGGAAGAAAGAGTCACCCCAAACTCTAAGGAGAAAAGGCAGAAATGGGGCAAGGCCCTACACAGGAGAACACCCAAGTAAAGGGGACAGCTGAACCGGCGCTAGCCTCGAGTCAGCGGGCAAGGCAGGAACGGTTCCACAGTCAAGAAAGGCAGGCGAGAAAAGACAGACGCAGTCGCACAAGACTCCAGCAGGAACAAAAGGCAAAGGCCCAAGGGCACACGCCAAGGCCCCCGGCTGTGGACCAAAATAGCAGGCGTGGACAGCCAGCAGTTGGCAAGTACCAAGAAGCCGAGCACCCCAACCAAGCCGAGGACAAGACGAAAGCAAAGGTCAGGGAAATCCAGAACAACCCCTAAAGGGAGCCTGTTCGAGACAAAACCGACCCATGAAAGAAATGGGACGAGCCAGAAGAGAGGAGGAGAATTACGTAGGACAGACAAGGCCGGCCAAAACGCAGGAAAAAGGGGAGGGAATCCAATCCCCCCCTGGAACACCAGCCAGAGGACCAAGACGAAACACCGGACTAAAAAGGGCAGAAACACCACAGCACAACGCCGCAGGCGGCATGCCAAAGCCAGTCCAGCGAAGTAGCGGACACTGAAAAGGACAGAACCCGGAGCAGCAAAAACCATGCCTAGTCAAGAGCAAAGAAATAGCACCAGCATCATACAGTAACGCCAGGAAGGCGAGGAACCCGCAAGGGAAGTCTACCCCCCCCCCCAGCGTAGGACAGAACTATACAATAGCTACAAGTACCCCACTTAGGGCAAGACACGTCCCAACAAAACATGGGAACCACGCTTAGGGAAAAAAATCCCACAGCAGAGAACAAAAACGTAAGGACCTGTGACTAGAACCACAGACGGCTTACTAATCAACCAAAAAATACACAATTGCCAAAAGGGCTGTGCCAGCAGCCAACAGGGAGGGGGGCTAACCTAGGGACCCCAAAGGCACTGCAAACCATACAGAACATACAGGCGGGCCACTCAGAACACCAGACACCAGGAGGAAGGTGGGATAACGCCTCCCATCAAGCCCTGGAGGATCAACAAGCCAAGCGTACGGAGGAGGAGGAGGACAGAGCCCCGCAAGGAGACGTTGAATGGCAGAGTCTGCGTGGGTGTTAAACAAAAGAACCCCATCAAAGGGCAGGGCAACCAGACACTCCCTAATATTCTCAGGAAAAACACCATCCCACAACCAAGCATGGCGACGGAGAGCCACAGAACTAGCCATAGCACGGCCAAGAGCATTAGCAACATCCAAGGTCGCACAGAGAATAAACGCGGCCAACTCCCAACCATCCAACACATAGTGCCGTAAATCAGCTCGGGCATCGTCTTGGGAGACGTGAGACAGAAGGAACTACGCTGAATCCTACAAGCTGGAGGTAGCACTGGCCAACACACAAAGTGTGTTAAGCGCTTATAAAGCAGCACTGGAGGAAGCGAAGATATTACGCCCCCATGAATCCAACCATCGGGCCTCCCCTGACCGAGAAACCAACATCACAGGCAAGGACGGAAAGGCAGTCTGCAGAAGAGGGCCCGGAGTAGAATGGTGGAATGAAAGGCAGACTGGGTCGTGCAGAGCAGGACGGTGGAGGTGTGGGATTGGCTGAGGCATCGGATCACCCGTGGCAGGACGCCCCCAAAGCCCCCAGAAGAGTTTTGGAGCGAAGCTTCGAATGGAAGAAGCAACACCCGCCCACCAGAGCCCTGGTGGAGAACTTGCAACAGATGATCTGTAGGGAATGGGGTGACGGGGTGTCCCAAGGGGGTCGGGATACCCGGGCTTTCGGCTACTGGATTCGGACTGACTGGGGGTTTAGGGGTAAAGAGAAACACTGGCACCTTGAGTAAGCGTTTTAGTGACGGTTTTATTGGAATGTAAGTCTTTTTTAGTAAGGGTGCTGCTCGGTCCCTGGAATGAGCTGCGGGATCCAAGGGAAAAGTAACTTGCTCCAGCTTGGCTATTCTTCCAGTGATGACGGCGGCTACCGATGGGATCCGGATGGGGGACGTCTCTCAACTCGGGTCTCCTCCTCTCCGGTACCGGAAAGAAAGGAAAATCGGGTCAGGAAACTGGTTTGACCACGGTACACTCTTTAGGGCCGGGAGTGAGGGAAACCAGTGATAGTGCGTCTTGTGGATTCTATACAATCCGTGAGGTAGGAGTGCACGTGAGGAAGGAACGGAAAAGCATTTCAAAGGGGCTTTAAAATGTTACACACAGGGCTGGTTCCTCCGCCCCACCCAACCCCCCACACGGCCCCGTACCTCTTGAAGCGACGCTCCTCCCGTGGGAACGTGGCGGGGCGAAGGGCGGAAACGTTGGCCTCCTGGCGTCCCGGTCCCAGTCTCTTTCTCCTCAGTCTCCTTCTGATATCGCCTTTCTCTGTCTCTGTCTCCGTCTCCTACTCCAGCCTCCAGGAAAACGCCATCCGTTGCGTCTTTCCTACTTCCTCCTTTTGACGTTCTGTCGCTGACGAGGGGCGGGGCCTCTTCCTCTTGGTCCGGGTAGTTAAAGGGGCCGTGCGTGTTGATATCGTCCAGCCAGCCCGACTCCGGTTCTTCGTTCCAAGGGCAGTCTGGTAGCTGTTGGGAAAAGGGCAAGGTGAGAGTGGGGTGGCGGACCACCAGTCCGTTGGGGTAGTTGTGTCCTGTCCGCACACCCTGTCACATGGGGTCATCCAGTCGCAAAATGCCATCGGCCGTGGAAATAGCCCGAACAAAGGCAACACTGGCCTGCGTAGGACGCCGTGGGGGAGACAGCAATTCCTCTGTGGGTGACGGCTGTACACTAAGCCGTCCGTCCCAAAGTCCAGTTGGAGGAACAAACGACCAACCCCTGAATAGTGGGGGATCCACGGATGAGTGGGGAACCTGAGGGGCCCCCGGGGAGGGCAGAGAAGCCAGTGGAGCAACCAACCGTGAGCTGCGGAAGAGAGCGTCCGAGGGCTGAGGCCGCGAGGGCAGCGAAGAGCCCTCCTTAGAAGACGCAGGTGAAAAGCAACGACACGGTGGCCCGTCTCCAGAGAAGAAGAGACCAGGAGCTGACCAACTTCCAGAGATTAAGGAACCTCTGAAGACGAGTCGAGGACCTGACGCCGGCACGGCACCGTGGAGTCCACCACTGGTGCCGGCGCAACACCAGTCGGTGTCGGAGAAGGCATAGGCAACGCCGCGCCGACTTCCACCACCACGTGCTCCCTAGGAGAATGGGGCGGGGCGGAACCAGTTCGGCTAAGGAACGGCGCCGAAAAGGCGCCAGCCAGACCTCACATGAAGCATCCGGCTGCGTAGAGGATCAAGACAGGCTCAAGAAAGCACCCCAAGCCCGGCCTCCAACCACGGCACCGCCTGGGCGGGGAGGAAAGCCTCCGGCGCCGAAAAGGCACCGGCTCAGCCTCTGGCAAGGCAGCCGCCTGCACAGAGGACCGAGGGGGACTCAGGGACGAGCCCCGGAGATCTCCTGCAAAGCCACAGGGAGCCCGTAGGGATTTGTGGCAAGGCAGGGATACCGTGAGTTGAAGAGGGGAGCCCCGCAGGAACACGTGCCCCGACACCACCCTCCTACAAACTGAAGCCGAACCTGTCAGCGCTGGCGACTCCGCGGAAGGCCCTGTGCGAGGCAAGGGATCCGCAGACGTCTCAAGAGGAGGAGGAGGGGCCAAAGAAGCCTGCAGAGCCGCAGCATAGGCTTTTATTTGGACCCTAGTCGCCCCAACGCCAGGAAACGGCGGGTAGGGTGGCGACTGGCGCGGGCACAAGTCCCGAGGGGAACCCGCGCCCTCCGCCGAACGAGGAAAAGGCCTTCGGAAACAAGCTGCAGGACCTACCAGCTAGCGAATGATGCCATTGGGGCCATGGCGCAGGGCGATGCCGCAGGCAGAATCGGCAGTTCCTGGCTTCCGAGGTAGGGGACGGGCGCTGGGACATCACCGACCTGGACAAGCGGACGGCAGCAATTTCATCCGGCGCTCCCGTCGGGACTTCGATTTGAGGTGCTGACAAGCTTCGCAGTCCGTAGAGTCATGGTGCTCGCCCAAACACCACATACAGATAGGGTGAGGGTCCGTCGCTGACATCTGACGTGCACAATCAGTAACGTCTTGAAGCCCGAAGGCATTCGCACACTGTTCCTTAATGCAAAGTGTGAAAAGGAGGCCTGTAAACAGGCTAGGACACGATCCTGATCCTCGTTGCACGCGGAAAAGAGACAAACTGACTTCAGCATGCCGGGTGGGGCTTATGTGGCCTCACTGACGTCACGCCTACCCCGGCGTGCAGAGATGCTGTGGCAAAGAAAGTTTTCCGGATCCAGTCTAGCGCCTGGGGATAATTCTACGTTAAGGAATCTGCGGCTAGTAGTCTCTATCAGATAGCACTGTTAACCTTAGAGACGAATTATAATGAGGCTATGAAAGGTAGCGCAGTTAGCCTCCAGACCATGAAGCTCTAAGGAGAGCAGAAAGCAATGGGGGGCAAAGGTAGTAGAAGCCGTAAAGTACAGCACGGAAGATCCCTTTATGTATACTGGGTTGAGAGAAAGAAGCACAAAGCCAGATGCCCGTGGCAAAGTGACAGTTCTTAACTTCAAAAGAAGATGAACCAACCCAAAATGTGAAAGATTCACAGGATCTGAACTGGCGACAGAAGTAAGCAATTACCAGTCGACCAAGAAAATAGTGTTAAAAAACACTGTGGAACCTGTACCTGCAAAGGCAAGTGGAACAGCAAAGGCAATAGAGTAACCCTTACCCAGCAAGTGCCAGCATGGAGAAGAAACCATATATCAGATATGATGGAGTAAAAGGGAGGCCATGACTTCGCAAGAAGTATAGCCGAACCGAAAGACTGACACAACCGCCCGACGCAGTATGCTGACCGCAGCCAAGTTCTGAGAGATGGCAGCTGGGATGACAGAGACATTGTACAAAGGTCCAATATGCACAACAGCGAAATGGAGCCTTGTTGAAACCGGCACCAGCAAGATACGAGTGACAGCAGTGGCAGAATGCCAGTCTCTGCCCACAAGATGCTGGCAGCAGGAAATCAGAAGACACACCAGGACTAGGAGATGTTGTCATAATATGTGAAGGGCCGAAGACAAGTAGTTGTGCGTTAACAACCAAGAGAGAAGACCGGAAGGAACCTAAGCATGCCATGTGGACACTGAAGCCATACGAAGGAAGAAAAGACTTCCTGTAGAGTCGCGTAGTAGCCTGAGGCACATAATAGTAAGAAGGCGAGAAGGCAACGACTCAAAAAGGGCACCAACCAGCCGGGCACTCCGAGAGCTAGTGGAACAAGTAGACCAGGGCAGGGACCACGGACAACGGACACTGTCTGAATGAAGGAGCCCGCACAAATCTGCTGGGTAAGCACATAGAGAAGATCCATAGCAGGAAGAAAAACATTGAAACAATGAAAACGTGACCCAACAAGAGTCTAGAGTATGCTGAACATACTCGCAGACATTTGGAAAGACGGTGGCATGGAGAGTGGGGCAGTCTCGAAGGGGAGGGAGTAGCCCATTAAGACTATTTGCAAAACCCAACTGTCCCACCTAATGGTTTGCCAGTGGGGGAGGTGATGGTGAATCCTGCCACCCACTTTCCATGGAAGGCCCTGAAGGGTCAGACTAGGCGGGTTTGGAGGTCGCTGCAGGGGGGGGGGGGGGGGGGGGGGAGGTTATCTGGCCGCTCACTGGCTCCCAGACCCACTCAGTCCCTGGTTTCCACGTCAGTAGCTAGACTGGGCAAGATGAGGTGAGGTGGCCCCTTCCGTAGCCACAAGAGGGAAGAAAAGCAGACTGTGGTGGACGGGAAGGTGCAACAAGGCCCAAGGATCTGGCCAAAGCTTGAGAATCCTTAAAACACTCCAGCACCGGGTCTGCCTTGTCACAAAAAAGGCAATGGCCATCGAAGGGCACGTCTAGCGAAGTTGACTGGACTTCCCCCAAAAAGCCAGGCGTCCTCAACCAGGCGTAGCACCGAAGAGCTACCGACGTGGCAATTGTTCTGCCCAGTGAGTTGGTGGTTTCCAATCCACATCGAATCGTGAATTTAACTGCATCCCTCCCATCTGCCACTGCTTGGAAGAGGACTGCCCGGGCCTCCCCCAGGCTCTGAGGCAGCACTTGCGCAACCGTATTCCATATAGTATGGGAGTATCGGCTAAAGACGCAAGCAGTATCTATGGACCGCAGTGCCAAGCTGGAGGAAGAGAACATGTGCTTCCCAAGATGAACCAGCTACTTTGATTCCCTTTCTGGGGAGCAGAAGGGAATGCGCACTTGGAAGAAGAGGCCTGGACCATCAAGCACTCAGGGGAAGGGTGCTGGGTGAGGAAAACTGGGTCGCCCAGAGCCAGGCGGTGAAAGAAAAGGTTTTTAGCTCAGTTCTGGATGGGTGCACTGCCTGTTTATACGCATACAGTTTTATTTATTGTAAATATCTTAGGTGCTATTCGGCGAGTGGACCAACCTAAACCACTCCCTAGAGTAGAAACAACTACTGCTAAATACGTTACAGTTTGCCGGAGCACTCTCATGTGAGTATACAGATTGTTCGGTAACAATTTACATAAATTTCAACACCAATTATGACAGAAGTACAAGAAATCCAAAAGATGAGTGAATCTTGGAGTCTTTAATGGAGATTACAGCCAGCCGACACGTGTTTCGTCGCCTTCGCGATTCATCAGGGCTGAAACATATAAATAAGTAGCGTCTAGCATGTTCTTAGAACAGATGGAATTACATACAGGACCACAGTGTGTGGTCGTAATAAACATGCAGTACAGCTTCCTCCTGCAGTGGACATCTGGTGATTGTTTCATTTCATTGAATTCATCTCACACGTGCAACCACAACACATCCGTGTCGGAGTTATGGTGGATGTTATCATTTCATTATAAAGGCGTGAAGTTGTGTGAAAGTGATTGTGAAGAATACGTGTAGGAATGAGATAACCGTAGTGTATCTCTGAGGCAGGCAATGACACATGCTCTATATCTTGGCGAGAGTGTTCTAAAGGTGCGCGGCTCTTTCATCATACATGCTAGTCATTCCGTGCAAAATAGTGAGAAACAAGTGTCATTGTGTGAGCATACCTAGAAGGCCGTATCGACGTCACAAAAGGTCTGCATATTTTTGAAAAAAGAGGAGACAAAACGGAAAGACCTCATCACTAACTATTATTTAGTGATATTCGGGCAAGATGTCACCAAAATGAGACTGTTCGCCCCTGGTAGTACATCCGCTTACCGCTTAGCTGGTGATAATTCCGACCCAGCCGGGCCCGTGACCTATGAGAGCTGGTTCGAGTGCGTCCAGCAACAGTCTAAATCTTGTTTCTGTGTAAAAAATATAGGAAGTTTTACTACGTGCTATTCTGAGTAAAACACGATAAAATAAGATAGTGCTGATCGTTCTATCCTAATGTCACAGGAATACTGTCCTAGATACTCTATATTCTAGAGCACCAAAATTAATTGCATATCTATGGGGATTCCCTACCTTTATTTCAACATAAATATACGTTTACATTGTGATTACACTTATCACCACTCTTTGGCATATTATTCAGTCCCACAAAGGTCCTGTTTGTCCAACTTACATGAATAATAAATCGGGGCGAATTATAATGTACTCGGAGGTGACCCCATATAGTTGTTTATGTATGTATTTGCTTCATCAGACAAGTACTGTTCAAGGAAAGAGACAGCTATGTTATATAAACATATTTGAAAAACGTCCTTGATATACGATATATAATACAACAGTAAAATAGTGTTCAGGTTTTACCTCTCTTTCTTGGCGGTAATAATTTCAGTAGATAATGTCCCAGTTTTACCTCTCTTTCTAGGATTATGGCGGTATAAGATTCGGTTTCAGATTCTATATTGCACGAGGCTAGAGGGAAACGAGTAACAATCTTGTTACACTCTGTTGGTATACAGAGAATTAGAAAGTAGTTTCCCCGTGTGCATAGCGGAGCTCGTGGTAAACTTACCCGTGTGTTGGCTCTCGTAGCGCGTACGGCGGGTGTGCCTCCTCCGAGTTTAGTTCCTGTTTGGACACGTGGTTGTGTCCAAACAGGCGTATATGCGTTTCCTGACGTTGCGTGCGCTGAGACTAGAGCGCGTTAGCCATACTGTCGATCGGCCATGTTGGATGGTCGTTCGAGTAGTAGTTTGATCTTATTACCGAATTACGAGTGGAAATACGATTCTTAATACACCGGGTGCGATGTAAAATTAATTGTGCTGACATCCATAGTACTATCCATATTTAGAGCGAAAAAATCGCGTATTTGCGATTGATTGGCAGGTATTATGCGAATGCTTCAATTTCAGAGTGAGTGAGAAGTATAAAGAAAAATAGATATTTGAACTCATTGTTGATGCTGAAATATGGCGTAACATTAATTAAAAGCTAATTGTTGAAGGTGGAGTGTTCACCGTGACTAAATTGATTTTCTAGTTCTGTGAAAAACCCAATCATACCGTGACTGGTTGACATTTGACATAAAGTACAGTATCATGAGTTATCGTAATACAGATCTCTTGCACAATAATCCTATGTACAGGAGAGAAGTCCCAGCATTAAGAAAGATCTAGATATTCACGGATTTACATGCACAGGTCTGCATCATATTATATTTCATATATATTGTTCTGGCGGTATAGTATATACAGTATCTCGTATCTAATCACCCAAAAAGTATTGCATCTCTTGATCATAATTTAAACCTGACTCTACAGATTTCAGACGCATAATCCAAATTGCTTCAGTGCGTCTCAGTTTCAGTTCTCGATTTCCCCCTCTTATTGCAAGTGGTATGGTTTCAATACCAAAGAATTGTACATTTTTGTTCATTCGATCTTTTTGGCAGGAGGCTACATGCAAAGCCACTGGATATTTGGGATCACAATTCATAATCGCTCTTACATGTTCCATCATTCTTTCTTTCAGTGGTCTGATTGTACTTCCTACATAATACTTGCCACACTCACATTCTATAATGTAAATGACAAATTTAGTCGTACAGTTGATATTGCTCTTAATAGTAGAACATACAGCATCTGGACCTGTGAAATTTGTTGTGCCATGTTTGGCCCATTTACACATGCTGCAGAACCCGCACTTATGAAAACCCAAACCTCGTTGTGTTAGCCAGTCTGTACTTCTAGTGTCTCTTGGTACTGTCGGACTCAACTTATTCCTTAATGTATTACCTCTTCTAAACGAGATTTGTGGTCGCTCTGTAATGTATTCGGTCAATGCTTTTTCAGATTTCAAAAGACTCCAATGTTTTGTTAGACTCTTTCTTAAATCTAAATGGAGTGAGTTGAAATCTGTGACCATTCTTATGCATTCTTTGCTCTCAGTGGTGAGCTTGTGTCTGGTGGTTAGGGTGTCAGTTCTCCTAACTCTTTTAATTCTCTTTTCTGCCTTTTTAATGGTGTTATTCGTATAACCCCTTGTTTCAAATCTCTCCTTCATGCTGGCAATACATCTCCCAAATTCACAGTCCTCACTACAGTTTCTTCTTGCCCGAATAAATTCGCCATATGGTATGGCGTTAATCTGGTGTGAGGGGTGTGAGCTTGTTGCATGCAATATTGCATTACATGCTGTTGATTTTCTGAACAGTCTACTGTGCAGACAGTTAGACGAAATATAAAACTCAATATCTAAGAATTCTATATTAGTATTACTCCACTTCATGGTGAAGTTAATCTTCCATGTATTATCATTCAGATATTCGAAGAATTTTTGTAGTAGCTCCTTTGAGCCTGACCATATAAGGATGCAGTCATCAATATATCGACCCCCAAAAATTATGGAGTCGATATATTGAGCACCCTTCGTTCCCCAAATTAGGTCTGCTTCCAGTGCCCCCATGAATAGGTTTGCAAACGAGGGTGATATTTTGGAGCCCATGGCTACACCTTGTTTCTGTCGGTACCACTTTTTATCACACATAAAATAGTTGTTCTTAAGGACCAATTCTATCATCGCTGATAGCATTTCAGCGTGTTTCCATAATGTAGCTGGTCTATTGTACAGGAATTTGTTAATGGCCTGAATACCCAGCTCTGTGTCAATACTGGTGTATAGTGACACCACGTCCATAGTTACTAGAAGAAAGTCTTCCCACCTACGATGACCTAGATGCCGACCTTATGATCAAATGGGAAGAGTCTCTATCTAACAATTCAATTACCCTTATGGAGATATTAATTGTTAGTGCGGAACGCAAGGTTACTAAACTGCAAGAAGAGATAGCCAATATAGAGCAAGAAATTAAAGATCTCAACAGACCTGAATCCACGGTTAAAAACTATACTATTCTAGACGAGATCTTACTAAAACACCAATCGGATATTAAAAACAGGAAAGCCAGGCAACTAAGAAGGGATGAGTTGGATTACTCCCGTGGTCGAATCTTTACTTTTGATAAGAAATATGACTCCCTGATTCCCAATAACTCCAAAAATACCAACAAGAAAACTCCAGGTTCAGAACCTGCCTCATTATCTTCTAGCAATGCTTCACTCAACTCCACAGGCACTGTAGGAGGTGAATCAGACAATCAAGATAGACAAGGGATGCCTCCCTTTTTTCAAGAGGTTTTACGGATCAGGAAGGGCAACAGATACCCTACAGTAAGAAATCAATCCGATCCAAAACCAGGAGGGGCAGGGGACGAAAGCACAGAGGATTACAGAAGGAAGCTGAGGTCAGGGGCCAACAGGAACTAGATGGTGTTAACACTAGAGAAGTGCAGGTGATTAACCTTTCCAAAATAATCCTTACTCCAGATATGGTTTCTCTTTTAAGCAAGGGTCTTAGTTTTAACCCATATGCAACGGGAGATATTTGTCAATTAAAAATTGATTTGTTCAAATTTGTGAGGAACCTTAAACTCAAAAAACATTTCTTTAACCTGGGGAATAAGGACAGAGGGATTACGAGGTCACCTGTTATGAACACCACTGAAGCTTTATCAATAAAGGATGTACATGCAACTCATCTTCTTTTATCATTGACCGACATGGAGGATTCTCCTCTAGATATGGACAGACTCCTAGAGGAGTTGGATATAGAATCGGATTTTAGTATTGTCAGTGGACTGAAGTCCAAATCTAAATGTATTCCCACACTACCTGGTGGAAATGCCATAGACACATTTTACAAACGTGTGTTAGAAGATCTTGACAAACTGAACCATCTACGCAAGGACAGGA
Source organism: Lissotriton vulgaris (assembly GCF_964263255.1). Taxonomy (NCBI): domain Eukaryota; kingdom Metazoa; phylum Chordata; class Amphibia; order Caudata; family Salamandridae; genus Lissotriton; species Lissotriton vulgaris. Next base: position 979,263,755 of record NC_141689.1, read on the forward strand.
TGTTCAAATATAAAGATAATCTCACCAGTGGGGAAAGAGTAGCACTGAACACACTTATGAATGACAACACTATCACTATACGAGAGGCAGATAAGGGAGGGAATGTAGTGATTATGGATCGCACAGACTATCAAATGGAAATTAGTCAGCAACTACAAGTAGAAACATGTTATGAAAGCCTCACTTATAACCCCATTGGTCCTTTAACAATAGAAATTAACTCTCAGTTGTTAAAGTGGAAACAATTAGGTTTATTGAATGAGGAAGAATATCTGTATTTGAAAGTCTTTAGACCCACATATCCATGGCTATACACCTTACCTAAGATTCATAAAGAACTCCCTTTTCCACCAGGGAGACCAATAGTTTCCGGCATAGGGGGCCCCACAGAACGGATAGCGGAATATGTGGATCTCTTTCTGAGTCCGCTAGTCAAAAACTTACCGTCCTATATACAGGATTCCAAACATATCCTTAGCACTCTCGCAGATATGGAATGGCAAGAAGACTTTCTTCTAGTAACTATGGACGTGGTGTCACTATACACCAGTATTGACACAGAGCTGGGTATTCAGGCCATTAACAAATTCCTGTACAATAGACCAGCTACATTATGGAAACACACTGAAATGCTATCAGCGATGATAGAATTGGTCCTTAAGAACAACTATTTTATGTGTGATAAAAAGTGGTACCGACAGAAACAAGGTGTAGCCATGGGCTCCAAAATATCACCCTCGTTTGCAAACCTATTCATGGGGGCACTGGAAGCAGACCGAATTTGGGGAACGAAGGGTGCTCAATATATCGACTCCATAATTTTTTGGGGTCGATATATTGATGACTGCATCCTTATATGGTCAGGCTCAAAGGAGCTACTACAAAAATTCTTCGAATATCTGAATGATAATACATGGAAGATTAACTTCACCATGAAGTGGAGTAATACTAATATAGAATTCTTAGATATTGAGTTTTATATTTCGTCTAACTGTCTGCACAGTAGACTGTTCAGAAAATCAACAGCATGTAATGCAATATTGCATGCAACAAGCTCACACCCCTCACACCAGATTAACGCCATACCATATGGCGAATTTATTCGGGCAAGAAGAAACTGTAGTGAGGACTGTGAATTTGGGAGATGTATTGCCAGCATGAAGGAGAGATTTGAAACAAGGGGTTATACGAATAACACCATTAAAAAGGCAGAAAAGAGAATTAAAAGAGTTAGGAGAACTGACACCCTAACCACCAGACACAAGCTCACCACTGAGAGCAAAGAATGCATAAGAATGGTCACAGATTTCAACTCATTCCATTTAGATTTAAGAAAGAGTCTAACAAAACATTGGAGTCTTTTGAAATCTGAAAAAGAATTGACCGAATACATTACAGAGCGACCACAAATCTCGTTTAGAAGAGGTAATACATTAAGGAATAAGTTGAGTCCGACAGTACCAAGAGACACTAGAAGTACAGACTGGCTAACACAACGAGGTTTGGGTTTTCATAAGTGCGGGTTCTGCAGCATGTGTAAATGGGCCAAACATGGCACAACAAATTTCACAGGTCCAGATGCTGTATGTTATACTATTAAGAGCAATATCAACTGTACGACTAAATTTGTCATTTACATTATAGAATGTGAGTGTGGCAAGTATTATGTAGGAAGTACAATCAGACCACTGAAAGAAAGAATGATGGAACATGTAAGAGCGATTATGAATTGTGATCCCAAATATCCAGTGGCTTTGCATGTAGCCTCCTGCCAAAAAGATCGAATGAACAAAAATGTACAATTCTTTGGTATTGAAACCATACCACTTGCAATAAGAGGGGGAAATCGAGAACTGAAACTGAGACGCACTGAAGCAATTTGGATTATGCGTCTGAAATCTGTAGAGTCAGGTTTAAATTATGATCAAGAGATGCAATACTTTTTGGGTGATTAGATACGAGATACTGTATATACTATACCGCCAGAACAATGTATATGAAATATAATATGATGCAGACCTGTGCATGTAAATCCGTGAATATCTAGATCTTTCTTAATGCTGGGACTTCTCTCCTGTACATAGGATTATTGTGCAAGAGATCTGTATTACGATAACTCATGATACTGTACTTTATGTCAAATGTCAACCAGTCACGGTATGATTGGGTTTTTCACAGAACTAGAAAATCAATTTAGTCACGGTGAACACTCCACCTTCAACAATTAGCTTTTAATTAATGTCACGCCATATTTCAGCATCAACAATGAGTTCAAATATCTATTTTTCTTTATACTTCTCACTCACTCTGAAATTGAAGCATTCGCATAATACCTGCCAATCAATCGCAAATACGCGATTTTTTCGCTCTAAATATGGATAGTACTATGGATGTCAGCACAATTAATTTTACATCGCACCCGGTGTATTAAGAATCGTATTTCCACTCGTAATTCGGTAATAAGATCAAACTACTACTCGAACGACCATCCAACATGGCCGATCGACAGTATGGCTAACGCGCTCTAGTCTCAGCGCACGCAACGTCAGGAAACGCATATACGCCTGTTTGGACACAACCACGTGTCCAAACAGGAACTAAACTCGGAGGAGGCACACCCGCCGTACGCGCTACGAGAGCCAACACACGGGTAAGTTTACCACGAGCTCCGCTATGCACACGGGGAAACTACTTTCTAATTCTCTGTATACCAACAGAGTGTAACAAGATTGTTACTCGTTTCCCTCTAGCCTCGTGCAATATAGAATCTGAAACCGAATCTTATACCGCCATAATCCTAGAAAGAGAGGTAAAACTGGGACATTATCTACTGAAATTATTACCGCCAAGAAAGAGAGGTAAAACCTGAACACTATTTTACTGTTGTATTATATATCGTATATCAAGGACGTTTTTCAAATATGTTTATATAACATAGCTGTCTCTTTCCTTGAACAGTACTTGTCTGATGAAGCAAATACATACATAAACAACTATATGGGGTCACCTCCGAGTACATTATAATTCGCCCCGATTTATTATTCATGTAAGTTGGACAAACAGGACCTTTGTGGGACTGAATAATATGCCAAAGAGTGGTGATAAGTGTAATCACAATGTAAACGTATATTTATGTTGAAATAAAGGTAGGGAATCCCCATAGATATGCAATTAATTTTGGTGCTCTAGAATATAGAGTATCTAGGACAGTATTCCTGTGACATTAGGATAGAACGATCAGCACTATCTTATTTTATCGTGTTTTACTCAGAATAGCACGTAGTAAAACTTCCTATATTTTTTACACAGAAACAAGATTTAGACTGTTGCTGGACGCACTCGAACCAGCTCTCATAGGTCACGGGCCCGGCTGGGTCGGAATTATCACCAGCTAAGCGGTAAGCGGATGTACTACCAGGGGCGAACAGTCTCATTTTGGTGACATCTTGCCCGAATATCACTAAATAATAGTTAGTGATGAGGTCTTTCCGTTTTGTCTCCTCTTTTTTCAAAAATATGCAGACCTTTTGTGACGTCGATACGGCCTTCTAGGTATGCTCACACAATGACACTTGTTTCTCACTATTTTGCACGGAATGACTAGCATGTATGATGAAAGAGCCGCGCACCTTTAGAACACTCTCGCCAAGATATAGAGCATGTGTCATTGCCTGCCTCAGAGATACACTACGGTTATCTCATTCCTACACGTATTCTTCACAATCACTTTCACACAACTTCACGCCTTTATAATGAAATGATAACATCCACCATAACTCCGACACGGATGTGTTGTGGTTGCACGTGTGAGATGAATTCAATGAAATGAAACAATCACCAGATGTCCACTGCAGGAGGAAGCTGTACTGCATGTTTATTACGACCACACACTGTGGTCCTGTATGTAATTCCATCTGTTCTAAGAACATGCTAGACGCTACTTATTTATATGTTTCAGCCCTGATGAATCGCGAAGGCGACGAAACACGTGTCGGCTGGCTGTAATCTCCATTAAAGACTCCAAGATTCACTCATCTTTTGGATTTCTTGTACTTCTGTCATAATTGGTGTTGAAATTTATGTAAATTGTTACCGAACAATCTGTATACTCACATGAGAGTGCTCCGGCAAACTGTAACGTACAGAGCCAGGCGGTGGCGGCAGGCAATCGTCCTTTCCACAGGAGCCCCTGTGCTGGGCTTGGACCATGTGCCCAGAAGGACGTCAATGAGGGCTTCATTAAAGGCCAGGAGGGGTTCAGATGTGGTTGCCACAGGCTGAAGCACCTCTGTCAGGAGATTAGTCCAGACTACCACGGAAGGGAGCTCCAGGCCCAAGGTCTCGGCTGCCCTTCACACCACCACAGCGTAAGACGCTCCCTCCTCCGTAGCCACGGTAGGGAGAGAAAGCATGCCAACGTCTGGAGAAGTGTCCAGACCACTGGCGTCACCCAGGTCCTCTCTCCAGTCCGGCTCTTCAAGCTGGTCTGTCAAAGGGTCCAGCGACACCTTCCAATCCTCATCACCACCTTCTGGCCGATAAGGAACACCAGGGATGAATACGGGAACAAAAGTACCATCGGCCATCAGATTCGATGTCAGAATACGCGGGTCCGGCTCCGAGTCCATCTCAGGGGTGAGGATGGGGACAGCATTGGCCGGGTCCATGGTTGATGCCGGAGGCATCATCGCTGGGATCTGTGCCAGGGAAGGTCAACCGGTGTCGATACGGATCCAGGCCTGTATCCACGGGGTCCCTCACAGCGCCGGAGCTGCCAGAATCCAAGGCCCAGGACCCCTGACCGGCTCCACGGACCCCGAATATGCGCCAGCGGAGTCAGGCTGACCAAAGATACTGTAGAGGGCTTCGTAAAATGCACAAAGCTGGGTAGGGGACACCCCGGCTCAAGGAAAAAGAAGGAGGTGCAGTCTCGTCCCTGAAGGTGGCACCGATGACAGAGACTTAGATAGACGACGCTCCGGGTTCCGCCAACCTAAAGGAAGAAGGCGAAGAGCGCCAGTGCTTCTTCGCCTTCTTCTTGTGCTTCGACTTACCCGAAGACCTCGAAGACTAGGAATGGGACGAGGTGTGGGGGCTCCGCGAGCGAACTTGAGACCTTCCCCTTGAGTGGGAGCAACACAGAGCTGACTGCCGGGCCTCCAAGAGCGTTCAGGACCGCTCCTGCAAAAAATTTGGATTGATGGCCCGGCTGTCAGAGCACGACTTCGGTCGTGGTCGCACTCCAGACTCCAAAGGCACAAGAGGTGCGGGTCCGTCACAGACATCAGTTAGTGATGGGCCTTGAAGTGTTTGAAGCCGGTCTGATGGTGGGACATCCCTCACACAGTCGAAGACTCGAAAAGAAGTTCACATAATGTTGAAAAAAGCTTAGTCAAAAAGTGACTAAAGGGGTAGCTCTCTCCGGATCTGCGCTATGCTGGCGCAGAAAAAGAAAGAACTGACATCAGCGCACTGGGGCAGCATCCAAGTATGCACCGCGACGTCGTCTCGGCGACCATGACAGGCGCGGAGTCGACTGACGCCACCCACCAATGCGCAGGGTACAGCGAAGAAAAAAATTCTACGGATCCAGTCTGATGCCTGGGGGTACTTCTAAGGTAAGAAATTTATAGCTAACTGTCTCATTTTTTTTTAAAAACAGATTTTTATTGGGTTTTTTGTCACAAAACACACATCAATTGTAACATTTCCCATATCCCCCCCCCCCATCATATGTAAGTGGGTCTTTGCAATAGAGTCCTAAATAGTGACCCCCAGTATGAATAGGGTCAAGGGTATACATTCTCAAGAAGGGCAGTCCTACCCATCACGCCCTTGAAATACAAGAAGATGCTAAAGTTAACTCCCCCCGCCCCCCCCCCCCCCCTCCCTGGTTTCCACCATCGGTGCATGGTTAACATAACTAACTGTCTCATTCAGATGTAAAGGCATGCGTCTGTAAACACTTACGTGTGGTAAAACGTTGCATGGTAAAGGCTAATGCTTTGTAATGGAGATATTGTATAGGCATGGGATGCGTAGTTCCATTATACATCTCGTTAAATCTAACCAAAACACCATTTGCTAAATAATAGCATATGGAAGCTCCATAGGAAGCTTCTACAAAGGAATTGGTTATCCAGAGCTCTACATTACACAGGTTTGTCACTTTTGAATAAACTCAAAAATCATTTTCAGCATCTGACATCGGATGACATTCATGATTAGAAAGATTACTTTACATAACTGAACACTTTCTGCGTGGTTTTGAACTATTAAAATGTCCCTCTGATCTTATTTGAACTGTTAAAATGTCCCTCTGATCTTAAGTAGCACACAGAGGTTTCAATTTCCGGTGCATTGGTACTTTGAGGCAATGTTAATATTATCTGAATGGCTAGTTCATAAATTGTATAAGCTATTAAGTAAAACCAAAGGGGATGATGGACGGAGTGTTGAACATTGCAAGCACTCACCCCCAGCCAACTGTTCTGGGTTTAATCCGTCATCATTCTTTAGCTCACTCAGCTAACCCAGTTCAGACATGCCCATATGCATATCAGTCTGATACTGTGCCTCATGGAAACAATCCACCCCGAACTGCCAAGCCATGTCTTCCCTGGACCGGAAACAAGCATCCTGGGACCGGTTTCGGGTTCATAACCCTCATCAGCCAGGCTATGTTGAATCCAGTGGCAAAGTGAGCAAGGGACCCACGTCTGGGCATACCCTGCCAACTTAGCCTGAAATTTGCAAAACCAAAGGGGATGATGGCTAGTTTTGCTAATAAGCTATTAGGTAACATTTAACCACTCTGGAAATCTCACATTTTTATATTATTTATTTGTACAAATATAAAATAATTCAATGGGCTGTGCCCAATGCTAGCTCACTATTTGCACCAGGTATCTTGTGCTCTTCACTTTGTATTCCTACATCTGTTGCAGGTGGCTCCCTACAGTATGGCATCGCCATAAACTTGTAGTTTTTGGAATGATGTTTAAATCACATATCATGTGCGAGGTTACAAAATGACAATGTTATTTAAATCTCTGACCAGAGTAGCTTTCTTCTACACAACTGGTTGAAGTTCACTTACCTTGATAGGAGAAATATGAAAATCTTCGTATAGGCTGACTTGGGACGTGTCAGTTGATGATACTGTGCTCAACTCAGCTTGGAGCGACTCTACATCCCTTTTAAACAGTTCAATCTGATATGGAATAAAGAAATGAAGTGAACAAATTAAACCTTGACATACACTCCAAGGGCTTGATTTCAGAATTCATGGTGATGTTAAATCCACACATTCTCAGTGAAAGCAGTAACTTAGTCAACTGTGGAGTTACCACAGGAGGAATTATAGCCACCATGCTCCAAAGTAGCGCTAAATTCTGATGGCAGATTTCCAACATCAGTAATAACTCACTGATTTAACCTTACCACCCACCTCTAAACCAATTCCATATTCATTTTTAAATGTGCCTGTGTAATTACTATATGATGAAAACTGAATGCTGCTGCAATTGTCTTTAAACTCCTTCCTGATACACTGTACCACAAAAACTGGTTTTCACACACAATTGTAAACAATACTAACTGCGCCTGATCATTGTATAGTGTCTCTCTCATCTGCCATAAGATATTGCAATTATTTTAAGTTTGGCTAGAAACAGCTATCACTGTCTGCTGAAGCTTACTGAACCAAAATTGACAGAAGAGCCAACAGTAAAATCTCTCACGCTATCTGCTTTGGAGCCATGTCCAATACTAAAGAATCACATAAGAACCACATGCTTGCCCAGTAACAGTTTGGTGCACTTCTTCAAATTACAGGCCTTAGAAGGCACAACAAGACTAAAAAAATGAGAAAACAGTTCCAAATATTTGGCAAGTCTTGTAACACCAGAAGGAAAGAACAAGTTACTTACCTTCTGTAACACTTTTTCTGGTGGATACTCTATCTAACTGCCGATTTCTCACTTTTAAAATATTCCTAAGGCTCAGGCTGGATTCAGAAACTTAACAGCAATACTCCTATATGCGGTAGGTAGACTGGTGTGGCGCCACACCAGCATCACTCCGCTCTGGAAGTGACGGGCGGTGCAGCATATAAGAGCCAACTATATGTGCTGATGTCAGTTACTTTCTTAGGCTATTCACGCCCAGCGACCAGTGTGCAGATCCCTACATTTTTGTACTGTCTTGTCTTTCTTAGCCCCCGAGAACCCAACAAAGCACTGATCATCCACACTGTACTCTTTACTGCAATCAATATGAAAGGCCAGTGCCTTTTTAAGGTCTAAACGATGAAGCCTCTCTTCGTCCTTAGAAGAATGAGGTGGGGCACTGAATGCTGGATGGGTGGTAGCCTGCCCGACATGAAATGGAGTGACTACTTTCGGTAGGAAGAAAGCTCAGGTCCTCAATACCAACATCTTTGGAAAGAATGTTGTATAAGATCGGTTGACAAAAAGAACCTGCAGCTCGTTCCCACGCCTAGCCTATGTTATGGTGAGCAGCAACACCATCAGAAGTCTTAAGGGGCAACTGTGCATTGGCTCAAAAGGAGCTCACATCAACAAAGTGAGAGCTAAGTTCAGATCCCACTGTAGTATTACAAATGTTTTCAGTGTAAATAAACATTGCAAACCTTTAAAAACCCTCATCAAAACAGGTGATTTAAATAAAGAAGTCTGATCTGGCAACCTCAAAAAGCTGTAAGAGACAAATAATAGCCCTTAACTGTGCCCAAAGTAAGTTCTTGCTGGACTAGGAACAAAAAAATAAAACTTCAGACAAATTGGCATGTAATGGGTCAATTTACAGGTGCTACATCAAGCCACAAACTTGTCCTTACGACCAGCATACATACATTTTGAAGCAAGACCCCTCACCCCAAGATGGCACCACAACCTCAGGAGGAAGATCAATGTAGGTCAACTGCCGTCACTCAATCTACAAGCATGGAGATGCAAATTGTGCAGGCTAAGGTGCAGTACTGTAGGAAGATGGCTCTCTATATAGTATACTAAAAAGAAGTACACTGTGCAGAGTCCCGTGGGCCCCAATTGGATTACAGAGGCTAAAGTAAATAATACTAACGCTCTCTTTTGTGGTAGTGTGGGCGAACAGTCAAACTTATCAGAGGGTAACGCTAAGCATTTGTTGTTCTCGCAGAGGCGATAAAAGAGAGACACACTCAAAGAATAAATCTGAGACACATTAGAACAACAACACTTCTTTTTATATATGTTTCAAAACCAAGAACATCCTTCAAAGGCAAGTACTGTTTTCACTAGCAATGAGTACACATAGGTAAAGCTTTCAAAGTTGTGCACCTTTAAGCACAATGGAATCCTATGGAAGGAAAAGTCAGAGATGCATAAAGGTAGGAACAGACGGTTTCGCAGGTTCACCTTCAGGGATCGGAGTTCTACTGAGCCAAGGTCCAAAGTATTACCAGCAGTTCTTCGGGAACTGCCCAGGTTCTACCGGGAGAAGCGTGCTGGTGAAGTTGGTAGCTGGTGCGCTACAGAAGAGGGCCAACAAAAACATCCCCTGCACCATCTTTTCCGCTGAACTTTTTCGCAGCTCTCAGCACCGACGAGGTCTCATAGCGTCATGGCTCGCACACAGCTCCTCATGACATTACTGGACCCATAAGAAGACCACGTCGGCGTGATGACGTCAGTTCCCTTTTTTCCGCGCTGTCAACGCTACCGGTTTTTTCAGGGACTCTCCATACTTCGTTTGGATATTTTGTATTTTTGATTGTATCTCTTCCTTTCTTTATCATGTCGGCTCTGAGGAAGTCAGGGTTTAAACCTTGCAGATAATGCAGAAAACATATGTCAATTACTGACCTGCATGAAGATTGCCTTTGGTGTTTATCTTCGGATCATGACGTCGAGGGATGCTCTTCATGCAGGAAGATTAATCCTAAGGCGATAAAGGAGCGAGAAGCAAAGCTGTACATGGCTAAAGCAACAAAAGAATAAAAGAGTCGAAAAAGGTCTAAGTCTGATTCTTCGACATCACACAAATCCAAGAAGAAGCACAAGAAGAAGAGGAGACATGCTTCTCGATGCCTGTCTTCGAAGTCTGTGGTGTCGAGGTCGCCTTCTCCTGCTCCTCGACGTCGAGAAAAGGACTTTGTTTCACCTTCGCCTTCAGTGTCTCCTCAGGTGACTCTGGCTCATTCTCCTTCCTATAAGGGGACGCCAGAGCAGGCATCGACGCCGAGATTTTCTCCGTCAAATACGGCTGAAGATGATGAGGTTCTTTCGGCTCCAGCTGTTCCACCTGTGGCTCCAGCGGTTCAGACTCCAGAGGTACCTCAATCGGACCCGGAACCGGCTTCTTACCCTCAGTTTCCGATGCAAGGTTCTGATCGGGTCCCATGCTTCCATTGGCTTATAATTTGGGTGTGCCTCTCCAGTGTCCTCAGGCCCCCTTTATGTCGTTCATGCTAGCGACGTCATCCTGGTCTTTTCTGGCGCCGAGGTTGTCGACGACTTATGGGCAGTCTCCGGCTCCATCCCGTGAAGGTTCTCGGAGTCGAACGGCGCCGGTCATGGATCCACCTTCGACGCCGCTTCCGGAGCCGTCGACGCCGCATGTGGCGCTGCTGATGCCGCAACTGAAGATGCATTCAAGGAGAGAGGCGCAAAGGTTATTGGAAGAGAGCAGTACCAGGATGATGAGCGGGAGGAAGGAGAGGTGTATGACACAGATGATGTGTTTGAAGACTTGTGTGAAGCAAGTGGGCTTGACACTTCTCCAGAGTGGGGCTTAGGCTGCGGAACTGTTGGACTTGCAGCTTCCTGTGGCAGAATATAAGCCCAATAGTCTTACTGAAGTGCTTAATTCTCCTTCTTCGGTGGTTGAGCCACTTTTTCCATTTAATGATGTTCTCACTGAGGCAATTCTTGATGTGTGGGGCAATCCTCTTTCGGCTCCTGCAGTTTAGAGGTCAGTTTCGAGGTCAGTCTCGAGAAGGTATAGACCTGCTCCTGGAGATCCGTTTTCCTTTCCTCTCACCCGACTCCTGAAAGTCTGGTTGTGCAGGTTTCTTGCTCGCAGCTGTCATCAGGGGCGTTTTTTCAGGCTCCGGCAGACAGGGATTCTAAGAAGTTGGAGCATTCTGCGAAAAAAGGTCTTTTCTTCTGCCAGTATGGCGTTAAAGTCTAAGAATGCCACTTGTCTCTTGGGCAGGTACATCCATGCTTTAATGGACTCTGCGAAACAGCTTCTCCCTAAGTTATCTGAGGAGGACAAGGGGAATCTGAGTGAGGTGTTGGTGGATGCTCAAGTGGCTGCTCGTCAAGTTATCCAGTCTGGTCTGGATACAGCAGATTCTGTGGCCACAGTCATGGGTTTGTCTGTTGCTACAAGGAGGCACGCATGGTTGAAGTCTTCGGGGTTCTCTCCTGACGTGCAGGCTGCTCTTATTGATTTGCCATTTGATGGTTCCAAGCTTTTTGGTGAAAAGGCGGACTCTGCGCTGCAGAAATTTAAAGACAGTAAGGCAACGGCAAGGTCTTTGGGTCTGCAGTCACAATCAAGCGGCAATGGATATAAAAGATATTGTGGCTTTGGGAAGTCTTCCTTTCGTGGGTCCAGTCAGCCTCAGCCATAGCAGCAAAACCCCTTGTATAAGAGCTACAGAGGTAAAGGCAGAGATCACCTTCGTGGAGCCGGATGTCATCCATCTTCCTCTTCTTCCTCTACCTCCCCAACACCTCCTGGTAATGCAGGAAAGCAGCTCTAAATCCACTATCCTGGATCATGTAGGTCCCGTGGGAGGCCAGCGTACCCATTTTCTACAAGATTTGAGGTTAATCACTTCGGACCTTTGGGTTTTAGATCTTGTAGAAAATGGGTATGCCCTTCCTTTCAGGGAATTCCCTCCTCCTTACCCTCCTTGCCAGGGGTTTTGCATGGAGGATCATTTGCTTTTCCTTCAGAAGGTTCTTACCCCGTTACAGAAAGGTGCACGAAAGGGGTCAGGGATGCTACTCCAGGTATTTCCTGATTCCCAAGAAGGATGGCAGGTTACGTCCTATCCTGGACCTCAGAATCTTGAATCTGTTTCTCAAGCAGGAGAGGTTCAAGATGCTCACCCTAGCGCAGGTTCTTCAGGCGCTGCAGCAAGAGGACTGGATGGTGTCATCGACTTGCAGGAGGCATATTTTCATATCCCAATCCTAAAGTCGCACAGGAAGCATCTCCGGTTTACGGTTGGGTCGCAACACTACCCGTTTGTGGTCCTTCTGTTTGGTCTTATTACCGCACCTCAAGTCTTCACCAAGGTAATGGCATTGGTGGCTGTCCATCTCAGGAGGTCGGGCATTCCAGTTTTCCCCTACCTGGACGACTGGCTGTTGAAGGCAGAGTCTCCAGAGATGGTGATCATCATCTGCAGGTTACAACCCAGCTGTTGTACAAATTGAGTTTTTCGATAAATGTACCTAAGTCTCACCTGGTGCCCTCACAGTGCAACCTGTTCATAGGGGTGGTACTGGATATCACTGTGTGCCGAGCTTTCCCGCCTCCGCAAAGGATTCCCGACATTCAGGAAATGATTCCTCTGTTTTACAATGGAGCGGTTGTTCCAGTTCTGAAGGTCCTTCGCCTGCTCGGTCTGTTCGCTTCCTGCATCCTGTTGGTCAACCATGCACGCTGGCACATGAGGGCGCTCCAGTGGTGTCTCCGCAGGCAGTGGTATCAACACAATGGAGATCTCAGGGAGTCAGTCAGGATCTCCAGAAAAGCTGCAGCAGATCTGTCCTGGTGGAGTGTGTAGGGCAATCTGTCTCAAGGGAAGCCCTTTCATCTTCCTCCAATGGTGGCCACAGTGATAACAGATGCCTCTACCCTAGGGTGGGGTGCTCATATGGAGGATCTGGAGATCAAGGGTTTTTGGTCTCCAGAGGAAAGGTTGCTTCACATCAACCTTCTGGAATTCCGGGCAATACGTTTGGCGCTCAAGGCCTTGCTCCCTTCCCTTTGTGGTCAGTCGGTTCAAGTCCTGACGAACACTACAGCACTGTGGTATGTCAACAAACAGGGAGGAGTAGGGTCGTACCGTCTCTGCAGAGAGGCATTGCGGCTCTGATCCTGGGCTCGGGACCAGCGGATTTGCTTGATAGCAAGTCATTTGGCCGGGGTGCTGAACATATGTGTGGACAGTCTTAGTCGGCAGTTCTCGGCCAACCACGAGTGGAAGCTTCATCACGGGTATGTTACACTTACAACGCAACTTTTACGTCGTAATGCTGTTACAACGCAGTTATTACAACGCAGGATCCATTACATCGGATGCCATTACAACGCATGGCATTACATAGCAGATGCTATTACAACGCATACCATTACATCGTAAGTATATAATTTTTTTTAATTTTATTTTATTTCATATTATATAATTGATTTAATTATTATTAACCCCTTAAGTGCTGCTGACGGCCAATGGTCGTCAGCAGCGCTACCTCCCCAGTGCTGCGCACGACCATTGAACGTCCATTCAGCACTAGTTCTAATGGACAGCGCAGCACTGGGGAGAAATGTTTACACGCAGCTACGGTGTTAATTATAAATAAAAATATTTATTTATGTTTTTAAATATTATAAATTAAATATATTAATTTAAGTAATTTTTTTAATAAGTATGAGTATAGGAGTATATGTTTTGGGGTACTGAGGTATATGTTTTGGGGTGTTTGGGTATTTTTAGGTTTTAGGGCAGGGTTTGGGTTTTGGGGTACATGGGTGTTTTTAGGTTTTAGGGCAGGGTTTGGGTTTTGGGGTACAGGGGTGTTTTTAGGTTTTAGGGCAGGGTTTGGGTTTTGGGGTACAGGGGTGTTTTTAGGTTTTAGGGCAGGGTTTTGGGTTTTGGGGTACAGGGGTGTTTTTAGGTTTTAGGGCAGGGTTTTGGGTTTTGGGGTACAGGGGTGTTTTTAGGTTTTAGGGCAGGGTTTGGGTTTTGGGGTACAGGGGTGCTTTTAGGTTTTAGGGCAGGGTTTGGGTTTTGGGGTACAGGGGTGTTTTTAGGTTTTAGGGCAGGTTTTGGGGTACAGGGGTGTTTTTAGGTTTTAGGGCTGGGTTTGGGTTTTGGGGTACAGGGGTGTTTTTAGGTTTTAGGGCAGGGTTTTGGGTTTTGGGGTACAGGGGTATTGTAGGGTTCAGGGGTAGGTTTGTGTTTAGGGATAATTAAATTATATTTACCATTTTTAAATTAATTAAAATATATTTAATAAATTAAATTAATTTATTACATTAATTACATTTTTAAATTAAATTAATTAAATTAAATAAATTATTTCAATTAATTTAATTTAATTTCAATTATAAAAATATGTTACACTTACAACGCAACTTTTACGTCGTAATGCTGTTACAACGCAGTTATTACAACGCAGGATCCATTACATCGGATGCCATTACAGCGCATGGCATTACATAGCAGATGCTATTACAACGCATACCATTACATCGTAAGTATTGGTAAGTATATAATTTTTTAAAAATTTTATTTAATATTATATAATTGATTTAATTATTATTAATTATAAATAAAAATATTTATTTATGTTTTTAAATATTATAAATTAAATATATTAATTTAAGTAATTTTTTAAATAAGTATGAGTATAGGAGTATATGTTTTGGGGTACTGAGGTATATGTTTTGGGGTGTTTGGGTATTTTTAGGTTTTAGGGCAGGGTTTGGGTTTTGGGGTACAGGGGTGTTTTTAGGTTTTAGGGCAGGGTTTGGGTTTTGGGGTACAGGGGTGTTTTTAGGTTTTAGGGCAGGGTTTGGGTTTTGGGGTACAGGGGTGTTTTTAGGTTTTAGGGCAGGGTTTGGGTTTTGGGGTACAGGGGTGTTTTTAGGTTTTAGGGCAGGGTTTGCGTTTTGGGATACAGGGGTGTTTTTAGGTTTTAGGGCAGGGTTTGGGTTTTGGGGTACAGGGGTATTGTAGGGTTCAGGGGTAGGTTTGTGTTTAGGGATAATTAAATTATATTTACCATTTTTAAATTAATTAAAATATATTTAATAAATTAAATTAATTTTATGACATTAATTACATTTTTAAATTAAATTAATTAAATTAAATAAATTATTTCAATTAATTTAATTTAATTTCAATTATAAAAATATGTACATCAAATTAATTTCATTATTTTAATTAAATTAAATTATTTCCATTTTTTATTAAAATTACATTTATTAAATAGATATTATTTTATTAAATTAAATTAATGGCTATTTTAAAATGTATTTTAATTAAATTAATTAAATTAAATTAATTAAATTAACTTAACATTTTTTTTAAAAAGGTATACTTACCTATACTTACGATGTAATGCCATGCGTTGTAATAGCATCTGCTATGTAATGCCATGCGTTGTAATGGCATCCGATGTAATGGATCCTGCGTTGTAAAAATTCCGATGTAACGGAATGCGTTGTAAAAATCCGCGTTGTACTGACACCAATCCTCATCACGAGGTAGTTCGACACATCTTCCAAACGTAGGTAACTCCTCGGGTGGACCGGTTTGCCACTCTCAAGAACACGCACTGCCAGTCATTCTGCAGTCTCCAACTTCCGAGGCAGGGAGCGTTAGGGGATGCATTTCAGTTGAGTTGGAGCTCACAACTCCTTTACACGTTTCCTACCATACCCTTGATTCCTCAGATTCTGAGGAAGATTCGCCAAGAACGGGCCCAAGTTATATTGATCGCCGCAGATTGGCCAAGAAGGGTGTGGTACACGGACCTACTTCACCTCTCATTGCACCCTCCGCTTCGTCTCCCTCTCAGGGCAGACCTCCTTTCTCAGATGGACGGGGCAACCTGAATTCTTTTTCTCTCCCGCCTGACGTGGTGGAGGTTATTTTATCGGCCAGGCGACACTCCACCAAGTCTATCTACTCATACCGGTGGCCGAAATTTGTTAGGTGGTGTGGAGAGAAATCTATTGATCCTCTGAAAGCGCGTCTTTCTGATGTTCTTTGTTTTTCAATTCATTTGGCTCAGCAGGGTTATGCTGTGGCCACTGTTAAAGGGTATTTTTCAGTTTTGAGCATTTCTTTGCTTGCCCGATCAGCCTTCTCTTTTTAAGTCTCCAATAGTCTTAAGGTTCATTAAGAGGCTTACTAACATGTTTCCGCACACTTCTGTTACTATGCCCCAGTGGGATTTAAATCTAGTGCTAACTATTTTAATGGGTTCCACGTTTGAACCTATGCATAGTTGTCCTTTGTGACTACTTACATTCAAAATGGTCTTCCTTGTGGCTATCACCTCGGCTAGGAGGGTGAATAATTTCCCCCCCTGTCTTGCTGCCAAAAGTTGGAGCAGGAAGGGGGTTAGGCATCTTCACTATCTGGAGAGGACGGGGTCACATAACAAAGGTGGCAGGGCCTTTGAAGCTCCTCGCCTCGGAATACACATCCTGTGTAGAGGTGATATGAACACCTCTACCCAGAGCAGGATTTGTTCCTGGCCTCTGAGAGCTAAGGCTTTCACCTCAGAAGGTCAAAAAACAGATTATTGTGGCTGGCTGGTTGAGACTAGTCTGTCAAAACACTTGTAGTCAGTAGGTTTTCAGGGAGCATCTCTAAGGTGCCCCCTGGCTGCACTGATTAATCAATCCACCACTGGCATCAGTGTGGGTTTATCAAGAAAAGATGTTTGGTAGCAAACACCTTGTGGTATAATGAAGCCATCATGTAGCTGGGGAACTCGTATTCACGAGTGTCCAGCCCATGTATTCGTCATGGCTTCCCTGTGCAATTGCAATATCTAAGGATCTGCTTAGATATCACAGGGACACATCCACTGATGCAGATATGCCCCGAAGAACAAGTTACTTACCTTCGGTAACGATATATCTGTAAGAAACATTAGTTAGTGTTAGATTCCTTACCTTAGAATATCCCCAGGCGTCAGTCTGGATCCGGAAACTTTTGCGTAGCAGTACCCCTGCGCGTCGGTAGGCGTCGTCTGCAGGCGTCCCCTGCGGCTCCGCGTCCGTCGTCGGCGTCGTGCGCCGTGATGACGTCGCTGGAGTACATAGACGCCGCCTCCGCGCGCTGACGTCAGTTCTTTGCACACAGCATTTCCGCGCCAGGAGACGCAGAGCCATGAGAGAACCAACACTGGTGCCATGTAAAAACTAGGGCCCTGAAAGGGATGACCTTAACCCTAGGTATCAGTTCGCAGAACGGGGAGGATGGGTGGGTTCGGTAAGGAATCTAACACTAACTAATGTTTCTTACAGATATATCGTTACCGAAGGTAAGTAACTTGTTCATCTGAAAGAAACACGTTAGTGTTAGATTCCTTACCTTAGAATACATACCCCAGCAATACCAACCCCGGTGGTGGGTCTGCGAACCAATACAAACTACACCAGAAAGTCCTGGAGGACAGAACGGCCAAAGAAGCCATCCCTCCGGACTTGGCTGTCCAGGCAGTAGTGCCTCGCAAAGGTGTGCAGCGAGGCCCACGTAGCCGCTTGGCAAATGTCCTGCAAGGGGACTCCCCGGCCCAGGGCAGTGGTAGCCGCCGTGGCCCGAGTGGAATGGGCCCTCAGCCCAACAGGAGGCTCCTTCCGAGCCAAAGAGTAGCACGCTTTGATGCAGAGGACGACCCATCGAGAGATGGTTCGTTTACAGACCGCCCGTCCCTTCTTCGCACCCACGTAGCCAACAAACAGTTGGTCATCCACCCGGAACTGGCGTGTGCGATCCATGTAAAATGAAAGCGCACGTTTTGGGTCCAGACGATGGAGCCGCTCTTCATCCTTTGAAGGATGCGGAGGCGGGAAGAAGGAAGGGAGGGTGATGGACTGCCCGATGTGAAAGGCCGAAACCACCTTGGGCAGGAAAGAAGGTCTAGTCCTCAGAACCACCTTATCAGGATGAATGGACAGGAAAGGAGGTTGGACAGAAAGAGCCTGGAGCTCACTCACTCTCCTGGCAGAGGTGATGGCAACCAGGAAAGCCGTCTTTAAAGTCAGGAGACGGAGAGGACAAGAATGAAGGGGCTCAAAGGGAGCACACATTAGAAAGGTTAGAACCAGGTTCAAATCCCACTGAGGCATCACAAACGGAACAGGTGGAAACATGTGAGTGATGCCTTTCAAGAATCGAGTTACAATCGGGGATTTGAACAAAGAAGGCTGATCAGGAAGCCTCAAAAAGGCTGAAAGGGCAGAAAGGTAGCCCTTGATAGTGCCCAGAGCAGAGCCCTGCTGGGCAAGAGAAAGAAGAAACAGAAGAACCTCCGAAAGAGGGGCAGAAAGAGGATCCACAGCCTTTGCTGTGCACCATGCCACAAATCTGTTCCACCGACAGGCGTATACCGACTTAGTGGAGGGACGCCTGGCTGCCAGAATAACATCACAGACTTCAGGAGGCAAGTCAAATGGCCTCAACTGCCGCCGCTCAATCTCCAAGCATGGAGGTGGAGACTGGACAGGTTCGGGTGGAAGACCGTCCCCTGCTGCTGCGACAGAAGGTCCTCCTGAAGGGGCAGGCGGATCGGGGGACCGACTGACATGTTGAGTAGCTCGGGATACCAGTATCTTCGAGCCCAGTCCGGAGCCACAAGGATAACTTGGGCCCGGTCGCGCCTGATCTTCTTCAGCACTCTGGGCAGAAGTGGTATAGGCGGAAAGGCGTATAACAGACCGCAACTCCACTCGCGCCGAAAGGCGTCGCCGTGCGAGTGCCGTCTTGGAAACTCCAACGCGCAGAACTGATGACATTGCGCGTTCTCGTCGGTGGCGAATAGATCTAACCAAGGCTCTCCCCATTGCAGAAAGATGCCTTGCGCCACGTCCGAGTTCAGACGCCATTCGTGATCCATCGAGCACCGTCGGCTGAGTTCGTCCGCCCTGGCGTTCAGAGAACCTGCCAGGTGTTGAACCGTCAGAGTCACGCCCTGACGTTCCAGCCATTGCCAGAGGCGCAGAGCCTCCTGGCAAAGGGTCCACGACCCCACACCGCCCTGTTTGTTGCAGTACCACATGGCGGTGGTGTTGTCGGTGAACACCTGCACCACACTCCCGTTGACAAAGGGGAGGAATGCCTTCAGTGCTAGACGAATCGCCCGCAGCTCCAATAGGTTGATATGGAGCCGGGACTCCGCCGGAGACCAGATGCCTCTGATCTCTGCCTCTCCCAAGTGGCCACCCCAGCCCTGGAGGGACGCGTCCGTCACGACAACGTGCTCCGGTTGGGGAAGGGAGAGGGACTTGCCCCTGACCCAATCGCGGTCCGTAAGCCACCACTGCAGTTGTCTCGCAGTGCCCTCCGAGATCAAGACGTGGTCGGACAAGTTGCCCTGATGCTGGGCCCACTGAAACTTCAGGTCCCACTGCAGAGCCCGCATCCGCCACCGAGCGTGATGCACCAGAAGGATGCAGGAAGCCATCAGTCCCAGCAGCCGCAGCGTCAACCTGACCGAAACCCGGGATAGCGGCTGAAAGATGGGAATCAAAGCCTGAATATCCCGAACCCGCCGTTCCGGAGGATAAACCCGAAACTGCGCCGAGTCCAGAACCGCTCCGATGAAGAGGAGCTTTTGAGAGGGACACAGGTGTGATTTCGGCACATTGATGGAGAACCCCAGGTCGTGCAAGAGGTCTGCCGTCACCTGAAGGTGGTGGACGACTGTCTGGGGCGAGCCCGCCTTCAACAACCAGTCGTCTAGGTAGGGGAAGACTGAAACCCCCAACCTGCGCAGATGGGCTGCGACCACCGCCATCACCTTTGTGAACACCCGTGGGGCGCTGGTAAGGCCGAAGGGGAGCACGATAAACTGAAAATGCTCCTGGCCTACCGTGAACCGCAGGTAACGCCGGTGGGCCGGCAGGACGGGGATGTGAAAATAGGCGTCCTGCAAGTCCAACGCTACCATCCAGTCTTGTGGGTCTAGAGCAGCCAAGACCTGAGCTAACGTCAACATCTTGAACTTCTCCTTCCGGAGGAAGCCGTTGACGTTCCTTAGATCCAAGATAGGACGTAGGCCCCCCTTGTCCTTCTTGGGCACCAGAAAGTAGTGGGAATAACAACCACGCCCTACTTCTGGCCCAGGAACGCGCTCGATGCCCCCCTTGGCCAAGAGGGCCGTAACTTCCTCCTGCAGAAGTGTCAAGTGGTCCCCCGACACACGGTGGTTCTGCGGTGGCATGGCTGGAGGAGAGGTCTCGAAGGGGAGGGAGTAGCCCCTTCGGACGATTTGCAGCACCCACCTGTCCGAAGTGATCGTGCGCCAGTGAGCGTGGTGATGGCGAACCCTGCCACCCACTGGCGTCACATGGGGCCGAAAGCACGGACTAGGAGGATTTTGGGGTAGATGCTGCGGGGGAGGGTGTGGTCTGACCCCGCCGTTGTCCCCGACCGCCACCACGGCGGTTTCCACGGCCGCCACCGCGTTGGAAAGATTGTTGCGGCGCGTGGCTGGCAGCACGTGTGGGGGCGCCCCTTCCTTGGCCACGAAAGGGACGAAACGAACCCGGTTGCTGACGCTGGGTCGAGAGACCCAAGGACTTGGCCGTGACCCTGGAGTCCTTGAAGCGTTCCAGCGCGTGGTCCGCTTTGTCACCGAACAGGTGACAGCCATCAAACGGCATGTCCATCAGGGTATTCTGGACATCAGCCGAAAAATTGGCGGATCTCAGCCAGGCGTGGCGACGAATCGCCACCGTCGTAGACATAGCTCTGCCCAGCGAGTCGGTCGTATCAAGACCACACCGAATTGAATATTTCGCTGCATCTCGGCCTTCAGCCACAGCCTGACCGAGCTTTGCCCGCACCTCCATGGGGCATTCTGGCAGCAGCTCCGCGACCGTATCCCACACAGAGTGGGTGTAGCGGCCCAAGAGGCAGGCGGTGTTGCAAGACCGCAGGCCCAAACTAATGGACGAGAAGACCTTTTTGCCAAATTGGTCATACCTCTTGGATTCCCGGTCGGGCGGGGCCGACGGGAATGCGGACTGGGAGGTCGAGGCCTGGATCACCAGACTCTCAGGAGTGGGGTGGGTAGACAGGTTATTGGGGTCGTCCGGACAAGGACGGTGGCGCCTGGCCACGTTCCGATCCACAGGCGCACCTGAAGCGGGCCTGGACCACGTGCCCAACAGAACGTCAGACAAGGCTTCATTAAACGGCAGCAGTGGCTCCAGTGGGCATGACTGCGGTTTGAAGACCTCGGTGAGGATGTTAGGCCTCACGGCCGCGACGGGGAGCTCAAGGTGTAAGGCCTTGGCAGCCCTCATCAGCACCACAGAATAGGCAGCTCCCTCCACCGATGCCACGGTTGGAGGAGAGATCAAACCAGGGTTAGGAGAGTCGTCCAAACCACTGGCATCCCCCAAGTCACCTGTCCAGTCCGGGTCATACTGGCACTCGCGAGCCAGAGGGTCCTCGGACCCCTCCCAACCTTCACCGTACTCCTCATCCTCTCCGTATTCGGAGTCAATGATGAAGACCGGCTCCTCGGGGTTCATGGGCCCCATCGGCGCCGGGACCGGCGTCGTGCGACGCCCGTCCGGCGCCGCGTCCGGCGTCGGAGAAGGTAAGGGGACGGCGCCGCCCGGAGCCGGCGTCGGAACCCCACCGCCGGCCGGAACCGGCAGTGGAGAACCGGCGCCGCGCGGGGGCGGCGTCGGGGGTAACCCCGATGGCAACGGCGCCGGGGAGGCCGGAAGACCAGCCGGCGTCGATCCCGAAGGCCCCTGCGGCGCCGGGGTCGGAGCCGTCGGCGGCGCCGGGGCCGGAGCACCCGACGGCGCCGAGGCAGGGACACCCGAACCGCTAGGGCCCCCAGACGGTAGCACTGGGCCCGAAGGCGCCGTAGGCCCCGTCGGAGAAGCGAGCGCCCTCATGGCCATGAGGAACGCCTCGATCTCCTCAGGCGTCGCGCCATGCCCAGGGACCGGAGGGTATGAGGCAGGCCGCGCCGGCGACTCTCGCGGAGCCGCGGGGTTGGGGTCACCCGAGCCCCCGGCCGCATCGCGCGAGCGTCGGGGGGAGTCGGGGGTACGATGACGACGCCCCGACTTCTTGTGCTTCTTACCTGACGAGCCTGACGAGTGGTGTCGACTTCCGGAGCGCCCGGCGCGGCTCCGCGACCGCTCCCTCGAACGCTCTCTCGACCTCCGGCCGGACCGGGACCGCTCCCGGTCCCGACGTGGGGCCGACACCCGGAGCTCCAGCAGCTTGCGGGACCGCTCCCGCCTAGCCTTGTTGGTAAGGGCCCGGCAGTCGACGCAGGAGTCCACGTCGTGGTCAGGGCCCAGACACCGGAGGCAGAGGCGGTGATGGTCTGTGACCGACATCGTGCGCTCACAGTCATCGCAATTCTTAAACCCAGGCATCCTATCAGGCACCGTAGAGGAAAAAACAATTGAAAAACTTGGTCAAAGACCGGAGTACTGCTCTTCAGATCTGCGTCCACTGGCGCGGAAAAAAGAAGAACTGACGTCAGCGCGCGGAGGCGGCGTCTATGTACTCCAGCGACGTCATCACGGCGCACGACGCCGACGACGGACGCGGAGCCGCAGGGGACGCCTGCAGACGACGCCTACCGACGCGCAGGGGTACTGCTACGCAAAAGTTTCCGGATCCAGACTGACGCCTGGGGATATTCTAAGGTAAGGAATCTAACACTAACGTGTTTCTTTCAGATATGGAGTATAGAGTATCCTGCCTTAGGGCAGAAAGGCCTACTGTAGGGGTGACTTAACTATATCACTTTCAGTGCTTTGCTGGCATGGAACACAGGGGTGTGTGCCACATCGACTCTTCAGTTTTGTCTGCACCAAGACATGCAGGCTGCAATAGAGCTTGCATGCGCTTTGCGAGAGGCCCCTTAGGGTGGTAACATTTGTGCTTCCAGAGGTACCACTTACTAGGGACTTACCGGGATTCTGAAGGGGTGCCAATTGAGGAACAATGGTACAGTTTAGGGAAAGAACACACGTACTGGGGACCTGGTTAGGAGGAAACTAGTACACTTTCAGTCACAGAAGCACCTAAAACCAGTCAAAAAGTGGGGGTAACCATGTCAAAAGGGGCACTTTCCTACATGACCCCCAAACGATAGAGTAGGAGACTAACATTACCCAAGAGAGTCTTCATTGTCTAAGTGGAAGAACCTGGAAAGTAATCTGCAGTGGCATGGCCAGTCCCAGGGCTGTGTTCCACTGTAAAGTCCATTCCAGTAGAGAGATGGACCACCTAAAAAGTTTTGGATTTTCCTCCTTAATCTGCATAAGCCATCTGAGAGGTCTGTGGTCGGGTTGGAAAAGCAAGTGAGTGCCAAAAAGGTATCGCCTCAGCTTCTTCAGGGACCAAACCACAGCAAAGGCTTCCCACTCAATGACACTCCAACCTGTTCCGTAGGGAGTAACCTCATGCTTATAAAAGCAACAGGCTGGTCAGGGACATCATCTTTGATTTCAGGTAGTACTGCTCCTATCCCTAGCTCAGACGCATCAGTCTGCACAATGAACTGTCTAGAGTAATCTGGAGCTTTGAGAATGGGTGCTGAGCACATTGCTCTTTCTGCTTTTGACAACTAATTGTCCAGTTTACCTCTTTAGGCATCTTCTTGGAGGTGAGTTCTGTGAGGGGTGCCACAATGCTGCCATACCCTCTTACGGACCTCTTGTAATACCCAGTGAAGCCAAGGAATGTCCTGACTTGTCTGAGTGGTTGGAACTTCCCAATCCAGAATGGTCTGGAATTTGGGTTATAAGGGTTGAACTTGGCCTCCACCTAAAAACTTGTCCCAAGTATTAAACTGTGCCCTGCCCTATCTGACACTTGGATGCCTTGCTAGTGAGGCCTGCAGTCTGCAGGGCCTGCAAAACCTTGCCACGGTATAGATGCACATGTTACTACTTGTGTAAAGATCTATCTGTAAGAGACATTAGTTAGTAATAGATTCCTTACCTTAGAATATCCCCAGACGTCAGACTGGATCGGGAAAGTTTTGCTTAGCAGTACCCCTGCGCGTCAGTAGGTGGTGTCCTGTGGCTCCGCGTCCGTCACTGCCGTAGTCAGCGCCGAGATGACGTCACAGAGAGTACTTAGGCGCCACTCATGCGCGCTGATGTCCGTTCTGTACACGACTTTCCGCGCCAGGCACGCAGAGCCATGCAAGATACTGACCATTGGTGCATAAAACTAGGGCCCTAAAAGGTGATGACCTTAACCCTAGTAATCAGTTCGCAGAACGGGGAGGTGGGTGAGGCGGTAAGGAATGTATTACCAACTAATGCCTCTGACAGATATATTGTTACACAAGTAGTAACTTGTGCATCTGAAAGAGACACGTTAGCGATAGATTCCGTACCTTAGAATAGATCCCCCAGCAATACCAACCCTGGTGGAGGGTCTGCGAACAAAATTACACCAGGAAGTCCCGGAGAACAGACCGGCCAAAGAAGCAATCTCTCCGGACATGACTGTCAAGGCAGTAGTGCTTGGTAAATGTGTGCAGCGAGACCCACGTAGATGCCTGACAAATTTCCTGCATGGGAACACCACGTCCTAAGGCAGTAGTGGCTGATGTTGCCCCGGTCGAATGGGAATGCAGTCCCACAGGAGGCTCCTTCTTGGCCAAGGAGTAACATGCTTTGATGCACAGAACGACCCATCGGGAAATGGTCCGTTTGTGCACAGCCCAACCTTTTTTGGCGCCCACGTAGCCAACAAAGAGCTGATCGTCCACCCGGAACGGTTATATGTGAGCGCACGTTTTGGGTCCAGACGGTGGAGCCCCTCCTCTTCCCTGGAAGGATGCGGAGGCGGAAAGAAGGTGGGAAAAGTGATGGTCTGCCCGATGTGGAAGGGCGTGATAACCTTTGGCAAAAAAGAAGGATGGGTCCTTAGAACCACCTTGTCCGGATGAACTGAAAGGAAAGGAGGTTTGGAAGAAAGAGCCTGGAGCTCACCCACTCTTCTGGCAGAGGTGATAGCTACCAGCAAAGCCGTCTTTAAGGAGAGAAGACGCAAAGGACAGTTATGAAGGGGCTCAAAGGGAGCGCACATTACGTCAGTCAAGACAAGATTCAAGTCCCACTGAGACATTATGAAAGGCACGTGCGGAAACGGGTAACAACCGGGGACTTAAAAAGAGATGGCTGACCAGGAAGCCTTAGAAAGGCGGAGATGGCAGAAAGATAACCTTTGACAGTGCCCAGAGCAGAGCCCTGCTGGGCCAAGGATGAAGAAGCAGAAGAACCTCAGAAAGAGGGGCTGAAAAGGGATCCACAGCCTTTGCTGTGCACCATGCCACAAATGTGTTCCATCGGCAGGCGTATACCGATTTAGTAGCCAGAATGACATTACAGGAAGGTTGTAAGCCGTCAAATGTCGCTGCTCAATCTCCACGCATGGAGGTGGAGGCTGGACAGGTTCGGGTGGAGGACCGTCCCCTGCTGCTGCGACAGAAGATCCTCCCGAAAAGGCAGGGTAGATAGATTCTCATACTGAGTAGCTCAGGATACCATACTCTTCGAGCTGAGTCCAGAGCCACAAAAATAACTTGGGCCCGGTCGCGCCTGATCTTCTTCATCACTCTGGGCAGAAGTGGTATAGGCGGAAAGGCATACAATAGACCGCAGCTCCACTCAAGACGGAAAGCGTCTCAGAGCGAGTGCTGCCTTGGAAATTCCAACAAGCAGAACTGATTACATTGCACGTTCTCTTCGGTGGCGAATAGATCTAACCAAGGCTCTCCCCACTGCTGTAATAGACCTTGCGCCACGTCCGAGTTCAGATGCCATTCGTGATCCATCAAGAACTGGCGGCTGAGTGCGTCCGATCTGGCGTTCAGAGAACCTGCCAAGTGTTGAACCACCAGGGTAATGCCTTGATGTTCCAGCCATGCCCAGAGGCGCAGAGCCTCCTGACAGAGTCCAGGACCCCACCCCACCCGGTTTGTTGCAATACCACATGGCGGTGGTGTTGTCCGTGAACACCTGCACTACACTTCCCCGGACAGAGGGAAGGAATGCCTTCAGTGCAAGTCGGATTGCCCGAAGCTCCAAAAGGTTGATATGGAGCCGGGACTCTGCCAGAGACCATAGGCCTCTGATCTCCGCCTCTCTCAAGTGGCCTCTCAATCACAGGAGGGACGCATCCGTCACTACTGTGTGCTCTGGTTGCGGAAGGGAGAGGGATCTGCCATTGACCCAAAAGCGATTCGTGAGCCACCATTGCAAGTGTCATGCAGTGCCCTCCAAGACCTGGAAATGATCAGACAGGTTGCCCTGATGCTGCACCCACTGGAACTTCAGGTCCCACTGCAGAGACCGCATACGCCATCTGGCATGTTGCACTAACAGAATGCAGGAGGCCATCAGGCCCAGGAGCCGGCGGGTCATCCTGACTGAAACCCAGAATAGAGGCTGAAAGATTGGAATCATAGCCTGAATATCCCGGACTCACTGCTCGGGAGGATAGACCCGAAACTGCATTGAATCCAGAACCGCTCCGATGAAGGGGAGCTTCTGAGAGGGACTCAGGTACGACTTCGGCACATTGATGGGGAACCCCATCAAATACAAGAGGTCGGCCGTAGTCTGAAGGTGGGTGACGACTGCCTGGGGCGAGTCCGCCTTCAACAACCAGTCGTCGAGGTAGGGGAAGACTGATACCCCTGACCTGTGCAGATGAGCTGCGACATCCTGAACTTCTCCTTCCGGAGGAAGCGATTGACGTCCCGGAGGTCCAAGAGAGGACGCAGACCCCCTTTGTCCTTCTTGGGGACCAGATATTAGTGGGAATAACAACCACTCCCTACTTCTGGCCCAGGAATGCACTTGATGGCCCCCTTGGCCAGGAGGGCCGTGACTTCCTGTTGGAGAAGAACCAAATGATCCCCCGACATGCGGTGGCACTGATGTGGCATGGCTGGAGTGGAGGACTGAAAGGAAAGGGAGTAACCTTGGCAGATTATCTGCAGCACCCACTTCTCTGATGTAATTTCTTGCCAGCAGGGGAGGTGGTGGTGGATCCTGACATCCACCGGCGTGGGGTGCTCACCGAAGCTCAGATTAGGACAATTTGGAGGAGGAAGCAGCGGGGTGGAGGTGGACGGACCCACACGCTGGTTCCCTGCCCTGCCCCGGCGGGAACCGCGACCACGGCCGCGCTGAGGCTAGTTCTGCACAGGCCTGGTGGAGGGGCGTGCCTGGGTGCCTCTACCCTGGCCACGAAAGGAACGAAAACCAGGAGTGGCTGGGTTCTTACTTGAAAGACCCACGGACTTGGCCGTAGCCTGCGAGTCCTTAAAGCGCTCCAGTGCACGGTCAGCCTTGTCGTCAAACAGGCGGGTGCCATCAAAAGGCATGTCCACGAGTGAGCGTTGGACATCGGGAGAGAACCCAGTCAAGAGCAACAAGGCGCGGCGCCGCAACGCCACAGTCGCAGAAACCGCCTTGCCCAATGAGATGAAAAAAGTGCAAGTGCTTAAAAGGACAGCATCGGTGGCGCATAGAAAATATTATATACATCAATTACAGCTTCAATTACAGTACAAGTTACAGTCACTTGGAAAGGGTTAGTTTCTTGTAAGAGCTGAATGTGTCATATGCGTCTTTCAACTCAGGCTGTGTGGTCGACGGCGTTTCGATCCCCTTTAGTCGGGATCGTCATCAGGACGGGGTTGTCGATAAGTACAGTGCTGTGGAAGGAGGAAGGGAAGAATGAGCGTGGTACGACTGGGGGGCGGGAGGAGAGGGTGAAGGAGCACTCAAGGGGGCTAACTCGTAAAGATGTACTGTGTTTAGGGAATGGTGGTAGTGGTGGTGGCCGGAAAGGGAAGAGGAGTGAGGTTGGGGGTGCCTATTGGGAAGGTGGGGCAAAAAAGTCTAAGTGGGATCGTGTTCCACAAAAATAAATAAATTGGATGAACACTTACAGGAAGCCAAGCAAGGATGCGTGGCTTGTGGCATTCGGGGGAACTGTGCGCCGGTAACTGGAGGAAAAAGTATTGGTAGGTATAAGTAAAAGCACGTTTACGTGAAGGGTGAGAGTACAAGGGAGGCGCAGGGGGTATTAATACCTGGTCGCGGTTAGGTCCTGGGTCTGCTCACGTAGTTGGGCAGCGTCTGTATGAAGGGAGACAGATGGCGCGCGGTCAATGAGGAAAAATGCCACCGTTGGGGAACAGGCGTGCAATTGAGCAGCGCGAGCTAAGGGCGTAATCTCTGGCCAAGAGGGAGGCTCTTACCTGAGGATTTAGAGGCACAGAAGGCGGGGGCTCATCTGGCGCGGCCGATCAGCAGTAAATGCGATAACAGACCGCATCAGGACTGTGTCCTGGGAGATATGAAGGAAACCGCGAGGTGGAGGCGGGGGAGCGGGCGTGTGCCGGGGGCGGGATCTGCGAATGAATGCAGATGTGTCGCGAGGTGATTGGAGTTGTGCTGCGGGGTGGGCGGGGACAGGACAGGGAGGCGAACGGTTCCTATGGAGACCGGAGAAACAGGAAGTGTCAGAGCCAGGGCGGACACATTGGAGAAGGGCGCTTGGTAGCGGGGCACATGATTGGACAAATTTGCGTTAGTTACATATCAGAGTAAACGCAAAGAAGGCCGAAGGGTACAAGGTAACCATTACACATTACAAACGTTTGGCACATTGGCACATTGGTTAATCAGCTGGCGCTTAGAGGAACAATTCTGAGCCATGTTGTAATAACGTTCCGCAACACAGATTCACACGGTATTGCAAGTTAACATAAATTCGGTCAGGGTATGAAACCGGACGGTTAATTACAAAGTCACATTATGGGTGGGAACAAAACCTTTTATCAAGAGGGAACTGGATTCTTAAAAACAATGTTCGAGCAACAGGTTACGGCACAGGGATAGTGTTGTCTTAGACCATCCGTGTGTGAATCTATTGCACGCCTGTTCCCCAACGTGCTTTTACTTATACCTACCAATACTTTTTCCTCCAGTTACCGGCGCACAGTTCCCCCGAATGCCACAAGCCACGCATCCTTGCTTGGCTTCCTGTAAGTGTTCATCCAATTTATTTATTTTTGTGGAACACGATCCCACTTAGACTTTTTTGCCCCACCTTCCCAATAGGCACCCCCAACCTCACTCCTCTTCCCTTTCCGGCCACCACCACTACCACCATTCCCTAAACACAGTACATCTTTACGAGTTAGCCCCCTTGAGTGCTCCTTCACCCTCTCCTCCCGCCCCCCAGTCGTACCACGCTCATTCTTCCCTTCCTCCTTCCACAGCACTGTACTTATCGACAACCCCGTCCTGATGACGATCCCGACTAAAGGGGATCGAAACGCCGTCGACCACACAGCCTGAGTTGAAAGACGCATATGACACATTCAGCTCTTACAAGAAACTAACCCTTTCCAAGTGACTGTAACTTGTACTGTAATTGAAGCTGTAATTGATGTATATAATATTTTCTATGCGCCACCGATGCTGTCCTTTTAAGCACTTGCACTTTTTTCATTTCACTTTAACTGTATATAGCACCTTGCACCAAGTGCCACTGGGTTGTCACAAGATCTAATCTTTACAGTGCTGTTCCAAACTGTAAATGTACGTCCAATACCCCTTGTCCTTGGTGAATAATACCACCTCTCTTCAAAATTCAATTTGACTCCTTGTCTCTGTTCTCAGTAATGCCTTTAGGCATACACAATTGAAATTGTCTCTCAATAATACCAGTTGGGAATTGTTTTTTTGTTTACATAACATACCCATCCCAACGTGGTTTATGGGTTTCCTCCTGTTCTTCCTATAGCCCAATGAGACGGCGGTGTTCAACTCACACCGAATGTCGAACTTAGCCGCATCCTTACCCTCAGCAATCGACTGAGAAAGGACTGCCTGCATCTCCTCAGGGCACTGAGGCAACACCTGAGCAACGGCATCCCACACCGCGTGGGAGTAGCGGCCCAACAAACAGGCAGTGTTCACCGACCACAGCCCCAAGCTGGCTGAAGAGAACAACCGCTTCCCAAACTGGTCCAGTCTTTTAGAGTCCTTATCCAGCGGGCCGTGGGAAAGGCACTCTGCAACGTCGAGGCCTGAATGACCAGGCTCCCAGGCGTAGGGTGAGTGGTCAAGAAAGCGGGGTAGCCGGGTGCCGGTCGGTGGCGTCTGGCAACGTTTTTATCCACCGGGCCCCCGTGGCTGGACTCGCCCAAGTGCCTAAGAGGACCTCTGTAAGGGCGTCATTAAAGGGAAGCAATGGCTCCGACGAAGTAGACGCCGCCTGGAGCACCTCTGTGTGGAGGTTGGTCTTGGGGGCCACTGTGGGGAGGTCAAGGTTGAGGGCCTCAGCAGCCCAACGGAGCACCATCGTATAGGAGGCACCCTCCTCCATCGTAGGCGGGGGAGAGGCGAACCCCGGGTCAGAGGAGACATCGAGGTTGTCTGCATCCTCCAAGTCGTCCAGCCAATCTTGCTCGGAGTCACATTGCCGGGCAAGCGGGTCCTTGGACCCTTTCCAGTCTTCGTTCGCCTCTGGCGTAGAGGGGGCCGGTCGTGGCGGCAGAGCCTGAGAAGGGATGAACGGCGTCGGAAATGGCTCCGGTTGGGGTCGGACCGGCGCCGCCTCCCAATGCGGATCCCAGGTCGGAACAAAATGGTCCAGGATCCGGGGAAGGGTGGGATAAAGGGCACTCAGTGGGCAGGAGCCGGCAATGCTGCACCTCATGGCACCGGAGCCAACAGTGTGGGATCCTGTGGCGCCGGGGCTGTAGCCGGTGCCGGAGCCGCAGGGCCAACAGGATCCGGACATAGGATCACGGGGCCCGAAGGCGCGCCAGCAGGAGCCCGAGGCCTAAAAAGGCTGTCCATGACAGCAAGGAACTCTTGCATCTGTTCGGGAGTCGCCGACGGACCCGGTATAGCAGGTAGGCCATAGGACTCTTAGGCTCCACAGGAGTCACAGGGGCGAAGCCCCTGTCCCCCTCGTCCGCCTCCGAGAAGCGACGGGGGGACGTCGGAGAGCGAACAAGCTTCTTCGACTTCTTTTTATGGCGTCGCTTACCGGATTCCGAAGGTGAAGTGCGAAGAGCGACAGCTCAGGTCCCGCAAGCGGGAACGGCCCCTAGACCCGGAGCGGCGATGTGACAAATGCTGGACCTCCAGCAATTTCCGGAGCCGCTCCCGCAAGGCCTTGGGGGCCAAGGCACGACAGTCCCGGGAGTCGTGATCGGCCTCCAGGCAATAGAGGCAAACATCGTGGGGATCCGCCACCAACATATTACGGCGGCAGGTCTCACAAGACTTAAAGCCGGGCATCCCTACGTGCACCAGGAGAAAAGTGGGGAGACAAAAGTCTCAAAATAATAGTCAAAGAGTGACTAAGGTACGTGCTCAATTCTGATCTGCAGTTACTGGTGCAGAAAAAGAAAGAACTGACGTCAGCGCGCATGGGTGGCGCCTAAGTACTCTCCGTGACGTAATCTCGGTGCTGACAACGCCAGTGACGTACGCGGAGCCACAGGACGCCACCTACTGGCACGCAGGGGTACTGCTAAGCAAAACTTTCCGGATCCAGTCTGACGCCTGGGGATATTCTAAAGTAAGGAATCTATCACTATCGTGTCTCGTTCAGATAGCAATATCATCAAGATATGCAGACCCTAAAACCTTCCAATCCAGCAAGGACTTAATTCACCAACCTTGGATGGTGCCAGGGGCATTCTTTAAGGCAATGGACATCACAGTGAACTGATAATGCCCACTGGAGTGGAGAATGCTGCCTTTTCCTTAGCTTCTGGAGTCAGTCGAATCTGCCATTACCCTGACGTGACATCAAAGGTGCTAAAACATTTGGCTGCTCCCAGTTTCTCTATCAACTCATCACTTCTGGGTATGTGGTGCGTATCTGTCTTGGTGACCGCATTGAGACCTCTGCAGGCCACACAAAACCTCATTTCTGGTTCCCCACCCTTGGAGTGAGGTTTGGGGACTAAGAGCACTGGGCTAGACCAGGGGCTATCAGAGGGTTCAATAACTCCCAACTCTAACATCTTGCTGACTTTAACTTTGATGCTCTCTGTAGGAAGGTGGATACCTGACTATGGTTGCCCCCAACTTTTTGCCTGGTGTTTTGCTGGTTTTCCGACTTAGTTGACCTGGGGCCCTGCCAATCAGGACCCCAGGCCTACTGCTCTCTCTCTAAAATGGATTCCATGTACCTTAGGTACATTTCCAATTGGTACTGGGCCACCTTATCAGACCCTGTAACTCAGGGCATAGGCGTACCCAGGGCCTACCAGAGGCTGAAGCATGTATTATGCCACCCCTGGATGGCCATCTAAATCTGACACAACTGGCTGCACGACAGCTGGGGCAAGGTGGTGTAATCACCCTTTGCTTTAGATATAGTATACCTATATCTAACCCTAAAAATGGACACACAGATTCCTATCAGTCACTCCTATGGCAGGCCTCGACAATCCTGAAGGCAGAGTGCTTGGAATCGTGTGAGATGGTGCTCTGGCATGAGCTGAGCCCGTTTGCAGCTTGCGGAACCAAGTCCTAATAGCTGTTCCATGATATTATTATTATTATTATTGGGACATTTGTTGAGCGCTGCGATTACGCACACCGGCGTGTCCACGCGCTGAAAGTGGGAATAGGCAGATGACAGGGAACACAAAAACTGCGCGGGCTATTATTTACTGTAAAGATAAGTTTTTAGTTTTGCCCGGAATCTAGCCTCATCTGGTTCCAAACGCAGGTCCGTTGGCAGTTTGTTCCAGTTGGTTGCCGCCAAGTATCTGAAAGACCTGCCTCCCATGCGGGCTTTCTTAATTCTTGGAGTCCTCAGTAGGCCACCCCCTGTTGATCTAAGCGCGCGTGTTGGTATGTACGCTTTGATCAAATTCGTCAGAGGGGCGGGTGCCCTGCCATTCAAAATGCGATGACAGGTGCAGAGGGCTTTATACTCCACTCTTCTCCTCATCGGGAGCCAGTGTAGCTGCTGGATGGCCGCCTTAGAAGGCGCCCTTTTAGGCAGTCTGAGAATCAGATGCGCTGCCGCATTCTGCAGCACTTGCAGCCGGGCCATGCTTTTTTCTGGAGCCCCCAGGTACAGCAGGTTCCCATAGTCCGCCCTAGCTGTCACCAGGGCATGAACCAGGGTTTGACGTGCTTCAAGCGGGAGTAAGTCCAAGACCTTTCTCAGCTTCTTCAGAATCCCGAAGCAGACTCCCACCACACGATTAATCTGGGGGCCAAATGTGAGCCCAACGTCAAACCACACCCCCAAGTTGCGCGCCTCTAGGCACGGGGTTGGGGTAGGTCCAAGGCAGGAGGGCCACCATGCCGGCGACCAGGCAGACTGGGCTCTCCCTACCACCAGCACCTCTGTCTTGCTGCCGTTCAGCTTCAAACAATTGTTGGCCATCCATTCGGCTAGATCTTTCATGCACGAACGGAAGCCATCGGCAGCAAGACAGGGCGCCTGCGACAGGGAGATCACCAGCTGCGTGTCGTCGGCGTAGGAGACCAGTTGGAGGCCATGGCTCTCCACGATCGATGCAACAGGCGCGACATACATATTAAAGAGGGTTGGGCTCAATGACGAGCCCTGCGGCACGCCTTGGCCCAGAGGCACCCCCCTTGAGTAGCAGTCTCCCTGCCTGACTTGAAAACTTCTCTCATTGAGGAAGTCTTGGATCCATCTCAGCGCGGTGCCAGAGATGCCACCTCTGTTCAGACACTGTAGCAAGATGTTATGTGCTACAGTGTCGAACGCCGCGCTGAGGTCCAACAAGATCAGAGCCATAGTTTGGCCTGCATCCACGCCCTCTCTCAGATGTTCCGTCGCCATGAGGAGGGCGGACTCGGTGGAATGTCGTGGCCTGAAGCCAAACTGCGTCGCATGGAGCAGTCCCCTTTCCTCCACGTGCTTCATAATTTGGGTATTAACCACCTTTTCCGCCACTTTTGACAGAAAAGGCAGGAGGGAGATGGGCCTCAGATTTTCTAATACCTCGAAGCCTAAGTGGGGTTTCTTCCGGAGCGGGAGCACCACCGCCTGTTTCCATCCGTCCGGCAGCTTCCCTGATCCGAAAGATACGTCGAGGATGTGCCTTATATAAGGCTCCAAGACCTCCAGACTGTCTGCCAAGCGTTTTGGCGACACCGGATCCCATGGGGACCCTGATTTAACTGAGGGGCACACCACTAATAGTTCCTCAGGAGGAGGGGTGCATGATAACGCATACCATATACTCTTAAGTGCATTATAATCCTCGCGGTTAAATGCTATCTTTGGTATCGCTTTATCAAAACATCTCGAGTAAGGTGTCATACGAATTGGAATACTAACCCCTCGCCAATTCTGGCGACGGGGTTAGCATTCCACCCTTCTAGAGGGACACGACATGTATGTAACTGTGAACCCCGGTTAAAGTTAACTCACGCCTCAGCTCCACAAAATGGATGCTGCCACCACAGACACGAGTCTGACCTCCTGCTGCTGGGAGTCCTTCCAGCGAGGAGAGCTTGGACAAAGAGTTTCCTGTCAGGGGCGGTGCTAGCACCATCCCAGACAGGGTTTTGTGTATCCTGGGTAGGCAGGGCTTTACAGGAAGGTGACTGCAGAGTGGCACCCCGGTGCTCACTACGCATCTGCCGGCTAGAACCAGTTCCAGGGGCACACCAACCCCTGGCCTGGGGAAAGTCCGGCATGGGAGAGGGGTGTAACCACCCCCCTTCCTGGTCCCACCCCTAGGGCAGGACCTAGTCGCGTACCCACCCCTTTCTTTAGGATAAAGGCAGGAGCGGGGACCCTTCCAAATTAGATCATCTTTGAATCAAGAAACTACTTTCTACGAAAGGAACTCTCAACTTCTTCTCAAGATTTCTCCCTTGTGGCTAAGGAGTAGTCACCCTGCATCCGCAGGCACCATCTAAGAACTCTGCGGTTTGCTGCACGTCCTTCCTCAGGAATCCGACGACCAGCACGACGAGACCCGGCTTCCCTGGCACCTCTGACCTCTATCTACCTCTACAGCTAAGCTGAGAACCGTAGGTGCGACGAGACCTCGAGGGACCGGCCATCATCAGAACTGCACAACTTCTATCCAGCACGACCGTCGAAGGATCCTCTGGTGAGTTCTTTGGGGTCCGAGAAGCCCGGACCCTGAGCAGCTCCAGCACCGAAGTCCAGCCTCCCAGCATCCACGAGATCTGCGTGGGGCCCTTCTGCTTTTTGCTGCTCACCGCGTTGTTTGACTACTAGCCCGCTGGCTTGTGGCCTTCCTAACGACGCCCGACGACATCACCGCTGCTGGTCTGGTTGCTCCAGACTGGCCCTTGCTCCCTTCCAAAAGAGGAGCACCCCGGACCCTCCTGGTCCACCCCAGACTCCATTTTAGGATCCACGGCGTGGGCTTGAATTTGCCAAGACTTGTTGCCCCAATCCTGGGTCCAGCGACGTCGACAGCATCAACCATCGTGGGACAGCTCGCACCTCCATCCTGGACGCCGACAACGCCTCCTGGTCCGTGAGACTGCAGAGCCCAGCGTCGCCCACTCACCTGGTCGAGGTGACTACCATCCGGTGCCCTCCTGGTGCCATCTGACTACTGGCTAGTGGTCACGAACTTGGTCCCCTCTGCTTTCAGGTGTCATCCATCTTCGATCCAGGATTGGATCACTCGAACAATCTTCACTGGTCACCTGCCAGCAACTTCTTTCTTCAGGCTCCTGGTTCGTCTACGAGGATTCCCGACGTCTTTTGAGACCTATGCAGCTGCAGCCCCTGGGCTAGGTAACTTCGGCATTTCGGTGCCCCAGCATAGCCTCACTATCCAAGGGTCAGGATCCACTGTCGTTTTCGATCTACCTTATCGGGTTCGCCCGAGAACACTAACTTTGCCTTTACTAGCTCCTATAGACTTTGTCCTGCATCCCGCGTGAGAGTGCACACTCTGCACCCGAGTCCCCTAGGCCTCCTACTAGTAATCTGAAGGTTCAGTAACGTAGTCCTAGCGATTCCAAAGCCTATTAGTCCAGTACTTACCTGCTAGTAATTTCGCATTCCACTTCCATAGTATATGGTTTTTCGTGCCCCTCGGGCATTTGTGTAAATTGTGCAACTTAAAGTATTTTCGTAAGAGTTTTGTTGTGTGCTTAGTACCCTGTCCTCATAAAGAGTACAGGGCTGTTGTGACTTAAATAAATACACTGTTTATTTTCATAACACTTGTGTGGTGTCCTTTCACTTGGTGTTCAAGGGGTATATGTGATGGTATAACAGCTGGCTTAACACGGCCTCTAGAGTTTAGCCTGAAGACTGCTCGTATCCACGCTACTAGGATAGCTGGTGTATAAGGTTGACTTACAACCAATCACCATAAAGGTTGTTTGGACTGATACATAGTGATCACTAGAATAGTGAGCACTGCATATCAGGCCAACTTCTCACACTCTCCTTAACATGGCCAGACTGTTGATATAACTTGTTTTTGATAGGCAAGCTGTCTCCAGTATCCACATCATGGGTTCACCAGTGTATCAGTCCAGGGGTTAAAGAGAAGAGCCAGCATACTGCTGCAGGACTTGCCTGTAGTCAGCTTTCTGTTGGGCAGAGGAAATGTCCGAGTAGACAACTACATCTACTGCCCCGTCTTTGGGGCTGCTGGACAGGAGGTCAGGGAGAGATTCACTCACTGCTTCCTGATCGTTATCAGTGACCACCAGCATAGACACTTCAGCTCTGTCATGGAAAAGTTTAAACAACAACAATTGCCAATACTGCAAT
Organism: Lissotriton vulgaris; assembly: GCF_964263255.1. Taxonomy (NCBI): domain Eukaryota; kingdom Metazoa; phylum Chordata; class Amphibia; order Caudata; family Salamandridae; genus Lissotriton; species Lissotriton vulgaris. The sequence continues at coordinate 979,300,560 of NC_141689.1, forward strand.
TCGCTTGAATGTATATTTAGGCAGAGAGAACAGATCAAAACCGGATCTCTGAAAGAATTAATCATTTAAATAAATTCATTTATTTTCTAGTTATCATTCATAAGCATATTTTCAGAACATCAAATTATTTTACGTTGTTCGGAAATGCATCATAGTATACAGGAGAGGAAAGGACAAGGAAAAAGATCCTACAAAAATTATTTACATTCACTTTGACCACCATTGTGTTAGGCCAATCCCCTTAAAGAAATAAAAAACTGCTCTGATTGTTTATAAATGTACAGATGGCCTAGATTCTTAAACAAATTTAAAATGTTTTTCTTCTAAAATGTAGTTATGGACGATAAAAAGAACCAGGTTCATGTAATTTTTGAAAAAAATGTTTTAAATAAATTGAGTCTACATGTGCTATAGGTAGCCAGCCATGAAATTTGTACTTCTGTCTGACACCATCTCCTTAGGAAAACCCACCCTGGTAAAGTTACCAATGAGGGCCCTAACCACTGCAGGAGCAGCAGCAGTAGTCCTAAGGGAATTGCAACAGAATACATGATAGCAGGATCCACTACTACCAGCATGAATATGGTTCCTGATGCAGTTAGAGGGCCAAGGGGACAGCCGATCCCTACCCTTTCAAAGGATACCCCAACCACTGTCAGTGAAATTAAGGGGGACTTAGGGTAGCTACCTGCCTTGCCAGGTGGCACAGGATTTGCTGAACTCCTTCACCTTCTGGGACGTTTGGCCAGTAGAGGTGGTTGACAAGCCTGCTTTAAGTTTTGCTCTAGCCAAGATGCTCATCTAGGGGGATGCCATGTGCCAACGTGAGGAGAGACTCTCTATCCTGCCGAGGCACTACCACACTCCTTGTGGGACTAGGTTTGGGGTCTGTGCCCTCAGTGTACAGGAGCCTTTCCTCCCAATAGGTCCTGAGGGGGCCACTGACATCTCCCTTTTCCTGTGCAGCAACTTGCTGTCTCAGGCATTCAAGAGTAGGACAGGTTGGCTGCCCTTGGCACAGCTCTTCCCTAGAGGGTTCTCCTGGGCCCAGGAGCTCTGCTGTGTGAAGCCCTAGTTTCTGGATCTCGGATCCCTCTGGGCTGACAGGTCTTCTTGCTGAGGAGAGGGGATCTGAGGTGGTGGCTGTTCAGAAGCTGGTTTCCCAGTCTTCTTACTTTTCCACTTGGAGGGTTGGTCCATAATTTCAGGTGCCAACACCTCTTTTTCACTCTGTGCCTTGCTCTGTTTTTTATACACACCCATTCAGGAATTCCCAACATGGCTGCATTGGACTTCAGCTTGACCTCAGTCCAAGCTGAGGACTCTGGATCATCTCCTAGCAGACATTCCACTGGGTTTGCAGAAGACACAACTACCTGTTTCAGGACAGTAACTCCTCCCCATTCTAAGGACATTGCAATAGGATGGAACTTAGAGTCATTATAAGCGTTGGTGGATACGTCTTTATTGGAGATACCAGTTTTTCTATCACCATGCAACACTTGCACATGTATCTCGCAGCGCTTCAACTCTAATCACATTAATCAAGGGCTGCTGTTTGTACTTTTCCATATCAGTAGGCCAAACAGCTAGGTTTGCAAGTTCCACTCCATTATCTGAGATTAGTGTAGCTTCTAATTTGCTCAGGGCACTCTAGGGATCCCATCTGGAGACTTGCTATTCCAGTGCTAACTGGAGCAGTGATAGGGGAATTTGTTTTGGGACAGGCAGCCTACCCAGTGTGGTTTACAGTATGTTTACAGTTATGGCATCTTTCCTTTTTGGGATCCCAAATCTTAACTTGGTTGTGAAGAGTATTGAGGCCCACCCTCCTTAACAGGTTGTTGGGGGCCTTTTAAAGACTATTTGCTGTTATGCTTAGAATGTTTACCCTCTTTCCCCTGGGGAGGTGTAGTAACCCTTTTCTTGTGGTTACCCCCACCAGTGGTAGTTTATGTCAGCTAGTCTTGACCCAGTAGTCTTTCTTCTTTACCAATTCTTGGGGAGAAGGTGGACCTAGGGCTACCAAGTATTGGTGCAACTTTTCAGAAACACAGTTACTAAACAGATATTCTTTCATAATTAAATTATACAACCCATAAGTCATGCACCTGGCTTGCTTTCAACCAACCACCTACCTTCTTTACCTTCTTTACTAAAAAGTTTACAAAATCAACTCACAACTGATTTATTTATTTTGTACCCTTTAACCCCTTCAATGCTGATGACGAGCTCAGCTCGTCATCAGCCACGGGGGGCGTGTGCGGATGACGAGCTGAGCTCGTAATGTAACGGTTAACAGGGTCCTTAAAGGAGCATATTTCAGCTGCAGGTAAGGTCAAGTTTCTTAGCCACATCCCCTGTGGTACTGATCATCACACTAAAGTTGGGATATTTTTAGAGCTAAACAACATAATAATATGTTTTTCAGTCCTACCTACAGTAAGTTTTAAATTCTTAACAGTTCTAAACTTCAGGGACTTAACCAAGGCCCTGAAAGTTAATTTCAAGGATTTAGAAAAAAAATTAACCATTTGATAAAAATGTAGTTTTAACTAAAGGCAATTTTTGGATTTACTCATGTAGTCACCCATTGACCGAGTGTTACCAGCAAACGCAAAGTCGTAGACCCCCACCACTGATCCACCAATGTAGGAAGCTGGATTGATGGCCACTTCCACAGCAGGAAACTGCAGCCCCAGAACAACATCAGCTCATTGTAGGAGAGTGGGGTCTGTAATCCTATGGTCACCCCCGATTTTTGCTTTTTGCTTCAATGGTTTACAACTTTCCCTGGCTGTGGGTGGGTCTGATGCAAACGCAAAGTCGTAGACCCCCACCACTGATCCACCAATGTAGGAAGCTGGATTGACGGCCACTTCCACAGCAGGAAACTGCAGCCCCAGAACAACATCAGCTCATTGTAGGAGAGTGGGGTCTGTAATCCTATGGTCACCCCCGATTTTTGCTTTTTGCTTCAATGGTTTACAACTTTCCCTGGCTGTGGGCCTGCTAATCAGACCCACAGCCTAGCTGTCTCTCTCTAAATTGACAACCATGTACCTTAGGTGCATATCGAATTGGATACTGAGTCACCTTATGAGTCCCTGTACAGTGTACCTTAGGTACCCAGGGCATAGGTGCACTCAGGGCCTACCAGCGGCTGCAGCACGTATTATGCCACCCCTGGCTGGCCATCCAAATCTGACACAACTGGCTGATCAATCAGCTGGGGCAAGGTGGTGTAATCACCCTTTGCTTTAGATATAGTATCTCTATATCTAACCCTAAAATGGACACATATCCTCCTATCAGTCACTCCTATGGCAGGCCTTATCAATCCTGAAGGCAGAGTGCTTGGAATTATGTGAGATGGTGCTCTAGCATGAGCTGAGCCTGTCTCCAGCTTTCGGAACCAAGTCCTTTAGCTGTTTCCATGATAACCGCCGACGACGGACGCGGAGCCGCAGGGGACGCCTGCAGACGACGCCTACCGACGCGCAGGGGTACTGCTACGCAAAAGTTTCCGGATCCAGACTGACGCCTGGGGATATTCTAAGGTAAGGAATCTAATACTAACCTGTTTCTTTCAGATTTACCTAATAGGCACTGAAACGCCCTAAGCTCTACTAATTAGGATTCAGTGCTTGCCCGCTGACCGTTAAAAAGGTGCACGGTTGATTGGCTTATACCCAACTGTCATAGCCTAACTTACTTGTAAGTCCCTAGTATATGGTACGGGTATGGGTCTATAACTTAGAGTGTCACCTCAGGAACTGCAGCACTTATTGTGACACCCTGAGTGGGACAAGCTAAAACTTGGCTCCCAGTCTGTCACTAGAGAATGGAAGGGCAGCGTTAAACTGCTAACTTGATGTTGTCGTACCAGTTACTTACCTTCGGTAACGAGGTATCTGGTAGAGACGATCCTAGCCGCAGATTCCTTCACGTAGAATTATCCCCAGGCATGAGACTGGATCCGGCATCACGCGACTCTGCCCAGGCGTCGTCCGCGTAGGTGACGTCAGCGAGGTCACAAAAGACCCGCCCCAGCGCACCTACATCAGTTTTCTTCAACAAACTTTTCTGCACCACAACGCGGAACCACCAGATAAACAACTGTGGAAGTATGGGAACAGTGTGCGAAGAGCAGAAAAAATTGGAAAGAAACGGTGACTAGCAACACCACCATGTAGGAAGGTGGATATCTGACTATGGTTGCCCCCAACTTTTTGCCTGGTGTTTTGCTGGTTTTTCGACTTAGTTGACCTGGGGCCCTGCTATTCAGGACCCCAGGCCCACTGCTCTCTCTGTAAAATGGATTCCATGTACTCTAGGTACATATCTAATTGGATACTGAGTCACCTTAGCAGCCCCTGTACAGTGTACCTTAGGTACCCAGGGCATAGGTGCACCCAGGGCCTACCAGGGGATGCAGCATGTATTATGCCACCCCTGGCTGGCCATCCAAGTCTGACACAACTGGCTGATCAATCAGCTGGTGCAAGGTGGTGTAATCACCCTTTGCTTTAGATATAGTATCCCTATATCTAACCCTAAAATGGACACATATCCTCCTATCAGTCACTCCTATGGCAGGCCTAATCAATCCTGAAGGCAGAGTGCTTGGAATTATGTGAGATGGTGCTCTGGCATGAGCTGAGCCCGTTTGCAGCTTGCGGAACCAAGTCCTAATAGCTGTTCCATGATAACGCTATACCATATACTCTTAAGTGCATTATGATCCTCGCGGTCAAATGCTAACTTTGGTATAGCATTATCAAAACATGTCGAGTAAGGTGTCATACAAATTGGAATACTACCCCCTCGCCAATTCTGGCGACGGGGGTAGCATTCCACCCTTCTAGAGGGACACGACATGTATGTAACTGTGAACCCCGGTTAAAGTTAACTCGAGCCTCAGCATCACAAAATGGATGCTGCCACCACAGACACAAGTCTGACCTCCTGCTGCTGGGAGTCCTTCCAGCGAGGGAGGCTCGGACAAAGGGTTTCCTGCCTTGGGAGGTGCTAGCACCACCCCAGACAGGATTTTGTGTATTAGGTAGGACAGGGCTGAAAGGGATGAGACATGCCTGGGGTACACAAGGTGTCCCTGTGCATACACCGGTCCAAACCAGTTCCTGGGGCACTCCAGCCCCAGAGCTGGCGCAAGACCGGACAAAGGAAAGGGGGTGTAACCAACCCCCTTCCTGGTCCCACCCAGAGGAGGGACCTAGTCGTAGTGCAGCCCCCTTAAGCTGAATAAAGGTAGGAGCTGGTCCCATTCTAAATTAGATTATCCTGATCAACTTCACAAGAAGAAATTCTGGACTTCGACGTTCTGCTCCACAGAAGACGGAAGAAATCTCCCTTGTGGGCAAGGAGTGTCCACCCTGCACAAGCAGGCACCATCAGCGTACAGCGGCTTCCCTTTGTCGTCTTCCTGCAAGGATCCAGACTTCAGAGCCCGACGAAACCCGGATTCCCAGACCTCTCCGACCTCAACCCACATCTGCAGCAGAGCTGAGACCCGTGGGTGCGACGAGACACGTGGGACCGGCCATCTTGAAAGAAGCAGCACTTCGCTCCAGCACGACTTTAGAGGCATCCTCGTCCAAGTGCTTTGGGGACTGAGAAGCCCGACCCTGAGCAGCTCCTGCACCGAAGATCAGCCCTCCAGCATCCACGAGATCTGCGTGGGGCCCTTCTGCCTGTTTTCTGCTCGACGCGTTGTCTGGTCACTTGCCGGCTGGCTAGTGACCTCCTAGACGACTAACTCCGACAACTTTGCTGCTGGTCTGGTTGCTCCAGACTGGCCCTTGCTCCCTTCCAAAAGAGGAGCACCCCGGACCCTCCTGGTCCACTCCAGACGCGGTTTCCACTCACCGCGTGGGTTGCCTTTGCCAAGGCCTGTTGAACCCGAATCCAGAGACGACACCGCCGACAGCGAGAGCCTGCGTGGGACAGCTCGTGCCTCCATCCTGGTCTTCGAAGACACCACCTGGTCCACGTGGCTGCAGAGACAAGCGTCCACCTTCACCTGATCGCGACAACGACATCTGGTTCCACTCCTGGTTCCACTCCAGTCACTGGCTAGTGACTTTGAACATTGTCCCCTCTGCTTTCAGGTTCTTCTCTTCATTGATCCACCCTTGGATCACACCGGACATCTTCCTCCTGACCGCCTGCAGCATCTTTTCCTCCAGGCTCCATAGACTTCAACGCTGGAACCCGACACGACTTGGCACCTATGCACCCGCAGCCCGTGGGTGAGGTAACACGAGCATTTCGGTGCTCAAGGGTAGCTTGACTCTCCTAGTGTCCAGTTCCACAGTCGTTTTGGTCCTATCTAGTCAGGGACGTCCGTACTCACCTTTTCTTAAAACTGTACTGTCCATAGACGTTTGTACGCATCTCGCGTGTGAGTTCACACTCTGCACACGCGTTCCGTGGGCCTCCTAGTACTTACCTCAAGTTAGTATAGCGTGGTCCCAGCGATCCTACAGCCTCTGGACAGCTTCATTCCTTTGATTGACTCTCACATTCCACTTACTTAGTATATGGTTTGTCGTGCCCCTAGGGCACCATTGTAAATCGTGCAACTTAAATGTATTTTTCCTAAGAGTTTGTCATGTGCTTAGCCCTCTGACCTCATAAAGAGTTCAGAGGTGTATGTTAGTTAATAAATACTTGTTTATTTTCATAACAACCTGTGTGGTGTCCTTTCACTTGGTATTCAAGGGGTTATATGTGGTAAAACAGCTGGCTTCACATGCCAAAAGAGTTTAGCCTAAAGACTGCTTTTGTCCATGCTACCATTAGGATAGCTGGTCGATAAGGTTGACTTACAACCAATCACCATAAGGGTTGTTTGGACTGATACAAGGTGATCACTAGAACTAGTGAGCATCATATATCAGGCCAACTTCTCACACACCAGAGTAGTGTTAACACCTAAGAACCCAAAGGCAGGTAAAGAAGAAAGAACAAGCAGAACCCTGCGCAGTCACCCTGCCAGCACATAGACAGCCTCCCACCCCTGTGCCCCCGAGGCAAGGAACATGCTTGAAGGTAAACCTACCATTCCCATCCTGAGCAAGAAAGGGAACCAGTTCCAAGACAGACAGGGGCAACAAACCTCTACCTGAAACTTCACGAATTCGGACATCGGACCGTACGCTACGTTTCATCGATAAATAATTGAGACAGTGAGATACTACTGTGGAATATATTGAGGTTAAACTGCGTCACTTTGGAGAATATTTACCTCTGCTCCATGGCAGACACGATTGCACCAGAGATAGGAATACGCAAATTAAACCATTGGGCATTTTTTTAGCAGGAATCGTTGAAAACCTTGAAGAAGACTCATGGAGTCGAAACGCCCGGCGCCGGCTATGATCATGTATCATGTTTTTAACAATTGAATGAAAATATCATCTATCAAAATAAAGAAAGAAGGACATTTTGTGATGAAACAAAGTTTTCAGCAAATTTATTGGGCTTTGGGAGCGCACTTATTGTGATTGTGACTGATATTAGATTGCACTCCAATAGATTGTATTACATTACCTTCTTGATAGTCTAAATATACTGGTATGTGCTGAGCACCTTTGTTTGTGGCATTAATTTAGTTTTCCAAAATATTAAGGGAGCCAGGGAGGTCAGGTTCCCAGCTTGCGCACTACCACCATTCTGTTTACATTACCTAGAACTTCTCAAAAAAACGGTGCAGGTCTATGGTGCCTTGACCTTTTTCTTTTTCTTTTGTGTTTTAAACCTCTAAGCCAGCCCACAGAGGGCAACCACCCACCAGGGACAAGGGCAAGACATGGCCAGATGACCCTTAAACAGAGGATAGCAATGGAAGGAAGGGAGGAGAGGGAGGACAGGGATAGGGATAGAAAACAATCCCCCAAACCCCGGAGCAGCAAGGCACTGGAGCACCAGAACCACATCCTCCAAAGAACCAAGGAGGAATGAACCGCCCTCAGACGGAGTCACCCGTCAGGAACAAGAAGGCACTCACAGGAGACAGCCCCCCACCGGGAGGTGAGTACCGAAGACCAACCCAAGGGTCCTCGCAGAATTGGGGAGGAAGGGCGGGCCACGAAGGAATCTGCGGCTATAATCGTCTCTACCAGATACATCGTTACCGAAGGTAAGTAACTCGTACATCTGATAGAGACTAATAGCCGCAGATTCCTTCACGTAGAATAGATACCCTAGCAGTACCCCCTGGGAAGGAGGATCTGAGAAAGGACCCCACCAGCCAATACAGAACAGAGGGCCCCATAGGGGACCAGATCTCTGGACCAGGTAGAACCTCGTCCCTGCCTGGCAAGGGGAACACCCACACGCAGAACCCCATTGACGCCAAGAGGATGTAGGCAAGGTAGAACGCAGGATCATCCCAGACCTCAGGGCAGGAGCAGGGAGAGGCCGCGCACACGACCTCAGGAAACAAAAGCAAGCAACATAAACGCCATGGCGAACAGGCACTCAAAGGCGACTCGAACCCCCCAGCAGAGCGCAAGCCATATGACAGCTACCACTACCGCTCATAGGGTACGTTAAGTCCCACGAGATGGGAACCCTCTTTGGAAGAAGTTCTGCAGCAGAGGAAAAACAAAAAAGCCACGGGGAAAAAAACACCCCCGCGGGAGTCTCGACAGCCCAAGCAAAGCAGAAGGCCTAATCTCAGGGCCAAGTCTGCGCAACAACTCCGGAAGAACACACACACAGAAACAAAAGGGCCATCCAGCAGCCAACAATGCCAAAGTCCCAAGGAAAGACGCAAATGGCAAGAACACACCCTCCACAGTCAGAACAACCGGCCTAAGAAGGTCCAGAATCAACCCAACTCAGGAGTCACAGAGGAGGGGACGGAGGAGAGGGAGGAGGAGGAGGACAGAGCCCTGCCAAGAGCCGCTGGATGGTGGAGTCGGCCGGGACATGAAACAACAGGCTGCCATCAAACGGAAGGTCGATGAGTCACTCCCGAATATTCTCAGGGAACACTCAGTCCCGAAGACAAGCATGGCGATGCAGAGCGACTGAGGAAGCCATGGCCCGGACCAGCACCTCCGAGATGTCCAGAGCGGAGCGGAGAATAAATGCCACAAGGTCCCGGCCATACAAAGCATGATGCCGTAAGTCCAACTGACCAGTCTCCTTTGATGCTGTCAGAGACTCAGCCGAGTCCCACAAACAGGAGGAGGCCCTAGCCAGCACACACAAGGTGTTAAGGGCCAGCAGGGCAGCGCTGGTGAAGGCGAACATGTTGCTCCCCCAAGAGTCCAGCCAGCGGGCCTCTCAGGACAGCGGAGTCAACAGTGGCGGCAGGGAGGGAAAAGCAGTTTGCAAAAGGGAGAAAGAAGCGAACCTTCAAAGGGAAGTAAAATTTCTCTCCCACCAGAGCCCTGGTGGAGGACCTCCAATAGATGGTCCACCGGAAAGTGCGCCAACGGGTCACCTATGCGCAGAATGCCCACAGCCGTGGACACCGCGTGAGCGAAGGCTGCACTCGCCGCGGTATTGCCCCGCGGCGGAGCAAGCAGCTCCTCCGTGGGCGACGGCTGCAAACTAAGGCAGCCGTCCCCGAGGCCAAGCGGGACAGGAATGGGCCAGATCTGGACATCAGAAGGAGCAGAAGAATGAGGGACCTGCCTCTCTTTTGACGAACACCTCTGCCTCAGGAAGGGCAGGGAGCCGCCCGTCGACGCCGGTGAAAAAGACACCACACAGCGATCAGTCTTCGAGGAGGACGACACCAATATACAGCCTGACTCCGGAGTAGAAGGAGCGTCTGAAGACGAATCGCGGTACGACCCCTGCGCGGAGCCATACAGTCCGCTGCCTGAGGGAGGACGTCGGCACCATCCGGTGTCACCGGACAAGGTTCCTACAAGTCACCCCGCACTGGAGACCGGAGCGGAGACCGGAGTGAAGCTGGAGCCAAACAGGCCCCGGAACGATGCCGACCTGACCCCGCCAAGGCAGCCAACTGCGTGGGGGAACGAGACGGGCCAGGGGAGTGACCCGAAGCCCTCCACCAGCCACGGCCCACAATGAGGCGGCGATCGTCCTGCAACCCATGTGGCGGTGCCAGGGACGATTCAACCTCCGACTCCCCTTCTGACGAGGCATGCCCCTGAGAAGGGATGAGAGGGGCCCGGAGAGGGACGAGGGGTCCTTCCCTGGCCTCGACCCGGAGCAGGACGAGGAGGGTCTAACGACCCTTGTGGCTCCGCAGGGTCCAGAGGCTGCCGGGACCGTAGCGGCGTCACCTCCGCCTTAGACAGGACCACCTTGTCAAAGGACCGAGAGGGGGTCGGGGATGCGACCCGAGCCCCAGCGACCTCCCATGACACCACAGGGACTCCCGCAGGAGTGTGCGACGAGGCAGAGAAGCCGTGGGCTGAAGGAGGTGCCCCGGAGGAGCCGCACCCCAACAGCACCACATCCTCCAAGCCTGGATCCGACCCAGTTGGCGCTGGAGCTACCGGCGGCGCCGCGGAGGGCCCTGCACAGGGCGAGGGACCTGCTGATGCCCCAGGAGGGGAAGGAGGAGACGCCAGCGAGGCCTGCAAAGCCGCCACGTATGTCTCCATTTGGACTCTCGACTCCCCAACACCGGGAAACGGTGGATAGGACGACACGTGGGCCTCATCACCCGCGAGAGTCCACGCCCTCGGCGGGCTGAAAACCAGCCTCCGGGGACAAACTGCTACACTTTCCCATCGGGGAGCGACGCTCACGTGACATCGAAGAAGGGCAAAGACAACGACCATGGCCGTATCTGAAGCCGTCCGCCGAAGCAGACCGAGGGGAGGACATCGACCTGGAGAGAAGCGCCGACAGAAGTTTCATCCGGAGCTCCCACCGCGACTTTCGCTTCAATTGTTGGCACGCCGCGCAATCAGTGGTGCCGCGATCTTCTCCCAAACACCACATACAAATGAGGTGCAGGTCCGTTGCCGACATGAGACGCCTACAAAACGTGCAAGTTTTGAAGCCCGAAGGCATTCACACACTGTTCCACCAAAAAGAAATGGAAGAAAAGGGGCCTTAAACAAGCCCGTATCAAGGACCGGATCCGCGTTGCACGCGGAAAAGGAAAGAACTGACATAGGTGCGCTGGGGTGGGTCTTATGTGACCTCGCTGACGTCACGTACGCGGACGACGCCTGGGCGGAGTCACGTGATGCTGCCCCGCCCCCGGCGTGCAGGGATGCTGTGGCAAAAAAGTTTCTACGTGAAGGAATCTGCGGCAAGTAGTCTCTATCAGATATTTCAAGCAATGGCAAAGGAAAACTTCCTTTCTAAAAAGCGTAAGTCACCCTTAGGGTGTGCTTATCTAGCCCTAAGGCAGGGTGCAGCATATTAGTAAAGTAGAATGTGTATTTAACATGTGCTAGCAGTAAAAACCAGCAATTGTCGTTTTTACTGGGAGAGAGATTGCTAGACCCATTGCTAAGTACAGAGTTACATACTGACAAGTCAGTTATGCTAACTTCTGAATGGTACTAACCAAGCTGGTACTTCAAGGTATCAAACAACTCATGACATTAAGCCCAACTTAATGCCTAAGTTGAAATTCATGTAACTTGTTGCAAAATGCAATTTTTAGAAAGTTGCCACTCTGTGGCCAAGCTTTCAAATGGCCCTTTTCTGTAGCTAGCCATGCGACAACCTTCTGCCCTTCGGGGGAGATCTGTGAATAACTCCCAGAAAAGGTTACAATAGAGGCCTGCCACTGGAGGAGGTGTCACCTCCTTCTGGGAGAAAGCCAAACAGGGTGTTGGTCCAAAAGGCAAGCAACAACGGGGAAAACGCCTTTGAAGGGCAAGTACCAAGAACACGTGGGAGGGGCTGTCCTATTTTGTAGGTAGACTGGCTGGCAGCAGGGACAGAGAGTGGAAACCAGTTAACAAACCATTTTTGTCTGTGGTGCGCAGCCCAGTGATAGTCACACACCTAGGATGGGCTACTAAGCCGTTGAGATGAGAGAGGGTTTCTGCCATCTTGAGTGGGCAGAATTGAGCACTACACTTTGGGATAGCTAGATGACACATATCATAGGAAGTTGTCATGAGGCGGGACGGAACCTAGTAGCCTATTGGCCTGTGACCGCAACCTCCCCAAGGACCATTTATGGCCTTAAAAGGAGCACCTCTGGCACCCATAATGCAGATCTCAATGCACTGAAATAGAGGACTGAAGGAGGACGGCCCTGTTGCACCAAGACCACGGCAAAGAGAGGTGGCACCTACGTGGATTATACCTGCTATACCTGGTGGTTACCAAAGAAGGAGGGGCTGTGCCGGCTGTGTCCTGCTGCTAGTGGAGCAAGTTGAGTGAATGAATATGTTAATCTGTGAATGCACAACTTGCCTCTTGTTCATCGACAGAAGATCCTCTAATGGTTGCAAGAGAATGTGCGGGCACCCTGATAAGCAAAGAAGCTTGGTGAACCAACACTGCCTTGACCAAGCTGTGGCTATGAGTATGAGACGGGAAAGGTTCCCTCTTCATGTTGTGGATGACCTTAGGAATAAGCGGAAATGGAGGGAATTAATACGCGAACATCCCTGTACATGCTAAGTGGAATCCAAGTTGAGGGTACCTGCTGGATTACACGTTGCATTTCTTGCTGTGATAAATAGCAAAGAGATCGGGATTAGAGAACCCCAAAGCTGAAAAAAACTGCATATGCTGCCGTTGGTTGAGTTACCACTCATTGCACTCTTTGCTAGTCCTGCTAAGGGTGTCTGCCAATTCATTCTGCACTCCTCTGACAGGCTCGATTTTCAAGGTGATGTTGTTGGCCAGTAAACATTCCCATATCTGTTGTCCATGTGCTGACAGAACCTGTGATTGTGTCCCTCCTTGTTTGGTGAGGTAAAACATGGTTGTTGTTTTGTCTGTTCTCACCAAGACTGGCGAGTTGAGGAGCCTGGGAAGGAAAGCCTGCAGGCCTAGGAACACCACTTTCAACTCAAGAAGGTTTGTGTGTGACAAAGCCTCCTGAACAGTCCATTTTCCATGAATTTCGAAGTCCTGCAAATGAGCTCCCTAGCCTTCTAAGGAGGCATCCATTGACAACACTACATTGGCCTTTATGGGAACGAATGAGAGACCCTGGGAGATATTTCCTGTGTTCATCCACCAACACATTGCCGACTTCATCTGTGGTGTAACCAAAATTGTGTCTTCGAAGTTGCCCTGGCACTGGACCCACTAATCGTTCTGTTGTTTCTGCAATGTCCTCATACTAAGACAACAGTTTGGAATCAATGGGATGCAGGATAACATCATCCCAAACATGGACTTGCACTTCTTTACAGAAGTGGCCCTTCTTGCGATAGGGATTCTGTGAGAGATTGGAGTCAAATAATCCTGTCCATGGTGGGAAAAGCTTTTGACACTTTCGTATCTAGAATGGCTCCCAGGAACACCGCCAATCTGGATGGAATTAGAGACAATTTCTACTTGTTCAGTTCAAGGCCTAGAGATTTGAAAAGTTGCAGAGAGGTGAGTCGATTGCTTTGCCGACTGAAACGTTGGGCCTTTAATTAACCAGTCATCCAGATACTGGAAAACCTGGTGTCCTGATCTTCTGGGAAAAGCTGCCACTTGAGCCATGCATTTTGTGAAGGCTCTGAGAGCCAACCTCAACCTGAAAGGAGGCACTTTGAATTGGTAATGGCACCCTGCCACCACGAACCGCAGAAACTTTCTGTACTTTAAGTGGATAGGAATATGGAAAAACGCACTCAGCTGGTCCAGTGAGGTCACATAATCCCCTGTATCTACTAGTTACGATATATGCTGCAGGGATAACATCCTGAAAGGCTGTTTCTTGATGAATTTGTTTAAGAGCCTTAGATCTATTACTTGCCTTCACTTTCCTGGCTTCTTTTTGAGGAGGAAGAAGTTGGAAAAAATCCAGTGTTGCGTTGACATAGAGGGACCTCTTCTATCACATCTTTGGAGAGAAGCAAACAAATCTCCTCCTTTAGCAGAGAAAGATGGTGACACCATGAGCTAAGCAGAGGGAGATTGGAAAGCTTTTGAACAAATTCCAGGGCGTGATCGTGCTGGATTACTTCTAACACCCATTTGTCAGAAAAGATGTTCTTCCAGAAATTGTAGAATAAGATGTTGAATTGTTGGTGTAGGACTGAGGTGACTGGTGCCTGCGGTACATTTTTGTCTCCTGGAACCATCCTGCAACTTTCCTACAGCCGAAGGACGCCGACGCATTGGTTGCATAGAGTAGGAGGAGGCTGTGGTTCACCTGTAAGGTTGTTGTGAAGTGTATGAAGCTCGAAAACCTTGTTGGAAGTAGAGTTGATACCTGCTTTGCTGACATGGCACTCGAGAAAAGAACTGACCTCTGTCTCTGCCATGAAAATACTGAAATCACTGCTGTTGTAACGTCCCTAGTGAAAAACCGGTTTCAGTGTCTGATTTTATGGACTGCAAGGCATCATCTAGATGCTTTCCAACTAGTTTCCCCATCAAAGTGCTTGTTTAGGATTTTTGTCTACACCTCTGGGCGAAACGTCGTCGCTTTCAGCCACCCTTACAGACGCAATACTGCCGCACTAGCCATCTGTTGAAAGGTCGTAAAGGAGATGTCCATGGCAGCATTTATTATTTCTGAAGAGGCCTTCTCCTCTTCTATCAGAATTTGTCAGGCTTCTTTTCTCTTGTCCTTCAGGGAGATACTCTAGGAATGCTGACATGTCAGACCACATCTGATGCGAGAATATTTTACCAATTTTGTTTAGTCTGTGACCCTCTCTATCAGGAGGGGTTGTGCAAGATGAAGATGGACTTTTAACCCGACGTTGAGCCACTTGCATTATTACAGAGTCCGGACGAGGCTGATCTATAATGCAAGTTGGTGAATTGTCAGGAGCCTTATATTTAAATTCTAGCTTTGGAATGACTGCAGCCACTGAAACAGGTGTTTTCAACAATTTTAATCCCTTCTGACAGATGAAGTCAATAATAGAGATTGATCTGATAGTAGCCTGACCAGCACGCTTAAAATCGCAGAGAAAGAATCCTGTTTGCTTAGCTGGGCGACAGATACTAAAACGCTTTGACACTCTCTCCAGGATTTAATGAAAACCATCAATATCAGCTGGAGGTGAATCAGCCGGAGGTGTGGTAGGCGAAGCAGATAGTGGTGCTACGTAGTTGTCCTACTCCGGGTGATTCTCTGCAGAGTCAAAGGGGATTGTCCTTCCTCAGGCTGTAGGTCATCAAGGCTAACCGCGAATGAGTCTGTGATTGTAATAGGGGGCAACACCGATCTTTACCTTGGTTGTGGTCTGATAAGGCTCTTCTGAAGAGAGATTTTCTCTGGGACATCGGGATGCCTTGTAGTTTTCTGTGTCGGAGCACTGGCCCCAGGAAACCTTTTCTAATAATCATTCAACATCATGTGCAAATCTGTGACCAAAGAGATAGGGACCACAATAGAGACCCCCTGCACCTGATGCTGCTTCTCATCAGGCTCGTAATATGGGTAGTGTTCTTGAAAGGTGCCATACCCCTGAGCCGGCTCCTGGTCTGCATTTTCATCCTCAGTTTCTTGGCACTTTTAAATTTACCTGAGAATGGCTATATGATGGCCTGAAGAGACTTTCGTCCCCTGATTCCTGCATCTCCAGCGGGTGCACAGGAGGTAAAAGTAAAATCTTTGAAATGTCATGGAGTATAGGTGAAGGTATGCCCTTGTCTAAGATGAACAAAGCATTAATTACTGTTGTCGGCGGGGTCGTCGACGACATAGCCCTGAATGGAAAACTCATCGACTGCAGCACTTCAGATGTAGGTGATGGCGTCAAAGTCGCTACGCAGAACTCCGTGCCGTCTGTGACGGTCTCGTCGACGACTACAATGCCGTCATCTGAGTCTTTGTCGACAATGAAGATGTGATTGGAGTCGTCCTGGTCGTCACCGTTGTAGATGTCGCCATATTCACCAGCATAAAAGGGGATACCTGAGACGACAAATCCATCGTCAAGGGGGTAAAATCAACATATCCATCGATGGACTCATTTTCTTCGTTGATAGCTCATTAAATGGAAGGGCAGGAGCAGATCTAGGCTAAGATGCAGATCTTCTGAGAAAGAGAGAAGGTCCAACTAGCTCTTTGCTTCTCGACCTCTCAACACTGGTCAGACCCCCCAGGATATAGCGGCATGGATTAGCAAATTTAGCAGCACAAATATTGAAATTTTGTGGCACAAATATGGAAATTTAGCAGCATTTTTGCGGCACTTTATTTGACTTGTAATCATTCATTTTCAGCCTTAAATCAATGGAAACTGTTTTAGCAGAGTATTCCGCTTTGAAATAGGCAGCCTGGAATATGGAACAGAGGAAGCAGCCCACAGGTGAAGTCTGTTATCCCTAGGAAAGGCAATCCACCATTTGCTTTAGTGAAGGTTCTGAGAAGCCCTGTAGGCGACATAGCCAGCTGCATAGCATTGCTATTCCTAGCTCCAAGTGGCTCGAGAACCAATGTGAACTTATAATACCTCTGGTCTGGCAACTTCACCTCCTTCCTAGCCTATCTTCCCAAGGCCGCGCGTACTGGGAAAGCACAAACTCCTGCTCTCTTCTAACCATTGAATGGCCCTCTTCCCTGGGACTGCATCACCGAGTTGAACTTATAGCATGCCTGGTATCTGGCTCTGGTCCCAGGAGTCAGTGATAATGAGAATTTGCCTAGCCTTGGTGCTGGTAAGTTCCAATTTTATTAATGACTCGGAGGCGAGGATTATGCCATTCTTTCATCGCTTTATTCTCTACAGCAGCAAGAAAAAATATAACACAAACTACTTTTCCCATGAACATTCGGGGAAAAAAACAAAGTCAAACATGAGTCCTATCACAGTGTCCATGCACCGGTGTCTCCCATCATGCTCCGCTGTACTTGTCTCCTCCTCTTTCTTCGCGCGAAGCGTCAACATTAGTCCACTCACGCATCTTGTTTTGAATTATCCGCTCCTGCAATAGAACACACCATCAGATCCATTCTGTTGCAATGGAACGCCCGCAGTAAAAAGGAAGAGCATACACCGCAGAGCAATAGGCGTACATCCTACGAAAAGGAACATAAACGCTTTACTTACATTGCAGACGGGGAGGGTCCACTTCCATGAAGTCACTGGGGGGGATAATCCTCGCCTCCGAGTCCTTAATAGAATTGGAACTTACCAGCACCAAGGCTAGGCAAATTCTCATTCTATGTCAGGACCGGAGGCTTCGGATTATGCCGGTTCAAAGCTTATCGACCACCAACCGGGCCACATCAATAACTGGCTTGAAATAGAACCTCTTGAACGTGGAGTCCGAGGACCAATCAGCCGCTCTCATCAGGTCCTCCAATCGAGCCCCAAGGGCAAAAGCTTTAGATGCCATGGCTCCTCGCGCAGAGTGAGCCCCAAATTGCTTGGTATCAATCCCCGCCTCCTGCATTATCCAACGCATCCAACGGGCGATCGTCGGCGAAGTAACCGCTTTGTAGGGCTTTCGCAAGGCAATGAGCAGCTGCCGCTCACCCGGAGGGCGAGTATCTTCAGTCATATCCTCATAAGCATGGAGGCACTGCACCACGCACAGTTTAGGGGAGTCCTGAAAAGCTGGGTACGAAATGACCCTAGTATGCGTTTTGGTCCGCCTGCTGACGGTAAAAGAAACCCCCTCAGGAGAAAAAACCCTGGCCGTTATATCCAGCGCCCGCACGTCCGAGACTCGCCTGCAGGACACAAGGCACAACAACATGGCCAACTTAGCCGTCAACTCCTTACGAGATAAAAACCTGTTCGGTTACCAGGAAAGGAACAAATTCAGCACCCTGTTCACATCCCACAGGGCGGAATACCGAGGTTCCGGCGGTAAGGAAAGCCGTATACCTCTCAAGAGCCTGCAGACCAAAGGGTGCTCGCCAACCGGGGATCCCTGAACCAGGTCATGCCCCGCCGAGACCGCCGACCTGAAGGTATTGATTGACCGATAAGCCAGGCCCTGATCAGACAGTTCCGCCAGGAAATTTAGGACACGCACTACAGGCGCCCCTGCGGGATCAAAACCCCGTCGCACACACCAACGGCTCCACCGGAGCCAAGCTGATCGGTAGCGTTTGGTCGTGCTGTCAGCCCAAGCCTTGGAAAGCAAGTCCTCTGCTGTTCTCGAAAGGCCAGGCAGCGTCCAGCGTCGCCGGAGAGCCTCCACGCCTTCAGGTGCAACGAGCCTTCCAGGACCAACCTGTGGGGCGCTCCCTCTGGATTCAGCAGAATGTGGGGAGACTGGGGGAGTAGGATCGGAGAATCCCAGGAAAGTTCCAGTAGAACCGGAAACCAAACTTGCGACCTCCACCACGGAGTGATCATCACCACCTGCGCTAACTGGCGGTGCAGTAACGCCGACACTCGCGTTATCATCGAGAACGGTGGGAACGCGTATCCCCGCACACCCGACCAGTCCTGGAGGAACGCATCGGTCGCCTCTGCCAGAGGGTCGGGGCGCCAGCTGAAATACCGCGGGAGTTGGTGGTCCAGGCGGGACGCGAAGAGATCCACCGAGAATGGACCCCAACGGTCCGAGAGCCTGGCCAACAGAGTAGGATCCAGCTTCCAGACGCTGGCGTCAAAGATATTCCTCGAGTGCCAATCGGCCACCTCAGTCTGGCGACCCGGCAAATACTCCGCCGTAACCGATACTTGGTGGTCCAGACAAAAGTGCCAGAAGTCCCTGGCTAGGTCCGCCAACATCTTGGACCTGGTACCACCCAGGTGGTTGATGTAACGGACCGCCGACACGCTGTCCATCCTGAGAAGGACGCAAGATTGTACCCTGTCCTTGGTCCAACATTGCACTGCGAAGGAGCCTGCTAGCAACTCCAAGCAGTTGATATGCAAGGACTGCTCGAGAGCAGACCAGGCGCCGCCCGTGGAGAAATCTCCACACCTGGCAACCCAGCCGGAACGGCTGGCGTCCGACTCTATCACAATATCTGGGGCGGAACCGAAAATCGCACGGCCATTCCAGGCCTCCATGTGCGTGAGCCACCACCTCATTTCGTCCCTCACGTCGTCCGATAAAGGAATCAACTGAGAGTACGTCAGTCCCCTCCGGAGATGGTACGCCTTCAAGCGTTGCATGGCGCGATAATGAAGGGGTCCTGGGAAGATAGCCTGAATCGAAGACGACAACAGGCCCACTAACCTCGCCAGATGGCGCAAGGAAATCAGCTGCTTCGCTAGAGTTTGACGCAACTCGTGTCTGATCCTCGCCAGCTTCCTGGCCGGTAGACTCAAAGTGGATGCCACCGAGTCTATGTTGAAGCCGAGAACCGTAGCGCACTGCGCGGGAACCAAAAGAGACTTTTTCTCGTTGATCACAAACCCCAGGCCTTGCAAAAGGTTGACCGCTGACTGCAACTGTGACCGTAGCCTCTCGGGGCACTGGTCCATGAGCAGCATGTCGTCCAGGTACACTATCAATCTGACACCCTGGGCCCGCAAGGCCTCCACCACTGGCCGCAACACTTTTGTGAAGCACCATGGCGCAGAGGAGAGCCCGAAAGGTAGAGTGGTGAACTCGTAGACCTGACCGTCCCACCTGAACTGGAGGAAACGCCGGTGAGGGGGGAAGATTGGAACCGTCAAGTAGGCGTCTTTCAAGTCGAGCCTGACCATCCAATCGGACGGGCGTAAGACATCTTGCAAGAGATGTATCCCCTCCATTTTGAAATGACGATACACCAGCCACTCGTTGAACTCTTTTAAATTTATCACGGGGCGACTGCCCCCATCGACCTTGTCCACCAAGAAGAGATTGCTGATGAAACCTGAGGGGTGTTCGCAAGCGCAACAAATCGCCCCTTTGTGGAGGAGGGCCGCGACCTCTTCGCTCACCAAAGCTGCATCTCGCTGGGAAAAGGTAATGGGGCGAGGATGTTGTAGCTGACAAGGACGGCCATGGAACTCCATTTGGAAGCCCTGCACCGTCTGCAGCACCCAAGCATCGCTGGTAAGGGAGGCCCATGCAGGAAAGAACTGCGCCAGCCGCCCCCCCACTCGCAGGCTCGCGGAAGGCAGCACACTCACCTCGACCACCGCCCTGCTGTTGGCCACGCTGACCTCCACGTCCTCCGAACTTCTGCCCTCTTGTTGGGTAGAAATTGTTGAACCTGGCCTTGTCTTGGTACTGGCCGCGTCCGGAGCCTTGACCTCTATCCGAGCTGGTGCCCCGGCCGAACGAGCGGCCCCTGCCTCGTCCGGCCTTGTCAAAAACACGAGGCTCGAAGACCTTCTTGATGTTTGACTGAGCGCGATCTAGGGAAGTAAAGGTAGCCACGAATTTCCCTAGTTCCTTAATGAATGGGTCACCGAACAAGCCCCCCTGGGCCACTGCACCTGCCTCCGAGGCGAGATCGCCCAGCTTGGGGTCCACCTTGATAAGTAGAGAACGCCTCCTCTCCGTAGAGAGGGCGCAGTTGGCGTTGCCGAGGAAAATGATGGCCCTCTGGGCCCAGTTGGATAGTACCTCCGGGGAGATCGCGTCGCCTGACACTTTGGCTTCCTCCGCCATATCTAAGATCTTGGTCATGGGTCCAACAGCATCCAAAAGCTTGTCCTGGCAAGTGCGCCAGGACCTGTCGATACCCTTCCGGGGGTCCTTGACGAACTTCTGGAGAAAGGTCGCCATCTTTGGGTCGATGTCCGGGGTCATGGCCACCTTACCCTCCAACGAGGGCCGGGGACACTCCGCACGCAGGCGGCTCCTAGCATCCTTGTCCACCGGCTTCCTCAGTCGATTAGCGACGCACTGGGCCACCTTGTCACACGGGACCCACTCGGAGGACCTGGGGTGGACGATGTCGTCCGCGTCCAGCATGTCGGACGGACCAGCGGAGGATGAGGGCTGAGAAGGCAGCCACGACCGGGAGGAACAGGCCTCCTCCTCCGAGTCCGGAGAGTCGTCGTCTTGCTGTGGGTCCGGAGACATAGCAGGGGGTGAAAGCGGAGGAACTTCCGAAGGAAGAGGTTGAGGAGGTTGCGCGTCCTCTAAGGCCTTGAAGGCGCTCTTCACCCTAGCGAAAGCCGCCGAATAAACCCCCTCAGTGCAAGGCTTCTTGGGAGGAGGTGGGGGGGAGGGGTTGTGTCCGCTCCGGAGGCCGGAGCCGGCGCCGGAAGAAGGGCGGCAAACTTGGCATAAGCCTCGTCCAGGCGTGCCGAGAGACGCTGCTCCAGGGGGACCATGGCCTGGTCCACCGCGCGATAGATTGAGTCATCGACCGCCTGGTAGAAATCGTCGTCCAAAGGGACGTAATTCAGAGGGTCTTCCTCTGGGTACTGGTCCGCGTTTCCCTGCATCGTGAGGTAAATTAGGCTCCAGCAGCGGGAACGGAAGGCAAAACCAAATGACCCTCCTCAGTGCACTCTACGGTCTGGGGTGTCCCAGCGATATAGGTGGCCCAAGGCACACAATTAACGGGCCAGGCCCTGGAAACGCTGCAGCCCTCAGAGTCTTGGGGCGCCCCCCGGCAAAGCGTTCCCACGCCGAAACAGCACAATTACGACCCCGAAGGGTGTTCGACAAATAATACAACCCAAAGGGCGTTCAGAGAAACAGGGAAACCTAATTGCGACCCCGCAGGGTGTCAGAGCCGGGAGGCTAGGCACGGGACCCGCTGGTGACAGGAGCGCGCCAGAACACTCTAGAAGCACCTTGGAGCGGCCCTTCAGCAGACGAGACACCGGCCCCTGGTGGCAGCGCCACCACACCGCACACTACTGGGCAAATAATCGCGTAAGGAGCGCACTAGGCGTCCCGCGACTAACAAAGGGAATCTGTGAAGAAACGACAGACAACCGACACCCGGCCAAAGGCCAAATCGCACCACACAGAACCCAAAACCCAGGAGAGAAGGAAAAAAACTACTTAACTTGCTGCGAGCAGCGAAGAAAGAGGAGGAGACAAGTACAGTGGAGCATGATGGGAGACACCGGTGCATGGACACTGTGATAGGACTCATGTTTGACTTTGTTTTTTTCCCCGAATGTTCATGGGAAAAGTAGTTTGTGTTATATTTTTTCTTGCTGCTGTAGAGAATAAACCGATGAAAGAATGGCATAATCCGAAGCCTCCAGTCCTGACATAGAATTCTCCTACCATTTGCCCCACTCCACCAAGTACCACCATTCTGCCCTTAAGGGTGTCATCTCCTTCTTCGCCCGAGGGTAAAGCATATGGAATTTCACCCACTAAAAACGATACAGCTTGCCCCTGCCAACTTTGTTGTGTGGGAATGACAACAAGACCAGTAAAATCACCAATCAGCGAGCACCGCAGCATGATCCGCTGCAAAAAACAAATACCGAAAGGTGCTCACACTTCCTTGAGGCACACCACACACCAGACAGTTTGCGCTGGACTATTATTGACTCCAACCCTAGCTGGCCAGCGGGAACCCTGTTCACACAAGAACAACTCTGGGTGTGTTGTTTGAGATCCAGCACTCAGGGATTGAATGACGACATACCGTGGGCTGAATGTATTAATTAATTCCTCTCTTTAAGTTCCTCCTCCCCAATGTCAACGCCCGTGAACCACACCAACCAGGGCTTTTCTGCACACTCATAGGGTGAGTTTGTCCTCGTAGATACTGTTACCCCTTTTATACCAGGAGATGCGAGCCTACATAGATACCTGATTAAGCAGGACTTTTTGCCCCCCCCCCCTCTCTACTATGAACTTCAAAACCCCTCCAACCCCATCCCTTGTTTTGCCTTCCCTCTGTCAACCATATCTTGATGAAGGGGATTACGAGGACATTCGTCACTGGTTTTATCAACCTCACTATTTTTATCATACTCACTGCCAGACTCGGGCGTCTGCCCTCCCCCGTCAATTACGGCTGTGTTTTCTATACACCTGACAAGTTGCCACATTTGAAGGGCCATAACCATGTCAAGATCACGTCCACCAACTATTGTGGATTAGCGAGGCCATGATCCCAAAACACCCCTGACTGAATTTTTGTAATACTCTTATTGAAAATACTTCAATCCTGACTCTTGAGGATCCTGTGCACCACAGCTCCTGGCCACACTCTTACTTGTGCTCATAATAATAGTCTGAGCAATTAAACCTACTGCCATGCGCCCCCGCCCTCCCCAAGATGATGGTGCAACACAGCTGTTACAGTCCCTGGTGACCGCTTTGCTTTTTTCACGCTAGGCACACTTCCGCTACCTGGTCGGAGTAAGACCTTCCTCGCGCTCCCCACAATCACCTCCCATACAGATACAACCTTTTCCCTGCACGCCTTCCATTTTGCGGGCACTTTAGTAAAAATTGCTGAATTTTTACAAAAGTGCCGATTTTGCGGGCACTTTTGTAAAAATCGCGGCATTTTTACAAAGTGCAGATTTCGCGGCAAACTGCGAAATCGCGAAATACTGGAGGGTCTTACTGGTCTCTCAACTGTGGGATTTAACCCATTTTGAGTTTATCAGATGAGGAGGAGTACTCATTTTTTGTTTCTTTGAGGAGGCAAGTCCCATCTGCTCACACATAGATTTAGATTGAGCTTACTTTTTCTGGAGCTAAAGAAGCAGTCTGACCTCACGATCTTTGAGGGTCTTAGATGAGAAAGTACAACAGTACTTGCACTCCTTAGGGTTGAGCGGAGGGTAAAGGCAGTACAAACATTGCTTGTGGGGATCTTCAGGGAAGAGTCTTGATGTCCCACAGGATTTACAAGGCCTGAGAAGCACCTTTTTGGAATCCTAAGACATGATCCAAATAGGAACTCACACCACCAAACTGTACCTCAGATATTGCCTGGAGGTTTGAGGATCAACTGGATAACTATCAGGTCAAAAGTTGAGATCTGAAACACTGATTGAGCAGAGCTCAGTAAGACTCTGTAACAGACGACGTGCAGTAAAAAATCTGTGGTATCGTGGCACTGCAGAGGATGAGTGCTTCAGGGTCTCTGCTCTGATTGGTTGAAGGTTAGATGTTATAAAACAATGTGAATTGGCTACCAATGTATATTGTTTTCAATGGGGGTTTGGTGCTAATACTTAAACGTACGAGTTACTTACCTTCGGTAACAATGTATCTGGTAGAGACGATTCTAACCGCAGATTCAACGTAGAATTATCACCAGGTATGACACTGAATTTTTTTTGCCCCAGCATCCCTGCGCGCCGGGGGGGCAACATCACTCGCTCCGCCGAGGCGTCGTCCGCATACGTGATGTCAGCGAAGTCACATAAGTCCCACACCGGCGCGCCTACGTCAGTTTTCTTCAGAGAACTTTTCTGCGCCACAATGCAGAGCCGTCAGACAAAACTGTGGGCGTATGGGAACAGTGTGCATAAGAGCAGAAAAGGTAGAAAAAAGGGCATGGACGAAAAACACCATAAGGAGCAGTGACAATACTGCAACACCCAAAGGTAGGGAGATAGGGAAGAACAGAGCAGTCACCCTGCCAGTATGTAGACAGCCCCTCCCCCTGGAGATAAGGACCACATGCAAAATGACATGACAACATGTAGCAGGACTGCAACCCCAACCAAGAACAATGAAGGGGAACCAGTTCCAAGAGAATCAGGAACGACAGCCTCCAAGGCAACCCCAGCACAAAGTGAGACAGCCCCCCCGAATAGACAAGGATCACAGGCATGGCTAAAGAGCCCCAACCCAGAGGATAATAGAGGGACCATAACCTCAGCAAAAAAAAGGGGAGAAGGAGGGAGGGAAAGGGTGAAGACCAGCCCCAATCACGGGACAACCAGAGTAGAGGGGCACAGAAGTACCCCAAAACTCATCCTCCAATGTGCCAAAGAGGAGGAAAGGAACAAGAAAGAAGACGAATCACCCTGCCAAGTGAGCGAGGGGATACACCCGCAGAAGACATAGCCACCACCCCCGGGAGGCGAGTGCAGACGACCAAGCCAAAGGCCCTCGCAGAACGGGGAGGAAGGGCGGGCCGTGAAGGAACCTGCGGCTAGAATCGTCTCTACCAGATACATCAATACCGAAGGTAAGTAACTCGTACATCTGATAGAGAATACCAGCTGCAGATTCCTTAACGTAGAATAGATACCCTAGCCATACCCACGGGGAAGGAGGGTCTGCGAGAGGTACCCACCTGCCTGGAAATAATAGAGGGTCCCACCGGGTACTAGTCCAACGGACAGGGTGTGGAACCCCGTCCCCCCCAGGCAAGGAAAACCCCTACAAGCAGAACACCACCGACTCCAAGGGGAGCATGGGAAGAAGAACGAAGAGGAGCCTGTTCACATTTAACAGAGGAAACAAGGGCAAGGCAAGTGAAGGCCGAAGCACTCCACGTCCCTACAAGGCAACTGAACCTCTATCCAAGGCCAAAAGTAGGAAGAGGAGCAACCTACAGGCTCCAAGAAGACGAGGGAAAGAAGAGAAGGCAAGCCCTCCCATGGGGAACACAACCCACGAAGAGGGCAGCCGCCCCCACCACAGACAGAAGTCAAGAGACCAGAATGGCGCCGACCGCAACAAGCAGTCAGAAGCAGAAAGAGTAGCTCGGGGCACCCAAGAAATCCGGGCAGGCTGCTCCCGAAAGAGGGAGGAACACAAAAGCCATCACAGCCCCCAGGACAGAGAACACAAAGGTGAAGAAGGGCCCGGACACACCTCAGAGAGGGCCCGCACACATGACCCGAAAAGAAGGCGAACCAGAGCCACAACGCCAGGCCGCAGGCAGATCAGGCGAACAGCGCAGCGACCTCGGAAAAAAAATCACTGTGGCACCACCAAGGCATTCAAATCCAGCAAAAAAGGGAATTGCACCTGCAACATACATATACGCCATGGAGAGCATAGGCCCGAAGGCGACCACAACTCTCAGCGTAGAACAAGCTATATAACAGCTAACACTACCCCACATAGGGTATATTAAGTCCCAAGACATGGGAATCCTCTTAGGAAGAAACTTCCGCAGCAAAGAACAACAGAAAGAGCCGCGGGTAAAAACCCCGCAGAATGCTTGTCAAGCAGCCAAGAGAAGAACAGGAGGCCTAGTCTCAGGGCCAACCTGGCGTGAATAACCTACAACAAAACACACAGTCGGAAGGGCCGGCCAGCAGCCAACAGGGCCACAGTCCCAATAAAGAGGACTCTCAGGCACATTAAGCACACAGATCACACAACCAGGGCGCCCGCCCCAACAAAAGAACAGCTCACAAAAACCAGACCAACCCACAAGTCACTGAGGAGGAGGAGAAGGAGGAGTAGGAGGAGGCCGAAGCCCCGGATGGCTGAGTCTGCCGGGGCGTGGATCAAAAGGGTGCCATCAAAAGGAAGATCCACTTGCCGTTCCCGCACATTTTCCGGGAACACATTGTCCCAAAGCCAAGCATGGCGGTGAAGGGCAACTGAAGAAGCCATGGCACGACCAAGCACCTCCGAGATGTCTAGAGCGGAGCGAAGAATAAACGCCGCCAGCTCCTTGCCACCTAATGCATGGTGCCGCAAGTCAACACAAGAATCCTCCAGAGAAGCTGCAGATACAAGAGACTCTGCTGAGTCCCACAAGCATGATGTAGCCCTGGCCAACAGACATAAAATGTTAAGGGCCCACAGAGCTGCACTGGTTGAGGCAAACATATTGCGGCAGGCTTCCCGTGAAGGTGGAGCCAACAGCGACAGCAGGGAAGGAAAGGCGGATCCCCAAAAGTGGCCCACTGGCAGAGGGGTGGAGGGAAAGACACACCGGATCACGCTGGGCTGGAAGATGCCGGTGCAGAAGGTGTTGGGGCACTGGATCCCCTGTGGTGTGAACCTTCAAAGGGGAGCGGCAGCTCCCTCCCAACCAGAGCCCTGGTGAAGGACCTCCAAAAGATGATACGCTGGGAAATGGGCAGCCGGAGCCCCCACCCGCCTCAGTAGGGCCCTGCGGTGGAAAAAGCAGCTCCTCCGTGGACGATGGCTGCAAACTAAGGCGGCCGTCCCCTAAACCAAGCGGAGCAGGGAAGGGCCAGGCCCGGAAAGGAGAAAGAGGCGCCTTAGAGTGGGGGACCTGTGGTTCCTCCAGCGAAAACTGCGGCAAGGAGCAGTCTTTCGATGACGTAGGACAAAAAGCCACGACACGGCGGCCCGTCTCCGGCAAGGGCGACACAAGCAGGTGCCTAACGTCTGGGGAAGAGGGGGCATCCGAGGGCAAATCCACGACCTGACGCCTGTCCCGTGCTGTAGAGTTTGCAACCTGGAGCAGGGCGTCGTCGTCCAGCACCACAGGAGATGCCGGACAGGTCTCCACAACGCCACATGGGAACGGCGCCGGGCTGGAGCCGAGGCGGCCAAGGGACGGTGCTGGAACGGCGCAGACTCGACCTCCGACGAGGCAGCCGCCTGTTTGGAGGAACGAGAAGCACCTGTAGAGCGACAAGAAGTCCCCCGCCAGCCTCGATCCATGTAAGGACGAGAGGGGTCCGCCGACCCCCATGGCGGCGCCAAGGCCAACTCGACCTCCGGTGAGGCATCCGCCTGCGTTTAGGGACGAGAGGGACCCGGGTAGTGACAAAGAGTCCCCCGCCAACCTCAACCAATGAGGGGACGAGAGGGACCCGCCGATCCCTGTGGAGCCGCCAAGGCCAACTCGACCTCCGATAAGGCAACCGCCTACCCCTCCAGCCTTGACCCATGACGGGAGGAGAGGGGTCCGACGATCCCTGTGGCGCCGCCTGGGCCAGCAGCTGCCGTAGCAGTGTCACCTCGGCCTCAGACAGAACAGCCAGCTGTCAAAATCGTCGAGTGGGGCTCGGGGATGCGACCCGAGCCCCGGCGACCTCCCACGAAACCACAGGGACTCTCGCAGGAGTTTGCAGCAAAGCAGAGGCGCCGTGGTCCGAAGGAGGGACCACTGAAGGGCCGCAACCCAACGGCACCACATCCTCCGAACCAGTCGCGCCGGGGCCGAAGCCGCCGGCGACGCCGTGGAGAGCCCCGCACAGCGCAAGGGATCCGTCGATGTCCCGGGAGGTGAAGGAGGAGTGGGAGAAGCCAGCGAGGCATGCAAAGCTGTTGCATATGTCTCCATCTGGGTTCTCGACGCCCCCTCACCGGGGAACCATGGGGACGATACGCGGGCCGCATCACCCGCAGAGAGCCCACGCACCCAACAGGTCAGAAACCAGCCGTGGGGGACAAACTGCGACACTTGCTGACAGGGGAGCAACGATCTTGTGGCGCAGGAGAGGGGTGGGGACAACGGCGATGACGGCCGCTCAGAAAACCTACTGCAGAAGTTGATAGAGAAGACAAAGCTGATCTGGACATGCAAGCCGAGAGAAGTTTCATCCGGCGTTCCCGCTGCAACTTCGACTTTAACCGTTGGCACGCCTCGCAGTCAGTAGAGCCGTGATCATCCCCCAAGCACCACATGCAAATGAGGTGAGGATCCGTCGCCGACATCAAGCGCCCACAAGACGAACAAGTCTTAAAGCCCGAAGGCATTCGCACACTGCTCCCACAGTACACGCAAAAGCGAAGGAAAAAGGCCTAAATAGGGACGAAGCACAAACCGGATCCGCCTTACACGTGGCTAAGGAAAGAACTGACGTAGCCGCACAGGGGTGGGACTTATGTGACCTTGCTGACGTCATGTACGATGCCTGGGCGGAGCCGTGTGATGTCGTCCTCCCGGCGCTAAGGGATGCTCGGCAAAACATTTTCCGGGTCCAGTCTCACGCCTGGGGACAATTCTACGTTAAGGAAACTGCAGCTAGTAGTCTCTATCAGATACTGCTTATATTTCGGTTACCATGGGACTTCCACCATGACGACGGGAAGGATTCAAGCATGTGATCTATGAAAGATACAATACTGGAGAAAGAATATTATCTGACTTACCTTTTGTTACAATTAGGTTCGAGCATACATTAGCTATATATGTAGCAAACATACACAACAGAATTTATTGTAGATTTGTTTAGATACATGCATAGAATGACTGTGTAATACAGACGTGGTGAATCTGACCTCTTGGTCTTTGGGTGCATCGCCTGCTTGAGTTAAGAGATCTGCATGTGCGTAGAGAAATCCAAGGTCTACTTTAAAATCCATTTCTTGTATCAAGACCTTGAAATACCTATTCAAAATAAAAATCACATGCTTATATTTTAAAGTGTATACTTTCTTATGAAGTTTAATTACAGTTCATGGAATGACAAATTTAAAGTTGGTGATTTTCACACAACAGTTTGCTAGGCCCACAAATGCCAAGAAGACTTTGCTGTTCACATGCTCTTCACATAGGACGTGCGTCACATAAAGCTTTTCCTGTGAATAGTTGTATTTTACGCACTTGTAATGAGTAAATTACACCTGAATATCAGAACCTCATCTACAATGCATTTTCTGTAAGTATCCGGACTGACTAAAACAAGCTGAGTGAATCAGGACCTAATTCACAGATAAAGCTTTGTAAATTCGGCACAGAGAAAAAAGACTCAGCACCCTGTGACAATAGTAATCAATATCTCTTTTACGTCCATGGGCCTCAGACCTGATTGGGCAATTCAATCGCCATTATTTATGTTAAATGTGCCATACTTCCCATGAGGGATTTGTACCACTGTGGCAAAACAGAAAAATATAAAAGCATTTGATACAATCAAGAAATAAGAAGGTGCACAGAAGAAATCGGATCCAGTTTGGCAGTGGTAATTGCTTTCCGACACACACTTTGAGATCTCACAATGCAGGATGGCTCAAGACTAATAGTAACGATAAAAATCACAGGAGCAAAATGAACACATTACTTAAGTTTAGTAACTTATCTTAGACTATTCCCCAGGCAACAGACTGGATCCGTAAAACCTTTTTCCATGAAGTGCTCCAGCGCGCCTCCATGTTTAGTCCATACCTTCTCAGAAGTGATGGAACAGAGCTGCATTTAAGTGCCACCCCTGTACACTGGCCTCAGTTCTTTTCCCTTTACGTGTACTCATAAGCGAAGTATGAACAATTGTTGAATACTGTAAGGAAATCTCTCTTTTTTTATTATCACCCCAAAGGTTTGTCATATTTACTATGGAGAAGGCTAGTAGCCCCCAGTGACGAGTGCAGAGTTACAGGCTGACACCTCAGCCCTACTAACTTCTGACTGGGACTAGTAAAGTCAGTACAGTAAGGTATCAAAAAATTCATTACAAAAAGCTCGACTTGATACTGAAATCGGAAATAATGGAACTTGGTGCTGCGCGCAACTTTTGAAAAATTGCAACTTTGTTGTCTAAACTCCTAAAGTACCTGTTTACGGTTCCCCACAGGGTCTGTCCCCGGGACAGCTTTTTGCCAATCTGGGGAGATGTGAAAACTACACCCAGGAAAGGACACAATAAAAGCCTGCATGGGGGAGTGGTGTTATCTCTCCCTGGCAGGTAGCCACCCGGGTGTTAGCCTAGAAAGGGGAAGACACTATTGAAAGGTCAATGGGCAACACTTAGAAGATGGACTGCTCTATTGTTTAGTTAGATAGGCTGGCAGTAGGGACAGAGAGTGGAAGCCAGTTGCGTGCTCAACTTTTCTGGGGCATGTACCACCTAGGTAGCCAAACCTCTGGGTTGGGATAGGGAGTGCTGCACACTAAAAGGGTTCTGTCATGTTGGCAATGGGCAGAATGGAGACTTCTGGGATGGCTAGATGCCACACTTCTCAGGAAGTAGTTGTCAGAAGGTAGGTGATCTAGTAGCACATTGGCTAGTGACTGTGACCTACTCTGAGGGCATTTTCTGGGTAT
This sequence comes from Lissotriton vulgaris, assembly GCF_964263255.1. Taxonomy (NCBI): domain Eukaryota; kingdom Metazoa; phylum Chordata; class Amphibia; order Caudata; family Salamandridae; genus Lissotriton; species Lissotriton vulgaris. The sequence continues at coordinate 979,331,392 of NC_141689.1, forward strand.
TTAACCCCTTGCATGCTGATGACGAACCCCAGCCGTCATGCACTACGGTGCTCGTGTGCTGATGACGGCTGGGGTTCGTCATGGCCCGCCCCTGTTCATTTGTTTACAGCACAGGGGCGGAAACGGGCCAGCAGTGAAGGGGTTAAAGGACACCCAGAACTCCGATCTCGCTGGACTGGAGAAGAGGACCGAAGAAGAACTGCCATTCTCCACCAAGGACACAGCAAAGAGAGGCTTCACCAAGGTGGACTGCAACTACTGCTAGCAAAGAAAAAGACAGAACCTGTTCTGTCCTGCTTGTGGAGAAGTCTTCGCCTGAACCCAGTCAAAGCAAAAGACTCCAAGGGTCAGTTGACAAACCACCTGTTCACACCACAGGGCCACAACAGGTAGCCTGCTGGGGTGAGTTGCTAGTCTAGATCACCAGATCGCTGCTCCTCATCGGCGTGAAGCCCAAGGGACTAAGACCCGACGCTCAAAAGTTGCTCTTGAGTCTGCTGGTCCCAGAGAGTCATTGGAGTGCAGCTTGGTTGCCCAGAGACACCTTCCCATCAAAAGTAGAGAACCACTTAAACCTCTGTCCCAGGCAACTGAACTTCTGCCAAGCTCAAGAGGTCTTTGTGGGATGTCGACCACTGTGGCCAGAAGTACGAGTTACTTACCTTCGGTAACGATGTATCTGGAAGAGACGATTCTATCCGCAGATTCATTTAATGCAGAATTAACCCCATGGGTAAGACTGGATCCGGAAAACTTTTCTGCCACAGCATCCCTGCGTGCCGGGGGGACGGCACCACGTGACTCCACCCTGACCTTGTCTGCGTTTGTGATGTCAGCGAGGACACATAAATCCCACCTCAGCGCGCCTACGTCAGTTTTCTTCGGAGAACATTTCCGCGCCACAAAGCGGAGCCATCACAAATAAAACTGTGAGAATACGGGAACAGTGTGCGAAGACCAGCTATACAGAAGGAAAGAAACAAATGATATGATATAAAGGCTTTTGTAGCCCGCTCTGTTACTAAAATAGTATCCTGGTGCGAAAGGTGAGGCAAGATTCCGAGGGCAAGAAGGAGATACCAGTTTAAGGAGTGATACTAAACAGGTGGGTTTTCAGCCCCTTCTTAAAGGCCGTAATGGTCGGAGCAGTCCTGAGATGGAAAGGGAGAGCATTCCAGGCCCTGGAGGCACTGACCGAAATGGACTGGCCGCCCAGTCGGGAGTATTTAAATCTGGGCACAATCATTTGGCACTGGTTAGCCGACCGGAGGCATCGATTAGGGATATACAAGGCAAACCTTTTCCTCAGGTAGACAGGACCAGTCTGATGGACTGCGCGGAAAGAGAGGACAAGAGTTTTAAACATAATCCGGTGGACAACCGGGAGCCAGTGGAGGCTTCGGAGGCAGGAACGGACACTAGATCTCTTGGGTAGATTGAACAGGAGCCTTGCGGCCGCATTTTGGATGACCTGAAGGCGTTGAATCAGATAGGCAGGCAAACCGCAGAACAGACTGTTCGTGTAGTATAGCCTGGAAAGTATTAGAGCACGCAAGACCGTCTCTTTTGCCTCTCTCGGGAGGAGCGGAAAGAACCTACGTAGGGCTTTGAGAGTGGCAAAACAGAACCCCGTGAGTTTTTTAATGTGGTCCTCAAACTTAAGGTCGTTCCCAAACCATACTCCAAGGTTTTTTGCTGGGGCGCCAATGGATTTAGGGCAAGGCAGATCACTGGGCCATAAAAGATCGCTGAATTTATCGGGAAAGGAGCCATAAAAGAGAACCTCAGAATTGTCTTCATTACACTTGAGCTGAGCAAGTGCTAACCAGCGGAAGACCGAAGAAAGGCAGAGTTGGACCGCCGACGTATCCAAATTGTCCTTTGGCCAGGTGAAAAAAAGTTGGGTGTCGTCGGCGTAAGCCATAATTTTGGCCCCTAGCTGTTCCGCTAGGTAAATCAAAGGGGTTAAATAAACATTAAAAAGCAAGGGACTCAGAGTAGACCCCTGAGGAACTCCAGAGGAGAGTTTCTTAGGTGAGGAAGCGAATGGTGGCCTTCAGACCTGTTGAGTCCTATTGTCCAGAAAAGACGTCAACCAGTCGAGTGCAAGGCCGGTGATGCCAATGGCAGCTAATCTAGTGAGGAGAAGAGTACGGAGCACTGCATCGAAGACGGCAGAGAGGTCTAATAAAATCAGAACCGCTCTGCCACCTCCATCCAGCCTCCGACATTTCGACTAGCGCTGTTTCGGTGCTGTAAGCAGCCCGAAATCCAGACTGAGCTGGATGCAGTGCCTGAGATGTTTCGACGAAATTATCCAACTGTTTAACAGCGATCTTCTCGCAAACTTTTGCTAAGGCTGGCAGTAATGAAATGGGCCGATAGTTGGAAGGCACAGCTGGATCCAGCCCAGTCTTTTTCAGAAGCGGCAACAATTTAGCTTGCTTCCAACAGAGCGGGACAGTTGCGGAAAAAAAAGAAAGATTAACAATCTGGGTGACCTCTTTGCCTACTGTTTCAGCTACCCCCCCCCCTCAGAGGACTCTGGTAGGGCACGGGTCAGAGGGAGACCCTGACTACAAGGCAAGGACTGCAGTGAAATCGGACTCAGTAGACGGAGCGAGGCTAGCAAACTGCTCAGCTGGCTTCGGCATGGTGGAAGCGGGGAATGCAGGGGGTGACGAAAAGCCGTCCCAAACGGCATGCACGTCCTCTTGGATTTTGGCAATTTTGGCAATTTTGTCAACGAAGAACGAGGCAAGCTCTTCGCACCATTGCTCGGATGAGGGCAGCAAAGGTTGAGCGGCACATGTTGATAAAAAGCTTTTAACAATTGAAAATATTTCCTTGCTATTATTATTTGCTTTATCGATTCGCCCTGCATAGTAGCTGCTCTTGGCAGATCTGATGGCCGCGTAGTAATTTTTTTGCGCCGCCCGCAGATCTCTCTTTGCCTCGGGCAGGTAGGCTTGTCTCCACACCCTTTCGAGTTTCTTACATCCCAGTTTCAATTCCCGTAGGGTGTGGGTAAACCATGGTTTGGAGGGGGTAGACGGCAGCCTGCGGATACAGCCTTTATTGATGGAGGTAGCGGACCCATGTTCCACCCAGCCGTTAAAGGTACTGACCGCCGCTTCAACCTCCGAGGTCAGTGTTGGTAGGGTTTGAGACAGAGATTCAGTCAGGATGTCTAAATTGATCCTCTGTGAGTGGACAAGTGGAGGGCCACTCTCCGTAGCAGCATCCAAAGACCAGGAGAACCTGATCAACTTATGATCCGACCATGTCACGCTCTCAGGACAGGCCATGACAATGTCGAAATTAGAGCAGACCAGGTCTAAGAGGTGGACCCCACATGGGTTGGAGTAGCAATCCATTGTTTGAGGTGGGCCATAGAGAGGGCTTCACCTAGACGAATGGCCTCAATGGAGTCTAAGATATCAACATGGATGTTAAAGTCCCCCAGAAGGAGATACCTTGAATATCTTAAAGCCCGTGGAGTTACAACCTCTTCCAGAACACCCACAAAGTTCCCAACATATCCCGGAGGCCGGTACACCAGTGTACCTACTACGGTGAAATGTGAGTTAAGCACGGGGGCGAAATGGAGCACCTCCGCGTCCACCAGCTCGTCCTGGGGTTCGCAGGAGAAGACCCACTGGTCCCTATAGATTGCGGCGACACAGCTCCCTCTTCCAAGCGAGCGGTCCACCCTCGTGATTTTAAAGCCCCGTGGAATAGCTAACTCCACCACCGGGGCACACGTGTCATTTAGCCAGGTTTCAGTAATAAAAAAGAGGTCAAACTGTTTATCTGCCAAAAGTTCACAAATATCGGCAGCGTGCTTGACCAGTGACCTGGCGTTAATTAAGCCCGCTCTGATCAGTAGGGGGTCTGTGTTTACTCGAACATGACAGCTTAATGTGGGATGGAAACGGAAGTTACATACAGAGCACTCCCGAGATAAACTACCAGCCACCCCCCAAGGGTTATCTCTTCCACAGTTCATGACATTCAGTGCAATAAGATCATCATCTGAATACCGTAGAGTGGTAAAATGAGGCTTCCTATGGAAACAGGCAGGGGGACTGGCACTGAGCACATCCGGAGCACGGACGGGCACAGACGGGCCCTCCTTTGGCACTCCTTCGGCACGCAGACGGCGCGCCCGCTGCGCGTCCTGAAGTGCATCACTATTTATGCCCCAAGCTTCTCCCTCAGCTGGACCGCTAACTCGTGTCCCACAGGGGACCGGGCCTCACACAAGATGGCGCCTGACCTAGCCCTCCACGACAATCGGCATCAAGAAGCCGCGGTGGAATGGGGCATAGGGACACCAAGTGCAGTAGTCAGGGGAATTTTAAAAAGGTACAATTAATAGATTAGGCACACAACACAATTCTTAAAGTCAATTGTTTGTTTTAATGAATAACAGCGCAATGCGGCGGGGTACAAGTTGAAGCAGAGGAGGGTCCCTCGCAATCTGCTCGCCTTTAAAAACAAAGTAGCAAGGTGCTGCCACCACCTTGAGCAATCGCCCCACCACCTTGAGGAATCGCGAGGAACAGCACCATCCAGAATCGTGCCAGGTACTAAGGCACTAAATAAAAAAATGAAAGCACAGCTACTGCAAGCAAGCTTGCAACCAACATAACAGCCTCCCTGGAGGTAGAAAGCACGAGAGACAAAGCAGGCTGCAACCACCGCCCAGAGCCAGAAAAGTTCCAGGCCAAAATGAAAAATCAATGACAAGTCATCCCCCAACACCAGCAAGAGAGGGGGGGAGGGGGGGAGAAGGGGTCACCCAAAGGAACGGAGGGTCGAGGCCCAGCCAGGGGACCTCCACCCCAAGGACTGTAGATGTCAAAAGTGCAAGCAACACAAGGAAGCAGGACACAACAAACCCTACACTAAAGACTAAAGGCATGGGCGCAGAAGTACCCAAGCATTCGCCCCCAATCACCAGAAAGGAAGGAATGGAGCAACAACAACAACAGAAGACGAGCATCCCCCTAGGGAGGGAGTAAGAAAAAAGGGGCACTCGCCAAAGACCGCAGCCCTAAAGCAGGCGAGTAAAGAAGACTGAGAAGAGTCCTCGCAGAAACGGGGGGAAGGGAGGGTCGTGAAGGAATCTGCGGCTAGAATCGTCTCTACCAGATACGTAGTTACCTAAGGTAAGTAATTCGTACATCTGATAGAGACTACTAGTCGCAGATTCCTTAACGTAAAATAGTTACCCTAGCCATATCCAAAGGGGAGGAGGGCCTACGAGAAAACCTCTCCAGCTCCGAAGAGCACAAGACCCCCAACAGGGGACCAGTCACTGGGACAGGGAAAAATAGCCCCGTCCACCGCAACAGGGGATGAGTCACAGGCCCTGAGCTGAAGAGAACCTAGGCATTGTGGAGGAACACCAGCCCCACAGGGGATGTGTCATAACGCCAAAAAGGCGACACAGCCTCCACCAACCGGAGAAGCAAGGGTAAAACGAAGGAGGCCAGACCACCTCAAGCCCAGTCAATGCACTAGGGACCTTCACCAGAAATCCCAAGGTACAGACAACGTAGAGGAAGAAGAGCCACCTACAGACTCCAAAAAGAAGGGGCAGAAGCACAGCAAAGCCCTCCACCGGGAAACAACCTAGCGGAGAGGGCAGCCAAGCCTATCACAGCTGGAAGTCAACAGACAAGACAGAAAGGAACCTCAACAATAAAGGCAGAAGGGAGAAGAAGAATGTGATCTCACACGATTACCGCAGAACAAGAGGCACAGTCGCCAGAGCCCAAGCCAAGGCCGCCAGCCGCAGAACAGAAGAGCAGGCGGGTGTAGCCAGCCGCTGGCAAGCACCACGAAGTAAACGCAAGGCCCGAAAAATACCAAACGACCCCAAAAAGGGGACCGCTTCAGACAGAATCGAACTACGAAGAAGTGTGAGAAGAAGAGAAGAGACAAGTAGGACGGACCAGGCCGTGAACACAAGAAATTATCCCCTCAGAAACACCAGACAGAGGAAGACCGAAACGTCGACAAACACACCTCTTTCTTTTTTATTGCTGTTTAATCGTTTTAGAAAAGGTGTTCACAATTGTTACTCGGAAGGAAATTTATTTGTATATAGTTATAACTTCCGGTTTCATTGTGCTATGTAATAATTTGGTACCCTCTACAAAAAATCTTTTTTTAAACAATATAAAACTCTTGAATATATACACCCGTGTTTCTATTATACTTTATCTCTAAATAAGATTGATGCATGTGGAAATAATTGCAAAGGCTCTTTGGATAAAAACTTTTACTGACAAGCAAATTGAGATAGCCTGTGAAGATTGAGTATATGAATTGATTTAAATGTTTAGTTTAGTAAATCAAATTGGAAGGCAGCCACAACTTTTGGCAAAAATGTCACTTGAGTACTCAGCACCAACTTGCCAGGGAGAAAGGCAGTTTAAGGCGGTTGCACTGAAAGTTCCTGAAGTCCTCTCAGCAACAAGCTGACATAATCACAATTAAAATATGGTCTTTAAAGTGAGTAGATGCAGCACTGGCTCAAAGGTCATACATATGAAAAAACATCAAGGGCAAGTTAAGGTCCCACTGTGGTCTCAAAGGGTTTGGGAGAGCATGTGTGTCAAATCTTTAATAAATCTCATCACAATGGGCTACCTAAATCTAAGGTGACAACACATCCCTATATGACCACTTCCTGTGAGGAGTGGACATAACACGGACCCAGAAGTCTCTATTTCACCCAAAAATCAAAATGGTGAAAACCTTATTTGGCTGTTCACTTCAAGTAGCCCACCTTAGGGCTGTAAATAGCCTGTGAGTGAAACACGCATCCTGAATATCTAATTTCCCGCCTGCTCTGGTGCTAAATAGACCCCAGGGCAGAGGGTGGAGTTTCCCAGGTCTGGGGGAAGCTAAGACTGCATATCAAAGGCGGCATAGATTTTGAAGCCTCTGGCATTGACATGCTAAATCACCAGCCATCCTGCTGGAGGAGATGAGAACACATTCCCCCATGCAGGCATTGTTCCTGACTTCTGAGTGTGTGGGCTCTCCCTTGCAGAGAATCAGAAACTCATATGTGTTGGTAGGCTCAGGATACCAGTCCGCCAACACACTAAGAGAATAGTAGGGATACAGGGGGCACCTACCTCTAAGGTACCCTCTCTGGGTGCATGTCTTTTATAAATCAGATTATGGCATCAGTAAGGATTTATTAGGACAAGGTGTTTGATACCAAACACCATTATGTTCAGTGAAGCAATTATGTAGCCGTGTACCTCCTAATGACCAGTGACCAGTACATACCTTTAAAAAAGCTTCCTGGTGACTAGCAATGGAACTAGGCATCTCAGGGTCATATCTGCTCAAGCAGATGTGTCCTCACATGTACAATAATTCACCCTGCCTTAGGGTTCTAAAGGCCTGGTGTAGGGCGTGTGTTATATTCTGGTCTTCTCCTTCTATGCTGCTCAGCCTGTGTGTGTGATGTCATTGGAATGTTCGTGTATGAATGGTTTGAATGTGTGGTCAGTTTGAGTGAGTGGGGCTGAGCAGCTGGACGCTGCTCCCGGTGGCGCCTTCCTTACTACCAACTATGACTAATAAACCAAGATAAGAATATCTACGATTATTGGATCTACTTATTTTACAATGTACTTTTGTCATTGTAACAATGGCGACGACGATGACAATCAACATTTGTATCGTTTTAGGGAAAGAGAACTTGTGCCTGGTTAACAGTGCACTTCCAATCAAAAGCATCAGTACCAGTGAGCTAGAAGTGGGGGATATCAGAGGTATTTTCCTACATGATGCAGAGGTCTCCACCCAGTCCTAGGCCTCAGACGGCACCTCATAGAAGAAAGTTTTGTTGTTTCGGATTACTTTAAATTTAGAGAGGAACAGCAGCGTGTAATTGAGCCCCATTTCATGAAGTTTGCGCTTGACCCCGAGAAAGAAGGCACTTTGGCATTGAACCGCCAATATGTAGTCTGGGAAGATGAGAATGTGTTGGTTGTCTCGACAGATCTGCTTTCTTAGTTGGGTCATACTAAATTGCGTTACTGTATTTGAGATGCAGGAGCTTAGCTATGAGCATGTGTGGTCAAGTGGTTGGGAGGGGAATCGATGGGTTCTTTAGATGGAGAAGAAATGGGTAAGGTCTGAAGATGGCATAAGATTTTTAAACCACTTCTCCAAATGATTCACCATGTTGGAACCCTCGCTGCACTGGGAAAGGCCAATGATGCAGATATTGCTGTGCCAGGTTCGGTCTTCTGCATCTTCGGTCCATGCCTCGAGGAAGTGCACCCGTTCTGTGAGATCCCACAGTTGTTTTGGGAAATCTGTTGTTTGAGGCTGGAGCTCAGCCAAGGAAGTCTCCATACGCAACTGTGACCCGTTCAGATAGTTGCCTGTGCACATTACGGAGCAGGTTGATGTCATTGGCTACAGCATCAACCGTTACTTCTAAGTAAACCTGGGAGGCTTCAATTGCCATGAGGATATCTTCCAGATTTTCCTGGCATACAGGGTCAGGTTACTTCCAGGAGGAGAGTGCTTGCATTAAACAAGCATTTACAATGCAATGGTCTCGGCATCATTAAAGGAAGAGCTATTGGCATTGCTCATGACATTTCTTTTTTTTTCTTTAAATCATAAACAAATGACATTGTCATTTACATTGCCAATACACAGCACTCTGCACTCAACAGCACACAGCACTCTGCACTCAACAGCACACAGCACTCTGCACTCAACAGCACTCTGCACTCAACAGCACACAGCACTCTGCACTCAACAGCACACAGTACTCTGCACTCAACAGCACACACCGCTCTGCACCTGCACTTACTGCTCTGCACACTCACTCTGCATTCTGCGCTCACAACTCTGCGCTCACAACTCTGCGCTCACAACTCTGCGCTCACAACTCTGCGCTCACAACTCTGCGCTCACAACTCTGCGCTCACAACTCTGCGCTCACAACTCTGCGCTCACAACTCTGCGCTCACAACTCTGCGCTCACAACTCTGCGCTCACAACTCTGCGCTCACTACTCTGCGCTCACTACTCTGCGCTCACTACTCTGCGCTCACTACTCTGCGCTCACTACTCTGCGCTCACTACTCTGCGCTCACTACTCTGCGCTCACTACTCTGCGCTCACTACTCTGCGCTCACTACTCTGCGCTCACTACTCTGCGCTCACTACTCTGCGCTCACTACTCTGCGCTCACTACTCTGCGCTCACTACTCTGCGCTCACTACTCTGCGCTCACTACTCTGCGCTCACTACTCTGCGCTCACTACTCTGCGCTCACTACTCTGCGCTCACTACTCTGCGCTCACTACTCTGCACTCACTACTCTGCACTCACTACTCTGCACTCACTACTCTGCACTCACTACTCTGCACTCACTACTCTGCACTCACTACTCTGCACTCACTACTCTGCACTCACTACTCTGCACTCACTACTCTGCACTCACTACTCTGCACTCACTACTCTGCACTCACTACTCTGCACTCTGCACTCACTACTCTGCACTCTGCACTCACTACTCTGCACTCTGCACTCACTACTCTGCACTCTGCACTCACTACTCTGCACTCTCTGCACTCACTACTCTGCACTCTCTGCACTCACTACTCTGCACTCTCTGCACTCACTACTCTGCACTCTCTGCACTCACTACTCTGCACTCTCTGCACTCGCACTACTCTGCACTCTCTGCACACGCACTACTCTGCACTCACTACTCTGCACTCACTCCTCTGCACTCTGCACTCACTACTCTGCACTCTCTGCACTCACTACTCTGCACTCTCTGCACTCACTACTCTGCACTCTCTGCACTCACTACTCTGCACTCTCTGCACTCACTACTCTGCACTCTCTGCACTCACTACTCTGCACTCTCTGCACTCACTACTCTGCACTCACTACTCTGCACTCACTACTCTGCACTCACTACTCTGCACTCACTACTCTGCACTCACTACTCTGCACTCACTACTCTGCACTCACTACTCTGCACTCACTACTCTGCACTCACTACTCTGCACTCACTACTCTGCACTCACTACTCTGCACTCACTACTCTGCACTCACTACTCTGCACTCACTACTCTGCACTCACTACTCTGCACACTCACTACTCTGCACACTCACTACTCTGCACTCACTACTCTGCACTCACTACTCTGCACTCACTACTCTGCACTCACTACTCTGCACTCACTACCCTGCACTCACTACCCTGCACTCACTACCCTGCACTCACTACCCTGCACTCACTACCCTGCACTCACTACCCTGCACTCACTACCCTGCACTCACTACCCTGCACTCACTACTCTGCACTCACTACTCTGCACTCACTACTCTGCACTCACTACTCTGCACTCACTACTCTGCACTCACTACTCTGCACTCACTACTCTGCACTCACTACTCTGCACTCACTACTCTGCACTCACTACTCTGCACACTCACTACTCTGCACACTCACTACTCTGCACACTCACTACTCTGCACACTCACTACTCTGCACACTCACTACTCTGCACTCACTACTCTGCACTCACTACTCTGCACTCACTACTCTGCACTCACTACTCTGCACTCAGTACTCTGCACTCACTACACTGCACTCACTACACTGCACTCACTACACTGCACTCACTACCCTGCACTCACTACCCTGCACTCACTACCCTGCACTCACTACTCTGCACTCACTATTCTGCACTCACTACTCTGCACTCACTACTCTGCACTCACTACTCTGCACTCACTACTCTGCACTCACTACTCTGCACTCACTACTCTGCACTCACTACTCACTACTCTGCACTCACTACTCACTACTCTGCACTCACTACTCACTACTCTGCACTCACTACTCTGCACACTCACTACTCTGCACTCACTACTCTGCACTCACTACTCTGCACTCACTACTCTGCACTCACTACACTGCACTCACTACACTGCACTCACTACACTGCACTCACTACACTGCACTCACTACACTGCACTCACTACCCTGCACTCACTACCCTGCACTCACTACTCTGCACTCACTACCCTGCACTCACTACTCTGCACTCACTACTCTGCACTCTGCACTCACTACTCTGCACTCTGCACTCACTACTCTGCACTCACTACTCTGCACTCTGCACTCACTACTCTGCACTCACTACTCTGCACTCACTACTCTGCACTCTGCACTCACTACTCTGCACTCACTACTCTGCACTCACTACTCTGCACTCACTACTCTGCACTCACTACTCTGCACTCACTACTCTGCACTCACTACTCTGCACTCACTACTCTGCACTCACTACTCTGCACTCACTACTCTGCACTCACTGCACTCACTGCACTCACTACTCTGCACACTCACTACTCTGCACACTCACTACTTTGCACACTCACTACTCTGCACACTCACTACTCTGCACACTCACTACTCTGCACACTCACTACTCTGCACTCACTACTCTGCACTCACTACTCTGCACTCACTACTCTGCACTCACTACTCTGCACTCACTACTCTGCACTCACTACTCTGCACTCACTACTCTGCACTCACTACCCTGCACTCACTACACTGCACTCACTACACTGCACTCACTACACTGCACTCACTACACTGCACTCACTACCCTGCACTCACTACCCTGCACTCACTACCCTGCACTCACTACCCTGCACTCACTATTCTGCACTCACTACCCTGCACTCACTACCCTGCACTCACTACCCTGCACTCACTACTCTGCACTCACTACTCTGCACTCACTACTCTGCACTCACTACTCTGCACTCACTACTCTGCACTCACTACTCTGCACTCACTACTCTGCACTCACTACTCTGCACTCTGCACTCACTACTCTGCACTCTGCACTCACTACTCTGCACTCACTATTCTGCACTCTGCACTCACTATTCTGCACTCTGCACTCACTACTCTGCACTCACTACTCTGCACTCACTACTCTGCACTCACTACTCTGCACTCACTACTCTGCACTCACTACTCTGCACTCACTATTCTGCACTCACTATTCTGCACTCACTATTCTGCACTCACTATTCTGCACTCTGCACTCACTACTCTGCACTCTGCACTCACTACTCTGCACTCACTACTCTGCACTCACTACTCTGCACTCTGCACTCACTATTCTGCACTCTGCACTCACTACTCTGCACTCACTACTCTGCACTCACTACTCTGCACTCACTACTCTGCACTCACTATTCTGCACTCACTACCCTGCACTCACTACCCTGCACTCACTACCCTGCACTCACTACCCTGCACTCACTACTCTGCACTCACTACTCTGCACTCACTACTCTGCACTCACTACTATGCACTCACTACTATGCACTCTGCACTCACTACTCTGCACTCTGCACTCACTACTCTGCACTCTGCACTCACTACTCTGCACTCTGCACTCACTACTCTGCACTCTGCACTCACTACTCTGCACTCTGCACTCACTACTCTGCACTCTGCACTCACTACTCTGCACTCTGCACTCACTACTCTGCACTCACTACTCTGCACTCACTACTCTGCACTCACTACTCTGCACTCACTACTCTGCACTCACTACTCTGCACTCACTACTCTGCACTCTGCACACTCACTCTGCACACTCACTCTGCACACTCACTACTCTGCACTCACTACTCTGCACTCACTACTCTGCACTCACTACTCTGCACTCACTACTCTGCACTCTGCACACTCACTACTCTGCACTCACTACTCTGCACTCACTACTCTGCACTCACTACTCTGCACTCACTACTCTGCACTCACTACTCTGCACTCACTACTCTGCACTCACTACTCTGCACTCACTACTCTGCGCACTCACTCTGCGCACTCACTCTGCGCACTCACTCTGCGCACTCACTCTGCGCACTCTGCACTCACACTCACCTTCTGCCTCACAGAGGGATGAAGTGAGCGCCGTTCTACTGGGCAGACCTGGGGTCGGGCGGGAGGGTCACCAGGGGCGCGCACGGCTTATAGAGCTATACCGATCAACACAATATTCTCCGGAGTGCCATCCATCTACCGCAGTAGCAGAAATTAGTTTGAAAGCATTGTCGAAGAATGCCAAAAAGCGCCTCATTTAGAAGCGATGAACAGAATTCAATTTTTAGAGCTCCCATGATGTGAAAACAATTTACAATGTACTGTGAACAAACTATTTACGAAGATAAAATATTAGTGAGATAGGTAGTAATCCTTATGCATATTGCCAGATAAGCAGGTGCACCAATGGTCCTCTACACTGGAACGTCATTTTGAGGATGTAAACACTTCTCAGAAGACAATCTCCTTGACTACAGCGGACCTGCAACAGTGTGCAAAATGTCATGACATTTTGTGTTTATGTACTCTGCTGTATAGATATTTATTGCCCTAATTTCTTTTCAGTATTAGAGGATATCTTTGAAAATACAAGCCTATTATGGAAGTGGATAGAAATGATTATGATCATCGTGGCTAACACAAAGGTGCAGTGAGGAAAGTGAGTGGCAGATATTGCCACCTCATGGTAACTGAGTATAGTGGGTCCAGTGGTAGCTTGCACAGCCACGTTCTTTCACTCCGTGTCCAGACTTTGACACTGTGGAATGAGGTTCAAGTCCCAGCGTCGGCTCTCCCAGAGATTACAAAAAAACATGCTGATCGAAAGAAATAAAATTAAACAATACCGATTGGCGTGACGAGGATAAATCCATGTGCAGTGCACTGCCCCCTTGCCTTGTAGACACCGCAGCCCAAGAAAACATGATTGACGGAGCAAAACGGTGGTCTAATTGTCCATAGCCAAAGTATATAACAAGCTGAGGATCAACGGGCGCGAAAACAGCGTGGTGGGTGCGCAAGTGACGCAGCGTGGGCGTGCACATCAGCTGAAGGATCGCCGGAGAAGACACAGAGTCTGCCTGCTGCCATGACTGACCCACTGCGGAGGGAAAGAGCCCGGTGAGTGGGGGTAGAGGGGGGGCGGCAGAGAGGGAGGGGGTGTGTGTGTGCGTGTGTGCGTGTGTCTGTTTCTGTGTGTGTCTGTGTGTGCACGGTGCATGCCTGCCTGCCTGCCTGTGTGTGTGCGCGTTCACAGACCCTGGTCGGCGCGTTCACAGCTCTATCTCCCTTCAGAGCGAACTCCATGACAATAGGTTCCCACCAGCGCATAACGATGATGCGAAGCAGCACAAGCAGCCCAGTTGAATCAGGAAAGATACTCATGTGGGAAACGTGGGTCGCTGCCCTCTTTCTGCTTGGGCTGCACTGAAGCGGTGTGTGTGATTCAACTGGTCTAACCGTGGACCCAAGGAAGTCTGCACCTCCAAAAATTAGGCCCGTCCCAGGCCTAAATCATTGGGGGATGTGGGCACGACCATCTAAGCTGCCATGGGGGGCAACAGGGAGCCCCATGAGAAAACAAGCATTTGCAATGCAATAGGTCTCGCATTAGGAAAGTTTGATCTATTGGTCTTGTAAATGACAATTTTTTTATTTATGTGTTGTTTTTGAAAATAGATAAATTAATAGCTTTGTCATTTACAATGCCAATAGTTATAACTTTCGCAAATGTGACACCTATAGCATTTGTAATGCAACATGTTTTGTATTTACGTGACTTAGATGCACAAGTTACTACTTGTGTAACGATATATCTGTAAGAGACATTAGTTAGTGATAGATTCCTTACCTTAGAATATCCCCAGGCGTCAGACTGGATCTGGAAAGTTTTGCGTAGCAGTACCCTTGCGCGTCGATAGGCGTCGTCTGCGGCTCTGCGTCCGTCATCGGCGCCGTGATGACGTCGTCGGAGTACTTAGACGCCGCCTCCGCGTGCTGACGTCAGTTCTTACCCACAGCTTTTCCGCGCCAGAAGCGCAGAGCCATGACAAAAACCGACACTGGGGCCAAGAAACTAGGGCCCTGAAAGGGGATGACCTTAACCCTAGATATCGGTTCGCAGAACGGGGAGGATGGGCGGGTCGGTAAGGAATCTATCACTAACTAATGTCTCTTACAGATATATCGTTACACAAGTAGTAACTTGTGCATCTGAAAGACACGTTAGTGATAGATTCCTTACCTTAGAATAGATACCCCAGCAATACCATCCCCGTGGTGGTGGGTCTGCGAACCAATATTTACACCAGAAAGTCCTGGAGAACGGAACGGCCGAAGTAGCCGTTCCTCCGGACTTGATTGTCCAGGCAGTAGTGCCGTGCAAACGTGTGCAACGAGGCCCACGTAGCGGCCTGGCAAATGTCCTGCAAGGGCACACCTCGGCCCAAGGCAGTTATAGTGGCCGTGGCTCGAGTGGAATGAGCCCTCAGCCCAACAGGGGGTTCCTTCTTAGCCAAGGAGTAACACGCCTGGATGCACATGATAATCCATCGAGAGATGGTCCGTTTGTGCACCGCTTTCCCTTTCTTAGCGCCCGCGTACCCAACAAAGAGTTGATCATCCACCTGGAACTGGCGTGTGCGATCCAGATAGAACGAGAGCGCACGTTTTGGGTCCAGACGGTGGAGCCTCTCCTCTTCTCTCGAGGGGTGCAGAGGTGGAAAGAAGGTGGGCAATGTGATGGACGGCCCAATGTGGAAGGCCGTGACCACCTTAGGCAAGAAGGAGGGCCTAGTCCTCAAAACAACCTTGTCCGGATGGACTGAAAGGAAAGGAGGCTTACAAGATAGAGCCTGGAGCTCACTCACTCTCCTGGCAGAGGTGATGGCTACCAGGAAGGCAGTCTTCAAAGAAAGAAGGCGAAGAGGACAGTTGTGAAGTGGCTCAAAGGGAGCGCACATCAGAAATGTTAGAACCAGGTTCAAGTCCCACTGAGGCATCACAAAGGGAACAGGAGGGAAGATATGAGTGATGCCCTTCAGGAATCGATTTACGATAGGGGACTTGAACAAAGAAGGTTGGTCAGGCAGCCTCTGACAGGCTGAAAGAGCCGAAAGATAGCCCTTGATAGTGCCCAGAGCAGAGCCCTGCTGGGCAAGAGAAAGAAGGAAGAGAAGAACCTCAGAGAGAGAGGCATTGAGGGGATCCACAGCCTTTGCTGTGCACCATGCCACAAATCTGTTCCACCTGCAGGCGTATACCGACTTTGTGGAGGGACGCCTGGCTGCCAGAATGATGTTGCAAACTTCAGGAAGCAAGTCAAATGGCCTTAACTGTCGCCCCTCAATCTCCAAGCATGGAGGTGGAGACTGGACAGGTTCGGGTGGAGGACCGTCCCCTGCTTCTGCGACAGAAGGTCCTCCTGAAGAGGCAGACGAACCGGGGGATCGACTGACATACTGAGTAGCTCGGGATACCAGTACCTTCGAGCCCAGTCCGGAGCCACAAGGATGACTTGTGCCCGGTCGCGCTTGATCTTCTTCAGCACTCTGGGCAGAAGAGGTATAGGCGGAAAGGCGTACAACAGACCGCAGCTCCACTCGCGACGAAAAGCGTCTCCGAGCGAGTGCCGCCTTGGAAATTCCAACGCGTAGAACTGATGACATTGCGCGTTCTCTTCGGTGGCGAATAGATATAACCAAGGCTCTCCCCATCGCAGAAAGAGGCCTTGCGCCACGTCCGAGTTCAGACGCCATTCGTGATCCATCGAGCACCGTCGGCTGAGTTCGTCCGCCCTGGCGTTCAGAGAACCTGCCAGGTGTTGAACCACCAGAGTCACGCCCTGATGTTCCAGCCATTGCCAGAGACGCAGAGCCTCCTGGCAAAGGGTCCACGACCCCACTCCGCCCTGTTTGTTGCAGTACCACATGGCGGTGGTGTTGTCCGTGAACACCTGCACTGCACTCCCTCGAACAGACGGGAAGAATGCTTTCAGTGCCAGATGAATCGCCCGCAGCTCCAACAGATTGATATGGAGCCAGGACTCCGCCGGAGACCAGAGTCCTCTGATCTCCGCCTCTCCCAAGTGGCCTCCCCAGCCCTGGAGCGTCTGTCACAACTACGTGCTCCGGTTGGGGAAGGGAGAGGGATCTACCGTTGACCCAATCGCGGTCCGTGAGCCACCACTGCAGCTGTCTCGCAGTGCCCTTCGAGATCAGGACATGGTCGGACAGGTTGCCCTGGTGCTGGGCCCACTGAAACTTCAGGTCCCACTGCAGAGCCTGCATCCGCCACCGTGCGTGATGCACCAGAAGGATGCAGGAGGCCATCAGCCCCAGAAGCTGCAGCGTCAACCTGATTGAAACCCGGGATAACGGCCCGAAGATTGGAATCAGAGCCTGTATATCCCGAACCCGCTGTTCGGGTGGGTAAACCCGAAACTGCGCCGAGTCGAGAACCGCTCCGATGAAAAGGAGCTTCTGAGAGGGGCACAGGTGTGACTTCGGCACATTGATGGAAAATCCCAGCAGGTGCAGGAGATCCGCCGTAGTCTGGAGGTGGCTGACGACTGCCTGGGGCGAGCCCGCCTTCAGCAACCAGTCGTCTAGGTAGGGGAAGACTGAGACCCCTAACCTGCGCAGATGAGCTGCGACCACCGCCATCACCTTCGTGAACACCCGTGGGGCGCTTGTAAGGCCGAAGGGGAGCATGGTGAACTGAAAGTGCTCGAGGCCTACCGTGAACTGCAGGTAACGCCGGTGGGCCGGCAGGACAGGGATGTGGAAATATGCGTCCTGCAAGTCCAACGCTACCATCCAGTCTCCTGGGTCTAGGGCAGCCAAGACCTGAGCCAGTGTCAGCATTTTGAACTTCTCCTTCCGGAGGAAGCCGTTGACGTTCCTCAGATCCAAGATAGGGCGTAGGCCCCCTTTGCCCTTCTTGGGTACCAGGAAGTAGTGGGAGTAGCAACCACGTCCTACTTCTGGCCCAGGAACGCGCTTGATGGCCCCCTTGGCCAAGAGGGCCGAAACTTCCTCCTGCAGGAGCCGCAAGTGATCTCCCGATACGCGGTGGTGTTGTGGTGGCATGGCTTGAGGGGTCGTCTCGAAGGGGAGGGAGTAGCCCCTTCGGACGATCTGCAGCACCCACCTGTCCGAAGTGACTGTGCGCCAGTGAGAGTGGTGATGGCGAACCCTGCCTCCCACTGGCGTCACATGGGCCGAAAAGCACGGACTAGGAGGGTTTAGAGGCGGATGCTGCGGGGGCAGGTGTGGACTGGCTCCGCTTGTTTCCCCGACCGCCTACACAGCGGTTTCCACGGCCGCCACCGCGCTGGACGACAGTTTGCGGCGAGTGGCTGGCGGCACGTGTGGGGGCGCCCCTTCCTTGGCCACGAAAGGAGCGAAAGGCACATATTTGCTGGCGCGGGGCCGAGAGGCCCAAGGACTTGGCCGTAGCCCTGGAGTCCTTAAAGCGCTCAAGCGCGTGGTCTGCCTTGTCGCCAAAGAGGCGACGGCCATCGAACGGCATGTCCATGAGTGTATTTTGGACGTCTGCCGAGAAGTTGGCGGATCTCAGCCAGGCGTGGCGTCGTATCGCCACCGTCGTTGCCATCGCTCTGCCCAGCGAGTCAGTAGTATCCAGTCCGCACCTGATTGAATACTTTGCTGCGTCCCGGCCCTCCACTAGGGCTTGGCCGAGTTTGGCCCGTACCTCCAACGGACACTCTGGCAGCACTTCCGCCACCGTTTCCCACAGAGAGTGGGTGTAACGGCCCAAGAGTCATGCGGTGTTGGAAGACCGCAGTCCCAAACTAAGGGACGAGAATACCTTCTTGCCATAGTTCTCGTACCTCTTGGACTCCCTGTCCGGCGGGGCCGGCGGGAAGGCGGTCTGGGAGTTAGAGGCCTGGATAACCAGACTCTTGGGGGTGGGGTGGGTGGACAGGAAACATGGGTCGCCCGGGGCCGGGCGGTGGCGTCTGGCCACGTTCCTATCTACAGGCGAACCTGTAGCGGGCCTGGACCAAGTGCCCAAAAGAACGTCCGTCAAGGCCTCATTAAACGGCAGCAGAGGCTCCATGGAGCATGATTGCGGCTTAAGGACCTCAGTGAGGAGGTTAGTCCTCACGGCCGCGACAGGGAGCTCAAGGGCCAAGGCCTTAGCAGCCCTCATCAACACCACACCATAAGCACCCTCCTCCGAAGCCACGGTAGGAGGAGAGACAAATCCAGTGTCTGGAGAGGTGTCCAGGCCACTGGCCTCCCCAAGGTCTCCTGTCCAGTCCATGCTAGACTGGCACTCCCTTGCCAGAGGGTCCTCAGACCCCTCCCAATTCTCCTCTTCCCCCATCTCCTGAGATTCAGGGTCGTAAGTGAATGAGGTCGGTTCATAGAAACTAAAATCTCCAAAACGGCGTCGAGATCGGCGCCAATAGGCGTCGTCCCGACGTCGGAACCGATTGAGAGGAGGCATCGGGGACGGCGCCGCCCGAGGACGACGCCCGAGGGGACACCACACGGACCGACGCCGAGGGGGTCGTAAGGTCCACCGGTGACGATCCATCGCCTGAGGAGGGTCCAGCGGCGCTGGGCCCGAAGGCGCCGAAGACGCCGGGGCCGCTGTACCCTGCGGCGCCGGGCCCGAGGGCACCGGCGGTGTCGGGATCGTGGAGCCCTGCGGCGCCAGGCCCGAAGGCGCCGGCGGCGTCGAGGCCGAAGCACCCGACGGCGTCGGGGTCGTAGCCCCCGACCCACTAGGGCCCCCAGACGGGTTCACTGGGCCCGAAGGCACCGCGGAACCCGTCGGAGGAGAAAGGGACCTCATGGCCATGAGGAAACGCTCGATCTAATCCGGCGTCGCGTTCAGCCCAGGGACCGGGGGGTATGGGGCCGAACGCGGCGCCCGCGACTCCCGAGGAGCCGCGTGGGCGGTGTCACCCGAACCCCCGGCCGCATCGCGTGAGCGTCGGGGGGAGTCAGAAGAGCGATGATGTCTCTTCGACTTCTTATGCTTCTTACCTGACGACTTGGACCCGGAGGAGTGGCGCCGACTCCCGGAGCTGTGACGGCTCCGTCCCCGCGACCTGTCCCTCGACTTCCCGTGGGACCGGGACCTCACACGGCGCGGGCCGACTGGTGGATTTCGAGTCGCCTGCGGGACCGCTCCCGCCTGGCCGTCCTCGAAAGGGCCCGACAGTCCGAGCAGGCCTCGTCGTCATGGTCGACGCCCAAACACATCAGGCACAAGCGGTGGGGATCCGTGACCGACATGGTACGGTCGCACTCGTCGCAATGCTTGAATCTGGGCATCCCTAACGGCACCGTCGGAGTCGTAAAGACTTCGAAATGGATCAAAAGATCACAAAAGTTTAGTCAAAAAGTGACTAGGGAACTGCTCTTTCCAGATCTGCGCTGGCTGGCGTGGAAAAAAGAAGAACTGACGTCAGCACGCGGAGGCGGTGTCTAAGTACTCCGACGACGTCATCACGACACCCACGACGCCGACGACTGACGCGGAGCCGCAGACGACGCCTACCGACGCGCAAGGGTACTGCTACGCAAAACTTTCCGGATCCAGTCTGACGCCTGGGGATATTCTAAGGTAAGGAATCTATCCCTAACGTGTCTCTTTCAGATGTATTGATATTACAAATAACAATGGCTTTTAATTTTTTTAAATAATTAATACTTAAATAAAAGTGATTGTAATTTATAATGGCAATAGCTTAAACTTATGAAAATAACTTTTGTGAAGATTATGTTCAGGGTATTTTATTGTGACAAAAATCCAAGAACAGAAGTAAAATATTAACATCTTTTTGTGACATGTGTAATAAAGCTTGAAACATTGAGAGAACATATTTGAACCAGTGATTCTGTGGTTACGCTGAGTGATGCTGCGGTTGCGCGGAGTGATGCTGCGGTTGCGCGGAGTGATGCTGCAGTTGCGCGGAGTGATGCTGCAGTTGCGCGGAGTGATGCTGCAGTTGCGCGGAGTGATGCTGCAGTTGCGCGGAGTGATGCGGTTGCGCTGAGTGATGCGGTTGCGCTGAGTGATGCGGTTGCGCTGAGTGATGCTGCGGTGGCGCTGAGTGATGCTGCGGTTGCGCTGAGTGATGCTGCGGTTGCGCTGAGTGATGCTGCGGTTGCGCTGAGTGATGCTGCGGTTGCGCTGAGTGATGCTGCGGTTGCGCTGAGTGATGCTGCGGTTGCGCTGAGTGATGCTGCGGTTGCGCTGAGTGATGCTGCGGTTGCACTGAGTGATGCTGCGGTTGCACTGAGTGATGCTGCGGTTGCGCTGAGTGATGCTGCGGTTTCGCTGAGTGATGCTGCGGTTTCGCTGAGTGATGCTGCGGTTTCGCTGAGTGATGCTGCTGCGCTGAGTGATGCTGCGGTTGCACTGAGTAGTGCTGCGGTGGCGCAGATTGATGAGTAATGCTGCGGTTGCGCAGAGTGATGCTGCGGTTGCGCAGAGTGATGCTGCGGTTGCGCAGAGTGATGCTGCGGTTGCGCAGAGTGATGCTGCGGTTGCGCAGAGTGATGCTGCGGTTGCGCAGAGTGATGCTGCGGTTGCGCAGAGTGATGCTGCGGTTGCGCAGAGTGATGCTGCGGTTCCGCTGAGTGATGCGGTTGCGCTGAGTGATGCTGCGGTTGCGCAGAGTGATGCTGCGGTTGCGCAGAGTGATGCTGCGGTTGCGCAGAGTGATTCTGCTTGCGCAGAGTGATGCTGCGGTTGCGCAGAGTGATGCTGCGGTTGCGCAGAGTGATGCGGTTGCGCTGAGTGATGCGGTTGCGCTGAGTGATGCGGTTGCGCTGAGTGATGCGGTTGCGCTGAGTGATGCGGTTGCGCTGAGTGATGCGGTTGCGCTGAGTGATGCGGTTGCGTTGAGTGATGCGGTTGCGTTGAGTGATGCGGTTGCGTTGAGTGATGCTGCGTTTGCGCTCAGTGATGCTGCGGTTTCGCTGAGTGATGCGGTTGCGCTGAGTGATGCGGTTGCGCTGAGTGATGCGGTTGCGCTGAGTGATGCGGTTGCGCTGAGTGATGCTGCGGTTGCGCTGAGCGATGCTGCGGTTGCGCTGAGAGATGCTGCGGTTGCGCTGAGAGATGCTGCGGTTGAGCTGAGTGATGCTGCAGTTTCGCTTAGTGATGCTGCAGTGGTGCTGCAGTGGTGCTGAGTGATGCTGCGGTGGTGCTGAGTGATGCTGCGGTGGTGCTGAGTGATGCTGCGGTGGTGCTGAGTGAAGCTGGGGTGGTGCTGAGTGATGCTGGGGTGGTGCTGAGTGATGCTGGGGTGGTGCTGAGTGATGCTGGGGTGGTGCTGAGTGATGCTGGGGTGGTGCTGAGTGATGCTGGGGTGGTGCTGAGTGATGCTGTGGTGGTGCTGAGTGATGCTGTGGTGGTGCTGAGTGATGCTGGGGTGGCGCTGAGTGGTGCTGTGGTGATGCTGAGTGGTGCTGGGGTGGCGCTGAGTGATCATGTGGTGGTGCTGAGTGGTGCTGTTGAGTGGTTGCGCTGAGTGGTGCTATGGTGGTGCTGACTGGTGCTGTGGTGGTGCTGAGTGGTGCTGTGGTGGTGCTGAGTGATGCTGTGGTGGTGCTGAGTGATGCTGTGGTGGTGCTGAGTGATGCTGTGGTGGTGCTGTAGTGGTGCTGTAGTGGTGCTGTCGGGTACTTCATGTGCAGCTATTCTCAATAGAGTGATTTGTGGTTAATCTAGCATATATTGGTAGCAACGCTGACTAACTCTCCAAATATAGAGAGCTATTCGGTGTGAAGACACACCCAAACATAATGCTTGTGGTGAAAGGGACTTTTCAATTACCGATTGCAGTTTTGGAAACTACCTAATTCGTGCAGTTCACGTCTGGGGGGTAACACTCCTAATAACTCCTCTCTAATCATGCAGACCAATGAAACTGTATCTTACCGTTAGGTCTGCAACGCCGTAGAGTGTACATGTATAAAGAGAGCCTGAGTAACAAAGTATCTCGGGCAATGCAAGACCCAGAATAAATATATGTTAACATCATGCCTCGGTAACGATGTATATACATATCGAAAAACTCAGTGTTTTAGACAGGATGTGACAAACCTGAAAAGTAAACTGCACGTTTCGATGGATATGCTGCAAATGATGCATTAAAATGAGGACATGCAGCGAAAGCCGTTTTTTTTTAATATTCTGTCCACTGTGTTTCGGCAGTAGAGTGCTGCATTATTTTTGATTTGCACAGGTGCGTGCACTAAATAGGGGCAGAAAAAAATGAGAGAACTATAAACAAAATATGGAATGCCTAGCAATAAGCGTGAAAAGCAAATGCCGATAAACAGCCCAACGCTCCAAATTAGTAACATCTAAGGTACCTGGTAGATAAGGTACTGACGCCACGTGTGCCTGTGTGGTAATTAAGATAATGATCCTGTCAGGGCACAGAATTTCGTGATGGCGCGAGGACGGCCCGTCAATAACCATGAAAATAAGCCGTTAATAGTGCCGTTGTTCTGTGGAGGTAAAGAACACGGCAGTGTAATTGAACAATAAACAAACTGCTCTAATCATTAAAGCATGGCAAGCGCTGCGTGCTCAGATAGTTACCTACGGGGCAAGGAGTGCCTTCTCGCAGACTGGCGCTGCGTGACTAATCCTACGTTGCTGAAAGTAATTAAAATAGCAATCTTATCTGGGCACACGATTTGGTAAAAGCATGTCAAACGCCCGGCAATGGCCGTGAAATTCAGCTGCTGATAATGACGTTGTTCTGTGAAAACAAAGAACACAGCAGTGTAACTAAAGATAAACTGCTCTAACGATTGACGCAAAGCAAAGCAAGCGCTCCGTACTAGAGTAATTACCTGCGGGGCAATGAGTGCGTCCTTGCAGACTGGTGCTGTGTGGCTGGGATCAGCTCCGGAAGAAAAACAGAATGCTAAGAGCGTAGCCAGTATATATAAGCTACCTCATGATTGGCTATAGCAAATGCAGCTACATATGCTTAAAGGTGCAGGTCAAGGCTGCTAACGTTTCTGATGTAAGGTACAGGGTGTGCCAATGTTCTGAAAGGCACAACCAGAGACTACTGACACTCTGGAGTTGACGTTGATAATTAATAAAACAGGATATAATAACTGAAATAGATTAGATTGATCAGAGATCACTGTAAACGTTTATGAGGGTTTACAGTGGAAAATATAGAAAACAGCTCATCAAACAAGCTCTTGGCATTGCTGTGGGGAGGCCGTGGGCAGCAACAGCAGGGGTGAATAATTAAGGCGGGGGGGAGAAATGCGAGACACGGCCTGGCGGCCGTGAAAAGTATGAAGCAGGGGGCGGGGGAGCGGATGCCTTTGAAGTGAAGCTCTCGTAGGCAGGCGGCTCGTGGAGCAAATGGCAAGCTTGTGCACGAGTACATGCACTCGACGTAATTCGCCAGGTGGTTTCAGAGCTTGGTTTGCCCTCAATACTCTCGTCTATTTATCACTTACGTGATAGAATAGTCGAGACCTAAAAATGATTCTCTAGCCATAATGAGGCTCTTCAAAGAGCGAAGCAGCATATGTCCTCTATTAATTAAGCACACTGCGTTTTCAGTATCTTGTGCTTGAACAGTTCTCACTTTGCACAGTAATATACTACTTACAACCCAACATTACTGAAAGACGTCAAGTAAGGCAAATAATAATCATACAAACAATACAAATCATGTTTTTTCCACAGAGCTTAACTGAGAACCTGCTTTTGTCATCGATGAGCAATTTATTGCTGAAGCCATAATCACGACTGCAAATTAGCACATGCAACAAACCAGATAATTTCAGGTTTTGCACGTCCAAGACTAACTCTCTCCAGAACGTTAATGCCTCGAAATTACACTAGCACATGTCCACGTGCAACTTCTTTTTTTCAGCCATTCAAGCTGATGATGAAGTGAAATAGACCACCCTCTGTCATGGTCTCATAGTTGCTACAGCACCTGGGATGGTTGATCAGAGAAGGTGCAGTAGAACTCCAGCAGATATCCATCTGGACACGGGGTCTGGTTGTTCACTAATGACCGTATAATCTCTTTTTTGGGTAGCGGAGCTAGGGAGGTCAAGCTATTGGTGCTAATCTGAGAGGACTAATGGCAGAGGAACCTCAGCCAGGAAGGTTGTCATTGCCTTCTGTGGCATAAAAGTTTGTGTATGGCAGTCAGGGTGGGCAGATATGTGTCCTGATTGAGCGACATGGAAGGAATGGTGAGATGGGGTTGCTCCTACTTTATGGGACACATGAGAAGGACAACAGATTTGGTGGCCTTCGTGTGGGCTTTCACTGTGTGTGCCGTAAAATGAATGCAACAAAGCTGTTCAAGTAGATCAGAATGCTTCACTCGAGGCTCCAGGAACACCTGCTGGTGCCCGGTATTGCTAAACATCTAAATCTCCATGCGTAGCCCGGACCCATCGTTAGTCCGCAGATCTGAATCAAATATGGTGCGAGCAATGTAAAGTCCACTGAATGGGACTTTAACTGCATCCCATTGTAGAGTCGGGGTAGAGGCTGCATTTTGATCAAGGCTGAAATAGTCTAAGACTTAGTCATGGAGGACAGCATGCAACTACTGGTTCTCAAGTAGAAAGGGCTGAAACTTACATATACAATGTCGAATATTCAACCCAGTACAGAGATCTGGGCCTAAATCCATCTTTTTTTTGTTCGCCATTCCAGTTTAGATCCAGACATATGGAAATCAGTCTTGAACCTGCTCCCTATGGGAGCAGTCAAATCCAAACTTTCAGATCAGGTCCTCCCTGGACCGGAAACAAGCATCCTGGGACCGGTTTTGGGGTATCATCACAAATCAGACATGCTAGCTTGACACCAGTGGCATGATGAGCACGGGACTTGGACGTTACCCAAGAAAAAAAGAAAAAGCCCCATAAAGGGCAGGTCTGGTAGTGAGTAGGCAAGGTCTTGGGCAGGTAATGGGTGGGTTGAGAGAGCATACTTTTATAATTAAGGGGGCGGGGTATGCATGAGGCTCTCCTCTCCAGTTGATTAAAGCCACAGGACTGCCACGCCTCGGGCCTGTACGAAAGTGAAAACGGGGAAGAGGCCTGTGGAAACCCCTGCTGGGTTTAATTTCGGCCATGGGGACCCCATCTTCCCTTGGTCTCAGCCGAATCACAGAATAGAGAGGAGGGCAGCGCTGCCCCCTACCTTGCTGTTTTTGACTCCAGGGATCCCATTCACCAGGGCCGGCTCAACTATACTCTGGGGTGCTCACTCCCAGGACATAGCAATTTCAGAACCTCTGTTTACTCTTGCTTGGTAGGAGCAATTTAAAGCTCCTGCCAAGCGAGAACAAACACTAAGTCTGCTCCCAGCTGGCGAGAGCATTAAAAATGCTCTCGCCCGGTAGGGGAGGACTTTTCATCTGTTTCTCCACCCTGCTGTGAAGCAGACAGGGAAACAGACGTAGGGTTACTGGGGCTCCCCCGATGCCTCCAGCAATGGTGAAGTGGGTGCCCTTGGTGGCCCCCCGGGTCCCAACTCGTTATTGCCCAGGCTCCGGCAGATGGGGTTCCTGGGGCCGAAATCAACACGGGGGAGGGGGGCAGGCGGCCTCCCTCCCCAGTTGGTAAATGCCTAGGCCCCAGGCGTCAATATTGGCTCAGGTGGTGGGCTGTGTACATCCTTTCCCTTAATATGGCTGAGCCCCGTGAGATGGTGTCCTCTGGCCAGAAATCGGCTAGGGAAAAGGGGGGTGTTACGTGCCTCTCCACCATAATTTAAACGGCAGGCTCCATTGAATGGGATCCCTGGGACCAAATACGGCCCTGGAAAGGGCCCTTGAGACGAGTCCCAGAAAAAATTTAAAAAGAAAAAGGGGCAGAGTTGAAATACCCTGACCTCCTAGGCCTAGTCCTACAGGGCCACAAAGAGCATAAAAAAACAGGTCTCACATTAGGACATTTTGAGCTATTGGTATTGTAAATGACAAATATTTTATTTATGTGTTGGTTTTGATAATAGCAAAATTAATAGCAATGCCAATAGTTTTAACTTTTGAAAACATGACACCTATAGCATTTGTAATGCAATATGTGTTGTATTTACATGACTTAGATGTATTAATATTACAAATAACAATGGCTTATTTTTTTTGATAATTAATACTTTAATAAAAGTTATTGTAATTTATAATGGCAATAGCCTAAACTTTTGTAAATAACTTTTGGGAAGATTATGTTCAGTGTATTTTATTGGGATGAAAATCCAAGAACAGCCTTGAAATATTAACATCTTTTTGTGACATTTGTAATAAAGCTTGAAACATTGAGAGAACATATTAGAACCAGTTGTTGTTGAATGGTTGCACAGAGTGATGCAGTGGCGTTCAGTGGTGCTGAGTGATGCTGTGGCCTTCAGTGGTGCTGAGTGACGCTGTGGCCTTCAGTGGTGCTGAGTGATTCTGTGGCCTTCAGTGGTGCTGAGTGATGCTGTGGCCTTCAGTGGTGCTGAGTGATGCTGTGGCCTTCAGTGGTGCTGAGTGATTCTGTGGCCTTCAGTGGTGCTGAGTGATGATGTTGCATTCAGTGGTGCTGAGTGATGTTGTGGCATTCAGTGGTGTTGTGGCGTTGAGTGGTGCTGAGTGATGCTGTGGCGTTGAGTGATGCTGTGGCATTGAGTGATGCTGTGGCATTGAGTGATTCTGTGGCATTGAGTGATGCTGTGGCATTGAGTGATGCTGTGGCGTTGAGTGGTGCTGTGGCGTTGAGTGGTGCTGTGGCGTTGAGTGGTGCTGTGGCGTTGAGTGGTGCTGTGGCGTTGAGTGGTGCTGTGGTGTTGAGTGGTGCTGTGGCGTTAAGTGGTGCTGTGGTGCTGAGTGATGCTGTGGCGTTGAGTGATGCTGTGGCATTGATTGATGCAGTGGAGTTGAGTAATGCTGTGGCCTTGAGTGATGCTGTGGCGTTGAGGGATGCTGTGGCATTGAGTGGCGCTGTGGCGTTGAGGGATGCTGTGGCATTGAGTGGTGCCGAGTGATGCTGTGACGCTGAGTGATGCTGTTGCGTTGAGTGATGCTGTGACACCAGCCCAGTGGCCCTAGGGGCCTCCTAGACCCTGATTATTGCTTTATTTTACTATGATGCGAGGTCCATAGGGGCCCATCACCTTGATTTGCACAGGGCGCATTGACACATTAGCTACACCAATGGCTGAGCCGTCTCAGCCTGTCCACTCAAAGAATGGCCCTCAGTGATGTTTATCTTAAATATATCTAAACATGATGGAATAAGGATGCAGCACCATATCGAATATGTGAAGTGGTCCTGCTAAATATATCCTAATTGACCAGTCAGAAATGGTCTCAAGTGGGTCCGGACACTGGCAAAATGGGCTTGGGGACATTTACTGACCTGCTTTGGAGAACATGTCAGCGGAATTATAAACGGCTGTGGATAATAACCAGTATCATGTTTTGCATTTTTTTAATCACTAGAAGGCCCCTTGTGCTTTTCAAATGCACTAACACAGTCCAATGTCCAAAAGGCCATATCCCTCAAATTAATCCATAAAAATATTTTTAACTTTTCAACTGCATTATCCCCTGCAAAGACACCTGTACTGCTTTCATTCCACACTCTGTTTTCCCCTTGTTTACAGACTGGGAGGCCAATACGAAGATTGAAATTTGATAGGCATAGGGCTAACAGTTTCCAGTTTTTACTTTTCTGTTTTAGGTCTGGCGTTAGCCAAGACTTTTGATTTTACTAAAATGATATGTATAATATATAGGGTCTTACAGCCAGCCATCTTCATCAATTGGTCTGGAATTGTGTAATTCACATTTATTTACTGCCCACCAAAGCATACAGCATGGGGCAAAAGGTCACCCAACTTACTAATTTGCTAGCTTCACTGTGAGTAACTGCATTCTGCCTTTTTCCACAGGTGCACATCCACACACAAAGGAGATCACTTCACTGCCAGGGACTACAATGGCAAAGTGTGCTATTTGATGTCAAAAATATTTTTTTCTTTTACCATTTGTTTTTCTTTTTTTTGTTGTTCAACGAAGACCTAGCAGGTTCCTCAAAAACAAAGTTTTGTGAAAACACTCAATGTCAAAGCCTAAAGTCTAGCAGCCAAAGCCAGACCCATTGGCTTTGCCAATGCTAGTTGTATGTTGTGACAGAAAAAACTGTGATACTTTCTTTGTATTCATTATTAGGAATGGACAAATGCAGAAAGTTGGTCTCTTTATAGTGACTCTCTGTGCTGTCAATCATAGCTGCTACACCACAATCTGGGTAGATTGACAGAGATGGGAGTTATATAAAAAAAACTTAAATAACTACAGATATGGAGATTTGTATAATAATGCGAATGTTTTATTGTGAGCATTGGTGTAATATACGTGACTTTCCGTAGTGCTACTCGCCAACAGGCATCCAAGTTTTAGGGCACTTTACTGGTTACCTAAATGCAAAAACAGTCTAATGCAACTTTAACACAGAACAAAAAACTAATATGAATAAATACCGAAAGGATGAGTACCAAATAGATGTGGAGAAATATAGACGGACATATTAAAAAATAAATACCATGAACCCGGTAGCCCTCATGAACCGACACACTGCGGTTGCGGAGCACGCATTTAGCAGAGGGTGTGGGTAAGACACACTTTTATAAGCACACTTTGCTTTTAGCGCGCACGCAACATCTTCACAAAAATCCCTTTTACTAATATGCAGCCTGGCCTCTTTTTTTTCCCAAGCAGGCATGAAAGGCTATATAATATCCTGTTTACCGCACCTTTGACATGACTATGTCTTCCTCGCAGTCATTGGCTGCCACATTAGTCAGGTTTGGCTGCACACATGGCGCACCACAGAGGAGCTCTGTGGCGTTAATGAACCACGTGCTCCTCAATCTGGCCCTGGCATAGATCGCATGTTAGCTGCAATGTCGTTTTACAGCTGTCTGAAGTTTAGGTGCCAAGGCGAGCAGATTATGCCAGAAACCGGAGTGGGGAGGGACTCGTCTCTTGGGCTTCCCGAAACAGATTCATTTAGGAGCATCAAAAGGAACGTCCCAGGAACTGAGCGTCACAGAGATAGATTTAACAAGAAATATAAGTCTTGGGATTCAAAAGCATGGGCGTTCCAGAGGGACATCACTCACATCACCGAGCAGGGCACAAGTGCTAAACAAGTCACGTATTGAAAAAACTCACCGCCGCAGCCCGGATTGGAAAGGAAGCCAGGCAACCTGTGTTGGGACGGAGGCGGGGCTGCAAACAGGAAGCAGACGGGATCCTACCCCGCGGTCCTGTAGCCAGCCGGAAGATTTGCGTGTGAGCTAGCGGGGCTCCCGTGGTCGTGGAGAGCCCCGCCTGTTGCCAAGACTGACCCGCTGGCTGCCGAGGGAGACAGGGGCACGCGGAACGACCCTGGTAAGTGTGGGGGGGTGCTCGCGTGTGTGTGTCTGTGTGTGTGCGTGTGTCTGTCTGTGTGCGCGCGTGTGTGCGTGTGTGTGTGTGTGTGCGCATGCGTGTGCCTGCCTGCATGTGTGTATGTGTGTGTTTGCGCACTTCAGGGAATCTGAGGCAGGAGATGTGCACGGCGCCGGCCTGGACCTGCGCGTCCACAGACACCAATCGCTGCGCGTGCCCGACGCACATGTTACTACTTGTGTAACGATATATCTGTAAGAGACATTAGTTAGTGATAGATTCCTTACCTTAGAATAGATTCCTTACCTTAGAATATCCCCAGGCGTCAGACTGGATCCGGAATTTTTTTTTTGCGTAGCAATACCCCTGCGCGTTGGTAGACGTCGTCTGCGGCTCCGCGTCCGTCGCCAGCGTCGTTAGCGCCGGAATGACGTCGTCGGAGTACTTAGACGCCGCCCATGCGCGCTGACGTCAGTTCTTCTTTTTTCTGCGCCAGCTAGCGCAGATCCGGAGAAGCTCTACCCCCAGTCAATTTTTGACTGAACTTTTTGATCTTTTGATCACTCTTTTTTGACGAGTCTTTGACTCTATCGGTGCCGGTAGGGATGCCCGGGTTCAAGCCCTGCTCGAAGTGCGATCGACTGATGTCTATCACCAACGTGTCTCTTTCAGATCCCTGTCTCAAATTCCCAGGAGACGGGCAACATTAGTTGTCGAGCTTCGCATTGCTTTCTTCAGCTCGACCTAAAAAGCAGCCAGGCCAACATTTGACAGGCCAGTGCAGAAGGAGGCCAAGGCGCAATATGCCGGAAGACCACTCCCGATCCCCACGTTGCAGAGGCCTGTTTTCCCGGAGTGACTACTTGAAGATACTGTTGTCCTTACTCATCGTCGGGGTTCCCGTTCATGCCCCCAGTGATCTGCAGCGCCTGGATCCCGGCCATTGCCAGCCCCACTTCTGATAGTCCTCCTTGGGTTTTGCAACTCCGCTCTGGCCAAGCCGTGAGGGAATCTGTAAATGTAGAATGTGCAGATTCGGCTGGAGGACCCTGTCCTGTTACTGAGACAGGAGGTCCCAGTGAAGTGGTTGTCTGTTTGGAGGATAGAGGCTCATGCCCAGTAGGTCGATATGTCATACTCTCCTGGTCCAGTCCAGAACCATGAGGATGACTTGGGCCGAGTCATTCTAGATCTTCTCCAGAACCCAGGACAAGAGAGGCAGGGAAGGGAAGGTGTAGAGGAGTATATAGTAAACAAAAGGAGCTAGCTACCTTGGTAGTGTATATGGTGTATGTGTTTGTTTGTTAAAAACCCATTTGGTTTTTATGAAAGCCCTCACCCACAAACCTAGTTGGTGGCATGCTTCATCATCGGGCCCGGAGCCTCGGGTGTGTTTCGACGCCTGGTTACAGCAGAGCAGGTTTTGTTAAGTGAGTGTGCGGTGAAGTTGTTTTGAGTGAGGTTACAATGCTGTCCTAGAGGTCCCAGAAGGTTGATTTATTAGTGGGCCCTAGGCAGAGTTGAAAACAAGGCTTTGGGACGTGGTTGGAGGGACTTATGGTCTCCCACGTCCACGTGGGAGACCAAATGGGTTTTTCCCAAACAAACACATACAACATATACACTACCAAGGGAGCTAGCTCATCTTGATTACTATATATCCCTCGGGGAAACAAACTAGCTATTCTAGTTCCTCTCTCTCCTGTTGATTCTCAATAATAGGTGTAAAGGAGTCCCATGTTGCATACCAATCGGAACAAGCCTCCTAACAAATGTTCTTGCAGAAACTCCAAAGTACAACATTGTTCTTGACAGTGGTTCAAATATCTAGCCGGGGTTCTCCCCACTGTTAGAAGGCACCCTAAATCACCTCAGGATGTCAATTCCACTCATGATGTACTAGGTGCTGCCTGGTCACTCTGGCATTCAGGAACCCTGTCAGTGGTTCAAAATCAGGGAAATGCCCTGACACTGAAGCCACCACCAGAGGCACCCAGCCTCCTGACAAAGACCCCGCTCTGCCTTGTGTATTGCAGTACCAAATGGCAGTGGTGTGGTCTATGAGAATGTGCACTACTCTCCCATTTACAAATGTCAGGAAGGGCTTCAGAGCCAGGTAAATGGCCTGCAAACTCAGCATATTGTTGTGGAGCCGGCTCTCCACTTGGGACCAGAGTCCCCTCATCTCCACCTTCCCTAGTGGCCTCCTCAGCCCAGCAAAGATTTGTCAGTAACCACCATATCCTCGGATGGGGAAGGGACAGAGGCTTACTGCTGGACGATATCCACCACTACAGGCCTCGAGCAGTTTCTTTCCTTCTAGACCTGGATAACATTGTTCAGAGTGCCTTTGATGATGGGCCCAATAGAACTCTCTTTAGGAAAGTGCCCCTTTTTAAGTCTCGCTGAGCCAGCGCATGCGATGCACGGAGAGACATTTAGTAGGTGAGTTTTCAAAGTGCTACTGGCTGGCCTAGAGCCTGCGTTCACGCGAGCGTGCACGCGCGCAGCCGCCATTTGTCTCCTCGTCACGGGTCATTAAGTTGCATCTGCCTCCGTCCGATCACTTTCACGGTGATCACTTTCACTTTTGCCGCTTGCCTTCCTTCTTCCCCTCCCTACCTCACATCGCACACCATTTGCCAGCCTCAATGTGGTATGCGGGTAGGATCGGCATTACGTGGTGAGCCGTCTTCCCCTCGAAGCATCCACCGATCACTTTCACTTTTGCCGCTTGCCTTCCTTCTCCCCCTCCCTCCCTCACATCGCAGACCACTCGCCAGCCTCGATCTAGTATGCGGGT
Source organism: Lissotriton vulgaris (assembly GCF_964263255.1). Classification (NCBI taxonomy): domain Eukaryota; kingdom Metazoa; phylum Chordata; class Amphibia; order Caudata; family Salamandridae; genus Lissotriton; species Lissotriton vulgaris. Next base: position 979,364,563 of record NC_141689.1, read on the forward strand.
AGGCCATCGTTTTGATCTCCCCATCGGAATGATCTCCCCCTTCGCCTCTGGGCATGCGTATTAAGCTCCCCTCTGATGTAGGGGGAGACCAAACCGATGGGGGAGATCATCTAGTTAGAACACCGGCATTACATGGCGAGCCTTCTTCCCCTCGAAGCATACATCAATCACTTTCACTTTTGCCGCTTGCCTACCTTCTCCCCCTCCCTCCCTCCCTCCCTCCCTTTTCATAGGACAATTGAACCACAAGCAAACGGACTGTAATATTCACCCCACTATGGGTTTGTTAACTGACGAGTTGTGTTCCATGACTCGTACATCTTTCTTTCCCAAACTACTGCATAAATTATTTTGTGCATTTTCCACATTTAAAAAAAAAATCAATTTACCACATGGTGTGCCAGCAGAATTTGTTTCCATTGTCTCACATACCCAGCATTGAATAAGATACTGGTTTATTTTAGCAACAATAAAAATGTTCCTCACATTTTTTTGTCCGGCCAGGAGTTAATCAAAAAGTCACATCGCTCTCCAGACATATTTTCCCGAAGAAACTTCAAATCATTATGTTTAACACATTTGCATTTCTATCCGAGGCATACGGCCTGGCAAGGAGAGTATAAAAGCATTTCCTAGTTTCTTCTTTAAGTTCTCTCCTCTCACGCTTGAGCTAGATTGCTAGAAGAGACCTCAGCGATGGGCCGGTTAAAAGCAACCTTTCAAGAACAGCAGTTTAGAAGAAATATCGGGACGTATTTTCATACTCTCACACACACACTCTCTCGCACGCATACTTTTTCACACTCTCTCACACACACTTTTTTACACTCTCCAACACATACACTTTTTCACACTCTCTCACACACACACAATTTCTCACACACACACTTATAAAGTGAAGTAAGAGTCACATTAGACAACACTTAATGCAAAGGTTTTGTTTCAACTCGTGAACTAACTCTAATGCCTCCTACTTTTGTTTTAGGCTTGATCTAAGACAAGTCTTCAGGTGGATTGTGCACGTCCTGAATCTATATTTAACCCAGTTGTTAAATCTTACTGTTGCCTCAGGGCACACCTGTGTAAAAGAAACACGCATTGGCATAGCCAATAGGTCTTGCCTTTGGGAACTTATAAGTGTTTAGCCAAGCAACAGTTGATGTTGTTGCACCAAGGATATTGTGCTGCATAGCTAAATACTTATAAGGTCCCAAAGGCGAGACCTATTGGCTATGCCAATGCTTGTTGACATAGTCACCCCGCTGTTTGCCTAGTAATTGATGCAATTTTGACAGAAGTGCACTGGGTTCCTGCTATCCAGGTCTCCAGTGCCACATCTCTTTCCAAAAAACTGTGCAATTGTTCCCCCAATTGGCAATAGCTTTAGCACCCCTATAAGTCCCTAGTAAATGCTACCCCTGGTATCTAGAGCTTGGGTACTAAAGAGGGTCTCTGAGGGCTACAGCATGTATTGTGCCACCCTAAAGGGACCCCATACCACACTCATGCAATCTGCCATTGCAGGCTGCATAACATGGTGCAGACAAAAATGAAGACACAAAATGGCAAATCAACTGTGTGCCATGGCTGCAGACACTACATGCAATATATGTAAGTCATCCCTACAGAAGGCCGTACAGCCCTAAGGCAGACTGCATTATATTGCATGTGAGGTCATATCTGCATGAGCAAATAGGCCAGGGTGATGTCCAAGTCAATCCATGTACATTGCCTGTGAACAGTGTAGCCATCTTGATTATATGTACCGGGCACTAGTGAGTACTAGCTCCAAACAAAATGATGGCTTAACTGAAACCAAAGATGTTTGATATCAAAGATCTCATATTAATAAACCCACATTGGTTAAAGTGATGGATTTATTAATACATGCACCCAGAAGATACCTTAGAGGGAACACTCTGAAACCTTCTAGTCCACTAGTGTGCTGGTTGACTGGTCCAGTCCAGCCTTCCACCACAGACGCGCCTCGGACCCCCAGGAGGCGAGAGCCCTGCTCTCAGAGGTCAGGAACAAAGCTTGCTCTGGTGGGAGGGGTTCATATCTCTTCCAAACAGGATGGCTTGCATCTAGCATACCAAGGCCTGAGGCTTCAAAGTCATGCCGCTTTTGATATGCGATCCTGAGGATCGGTGAGAATCGGAACGTTGTTTTGGGATTGTTCGGATAAGGATGAGTTTGGTATCTACGAACCGTAAATGATGAAATTAGTAGATGTACGTGTTTTCGCTACACTACTTGGAAGGGTTCGTCTTATTTACGGGTTTTTCCATCTGAACCTTCAGGTTCATTTTAGATATGGCATCCATTTTGTTTCTTGCCCTCACGTAGCCGGCGAACGGACAATGTCCGCTTGATGACCCTGGGATTCCCAAGCTCTTGCGGAAGATGCATATTCCTTTGAGTGTGCCTTTATGACTAGGGAAGTGACACGGCAAAAGCAGATGGCTCCGCTCAAGGCTCATCTTGCCGTGCCGGTCTATTGTTTCAGCCTTGCATACGTTAGGCTCGAATTCTTTGATCCTGTGATCACGCTCCCGATATTGCCCCCACACTCTTTTCAATCTGTTGTCTGTCTTTGTTTTCCTGCACCTGGTTCTGTCCCTTCTCATAGGTCGTTTACGACTAGAATGGAATGTGCCTAATGGTGGGATACTGTGCTTTTACAGTTGGGACCGACATGTTTCTGTAATTATGTTCCGGGCTTCTGAAAACATGAATGCGGTCCTTTTGAAGTTTACTGTGGGAACTGAGTTGTAAACTTTTGTTCGTTGTGTTGTGCAATGGCTAAAATGTGTATAAGAGGAGCGATCCACTTTTGCAATTTGAAGCAGACTCTCTGAACATACACTATGTTGTACTTCTAGCGATTTCTGTGTCCCTGCAGTAAATAAACACTGATCTTTGACGCCAAAGGAAGTGTCCAGTGTCTCTGTAATTTGTACGCCGGAACAGGTATCTCCACGAAGGTTTCAGGTGTTGTCCCCTGGCACCGCTGGGCTTTAAATTAGCCCAGTCCTTCAGTTTCGGCCCCCCGTGGGGCGACATCATGTGGTACCGGTCCAAAGCCTGACGATCGTGTGAAATCTCCGAGGGAAGGTGCACCCAGCTTCATCGATCCTGTTGTCGAAATAAGTGGTCCGAAGATTTTCCCCGCAAAGATTCCCGCTTCCCGACAGCTGCGACGGACCGATGCCCTGACTGTCAACCTGTTTTGGCGCTTGGCGTAGTCCTTTGTACGGCGAGACGATAGACGGGCCTTCCTGGTGACGCCATTGTTCTTTCAGTTAAGTATTTGTGGGTCGCTCCCAGTTCTTAGGTTAGCTCTTTGGTTCCTTTTTTTGGAACATTTGTTTCAAACTTGAAAACTTGGCATTTGCTTGACATTTGCTTCGTACTTTGAAACTTGGTTGTTGTTGTTGAAACTTGGTTGATTGCATGGTTCCATTGCATTTTTGGTCCTTAGTTGTTGGTTCTTTCTTTTTGTTGTTTGGGTTCTTTGACAATTGCAATTGCCAAAAACCGAGGGTCTCGTATTTTTGCGAGGATATCGTAATTTGATAACCCTTGAAGTTTGAAACTCGGTTAGTGTGCATGATGCCTGGCCGTAGTATCTTGTTTGGTTTTCTTAGATGTTGCAACACGGATTCCCAGTTGGAGGACTCGTGTCCGATACCTCCAGTTGGAACTCCGATTTATGAGCTCTATAGTAGACATGGAGTGGGCTCCATTATATATAACGCATTTTGGATTCGTTATACGAGAAAAGATGGTGTCCTTAGTTGGCCACCCCATGGTAGCTTTGAAACTGAGATTTTAGATAATCTCGAAGCAAAATTGTTTAAAAAGAAAGCTAGGCCAGCAATGTTTGATTCCTTTAGGTTATGGCGCAAAGTGGCCAGACAGAAAGAAATCAAGCTTACTAAGAAAAATAGGAAAGAGGGTGTCCTTCCGATAATGCAAGGTGCAGAACAGCATCAGCGAGACACGGCAGAGAAGGAAAGGGAAGTTTCTATCAGACAGCATAGCATGGCGGTGGATAAATGTTATCCGGTTTTACCGTCGAGTTCTGAAAAGAAGGAAGAAGAATCGAAAGAGGATCCTTTGTTATCTTATTTACTAAAGTCACCACCTCCTTATGTACAGGGTACTATATTCCCTATAGTTCCTCTGTTCTTCCGCCTGTCGTTCCGGTGGCTGCTGGTCAGCCTGTAGTTGGCCCTGTTTCTCCAAATCCCCTTGTTCTTCCAGTGGGTCCTGCTCCTTTACCACCTCTTCTTCCTACTGCTCCTCTGCCCGTAACCTCTCAGTCTACTGCTACTACTACTCCTGTTATCTTGGCTACTTCCACTGCTCCTACGTTTAGTCCTAATATTGTTGCTCCTGTTCTTCTTTCCTCTTCTCCTTCTGTTCGTAAATGTATACCTCATTCTGTTGCTAATCTCTATTCTCCACTTTTCGGATCGTTATTTGAATCCGATGTCTCTGAAATCTCTCAGAGACGAAGTCAAATGCCTGGTGTAAAGGAAAGTGAGATGTTAGTATCTATGGCGCGTAGGTGGATTAGACACCCTGCTAAGTACACTTCGCGCATAGTTTTCGATACGTTCTCTCAGTTTAATGAGCCCACACAGAGATTCGTGTTCGAAGAGATGTGCAAATCATTGAGAGAAGAGTGGGATAATGATGAGCTAGATATCGTACCGCCCGATATGACTGAACTTCAGAGTCAGTTTTCGAACGGTATGATTGTAGGTGATGATGTATGGCGTGCATTAGAGCGTTTGTTAGCTTTTAGGTCCACGGTACCATCACGAGTGTCGTTTGACGACGACTCCGGTGATCTGAAAATGAAACCTGGTCAGTATCCCATGCGAGAGGTCCCCCCAGTGTGGAGGCCAGGTGATGCTACTGTTGTTCCTCCAATTTTGCTGCACTTCCAGAGAGTTTGGATACACCTCCCATGGAAGCGATCAGAAGTTTTGCAGGTGAAACAATCTTTGCCTGACCCACGAAAGAATCCACAAGGTTATTACAAGGAGTTATCCCAATTTGTAGATGCTTCTATTATGAACCTTGCTGATATCGACATGTTGTTTGGTAATGTAGTACCGCAAAAGATATGGACGAAGATTCGTAACGAGAATCATGCAGTTGAGTTAGGTGGTGATTGGGCTGCAATTGTAGCAGCCGATGGACAGCAAGTTGGTGGGGCCAAGCCTGATCAGTTAATTACGGATCTGCCCCAAAGAATCATTGCGCTCATGAAAACACTCATGCCAGCGATGAAGGTGAACTGGGATAAATTGTCTGCTTGCAAACAAAAGAAAGACGAGAGTGTCTCAGATTTCTTTACTAGGTTTGAGGAGGCATTTATTGATCATAGTGGTCAGGATATGAGCACTGAGGGAGGTCAGCGATTGTTTGTTGATAAGTTCGTGTTCAATCTTTTGCCTGAGTTATGCAACAAATTGAAAAATTCTGAAAGTGCTTGGGCTGTTTCAACCACAGCTCAAATATTAGCAACGGCTCAATATTATGAGAATAGAGAAAAAGAGGAGAATGATTGTGCAGACAAGAAAACAAAGGAGCTAAAGACTAAGGTCTTATTGCAGCAAGCGTATCCTCCGCGCTCGAATCAGAATGACTCGCAACAGCAGCATGTGCAGTATCGACCACAGGCGCAGTCTTCTAGGATGCAGTCGCGTTCTGAATACTCTGCATCCAGATCTATGCTTGGGAATAATCAGTGTGCATATTGTAAGGGTGAGGGCCATTATAAGTTTAATTGCCCTGTTTTGCGTGACCGAATGAATGGTGTCTCGGTTCGAGGAGGTCGTGGTGGTTATCAGCAAGTCTCTCGAGGTAGAGGTCGTGGCACCTCTCAAAATCAAAATGAGCGTTCTGCTCCTCCATCGGACACGAGAAATTGTTTTGATCAGCGAAATGCATCGTCTGGTAGATCTGCACAGTATCATGTGGATGACTATTATGTTGAGCATGAGATTGGTGCAGACAGCGATTATTAGGACAGCCATAGACAAAGAGAGGGAGTAGTATCAGTTCCGGTTGATCAGAGAGGGCCTTACGTCGCAGTTGCCACATCGGGCGTAGTTGAGCCTTTTCTGTTGGACACTGGTGCAGCAAAAAGTTCCATCATGCGTTCGAAACTCCCTGGCGCACCTTTGTCTGGCTTAACAAATGTTTCTGTTGGATTCTCTGGCGTCCCGGTTAGCAATCCAGTTTCTAGCCCTTTGTCCCTTACAATCGGGACACGTGAGCTAGAGGCTCCTTTGATTTTAACTACTGGTTGTGGTGAGAATCTCTTGGGTCTGGATTTGTTGAAGCGGTTATATGCGACTCTGTATTGCTCTCCTACGGGAGTGGAGCTTACATTAGGTCAGAGAGTGATCTCTCCTATGTACTTATCAACTGATAAGCTCCCACCGGAATGGAGTTCCCTTCCTGAGTCTTTATGGGCAACAGGTCCCAATGATGTGGGCCTACTGGACATACCACCTTATGTAGTCCAATTGAAATCAAATGTGAGATTACCATGTATCCCCCAGTATCGCATCTCTCTTGATGGCGAGAGAACACTATTAGCGATCATTTATGACTTTATCGAAAAGGATGTTATTGAAGAAACTAGGGGAAATGTGTGTAATAGTCCTGTGTTACCCATTTTGAAACGAACTGACTCATCCAAGCCTCCTGTGTACCGTTTTGTAATTGATTTGAGAGAAGTGAATAAAATCGTGATCCCACAGTTTCCAGTGGTTCCTGACATCACAGCTTTGCTGACCCTGATTCCAGCCTCTGCCTCCTAGTTTTCGGTGATAGACCTAAAGAATGCTTTCTTTAGTATTCCGATTGCTGAGGAAAGCAGAGATCTATTCGGCTTCTCATTATGTGGTTGCAGTTTTAGGTTTAAACGCGCACCACAGGGCTACTGTGAGAGTCCATCGATCTACAGTCAGGCCCTAAAGAGTCAACTTGATGTATTTGTGTTACCCGCTGGTGCGGCCTTGATTCAGTATGTCGATGATCTGTTAGTGGCTGCCGATACTGAGCAAATTAGTAAAACTGCTACAGTATCATTGTTAAAGCATTTATGTGACTTACATCACAAGGTGTCGCCTTCTAAGTTGCAGTATTGTTGTCAAGAAGTAACCTATTTAGGTCACTTATTGTCAAAGGTGGGAAGAAGGTTGACCCCAGAAAGAATTGCAGCGATTGCTCGAATGACTGTGCCAACAACTCAGAGAGACGTACGTGCCTTTCTAGGTATCACGTCATACTGCAGACAATGGATTCCAAACTTCTCATTGTTAGCGAAGCCATTGTTAGCTCTCACGTGCAAGGATGTTCCGACTCCTTTGCCATGGACTGAAGATTGTCAGAAAAGTTTTTCTGAATTGCGTGATGCGTTGTGTTCGGCTCCTGTGTTAGGTACTCCTGATTACAGTAAGCCGTTTACACTATATGTTCACGAAAGAGAAGGTTGTGCGTTAAGTGTTTTGACGCAACAATTTGGCGGCAAACAGCGTCCATGTGCATATTTTTCTTCGACTTTAGACCCAGTAGCTAGAGCGTTGCCGAGTTGTTTAAGGGCGACAGCGGCAGCTGCGGTGTCCATTCGACAGCCCGCAGGTCTGGTCATGGATAATATGCATACAGTGATGGTTCCGCATGCAGTTGACACTCTCTTGAATCGAACGAAGACTCGACCCTTGACGAGTGCAAGGTTGTCCGGCTATGAGTTGACACTTTTGGCAAGTCATATACAGATAAAACGTTGTAATGTGTTGAATCCAGCGACATTGTTGCCGATTCATATGGAATCAGGTGATGTAGCACCACATGACTGTTACTTAAGAACTGAAGAAGAGACGAAGGGTCGTATTGACCTGAAAAACACTCCATTGGTAGATCCTGATGGTACTTTGTATGTTGATGGTTCATGCTTCAAGTTGCCGAATGGTGATGTGACGACTGCGTATGCTGTAGTGACGTTGAGTACTGTTGTGGAAACTGCGAGATTGAGTCAGAATTCGGCACAAGCTGCAGAGTTGATTGCTTTAACGAGAGCGTGTGTTTTGTCTAAGGGAAAGCGAGTGAATGTGTTTACTGACAGTCAGTATGCGTTTGGTGTATCACATAGTTTTGGTCGATTGTGGAGAGAGAGAGAGGATTCATGACGTCTCATGGCACGAAGATTCAACACGGACAGCTCGTGAACGATCTTTTGGATGCACTTACATTGCCTAAGCAAGTGGCAATCATTAAATGCAGCGCTCATCGAAAGGTTACAGATGATGTTGGTCGTGGTAACGCGTTTGCAGATGAGATTGCTAAGGAAACGGCCAAGAATCTGACAAACCGAATGTATGTTACGAGTTCAGTGAGATGGCCTGCGGAGACTGGTATGTGTGAGGACACGGTTGAGAGTGTGAAAGCGATTCAGAATGAGGCCACCGAAACTGAAAAGGCTAAGTGGAAAGAAAGCACGGGGAAGTTAGACATGAATGGATGTTGGGTTGATTTGTCAGAGTATCAGAGATGGATGTTACCGGATGCGTATGTGCTTGCTGTTGTTACTATGGCCCATGGCATGTCACACATTAGCACGAAAGGTATATGTAAGTTGTTGTCTCCCGTATGGAAGAATGATGGGATTGCCAAGTGTGCTGAGAGAGTGGTCAAGAACTGTATGGTATGTTTGATGCATAATCCTGGCAAGGGCACCCCCACTCCACCTGGTCATTTGGCTCCTCCTACATGCCCCTTTGAAGTTATCCAGTTGGACTTCATCCATATGGAGAGATGCAATAATTTAAAATATGTATTGGTTGTGGTTTGTGCGTTCTCCAGATGGATTGAGGCATACCCTCTTAAGGATAATACTGCCCTGTCCACAGCAAAAGTTCTACTCAAAGAATATTTCCCAAGGTTTGGAATGCCACGGATCGTATGGTCGGATAATGGTAGTGAGTTTGTGGGAAATGTGATGAAGAGTGTGTGTGCGGGTTTGGGTATTCGCCCAAAATGTCATAGTGCTAACCATCCTCAATCGGCGGGTTTGGTAGAAGGGTACAATGGTACTCTGAAACTTGCCAAAATCCAAGCAACGAGTGGGTTATCATGGCCTGATGCATTGCCTCTAGCTCTCCTGTCGACCAGGGCGACTGTGCACTCTCGAGTAGGGCTTAGCCCATATGAGATTGTGTTCGGCCGTCCTGCGAACGTTTGGGGAGTTCCAAGGCCTAAGGAATTTAGCAGAATTGAATATCCAATGTTGATTGACTATCTTTACGATCTGACTGCTAAATTGAGTTTGATTCATCAACAGGTTTTTGAAGCTCTACCGGCACAAACAGAAGGACCTGGACAACGACTCCAACCTGGAGATTGGGTGCTGATTCGTAACTTTGGGAGAAAACGAAATCATGAGCCCAGGTTTGTTGGACCCTACCAAGTCTTGTTGGCAACGAGGACTGCAGTTCGGTTGGACGGCAGGAAACATTGGGTGCACGCCACCCATACGAAGAGAGTGCCGCTCCCATTGCCAGCAAATAATTGGATAAGGAAAGGGTTTGCCCCGACTGAAACTGATGTCATCCCAAAGTATGTGCCATTTAGTGATTCTCAACCTGTAGAGATCGATCCAGCTCAGCCAGATACGTTTGTTGAATCATCTGGAACTGTACCTTTGTCTTCACCATCGGAGAATTCAAGTTTTGAACAGTTACCTGAACAATCGAACTTTGTTTTGCCACCTGAACCATTGTTTGAAGAACAAACTCGACCTGGAAAATGTCGATATTTCCTTCGATCGCTTGACTAAGGACAAATAAAAAATTCCCTTTTGTTTTTGAATCTACATTACCCCCTCACTGTTGCTATGAACATTGTGGACATTTGCATTTTTTTTTTTTCTCCCTGATCTTGAGTTCTTTAATTTTGTTTTACATATCACGTGTGTTCCTTTTCTGTGCAGCTAGGAGACTTATATGAAATTGGATGCTTAATTGATTAAACCTACCATCTGGGTTGGACGTAGGGCCGTACGGGTACCTACTTCTGTTTGGCAGGTTTCTGACACTAGGTCGGTTACTTTTGTCGGTTTCTGGGAACTCCTGGGAATTGACAATTGCTACTCAGAATTAGGTGCGTCAAGAACGTTACGGACAGTCCTTAGAGGATGGAGTTCTCTAAGCTGTCAGAAATAGAGATGATGTCGGCGCAAAGATCTAAGTTGCATAATATTTTACAAACAAAATGTTTTTTGTTTCAGATTTTCATGTTGTTCTATGTTATTGGTGGGTGGAGTGTATTTTGGGATTCAGTCACTGTTGCCTTCCACTTCACCTACTTCCCCCTCTCATGATCTGAGTTCTGTTCTTGTTCCCACTATCTCTCCACATTCTTTTCATCTTCTGCCCCAACATGAACAGGTCAGACGTGCGGAATTTATGAACAATTCTTTTGTCCAACTTTTGCATCAGCATCAGTTGGTGACGAACACTACCAACTGTTGGGTGTGTGGGTTAATGCCACATACCATGGATAAGGGTATTCCATATTTAGTTCTTCCTTACAGCTCCCAGGAGTCAGCTCGGGCATTCCAAACCATGTTCCGTAGTGCACTAGATTCCTACCCCCGTCGAGAGCCACGTTCCACAGACCTTGGTTCTGGCCCGTACCACAAGTCTTTGACGATAGCGATTGCTGATCTGGATAGAGATATTTTTGATACATCGCTTATTCCAGAGGAGGAGGTGCGAGCCTACAAGGATCTGAGTGAGGCCGAGTATAGTATTTCAGTAGGTGATAGACAGCTTAAGAGCTCGTCTCCAATTTGGATTGTACCCCATCTTGGTCATTTCTGTCTGCAAGGTCTTGGTTGAAATCCGAGAGCTCAGCTTGGGAAGAGTGCTTGTACTGAGACATACGTTTTACCGATGCTCTCTTCCCCTGTATTTCTGACTGCTAAGGGTACCTAATTTGTGTGCTATGATCGCGCTTATACGTGGTTGCCCCGTGACTTCTCGGGCACATGTTATATCGCGAATCTTTTGCCACCGGCTTTCACAGTTGCCTCAGACTACCACAAAACGAGAGTTGTGAGAGGCGTTATTAGTAAAGAGGACACTGCCGGTCAAGAAGCAGGAGACTTCTTTAAGGGTTTCCTACCATTTTGGGGGCCTATGGTTAATAGCAGGGACCTGAGACAGTTGACTCGTGTGGTAGAATCAACTGCTAACATAACTGCAAGTGCTCTTGGTAACCTGACAGCAGAGCTGCAAGCGGATAGACTGATGACATTACAGAACCGTATGGTTCTAGATGTTGTACTCGCAGATAGAGGTGGTGTGTGCGAAGTAATCCATTCGAGCTGCTGTATTTTCATACCTGACAATGCTCCAACTGTTTATCAAGCCATCTCGAAATTGCATAAAATCTCTGAGTCCATACACGTGGACGAAGGTGATTGGACGATTCTAGGATGGTTTTGGGGTCTGATGTCGACTTGGGGTTGGAAGATTCTGATGATTGTAGGGGTTGTTGTGACATTTCTGTTCACGTGTTGTCTTGGTGTACAGTGTGGTCCAGCCTTATGTAGCCTTTGTGCTACAACGTGTATAAGAAGACCATCTGCTACCAGAGAGACATTGATGGATAGAATAATGCTCCAGCAACATCTAAACGATCTGATGAATATCGATATTGATTTTGATATCGACTAGTGCTTGCCTACATGAGGGCAAAAGGAGCGTCTGAGGTTCGGTGAGAATCGAAACAACGTTTTGGGCTTGTTTGGATATGGATGAGTTTGGTATCTATGAACCGTAAATGATGAAATTAGTAGATGTACGTGTTTTTGCTACACTACTTGGAAGGGTTCGTCTTATTTACGGGTTTTTCCATCTGAACCTTCTGGTTCATTTTAGATATGGCATCCATTTTGTTTCTTGCCCTCACGTAGCCGGCGAACGGACAATGTCCGCTTGATGACCCTGGGATTCCCAAGCTCTTGCGGAAGATGCATATTCCTTTGAGTGTGCCTTTATGACTAGGGAAGTGACACGGCAAAAGCAGATGGCTCCGCTCGAGGCTCCTCTTGCCGTGCCGGTCTATTGTTTCAGCCTTGCATACGTTGGGCTCGAATTCTTTGATCCTGTGATCACGCTCCCGATATTGCCCCCACACTCTTTTCAATCTGTTGTGTCTTTGTTTTCCTGCACCTGGTTCTGTCCCTTCTCATAGGTCGTTTACGACTAGAATGGAATGTGCCTAATGGTGGGATAGTGTGCTTTTACAGTTGGGAACCGACATGTTTCTGTAATTATGTTCCGGGCTTCTGAAAACATGAATGCGGTCCTTTTGAAGTTTACTGTGGGAACTGAGTTGTAACCTTTTGTTCGTTATGTTGTGCAATGGCTAAAATGTGTATAAGAGGAGCGATCCACTTTTGCAATTTGAAGCAGACTCTCTGAACATACACTATGTTGTACTTCTAGCGATTTCTGTGTCCCTGCAGTAAATAAACGCTGATCTTTGACGCCGAAGGAAGTGTCCCGTGTCTCTGTAATTTGTACGCCGGAACAGGTATCTCCACGAAGGTTTCAGGTGTTGTCCCCTGGCACCGCTGGGCTTTAAATTAGCCCAGTCCTTCAATCCTGGCATCCGCCAGACCTGGGGGACGCTACCCCCTGCCATGAGGCCAATTTGGCACCAGGACAGGAGGGAAATTAGTATGCGAAGTAGGCGTGGATAACACCCAGGACAGTCTCATCCCTAAGGTGAGCTGCCTGATGTGCCCCAATCTAGGAAACTATTGTCATCTTCGTGATGGGAGACGTTAGGAAACTGAAACAGGATAATGCCCACTTTCCACACAAAGTGGTCATTATAGGGAGCAAAGTGGCCCCAAGGGTAGGTAGCCCTAAAAGTTTGCATTTAGGGACTTCCCTGCATCCAGAACAATAAAGATTCCCCAGACTGAAAAGAAGAGGATACTGAAGAACCGATCCCCGAAAGAACTGAGACTACTGTAGACTTTTGGTGGCAAACACTGCCTGTCGCACAGAGACTCGACAATTACAAAGACTCAGCTCGTCCTGCAGCTGTGCATCCCCCTCAAGCCTCAGAGGGTTGCGAGCACTTCACCCAGTATCTCCCGAGGAGCACAGGAGCTACTTCCCTGCAGCCTACAGGCCGACTGCAATTTAAAGAAGCTGTTGTCCACCGGGTCCATCAAGCAGTAGCCACCCAGGAGACAGTCAGCACACTCAAAGAAGTCAGATTAATCTTCCTGCCACGCCTGAAGACGCCAGGACCTCAACAGCCCGCCTGCACCAATACCCCGGGTACCGGACACGTGCAGTTTTGAGAGTCTAGTCCGGACACAAACAATATCACAGATGACCAGCCGATGAGGGAAGTCATTCCAGAGGCCATTTCCAAGAGTGGTCCAGCTGTCCTGATTTTGTCCCCCTTGGAGGTCCTGACTGACAACAGTGTGTGCGTTGACACACAAGAGCCAGCCGGCCACAAACACTCTGCAGCCGAGTTGCCCGGGCCAAAGGAAACGGACTGATACCCTGTGTTCCTAGGACCCTCACAACCCAAGATCCCTGTTGAGAGCTCCCCGCCATGTTCACAAGTCTCCCTTTGCAACCTATTCCCAAGTTCCCCCTCCCCCCTCCGGTCTACAACATAGTAAGCAAAGCTACCAACCGGTCCAGCACCTCCGCACACAGACCCACCAGGGCAGATAAGATCGATCTGCAGGTGAAACTTCGGTCCTTGTACCACTACCACCTCATGACCGAAAAGTGTACCACAGACAAGTATTGCATGTGTACGTATGCTGTGAATGTTCTTTCCCCCATGGGAAAAAATTGTGTGTAAAAATGCGCTGTTGGCTAACATTGCTAAAGCTGTAAAAATTCCATTAAGAAAAAGTACTTACCCATTAACGAAGTTCTTGGTTTCAAAATCTATATTAAAACACCTGATATTTGTTTTAATTGGTGTGGATCTCCTTTTTGAGTGTGTGCATCATTTAGTGACCCAGTGTGTGTTTAACAAATGTCTGTTAAGTAAAAGAGGACAAGATCCTGCCTGTAGGTAGCACTGTGCCCTTGTGGTAATTATTACCAACAATAATACAATATTTGTTTAATTCACCCAAATGTTTAAACAATAAACCAAACTGATATTTTATGAACCATTGCTGTATTCATATCACAATGCAATATTCAAAATAAACTTGATTTTACATGTATAACAACCAATATCATAGTAATTTCAGTGGATCATGCTCCACAATTGTGTTTTACAAAATGAACAATTTCTCATTAATTACAAACATGTCATTTTGCGCTCAACAAACAAATAAAAATCAGCCCAATGCATTTCGGGACCAAGACGTCCCTTCGTCAGGGGGAAAATCTGTAACAAACAAATAAAATAAGCATGTTGTTATATATTAGCATTTGGAGAAACGTAGATCAACAACAGATCTTTTCAAATTATTGAAATTACACCAATGTGTTTCTAACCCAGTGTACACCTTTCCGTCATCATAAGTGTGTAAAACAAGCCAAGGTGGGGTGCCCTGTGTGTAAGCCAGATGGCCAATATGACGGAAAACACTATGCTGAATGTAAAAAACTTTTAATCGAGAGGCTCACCTGTTGAGCTTCAATATATAACCCAAGTTCCCTTCGTGGTTATGCCCCGTGGTTAAAACACTGCACACCTATTGTGAGAAGTTGGCCTGATATATAATGTTCACTATTCTACTGAGCACTTTGTATCAGTCCAAACAACCCTTATTGATGATTGGTTGTAAGTCAACCGTAGACCAGCTATCCTAGTAGCATGGACAAGAGCAGTCTTTAGGCTAAACTCTAGAGGGCGTGTTAAGCCAGCTGTTATACCATCACATATACCCCTTGAACACCAAGTGAAAGGACACCACACAAGTGTTATGAAAATAAACAGTGTATTTTTTTAGATCACAACAGCCCTGTACTCTTTATGAGGACAGGGTACTAAGCACATAACGAAACTCTTACGAAAATACTTTAAGTTGCACAATTTACACAAATGCCCGAGGGGCACGAAAAACCATATACTCTAAAAGTGGAATGCGTAATTACTAGCAGGTAAGTACTAATCTCATAGGGTTTGAAATCGCTAGGACTGGGCTACTGAAACTTCAGATTACTAGCAGGAGGCCTAGGGGACTCGGTGCAGAGTGTGCACTCTCACGCGGGATGCGGGACAAAGTCTATGGATACTAGTAATTGCAAAGTTAGTGTTCTCGGGCGAACCCGACTAGGTAGGTCCAAAACGAAAGTGGATCTAGGCACTTAGAGAGTTGTTCTACGCTGGAGCACCGGGGTACTCGGTTTACCTAGCCCAGGGGCTGCGGCTGCATAGGGTTCAAGTGTCGTCGGAAACCCTCGTTGACGAACCAGGAGCCTGAAAGAAGAAGTTGCTGGCAGGCGACCAGTGAAGAGATTCGGATGGATCCAAGCCTGGATCGGAGATGGAAGACACCTGTAAGCAGAGGGGACCAAGTTCTGAATCACTAGCCAGTGATTAGATGGGCACCAGGATGGCACCGGATGGAGTCACCTCGTCCAGGTGAGTGGGCGACGCTGGGCTCTGCAGTCTCACGGACCAGGAGGCGTTGTCGGCGACCAGGATGGAGGTGCGAGCTGTCCCACGATGGTATCTGCTGTCGACGTCGCTGGACCCAGGATTGGGGCAACAAGTCTTGGCAAATGCAAGCCCACGCAGAGGACTCAAAATGGCGTCTGGAGTGGACCAGGAGGGTCCTGGGTGCTCCTCTTTTGGAGGGGAGCAAGGGGCAGTCTGGAGCAACCAGACCAGCAGTGTTGATGTCGTCGTTCGTCGTCGGAAAGGCCACAAGCCAGCGGGCTAGTAGCCAGACAACGCGGTGAGCAGCAAAAAGCAGAAGGGCCCCACGCAGATCTGGTGGATGCTGGAGGGCTGAACTTCGGCGCTGGAGCTGCTCAGGGTTGGGGCTTCTCGGACCCCAAAGCACTCACTCGAGGATCCCTCGGCGGTCGTGCTGGGCAAGAGTCGTGCAGTCTTGAAGATGGCCGGTCCCTCGAGGTCTCGTCGCACCCACGGATCTCAGCTGAGCTGACGATGTGGGTAGAGGTCCGAGGTGCCAGGAAAGCCGGGTCTCGTCGTGCTGGTCAGTCGGATTCCGGAGGAAGGACGTGCAGCAAACTGCAGTGTTCTTGGATGGTGCCTGCGGGTGCAGGGTGACTACTCCTTAGTCACAAGGGAGAAATCTTGAGAAGAAGTCGAGAGTTCCTTTCGTAGAAAGTAGTTTCAGGATTCAAAGATGATCTAATTTGGAAGGGGGCCCGCTCCTATCTTTATACTAGGAAAAGGGGCTGGCACGCGACTAGGTCCTGCCCGTGGGTGGGACCAGGAAGGGGGGTGGTTACACACTCTCCCATGCCGGACTTTCCCCAGCTCAGGGGCTGGTGTGCCCCTGGAACTGGTTCTAGCCGGCAAATGCATAGTGAGCACCGGGGTGCCACTTGCAGTCACCTTCCTCTAAAGCCCTGCCTACCCAGGATACACAAAACCCTGTCTGGGATGGTGCTAGCACCGCCCCTGACAGGAAACCCTTTGTCCAAGCTCCCCTCGCTGGAAGGACTCCCAGCTGCAGGGGGTCAGACTTGTGTCTGTGGTGGCAGAATCCATTTTGTGATGCTGAGGCTTGAGTTAACTTTAACCGGGGTTCACAGTTACATACATGTCGTGTCCCTCTAGAAGGGTGGAATGCTAACCCCGTCGCAAGAATTGGCGAGGGGTTAGTATTCCAATTCGTATGACACCTTACTCGACATGTTTTGATAAAGCGATACCAGAGTTGGCATATACCCGCGAGGATTATAATGCACTTAAGAGTATATGGTATGCGTTATCATGGAACAGCTATTAGGACTTGGTTCCGCAAGCTGCAAACGGGCTCAGCTCATGCCAGAGCACCATCTCACACGATTCCAAGCACTCTGCCTTCAGGATTGTCAAGGCCTGCCATAGGAGTGACTGACAGGAATCTGTGTGTCCATTTTAGGGTTAGATATAGGTATACTATATCTAAAGCAAAGGGTGATTACACCACCTTGCCCCAGCTGTCGTGCAGCCAGTTGTGTCAGATTTAGATGGCCAGCCAGCGGTGGCATAATACATGCTGCAGCCCCTGGTAGGCCCTGGGTACACCTATGCCCTGAGTTACAGGGTCTGATAAGGTGGCCCAGTACCAATTAGTAAATGCACCTAAGGTACACGTGCCAATTTAGTGAGAGAACAGCAAGGCTGTGGGTCTGATTACCAGGCCCACAGCCAGAGAAGTCGTAAATCAGTGAAGCAAAAAGCAAAAATCTGGGGTGATCATAGGATTGCAGACCCTACTCTCCTACATGGGGGCCCTTCTGCTTTTTGCTGCTCACCACGTTGTCTGGCTACTAGCCCGCTGGCTTGTGGCCTTCCCGACGACGAACGACGACATCAACACTGCTGGTCTGGTTGCTCCAAACTGGCCCTTGCTCCCCTCTACAAGAGTAGCACCCCGGACCCTCCTGGTCCACTCCAGACGCCATTTTGAGTCCACCGCGTGGGCTTGCATTTGCCAAGACTTGTTGCCCCAATCCTGGGTCCAGCGACATCGACAGCAGATACCATCGTGGGACAGCTCGCACCTCCATCCTGGTCGCCGACAACGCCTCCTGGTCCGTGAGACTGCAGAGCCCAGCGTCGCCCACTCACCTGGACGAGGTGACTCCATCCGGTGCCATCCTGGTGCCCATCTAATCACTGGCTAGTGATTCAGAACTTGGTCCCCTCTGCTTACAGGTGTCTTCCATCTCCGATCCAGTCTTGGATCCATCCGAATCTCTTCACTGGTCGCCTGCCAGCAACTTCTTTCAGGCTCCTGGTTCGTCAACGAGGGTTTCCGACGACACTTGAACCCTATGCAGCCCCAGCCCCAGGGCTAGGTAAACAGAGTACCCCGGTGCTCCAGCGTAGAACAACTCTCTAAGTGCCTAGATCCACTTTCGTTTTTGACCTACCTAGTCAGGTTCGCCCGAGAACACTAACTTTGCAATTACTAGTATCCATAGACTTTGTCCCGCATCCCGCGTGAGAGTGCACACTCTGCACCCGAGTCCCCTAGGCCTCCTGCTAGTAATCTGAAGATTCAGTAGCCCAGTCCTAGCGATTCCAAACCCTATGAGATTAGTACTTACCTGCTAGTAATTTCGCATTCCAATTTTAGAGTATATGGTTTTTCGTGCCCCTCGGGCATTTGTATAAATTGTGCAACTTAAAGTATTTTCGTAAGAGTTTTGTTGTGCGCTTAGTACCCTGTCCTCATAAAGAGTACAGGGCTGTTGTGATCTAAATAAATACACTGTTTATTTTCATAACACTTGTGTGGTGTCCTTTCACTTGGTGTTCAAGGGGTATATGTGATGGTATAACAGCTGGCTTAACACGCCCTCTAGAGTTTAGCCTAAAGACTGCTCTTGTCCATGCTACTAGGATAGCTGGTCTACGGTTGACTTACAACCAATCATCAATAAGGGTTGTTTGGACTGATACAAAGTGCTCACTAGAATAGTGAACATTATATATCAGGCCAACTTCTCACACCTATGATGTAAAAACGAATGTTCAATATTTGTCGAATCAGTTC
Organism: Lissotriton vulgaris; assembly: GCF_964263255.1. Classification (NCBI taxonomy): domain Eukaryota; kingdom Metazoa; phylum Chordata; class Amphibia; order Caudata; family Salamandridae; genus Lissotriton; species Lissotriton vulgaris. The sequence goes on from NC_141689.1 coordinate 979,383,344, forward strand.
ATCAAATGACTCGTTTGCCCAAAAATATAGGCTCTTCCCAATGTCGAATGATTTAAGGGAACAAGCGCCAGTGTCCTGAAAAAATAATGTGTAAATTGAAATATTCGCGTTAAAGCAAAATCAGAAGTGTAGGCACGTGACAGGTCGTCACTTACAAGATCGTGTGGGTTCACGTTCGTAGGTCCGAGTTCTTGTTATCACAGGAGCTCTGTAATGCGTAAGCCAGATATATTCTAAAGGGCCCCAAAGAGGTCCCGTTCAAAAAATGAAAGCGCACATGTTTACCGGTTGTATTCCAGTGGACGCCATACGTATGGTTCTTTCTCGGTTGAATCACAGAGTGAGTCTCTGTATTCAATGACGGTAGACATAAGTATAGGACTCATGTAATGGGAGTTCAGAAAGGACGGTAAATTGCGAAGTAAATCACTATGTTAAATGACAGTAAACAGTGAGGTAGGACTCACTCGGTTGGAATCGGAGAAGGGCTATCATCCGAGTTCCATGCTGAAACGAAAACGAAATGGTGGACTATGTAAAAGTGGCGAAAACATAAAAAAGGGACTCATATAGTAAGAGTCTGGAGAGGGCTTCATTGCGTGCGCCATGTTAAAACGAAATGATCGAAAATAGAAAATCTAATATGCGTGTGATAACTCATGAAATAATAGAAAAACCGTGTGATCAATGAGAGGTTGGAAATATCCTGTGTATATGTCGTGGATGTTACCCCAGTAAGATCTGTAACTGTGTGCTATAAAAATACATTGCTCTGTTGCTTGTCTCAAGTTACAAGTGTGAAAACATGAAAATACATCACCTATGACTATTTACAATGAAAACTGCCGATAATGCGAGGTTCAGTCCTAAATCACATATGTAAAAACATATAATCCCAACATATGAACTGTGTATACACGTTTAAAGCCCCTTATGATAAATTTAATAGATGCATTATAAATTACTGTAAAGGTCATAGAATGAGAACTTATTTCTCATAGATAACAACTGCCGTCTATTCGATCATTTAACCCTTTTGGGGAAGGTATACCTAAGGTTTCAATCCATTGAACTTCCGTTCTGTTTTGCCAACGTAGGCTAGTCCGCATTAACATTTCAGACAGTAAACTATGTTAACTGTGTTGCAGTCTGCTGAATGATGGAGTTGTATGTTCTTGCCTGTGTGGGGATGTGTCAAGTATTGACCTGTGGTGATGTTGTTACAATTTATGCAGTTAAAGCATCGTTGCGTTCCCTTGTATTGTGTCAAATCTGTTTTTTTAGGTGTTGAAATAAGTTCATGTAAATTTCTTCCTCGAGTGTATGCGAAAGTTGATTTTTCCTTGAATAGGCCCTTAAAGTCTTTTTTTTTGCTCCAATAGCTCTGATCTTTTCCTTATTATCTGTTGTATTTGTTTTGAGCTTGTGGATTACTTTGATACATACGTCGGAGTGTTGGACGAAGTTTTTTTTGTGTTTCATGAATAACTCAGCGCGATTCTTGGTTTTCATTCTATCCAAATTGGTTTGCACAACTTCTTCTGGATATCCTCTTTGCATAAATCTTTGTTTGAATTCTAGTGATTTGGTTTCTGCTATTTCTGGATCGGAACATATTCGTCAAATTCTGATGAATTGTGAATATGGTAAATTGTTTATTAGACTTCTTGGGTGAAAACTGGTGAAATGTAATGAACTGTTGCGGTAGGTTGGTTTAGTATATACTTCAGTGTGGAGATTAGCGGAATGTGTATCTTTCTTGATCAAGACATCCAAGTAGTTAAGTTGAACTGTGCTAATGGTATGTGTGAATTTAATCCTTGGATCCTTGGTGTTGAGTTGTGTTATAAAATGTTCCAGTTTCTGCTGTGATTTAGTCCACAGTACAAAAATATCATCAATATATCGAGAATATTGTGCTGTACCATGCGTCCACTCTGTGTTCTGTAGAATATGGCCATGCTCTTCTTTAGCCATAAAAATATTGGCATACGCCGGGGCTCCCGAAAAGCCCATTGATGTGCCCGTCAATTGCGTATAGAACTCAAATTGCCAGTGGAAATAACTGTGGTGTAAACAAAAATGTAAAAGCTGTAACAAAAAAACCTTGTCCACATTCAAATCCTCGATTTAAAGAAGGCCCATTCAACCACTTCTAAGCCTGCCTCATGTGAAATTGAAGTGTACAGGGCCGTCACATCAATGGTGCACATTATCCAATGTTCCTGTACATATGGTTGTATTCGCTCCAATTTTTTAAGAAAATCTGTAGTGTCACTAATGTAGGTGCACCATTTCTGTACAAATTGTTGGAGATAATGGTCAAGAAATGTTCCGATAGGATCAAACAGCGATTTACATCCGGAAACTATCGGTCGAAACGGTGGGTCAACCAGATTTTTATGTATCTTTGGTATCATATAGATACGTGGTCTCCTTGGGTTGTTTGTCATCAAAAATTTTTTGCACGATGTATCAATATGTCCCATTTCTTCTGCTTTGTTCAAGATGTCCTTCAACATAGTTAATAATTGGTTAGTTGGATCCATGTTCAATTTCATATATGTTGTCTCATCTGATATGCGTTGGTTGACTTTTTCAATGTAGTAAGTAGTATCCATCATGATTAATGCTCCACCTTTGTCCGCTGGCTTGAATGTGAGATCTGTGTTATTTGAAATGGATTTAATTGATTTCTTTTCATGAATATTAAGATTTTGATGTTGCGTCTTCCTGTAATTAATTCTTGCTAAATCCTTTTTTACCAAACATTCAAATGCGTCAAGCACTTTGTGTGAAATGGGTGGCTGAAAGTCGCTTTGTGGTCCAAATCTGGTTGTTTTGTGTTCTTCTCCTTCAGGCTGAATCTCCATGATGTTACTGAAGTAATGTTTCAAACGTATTTTACGCATGAACTTATAAAATTCCACTGCCGTGTTCAATTTGGTAGTGTCTGTAGTTGAAACGAATGTCATCCCTTTTGATAATATATTGGATTGTTGAGATGTAAGAGTAGCTGAAGATATATTTATGATTAGGGTTTGTTCATGCTCCGTAGGTTTCTTCCTCCCTTTTCCTCGCCTATTTTTTTGGTGATGTCTGTGGTTTGTAGTAACGGTGTCAGACTAGCACACTAGAAATCCATCGAAGCCGACGATTGCTCCCAATGCCACACCACCACAGAAGCCACCAGAAATATAAATCTTGGCAACTGCTGAAGCAGCAGGGAAAGGGGAAGTGGACAGAGAGAGAGAGACGGCCAGGTAGAGAATACGTTTATCTGGTCTTCAATCTTCGCAGGTGTAGTGATACTGCACCTGTAGAAAGACAACACTTAATACTTGCACTCTAGTTAGACTCTACATCTAATACCCCATGGGAAACTTGTGTTACCTGCAAAGCCTGGCTTGTAGCTTCTCTCCCATGTAGTCTAGACTGACTTCTATACACAATGGTTGTGATATTCTGCGTCTGTAAATACGGCCTCCCCAGAATAGCCCAGAGGAACGTTGGGAGACACCGACGGAGAGAGCGGTGCTCCTTATTTACCTGAGCTGCAGCCAGGTGAGGTGAGGCGCCATCCCCACAAATATTGGATTGTGGTGGAGAATCAACACCTGACACTCAGGTGAAATTTTTCCCTTTTATTTCTTTAGTTCTTTATCACTTAATCATGCAAGCAGTAGCAACATCTAGGTCCTGATGAATGCATAGGAAACCTTCCGTTTATATGCAGAAACATGTCGACCACTTGCCAGTAGATATTTTGTCAAATCTACTTTTCACTTGTTTTTAGTCTTGGGGGTCTGAGAGGAACTAATAAAGCACTTATTCTACTCAGTTCCACCTAATTTTACTCACTTCCACTCTTTTTCACTGCACTGCTTTCTTTCAGTTGTAACTATCATTTCAACACCATATCGATACCACCCAGCAAAACAAACGACATCGGTCTCCTCACTCACACAGTCTTCACACTCCACATAGTGTGACTGATCACGTGTACTAACTCCTGGGTAAGGAGGACCCAAATGATGTGATAGTGGTGGTACAGAACGGCAACTGATGGGAAAAATTCCTACCCTGGTTGCATGATGAGCATATGAGTAGTTGAATGGTTTTCACACATGAACAATACACAATCTAACCTGTAAGTCATATGGTGGTCAGTCTAGAGTAAAAACACTCAGTTGTGACTCCTGGATACCTTTTGTTGTAGTAATACTGTATAAAGAGCCACATACCTACACTCTCCAGTTCGATTGCAGAGCATGCTTTTGCCACCTGGCACAGCTGATGAGAAAGATACACACAGCTAAGAAGCCTCAGAAAAGTCCTCACCTTGAGCCAGGATCAAGCCTGAAACATCAGGATCATAGCCCCAATGACCTGGACTCGCTGCCAGGATTGCTCCAATAAATGGAAGTCTCTGCTAAGCAGTCAGGTGGGACTTCAGCTCATTGCTAATAAGCCTCAATAATGTTATGAGGTTTGAGAACGTCCGGTGGTGGTCCACAAATGACTATAGAGAGTAGGCCTTCACCAGGTAGTCATTGACATATTGGTACAGAGAAATCCTCAACCTCCGAAGTTTGGAGGCAAGCACTGCCATCAAATTCATGAACACCCCAGGAGCGCGAGTGAGGCCGTAAGGGAGAACAGCAAACTGGAAGTCCTACTGGCCTACCTTGCACCTCAGACGATGCCTGTGAGACGGCAGGTCGAGTATATGAAAATATATTTTGCAGGTTCTGGGATACCACCATGCATGTGGATCCTAAGTGGACAGGATCTAGATTATCATCATAAACATTTTAAATTTGTCCTTCCGTAGGAAGGAATTCAGAGGTAGGAGGAACAGGATAGGGCCGTGCTCCCCCATCCATGTTTGGAATGAGGAAACGGCGAGTGTAATAGCCACTTAACTTTCAAAGTCTAGCACCCTCTTGATGGGACATATGGAGAGAAAAAGCAATGGAAAGATAAACAACCACCATTTTAAATGATATGCAAGAAAGTCACTGGAAAACCAAAAACTGACAAAACTCTAGAACCATGTTGAAGTTTGCAGAAAGAAAGGAATAGATAATAGCATGCAGGGGTGGTGCATGTCAGCTGCACTGCTCCACCACCTCTAGAGTAGTATGAAGACACTGTGGAGCCATACAGGGCCATCTACTGGCTCGAAAGTGGTAAAACTGATAACATCTCCCTATCTAGTCTGGAACCTTGAAATATTCAGAAGGTGAGGAATGTGTGGTTAAAAGTATCCATAAGAAACAGAGCGATGATGTCGCCCAAATTATGAATATTAACTTCCTCCCGTACTGCTTTTTAGCAAATAGAAATTAGCATTATGATCTTCAAAAAAACTTAGGTGGCAGTTGACACTATCTATAAATTTATAAACATTTCTGTGTTATTTTGTGCTGATCTGTCTTCGGCTAATGATTAGAAGTGGAATACATCAAAGGAATTTTTAAAGAATGGATAGCAAACTTACTTTACACTTTGAAGAATAGATAGTAAACTTACTTTATACGAGTTATTTCAGAATGTCCAGCAGACCTCATGACAATACTGACTTCTGTAAAAGGCTTTGGTGCTGTGAAAATAAAAGGTGCATAAAACTGGATTTAGGATGTGCGATAACATTTCATTTATCTCTTTCTCTGTGGGAAATAAGACATGATCTTAATAGTACACAGCACAAAAGTGTTAAAGAAACAAAATACAGTACAGACAAGGAATACAATACGTAGTAATAGTGTAATAAGAATATCAACTCCCAAGCCCTTCATATTGCTCAAATCTGATTTTATGAATAAGAACTTCCTCCCGCCTTGCTTTTTTTTATTGAATAGCAATTAGCATTATGTTAAGTTTGTAGGAGAAAGTAATAAAATGTCCAGAACCGCTTATAAGACTTTAAAGAGTTAAACTGTGCCCTTTTGATAAATAACAATTTGTATATATAGAAACAAAGTAAGCTCGTAAATAATATTAAGATGTGGAATAAGAATCGCCCAGGAAAGATAAGGTAGCCTGGTGAGAGTTTAACAGAGCATCACAAAGCATAAGGAACTAATGGCAAAATCAAATTTATCCTAGATACCTAAAGTAGAACCTTTAACTTGATTTTAACAACACAGATAACTAAAGACCTATCACTAACAGGCCTTTTTGGGTACACTGATGGTACGTCAAGACCAACTACCTTATGACTAATGTCCAGGATTGCTTCTTCCCCTACTTTGGGATTGTTTGATCATTGTTACGTAGTATCATTTCAAGGATCAAGTGGATGAGGATGGAACCTCTGTCCTCACCGGCCTTCGGTAGAATGTGACATCAGGTAAACCAGACTACTGAGGCCATGGTCCCCTGGATGCTCAGCATGTTTAAAATGTACAGAAGGAAACCCAAAGATGACTGGCTAAAAAGTCTTGAGGGTGTTGTGCCTTCTACCTGGAACCACATAATTTAGATAAAGTAAACAATATTGAGGCTTTTCTTTAGTAAACAGTGTAATGTTGGGTTAAAACGATTATATTTGCGAGCAGACCAAGAGCCAACATGGGCTTTTCACTGTGAATAATCTTGCAGTCACTTTACTAGGGCATGCAATTAGTATATGTATCTATATTCTAGGTCAGGAGCTGATCCTAGAAAACCGTTTTAAATTCCAAGTCCAATTTGTGTTACTCGATGTGGTAACAATTATCAACGTGGTATAGGCATGGTAAACAATTACTTATCTTCGGTAATGCTTTTTCTTGTAGACTTTATTTAGCAGCAGATTCTACACCTTTTGAATATTCCCTATATATATCTATCTGAATCCAGAAAGGTTTCAACAGTACCTCTGCCCTCCGGAAAGTTGTGCTCTGCATCTCCGCAGTTCCACCCCGGAAATGACATTTGGAGCCTATACAGATGCCACTCCTGCGCTCTGACATCCGTTGCTTCCAAGACTGCCCGTACTCTGGGACGCAGAGCCCCAAAAGCACATTGGCAGACAGGGCGCAGATTCCTAGACTTAGGATCATGTTAATGAATAAGAGTTCAATCACAGAACGGTAAGGATGGGAAGGTTGTTGAAGAATCTGCGGCTAGATAGGGTCTCTACCAGAAAGAGTGTTACAGAAGGTAAGTTGTTCTTCTGACTTTTAGTCACAGATTCCTCACCTTTAGACTAGATACCAAAGCAAAACCTATTCGTAGTTGGGACTATGAATGGACTCAAACCAAGTATTCATGCAAGACCGAGGGGGAAAAATTACCCTCTCGGTAAACCTGACTGTGCAGGAAAAGGTGCTTTGTGAATTTATAGAGGGATGCCCACTTAGCCACCTGGCAAATGTCTAGTACAGGGAATCCACGTGCCAATGCAGTCCTAGCATCTTAGGACTTAGTAGAATGGACACACAGTCCCTCTGGAGGCTGCCTTTTGGCCAATACACAGCAGATCTTAATATATAGTATGATCGAGTGGGATACGGCTCTCTTCTGCACTGCCTTGCCTTTTTCCACACCTGAGAACCCACAAAGAACTGATCTTCCAGCCAGTGGTCTTAGGTAGGATTTATGTAGAAGTTGAACGCTCACTCGGGGTCCAAGTAATGGAGTCTCTCCTCCTTCTTAGAAGGGTGAAGCAGAGCAGGTAGAAGTTTAAGCAACACAGAACGGAGTCACAACTTTTGGCAGAAAGGATGCTGCTGTCAACAGAATCAGTTTGTCTGAGAAGAAGGTAGTGTAGAGGGGAGTGACCTCAAGAGCCGAAGCTCATCGACATGCTGTGCCTAGGTGAAGGCGATGAGGAACACAGCCTTAATCGTAAGGAGCCATAAAGGACAGCTGAGAAACAGCTCAAACAGTGTGCATATTAGATAAGTTAGGGTAAGTTTGAGGCATTACAAAGGGTGAAGAGAGAAACATGTGTTGCAGCCCTTCCAAAAAAGGCATCACAACTGGTGACTTAACCCCTTCGATGCTCATGACGAGCTCAGCTCGTCATGAGGCACGGTTGAGCTGTGCTGATGACGAGCTGAGCTCGTCATGAACAATGGGATTTACAGATAGCTCAGCACAGGAGGGGAATACCATCAGCAGCGATGGTGTTAAACAATGAGGGACGATCCCTCAACTGTAAGAAGGAGGCAGAAAGGGCCTAAATATAACCCTTAACAGTGACCATACGCAATAAACTAGAGAACGTCAGATAACTTGAAGAGGAGGAGGTCAATCTGGCGTGTGTCGTACTAAACCACAAATTTGTACCAACAAAAGGTGTAAACAGTTTTCGTCAAGGGACGCCTGGCTGCCAAGACGTTATCAACCACTTCCCGAGAAAGGTCAAAGATTCAGCTGTCGTTGCTTAAACTCCAAGCATGAAGGTCGAGATTGTGAAGGCCTGGGTGCAGAAGCCTGCCTTGCTGCTGTGAGAGCAGCCTTCATGGAGGGCTAGCGTGATTTCAGGACATATGCTCAAACACAGGAGTTCTGGATAGCATACTCTACATGTCCAGACCGGAGCGACTAGGATGACGTGGACTTGGTCGGTCCCAATCTTCTTGAGAACTCAGGGCAGGAGTCATATTGGTGGGAAGCCATACAGGAGTCATGACTTCTACATGAGGAAGAACAAGACTATCAACAAAATATGCTTTGGAAACCCCAACACGAAAATGCCTGCTCTCGGCAGAGCCACGGTTCTCCCCATTCGCAGAAAGGTCTTTGCACCACCTCCGGGTGTAACTGGCATTTGTGATCTGCTAGGTGCTGACAGCTGAGCTCATCCGCCCTGGCATTCAAAGATACTGCCAGGTGGTTGACCACCAGGAAAAAAACCTTAGCGGTCCAGTCATTTCCAGAGGCCAAGGCATCCTGGCAAGGGTCCGTGACACCACCTTGCCCTTTTTGTTGCAATACTAGAACGGTGGTGTTCATGAGCACCTGTACAATCTACCGTTGAAGAACATCTTTCAACGCCAAGCAGATGGCCCTCAGTTCCAAATGGTCAATGTGGAGCTGTGATGCAGCCGGAGACAAGAGGCCTCGGATCTCCATTTTTTCTAGATGGCCGCCCCAACCAAGAAACGATGCATTAGTCAGTACTGCCAGGTCTGGTTAGGCAAGGGAGAGGGAGGTCTACCACTGACCCAATTTCCCATGAAATGTGGATGTGGTTAGAGAGGTCCTCTTGATGTTGGGCCCACTGAGACTTCAAATCCCATTTCATAGCCCACATATGCCACCTGGCGTGCTCAACCAGTAGGATTTAGGACGCCATCAGTCACAGCAGCCTCAGAGTCGACCTCACTGAAATTCAGGACCAAGGGTGAAAGATCGGGATCATAGCCTGAATGTCATGGACTCTCTTTTGGGGGAAAAGAACAACATCGAACCATGTCCAGAATGACTCAGATGAAGGGGAGAGCCTGAGAAGGAGTCTGGTGAGACTTCTCCACGTTGACAGTGGCACCCAAAAATGACTGGATTTTCCCTGTAGTCTGGAGATGACGGATGAATGCCAGGGGCAGAGTTAATCTTTAACAGCAAGTCATGGAGGGATGGGAAGACTGGGACCACTGAACTCCAAAGATGTGCTGCCACCACCATCATCAATTTTGTTAATAACCGAGAGGCACTGATGAGACAGCAATCTAAAAACGCTCCAGTCCTGCCCCGAACCAGAGGTAGCGCTGATGAGCCTGTAGGACGCGTATATGGCATCTTGGAGGTCCAAAGCCACCATTCAGTCTTCAGGGTCAAGTGCAGACAAGACCTGGACCTGTGTGAGCAACTTGAATTTGTCCTTGCAGAGGAAGTAGTTGAGAGGGGGTACATCTAAAATAGGACAAAGGCTTCCATACTTCTTGGGCACCAGAAAGTAGCAGGAATAACAACCATGCCTATTGTCTGGCACAGACATCCTCTCAATTGCACCTTTGGTCAAAAAGGCTTGCACTTCCTGCCACAAAACGGACAGATGGTCCTCTGTCAGTCGTTAAGGAGACAGGCTAAGGTGCGGCTGAGTGGAAAGGAACCGCAAGGCATATCTCTTCCGAACAATCTGCAGGACCCACTTGTCTGATATTATTGACAAAAAAACCTGCCAAGAATTGTTGGATACTGCCTCCCACTAGCTGGCAGTACTACAATGAGGGAACGCTAAAGGGGTACGGCAGATGGGGCTATGGACGCCTCAGCAACGACCATGGAACTGCTGGGTTCCCTGCTGAAGCTGGATCAGCAGCCAATAAGGAATACCTCTGCCAAAGCTATGAAAGGAAAGGTAAGGAAGCTGCAGCTGAGGAAGAGGGGCAGATAAGCCCCTGCCCTGCTCTCTTTGAAGAGCGCCAGAGCTGAATCTTCCTGAGTAATACAATCAAAGGGCATGTTCATAAAAAGCAAATGAATATCGCCCAAAACCATGTCGACCTCAGCCAGGCATGGCGGTGAATGGCAACACTAGTGCCAATAGCGTGCCTGATGGATTTGGTGGTATACAAGCCACAACAACATGAACTTGGCTGCATAGCGACGGTCCTTTATAGCATGGGTCAGAACTGGGCAGAGGTGTTCCTGGACACCTGGAGAAGGGCATCTCACCTCCTTGGGGAACAAAGGCAAAAAAGAGGGAGTTGGACGGGATCCGAAGAGTTAGAGCATGGCTTTGTGGAAATCTTGGATCTGCTATAGTGTAAGTGGCGGCAGTCGAAACACTGGTTGTGCTGGGACAAGTTGCTGGATGAGTTTCAACATTGACTGACCGGTGAAGCACTCACACTTTCTGCAGAGTACAAGAGTGATGGGAAGGGGCTGAGCCCCACTTAGATTTTTTATGTTTTTTCTTATATTTACCCGAAGACTTTGAGTACGACGATGAACAACCTCAGGAACAACTCCTATGGCTCTGACGTACAAGTTACTTACCTTCGGTAACGATGTATCTGGCCCCCCCCCAAACCCCTCCCCCGGAGACAAAACACATATGTAAAATGTCATGGTAAGATGTAGCAGGTCTACCATCCCAACCAAAAATAATGAAGGGGAACCAGTCCGAGACAAACAAGGAACAACAAAACTCCAACCCAGCCCCCTCACAGAATGTGATAACTCCCATAAGAAACAAAGGGCAGAGGCACAGCCAAAAGACCCCAAACTAGAGGATAGCATAGGGCCCAGAACCCTAGTAAGAAAGGGTAGAGGGGACGGGGTAGGCCCCAACCTGGAGCACCCAGAGCAAAAGGGCAAAGAAGTACCTATCCTCCAATGTGCCAAAAGGGGAGGAAAAGGAACAAGGAAACAGGACGAACATCCCATCAGAAAGAGGGAAAGAATGAACTCATAGAAGACACAGCCACCCACAGGGAGGTGAGTGCAGAAGACCAAGCCAAAAGTCCTCGCAGAACAGGGAGGAAGGGGGGCCGTGAAGGAATCATCACCAAGAATCGTCTCTACCAGATGTGCGAGTTACTTACCTTCGGTAACTATGTATCTGGTAGAGACGATTTTAGCCGCAGATTCCTTTACATAGAATTATCCCCAGGCTTGAGACTGGATCCAGAAACTTTTTTGCCACAGCACCCTGTGCGCCGGGGGCGGGGCGACATCACGAGACTCTGCCCAGGCGTCGTCTATATACGTGACGTCAGCGAGGTCACATAAGACCGCCACGGTGCACCTACGTCAGTTTTCTTCGGATAACGTTTCCGCACCACAACGTGGAACCACCAGATAAAAAACTGTGAAAGCATGGGAACAGTGTGCTAAGAGCAGAAAAATTGGAAAGAAATTGTGACTAACAACACCACCAGAGTATTGTCAACACCGCAGAACCCAAGGGCAGGGAAAGAAGAAAGAAGGAGAACCCTGTGCAGTCACCCTCCCAGCACATAGACAGCCTCCCATCCCTGAGCCCCAAAGGCAAAGAACATGCGTAAAAGTCATGGCACGCGTGGTAAACCTACCACCCCCATCCTGAGCAAGGAATGGGACCAGTTCCAAGACTGACAGGGACAACAATCCTCAAAGCCACCCCAACATAGAGGACAACCACCCACAAGGGACAAGGGCAAGACATGGCAAGATGACCCTTAATCAGAGGATAGCAATGGAAGGAAGGGAGAGGAGGGAGGACAGGGAGAGAAAGCAACCCCCCCCATACCTGGGGTAGCCAGAGCAGCAGGGCACCGGAACCTCATCCCCCAAAGAACCAAAGTAGGAATGAACCACCCCCAGACTGAGCCACTCGTCAAGAACAAAAAAGGCACTCACAGGAGACACAGTCCCCCCACCGGGAGGCGAGTACCGAATACCAATCCAAGGGTCCTCGCAGAATAGGGGAGGAAGGGCGGGTTGTGAAGGAATCTGCGACTAGAATCGTCTCTACCAGATTCATCGTTAAAGAAGGTAAGTAACTCGTACGTCTGATAGAGTCTACTAGCCGCAGATTCCTTCACGTAGAATAGATACCCTAGCAATACCCTCTGGGAAGGAGGGTCTGCGAAAGGACCCCACCAGCCAATACAGAACAGAGGGCCCCACAGGGGAGCAGATCAGTGGACCAGGTAGAACCTCGCACCTGCCAGGCAAGTGGAACGCCCAAAAGCAGAACCCCACCGACCCCAAGGGGATGTAGGGGGGAAAAGAAGGCTGAAGAGGCCCGAACACTAAAAGCAGAGGAACCAAGGCAAGGTCGGAGAGGCCGAAGCACCCCACTCCCCCACAAGGCAACATAGCTTCCGCCCAATGCCGACAGGAAAGCGGAAGAAGAAGCCTAGAGAGCCCAAGGAAACGAGGGAACAGAAGGCAAACCCACTCCAGATGGAGAGCAGCCTGCCAGCCAGAACAGCTCTGGCAGTCAAAATTCCGCCATAAGCAAGAAGAACAGCCCGAGGACCCAGGAAGGCCGAGTAGGCGGCGCCTGGCAAGGGAGAACACAGGATCATCCCAGACCTCAGGGCAGGAGCAGGGAAAGGGGGAGATGCCTGGGGACACGACTACGAGTGGCCGCGCACACGACCGTAGGAAGCAAAAGCAACCTACCTAAACGCCATGGAGAACAGGCACCCGAAGGCGACCAGAACCCCCTAGCAGAGCGCAAGCCATATGATAGCTACCACCACCTCACATAGGGTACGTTAAGTCCCAAGATATGGGAACCCTCTTTGAAAGAATTTCCGCAGCAGAGGAAAAGACAAAAGAGCTTAAGGGAAAAAAACACACTCTCAGAAGGCTTGACAAGCAGCCCAAGCAAAGCAGAAGGCCTAATCTCAGGGCCAAGTCTGCGCAACAACTCCCGCAGAACACACACACATAATCAACATAAGGGCTGTCCAGCAGCCAATAATGCTAAAGTCCCAAGGAAGGACGCAAACGGCCAGAAAACACACTCCACAGCCAGAACAACCGGCCTAAGAAGGCCTAGAATCAACTCAACTCAGAAGTCACTGAGGAGGGGACGGAGGAGGATAAGGCGGAGGAGGAGGAGGAGGAGGAGGACGGAGCCCTGCTAAGAGCCTTTGGATGGCGGAGTTGGACGGGGCATGAAACAACAGGCTGCCATCAAACGGAAGGTCAATGAGTCGCTCCCGAATATTTTCAGGGAATACTCCGTCCCGAAGCCAAGCATGGCGACAGGGAGCGACTGAGAAAGCCATGGCCCGGCCCAGCACCTCTGAGATGTCCAGAGCGGAACGAAGAATAAACGCTGCAAGCTCCCGGCCATCCAAAGCATGATGCCGTAAGTCCACCTGATCAGACTCCTGGGACGCTGCGGATCTCAGAGACTCAGCCAAGTCCCACAAACAGGAGGAGGCCCTAGCCAGCACACACAAGGTGTTAAGGGCCCGCAGGGCAGCGCTGGTCGAGGTGAACATGTTGCACCCCCAAGAGTCCAGCCAGTGGGCCTCTCGGGATGGCAGAGTCAACAGTGGCGGCAGGGAGGGACAAATAGTCCGCAAAAGGCGGCTGGCGGCTGAGGGGTGAAGGAAAAGACATGCCGGGTCATGCAGCGCCGGGAGGTGCCGGTGCATTAGATGCTGAGGCACCGGGTCCCCTGAGGCAGGACGCCTCCAAGCCCCCATCAAGGAAGAAAGGAGCGAACCTTCAAAGGGAAGTAAGATTTCCCTCCCACCAGAGGTCTGGAGGAGGACCTCCAATAGAAGGTCTGCTGGAAAGTGAGCCACCGGGTCACCCATGCGCACGATGCCCACAGCTGTGGACACCGCATGACCGAAGGCCACACCCGCCTCCGAAGAGCCCCGCGGTGGAGAAAGCAGCTCCTCCGGGGGCGACAGCTGCAAACTAAGGTGGCCATCCCCAAGGCCAAGCAGGATGGGCAAGGGCCAGACCCGGTAGTCAGGAGGAGCCGAAGAATGAGGGACCTGCCACTCTTCCGACGAAAATCTCTGCCTCAGGAAGGGCGGGGAGCTGCCCTTCGATGCCGGTGAAAAAGACACCACACAGCGACCAGTCTTCCGGGGAGGACGACATTCCAATATACAGCCTGCCTCCGGAGAAGGAGCATCCGAAGACAAATCCAAGGTCCGACCCTGCGCTGAGGCAGAACGTCGGCACCATCCGGGGTCACAGGACAAGGTTCCTCCAAGTCATCCCGCACCGGAGACCGGAGTAGAGCTTGGGCCGCACTGGCCCAGGGCAGTGCTGGAATGACGCCGACCCAACCCCCGCCGAGGGAGCCACCTGCGTTGGGGAAGGAGACGGGCCTGGGGAGTGGCACGAAGCCCTCCGCCAGCGTGGCCCAGAATGAGGCGAAGATCGCTCGGCAACCCATGTAGTGGCGCCAGGGATGATTCACCCTCTGACAAGGCAGCCGCCTGTGGGGAGGGAAGAGAGAAGCCGGAGAGGGACAAGGACGGTCCTCCAACCCTAGTGGCTTCGCACGGTCCAGCTGCTGCCGGCACTGTAGCGGCGTCACCTCGGCCTTAGACAGGACTACCTTGTCAAAGGACCGAGAGGGACTCGGGGATGCGACCCGAGCCCTGGCGAACTCCCGCAACACCACAGGGACTCCCGCGGGAGTTTGCAGCGAGGCAGAGATGCGGTGGCCTGAAGGAGGTGCCCCAGAGGAGCGGCACCGCAACAGCTCCACATCCTCCAAACCTGGATCCAAACCAGCCGGCCCCGGGGCCGGAGCCACTGGTTGCGCCGCAGAGGGCCCTCCACAGGGTAAGGGGTCAGGCAATGCTCCAGGAGGGGAAGGATGAGGAGACGCCAGCGAGGTCTGCAAAGCCGCCACATATGTCCCCATTTGGACTCTAGACGTCCCAACACCGGGAAATGGTGGAAAGGGCGACACACGGGGTCGCATCACCCGCGGAGAGTCCACACCCCCAATAGGCCGGAAACCAGCCCCCGGGGACAAACTGCTACACTTACCCACCGGGGAGCGACGCTCACGTGACATCGGAGAAGGGTGAGGAAGACGAACACGGCCGTATCTGAAGCTGTCTGCCGAAGCAGACTGAGGGGGGACGTCAACCTGGAGAGACACGCCGAGAGAAGTTTTATCCGGCGGTCCAGCCGCGCCTTTGGCTTCAACTGTTGGCATGCCGCACAATCAGTGGTGCTGTGATCCCCCCACAAACACCACATATAAATGAGGTGAGGGTCCGTCGCCTACATTAGACGCCCACAAAACGTGCAAGTTTTGAAGCCCGAAGGGATTCGTACACTGTTCCACCAAAAAGAATGGAAGAAAAAGGGGTCCTAAACAGGCCCGTAGCAAGGATCGGATCAAAAGCTGACGTAGGCGGGTTGGGCGGGTCTTATGCGACCTCGCTGACATGTACGCGGACTACGCCTGCGGGTGAAGTCCCCCCGCGCGCACGGATGCAGTAGCAAAAAAGTTTACGGATCCAGTCTCACGCCTGGGCATAATTCTACGTGAAGGAATCTGCGGCTAGTAGTCTCTATCAGATACATCGTTACCGAAGGTAAGTAACTTGTACATCTGATAGAAACTACTAGCCCAGATTCCTTAATGTAGAATAGATACCCTAGCCATACCCAGAGGGGAGGAGGGTCTGCAAGAGGACCCCACCCACCTGTACAGAACAGATAGCCCCACAGGGGACGGTTCAAAAGGATAGGGTGAAGAGCCCTGTCCCACCAGGCAAGGCGAACCCCTACACTTAGAGGAGCACAGACCACGGAGGGGATACGGGAAGACAGGAGAAGAGGCAGCCCGTCCTCACTCAACAGAGGAAACAAGGGCAAGGCGAAAAGAGGCCAAAGTACCTCACGCCCGCGCCACAAGACAACAGAGCCTCCACCCAAGGTCAAGACATTGAAGAGGAGCATCAAGGGAGAAGAGCAACCCAGAGACTCCAAGGAAAAGAGCAAGAGCAAAGGCAAGATACACATCCCCCCCCCACCCCCCCGGAGCACACCCAGTTAAGAGGGCAGCCGAGCCCATCACAGCCAGAAGCCGATAGACCAAACAGAACGGCGCCACCAGCAATAAGCAGGCAGAAGCAGACAGGGGAGCCCAAGGTCACCCAGGATGAACGATTCAATGCTCCGCAGGGACCGACTGCGCCCGAAAGGCACAAAAACCATCTCAACCTCAGGGAGGAGAGGCGAAACTGAATGCAGGGCCTACTGGAAGAAGCGGACAAAGCAAGGATGACTGTCCCACTAAAGCGCCAAGAAGGCATAATGGTTCAGAAAGACATTAGGTCGACACCGGCAAGCACAGGCAGAATGCAGAAAACACCACGGAACGATGTACTCAGGGCAAGCCAGACGCCAGCCAAAGACAGAGAGCAGGCAGGAGAAGAAGGGACAGAACACACTCCAGGGAGGAGTCCACACACACGGCCCAAAAAGAAGTGGAACCAGCCAGAGCCATGACGCCAGGCCGCAAACAGCAGACCAGACCAGGCGAACAGCGCAGCGACCCCGGAGAAGGACACCCCGGGGGGCAACTCAAGCCATTTCAAGCCATCAGCAAGAGGATTGCATCCGCAACCTACAGCAACGCCACAGAAAGCAGAGGCGCGAAGGTGACCACAGCTCCCCAGCACATGACAGAGCTGTCTAACAGCAACCACTACCTCACATAGGGCATGTATTTTTTTTTGTAAGACCTTTATTCATAGCAAAAGATTGTTACACAGCCAGGAGCCTACAACCCGGAGGCCGGCTCCGTTAGCTTAAAGACATATTGCAAAAATTGATGTTACACAGCCTTGTGGCCGACAACTAACTGTCCGGCGGTGTATTGCATATAAGTTAGGTCTTGTTTTTTATATATTTTGTTGGTGTATTAAAAATACACAAAGAGGAACAGTACATAAACCCAACAATGAGACCTTCACATTTCAGCAGTCAATACCGGAAAATTCAAAGCAAATACCATATCACATCTATACAGAACACATCACTAGTTACCCTTCCACAGTGTTTTAAACCTCGTCACTCAGAGTTAAAATCCAACATCGTCAGTCCGTATCATTCTCCAGTGTGTTTACATATGCTGTGAGGTATAACCAGAAGTCTTTTGGCCTAGAGCGTAACGGTAGATCCTCTTCATATGTTAGGAGTTTGTCCCTACAGCTGGACATGTCCTGCAGCCATCTGGTTGTGGTGGGCACCTGGGTGCTGTGCCAGCACTGTGAGATTTGTCGTTTGGCTAGTAATAGTGCAACCGCACAAAACTTACGTTTAGTCGATTTAAGTTGCGGCACAATCCCCAGTAAGCAAATGCGGATCGTGCAGTCTATTGTAACCCCTATCATAGCAGAAAGTTTAGTGGTGACTTCTACCCAGTACTCATGAATCTTGGGGCACCACCAGGACAAATGTACAAAATCAGCTCCCTCTGTCCCGCATCTCTTACAACTGTTGTCATCCTGCATGCCGTAACTGCACATGCGTTCCGGAGTGTAGTATGCCTGATGAAGAAATTTATAATGTATGATTCTAAGATTACCATTAGGGGTAAGAATTTGTGTTAGTGCGCATGTCTGTTGCCATTCCTTTTCTGTCAAAGAGTCCTCCAATACCGAGTCCCATCTGGATTTAGTCTTCTCTGTAGACTTCTCTGTAGAGTGTGGTATCTCAGCTTGTGCAGTGGTGTACAACCGTGAGACCAAGTATGATAGATCTTGGGTAGTAATAATGAATGGTAATGTGTCTAGACTTTCCGGGTCATTAGGGAAAGTAGGGTATAGTTCCATCATGGGTCTCTTCAACCTGTAATGCTTGAAACAAAACATCAGTGATTTGTTCTGAATGTATGTTAGATCTGTATTGTCTATGAATCTGCCATCACTAAACAGATCCCCCATCCGTTCAATGCCTACCTGTTGCAATAATGACATACCCACTTTCTCGCACGTGACTGACAATGCAGAGTGATCATGTAAAGGCATATTCTGTGCATAAAGAGGGGTTTTATGTGCCAGCCGACCAAGGTCACGCCATGCCCTAATTGTGGTGTCTATTGTGTTGATGTCATGATCGTGCAGTGGCGGTCGTTTGTATGAGAGGATAGCTGAGAGAGGGACAGGTTTCGCGTCACCTTCTTCAATGGCAGTGTGAGTGAGGTATGGCACTAGGTGATATCAATAGGCAGCGTATGTAGCCTGTGCACACAGGTAGTAAAGTTTAAAATCTGGCACCCCGAACCCTCCTCTGGCATATGGGAGTGTCAGTGTTTGGAGGCCTATGCACGCTTGTTTGCCCGCCCATATGAGCTGCAGTACTAACGATTTTATGCGACGGAACACTTCTCCTGGGGGATGTGATTGGGATGTATTTAAAGAGGTACAAAAGTTTAGGCAGTACATTCATCTTTACAATCGCGATACGATCTGCCAAGGACAGCGGTAGCTGTATCCAGCGTTTTACTTTATCTTCCAGTTTGGAGATCGTGGAGCCGTTATTCATGAGGATCACTATCTCGGGATCTCTATGGTATAATACCCCCAAGTATCGTATCGGGTCGGTCTGCCACTCTAATGGGTACTCTGTGTCTAGGGGAGTTGTCGTGTCCGTAAGGGGGATAATGAAGGACTTTGACCAATTTATTGGTAAACCGGAGTGACCACCGAATTTAATGTATTCTCTCATTAGCATGATTTAGATGCTCAGCGGGGTCACGAACGTAGAGCACTATATCATCCGCGTACAGTGATATGTGTAATGGTCTGGAAGGAAATTGCAGGGCAGATGATTTGTAGTTCTGGCGGATTATGCAGGCCAAGGGTTCTAATGCTAGGGCGAAAAAAAGGGGGGAAAGTGGGCAACCTTGTCTGGTACCGCGTTCTATTGCAAAGCTGTCAGATAAGTACCCATTCACTCGGACCCTGGCACACGGATTAGTATAGAGTAAGGAAACCCATTGGACAAATCTCATGGGGAAGCCCATACGGTGTAGGACTGCAATCAAGTAGCTCCACTCAATAGAATCAAACGCCTTGTAGGCATCCAACAGTACTGCTACAGCCTTTGTGTTGGGTTGGAGATAGTGGGACAAGGCGAACAATGTCCGGGTATTGTGGGACGTGGAATGTGTTGGAACAAACCCCGCCTGGTCAGGTAGCACCAAGTTGGTCATCAATGGTGTCAGTCTCACTGCCATGATTTTCGCTAGTATTTTGGAATCAACATTTATCAGCGAAAGTGGTCTATAGGAGTCGCATTGGGCTGTGTCTTTAGAGGGCTTTAAGAGAGCTATTATTGCAGCCTCTCGGAGCATTGGGGTGAGTTCACCTTGGTCAAACGCGGCTCCGTACATTCCCGCCAAATGAGGGGCCAGTATATCTACGTAGTGTTTGTAAAATTCGTTTGTGTACCCATCCGGGCCTGGCGCCTTGCCATTCGGTAGTGATTTAATCACATCTGTGACTTCTTCTACTGTGATGGGTGCCGCTAAATATTCCCTTTGATTATTCGAGATCCATGCTATCGCCACCTCCCTGAAGTAGCTGTTAATATCATCTGTAGACGCTATTGGTTGTGATTTGTAGAATGCACCATAGGATTCTACAAAGCAATGTAGTATGTCCGTGGCTTTTGGTTGCATTGTGCCATCCCCCGATTTAATACCTAGAATCGCTGTATGACTTCTACCTTCGCAAATTTTGGCTGCTAGCACTCCACCCGGTCTGCCACTTTCCCCATAAGATCTAGCGGAATGTTTTTTGTCCAGATATTTTATTTCATCATCAACCAGTGTCTGTGTGCAATTTACGTAGTTCTCCCAGTATAGTGACATCATGTTTAACCTCGTAAGCCCTCTCCAATTCCCTCATACGTGTTTCGCAATGTTTAATTTGTTGGCGTATGTCACGAAGTATGCCTACTGTAGTGCTCATGCAAACACCACGTATCGTGGCCTTAAAGGCTTCCCACAACAGACATGGATCATCCACCGTGGGTTCGTTTATTTGAAAGTAGTCTTTGATCGCTGTGTGGATGGTGTCTGCGTAAAGTATATCTGTAAGAGCATGTGAGTTGAACCTCCATTGAAAGGGAGGTGGAGTGTAATTTGGTACGGTGAGTTTGAGCAGTACTGGGTTGTGATCTGACAGTGTTCTGGGGAGGACGTTCACATCCTGTGTCCAAAGTATGATATCATTTGTGCCTAACCAGTAGTCCAAACGCGACCACCTGTTATGACAAGCGGAGACGTGTGTAGCACCTGGTATGGTAGGGTATTTGTGTCTCCATATGTCCGTTAATGACAAGTCCGTCAGCATATGCAGGAGTTTGGTTCTGGCTTGTTTGTGCGGTTCAAGGGATTGCGCGGAACGGTCTTTGTCGTCCGCCAGTGTCACATTCCAGTCGCCCCGGCACACGATCTGAGTGTCTGTTAACTGCTGTAAGTGACCCCACAGTTCCTGAAATAGGTCGGGGGCATCTACATTTGGGCCGTATACATTAAGAAATGTTAGTCTTTGACCACGCAGGGTGCCTGATACAATAACATATCTGCCATTCGGGTCCTGTATTACCTGCTGAGTCTTGAAATTCAACCCTTTACGTACCAATGTCATCACCCCCCTGGAATAAGAGGAATATGTGGCGGAATGAACAGATTCAGCCCACTTTTTGCCTATGGATTGATGTGTATTAGGTGCAATGTGTGTCTCTTGCAAGAGCGCGATATCTATATGACATCTGGTTAGGTATGCGAATACCCGCCGAATTTTCTTAGGCTGCTTCAGACCACGTACATTCCATGTGAGGAGGTTTATGTGTGCATTATGTGTGTGATCTACCCTCTGAGTCATCTGTAAGGCAGGAGGGTCAGCAGTTGCTGCGCAGTGCAATCATGCCTGGGGTCTGTCTGCATGTACATATATTCAACTTGTGTAACCATGTGATCATTTGTTCCTTTACATGCAGCGGATTGACATAATCAGAAAGATCCGGTCTCAGAACAGTAACATATCCCCCAACCCACCCTCCCCCACCCACTCCAGAAACCCAATCATGCCAAAGCCATTCATCCTCCCCGATTAGCCCCGACAACAGTTCGGGTCTTGACATCATGAACATCTTTATAAAACTTGTGTGGGGAACACCCTCGTGGAGGTCCGCCGGGGGCACAACACACCATCCAACTAAATGGATGTGGACGACATTGATAGCGTTAGTTAAATTAGGCGTGTCATGAGTTCATGCCCCAGATCTACCCCCACCCTGTACTTGCTTAAGCTTGGCCGTCAAATAGTTATCATAACGTATCATTACATCACGTTGTCACCTGTGTACAATAACAAACGTGGGCTTTATAGCCAACCAGCCGTAGTTTATATGAAAGACATTCTCACGTGCATCTCCAAATGCGAGCCATAGTGCCCTAGTACACATCTCAACCTGCGCAGACTGTTGCGCGTCTTTTAGAATAACTGGCAGTTCAATGTTCTAACAAAGACATAAAGGTGCACATGTGTTGAGCGGTGAACACTTATCCTCATGTGGTAGCCCTGTAACAGTCTATATAATGATACGCCTCGATCATCAAAGGAGGACAAACAGGGTTCAGTGCACCAGCCTTGGTGCCGGTCGCTACAACAGCACGGGTCTTGTTAAAAATAAAAATAAAATAAAAGGGGGTACTCATCGCATGTGGTTTGCAGCCCATTAAGTTAGTGCTGTAGCTACAACATTTGCGTCCATGAGACATCGCAATTAGTTCAGCATGTATATCCTGGCACGTGTTTTAAATCCCCATGAGACATCAGTACATCTAGTCTTATGGATACGTCTCAGAGTATAACGAACCCACTGGTGTGACGCTTATGTTAGCCCCATCATCTCGGCGCTATTCTCAACAACACATCCTCGGCGGCGCTCATATTGTGGCCCCGATTCAACCCATGTATCTCACTGCTCAGGAACCATTGTTTAAAAAGAGTGTCAATGAACTTAGGAATCAATGAGCAACAGCAAGTCTGGTGCACACAGGTGCCGAGTCCAAAAATGGCTAGTGTGAGTTAGCATCTCTGTTCGGTATTGTCTCATCCAACATGGGTAAAGATAATCGCCTGTACGGCGATAAAGCTGATCATACTCACATATATCCTTGTTTTAGCACTGCCGTGGCGTATTCAGTCCGAATCCAGTTGATGATCCTCTTGCGCGTTGGACTTGTTCTATTTGATTATTTTTTTCACAAATTCCTGCGCAGCTTTAGGAGATGCCAGTAGCACAGCCTTGCCTTCCCACATCACTCGTAGCCTGGCCGGGTATAGCATTGAGTAATTGACTTGTAGATCCCGGAGTTTGGATTTCACCGCCGTGAATTCCCTTCGAGCCTGCTGCACAGCAACTGTGTGGTTCGGGTAGAATTCAAGTTTGTTACCTTGGTAGGTGATAGGCCCTTTCTTACGTGCAAGTCTCAAGATGGAGTCCCTGTCACGATAGTTTAGGATCCTTGCCACAATAGGGCGCGGTGACGCACCTGGCGGCGGACGGGGCGCAAGGGATCTGTATGCTCTCTCAACTACAAAAATCTGTGATAGCGCGTCATCTCCAAATATGTCCTTGCACAATTTCTCGACGTACTGCTCCATGCGTCCGGTGTTGGTCGTCTCCGGCAGGCCTGTAATGCGCACATTGTTGCGTCTGGAGCGTGATTCCAATTCCTCCTCCTTTGCCTTTATCACCTCTAAAACCCGCTCCATTTGCATTTGGTAGTGGTGGCATGTGATTCGTCCTCAACTGCTGAGATTCGTGTCTCCGCCGTCTCCAGCCTCTCTCCATGCTTTTCCAGTTTGGCCGCCATGCCATCCATCCTGCATGTTAAGTTGTCTAGTTTACCATTGATGTCTTGTAGGTTAGCCTGGATGGCTAGCAATATTTTCTCCATATTACTCCTGGGTAGATAGTTCACCCGGTGATCCACTCACACTTCCAGCATCGTTTCAGCGACTTTGGGTGTCTTTTTAGTTTCAAAGGATATTCTCTCTTGTTGCTTTTCGGGCCTTACCATTGTCGAGGATGGCGGTGTAAACAGAGCTTCGTCCCGAGGCGTGGATCTTGTTCGTCTGTTGGACGCCGCCGTTTTGGCGCCCTGTACAGCACGTGCGCCCAGGAATAGAGGCCGTCACCCGGTGCAGTTTCCTCGTGCTGGTAGATGTCGGCAAGCAGCCGAGACCGTTCCATGAAGAAGGGTGTGAGTCATATGGATCTTCGGTGGCAATGAACGCAGAGCATGGGAGTACGTGTGCTCGGAATAGCCTCCAACAGAGATCCACTCACAGCATCTGCAGCACACCGTGCGGGATCCAACCCAGGAGGACGCGGTGTAAGGTTTGAGGCTCTGCAGCATTATTGGGGGTAACGCAGCGGATCTACGTGATCCCTGCAGCAATGTCCGTTATTCACGTGATATCGTGTGTCTCGTCAGCGCATTCGCGGCAGCGCGTTGTTCCAGCATGCCAAGCGTCTGAGACCCGGACTTCTCCGTGAGTTGCGTTAGTGGCGGCGCATAGTTCATCAGCCCAGCAATGGCCTGGACGCTGGGCGCCGCCATTTTGTCCATCGTGAGTCACAATCAAACAATCGCACGGCAATGCTTCCATAGAGGGCACAATCGTTAGTCCAAATAACACGTTGTCTTTAACCGCATACGCGCTAGCGGTTTTCCGACTGACCGCTGCGATTTTAAAAATCCTGCGTTACGTGACAAGGTAAACTCGTCACACGCACAGCGCAGGTAACGCCCATGACGGACTGACCTTGTCACACGCATCGAAGGGGTTAAAGTACCTATGTGTCCCTGGGTCCGCTCACAGCGCTGGCCATAACTACGCAGGTGGTGCGCTCACTTTGCCGTCAGCTCCGGATATGTGAAGAGGAGCGCGGTGGCCGCCCTCTTGGACGCCCCGAAACCTCGGCGCTGTTTTAGTTGTTTTTTCTCGCTGTTGCTGGATCCCGATCCTCGATTTGTAGGTCATCGTGATCCTGGTGGGTTCATACACCAGGGACGGCGTTTGGGCAGCAGTTTTGTCGGCATTGGGGCGATCTTAGGGCAGCAAGTTGTCGGCCGTCCGGCGGAGCTGCGGTCTCACCCAGCCATTCCGCTGTGCGCCCCCTAGCGCCTCCCCACATAGGGCATGTTACGTCCCAAGACATGGGAACCTCTTCGGAAAAAACTTCCACAGCAGAGGACAACAGAAAAGACCTGCAGAAAAACCCGCAGAAGGATTGCCAAGCAGCCAAAAAGAAAAAAACTGAGGCCCAGCATGGTGTAGAAACCCAAAGCAAAAACAGAGTCAAGAAGGGCTGGCCAGCAGCCAACAGAACCACAGTCCCTACAAGAAGGACTCGAATGAACATGAAGCACACAGATCACACAACTGGGGTGACCCGCCCCAATGGAGGAACACCTCCCAAAAAACCAGAGCAACTCACAGGTCACTGAACGGAAGAACACCTCCCAACCCATTTCAACTCACAGATCACTGAGGGGGAGAAGGAGGAGGATGACGAAGACGAGGCCGAAGCCCCGACAAGACCCCCTGAATTGCCGAGTCTGCGCGGGGCGTGGAACAAAAGAGCCCCATCGAAAGGAAGGTCTACCAGCCGTTCCCGAACATTCTCCAGGAACACACTGTCCCGAAACCAGGCATGGCGACGAAGTGCCACCGAAGAAGCCATGGCACGGCCAAGTACCTCCGAGATGTCCAGAGCGGAGGGAAGAATAAACGCCGCCAGCTCGCGGCCATCCAACACTCGGTGCCTCAAATCAACACAGGCACTCTCCCGAGAGGCGGCAGACAGAAGGAACTCCGCTGAGTCCCACAAGCAAGAAGTGGTCACAGCCAAAACGCACAGCAGGTTAAGGGCCGGCTGGTTGAGGCGAATATATTGTGCACCCAGGAGTCCAGCCAGCGGGCCTCCCGGGGTGGGTGGGGAGGGGATAAACAGCGGCGGCAAAGACATTCTGCAAAAGAGGGCCTCTGGTAGAGGGTTGGAGGGAAAGACACACCGGATCACGTGGCGCTGGATGGTGGCGGTGCAGAAGGTGTTGGGTCACCGGGTCCCACGTGGTGAGTCGGCCCCAAGGCCCCAAAAGAGAAGAATGGAGCAAACCCTCGAAGGGGAGCAGCAGCTCCCTGCCACCAGAGCCCTGATGGAGAACCTCCAGAATATGATCTGTGGGGAAATGGGCAGCTGGATCACCCATGCGCAAAATTCGAACCATCGTGGAAACAGCACTAGCGAAGGCCGCACCCGCCTCCGTAGGGCCCCACGTGGGGGAAAGTTGCTCCTCAGTAGGCGACGGATGCAAGCTAAGGCGACCGCCCCCCCCAAGCCAACCGCTGCCTCTGCTGTGGACGATCGTGCTACCAGGACTTCATTGTGCTTCTGACACAAATTCAACATTGTTTATTACTTGGAGTATAAAATATATCCCTTTCCTAAGGTTTTGACTGTTCTCAAATTAACTGGTTAAAACACGTTTGCAATAATCATATGAAAGCGCATTAAATACATACTGCAAGCCCTGAAGTCCGTTTATGGACGAAACGCGTTGAAATAATCGCACATGTGGCGCTCCCCCCATACTCAGGCCACACATACTAAGCAGCAGTAGTGACTCATTGACAACTGGAGACACGTAGAGGGGGAATACAGCCGGGCGAGTAGTTGCACACCGGTGGCAGACGGAGCGGAGGCACCTATCCACAACACGCACCACATTCTTGAGAGAGGAGTGAGGGGTGCATGTTGGAGCTGGATCCTAGTGGACATACCTAGTGAACGGTCAGACCAGGCAGAGGACCTCCACGACTGCGCGGCCAGGAAGGGGCAGGCACGACCAAGGTCAACCATACGCTCACGTCGACCACCATGGGAAAGAAGGACCCGCCACCCAAGCCACTACCAAAAGGCCCTATGGACAACTTTGCAGCTCCACGACAGGCCAGGGGGAACCAGGACACGTCAGCGGATGGCCACATAGACACGGGGGCACAGCTGGCGGCAATCCAGGCTTCCAGAACAGATATTCAAGAATCACGGGCGGCACTGGAAGTGAAAATCGTCGAGGTGGGATCTGAGGTCACCCTCCTGCGACAATACTTCAGGAACCTCTCAGCCAGAGTCACGGAGACAGAATCACAAATCGGGGAAGCGGAGGACTCGATCACAACGATCCGGAAAGACATGGCGGGACTCCAAGCGTCACATAGGCAGCTGTTGTGGAAGGTTGATGATGCCGAAAATAGGGCGCGTCGCAACAACCTGCGCTTCGTAGGATTTCGAGAAGGAATTGAAGGGAATAACATGGCGGCGTTCCTACACACGTGGCTAAAAGAGATTTTCCCGGAGGCACACTTCTCAGCATGCTTTGTAATAGAAAGAGCTCACAGAGCACTGCTGGCGAAACTCCCGGAGGGTGCGAGACCTAGGCCTGTGATAGCACGTTTCCTCAACTTCGCTGATAGGGACTTGATTCTACGTGAAGCACGGAAACTCGGAGTCATAAGGTTGGAGAATACACACATCATGATCTTCCCAGATTATAGCCAGGAGGTGCAGAAGCAGAGACGGTCCTTTGACTCAGTGAAAACCAAGCTCAGATCGATGAACATTACCTACATGCTGCTCTTCCCGGCGAAACTTAAAGTCATATACAAGGAGAAGGCTATTTTCTTCAACCACCCGGAGGAGGCATGGCAATGGCTCGAAGAGAGACCGATACTGAATGGCAGGGAAGCTGCGAGGCGGGAGGAAATGGACAGAACTGTGCGAGAAAAGACTCAATGGAGTCTCCCGAAACCACAAAGGCAAAAATCTAGGAGGATGCGCTCTTGTGCCTCAGGTACACCCTACCGAGCACGCACAGCGGCCGGAAGTAGGAGGGGGAGGTCGGAGTCACCGGGAGTCTCCGGTGCAGCGGATCCGCTACTACAGGGTGCACACAAACAGGCCTGTTCGGAGGGAGACGGTGAGGATGAGGCCGAAACTAGAGACTCAGAAGCGGAAAACGATGTAAGAGACACTGGTCGGAGCTCCGTACACCCATTAGTGACGGTGATACGGGACATGGAGCAAGATACCTCGGACAAATGTAGTGGGTCAGACACGGCCACACAAGACTCCCACTCTTGAAAGATGCTGAAGTAGACTAGATCAGACGTCGGCCGGAGCACACGATGGCACGCAAGTGGTCACTATCCCCTGTTTTTTGTTTTTCTTTACCACAGTCTTCCTATTTTTGTTTGGGAAGTTGTTCTCCGTTTAAAATTCCATTCAAGTTTCAATATAACTAAATAGGGGGCGGGTGTGGGCGGGCGACAGACCGACTCCTACTGAAAGCTCGGTCCTCAGAGGGGATGAGTCTGGATGGGGAAGGAGGTGGGGCGGGGGGGGGGGAGGGGGAGGATCGCTGGGGGGGAACAGTTACACAAGTTGGGGTGGGGGGGGGAGGCGGGGGGGAAGACAGCCACAATCGGAGGGATTGCAGTACAGCCGCCGGCGTCCAGCACAGACTCTAACAGAACATGAATACCGCACCACAACATGGCAGGTACATTGACGACACCACTACAAGATGGTAGGGGGATATCGATCCTCTCATGGAATGTGAATGGCCTGGGTTCAAGGATAAAGAGGGGCCTAGTAAATGCGTATATTAAGAGAGTGGCGCCGGATTTTGCCCTCCTGCAGGAGACACACCTTAGGGGCGAAAAATGTAACTTCATAGCTAGAGGGAGGTATACGGTCCTAGCCCACGCGGGGTACACCCAAGACTCCAGGAGAACTGTTATTCTGGTAAATAAAGCCTTCCCCTTCAAAACAACACGTACCTGGAGCGATCCACAAGGGACATATGTGGGAGTACAGGGAGTATGGAGGGGACAAAGATGCACAATCCTCTCAGTCTACGCCCCACCGAAATTGCAGGCACGCACATACAAGGCGATAGCTACGATCCTCATGAACCCTGCAGACACACTACAAATAGTGGGAGGCGACTTTAATGACGTTATGTCGGAGGAACTGGACCGCACGGGGCCAACACGCAGGGGGGGGGGGGCGGAGACGGCACTTTCACGACACATGACCAATCTGGGTCTCACAGACGTGTGGAGATGGCGACACCCCACGCTTAAGGATTACTCCTTTTACTCTGGGGCACATAGAGTGTTCTCCAGACTGGACTATATTTTCATGGCCAGGCAATATCTCACCACGGGCGATAAGGCGGTGTATAAGGCACGAGGCATCTCGGACCACTCTCCATTATACGCTAAGGTGGGGGTAAACAGAGGTAGGACAGGCTCAGAATGGCGACTGGCAGCCTGGGATCTTCAGAAACCAGAAATTATAAGAGGACTCAGGGCAGACGTCAAAGTATACATAGCAGAAAATGAAGGCTCAGTTGCCTCTGGAGTGACCTTTTGGGAGGCCATGAAAACGGTTCTGAGAGACAGGGCGCAGAGTCGGCTGAGGGAGGACCGTAGGAAACAGCAGGCAGTGATAGTGGGACTGGAGGCCAAACTACTACATCTAGAGGGAGAATACCAGACACGTACAGACGACGGTACTTTGCGGCTTCTGCTGGACAAGCAACGGGAATATAGAGACATAGCCTCGAATGAGGCGCAGACGCAGTCGCTAGCCACCCTGCATCGGCTCTATGACGTGGGCGACAAATCAGGCAAGCTCCTAGCGTGGCTAAGTAGGAAGGAGAGGGCAGCCAGATGGGTGGATCAGATTAGACGGACAGATGGCGTCATGGTGTGTACCGAACAAGAGATAGCTGATTCCTTTGAGTCGCACTATGCAGGATTTTATGCTGCGAGAGGCCTCGGACGGTTGAGGACGCACTGCACTATATGGAGGGAATAGATCTGCTCTAGCCTCCGAATCCAGCGCGGTGCTGGAGACAGATATCTCACTAGACGAGATCTCCGAGGCCATAAATAAGCTCAAAACAGGGAAAACGCCGGGTCCCAATGGATTCCCCGCGGAATTTTTTAAACGTACAGCAGATCTGCTGGTGCGCCACCTGAAGGCCCTCTACACTGAATCATATCAGGAGGGACGTCTCCCACCCGACCTCGCTCTGGCCACCATAGTACCGATCCACAAACAGGGCAAGTCCCTTGAAGACTGTGCTTCATACCGCCCCATTTCCCTCCTAAACATTGAGGTGAAGATCCTGGCCACCATATTGGCAACGCGCCTGAGGTCGGTGATCCCAGATCTCATTCACACAGACCAGTCAAGTTTCCTACCAAAAAAAAGGTCAAAAGTCAAAGTTTATTATGTTTTGGCTCTCAGAAGAGGGCCACATAAAACAAATACATAGTTATACACAATATTTAAGGATAAAATCACAAAAAACAAGATATGAAGGAATCATTTCATAGACACTGGCCGAACAATTATCCAACATCTTCCCTGGGTATCATCAATAAATATCTAAAAATCCTTTAAAAAAGTTAAATATTTTATAACAAAACATTTTGTTGGGTGGACAATAAAGTGCATGGACAAAAGTCTGTACATTTAGAATTCCTAATTGTAAACAAATGGGTTTTAACCATTTTAGACGTAGTGATCGTAATTTGGGACAAATAAACAATACATGATTTTGGTCTTGCACTGCATTATTACAGAGATTACATACTGGGGATGATCCATACCACTTTGCTAAAAGAAGGTTTAAAGGAAGCAAATAATTTCTTATAAGGTACCATAGCCTACGGACTCCGTGGGGGATATTCCAAGTGAGATATTGCTGGGCCTGCTTTGGTACATAAGTACTTAAAAGTAAATCCCTTCCTTTTTTTCCATGTAAGGGAGTCATATCCATTTTAAAACAGAGTTCCCAAGAAGCATATTTCAGTTGACACTTTAGTTGAGAAGGGGAGAGCAGAAACAAAGTATTAATATCCAACTGTAACCATGTTACTGCTCTTCTAAAGCTTTTTACTAATAGGGAAAACTCGTTTAAATTGCCCAAAAGTTCGTTTTTGATAGCTCCCCGTAAGGAATCCGATTTACCTCTGGCCAAGCAGGCTACCCACCTTACTATGGCAATCAACCCCTGTACCCAACAAATCCGGAGACCAAATTCCAGCCTGCAAGATGACACAGAGCAGGCTGTATTAAGGGAGGAAATTCTTCTTAGTACTTTCCCTTCCATTACCTGCAAGAATCCCCAAAGTCTTAACTCCACCAATTCTATTCCGTACAGTAGAGTTGGGGGGATCTTTGCTCTATATACTTCCAAAAATCGTGCAAAGTGTCTTTTTCCTGTTGCAGAATACATAGAGCATAACCCCATACCATGAGCCAATGCTTTACGTAAATTATGCTCAATGTGGGGTTTCTCACTTAGGTTTGCAGAAATTATTTTACCTAAGAAGACATAGGTTTTAACCACCTCTAGTTTCTGTCCTCCTATGACCCATCCAAAATTTTCAGATCTACATTTTTTCCTTCCAAAGATACACATAATTTTGCTTTTAGAGGCATTGATCTTCATAAAATGTGCTTCTGCAAATAAGTGTAATGCTTGCAGGCGGTTAGACAGGCCCTTCGGTGTTAAATCTAGGATGAGGATATCATCCGCATACATTAAAACCGATATGGATGTCCCACCAATCACCGGGGCTAACCCACCACAAGCTGCAATGGAAGCAGGAAGGTCTGCTGTATATAAGGAAAACAATATGGGGGCCAAAATACACCCTTGTTTTAACCCGTTCGGAGACGGGATAGATTGTGAAAGGCCCCTTTCTCCGCCTTGCAAGACCTTACACCATGTGTTTGAGTGGAGAGATTTTACTAGTTCGAGTAGCCGTGGAGGCATACCCAATGCAGCAAGCTTCCTCCACAGCGTGGGTCGGTCCACCTTATCAAACGCTGTGGAGAAGTCTATGAATGCCGCATATATACCACCTCCACGAACGCGTACATATTTGTCCATGATCACTTGGAGAGCTGTTAAGTTGTCAAGTGTACCATGCTCTTTATGAAACCCAGTTTGTTCCAAGGGTAAAATTCCATTTGCCTCCACCCAATCTGTGATTAATATTAAAAGACATTTTGCAAATACTTTCCCTATGGAATCCA
The DNA here is from genome assembly GCF_964263255.1 of Lissotriton vulgaris. Classification (NCBI taxonomy): domain Eukaryota; kingdom Metazoa; phylum Chordata; class Amphibia; order Caudata; family Salamandridae; genus Lissotriton; species Lissotriton vulgaris. The sequence goes on from NC_141689.1 coordinate 979,414,931, forward strand.
ATAACGCTATTAAACGATAGTTCCCAGGTTTATCCCGGTCTCCTTTCTTGAATATTGGAATCAATATACTTCCCCTCCAAGAGATAGGAACCGCTCTCAATAGGAAGCATGCTTGAAATAGGGGGGCGAGAATCCTGCTCCATAAGGTAACATCTTGTTTCAGAATTGAGATGGGTAACTCATCCGGACCCATTGCTCCGGAAGAGCGCATACTCTTTATTACAGAGGCAATGGATTTCTCGGACGGAAGATCTATAATAGGCCCATTATCCAGGACAGGATCATCATTTTCATCCCCTGTGCTGTTAGATGCATACAGATTCGATATAAATAAAATCCAAACATCTTCAGCAATAGAGATGGGAGTGGGTGAAGTTCTTGTACCACATCCCTTTCCAATTATGGACCAGAATTCTCTAGATTTCCCCAGAATGGAAGCCTCCCTTAAACTAATCCAGAGTGAGTCTTCTTTTTCTTTTTTTAATTTTATTCTCAGTCTGGTCCTTCTCCTTTTTAGCAAGGCTAACTTATGGTCAGTTTCCCTAGATCTACATAGGAACTGTTTCCTCACAAGTTTGTTTATTTCTTTATTTAAGGGTAATAATTTACTAGGAACAAAATTCAACTTCCTAGGATGCCTTGGCTTCTTTGCAATCGAGGTAAGCTTCCTCATAAATATTTCAAAATATAGGAATTCCCTACCCTGCCACTCTTCTAATGCAAGTGAAGTTTGTTCAAGGAAATTTTGCACTTCCTTCATCGAGGAGGGGTCCCAGAAGCATCTTCCGGATTTACAATGGAAAGAAACTCCTTTATTACTTAAGGACCAAGGATCAGTGTCTGGAGGATGTAATGAGACAATTATACTGATCACATTATGGTCACTCAATGAGGTTTGGGAAATCATTATATCTCGGATAAAGGAGAAAGTATTATAATCCGTAATTATATAGTCAAGGATAGATTCACCCTTAGTAGACCTATGAGTGAAATTAGCGGGAATATCAGATGGCATCCTACCGTTTACAATTAGCCCCTCTAAGTGGGTAAGTTCTTCTAGGAGTATCTTTCCTCTTTTACTAGTTTTTATTTTATTGGGAAAGATTGCTTCAGGTATATTATGTGCTTCCTCCTTATCTTTATTTCTAAACAAATCCATACTTGAATTAGAGACTTTGCTGTTTAAATCTCCCATAAGTAAAATATAAGGGGGGTAGTCAAGCTCTAATAATTGTTTAACGTAGGAAAACATTCGCTTTAAAACAATACTAAAAGAATCCTCGGGTGGAATATATACATTTATAATAACCAAAGAAGATTGACTACCGACAGTAACTAAGTTGTTAATAGTTATTACTTGGAAAAGGTTACTTATATCAACATAGTGGGAGAACTGCCATTGTAGTGAATTTGATAAGAGACAAGCGATTCCACCTTTTGCGTGGCCTTTTTTTGATGGTGAAGCCGCTGCCTCGAGGACAAAGTAATCTTTCCCACCGTATAGGATATCTTTACACCAAGTTTCCTGAACACATATCACGTCTGCATTCAAGGAAAATAGAAAATCAAATTTCTCTGGATGATTATATAACCCTGCTGCATTCCATGATATAACTTTTAAGTGACTGTTAAAGATGTTGAAACAGTTTTGGATTATTCGAAGTATTATTAGATAGAACTCCAGGCAACCAGTTCCAACGATGGTTATCTTCAGTTATGGGACTTGTCAAGTTCGCGGGAATAGGGAGTACCTGGGAAACCATACGTTTGCCTCTAGAGACCCAAATTTTTAGGTCTCTATTATAGATGTGTGGGGCTTCCTGCAAATCACTCAACTTTGTAGCCCCTTGTCTAGAGCAAGTATACTTTCCGTTATTAATGAAAGGTAATACATCAATCCCTCTGCATTGAAATGCTTGCGCTTGCTGGAGAACTAAATTAGTAATTATTTTGGAGCAGAATTTTACCCGTACTCGTGGCCCACTTTCAAACCTTAATAAGGAAACCAGGTCAATATCACTCGACAAAATAAGTTTTAAACTATCAATATCTTTAAAATAGTTGAGCAGCGATGACCTATTTAAGTATAAGTCAGAATCAAATAAGGGTAGAAAATCCAATGTCAAAGTGTCCACATAAGAATTAAGGGCTTTAGGAAGTACTGGGGAAACACTCGTGGTCACAACAACCGGCTGCCGAAAAATAGGTGCTAAAGGATTGAGTGGCTCTATTACAGCTGGAATAGTTCTTGTCGTCTCTTCCACTAGTGCAGGGGACAGGAGTCTATTATCCTCTTGACAAGGGACTCGCTCATCCATAGTGCTAACATCAACGGGATCTTCGACTAATTCATTGGAAGAAATGTTCAATAAATGTTTATCATCGATTTCTACAACATCAAGCACTTCAGTATTTAAGTGTTTTTGGAATATAATCTGTCTCTGTCTTTTCTTTTTATACTTGCGGACAGGTTTCCTATTTTTCCCTTTGTTCTTTCTGCTTTTTTCTTGTACTTTCCCCTTTACAATTAGACTTCCTTCAGGTTCTTTCTTATCCTGGTTGAAAATCGGAAATAATTAATTTCCCAGATTCTGGTTAACCTCCACCAAACTTTCTTCTTTTAAAGCAGGTTCAGATTCCATCCCGCTATTGGAGGCGGGTAAGATAGGCATCTCTATAGGTTCATGTATATCAACCACTACTGACATCCCTACCGGCTCATTTTTTACCAACAAGTTATTACTGGCAAGAACATTCTGGACTTTAGACTCCAAAGGAGAAGTAGCAACATTTTCAGTATTTTTTGTCACTAATACTTTCAGTATCTGTGTAACTGAGTCCAAGATGCAATCAGAGCTCCCAACGAATTTCCCCAATAAAAACAATATGGAAGCCAATAAAGGTTCTAATGCTATCAGGGAATCAGATATAGGTTTATCGTCTTTAGGGTAGCCAGATGCAGAAAGAGAGCCGATTCCGGATGAATTGAGTTGTGGAGTCCTGGAATCATTCTGTGATGAAGGTATGTCATTAGGGTTTATAGATGGAGTACTACTGTATAACAATAATCCTGACGGTGTAACTCCATTTGGTGTTTTACTGGGATCAGGATGTTTCAAAGATCTCTCGTCCATATACCGACCACACAATTCAAGATCAATACGGGACGGGATAGAGACTTCTTTCATGCCAAATTCCAGACTTTCTGCATTCTTAAGAGTATTGGGCAGAGGAACTTTCATGGCTGCTATTATTATATCAGGGTTAACCTCTCCCAGCGAACATACTGGGAGGTTAACATCAACAGGTCGAGACAGAGAAGGCAAGTTTTTATCCAAAGCTGGTTCAAGATTAAGATCTTTCTCTAAATCAGACTGTGCATCCGTTAGTATTATCACCTCAGACTCATCCGCTTTCGGGATTGGCACAGTCTTATCGACAGGTTTTTCCCATAGTTTTAATAGCTGCAACTGTCCCTTCAATAATACGCTATTATCATAGTTATTCCTCAAGGGGTTAGATCTAGTTTTTACACATGACCTCCCCCCTATGACTATTCCAGAGCGTAATTTTTTTGCAGTCATAATCAATGAAGAAGTAAATAACCAGGCAGCCTGCTTATACGTAACCAAAAAATGTTTAGATAGCAATCTTAAGTCTTTAAAAGTGATTCCACAGAGGAGTTGAGGCGAAGTCCTCGGCCAGTGTTCAGTAAATAATCCTTCACAAGTTTCACATCACTCGTTGGTATTAGTATATAGACAAAATACAAGAAACAAATAATGGGGCCCAGCCCAGCCTACCTCGGCCACTGAGGGCCACAGAGGGCCCGCCGCTCCCGCGAAGCGGAAATGGATGTCAGTTAAATCACGCTTAGGGCTGTAGGCGTGGTGATGGTCCGGGCCAGGTGTGCCTGGGCGGAGGGAGTCTTGGGACTTGTAGTCCCCCTCAGATAGGCAGGCAGCAAACAAAGTTCCAGATAAAGAAAGCGCCACTCGCAATCAGGGCGCTATGCTGCTGGAGTTTCACCCGGTCACTCCCCGCAAACAGGAGCATACAGGATCGCCAGAAAATGAAGAGTGCCTCCACAGTCTACAACAGCCTCACGAACTCGGAACAAACAGGTCAGCGCAGCGGCACCCGCGATAGCGGGTGCGGCAAGCCGTTTTCTATGCGCTTAGGGCTGTAGGCGTGGTGATGGTCCGGGCCAGGTGTGCCTGGGCGGAGGGAGTCTTGGGACTTGTAGTCCCCCTCAGATAGGCAGGCAGCAAACAAAGTTCCAGATAAAGAAAGCGCCACTCGCAATCAGGGCGCTATGCTGCTGGACTTTCACCCGGTCACTCCCCGCAAACAGGAGCATACAGGATCGCCAGAAAATGAAGAGTGCCTCCACAGTCTACAACAGCCTCACGAACTCGGAACAAACAGCTCAGCGCAGCGGCACCCGCGATAGCGGGTGTGGCAAGCCGTTTTGTTTGCGCTTAGGGCTGTAGGAATGGTGATGGTCCGGGCCAGGTGTGCCTGGGCGGAGGGAGTCTTGGGACTTGTAGTCCCCCTCAGATAGGCAGGCAGCAAACAAAGTTCCAGATAAAGAAAGCGCCACTCGCAATCAGGGCGCTATGCTGCTGGAGTTTCACCCGGTCACTCCCCGCAAACAGGAGCATACAGGATCGCCAGAAAATGAAGAGTGCCTCCACAGTCTACAACAGCCTCACGAACTCGGAACAAACAGCTCAGCGCAGCGGCACCCGCGAAAGCAGGTGTGGCAAGCCGTTTTGTATGAGCTTAGGGCTGTAGGAATGGTGATGGTCCGGGCCAGGTGTGCCTGGGCGGAGGGAGTCTTGGGACTTGTAGTCCCCCTCAGATAGGCAGGCAGCAAACAAAGTTCCAGATAAAGAAAGCGCCACTCGCAATCAGGGCGCTATGCTGCTGGAGTTTCACCCGGTCACTCCCCGCAAACAGGAGCATACAGGATCGCCAGAAAATGAAGAGTGCCTCCACAGTCTACAACAGCCTCACGAACTCGGAACAAACAGCTCAGCGCAACGGCACCCGCGATAGCGGGTGTGTCAAGCCGTTTTCTATGCGCTTAGGGCTGTAGGCGTGGTGATGGTCCGGGCCAGGTGTGCCTGGGCGGAGGGAGTCTTGGGACTTGTAGTCCCCCTCAGATAGGCAGGCAGCAAACAAAGTTCCAGATAAAGAAAGCGCCACTCGCAATCAGGGCGCTATGCTGCTGGAGTTTCACCCGGTCACTCCCCGCAAACAGGAGCATACAGGATCGCCAGAAAATGAAGAGTGCCTCCACAGTCTACAACAGCCTCACAAACTTGGAACAAACAGCTCAGCGCAGCGGCACCCGCGATAGCGGGTGTGTCAAGCCGTTTTCTATGCGCTTAGGGCTGTAGGCGTGGTGATGGTCCGGGCCAGGTGTGCCTGGGCGGAGGGAGTCTTGGGACTTGTAGTCCCCCTCAGATAGGCAGGCAGCAAACAAAGTTCCAGATAAAGAAAGCGCCACTCGCAATCAGGGCGCTATGCTGCTGGAGTTTCACCCGGTCACTCCCCGCAAACAGGAGCATACAGGATCGCCAGAAAATGAAGAGTGCCTCCACAGTCTACAACAGCCTCACAAACTCGGAACAAACAGGTCAGCGCAGCGGCACTCGCTTTAGCGGGTGCGGCAAGCCGTTGTCTATGCGCTTAGGGCTGTAGGAATGGTGATGGTCCGGGCCAGGTGTGCCTGGGCGGAGGAGTCTTGGGACTTGTAGTCCCCCTCAGATAGGCAGGCAGCAAACAAAGTTCCAGATAAAGAAAGCGCCACTCGCAATCAGGGCGCTATGCTGCTGGAGTTTCACCCGGTCACTCCCCGCAAACAGGAGCATACAGGATCGCCAGAAAATGAAGAGTGCCTCCACAGTCTACAACAGCCTCACGAACTCGGAACAAACAGCTCAGCGCAGCGGCACCCGCGATAGCGGGTGTGTCAAGCCGTTTTCTATGCGCTTAGGGCTGTAGGCGTGGTGATGGTCCGGGCCAGGTGTGCCTGGGCGGAGGGAGTCTTGGGACTTGTAGTCCCCCTCAGATAGGCAGGCAGCAAACAAAGTTCCAGATAAAGAAAGCGCCACTCGCAATCAGGGCGCTATGCTGCTGGAGTTTCACCCGGTCACTCCCCGCAAACAGGAGCATACAGGATCGCCAGAAAATGAAGAGTGCCTCCACAGTCTACAACAGCCTCACAAACTCGGAACAAACAGCTCAGCGCAGCGGCACCCGCGATAGCGGGTGTGGCAAGCCGTTTTCTATGCGCTTAGGGCTGTAGGCGTGGTGATGGTCCGGGCCAGGTGTGCCTGGGCGGAGGGAGTCTTGGGACTTGTAGTCCCCCTCAGATAGGCAGGCAGCAAACAAAGTTCCAGATAAAGAAAGCGCCACTCGCAATCAGGGCGCTATGCTGCTGGAGTTTCACCCGGTCACTCCCCGCAAACAGGAGCATACAGGATCGCCAGAAAATGAAGAGTGCCTCCACAGTCTACAACAGCCTCACGAACTCGGAACAAACAGCAAAGCGCAGCGGCACCCGCGATAGCGGGTGTGTCAAGCCGTTTTCTATGCGCTTAGGGCTGTAGGCGTGGTGATGGTCCGGGCCAGGTGTGCCTGGGCGGAGGGAGTCTTGGGACTTGTAGTCCCCCTCAGATAGGCAGGCAGCAAACAAAGTTCCAGATAAAGAAAGCGCCACTCGCAATCAGGGCGCTATGCTGCTGGAGTTTCACCCGGTCACTCCCCGCAAATAGGAGCATACAGGATCGCCAGAAAATGAAGAGTGCCTCCACAGTCTACAACAGCTTCACAAACTCGGAACAAACAGCTCAGCGCAGCGGCACCCGCGATAGCGGGTGCAGCAAGCCGTTTTCTATGCGCTTAGGGCTGTAGGCGTGGTGATGGTCCGGGCCAGGTGTGCCTGGGCGGAGGGAGTCTTGGGACTTGTAGTCCCCCTCAGATAGGCAGGCAGCAAACAAAGTTCCAGATAAAGAAAGTGCCACTCGCAATCAGGGCGCTATGCTGCTGGAGTTTCACCCGGTCGATCCCCGCAAACAGGAGCATACAGGATCGCCAGAAAATGAAGCGTGCCTCCACAGTCTACAACAGCCTCACAAACTCGGAACAAACAGCTCAGCGCAGCGGCACCAGTTTCCTACCAGACAGAGCAACTAAACTAAATTTGAGACGCACACACAATTGGTTGCAGGAAGTCAGAGACAGAAAGGAACCCCACTGGTTTCTGTCCCTGGACGCAGAAAAAGCGTTCGATGCGGTACATTGGCCGTTCCTTTTGGCAACACTGCAGCGGTTCGGTCTTGGCCCAAATTTCCAGGGATGGATAGAGTTAATGTATGCAGCTCCGAAAGCGCGGGTTCGTGTCAATGGCAGACTGTCCAAAGAATTTCGGGTGTCCAGAGGCACGAGACAGGGATGCCCATTGTCCCCCTTACTGTTCACGCTCACGATCGAGGTGCTAGCCGCCAAGATTAGACAAAACCCCGAAATACACGGCTTCTCTGGGGAAACAGCCGGGGTAACACAGGAAAAAATATCGTTGTATGCAGACGACGTGCTGCTATACATAACGAACCCAGAGGTTTCGATCCCGGAGTTATTTGGGGAACTGGAGGGCTTTGGCGCAAGAGCGGGACATACTATCAACTGGAACAAATCTATACTCTATGACCCACGTGGGTTGGATAGGTGGGGGACCCTACCTGACCAACTGCTCACCACTGCTGAGGGGTTTCAATACCTGGGAGTATATATTACATTAGACAAGGTGCTCTCATTTCACAGAAATGTGGAGCGAGTCATGACTGAGGCGGTAGAGGACATGAATAGATGGAGACAACTGCCGCTCACCCTGTTAGGAAGGGCCGCAATGTACAAAATGATTACCCTCCCTAAGTTCCTCTATGCCCTCCAAAACGAATATTACCCGCTCCCGGCCGCCACGCTACCCAAAGTTCACGCAGACCTACGTTCCTTTCTATGGCTGGGGAAACAACCGCGTATTGCACTTCAGACGCTCCAACGACACCAATATAGTGGTGGGATTTCCCTGCCTAATCTGGAAGCGTACTACTGGGCGGAGCACCTGACGTCAATCAATGAGTGGATCCATGCCCCGGCCGACCACCCGACCTATGCACTGGAACGGCAGAAGCTGTCACCACATAGTGTATACCACTATCTATACGAGGGTAAGACACGAAGATCGCTTCTACCGGCAACACTGCTCACACTACGGGCCTGGACACGAGCGACAAAAACGTATGGGATGGGATAAGAGGCCGACTAGACAGACGCCGTTATGGCAATGCCATTGGCTGACGGAATTTAAAAAGCTGAAAGGTTTCCAAAGATGGGATGATCTAGGTATTTCACATATTGGCAATGTCATATATAGGGGGGAACTGAAGTCGTTCGACAGGTTACAACTGGAATACGGACTACCCCGATCACAACTATTCAAACATACACAATTGGCCCATGCATGGAGAGCCCAAAACATCATACCCACAGATCTGTCTGAATACGCTCCACTGGAGGGCAGGCTCCTGCAGGAACAGATAACGCATCAGGCGGTCTCACTCACATACAAGACACTCACTAACAACATCCTAGGGGACTTAACGAAACTTAGAAGGGTATGGGAGGCGGAGGTAGGCGAGATGGAGGACTTGGATTGGGAGATGGTCTTGATGCACCCAGGAGAGGTAGCCATTAAGTCACGGTTGAGGCTCATCCAGATGAACGTGCTACACAGGACTTACTTTGATAGAGTACGTCTCCTCAAAACCGGGAAAATAACAGACCCCCGGTGTCTCAGATGTCAACAACACCCAGGTGACTTTTACCACACAATATGGTCATGCGACACTATACGCACATACTGGACACACATTTTCGCGGAGTTGGGGGAGGTCCTGGGGATAGAATTGGAGTGCGAACCGAAATTGGCGTTGTTGGGCATGACTAACGAAATAGATCTACCACGCAACCACCTTATATTTCTGGTCCTGGCGCTAGTGGTGGCCAAGAGGGACATCGCCAAACATTGGGGAGCCGCGGAGCCACCAGACATAGAGGAATGGAGAAGGGGCCTAGATCTATACATGGCGGCAGAAAGGGTGACATATAAGGCGAGGGGGTGCCCCAAAAAGTTTCGGAGGGTCTGGGCAAAATGGAGACAATACCATGGTTTAGAGGGAGGGCAATGAGGTATACTAGGTTGGTCATGGAGGGCCTACAATGGGAGTGGGCTTGATTTCACAACGGCAAAGACATGAATGGGGAGGTATGCAACATCTAGAAGACATCTTAAAAGCAAAGTCTGAAAAGGTTCTGTTTTTTGGGGGGAAGTGCGGGGACGGGGGGGGTGGTAGAGGGTGAAAATGTGGCTGTAGGGAAGTTACACCGAGGACTATGCGGCAAAAGGAAATGATGTGGAAACGAACTTGTTGAGGGTGTGTTATGCAGTTACACTGAACATAGTTGAGGGGGGGGGGGGGGGTGGGAGGGTATTGTATGAAAAATGCAGGGTATCGACTCGACATTGATGACACGCACTGTTGCTGGTTATATAATGTTCGATTGACTGATGTGGGCTGATGGGCCGTGTCTATAACTATCGCCTAGATCAGTGCACAATTGTTGGTTTGAAAATGCAGCCCACGGGCGAAGGATATATGTGTGGGTACCTGCAACAAAAATAAAGTTTAAAAAAAAAAGAATTTAACATGACTACATGACATCGCCCCTTCTTTGAAAAATATTTGCACTCCAAGACGGTTTACTGCTTGACCTATTTAAGTGTGCTGGGCTGATTTTGTTATTTGGAGACGGAGGGCCACTGTTGTGGAAATCGCCCTACCCAGTGAGTCCGCAGTGTCCAGTCCACACCTGATTGCAAACTTTGCTGCATCTTTCCCCTCAGCAACAGCTTGGGAAAGCACCGTCCGAACCTCCTCTGGATACTGAGGCAGCACCTGTGCAATTGTCACCCACACATCGTGGGAATAGCGGCCCAAGAGGCATGCTGTGTTCACGGACCGCAGCCCTAAGCTGGCAGATGAAAACAGTTTCTTGCTGAACTGTTCCAGCTTCTTGGATTCCTTATCCGCCGGAGCGGTAGGGAATGCACTTTGGGAAGTGGAGGCCTGGATGACCAGGCTCTCCGGGGTTGGGTGGGTGGACAGAAAAGCAGGATCACCCGGGGCTGGGCGATGGCGCCTGGCCTCATTCTTATCCACAGGGACCCCCATTGCTGGTCTAGGCCAGGTGCCTATCAAGACGTCAGTTAGGGCCTCATTGAACAGCAGAATAGCAGGGGCTCCAGAGAGCACTTCAGTGAGGAGATTAGTCTTGAGGGTCGCTGTAAGCAGGTCAAGGTCCTCTCCGGAGCACCACAGTGTATGAAGCGCCCTCCTCCATAGCCTTAGCAGGAGGAGAATGAAAACCAGGGTCAGAGGAGAGGTCAAGGCCACCGGCTTCCTCTAGCTCTTCCGTCCATTCCTTTCCCGACCTGCACTGCCGTGCTCAGACCCCTCCCAGTTGTCCCATTCTTCCACTGCCCGTGGAACAGGCTGCAGAGGTGGGGGAGGGACAGGGGAATACAATATGTCGGTCCGGCCCAGTATCCCAGCAGCTTACAGGACCGCTCCCGTAAGGCCTTCGGAGCCATGGCCAGACAGTCGGAACATGACCGGGAGTCATGGCCGCACTCAAGACAGTAGAGACAGACGCCATGGGGGTTAGCCACCGACATCGTACGGCAACAGGCCCGAAGGATTTAAACCCACGCATCCAGACATGGCACCAGGAGTCAAAGACTCAAAAAAGGGAGACAAAACTCTCAAAAGTATAGTCAAAAAGTGACTAGGGTACGTGCTCTAACCGGATCTGCGCTTGCTGGCGCGGAAAAAGAAAAAACTGACGTCAGAGCGCATGGGTGGCGCCTAAGTAGTCTCCGTGATGTAATCTCGGCCCCTACGGCGCCAGCAACGGACACTCAGCCGCACAACGCCACCTTCCGACGCGCAGGGTACTGCTGACGAAAACTTTCCGGAACCAGTCAGACACCTGGGGATATTCTATGGGAATCTATCACTCATGTGTCTCTTTCAGATATCAGCGTGCGAGTGTGGTGCCTATATAGGCTCCGCACGTCATTTTCAGAGAAGAACGGCATCAGTGTGGAGCTGCACTTCATCACCTACCGATACGAAGAGGTCCTGTGGAAGAAGTTTCAGGATCCGGTCTAACAGTCGGGGAATATTCCAAAGGTGAGGAATCTGCTGTAGGAGAGTAGGGTCTGCTTCCTATGATCACCCCCACTTTTTGCTTTTGCTTTACTGGTTTTCGACTTAGATGTGGCTGTGGTCCTGTCAATCAGACCCACAGCCCAGAAGCACTCTCTCTAAATTCAAACCATGTACTCTAGGTACATACACAATTAGGAATTGGGTCACCTCTTCAGCCCCTGTAAAAGTGTACCCTAGGTACTCAGGGCATAGGTGTAACCAAGGCCTACCAGGGGCTGCAGCATGTATTGTGCCACCCCTGGCTGGCCACTCAAATAGACACAACTGGCTGATCACTCATCTAGGGCGAGGTCGTGTAACCACCCCTTGCTTAGGTATAGTATTCCTATACCTATAGACGGTGCTCTAGCATGAGCTGAGCCTGTCTGCAGCTTTCGGAGCCATGTCCTTATAGCTGTTCTATGATACTGCCATACCATATACTCTTAAGTGCATTATGAACCTCGCGGTTAAATGCTAACTTTGGTTTGGCTTTATCCAAACAAGTCGTGTAAGGTGTCGTACGCTTTGGAATACTACTCCCTCACCAATTCTGTCGACGGGGGTAGCATTCCACCCTTCTAGAGGGAGAAGACATGTTAGCTCTGACTATCCCGGTTAAAGTTAACCAGAGCCCCAGCATCACAAAATGGATGCTGCTGTCACAGACACAAGTCTGACCTCCTGCTGCTGGGAGTCCTTCCAGTCACGGAGGTTTGGACAATAGGTTTCCTGCTTGGGGAGGTGCGAGCACAACCCCAGACAGGAGGATGTGTATTGGGACAGGGAGGGCTGAATAGAATCAGACACTGCCTGGAGCACTCTAGGTGCTCCATGCAAACCCCAGTTCAAACCGGTTGCTGAGGCACTCCAGCCCCAGCTCTGGCGCGAAACAGCACAAAGGAAAGGGGGTGTAACCACCCCCCTTCTTGGTCCCACCCATAGGAGGAACCTAGTGACCAAACCAGCCCCCTTTAGTTGTATAAAGGTAGGAGCTGACCCAGGAGACTTTAGATTAATCCTGGAATCGACTGAAGACGAAACTCTGGACACTTCGACATTCACTGAAAAAATCTCCCTTGTGGCCAAGGAATGACCACCCTGGGCAACCAGGCACCATCCAGCAACTCGATGGCTTGCTTTGTCCCTGTTCCCGCCGGAACCCGAGCACAGAGCCTGACAAGACCTCGACTCCTGGATCCCTCTGACCCCACTGCACGACTCCAGCGCAGCTGAGCCCCATGGAAGGTGTTGGGACCCGTGGAAGCAGGCAACTTGGAAAGTCTTCAACTTGCTAACAGCGCAGCTCCTGAGGCCTCATCGAAGCTGTGCACTGGGGACTGAGACACCCCGACACCGAGCTCCACCTGCACCGAAGATCAGCCCTCCACACTCCACGAGATCTGCGTGGGGCCTTTCTGCTTGTGTTCTGCTCGACACGTTGTCCGGTTGCTGAACCGTTGGCTAGTAGCCCTCTGACGACGATCCATTTGGGAATCAACCGCTGGTCTGGTTGCTCCAGGCTGGCACTTGCTTCCCTGAAAAGGTGAAGTACCCCAGACCCTCCTGGTCTGCACCAAGAAGCTCCTTGTGTATCCTGCGTGGGTTGCCTTTGCTTAGGCTTGTTGGCTCCGATCTTGAAGCCGACCCCTCCATCTGCGAGAACCTTCGTGGGACAGCTCCTCTCCAGCACCTGGTCATCCTCGACGCCTCCTGGTCTGCGTGGCTGCAACGACAAGCTTCACCCCAGCACCTGATTGCTCCTCGACGACGTCTGGTTCCTTCCTGGTTCCACCCGGTCACTGGCTAGTGACCTAGACTCTGTCCCCTCTGCTTTAAGGTCTTCTTCAACTCCGATCCACCCTTGGATCCACCCGGACATCTTCCTCCTGGTCGCCTGCAGCATCTTTCTTCACAGGCTCCATAGACGGCAACAGCAAAACCCGACACATCTTCACACCTATGCACCCGCTTCCTGTAGGTGAGGTAACGCGAGTACGTCAGTGCTCCCAAGGTAATTGACTATCCAAGTGTCTAGGTTTTTAGTTTCATCCTTTTAGCTAGACCGGAAGTGTCCTAAATCTTCATTTACTTACCTTTTACGTTCCTATTGACTTTTAATTGACTCTCGCGTGAGAGTACGGACTCTGCACGCGCCGCCTGTGGGCCTCCTACTCCTTACCTAAGGGTCAGATAGTGTAGCCCCAGCGATTCCCTAGGCCCTAGGCCTTCTCCTTTCGTGGTCGTGGTTCTACATGCCCCTAGGGCCTAACTGCAAATTATGCTATTTAAAGTATTTCTGAGTATAACTTGTTATGTGCTTTTGCCTCTGACCTCATAAAGAGTTCAGAGGAGTGTGTTAGTGAATAAATACATATATATTTTATATATATATATCTTGTGTGGTGTCCTTTCATTTGATATTCAAAGGGTTACATATGGTAAAACAGCTGGCTTTACACGCCTTCGAGAGTCTTTCAGCCTAAGACTGTTCTGTCCACGCTACCTCTAGGATAGCTGGTCTACAAGGTTGACTTTACAACATCACCATAAGGGTTGTTTGGACTGGTGCAAGGTGTTCACTAGAATAGTGATCATCATATACCAGGCCAACTTCTCACATCTGCGACTAGAAGTTTCTATCAGAAAAACAAGGACTGAGATATTGCAATTTAGAGGAACTTTTTATTTTTTTTATAGTTTTTTTCTTTATTACTTCTTTTTCTTTCTGAATAGATTCCATGAATGCATAACTTCCAGTTTTATACAACACATTTTTAACATGTTTTGATGTATATGTGAGTTAAGGATTAGTTACTTACCTGTAATCCTAGTTCTCTTCCAGGGGTATACTCATCAAAGTCATAAGCACTGAATAGTCCCGCCCTCGTGCGGGGACCCCGGAGCAATAGCCAATAATATGCATATATCTACATATATATATACATATACATATAAATACGCATAAAATAACTATATATATATATAGATAATATGCATATACATATGCAGCCCAAAATAACCATACTAGGCTCAAAAGACTGCCTCCAAAAGCCTGAAAAATCTTTACATTTGTTAAATAAAGACATATAAATTACATTATATGAAAATGCAAAGAAGAAAGCACTGCCTTTGTTGCTTTGAAACACACAACCTTTATTTTCAAAGGTAAAACAGGCAGGATCATAGAGGTAGCTTTAGCCTAGATAGGCTGCATTGTAACAATAGGAAAAAAACTGACGCCGTGCCTTTAAGACCTCTATGAGCCTCCAGGCTCCCATCATGCACCACAGGTGACAGTTAGGTCAGTTCTTTTGGATGGCGTATAACAGTGTAATCACAGCATGGGTAACATGTAAAATAGCCAGTTCTGGTATTCGTTCGGGGAGGAGGGTGGGTGTGCTTATGACTTTGATGAGTATACCCCTGGAAGAGAACTAGTATTACAGGTAAGTAACTAATCCTTCTCTTCCAGGGGATACTCATCAATAGTCATAAGCACTGAATAGAGTAGCATACCCTGCGGACGAATACCAGATCTTCTAAACATCACACTATTATAAGTATTACCCAAACAAATTTCTCAGGAATGCCTGACCAACTTGGGCATCCGCCTGAGCATCAGAATCAAGGCAGTAATGGCGGGCAAAAGTGTGAACCGACCGCTATGTAGCTGCCTTACAAATTTCATGCACAGGAACATTTTTAAGCATTGCTATAGTAGCAGCCTTCCCTCTAGTGGAGTGCGCTCTCAGTCTACCCGGGAGCTGTTTTCGTGCCAACTGATAACATAATAAAATACATGACACAATCCATCTAGAAATGGACCTCTTAGAAGCAGGCAAGCCCGTATTCAGAGGACCGTAGTTCACAAACAGATGATCAGACTTTCTGATACTTTTAGTTTTATCAAGGTAAAACTTCAAAACCCTTTTCAAATCCAAAGAATGCAGAGCTTTTTCTGCTGAAGAGCTCGGATTAGCTAAAAACGTAGGTAGTGTCACTGCTTGGTTTATGTGAAAATCTGAGATTACCTTAGGAAGAAATCTCGGATGAGTCCGAAGCACTACTCTATTCGCATGGAAAACGAGATAGGGTTCTGTTGCACAAAAATCCTGAATCTCGCTTACCCTGCGCGCAGAAGTGATAGCCACAAGGAAGGACACCTTCCATGTCAGATGTTGAAGAGAAGCTTTATGTATAGGTTCGAATGGGGGACCCATCAACTTAGACAAAACCACATTAAGCTCCCAAGGAAGAGAGGGGGCCCTCACGGGAGGATACACCTTCCTGAGACTCTCTAGAAAATCCTTCACAACTGGCATTTGAAAGAAAGAAACCTGAGTAGGGGACTTTTGATATGCTGTTATTGCTGCCAGATGGACCTTAATAGATGAATACTGCAAACCTGCTTTGGCCAAAGAAAGTAAGTATGGTAACAGTACCTGTTCCTGACCTCAAACCAAGTCATGACCTTCAGCAGCACACCACGTGAAAAATCGCTTCCACTTGAAAGCATATGTCTTTCTTGTAGAAGCTCTCCTTGCCTCTTTTAAAATGAACATACAGTCCTGAGAGAGACCTAGGTGACCATACTGGACGAACTCAGGTACCATACTGCTAGCTTCAGGGACGGCAGGTTGGGATGGAACACCCTGCCGTTCTCTCTCGTCACCAGATCCGGACAGCAAGGAAGCCTCTTGTGCGGCACTTTGGAGAGATGCAGGAGATCCGGGTACCACCATTGGCGAGGCCAATCCGGGGCTACCAGAATCATGTCTGTCTTGGACTTGTACAGTTTCTTGATCACCAGGGAATGAGTGGGATCGGTGGAAAAGCGTAGAGTAATGTCTCTGACCAGTCTATCCACAGAGCATTCCCCTTGGATCCTCGTTGTGGGTACCTGGATGCGAAGACGCGGCATTTTGCGTTTTCGGCGTCCGCAAAGAGATCGATTTCTGGCAACCCCCAGGTTTGGAAGACATCTCTTATAACTTCGTCTTTTAAAACCCAGTCGTGTGCTTCTGCGAAGTGTCTGCTTAGTTCCTCTGCTTGGACGTTGAGAACACCGGGCAGATGGACGGCTGAAATCTTCATACCCCGCGCCAGAAGCCACTTCCAGATTGCTTATGCTTCCAGAGACAGGGGTCTGGATCTCGTTCCGCCCTGCTTGTTCAGATAGTACATCGTTGTTGTATTGTCCGTCTGAACAAGCAGAGAGGTTGTCTTGAGCACAGGGAAGAAAGCCTTGAGAGCTAGATGGACAGCTCTGAGTTCCAACATGTTGATATGATACAACTTTTCTTTCTCTGACCACACTCCTTGAACTTGAAGTGAATCCAGATGGGCACCCCAACCCTGCAGGGACGCATCTGTCACCAGGGATCGTTTGGGCATGTCCTCCTGAAAAGGTACTCCCACAACCAGATGATTCAGCTGCATCCACCATTGAATGGAGATCCTCACCGACAGAGGTAGTGACAGTTTGTCCTCCCAACGGTTTGAAAACTGGCACCACTGATCCTCCAGCAACTGCTGCAGAGGTCTCATGTGCAGCCTGGCGTTTGGAACGAGGAAAATGCAAGACGCCATGGACCCTAGCAGCGACGAAATCTGTCTGGCCGTTGGTCGAAGAGTCTTTAACATTGTTTGACACTGGAGGAGAATGGAGGATAGTCTCTCCTCCGAAGGATACGCTTTTGCGTCCTTTGAGTCCAGAAGTGCGCCCAGATAGTGAATCCTCTGTGTGGGATTGAGGATAGACTTTTTGAAGTTCACATGCAGACCTAGCCTTCGCAGCTGATGAATACAGAACGTGAGATGCTGCTGGAGTAGAACTGGAGAGGCACTCTTTAGCAGCCAATCGTCTAGATAGGGATAGACGAAAATATGTCTCTTCCTTAGGAAAGCCGCCACTACTGCCATGAACTTTGAAAAGGTGCGAGGAGCTGACTTTAGCCCGAAGGGCAAGACTGCGAACTGGTAATGACTGGTTTGTATGCAGAACCTTAGAAGCTTCCGATGCTTTGGGGCAATGGGGATGTGAAAGTACGTATCTTGAAGATCTATGGAGCACATCCAGTCCTTTTGATGCAGAAGTGGAATTATTTGATGTAATGCCAGCATTCTGAACTTTTCTGGCCGAATGTTATGTTATGTTATGTTAGGGGGGTTCTTATTGAGCGCACTGACACCGTGAGTTTCCTGGCGCTGATTGGGATTTCAGTGAGATAGCAGATAGAGATTAGCCGGATTGGGGGAAAAGCCAAGTTTTGAGAGATTTACGAGAAGAATAAGAGAGTTAGCAGATTTAAGAGAGAGGGGAAAGGAATTCCAAAGTGAACTGATTGAGGCGCCTGAGATCTAGTATGGGCCTGAACTCTTTGTTTGGACCTTTCTTTGAAACTAGAAAGTAATGGAAGTAAATTCCTTGTCGACGTTGTGTCCTTGGGACCTCCTCGATGGCCTCCTTTAGAAGTAACACAGACACCTCCTGCTTCAAAAGGTGAAGTAGATGGAAGACGGCCTTTTGAGGCAGAACGGAAGGAGGAGGAGACTTGAATCTGATTGCATATCCATTTTGCACAATATTCAGCAAACAACGCACACTTCCCCCCACCGGAGTGGTCAACGGGCTCAGGGGAAGCAAACACTCACTGCTTCTGCTGTTGTTGTTTGTTTCCAGGAGCAGACTGTCTGGATATGCCGCCTCTTCCTCTACCAGGACGACGCTGGGAGAACTGAGATCTTCCTTGATTTTGCTGCGAGGACCATTGAGGGGTTTGAACCCTCTGCTGGCCCAGTCTCCGATCAGAAGGACGGTATTTTCTCTTAAAATTGTCCTTCCTCTTTTCGAGACCTACAGCTCTCACAGTATCCAGCTCTGTCTTCATTTTTGACATCTCATCGTCTGCATGAGATCCAAAGAGCGATTTCCCATCAAACGGCAGGTTTAAAATGCGGTGTTGGGCTTCAGGCTTAAGGCCCGTAAGTCTTAGCCAAGCTGAGCGCCTTGCGCAAAGACCATGAGCATAGCCATGCGTAGACAGATCCGAAGCATCCCCAGCTGCGCTAATCACCTGATTAGACACTAGCACTCCTTCATGAAGGATTTCCAGTTAGTCATTCTTGTCTTCTTTGGGAAGTTTCTCAGCGAACCGGGATAAGGAATCCCAAAGTGCGCGGTTATAGCGACCCAACAAAGCGGAGGCGCTGGCTACCTTTATGTAGGAAGCAGAAGTGGCACACATTTTCTTCCCTACCGAATCCATTGCTTTGCTGTCCTTGTCTGGGGGAACAGATGAGGACGTCGATCCGTTCTGATTTTTATGAGCCGCTGAGACGATGACCGAATCCGTTTGTGGCTCAGATCTTAGAAATAACGGGTCATTCTCTGGAGCCTTATACTTCTTTGCGATCCGTGAGGGAACCGCTCCCAAAGAAGCAGGAGTCAAGAACTTATGCTCAGCAGGCTCCAATAGACCTGGCACCAGAGGGAGTAAAGGTCTCGACGATAATCTTTGATGCAATGTCTCGAACATAACTGTAGTCTTCGCAGTAGAGACCGGCATTTCTATATTAAGTTTCGCTGCTCCCCGGCAAAGAACCTCATTAAATGTGATTATGTCATCAATCGGCGATATCCTACTTGGAGGAGTCGAAGACAACGTCGGTGAGTAATTTCTCTTCGAATCCGTAGACTTTGTTGAAGATCTCGTATCACGTCTCCTGGATGAACGGTGATGTGAAGACCTCGGAGAAGGTGAAGTCCGCCTTCTCGCTGATGGAGATTTCCTCTGCGGAGTACGCTCACGCTTCACATTCGTAAAAGAGTTGACCTTGATCTTGACGTGGGCCTTTCAGCCACCGGCGACCTGTACTTAGACCTTGGAAGGTTGATTCTCCTTATCTTCCAGTCTCTTAGTTCTCCCAACCATCGTGGAGAGATATTAGCCCCTGTAAGTGAAGGCGCTCTCGAGGGCTCTGGGGAGATTTGAAGAATCTTCAGACCAGGGGAGGAAGAAGAACTCCCTGAAGAAGCCACAGTAACCTGAGAACGTTCTTTAGAAACCGTTCTAGGCCTCTTAGCTGCAGGAGACCTGGACCGCGGTCTCCTCAGGGTCGATCTCTCCAAAGGCGATCTTCTCAAAGGTGTCCTTCTCGACGGCGACCTGCTCGGCGGTGGCGACCTCCTCCTCGGCGACGCTATCCTCAACGGAGACCCCCTCGGCGTCGACTTTCTCGACGGCGACCTCCTCGACGTCGAGTGTCTTTCAGGTGATGGCGTCATGTGCCTGGACGACGGCGCTTTCCTCGGCGTCGTGTGCCTCGACGCCATCTGACCAGGGCTCTTCGACATCGAAACCTCCAATGCCTGGTTCGACGTCGATGACATAGCGCCTCTCGACGGTGATCTTGATTGACCTTTCGAGCCTCTCGACGTTGAACGTCGAAGTCGATGAGACAACGTTGAGTCTCGTCCTCTCGTAGCCGTAGGGGAGCCAGACTTGGATCGCCTACGCTCATGGCGTTTCTCACCTCTCATCGACGGCGACTTCTTCTTCGACGGCGACCTCGACGGAAGTCGTGACGCTGATTTCGACGATTTTGAACATACCGGAACTTTAGAAGAAGATCTGTCCCTCGAAGTCGACGGGGAACGATATTTTCTCTTCTCCCCTCTTTCCTTATGTTCTTTTCGCTGAGAAGAAGGTTTCCTGGAGTGAAAGTCTTTTCTTCCACTTACGGTTTCTCCTCTGTCATGCAGGAACTGAAGCCTGCTCTTCTCTCTCTCTTAAAGTTCTGTTTGACAACTTGCTGCAATGATAGCAAAGTTCTGGCTTGTGTGTAGATGGAAGATAAGCCACACAGACCGAATGTGGGTCTGTCTTGGACATTTTTCTACCACAGGCCGGACACTTAATAAATAAGGCCGGCATTGTGACTGTAAAAAAAAAAGGCCAAAAACTACAAAAAATTGTTGATTTAGTCAGATAATGACTAAAGACGTCGAGTAAAGACAAAAAATTGAAAGTACTACCAGAAGAAAGTGAAATAATATCACCAACTGGCGAGCTCAATGCTCCAGGATCCTCACAGAAGGAGCCGGAAAAAAGAACTGACCTAACTGTCACCTGTGGTGCATGATGGGAGCCTGGAGGCTCATAGAGGTCTTAAAGGCACAGCGTCAGTTTTTTTCCTATGTTACAATGCAGCCTATCTAGGCTAAAGCTGCCTCTATGATCCTGCCTGTTTTACCTTTGAAAATAAAGGTTGTGTGTTTCAAAGCAACAAAGGCAGTGCTTTCTTCTTTGCATTTTCATATAATGTAATTTATATGTCTTTATTTAACAAATGTAAAGATTTTTCAGGCATTTGGGGGCAGTCTTTTGAGCCTAGTATGGTTATTTTGGTCTGCATATGTATATGTATATGCATATTATCTATATATATATATATATATATATATATATATATATATATATATATATATATATATATATATATATATATATATATATATATATATATAGTTATTTTATGCATATTTATATGTATATATATATATGTAGAAATATGCATAATTTTGGCTATTGCTCCGGGGTCCCCGCACGAGGGCGGGACTATTCAGTGCTTATGACTATTGATGAGTATCCCCTGGAAGAGAAGATTAGTATACATTTGAAATAATTACTATCCCGGAAAGTAATTAATGTGTAGATTGGAGTAATAAGTAGCCAGTAGGATTCTCTGGAATATGTTTTGGGTGAGAGATGCATGGCCTCCTACGTTAATCACCCTGGCCCATGCCTTGGTAACAGGCAGTAGGATTTGGTACTTCCACCCACTGGGGAAAAGTATCCCCAACCTGAATTGCCCATGGAAGGCCGGGAATTCATACCCCATAGTTCCCAACCTTGCCTATTGGTGAGAGGTGTTGCTCCAATTCCTTGCCCAACGTCAGGCGGATAAGTTGCCTCTCCCATCCCACAAGGCTGCAAGAAGTCACATTCTTTGCCTTCACCTAGCCTATGGATGGTGGGGGAACTTCTGATTCTCTCCACATTGCAAAAAGCCAGAACACATCATGCCCCCTGCTGTTAGGCATTAGGGTCTGTGGCTATTAATGCTCAATGATGCTTGGGGACATTATGACTCACTCATGCAAGAGAAACATAATCCTTCATGAATGCCTGGATTCTTTCATGCTACTGGAGTGAGTTTTTAAACAATACAATCACTGAAAAAAAATACTAGAGGTTAGGGTAGGTTTTGGTTGACTAGGAAGTCTATAATGATTACAACACACAAGTTACTTACCTTCGGTAACGATATATCTGTAAGAAACAGGTTAGTATTAGATTCCTTACCTTAGAAAATCCCCAGGCGTCAGACTGGATCCGGAAACTTTTGCGTAGCTGTACCCTTGCACGTCGGTAGGCGTCGTCTGCGGCTCCGCGTCCGTCGTCGGCGCCGGGATGACGTCGCCGGAGTACTTAGACGCCGCCCTCGCGCGCTGACGTCAGTTCTTATACACAGCTTTTCCGCGCCAGAAACGCAGAGCCATGATAAAACCCAACACTGGTGCCAAGAAACTAGGGCCCTGAAAGGGGAGGACCTTAACCCTAGATATCGGTTCGCAGAACGGGGAGGATGGGTGGGGCGGTAAGGAATCTAATACTAACTACTGTTTCTTACAGATAGATCGTTACCGAAGGTAAGTAACTTGTGCATCTGAAAGAAACAGGTTAGTATTAGATTCCTTACCTTAGAATAGCTACCCCAGCAATACAAAACCCCGGTGGTGGGTCTGCGAACCAATAATCACACCAGAAATTCCTGGAGGACGGAACGGCCAAAGAAGTCATCCCTCCGGTCTTGTCTGTTCAGGCAGTAGTGTCTTGCGAACGTGTGCAGCGAGGCCCATGTAGCTGCCTGACAGATGTCCTGCAAGGGGACTCCACGGCCCAGGGCAGTAGTAGCCGCCGTGGCCCGAGTGGAATGGGTCCTCAGCCCAACACGAGGCTCCTTCTTAGCCAAAGAGTAGCATGCCTTGATGCACAACACGACCCACCGAGAGATGGTCCATTTGTGCACCGGCCGTCCCTTCTTAGCGCCCACGTAACCAACAAAGAGTTGGTCATCCAACCGGAACTGGCGTGTGCGAGCCAGATAGTATGAGAGCACACGTTTTGGGTCCAGACGGTGGAGCCGCTCTTCCTCTTTAGAGGGATGTGGAGGCGGAAAGAAGGTGGGCAAGGTGATGGACTGCCCGATGTGGAAGGCTGTAACTTCCTTGGGCAGGAAAGAGGGTCTTGTCCGCAACACAACCTTGTCCGAATGGACAGAAAGGAAAGGAGGCTTGGAGGAAAGAGCCTGGCAGAGGTGATGGCAACCAGGAAAGCAGACTTAAGTGTTAGAAGACAGAGAGGACAGTTATGAAGCGGCTCAAAGGGAGCGCACATCAGGTAAGTCAGAACCAGGTTCAAGCCCCACTGGGGCATCACGAAAGGAACAGGGGGGAACATATGAGTGATGCCTAGGCTTTCCTGTTTTCAGTTTCTATTTTTGGTAAATTCTGGTGGGGTTTTTTCAGTGTTTTCAATACCTTAAAAAACTGTTGTTATCAGTGATTACACATTTTTGTGCCACTAAAAACAGAAGAAAGAGTGTTTTTCCGGTGCTTATGGAGCGTTTTGCTTTTATTATTGCTTGCTTTCTGCACTTATAGAACATTATATATAGACAATGTATGTATAGTGTATATGAGGTCCAAATAGAGTTTTGCAAATTAAACTTATTGTAATAGACCATACAATACTTCTTCAGTGAGTCTTTGGTCATGTGCTCTCGCCCTTTCCTTCCCATGTAAATTTCTGTGAAAAGACCCTCTCTACATTGGCACTTGAGACGGTCAACTCCAAAACAGCCAGTACACAATTTGTTAACTCTGGCCACTGACATAGCTTTCCCTGCCAATACTGGTTGCTGTGCCAAAGTCACTAAAGGCGTCGCCCAGCCTACTCTCAAGGAGAGGTTTCACATCTACACCAATCATGCTGAACACTTGGCATACAAGGCTCTTTTCAAGCTCTAGTTTTTTTTTATTTTGTCCACTACAGACGTTATGTTTTCCTGTAAAAATCTAATAATGCAGTAGAGTGCACTTTTTTCACATCACTATGTTTATGCGACCAAAGATCCTCACATTTCTTGCCTTTGGCACCATCACTCAGCAAACATTCTGTAAATGGTTGCCACATGGATAATATAGCATTCATAGCCCCTTAGAGTGAGAGCCATCAGCTAAGGGACACAGTTAAGATGGCTCTTTCTTTGATGCCAAATAAAGCACAAAATTATAAATATTTACGTTTTAGTTCCTGTGCATAAGGAAACAGTGCACCAGAATGGACTAAAAAGTCAATAGAATTCCTTATTAACTCCGAAGATTGCAAAGATGCTTTCAGCATACCATCTAACAAGTGGCAAGGATCTCCTACAGGGAATCACTTTAGCTCAGGTATCAATTTTGACAAGTCATTATACAACTTTTTCATATATATAGCTGAATCACTGTAAATACAAACAATATCACTCCAATCTTTGTTGAACTTAGAAAGAAAAGCTTTTGCAGTGCATTCCAAGTGACACTGTGTTCCATGTTTTCCAAAAGTCTGTTGTCACATTTTCATTAATATCCTTGATGCTTGGTGATTGCACTCTTTATACATATACTGGTCACTATACCTTGCATCAAGTGTTTAAAACCTGAGGCATTGGCAATTCACCTACTGTCAATACTGACCCACTAGAAACTGTGGGCTGATGTATTAAGGGTTATTACCCATTCTCGGTGGGTAAATGTGATTACACATATCAGGAAAGCTTCTTATGAAACAAGCCATTTTTACCTAACAGTGAAAGAATCAAACGCAGCCAAAATATAAAATATGATTTTGATATTTCCTGATTCTCTACAGTTTATAAAATAATTAAACAAGACCTAAACCATGCTTCTAAACCCTGCCTCTTTAGACCAAAGACCACAAAACTGAAAAAAGCAAAAGGAAGAAGAAACAATATTTTACGGTATCCCTAAACAACAAAACTCACGCAGAATAATGTTAGCCCAGGCTTTGTTACTGCAAGCTTGTATAACAACATTACATTGTATTGGCCTCATCAGGAAGTAAATAAATGACTCTTTCTCCTTTCTTTGAATGGAATTTAGTTTGTGGTTGTGCAGGTGTTTTTTCAGTGTTTATATGTTTTCACTGGTGAGGGCTATTTCTCTTTCAGTGGGGTTTTATCAGTTATTATAGGTTTAAACCTAAAACCCCACAGCCTAGTGATGCCCTTCAAGAACCTATTAACAATCGGGGACTTGAACAAAGAAGGCTGATCAGGTAGCCTTAAGAAGGCGGAAAGAGCAGAAAGGTAGCCCTTGATAGTGCCCAGAGCAGAGCCCTGCTGGGCAAGAGAAAGAAGGAAGAGAAGAACCTCAGAAAGGGGGGCAGAGAGTGGATCCACAGCCTTTGCTGTGCACCATGCCACAAATCTGTTCCACCTGCAGGCGTATATCGACTTTGTGGAGGGATGCCTGGCTGCCAGAAACACATTACAAACTTCAGGAGGCAAGTCAAATGGCCTCAACTGTCGCCGCCCAATCTCCAAGCATGGAGGTGGAGACTGGACTGGTTCGGGTGGAGGACCGTCCCCTGCCTTTGCGACAGATGGTCCTACTGAAGAGGCAGACGAATCGGGGGATCGACAAACATGCTGAGTAGCTCGGGATACCAATATCTTTGTGCCCAGTCCGGAGCCACAAGGATAACTTGGGCCCGGTTGCGTCTGTTCTTCTTCAGCACTCTGGGCAGAAGTGGAATAGGCGTAAAGGCATACAACAGACCGCAGCTCCACTCGCAAAGCGAAAAGCGTCTCCAAGCGAGTGCCGCCTTGGAAATTCCAACGCGCAGAACTGATGACATTGCACGTTCTCTTCTGTGGCGAATAGATCTAACCAAGGCTCTCCCCACTGCTGAAAGAGGCCTTGCGCCACGTCCGCGTTCAGACGCCATTCGTGATCCATCATGCACCGGCAGCAGAGTTCGTCCGCCCTGGCGTTCAGGGAACCTGCCAGGTGTTATGTTATGTTATAGGTGTTTGTATAGCGCACGGCTGCCCCAGCCAAGGGGCGTCCCGGCGCTAGCTGCCATTGTCCAAAGGAGACTGCTGAAGATATAAACTGAAGTGAACACAACATAACTAACTAAAAAGGTGAGTTTTAATGGCTTTTCTGAAGGATAAAAGATCCTTCATCTCACGAATCTGGGCTGGGAGTCCATTTCAGAGCTTGGCAGCTAGGTATCTAAATGAACGACCGCCCATTCGGCTTAATTTGATGCGGGGGATGGTAGCCAGGTTCTGACCCTCCGACCGAAGAGTGCGTCGGGGAACGTAGGATGAGAGGAGTGGACATAGCATGGGGGGGGAGGCGAGTTTCAAAATTTTAAAAGCAAGGCATAAGGTTTTAAAATGGATCCTCTTTTCAACTGGGAGCCAATGTAGGCTCTTGAGAATAGAGGATACCAATTTGTGCCGGGGTAGACCCGTCAGAGCTCTCGCGGCAGCGTTTTGAACTCACTGTAGTCTGACTTTCTCGGCCACGTTAGTTCCCAACAACAAGGAGCTAGCGTAGTCCAGCCGCGAGAGAATTGCTGATTGTACCACCACTTGGCAGGTCTGATGGTCAAAATATTTAAAATAGGCCGAAGGTTTCGTAAAATTCCAATACATGTGGCAGCCACTTTTTTACTGTGGTGGTTGAAGTTCAAGGCAGAGTCCACCCATACTCCTAGGTTTTTTACCACATTTTTGGGTACAGGTGGTAGATCCATAGTTTCAGGCCACCAGTTGTTTCCCCAGGCCGTTGTGTCTTTACCCAGCAGCAGGACCTCCGTCTTGCCGGCATTAAGTTGGAGGTAGTTTGATGACAACCAGCTGGTGACATCTGCGAGGGTTTGTTTGAAATTCTGTGCACTCAAGCCGCTCTCGTCTTTTAGTGCTACCACCAGCTGGGTGTTGTCGGCGTAGGACACCAGTGAGAGCCCGCGCTTCCTGGCTACCTTTGCCAACGGAAGGACATAAACATTGAACAGGGTGGGGCTGAGAGCAGACCCCTGGGGTACTCCCTGTTCAACGGGACATTCCTTAGAGAGATAAGGTGGGATGGAGACCCTAAAGGATCTGTCTGACAGGAAAGCCTTGAACCAGCTAAGAGCCTGGCCGAAGACCCCTACTTCCTCAAGTCTGGACAACAGCACCTTGTGGGAAACCGTGTCAAAGGCAGCACTGAGGTCT
The DNA here is from genome assembly GCF_964263255.1 of Lissotriton vulgaris. Classification (NCBI taxonomy): domain Eukaryota; kingdom Metazoa; phylum Chordata; class Amphibia; order Caudata; family Salamandridae; genus Lissotriton; species Lissotriton vulgaris. Next base: position 979,441,636 of record NC_141689.1, read on the forward strand.
AAAAGAATCAGAGCTGCCGTTCCTCCTGAGTCTAGTATGGTCCGGAGATGTTCAATGACACTCAGGAGGGCAGTTTCGGTGCTGTGCCCGGCCCGGAAGCCATGTTGAGACCTGTCTAGAATGGAATTAGACACCAGAAAGTTGGTCAAGGTGGAATTAACATGAGCTTCCGCCACTTTGGCTGGCCAAGGAAGCAGAGAAATTGGCCTGAAATTCTCAGGTAGGTTAGGGTCAAGTGAGGGTTTTTTTATGATAGGAGAGACCCATGCTTGCTTCCAGGTGGCGGGAATGTTGGCCGTAAGGAAGGAGGAGTTAGTAATGTCTCTGAGTGGGCCTAGTATTATTTCACCAGCTTCTCTAAAAAATTCAGGTTTCAGGGGATCTGCGGGGGAGCCTGATTTAATTTTGCTGCATAGTGTCAGATAACTTTCATGACTAATTGCCGGAATGATGGAGAGTTTGGGTCTGTGAGAGTCAGTTAAGGAAGTAGGTTGGGACGTAGTCGGAAAGGAGTTGTAGATTTTCTTAATTTTATCCATGAAAAAGGTGGCCAAGTTATCACAGAGAACAGGAGAGATGTTAAGGTTATTTACAGTTTTTTTAGCACTAAGCTCTTTCAGGATTCTAAAAATAGTTTTAGAAGCATTCTGGCTATTGTGAATTTCAATGGCATAATATGCAGCTCTGGTTCTACATATATTGCGGTGGTAGATTTTTTGTAGCTGGACATATAGGGTCTTGGACGTGGGATCATAGTCCCTTCTCCATCTACGCTCTGCTATTTTTAACTCTTTTCTTAGTAAAGTAAGCTCATTGTTGAACCAAGGGCTGGATTCATGGGTTCGTGGCTTTATCCATTTCGCTGGAATCAGCGAATCTAAAGCTTTGTTGATCCGGTCGCAAAGACTGTCATACCCTAATTTAGGATCTTCATTAGACATGGGGGAATCTGCTGTGAGAAGAGTGTGGAATTCCTCAAGACGAAGTTTTTTCCATGGTCTTTTCTTAACCTGCCGAGCAGGATTAGGGTATGAGTCGCTCCCAGAAGGTAGATCCATAGTCACTAGGTAGTGATCTGTCCAAGTCATGGGGATGGGTGGTTTAACCTTCATGTTGGTCAGGTTGGAAAAGATCGGGTCTAGGAGGTGCATGCCACTGTGCGTGGACCCACTCACAAGTTGACAGAACTGCAAGGCAGCTAAATCAGCTATTAAGGAATTAATCTTATTATCTGTGGTGGTGTCAAAGTGAATATTAGGTCCCCAATGTGAGAATTTGGCCTGATATTCAGTGTTCACTATTCTAGTGATCACTATGTATCAGTCCAAACAACCCTTATGGTGATTGGTTGTAAGTCAACCGATAGACCAGCTATCCTAGTAGCATGGACAAGAGCAGTCTTCGGGCTAAACTCTAGAGGGCGTTTTAAGCCAGCTGTTATACCATCACATATACCCCTTGAACACCAAGTGAAAGGACACCACACAAGTGTTATGAAAATAAACAGTGTATTTATTTAGATCACAACAGCCCTGTACTCTTTATGAGGACAGGGTACAAAGCACACAACAAAACTCTTACGAAAATACTTTAAGTTGCACAATTTACACAAATGCCCGAGGGGCGCGGAAAACCATATACTATGGAAGTGGAATGCGAAATTACTAGCAGGTAAGTACTGGACTAATAGGCTTTGGAATCGCTAGGACTACGTTACTGAACGTTCAGATTACTAGTAGGAGGCCTAGGGGACTCGGTGCAGAGTGTGCACTCTCACGCGGGATGCGGGACAAAGTCTATGGGAGCTAGTAAAAGCACAGTTAGTGTTCTCGGGCGAACCCGATAAGGTAGGTCGAAAACGACAGTGGATCTGGACCCTTGGATAGTGAGGCTATGCTGGGGCACCGAAATGCCGAAGTTACCTGGCCCAGGGGCTGTGGCTGCATAGGTCTGAAAAGACGTCGGAAACCTTCGTTGACGAACCAGGAGCCTGAAAGAAGGAGTTGCTGGCAGGCGACCAGTGAAGATCGTTCGAAGTGATCCAAGCCTGGATCGAAGATGGATGACACCTGAAAGCAGAGGGGACCAAGTTCTTAATCACTAGCCAGTGATCAGATGGGCACCAGGATGGCACCGGATGGTAGTCACCTCGACCAGGTGAGTGGGCGACGCTGGGCTCTGCAGTCTCACGGACCAGGCGGCGATGTCCGCGACCAGGATGGAGGTGCGAGCTGTCCCACGATGGTTGATGCTGTCGACGTCGCTGGACCCAGGATTGGGGCAACAAGTCTTGGCAAATTCAAGCCCACGCCGTGGACCTAAAATGGCGTCTGGAGTGGACCAGGAGGGTCCGGGGTGCTCCTCTTTTGGAAGGGAGCGAGGGCCAGTCCGGAGCAACCAGACCAGCAGTGGTGATGTCGTCGGTCGTCGTCGGGAAGGCCACAAGCCAGGGGGCTAGTAGCCAGACAACGCGGTGAGCAGCCAAAAAGCAGAAGGGCCCCACGCAGATCTCGTGGATGCTGGGGGGCTGGTCTTCGGTGCTGGAGCTGCTCAGGGTCGGGGCTTCTCGGACCCCAAAGCACTCACCAGAGGATCCCTCGGCGGTCGTGCTGGATAGAAGTCGTGCAGTTCTGATGATGGCCGGTCCCTCGAGGTCTCGTCGCACCTACGGTTCTCAGCTTAGCTGTAGAGGTAGGTAGAGGTCAGAGGTGCCAGGGAAGCCGGGTCTCGTCGAGCTGGCCAGTCGGATTCCGGAGGAAGGACGTGCAGCAAACCGCAATGTTCTTAGATGGTGCCTGCGGGTGCAGGGTGACTACTCCTTAGCCACAAGGGAGAAATCTTGAGAAGAAGTCGAGAGTTCCTTTCGTAGAAAATAGTTTCTTGATTCAAAGATGATCTAATTTGGAAGGGTCCCCGCTCCTGCCTTTATCCTAAAAAAGGGGTGGGTACGCGACTAGGTCCTGCCCTAGGGGTGGGACCAGGAAGGGGGGTGGTTACACCCCTCTCCCATGCCGGACTTTCCCCAGGCCAGAGGCTGGTGTGCCCCTGGAACTGGTTCTAGCCGGCAGATGCGTAGTGAGCACCGGGGTGCCACTTGCAGTCACCTTCCTGTAAAGCCCTGCCTACCCAGGATACACAAAACCCTGTCTGGGATGGTGCTAGCACCGCCCCTGACAGGAAACCCTTTGTCCATGCTCCCCTCGCTGGAAGGACCCCCAGCTGCAGGGGGTCAGACTTGTGTCTGTGGTGGCAGCATCCATTTTGTGATGCTGAGGCTCGAGTTAACTTTAACCGGGGTTCACAGTTACATACATGTCGTGTCCCTCTAGAAGGGTGGAATGCTAACCCCGTCGCCAGAATTGGCGAGGGGTTAGTATTCCAATTCGTATGACACCTTACTCGGCATGTTTTGATAAAGCGATACCAGAGATAGCATATAACCGCAAGGATTATAATGCACTTAAGAGTATATGGTATGCGTTATCATGGAACAGCTATTAGGACTTGGTTCCGCAAGCTGCAAACGGGCTCAGCTCATGCCAGAGCACCATCTCACACGATTCCAAGCACTCTGCCTTCAGGATTGTCAAGGCCTGCCATAGGAGTGACTGATAGGAATCTGTGTGTCCATTTTAGGGTTAGATATAGGTATACTATATCTAAAGCAAAGGGTGATTACACCACCTTGCCCCAGCTGTCGTGCAGCCAGGTGTGTCAGATTTAGATGGCCAGCCAGGGATGGCATAATGCATGCTGCAGCCCCTGGTAGGCCCTGGGTACACCTATGCCCTGAGTTACAGGGTCTGATAAGGTGGCCCAGTACCAATTGGATATGTACCTAAGGTACAGGGAATCCACTTTACAGAGAGAGCAGTAGGCCTGGGGTCCTGATTGGCAGGGTCCCAGGCCAACTAAGTCGGAAAACCAGCAAAACACCAGGCAAAAAGTTGGGGGCAACCATAGTCAGGTATCCACCTTCCTACACCCAATAATAGAGAAATTAGCGGTTTTAATAACCAAGGAGCAGGCATTCTCTAGGAGGGATCTTATGAAGTTTGCGTCAGCGCCCGGAGGTCTATAGATCAAAAGACCTGTGAGGGTAAGTTGGGGGTTAATGTTTTTTATTTTTATTTTTTAAATTTTTTTTTATTGAACCTTTATTAGTAGTATAAGCAATTACAAGTATGGGCCTACAACCATCCCGGCCGGCCGCTAAGTTAAGCAAAAGTACAGCAATCAATATGCAAGGTCATAGCATTTCGAAAAGCCGGGGTCATAAAATACCAGAACAGATCTTGTAATCAGGTGCACAGACTTGAAATCAGGATTTGAGAGGTTCATTTTCAAATAAGGAAATAAAAGGTTGTCGCCCAGTCATACACAGTCCTACAATACTGCGCGCGAATCAGGATATCTACAAACAGTACAGCTACGAAGGAATTATCGGGGGAAAGATACACAAAGCAGGAGAAATGCAGGCACAACCCCAGCACATAGCGAGTCTAAACCCCACCCCTCAAAAACTAAACATATTGCAGAGACCATGAACGTCGATGACACTAAAAAGAGAGGAAAGACTAAAGGGCCATAGAAACAAATACCGAACAAACGCCGATCCCCCAACCCCCCCACCCTGCACACCTGCAGAAGGCCATGGCCTACCCCCCCAGCAGCGTGCCTGTCGCCCTAATGGAGACCCGAAATATAGAAAGAAGAAGATGAGAAAAAGAATAGGAATAAGCGGAGGTGGGCCCTCTGTCTTGCCGCCCGACCCCACCCATCACCCCTACACCTGGGGAATTCTCAGAAATGAAGTAGTACAGTACAGAAGAACATCAAGTCCCGGCCATGACAGCAAGAAATCCCGATCAAACATACCCACAGCACCGTCTGTTAACAATAAAACCAATAGACTGCGAACCACATCATCCCTGTCCCTGTCTGGCAATGGTACCACCAGAAGTCCACTCGTCAACCGGTTGACCAAACAGCCCGAGGGGTCCAAACAATCTGGGCGGGTCATGTCGGGCCGTAGCCATAGGAAAGTACAGCCATCCAAACCCATCCAAGTATCGACGCGGAGATCCGATAATATCGACGCTGACCCTGGAGACTTCCCAGAGTTCACACACAGTAGTACCATCCAGGAAAGGAGAGTCACACAGTCCAGCAAGCGCCACAACATAGCTGGGGCAGTCCAATAAGGAAAATAGCGTTTTGTCCTAAGCCGCCAGTTGAACATGTGTCCCGAAGAGACATCCATACATGTAACCGTGTCGGCCCAAGCGGACACGGGAGCCGGGTCTTTCAGTGGCTCTTGGTACCTAGGCAGGGCCGGGACTCCCTCCGCGGACTCAGCTGCAGATTCGTCGGCTGTCCCTTGGGAGGGGACCGAGGCCGCTAGAGACGGCGAAACAACAATGGCGGCCATTCTTCTACCCAGGTCCCGGGCATGACAAATCAGGGTCTCGTGCAGAACCGTTAGGGCAGCCAATACGTCCTTGGATGTGGGCTCCTGGGTACATTGCAAGCATCTCGGCCCCACTCGTGCGACAGCCGTCCGACATGGACATGGACCGTAGAGGAGGGCACCAGCCGCCATCATAGTCAATTTGGCCCCGTCCCTCTTCACCTCACTAAGGGGCCAGGCCCCAGTGCGGGGTGTCACAAGGTGTGCCACCGGGGCTCAAAACTGTGAGGCGGGCTCCCCGAAGGAGAGTCACCAAAAGGCTAAAATCCCTGCCGCACCCCGGGAGTCGCCCGCCTATATCGGGGGCAATCCTTGGTTATGCCCAGGCAAAAAGTTTGGGGAGGGGGCAGAGTCATGCGTCCCCTCCGATCCTGTCTCGCCACACTGCTCCTCAAGGGTCACTGCCAAGTGGACCGGGCCTTAACCGCCATCAGCGGCCCTTCAAGTCAACGGCACCCTCCGGCCGGCTCCTCACCGCTACCAACGGCCGTTGTTGTTGCAGCCGCGGCCGGATGCACGTCCAGGTCAACGCCCCGGTCTCCTCACCAAGTGAGCCGCAGAGCAGTCGGGGGCCAGTTCTCAGGGACTACCGCACGCAGGAGCCTCAGGAGCAGATGGTAAGTGCTCGTTCTCCTTCTCCTATTAAAGTACACCTTTGTGACTCAGGATAAACACCAGGATATTGGGGGTTAATCTTGATATTATATCGGGCGCATTCACAGTCCTCAATCTCTGGTCTAGTGAAGGTACAAGTAAGGTGGGATTTAGCGATCATCGCTATCCCGCCACCCCTACTGTGTCTATTTAGGGTATACGTAGTCTAACCCTTCGGGGTAGCTAGATTTACAACAGAGTCCATATCATCCCTCAACCTTGTTTCTGTTAGAAATAAGATGTCTAAGGTGTCATTGGACAGTAAATCGTTGATTTCCAGGTGGAGTTTTGGCAGGGACCTGACATTCAGTAGTCCTAGCCTGAGGTTTTGCAAAGGGGCTTTAATGCAGGACGGTGGTAGTGAAAGTGTTGGTGGGGGAAACCACAAGGACACACAGCGAAGGTGTTGCTGTGTGAAAGGTAGAATTTAGTACAGTTGTCATGCCAACGATTGAGAGATAATAACTCGTGCTTAGAGTACCTATGTTCACCTTTCTTAATTACTCCTGGTGCTTGGGCGAGGGGCGACGTACGGGCAGGACTCTGGCGCGACTCCGGCGCAGGTCCGGCGTGTCCGCTGCACGCGTCAGCTACACGGAGGCATGACTGTTTCTTTTATATGCTGTGGACTAGAGCGCTGGAATCTTCGGACTTCCCCCCAAGATGGCGGCCGCAGTGCTCCGGGTCCGTGTGACTCAGCGCCAAAATCGGCCGAGCACCGGGAGAACCAGCAACAGATGCGGGGCACGGGGTCAGCTACTGCCTAGTCTGGGGTAGGTAGAATCAAAAGGCGATAATCCCTTGAAGTAGGTGCAATTTTATGTTATTCCAAAATGCAGCGATTTTACTAGGAGGAGAGTGGTGGCGAAAATTAAAGTGCAGTATTTCCTCAAGAGTGCAAAAAAAGTAATCTAAAATGCGGCGATTTAAAAGAGGAATAAAGCAAATTCAAAATTATCAGTCACGCAGGTACACAACACAACCTCCCGGCTTCCGTCTCAGGAGGGACAGCAAACAGCAAAACAGGCTTAGCTGGGGCTCATTTATATGCTGTGGACTAGAGCGCTGGAATCTTCGGACTTCCCCCAAGATGGCGGCCGCAGTGCTCCGAGTCCGTGTGACTCAGCGCCAAAATCGGCCGAGCACCGGGAGAACCAGCAACAGATGCGGGGCACGGGGTCAGCTACTGCCTAGTCTGGGGTAGGTAGAATCAAAAGGCGATAATCCCTCGAAGTAGGTGCAATTTTATGGTATTCTAAAATGCAGAGATTTTACTAGGAGGAGAGTGGTGGCGAAAATTAAAGTGCAGTATTTCCTCAAGAGTGCAAAATAAGTAATCTAAAATTCGGCGATTTAAAAGAGGAATAAAGCAAATTCAAAATTATCAGTCACGTAGGTACACAACACAACCTCCCGGCTTCCGCCTCAGGAGGGACAGCAAACAGCAAAACACAGGCAGAACCACCAGGGTCACGCCATGATGTTTCAGCCACTGCCAGAGGCGCAGAGCCTCCTGGCATAGGGTCCACGACCCCACCCCGCCCTGTTTGTTGCAGTACCACATCGCGGTGGTGTTGTCCGTGAACACCTGCACTACACTCCCCCGGACAGAGGGGAGGAATGCCTTCAGTGCAAGCCGGATCGCCCGCAGCTCCAGAAGGTTGATGTGGAGCCGGGACTCCGCTGGAGACCAGAGGCCTCTGATCTCCGCCTCTCCCATGTGGCCCCCCAGCCCTGGAGGGACGCGTCCGTCACAACTACGTGCTCCGGTTGGGGTAGGGAGAGGGATCTGCCGCTGATCCAATCGCGGTCCGTGAGCCACCACTGCAACTGTCTTGCAGTGCGCTACGAGATCAAGATATGGTCGGATGCTGGGCCCACTGAAACTTCAGGTCCCACTGAAGAGCCTGCATCCACCACCTGGCGTGATGCACCAGAAGGATGCAGGAGGCCATCAGCCCCATAAGCCGCAGCATCAACCTGACCGAGACTCGGGATAACGGCTGAAAGATCGGATTCAGAGCCTGAATATCCCGAACCCGCTGTTCGGAAGGATAAACCCGAAACTGCGCCGTGTCTAGAACTGCTCCGATGATGAGGAGCTTCTGAGAGGGACACAGGTGTGACTTCGGCCCATTGATGGAGAACCCCAGCAGGTGCAGGAGGTCGGCCGTAGTCTGGAGGTGGCAGAGGACTGTCTGGGGCGAGCCCGCCTTCAACAACCAGTCGTCGAGGTAGGGGAAGACTGAGACACCCAACCTGCGCAGATGAGCTGCGACCACCGCCATCACCTTCGTGAACACCCGTTGGGCGCTGGTAAGGCCGAAGGGGTGCACGGTAAACTGAAAGTGCTGTGGCCGACTATGAACCGCAGGTAACGCCGGTGGGTTGGCAGGACGGGGATATGATAATAAGCGTCCTGCAAGTCAAACGCTACCATCCATTCTCCTGGGTCCAAGGCAGGTAAGACCTGAGCCAGTGTCAGCATCTTGAACTTCTCCTTCCGGAGGAAGCCGTTGACGTTCCGCAGGTCCAAGATAGGGCGTAGGCCCCCTTTGCCCTTCTTGGGACCAGAAAGTAGTGGGAATAACAACCACATCCTACTTCTGGCCCAGTAATGCGCTCGATGGCCCTCTTGGCCAAGAGGGCCGTAACTTCCTCTTGTAGAAGTTTCAAGTGATTCCCAGACACGCGGTGAAATTGCGGTGGCATGGCTGGAGGGGTCGCCTCGAAGGGGAGGGAGTAGCCCCTTCTGACGATTTGCAGCACCCACCTGTCCGATGTGACAGTGCGCCAGTGGAGGTGGTGATGACGAACACTGCCCCCCACTGGCGTCACATGGGCCTGAAAGCTCGGACTAGGAGGGTTTTGAGGCGGATGCTGCAGGGGTAGGTGTGGACTGGCCTCGCCGTTGTCCCCGACTGCCGCCACGGCGGTTTCCACGTCCGCCACCGCGCTGGATGGTAGTCTGCGGCCCGTGGCTGGCAGGACGTGTGGGGGCGCCCCTTCCTTGGCCACGAAAGGAGCGAAAGGCAGCCGTTTGCTGGCGCGGGGAGGAGAGGCCCAAGGACTTGGTCGCAGCCCTGGAGTTCTTAAAGCGCTCAAGCACATGGTCTGCCTTGTCGCCAAAGAGGCGACGGCCATCAAACGGCATGTCCATAAGGGTGTTTTGAACATCAGCCGAAAAGTTGGCGGACTTCAACCAGGCGTGGCGACGAATCGCCACCGTCGTTGTCATCGCTCTGCCCAGTGAGTCCGTGGTATCCAGTCCACATCGGATGGAATACCGTGCCGCATCTCGACCCTCCGCAAAGGCTTGGGCGAGTTTAGTCCGGGCCTCCTCTAGACATTGTGGCAGCACGTCCGCGACTGTGTCCCACAGAGAGTGGGTGTAACGGCCCAAGAGGCACGCGGTGTTGACTGACCGCAAACTCAAACTCAGGGAGGAGAATAGCTTTTTCCCGTATTGCTCATACCTCTTTGATTCCCGATCGGGGGGAGCCGTCGGGAATGCGGTCTGGGAGTTAGAGGCCTGTATGACCAGGCTCTCGGGGTGGATGGACAAGAAGCAAGGGTCCCCCGGAGCCGGGTGGTGGTGCCTTGCCACGTTCCTATCTACAGGCGGACCTGTAGCGGGCTTGGACCAAGTGCCCAGAAGGACGTCTGATAAGGCTTCATTAAAAGGCAGCAGAGGCTCGGCCGAGCTTGCGGGCGGTTTAAGGACCTCAGTGAGGAGGTTACTCCTCACGGCCTACCATAGCCACGGTAGGAGAGGAGACAAAACCAGTGTCGGCGAAGTGTCCAGACCACTGGCCTCCCCAAGCTCACCTGTCCAGTCCTGAGAAGACTGGCACTCACGTGCCAGAGGGTCCTCTGACCCCTTCCAATATTCCTCGCCATCCATCTCCTGGTACTCCGGTTCAAAGGATGGGGCTGGGTCATAGAAATAGAAATCTCCAAGCGGCATCGAATACGGCGCCGCTCCGACGCCGAACCTGAATCGGGGGTAGGACCTGGGACGACGTCGTCCTGGGACGGCGCCGGGGGCGACACCCTGGGGGCCGGCGCCGGCGAGGTCGTGTGGTTGACCGCCGACGACCCGGATCCGGAGCCGGATCTTTCAGGGCCCTGTGGCGTAGGGACCGCAGTCGCCGACGGCGCAGGGGGCGAAGCACCCGACGGCGCCGGGGCCAAAGCACCCGGCCCGCTTGGGGACCCTGTCGGGCCGCTTGGCCCGAAGGCGCTGCGGAACCCTAAGGAGGAGTGAGCGACCTCATGGCCATGAGGAAGGCCTCGATCTTCTCCGGCGTCGCGTCCTGCCCAGAGACTGACGGGTATGGAGCAGGCCGCGACGCCGCGGGGGCGGTGTCGCCCGAACTCCCACCCGCGTTGTGCGAGCGTCGGGGTGAGTCAGAAGAGCGATGTCGCTTCTTCGACTTCTTGTGCCTCTTACCTGAGGACTTGGAGCTCGAGGAGTGGTGTCAATCCTCAAAGCAGTGATGACTCTGGCCCCGCGACCAGTCCCTCGACTTCCTTCCGGACCGGGACCTCGAGCGGCGCGGGGCTGACTGCCAGAGCTCGAGTCGCTTGCGGGACCGCTCCCGTCTAGCTTTGGACGTCAGGGCCCAGCAGTCGGAGCAGGACTTGTTGTCGTGGTCGGGGCCCAGACAGTGAAGGCACCAGCGATGGGGGTCGGTTACCGAGATCATACAGCAACAATCGGCGCAGGGTTTGAACCCGGGCATCCCTACCGGCACCGGAGTCGAGAGACTTCGAAAGACGATCAAAAAGGATCGAAAAAGTTAGTCAAAAATGGACTATGGGTACAACTGTTTCCGGATCGGCGGTTGCTGGCGCAGAAAAAAGAAGAACTGACGTCAGCGCGCGAGGGCGGCGTCTAAGTACTCCGGCCACGTCATCCCAACGTCGACGACGGACGCGGACCCGCAGACGATGCCTACCAAGGGTACTGCTAGGCAAAAGTACCCGGATCCAGTCTGACGCCTGGGGATATTCTAAGGTAAGGAATCGAATGCTAACCTGTTTCTTTCAGATATAAAACATACAAACAACTTAAAGTGTAAAGTTATGATTGTAACATACGTTTCGATCGATTGAGAGGGGGTGGTGTAGAAGCTGCAACTTGGGGTGGAGAGGAGGTGAAAAGCAGTTGCCTCCAAATTCCTAAAGGACATGCAAGAGCATCTCAACTAAAAGCTGTGATTCTCAGGAACAGAGAGGCAATAAGGAAACCAAATATGCAACTCTTGGCAACAATTAAACGTTATCCAGTGTATGTGAGTAGAAACCTAAAGCAATTGGCTCTGGGGATCTCCAATAACATTCTTCCATTAATACCCTTTATGTATGGATTACAGAAAAGAAGATGCTTGGTTCAGGAAAGTAAGTTAGAGAAACTGCATGTTCAATAGGAAAAATGATCTCTTAGCCCAGGCTGCTTGGAAAGTTTTATTTGTTTGCATTAAAAAAGGACTCTAGTCTAGACATGGAACCACGATACACTTTTTATGTGTCAAGCAGAAATGTACTAGAAGAAACCTGCCCTGGAAACTTTGGCTCACATTGTAACTTCAGAGCTGTTCTTAATTCTAGTACCAAACGTGTACCATGTCAGGTAAACTTATTTTTTAATAAAATGGTGTATATTTGAAGCATTTTTTAAAAAAAAGAGATACAACTATAATCAACATACCTGAATCCATGGTAACAGACTTTGGTGGTTTGGTAGGATAAAACACAAATGGAAATATGGCTCCAGGGATTTGGTTCTGTATCTGGTAAAGTAATAAGACAATGAAATGTATTTTTACATTTTAGTGCCTAGCAGTAAATTTAATCTTGGAAATTTGTATTTCAGGAAGTGTACCCAATTTAAAACATACAAGTCAGTTTTGTAAATAAGTAGAGATAACAACATTTTGGATTTAATCAACTTTTTTTTAGACTGATGTTGGCTCAGCAGCTTTCTCAATAATGCAGTTTTTCAAAAACCAAGACATGACAAAACAAAAGAAGTACTGACAATGCCAGCCCTACTGGCTTTGTCAGTGCTTGTTTTGTACTCTTATTTACATCACAGTCTACTCATTGAACTTCTCTCTCCGCATTGTAAAATATGTATAATGCTCATATTGGTCTAAAAAAACACACATTTCCATAGCCGCCTTTTGCACCTAAGGGAACTACCTTTGTGTGTGGATGTGCTCCCTGTGAAAAAGCAGAATGCCATCACTCATAGAATGTCTGAAGTGGGCTGCCCTATGCTATTGGGTGGAGAAAAAATGTGTCTCTTTGTTCATAAGCCTGCATCAATAGTACAGTGCAAGCACACAGGCAAGGTTTTCTCTTACTCAGACAGGCACATGCCCCAAGTAAATAAGGACACGCACCCTTGACTACGCTTAAGTGTAAAATGTGCAATTAAGAAAAGAGTTAACAACGGGCAGCAAGCGCTTCTATTTGATTTTTGTGATAACATATGGGCACGAACCTGGCCCAGGGGCCTTTACAAGAGTACAGTTACCATCAATCACTGTAAGAATATATTTTGAGGCACAGCACCAGAAAAGAGGAAAAGAGACATTCAAGAGAGATCAATTCCAAGTATGTTTCAAAGAGTCGTAGCTCCTTTTTTAAAATAGCACAGCAACTGATTTTAAGCCCTCTTCTGGAATGAGCGGTCTTATCCCCAGAGCAGTTTAAGTAGGAAACAGATGTTCTTTGCCATCACTGTGACTTTTCTGTGGAGGTTGAGCCGATTGTCATAGATGAAGCCAAGGGACTTGCCATTTTGAAAAATGATGTGTTGGCACTCAAGGACAGAAAGGGATTCTATCACGGAACCACAACATAAAAAACTGTGGAAACATGATAACAGTGTGCGACGAGCAGAAAAATTGCAAAGAAACAGTGACTAACAACACCAACAGAGTAGTGTCAGCACCGCAGAACCCAAGGGCAGGGAAAGAAGAAGGACAAGCCGAACCCTACGCAGTCACCCTGCCTGCACATAGACAGCCTCCCATCCCTGTGCCCCAGAGGCAAAGAACATGCGTAAAAGTCATGGCACACGTAGTAAACCTACCACCCCGATCCTGAGCAAGGAACGGGGCCAGTCTAAATACAGACGGGGACAAAAAACCTCCAAGCCACCCCAACATAGAGGACAACCACCCACAAGGGACAAGGGCAAGACATGTCCAGATGACCCTTAATCAGAGGATAGCAATGGAAGGAAGGGAGGGGAGGGAGGACAGGGATAGAAAGCAATCCCCCCAAACCTAGAGTAGCCAGAGCAGCAGGGCACCTGAGCACCAGAACCCCATCCCCAAAGAACCAAAGGAGGAATGAACCGCCCCCAGACGGAGCCACCCGTCAAGAACAAAGAAGGCACTCACAGGAGAGACAGCCCCCCACCGGGAGGCGAGTACCGAAGACCAACCCAAGGGTCCTCGCAGAATAGGGGTGGAAGGGTGGGACCATGAAGGAATCTGCAGCTAGAATCGTCTCTACCATATACATCGAAGGTAAGTAACTTGTACATCTGATAGAGACTACTATCTGCAGATTCCTTCTAGTAGAATAGATACCCTATCAATACCACGTGGGGAAGTAGGGTTTGCGAAAGGACACCACCAGCCAATACAGAACAGAGGGCCCCACAGGGGAGCAGATCTGTGGACCAGGTAGAACCTCGCCCCTACCAGGCAAGGAAAACCCCCACAAGCAGAACCCCACCGACCCCAAGGGGGTGTAGGGTGGAAAAGAAGGCTGAAGACGCCCGTACACTCACAGCAGAGGAACCAAGGCAAGGTCGGAGAGGCCGAAGCACCCTACTCCCCAACAAGGCAACAGAGCTTCCGCCCAATGCCAAGACAGGAAAGCGGAAAAAGAAGCCTAGAGAGCACAAGGAAACGAGGGAAAAGAAGGCAACCCCACTCCAGATGGATCATCCCAGACCTCAGGGCAGGAGCAGGGAAAGCAGGAGATGCCCGGGCACACCACTACGAGTGCCGCGCACACGACCTCAGGAAGCAAAAGCAACCTACCTAAACGCCATGGGGAACAGGCACCCGAAGGCGACCAGAACCCCCTAGCAGAGTGCAAGCCATATGACACCTACCACTACCCCAAATAGGGTATGTTAAGTCCCAAGATACAGGAACCCTCTTTGGAATAACTTCCGCAGCAGAAGAAAAAACTAGAGCCAGGTGTGAGAAGTTGGCCTGATATATAATGTTCACTATTCTAGTGAGCACTTTGTATCAGTCCAAACAACCCTTATTGATGATTGGTTGTAAGTCAACCTTATAGACCAGCTATCCTAGTAGCATGGATACGAGCAGTCTAAGGCTAAAGACTCGAGAGGGCGTGTTAAGCCAGCTGTTATACCACACATGTACCCCTTGAATACCCAGTGAAAGGACACCACACAAGTGTTATGAAAATAAACAGTGTATTTATTAAAATCACAACAGCCCTGTACAGGTTTCAGGTTTTAAAGTCTTTATTTCGATTAAAAAAAAATCATAAAAGACAATTAATAACAGACATTGATTAGCAATAAATTCATTAACAATAAAAAAAGCATTAAACAATGTAAAGACAGTCCTGAGTCAGATTTTCCTTGAGGGGAAAAAGGATTACAAATAAGTTCCAAACAATAAAATATGAGAAGTCAAAGGTATTCAAGGAAAAAAAGAAGAGGGATATACCATCGGTGTGTTAAAAAAAGTCTAAGTTAGACTAATGTTTTGCCCTGAGTATCCAGGCCCAGCCCAGGTATTTGGCCGTACACACTGTAATAACTTCTAGTGTGTTAGTTCTTAATACATGAATGGCCTCCTCAGATTTTCTAATGGGCAGGCGCTGAAACAATGGTTTTAGCCATTTAGCCCTAGGAGCATGGTATCTAGGACAAGCAAACAGAAAGTGGCCCACTGTTTCCTTGTGTCCTGGGCACCATTTACAATGATCCGTGGTACTTGATGGCCAATTTTTCGTGAAGGTGTTCAATGGCAGTGAGCCCACCCGGAACTGGTGAAAGAGTTTCCTGTCTAAGGATTTGGAAACCTTATCCCAATATTGTTCTCGAGATGGGTCCAGCTTGAAGGAAAGGAACCTACCCGTGAGGTTGGTAGAACTGGAGGCATTGATTCTAGTCAGACGGAGCATAGACCAATACAATTCTTTTAATGCCAATTTGGAAGGGAAGGTACCGGTGGCAGGAGATATCCATAACTGCTCTAGGCCCATATCCATCAGGATGGATTTTACCGTTTGGAACCAGGGAATTTTCTCCGATCCCCTGATTGACCTAACTTCTGCTACCCCGTTTGCAAATAGTGTAAGCTCGGGGGAGGTCCATAGGCGCCTCCAGAAAGCAACCAGTCTAAATCTGGCCATCTCATTAATCGGAGGGCATCCCAAGTCCAGGCAGAGGGGAATAGAGGGGGACGACTGTGGCAAGCCTACCAAATTTCGGAGGAATTTATACTGTATTTTGTACAGACCCGTAAGATCCATGTGGCCCCACAAATCTGCACCATATAGGATCGCAGGATTGATTTTGGCATCATAGATTTTAAGAGCTGGGGTGACCCGCTTGGTGATAGATTTCCTTTGCTCGCTAAGGAGGCAGCCAGTAAGTCGAGCAAACTTGAGATGTTGAGCATCAACTTGTGCTTTCCACTTCAGGCGACTATCTAGCGTAACCCCCAGATAGATCATGTTCTCCACTTGATCCAACTTGATTCCACCCATACTAACTGAGCTCCGGACAGGACAGTTCTTAGTTAACACCATAAATTTGGATTTTCCCACGTTCACCTTAAGGTCGCTGATGACACAGAACTCCTCGAAGCGGTCTAAGGCCCGCTGTAATCCGCTGCGTGTTCTGGAGAGGAGTAGGGTGTCATCAGCAAAGATGAGCATTGGGAAACGCTGTCCTGCCAACATAGGGGCGTCTGTCGGGGTCGATTCAAAAAATTTGACCACTTGGTCAATGAACAATAAAAAAAGGGTAGGTGCCAATACACACCCCTGACGAACACCTCGGGTGACAGGGAAAGGTTCGGTCACTTGGCCCTGTCCTCCCCATCTTACCCTCGCAAAGTTCTCCTCATGCAGTTTAACTATCAGGTCGAGCAATTCTACAGGCATTCCTAAATTCCTCAAGACTCCCCACAGTTTGTCCCTCGGGACTAGATCGAAGGCGGACTTCAGATCAATGAACGCTGCGAAGATGGTACCGCCGCCAAGCTGCACCACCTTCCAGTAGATCAGACAAAATCTGAACACCTGGTCGATGGTGCTTGTTCCCGATCTGAAGCCCGCCTGCATGGGGGATAGAATGGCCTCCATTTCGATCCAGCCTTGGACCCTACCCAAAACCATTCGAGCAATGAGTTTTTGCATAGAGTCAATAAGACTAATCGGGCGGTAGTTTCCTGGGTCAGACCTACTGCCCTTTTTATAGATCGGTAAGATCTCCGCCCCCCTCCAAGACTTAGGTATTCTTGCACCTGCGGCTATGGAATTTGCCACCTTGATGATATATGGTATCCACAGGGCGGGGTTAGCTTTAAATAGATCGGCGGGTATAAGATCCATACCTGGAGCTTTCCCTCGCATAGTGCAATTTAGTGCCAGCTCGACCTCGCCTTCTGTGAAGATGAGTGTCTCGCTTTGGGTAGTGGGTTGGTATGTCGTTTCCAAAATACTGGATGGCATAAAAACCTCGCCACAAAACTGAGTAGAGTAGAAAGTCACCCACACGTTAGGGGGCACATGGTTTGAGGGAATACGTGCGTCCGGGTCCTTCCCCCACTTAACTAATTCCCAGAATTTAATGGGGTTATTGGACAAGGAAGCTTCCAGTAGATCTAACCAATACTTGTCCTCCCACTCCAGTTTGGCTTCCCTCTGTATTTTCCTGTAGGTCTGTCTAGCCGCTTTCACTAAGCCCATATTCCGAGACTTGACTGCTTTAACCAAGTCAGTGTGGGCTTCCCTACATTTTTTGTTGTACCATTTCTGGGGGCGGGTAGATGCCTTATGGTTTCCCTGCCGGCAGGGTTGCGAAAGCAGAGATTTTAAATCGTCAAAACAGCGATTATGCAGATTAATGGTAAGCACAGCTATTTCGGAGTTGTCCCCCAACTCGGCGTGGGTCAGCATTTCGTTATAAGTGTTATTTACCACGCTGATAATCTTATTCCTCAGTGCCTCATCCTCCTCAACTTTTGACCATTTAAGCCTCTTCCTATCATTTGTTAAATGGGTGTCCCCCGTCTGTGAGGTACCGGGTCCTACTAGTCTCGCTAATCCTGGCAGCCCTAGTTGCAGGGTCAAAGGGTTATGGTCACTTTCTGGACGGGATAATACCTCCATATCCACCAACAGGGGCCAGTCTCCTACTTTCAATAGGATATAATCAATGCGGCTTCTTCTTAACCCATTATCAAATGTGCATTTGGCTTCCTGGTCTGATTTTGTCCGACCATTACAGGCCCGAAAGCCACAATTTAGACAAAAGGCCATCCAATTCACCGCTGCCTCAGTGGCGGGTGCCGGTTTGACGGACAGCAGATCGGGTATGCCCCATACTGCGTCCTCCGCGGAACCCCAACAGTCCCCTGGATCTAATAAGGGTTCGAAACAGCAATTTAAGTCCCCAGCAAGGAGAATAACGCTATTGCTATCTAGGGCTGCTAGGATAGGGTCCAGGGCCTCCAGCAAAGGTGGCGTACGGCCGCCCGGCAAACCACGTGCATATATGTTGAACAGGATCAGG
The DNA here is from genome assembly GCF_964263255.1 of Lissotriton vulgaris. Classification (NCBI taxonomy): domain Eukaryota; kingdom Metazoa; phylum Chordata; class Amphibia; order Caudata; family Salamandridae; genus Lissotriton; species Lissotriton vulgaris. The sequence goes on from NC_141689.1 coordinate 979,459,575, forward strand.
TCCCGATAGCCAGACCTGCTCAATTTAACTATGAGGAGGTCCGGATTATGTACACATATCTCCGTAGTATGATATCCCAGGGATTGTTTCACCCAAATCAGAAGCCCCCCTGAGGCTCTCCCTTTAGCATTTCCAGTAGTCCTTCGAGTGGCAGCTTTATAAAAATTAACATAGCCATGCCTAAAGATTGGGTCAGTGGCCCAAGTTTCCTGGAGTGAGATGATGTCAAATTTCTCCATGAACTCCTGCCAGTCTTCAGAATGGATACGACTTTTGACCCCAGCAATATTCCAGGACACAAGGGCAAGAGTTTCCGATGTGGGTACCGCTGCAGGGACCACCACCTCTGAAACTACAAGCTTGTCCTGTCCAGCCTCAACAGCCCACCCATTTTCAGATCTTACAACGATGTTCTGACTATTTTCTTTCAACATTGTGGTGGTTCCCCCTGCCCTATACGATGGTGTGCCCATCCCAGTTGATACTGGGGCCCTCTTACACTCCTCTGCCATAATTGTAGACTGTGGGGACTCCTGACCCTGCCACCAGCTCCCTACCCAGGGGTCAGCATTTTCTACGTGGAGTTTTGGAAGTCAATCAATGGCCTCGAGATCAGACAGAGGACCAAAATGATTAAATAGGGGTGGGAAAAGTGGTAGTTGCGGTGTCCTTATCATGGGGTAGCTCCTAAAGGTGGGCCGACCCTGTTTAGGGGCCTTCAGGGCGAGTGCCTGTCTTTGTGGATAGAAATATGAGAGGTCTAGGGTCTGGACGTCCCCCTGCCTAGCAAACCTAGCTTCTCTACAGATTGTGTCCACCACCCATGGATCCCTGAAGGATATTAAAATACAGTCACCCTCCAGGTCTTTGCTACCCTGGCCCACCCAGTCGACCCTTCTCACAAATAAGATTTCTGTGGGCGAAGAAGGGGGTAGGGGTCTGTTTTTATTCAGCCAGTAAATGACCTTGTTACGCAGGTCACCATGAGTCTCCCTTTTGCCAGATTGTAGTGGGGCTACACCAGTCAGTACCATAGTGTATGGTGTGGCCTCTATGGGGATATCAACCCGGGGTGTTGGATGTCTGGAGTGATTTCCCACCAAAGGGTTTTGAATACTATGTTGATTTACTGGGGGGCCATGTGATGAAAGGCAATGGGTGGCTGCACCAGGTTTTGGCAGGGAGGGTGGTTTGGTTGTGTTACGTCTAGTGGGGGTTGATCTAACCGGTTTATTCACGGGTTTTGTCAAGTGGGTGCGTTGGGGCAAGGTCTCTGGTACCTTACTTGGAATATTTTTAGAAACACCACCCCTGTTTAATCTATCAGTTGCTGTCCCTGGGGGTTTATTGTTGCTGGGATTACCATTAACCGTATTTGGAATGTTCGATATTTTTGGGACAGGAGGAAGAGGTTTGGCCCCCCCTGAGTTAATACCAGGCGTAGACAATAATATGGCAGAATTCGCATTAACTACAGCCTCCAGTGCATCTATTTTCAATGTCATTAATCTAGTCCGCTCCAAGACAGGTAATAAAAGGTTTTTCATCAAAGCCTCTATCTTAGCCAACAAGGAATCATCGCTGCTTAGGCATGTTGGGCAGGGGTTCGAGGAGCCTAGGGAGATGAGGGAGGGGCATAAGGCGTTAGACAATGTATTGGTACATTGTGTTTCGCTGGGGCGGCCTAGTGCCGATGGGGGATTACCAGCGGTATCTTTTAATTTGGGCAACTTACATTCTCTCCCACCCTTGTAGCTCGTGTCTTGTTTTCTCTTCCTTGAGACCTTGACTGTACCCAGAGAGTCTATGTGGACTGGGTCATTAGAGACTGTTTTGGGTGAATCAGGGGGTAAGTCAACAGATTCCGAGCTATATTCGGAATTTTGACTATCCTGAGTATTAATTTCCCCAGTCACTTCATGATCATCTGATGGGTGAACAGGAGGAGGTAATGTGTGTACAGAGAGATCAGTCCCCTCACTATCCATATGAACTATAGCCTCCGTTGTGTCTAGATGTATACAATTGAAAGCTGCGTGTGCTTGTGCATGAGACACGGGACTTGGAATCTTGGCCAGCCTACCCAGTGAAGAACGTTTTCCGCTGACCAAGTCAATGGAGAGACGTTTTTCCACCATTGCGATTTCCTTTTCTAGGATACCCGTGGCACGTGTAATAAAGGCATCCAGTGGACCCGAAACCACTCCTGAGGGTGTTTGAATTTGGACATTACGTGTTTTACCAGACCTTAAAACCATAATTTCTAAAAAAGTACCAACTGCAATAATCCGAGCTAAACACACTCTTTACACAAATAAGGTGGTAACTTAGTAGTCCACACAGTCAGTACAAAGTCTCTTATGGCCTTCCAAACTATGGGACACCAGATCGCCTACCTTACTTGTTTCACAACTAGCCAAGAGATGTGGGCCGGGGCCGTCCTCTTGCTCCGGGCTGCGTCCCGCGCTGCGGGAGGAAAGGGCCCAATTATACCGGCGTACAGGGAGGTGGGCGGGCCGCCAGGGAGAGCGGACCGGAAGTTGTAGGCGGTCTAGCAGGGACTCCTGGGTAATGGAGTCCCTGACGCTCGCAGCCCTGCAGCCCTCAGCCACTGATGACAGAGTCTTCCCCCTAGAAGTCCTGGGCAGTTGCCCCTTGCTTTCTCCGGCGATGCGGCACCCGCGGAGCGGGTGCGGCGAGGTCCGGTGTCGGCTGACACAGAGTCCGGTGAGCGCGTCCTGGAAGTGCGCTGTCCGTTAGGTAGACGAGTGAACAAGAGACCCACTGGTAGTTTTGCAGGTGAGGATTTAAAGGCACTTCAGGTGGGCGGTGGGCCGGCCGCCAGGGAGAGCGGACCGGAAGTTGTAGGCGGTCTAGCAGGGACTCCTGGGTAATGGAGTCCCTGACGCTCGCAGCCCTGCAGCCCTCAGCCACTGATGACAGAGTCTTCCCCCTAGAAGTCCTGGGCAGTTGCCCCTTGCTTTCTCCGGCGATGCGGCACCCGCGGAGCGGGTGCGGCGAGGTCCGGTGTCGGCTGACACAGAGTCCGGTGAGCGCGTCCTGGAAGTGCGCTGTCCGCTAGGTAGACGAGTGAACAAGAGACCCACTGGTAGTTTTGCAGGTGAGGATTTAAAGGCACTTCAGGTGGGCGGTGGGCCGGCCGCCAGGGAGAGCGGACCGGAAGTTGTAGGCGGTCTAGCAGGGACTCCTGGGTAATCGAGTCCCTGACGCTCGCAGCCCTGCAGCCCTCAGCCACTGATGACAGAGTCTTCCCCCTAGAAGTCCTGGGCAGTTGCCCCTTGCTTTCTCCGGCGATGCGGCACCCGCGGAGCGGGTGCGGCGAGGTCCGGTGTCGGCTGACACAGAGTCCGGTGAGCGCGTCCTGGAAGTGCGCTGTCCGTTAGGTAGACGAGTGAACAAGAGACCCACTGGTAGTTTTGCAGGTGAGGATTTAAAGGCACTTCAGGTGGGCGGTGGGCCGGCCGCCAGGGAGAGCGGACCGGAAGTTGTAGGCGGTCTAGCAGGGACTCCTGGGTAATGGAGTCCCTGACGCTCGCAGCCCTGCAGCCCTCAGCCACTGATGACAGAGTCTTCCCCCTAGAAGTCCTGGGCAGTTGCCCCTTGCTTTCTCCGGCGATGCGGCACCCGCGGAGCGGGTGCGGCGAGGTCCGGTGTCGGCTGACACAGAGTCCGGTGAGCGCGTCCTGGAAGTGCGCTGTCCGCTAGGTAGACGAGTGAACAAGAGACCCACTGGTAGTTTTGCAGGTGAGGATTTAAAGGCACTTCAGGTGGGCGGTGGGCCGGCCGCCAGGGAGAGCGGACCGGAAGTTGTAGGCGGTCTAGCAGGGACTCCTGGGTAATGGAGTCCCTGACGCTCGCAGCCCTGCAGCCCTCAGCCACTGATGACAGAGTCTTCCCCCTAGAAGTCCTGGGCAGTTGCCCCTTGCTTTCTCCGGCGATGCGGCACCCGCGGAGCGGGTGCGGCGAGGTCCGGTGTCGGCTGACACAGAGTCCGGTGAGCGCGTCCTGGAAGTGCGCTGTCCGCTAGGTAGACGAGTGAACAAGAGACCCACTGGTAGTTTTGCAGGTGAGGATTTAAAGGCACTTCAGGTGGGCGGTGGGCCGGCCGCCAGGGAGAGCGGACCGGAAGTTGTAGGCGGTCTAGCAGGGACTCCTGGGTAATCGAGTCCCTGACGCTCGCAGCCCTGCAGCCCTCAGCCACTGATGACAGAGTCTTCCCCCTAGAAGTCCTGGGCAGTTGCCCCTTGCTTTCTCCGGCGATGCGGCACCCGCGGAGCGGGTGCGGCGAGGTCCGGTGTCGGCTGACACAGAGTCCGGTGAGCGCGTCCTGGAAGTGCGCTGTCCGTTAGGTAGACGAGTGAACAAGAGACCCACTGGTAGTTTTGCAGGTGAGGATTTAAAGGCACTTCAGGTGGGCGGTGGGCCGGCCGCCAGGGAGAGCGGACCGGAAGTTGTAGGCGGTCTAGCAGGGACTCCTGGGTAATGGAGTCCCTGACGCTCGCAGCCCTGCAGCCCTCAGCCACTGATGACAGAGTCTTCCCCCTAGAAGTCCTGGGCAGTTGCCCCTTGCTTTCTCCGGCGATGCGGCACCCGCGGAGCGGGTGCGGCGAGGTCCGGTGTCGGCTGACACAGAGTCCGGTGAGCGCGTCCTGGAAGTGCGCTGTCCGCTAGGTAGACGAGTGAACAAGAGACCCACTGGTAGTTTTGCAGGTGAGGATTTAAAGGCACTTCAGGTGGGCGGTGGGCCGGCCGCCAGGGAGAGCGGACCGGAAGTTGTAGGCGGTCTAGCAGGGACTCCTGGGTAATCGAGTCCCTGACGCTCGCAGCCCTGCAGCCCTCAGCCACTGATGACAGAGTCTTCCCCCTAGAAGTCCTGGGCAGTTGCCCCTTGCTTTCTCCGGCGATGCGGCACCCGCGGAGCGGGTGCGGCGAGGTCCGGTGTCGGCTGACACAGAGTCCGGTGAGCGCGTCCTGGAAGTGCGCTGTCCGCTAGGTAGACGAGTGAACAAGAGACCCACTGGTAGTTTTGCAGGTGAGGATTTAAAGGCACTTCAGGTGGGCGGTGGGCCGGCCGCCAGGGAGAGCGGACCGGAAGTTGTAGGCGGTCTAGCAGGGACTCCTGGGTAATGGAGTCCCTGACGCTCGCAGCCCTGCAGCCCTCAGCCACTGATGACAGAGTCTTCCCCCTAGAAGTCCTGGGCAGTTGCCCCTTGCTTTCTCCGGCGAGAAAGCAAGGGGCAACAGCCCTGTACTCTTTTTGAGGACAGGGTACTAAGCACAAAACAAAACTCTTACGAAAATACTTAAGTTAGCACAGTATATACTAATGCCCGAGGGGCACGGAAAACCATATACTCTGAAAGTGGAATGCGAAATTACTAGCAGGTAAGTACAGTACTAATAGGCTTTGGAATCGCTAGGTCTTGCCTATAGAATCTTCAGATTACTTCTAGGAGGCCTAGGGGACTCGGGTGCAGAGTGTGCACTCTCACGCGGGATGCGGGACAAAGTCTATGGTAGCTAGATTTCAGAAAGTTAGTGTTCTCGGGCGAACCCGACCTGGTAGGAGGAAAACGAAAGTGGATCCTGACCCTTGGATAGTGAGGCTATGCTGGGGCACCGAAATGCCGAAGTTACCTAGCCCAGGGGCTGCAGCTGCATATGTCTCAAAAGACGTCGGGAATCCTCGTAGACGGACCAGGAGCCTGGAAGAAAGATGCTGGCAGGCGACCAGTGAAGAGAGTTCGAAGTGATCCAAGCCTGGATCTTGAAGATGGATGACACCTGAAAGCAGAGGGGACCAAGTTCGTGACTACTAGCCAGTAGTCAGGTGGCACCAGGAGGGCACCGGATGGTAGTCACCTCGACTAGGTGAGTGGGTGACGCTGTGCTCTGCAGATCTCACGGACCAGGAGGAGTTGTCGGCGACCAGGATGGAGGAGCGAGCTGTCCCACGACGGATGAAGCTGTCGGCGTCGCTGGCCCCAGGATTGGGCAACAAAGCCTTGGCAAATTCAAGCCCACGCGGTGGACTCAAAATGGCGTCTGGAGTGGACCAGGAGGGTCCGGGGTGCTTCTCTTGAAAAAGGAAGCAAGGGCCAGTCTGGAGCAACCAGACCAGCAGCAGTGATGTCGTCGGGCGTCGTTAAGAAGGCCACAAGCCAGCCGGCTAGTAGCCAAACAACGCGGTGAGCAGAAAAAAGCAGAAGGGCCCCACGCAGATCGTGGAGATGCTGGAGGGCTGATCTTCGGTGCTGGAGCTGCTCAGGGTTGGGGCTTCTCGGACCCCAAAGCACTCACCAGTGGAAGACTCGGTGGGCTTGTTGCAAAGAAGTCGTGCAGTCTTGGCGATCGTCGGTCCCTCGAGGTCTCGTCGCACTCACGGTTCTCAGCTTGGCTGTAGAGGTGAGTAGAGGTCAGAGGTGCCAGGGAAGCCGGGTCTCGTCGAGCTGTGTCGTCGGATTCCAGAGGAAGGACTTGCAGCAGACCGCAGTGTTCTTAGGATGGTGCCCGCTGATGCAGGGTGACTACTCCTTAGCCACAAGGGAGAATCTTGAAGAAGAAATCTTGATGTCCTTTCGCAGAAAGTCGTGTCTTGATTCCAAAGATGATCTAATTTGAACAGGGGGCCCGCTCCTATCTTTATACTAAGAAAAGGGGCTGACCCGGTGACTAGGTCCTGCCTATGGGTGAGACTAGGAGGGGGGTGGTTACACCCCTCTCCCATGCCGGACTTCCCCCAGGCCAGGGGCTGGTGTGCCCCTGGAACTGGTTCTGACCGGCCTATGCGTAGTGAGCACCGGGGTGCCACTCAGCAGTCACCTTCCTGTAAAGCCCTGCCTACCCAGGATACACAAAACCCTGTCTAGGATGGTGCTAGCACAGCCCCGGACAGGAAACCCTTTGTCCAAGCTCTCCTCGCTGGAAGGACTCCCAGCAGCAGGAGGTCAGACTCGTGTCTGTGGTGGCAGCATCCATTTTGTGGAGCTGAGGCTTCGTTTAGCTTTAACCGGGGTTCACAGTTACATACATGTCGTGTCCCTCTAGAAGGGTGGAATGCTAACCCCGTCGCCAGAATTGGCGAGGGGTTAGTATTCCAATTCGTATGACACCTTACTCGACATGTTTTGATAAAGCAATACCAAAGATAGCATTTAACCGCGAGGATTATAATGCACTTAAGAGTATATGGTATGCGATATCATGGAACAGCTATTAGGACTTGGTTCTGCAAGCTGCAGACAGGCTCAGCTCATGCCAGAGCACCATCTCACACGATTCCAAGCACTCTGCCTTCAGGATTGTTAAGGCCTGCCATAGGAGTGACTGATAGGAATCTGTGTGTCCATTTTTAGGGTTAGATATAGGTATAATATATCTACAGCAAAGGGTGATTACACGACTTTGCCCCAGCTGTCATGCAGCCAGTTGTGCCAAATTTAGGAGGCCAGCCAGGGGTGGCATAATACATGCTTCAGCCCCTGGTAGGCCCTGGGTACACCTATGCCCTGAGTTACAGGGTCTGATAAGGTGGCCCAGTACCAATTGGAAATGTACCTAAGGCACATGGAATCCATTTTACAGAGAGAGCAGTAGGCCTGGGGTCCTGATTGGCAGGGCCCCAGGTCGACTATGTCGAAAACCAGCTAAAACACAGGGCAAAAAGTTGGGGGCAACCATAGTCAGGAGGTACCTTCCTACACCAGGGGGAAAAAAAAAACACCTGCAGAAGGCTTGACAAGCAGCTCAAGCAAAGCAGAAGGCCTAATCTCAGGACCAAGTCTGCGCACCAACTCTGCACACGGTGAAGTTCAAGATATGCTGTATAATTCACAAATGCCTGTCTGGCACCGGTCCCAAGTATCTATCAGAAATCTTCAGACCCTATGAGCCTGGTCGTTCTCTGCGCTTAGGCAAAATCCTAATTTAGCCACCTTTAGGAAATGTTTAAAGACCCACCTGTTCCTGACCATGTAGACATCGTTCACTGCCTGATGATCCTTCTCTCTGTAGATAGCTTCGGTAAGAACATAAGCGCGGAGATACCCCTTCGGGGGTCGAATTCCTGCGCTATACAAGCAGATAAAATAAATAAATAAATAAATAAATAACTCATGCACAACACACACACATAATCAACACAAGGGCTGTCCAGAAGCCAACAATACCAAAGTCCCAAGGAAGGACGCAAACGGCCAGAAAACACACTCCACAGCCAGAACAACCAGCCTAAGAAGGCCCAGAATCAACCAAACTCAGAAGTCACTGAGGAGGGGACAGAGGAGGAGGAGGATAAGGCGGAATAAGATGAGGAGGACGGAGCCCTGCCAAGGTTCTTTGGATGGCGGAGTCGGCTGGCTCCCGAATATTCTCAGGGAATTCTCCGACCCGAAGCCAAGCATGGTGACGGAGAGCGACTGAGGAATTCATGGCCCGGCCCAGCACCTCTGTGATGTCCAGAGTGGAGCGAAGAATAAACGCCGCAAGCTCCCGGCCATCCAATGCATGATGCCGTAAGTCCACCTGATTAGACTCCTGGGACGCTGCGGATCCGAGAGACTCAGCTGAGTCCCACAAACAGGAGGAGGCCATAGCCAGCACACACAAGGTGTTAAAGGACCGCAGGGCAGCGCTGGTCGAGGCGAACCCGTTGTGCCAGCGGGCCTCTTGGAACAGTGGAGTCAACAGTGGCGGCAGGGAGGGAAAAGCAGTCCGCAAAAGGGGGCTGGCGGCTGAGGGGTGAAGGGAAAGACACGCCGGGTCACGCGGCGCCGGGAGGTGCTGGTGCAGAAGATGCTGAGGCACCAGGTCCCCTGAGGCAGGATGCCTCTAAGCCCCCGTCAAGGAAGAAAGGAGCGAACCTTCAAAGGGAAGTAAGATTTCCCTCCCACCAGAGCCCTGGTGGAGGACCTCCAATAGATGGTCCGCCGGAAAGTGAGCCACCAGGTCACCCAAGCGCAGGATGCCCACAGCCGTGGACAGCGCGTGAGTGAAGGCCGCTCCCGCCTCTGTAGGGTCCCGTGGTGGAGAACGCAGCTCCTCCATGGGCGACGGCTGCAAACTAAGGCAGCCGTCCGCGGGGTCAAATGGGACGGGCAAGGGCCAGACCTGGAAGTCAGAAGGAGCTGAAGAATGAGGGACCTGCTGCTCTTCTGACGAACACCTCTGCCTCAGGAAGGGCGGGAGGACGCCCTTCGATGCCGGTGAAAAAGACACCACACGGCGACCAGTCTCCGGGGAGGACGACACCAATATACAGACTGCCTCTGAAGAAGAAGGAGCATCCAAAGACGAATCCGCGGTACGACCCCTGCGCAGAGCCGCAGAGTCCTCTGCCTGAGGCAGGACGTCGGCACCATCCGGTGTCATCGGACAAGCTTCCTCCAAGTCTGCCCGCACCGGAAACTGGAGCCGAGACCGGAGTAGAGCTGGAGCCGCACTGGCCCCGGAGTAGAGCCGCAATGACGTCGACCCGACCCCCGCTGAGGCACCCACCTGCGTGGGGGAACGAGACGGGCCTGGGGAGTGACACGAAGCCCTCCACCAACCGCAGAGCAGAATGAGGCGAAGATCGCTCGGCAACCCATGTGGCGGCGCCACGGACAATTCAACCTCCGACAAGGCAGCCGCCTGTGGGGAGGGACGAGAGGGGTCCGGAGAGGGACGAGGGGTCCTCACCAGGAACGGGACGAGGAGGGTCCACCGTCTCCGCATGGTCCAGCTGCTGCCGGCGCCATAGCGGCGTCACCTCGGCCTTAGAGAGGACCATCTTGTCAAAGGACCGAGAAGGGCACGGGGATGAGACCCGAGCCCCGGCGAACTCCCGCGACACCACAGGGACTCCGGCTGGAGTTTGCGGTGAGGCAGAGAGGCCGTGGCCTGAAGGAGGCGCCCCAGAGGAGCCGCACCCCAACAGCACCACATCCTAAAAGGCCTGGATCAGAACCAGTCGGGGCCGGAACCACCGCCAGCTCCGCGGCGGGCCCTGCGCAGGGCGAGGGATCCGCCGATTCCCCAGGAGGGGAAGAAGGAGGAGACGCCAGTGAGGCCTGCAAAGCCACCGGGTAGGTCTCCAATCGGACTCTCGACGCCCCGACACCAGGAACCGGTGGATAGGACGACATGCAGGGCCACATCACTCGCGGAGAGTCCACACCCCCAGTGGTCCGGAAACCAGCCTCCGGAGACAAACTGCGACACTTACCCACGGGGGAGTGACAATCACGTGACATCGGAAAAGGGCGAGGATGACGACTACAGCCGTATCTGAAGCTGTTCGCCGAAGCAGACAGAGGGGAGGACGTCGACATGGAGAGATGCGCCAAGAGAAGTTTCATCCGGCGCTCCCGCTGCGACTTAGGCTTCAACTGTTGGCATGCCGCACAATCAGTCGTGCTGTGATCCTCCCCCAAACACCACATACAAATGAGGTGAGGGTCCGTCACCGACAGAAGACGCCCACAAAACGTGCAAGTTTTGAAGCCCGAAGGCATTCGCACACTGTTCCACCAAAAAGAAATGGAAGAAAAAGGGGCCTTAAACAGGCCAGTAGCAAGGATCGGATCGGCGTTGCATGCGGAGAAGGAAGAAACTGATGTAGGTGCGCCCTGGGGGGGGGGGGGGGGGTGGGGGGGGAGGGGGGGGGCGGGTTGGGTCTTATGTGACCTCGCTGACATCACGTACATGGACGACGCCTGGGCAGAGTCGTGTGATCTTGCCCAGCACCCCGGCGCGCAGGGATGCTGTGGCAAAAAAGTTTCCAGATCCAGTCTCACGTCTGGGGATAATTCTACGTGAAGGCATCTGCAGCTAGTAGTCGCTATCAGATGTAAGAGCACAGTGAACTGAAAAGGCTTGTGGCCTACCATAACAGCAGATAGTGCCGATGTGCATGCAGGACAGAAACATGAAAATAGGTGAACCCCAAGTCAAATGCTATCATCCGGTCACCTGGGTCCAAGGCAGCCAACACCTGAGTTAGCGTGAGCATCTTAAATTGTTTCTTCTTGAGGAAGTAGTTGAGGGCTTGCAGGTCTAGTATAGGATGAAAGCTCTTGCCCTTTTTGGGGACCAGATAGTAGTGAAGCACAAGTTACTACTTGTGTAACGATATATCTGTAAGAGACATTAGTTAGTGATAGATTCCTTACCTTAGAATATCCCCAGGCGTCAGACTGGATCCGGAAAGTTTTGCGTAGCAGTACCCTTGCGCGTCGGTAGGCGTCGTCTGTGGCTCCGCGTCCGTCGTCGGCGTCGTGGGCGCCATGATGACGTCGTCGGAGTACATAGACGCCGCCTCCGCGTGCTGACGTCAGTTCTTAGCCACAGCTTTTCCGCGCCAGAAGCGCAGAGCCATGACAAAAACCGACACTGGTGCCAAGAAACTAGGGCCCTGAAAGGGGATGACCTTAACCCTAGATATCGGTTCGCAGAACGGGGAGGATGGGTGGGTCGGTAAGGAATCTATCACTAACTAATGTCTCTTACAGATGAACAAGTTACTTACCTTCGGTAACAATATATCTGTAAGAAACATTAGTTAGTGTTAGATTCCTTACCTTAGAATATCCCCAGGCGTCAGTCTGGATCCGGAAACTTTTGCGTAGCAGTACCCCTGCGCGTCGGTAGGCGTCGTCTGCAGGCGTCCCCTGCGGCTCCGCGTCCGTCGTCGGCGTCGTGCGCCGTGATGACGTCGCTGGAGTACATAGACGCCGCCTCCGCGCGCTGACGTCAGTTCTTTGCACACAGCATTTCCGCGCCAGGAGACGCAGAGCCATGAGAGAACCAACACTGGTGCCATGTAAAAACTAGGGCCCTGAAAGGGATGACCTTAACCCTAGGTATCAGTTCGCAGAACGGGGAGGATGGGTGGGTTCGGTAAGGAATCTAACACTAACTAATGTTTCTTACAGATATATCGTTACCGAAGGTAAGTAACTTGTTCATCTGAAAGAAACACGTTAGTGTTAGATTCCTTACCTTAGAATACATACCCCAGCAATACCAACCCCGGTGGTGGGTCTGCGAACCAATACAAACTACACCAGAAAGTCCTGGAGGACAGAACGGCCAAAGAAGCCATCCCTCCGGACTTGGCTGTCCAGGCAGTAGTGCCTCGCAAAGGTGTGCAGCGAGGCCCACGTAGCCGCTTGGCAAATGTCCTGCAAGGGGACTCCCCGGCCCAGGGCAGTGGTAGCCGCCGTGGCCCGAGTAGAATGGGCCCTCAGCCCAACAGGAGGCTGTGAGAAGTTGGCCCGATATGCAACGTTCGCTATTCTAGCGACCGCTATGTATCGTTCCAACGACCCTTATGGTGTTTGGTTGTAAGTCAACCTATAGACCAGCTATCCTAGTAGCATGGATACGAGCAGTCTAAGGCTAAAGACTCGAGAGGGCGCGTTAAGCCAGCTGTTTACCACACATGTACCCCTTGAACACCCAGTGAAAGGACACCACACAAGTGTTATGAAAATAAATAGTATATTTATTAAGAATCACAACAGCCCTGTACTCTTTATGAGGACAGGGTACTAAGCACAAACCAAATCTCTTTAGCAAATACTTCAAGTGCACAGTTTAAAGACAAGTGTCCTAGGACACGGAAAGGTTAAGGCAAGTCGGAAGCGAGGGACTCGGGACCCTAGAGTAAGGAGGCTATGCAGGCACCGAAATGCCGAGTTACCTAGCCACGAGGGCTGCGGCTGCACAAGTCTTACAGGCGTCGGGGTCTTCGCTGACGAGCCAGGAGCCGGAAGAAAAGGAGTTGCTGGCCGGCGACCAGTGTTGAACAGTTCGTAGAGATTGATGAAACCTGAAAGCAGAGGGGACCAAGTTCGTACTACTAGCCAGTAGTCAGAGGGTACCAGGAAGGCACCGGTTGGCCGTCACCTCGACCAGGTGAGTGGGCGACGCTAGGCTCTGCAGTCTCTCGGACCAGGAGGCGTTGTCGGCGACCACGGTGGAGGTGCGAGCTGTCCCACGACGGATGTCGCTGTCGGCGTCTTGGGTGGACCAGGAGGGTCCGGGGTGCCTCTCAAAAGATGGAAGCAGGGGCCAGTCTGGAGCAACCAGACCGGCAGTGTTGATTCTTGGTCGTCGTCACAGAAGGGCACGAGCCAGCGGCAAGTGACCAGACAACGTGCTGAGCAGCGAGCAGAAGGGCCCCACGCAGATCGTGGAGATGCTGGGAGACTGCACTTCGGTGCTGGAGCGGCTCAGGGTCGGGGCTTCTCGGACCCCAGAGCACTCACCAGAGAGTTACCTCGATGGTCGTGCTGGTTTTTAAGAGCGTGCAGGTTCTGATGATGGCCGGTCCCTCGAGGTCTCGTCGCACCCACAGATCACAGCTGAGCTGATGACGTGGGTAGAGGTCAGAGGTGCCAGGGAAGCCGGTTCTCGTCGAGCTGGGCCGTCGGATTCCTTGAGGAAGGACTTACAGCAAACCGCAGAGTTCTTAGATGGTGCCCGCTGATGCAGGGTGACTACTCCTTAGCCACAAGGGAGAAATCTTGAGAAGAGTCTTGAAGTCCTTTCGTAGAAAGTATTCTTGATTCAAAGATGATCTAATTTGGAAGGGTCCCCGCTCCGGCCTTTATCCTAAAGAAAGGGGTGGGTACATGACTAGGTCCTGCCCTAAGGGTGGGACCAGAAAGGGGGGTAGTTACACCCCTCTCCCCTGCCGGACTTTCCCCAGGCCAGGGCTGTCGCCCCTGGAACTGGTTCTAACCGGTAGATGCGTAGTGAGCACCGGGGTGCCACTCCGCAGTCACCTTCTCGCAAAAGCCCTACCTACCCAGAATACACAAACCCTGTCTGGGACGGTGCGAACACTGCCCTCGACAGGAAACCCTTTGTCCAAGTGCTCCTCGCTGGAAGGACTCCCAGCAGCAGGAGGTCAGACTTGTGTCTGTGGTGGCAGCATCCATTTTGTGGAGCTGAGGCTTTCGTTAACTTTAACCGGGGTTCACAGTCACGTACATGTCGTGTCCCTCTAGAAGGGCGGAATGCTAACCTCGTCGCCAGAGTTGATGAGAGGGCAGCATCCCGATTTGTATGACACCTTACTCGACATGTCTTGATAACGCGACACCGAAGTTACCGATATGGTACGCGTTATCATGGAACAGCCATTGGGTCTTGATTCCGCAAGCTGCAACCGGGCTTGGCTCGGGCCAGAGCTTAGTTCACACGAGCCCATGCACTCTGCCTTCAGGATTGTCAAGGCCTGCCATAGGAGTGACTGATAGGGACTCGGGTGTCCATTGTATGGTTAGATATAGAGCTACTATATCTAAAGCAAAGGGTGATTACACGACTTCGCCCCCGCTGTCATGCAGCCAGTTGTGTCAAATTTAGGAGGCCAGCCAGGGGTGGCATAATACATGCTGCAGCCCCTGGCGGCCCTGGGTACACCTACGCCCTGAGTTACAGGGTCTGATAAGGTGGCCCAGTACCAATTGGTATATGCACCTAGGGTACATCTCGTAATTTAGAAAGCGAACAGCCAGGCTGTGGGTCTGATTGGCAGGCCCACAGCCAGAGAAAGTCGTAAACCAGTGAAACAAAAGCAAAAAATCTGGGTGATCATAGGATTGCAGACCCTACTCTCCTACATGACCCCCCCCCAAACGTCGGAACAACTAACTAACCTTGACCAGGTAAGTCTTCTTGTTCTAAGTGGAAATATCTGGAGAGCCCATCGGCATTGCCATGATCAGTACCAGGTCTATGTTCCACTGTGAAGTCCATCCCCTGTAGGGAAATGGACCACCTAAGCAGTTTGGGGTTTTCACCCTTCATCTGATTTAGCCACAAGAGGGGCTTATGGTCGGTCTGAATCTTGAAGTGAGTGCCAAACAAGTATGGCCTCAGCTTCTTCAGGGCCCAAACCACAGCAAAGGCCTCCCTCTCAATAGCTGACCAATTCTTCTCTCTAGGGGTCAGCCGTCTACTTATAAAAGCAATGGGCTGGTCTTGACCATCAAAATTCAGTTGAGAAAGAACAGCTCCCACACCCAACTCAGAAGCATCTGTTTGGACAATGAATGGTTTGGAGTAGTCCGGACTCTTGAGGATAGGCGCCGTGCACATGGCCTGCTTTAGGTCATCGAATGCTTTTTGACAGCTCGCTGTCCACTGAACCTTTTTTGGCATTTTCTTACTTGTCAGTTCATTTAACGGTGTCACGATGGACCCATAGTTCCTGACAAACTTCCTGTAGTATCCAGTCAGGCCCAAGAAAGCTCGAACCTGAGTCTGGGTGGTTGGAGGAGCCCAGTCCCTGATTGACTGTATCTTGCTCTCCAGTGGCTGAACCCGACCTCCACCGACAAGGTGGCCCAGGTATACAACCTGTGTCTGCCCTATCTGGCACTTGGTGGCCTTGATAGTGAGACCTGCTGCTTGCAGTGCCTCTAACGTCTTCCGCAGGTGGACCAGGTGATCCTCCCAGGTGGAGCTAAAGACAGCAATATCGTCAAGATATGCCGCACAGAAGTCATCCAGCCCAGTAAGGACATGATTCACCAACCGTTGGAAGGTGGCAGGTGCATTTTTCAGACCAAAGGGCATCACCACGAACTGATAATGCCCACCAGGGGTTGAAAATGCTGTCTTAGGCTTGGCGTCCTCAGCTAACCTGATTTGCCAATACCCAGCTGTCAGGTCAAACGTACTTAAGTAGTTGGCCGAAGCCAGCCTATCAATAAGCTCGTCTGCCCTTGGTATTGGGTGGGCGTCAGTCTTAGTGACTGCATTGAGACCCCTGTAGTCTACGCAGAACCTCATCTCTCTCTTACCACCCTGGGTGTGAGGTTTCGGCACTAGAACTACGGGACTAGCCCAAGGGCTATCCGAGGGTTCAATGACTCCCAGCTCCAACATTTTCTGCACTTCACTTTTGATGCAGTCTCTGACGTGATCAGGCTGCCTGTAGATTTTACTCTTTACGGGCAGGCTGTCACCAGTGTCGACCTCATGGGTGCACCAATCGGTCTGACTGGGTGTCAGAGAAAACAGATGTCGGAACGACTGAAGAACCTGTTTACAGTCGCTCTGCTGATGGTCGGAGAGGCTGCCGCAAAAGACAACACCATCTACCGAGCCATCGTCAGGATTCTGAGAGAGCAGGTCGGGGAGAGGGTCACTCTCCTCCTCCTGTCCCTCATCTATGGCCATGAGCAAACTCATGTCCTTCCTGTCGACATATGCTTTTAGCCTGTTGACATGAAGCACCCTGTGGGGGCTCCGGGGAGTTCCCAGGTCGACCAGGTAGGTGACCTCTCCCTTTTTCTCCAGGATGGTGTGGGGCCCGGACCATTTGTCCTTGAGTGCTGCTGGGGCCACTGGCTCCAACACCCACACCTTCTGTCCGGGCTGATAAACAGTCAAGACAGCCTTTTGGTCATGCCAAGCTTTTTGGAGTTCTTGGCTGGCCTTAAGGTTTTCGGATGCCTTTTCCATGTATTCAGCCATCCGCGAGCGGAGGCCGAGCACATAGTCCACTATGTTGGCTGCAGGCTTTTTGAGAGGTCTCTCCCATCCTTCCTTCACCAAACACAGGGGTCCTCTTACAGGATGCCCGTACAAAAGTTCAAAAGGGCTGTAGCCAAACCCCTTCTGTGGGACTTCTCTGTAGGCGAACAAGAGGCAGGGGATCAGGACGTCCCATCTACGCCGAAGCTTTTCCGGTAGTCCATGAATCATCCCTTTTAGGGTCCTGTTGAATCTCTCAACAAGCCCATTGCATTGTGGATGATAGGGGGTAGTGAACTTGTAGTTAACACCACATTCCTTCCACATAGCAGTTAAGTAGCTCGACATAAAGTTTGCACCTCTGTCGGAGACGACCTCCTTAGGGAAGCCCACTCTGGAGAATACTCCAACTAGGGCTCTTGCCACAACAGGTGCTGTAGTGGTCCTAAGGGGAATAGCTTCAGGATACCTGGTGGCATGATCCACTACCACCAGTATAAACTTGTGCCCTGATGCTGTCGGTGGTTCCATGGGACCGACGATGTCGATCCCCACCCGTTCAAAGGGCACCCCCACCACAGGCATTGGTATAAGGGGGGCCTTCGTCGTGCCACCTGACTTACCACTGGCTTGGCAAGTGACACAGGAGCGGCAAAACTCCTTGGTATCCTCGTTCATGTGAGGCCAGTGAAAGTGCGAGACAAGCCTGTCCCACGTTTTCGTCTGGCCTAAGTGACCTGCTAAGGGAATCTCATGGGCCAAGGCAAGTAGGAAACCACGCTGAGGCAAGGGGACGACCAGCCTCCTGGTCATGCCAGGCTTGGGGTCTCTTGCCTCAGTGTACAGGAGTCCATCTTCCCAGTATACCTTGTGGGTACCTGTGGCGTTCCCAGCAGCCTCAGCAGCAGCCTGCTGTCTGAGGGGTTCAAGAGAAGGGCAGTCTAATTGGTCCTTCCCCAGATCTTCCCTTGAGGGTCCCCCTGAGCCCAAGAATTCAACTTGGTCAAGTTCGAACTCTCTCGGCTCAGTTTCCCTCAATTCCTGTAGGTCAGCCTCCTCTGAGACTTGATCCTCGACCTGGGGCAAGGGGGAAGGCGCAGCCTTAACCCTACTGCTCTTTTTCTTGGGAGGTGTCTGGTCCGTTGTTCCAGGATCCAGCACCTGTTCAGTGGGGCATTTCCTGACCTGCGACCTAGTCACAGCGAACACATGTGCTGGCAAACCTAACATTTCCATGTGAGTCCGGTGCTCCACTTCTGACCATTGTGACGACTCCAAATCATTGCCCAACAAACAATCCACTGGGAGGTCTGGACTAACTACAACCTTCTTTTGGCCAGTTACCCCTCCCCAGGAGAAAGCTACAATTGCCATACTGTGATTGGTAGTGACATTGCTTGCATTGGTCACCAGGAATTCTGTACCTGGCATGATCTGTCCAGGGTCCACGAAGTTAGGCGTCACCATGGTGACGCTGGCACAAGTGTCCCTATAGGCCTGAGCCATCTTTCCATTTATGAAAGGCGTCTGTCGGTATTTGCCCAGCGTATTGGGGCTTACGTCAGGGGACACGTCCACGTCCCCTGTACTGACAAGGACAGCCTGAGTGAGTGTGCCAACTAAGTTGTCACGCCCCTCAGAACCCAGGGTTAACCCTACCAAACCCTTGGGAGGCGCACTACCACTGCTGACTGTACTAGGGGGCACAGGTGCCTTAGGGGCTGCAGTGGCAGGAGTCTGCCCTCCTCCTTTCTTGGTGCACTCACTAAACCAGTGAGACTTACTTTTACAGTACTGGCACCAACGTTTGGATTGGCCTTCTTTCTTCTTTTGGGGAGCCTGACCCCCACCCTCTTTGGGTTGTTGGGGACCTGTCGAAGACTTCTGGTCATTTTGTTCCCCCTTAGAATCTTTACCCTTCTGGTCTGCTTTCTTCTGACCACCTTGATTCTGGCCCTGGTTCTGTTTAACTCTCGTACGAACCCATTTGTCCGCCTTCTGCCCCAATTCTTGAGGAGAGGTCAGATCCGAGTCGACAAGATGCTGATGCAACAACTGGTTCTGACAATTGTTTAAAATTTGTTCTCTCATCATCAAATTATACAATCCTTTGTAATCAGTAACCTTACTGCCCAGCAACCAGCCCTCAAAAGCCTTAGTGGCACAATCGACAAAATCAGACCAGTCTTGAGACTGCGTTTTCTGGGTATCCCTGAACAGCACCCTGTACTGCTCAGTGGTTAGGCCGAACCCTTCAACGAGTGTATTCTTCAAGACTTGGTAATTGTTAGCGTCCTCTACCCTGGTGGTGAGGAGCTTGTCTCTTCCTTTACCTTCAAAGGAGAGCCACAAGATAGCTGCCCACTGACTCTGGGGAACGCCTTGCACAGTGCAGGCCCTCTCCAAAGCAGTAATCCATTTGTGGATGTCGTCCCCTTGCTTAAAGGGGGGCACTATCTTCCCAAGGTGTTTCGTATCGAAACTCTTTTCCCTATTACTAGGTACATTGCTGCCACCAGTGGGGACTGCCCCACTTAACTGTTGCTCTCTAGCGAAAGCAAGCTTTTCCTTGGCCAGGGCAAGTTCTTCCCTTTCGATCCGCAGATTAGCTGCCCTTTCCTTCGCTTCGTACACTCTCCTCTGAGGGGACGTCATCCCTCTTTGAGAAGAGTTGTGAGAGCCGTTGGTATGAAGGGATCTGCCAGAGCCTCTTGATAGAGATCTGGCTCGTCCATTCCCCATGTTAAGCTGACCTGATAGTGGCCCCAGGGGTCCCCCAGTACCGCTATCATGTTTGCTTAAGTTGGACCTGCTTAGTCTGACGACTTCTACCTGTCCCTTATCTGCCTCGTCCCCAGAGAGATCCTCATCCTCATCCTCCTCCACATCCTCGTTCTCGGTTGCGAGATGAATGAGGTCAGGATCGTCTCGGGTTCCCTCGAGGGGAGGCATGTCTCCTTCTGGATTAGAAGAGCTACGAAGTTTCTCAGCTCTCCTGGCATCATAAGTCTCCAAGAGACCAATCAGAAAGGACGTTGTGGGGTTAGACCCCTGCTGAATCTTCCGGGAGTGACACAATCGTCTTAACTCCTTGAAGCTCAGCACAGTATATCCTGAAGGGATGACCTGTGGAGGGTCAACTGACACAAGGGGAGACTCAGAGTTTCCTCCTTGGCCCGACATACTGTTTCTAGTGTGGTGTAAGTGATGCACCTACCTACACTATGTGTTTTCCTACTTTTCCCTTGCTAAGAGCTGTAGCCAAGGTGTGCTAAGCCTTGAGGAGCTACAACAGCTGGTTCAGTAGAACTCAGAGTATTCTAAGCTTTAGTTATATGTACTAACAGTACTTGTGCGATCTTTCAACAAGATATTCTTAGGATACGTGTGGTAAAACAACAGCAAGCTCAAATCCCACCGCTGCCACCAATGTGAGAAGTTGGCCCGATATGCAACGTTCGCTATTCTAGCGACCGCTATGTATCGTTCCAACGACCCTTATGGTGTTTGGTTGTAAGTCAACCTATAGACCAGCTATCCTAGTAGCATGGATACGAGCAGTCTAAGGCTAAAGACTCGAGAGGGCGCGTTAAGCCAGCTGTTTACCACACATGTACCCCTTGAACACCCAGTGAAAGGACACCACACAAGTGTTATGAAAATAAATAGTATATTTATTAAGAATCACAACAGCCCTGTACTCTTTATGAGGACAGGGTACTAAGCACAAACCAAATCTCTTTAGCAAATACTTCAAGTGCACAGTTTAAAGACAAGTGTCCTAGGACACGGAAAGGTTAAGGCAAGTCGGAAGCGAGGGACTCGGGACCCTAGAGTAAGGAGGCTATGCAGGCACCGAAATGCCGAGTTACCTAGCCACGAGGGCTGCGGCTGCACAAGTCTTACAGGCGTCGGGGTCTTCGCTGACGAGCCAGGAGCCGGAAGAAAAGGAGTTGCTGGCCGGCGACCAGTGTTGAACAGTTCGTAGAGATTGATGAAACCTGAAAGCAGAGGGGACCAAGTTCGTACTACTAGCCAGTAGTCAGAGGGTACCAGGAAGGCACCGGTTGGCCGTCACCTCGACCAGGTGAGTGGGCGACGCTAGGCTCTGCAGTCTCTCGGACCAGGAGGCGTTGTCGGCGACCACGGTGGAGGTGCGAGCTGTCCCACGACGGATGTCGCTGTCGGCGTCTTGGGTGGACCAGGAGGGTCCGGGGTGCCTCTCAAAAGATGGAAGCAGGGGCCAGTCTGGAGCAACCAGACCGGCAGTGTTGATTCTTGGTCGTCGTCACAGAAGGGCACGAGCCAGCGGCAAGTGACCAGACAACGTGCTGAGCAGCGAGCAGAAGGGCCCCACGCAGATCGTGGAGATGCTGGGAGACTGCACTTCGGTGCTGGAGCGGCTCAGGGTCGGGGCTTCTCGGACCCCAGAGCACTCACCAGAGAGTTACCTCGATGGTCGTGCTGGTTTTTAAGAGCGTGCAGGTTCTGATGATGGCCGGTCCCTCGAGGTCTCGTCGCACCCACAGATCACAGCTGAGCTGATGACGTGGGTAGAGGTCAGAGGTGCCAGGGAAGCCGGTTCTCGTCGAGCTGGGCCGTCGGATTCCTTGAGGAAGGACTTACAGCAAACCGCAGAGTTCTTAGATGGTGCCCGCTGATGCAGGGTGACTACTCCTTAGCCACAAGGGAGAAATCTTGAGAAGAGTCTTGAAGTCCTTTCGTAGAAAGTATTCTTGATTCAAAGATGATCTAATTTGGAAGGGTCCCCGCTCCGGCCTTTATCCTAAAGAAAGGGGTGGGTACATGACTAGGTCCTGCCCTAAGGGTGGGACCAGAAAGGGGGGTAGTTACACCCCTCTCCCCTGCCGGACTTTCCCCAGGCCAGGGCTGTCGCCCCTGGAACTGGTTCTAACCGGTAGATGCGTAGTGAGCACCGGGGTGCCACTCCGCAGTCACCTTCTCGCAAAAGCCCTACCTACCCAGAATACACAAACCCTGTCTGGGACGGTGCGAACACTGCCCTCGACAGGAAACCCTTTGTCCAAGTGCTCCTCGCTGGAAGGACTCCCAGCAGCAGGAGGTCAGACTTGTGTCTGTGGTGGCAGCATCCATTTTGTGGAGCTGAGGCTTTCGTTAACTTTAACCGGGGTTCACAGTCACGTACATGTCGTGTCCCTCTAGAAGGGCGGAATGCTAACCTCGTCGCCAGAGTTGATGAGAGGGCAGCATCCCGATTTGTATGACACCTTACTCGACATGTCTTGATAACGCGACACCGAAGTTACCGATATGGTACGCGTTATCATGGAACAGCCATTGGGTCTTGATTCCGCAAGCTGCAACCGGGCTTGGCTCGGGCCAGAGCTTAGTTCACACGAGCCCATGCACTCTGCCTTCAGGATTGTCAAGGCCTGCCATAGGAGTGACTGATAGGGACTCGGGTGTCCATTGTATGGTTAGATATAGAGCTACTATATCTAAAGCAAAGGGTGATTACACGACTTCGCCCCCGCTGTCATGCAGCCAGTTGTGTCAAATTTAGGAGGCCAGCCAGGGGTGGCATAATACATGCTGCAGCCCCTGGCGGCCCTGGGTACACCTACGCCCTGAGTTACAGGGTCTGATAAGGTGGCCCAGTACCAATTGGTATATGCACCTAGGGTACATCTCGTAATTTAGAAAGCGAACAGCCAGGCTGTGGGTCTGATTGGCAGGCCCACAGCCAGAGAAAGTCGTAAACCAGTGAAACAAAAGCAAAAAATCTGGGTGATCATAGGATTGCAGACCCTACTCTCCTACATGACCCCCCCCCAAACGTCGGAACAACTAACTAACCTTGACCAGGTAAGTCTTCTTGTTCTAAGTGGAAATATCTGGAGAGCCCATCGGCATTGCCATGATCAGTACCAGGTCTATGTTCCACTGTGAAGTCCATCCCCTGTAGGGAAATGGACCACCTAAGCAGTTTGGGGTTTTCACCCTTCATCTGATTTAGCCACAAGAGGGGCTTATGGTCGGTCTGAATCTTGAAGTGAGTGCCAAACAAGTATGGCCTCAGCTTCTTCAGGGCCCAAACCACAGCAAAGGCCTCCCTCTCAATAGCTGACCAATTCTTCTCTCTAGGGGTCAGCCGTCTACTTATAAAAGCAATGGGCTGGTCTTGACCATCAAAATTCAGTTGAGAAAGAACAGCTCCCACACCCAACTCAGAAGCATCTGTTTGGACAATGAATGGTTTGGAGTAGTCCGGACTCTTGAGGATAGGCGCCGTGCACATGGCCTGCTTTAGGTCATCGAATGCTTTTTGACAGCTCGCTGTCCACTGAACCTTTTTTGGCATTTTCTTACTTGTCAGTTCATTTAACGGTGTCACGATGGACCCATAGTTCCTGACAAACTTCCTGTAGTATCCAGTCAGGCCCAAGAAAGCTCGAACCTGAGTCTGGGTGGTTGGAGGAGCCCAGTCCCTGATTGACTGTATCTTGCTCTCCAGTGGCTGAACCCGACCTCCACCGACAAGGTGGCCCAGGTATACAACCTGTGTCTGCCCTATCTGGCACTTGGTGGCCTTGATAGTGAGACCTGCTGCTTGCAGTGCCTCTAACGTCTTCCGCAGGTGGACCAGGTGATCCTCCCAGGTGGAGCTAAAGACAGCAATATCGTCAAGATATGCCGCACAGAAGTCATCCAGCCCAGTAAGGACATGATTCACCAACCGTTGGAAGGTGGCAGGTGCATTTTTCAGACCAAAGGGCATCACCACGAACTGATAATGCCCACCAGGGGTTGAAAATGCTGTCTTAGGCTTGGCGTCCTCAGCTAACCTGATTTGCCAATACCCAGCTGTCAGGTCAAACGTACTTAAGTAGTTGGCCGAAGCCAGCCTATCAATAAGCTCGTCTGCCCTTGGTATTGGGTGGGCGTCAGTCTTAGTGACTGCATTGAGACCCCTGTAGTCTACGCAGAACCTCATCTCTCTCTTACCACCCTGGGTGTGAGGTTTCGGCACTAGAACTACGGGACTAGCCCAAGGGCTATCCGAGGGTTCAATGACTCCCAGCTCCAACATTTTCTGCACTTCACTTTTGATGCAGTCTCTGACGTGATCAGGCTGCCTGTAGATTTTACTCTTTACGGGCAGGCTGTCACCAGTGTCGACCTCATGGGTGCACCAATCGGTCTGACTGGGTGTCAGAGAAAACAGATGTCGGAACGACTGAAGAACCTGTTTACAGTCGCTCTGCTGATGGTCGGAGAGGCTGCCGCAAAAGACAACACCATCTACCGAGCCATCGTCAGGATTCTGAGAGAGCAGGTCGGGGAGAGGGTCACTCTCCTCCTCCTGTCCCTCATCTATGGCCATGAGCAAACTCATGTCCTTCCTGTCGACATATGCTTTTAGCCTGTTGACATGAAGCACCCTGTGGGGGCTCCGGGGAGTTCCCAGGTCGACCAGGTAGGTGACCTCTCCCTTTTTCTCCAGGATGGTGTGGGGCCCGGACCATTTGTCCTTGAGTGCTGCTGGGGCCACTGGCTCCAACACCCACACCTTCTGTCCGGGCTGATAAACAGTCAAGACAGCCTTTTGGTCATGCCAAGCTTTTTGGAGTTCTTGGCTGGCCTTAAGGTTTTCGGATGCCTTTTCCATGTATTCAGCCATCCGCGAGCGGAGGCCGAGCACATAGTCCACTATGTTGGCTGCAGGCTTTTTGAGAGGTCTCTCCCATCCTTCCTTCACCAAACACAGGGGTCCTCTTACAGGATGCCCGTACAAAAGTTCAAAAGGGCTGTAGCCAAACCCCTTCTGTGGGACTTCTCTGTAGGCGAACAAGAGGCAGGGGATCAGGACGTCCCATCTACGCCGAAGCTTTTCCGGTAGTCCATGAATCATCCCTTTTAGGGTCCTGTTGAATCTCTCAACAAGCCCATTGCATTGTGGATGATAGGGGGTAGTGAACTTGTAGTTAACACCACATTCCTTCCACATAGCAGTTAAGTAGCTCGACATAAAGTTTGCACCTCTGTCGGAGACGACCTCCTTAGGGAAGCCCACTCTGGAGAATACTCCAACTAGGGCTCTTGCCACAACAGGTGCTGTAGTGGTCCTAAGGGGAATAGCTTCAGGATACCTGGTGGCATGATCCACTACCACCAGTATAAACTTGTGCCCTGATGCTGTCGGTGGTTCCATGGGACCGACGATGTCGATCCCCACCCGTTCAAAGGGCACCCCCACCACAGGCATTGGTATAAGGGGGGCCTTCGTCGTGCCACCTGACTTACCACTGGCTTGGCAAGTGACACAGGAGCGGCAAAACTCCTTGGTATCCTCGTTCATGTGAGGCCAGTGAAAGTGCGAGACAAGCCTGTCCCACGTTTTCGTCTGGCCTAAGTGACCTGCTAAGGGAATCTCATGGGCCAAGGCAAGTAGGAAACCACGCTGAGGCAAGGGGACGACCAGCCTCCTGGTCATGCCAGGCTTGGGGTCTCTTGCCTCAGTGTACAGGAGTCCATCTTCCCAGTATACCTTGTGGGTACCTGTGGCGTTCCCAGCAGCCTCAGCAGCAGCCTGCTGTCTGAGGGGTTCAAGAGAAGGGCAGTCTAATTGGTCCTTCCCCAGATCTTCCCTTGAGGGTCCCCCTGAGCCCAAGAATTCAACTTGGTCAAGTTCGAACTCTCTCGGCTCAGTTTCCCTCAATTCCTGTAGGTCAGCCTCCTCTGAGACTTGATCCTCGACCTGGGGCAAGGGGGAAGGCGCAGCCTTAACCCTACTGCTCTTTTTCTTGGGAGGTGTCTGGTCCGTTGTTCCAGGATCCAGCACCTGTTCAGTGGGGCATTTCCTGACCTGCGACCTAGTCACAGCGAACACATGTGCTGGCAAACCTAACATTTCCATGTGAGTCCGGTGCTCCACTTCTGACCATTGTGACGACTCCAAATCATTGCCCAACAAACAATCCACTGGGAGGTCTGGACTAACTACAACCTTCTTTTGGCCAGTTACCCCTCCCCAGGAGAAAGCTACAATTGCCATACTGTGATTGGTAGTGACATTGCTTGCATTGGTCACCAGGAATTCTGTACCTGGCATGATCTGTCCAGGGTCCACGAAGTTAGGCGTCACCATGGTGACGCTGGCACAAGTGTCCCTATAGGCCTGAGCCATCTTTCCATTTATGAAAGGCGTCTGTCGGTATTTGCCCAGCGTATTGGGGCTTACGTCAGGGGACACGTCCACGTCCCCTGTACTGACAAGGACAGCCTGAGTGAGTGTGCCAACTAAGTTGTCACGCCCCTCAGAACCCAGGGTTAACCCTACCAAACCCTTGGGAGGCGCACTACCACTGCTGACTGTACTAGGGGGCACAGGTGCCTTAGGGGCTGCAGTGGCAGGAGTCTGCCCTCCTCCTTTCTTGGTGCACTCACTAAACCAGTGAGACTTACTTTTACAGTACTGGCACCAACGTTTGGATTGGCCTTCTTTCTTCTTTTGGGGAGCCTGACCCCCACCCTCTTTGGGTTGTTGGGGACCTGTCGAAGACTTCTGGTCATTTTGTTCCCCCTTAGAATCTTTACCCTTCTGGTCTGCTTTCTTCTGACCACCTTGATTCTGGCCCTGGTTCTGTTTAACTCTCGTACGAACCCATTTGTCCGCCTTCTGCCCCAATTCTTGAGGAGAGGTCAGATCCGAGTCGACAAGATGCTGATGCAACAACTGGTTCTGACAATTGTTTAAAATTTGTTCTCTCATCATCAAATTATACAATCCTTTGTAATCAGTAACCTTACTGCCCAGCAACCAGCCCTCAAAAGCCTTAGTG
Organism: Lissotriton vulgaris; assembly: GCF_964263255.1. Taxonomy (NCBI): domain Eukaryota; kingdom Metazoa; phylum Chordata; class Amphibia; order Caudata; family Salamandridae; genus Lissotriton; species Lissotriton vulgaris. The sequence goes on from NC_141689.1 coordinate 979,485,893, forward strand.
GCACAATCGACAAAATCAGACCAGTCTTGAGACTGCGTTTTCTGGGTATCCCTGAACAGCACCCTGTACTGCTCAGTGGTTAGGCCGAACCCTTCAACGAGTGTATTCTTCAAGACTTGGTAATTGTTAGCGTCCTCTACCCTGGTGGTGAGGAGCTTGTCTCTTCCTTTACCTTCAAAGGAGAGCCACAAGATAGCTGCCCACTGACTCTGGGGAACGCCTTGCACAGTGCAGGCCCTCTCCAAAGCAGTAATCCATTTGTGGATGTCGTCCCCTTGCTTAAAGGGGGGCACTATCTTCCCAAGGTGTTTCGTATCGAAACTCTTTTCCCTATTACTAGGTACATTGCTGCCACCAGTGGGGACTGCCCCACTTAACTGTTGCTCTCTAGCGAAAGCAAGCTTTTCCTTGGCCAGGGCAAGTTCTTCCCTTTCGATCCGCAGATTAGCTGCCCTTTCCTTCGCTTCGTACACTCTCCTCTGAGGGGACGTCATCCCTCTTTGAGAAGAGTTGTGAGAGCCGTTGGTATGAAGGGATCTGCCAGAGCCTCTTGATAGAGATCTGGCTCGTCCATTCCCCATGTTAAGCTGACCTGATAGTGGCCCCAGGGGTCCCCCAGTACCGCTATCATGTTTGCTTAAGTTGGACCTGCTTAGTCTGATGACTTCTACCTGTCCCTTATCTGCCTCGTCCCCAGAGAGATCCTCATCCTCATCCTCCTCCACATCCTCGTTCTCGGTTGCGAGATGAATGAGGTCAGGATCGTCTCGGGTTCCCTCGAGGGGAGGCATGTCTCCTTCTGGATTAGAAGAGCTACGAAGTTTCTCAGCTCTCCTGGCATCATAAGTCTCCAAGAGACCAATCAGAAAGGACGTTGTGGGGTTAGACCCCTGCTGAATCTTCCGGGAGTGACACAATCGTCTTAACTCCTTGAAGCTCAGCACAGTATATCCTGAAGGGATGACCTGTGGAGGGTCAACTGACACAAGGGGAGACTCAGAGTTTCCTCCTTGGCCCGACATACTGTTTCTAGTGTGGTGTAAGTGATGCACCTACCTACACTATGTGTTTTCCTACTTTTCCCTTGCTAAGAGCTGTAGCCAAGGTGTGCTAAGCCTTGAGGAGCTACAACAGCTGGTTCAGTAGAACTCAGAGTATTCTAAGCTTTAGTTATATGTACTAACAGTACTTGTGCGATCTTTCAACAAGATATTCTTAGGATACGTGTGGTAAAACAACAGCAAGCTCAAATCCCACCGCTGCCACCAATGTGAGAAGTTGGCCCGATATGCAACGTTCGCTATTCTAGCGACCGCTATGTATCGTTCCAACGACCCTTATGGTGTTTGGTTGTAAGTCAACCTATAGACCAGCTATCCTAGTAGCATGGATACGAGCAGTCTAAGGCTAAAGACTCGAGAGGGCGCGTTAAGCCAGCTGTTTACCACACATGTACCCCTTGAACACCCAGTGAAAGGACACCACACAAGTGTTATGAAAATAAATAGTATATTTATTAAGAATCACAACAGCCCTGTACTCTTTATGAGGACAGGGTACTAAGCACAAACCAAATCTCTTTAGCAAATACTTAAAGTGCACAGTTTAAAGACAAGTGTCCTAGGACACGGAAAGGTTAAGGCAAGTCGGAAGCGAGGGACTCGGGACCCTAGAGTAAGGAGGCTATGCAGGCACCGAAATGCCGAGTTACCTAGCCACGAGGGCTGCGGCTGCACAAGTCTTACAGGCGTCGGGGTCTTCGCTGACGAGCCAGGAGCCGGAAGAAAAGGAGTTGCTGGCCGGCGACCAGTGTTGAACAGTTCGTAGAGATTGATGAAACCTGAAAGCAGAGGGGACCAAGTTCGTACTACTAGCCAGTAGTCAGAGGGTACCAGGAAGGCACCGGTTGGCCGTCACCTCGACCAGGTGAGTGGGCGACGCTAGGCTCTGCAGTCTCTCGGACCAGGAGGCGTTGTCGGCGACCACGGTGGAGGTGCGAGCTGTCCCACGACGGATGTCGCTGTCGGCGTCTTGGGTGGACCAGGAGGGTCCGGGGTGCCTCTCAAAAGATGGAAGCAGGGGCCAGTCTGGAGCAACCAGACCGGCAGTGTTGATTCTTGGTCGTCGTCACAGAAGGGCACGAGCCAGCGGCAAGTGACCAGACAACGTGCTGAGCAGCGAGCAGAAGGGCCCCACGCAGATCGTGGAGATGCTGGGAGACTGCACTTCGGTGCTGGAGCGGCTCAGGGTCGGGGCTTCTCGGACCCCAGAGCACTCACCAGAGAGTTACCTCGATGGTCGTGCTGGTTTTTAAGAGCGTGCAGGTTCTGATGATGGCCGGTCCCTCGAGGTCTCGTCGCACCCACAGATCACAGCTGAGCTGATGACGTGGGTAGAGGTCAGAGGTGCCAGGGAAGCCGGTTCTCGTCGAGCTGGGCCGTCGGATTCCTTGAGGAAGGACTTACAGCAAACCGCAGAGTTCTTAGATGGTGCCCGCTGATGCAGGGTGACTACTCCTTAGCCACAAGGGAGAAATCTTGAGAAGAGTCTTGAAGTCCTTTCGTAGAAAGTATTCTTGATTCAAAGATGATCTAATTTGGAAGGGTCCCCGCTCCGGCCTTTATCCTAAAGAAAGGGGTGGGTACATGACTAGGTCCTGCCCTAAGGGTGGGACCAGAAAGGGGGGTAGTTACACCCCTCTCCCCTGCCGGACTTTCCCCAGGCCAGGGCTGTCGCCCCTGGAACTGGTTCTAACCGGTAGATGCGTAGTGAGCACCGGGGTGCCACTCCGCAGTCACCTTCTCGCAAAAGCCCTACCTACCCAGAATACACAAACCCTGTCTGGGACGGTGCGAACACTGCCCTCGACAGGAAACCCTTTGTCCAAGTGCTCCTCGCTGGAAGGACTCCCAGCAGCAGGAGGTCAGACTTGTGTCTGTGGTGGCAGCATCCATTTTGTGGAGCTGAGGCTTTCGTTAACTTTAACCGGGGTTCACAGTCACGTACATGTCGTGTCCCTCTAGAAGGGCGGAATGCTAACCTCGTCGCCAGAGTTGATGAGAGGGCAGCATCCCGATTTGTATGACACCTTACTCGACATGTCTTGATAACGCGACACCGAAGTTACCGATATGGTACGCGTTATCATGGAACAGCCATTGGGTCTTGATTCCGCAAGCTGCAACCGGGCTTGGCTCGGGCCAGAGCTTAGTTCACACGAGCCCATGCACTCTGCCTTCAGGATTGTCAAGGCCTGCCATAGGAGTGACTGATAGGGACTCGGGTGTCCATTGTATGGTTAGATATAGAGCTACTATATCTAAAGCAAAGGGTGATTACACGACTTCGCCCCCGCTGTCATGCAGCCAGTTGTGTCAAATTTAGGAGGCCAGCCAGGGGTGGCATAATACATGCTGCAGCCCCTGGCGGCCCTGGGTACACCTACGCCCTGAGTTACAGGGTCTGATAAGGTGGCCCAGTACCAATTGGTATATGCACCTAGGGTACATCTCGTAATTTAGAAAGCGAACAGCCAGGCTGTGGGTCTGATTGGCAGGCCCACAGCCAGAGAAAGTCGTAAACCAGTGAAACAAAAGCAAAAAATCTGGGTGATCATAGGATTGCAGACCCTACTCTCCTACAGAGGCTCCTTCCGAGCCAAAGAGTAGCACGCTTTGATGCAGAGGACGACCCATCGAGAGATGGTTCGTTTACAGACCGCCCGTCCCTTCTTCACACCCACGTAGCCAACAAACAGTTGGTCATCCACCCGGAACTGGCGTGTGCGATCCATGTAAAATGAAAGCGCACGTTTTGGGTCCAGACGATGGAGCCGCTCTTCATCCTTTGAAGGATGCGGAGGCGGGAAGAAGGAAGGGAGGGTGATGGACTGCCCGATGTGAAAGGCCGAAACAACCTTGGGCAGGAAAGAAGGTCTAGTCCTCAGAACCACCTTATCAGGATGAATGGACAGGAAAGGAGGTTGGACAGAAAGAGCCTGGAGCTCACTCACTCTCCTGGCAGAGGTGATGGCAACCAGGAAAGCCGTCTTTAAAGTCAGGAGACGGAGAGGACAAGAATGAAGGGGCTCAAAGGGAGCACACATTAGAAAGGTTAGAACCAGGTTCAAATCCCACTGAGGCATCACAAACGGAACAGGTGGAAACATGTGAGTGATGCCTTTCAAGAATCGAGTTACAATCGGGGATTTGAACAAAGAAGGCTGATCAGGAAGCCTCAAAAAGGCTGAAAGGGCAGAAAGGTAGCCCTTGATAGTGCCCAGAGCAGAGCCCTGCTGGGCAAGAGAAAGAAGAAACAGAAGAACCTCCGAAAGAGGGGCAGAAAGAGGATCCACAGCCTTTGCTGTGCACCATGCCACAAATCTGTTCCACCGACAGGCGTATACCGACTTAGTGGAGGGACGCCTGGCTGCCAGAATAACATCACAGACTTCAGGAGGCAAGTCAAATGGCCTCAACTGCCGCCGCTTAATCTCCAAGCATGGAGGTGGAGACTGGACAGGTTCGGGTGGAGGACCGTCCCCTGCTGCTGCGACAGAAGGTCCTCCTGAAGGGGCAGGCGGATCGGGGGACCGACTGACATGCTGAGTAGCTCGGGATACCAGTATCTTCGAGCCCAGTCCGGAGCCACAAGGATAACTTGGGCCCGGTCGCGCCTGATCTTCTTCAGCACTCTGGGCAGAAGTGGTATAGGCGGAAAGGCGTATAACAGACCGCAACTCCACTCGTGCCGAAAGGCGTCGCCGTGCGAGTGCCGTCTTGGAAACTCCAACGCGCAGAACTGATGACATTGCGCGTTCTCTTCGGTGGCGAATAGATCTAACCAAGGCTCTCCCCATCGCAGAAAGATGCCTTGCGCCACGTCCGAGTTCAGACGCCATTCGTGATCCATCGAGCACCGACGGCTGAGTTCGTCCGCCCTGGCGTTCAGAGAACCTGCCAGGTGTTGAACCGTCAGAGTCACGCCCTGACGTTCCAGCCATTGCCAGAGGCGCAGAGCCTCCTGGCAAAGGGTCCACGACCCCACACCGCCCTGTTTGTTGCAGTACCACATGGCGGTGGTGTTGTCGGTGAACACCTGCACCACACTCCCGTTGACAAAGGGGAGGAATGCCTTCAGTGCCAGGCGAATCGCCCGTAGCTCCAATAGGTTGATATGGAGCCGGGACTCCGCCGGAGACCAGATGCCTCTGATCTCTGCCTCTCCCAAGTGGCCACCCCAGCCCTGGAGGGACGCGTCCGTCACGACAACGTGCTCCGGTTGGGGAAGGGAGAGGGACTTGCCCCTGACCCAATCGCGGTCCGTAAGCCACCACTGCAGTTGTCTCGCAGTGCCCTCCGAGATCAAGACGTGGTCGGACAAGTTGCCCTGATGCTGGGCCCACTGAAACTTCAGGTCCCACTGCAGAGCCCGCATCCGCCACCGAGCGTGATGCACCAGAAGGATGCAGGAAGCCATCAGTCCCAGCAGCCGCAGCGTCAACCTGACCGAAACCCGGGATAGCGGCTGAAAGATGGGAATCAAAGCCTGAATATCCCGAACCCGCCGTTCCGGAGGATAAACCCGAAACTGCGCCGAGTCCAGAACCGCTCCGATGAAGAGGAGCTTTTGAGAGGGACACAGGTGTGATTTCGGCACATTGATGGAGAACCCCAGGTCGTGCAAGAGGTCTGCCGTCATCTGAAGGTGGTGGACGACTGTCTGGGGCGAGCCCGCCTTCAACAACCAGTCGTCTAGGTAGGGGAAGACTGAAACCCCCAACCTGCGCAGATGGGCTGCGACCACCGCCATCACCTTTGTGAACACCCGTGGGGCGCTGGTAAGGCCGAAGGGGAGCACGATAAACTGAAAATGCTCCTGGCCTACCGTGAACCGCAGGTAACGCCGGTGGGCCGGCAGGACGGGGATGTGAAAATAGGCGTCCTGCAAGTCCAACGCTACCATCCAGTCTTGTGGGTCTAGAGCAGCCAAGACCTGAGCTAACGTCAACATCTTGAACTTCTCCTTCCGGAGGAAGCCGTTGACGTTCCTTAGATCCAAGATAGGACGTAGGCCCCCCTTGTCCTTCTTGGGCACCAGAAAGTAGTGGGAATAACAACCACGCCGTACTTCTGGCCCAGGAACGCGCTCGATGGCCCCCTTGGCCAAGAGGGCCGTAACTTCCTCCTGCAGAAGTGTCAAGTGGTCCCCCGACACACGGTGGTTCTGCGGTGGCATGGCTGGAGGAGAGGTCTCGAAGGGGAGGGAGTAGCCCCTTCGGACGATTTGCAGCACCCACCTGTCCGAAGTGATCGTGCGCCAGTGAGCGTGGTGATGGCGAACCCTGCCACCCACTGGCGTCACATGGGGCCGAAAGCACGGACTAGGAGGATTTTGGGGTAGATGCTGCGGGGGAGGGTGTGGTCTGACCCCGCCGTTGTCCCCGACCGCCACCACGGCGGTTTCCACGGCCGCCACCGCGTTGGAAAGATTGTTGCGGCGCGTGGCTGGCAGCACGTGTGGGGGCGCCCCTTCCTTGGCCACGAAAGGGACGAAACGAACCCGGTTGCTGACGCTGGGTCGAGAGACCCAAGGACTTGGCCGTGACCCTGGAGTCCTTGAAGCGTTCCAGCGCGTGGTCCGCTTTGTCACCGAACAGGTGACAGCCATCAAACGGCATGTCCATCAGGGTATTCTGGACATCAGCCGAAAAATTGGCGGATCTCAGCCAGGCGTGGCGACGAATCGCCACCGTCGTAGACATAGCTCTGCCCAGCGAGTCGGTCGTATCAAGACCACACCGAATTGAATATTTCGCTGCATCTCGGCCCTCAGCCACAGCCTGACCGAGCTTTGCCCGCACCTCCATGGGGCATTCTGGCAGCAGCTCCGCGACCGTATCCCACACAGAGTGGGTGTAGCGGCCCAAGAGGCAGGCGGTGTTGCAAGACCGCAGGCCCAAACTAATGGACGAGAAGACCTTTTTGCCAAACTGGTCATACCTCTTGGATTCCCGGTCGGGCGGGGCCGACGGGAATGCGGACTGGGAGGTCGAGGCCTGGATCACCAGACTCTCAGGAGTGGGGTGGGTAGACAGGTACTTGGGGTCGTCCGGACAAGGACGGTGGCGCCTGGCCACGTTCCGATCAACAGGCGCACCCGAAGCGGGCCTGGACCACGTGCCCAACAGAACGTCAGACAAGGCTTCATTAAACGGCAGCAGTGGCTCCAGTGGGCATGACTGCGGTTTGAAGACCTCGGTGAGGATGTTAGGCCTCACGGCCGCGACGGGGAGCTCAAGGTGTAAGGCCTTGGCAGCCCTCATCAGCACCACAGAATAGGCAGCTCCCTCCACCGATGCCACGGTTGGAGGAGAGATCAAACCAGGGTTAGGAGAGTCGTCCAAACCACTGGCATCCCCCAAGTCACCTGTCCAGTCCGGGTCATACTGGCACTCGCGAGCCAGAGGGTCCTCGGACCCCTCCCAACCTTCACCGTACTCCTCATCCTCTCCGTATTCGGAGTCAATGATGAAGACCGGCTCCTCGGGGTTCATGGGCCCCATCGGCGCCGGGACCGGCGTCGCGCGACGCCCGTCCGGCGCCGCGTCCGGCGTCGGAGAAGGTAAGGGGACGGCGCCGCCCAGAGCCGGCGTCGGAACCCCACCGCCGGCCGGAACCGGCAGTGGAGAACCGGCGCCGCGCGGGGGCGGCGTCGGGGGTAACCCCGATGGCAACGGCGCCGGGGAGGCCGGAAGACCAGCCGGCGCCGATCCCGAAGGTCCCTGCGGCGCCGGGGTCGGAGCCGTCGGCGGCGCCGGGGCCGGAGCACCCGACGGCGCCGAGGCAGGGACACCCGAACCGCCAGGGCCCCCAGACGGTAGCACTGGGCCCGAAGGCGCCGTAGGCCCCGTCGGAGAAGCGAGCGCCCTCATGGCCATGAGGAACGCCTCGATCTCCTCAGGCGTCGCGCCATGCCCAGGGACCGGAGGGTATGAGGCAGGCCGCGCCGGCGACTCTCGCGGAGCCGCGGGGTTGGGGTCACCCGAGCCCCCGGCCGCGTCGCGCGAGCGTCGGGGGGAGTCGGGGGTACGATGACGACGCCCCGACTTCTTGTGCTTCTTACCTGACGAGCCTGACGAGTGGTGTCGACTTCCGGAGCGCCCGGCGCGGCTCCGCGACCGCTCCCTCGAACGCTCTCTCGACCTCCGGCCGGACCGGGACCGCTCCCGGTCCCGACGTGGGGCCGACACCCGGAGCTCCAGTAGCTTGCGGGACCGCTCCCGCCTAGCCTTGTTGGTAAGGGCCCGGCAGTCGACGCAGGAGTCCACGTCGTGGTCAGGGCCCAGACACCGGAGGCAGAGGCGGTGATGGTCTGTGACCGACATCGTGCGCTCACAGTCATCGCAATTCTTAAACCCAGGCATCCTATCAGGCACCGTAGAGGAAAAAACAATTGAAAAACTTGGTCAAAGACCGGAGTACTGCTCTTCAGATCTGCGTCCACTGGCGCGGAAAAAAGAAGAACTGACGTCAGCGCGCGGAGGCGGCGTCTATGTACTCCAGCGACGTCATCACGGCGCACGACGCCGACGACGGACGCGGAGCCGCAGGGGACGCCTGCAGACGACGCCTACCGACGCGCAGGGGTACTGCTACGCAAAAGTTTCCGGATCCAGACTGACGCCTGGGGATATTCTAAGGTAAGGAATCTAACACTAACGTGTTTCTTTCAGATATATCGTTACACAAGTAGCAACTTGTGCATCTGAAAGAGACACGTTAGTGATAGATTCCTTACCTTAGAATAGATACCCCAGCAATACCATCCCCGTGGTGGTGGGTCTGCGAACCAATATTTACACCAGAAAGTCCTGGAGAACGGAGCGGCCAAAGTAGCCGTCCCTCCGGACTTGACTGTCCAGGCAGTAGTGCCTAGCAAACGTGTGCAACGAGGCCCACGTAGCTGCCTGGCAAATGTCCTGCAAGGGCACACCTCGGCCCAAGGCAGTTGTATTAGCTGTGGCTCCAGTGGAATGAGCCCTCAGCCCAGCAGGGGGTTCCTTCTTAACCAAGGAGTAACACGCCTGGATGCACATGATAATCCATCGAGAGATGGTCCTCTTGTGCACCGCTTTCCCTTTCTTAGCGCCCGCGTACCCAACAAAGAGTTGATCATCCACCCGGAACTGGCGTGTGCGATCCAGATAGAACGAGAGCGCACGTTTTGGGTCCAGACGGTGGAGCCTCTCCTCCTCTCTCGAGGGGTGCGGAGGCGGAAAGAAGGTGGGCAATGTGATGGACTGCCCAATGTGGAAGGCCGTGACCACCTTAGGCAAGAAGGAGGGCCTAGTCCTCAAAACAACCTTGTCCGGATGGACTGAAAGGAAAGGAGGCTTACAAGAGAGGGGCTGGAGCTCACTCACTCTCCTGGCAGAGGTGATGGCTACCAGGAAGGCAGTATTCAAAGAAAGAAGGCGAAGTGGACAGTTATGAAGTGGCTCAAAGGGAGCGCACATCAGAAATGTTAGAACCAGGTTCAAGTCCCACTGAGGCATCAAGAAAGGAACAGGAGGAAAGGTATGAGTGATGCCCTTCAGGAATCTGTTTACGATAGGGGACCTGAACAAAGAAGGCTGGTCAGGCAGCCTGAGAAAGGCTGAAAGAGCCCTTGATAGTGCCCAGAGCAGAGCCCTGCTGGGCAAGAGAAAGAAGGAAGAGAAGAACCTCAGAGAGAGGGGCATTGAGGGGATCCACAGCCTTTGCTGTGCACCATGCCACAAATCTGTTCCACCTGCAGGCGTATACCGTTTTTGTGGAGGGACGCCTGGCTGCCAGAATTATGTTGCAAACCTCAGGAGGCAAGTCAAATGGCCTCAACTGTCGCCGCTCAATCTCCAAGCATGGAGGTGGAGACTGGATAGGTTCGGGTGGAGGACCGTCCCCTGCTGCTGCGACAGGAGGTCCTCCTGAAGAGGCAGATGAACCGGGGGATCGACTGACATGCTGAGTAGCTCGGGATACCAGTACCTTCGTGCCCAGTCCGGAGCCACAAGGATGACTTGTGCCCGGTCGCGCTTGATCTTCTTCAGCACTCTGGGCAGAAGAGGTATAGGCGGAAAGGCGTACAACAGACCGCAGCTCCACTCACGACGAAAAGCGTCTCCGAGCGAGTGCCGCCTTGGAAATTCCAACACGCAGAACTGATGACATTGCGCGTTCTCTTCGGTGGCGAATAGATCTAACCAAGGCTCTCCCCATCGCAGAAAGAGGCCTTGCGCCACGTCCGAGTGCAGACGCCATTCGTGATCCATTGAGCACCGACGGCTGAGTTCGTCCGCCCTGGCGTTCAGAGAACCTGCCAGGTGTTGAACCACCAGAGTCACGACCTGATGTTCCAGCCATTGCCAGAGACGCAGAGCCTCCTGGCAAAGGGTCCACGACCCCACTCCGCCCTGTTTGTTGCAGTACCACATGGCGGTGGTGTTGTCCGTGAACACCTGCACTGCACTCCCTCGGAAAGACGGGAGGAATGCTTTCAGTGCCAGACGAATCGCCCGCAGCTCTACCAGATTGATATGGATCCGGGACTCCGCCGGAGACCAGAGTCCTCTGATCTCCGCCTCTCCCAAGTGGCCTCCCCAGCCCTGGAGGAACGCGTCCGTCACAACTACGTGCTCCGGTTGGGGAAGGGAGAGGGATCTGCCGTTGACCCAATTGCGGTCCGTGAGCCACCACTGCAGCTGTCTCGCAGTGCCCTCCGAGATCAGGACATGGTCGGACAGGTTGCCCCGGTGCTGGGCCCACTGAAACTTCAGGTCCCACTGCAGAGCCCGCATCCACCACCGTGCGTGATGCACCAGAAGGATGCAGGAGGCCATCAGCCCCAGAAGCCGCAGCATCAACCTGACCGAAACCCGGGATAACGGCCGGAAGACCGGAATCAGAGCCTGTATATCCCGGACCCGCTGTTCGGGCGGGTAAACCCAAAACTGCGCCGAGTCGAGAACCGCTCCGATGAAAAGGAGCTTCTGAGAGGGGCACAGGTGTGACTTCGGCACATTGATGGAAAATCCCAGCTGGTGCAGGAGATCCGCCGTAGTCTGGAGGTGGCTGACGACTGTCTGGGGCGAGCCCGCCTTCAACAACCAGTCGTCTAGGTAGGGGAAGACTGATACCCCTAACCTGTGCAGGTGAGCTGCGACCACCGCCATCACCTTCGTGAACACCCGTGGGGCGCTGGTAAGGCCGAAGGGGAGCACGGTAAACTGAAAGTGCTCGAGGCCTACCGTGAACCGCAGGTAACGCCGGTGGGCCGGCAGGACGGGGATGTGGAAATACGCGTCCTGCAAGTCCAACGCTACCATCCAGTCTCCTGGGTCTAGGGCAGCCAAGACCTGAGCCAGTGTCAGCATTTTGAACTTCTCCTTCCGGAGGAAGCCGTTGACGTTCCTCAGATCCAAGATAGGGCGTAGGCCCCCTTTGCCCTTCTTGGGTACCAGGAAGTAGTGGGAGTAGCAACCACGACCTACTTCTGGCCCAGGAACGCGCTTGATGGCCCCCTTGGCCAAGAGGGCCGAAACTTCCTCCTGCAGGAGCCGCAAGTGATCCCCGATACGCGGTGGTGTTGCGGTGGCATGGCTTGAGGGGTCGTCTCGAAGGGGAGGGAGTAGCCCCTTCGGACAATCTGCAGCACCCACCTGTCCGAAGTGACTGTGCGCCAGTGAGAGTGGTGATGGTGAACCCTGCCTCTCACTGGCGTCACATGGGCCGAAAAGCACGGACTAGGAGGGTTTAGAGGCGGATGCAGGTCTGGACTGGCTCCGCTCGTTTCCCCGACCGCCTCCACGGCGGTTTCCACGGCACGTGTGGGGGCGCCCCTTCCTTGGCCACGAAAGGAGCGAAAGGCACCCATTTGCTGGCGCGGGGCCGAGAAGCCCAAGGACTTGGCCGTAGCCCTGGAGTCCTTAAAGCGCTCAAGCGCGTGGTCTGCCTTGTCGCCAAAGAGGCGACGGCCATCGAACGGCATGTCCATGAGTGTATTCTGGACGTCTGCCGAGAAGTTGGCGGATCGCAGTAAGGCGTGGCGTCGTATCGCCACCGTCGTAGCCATCGCTCTGCCCAGCGAGTCAGTAGTATCCAGTCCGCACCTGATGGAATACTTCGCTGCGTCCCGGTCCTCCACTAGGGTTTGGCCGAGTTTGGCCCGTACCTCCAACGGACACTCTGGCAGCACTTCCGCCACCGTTTCCCACAGAGAGTGGGTGTAATGGCCCAAGAGGCATGCGGTGTTGGAAGACCGCAGTCCCAAGCTAAGGGACGAGAATACCTTCTTGCCATAGGCCTCGTACCTCTTGGATTCCCGATCGGGGGGAGCAGTCGGGAATGCGGTCTGGGAGTTAGAGGCCTGGATAACCAGACTCTCGGGGTGGGATGGGTGGACAGGAAACATGGGTCGCCCGGGGCCGGGCGGTGGCGTCTGGCCACGTTCCTATCTACAGGCGAACCTGTAGCTGGCCTGGACCAAGTGCCCAAAAGAACGTCCGTCAAGGCCTCATTAAACGGCAGCAGAGGCTCCATGGACCTCAGTGAGGAGGTTAGTCCTCACGGCCGCGACGGGGAGCTCAAGGCCCAAGGCCTTAGCAGCACTCATCAACACCACACCATAAGTAGCACCCTCCTCCGAAGCCACGGTAGGAGGAGAGACGAATCCAGTTTCTGGAGATGTTTCCAGGCCACTGGCCTCCCCAAGGTCTCCTGTCCAGTCCATGTTAGACTGACACTCTCTTGTCAGAGGGTCCTCAGACCCCTCCCAATACTCCTCTTCCCCCATCTCCTGAGATTCAGGGTCCTAAGTGAATGAGGACGGTTCATAGAAATGAAAATCTCCAAACAGCGTCGAGAGCGGCGCCGATAGGCGTCGTCCCGACGTCGAAACCGATTGAGAGGAGGCATCGGGGACGGCGCCGCCCGAGGACGACGCCGGAGGGGACACCACACGGACCGACGCCGGGGGGGTCGTAAGGTCCACCGGTGACGATCCATCGCCCGAGGAGGGTCCAGCGGTGCCCTGCGGCGCCGAGCCCGAAGGCGCCGGCGGCGTCGAGGCCGAAGCACGCAAAGGCGTCGGGGTCGTAGCCCCCGACCCACTAGGGCCCCCAGACGGGTTCACTGGGCCCGAAGGCGCCGCGGAACCCGTCGGAGGAGAAAGGGACCTCATGGCCATGAGGAAACGCTCGATCTCCTCCGGCGTCGCGTTCAGCCCATGGACCGGGGGGTATGGAGCCGAACGCGGCGCCCGCGACTCTGGAGGAGCCGCGTGGGCGGTGTCACCCGAACCCCCGGCCGCATCGCGCGAGCGTCGGGGGGAGTCAGAAGAGCGATGATGTCTCTTCGACTTCTTCTGTTTCTTACCTGACGACTTGGACCCGGAGGAGTGGCGCCGACTCCCGGAGCTGTGACGGCTCCGTCCCCGCAACCTGTCCCTCGACCTCCCGTGGGACCGGGACTGGGACTGGGACCTCACACGGCGCGGGGCCGACTGGCGGATCTCAAGTCGCCTGCGGGACCGCTCCCGCCTGGCCTTCCTCGACAGGGCCCGACAGTCGGAGCAGGCCTCGTCGTCATGGTCGACGCCCAAACACATCAGGCACAAGCGGTGGGGATCCGTGACCGACATGGTACGGTCGCACTCGTCGCAATGCTTGAATCCGGGCATCCCTAACGGCACCGTCGGAGTCGTAAAGACTTCGAAATTGGATCAAAAGATCACAAAAGTTTAGTCAAAAAGTGACTAGGGAACTGCTCTTTCCAGATCTGCGCTGGCTGGCGCGGAAAAAAGAAGAACTGACGTCAGCACGCGGAGGCGGCGTCTAAGTACTCCGACGATGTCATCACGGCGCCCACGACGCCGACGACGGACGCGGAGCCGCAGACGAGGCCTACCGATGCGCAAGGGTACTGCTACGCAAAACTTTCCGGATCCAGTCTGACGCCTGGGGATATTCTAAGGTAAGGAATCTATCACTAACGTGTCTCTTTCAGATAATAGCCACCACATCCTACTTCTAGCCCCAGACCCTCTCTATGGCTTCCTCGAGGAGCAAGGATAAATGATCCTCCGTCAGACGGCCTTGAGATGGTGGCATAGAGGAGGGGTAGTCTTGAAGGGGAGGGAGTAGCCCCTTTGAACATTGTGCAAGAAACACCTGTCTGATGTAAGGCCAGGTGTTGGCAAATCCTGCTGCCAACTGCCCATGGTGGTAAAAGGGCAGCCTAGGAAGGCATGGAAGCTTGGCGGTGGGCGATTGTCCCTATTCACAGGAAACCTTGTGTTGGGTTTGGACCGGGACCCTAACAATACCTCAGTGAGGGCATCATTGAACAGGAGTAGGAGTTCCAACGAGGAGACTCCCAATTGCAGCACCTCTGTCAAAATGTTGGTCTTGACTGCCACCGAGGGCAACTGAAGATCAAGGACCTCAGCTGCACTCCACACAGCCACTCGGTGTGAGGTTCCCTCCTCCGTAGTCACAGTAGGGAGTAAGCATACCAGTAGCTGGAGAAGTAGCAAGTCCACTGGCTTCACTCAGTTCCACAGACCAGCCTACAGCAGGGTCTTCCATGTATGGCTGGTATTCTTCAGGACCCCTCCTATTCCTTCCAGAGTCCTAGCCCATAGGAATAGTGCTGAGGCTCCCATCTAGGAATCAAAGGTAATGCCAGTGTCAGAGTCAGGCGACACTCATCCGGCTCCATGTCGGAGTTGAGGTTCACAATGCAGATGGCGTGGGGAGCAACTGCATTGGAACCGGCGTTGGGAAAGGTTGAGATGGCACGACCGGCATCGGTACAGATCCAGGAATGGATCCCTGGTGACTCACCGGGGCCTGAGCCGCAAGTGTAGAACCAGTTGGGGTCCCCTCAGTCCTTGCGGGGCCTGAAAGCAAGATGACGGGTCGGGCTGCCCATAAATAAGACACATGGCCTCATAAAAAAAGAGTGCTTTGACCTTTGCTCTTTTTCTTGTGTCTCTTACCTGAGTGTCTTGAGGCCTTTGATTGGGACAAAGAGGACTTCGGGCTCTGCAAACAATCCTGAGACCTTCCCCTCAACCGGAACCTCGATTTCCGCGGAGTCACATGCCGGGCTGCTAGCAGCTTCATGGACTGCTCCCTCAAAGCCTTCGGGCCATGGCCCGGCAATAGCGGAAGAACTTGGTGTTGTGGTCGTGCTCTAGGCACCACAAACAATCACTGACATCATCAGTGACATCTTGACACACAAGGAGGTAATACCTCAAAAACAGTTGGCATAACATTGAAAAAAATTCTGTAAAATATCAGAGGGGAAACTCTTCCCTGGATCACGGCTGGCTGGCGCATAAAGAAAAAAATCTGACGTGAGCTTGTCTGGGTGGCGTCTATATAGGTGCTGCAGACATCACTTCCAGCGTAGGCAGCGCCACGCAGAGGGACCCACACACACAAACTGGATGCAGACTGCCATTGTAGGATGCGTGGAATAAGCAGGGTGCATGAAATGGCGCAAGCCATTCTGAAAACACAACATTGCCCACTCCCTGAGTGCAATGCCAAAGTAGTCAACCCTACAGCAGGATTTTAGAGCCCTAAGGCAGGGTGCATTATAGTACTTGTGAGGGCAGATCCGCATGAGCAAATATGCCCATATAATGCCTAGTTCCATTGCTAGTTATTGCACATGATCTGTGAACCATTTTAAGGGTATGTTCTTGCTACTGGTCATTACGATTTACTCAGCTAAATAATGGCCTCATTGATACCAAACACCAATATTTTCAATCACCTTGTTTTAATAAATCCGTACTAATGCCATTATCAGATTAATAAAGACATGCAAACAGAGGGCACTTTAAAGGTACCCCCAGTAACCCTACTAATCCTGTAGTGTGTTGTCTGACTGGTGTCTTCCAGCCTGCCACCACATACGCGTTTCTGACCACCTGCATAGGAGACCCAGTGCTCTTAGAAGTCCGAACAATGCCTACTTGACAAAAGGTACTCTCACCTCCTCCCGCAGGATTGCTAGAGATTTAGCATAGGCGGCAGAAGCTTCAAAGCCTCTGCCGCCTTTGACAAGCAAACCTGGCTTCCTCTCACACCTGGGGAATGCCGCCCTGGGGCCCATTTGGAACCAGAGCAGGTGGGAAATCAGATATTCAGAAGGCCTGTTTCACTCACAGGCTAGTCACACCCCTAATGTGGGCTACCTGAAGTTAACAGCCTAAGAAGAGTTTCATCATCTTGATTTTTGGTTAAATAGGGACTTGTGGATCAGGTTTATGCCCACTCCACACAGGAAGTTAGCATATAGGGGGCGTAGTAGTCCTAGCGGCAGGTAGCCAGTTGGCTACTATCATATACTTCCCATAATGCCCCTAAATTG
Organism: Lissotriton vulgaris; assembly: GCF_964263255.1. Lineage (NCBI taxonomy): Eukaryota > Metazoa > Chordata > Amphibia > Caudata > Salamandridae > Lissotriton > Lissotriton vulgaris. Next base: position 979,502,317 of record NC_141689.1, read on the forward strand.
AGCATTTAGGGATCCCCCTGACACCAGGTCCCGAGTCAACTTCCTGGAAACTGAAAAGGGACCACGAAGAGATGACACCACAAGAACCAAGGACCAGCATAGAAACGGGAGACAGGCCATGCCGTGCAGCTTCCTCCTTCAAAATTGCAAAGACCTGGCTCATTCTGCAGCTGTGCATCCTACCAAACACTTGGAGGGCTTCCCAGCACATTTGCAACCAGCTATTGTAGGAGAGTAGGGTCTGCAATCCTATGATCACCCCAGATTTTTTGCTTTTTGCTTCACTGGTTTACGACTTCTCTGGCTGTGGGCCTGCTAATCAGACCCACAGCCTTGCTGTTCTCTCACTAAATTGACACGTGTACCTTAGGTGCATTTACCAATTGGTACTGGGCCACCTTATCAGACCCTGTAACTCAGAGCATAGGTGTACCCAGGGCCTACCAGGGGCTGCAGCATGTATTATGCCACCCCAGGCTGGCCATCTAAATCTGACACAACTGGCTGCACGACAGCTGGGGCAAGGTGGTGTAATCACCCTTTGCTTTAGATATAGTATACCTATATCTAACCCTAAAATGGACACACAGATTCCTATCAGTCACTCCTATGGCAGGCCTTGACAATCCTGAAGGCAGAGTGCTTGGAATCGTGTGAGATGGTGCTCTGGCATGAGCTGAGCCCGTTTGCAGCTTGCGGAACCAAGTCCGAAAAGCTGTTCCATGATAACGCATACCATATACTCTTAAGTGCATTATAATCCTCGCGGTTATATGCTATCTTTGGTATCGCTTTATCAAAACATGTCGAGTAAGGTGTCATACGAATTGGAATACTAACCCCTCGCCAATTCTGGCGACGGGGTTAGCATTCCACCCTTCTAGAGGGACACGACATGTATGTAACTGTGAACCCTGGTTAAAGTTAACTCAAGCCTCAGCATCACAAAATGGATGCCGCCACCACAGACACAAGTCTGACCCCCTGCAGCTGGGAGTCCTTCCAGCGAGGGGAGCTTGGACAAAGGGTTTCCTGTCAGGGGCGGTGCTAGCACCATCCCAGACAGGGTTTTGTGTATCCTGGGTAGGCAGGGCTTTAGAGGAAGGTGACTGCAAGTGGCACCCCGGTGCTCACTATGCATCGGCCGGCTAGAACCAGTTCCAGGGGCACACCAGCCCCTGAGCTGGGGAAAGTCCAGCATGGGAGAGGGGTGTAACCACCCCCCTTCCTGGTCCCACCCATGAGCAGGACCTAGTCGCGTGCCAGCCCCTTTTCCTAGTATAAAGATAGGAGCGGGCCCCCTTCCAAATTAGATCATCTTTAAGTCTTGAAACTACTTTCTACGAAAGGAACTCTTGACTTCTTCTTAAGATTTCTCCCTTGTGACTAAGGAGTAGTCACCCTGCACCCGCAGGCACCATCCAAGAACACTGCGGTTTGCGGCACGTCCTTCCTCCGGAATCCGACTGACCAGCACGACGAGACCCGGCTTCCCTGGCACCTCTGACCTCTACCCACATCGTCAGCTCAGCTGAGATCCGTGGGTGCGACGAGACCTCGAGGGACCGGCCATCTTCAAGACTGCACGACTCTTGCCCAGCATGACCGCCGAGGGATCCTCGAGTGAGTGCTTTGGGGTCCGAGAAGCCCCAACCCTGAGCAGCTCCAGCACCGAAGTTCAGCCCTCCAGCATCACCAGATCTGCGTGGGGCCCTTCTGCTCTTTGCTGCTCACCGCGTTGTCTGGCTACTAGCACGCTGGCTTGTGGCCTTCCCGACGACGAACATCAACGCTGCTGGTCTGGTTGCTCCAGACTGGCTCCTGCTCCCCTCCAAAAGAGGAGCACCCCGGACCCTCCTGGTCCACTCCAGACGCCATTTTGAGTCCACCGTGTGGGCTTGCATTTGCCAAGACTGTTGCCCCAATCCTGGGTCCAGCGACGTCGACAGCAGAAACCATCGTGGGACAGCTCGCACCTCCATCCTGGTCGCCGACAACGCCTCCTGGTCCGTGAGACTGCAGAGCACAGCGTCGCCCACTCACCTGGTCGAGGTGACTCCATCCGGTGCCATCCTGGTGCCCATCTAATCACTGGCTAGTGATTAAGAACTTGGTCCCCTCTGCTTACAGGTGTCTTCCATCTCCGATCCAGGCTTGGATCCATCCGAATCTCTTCACTGGTCGCCTGCCAGCAACTTCTTCTTTCAGGCTCCTGGTTCGTCAACGAGGGTTTCCGACGACACTTGAACCCTATGCAGCCGCAGCCCCTGGGCTAGGTAAACCGAGTACCCCGGTGCTCCAGCGTAGAACAACTCTCTAAGTGCCTAGATCCACTTTCGTTTTTGACCTACCTAGTCGGGTTCGCCCGAGAACACTAACTTTTGCATTTACTAGTATCCATAGACTTTGTCCCGCATCCCGCGTGAGAGTGCACACTCTGCACCCGAGTCCCCTAGGCCTCCTGCTAGTAATCTGAAGGTTCAGTAGTCCAGTCCTAGCGATTCCAAAGCCTATTAGTACAGTACTTACCTGCTAGTAATTTCGCATTCCACTTTTAGAGTATATGGTTTTTCGTGCCCCTCGGGCATTTGTGTAAATTGTGCAACTTAAAGTATTTTCGTAAGAGTTTTGTTGTGTGCTTAGTACCCTGTCCTCATAAAGAGAACAGGGCTGTTGTGATCTAAATAAATACACTGTTTATTTTCATAACACTTGTGTGGTGTCCTTTCACTTGGTGTTCAAGGGGTATATGTGATGGTATAACAGCTGGCTTAGCACGCCCTCTAGAGTTTAGCCCGAAGACTGCTCGTATCCATGCTACTAGGATAGCTGGTCTATAAAGGTTGACTTACAACCAATCATCAATAAGGGTTGTTTGGATTGATACAAAGTGCTCACTAGAATAGTGAACATTATATATCAGGCCAACTTCTCACAGCTATCACCTCCCTTGAGGTGTAGGAGCCGTTCCCCTGCCTCTGAAGCACTAACCGAATCTTCCCGGTTTACAATGTTGTTGGCCATCGGGCCCACTGAGGGAGCAGCACTTCAGGAGGAGGTGCTTGTGGAGCTAGGAGATCATCCCCATCTCTCTGCCTAGTTTCAAAACGCTAGAACTCTCCACAAGCCCCCTTGCAACAATACCCTAAGTGCCAGCCAAGGCGTGTTCTTCGTCCAGCCTGAACACCACTGCCTTGGAAGCCATCCTGCATGTTGAGGGATTTCAGGACTGTTGAGACCCACAACCAGAGTGGCCCTACTGTCTTGTTGTTCCCTCCTTTACAGCTACCAACAACAGTGAGAGCCTCAAACACAAGTGGTCAGCCAGCCAGCCAAGCACCACTGCACCCAAACCTCCCAGCCTATATTCATGACTTCTGACTGCATCCCCTTGGCCTAGGGGTCCCCACAACATGAACACCCCTTTGGGTTTTGCTGAACTTGTTCCCAAGTTCCCCATAGCAGCCTTTATTCTAAGTCCCCGTGACTACACCAAAATTGTGCAAGTCAAGTCAAGTCACAGAATTTGTATAGCGCACTACATACCCAGAGGGTTTCAAGGCGCTTAGGAAGGGGGAGAGGATTATTTGTCAAATATCCACGTTTTAAGCTGCTTTCTGAACGCTAGGTGGTTCTGGGTGAGGCGAAGGTAAGCGGGGAGTGAGTTCCATGTTTTAGCAGCCAGGTATGAAAAGGATCTGCCTCCCATGGTGGTCTTGTTGATGCGAGGTACAGTAGCGAAGGCTTGGCTGGAGGAGCGAAGTTGGCGGGAGGGGGTGTAGAAGGACAGTCGGGAGTTGAGGCAATCTGGTCCGATGTCGTAGAGTGATTTGTGTGCGTGGGTAAGCAGTCGGAAAGTGATCCTCTTATTGACGGGTAGCCAGTGGAGGTCTTTAAGGTGACCAGAGATGTGTTCGTTGCGTGGGATGTCTAATATGAGCCTGGCTGAGGCGTTTTGGATTCGTTGTAGTTTCTTCTGGAGTTTAGCGGTGGTACCTGCGTAGAGGGTGTTTCCGTAGTCCAGTCGGCTCGTGACTAGAGCGTGGGTGACTGTTTTCCTTGTTTCGGAGGGGATCCAGCGAAATGTTTTTCTGAGCATGCGAAGAATGTTAAAGCAGGAAGAGGATACGGCGCTGACCTGTTTGTTCATTGAGAGTGAAGAATCCAGGATGACGCCAAGAGGCAACCATCCCGACCAGCACCTCTGCGCTAGGGTCACACCAGGGCAGGTAAAGTGAAAATGTTGGTCAATTTGGGCCTTGTCCACCAGCACCTTAAGCCTCAAAGGGGCACTTGTGAATGCCGACTACAAGTACTGTTTTGCTAAATATGTTTTATTCCTCCCATAGTTAACATTGTAGTGCTCGAGGATCATGCCTTAAAACCATTATACGAGTTATTTTATTGCTGACTTCTGAAATCGATATCTCCAAATGTACTAACATTATTCTAAAGATCCTGGTGTCAAAATTCATATACAAATCTCTTTGTTTCTATAAATTGGTCTCGGATTTTTTATTGAGTGTCAGGACAGTGTGTTAAAAAATGCTTAACACTCCCCTGTGATAAGCCTAAGAAGCTCGACCACACTTTCACAAATACAGCACTTGGGATTGTTAAAGTAAGCCCTGTAAACCAATAAGGGTTGTCTGGACATTTTGCATGGTGTGTCCTTACATTGGCATCACTACATAAAAAGCCAACTGCCTACAAAGGATAGGTTTTTATTCCCCCATATGATAGGGAACATTGGAATGAAGACATGCAAGATGCCAGTGGGCTGTACAGTTTTCCAGATACTGGCCTTGTTTCCCTGCCATTGAGTAAAATGCCTTGTTTCCCTTAGTATTGCATAGGGTGGCAGAAGAAACAGACCTACCGTTCCCAATCATGGAAGTAAAAACGAATTATATTACAGAAGCACTCAAGCCTTGTCAAGCACCTACAGAACCTATATTACCAATTAGTGAGGCCCTCACACATACCCTTTTAGGCACTTGGGCAAAACCATGTTCGGGACCAAAGTTAATAGGCAGGACGCTCACAGCCATTGGCCAGGAGATCCAACCTTGCTTATGCAACATCCTGTCACAGAGCTTGGCGGTTCAAGCGTCCACTGGTAAGGTAAATCCCAACGCCTTCCCTACCATCCAACCTGATCATGAGTCAAAACAAATAGAGATATTTGGCAAATATATTTTCTCCTCTGCAAGACTGATATGAGGACAGGGACTGCCAGCTAGGCTGCTACTCCCATGCACTTTGGGACATGGTGGCAAAAGTATTATTGGCTGTTCTAGAAGCGCAAGCATCCCTGATGGAAATACCTCTTTAGTGACAAAACAGATTTGGCCCTGGAATGTTGTAAAGAAGCCAGGGCCACCATTGCACGTTCCTTTAACTGTCTGCTCCCAGTAGCCAATTCCACCAGCAATGTTGCCCTCGGTGGCTGTGGTCGGGGCTTTCAGTTTTGCCAGTGCCAGACCCCTCCACCCGCTCAGCTGGATTTTCTTCCCTCTCATGGTCGAAGCAGCAGTTCACGCAAACAACGCACAGGACCACTAGGACAATGTGTAGCTCAGTTTACCTTCCCTCCAGAATCTACAGAACCAAACTGCTTTGCTGTGTCCTTGGTCTACACAGACATCCTGGCGGATGGTAGGATCCAATGTGATACTTCAACAAGAAGAGCAGGTAAGGTCTTGCCTCCTGTGCCAAGAAGCTCTATGCCCCTGCCTAAACTGCCATGGAATTTCTCTTCTGGTGAACCATTTGGTGGGACATCTAAACGCTAAGGTGGACTATCTCAGCCGCAGAAGCTGAGTGGATCATGACTCACAGTTGCACCCAGAGGTGGTACAAGGCACCTTCCATCAATGGGGAGACCCATGGCTCAAAGTTTCTAGCCAACACCCAGAACGATTTATGTCAGCACTTTTATGTGTTGGATTTTCCAACTCAGCTCTCTCTTGGAGACGCAGTCTGGCAAGAGTGGAGTTCAGGATTTGTCTATGTTTCCCACCATTGCTTCTCCTGCCCAGAGTTCTGAAGATCAGGATCGACTGGGTTAAAATCATCCGTGAGGCACCAGATTGAGCCAGAAGAGTGTGGTACCTGAAAATCCGAGCATGAGTATCTGGCCTCTGATTAAGCTGCCGCTTTGGGAGTGTATTCTGGCACAGCGGAAGGCAGGGTTCTGCAACTGGGCCTGCACAATTTGGAACTCCATGCTCGTAGATTGAGCGATGGCAGTTAATCTCCTTCAATCATCCTCAGGAGGTCGTTGATATCACCCTAGCGCTCTCAGAGAATGCCAGTTGTTGGGACACCTTTGTGGCTTGGTGCTGCACCCAATGGGCTGAACAACTACTTGCCAAGTTATCTAAAGTCTTAGGGGTTTGTTTTGTCCGTAGCCACGTAGCCCAAGATCTTACTTTGGGTACCATTAAAGGCTATTTATCCACTCTTTTGGCTTTTTTTAGTGGTTACAGGATCAGCTTTCTTTCTTTAAGTCAGATGTTGTGAAGAGATTTTTGAAACAATTGCAATACTTGTTACCACCAACACCGTTTGTGATGCCAAAGTGGTATCCAAACTTAATTCTTACTTTTTTTGTTGTGCAATCCTATTGAGGCAACGCACAGTTGCACCTTAAGGCTTCTGATGTTGAAAACTGTCTTCCTCATCGCCATAATATAGGCATGGCGTGGGTCCAAGCTGCAAGCTCCTTCTGACAACCCACCTCTTACAACATTCTTTCCAGATAAGTTGGTGTTGAAGATCCAAGCTTGTATTCTACCAAAAGTAATCACTCCATTTCATGGCAGGCAAGGTATTACCCAACCAACATTGTTTGCCCCACCTCATCTCTCTCAGGAGGAAGAGAGACTTGTTTTGACTCTAAAAGGGCACCAACCTTTTATACAGATCATACCAAAGAACAACAGATGGACGATCAGCTCATTGTAGGTTTCTCTGGAGCGAAGGAGGACAAGGAAGTGCAAAAATGGAACATCAACAAATCGGCTGTTTTCTGCTTCAACATCTGTTATATATTGTGAATGAAGCAGCCCCAAAAGGCTTAGTCTCATTCCACTAGAGCCAAAGCTGCTACCACTGGTTTGACATGTGGAGTTCCTGTTCTGGAAATTTTTCAGGTGGCTACGTGCGTTTTGGTTCATACGTACACAAACCACTCCTGTCCTCACAGTCAGGACCGTTGAGAAGGGCTTTTTGCCTACTCTGTCCTGTGAGGAATCTGTGGTTAGAAATATCTATCAGAAGAACACATTATTTCCTTTGGTAACTATGTTTCTAGTGGATACTCTATCTAACCACAGATTCCTCACCGACCCTCCAGCCTTCCCATTATGAGAACTGGACTCTTTTTTTTCATCTAAAACAGGTCCCATCTTAGGATTTGCACACTACAGAATCTGCCAGGCTCTGCGACTGAGGGCGCTTAGAGCCTAAAAAACATCTGACGTCGGGGTGCACAGGTGGTGCTTACAGTGGCTCTGCTTCTCACTTCCGGGGCTGAAGGACATTGGTGCAGAGCCTCACAACAGTACCTGCCAGCACACAAGAGTACTGCTTTAAAGTTTAGTGGAGTGCAAAAAAACGATGGATTTGGGCCCAGATCTTTGGACTGGGGTGAATGTGTGACATTGATCCACATTCGGTCCATCACCTGTTTTGTTTTAAAGTTTACCGGATCCAGTCTGACACCTTGGGAACAATAACAAGGTGAGGAATCTGCATTAGATAAAGTATCTACCAAAAAGATAATTACTGAAGGTAGATACATTGTTCTTCTCCTTCTTTGGCTGACCAGAGGTTTTAATGTCGATAAAGGTTACTGTGAAGTGGTTTAGAAGGTGGCCAGACTAACCTGTAGTGATGGGATCATCGGCTGTTAGGGTAGGAAAAATCAGATCCAATGTGGCGCTCTTGTTGTGAGTGGGTTTCTGGCAATGTTTCAGGATGTTACTGAGAAATAAGGTGTCCATTTGTGTGCTGTCCTTGGTCCCCCTGTGAAAGTTGAAGTCACCCAGGAAGATGATATTGTTGGAGCCAGTTAATTGGAATGTGATGAACTCCATGCATATTTGACAAAAGTGTTCATTTCACCCTGAGAGTGATAAATAACGCTCACTGAGATAGGAAGCAGTGGCGAAGGATATTTCCAGAGATATAGACTGTATATAGACGTGATTACAATTTAAGAGTAGGAGCCAGCAGCTTAGCAAGTTTTTCTAAATCACTTCTAAACCCCGACTGTGTCTATCTTCCTGATAGAAGCAAAGAACAGATAAGAGTGAAGGTAGAAGAAGGTCCAGTATAGTGTTTGTGGCATTAATGAAATAGCTTTCAATAAACATGATGTACAGGTTGAAACACCTGATCATTTTCAAAATATCAAGGCAATATTTAGCTGCTGAATAGCAGTCATTACGCATGCATTTGTAAGAGCTACTTGTGAATTTAGTCAGAGGGTGCCCAAGGGGTGCATTGGACACTTGGATAAGATTTAGGTGATTTTATGTGGTTATGTGATGTGGTTCAGGCAATCTGAAGTTCATGATGATGGGGGAAAATGGTAGGTAGCCATGAGCTTTGTTGTGTGGGTGCTTGTCAATGGATTTCGGATGTTTGTAGCTTTGGATTTGAGTTCACAGGTCTTTCTCATCAAGGGAAGCATACATACGATTGGGTCTAGGGAAGCGGTGGTCTCTGAAAATACTCAGCCTTTGCACGCTGCTATTCAGAGAAGAGTGTTGATGCTGTTATAGGCAACATTTGTGGTTTGCAAGCAAATTGATGAGCAGAGAGAAAGCTTAAGATAGGACAAAGATTTTCTTGGTCAGATGTGGTAAAGAGGATAGGAGTTCGGAGATGGGGGCATTCGGAACTCAGGAGAAAGTGGGGCTTGAGTTGAACTTTCGATTAAGATCTTGAGCTAGACTTGTGATTCAGATGTACCAGTGGTAGGGAAAAAGAGGAAGGAAAAAGGGAAGCATGGGAGGGGGAGATGGGTAAGGTATAATATATCAGGATTGGGTATTTGCCATCATGTATGGGGTAGGCAAATTAGTGGAAGTGCTGGGTTAGGAAGACTTGCTAGTTAATATAGAGTATTTGGGAAACAGATGTCAGTGTGGGGGAGAGAAGTTGGCTGGTTAATTTGGGGGGGGGGGAATGGGGATATTTGGGAATGTGAAACTGCAAGCAAGTGACAGATGAACAGCATCTTCACCCTGTAAGTATAATCGGAAGCAGCGGTAGACTGAGGGTAATAATTCTGGATATGCAATGTCAGCTCATCGAAAGTTTCAAAACAATATAAAAGCAATGAGTTATGTAATGAGGGACTCCTTGGGTGGAGGTGGGTGGTTTTAAAACTCCACATGGGGAACCACATGTGCATAATAAACACTACCACCTGAAGATAAGCAACATTTTCTTAAGGATAGTTATTTTTGCAAAGTTCTCATCTCACTAATTTTCTCTTTTAATTTCCTTCCACTTTGAAAGCGGGACTCTAAAACTGCCATGAGTAACCACACAACAGTACTCTACACATGTTTGGTGGAAACTCATCCTGCTGTCTCAAGTGCTCCTCTATCCACACTCCTTAAAGGACAGTAGTAGCTGCCAAGTAGAGTTGCTTGGTGAAATGAGTCATCTATATTTCTTGCCTTCGATTGTAAGCTACTTACTTCTAATGAATAGTCTGTGTGGTGACTGTCGGACACTGGAAGGATCACCTATGTCAAAGTGATTACAACTTATCCTTAGGTATCTTTTTCTAAATATTTGATGGATAAAAGCCCTTAAGGAGTTGAGGATATAAACAACTCCGGAGTCAGGGAGAAGATAGATAATTAAGCAAGAGCCTAACTGGTGTGACCTCAAGAAAGGCTAAGGCTTGACTGAGCCTTTACTAAAATACACACAATTATGGGAGAACACTGCTGTTTGTGTCAAACGATTTAATTGTTGAATATCAAAAGCCAAAGTATGTTGAACCAGTATATCATAGTAAGAATCACATATGCCAAACATAGGATCCTAAATATTATTTACAAACATAGTGTCACTCGGGAGTTCATAATATTAAAATCTACAGCCAATGGAACAAAATGTATGTAAAATGCATAGATGGGTGGCTGCACTGTAGAGACGTGTCCCGTCTGTATCAGACTGTAAGGGAATTGGGTGCATCAGGGCAGATTTCGGGATGCAACTTCGGTAGAGGCAGAGATGAATACAGCTTGGCGATGAACACAACTAATGGAATCGTGTCCAGACAGGCATTTATGTAGAACCGACCAGCCTGGCACCAAAGCTGGTGTGAACTCGAGACACGTTCAGGAGGCATAGACGTTGTTACGGATGGATACACTGGCAGTAGCCCTAGGGGCCGGAAGGCATATCAGAGGGAGCTAGAAGGGTGCAAAAGACGCACAACATGACCTTTTTAAAGGCCTCGGTCTGTTCCAACATTTTCCCCCATTGGGATCAGCTATAGAATCTTCAACTCAGTGAGGGACAGTAAGTTAGACTAAAAGGCACCATTCTTGCGACATCTCTGGGAGGGAGTGGTGGGGCTGGGACGAATCCCGCTTAGCTTTCTTGTGGTTCCACTTTGACTTACAGAAAGACTTGTGTATGCTATGAGGACTTGTTGCAGGAACGGCCTAGAGAGAAGGACAGTGCTCTATCTTCGAGGATGACTTATGAGTCTTCTTGACGTGTTCAGCTATTTACAGCTTCCTTTCATATTCCCTGATCACCTTCGGTATCATGAGGACACCATCATTGCACGACTTGACATTGTGCCTGAAGCCAATCTCCAGAGACATAGCCTGTGCAGGTCTGGTGATTGTGGGAGGGAGGGGAAAAAAAAGAAAAAAAAAGAAAAATCACTTACCTTGCGAGTCCCGAGTCGTAGCTCCTGCTCTCCTGCTTCAGATTTCAGGACAGGAAGCAGACAGCCAGGCACCCTCCCCTAAGCCAATCACAATGCTGCAATTGCAGCATTGTGATTGGTCTGAGCGCTGTGAGATGGAGCTCAGACAGGGGCTGTAAGGATGGCCCTGTTCTCCATGCAGGCTGTAATGTAGCATGTATAGAGAAGTAGGAAAATATGCATGACTGGTTTGGCTGACCAAACAGTCACAGCACACTTTTAGGAGTAGGCAAACCACTTGTCCACTGACCTGCTTGCAGAGCAGCAAGCCCACCCTCCCGTACGCCTGCAAAGCAGTCAAATAAAAAATGAAAACTGATAACTGAAAGTTATGATCATTTTTATGTTTTTGCTTCTGCACTGTTCGAAAGCACTGGGGCGACGCTCCTCCGCCATAACGAAGGAGCCACCTCAGGAAGTTTATGCTCCAAAAAATCACTATATATGAACATCTTCATATCTCTGGTTCATACCTTACTTTCTTAAAATGTATCAGTCCTCTTTAATGCACTGAAGAGAAAATTACCTTTGGTAACTATCTCTCTGGTGGATACTCTAAATGCTTATTGTACGAGTTACCTTCGGTAACGATGTATCTGGTAGAGACGTTGTCTAGCCGCAGATTCCTTAACTTAGAATTTCCCCATGCGTGAGACTGGATCCGGAAATGTTTTGCAGCAGCACCTCTGCGCGCCGGGGGATGGCGCCACATGACCCCGCCCTGACGTTGTTCACGTAAGTGACGTCAGCAAGGTCATTTAAGTCCCTCCTGGCGTGCTGAAGCCTGTTTTCTTCGGAGAAACTTTTCCGCGGCATAACGTGTAGCCACCAACCAAAAACTGTGAAAATATGGGAACAGTATGCGAGGGATGAGAAATTATTATTATTATTATTATGTTTCTTATATAGCGCCAGAATCAACCCCCAAAGGGGTATCTCCGCGCTTGCCTTGGGAACCCGTCCTGGCTTTTCCCTGTGAGATAGCCCCTACAGGGCATCCCCAAGGTGAAAGCCAGGCATCCCGCCGCGGGGGGGCCGTTGTGGAGATTAAGCAAGCTTAATGCCCAGAGTTGCAGAGTGTGAACCCGTGATTAGGTCAGGCACCGAAGCGAGAATTATCGAGTCCGTGGACATTTGAGCTCAACACCCTGCCGCGTCGGGAATTGAACCCTGGTCCCGGGTCTGACCTCTGCTTCAGGGTCTGCCTGCTCTAACCAGTGAGCCACACTTCTCCACTGTGAATAAAGAAGGAGGATGGTGGCAGACACCATCTTAAAGACAGAATTAGACACTGCCTACACATATAAGTGGAAGCTATGAGAAAGAGTCCCGCAAGCTAAGCCAAGACCCCTCCCCGAGTGCAACAAGGGAAGAACATCTCAACAGACAGAAATAGACTGATAGTGCCATGTGGAACTGTGCCACCCACTAAGACGGAACACAGAAAGAACAACAGTCCACTGTAGGAAAGAATGAAAAGACTGGCCTTTCCCATCTAAAAACAGAGGTAGGAAACAGAGCACAACCAAACCTCAAAGAGGATGACCGCAAGGAGACGAGGACGCCGAGGTAGTAGAGAAGACGGAAAGAAGAGAAGGGAACTGGAGAGGAAAACAAATCTCCTCGTGAATCTAAGGCACCATATAACAGAAAAGAAGCCCCTCAGCAGAAGTTAACTGTATATGAAAGCACCCAGGGGAGTGCAACAATCTGAACCTCCTTGAGATATAACCCACTGGCAACTGAAGAGGTCAGCGGAGAACACCACCAGACAAGGTCCTCGCAGAACGGGGAGGCTGGGTGGGCGTTAAGGAATCTGCGGCTAGACAACGTCTCTACCAGATACATCGTTACTGAAGGTAAGTAACTCGTACATCTGATAGAGACATCTAGCCGCAGATTCCTTAACTTAGAATAGATACCACAGCCATACCCCAAAAAGGAGGTAGGTCTGCAGCAGAACAACAGAAAGCACCAAGCATCTGATCCGGCAACAGAGTGACGGATAAAGGGGGAAAGCTGTGGCAGAACAGCGAGACAGCAACCCAAGCAGCTCGAAGAGCAGAAATAACAGGATAGAAGATATCCTAAAAACATGCAAAAATGGCGCCACACTATACTCGTATAAAAAATGACAGGTAGAAGGGCATGAGCCCTATACCAGAGCAAGAAAGAGAGAGGAAGAAGGACCACTGTCCGCTTAATGGCACACGATGAGTGCACTGACCCAAGCTCAAAATGAACTTGAAGAGATGCAACCAGTGCCTAACAGACAAGCCTATAGAAAGAAGCCGAAGGAGCAGGTGTCAAGAGACCAAAGGCAAGAACTAGAACCTGAGAAATGCGTTAGAAATAGCCAGCGGGAAAAGAAACACCAGGTCACCTGAAGCAGGCCGGACCCAAGTCCCATAAAAGGGCATCATAAAGGGAAGCCTCAAAAGGCAAAAGCGGCTCCACATTTCCGGACCCACAGTGGAGAACATCAAGTAAGGGGTCCACAGACAAAGGGGCAGAGGGGGGTTGCATATTTAAAATGCGGGTGGACAATGAGACCACTCTCAAAAAAGCTGCACCAGAGTCGGTAGCCCTCCGCAGTGGGGACAACAGCTCATCAATGGAGAGGGTTGTGAGCTGACCCTCCCAAGACACTGAGGGTGCGCCCATTGCCCCACGGAAGGAAGCCCCATGGAAGAATGAGGATACTGACAGGGCTCCTGGGGAGGCGAACAGCCTGCCGGATCTAAGAGCTCCTGAAGAGGCTCCACAAATTCCAAGAGGGTCACTGGCAACAGTAGCTAAGGTGACGCCAGACGGGAGGGCGTGTCCAACTCTCCCCAGAGGCCTCTATTGAATAGTACAGAAGTCAGCGTCGACACGGCGCAAAAACGATGCGCGTCAGCTCAGATCGTGTCTTGTCAGACGCCTACTCGGCAGCATCCGGCATCGAGTCGGCACCATCTGGCGCCGAGACTATGACAAGCTCCCCCTCTGAAGAAGGAGGGCACCGGGGCCGGCGAGGCAAGCTTCCGGCGCCGGCTCCGCCTCATCCAGAACAGGCTCAGAGTCCAGAGAAAAAAACGGAGGCAGAGCCAAGGAGGCGAGCCTCCGGCGCCGGAACGGCGCCGCTCCCGGCTCCGGACTGCCGGCCACCTGCCCAGAAGGCTGGGGTGTGCTCAAGTCAGGGCTGTCCTTCCGTACAAGTTTCATCTAGCTTCCATTTGCTGTGAATATGCACAATATAATATATCCCTTCCCCTTTTCCTTTCCTCTGCTGAAGTTCCATAGAACATAAAGGAATAAGGAAAGCAACATATTTACAAGCCCAAGGTGTGCGGCAAGCTTTAAATGACAGCCATCATAGCACCAGGTACAAGACAATTGAATCAAGAGATAAGTCAAATGTGTCTTAGATACTTATCTTAATGACACCCTTGTTATGTTCTCCTCACAGTGCATGCTGATTATTTTGCGCTCTAGCCTGAATAAACCTCTCGGCAATTGCACGAACTACAAGGTGATTCTAGAGTCCCCCTCTACGTATTGCGGCTGCAATACTAGATAGGTAAGGAACAAGAATGAAACAAAGTAATGAATACTATACCTTTATTCTAATTTACATTAACACCAATTTAAACTCCCAGCTATCCTGACAATTTTTCAGCATGTTTTGCCAAACCACTTTCTTCCCTCCCTCCCTTCGCCCCTCTTATAACCTAACTTATGGCTATCTCACACCTAATCCTCTGCTCCTTCTCCATCAGTTTCTATTCTCAGAATATATAGATGATAACTAGCTCGAGAGAATGCATACGATAAGGAAGGCTTGGGTAACTGGAACCTCAGATGAACTGTAAACTATCACGACAAACATAATTGGCGCTCAGGAGGGGTTTTTACACCCTCATGTATTATGCGCCAGAGTAGTCTCCTGTACACACAATAAATTGCCATTAATTATGTGATTTGCTTACACTAGTGTGTGTAAATGTACATTTGTATATAGAGTTTTTAACAAATGTAAATAATAGATTTAATGTAATGAATTCACATGTAAAACTGTAAGTAGGACTATGCACTGACACTGATATGGATTTTTGTATATTTTGTTATTTTGTATAGGTACATTTGAAATACACATCATGGCTTCCTGATGAAGGCTGATAGCCGAAACGCGCGTAGCAATCATAACCAATTTCTAGCCATGTCTTTGAACAATAATTAGTATTTTTTGTAATTTTGTATGATATGATCTATTGATTAACTGTATATATAAACTGTAATGTATTGTGATACACAAAAAGCACAATGTGCACAATAAGAGTATAATTGCTGGATCTAAACCAATGAATGTTAGTAGGTTAGATTCATGACAATATAATATAAACAATAATAAAGAATTTTTTGACTCTATGTTATAGCATTCAGTTTTATATCATGCAATGAATTGTTAATCCATATTCAGTACTACATGTTGTCAGTATGAGTCCACATGTCATATATGTTCCTACATTTTTGTCTTTTCAAACAGTATAGTGATCCCGATTTAGGAACTTTAGTCGGGGATACCTCCTATTTATACACACATTGTCTCCACAGCCTGTCTGTGCGGGGGTTTACTTCGTTTTTTAGTTTTTAGATTTTAGGCACACACACTAATCTGTACAAACACACATTTTTGACACAAAAACTATACGAGGCTTTGCACACTTCCCGACCTGTTAATATCTTTTCTCTCTCCTTGCCTTTTTCCCTCCTTCCCACTGTCCTTTCTTTTTCCAAAATCTAGGTGACATCAGTCAAATATCTGAAAACGCCAATCACCTAATATCGATATGGATAAATTACTTACATTTGGGTTTTCAGATGAAGATTTTGTCTCTATGGAGGGAGATCTAACAACAACTGAAACCCCATTAAGTAAAAATATACAGAACAACACAGAGCTGCAAAAATTATTGGCATTAAAGAAAAAAACAAAAAGAATAGAATTACATGGCCACTTCATGCTCCAGTACCTCAGAGCAGGAGTCGTACCTCAGGGCCTGAAAGTCAGGAACATTCCGGGACTCTTTGTACAAATACGTAGGTTCCTAGAGAGATGGTCCCTCATAGCAAACAGGTGCTCAAGGGATCTCATGTTGTTAATTATAGAAACGGCCAAGGAACTAGTTGAAGCCCTTATACAAGAAATTGCAGACCTAGAATCAAAACTTAAAAATAGCTCGGCAGTAGAAGATGCCGTGAAAAAACTTGAAGATATGGAAAAAGACATGCAATCATACAGTAATTATCTCCTAAAAAGAAAAATGGACAAACTCAAAAAAGATGTCCAGTATTTTAGCCAAGAAAAGGTTTATCCCTACCTGGCAGATAATTTTTATCAGCCGGAATCTTTAGGAGAAGCCTCAGACCAATCTAACCAGAAACAAATGCCTAAGAAAGTGACCACTTTTTCAGACACTTCGGGTTCTGATAATGAAGGTACTAACAGCGACACAGACCAAGGCGTAACGAACCAGAGAGGAGGCTACAATAGAGGTACTAGGCCTTTTTTAGCCAGGCGAGGCAATGCACATGGCCGCTGGAAACCCAGATATCAGCCCAGATTCAGGGGAAATTTTCAACAGCAAAACCAACATTATCCCCCACCTCCAAATCAACAATATACAGGGCCACAAATGCATGCATACCCTCCACCTCAAAATTACCAGGAAGCCTCCAACATGTATCCGAACCCGAACCAGTACCTAGTGACCCGACATGCACAGTACTGGCACGACTAAAGGAGATCCCTATATTTAATTTAAGCAGTAACCAGTTAAACTTGGCTACTGAAAGACTACTCACCAAAGGTCTCTCCTTTGTCCCCCATTGTACCATTAACAAATTTGAGCTCTTTAAAGATCTGATAAGCTTTTTCAGAAAGATCAAGCTTCAGAATTTCTTTGAAGGCACTGCAAATGAGTTAGAGCAAGTAAGCAATCGATCAGGTCTAAAACCCATGTCTACTTTTTTGCCTTCGTTGGAACAAGTTTCTCCAGAAATAGCTATATTTGAGCATGTAGTTTTTAATAAACTAACGACAGCCACCAAATATATCCCACCGCCTAATTTTAATATCACCTATGATGAACATCAAGCACTGCAAGCACTAAAATTTAATAATGATATAACTATCAAGTGCTGCGATAAAGGTGGGGGAATTGTGGTTCTAGATACAAAACAAAACATACATAAAATGGAAGAACTGTTGCATAATGAAGCTCATTACATCCCAATTAAAAAGGATCCTACCAAAAGGGTACAATCTAATATCCTTGCATTGACGACGTAGGCACTCAATGATAACATTATCTGTGAGAAAGAATGGCAATACCTTAATGTTCAACAACCTAAAATGGCAGCTATATATGGAGTCCCAAAGATTCATAAAAACAGCCAGGATCCACCATATAGACCAATAGTTACCACTATTGGGTCCATGACAGAACCTCTGTCTAAATATATCGATACAATTCTGAGGCCACATATACCGCGCATTCCATTGCACATTAAAGACACTAGAGACATTATTAATGTAGTTGAAAACTTAGACTTTAATTCTGAGTCCCAATGGATGGTAACCATGGATATAGAGGCATTGTACTCTAATATACCACAATCTGGAGCAATGGAAGCAGTATCTTGGTTCATAGAAACCTTTAATGTAGACTGCTCAAAAGCCTTCATTTTGGACTGTCTCAACATAGTGTTAACTGAAAACACCTTTGATTTTAATTGCTCACTTTATCAGCAAACAAAAGGTGTAAGCATGGGGGCTTCCTGTGCCCCACCCGTGGCTAATATATATATATGGCACAAAATGAGTCAAAGTATATCTTTAATGACATCGCCCCATTTAGTGAGTCCATCTCTACCTGGTCTCGCTATATAGACAATATATTTTTTATTTGGACTTCAGAAACGGAAGATCTTTCAACTTTTGTATCGTGGCTGAACTTATGTGACGAAAACATCTTCTTCACCGCAACATCTAGTCAAACCAAAGTAGAATTTCTAGATATCCGCATACTAAGTAACGATAATGGTCTGAATGTGGACTTGTATGTCAAGCCCACAGCTCGTATTACATTATTACATTACACAAGCTACCATCCTAAGACACAAAAATCCAGCATTCCATTTGGCCAGTTCCTAAGAGTCCGTAGGAACTGCTCATCGGTAGCGGATATTGATAAAAGAGCAGAAGATATGAAAATCAAGTTTATAACCCGAGGTTACCCCAAACGTCTAGTTCGTGACTCATACAAGAGAGCAAGATTTTTTGATAGACAACATTTGCTGACCCCTTAACCAAAAGAGCCAAACTCTAAATTGGTATTTGTAACAAAGCATTCTACAATGAATGCCAAAATACAACAAATAATCAATGCAAACTGGCATATTTTGAATGCCACTAGACCCAAGGAACAACTGCTACCTAAACCGGTTTTTGCCTATAGGAAAAACAAAAATATCAAAGATTTAGTAGTGAGGTCAAGAATGCAAACAAAAAATACTGGCCAGACACAAACATCCCTAACCGGACAAACCCCTGTTATAGGCAATTACAAATGCCTTTCATGTGCTGCATGTGAATTTGCAATTGAGACCAAAAATTGGTCCTTTAATAATGTATCTATACAGACAAAAACCTTGACAAATTGTAAAACCACTATAGTATGTGGTATATTTGTTACTATGCCCATGTAATAAAGGGTATGTTGGCGAAACTGCACGGATGAAGTCAACTCGGTTGTCGGAACACATGTCCGCAATCCGAACTGGGAAAATTCAGGCACCTCTAGTTAAACACTACCTGGAAGCAAAACATGATGCCAATGAGATACGTTGGCTCATACTCGAGAAAATTCGTAAATCGTCAGGTACATTAAGTACACAAATACGCAAATGCAGAGAAGTGTACTGGATTTTTATCTTGAACACTTATGCCACAGGAATGTAATGTAAACCCGCTTTTATATAGCGCTGCTATCACTCCAAGGAGCATCTTGGCGCTGTAGCCCGTAACCCAGAATAAAATAGGCCGGAAAAACTACTCAAGCATCAGTCCCATCATATTAACACCATCATACTTATACCAGAGCTGTGCACGCGGTGTCTGAAAGATTGAAGATCCAAGTTTTCAAGGACTTCCTAAACACGTTCTCAGTGGGGATTTGCCGCATATGGAGTGGAAGCTTGTTCCACGCCCTGGAACCTAGCACTCCAAGAGATTTCCCTCCTTTCGTGGAAAGCTTGAATTTGGGGATCAGCAACAAGTTCATATTTGAGGACCTAAGGTTGCGAGATGGCACATACCGTCTAAAACGGTTCAGAAAATATTTAGGCCCCTGCTCATAGTAGGATCTGAAAGTGATGACTAGGACTTTAAACAGGATACGTTTGTGGATTGGTAACCAGTGTAGGGCCTTGAAAGGCGCAGAGGCAGATGACCTCCTCGGCCAGCTCAGAGCAAAGCGGGCGGCTGCATGCTGGACCATCTGCAGCCTGTGCAGGACTGATTTATTTGATCATGCATACAGGCTATTGCAGTAGTCCAGACGAGATGTTATCAGTGCAACCGCCACCGTTTTCCGGGCTGCCAAAGGAAGAAGGTCAAAGAATTTTCTCAATCCTCTGATTATGCTAAAACAGGTGCCGGCCACAGCCACTGCCTGTTGGTTAAAGGACAGTGAATCGTCCAACCTGATACCCAGGTTACGGGCAGTGTTGATGGTATTCGGGGGGACTTCTGCATCTTGCGGCCACCATAGTTTGGGGGAGAAGAGGTTTTGCTGTCCAAAAGGCAGGATTTCGGTCTTACCCGAGTTGCACTTGAGGTGGTTATTTCGCATCCAGTCAAAGGTCGCTGCGAGGCAGTTTCTCAGATTTTCTTCTGCTCCCGCCGTCTCGCCATCCAGTACTAGGGTTAGCTGCGTATCATCTGCGTATGATATAGTACTGATGTGAAATGAGGTAATCAGCTCGATCAGGGGGACCATGTAAAGATTGAAAAGTACGGGGCTCAAGCTGGAGCCCTGTGGTACCCCTGTTGTCATCGCCTTTTCCTCTGAGCAAAACTCTCCTAGTACCGTGACTTGCCGCCTATGACTGAGGAAGTTCTTCAACCATTCAAGCACAACACCTGCTATCCCTGATTTTACTAGGCGGCTAATCAATACGGAGTGTAAGACGGTATCGAAGGCCGCCGATAGATCAAGTAAAATCAGCACCGCCTTCTTTCCCTGATCCATGGCGGTCCTCAAAGTCTCTACAGTGAACAACAGAGCAGACTCCGTCGAGTGCATCGCTCTAAAACCGGACTGGTTGGGATGTAGAATATCATTGTCCTCTAGAAACCTTGTCAGTTGTTTGTTCACAACTGCTTCCGTAAGTTGAAACAAAACTGGGAGCAGCGAGATAGGGCGGAGGTTGGAAAGTGTAGTAGGATCCGCTAAAGGTTTCTTCTGTAGAGGCTTCACAGCAGCCAGTTTCCATTCCAGCGGGATAATAGAGGACAATGAGGAGTTGATGATGTTATAAATGGTTGGGTTTACCGTGTCTACTAAGGCATGTAACAGTATCGGAGGGCAGGGGTCAAAGGGAGAACCAGATTTGCTAGAAATTATGGTCTGACGAGATTCTTCCAGGCTAATGGGAGTGAAATGTTTGAGCTGAACCATCCCAGTTCCTTCTTCATTCACTCCGTCCGAGGGGAGTGCAGTTGGTTGTGGGAAGTCTTTAGTTATATCTAGTATTTTCTGCTCAAAATAATGGAATGAATAATGAGGTACCCTGGGAGCAGGTACTAAAGTACAACTGTAGCTAAACCAATAACTTTCTCTCAATTTTTTTATTTTTCATCTATTTCGATCGATTCCGATTGTCCATAAAATGTAGCAAAATTCTTCTCACTTTCATTTGCCATCCGACCATGAGAATTTGTAAACGATAACCCAATTGACTGTTTAAAATAACTTCTATTAAACCCAGTATGTTTTACAATATCATACAGTGAAAAAGTCATTGATCCATACATAGAGAAAAAGTGTGTTTTAGTGTAACAGAGAGTACCATTAAACATGGACTCAGTCCTACAATGCGCTATGAAAAGAACACATTAATAGGCGATATAGCATTTATCCAACACTATAAGATGACCGTGAGAGAGATACCAGAAAGCGAAACACACCTATACTCTCTCTTGTTTTCTTATAGATACATTTCCGGGCCATAGCAGTAGAACTTTCCGGTCCACACACGACCAAATGCGCGCGCCGGCACAAAATATAAAGAGTTTCATTAGACCGCAAATCTAGCTACCGACAACTTGTCAATGCGCAGTGGAGTCCGTGACCAGATCCCCTTATTGGAAGACGCTGCCAAACATAACCTAAGGTAAATACCCTCTCTCGGTACATTAAACGGACTATCATATGCCTTAGCTGCCGAACCCATTACTAAAACAAGCCGCGTGCTTTTTCTCGCCCTCTGTAAAGGGGTGCCTTTCCCAGCTATAGACCAGAACAAGGGACACAAGATAGAGCCTCCACACACTAAGGTAATTGCACTCAACAGGACGGTAATAGGCTAATTGTTCCTAAAAATATTTTTGAATTCGTCTCAACCCGTTCCTCATCTTTTTGTCCCCTTGACAGCAACAATTACGATGCACTATCCCATATGAATTAATACGGAGAAACATATGAAATCACACATTGTTGTGCCGTTAAGGTAATGTGGACTTGACTTAGTATTCAGTATATAGGTCCCTCAGAATACGTCGACTCTGGAACTAGCGTAAGAGCAAGCACTAAATGAAAACTCTCAGCATTTAATTCAGTTTAACCTGTATCCCAATATACATAGCTGACATCATAATATACATCGCTGTGACTATATTTCTCTCAATCAGTGTGTTATATAATGCATCTTTTATGCACAGACTGTCCTTCCGAAGAAGTTTCATCTACCTTCCATTTGCTGTGAATATGCACAATATAATATATCCCTTCCCCTTTTCCTTTCCTCTGCTGCAGTTCCATTGAACATAGAGGAATAAGGAAAGCAACATATTTACAAGCCCAATGTGTGCGACAAGCTTTAAATGACAGCCATCATAGCACCAGGTACAAGACAATTGAATCAAGAGATAAGTCAAATGTGTCTTAGATCTTTATCTTAATGACACCCTTGTTATGTTCTCCTCACAGCGCATGCTGATTATTTTGCGCTGTAGCCTGAATAAACCACTCGGCAATTGCACGAACTACAAGGTGATTCTAGAGTCCCCCTCTACGTATTGCGGCTGCAATACTAGATAGGTAAGGAACAAGAATGAAACAAAGTAATGAATACAAGGGATTCCGGAGGTGGGAGCACACCGCTGACATCTTCCGCCGTGCCGCCCCACTGCATCATTGTCTGTGCAGTTCAAGTATTATCAGAAACAGTTCAAAATTTTCAAAGTATTTCACCTCAATCAATGCAAGTAATTACTTGTTTTGTGAGCATCTCTAGACACGAGCCTAGCTCGTGTTTCGGGATTGATTCCCTCATCAGTAGAGATAGATTCGGGGTTGCAGAACAGGTCGCCAAACACCCGTCACGGGCCTCGTTGCCCCTCTGGCACGCAGGTGCATCTCCAACAAGCTCGTCAGCTTATATGGCTACCGGGAGCCAAACAAAGGGGATTCCGGAGTTGGTAGCACACCGCTGACCTCTTCCGCCGTGTCACCCCACTGCATCATGGTCTGTGCAGTTCAAGTATTATCAGAAACAGTTCAAAGTTCAAAGTATTTCACCTCAATCGGTGCAAGTAATTACTTGTTTTGTGAGCATCTCTAGACACGAGCCTAGCTCGTGTTTCGGGATTGATGCCCTCATCAGTAGAGATAGATTTGGGGTTGCAGAACAGGTCGCCAAACACCCGTCACGGGCCTCGTTGCCCCTCTGGCGCGCAGGTGCATCTCCAACAAGCTTGTCAGCTTATATGGCTACCGGGAGCCAAACAAATGGAATTACGGAGTTGGGAGCACACCGCTGACCTCTTCCACCGTGTCGCCCCACTACATCATGGTCTGTGCAGTTCAAGTATTTTCAGAAACAGTTCAAAGTTCAAAATTTTCAAAGTATTTCACCTCAATCGGTGCAAGTAATTACTTGTTTTGTGAGCATCTCTAGACACGAGCCTAGCTCGTGTTTCGGGATTGATTCCCTCATCAGTAGAGATAGATTCGGGGTTGCAGAACAGGTCGCCAAACACCAGTCACGGGCCTCATTGCGACCTGTTCATATTAGAAAAATATTGTCAATGAAACGATAATAGATTTTGAGGTGATTTTTCCAATGTGGTACAGTCAGTATATGTTCAGTTTCAAAGTCCTGCATGAAGAGAATTGCGTATGATGGGGCAGCACAATTGCCCATGGCTACTCCAGAGTGTTGAATGAAAAATTTGTTTTGATATCTGAAATAACTGTGCAACAGAGTGAATTCAATCAGTTCCATGAGGAAAACTTGTAGTTCTTGTGGTTTGTTGGTTTTGAGTAGTGCAGCTTCTACGGCCTGAATGCCAAGGTTGTGGGGAATGGAAGTATACAGTGAGTTCACGTCTATGGTGCAGAGCAGAACTGGTGTTTGAGGATCAATGATGATGGAGATGAGTTTGGATAGGAAATCCGTGGTGTCCTGGAGATAACTGAACATTTGTTTTACAGAAGGTTGCAGGTGACGGTCGATGTAGGTGCCAATGGGTTCATGAATAGAATTGCATGTGCTGACAATCGGTCTGAATGGGTCTGAATTTTTTTCTTTTCAAACACAAGTCAGGGCCATGAGCACCGGCAACCACCTGTGGCACCACAGTGAGCCCCGTGGGGCTATGCGGCAAGGCAGAGGCGCCGTGGGTCGTAAAGGAGGAGCACGCTGGGCCGCGCTCTAACGACTCCATGTGGACCGCAGAGGGGGACCCAACTGGGCTGCGCCCTAACGACACCACATCTTCGACGTTCCTGGGAGGCAAAGGCTCAACTGGTGCTAGGGGCGAATCCGCCAGCAAGTCCAGAGACCCCACAAGAAGCGGAGGTCCTGAGGACGCCCCAGGAGTGGGAGAGGACCCAAGGGAGGCCTGCAAAGCCGTAGCATAGGCCTCCATCTGGGCCCGAGTCTCCCCCACAACCGGAAAGGGCGAATAGAGGCGGGATAGACAGTTGGGAGCGCACGTCCGGAAAGTTCCGTGAACCAGTGCCCCTGACAACAGAAGAAGGTGAGGTCGAAGACCTAGGCGACAAGCGCCTCGACTTACCAAGTGGAGAACAACAGCCCCGGACCCCAGAGGGGGATCGACGGATTAACTATACAGTAGAGGGACCTGCTGTTGACGAAGAGGCCGGGAAGCGAGACGACCCTGACCGGAACAGCCGTGCCGAGAGAAGCTTCACACGGAGCTCCCGCCAAGACTTCGGTTTCAGACGTTGGCAGGCTTCACAGTCCGTGGAGTCATGGTGCTCGCCCAAACACCACATACAAATAAGATGGGAGTCCGTCACGGATACCTGCCATGAACAGGAATGACAAGATTTAAAGCCCGAAGGCATCGCACACTGTTCCCGACGCGAAGCGTCGAAAAGGAGGCCTGAAAACAGGCCAGAGGAACCGCTCGCTCCGGATCCGCGTTGCACGCGGAAAAGAAGGAAACTGACGTCAGTGCGCCGGGAGAGACTTATATGACCTCGCTGATGTCAATTACGTGGACGATGTCAGGGCAGCGTCGTGTGGCGCCGTTCCCCGGAACGCAGAGGTGCTCCTGCAAAACATTTCCAGATCCAGTGTCACGCCTGGGGATATTCTACGTTAAAGAATCTGCCTCTTCCTTGTCTCCTTTCATTCCATCTTTCTGACTGATGCCCATTGGAGCTTCCTAGATAGCTATAGGGGAGACTAGCTTTGGATTTCCTCCCTGGCCGTCACCTACCCTTCTGGTCTTTGGGCCAACTTTCCCTTTATCTCTTATTCCATCTTTTCCCTCGTCCACTCCCTTCTCACTCCCCCTCTCCCCCTTCCCTCTCTTCTTGTCTCGCCCGGAGTACACATGATCTCTACTCTGACAGCAGAGTCCGAGCATTTTGTGTGACGCCCAGTGGAGCTGCTATGTTCAATTATTGAGGAGATAGGCCCCGGTTCTTCCCCCGACTGTCACCTGCCCAGCTAGACCTTAGGGACAGTTTCTCCCCTTCTCCCGGTCTCGCCCCCCCACCCCCATCGTATTTCTGGAGCTCTGCTTTCTCCGTGTCGCCTTTCTTTCCAGTTGTCGGACCGATGCCTGTTGGAGCTTCCTAGAGAGCTATAGAGGAGACTGGTTTGGATTATCTCCCTGGCTTTCACCTACCCACTCGGTCTTTGGGCTGAATTTCCCTTTATCTCTTTTCAGTCTTCCCCCTCGTCCTCTCGCTTCTCACTCCATCTCTCACCTATCCCTCTCTATTATTCTCTCCGGACACTGAACACAGTTCTTCCTCGTCTCTCTGCTATGGCTCCTTCCTCCCCTCCTTTCCTATAAATTCTCTCAAGCTCCTTGTTTGTTTACTGTACCTTACTACGCTATTGTACCTGATGTAATTTGTAAAGCAATATTCCTCTGTTTAAGCGCTCTGATACCTACGGGTCTAGTCAGCGCTTTATAATTCTTTTGATGTACCTTCTAATGCAACGTTCCCCTGGTTATGCGCTCTGATACCTCCAGGTCTAGATAGCGCTCAATAACCTTTGCACATAAAATAAACTAAAATCAGTTTTTTCCTGAACGCTGAGACTTATGTAAATGTAAATGTAAATGTATAGGCATTTATATAGCGCACTACTTACCCGGAGGGTCCCAAGGCGCTTCGACCGCTGCGAAACCCTTCCTGGCTTCCCTGAGAGATGGTCCCTTAATGGGTATCTCCAGGGTGAGACCAGGCATCCCCGGCGGTCTGGTGGGGCCGTTAGTGAAGATGAGGCAAGCTAATGCCCAGAGTTGCCGAGTGTGATCGCTGATCAGAGTGGGCACCGAGGCGAGAGAATTATCGAGTCCGCTGACCCTGGTCCAGAAACCTGCCGCGCTGGGAATCGAACCCTGGTCCCGGGCCGTTCTCTGCTCTCGGGTCTGCCGCCTCTAACCAGTGAGCAACATGGATGATGACCGGTGGAGCTGCTTGACAGCTAATGAGGAGATTGGCCTTGGTTTCCCCCTTGACCGTCACCTACCCAGACGGTCATTGGGCATGATTCTTCCTCGTCTCTCGCTATAACTCCTTCCTCCCCTCCCTCCTACGAAATATTGAAACATTGTTCATGTGTACTGTACCTTACTATGCTCTTGTATCTGATGTAACTTGTAACACAACAATCCTAAATGTAAAGCGCTTTGATACCCTCTTGGGTCAAGTTAACACTATATAAAACTTTATAAATAAAAATATAATAACATAAATAAATAAACTGCATCTGCAAATGTTTTCCAAACTACTCTGCAGCAGTAGAGCTTGATGACTCCATCTTGATGCTAGAAACCTGTCCAGGTGCTCCCATTGGAGCCATAAAGCACCCAGCCACCTGTTGCACCACTTTCAGTTTCTCATCCATTTTGTCTGTGCCTTTTGAGACTGAAACACGGAATGACATCGATTGTACAGAGAGCAACTGTTGGGTATTTCTTACACAGCACATTGTCGTTTTCTTTAAGTTAGCCTAACAATACACGTTGTAGGCCACTTTTGCTTTGAACACGTCACCAAATATTACGCTTGTTTTGTGCTAAATTTTATTTTTCCACATAGCCAGCTCGTTATCGTATTGTATTCTTTTCCTGGGATAGTCTGAACGCACAAGTTACTTACCTTCAGTAACAATATATCTGTAAGAAACATTAGGAGTGATAAATTATTTACCTGAGAATTACCCCCAGGCATCAGACTGGATCCGGAATGTTTTTCGTCGTCAGTACCCCTGCGCGTCGGTAGACGACGTCGTGTGGCTCTGCGTGCATCGTTGACGCCGGTATGACGTTGCTGGAGCTACTTAGAAGCGCCCACGCATGCTGATGTCAGTTCTGTACACGACTTCCCGCGCCAGGAACGCAGACCCATGCACGAAACTGACCACTGGTGCCATGATACTAGGGCCCTGAAAGGGATGACCTTAACCCTAGAAATCAGTTAGCAGAAAGGGGAGGATGGGTGGGGCGGTAAGGAATCTATCACTACTAATGTTTCTTACAGATATATCGTTACCGAAGGTAAGTAACTTGTGCATCTGAAAGAAACAAGTAGTGATAGATTCCTTACCTTAGAGAATAGATACCCCAGCAATACCAACTGTAGGAAGGTGGATATCTGACTATGGTTACCCCCAACTTTTTGCCTAGTGTTTAGCTGGTTTTCGACTTTGTTGGCCTGGGATCCTGCTATCCAGGACCCAAGGCTTCCTGCTCTCTCGGTAAAATGGACTCCATGTACCTTAGGTACATATCTAGTTGGATACTGGGTCACCTTATCAGTCCCTGTACAGTGTACCTTAGGTACCCAGGGCACAGGTGCACTCAGGGCCTACAGCATGTATTATGCCACCCCTGGCTGGCCATCCAAATCTGACACAACTGGCTGATCAATCAGCTGGGGCAAGGTGGTGTAATCACCCTTTGCTTTAGATGTAGTATACTTTATAGCTAACCCGAACATGGACACATATACTCCTATAAGTCACTCCTATGGCAGGCCTTAACAATCCTGGAGGCAAAGTGCTTGGAATTATGTGAGATAGTGCTCTGGCATGAGCTGAGCCTGTCTACAGCTTTCGGAACCAAGTCCTTTAGCTGTTTCCATGATAATGCTATACCATTTACTATTTTTTTTTTTTGTCCTCATTAGCCATTGAGTCGATCCAACTGTGCTCCTATCCGCACAGACATGAGGCCAGACCCCCCCTATAGCACCAAGAAGCCCAATAGTAAGCTCCAGGTACTCAGAGAGTCAGTCCCAATGTCGCCAGCAGAGCTTGGACGAACATTCTCCCTTGGGACCAGTTCGGCCGGTTGTCCAATAACTGTACGGTGCCTCCCTTTGGACAGAGAGATCTTAGGCCTAGTCATCGGACCCGGGGAAAGAAAAAAAAGAAAAAAAAAAAAACCCGGGTTGGCTAACTATCCCTTCTCCAATTGATCAAGAGGTCCCAAAATCTCAGAGATCGAGGGCTACATGTTCTGGATAGATCCGGCTTTGATGTTGCATATAATGAAGACAGCCACTCTACATGTGTTGGGGGGTTTATGTTGACCCAGTTTTTGCAGATTTCTCTTCTTGCCAGTAAAATGGCGTAAAACAGAAATTCTCTCTCTAATCCCTTGATATTGTCGTTTATTCCGAAAATGATTAAAGGCCATGAGCACGGGATAGATAAACCGAGAATAGATTAGAGTGTTGTTCTGACTTCGTTCCAGAAGGTGACAATATTTGGGCACTCACAGAACATGTGCAGATCTGAGGCTGCTGGAAAAGAACATTTTCAACAACACTTCCCGGGTTGGAATTTCAACAGGCGTTTAGGAGAATAATACGATCTGTGAAGTGTAAAAAAATGGTTGCGCCTCAATCATACTGGCTTGATGATTTTATAGAGAAGGGTAAAAGATTCCTACCATATGTGGTTGTCCCTCCGCACCCCAGAGTTTTTCCGGGAGGTTGAGATCCCTCTCTCCATCCTCTATGATGTGCCAGTAAAAGAGTGCTACTTCCTTTTTCCCGGCAGGTCTTTCAACTAGGATATTTTCTAACGAACTCTCCTCTCCCATCATTGCTTTCTTCTTAGTTTGAATCCTAAACCAGCTGCTTAATTGCAAGTATACTAACCAAGAGAGTGATGATGTTACCTTGAGCTTAAAAATATCCCAATCAATGATTGATCCTTCCACCAGGAGATCGCCCCACTGTGTGATACCTGCATCTAGCAAGACTCTTTTAACTGAGTTGGCTTCTTGTGATGTTAATCCCGGTAAGTCCCAAATCGGGGCATATTTGGACAGGTACCCTATCCCGGCCTTAGATTTTATTTGAGACCATTCTTTTAAAGTACCCAATAGTGACTTTAATCTAATTTGTTTAAAGAACTTCTGGTGTCCGAACTTAAAAAGAAAGCCATTCACTGGAAGGTCCGAACCCATTAGCATTGCCTTGTACATAAGGCCATTTGCATTTTCCCAAGGGATCTTAAGTAACATCCATTTACTCTTAAGGGCATTATAACCTCGCGGTTATTGCTAACTTTGGCATAGCATTATCAAAACATGTCGAGTAAGGTGTCATACGAATTGGAATACTACCCCCTCGCCAGTTCTGGCGACGGGGGTAGCATTCCACCCTTCTAGAGGGACACGACATGTACCTAACTGTGAACCCCGGTTAAAATTAACTTGAGCCTAGCATCACAAAATGGATGCTGCCACCACAGACACAAGTCTGACCTCCTGCTGCTGGGAGTCCTTCCAGCGAGGGAGGCTTGGACAAGGGGTTTCCTGCCTCGGGAGGTGCTAGCACCACCCCAGACAGATTTTGTGTATTAGGTAGGACAGGGCTGAAAGGAATGAGGCATGCCTGGGGCACACAAGGTGCCCTGTGCATACACCGGTTCAAACCAGTTGCTGGGGCACTCCAGCCCCAGCGCGACACCGGACAAAGGATAGGGGGTGTATGTGAGAAGTTGGCCTGATATGTAGTGCTCACTATTCTAGTGATCACTGTGTATCATTCCAAACGACCCTTATTGATGATTGGTTGTAAGTCAACCGTTAGACCAGCTATCCTAGTAGCATGGACAAGAGCAGTCTTTAGGCTAAACTCTAGAGGGCGTGTTAAGCCAGCTGTTATACCATCACATATACCCCTTGAACACCAAGTGAAAGGACACCACACAAGTTGGACTCTTTATGAGGACAGGGCGCTAAGCACAATACAAAGCTCTTAGGAAAATACGCAAAGTCGCACAATTTACACAAATGCCCGAGGGGCACGAAAAACCATATACTCTAAAAGTGGAATGCGAAATTACTAGCAGGTAAGTACTACTCTAATAGGCTTTAGGATCGCTAGGACTTGACTACTGAACCTTCAGATTACTAGAAGGAGGCCTAGGGAGATCGGGTGCAGAGTGTGCACTCTCACGCGGGATGCGGGACAAAGTCTATGGATGCTAGATTTCGTAAAATTAGTGTTATCGGACGAATCCGACTAGGTAGAGCTGAAACGAAAAAGGATCTGGACCTTTGGATAGTTAAGCTATGCTGGAGCACCGAAATGCTCAGGTTACCTAGCCCAGGGGCTGCGGATGCATAGGTCTGAAGAGACGTCGGGAATCCTCGTTGCAGTCTATGGAGCCTGAAAGAAGAAGTTGCTGGCAGGCGACCAGTGATGAAGTTCGAAGTGATCCAAGCCTGGATCGAAGATGGAAGACACCTGTAAGCAGAGGGGACCAAGTTCTGAATCACTAGCCAGTGATTAGATGGGCACCAGGATGGCACCGGATGAAGTCACCTCGACCAGGTGAGTGGGCGACGCTGGGCTTTGCAGTCTCACGGACCAGGAGGCGTTGTCGGCGACCAGGATGGAGGTGCGAGCTGTCCCACGATGGTATCTGCTGTCGACGTCGCTGGACCCAGGATTGGGGCAACAAGTCTTGGCAAATGCAAGCCCACGCGGTGGACTTAAAATGGCGTCTGGAGTGGACCAGGAGGGTCCGGGGTGCTCCTCTGTTGGAGGGGAGTAAGGGCCAGTCTGGAGCAACCAGACCAGCGGTGTTGTCGTCGTGGTGCGTCGTCAAGAGGGCCACAAGCCAGCAGGCAAGTAGCCAGACAACGCGGTGAGCAGCAAAGAGAAGAAGGTCCCCACGCAGATCTCGTGGATGCTGGGGGGCTGGACTTCGGTGCTGGAGCTGCTCAGGGTTAGGGCTTCTCACACCCCAAAGCACTCACTCGAGGATCCCTCGGCGGTCGTGCTGGGCAAGCGTCGTGCAGTCCTGAAGATGGCCGGTCCCTCGAGGTCTCGTCACACCCACGAATCTCAGCTGGGCTGATGATGCAGGTAGAGGTCAGAGGTGCCAGGGAAGCCGGTTCTCGTCGATAGGGGGTGTAATAACCCCCCTTCCTGGTCCCACCCATAGGAGGGACCTAGTGATAGTACAGCCCCCTTTAGGAGAATAAAGGTTGGAGCTGGTCCCATTCCAAATTAGATTAATCCTGAACTGAAATTCTGCAAGAAGAAACTCTGGACTTCGACTTTCTACACAGAAGACTGAAGAAATCTCCCTTGCGGGCAAGGAGTGTCCACCCTGCGCAAGCAGGCACCATCAGCGTCCAGCGGCTTCACTTTCTTGTCTTCCCTCGAGGATCCAGACTTCAGAGCCCGACGAGACCCGGATTCCCAGACCTCTCCGACCTCTACCTACATCTGCAGCACAGCTGAGATCCGTGGGTGCGACAAGAAACGTGGGACCGGCCATCTTGGAGAAACTGCACTTCGCTTCCAGCACGACTTCTGAGGTAACCCCGACGAAGTGCTTTGGGGAGTGAGAAGCCCCAGCCCCGAGCAGCTCCTGCACCGAAGACCAGCCCTCCAGCATCCACGAGATCTGCGTGGGGCCCTTCTGCCTGTTTGCTGCTCGACGCATTGTCTGGTCACTTGCAGGCTGGCTAGTGGCCTCCTAGATGACGATCCACGACATCAACACCGCTGGTCTGGTTGCTCCAGACTGGCCTGTGCCTCCCTCCAAAAGAGAGGCACCCCGGACCCTCCTGGTCGGCACTAGACGTCTTTTCCACTCACCGCGTGGGTTGCCTTTGCCAAGGCCTGTTGACTCCAAATCCGGATCCGACACAGCCGACAGCGAGAGCCTGCGTGGGACAGCTCGTGCCTCCATCCTGGTAGTCGAAGACACCACCTAGTCCACGTGGCTGCAGAGTCAAGCGTCCACTCTTCACCTGATCGCGACAACAGCCTCTGGTTCCTTCCTGGTTCCACTCCAGTCACTGGCTAGTGACTATGAACATTGTCCCCTCTGCTTTCAGGTCTTCAGCATCGCTGATCCACCCTTGGATCACATTGGACATCTTCCTCCTGGTCACCTGCAGCATCTTTTCTTTCAGGCTCCATAGACTTCAACGCAGAAACCCGACACGACTTCGCACCTATGCACCCGCAGGCCGTGGATGAGGTAACAAGAGCATTTCGGTGCTCAAGGGTA
This sequence comes from Lissotriton vulgaris, assembly GCF_964263255.1. Taxonomy (NCBI): domain Eukaryota; kingdom Metazoa; phylum Chordata; class Amphibia; order Caudata; family Salamandridae; genus Lissotriton; species Lissotriton vulgaris. Next base: position 979,534,598 of record NC_141689.1, read on the forward strand.
GATTGACTCTCCTAGTGTCCAGTTCCACAGTCGTTTTAGTCCTATCTAGTCAGGATTGTCCGTACTCACCTTTTTCTTGAACTGTACTGTCCATAGACGTTGTTACACATCTTGCGTGTGAGTTCACACTCTGCACACGTGTTCTGTGGGCCTCCTATTACTTACCTAAAGTTAGGATAGTGTAGTCCCAGCGATCCTACAGCCTCTGGACAACTTCATTTCTTTAATCAACTTCCGTATACCACTTGTTTAGTATATGGTTTGTTGCGCCCCTAGGGCAACATTGTAACTTGTGCAACTTAACGTATTTTTCTTAAGAGTCTTGTCATTCGCTTAGCCTTCTGATCTCATAAAGAGTTTAGAGGTGTTTGTTAGTTAATAAATATCTTGTTTATTTTCATAACTACCTGTGTGGTGTCCTTTCACTTGGTATTCAAGGGGTTATATGTGGTAAAACAGCTGGCTTCACATGCCAAAAGAGTTTAGCCTAAGACTGCTTTGTCCATGCTACCATTAGGATAGCTGGTCTATAAGGTTGACTTACAACCAATCACCATAAGGGCGGTTTGGACTGATGCAAGGTGATCACTAGAACTAGTGAGCATCATATATCAGGCCAACTTGTCACACCAACCCCGGTGGTGGGTCTGCGAACCAAGATCACACCAGAAAGTCCTGGAGAACAGTGCGGCCAAAGAAGCCGCCTCTCTTGGCTGTCCAGGCAGTAACGCTTGGTAAACGTGTGCAGCGAAGCCCAGGTAGCTACCTGACAGATGTCATGCAAGGGAACTCCCCTTCCCAAAGCAGTAGTGGCTGCAGTCGCCCTGTTAGAATGGGCGCGCAGTCCTACGGGAGGCTCCTTTTTAGCCAAAGAATAACTAGCCTTAATGCACAGAACGACCCACCGAGAGATCGTCCGCTTGTGTACGGCCCGACCTTTCTTGCTGCCCTACGTTACCAACAAAGAGCTGGTCATCCACCTGGAACTGTTGTGTGCGGTTGAGGTAGAATGAGAGCGCACGTTTTGGGTCCAGACGGTGGAGCCTCTCTTCCTCTTTTGAGGGATGCGTAGGCGGAAAGAAGGTAGGCATAGTGATGGTATGCCCGATGTGAAAAGCAGTGACAACCTTTGACAGAATAGATGGACGAGACCACAGAACAACTTTGTCCGGAAAGACTGAGAGAAATGGAGATTTAGAAGAAAGAGCCTGGAGCTCACTCACTCATCTGGCAGAGGTGATGGCCACCAGGAAAGCAGTCTTTAAAGTGAGAAGACGAAGAGGACAGTTGTGAAGTGGCTCAAAGAGAGCACACATTAGATAGGTCAGAACCAGGTTCCAGTCCCACTGTGGCATTATGAAAGGAACAGGAGGGAAAAGATGAGTAATGCCTTTTAATAATCTATTTACAACAGGGGACTTGAAAAGGGAAGTCTGATCGGGAAGCCGTAAAAAGGCTGAAATAGCCGTGAGATAGCCCTTGACAGTGCCCATCGCAGAGCAAAGAAAAGAGAAATAGGAGAACCTCTGAAAGAGGGGCAGAAAGGGAATCGACAGCCTTTGCTGTGCACCATGCCACAAATGTATTCCACCTGCAGGCGTATACCGTTTTAGTGGAGGGCACCTGGCTGCCAAGACAACATCACAAACTTCGGGAGGCAGGTCAAAAGATGCCAACTGCCGCCGCTCAATCTCCCCGCAAGGAGGTGGAAGCTAGACAGGTTCGGGTGAAGGACCCTCCCCTGCTGCTGCGACAGAAGATCCTCCCGGAGAGGCAGGCGGATCGGGGGATTGATGGCCATGTTGAGTAGCTCGGGATACCATACTCTTCGAGCCCAGTCCGGAGCCACAAGAATGACTTGGGCCCGGTTGCGCTTGATCTTCTTCAGCACTCTGGGTAGAAGAGGTATAGGCGGAAAGGCTTATAGTAGACCGCAACTCCACTCGTGACAAAATGCGTCGCCTAGCAAGTGCCACCTTGAAAATTCCAATGCGCAGAACTGATGACATTGCGTGTTCCCTTCAGTGGCGAATACATCTAACCAAGGCTCTCCCACTGCTGAAAGAGACCTTGCGCCACGTCCGAGTTCAGACGCCATTCGTGATCCACCATGCACCTGCATTATTTTGAAACAACGGTCCTTGACAAGGGAGGATATGAAAACCAATGAATAATTATAGGCCACAATGCGCACTATAATAAGTAAGGTGTCCAGCCGGACCCTAGGATTTAATCAATGAAAATAATGCAAGGCAATATCAGACACAACAAAAATGAAGTGGGACACAGTCCTGTATACACAGCATACAACAGGGCTAGACAAACAAAGGGGTAAAGGGTACATCAGGCAATCTTTCTTTTGTGAGAAGCTAGTACATATGAATCCTGATATCTTAGCTTTTCTCATGTAGTAAAAAAACAAAAATGAGTCACACAATGGGGAACTGAAGTTTAAACTACATCTACTGTCGACGGCGTTTCGATCCTGTAAAAATGAAGGATCATCATCAGGACAACCAATTAAATGTCTGAAAGTGCAAGCCTGTAATCAAATTGGGGAAACAAGAAGACACAAGGGACATTTGTTTAACCTCTCACTTATACCTTAATTGCATAACATAACTGAGTCCACGCCATGCCTTAAGGTGACAACCTGTCATACGTGTTGGTGAGTGTCCTGTCTGGTGACAATCAACCTGGACTTCAGTGATAGTGATAGTGATAAGAAGGTAAAACCATAATGCGTGATACTGTATGGGTCGTGGGGTGAGGGGAAAGTGCTCCACACAAGGGTGACGCGGCGGAGGAGATTTCCAGTTAATAACGAACACATGGGGCCCCCGGGGACCAGAGGAAGTGACAAGCTGAGGGGGATACCCTGGGTGTGGAAAACAGGAGCAGGAACATGGGAACTGGTTCCTCAGGTAACCAAGGGGGGGGGGGAAGGTAGAGGCAGGGGTGGCCAGGGGGCAAGGGGTGTTACTGCAAAACAAAGGACCTCTATAATTTAATCCAGGGGTCCCGGGAGATTGGAGAGGGTATATGGAGTACGTCCTCCCAGTGAATACTCTGCAACAAAAAATACTCCAAAAGCACCCTACTGAAGAACTAGAAAGTTCAAGGTAGGTTGCACTCATAGGAAGAGAAGGGGACCTATGTATGAGGAGGGATTAAACACAATACCACTAGGGATGTGTTCGATATGCTAACCATATCTATATGTATGGAAGGGGGGGCAACACTAGTTGTTTTTAGTTACCCTCACACACCCTAGTGGTGTCATGCTTCATCATTGGGTCACCCTGGCTCCTACAGGTCGGGGTGGGCTCAACCACAGTGTTGGGAAGCTCTTATGATAATGAAGGAAAAAGGGGTATATATAAAATACCTCAATCAGACCCCCGGTATCCCTTTATTCATGGGTCTGGTTGGGTTGTTAAAAATATAATAAAAGTAGGGCTTGTTAGGATTTTTATGGTCCTATGACCCTAGTGAAGTGCCGACATGTTTCAGTCCTTATGAGGCCATAAAGGTCCCGGACTTTCTTCAGGGCAAGATTGTGGGCCAATTCGCAGAAACTGCTCTGATGTCAAAGATTTCAAAAAGGAGGCTGACATTTTGACAAACAAATTAAAACAGAAGAAGTATCCACCGAGAATAATTGAGAAAGCCAGAAAACGAGCACGAAATACACCAAGGGAATCTCTACTTGAAACAATTGAAAAAACAGAACCACAACAACTAATATGTGTAACTACATTTAACTCTTCGTCAAACCAGATCAAAAAAATCATAAACAAAAAATGGAATATTTTGAAATCCAATAACTTGGATTATGAAAAACCTATGTTTTCTTTCAAGAAAAGTAAGAGTCTAAAAGACTCACTTGTACATACCAACAGTTTCAAACCAGCAATAAATATACAAACAACACTTTGGAATACCACTCCGGTGACGGGACACTACCCGTGTGGCACATGTGTGGCTTGTGAATTCACTGAACACACCACACATCTAGATCTTGGTCTAAATACACCGTGGGAACAAAGATGCCACACAAATTCCAACTCTGAGACAGTAATTTACTTGATCAAGTGCCCGTGTCAATTGTCCTATGTGGGTATGACCTCACGCAAGATACAAATACGTATCAGCGAACATCGCAGTACAATAAGAAGAGCAGTTACTGCTACCAGACTCACAGCACATTTTGTTGAAAACAACCACAAAGACACTGATATTAAATGGACGGTGATTGAAAAAGTTAGGCCAGGCAACAACCTACAAAAGGTATTACTAGAGAAAGAGCAGAGATGGGTCTACCGTCTCAGGAATCACATATCAGGCCTCAATGATTCAATATCATGGGCTCAATTGAGAAAATGACATTATGATATGATGAATCAAAAAACAATATCATAACATTTTGAATCACCTATACTTATCATGAACGATGGATACTTGAATAACCTGCGCTATGAACATAAAAAAACTGATCATGATCAGAGCTGAGTGATCACCTACATCCAGCTCGTAATAATGGTTTCTCCCCATGTATACAATTAAAGATCTGACAATTCCTGGTTATGATTGGGCCAGAAGACAACACACTAGTCGCCTGCCATTGCTAGTTCAAATGGGCATACCTACGAGTCTACCAATTTGTTAAGAACATATATTTACACGTTGCCTGACAATGCACAATATTTTTGTTTGCCACTAAGTTAGTGCACTTGGCATATTAAAAGTCGAGGCGTTCAGCAACTAACACCTTATTATTTTTTTCAAAATACAGTTAATATCATTTCATTCACCAATAGCAAAACTGTGAGAGGAAGTCAGAATTAAATTATGTTTAAGTACTGGAACTGTACATAAATATACAGAGGAGCCTGCACTAATCAATTTTGGGCAACAACCTTTTAATCCCCTTCTTTCGCGGCACTTCCGGTGTTTTGGAACGATAATCCAGGCAAAATACTACATTTCCCATGACCCTTTGTGAATGGGGATGCGCTCACTTCCGGTTATGGCGTCACACGCATGACGCCGGACGCGGAAATAAACTGTTCTTTCACCCGCATCAGCTCGAACAGCAGCCACAAGCCGGCGAGCGGGTCCGTTTATCTTTGGGTAGGGTGCGTCCTCTAAACAAGTAAGTGGAGACTCCCCTTCGATTGCTGCGGGTTCCTGCGAGCTTAACATAGTCCCGCTGGAGCCTTTTTTCTAACGCTAGACCCACTCATATTAAAAGGCGATACCTAACTGTCTACCACACTTTAACTAGGAGAGTATGCCCCAATGTCCCGCCCACTGAGATGCCTGCGCCCAACATAATTTGGGTAAGTGGACAAACGAATTACCAACCAGTGCATGAAGTATGTGAATATATGTCCTCAGTGTGTGATATATGAATGTAGAATATATATGTTTGTTTGTCTTGTGTGATTCATTCACTGCAAATGAGACTTCGATCACTTGTTTTATACTTCACTTCACAGCCTCACACTGTTGGAGTTAAATGGAGTGTGATGTTTTGACACCAACTGTTGGGTGTCACATAATGAGAATGCCAATATATACTACATAGAAGTGACATAGAATGAGACCATTCGTGTTCTCCACCAATTGAGCATGTTCACTCAGCATGCCATGCATAGGGATTTTATACTAGTATACAGATAATGTCTGTTTCTGATAAAGATTTTATATGCTATATTTCTCTACAGATGGAGCCTGGCATTTCTTAATAATAACACTACACGAACACGAGGAGAAGCTACTCTTCCCTCGCCACGCCAATAGAGTAGGGAATTCCCCCTCTTTAGCATCCCCACACATAAGGGGGTCTTTGAATCTTGCCCTGAAGAAAGTCCGGAACCTTTATGGCCTCATAAGGACTGAAACATGTCGGCACTTCACTAGGGTCATAGGACCATAAAAATCCTAACAAACCCTACTTTTATTCTATTTTAACAACCCAACCAGACCCATGAATAAAGGGATACCGGGGGTCTGATTGAGGTATTTTATATATACCCCTTTTTCCTTCATTATCATAAGAGCTTCCCAACACTGTGGTTGAGCCCACCCCGACCTGTAGGAGTCGGGGTGACCCAATGATGAAGCATGACACCACTAGGGTGTGTGAGGGTAACTAAAAACAACTAGTGTTGCCCCCCCTTCCATACATATAGATATGGTTAGCATATCGAACACATCCCTAGTGGTATAGTGTTTAATCCCTCCTCATACATAGGTCCCCTTCTCTTCCTATGAGTGCAACCTACCTTGAACTTTCTAGTTCTTCAGTAGGGTGTTTTTGGAGTATGTTTTGTTGCAGGGCAAGGGGGGTTATCCAGCAAGATTATCAGGGGTTAGCTAAAGTGGTGAGCAAGAAAAGGATGCACCTGCGGCTGAGTTCGTCCGCCCAGGCGTTCAGTAAACCTGCCAGGTGTTGAACCACAGGGAAATGCCCTGATGTTCCAGCCATGTCCAGAGGCGCAGGACCCCCTCACATAGGGTCCACGACCCCACCCCGCCCTGTTTGTTGCAGTACCACATGGCGGTGGTGTTGTCTGTGAGCACCTGCACTACTCTGCCCATGACAGAGGGAAGGAATGCCTTCAGTGCAAGTCGGATTGCCCGAAGCTCCAGAATGTTGATATGGAGTCGGGACTCTGCCGGAGACCAGATGCCGCTGATCTCCACCTCTCCCATGTGGCCACCCCATCCCAGGAGGGACGCTTCCGTCACCACTGTGTGCTCTGGTTGGGGAAGGGAGAGGGATCTGCCATTGACCCATTCGCGATTTGTGAGCCACCACTGCAATTGTCGTGCAGTGCCCTCCGAGATCTGGACATGATCGGACAGGTTGCCCTGATGCTGTGCTCACTGGAACTTCAGGTCCCACAGCAGAGCCTGCATATGCCATCTGGCATGATCTACTAGCAGAATGCAGGAGGACATCAGGCCCAGTAGCCGAAGGGTCACCCTGACCGAAACCCGGGATAGAGGCAGAAAGATCGGAATCATAGCCTGGATATCCCGGACACGCTGCTCGAGAGGATAAACCCAAAACTGCGCGAGTCCAGAACCGGCCCGATGAAGAGGAGCGTCAGAGAGGTAATCAGGTGCTAATTCGGCACGTTGATGGAAACCTCAGCAAATGCAGGAGGTCATTTGAAGTCTGGAGGTGGGAGATGACCGCCTGGGGCGAGCCCGCCTTCAACAAACATCCGTCGAGATAGGGGAAGACTGGAACCCCTGATCTGTGCAGATGAGCTGCGACCCCCGCCATTACTTTTGTGAACACCCGAGGGGCGCTGGTAAGGCCGAAGGGGAGCACGGTAAACTGAAAATGCTTGTGGCCTCCCGTGTACCGCAGGTAACGCCTGTGGGCCGGCAAGACGGGGATGTGGATATAAGCGTCCTGCAAGTCCAACGGTACCATCTAGTCTCCAGGGTAGAGAGCAGACAAGACCTGAGCTAGCGTCAACATCTTGAACTTCTCCTTCCGGAGGAAGCAGTTGAAATCGATGAGGTCCAATATAGGATGCAGGCCCTTGTCCTTCTTGGGGCCAGAAAGTAGTGGGAATAGCAACCAAGACCTACTTCTGACCCAGGAATGTGCTCGATGCCCTCTTGGCCAAGAGGGCCATGACTTCCTGCTGAAGAAGTTCAAGATGGTCCCCCGACAAGTGGTGGTACTGAGGAGGCATGCCTGGAGGGGTAGTTTTGAAGGGGAGGGAGTAGCCCCTTCGGACTATTTGCAGAACCCACCTGTCCGAAGTGAGGCTGCGACAGTGGGGGAGATGATGGCGTATTCTGCTGCCCACTGGCGTTTGATGGGCCTGAAAGGTCAGACTAGAAAGGCTTTGAAATGGATGCTGTGGCGATGCAGGTGGACTGACCCGCCGGCTGGCTCCCAGAACCGCCTTGGCGGTTCCCTTGTCTGCGCCCGCGCTGGCGTTGATGTTGCGCCCGTCTGTGGCTCTGGAATGAACGTGTTGGGGTACCCCTTCCCTGGCCACGAAAGGAGCAAAAAGCAGAAGGGGGAGAAGGCTGAGTGGGAGAGAGTCCCAAGGACTTTGCCGTAGCCCGTGAGTCTTTAAAGCGCTCCAACGCACTATCCGCTTTGTTGCCAAAAAGGCGAATGCCATCAAAGGGCATGTCCATCAAGGTGTTCTGGACATCCCCCGAGTAGCTAGTTGTTCTCAGCCAGGCGAGGCGCCGAAGCTCCCCTGTCGTGGAAATCGCCCTGCCTAGCGAGTCAGCGGTATCAAGCCCACAACGGATGGTAAATTTAGCTGCATCCCTCCTGTGAGAAGTTGGCCTGATATATAATGTTCACTATTCTAGTGAGCACTTTGTATCAGTCCAAACAACCCTTATGGTGATTGGTTGTAAGTCAACCTTAGACCAGCTATCCTAGTAGCGTGGATACGAGCAGTCTTCGGGCTAAACTCTAGAGGGCGTGTTAAGCCAGCTGTTATACCATCACTTATACCCCTTGAACACCAAGTGAAAGGACACCACACAAGTGTTATGAAAATAAACAGTGTATTTATTAGAATCACAACAGCCCTGTACTCTTTATGAGGACAGGGTACTAAGCACACAACAAAACTCTTATGAAAATACTTCAAGTTGCACAATTTACACAAATGCCCGAGGGGCACGAAAAACCATATACTACAAAAGTGGAATGCGAAATTACTAGCAGGTAAGTACTATACTAATAGGCTTTGGAATCGCTAGGACTACGTTACTGAACCTTCAGATTACTAGTAGGAGGCCTAGGGGACTCGGGTGCAGAGTGTGCACTCTCACGCGGGATGCGGGACAAAGGCTATGGTAGCTAGATTTCACAAAGTTAGTGTTCTCGGGCGAACCCGATAAGGTAGATCGAAAACGACAGTGGATCCTGACCCTTGGATAGTGAGGCTATGCTGGGGCACCGAAATGCCGAGTTTACCTAGCCCAGGGGCTGCAGCTGCATATGTCTCAAAAGACGTTGGGAATCCTCGTAGACGAACCAGGAGCCTGAAGAAAGAAGTTGCTGGCAGGCGACCAGTGAAGATAGTTCGAGTTGATCCAAGCCTGGATCGAAGATGGATGACACCTGAAAGCAGAGGGGACCAAGTTCGTGACTACTAGCCAGTAGTCAGGTGGCACCAGGAGGGCACCGGATGGTAGTCACCTCGACTAGGTGAGTGGGCGACGCTGTGCTCTGCAGATCTCACGGACCAGGAGGCGTTGTCGGCGACCAGGATGGAGGCGCGAGCTGTCCCACGATGGATGAAGCTGTCGACGTCGCTGGACCCAGGATTGGGGCAACAAGTCTTGGCAAATTCAAGCCCACGCGGTGGACTCAAAATGGCGTCTGGAGTGGACCAGGAGGGTCCGGGGTGCTCCTCTTTTGGAAGGGAGCAAGGGCCAGTCTGGAACAACCAGACCAGCAGTAGTGATGTCGTCGGGCGTCGTTCAGAAGGCCACAAGCCAGCGGGCTAGTAGCCAAACAACGCGGTGAGCAGCAAAAAGCAGAAGGGCCCCACGCAGATCGTGGAGATGCTGGGAGGCTGGACTTTGGTGCTGGAGCTGCTCAGGGTCGGGGCTTCTCGGACCCCAAAGCACTCACCAGAGGATCCCTCGGCGGTCGTGCTGGATAAGATTCGTGCAGGTCTGATGATGGCCGGTCCCTCGAGGTCTCGTCGCACCTACGGTTCTCAGCTTAGCTGTAGAGGTAGGTAGAGGTCAGAGGTGCCAGGGAAGCCGGGTCTCGTCGTGCTGGTCGGTCGGATTCCTGACGAAGGACGTGCAGCAAACCGCAGAGTTCTTAGATGGTGCCTGCGGATGCAGGGTGACTACTCCTTAGTCACAAGGGAGAAATCTTGAGAAGAGTCTTGAAGTCCTTTCGTAGAAAGTCGTTTCTTGATTCAAAGATGATCTAATTTGGAAGGGTCCCCGCTCCTGCCTTTATCCTAAAGAAAGGGGTGGGTACGCGACTAGGTCCTGCCCTAGGGGTGGGACCAGGAAGGGGGGTGGTTACACCCCTCTCCCATGCCGGACTTTCCCCAGGCCAGGGGCTGGTGTGCCCCTGGAACTGGTTCTAGCCGGCAGATGCGTAGTGAGCACCGGGGTGCCACTCTGCAGTCACCTTCCTGTAAAGCCCTGCCTACCCAGGATACACAAAACCCTGTCTGGGATGGTGCTAGCACCGCCCCTGACCGGAAACCCTTTGTCCAGGCTCTCCTCGCTGGGAGGACTCCCAGCAGCAGGAGGTCATACTTGTGTCTGTGGTGGCAGCATCCATTTTGTGGAGCTGAGGCTTCAGTTAACTTTAACCGGGGTTCACAGTTACATACATGTCGTGTCCCTCTAGAAGGGTGGAATGCTAACCCCGTCGCCAGAATTGGCGAGGGGTCTGTATTCCAATTCGTATGACACCTTACTCGACATGTTTTGATAAAGCAATACCAGAGATAGCATTTAACCGCGAGGATTATAATGCACTTAAGAGTATATGGTATGCGTTATCATGGAACAGCTATTAGGATTTGGTTCCGCAAGCTGCAAACGGGCTCAGCTCATGCCAGAGCACCATCTCACACGATTCCAAGCACTCTGCCTTCAGGATTGTCAAGGCCTGCCATAGTTGTGTCTGATAGGAATCTGTGCGTCCATTTTTAGGGTTAGATATAGGTATACTATATCTAAAGCAAAGGGCGAGTACCCCACCTTGCCCCAGCTGTCGTGCAGCCAGTTGTGTCAGATTTAGATGGCCACCCAGGGGTGGCATAATACATGCTACAGCCCCTGGTAGGCCCTGGGTACACCTATGCCCTGAGTTACAGGGTCTGATAAGGTGGCCCAGTACCAATTGGAAATGTACCTAAGGTACATGGAATCCATTTTAGAGAGAGAGCAGTAGGCCTGGGGTCCTGATTGGCAGGGCCCCAGGTCAACTAAGTCGGAAAACCAGCAAAACACCAGGCAAAAAGTTTGGGGCAACCATAGTCAGGTATCCACCTTCCTACACCTCCCAGCTGCAATAGCTTGGAAGAGTACTGTCTGGGTCTCCTCCGGACAGTTGGGCAGCACCTGCACAACCGTGTCCCACACGGAGTGGGAGTAACAGCCCAAGAGGCATGCGGTGTTCACCAACCGCAGCCCTAAGCTGGCAGATGAAAACAGCTTCTTGCCAAGCTGCTCCAGCTTCTTGGATTCCCTATCCGGAGGTGCGGAAGGTAATGTGCTCTGGGATGCAGAGGCTTGGACAACCAAGCTCTCAGGGGTGGGGTGTTGGGAGAGAAAGCGGGGGTTGCCCGGAGCCGGGCAATGCTGTCGGGCCGCGTTCCTGTCCACAGGAGCCACTGTTTTGGGCCTGGACCATGTGCCCAAAAGAACATCGGACAGTGCATCATTAAAAGGCAGCAAGGGCTCCAAAGAGGTTGCCACCGGGTGAAGCACTTCAGTCAGGAGGTTAGTCCCGACGGCCACTGTAGGGAGTTCGAGGTGGAGAGCCTTGGCCGCCCTACGCAACACCACTGCATAACTTCTAAGGAGGAGACAGCATGCCAAGGTCAGGCAAGGTGTTCTAGACCACTGGCATCCCCCAAATCCTCTGCCCAGTCTGGATTATAACCACACTGTTGTGCGAGAGGGTCCTCAGACCCCTCCCAGTCCTCCTCTTCCTCCGAAGTCTGTGAAACAGGCTGAAAATAAGGAGGACGGGTGTAGGGGTAGAAAGGCCTCATCGGTGTCGGAATCGGCATCGATTGACACCATTCTACACCGCATCCGTTCAGGGCTGAAACCGGGGACGATATCGGTGGTAGTACTGGACGACGTTAGAGGTGGTGCCGGAGGCGGGGTCGACACCAGTGGAGGTGTTATCAAGTCAACCGGTGTCGCCCGGGATCCAAGCCCAGATCCAAGGGGGTCCTGCGGCGCCAGGGCCTAAGTCGATGGCGGATCCGGGGCCGAAGCCACTGGGGTCGGAAGGGCAGGACCCCCAGTTGGGCCAGCGGGACCATAAGGCGAGCCGGCGGGGCCAGACGGCCCAAAGAGTCGTGCCATAGCAGCAAGAAACTCTTGCACCTGTGCAGGCATCGTCGACGGACCCGGAAAGGTTAGGTAGGCCGGTGGCGACGTCACAGGCTTCGCTGGAGCCGCACGCTCAGCCGTGTCCCGCGATGAGAAGTTGAAGAGCGACGGCGCTTCTTCGACTTCTTTTTGGAATGCTTCGACTTACCTGACCCTCCACCTCCCAGGGGACCGGGACCCTGAGCCGACTGCCGGACTTCCAACAACTTTCGGGACAGCTCCCGCAAAGTCTTCAGAGCCATGGCCAGGCAGCCGGGGCACGACTTGGTGTCGTGGTCGCGCCCCAGACAGTAGAGACACACGCGGTACGGGTCTGTCACGGACATCATGCAGTGACAGTCCCTGCAGTTCTTGAAGCCGGCCATCCCTACGACACCAGGAGGTGACAGAAATGAGGTAAAAGGCCTCGAAAAAGCTCAGTAAAAAAGTGACTGGGGTACTGTTCTTTCCGGATATGTGCTTGCTGGCGCGGAAAAAGAAAGAACGGACGTCAGCGCTCATGGGCGCGTCTAAGTAGCTCCAGTGACCTCATCCCAGTGCCAACGACGCACGCGGAGCCGCACGACGACGCCTACTGACGACGCCTACTGACGTGCTGGGGTACAACTTTCTATTTATTTTACGAGTTATATATAGCGCTGGCTAGACCCAGAGGTATCGGAGCGCTTTACATGAGGTTCCACAAAATTACATCAGTTACAATTTACATCAGTAGCTAGACAAACCTTACAAGAACATGGAAGACGAGATAAGTGAAAGTGTAGAGGGGAAGGGGGTAAGGGTAAAGGGGTAGAGGCGAAGGAAAGACTAACCAAAGTCCGGCTGGGTAGGTGACGGTCGAGGGGTAAGTCCCAAAACCCATCTCTTCTATAGCGATCAGTTAGCTCCACCGGGCATTGGGCAATTAGCTAGGTATCAATGGGAAAACATTTAAAGAACATAGAGGGCGAAATAAATGGAGAGTGTGGGGATAATGGGGTAGGGTAAAGGAGTAGGAGGGAGCATTTGACAAAGAGACGCAGGAAAATCTGCCCAACGTCCAGCTGGGTAGGTGACGGCAAAGGGGGAAAGTCTACAGCCCATCTCCTCTTTAGCTACCAGGTAGCTCCACCAGGCGTCAGCCAGAAAACTAGGTCTCCACGGTCACTAGTCACAGACAAAAACATTTAAGGAGCATAGAAGACTAGGGAATGGAGAGAAGGAAGTGAAAGGGGTAGGGTAAAAGGGGTAGGAGGGAGATACAACAGAGAGACGAAGGGAAAATCTGCCCAAGGTCCGGCTGGGTAGGTGAGGGCCAAGGGGGAAGTCCACAGCCCATCTCCTCTATAGCTATCCAGCAGCTCCACCAGGCATCGGCCAAATGGCTAGGTCTCCATGAAAAAACATTTAAAGAGCATAGAAGATGAGATGAAAGGAGCGTAGAGGGGAACGGGGGTTAGGGAAAAGAGGTGCGAGGGAGGTACGACGGAGAGACGAAGTAAAGACTGTCCAAAGTCCGGCTGGGTAGGTGCAGGTCGAGGGGGTAGTCCACAACCCATCTCCTCTATAGTTATCAGGTAGCTCCACCGGGCATCGGCCAGATAGCTAGGTCTCCGCAGTCGGAGGTAAGTTCAGTAGGTTCTACGTCTTGATGGGGGATAGGTGAAATTCAATTAGATGTACGGTATTTGTCCTAAAGTAATAGCATAACATGGTAGGGACCACTGTGTCAGCCATCTTGTGGTCCGGCAAGGGAATTTTGATCTTGATGTTATATTCGGCCAGTCCCCATTATTACACGGGACCTAACTAGGCACCAGCAAGTCCTCCAAGCTCCCATTGTGATCACTAGAGACCACCCTCTGCTCACCCACTCCCTGCCTCCAACGTGCATCAGCTGTATATCTGTGGAATCATGCGCTCGGGTGTTTGATTTGGCCACCCAAGGTTCATGTGGTGTTGCACGGTCCTGCTCCGGAGCTCTACGCCATCAAGATTCGGCTGCTCCCTCTGATTTGGCATGCAGAAGTAACTATATGACCAACAATGCTGTGTCACCTAAACGAATGGCAGAAAAGATCCTCAGACAATGCTGGCTATCTGGTGGATAGGTTGAGTTGAGTTCACAACAGTTTGTGACTGACTCGGGTGGCGACTAACTCGGGTGGCGACTGACTCGGGTGGCATTAAATTGTAGTGGGCACCGGAAAACTGCAAAGCAGTCTGCAGGTACAAGTGAACTTGGGCGCCATATTAGGGTCAGGCCACACGCAGTGAGAGGACGCCAGGTGATAAACGTAGTTGCTCATGAGAATGCTCCATGTCCCCAAGCGGTCGCCACTTTAAAAGTCAGTGTTGAGTTGATTAGATCTAAGGCAAGACTCTCTAGGCGAAGGTTGAAGCGTTCGCAGAATCCCGTTAAACGGCCGCCATCTTAGGGTCAAGCTGCATCGAAAACTTCCCTCGCACCTTAAAGCATGAAAAACTTCCCGGATCCAGTCTGACACCTGCGGGTAATTCTAAGGTAAGGAATCTATCACTACGTTTTCTTTCAGATAGCCTATGCAAGGTCAAACAACATAGTTTTTTGTTATTATCGTGGTCGGACATTAGCACCTAGACTTAAACAAGCACCCCAGCTGCTGTTTTTGAACACACAGGTTTTGTCATAGAACCCAGGACATGACGTTCTTGGCTAGACTAGAGGAGACTGGAACACGGAACTAGGGTCCTGAGACGAGAAAGCGATGCCAGGTGGGATGTAGAACAACTATCTGTATATGCTAAGGTATGGGGTCCGCCACTGCACGCAGAGATCTATAATCACTTAGCTTTAGTAATGAGGATGGGTTTAGGCAAATCTGTCCTTTTATGTGACAGGGCTTTTCATTGTATATGGTCTTCTAACAATGCTAATGACATTATTGACCTGTTTTTGTTTGTTAGTTGTGGCACAATTATTGCATATTAGAGCCCCTAGTTTAAATAAACATTGTAAACTTTTCTCTTGTCGTGGACAAGTACGAGTGAGAGAAAGAAAAGGGGTGGCATGCTACCTCAATCCCTAAGAGGGTCGAGAGAGTTGTGTTCTGGGGTGCCAAATCACTTGCCTCTCTGGAATGGTTAAGAAGGTAGGTTAGGTACTATGAGCTAGTAGGATTCAGGCCCATAGGAATTGAAGGGGTATGGTGACTCAGTCCCTAAATGCTTATGTTCTATGTTTCCAAGCATGTTTCTGTTCCTGAGTGTGAGAAAGTGCCATCTTTCTTGCATTGGTATGCCCCCACTTTTTGCTGAACTGCTGATTTGCTTTGACTGAGTGTGCCCTGGGCTCCTGCCAAACAGGTACCGAGGGCCTGTGTTCCTTCCCTAAAGCTGTATTGAAACAAAACCCAATTGGCATCTCTGGCCACCTATCAGCTCCTAGTAAATGGTACCCTAGGTACTCAGGGCATGGTGACCAAACCCCTAACGGCTGCAGCACTCATTGTGCCACCCTTAGGGGCCCTGTACCCGGACACCCACACACTGCCTTTGCAGGCTGAGTGTCTAAGTACAGAACTAAACAGAGAGTCGACATGGCCCACATCTCTGTGTGCCTTGCCCACAGACCCCACTGCCCTGGCATACATCAGTCACCGCTGTAGCTGGGTGCCCTATGCCAGTGGTGTGGACACAGGTGCAGGAGCCCTGTGCCCCTACAGTACCCAGGGCCATTCCTGGGCACTGCAAGTGCAGTGCTGCCATTTAAGAGTATATGGTGCTGGGAGGTCGTCATTACGAACTCCCCAGCACCAGGATGGCTTCACTGAAGACTGAGAAGTTTGGTATCAAACTGCTCAGCACATTACACCCGCACTGATGCCAGTGTGAGGTTCAATGTAAAATGCACCGGAGGGCATCTTAGAGATGCCCCCTGAAACCTAAACCTACAATCCACGTCTGGACTGAGAGGCTGCCTCGGCTGCCACCCTGCAGACATGTTGCTGGACCCATGGGTGGAGAGCCCCCGCTCTCCTGGGCCTGCAACAATGCACATCCTGGGCGAGGTGCTAGGTCTCCTCCCCCAGGATGGGCAAGGGGAAGCTTCAAAGGCATGCCGCCTCTGTGAGCTTCTCCGGACCATTTGCTGTACCCAGGAACTGGCCCCCACCAGTTCTGACCCCCACTCTGGTGGGAAGACTGGCAGGAAACCCTACGTCAGGAAGGGGGGGGTGCCAGCCTGTGCCAACCCCACCCCTCAGGTGGGGGAGGCGAGGTGAAGCACGACTCCGGGCTCCGGCCATCTTGAAGATGGGGAGCCCTACGCAATCCCAGCTAGGTTCCTGCCCCCCCCCTCCCACCGGAGAGGAGCAGGCTAGGGGGTGTACCCACCCCAGGACAGGGACCTATTGGTCCCTGCCCTTACCCTTCCTGTAACACCCCTAAATTCAGTATTTAGGGGCCCCCTGAACCTTCCTTCTGCAGATCCCTATAAGAAAGAAGATCAAGAAGAGGAAGACCGGCCGTGCAGCTGCTCACAACAGGACGACACCAACTGACTCAGCCCCAGCCCTACCGGCCTGCCGATTCTGGACCGTGCTCCTGCTTAATCCCGGCGACTCCCGCAGACAGCAACCTTGGGACTCCCGGAGGACCTGCCTGCCTTGACCCTCTGAAAGACTGGGACTCCCATAAGCAGAGGTTCTGCTTCAACAATCAACCCCTGGTGCCAGCCAGGAAGCTCCTGTCCAACCCACTCTGCACCAAGCGAGCCCGGCCCGTGGTCGAGTGATCCAAGGCCACGAGGACGTCCTCCTGGCGACTGGGACCCGAGGTCCTGTGCCCAAAGACCCTCCTCGACGAACCAGGCGCCACCTGCAGCCTCAGAACCAGGGACCCCCCCCCCCCAATCGCGACCAGCAGAGGGTAAGATTTCCCGACATGCCCAAAGACACACCTGCACCCGGCTCCCTGTGCCTCCCTTTGGGGTACCTACCTCTTTTCCAAGATCCCAACTTACTTCTCGAAGTGGTGGTCGCACCTGAAGAATCACCGTCCCCGAGTCTGCAGCCTTTGTTCCCTTTTTAACTTTCCTATTGAATAACATTGAGCACCCGACGGCTCAAAAGCACCCTGCACCCAGCCGCCCGAGTGCTGCTGGCCGTGCACCCTGTGTCCTATCCTACTTCCCCCTTTGCCCTGAGCAAGTGACCAGGAACCCAGCTCTCACAGCAGCGTGGCCTCCTAGCCAGCAGCCACCAACCGGAGGCTCCCTGCCCATCATTGGATAACATTGGGCCTAACTACCTCTGCACCAGGCTGCCCCTGTGCCGCTGAGGGTGTACCAACTGTACCTACCTAACCCTGGGGGACCCGTGAGTCTATGCCCGAAACCTTAACTTCACCAGTTGAGTACTCACCTGGAAACCGTTAACTCTCTTACCTGCCATTGGATAACATTGACTGGGTTTGACTAGAAAAATCTTCTAAGTGTGAAGTTTTGAAACTTTAAAATATTCCCACAAAATCAGCCGAATACCGAATTCCGAAATACTCACCTGTGATCAGGAGAGAAACCAGTACTGTACCTTGTAGTCCAGTACTGAACCGCAAAAGTAATCCTAGCCGGGTTTACTAGTAACCTGAATTTTTTCCATAGGAATCCATTGTCTGCTTTTCTATGAAATTTCTTCTGTCTACTTTTGAAAACTTGAAATATTCTTTAAAAATCGTACCAACTTCTGAAACGTAATTACTTACCTGTCTTAAGTTGAGATTCCAGTGCTGGACCTAGGAGCCCAGTACTGGATTACCAAAGTAACGCGATCGTACTTTAACCATAACCTGAATTTTCTCACATTGGATAACATTGCCAGATTTTCATTGAAAAGTTTCTAAGTGTGAACTTTAAAAATAGCTTTATATTTCTTAAAAATCACTGCAAGAACTAGAACGTTTTCATTGAATTGTTTTCAGCTTAGACCCCAGGAATGAATCTAGGATCCAGTGCTGGAATTACAAAAGTAATCTACGAAGTAATCAACTGCATTTATGTACGAAAACCCATTGAGCTCAATGCTAAATTGTGTTTAGAATTGTGTTGCCTACTGCAACCTCTTTACCTGTTGTGTTTACAAAGTTTATTGACTCTCTGCAAAGTATTCAGCAGTGATCACTCATATTGAGAAAAGTATATTTTGATACCTGTTGGTTCTAAAAATAAAATAACGATATCTTTTGATATAAAAACAATTGGCCTGGAGTTCAGTCCTTGAGTGTGTGAAACCTTTGGCTGACAGAGTGGGTACAACAAATGCTTTACACTGTCCTCTGGTACTGCCTTACTGCTCGACCAAGCTACCACTTTTGAGAGTAAGGTCAGCCCTGACTTTAACCTCTGTTATAGCCCTGGGGTTGGTGGTCTCTGTACACACTGTACCTTACTTTGGTCCTGTACATATAGAGCCACTTTCTCACACTGAACAGAATCCCTACAACACAGCAAAACTAACTTTGAACCTTAATATAAATGCATAAGGCAATCTTTCAGAACAGGAAGGCAAGAAAAAGGAGCAATATCCCTGCTAAGAGCAGGTGATAAGGTAGGTTTATTCCAGGTCTCTATGATGGAATCCATATGACCCTCATTAAAAGGCAGATTTGGCTCTGTCGAAACCGTTGTGACTGCAGGACCTCTGTAAGGATACTGGAGAAAGGCTCTAGGTAACTCCAAAAAGTCTATAGCCTTCTTTCGAATAGCACTTGGTGATATTCAACAGAAGAGGCGACATAGATTTAGGAAAGAAAAATATGAGCGGTGTCTAGGCCCTAAGCATTTTAGAAATTCAAGAATGGCCCCTAGTTTGGAATGAAAAAAGAAAACTTTTTTGTCTATAATATCAACATACCACAGGTACCTCAAGGAGGGGTTTCTGATTATTAGCTTCTTTAACATTCCAGAAGTGTCTGAAGGAAGAGTTTTACTCTGCAGCTATATTTCAGAAGACCTGAAAACTGGGAAGAGCTATTTGTGGGCTATACAACCCTCAAAGTTAGATCCAGCACCCTCATGATATAAACAACAGGATGCCGTAGACAATATCAGCCACGCTGTCGATTTGGTCACAAAGAGAGCTGCAGCTTTATAAGGGAGTGGACCGATAACTGCAGTGTTTGGGATAGCACAAAGCATTGTGTTACGTGGTACCAGGTTCCAATGTCTATTCAGGGAAGTTTGCCCGGTCCGGGTCCACAGTTTAAGGCGTTAAAAGGAGAGCCTGACAAGAAGATGTAGAGGTGAGAAGCCAGCTTCACTATTATTTAATGAAGCAACATGAGCAGAGGATCCTAATGCCACAGCTAAGCTATAGCTATGTCTTAAAATAATTGAAACATTGCCCACGAGGAAACATCTGGACTGAGTAGCATAAGAAAAAGGCTGTAGCTGCTCCAAAACTGAGATGGATTCTTCCTAGAAAGAAATATGCAGATTTACTGGTAAGGAGAAGATCTTTGCACACGGTTACAGTCAGATCTAGACCAGAGATTTGAAGAGCACAAAAACATTCAAGCTCTGAATGTGACCATTTGCACTGCTGCTTTTTCTAAAAAGATGGATGCAATGGAATTCAGGCATCCTCCAGGACTGCTACACTCTAAGTCACTCTAAATCATCACAACAATGTTTCGCTTAACATTTTCTGAGCATTTCGGGACTGATATTTTGGCAGGGAGTACAAAGTTCAGAACCTTCGGTGAGGATCTAGTCACCTCATGCAGCACCAGTAACATATTTCTGGTTCTTGAAGTTCATGCAGGGTTTGAAACACTAGGTTTTCATTAAGAAGCACACATCTAAATTTTAAGATAGCAGAAACATAAATAATCTGTGTATAAAAGACGCTGAGATGTTTATAAAATAGGTAAACATGGATTTTATATGGTTACATTTACTAATGCAAACATTACCTGTATTCTGTACACTTGCACACTAATGGACTTCTGATGTTCTGATGTTTTGTATTCCATTTTCAAAGCTGGCAAATAATTTCGCCTTATAGGAGTGTCAGTCTGTATAATTTTCATATCCATATTATTGGGGGTAAAACAAGCCTTAAACAAAAAAAAACGATAAACTGCTTTGAGACTACATGTTCATCCCAATCCAGCTCATGCAAAAATAATATAGATTTTACATAAAAACAGCGAGCTCTTACCTGGAAAGGTACTTCTCACCAGCATGCAGTAGAACGCACTTTAAGAAGGGTCTTATGAAGACACCTCATTAACAGAATTAACAAAGGCGATGGGTATTGTCATACATTATTTAGGGAATATTCATTTATTCACAAGTTTTTTTTATATACAATCCAGAGCTTGGTTGGCGCATGGAAAATCATAGCACAAAGAATTTCAACAATACTACCAAGGAAGGTATATTGAGAAAAGGTGGATTTTTAGGCTCTTACGAATTTACATGAGTGATGGGCCAAGTTTTAGTTCTTTAAGCAGGAGGAATGCAGTTTTGTGGTATAGACAGAGAAGGATAGCTTGAAGTTCTTTGTTAAATCTGGGGGTTTCCAGGATCATCTGGGCTTTGGGTTGTATGTAATTTTCCATTAGGAAATGGAAGGTTCCTTGTGCAAGTAAGTTGACTGGCTCCTCTGCCTATCTTTATAGGTGATGCTGAGAATCCTGAAAATAATTCAGAAGTAAACAGTGTATATCAACAAGCATAGTGTGGCAATATTTCTTGGCTACTTGCCTTCTTGGCTACTCTTACTAGCGTAGCTGGGGCATTGAGACTTTTTTTAAAGTCATTATCAACTATTTTGTGAGCCCACCATGAAAAGAGTTTTGGTCACAAAATGTGAACATGAATTTTGCTATGCCACATGGTAGGTGAACCACTATTATTCTGAGCCAATGAATAAAACTTGTGAATTTCTTTATTCAACCATATTTCAGTGAAGTAACCCAGAATATGAATACATATTCGCTGTGCCACATAGTAAGCACACCACATTTTTTGTGAGCCAAAGTATAAACCGAAAGTAACCCAAACAGCACTAGTCAGTCAGCTTAACCTTGCAGCACCAAAATCTACTTCTAAGAGCTGCACAATAATTTAGCACTGGCATACATATTATTTTCAAATGTGATCCAAGGTGTGGAGGGGGCGTGGCTTGGACGCCGATCGGGATGGCGGCGTGAGCTCGCAGCTCCACGCGGAATCCCGCTAACTCTCCTGATTTCAGCCCCCTGGGCGACCCGTGGTCGACGCTCCTTCCCTACGAAGTGTAGGGGGTCCACTGGGCGTCGATAGAAAGTGGTCGGGGGACTGCTGGCCCCGTGGAGACCCAGTTGGGCGACGGCTGAGGTGTCGCCGAGAGTGAGAAGAAAATGGCGGCGGAGCAGCCGGGCTACTCCGGACATCGGCATTGAGCTGACTTGGTGCCCACTGGTGGAGGGCTTTGTAGCTGAGAAATTGAGGCGGTAGGGACTGCGGCGACAGTTCTGAAGATCGGGGGACAAGGACCCCGCTCGGGCTTTGAGGACGCTTGCCGGCTCCTACCCTTCCCTTTCCCCCTCCCCTCTGGGCTCACGAGGGGTCGGGTCTGACGGAGCTCACCCGGTTGGCCCTTGGAACTGCGGGCACCGGCGGTGGCATTTGATCCTGTTCAATATTGGGAGGATTGCACCGGCTCACGAGTGCCGGGACTGGACGGGTTTTCTGGCCTGTGGCGCAGTACCCTAAGATGGCGGCCAAGGGAGGACTGGTGGCCGGAGAGCGCGGACAGGGGGACCTGGCGGCGCCGTCCCATATGGGTGAGACCCCCCCGAAGGAGTTGGACCAGGAGCAGCGACTGAATCGGCGCCTGGATGCCATACTAGATGCAATTACCTCGACCAAGGAGGCGTTGCAGCAGGACATTGCGCAAGTGGCCACGGGGCTGGGGCTCTTGCGAGCGGACCATGCGAAGCTGGCGGATAAGGTCAAGGACCATGATCAGATGCTATTGGACCTGAAACCGTCGGTAGTAACCGCGGAGCATAAAATCACGGACATCCTGGCCCGGCTGGACTCGCTGGAACGGCGTGCGGAGGATGCCGAAGGCCGCAATAGGAGGAACAACGTGCGGGTCGTAGGCCTGCCGGAACGAATTGAGGGGGAGGACGCGGTGGCCTACATGGAGGACTGATTTCGAACTGTGGTGGCACCGGAGGGGCTTACTCCTTTCTTTACGTTGGAACGAGCCCACAGGGTGCCTGCTCGCCCGCCAGGGCTTGGCCGCCCCCCCCGACCGATGGTGGTGCGGCTCCTCCATTATAAGGACCGGGACCTCCTCATTCAGAAGGCTCGGATGTCGGGCCCGTTTGAGGTGGAGAACAGTAGGGTTACAATCTTCCCGGACTACACCCAGGCAGTCCAGAAAAGCAGAGCATCGTCCCTGGCGGTGAAGAAGGAGCTGCGAGAGGAGGGCATTCAATACTCCCTGCTCTTCCCAGCCAAGCTGCGGGTTATCCTGGATGAGACTACGCACTTCTTTCAGACCCCGGACGAGGCATGGCAGTGGCTGGAGTCGTATAGAGCGGGGACGGATCGGTCCCACAAAAGTAGGCGAGATCGGTCCACACAGCCTCAGGTCAGAAAATCGCAACGCATCCGGTCCCGTAATAGGCGCCAGCGGGAGAAACGGGAGGCTCAAATGGCTGCAGAAAAGAGAGATGCGCTTGCAGCGACGGCGGCCATCACGGGGTCGCAGCAGGGCAGTGAACTGGTGGAGACGGACTCCGGCGGAGAAGGCAGCAGGACAGGAGAGGACCTTTCGGAAGCGGAAAGCTCGAAGGGGCCGGTGGTGACCCCCCAGACTTCTGATGGGATATTTCATGGTTGAGACTGTGCTGGGAATTGGACAAGAACTGATGGTAGGGCGGTATCCTGTTGGTGATGGGTGGGATGCCGGATAGGGTGCCACGTCGGCAGGATGGGATGGGAGCGCGGGGCGTGGGCTCCGCTAGCTGGGGTCGGCGATAACTCACCCCCCTAGGGCCCTTAAGGCCTTCTGTGGTGGAGACCACAGGTTAAGGGAATGTGTGGTTGGACTGAGGTTTGGATTGGGGCTGACACTGGGTTTGTGGGCTCTGTCCTGGGGAGTGGGGTTTGGGGTGTTTTTCTTTCCAGAGTTTGTTTTGGGGGGGGCAACTGCTTTTGGGGGGATGTGAACTGGCGTGGCTTGATCTGGACTAATTGCAGCTGGTATGGGGACGTTACCTAGCTTAAAATGCCTAACGTGGAATGTCCGGGGGCTACGTACCATGGTCAAGCGCCACAAGGTGCACGCATATCTGGTGAGAAGGGGGGTGCAGATAGCTATGCTGCAAGAGACCCATCTGACAAAAAAGGAGTGTGCGGCGTTGCAGAAAAGATGGCGGGGCCAGGTGTTCGGCACCACTTACTCAGCATATGCCAGGGGGGTATTGATTTGGGTGAGAGCAGGGATACCGTTCCAGGTGCTAAACCAAGTGGTGGACCCTGATGGCAGGTTTGTGGCGGTGGAGGGGAGGCTGTATGGTAGAGATGTGGTTCTTTGTTGTGTGTATGGTGTGGTATTGGATAGGTCTCACCCCCCCCCCCCCTTGTTGATTCCCCGGTACGTAAGTTGGCCTTGCACAGGAAGGAATGGCAGGACAGGTGGGGGTTGCTGGATGTGTGGCGGGAACAGCACAGGGACACCAGGGACTATTCCTTTTACTCAGCTCTCCATGCACTACATGTGAGGATCGATTCAATGCTCTGTGGCGGATCCCTGGCCCCATTGATTTCACACACAGAGTACTTGGCCAGAACCATCTCGGATCATAATCCCCTATTGGTACATATCCAGTGGCAGCGGGAGCGTTCTGCGATTCCAACATGGCGGCTCCGGCCAGACACGCTGGAGGACTCAGTGTTTAGTGACGCTATCCAACAGGGCATTGATCATTACTTTGGCGAGAACGAGGGTACGGCCACGTGTAGGTCCACTGAATGGGATGCGATGAAAGTGGTTGTGAGAGGGGTATGTCTGGGTCGGTTTTCGAATGTTCGTACGACTGTTTGAATGCTCTTGCGAAAGCGGAGGAGACTCTGAGAGACTTGGAGCGGCGCAGGCCAGCCAGGCCAGACTTACAGGCCCGATTGTTGGAAGCGAAGGAGTTGGTCGCCACCGAAACGGAACGGTTGAGGTGTTACGATTACAGGCAATACGCCGTCAGAGCGCATGCTGAACGGGATAAGGTGGGCACGCTCTTGGCCAGACTCGCTACCCCCGAACTTAGGGGCTGCCCGGTCCTTAGCATTAAAAACGCACTGGGGGAGACGGTGTATTCTCAGGCGGCGGTGTTGGAGTGCTTTCGGGTGTATTACGAGGAATTGTACCAGAGTCAGTTGGGAGTGGAGGATCAGGAAATTGCGGAGTATCTAGAGGAGAGGCAGCTTCCGGTCCTTGATGAGGACGACGCGAAAGAGTTGGGCGGCCCGATCACGCTTACGGAAATACGGGTGGCCATTAAAAATATGGCTCGGAATAAAACGCCAGGGGTGGACGGGCTGCCAGTAGAATTCTACCAGCAGTTTGTAGACAGCTTGGCGCCCAGACTGCTGGTGGTTTATGTGAGAAGTTGGCCCGATATGCAGCGTTCGCTATTCTAGCGACCGCTATGTATCGTTCCAAACGACCCTTATGGTGATTGGTTGTAAGTCAACCTATAGACCAGCTATCCTAGTAGCGTGGATACGAGCAGTCTAAGGCTAAAGACTCGAGAGGGCGTGTTAAGCCAGCTGTTTACCACACATGTACCCCTTGAACACCAAGTGAAAGGACACCACACAAGTGTTATGAAAATAAACAGAATATTTATTAAGATTCACAACAGCCCTGGACTCTTTATGAGGACAGGGTACTAAGCACAAACCAAATCTCTTAGGAAAATACTTCAAGTGCACAATTAAAACAAGTGTCCGAGGACACGGAAAGTTTAAGGTCTCGGGCGGACCCGATAAGGCAAGTCGGAAGCGAGGGACTCGGGACCCTAGAGTAAAGAGGCTATGCAGGCACCGAAATGCCGAGTTACCTAGCCACGAGGGCTGCGGCTGCACAAGTCTTACAGGCGTCGGGGTCTTCGCTGACGAGCCAGGAGCCGGAAGAAAAGGAGTTGCTGGCCGGCGACCAGTGATGAATAGTTCGTAGAGATCCAAGCCTGGATCAGAGATTGATGATACCTGAAAGCAGAGGGGACCAAGTTCGTACTACTAGCCAGTAGTCAGAGGGTACCAGGAGGGCACCGGTTGGCCGTCACCTCGACCAGGTGAGTGGGCGACGCTAGGCTCTGCAGTCTCACGGACCAGGAGGCGTTGTCGGCGACCAGGATGGAGGTGCGAGCTGTCCCACGAAGGATGATGCTGTCGGCGTCGCTGGGCCCAGGATTGGGGCAACAAGCCTTGGCAGATCTCGGGCCACGTGGTGGGCCTAAGATGGCGTCTTGAATGGACCAGGAGGGTCCGGGGTGCTCCTCTCGAAAAAGGGAGCAAGGGCCGGTCTGGAGCAACCAGACCAGCAGCGTTGGTTGTCGGATGTCGTCAAGGAAGGGCACAAGCCAGCGGCTAGTGACCAGACAACGTGCTGAGCAGCGAGCAGAAGGGCCCCACGCAGATCGTGGAGATGCTGGGAGACTGCACTTCGGTGCTGGAGCGGCTCAGGGTCGGGGCTTCTCGGACCCCAGAGCACTCACCAGAGAATTGCTTCGATGGTCGTGCTGGTTAAGAAAGCGTGCAGGTTTTGATGATGGCCGGTCCCTCGAGGTCTCGTCGCACCCACAGATCACAGCTGAGCTGATGACGTGGGTAGAGGTCAGAGGTGCCAGGGAAGCCGGTTCTCGTCGAGCTGGGCCGTCGGATCCTTGAGGAAGGACTTACAGCAACCCGCAGAGTTCTTAGATGGTGCCCGCTGATGCAGGGTGACTACTCCTTAGTCACAAGGGAGAAATCTTGAGAAGAGTCTCGAATGTCCTTTCGTAGAAAGTAGTTCTTGATTCAAAGATGATCTAAATTGGAAGGGTCCCCGCTCCGGTCTTTATTCTAAAGAAAGGGGTGGGTACATGACTAGGTCCTGCCCTAAGGGTGGGACCAGGAAGGGGGGTAGTTACACCCCTCTCCCCTGCCGGACTTTCCCCAGGCCAGGGCTGGCGCCCCTGGAACTGGTTCTGACCGGCAGATGCGTAGTGAGCACCGGGGTGCCACTCCGCAGTCACCTTCTCGCAAAAGCCCTACCTACCCAGAATACACAAACCCTGTCTGGGACGGTGCGAACACCGCCCTCGGCAGGAAACCCTTTGTCCAAGCGCTCCTCGCTGGAAGGACTCCCAGCAGCAGGAGGTCAGACTCGTGTCTGTGGTGGCAGCATCCATTTTGTGGAGCTGAGGCTTTGGTTAACTTTAACCGGGGTTCACAGTTACGTACATGTCGTGTCCCTCTAGAAGGGCGGAATGCTAACCTCGTCGCCAGAGTTGGTGAGAGGGCAGCATCCCGATTCGTATGACACCTTACTCGACATGTCTTGATAACGCGACACCGAAGTTACCGATATGGTACGCGTTATCATGGAACAGCCATTGGGTCTTGATTCCGCAAGCTGTAACCGGCTCGGCTCGGGCCAGAACACAGTTCACACGAGCCCACGCACTCGGCCTTCAGGATTGTCAAGGCCTGCCATAGGAGTGACTGATAGGAATTCGGGTGTCCATTGTATGGTTAGATATAGGGCTACCATATCTAAAGCAAAGGGTGAGTACACGACTTCGCCCCAGCTGTCATGCAGCCAGTTGTGTCAAATTTAGGAGGCCAGCCAGGGGTGGCATAATACATGCTGCAGCCCCTGGCGGCCCTGGGTACACCTATGCCCTGAGTTACAGGGTCTGATAAGGTGGCCCAGTACCAATTGGTAAATGCACCTAGGGTACATATCGTAATTTAGAAAGAGAACAGCCAGGCTGTGGGTCTGATTAGCAGGCCCACAGCCAGAGAAAGTCGTAAACCAGTGAAACAAAAGCAAAAAATCTGGGTGATCATAGGATTGCAGACCCTACTCTCCTACAGTTTACACTGAGGCTTATGAGTCAGGGGGTTTGCCTGGGTCTATGAGAGAAGCTTTGATTGTGCCGCTCTTGAAGCCCGGCAGGGATGCAACAGATGTGCGGTCCTATCGCCCGTTGTCCATGCTGACGGTGGACTACAAAATCCTGAGCCGGATTCTGGCCGCCAGGCTGGCCCCGCACATGACGGGCCTGGTACATAGAGATCAGGCGGGGTTTATCCCCACGAGGAGCACAGCGATGAATATCCGTCGTCTGGTTGGGATTATGGACGCCATTTTGGACGAGGATGGGACCCAAGCGGTCTTGTCCGTGGACATAGAGAAGGCGTTTGATAGTTTGGAATGGGTTTTTCTGGATAGAGTGCTGGGGAGGTTTGGCATAGGTGACGGGTTCCGCCGCTGGACGAAGGTCTTGTACTCCTCAGCGACGGCGCGAGTACGTTTGGGTGGTTTGGTGTCGGCGGCATACCCGGTGGGTAGGGGCACGAGACAGGGGTGCTCCCTTTCCCCCCTCCTGTTCGCCCTGGCGATGGAACCCCTGGCGGTCCACGCTAGGTCGGGTGACAGATACGCGGGGATAAGTAGCGGCGGGCGGCTACATCACATCTCGCTATATGCGGACGACCTGTTGCTATACCTAGACGACACGGAGCGGGCCCTGGAAGGAGCGATGGACTTGTTATCAGAATTCGGCCGGTTGTCGGGCCTCAAGGTTAACTGGGTGAAGACCTGTGTGTTCCCGCTGAGAGCGGAGACGCCCAGCCCTGCTCGTGACCTAGGGGTAATCTGGGAGCCATCTTGTTTTACTTATCTAGGAGTCCGCATCTACCACGTGACTGCGGACCTATTGGAAGGCAACATTGGTCGGTGCATTCGGGCGCTGAGGGGCAGTTTGTCCTTTTGGTCGACCCTCCCGCTGACGGTACTGGGTAGGATTGCTCTTTTGAAAATGGTGGCACTCCCCCGCCTCCTGTACTACTTCCGGACGTTACCCATCTGGATTCCTCAGAGGATCTTTAGGGATCTGAGGACGATGATTATTGGTTTCTTGTGGGGACATGGCCGCCGCAGAGTGGCTCTGACCACGTTGCTGCGCCCCAAGATTGAGGGGGGGATGGCTGTTCCTGATTTTGAACTGTATTACTTGGCGGCGCAGCTTCAGGTCCTCACGCTGTGTTGTAGACAGAAGGGTTCGACCCATGTGGTCAGTGGGACCTGGGTAATAGATTGAAGTATATGAAAGGGTCCCAGACCAGAAAAAACACAGTGAATAATTAATCTTCACACAGTTACACAAGATCAAAACCAAAAGGTACTTATGGTTGACAGTGTTTTTATTTTCACTGAACCCAGAAAAAACGTATAATGTTTTTACATTCACTAGTATTATGCACAAAGATCAAGTGTGCCCACACAGGGGAAGGGGAGGAGTGTAGAAGGAGGGGGGAGGGAGGGAGGGGTTTTAAGTGTTACAATTAGTTAACATCACTAATCATAAGCACAAATCCACAAGTGAAACCATCATTATCATTGATCCATGAGTGAGAGATCAAGAAAAACACATGTTAAATAAACCATTGTACATGAAACAGAGACTCCTGTAATGATTCTTAATATCAAAATTGGGGTAAGGAGTTCGTATAGGTAGAAGATGGTCTACGTTTCGACCCAAAGGTGTAGGACATTGGATCCTTACTGGAGGGTCTTCATCAGGACGTGAGGGGGTGAAGGAAACGGTGGGGCAGAGTCCTGACAGCGCAGGTAGACAAAGTCACAAGCCTACTGGGCGTGTTGCGTCTCCAGGCGGGGCCAGTCCGAGTAAATATTAAAGGTGTCTGTTAGTAAATCGGTAAACCGTTCTGGATGGCACGGCAGGTAGAGTCCCTCAAACGCAATTATGGCAAACTCCCAGGCGCTCGTCCAAGAGGGATTGTGAATTACTAACAGCAAGGAGCCGGCTCAGCGTGTCTCCTTAGGAGTGGCAGGGGGCCTCCGTAGCCTGAGCGTCCCAAAAAGTGGATCAGGCAGCCATCCGTGAAGGGTCGGAGTGGAGCCGGCGTTAGCGCGTGTATGCCTGGAACAAGGAAGTCTTCCTTGTTCCTTGCCTGATCCACTTTTTGGGACGCTCAGGCTACGGAGGCCCCCTGCCACTCCTAAGGAGACACGCTGAGCCGGCTCCTTGCTGTTAGTAATTCACAATCCCTCTTGGACGAGCGCCTGGGAGTTTGCCATAATTGCGTTTGAGGGACTCTACCTGCCGTGCCATCCAGAACGGTTTACCGATTTACTAACAGACACCTTTAATATTTACTCGGACTGGCCCCGCCTGGAGACGCAACACGCCCAGTAGGCTTGTGACTTTGTCTACCTGCGCTGTCAGGACTCTGCCCCACCGTTTCCTTCACCCCCTCACGTCCTGATGAAGACCCTCCAGTAAGGATCCAATGTCCTACACCTTTGGGTCGAAACGTAGACCATCTTCTACCTATACGAACTCCTTACCCCAATTTTGATATTAAGAATCATTACAGGAGTCTCTGTTTCATGTACAATGGTTTATTTAACATGTGTTTTTCTTGATCTCTCACTCATGGATCAATGATAATGATGGTTTCACTTGTGGATTTGTGCTTATGATTAGTGATGTTAACTAATTGTAACACTTAAAACCCCTCCCCCCCTCCCCCCTCCTTCTACACTCCTCCCCTTCCCCTGTGTGGGCACACTTGATCTTTGTGCATAATACTAGTGAATGTAAAAACATTATACGTTTTTTCTGGGTTCAGTGAAAATAAAAACACTGTCAACCATAAGTACCTTTTGGTTTTGATCTTGTGTAACTGTGTGAAGATTAATTATTCACTGTGTTTTTTCTGGTCTGGGACCCTTTCATATACTTCAGGTCCTCACGCAACATGTGGCCCGGGTGTTTAGGGGACCGGAGGGTGACCGAGAGCTGGGGATACAACGCCATGTACTGTCTTATATCGTCATGCAGCAAAAGCTGGAGCTGCGGGGCCTCACTATGGAGGAACGGACGCTCAGGCTATGCTGGCAGAGGAGTCTCAGGAGAGCGAGGGCAACTCGACCTTATGCGCCGGAAATTCCGATAGGCATGCTAACAGCCCTGCCACATGGGGGCGATTGGTCCCCATTGTTGGAATGGGAGGAGGCTGGACTTCAGGTGGTGGGAGACCTGTATATCGATGGTACCTTGGTGCCCTTCGGAGTGCTCCAGGAGCAGTTCGGGCTGTCAGACGGGGGGTTTCTGTTGCATGCGGCGGTGGTAGCGGCTATACAGAAGCACTGGAAGGGAGGGCTCATAGAACCGGATACCACTATGGCTTGCCAATATGTGGTGATGGCAGCGGGCACCTTTAAGGCTGTGACCTGCCTCCATAACAGGATGCTGAACGAGGGACTGGAACCGCTCCAGGGGCTCAAAGCTAAATGGGAGGAGAGTGTGGGCAAACCCATTCCAGACACGGTGTGGAGCCACATTCTGCGGCGCACATGGAAAGGCACGGGGAATGCGCGTTTCCAACAAGTGCATTTCTTTGTGATACATAGAGCCTATCTGACTCCGGAAAAAATACGGCGGTACTTTCAGGTGCAGGACGCACGGTGCCCGAGGTGCTCGTCTCCGGAAGCGGACATGGATCATTTGTTCTGGGGTTGTCCGCATTTGGAGGCCTACTGGGCAGAGGTGGGGGACCTTCTAAACGAAGTAACCGACAGGGAGGTGGACTTCGACATGGCGGCGTGTCTGCTACTCTGGTTCCCGCATACCAAACATACTAAGGTGACGAGCAAATTTATTGATCTGGGCCTGATACTGGCACAAAGAGAGATCTCATGGCACTGGAAGTCCAGGAGCGGGCCGTCGGTGAGGAGGTGGAAGAATGAATTGTTGCGGTGGTCTGATTGTGAGAGTGTGCTCCGAATGAAACAGGCTGTCAAGCTTGGTAATGAGAAAGCCTTGGATGCAGCGCGTGCGTGGGAATTGGTGGTGCAAGCCTTGCGTGACTCTTTAGTGGAGGATGAGGACTGAGTGGAAGGGTCCTGTGGACACCGCGAGGCGTACTAACTCGGAGTCGTCATAGAAACTGTAGCGGGATCCATACTGCACTTACAGACGGGACACACACCATTAGCAGTTGCCGGGGGGGGACACTGGGGGGTTGTTTAGTGGGAGTTCGGGGTGGGTCGGAAGCCAGGAGATGGGTTGATCGAGATAGCGATATTGAGCTGCGAGGGCCTGTGGAACGTGGGTGATGAGAGGGAGGTGGGGCAGGAGCACGGGTCAGTTATGGGGGGCCCTGCAGTGCACGGGGCGGGTCGGGAAGCGGCTGGTAGCATTGATCCGCGTATGTGGGATGGCTGACGGTGTTCTTTGTTGTGGGCGGGGGGGTAAAATGCGGATACGTAAAATGACTTTTCGACCATTGTCCCTAAGGGACACCCACCGTGATGCCTTCCTGCTATTTCGGGTACTACGCCGCCCGGCCTCCGGGATGCGGGCTGAATGGCTGTGTATGTAATACGTTTTGGTGTTTGACCGGGGGGACATTACGAGTGGACTGGTTGAGCCTTTGTATTCTGTGGTTTCTAATTCTGCAATAAAAACAAATTAAAAAAAAAAAAAAAAAAAAAAAATGTGATCCAAGGTGTGGAGATTGTTGCTGAAAATGTATTCAGGTATGCCTTTCTTTTGGGACACAAAAGTTACTCAGTATTATGTGTGTGGGCAGGAAAAAGTGTATTACTTTAGTTTAGGATCAATGATGCAGGTATCCCTGCTCCAAGTAACCTCCACTACATTGCCTGACCACTACAACGGCCAACATAAGTAAAATATGCCTTTTAGGGGTCTAATGTATAATAATAAAAATAATAAAAATCACATTAATTTAAATCTTATTACGTCATTTTGGAGCCCAAAGTTACTAATGAAAATTACATTAAATTAAATGTGAAATATGATATAGTAAATACAAAATAAAAATAAAATAAAGACACAGGTCAGGGTGCTTCCACCCTTGCAAGATATAAATCATATATATTTGTTTTAATACACTTGGGGGAGATTTAGAGTCCGGCACTCGTTTGCTTTTTGCCAACTGTAGGTTGCACCCCCCCCAATTCAAATATCCAAAGAAAAAGTAATTTATGAATGTCCATCCAATATTAGCAATGTGCAGGTTTCATTATTATTCTTTTAAATTTGAAACTAAGAACCAGGCAGCCAACGTGTTTCGTTCTTTTTACATACGAACTTCGTCAGGGCGATTATGTTGTTACTCGTTGTTTTGACCTGAAACCACAATCGTTAGGACGCCTCAGCTAAGATCTCTTCTTGCGAAGTCACCATAAATCCGTGCTCACAGGTTGAAATATAATGGCTGTTGTGCCTATCGTGCTGAAATACCAGGTATAATCTCTGACCTGGCCGCGATACCCTATTAAATGGCTGTTGTGCGAGCGACGTGCTGTATCGAGCGGTCTTAGGTGTTCCGGATAAAACGTTTGGCAAATGCAACGGAATACCTTATACGGCAAGCTAACAGTCCACCCTCATGGGCTTGATTGATGAAAATCTGGACAGAGTAGGGAATCTGAGAAAAACGTTACATTAGACCTTGTATCCCCAAATCACTTCTCATTTTTACTGTGGAGAATCAAGGCCTATCCTCATCCCTTATAACCTCAAATTATGAAAGAAACGGATTCCAAGTGTGACTATGAACACCTTCTCATATCTCTTTCCTTATTTAACAGGACACTCTATGTTCACCCACGTCATCACTTCCGGCTTCCAGAGTGAGATGACCGAGTTCCCTGGCCAATTCCCATGTCATTACAATGGCTCTCTTTGCTGGCAGCAGCAGGCTAGCTCTCCGAATTTACTATTTGCTTTCTTTTTTAGGGATGAGGCGGTATAGAAAATTTCCAGATTTGAGCTTTAATCAGCAATGTTATTCCCATAAATATTTCTGTCTCTCAGAATTTTTCTGTAATTGTTCAGTGACCGAGCGTATAGTAGATAACAGCATCTCCATCTCAGCATCTCGGGTGATTAGTTGTTGTTAATGTATGAGTTACTTACCTTCGGTAACGATGTATCCGGTTGAGACAATTCTAGCCACAGATTCCTTAATATAGAATTATCCCCAGGCGTGAAACTGGATCCGGAAAACTTTTTGCCACAGCATCCCTGCGCGCCGGGGGGGTGGCACCACGTGACTCCGCCCTGACGTCGTCCGCGTTTGTGACGTCAGCTAGGATACATAAGTCCCACCCGGTGAGCCTACGTCCGTTTTCTTCGGAGAACTTTTAACCTCATGCGCGCTAGCGGAATTCCGCTCGCACGCTGAGATTTTTAAAAACGCACTTTACGTGACGAGCTGGGCTCGTCATCAGCGTGCGAGGAGGCTACGCCATGACGAGCCCAGCTCGTCATCAGCCTGGAAGGGGTTAAGCGGCACAACGCGGCGCCATCACATACAGAAACTGTGAGAATATGGGAACAGTGTGCGAAAAATCTGATACACAGAGAGGGAAGAAATTAATGGTGAGGAACAGCACCATCCAAAATAGTGCCAGGCACTATGGCACCAAGAGTCATGGAATGAAGGAACAGGAGCACAGCTACTGCAAAGCAAGCCTGCAAACAAATACAGCAGCCTCCCTGGGGGCAGAAAGCATGTGAAAAATTGCACAGCAGACAAAGAAGTCTGCAACCACAGCCTAGAACAGAGAAGGGCACCAAGGCCCAAACGGAAAAGGAACGACAATTCACCCCCAGACAACACCAGCAGGGAGAGACATCTCGAGAAAAGAGCTAAGGGCCAAGACCCATCCAAGGTACCTCAACCCCAAGGATTGCAAAGGAGTCAGAAGTGCAAGCAACGAAAGGAAGAAAAGCACAAGCAACCCCCACACTGTTGACAAGGGTGCAGGGGCACAGAAGTACCCATGAAACATCAAGCAATCACCAGAAAGGAAGGAATGGAGCAAACAACCAGACGAGCATCCCCCTAGGGAGGGAGTAAGAAAAAGGGCACTCGCAGAAGACCACTAAGGATCCTGCAAGAACCGGGAGGAAGGGAGGGTCGTGAAGGAATCTGTGGCTAGAATCGTCTCTACCAGATACATCGTTACCGAAGGTAAGTAACTCGTACATCTGAGAGACCACTAGACGCAGATTCCTTAACATAGATAAAGATACCCTAGCCATACCCAAGGGGAAGGAGGGTCTGCAAGAGGACCTCCCCAGCTTGGACGAACACAGGGCCCCAATAGGGGATGTCACAGGGACAGGGAGAATAGCTCAGTCCCCGCCAGGCAGAAGAGAACCTGGTCATCTCTGAAGAACACCGGCCCCAGAGGTGGTGCCTGATGATGACAAAAAGAGGCGCCCTAACCCTCATCAAGCAGGAGGAAGCAAGGACAAGGCGAAAAGAGGCCAGTGCACCCCAAGCCCAGACAAGGAACCAGGGATCTCCACCAGAAGCCCCAGAGGTACAGTCAACGCAGAGGAGTACCGAGGAAGAAGAGCTACCCACAAACTCCAAGGAGAAGAGGCAGAAACACAGGCAAAGTACTCCACCGGGAAAAACACCAGTTTAGAGGGCAGCCGAGCCTATCACGGCTTGAAGTCAACAGACAAGACAGAAAGGCACCCCAGCAATAAAGGCAGGCATGAGAAGAAGAACGTAATCCCACAAGAATCCTGCAGAACAAGAAGCAGGAGCGCCAGGGCCCACACCAAGGCCCCGGCCACAGAAGAGAAGAGCAGGCGGGTGCAGCCAGCCGCTGACAAGCGCCACCAACTAAACGCCCAGACCACGTCGGGCTCAGAACAAGGGCAAGGCCAGAAAAAATCCAGAACGACCCCTAAAAAGGGACCGCTCAGGACAGAACCGAACCAAGAAGAAGTGTGATCAGCTAGAAGATGAGAGGAGAAACAAGTAGGACGGACCAGGCAGTCAACACAGGAAGTTATCCCCTCAGAAACACCAGACAGAGGACTAGACCAAACGGCAGACAAAGGGCAAAAATCCCACAGCACAAGGCCATATATGGCCAAGCCATGCCCAAGTAAGGACCAAGGGCCGCACCAGCGTAATATAGCAACACCAGGAAAGGCGAGGAACCCACAAGGGGGGTCCACATCCTCCCAGCATAAGACAAGGCTAAACAATAGCTACCAGTACCCCACATAGGGTAGGACACGTCCCAAAGAAAGCATGGGAACCACTCTTAGGGAAGACAATCCCGCATATGAGAACAAAATCATAAACCTGCGTCAGAAACCACAGAAGGTTTAGTAATCAGCCAAAAGGTACATTCGTACCCAAAAAGGGGCTGAACCAGCAGCCAACTGAAAAGAGGGGCCAACCAAAGGACCCCGAGGGCACAGTAAACCATACAGGAAGTGTAACAGCCACTGCAAAAACCAAATACCAGGAGCAAAGTGGGATAACGCCTCCCACTGAGACCCGGAGGATCAACAAATCAACCTACTGAGGAGGACGGAGCCCCGCAAGAAGAGTCTGAATGGGATAGTCTGCATGAGTACTAAACAGAAGGACCCAGTCATATGGCAGGTCAACCAGACGCTCTCTAATATTTTCTAGAAAAACAGCATCACGTAGCCAAGCATGGCGATGGAGAGCCACAGAAGTGGCCATTGCACGGCCGAGAGCATCGGCAACATCCAATACCGCACGAAGAATAAACGTGCCCAACTCCCTACCATCCAACACATGGCCCCGCAGATCAGCACGGGCACCCTCATGGGAGACATGAGAATGAAGAGACTCCACAGAGTCCCACAGGCTAGAAGTAGCCCTGGTCAACACACACAAAGTGTTAAGCACCCGCAAGGCAGAGCTGGAAAAAAGCAAACACATTACGCCCCCATGAATCCAACCACCAGGCCTCCCGAGAGAGAGGAAACAACACCGCAGGCAAACACGGAAAGGCATTCCACAGAAGAGCGCCTTGAGTAGAGGGGTGGGAAGGAAGACAGACTGGGTCCTGCGGAGCAGGAAGGTGGCCATGCAGTAGCGCCTGAGGCACCAGATCGCCTATGGCAGGACGCCCCCAAGCCTCCATAAGAGATTTATGGAGTGAAGCTTCAAAAGGAAGGAACAACTCCCGTCCACCAGAGCCCTGGTGGAGAACTTCCAAGAGGTTGTCTGTAGGAAATGGAGTGACGGGTTCACCAATCCTTAGAATACCAGCAGCCGTGGAAATAGCCCGAACAAAGGCAACACTGGCCTCAGTAGGGCACAGCGGAGGAGAAAGTAATTCCTCCGTGGGTGAGGGCTGCAGACTGAGCCGCCCATCCCCAAGTCCCGGGGGGGAGCGGCCAGCCCCAGAATAGAGGAGGATCCACAGATGAATGGGGAATCTGAGGGGCCTCAGGGGAAGGCGGAGAGGCAGGTGGAAAAGCCAGCTGCAAGCCATGGAAAGAAGGGTTCGAGGGTTTAGGCCATGGGGATGGTGAGGAGCCCTCCCTGGAAGATGACGGTGAAAAGGCAACAATACAGCGTCATGTCTCTGGGGAGGAACACACTAATATGACAGACCTCTGGAGAAGAAGGGACCTCAGGAGACGAATCGAGAACCAGACGCCGACCCAGCTCTGTTGAGTCCGCCATCGGCGCCTGATCGACGTCAACCGGCGCCTGATCGAAGTCGACCACCGCCTGATCGAGGTCGAGCGGCGCCGGAGTGGGTATCCGTGGCGCCAGGTCAACTTCTGCCACCACGTGCTCTCCAGAAGAATGGGGCGGGGTTGACACCGGAACGGCGATGGAGCAGCGCTGACTCAGCCTCCGACAGGGTAGGCACCCACGTCGAGGACCGAGAGGGGCTCGGGAAAGCACCCAGGTCCTGGTATCAACCCGCGACTCCACCAGAGCCGGAGAAGATGGCTCCCGGCGCCGAAACGGCGCCGGCTCGACCTCCGGCAAGGCAGCCACATGTCCAGAGGACCGAGGGGGACTTGGAGGCCAAGCCTGGAGTCCCGGCGATCTCCTGTAATGCCACAGGGAGCCCCGTAAGGATTTGCGTCGAGGCACGGACTCCAGGCGCCAAAGAGGGCAGCCCCAAAGGACCACACCAGACGACACCACCCTCCCACGACCTGAAGCCGAAACCTTCGGTGCCGGCGACTTCACGGAAGTCCCAGCGCGAGGCAAGGGATCCGCGGACGTCTCAGGACGTGGAGGAAGGGCCTAAGAAGCCTGCAGCGCTGCAGCATAGGCTGTCATTTGGGCCCTAGTCGCCTCTGCGCCGGGAAACGGCTGGTAGGAGGGGGACAAGCAGGGGCGCATGTCCCGGGGGGAGTCGACGCCGCACCGCGTAGGGAGAACAGGGCCTCAGAGACAAACTGAAGGACCTACCACCCGGAGAGCCATGCCCTATGGGCCGCGGCGAGAGATGATGTCGCAGACGAAACTGGCGGCTCCTTGCTTCCGAGGTAGGGAACGGTCGCTGAGATGACACCGACCTGGACAAGAACGCTGACAGCAACTTCATCCGGCGCTCCCGCCATGATTTAGGCTTAAGGTGCTGGCATGCGTCGCAACTCTCTGAGTCATGGTACTCACCCAGGCACCACATGCAAATCGGGTGAAGATCCGTCCCCGACATGGGACATGCACAGGAGGTACAAGTCTTAAAGCCTGAAGGCATTCGCACACTGTTCCACTTAACGCCAAAGTGTGAAAAGAATAGAAGGCCTGAAAACAGGTCAGGACACAAACCGGATCCGCGTTGCACGCAGAAAAGAGAAAAAACGGATGTAGGTGCGCCGGGGACGTCACGAACGAGGACAACATCAGGGCAGAGTCACGTGGTGCCGTCCCCCCGGGGCGCAGGGATGCTGTAGCAATAAGTTTTCCGGATCCAGTCTTACGCCTGCAGATAATTCTACGTTAAGGAATCTGCGGCTAGTAGTCTCTATGAGATGAATATATTCAACTCACCCTCTGACGAATCAGCTATGCTATATGCAGGATGTTAAATTGCAATATAAACGCACAAGTTACTACTTGTGTAACAATATATCTGTAAAAGACATTAGTTAGTGATAGATTCCTTACCTTAGAATATCCCCAGGCGTCAGACTGGATCCGGAAAGTTTTGCGTAGCAGTACCCTTGCGCGTCGGTAGGCGTCGTCTGCGGCTCCGCGTCCGTCGTCGGCGTCGTGGGCGCCGTGATGACGTCGTCGGAGTACTTAGACGCCGCCTCCGCGTGCTGACGTCAGTTCTTAGCCACAGCTTTTCCGCACCAGAAGCGCAGAGCCATGACAAAAACCGACACTGGTGCCAAGAAACTAGGGCCCTGAAAGGGGATGACCTTAACCCTAGATATCGGTTCGCAGAACGGGGAGGATGGGTGGGTCGGTAAGGAATCTATCACTAACTAATGTCTCTTACAGATATATCGTTACACAAGTAGTAACTTGTGCATCTGAAAGAGACACGTTAGTGATAGATTCCTTACCTTAGAATAGATACCCCAGCAATACCATCCCCGTGGTGGTGGGTCTGCGAACCAATATTCACACCAGAAAGTCCTGGAGAACGGAACGGCCGAAGTAGCCATCCCTCCGGACTTGACTGTCCAGGCAGTAGTGCCTCGCAAACGTGTGCAACGAAGCCCACGTAGCAGCCTGGCAAATGTCCTGCAAGGGCACACCTCGGCCCAAGGCAGTTGTAGTGGCCGTGGCTCGAGTGGAATGAGCCCGCAGCCCAACAGGTGGTTCCTTCTTAGCCAAGGAGTAACACGCCTGGATGCACATGATAATCCATCGAGAAATGGTCCTCTTGTGCACCGCTTTCCCTTTCTTAGCGCCCGCGTACCCAACAAAGAGTTGATGATCCACCCGGAACTGGCGTGTGCGATCCAGATAGAATGAGAGCGCACGTTTTGGGTCCAGACGGTGGAGCCTCTCCTCCTCTCTCGAGGGGTGCGGAGGCGGAAAGAAGGTGGGCAATGTGATGGACTGCCCAATGTGGAAGGCCGTGACCACCTTTGGTAAGAAGGAGGGCCTAGTCCTCAAAACAACCTTGTCCGGATGGACTGAAAGGAAAGGAGGTTTACAAGAGAGGGCCTGGAGCTCACTCACTCTCCTGGCAGAGGTGATGGCTACCAGGAATGCAGTCTTCAAAGAAAGAAGGCGAAGTGGACAGTTATGAAGTGGCTCAAAGGGAGCGCACATCAGAAATGTTAGAACCAGATTCAAGTCCCACTGAGGCATCACGAAAGGAACAGGAGGAAAGGTATGAGTGATGCCTTTCAGAAATCTGTTTACTATAGGGGACTTGGACAAAGAAGGTTGGTCAGGCAGCCTCAGAAAGGCTGAAAGAGCCGAAAGATAGCCCTTGATAGTGCCCAGAGCAGAGCCCTGCTGGGCAAGAGAAAGAAGGAAGAGAAGAATCTCAGAGAGAGGGGCATTGAGAGGATCCACAGCCTTTGCTGTGCACCATGCCACAAATCTGTTCCACCTGCAGGCGTATACCGTTTTTGTGGAGGGACGCCTGGCTGCCAGAATGATGTTGCAAACTTCAGGAGGCAATTCAAATGGCCTCAACTGTCGCCGCTCAATCTCCATGCATGGAGGTGGAGACTGGACAGGTTCGGGTGGAGGACCGTCCCCTACTGCTGCGACAGAAGGTCCTCCTGAAGAGGCAGACGAACCGGGGGATCGACTGACATATTGAGTAGCTCGGGATACCAGAACCTTCGTGCCCAGTCCGGAGCCACAAGGATGACTTGTGCTCGGGCGCGCTTGATCTTCTTCAGCACTCTGGGCAGAAGAGGTATAGGCGGAAAGGCGTACAACAGACCGCAGCTCCACTCGCGACGAAAAGCGTCTCCGAGCGAGTGCCGCCTTGGAAATTCCAACACGCAGAACTGATGACAGTGCGCGTTCTCTTCGGTGGCGAATAGATCTAACCAAGGCTCTCCCCAACGCAGAAAGAGGCCTTGCGCCACGTCCGAGTTCAGACGCCATTCGTGATCCATCGAGCACCGACGGCTGAGTTCGTCCGCCCTGGCGTTCAGAGAACCTGCCAGGTGTTGAACCACCAGAGTCACGCCCTGATGTTCCAGCCATTGCCAGAGGCGCAGAGCCTCCTGGCATAGGGTCCACGACCCCACACCGCCCTGTTTGTTGCAGTACCACATGGCGGTGGTGTTGTCCGTGAACACCTGCACTGCACTCCCTCGGACAGACGGGAGGAATGCTTTCAGTGCCAGACGAATCGCCCGCAGCTCCAACAGATTGATATGGAGCCGGGATTCCGCCGGAGACCAGAGTCCTCTGATCTCCGCCTCTCCCAAGTGGCCACCCCAGCCCTGGAGGGACGCGTCCGTCACAACTACGTGCTCCGGTTGGGGAAGGGAGAGGGATCTGCCGTTGACCCAATCGCGGTCCGTGAGCCACCACTGCAGCTGTCTCGCAGTGCCCTCCGAGATCAGGACATGGTCGGAAAGGTTGCCCCGGTGCTGGGCCCACTGAAACT
The DNA here is from genome assembly GCF_964263255.1 of Lissotriton vulgaris. Taxonomy (NCBI): domain Eukaryota; kingdom Metazoa; phylum Chordata; class Amphibia; order Caudata; family Salamandridae; genus Lissotriton; species Lissotriton vulgaris. Next base: position 979,575,346 of record NC_141689.1, read on the forward strand.
TCAGGTCCCACTGCAGAGCCCGCATCCGCCACCGTGCGTGATGCACCAGAAGGATGCAGGAGGCCATCAGCCCCAGAAGCCGCAGCGTCAGCCTGACCGAAACCCGGGATAACGGCCCGAAGATCGGGATCAGGGCCTGAATATCCCGGACTCGCTGTTCGGGCGGGTAAACCCGAAACTGCGCCGAGTCGAGAACCGCTCCGATGAAAAGGAGCTTCTGAGAGGGGCACAGGTGTGACTTCGGCACATTGATGGAAAATCCCAGCCTGTGCAGGAGATCCGCCGTAGTCTGGAGGTGGTTGACGACTGCCTGGGGCGAGCCCGCCTTCAACAACCAGTCGTCTAGGTAGGGGAAGACTGAAACCCCTAACCTGCGCAGGTGAGCTGCAACCACCGCCATCACCTTCGTGAACACCCGTGGGGCGCTGGTAAGGCCGAAGGGGAGCACGGTAAACTGAAAGTGCTCGAGGCCTACCGTGAACCGCAGGTAACGCCGGTGGGCCGGCAGGACGGGGATGTGGAAATACGCATCCTGCAAGTCCAACGCTACCATCCAGTCTCCTGGGTCTAGGGCAGTCAAGACCTGAGCCAGTGTCAGCATTTTGAACTTCTCCTTTTTGGGTACCAGGAAGTAGTGCGAGTAGCAACCACGTCCTACTTCTGGCCCAGGAACGCGCTTGATGGCCCCCTTGGCCAAGAGGGCCGAAACTTCCTCCCGCAGGAGCCGCAAATGATCCCCCGATACGCGGTGGTGTTGCGGTGGCATGGCTTGAGGGGTCGTCTCGAAGGGGAGGGAGTAGCCCCTTCGGACGATCTGCAGCACCCACCTGTCCGAAGTGACTGTGCGCCAGTGAGAGTGGTGATGGCGAACCCTGCCCCCCACTGGCGTCACATGGGCCGAAAAGCACGGACTAGGAGGGTTTAGAGGCGGATGCTGCGGGGGCAGGTGTGGACTGGCTCCGCTTGCCTCCCCGACCGCCTCCACGGCGGTTACCACGGCCGCCGCCGCGCTGGACGATAGTTTGCGGCGAGTGGCTGGCGGCACGCGTGGGGACGCCCCTTCCGTGGCCACGAAAGGAGCGAAAGGCACCCACTTGCTGGCGCGGGGCCGAGAGGCCCAAGGACTTGGCCGTAGCCCTGGAGTCCTTAAAGCGCTCGAGCGCGTGGTCTGCCTTGTCGCCAAAGAGGCGACGGCCATCGAACGGCATGTCCATGAGGGTATTCTGGACATCAGCCGAGAAGTTTGCGGATCTGAGCCAGGCGTGGCGTCGAATCGCCACCGTCGTAGCCATCGCTCTGCCCAGCGAGTCAGTTGTATCCAGTCCGCACCTGATCGAATATTTCGCTGCGTCCCGGCCCTCCACTAGGGCTTGGCCGAGTTTGGCCCGTACCTCCAACGGACACTCTGGCAGCAATTCCGCCACCGTTTCCCATATAGAATGGGTGTAACGGCCCAAGAGGCATGCGGTGTTGGAAGACCGCAGTCCTAAGCTAAGGGACGAGAATACCTTCTTGCCAAAGGCCTCGTACCTCTTGGATTCCCGGTCAGGGGGAGCCGACGGGAAGGCGGTCTGGGAGTTAGAGGCCTGGATAACCAGACTCTCGGGGGTGGGGTGGGTGGACAGGAAACATGGGTCGCCCGGAGCCGGGCGGTGGCGTCTGGCCACGTTCCTATCTACAGGCGAACCTGTAGCGGGCCTGGACCAAGTGCCCAAAAGAACGTCCGACAAGGCCTCATTAAACGGCAGCATAGGCTCCATGGAGCATGACTGCGGCTTAAGGACCTCAGTGAGGAGGTTAGTCCTCACGGCCGCGACGGGGAGCTCAAGGCCCAAGGCCTTAGCAGCCCTCATCAACACCACACTATATGCCGCGCCCTCCTCCGAAGCCACGGAAGGAGGAGAGACGAATCCAGTGTCTGGAGAGGTGTCCAGGCCACTGGCCTCCCCAAGGTCTCCTGTCCAGTCCATGTTAGACTGACATTCCCTTGTCAGAGGGTCCTCAGACCCCTTCCAATCCTCCTCTTCCCTCACCTCCTGAGACTCAGGGTCGTAAGTGAATGAGGACGGGTCATAGGGAAGGAAATCCCCGACCGGCGTCGAGATCGGCGCCGATAGGCCCCGTCCCGACGCCGGAACCCATACAGAGGAGGCAATGGGGACGGCGTCGGCCGAGGCCGACGCCGGAGGGGACACCACACGGACCGACCCCGGGGGGGTCGTAAGGTCCACCGGGGACGTTCCAGCGCCCGACGAGGGCCGAACGGTGCCCTGGGGCGTCGGGCCCAAAGGCACCGACGACGCCGGGACCGCTGAACCCTGCGGCGCCGAGCCCGAGGGCAGCGGCGGCGTCGGGATCGTGGGGCCCTTCGGCGCCGGCATCGAAGACGCCGGCGGCGTCGAGGCCGAAGCACCCGACGGCGTCGGGGTCGCATCCCCCGACCCACTAGGGCCCCCAGACGGGTTCACTGGGCCCGAAGGCGCCGCGGAACCCGTCGGAGAAGAAAGGGACCTCATGGCCATGAGGAAGCGCTCTATCTCCTCCGGCGTCGCGTTCAGCCCAGGGACCGGGGGGTATGGAGCCGAACGCGGCGCCCGCGACTCCTGAGGAGCCGCGTGGGCGGTGTCACCCGAACCCCCGGCCGCATCGCGCGAGCGTCGGGGGGAGCCGGAAGAGCGATGATGTCTCTTCGACTTCTTATGCTTCTTACCTGACGACTTGGACCCGGAGGAGTGGCGCCGACTCCCGGAGCTGTGACGGCTCCGCCCCCGCGACCTTTCCCTCGACCTCCCTCGGGACCGGGACCTCACACGGCGCGGGGCCGACTGGCGGATCTCGAGTCGCCTGCGGGACCGCTCCCGCCTGGCCTTCCTTGAGAGGGCCCGACAGTCGGAGCAGGCCTCGTCGTCATGGTCGACGCCCAAACACGTCAGGCACAGGCGGTGCGGATCCGTAATCGACATGAGGCGTTCGCACCCGTCGCAGTGCTTGAAGCCGGGCATCCCTAAAGGCACCGTCGGAGTCGTGAAGACTTCGAAATAGATCAAAAAGATCCAAAAAGTTAGTAAAAAAATGACTAGGGAACTGCTTTTTCCAGATCTGCGCTGGCTGGCGCGGAAAAAAGAAGAACTGACGTCAGCACGCGGAGGCGGCGTCTAAGTACTCCGACGACGTCATCACGGCGCCCACGACGCCGACGACGGACGCGGAGCCGCAGACGACGCCTACCGACGCGCAAGGGTACTGCTACGCAAAACTTTCCGGATCCAGTCTGACGCCTGGGGATATTCTAAGGTAAGGAATCTATCACTAACGTGTCTCTTTCAGATATAGCATTACTAGACACTTTTGGGTGTTTCAGCCTCCCTCTACTAGCAATCTTTCTGGTCACTTCACTCTAAGCCTCACACAATTGCATTTTGCCAGTTCTCGAGATATTAGGTATAACATGATCAGCACCAGTCTGTAGGTGTGGCCCTGAGCCCTACACTCTACAGGTCCTTTTTCATTGCTCCCACTATCACATGATAATGAAAATATTTGTACTCCGCCAGTGTCTTAAATTTATATTAGGCCTCTGCCAAAGTACTCTGCAGTCATGTTACACATCCACTGTCCCCGCCACGGACTTCAATCATACCAATAATAGGTGGGTCCAACTGGATGTGTAGGAAGCTGGCTTTTTATGCGGTAGTGCCACCATGCAAAAAGTACAGGCAACCCGGATTGTTTACAGGGCTTAAATTAATAATCCCAAGTGCTCTATTCGTGGTAGTGTGGTTGAGCAGCTTAGGTTTATCAGAGGGTAGTGTTATGCATTTTTTGTACACACAGAGTCAATAAATGACACCCACTCAAAAAGAAACTCAAGACCAATTTAGAAAAAATAACAGATTTTTATTCAATACACATTAACATCATCAGAATCAGGTAAGTACTTTTGGAGTTATAGATTTTTGTAGTATTGAAAAAATACAGTCAAATAACGGTTTTGTGGTATAAGCCTCGAACGTGGTAATGTTATCCTATGGGAGAAACATACACTGCATATATACACTTGTGAAAACTCTTGAAGGATACCTTTAGGGACTTACGGTGCTTAAGGGCCAACGTGCAAAAAACCACCAGCAGTTTGGTTCTACCAGCCCTTGTAAGTCTGGTCGCAGAGGTGCTGGTCACGTTGGTATCCTCAAGCGCTACGCTGTAAAGCCAATAGAGAAGTGCCTGCACAAAGAAAGGCTGCAAGTGGGGTCTGGAGGACCAGTCCGGCAGAACCTGAAGGGGTGCTTGGCTCTTGAGGGTCTCTGGAGCACGAAGACACCGTCTTTTAATGTGGACCCGGGCTGGGGCTCGGGTGCAGAAGTGTTAGGTCCGGTAAGTCACTCAAGTCAGAGGCTCTCCCTTGGTTTCAGAGACCTGGAGAGAAAACAAAACTGCAGGGCCACTCTTGCTGATGACCTTGGATATCCCAATGTCCCTCATCTGCATGTTGGTGAAGTACAGATTGGACACACAACAAGCCATGCTGCTTGCAAGGGTTCTGGTACCCCGGGTATTGGGGCAGCGAGGCTACGGGAAGGCTCAGTGTCTTAAGACTGAGTAAAGTGATGGGGCTGACCTCCTAGACTCCTGATAACCTACTCCTGGCAAGTTGATCTCTCAGTGGACCCGATGGTTAGCAAAACGGTGAACCAGGCAGTTGCAGTAGGTTCCTGCAGGTGCAGGGATATGGCTCCTCCACCTCAAGGGAGATGCTGCTTGGTTGGCGTAGTACTGGACAGTCCTTCAAGGGTTTTGAGGTGGTAGTTCAGCTGCAGTACAAGTTATTTCTTGCAATTGTTGGGAGAGCAGCAGCGAGGCAGGGTTTGGCGCCAATTTTGATGCTGGTCCACAGTTCTTGCATTGGTGGCTCTTCTTTGTCCTTCTTCAGCTCCCAGGGAGATTAGTCTTCGTTCCTGCGGTCAGGGAGCCACCTAAACGCTGAATTTAGGGGTGTTAAGGGGAGTGTAGGGTAAAATCCAACGGCTACCTATCCCTGGGGTGACTACACCACCTATAAGACTACTTCCAGTGGAGAGTGGGCATACACCTGACCCAGAGTTCCTAGTTTCACCAAAAACAAGTTAGTAAACCCCTTCTTCAAGTGTTCAATTCAGATGTCCTACCTTAGGGGTGTGGCTAGCATGAAAGTGCAGCATGCCTATTGACTAGCTAAATTTCCTGCCTGCTCTGGTGCCAAATAGTCCCCAGGGCAGGTGGTGGCATTCTTCAGGTCTGGATGAAGCAGGAGTTAAATATCAAAGGCGGCAGAGGCTTTGAAGCCTCTGGCCTTGGTATGCTAATTCACTAGCCAACCTGCTAAAGGAGGTATGATCAGCTTCCTCCAGAGCAGGCATTATTCCTCACCCTGTAGAGCGCCGGCTCTCCCGAGCAGGGGTTTGTCTGTGTTGGCAGGCTGGATGCGTCCAGTCAGTCAGCAAACTAAATGACTGGTTGGTTTCAGGGGGTACCTTTAAGGTGCTCTCGGAGTGCATGTTATAGTTCAAAGCTTTATTTCGCTATGCAAGATTTCATAAAAGCACTTACAAAATATAAAAACCACAATTCATAAGGGTTACATTTTACAAGATGAGTTACAATAAAAACATTCGTATTACAATAAATAATTTAAAAGGCATATTAAACATTAGCAGCTTTGTGAGTATTAAAAGATCAGCTAAAAATGGGGTCATCTCATAGCCTTTGATCTAATCCAAGCCCAGCTCAGGAATTTGGCAACCCCACACTCTAAGCTTGTACTAGTGTCAGCCTTGAGTATCCTAAGTGCGGAGGAATGGTCCCTGGTCCCGAGCAATAAACACACGGGTTTAAGCCATTTCTGTCTGGGTTTTACATAGGCCGGGCATGCAAAGAAGACATGGGCGATACTTTCAGTGACACCTTTACAGATTGGGCAGTCAGGTGAGGTTTGGTACGGGGGCATGTTATAAGAAATCCAACGCTGGCATCATTGTGCATTTATTAAGACAAGTTGTTTGATATCAACCACCATTATTTCTAGTGAAGCCATTATGTAGCTGGGTAACTTGTAATGACGAGTACCCAGTACACATGCTTAAAATGGCTTCCTGATCACTTGCAATGGCATGGCAATGAAACCATATACCACAGGGGCATATCTGCTCATGCAGATACGTCCTCACATACAATATAATACACCCTGCCTTAGGGCTCTAAGGCCTGCTGTAGGGGTGACTTACGTATAGTATAAATCTTTTTTTATATACATGTGCACTAACTATCTCTATTTGCACTTTACACAGTTCAGCACTTTATAAGCACTGGCACTTTTGACATACCAATCATATCAAAATGCAGGATATTAATGCATAAAAACTTGTTTCTATACTCAATTTCGTTTTGACTATACAGAAGTGTATATATAGAAATTACTGTATACGTGACATTGTGGTGTACGGATAAGCACATTTTGATAGTTAGCTAAGTTAGTACAGGTCGTCATATGTGATGATATGTCAGCATGATATTTGTTTTTGAAACAGCTGTTAGCACCTGGCTTTTTTAAATTATTTTGATGCAAAGCTGAACATTAAAATTGCACTGTGCACTTTATAGATATGTGCCAGACAAAAAGCTGTTGGTATTGCCTTCACAAGTAGTATTACATATCGTTTGAATGATGGGGGCAATACAAGAATATGCTATTTACAGATATTCCTTTAACCAGTTTTATATGATTTTAATATTTGACAGAACTGTATGCACTATGCACTTTATAAATGTATATCTGGGTCATTATATTTGAATTTGAGATATATTGCATGCCAGTAGCCCACAATATGTTTCAGATACAATTTAGATAGATTTTAAGGTTGTTCCTTGCAATCCTATATTATGCTGCACAGTCATAATGTTCCAGTTGTGAATCATGACATTTATATGATTTATGCCACCAACCTTATATGTGTACTCCAATAGTCTTACTATCGATATGTAATAGTATTTCTTTTATGGTTGTCAGGGCTGATTCACGTCACCAAAAGCTCCCCTTTTCCTTTAAATTCTCGTTCCTGACTAGCGCTAATCATGTGATCAAGGCCACCGTCTGTGGTCGAAAAGCGTCAGAGACTAGCACCGATGAAATAAAATTGAAAATATTTGGCAGCAGCTACATATGTTGTCCGTGTCCTCGTCTAGTGCAGGACGGCACAAGGGATTGCTTCGCTTCATTGTACATGCAGTGTGCATGGGCATGAACCACAGGGAGCGTGTCATATCGTGTTTTCAAAATAGTTCGCACCATTTCACACACCATGCAATGGCAGGCTGCATGCCGTTTTTGTGTGGGTCCCCTTAGGTGGCATAATACATTTTGCAGCCCATAGGGACCCTCTTTATTCCCAATCAGATAAGGTGTTCCCGAATGTAAGTAACTTGTTCTTTAGTACACATGCCCTTGGTACCAGAGGTAACACTTATTGGGGACTTACAGGGGTGCTAAAGGTCTTGCCAATTGGGTAACAATTAGACATTTACCCGTTTTAAGGGAATGAAAACTGGCAATGGCAGCCAGGTAAGCAGGGACCTTAAAATTAGGTAAATGTCTAACTGAAAAACAATTGGCAAAGACATTAGCACTCCTGTAAGTACCTAGTAAGTGGTACCCTGGGCATGGGTACTAACAATGGCCCCTATGGGCTGCAGCATGCATTATGTCACCCAAAGAGACACACACAGAAAATGCATGCAGAATGTGTGAAATGGTGCAAACCATCTTGAAAGCATGACAAGGCACACTGCCTGTGTGCCATGTCATGGTACTCTGCATATACTATATGTAAGTCAACCCTACACAGGCCTCATAGACCCAAGGCAGAGTGCATTATTATACATGTGAGGGCACATCTGCATGAGCAGATAGGCTCCTGTTCTTACCTTCAACAACCAAGCAGAATGTCCCTTCGAGTGGAGGACCCATCCTCCTGCATCTGCAGGCACCAACTGCATCGGCCCGGTACTTCGTCTTGTCGGCCATCTGGCCTACTGAGGGAGCAACTCACCAGGAAGAGGCTATTGGGAGTCCAGGATGCCAGCCCTGGTACTCTCACCAGGTCTTGAGCCGCTGACCCTACAGGAGCATCTCAGTACCAATACCCTGGGTGCCGGAACCCTTGCAACTACCAAGACTTGTTGCGTGTCCAGTTCGGAGATCACAACTTGCTGACGAAGGACTTCAGGATCCATGAGGTCTTCCTACAAAGTGGCCTTGCTGTCTGTTTTTCTCCCCTTCTCCAGGTCGTCCAAGCCAAGTGAGAGCCTCTAACTGCAGCGGCTAGCTGGACAAAACACTTCTGCACCCGAGCCCGGGTTCACGTAAACCGACTGTGTCCCTGTGCTGCAGGGAAACTCAAGAGCCGAGTCCCCCTTTGAGTTTTGCCGGACTTGTCACCCTAGTTCCCCCTTGCAGCCTTTCTTTTTGCAGGTACTTTTCTATAGGCTTCATTGTGTAGAGCTCACAGCTACCTCAGTGACCAGCACCTCTGCACAAGGACACCCCATGGCAAGTAAACCCGAACTCCTGGTGGTTTCTTCGACCTTAGCCTCTAAACACCTTAAGTCCTAGAAGGCATTCTTCAAAAACGTTTGCAAGTGTACATATGCAGTGCATGTTTCTCCCATAGGATAACATTACCGACTCATACCTCAAAACCGTTATTTGACTGCATTTTTCTAATACGCCAAAAAACAATAACTCCAAAAGTACTTACCTGATTCCGATGATCTTGCAGATAGATTCATGAAGCTAATTTGCGATCGCATTGCTGCAAATTCGCAATTTCGATCGCAAATTGAGTAAAAGCTATTCATGAAAGAGAAAATCGCAAAAGTGCGTAATCGCTAAATAAAAATTGCGAAATCGCAGAATCCTGAAACCCGCCAATTTGCGAATCGGAAATAGCGAGAAACCAATGATTCTGCGAAAACAGTTGCGAAGTCGCTAATTGGCATTCAAGAAAAATCGCAGTTTGCGAAAAACCCGAAAATCGCTATTAGCGACGCGCAATTTAAGGAGAACTCAAACGAGGTGGTAACCAGTAAAGAAAAAAAAGAAAAATTTTTTTAAAGTTAATTTGTATTTGTTTTTATATCGTGCATAGCTCACCATTAGGTCTCGTAGCGCTGACAGGGTGACACTTTTATACGGATTTATAAGGAGAGAGATTGTCTCAGGGTTTAAAGAGCCATGTCTTAAGGTTCATGCGAAAAATTGGGGTCTGTTCTTAGGTCCAGGGGAAGCGAGTTCCAGGCTGTAGGACCGACTTTATAAAAGCATCTGTCGCCGTTCCTAACTGTCCGAACGTTTGGGGTCTTTAGCAGTAGTTGGTTGGACGAACGCAGGTTTCTCTCTGGACAGTACCGTTGCAATTTAGTTTCTAGGTAGGCGGGACCCTGTCCGTTTAAGGACTTATGTACTAGGCAACAGACCTTGAACTTAATACTTCTGTTGACCGGCAGCCAGTGTAGTTGTCTGAGACAAGGAGCCGAGGGGGTGCGAGGGGGCAGATCCAGGGTAAGCCTGGCTGCGCTGTTCTGCAGGGTCTGGAGCTTGGCTATGGTGGTAGAGTTGATGTCCGCCAATAGTGCATTTCCATAGTCTAATCGGCTAGTAATTAGACCCTGGATTAGTGGTTTCCGACTAGACAGAGGGAGCCACTTAAAGATTTTTCTAAGGCTTTTCATTAGGCCAATGCATGTATGTACCACTTTATTAACATGTGGCAACATCGTCAGCTGATCATCCATGGTTATTCCTAGGTTTCGGACGGTGTTCTTTGGGGCTGGACAGTGGCCTGATTCTACAGGCCACCAATCTTGTTCCCAGATTTGATGGGCTGAACCAAAGAGCATGATTTCTGACTTATCTGCATTGAGCATGAGATAATTGTCGGTCATCCACCACTTGATGGCCATCATGCAGGACTGGAATCTGGCCTTCGTGTCGGCTGGGTTTGGCCCTAAGGTGATCAGGTTCTGGGTGTCGTCAGCGTAAGACACCGTTTGAAACCCATGATCCTGATCACCTTCGCCAGGGGTGATATATAGATGTTAAATAACGTGGGACTCAATATCGAGCCCTGGGGAACACCTATGCTGTTTTCTGCTGACTCTGACAAAAAGGGCCCTATTTTTACCCTTGATTTTCTGTCGGCCAGATAGCTCTGGATCCAGCTCAGGGCATTACCTCCGACACCAACCCCCACCAGTCGCTCTAATAGGACAGCATGGGAGATGGTGTCGAAGGCTGCCGAGAGATCTAACAGTATCAGAATTGCTGATTTTTTTTAGTCCAGTGCTAGGCGGATGTTATCCACTACTTCAAGCAGTGCAGTCTCCGTACTATGATGGGCTCTGAATCCCGATTGCGTGGCATCCAATATCTTATTGTCCTCAAGATGTTTTACTAGTTGAGTATTGACAATTGATTCCATCATTTTGCCAAAAAGAGGAAGGAGGGCTATTGGGTGGTAGTTTAGTGGTTGGTTATGGTCTGCGTTGGCTTTCTTTAGGATTGGTCTAATAATGGCTTCCTTCCACCTAAGGGGAAAAGTGTTTTGTGAGAGTGATAGATTGAAAATGTATGTTAGTTCGATAACTATCACTGGGCCTACCTTTGCTAGAATCTGTGGGGAAGCTGGGTCATTTGGGGAGCCTGATTTCATTTTTTTCCAGTTTATTTTTCACCACTTCTGCCATGATGGGACTGAATTCTAATAGCTGTGCTATTGGCGTTGGTGTCTCTGGGGGGAGTGCAATCTTTTGGCAAGAGGCTGACCTATCAAAGACTGAGTTCGGAAGGGACATATAGATGTTATTAATTTTATCCTTAAAGAAAGTAGATAGTTGATTTGCCCATTCCTGGGATTCCGGGGCGGTTGCTTGACAGGGCAGAGGGTTGGTAAATTCCTTTACCATGTTGTACAGTGCTTTCTGACAATTCCCTGCCTGATTTATTTTTTCCCCCAAAAAAGCTTTTTTTGCCGCAGCTATTTTGACCATATAGTCTCGATGCGAGGCTTTTATAGAGTTTTAGCCTCTGGTTCTTTAGTTTTTCGCCAGAGTCGCTCTAAGGTCCTTGTGGCCTGTTTTGATATTTTGAGATCCGCTGTAAACCAAGGGCAGCTCTTAATAGGTCGTTTGGTGGGGCGTTTAGGGGCAATGAGGTCTAGGGCTTTTGTAATGGCATTGTCGAATTCTATAGCAATCTGATTGACTGATTTATCAGAAGTTAAAAGAGGGGGAGTAAAACCCTTCTGAAAGGTGTCTACCCTGATCTTTGACCAGGATCTGCTCAGATTTATCTGTTTAGGATACCCTGAGTGCTGTGAGTTAGTTTAGATAGAAAAGTTTATAAGCGAGTTGCATACAGGTGCTGGCCTGACCAAACACACTTAAGGACATGCAGCTGGAGACTGTGGACTCTCACAATGCCAGGACTCTACATGGTGGTCAGGCGGCGTAGGCTGCAGCGAGCAGCACAGAACAGGCGTAGGATCCAGGAGCGGATATTCCGGCAGCGGGTCACCCTTCTGGGCCAAACCAGGGAGCAAATCTATGCCAAGTACCGGCTAAGTGGCCCAATGATCATTAAGCTGATCCAGGACCTAGACCCCCTGCTGCAGCATCCAACAAGGAGAACCAATGCCGTCCCCTACCATGTACAGGTATTGAGCTGCCTGCACCTACTGGCTTCCGGAAGCTTTCCAGGGGATAGTTGCTGTCGCTGGGGGCATATCCCAGCCCACCATGTCCCGCTGCCTCAGTAGTTTTCTGGATGCACTGCTGACCAGGCTACACCACTACATTTCATTCCCAACCACCCAGCAGGACTTAAATGACACCAACTGAAATTCTACAACATTGCACATTTTCCGCATGTAATTGGATGCATTGACTGTACCCATATCCACATCTGCCCACCAGCACAAACGGAATACATGTACCGCAACCGCAAATCCTACCACTCCCTCAATATCCAGATGGTGTGCAACGCCAAGAATATCATCACGGGCATAGTGGCACAATATCCGGGCAGCACACATGACTCCTTCATCTTCCGGCACAGCGGCATTCACACACGACTGGCAAGGGGAGACTTTGGCGAAGGACACCTACTGGGTAAGTACACATACTATACTTTCATCATGTATCTGCGCAGAAGAACAAGTTACTTACCTTCGGTAACGATATATCTGTAAGAAACATTAGTTAGTATTAGATTCCTTACCTTAGAATATCCCCAGGCGTCAGTCTGGATCCGGAAACTTTTGCGTAGCAGTACCCCTGCGCGTCGGTAGGCGTCGTCTGCAGGCGTCCCCTGCGGCTCCGCGTCCGTCGTCGGCGTCGTGCGCCGTGATGACGTCGCTGGAGTATATAGACGCCGCCTCCGCGCGCTGACGTCAGTTCTTTGTACACAGCTTTTCCGCGCCAGAACACGCAGAGCCATGTGAGAACCAACACTGGTGCCATTTGAAACTAGGGCCCTGAAAGGGATGTCCTTAACCCTAGGTATCAGTTCGCAGAACGGGGAGGATGGGTGGGTCTGTAAGGAATCTAATACTAGCTAATGTTTCTTACAGATATATCGTTACCGAAGGTAAGTAACTTGTTCATCTGAAAGAAACACGTTAGTATTAGATTCCTTACCTTAGAATACATACCCCAGCAATACCAACCCCGGTGGTGGGTCTGCGAACCAATACATTCCTACACCAGAAAGTCCTGAAGGACAGAACGGCCAAAGAAGCCATCCCTCCGGACTTGACTGTCCAGGCAGTAGTGCCTCGCAAAGGTGTGCAGCGAGGCCCACGTAGCCGCCTGGCAAATGTCCTGCAAGGGGACTCCCCGGCCCAGGGCAGTAGTAGCCGCCGTGGCCCGAGTGGAATGGGCCCTCAGCCCAACAGGGGGCTCCTTCCGAGCCAAAGAGTAGCACGCTTTGATGCACAGAACGACCCACCGAGAGATGGTCCGTTTATGTACCGCCCGTCCCTTCTTCGCACCCACGTAGCCAACAAACAGTTGGTCATCCACCCGGAACTGGCGTGTGCTTTCCATATAAAATGAAAGCACACGTTTTGGGTCCAGACGATGGAGCCGCTCTTCATCCTTTGAAGGATGCGGAGGCGGGAAGAAGGAGGGGAGGGTGATGGACTGCCCGATGTGAAAAGCAGAAACTACTTTGGGCAGGAAAGAAGGTCTAGTCCTCAGAACCACCTTGTCTGGATGAATGGACAAGAAAGGAGGTTTGACAGAAAGAGCCTGGAGCTCACTCACTCTCCTGGCAGAGGTGATGGCAACCAGGAAGGCAGTCTTTAAAGTCAGGAGACGGAGAGGACAGGAATGAAGTGGCTCAAAGGGAGCACACATCAAGAAGGTGAGAACCAGGTTCAAGTCCCACTGAGGCATCGCAAACGGAACAGGAGGATGTGTGTGATGCCCTTCAAGAATCTCGTTACAATAGGGGACTTGAACAAAGAAGGTTGATCAGGCAGCCTCAGAAAGGCCGAAAGGGCAGAAAGGTAGCCCTTGATAGTGCCCAGAGCAGAGCCCTGCTGGGCAAGAGAAAGAAGGAAGAGAAGAACCTCGGAAAGAGGGGAAAGAGGGGCAGAGAGAGGATCCACAGCCTTTGCTGTGCACCATGCCACAAATCTGTTCCACCGACAGGGGTATACCGACTTTGTGGAGGGACGCCTGGCTGCCAGAATCACATCACAGACTTCAGGAGGCAAGTCAAATGGCCTCAACTGTCGCCGCTCAATCTCCAAGCATGGAGGTGGAGACTGGACAGGTTCGGGTGGAGGACCGTCCCCTGCTGCTGCGACAGAAGGTCCTCCTGAAGGGGCAGGCGGATCGGGGGACCGACTGACATGCTGAGTAGCTCGGGATACCAGTACCTTCGAGCCCAGTCCGGAGCCACAAGGATAACTTGGGCCCGGTCGCACCTGATCTTCTTCAGCACTCTGGGCAGAAGTGGTATAGGCGGAAAGGCGTATAACAGACCGCAACTCCACTCGTGCCGAAAGGCGTCGCCGTGCGAGTGCCGTCTTGGAAACTCCAACGCGCAGAACTGATGACATTGCGCGTTCTCTTCTGTGGCGAATAGATCTAACCAAGGCTCTCCCCATTGCAGAAAGAGGCCTTGCGCCACGTCTGAGTTCAGACGCCATTCGTGATCAATCGAGCACCGACGGCTGAGTTCGTCCGCCCTGGCGTTCAGAGAACCTGCCAGGTGTTGAACCGTCAGAGTCACGCCCTGACGTTCCAGCCATTGCCAGAGACGCAGATCCTCTTGGCAAAGGGTCCACGACCCCACCCCGCCATGCTTGTTGCAGTACCACATGGCGGTGGTGTTGTCCTTGAACACCTGCACTACACTCCCGTTGACAAAGGGGAGGAATGCCTTCAGTGCTAGACGAATCGCCCGTAGCTCCAACAGGTTTATATGGAGCCGGGACTCCGCCGGAGACCAGATGCCTCTGATCTCCGCCTCTCCCAAGTGGCCTCCCCAGCCCTGGAGGGACGCGTCCGTCACGACAACGTGCTCCGGTTGGGGAAGGGAGAGGGATCTGCCTCTGACCCAATAGCGGTCCGTAAGCCACCACTGCAGTTGTCTCGCAGTACCCTCCGAGATCAAGACGTGGTCGGACAAGTTGCCCTGATGCTGGGCCCACTGAAACTTCAGGTCCCACTGCAGAGCCCGCATCCGCCACCGGGCGTGATGCACCAGAAGGATGCAGGAAGCCATCAGCCCCAGCAGCCGCAGCGTCAACCTGACCGAAACCCGGGATAGCGGCTGAAAGATGGGAATCAAAGCCTGTATATCCCGGACCCGCCGTTCCGGAGGATAAACCCGAAACTGCGCCGAGTCCAGAACCGCTCCGATGAAAAGGAGCTTTTGAGAGGGACACAGGTGTGATTTCGGCACATTGATGGAGAACCCCAGCTCGTGCAAGAGGTCTGCCGTCATCTGAAGGTGGTGGACGACTGTCTGGGGCGAGCCCGCCTTCAACAACCAGTCGTCTAGGTAGGGGAAGACTGAAACCCCTAACCTGCGCAGATGGGCTGCGACCACCGTCAACACCTTTGTGAACACCCGTGGGGCGCTTGTAAGGCCGAAGGGGAGCACGATAAACTGAAAGTGCTCCTGGCCTACCGTGAACCGCAGGTAACGCCGGAGGGCCGGCAGGACGGGGATGTGAAAATACGCATCCTGCAAGTCCAACGCTACCATCCAGTCTTGCGGGTCTAGAGCAGCCAAGACCTGAGCTAATGTCAACATCTTGAACTTCTCCTTCCGGAGGAAGCCGTTGACGTTCCGTAGATCCAAGATAGGATGTAGGCCCCCTTTGTCCTTCTTGGGCACCAGAAAGTAGTGGGAATAGCAACCACGCCCTACTTCTGGCCCAGGAACGCGCTCGATGGCCCCCTTGGCCAAGAGGGCCGTAACTTCCTCCTGCAGAAGTGTCAAGTGGTCCCCCGACACACGGTGGTTCTGCGGTGGCATGGCTGGAGGATTGGTCTCGAAGGGGAGGGAGTAGCCCCTTCGGACGAGTTGCAGCACCCACCTGTCCGATGTGATTGCGCGCCAGCGGGCGTGGTGATGGCGAACCTTGCCACCCACTGGCGTCACATGGGCCTGAAAGCACGGACTAGGAGGATTTGGAGGCTGATGCTGCGGCGGGAGGTGTGGCCTGACCCCGCCGTTGACCCCGACCGCCTCCACAGCGGTTTCCACGGCCGCCACCGCGTTGATAAGATTGTTGCGGCGCGTGGCTGGCAGCACGTGTGGGGACGCCCCTTCCTTGGCCACGAAAGGAGCGAAACGAACCCGTTTGCTGGCGCTGGGTCGAGAGACCCAAGGACTTGGCCATGAACCTGGAGTCCTTGAAGCGCTCCAGCGCGTGGTCCGCCTTGTCACCAAACAGGCGACAGCCATCAAACGGCATGTCCATCAAGGCATTCTGGACATCTGCCGAAAAGTTGGCGGATCTCAGCCAGGTGTGGCGACGAATCGCCACCGTCGTGGACATCGCTCTGCCCAGCGAGTCGGTCGTATCAAGACCACACCGTATGGAATATTTTGCTGCGTCTCGGCCCTCAGCCACAGCCTTGCCGAGCTTCGCCCGCACCTCCATGGGGCATTCTGGCAGCAGTTCCGCGACAGTATCCCACACAGAGTGGGTGTAGCGGCCCAAGAGGCAAGCGGTGTTGCAAGACCGCAGTCCCAAACTCAGGGACGAGAAGACCTTCTTGCCATACTGGTCGTACCTCTTAGATTCCCGGTCGGGCGGGGCAGACGGGAATGCGGTCTGGGAAGTGGAGGCCTGGATCACCAGACTCTCGGGGGTGGGATGGGTGGACAGGAACTTGGGGTCGTCCTGGCACGGACGGTGGCGTCTGGCCACGTTCCTATCAACAGGCGAACCTGAAGAGGGCCTGGACCACGTGCCCAAAAGAACGTCCGACAGGGCTTCGTTAAACGGCAGCAGTGGCTCCTGTGGGCATGACTGCGGTTTGAAGACCTCAGTGAGGATGTTAGGCCTCACGGCCGCGACGGGGAGCTCAAGGTGTAAGGCCTTGGCAGCCCTCATCAACACCACTGAATAAGCAGCTCCCTCCTCCGATGCCACGGTAGGAGGCGAGACAAAGCCAGGGTTAGGAGAGTCGTCCAGACCACTGGCATCACCCAAATCACCTGTCCAGTCCACATCGTATGACACTCACGTGACAGAGGGTCCTCAGACCCCTCCCAACCCTCTCCGTACTCTACATCATCTCCATATTCGGAGTCAACAATGTAGACCGGCTCCTCGGGGTTCACAGGCCCCATCGGCGTCGAGCCCGGCGTCGAGCGACGCCGGTCCGACTCCGCGTCCGGATACGGGGAGGGCATGGGGACAACGCCGCCCGCAGCCGGCACCGGAGAACCGGCGCCGCGCGGGGACGGCGTCGGGGGTAACCCCGATGGAATCGGCGCCGGAGAGGCCGGTAGAGCAGCCGGCGTCGACCCCGAAGGCCCCTGCGGCGCCGGGGTCGGAGCCGTCGGCGGCACCGGGGCCGGAGCACCCGATGGCGTCGAGGCAGGGACACCCGAACCGCTAGGGCCCCCGGACGGTAGCACTGGGCCCGAAGGCGCCGTAGGCCCCGTCGGAGGAGTGAGCGCCCTCATGGCCATGAGGAACGTCTCAATCTCCTCGGGCGTCGCGCCTAGCCGAGGGACCAGAGGGTATGGAGCAGGCCGCGCCGGCGACTCTCGCGGAGCCGCGGGGGTGGGGTCACCCGAGCCCCCGGCCGCGTTGCGCGAGCGTCGGGGGGGGAGTCGGAGGTACGATGACGACGCCCGACTTCTTGTGCTTCCTACCTGAGGAACCAGACGAATGGTGACGACTTCCGGAGCGCTCGGCACGGCTCCGCGACCGCTCCCTCGAACGCTCCCTGGACCTCCGGCCGGACCGGGACCGCTCTCGACGCGGGGCCGACACCCGGAGCTCGAGCAGCTTGCGGGACCGCTCCCGCCTAGCCTTATTTGTCAAGGCCCGGCAATCGACGCAGGCGTCCACGTCGTGGTCGGGGCCCAGGCACCGGAGGCAGAGTCGGTGATGGTCCGTGACCGACATCGTGCGGTCACAACCGTCACAATTCTTGAAACCGGGCATCCTACCGGCACCAAAAAAGTATAAAGAAGTTTACAAAACTTGGTCAAAAGACCAGAGTACTGCTCTTCGGATCTGCGCTTACTGGTGCGGAAAAAAGAAGAACTGACGTCAGCGCGCGGAGGCGGCGTCTATATACTCCAGCGACGTCATCACGGTGCACAACGCCGACGACGGACGCGGAGCCGCAGGGGACGCCGGCAGACGACGCCTACCGACGCGCAGGGGTACTGCTACGCAAAAGTTTCCGGATCCAGACTGACACCTGGGGATATTCTAAGGTAAGGAATCTAATACTAATGTGTTTCTTTCAGATTAGGCACTCACCCTGTGCTCATTACAAGCAGGTGACAGCGCCTACGGTCTACGTGAGTACCTCCTCACCCCATACCTCAACCCAGCCACACCGCAGCAACGGCGTTACAATGCTGCACACATACGGACAAGAAATTGCATAGAGAGGACATTTGGCCTATTGAAGAGCCGTTTCCGCATACTGCACAAGACTGGTGGGGCCATCAAATACACACCTGAGGTCTGCTGCCGCATCGTGGCCGTGTGTGCAATATTCCCCAACATTGCTACCAAGCGCAGGATACCAGTGGAGATATCTGGCAGTGAGTCTGAAGGTGACAACCGGCCACCTCCACATGTACATCATGCACGCGGACAAGATCCTGCTGAAGGACAAAGGCGCCGCAACCACATCACTACGAACTGTTTCTAGTGCACACATTCCACTATCACAACCCTGCACCCATGCATGACGAATGTAATAATGACATGAGTGTGTATCAAGTTTGACCATTCTTCTTTAATGTTACATCACAATAAATTGGCCTTCAAGGATTAAATTGTCTGATGGAGAGAGTATTGCTCCATACCTCCCCATGCTGGGGTAGGGGGTTTGCAGGGGTTGACTGCATGGCCTCCCTCTGAGTGTTACAGTCCTCACCGACGGTGACGACGAGACGCCCCAAGTCGTCTCTCCGCATCCTGAGGGACGGTGTTGGCCCTACTTCCTGATGTTGGCCTGCTGCTGCGGCGAGGTGCAGGCAACGGTGGTAAGGAGGCGCTGCTGTTGGTCGACGCAGCCTCACTTGCGTCGTCAGCCCCCTCTGCTTCTTCCTGGTCAGTGGCCTGTCTGCCAAGCACAACTGCGGTGAGTAGGTCGAGTGACCTGGCCACATCCTGGCAACACTGCACCATCTGGGACTGCATGGCAAGTGACCGTCGTGCCAGCTGAGATGTGGCATTGCCAACCACATGATTTGACCTAGTGTAGGCCGATAGGCGGGCCAGTAGTTGGCGGTGGCGTCGACGGGTCATGTCCTGCTGGGATACAAGCAGCTGGTTGTTTTCTCTCACTGCTGCTGTCATCTGGGCAATATGTTGGCCGTTTGCCTGCATCTGTGCAAGCATTGCTGCCATGTGGCGCGCCTGCGTGCGATGCACCGCCAGCACGCGGCGTTCGATGGCCAGGCCTGGGTCGGGTGTTTCAAGTGCCCTGGCGGTGCCTGCTGGGCCCTGGCGCTGCTGGTGCCTCAGTGCGCTGGTCTGTGACCTGGCACCAGGTGTGCGCCTCGTCTGCCTCCGAGGCGCTGGTGGTGGAGCCTGTACCACTGCTGTGGCTGCAGGGGTGGCCCTGTTGGCACGGGGTGGTGGTGGTGTTGGTGGGTGCACTGCAGTGGCTGCAGGGGTTGCCCTGTCGGCACGGGGTGGTGGTGGTGGTGTTGGTGGCGGTGGCTGCACTGCAGTGGCTGCAGGGGTGGCCCTGTCGGCACGGGGTGGTGGTGGTGGTGGTGGTGGCTGCACTGCTGGTGGCTGTGATGTGCCGGGTTGTTGGGAGGACTGGCCCTCACCCTCAGTGTCCTCCTGGCTCTCAGCGATGTGTAGCGCCTCGCTGTCCGTGCTGGCTTGATCACCTGCACCTGTAATGTGAAAGGGTGCATGATTAAAGTTATGTATCTTGCGCAGGCAATGTTGATACATGCATGCAACCTTGCTTTCCCTGACTGGCTTTTGGTTTGACTTTGCATTGAGTGCTCTGGCAGTGTTGGGCTGACTGCGGGCAAATGATTACACTACAACTACCACAATGCAATTGGGCAATTTGGTGAGCATGGTCTGCATTGTTGGGGATTTCATGTTGCTAGCTCAGGACTTAAGGGCATTGTTAGGGGACTGGGTCGCAGTCGCATGGCACTTACCTTCAGTTTGTTGTTGGCTGGGTCGAGAAGAGTCCAGCTGAAGGACCCCCACGCAGGCTGCTGGCGCTATGGTGTCCTCAATCAGGTCCTCCAATGAGGTGTTAGGTGTGGCTACAGGTTCCCCTCCACCGGTGCCCAGTTGATCCCCAAGCCTCACAGCAATCCGCTCCTTGGAACGTCCTCTCAGGTCGTACCAGCGTTTTTTGATGTCGTCAATGGAGCGCTGGGTGACACTGACAGAATTGACCTTTGCGCGGATGCGCTGCCAGATCCTGCGCTTCTCGGGCTCTGGCACCCTCCGGGAGTCTTTCCCAAAGAGCTTGGCATAGTCCTTGCACACACCCTCAATTAGGTGCTCCAATTCAGCTTCAGAAAATGTTAGTTTCCTCTTCCTCTCCTGCCCACTGCTGCTTCCTGGGACATCTTTGAACACTTTCCTTCAGGCTGGGGTGCTGCAGAGTGTTGCTTTTGGTGCTCCTCAGTTTCCTGCTGCCACTCCCTGGCTCTGTGTTCTGTTTGTGGGTGTGGTGAGCCTACCTCCTGGTTGTGATGTCATCAGTGGGCTCGAAATGAGACTTCCCGTTTTTGCTGTCTTGCAGTTAGCGAGATCGCAATTTGCGATATCGCTATTTGCGATATCGCAATTTCGGCATGGGAAATTGCCGATTCTGCGATTATTTTGCGATTGCGGCAAGATCGCAATCGCCAATTGCGATTCGCTTTACTTCCTCGCATTTGTTCATGAATACCATTCTGCGATTCTCAAAATGCGATTCGCAAATTTTCGCTATTTGCTAATCGTAGAATGGTAGCTTCATGAATCTGGCTGTTGGTGTCTAAAATTATATAAAAATCTTGGAATAGGTGGGCAGACTATAAAGGGCTGCACCTGGAACCTATTCCTCCAGCTTCTGATACTGAGGGACTGCTGATATGACTGTTTTGTACCGGGACCCGGATTTTGAGCATAATTGTCTTCACATTGGAGCGCTTAGACCTGTGTCTCAGATTTCTTTATTTCTTCTGTAAGCTTAATATGGCAAGTTTGTTTGTTTTAAAAAGTTGTATTCAAACATTCATGTACCAAAAATGGTATACCTGTAATGATGAAAATTTTGATATCAGTATCATTAATAACTACTGTGTGTTTCTGGCGCTCCTGGCGGAGCCAGATCTGTATCGGCTGGCAAACAATAAACTAGGTTATGAAGAAAAAAAAAATATGTAAAAATCGTTTTTATTTTTCTAAATTGGTCTCGAGTTTCTTGAGTGTGTGCCTCATTTACTGACTATGTGTGTATAACAAATGCCTAATACTACCTTCTGATAAGCCTAAGCTGCTCGGCCACAATAACACAAATAGAGCACTTGGGATCCACATCAAGCATCCACCCTTTGGAACGCTCTTCGTGTACATCTCAGGTGTGAAGGTGACGTATTACAATTCTACAGGGCCATAACATCACACCCCTTTTTAGGTTTCGCCTGGCATCGGAGCTCCTAGCTCCGCCCAGGAGAAATCTTATGTCCCTACAGTGTAGGGCTTAGTCCCGCCCTCTGTTCCATTGGCTAGCTCCATAAATGGAGGCTAGCCATTGGAACAGAGATCTGTCCGTCATGGCCGGACCAGATTCGTGGGCGTTCCCAAATTTTTACGCTCTCCGCCTCTGCGATGTCGTCATCGCGGTCGTGGGCGGGGTTTATTTTTTTGGTGCGTCCATGTTTGTGTTCTCATTCCGCGGCGACCGCCAACGGAGGAAGCCTTCCCGACCCCCCTCCTGCTGTCCGTTCCCGCCCCCCCCCTGTCCGTGTGCCTTATGTTTTTCAGAGCACACATTATCAACAGAGGAAGCCTTCCCGACCCCCCTCCTGCTGTCCGTTCCCGCCCCCCCCACTGTCCGTGTGCTTCATGTTTTTCAGAGCGCACATTACCGCGGCCGTGGGCGGGGTTGCCGAAATGTCCGCTCCGTGCTGGGCCTCCGTTGTTCCCCAGGTGAGTGCTTGTTCTTTTTTGCCTTCTTTATCACTTTCTCTCTCGCTTTCGTTTTTTCACTCGTCCATTTTTACTTTCACGGGGAGGTATCCCGGTTTCCTGCACTGGCCTACACGCGTGTGCCCGTTCCTGCCCCCCGTCCCGCTGTTCGGCTTCCCGCCCCCCTCCCGCTGTCCGTTCCCCGCCCGCAGCTCTCCTCCGTCCCGCTCCCCCCCACCTCCCTCCGTCCGCAGCTCTCCTCTGTCACTGCCTCCTTGAGTGCTGCGGTGTGGGGCGCTTGTTTAAACTATGCACTGATCTGATAAATCCCCAATTGCAATCTCTCACTCTGGACGTTAATCCTTTATATTTGCACATCCACCGTTTTGCACAGCACCATTTATGCTCCTCTGGAAAGTGTTATTTGTGCATTTCTTTGCACTTGTGCGAAATGGCTTGCTTTCTGCTTCTTAATCGTGCTCAGTGCTTCCTCGTCGAGCCCTGTAGGTGGCTGTGCTTGTTGAAAACTCCCTTTTCAAGAAATAAACGTCCAAGTCACTTGTTCTGCGGATGAATCCTGACGTTAGGAGGAGCCCTGCATTTACAATCAATACGGGAACATCGGGTTGAAGAATAAGCAAGACCGGCCCTGGAGTTGTTTTCTCACCGGCTGCTTTTCTAAGGGCTGACTTGTCCGACCCATTCTTGGCCTGAGTAGGGGCATCGCCCGGGTGAGCCCGCCATGAAGAGGCCCCAGGAATGCCCAGAGTTTTCCAGCCGCTAGCGAGCACATTTTCCAAAAGTGGTTCACCTACGTTCACTCCTCCCTCTTTGAGGAAAGAGTACCACCCTGCAAGAAAGGAGGCTCCTTAAACAGGGCATTCATGCCCCTGGCACAGCGCCTAGATTTCGGACCCCATCTGGGTAAATATGTTTGTTTCCGCTAATGAAGTTTAGCCTTAGAGAACATGTGGGGTTTTACACTTACAATGGTCATTTTTATATCTTTTGTTTCTATATTATTTTTTGGTTTTTTTTCTTGGAAGAAGACTTGTCATGTAGTTGCTCTGCCATGACGTTGCAGTGTCCTGCTGAATGTCATGTTCTGCTTGATTCAGGAGTTTCCAATGACACCTGTGGGCTCCCCATAGCCTGTGTGTGTCCTGGTGTCTTTGCAGTCTGTAATGCCCAATAAATCTTTTGTAGTGTGCCCGTCCCCCCCATCTGCTGTCCGTGTGCCCGCCCCCTCCCGCTGTCCGTGAGTGCTTTGTGTGGTCAGGTGATCCTCTGTTTGTATCTGCGAATATTTTGTAGTGTGCCCGTCCCCCCACCCGCTGTCCGTGTGCCCGCCCCCCTCCCGCTGTCCGTGAGTGCTATGTGTGGTCAGGCGATCCTCTGTTTGTATCTGTGAATGTTTTGTAGTGTGCCCGTCCCCCCTCCCGCTGTCCGTGTGCCCGCCCCCCTCCCGCTGTCCGTGAGTGCTTTGTGTGGTCAGGCGATCCTCTGTTTGTATCTGTGAATGTTTTGTAGTGTGCCCGTCCCCCCTCCCGCTGTCCGTGTGCCCGCCCCCCTCCCGCTGTCCGTGAGTGCTTTGTGTGGTCAGGCGATCCTCTGTTTGTATCTGCGAATGTTCCCTGACCTCCATGGTGGTTTAGAAACTTAAGCAGGTGATGCTGCTTGTGTTTTCTCTAGGACTTGTTTTGCTTACCGATGCAGTGCGTTTATAGTAGGTTTAGATTGTTTGCACACCGCATCAGTTGATCCAGTGTCAGCAGGGCGTTTGCCTGACGCAGGAATGTTTGGGACATCATTTATTTTATTTTATTTTGTACCACCTAGGGAAAGGCATATACTGAAGTAAAGGGATTGGAATTGTATAGCTTTTTAGGAGGAACTAGAAAAGGAGCTGCAACTCAGTTGGTGTAATGCATAACCTGCTACCCATTCTGTTGTACATATCCCGTAAACTTCTAGTTTTGAGCCATGGCCACAGCTTGTTACACAAACACTGCTAGGTGGCTCGTAGGCCAGTGTTGAAGCTGGGCCAGATTGTGCACCCTAAGGGAAATATTGGAATCCATCTTGTGAGTCCGGGTTCGCTTTTGTGGGCAGCATGGGGGGGAGGGGTGGGGCGGGGGGGTTGGTGATGGAGTAACTATTGTGCACTCTTGCAGATGGTCCTAAATCGGGATCAAGGACTGCTGGAGCTGGTCAGACCACCTCGAAGGCACACAAACTAGAGCTGGTTTCCTACGTCGTCTCTACTCTTGGATCTCTCCCAGACAACGTCTGCTTCCCTGCTTTTTGTATGGTTTGCCTTGACTTAAGTTCCTGCAGGGCACCTTAGTTGTATATGTCGAATCCTTATACAGAAAAGAAATTACCATAGTCTTGCTAATATACTAAATTGGCCATGAAATATGTGTACACTTATTGAGTTGTTGGGAGGGGGGGGGCGTCTGTACTATTAAAATGCACTGGTAAGCCCACTGACCTGCTCGTAACGGTTTGTTCTGAAGCTCTGTGGGCAGTTTAATTTGGAAGCCAATGAACACCATCTTCAGTTGGGGGGGGGGGGGGGGGGGGTGGGGGTAGTTTGGTATTAACTTTCACTATTTCTGCAGGTTAAATACTATTTGTTCTCAATAAGCAATCTTCGGAAGTAATGTCCCGTGTCCCAAGTGCTTGAACTGATTGAGTTACATAGAAGGATCAGTAATCACCCACTTCATGTGTCTCATCAAGGTATGGTTGTAATTTGAAACGCTTTAGTTGTGGGATTGTTTTTTTGGGGTGGGGGGCAATTTATAGACAGCAGTGTGAGTCTTCTAGGGAGAGCATGGTGTGTGGGCGAGCATGGTGTGATGTGTGAGAGGCAGCAGTGTGTGAGAGACAGCAGTGTGAGAGACCTTTTATTTATGTTTTGGTTTTTGAAACATAAATAAAACGCATTGTTATCTGCAATATCATTAGCTTAAACTCGCGTAAATACGCAACCTATTGCATTGCAAATGCTATAGGTCTCGCATTTGCGAGAGATTAACCTATTGGCATTGTAAATGACAATGGCATTTATTTATTTCTTTTCAAAACCAACACATAAATAAAAATTTTGTCATTTACAATGCCAATAGCTCAAACTTTTCAAAAGGCGAAACCATTGCATTGTAAATGCTTGTTCCATTTGACCTACACTATAGATCAGCCCAGGGCTGGCTTTAGTACTGGTGACACGCTGTGCGAGAATGTTTGTTGGCGCCCCCACTGCACCAACTCCAATGATAGTCTAGCCACGGATTCCCTCACTACCACCATTTGACAGTGCCCCCCCCAAGTCTGCATAACCACTGTCTCTTACATTTATCTAGTTTTATAGCATCACTCAGGCCAGTATAAGGTGTCAGAACACTTTACATCACACATACGCTCCACGGAGACAATCATATGTGTGTAAATCAGTGTACAGGAAATCTTACATAAGACAGAGGCCACATATCATCCATACTGGTAGGCAGTATAGCTTAAGAGTCCTTTTGTCTGAAAAAGCACAAATTCAGAACTTAAAATGTAACACCATTGTTGGGGTTTTCTTCAATACTGAAATCAACTTTTTCCGCAATATTAGGCTAAGGAAAGGCTGGGTAAAAAAACATGTAGCTTTAATAGATTCCTTGAAGTTTGCTCGCAGCTCGCTCATTGCTCCATATTTGGATTTTAACTTTTAAACTTCAAGAAACAAAAGGATCTCTCTGACAAAGTGTTAACCCATTGACAAAATTTATAGTGCATGCACTTTGTGATCTGGATGGGCACGTTCTATGCAGCAGGCATATTAACCCTCTGCGCTATGATGAGTTATAACGTCCTCTACCAGACAAAGCTCTGGTCTGTCTCCAGGAAGAACATTAATCAACGGAGTTATCGTGAAATTTTTTTTGATGCTTGAAAATTTGTCGGACAAGGAACAATGGCATCTGGTGCTTTTAAAACAATAAACCTGGCGCCCCCAGCCCAGGTCAGGACCCGGTGCGGTGGCACCGATTGCACCGACCTAGAGCTGGCCCTGGATCAGCCTTCTTCCAGGAATCCTTCCTCGGAAGACCACATTACTGTAATCCCTCATTGCCCCGTTCACACCCTTAATTTCGGGCCCTTCCACACTGTTCTATGCTTCCGTCATTTCTTGGAGGGCTCTACTTTTAAGATTCTCTCATCTCCTTTTATGGACTAGAAACTTGTTAGTTTTAACAAACTAATCATCTGTGTCCACTGCATTTGTATAAGCTCTTGTTAACATATACCCAAGAGAAGTTGTCTTGCTCATTAATAAATGCTTTCTCTTTCAAAGGTGACTCAAGTAATAAATATGCATAATTTTCTGGAGCAGCTTACTTGTTATGTTATATGTTGATTTGTATAGCACACTAATCATGCAAGAGAGTATCCAGGTGCTTGGGCATGTGGGTGGTCTCCAAGGTGCTTATAAGAAGAGCCAAGTATGAAGGTTCTTGCGGAAGATGCGAGGTGGAGGCTCTGATGCCTTGAGAGAGGTTGTTCCATGTCTTGGGTGCAATGTAGGAGTTTGCGACCTCCAGTTTTTTAAAATTAAATATCTTTTTATTAACATGTATCGACATAAACATACAATTCAGTGGTCATGACATGTGTAAACACAGTGGAGACATACATCATTACAAATACAATAGGATATTTTATTGGGGGCCAAGGAGCAGGGGCATCATCAAAATCAATATTGCGGGGAGGGGTACAGATGTCCCCACGCTATGTATTCCAGGGGCTTCAGATTTTGGACCATTTATGGGGGCAGCCACGGGCAATGTATGCGTCTTTTCTCTGTGCATACACCAATCAAGATCTTTCTTCCAATCTGCTATTTTGGGTATGTGTGCAGCTACTCAGAGTTGTGCAATACTTTTTTGGGCTACTGAGAGTCAGAGTGTGGCCCATTGAGTAGTGTAGGTGTTGAGGGCAGTAGGCTCCCAGATGTTTAGGAGACATCTACGTGCTTCAGGGCGGAAAGCAATGGACATAACTTCACTGATCACATCATGCACCTTTTGCCAGTAGCTTTGGATGAAATCACAATGCCAGATTATATGCATGAACGTGCCCAGTTGATTACATCCCCATCTACAGTTTCCATCAGTTAGTCTCCCCAAATGTAATAACTGAGGCCCTGTGACATAGATTGAAGGATTTTCAACTGTATTAATCGGAGACGCGCTGGAATTGCAACTGTTCTGTCATCCATCTCAATGCCATCTCCCACCCACTTTTCCCGCAATGTGTGAAGAGGATCTTCCATGTTGTTTATGAGTTTTTTATATATGAGGGAAATAGTTTTCTCAGGTAAATATCCGTCAAGGATCGTGTCTTCTGGTGGGGATGCGTAAGGGGGGGAGGATTCCTTAGACAAGGCTGTAAGTATCGGAACCGCTCTCTATCTGCTAGATCATGCAGGAGTTGGGAGTTCAGTAAAGGGCAACACGTCGCCCTTGTGCCAAAGATATTTTATATGCGAGATGCCAATTAGTTACCACTTGTCAAAGCCTTTTGATTTCCACGCCGACCAGTTTTTGAGAATCCCATAGGGGTGTCTCTAGTGTAAGTTTCTGGTCCCAGCCAAGCGATTTATTAGCTGAGTGCCAGACAGCGACTGCATGTTTGGTGGGGCCCATGAGTGGGTGTCTACCTGGTTTGTAATAAAGAGCCTGATTATATAAACCTCCGGGTAGGAGCCATTTATGCATGTTAAAACCCGGGTCATCAAGTCGGCCGTAGATGCCGTGATTAACGGCCGCCAGATGTACGGCCTAGTAGTATTTTTTGATGTCTGAAAAGCTGATTCCCCCATCATACCAGTTAAGTGTAAGTTTGTGTAAGGCGATGCACGGTTTTCTGTCCCACAGAAGCTCACGCTGGAGCCCCTCTGCCTCTCTGAAGTACGAGTTAGGGTCAGGGTCAGCCCCTCTACCTCTCTGAAGTACAAGTTCGGGACAGGGTCAGCCGCGTTCTGCAACGCATACAAAAAACTACATCATTTTAAATAAGGCTGCCTTACCTAACATTGAGAGCGGAAGTGTCTTCCAATTTGCGGTGTCTCGTTTAAGCCTGAGCAGTGGGGAACCAGGCTGCGGGAATATCTAAATGCTGGGTCAAGTGAGACAAATATTCCCAGGTATCTGATACCTTCCGTAGTAGTCTGCATCGGGCAGCTTGGAGGTAACGGAGGGGGTTCTCCGTAGAGGACATAAAGGGTAGATTTCTGCCAGTTGATCCCAAATCCGGAGTTTCTGCCAAAAATGGCTAGGATGTCGAGGACTGCGATCATTGATTTCTTTGGGGTTGTAAGGTATAAAAGGATATCATCTGCACTGTTCCGTGTAACCTGTGCGCCTGTGCACACACGCACCTCTGCCCTCCTGAGGACGCAGTGCTGTGTGTGAAGATTGCACACACAGCACATCTCAAGAGAGCATTTGTGTGCGAAAAGGCAGCAAATGCTCCTGCACTTTTTGCCTTTATTTCTAACTAGAGAGCGGCTCCGGGGCTGATTGGTTGCCTTTTTAAAGCCGGGTCCTGCTCCTCCAAATCTACAAACTTCCCTATTCCTAGCTATCCCTGCTCCCTGGTCACTGACCTCGAGGTAGGACTTCTAGCGGCGGCCATACTAGGTGAGGAGAAGGCTTGGGGGCTGAGAACCAAGCGCTTAGCCACGCCCACCCTCCCGCCCTCGTGGGCATAAAAGAACCGAATCTCGCATTCCCCTCACTGATTGAGAGTGAGTGTGTGCTACGATTTGTGAGCGAAAGCGTTCGTTTATTTTACATCTTTTAAAAATTACTTGCTGCTTATTTTAAAAATTGCGTGTTTTGCACTGTGATATTTGCTACTTTGCACTGCACCTACCTTTCCTCCTAAACGCTCTGCTTGCAGTGTCCTGAGGCGGAAAGCCGGGTCCTGCTCCTCCAAATCTACAAACTTCCCTATTCCTAGCTATCCCTGCTCCCTGGTCACTGACCTCGAGGTAGGACTTCTAGCGGCGGCCATACTAGGTGAGGAGAAGGCTTGGGGGCTGAGAACCAAGCGCTTAGCCACGCCCACCCTCCCGCCCTCGTGGGCATAAAATGGAACCCTCATACAGGAAGCGCAGCGGACGGGCGCAGCGGGGGCGCCGGCGGGGCGCCGAAGGCGCGCCAAAGGCAAGCCCGTCTGCGCCCGTCCGCGACCTGACGGGACCAGGGGCCACAACCCCTGCCCCCCACGCCATCCAGGTCAGGACATACAGCCCATCCACCATAAAAAAGATAAGACCTCCCATTATGGCACAATGCTCGCACTCCTTCCCTCCAGCCGACTTCCCCATTCAATGCCCTGGCTGCAAACACTCCTTTGACACCAGCAAGGCACCAGCCACGCCGCAGGACTATCAGATGTACCTGTTAAACTGCCGATCTCTTCCCCGGCATAGCATACAGATATGCCTACTCCTAGAGAGTCATAACCCGGATGTCATCTTCTTGACGGAGACATGGCTCACGCCCCATTCAGAGCCAGACATAGTCACCGCCCTTCCCCCTGGGTTCCAAATCCATAGAATGGACCGGACCAAGGGAAGAGGGGGAGGCCTGGCGATCATTCTAAAAGAGGAATACTGCTGCCGCCTTTCGACCGAACCTATTCCTGAATGCGAAAGCATTGCATTCAGAATAGACTTCTCTGCGAACAGCTCCCTCTCTGGTACCCTGATATACCGCCCCCCAGATTCAGGTAAATCATTCATTAGGTCTCTACCAGATATTATCGCGAATCGGCTTTTAACCCCGGCTAACTATACAGTCCTAGGAGATTTTAATTTCCATTTTAACTCCTCCACAGACCTTGTTGCTAGGGAACTAACAGAGGACCTGGCAGCTCTGCAACTGACTCAGTTAGTTAGGTCCCCCACTCATGAAAAGGGAAACCTGCTCGACCCAATCTTTAGTAATTGCACCGGACTTACGGTCGGGCAACCCACTCGTCTCCCATGGACAGATCATTTCCTCATCCCATTTATCTGGGCTACCACTAAACTCCCATCACTGCCTCCCCGTCCTATAACTAGGAGGAATTGGAAAAAACTGGCCATAGAGTCCTGGACAACAATCCTTGAAGACTCCCGTCCACCTCCCTGTACAAACCCCAACCAAGCAAATAACAACTATGAGGGTTGGATCAGGAAATCGCTGGACACGATTCTTCCTCTACGGAAATCCGCTCCCAAGAGACTACACAAGTCCGCTCCCTGGTTCTCAGACTCCTTGAGAGACCTGAAACGCCTCTGCAGGAAAAAAGAGAGAGCCTGGAGAATAGATTTCCTCCCAGAAAATAAAAAACTTTACAAAGAAGCTATCAAGACCTACAGAAATGGGGTGAGAACAGCTCAGTCCGTCTACTTTGCAGACCAAATAATGGCAGCAAAATCAAAACCCAGGGAGATCTTCCATCTGGTCAAAAAATGCACTACTGTCAATTCTGCCCCCCCAGCCCCAAAGTCACTAGAGCAATGCAATGAACTTGCAGACTTTTTTCACAATAAAGTCTCGCAGATTTATTCTGCTTTCCCGGTAGCAACAAACAACTCAACTAATCAAAGTCCCCTGAATAATTCCTCCCTGCAAGGACAACCTATGCTGGATCATTTTTCCCCATTAAACCTGGAGACACTCCAACAA
Source organism: Lissotriton vulgaris (assembly GCF_964263255.1). Classification (NCBI taxonomy): domain Eukaryota; kingdom Metazoa; phylum Chordata; class Amphibia; order Caudata; family Salamandridae; genus Lissotriton; species Lissotriton vulgaris. The sequence goes on from NC_141689.1 coordinate 979,605,995, forward strand.
CTGGCAGCCCAAATCAAATCAGGGTCTCCCCTCGACCCTGCCCCACCAGAAATACTGCTCCAGGCAGGCCAAGCCATCTTCCCAGTGGTGCTAGAGCTCCTTAACTCATCCATCTCCTCCTGCACAGTACCAATCGGGTGGAAGAGAGCCATGGTACGGGCTCTGCTCAAGAAACCCACCCTCAATCCAGAAGATCACTCTAGCTACCGTCCAATTTCATTACTCCCCTGGGTAAGTAAGGTGATAGAAAAACACGTAAATATCCAGCTGACACAATTTCTGGAAAGCCATGCTCTCCTGGACCCATCCCAGACAGGTTTCAGGCCAAAACATGGCACTGAAACTGCTCTGCTGGCAGTCGTTGAAGAGTCTCGAAGGATACTGGATCAAGGGGGATCAGTGGCAGTGATCCTCCTTGATCTAAGTGCAGCCTTCGACACGGTCAGCCATGCCACTCTGCTGAACCGTCTGCATAACATCGGTGTCGGAGGCGACGCTCTAAAATGGCTGGAATCATTCCTGCATAACAGATCCTTCCAGATCTTCGATGGGGACATAACATCAGTCAGAAAACCCCTGGACTGTGGAGTACCACAGGGCTCCTCCCTGAGCCCTGTGCTCTTCAATGTCTATATGAAACCATTGGCTGGGCTCGTCGAACCATCAGGCATAAAAATTGTATCATATGCCGACGATACCCAGCTAGTGGTTTCATTGACGCAGGAAAACACCGGCCACACCTCAGGAAACCTGACGAACTGCCTAGAGGATATAAAAAAGTGGATGACAGGTTCCTCATTAAAGCTGAATGGAGACAAAACGGAGCTCATGCTCCTAGGCACTGCTTCACCTACTCTACTCCCCTCCATGTGGCCTGGATGTTTGGGCACACCTCCCATCCCTAAAGAGAGTGTAAAAAGCCTGGGAGTATGGCTGGATAAAAACCTTTCCTTCTCCACCCAGGCCACTAAACTCTCCGCCATCTGTTTTGGCTTACTTAGAACATTAAGGAAGGTCCTCCCCCTCCTCCCAATGGAAGCAAAACAAGTGGCAGTCCAGGGCCTGATCCAGTCCCGGCTGGACTCAAATAACGCTCTGTATGTGGGGGCCCCAGAGCTGTCCATGCGGAAACTGCAGGTCGTCCAAAACTGCGCAGCCCGCACGCTGCTGCAGATTCCGAGGACGCAGTCTGCAAAACCCGCCCTGGTCGCCCTACACTGGCTCCCAGTAAAGCAGAGAGTGGCATTTAAGGCACTATGCATCGCCCATCGAGCTTTCTGGGGGTCTGGTCCAAAAATCCTCAATAAACTGGTCACTCAATACCATCCTAACAGAAACCTCCGATCTACGGAAGCCTATCTAGCCGTAGTCCCAAGAGTGCGGAGAGCCAGGACCGGAGGAAGGATGTTCTCCTTAAACGCCGCGAAGATGTGGAACACACTCCCGCTGCAAATCAGGTCCAACCCCAACTTACTCTCATTCCGAAGGCAGCTGAAAACCTACCTATTTGCTAGATCCACCTAAGCTCGTTCCACCACTCATCAGTTCTGTTTTCTATGCCTTTAAGCGCTTGGACGCCCACTGGGCAGCAACCGCGCTTTACAAATCAAAAAAAAAAAAGTATATATCTTAATCACAGCGCCCGTAAAGGGCTGAATTTAACATAAATACTTTCAAAAGGCAACCAATAAACCCAACAGCGGTGCTCTAGTTAGAAAAGAAATGCAGCAAGTGGTCAAACATGATGTGTGCTTTCAGAATCCTTTGAAAGCACACATTCATGCTTTTAAACTTGATGGGAGGTAAGTAACATGGCTGGGGACGGTGTGAAATGGAATTGAAATAGGAATGGGGTGGGATGGGGAAAATAAACTGATTGTCTGGGTGGGAGGGGGGAGAGAAACTGGGAATGGGTGCTTGACCATCCCCCAAAACCCTCTGGCTATATTTTTTTACATTTTTGCGGTCATAAACAGGTTCTACAAATGGTAATTGTCAATAAAATGGTACTGTGTGTGATTGGCTTAAACGTTTGATACAGTTTCCTTGTCAGAAAGGAACTTCTTTGTGACATTTTTAAATTATCACAGAATAAACAACATCGAATTCATTAACATTTCGAAAGCTAAAGAACTATTGCAATGCATTCGGTAACAGTTTCTAATATGTGTTGTAACGACCGCGTTGTGATGCCCTGCTGGTAAAATGATTAGTGTTGTACACATCTAACCAGAAAGTCGCAACGGTTACTTTTATTAGCTCAGGCGTACTTTAGGTGACTGCCAGATGCAGATTTCTCTTTCTCTGTTCTGTGATATAAAATGCAAGCTGGATGATTTTATCCGTCTCCTCTTGATGACATTACGTTCATCTTCTACTTGTGTTTGCATTGTTTTTTGGAGCAGTGTTGATTATATTGTATTGTTCTACGACCGAACATAAACATCTGAGACCAGATGTATGGCTAAGTAAAGTTGGTGCACTGTTGTCTTTTCTTTTGCCTTGAGCTGCTGTAAATATATTATTCATTTTGATATTTGACTGTTTCAGCCATTCTCTTCAAAGCTTTCTGCCTGCCACCATTATGCGGGTGGTTATCATTCTTCAGTGTCTGTTCTCAGTGTGTGTTTGAACCTGCTGAAAACGAGAAATTTTGCGTTCAGCATAAAACTTTTCAACATTTGAGCTTTGTAGTCCATGGAGTACTACGCCTTATTTGTGAATATAATGATCCCCTTTCACTTCAAAAAGGAGTCACAGTTCAATATCAGTACGATTAAATGTTCTGCAGTTACATTTAGTATACGTGCATTGAATTTCTCAAAAGGCATGTGGGGATGCGGCTGCTGTTGGTAAGATTCCAAAACAGCGCGTATCTCTCCAGGAAACACGATTCCCATGAGAACACTACACTCCAACCTACAACAAAGCAATTCTCCTGTCTCATATGACAAGATGCCTATTGCAGCTATTCAAAAAGCCCCTTAAATGCATTTTATGCATAATTATGTACTAACCGCAATTGACACAATCCATCATCTGCTGCATATTCTGCAGATTTTATCAAAAATAATTTCTTAGCTGAAATGGTTCAAAAGTTACTAAAAAAGCAGCACCTCGTGTTGCCACGCAATGGAAGTCCCTTTGCAAAGGTTGCTTATCTCTGTATTTGGATGCTAAACTGGTAGTAGCGGAGTGCAACCTATACCAAGACAGTGCTAATAAGTATAACAAGTATTGGCAAAGCCAGTAGGTCTCTGCAATACGAGAGCTATTGCTGTTGTCCAAGAAATTCTACAAACACGAGGTATGCTTTCAGAAATGCAGCAAATTTTATATAGTCTGAACTCAATCCAAAAGTATTTCAGCGCTTTACATGATTCATTTATATATTTATTTATTTTGGTATGAATGGGAAGATTAATTGATTTGCCCAGTATCACAGGATGTTAAGCTAAGTCAAGACTCAAAATCTCCTAAGTCGCCAGCTCGAGCATTAAGACACAAACAACCTCTACCACAAGAGCGGAAGCATTTTCAATATTATATACAACTTTATGCAACAAACAACCATTGACAAAGCCAATAGTCCTGTCTTCTTTTAGGTATAATGCTACTTGTATTATATATCTGAATGCAATGACCCAAAGAAGCAAAATTTCAGTCCGGTGACGCACTATGCTAAGCACAGATGTTTAGCTCAATTGCTTTTCAGCCACACCCTTAGTTGCAACGGTCAAGCCCCTTTGAGAGACCCCCTAATTATATCATCCCACGTAAAGTCCTGGTCTACAGGCGGGGTAGGGTACTTGGTGCACATAGCCTTGGCGCACAAGTTACTACTTGTGTAACGATATATCTGTAAGAGACATTAGTTAGTGATAGATTCCTTACCTTAGAATATCCCCAGACATCAGACTGGATCCGGAAACTTTTGCGTAGCAGTACCCTTGCGCGTCGGTAGGCGTCGTCTGCGGCTCCGCGTCCGTCGTGGGGGTCGTGGGCGCCGTGATGACGTCGTCTGAGTACTTCGACGCCGCCTCCGCGTGCTGACGTCAGTTCTTAGACACAGCTTTTCCGCGCCAGAGGCGCAGAGCCATGCCAAAATCCAACACTGGTGCCATGAAACTAGGGCCCTGAAAGGGGATGACCTTAACCCTAGATATCGGTTCGCAGAACGGGGAGGATGGGTGGGTCGGTAAGGAATCTATCACTAACTAATGTCTCTTACAGATATATTGTTACACAAGTAGTAACTTGTGCATCTGAAAGAGACACGTTGGTGATAGATTCCTTACCTTAGAATAGATACCCCAGCAATACCAACCCCGTGGTGGTGGGTCTGCAAACGAATAATCACACCAGAAAGTCCTGGAGGACGGAACGGCCAAAGTAGCCATCCCTCCGGACTTGACAGTCCAGGCAATAATGTCGTGCAAACGTGTGCAGCGAGGCCCACGTAGCCGCCTGGCAAATGTCCTGCAAGGGCACACCTCGGCCCAAGGCAGTTGTAGTAGCTGTGGCTCCAGTGGAATGAGCCCTCAGCCCAACAGGGGGTTCCTTCTTAGCCAAGGAGTAACACGCCTGGATGCACTAGATGATCCACCGGGAGATGGTCCGCTTGTGCACCGCTTTCCCTTTCTTAGCGCCCGCGCATCCAACAAAGAGTTGATCATCCACCCGGAAGTGTTGTGTGCGATTCAAAAAAAATGAGAGCGCACGTTTTGGGTCCAGACGGTGGAGCCCCTCTTCCTCTCTCGAGGGGTGCGGAGCGGAAAGAAGGTGGGCAAGGTGATTGATTGCCCAATGTGGGAGGCCGTGACTACCTTGGGTAGGAAGGAGGGCCTTGTTCGTAAAACAACCTTGTCCGGATGGACTGAAATGAAAGGAGGCTTACAAGACAGAGCCTGGAGCTCACTCACTCTCCTGGCAGAGGTGATGGCTACCAGGAAGGCAGTCTTCAAAGAAAGAAGGCGAAGAGGACAGTTGTGAAGTGGCTCAAAGGGAGCGCGCATCAGAAACGTAAGAACCAGGTTCAGGTCCCACTGCGGCATCACGAAGGGAACAGGAGGGAACGTATGAGTGACGCCCTTCAGGAATCGATTAACGATAGGGGACTTGAACAAAGAAGGTTGGTCAGGCAGCCTCAGAAAGGCTGAAAGAGCTGAGAGATAGCCCTTGACCGTGTCCAGAGCAGAGCCCTGCTGGGCAAGAGAGAGAAGAAAGAGGAGAACCTCAGAAAGGGGGGCATTAAGGGGATCCACAGCCTTTGCTGTGCACCATGCCAAAAATCTATTCCATCTGCAGGCGTATACCGACTTTGTGGAGGGACGTCTGGCTGCCAGAATGATGTTACAGACTTAGGAGGCAAGTCAAATGGCCTCAACTGTCGCCGCTCAATCTCCAAGCATGGAGGTGGAGACTGGACAGGTTCGGGGGGAGGACCTTCCCCTGCTGCTGCGACAGAAGGTCCTCCTGAAGAGGCACACGAACCGGGGGATCGACTGACATACTGAGTAGCTCGGGATACCAGTACCTTCGTGCCCAGTCCGGAGCCACAAGGATGACTTGTGCCCGGTCACGCTTGATCTTCTTCAGCACTCTGGGCAGAAGTGGTATAGGCGGAAAGGCGTACAACAGACCGCAACTCCACTCGTGACGAAAAGCGTCTCCGAGCGAGTGCTGCCTTGGAAATTCCAACGCGCAGAACTGATGACATTGCGCGTTCTCTTCGGTGGCGAATAGATCTAACCAAGGCTCTCCCCACTGCAGAAAGAGACCTTGCGCCACGTCCGAGTTCAGACGCCATTCGTGATCCATCATGCACCGGCGGCTGAGTTCATCCGCCCTGGCGTTCAGAGAACCTGCCAGGTGTTGAACCATCAGAGACACGCCCTTATGTTCCAGCCATTGCCAGAGGCGCAGAGCCTCCTGGCAGAGGGTCCACGACCCCACCCCGCCCTGTTTGTTGCAGTACCACATGGCGGTGTTGTTGTCCGTGAACACCTGCACTACACTCCCTCGGACAGAGGGGAGGAATGCCTTCAGTGCTAGACGAATCGCCCGCAGCTCCAAAAGGTTGATATGGAGCCGGGACTCCGCCGGAGACCAGAGGCCTCTGATCTCCGCCTCTTCCAAGTGGCCTCCCCAGCCCTGGAGGGACGCGTCCGTCACAACTACGTGCTCCGGTTGGGGAAAGGAGAGGGATCTTCCGTTGACCCAATCGCGGTCCATGAGCCACCACTGCAGCTGTCTCGCAGTGCCCTCCGAGATCAGGACATGGTCGGACAGGTTGCCTTGATGCTGGGCCCACTGAAACTTCAGGTCCCACTGCAGAGCACGCATCCGCCACCGAGCGTGATGCACCAGAAGGATGCAGGAGGCCCTCAGCCCCAGAAGCCGCAGCGTCAACCTGACCGAAACCCGGGATAAAGGCCGGAAGATTGGAATCAGGGCCTGTATATCCCGAACTCGCTGTTTGGGCGGGTAAACCCGAAACTGCGCCGAGTCGAGAACCGCTCCGATGAAAAGGAGCTTCTGAGAGGGACACAGGTGTGACTTCGGCACATTGATGGAAAATCCCAGCTGGTGCAGGAGATCCGCCGTAGTCTGGAGGTGGCTGACGACTGTCTGGGGCGAGACCGCCTTCAACAACCAGTCGTCGAGGTAGGGGAAGACTGAGACCCCCAACCTGCGCAGATGAGCTGCGACCACCGCCATCACCTTCGTGAACACCCGTGTGGCGCTGGTAAGGCCGAAGGGGAGCACGGTAAACTGAAAGTGCTCGTGGCCTACCGTGAACCGCAGGTAACGCCGGTGAGCCGGCAGGACGGGGATGTGGAAATATGCGTCCTGCAAGTCCAACGCTACCATCCAGTCTCCTGGGTCTAGGGCAGCCAAGACCTGAGCCAGAGTCAGCATTTTGAACTTCTCTTTCCGGAGGAAGCCGTTGACGTTCCTCAGATCCAAGATAGGGCGTAGGCCCCCTTTGCCCTTCTTGGGTACCAGAAAGTAGTGGGAGTAGCAACCACGTCCTACTTCTGGCCCAGGAACGCGCTCGATGGCCCCCTTAGCCAAGAGGGCCGAAACTTCCTCCTGCAGGTGCCGCAAGTGATCCCCCGATACGCGGTGGTGTTGCGGTGGCATGGCTTGAGGAGTCGTCTCGAAGGGGAGGGAGTAGCCCCTCCGGACGATCTGCAGCACCCACCTGTCCGAAGTGACAGTGCGCCAGTGAGAGTGGTGATGGCGAACCCTGCCTCCCACTGGCGTCACATGGGCCAAAAAGCACGGACAAGAAGGGTTTAGAGGCAGATGCTGCGGGGGGAGGTGTGGGCTGACCTCGCCTGTTATCCCCAACCGCCTCCTCAGCGGTTTCCACGGCCGCCGCCGCGCTGGATAGTAGTCTGCGGCGACTGGCTGGCGGCACGTGTGGGGACACCCCTTCCTTGGCCATGAAAGGAGCGAAAGGAACCCGTTTGCTGGCGCGGGGCCAAGAGGCCCAAGGACTTGGCCGTAGCCCTGGAGTCCTTAAAGCGCTGAAGCGTGTGGTCCGCTTTGTCGCCAAAGAGGCGACGGCCATCGATCGGCATGTCCATCAGAGTGTTCTGGACATCTGCCGAAAAATTGGCGGATCTCAGCCAGGCGTGGCGTCTCACCGCCACTGTCGTAGCCATCGCTCTGCCTAGCGAGTCGGTGGTATCCAGCCCACACCTGATCGAATACTTGGCTGCATCTCGGCCCTCCACAAGGGCTTGGCCGAGTTTGGCCCGTACCTCCAACAGGCACTCTGGCAGCACCTCCGCCACCATCTCCCACAGAGAGTGGGTGTAGCGGCCCAAGAGGTATGCAGTGTTGGAAGACCACAGTCCCAAACTGAGGGAGGAGAATATCTTCTTACCATAATTCTCATACCTCTTGGATTCCCTGTCCGGCAGGGCCGTCGGGAATGCGGTCTGGGAATTAGAGGCCTGGATAACCAGACTCTCGGGGGTGGGGTGGGAGGACAGGAAACATGGGTCTCCTGGAGCCGGGCGGTGGCGTCTGGCCACGTTCCTAACTACGGGCGAACCCGTAGCGGGCCTGGACCAAGTGCCCAAAAGAACGTCGGTTAAAGCCTCATTAAAGGGCAGCAGAGGCTCAGCCGAGCATGACTGCGGTTTAAGGACCTCTGTGAGGAGGTTAGTCCTCATGGCCGCGACGGGGAGCTCAAGGCCCAAAGCCTTGGAAGCCCTCGTCAACACCACACCATAGGTAGCCCCCTCCTCCGAAGCCAAGGTAGGAGGAGAGACAAATCCAGTGTCCGGAGAAGTGTCCAGGCCACTGGCCTCCCCAAGGTCTCCTGCCCAGTCCTCATGAGACTGACACTCCTTGGTCAGAGGGTCCTCAGACCCCTCCCAATCCTCCTCATCACCCATCTCCTGAGACTCAGGGTTGTAATTGAATGAGGCCGGTTCATAGAAGTGGAAATCTCCAAGCGGCGTCGAAGGCGCCGCTCCGACGTCGGAACCGGAGCAAAGGAGGTATCTGGGACGGCGCCGCCCGAGGACGGCGCCGGAGGTGACACCTGACGGACCGACGCCGGGGGGGTCGTAAGGTCCACCGGTGACGATCCAGAGCCCGAGGAAGGCCCAGCTGCGCCCCGCGGCACTGGGCCCGAAGGCGCCGGTGGTGCCGGAGCTGCTGTTCCCTACGGCGCCGGGCCCGAGGGCACCGGCGGTGCCAGGATCGTGGGGCCCTGCGGCCCCCGACCCGCTAGGGCCCCTAGACGGGTCCGCTGGGCCCGAAGGCGCCGCGGAGCCCGTCGGAGGAGAGAGGGACCTCATGGCCATGAGGAAGCGCTCAATCTCCTCCAGCGTCGCGTCCTGCCCAGGGACCGGAGGGTGTGGGGCGGGACGAGACCCCGCGACTCCGAAGGAGCTGCGTGGGCGGTGTCACCCGAACCTCCGGCCGCGTCGCGCGAGCGTCGGGGGGGGGAGTCAGAAGAGCAATGATGCCTCTTGTGTTTCTTACCTGATGACTTGGACCCGGAGGAGTGGTGCCGACTCCCGGAGCTGGTACGGCTCCGTCCCCGCGACCTGTCCCTCGACCTCCCGTGGGACCGGGACCGGGATCTCACTCGGCGCGGGCCAACTGCCGGAGTTCGAGCCGCCTGCGGGACCGCTCCCGCCTGGCTTTCCTCGAGAGGGCCCGACAGTCTGAGCAGGCCTCGTCGTCATGGTCGACGCCTAGACAAGTCAGGCACAGTCGGTGAGGATCCTTGACCGACATGGTGCATTCGCAATCGTCACAATGCTTGAAACCGGGCATCCCTACGGCACCGATCGGAGTCGCAAGACTTCGAGAAGGATCAAAAATGATCTAAAAAAAGTTAGTCAAAAATTGACTGGGTTACTGCTTTTTCCAGATGTGCGCTGGCTGGCGTGGAAAAAAGAAGAGCTGACGTCAGCACGCGGAGGCGGCGTCTAAGTACTCCGACGACGTCATCACGGCGCCCACGACGGACGCGGAGCCGCAGACGACGCCTACCGACGCGCAAGGGTACTGCTACGCAAAAGTTTCCGGATCCAGCCTGACACCTGGGGAAATTCTAAGGTAAGGAATCTATCACTAACGTGTCTCTTTCAGATAACAGCGCACAAAGACCTTAGGCTGCCGCACACTGAGGAAAAAAATAAGAGGGAACATTGATCATCGGCATATAGAGAGATTAGGTCCTCCCAATCCAGGGACCAACGCATTCCTCAAATGACTGGGTCTCTCCGGATCCAAGCTGCAAGGGGTGCCAGTGCGAACAGCAGAGAGGACAGAGGGCATCCCTGCCGGGTCCCTCGACTGAGCGCAAAGGCCTCTGATTTTTTGTTATTAACCCACCACTTGAGCCATAGGGTCGCTATATAGGAGACTCATCGTATAAAGCCTGGGACTCCACATATCAGTTTCTTGGTCTCTATTGTGAAGGGTGGCAGCCTAACCCTTTGGGTTCTTCCCATGGGAAAGGAACAAATCAATTTGAGAGCAGATCCTTGAATGCCAATCTTGTGGAGTCAGCTGGTTAGGGTGTTGTAGGACACAGTGTTGAAGGCCACAACAGGTCCAGCAGCTTGAGGGCCACTGTTTCTTCTCGATCCAGGATTAATCTAATATTATCAGGTGCCGGGATGAGTGATGTTTCAGTGCTGTGGTTCTTTCTGAATCCTGATTGAGTGTTGTCTAGAAGATGGTGATGGTGAAGTTCAAGGTGGGTTGTGAGTTGCTTGTTGATGGCCTTCCCAATTACTTTGCCTGGATAGGGGAGATGGGTTGGAAGTAGCTTAGTTGATTCCTTTCGGTTGTGGGGTTCTTGAAGAGGATGTTAATTTGTGCAAGTTTCCATTCATCCGAAAAAGTGGCAGACGTACAAGTTACTACTTGTGTAACGATATACCTGTAAGAGACATTAGTTAGTGATAGATACTAGATACTACATACTTCCCTCCTGAGGCGGAAAGCCGGGAGAGGAAGAGAACTCTTTTAAAACCTTATTGACACAGAATATTGTTTGTTCGTAATTTGCTTTGTTTTAACTTGTAATTACCTCTCCCTGCATTCGCCAGAGAGCTGGTACGTCTTTCGAATTGCTGGTCCCCGCCGCAGCCGATTCAGGTGCTGTGACGGGGCTCTGATTTCACAAGAGCCGCCATATTTGGGGAATCGGAAGGGTAGCGGTACAGCTGCCTGCTCCCTCCCGCCCTCTTCCGCTTTAAATGGCCAGCCCCACTCGGCCGCGCAGCGAACGAGCGCAGCGGGCGCGCCGGCTGCCCCCCGAAGGCGCGCCAAAGGCAAGCCCGTCTGCGTCCGTCCGCGACCTTTCCGCGACCAGGGCCAGAGACGCTGCAGGTTTCGACCCTTTGGACACCATCCCATACACTAGACAGAAGCTGCTCTCCCTCAGGCCCAAGGACTGTGCTTATTTACATTCCATTCCCTTTGACCTACCCATTGAGTTCTACCCCTGCAAAGCGTGTGACTCAAAACACGAAGGAGGCATCTCAGTGCATCAATGTCCCTTAATAAAACCCGCGGCCTCGCCCCAAATTAATCAAAATACTCTAACCCTCAAGGCGAGACTCGTTAATTGTCGCTCCTTGGTGAAACACTCTCTATATATCTTCCAGTCTCTTATTGATAACAAATGGGATTTACTCTAACAGAAACTTGGTTGGGAGATGAAACCAATCCTGCATTATGCCTAGCCATTCCAACAGGGTATAATATCTTGTGTGCCAACCGGCAAAGCAATAAACACGGAGGAGGAGTCGCTATTATTTATAGATCCCATTGGTCGATCTCGTCCTTCCTCTACGATCAAATTGATCTAATCAAAGCTCTGCCCTTCTGTATAAAATTAACTTCCAAAATCACGGGCTCAGGCTTGCTGGTATATCGACCCCCTAAATCCAGCACATCTCATTTACCTAATTTCTTAGACTTTGTACTTCAAGCTAGCTCCCGCTATGCAAATTTCACCTTGCTTGGAGATTTAAACCTCCATGTGGAGGATACTTCTGATATGATAAGTAACAACTTTATATCCACCATGATTGGTTGCGGACTTAATCAGCGGATCACCTTCCCCACTCATAAGGCCGGTCATACTTTGGACCTTATTTGTTCCAATCTTACGGATATTACAGTCGGGGAACCTAGTCCGGTGATCTGGTCCGATCATTACTTCATTCCCTTCTCTATCCTCCTGAACCAACAGGACAGACCTAGGATCCGGGCTAAGGAGTATGGCAGAAACTGGAACAAGATTTCCCCGGACAGTGTAATCAATCATCTTCCCTCTGCTGATCCTCCAGGAGCGTTAGATTTGGACTCAAGCTTGGTCATACTAAACAACTGGGTATCCAAGGCCATCGATTCTATTGCCCCTCTTCGGCCTATAAAGACCTACCGCTCAGCTCCCGCCACGCCCTTGTATTCTGATGAACTGCGCAAATGTAAATCTGCATGTAAACTTTTGGAACGTGGTTGGAGACTGTCCTATTCAGCGGATAGTAAATCATTATACAAAGCTGCCCTCAAAGATTATCGGAAAAAGATCATAAATCATAAACGGAGCTACCTTGCCGATAAGATCAATAAGGCGCAAGGCTCCTCTAGGGAGATTTTTAACACGGTCAAAACATTCACAGACCCACAGGCTCTTCATCGCCAATCCCCAGTGTCGCAGTCTCTTTGTAATCAACTTTTTGATTACTTTGAGGAGAAAATAGCATCCATCTATGACTCCTTCCCCACTATTGACAGCAACGGAACAGGGGAAACACCATCTGTTTTTCAGATGCCATCTTCTATCTTCTCTGAATTTGAGGAGATCTCGGAAGACCGTTCTCTCTCAGAGCTCCACAAGTGCAAGTCTGGATCACCTAGTGATCCCTGGCAGGCTAAGCAATATAAAGGCCTTGCTCCACTTAATGGCATCTGGAATGATTCTCTTCACACCGGGATTTACCCGGATTCCTGGAAACACGCCCGTCTGATTCCCATCTTGAAAAAGGCCAACGCCGACCCAGAGAACCCGGCTAACTACCGGCCTATTTCTCTACTTCCTGCTCCGGGCAAGATTCTTGAAAAGCTGGCACACCAGCAACTTGCCGGATTCATGGAATCTAATGGATTACTTCATGATTCCCAACATGGATTCAGACCCGAGTACAGCACTGAGTCGGCCCTGATAGAAATGGCTGATTCGGTACGCTGGACGCTCAACAGGGGTGCAAGGGCGGTGTTGGTGCTGTTGGATCTTTCTGCAGCATTCAACACTGTCTTTCACCCTGTCCTGCTGAACCGCCTCCGGTCAATAGGCATCCAGGGTAAGGCTCTTAGCTGGATCTCTTTTCTGTCCAACCGTACACAAGCAGTGTTTACTCCACCATAGACTTCCACCTGTCGCCCGCTCAAATGGGGTGTTCCCCAAGGCTCTTCACTGAGTCCTCTTTTATTCAATGTGTAATTCTCTCCTTCGGCCGAGTTAATTGCCCAGTCAGGAATAAAAGTGGCATCGTATGCTGATGACATTCAGTTGTTGTTCACATATGACGACCCCACCCTGACTACATTTGATCCTCTGAAAGACTGCCTCCGTGATATAGCGCACTGGATGGATAACAACTTCCTGAGATTGAACGCAGGAAAAACTGAGGTTCTTTTCTTTCATCAATCTTCCCCTCTGGACTCGAACCTCTGGTGGCCGGTGGAGCTGAGCTCTGCCCCCTCACCCAAGGAATCAGTAAGAAACCTTGGGGTGAGATGGGACACCAGTCTCTCCTTCCACAGACAAGTCCATGCAGTCGCTGCAGCCTGCTTCTCTAAAATCAGGATGATTAAAAAATTCATTAACTATCTTCCCAGCAAAATTAGGAAAACAATAGTCCAGGCTTTAATTACTTCTCACCTGGATTATGCTAATGGCCTCTATCTCGGACTCGCTTCGGGCCTGAGCCATAGACTACAAATAGTTCAGAATGCCGCTGTTCGGCTAGTCTGTGGCATCTCTCCCCGAGAACATATATCACCTTACCGGTGGAGGCTGCACTGGCTGCCGATCCATAAAAGGGCAGAGTTTAAAGTGTTGACTCTGGCCCATCGGGCAATAAAAGGACGCAGATCTGCCTATCTTTCGTCCTGTCTCCGTCCCTATAGCAATGTTAGAAACCTTCGTTCCAATTCTAAGTTATTGCTGACCACACCCAGATTTTAAAAAGTTCGCTCTGGGGGCAGAACTTTCCAGGTGTGAGCCTCTTCTCAATGGAACAAACTTCCTATCTCCCTCCGTAAAAGCGCTTAAAACATTTCTCTTCTGCTAAATCCTTCTGGACTAGATCTAGTATTCTAAGCACCAGCGCCGGGACACCCCGTTGGGGGTAGCTGCGCGCTATACAAAATACACAAATAAATAAATAAATAAATAGATTCCTTACCTTAGAATTTCCCCAGGCGCCAGACTGGATCCAGAAAGTTTTTGCTAGCCGTACATCTGCGCGTCAGTAGGGGTGTCGTGTGGCTCGGCGTCCGTTACTGGCATCACATGCGCTGAGATGACGTTCTGGAGACTACTTAGGCGCCACCCATGCGTGCTGACGTCAGTTCTGTACACGACTTTCCGCGCCAGAAACGCAGAGCCATGCAAGAAACTGACCTCTGGTGCCAATAAACTAGGGCCCTGACAGGGATGTACTTTACCATAGAAATCAGGTCGCAGAACGGGGAGGATGGGTGGGGCGGTAAGGAATCTATCACTAACTAATGTCTCTTACAGATATATCGTTACACAAGTAGTAATTTGTGCATCTGAAAGAGACACGTTAGTGATAGATTCCATACCTTAGAATAGATACCCCAGCAATACCAACCCCGGTGGTGGGTCTGCGAACAAGATTACACCAGAAAGTCACGAAGAACAGAAGCTAAGAAGCTGTCTCTTCGGACTTGACTGTCAAGGCAATAATGCTTGGTAAACAAGTGCAGTGAGACCCACGTAGCTGCCTGACAAATGTCCTGCAAGGGAACGCCGCGTCCCAAGGCAGTAGTGGCTGCTGATGCCCTGGTAGAATGGGCATGCAGCCCCAAGGAGGCTCCTTCTTAGCCAACGAGTAATAGGCTTTGATGCAGAGAACAACCCACCGAGAACTGGTCTGTTTGTGCACGGCCAACCTTTTTTGGCGCCCTCGTAGCCAACAAAGAGCTTGTTATCCACCCAGGACTGTTGTGTGCGCTTCAGATAGAACGGAGCGCACGTTTTGGGTCCAGATGGTGGAACCTCTCTTCCTCTTTGGAAGGATGCGGAGGCAGAAAGAAGGTGGGCAAAGTGATGGTCTGCCCGATGTGGAAGGGCGTGACAACCTTTGGCAAGAAAGAAGGACAAGTCCTTAAAACCACCTTGTCCGGATAAACAGCAAGGAAAGGAGGTCGAGAAGAAAGAGCCTGGAGCTCACTCACTCTTCTGGCAGCAGTGATAGCTACCAGGAAACCCGTCTTGAGAGCAAGAAGATGCAAAGGACAGTTATGAAGGGGCTCGAAGGGAGCGCACCTCATATGTCAAGACAAGGTTTAAGTCCCATTGAGGCACGATGAACGGCACAGGAGGAAATGTGTGCGTAATGCCTTTCAGAAAACGGGTAACAACCGGAGACTTAAAAAGAGAAGGCTAATCTGGAAGCTGTAAAAAGTCGGAGTTGGCCGAAAGATAACCTTTGATAGCGCCCAGAGCAGAGCCCTGCTGGGCCAAAGAAAGAAGGAACAGAAGGACTTCAGAAAGAGGGGCAGAAAGGGGATCCACAGAATTAGCTGTGCACCATGCCACAAACTCGTTCTACCTGCAGGCGTATACCGTCTTAGTGGAGGGACGCCTGGCTGCCAGAATGACATCACAGACTTCGGGAGGAAGATCGAAAGCTGTCAACTGTCGCCGCTCAATCCTCACGCATGGAGGTGGAGGCTGGACAGGTTCAGGTGGATAACCGTCCCTTGCTGCGACAGAAGTTCCTCCCGAAGAGGTAGTCGGATCGGGGGATCGGTCGCCAAGTTGAGTAGCTCAGGATACTAGGATACCTCTGTGCCCAATCCAGAGCCACAAGAATAACTTGGGCCCAGTCGTGCAAATCTTCTTCAGCACTCTGAGCAGAAGTGGTATAGGCAGAAAGGCGTACAATAGACCGCAACTACACTTTTGACAAAAAGCGTCGCAGAGCGAGTGCCGCCTTGGAAATTCCATCGCGTAGAACTGATGACATTGCGTGTTCTCTTCGGTGGCGAATAGATCTAACCAAAGATCTCCCCACTGCTGAAAGAGACCTTGCGCCACGTCTGAGTTCAGACGCCATTCGTGATCCATCAAGCACCGACGGCTGAGTTCGTCCACCCTCGCGTTCAGAGAACCTGTCAGGTGTTGAACCATCAGAGACACGCCCTGATGTTCCAGCCATTGCCAGAGGCGCAGAGCCTCCCGACATAGGGTCCAGGAACCCACTCCGCCCTGTTTGTTGCAATGCCACATAGCGGTGGTGTTGTCTGTGAACACCTGCACCACACTTCCCCGGACAGAGGGAAGGAATGCCTTCAGTGCAAGTCGGACCACCCGAAGCTCCAAGAGGCTGGTATGGAGCCGGGACTCCGCCGGAGACCAGAGGCCTCTGATCTACGCCTCTCCCAAGGGGCCTCCCCATCCCAGGAGGAACGCATCCGTCGCCACTGTGTGCTCCGGTTGGGGAAGGAAGAGGTCTCTGCCTTTGACCCAATTGCGATTCGTGAGCCACCACTTCAATTGTCGTGCTGAAAGATCGGAGTCAAAGCCTGAATATCCCGAACTCGCTGCTCGGGAGGATAAACCCGGAACCACTTTGAATATCCAGAACCGTTCCGATGAAGGGGAGCTTCTGAGAGGGACTCAGGTGCGACTTCAGCACGTTAATGGAGATCCACAGTAAATGCAGGAGGTCGGCCGTAGTCTGAAGGATGAGTGACAACTGCCTGGGGCGAGCCCGCCTTCAACAACCAGTCGTCGAGGTAGGGGAAGACTGACACCCCTGAAGTGCGCAGGCTGGTAATGCCGAAGGGGAGCACGGCAAACTGAAAATGCTCCTGGCCTACCAGGAACCGCAGGTAACACCGGTGGGCCGGCAGGACGGGGATGTGAAAATATGTGTCCTGCAAGTCCAACGCTACCATCCAGTCTCCAGGATCGAGGGCAGCCAAGACCTGAGCCAGAGTCAACATCTTGAACTTCTCCTTCCGGAGGATGCAATTGACGTTCCTGAGGTCCAAAATGGGGCGCAGACCCCCCTTGTCCTTCTTGGGGACCAGGAAGTAGTGGGATACCAACCACGTCCTACTGTATGGACCAGGAACATGCTCAATGGTCCCCTTAGCCAGGAGGGCCGTGACTTCCTGCTGGAGAGGCACAAAGTGATCCCCCGACTTGCGGTGGAACTCAGGTGGCATGGCTGGGTGGGTAGACTAGAAGGGGAGGGAGTAACCCCTTCGGACAATCGCAGCACCCACCTGTCCGAAGTTACAAAACGCCAGTGGGGGAGGTGATGTTGAAGCCTGTCGCCAACCGGTGTGGGTGCACCCCAAACCTCGGAAGGTTTTGAGGCGGATGCTGCGGGAGCGGATGAGGACTGACCCGCACGCTGGACCCCTGTGCCTCCACGGCAGCCTCCACGCCCACGACCAAGCTGAGGTTGGGTCTGTGCAGGCTTCTGTCTGAATGAACGTGGAGGGGCACCCCCTCCGTTGCCACAAAAGGAACGAAAGGTAGACGTACACTACTGACAGACACTTCTTAAAAATTCACAGTTTCATGATACGCATGGGGACCTTGACCAGGAATATACATATCTAATGCAAAATCTTGGTCAGGCTATTGATCAAATAGCACCCGAAAGAAATCAAAAGATAAATAGAACAGTAAACGGAGCCCCATGGTTCAATTCCTCCTTGAGGGAACACAAAATTAAACTTCGCCTTTTAGAGATAAGCTGGAGGAAATCAAACGATCCCATTGACAAGGATCACTATAAATCGTTTCTTAAATTGTACAAAACCTGTATTAGGTCAACAAAAGCAGAGTATTATGAATCCCGAATTAACAACGCGGGCAATGTCCAAAAAGAAACCTTCAAGATCTTAGCAGAGTTGAGCAAGAAAGTAGAAAGATCAGAATCTCCAATTGTTTGTAACACCTTTCAACACTACTTCCTCGACAAAGTACAAACTATTCTTAATGACATCAAGAATACCTCCAGCAGTCACTCCTCTCTTTCATATCCCCAATCCCTTCCACCAATACATACCATCTCTAAGTTTGCCCCGATTGATTCTACAGTCTTAGGACAGCTCATGAATCAAACAAAATCTGGCTCCCCTGCAGATCCATGTCCCCCTAGCATCTTTCGCATGGCGCTTCCTGCACTAGAAAGTCATTTTGTCTCCCTACTAAACAAATCATTAGACTCTGGCCAGCTTCCATCCAGTTTTAAAGAAGCACGAGCTAGGCCCCTAATAAAGAAGTCGGGGGCTGATCCCATCAACCTAAAAAATTATAGGCCAATATCTCAGCTTCCTTTCTTGTCCAAGATTTTGGAACAACATGTTCTGATAGCTTTGTCATCATTCCTGGAGTCACACCATCTACTCCAGGAACGTCAAGCAGGTTTTCGGGCGCATCACAGCACCGAATTGGTGATGCTTTCGGTGCTTGATGAGCTCAGAGGTATGGCTGACAGTAAAAAACCGAGTGCTCTGATATTATTAGACCTGTCAGCGACATTCGACACTGTCAGCCATACCCTGCTTTTGGACAGATTGGCCGCGTTTGGGATACAAGACGTAGCCTATAAATGGCTTAAATCCTTTCTTTCTGGAAGATCTCAAAGGATTCAACTGGAGGACTGTATATCAAACTTGGGCACCCTGAAGTGTGGAGTCCCCCAGGGATCTGCCTTGTCCCCCCTCCTTTTTAATCTTTATCTGCAGACCTTAATTGATTATTTGGTAAGCATGGTCTGTAAAACCTTTAACTATGCGGATGATACCCAGTTGTTACTTAGTATTGATAATACTGCATCCGCACAGACCCATGCTCAAAAAATACTTAGTCATACGGTGAACTGGATGACAGCAAATTCATTGAAGATCAATGCTGAAAAAACTGAGGTCCTGGTGGTTTCATCTGAAGCGTCTCCTTGGGGCGATTTGTTTTGGCCGCAAGATCTTGGCCCGACCCCTAAACCCTGTTCTAACGTAAAAAGTCTTGGCATAAAGATCGACCATGAGCTGTCAATGGTCAGCCAGATCTCCTCAGTGGTTGGGACCTGTACTAACCTAATTAGACAGTTACGTAAGTTAGTCCCTCTGCTTTCCTCCTCCACGCTCCGTACAATTGTCTCCGCCACAATAATCTCAAGACTAGATTATGGGAATGCCCTGTATTTGGGTCTTCCGAAAACACTGATAAATAGACTGCAAGTAGTCTTGAACGATGCAGCTAGGCTGATCTTTAGGCTACCTAGACGTACTCATGCATCGCCGCTGTTATGTAAGCTACATTGGCTCCCCATAAAACAACGGGTGGAGTTCAAAAGTTTGTGCATTGCCCATAAGGCAATCTATGGTCAAGCACCGGCTTACATTCAAGAACGCCTTGGAGTGTATAAACCTACACGATCACTAAGGTCCTCGAACACTCAACTGCTGTCCTGTCCCCGCTATAAACTAGCAACGAAGGGTGGCAGATCTTTCTCAGTGGTGGTTCCACAGTTTTGGAACAAACTTCCAGAATCTCTTCGTAAGGAATCTAACTTGCTGCAGTTCAGGAAATCCCTAAAAACACTCCTGTTTAGAGAAGCCCTAAGCTCTACTTAGTGCCATGGTTCTATTCATCTGTTCCTCTGTTAGCATAGCTTTCTTCTGTCAAAAGCGCCTTGAGACCTGACGGTGATTTGGCGCTATACAAGCTGTAGTTAACAATAACAATAACAATAAGATGGACGGGCATGTGGTGCAGAGGCCCAAGGGCTTGGCTGTAGCCCGAGAGTCTTTGAAGCGCACTGTCTGCCTTATCGCCAAACAGGTGAGTACCGTCAATAGGCATGTCTATGAGGGAACTCTGGACATCCCCTGAAAACCCAGTGGACCGAAGCCAGACATGGAGACGCAGGGCCACTGTCGTGGAGATTGCTTTCCATAAAGAGTCAGCGGTGTCCAACCCACACCGAATGGTGAACTTAGCGGCATCCTTACCCTCGGCAACAGCCTGGGACAGCACAGCTTGGAGCTCTTCAGGACACTGAGGCAATACCTGTGCAACCGTATCCCACACAGCTTGGGAATAGCGGCCAAAGAGGCATGCGGGGTTCACAGACAGCAGCCCCAAGCTGGCCGAAGAGAACAATCGCTTGCCTAACTGCTCCAGCTTCTTAGAGTCCTTATCCAGCGGAGCTGTGGGAAAGGCACTTTGGGATGTTGAAGCTTGGATGACCAGACTCTCGAACGTAGGGTGAGTGGCCAGAAAAGCAGGGTCACCCAGCAACGGGCGATGACGCCTGGCAACGTTCTTAGCCACAGGGGCCCTTGAGGTCTCCCGTGACCAAGTGCCCAACAAGACATCAGTGAGGGAGTCATTTAACAGCAGCAGGGGCTCCGATGAAGTGGACGCCATCTGGAGCACCTCTGTGAGAAGATTAGTTTTGAGGGTCACCGTAGGGAGATCAAGGAGGAGGAGCTCTGCCGCCCCACGGAGCACCATTGTGTAAGAAGCGCCCTCCTCCATGATAGGCGGAGGGGAGTCAAACCCCGGGTCAGAGGAGACGTCGAGGTCGCCGGCATACTCCAAGTCGTCCGCCCAGTCCTGCTCAGAGTCACAATGATGAGCGAGAGGGTCCTCAGACCCCTCCCAGTCGTCCTCCACCTCCGCCGCAAGTGGTACAGATCGCGGCGGCATGGCAGGAACCGGGTAAGGAACACACTGCGTCGGGAACGGTGCCAAGAGCGGCACCGTGTCCTAATGCGGATCCCAGGTAGGAGCAAAATTGTCCTGGAACCTGGGCAAGGGTGGGACAAATGGCACCCATTGCGGCGCCGGAGGCGGAGACGAGGGAGGCGCTGGGGCCGGAGTCGGCAGCGTTGGACCTTGCGGCGCCGAAGCCGGATCCGCCGACAGCCCGACAGGATCCTGACACGGGACAGCTGGGGCAGAGGGCGCGCCTAAACAGGCGGTCCATGGTAGCAAGAAATTCTTACACCTGTGCAGAAGTCACCAATGGATCCGGATAAGGTGGGTAGGCCGCGGGACTCCTGGGCTCCAAAAGAGCCGCAGGGACAGAACCCCTGTTCCCCTCGTCCGCATCCAGGGACCGACGGGTGGATATCCGAGAGCAACAACGCTTCTTTGACTTCTTTTTGTGTTGTCTCTTACCCGAATCCGAGGGTGAAGACTTGGAGCCCGAGGAGCAATGACTGTGGCCCCGCGAGCGTTCTCTAGAGCGGCCCCTGGACCAAGAACGGCGCTGGGGCGAGTGCCAGACCTCCAGCATCTTCCGGTACCGCTCCCTCAAGGCCTTCGGTGTGAGAAGTTGGCCTGATATATGATGCTCACTAGTTCTAGTGATCACCTTGTATCAGTCCAAACAACCCTTATGGTGATTGGTTGTAAGTCAACCTTATAGACCAGCTATCCTAATGGTAGCATGGACAAAGCAGTCTTAGGCTAAACTCTTTTGGCATGTGAAGCCAGCTGTTTTACCACATTTAAACCCTTGAATACCAAATGAAAGGACACCACACAGGTAGTTATGAAAATAAACAAGATATTTATTAACTAACAAACACCTCTGAACTCTTTATGAGATCAGAGGGCTAAGCACATTACAAGACTCTTAAGAAAAATACGTTAAGTTGCACAAGTTACGGGGGGGGCGCTAGAGGGCGCACTGCGGAATGGCTGGCTAGTTAGACAGCTCCGACGGACGGTCCCGCTTATCAGCAAAAACGTCATGTATGGAGTCACGGAACCTGCTGCCAAACAATAACTTCAGACAGCTGGTACTGAGCGGCGCTGTTTGATATACTTTTCGTCGCTCTACGTGCTACTAGGATGTCAAAAATCGACCTACAAGGATTGCTGTGGACCGCGAGCTGGGCAGGCAAGATGGTTGCCTTCATACTTACCCTGGGGAAATAAATGGACATTCATTCCTCCTCCCTACTCTTTTGATTACTAAATAACTTGGCAAAGGCAACCCACGCGGTGAGTGGAAAAGACGTCTGGTGCGGACCAGGAGGGTCCCGGATGCCTCCCTTTTGGAAGGAAGCAAGGGCCAGTCTGGAGCAACCAGACCAGCAGTGTTGATGTCGTGGATCGTCGTCTAGGAGGTCACTGGCCAGCCGGCAAGTGACCAGACAACGCGTCGAGCAGCAAACAAGCAGAAGGGCCTCACACAGATCTCGTGGATGCTGGAGGGCTGGTCTTCGGTGCAGGAGCTGCTCGGGGCTGGGGCTTCTCAGTCCCAAAGCACTTCGTCGAGGTTACCTCAGAAGTCGTGCTGAAAGCGAAGTTCAGTTTCTCCAAGATGGCCGGTCCCACGTGTCTCATCACACCCACGGATCTAAGCTGTGCTGCAGATGTAGGTAGAGGTCGGAGAGGTCTGGGAATCCGGGTCTCGTCGGGCTCTGAAATCTGGATCCTCGAGGGAAGACGACAAAGTGAAGCCGCTGGACGCTGATGGTGCCTGCTTGGGCAGGGTGAACACTCCTTGCCCACAAGGGAGATTTCTTCAGTCTTCTGTGTAGAAAGTCGAAGTCCAGAGTTTCATCTTGTAGAGTTTCAGTTCAGGATTAATCTAACTTGGAATGGGACCAGCTCCAACCTTTATTCTCCTAAAGGGGGCTGTACTATCACTAGGTCCCTCCTCTGGGTGGGACCAGGAAGGGGGTAGTTACACCCCCTATCCTTTGTCCGGTGTCGCGCCAGAGCTGGGGCTGGAGTGCCACAGCAACTGGTTTGAACCGGTGTATGCACAGGGCACCTTGTGTGCCCCAGGCATGCCTCATTCCTTTCAGCCCTGTCCTACCTAATACACAAAATCCTGTCTGGGGTGGTGCTAGCACCTCCCAAGGCAGGAAACCCTTTGTCCAAGCCTCCCTCGCTGGAAGGACTCCCAGCAGCAGGAGGTCAGACTTGTGTCTGTGGTGGCAGCATCCATTTTGTGATGCTGTGGCTCGAGTTAACTTTAACCAGGGTTCACAGTTAGGTACATGTCGTGTCCCTCTAGAAGGGTGGAATGCTACCCCTGTCGCCAGAATTGGCGAGGGGGTATGTGAGAAGTTGGCCTGGTATATAATGTTCACTATTCTAGTGAGCACTTTGTATCAGCCCAAACAACCCTTATTGATGATTGGTTGTAAGTCAACCTTATAGACCAGCTATCCTAGTAGCATGGATACGAGCAGTCTTCGGGCTAAACTCTAGAGGGCGTGTTAAGCCAGCTGTCATACCATCACATATACCCCTTGAACACCAAGTGAAAGGACACCACACAAGTGTTATGAAAATAAACAGTGTATTTATTTAGTTCACAACAGCCCTGTACTCTTTATGAGGACAGGGTACTAAGCACACAACAAAACTCTTACGAAAATACTTTAAGTTGCACAATTTACACAAATGCCCGAGGGGCACGAAAAACCATATACTCTAAAAGTGGAATGCGAAATTACTAGCAGGTAAGTACTGTACTAATAGGCTTTGGAATCGCTAGGACTAGACTACTGAACCTTCAGATTACTAGCAGGAGCCCTAGGGAGATCGGGTGCAGAGTGTGCACTCTACCGCGGGATGCGGGACAAACTCTATGGATGCTAGATTTCGTAAAGTTAGTGTTATCGGACGAATCAGACTAGGTAGAGCTAAAACGAAAAAGGATCTGGACCCTTGGATAGCGAGGCTATGCTGGGGCACCGAAATGCCGAAGTTACCTAGCCCAGGGGCTGCGGCTGCATAGGTCTGGAAAGACGTCGGGAATCCTCGTTGCAGTCTATGGAGCCTGAAAGAAGAAGTTGCTGGCAGGCGACCAGTGAAGAGATTCGGATGGATCCAAGCCTGGATCGGAGATGGAAGACACCTGTAAGCAGAGGGGACCAAGTTCTGAATCACTAGCCAATGATTAGATGGGCACCAGGATGGCACCGGATGGAGTCACCTCGACCAGGTGAGTGGGCGACGCTGGGCTCTGCAGTCTCACGGACCAGGAGGCGTTGTCGGCGACCAGGATGGAGGTGCGAGCTGTCCAACGATGGTATCTGCTGTCGACGTCGCTGGACCCAGGATTGGGGCAACAAGTCTTGGCAAATGCAAGCCCACGCGGTGGACTTAAAATGGCATCTGGAGTGGACCAGGAGGGTCCGGGGTGCTCCTCTTTTGGAGGGGAGCAAGGGCCAGTCTGGAGCAACCAGACCAGCAGTGGTGATGTCGTAGTTAGTCGTCGGGAAGGCCACAAGCCAGCGGGCTAGTAGCCAGACAGCGCGGGGAGCAGCAAAAAGCAGAAGGGCCCCACGCAGATCTGGTGGATGCTGGAGGGCTGAAATTTGGTGCTGGAGCTGCTCAGGGTTGGGGCTTCTCTGACCCCAAAGCACTCACTCGAGGATCCCTCGGCGGTCGTGCTGGGCAAGCGTCGTGCAGTCTTGAAGATGGCCGGTCCCTCGAGGTCTCGTCGCACCCACGGATCTCAGCTGAGCTGACGATGTGGGTAGAGGTCAGAGGTGCCAGGGAAGCCGGGTCTTGTCGTGCTGGTCAGTCGGATTCCGGAGGAAGGACGTGCAGCAAACCGCAGTGTTCTTGGATGGTGCCTGCGGGTGCAGGGTGACTACTCCTTAGTCACAAGGGAGAAATCTTGAGAAGAAGTCGAGAGTTCCTTTCGTAGAAAGTAGTTTCAGGATTCAAAGATGATCTAATTTGGAAGGGGGCCCGCTCCTATCTTTATACTAGGAAAAGGGGCTGGCACGCGACTAGGTCCTGCCCATGGGTGGGACCAGGAAGGGGGGTGGTTACACCCCTCTCCCATGCCGGACTTTCCCCAGCTCAGGGGCTGGTGTGCCCCTGGAAGTGGTTCTAGCCGGCAGATGCATAGTGAGCACCGGGGTGCCACTTGCAGTCACCTTCCTATTCAGCCCTGCCTTCCTAGGATACACAAAACCCTGTCTGGGATGGTGCTAACACCGCCCCTGACAGGAAACCCTTTGTCCAAGCTCCCCTCGCTGGAAGGACTCCCAGCTGCAGGGGGTCAGACTTGTGTCTGTGGTGGCAGCATCCATTTTGTGATGCTGAGGCTTGAGTTAACTTTAACCGGGGTTCACAGTTACGTACATGTAGTGTCCCTCTAGAAGGGTGGAATGCTAACCCCGTCGCCAGAATTGGCGAGGGGTTAGTATTCCAATTCGTATGACACCTTACTCGACATGTTTTGATAAAGCGATACCACAGATAGCATATAACCGCGCAGATTATAATGCACTTAAGAGCATATGGTATGCGTTATCATGGAACAGCTATTAGGACTTGGTTCCGCAAGCTGCAAACGAGCTCAGCTCATGCCAGAGCACCATCTCACACGATTCCCAGCACTCTGCCTTCAGGATTGTCAAGGCCTGCTATAGGAGTGGCTGATAGGAATCTGTGTGTCCATTTTAGGGTTAGATATAGGTATACTATATCTAAAGCAAAGGGTGATTACACCACCTTGCCCCAGCTGTCGTGCAGCCAGTTGTTTTAGATGGCCAGCCAGGGGTGGCATAATACATGCTGCAGCCCCTGGTAGGCCCTGGGTACACCTATGCCCTGAGTTACAGGGTCTGCTAAGGTGGCACAGTACCAATTGGATATGTACCTAGGGTACATGGAATCCATTTTACAGAGAGAGCAGTAGGCCTGGGGTCCTGATTGGCAGGGCCCCAGGCCAACTAAGTCGGAAAACCAGCAAAACACCAGGCAAAAAAAGTTGGGGGCAACCATAGTCAGGTATCCACCTTTCTACAGGGTAATATTCCAATTCGTATGACACCTTACTCGACATGTTTTGATAATGCTATGTCAAAGTTAGCAAAAACCGCAAGGTTATAATGCACTTAAGAGTATATGGTATAGCAGGGGTCTCCAAACCGGTCCTGGAGGGCCGGATCTATGCCAGATTTTTTGGATATCCCCATTGAGATAAATGTAGTAATTTAAAAAATCTGGCATGGCTCCGGCCCTCCAGGACCGGTTTGGGGACCCCTGTGGTATAGCGTTATCATGGAAACAGCTAAAGGACTTGGTTCCGAAAGCTGTAGACAGGCTCAGCTCATGCCAGAGCACTATCTCACATAATTCCAAGCACTCTGCCTCCAGGATTGTTAAGGCCTGCCATAGGAGTGACTTATAGGAGTATATGTGTCCATCTTAGGTTTAGATATAGGTATACTATATCTAAAGCAAAGGGTGATTACACCACCTTGCCCCAGCTGATTGATCAGCCAGTTGTGTCAGATTTGGATGGCCAGCTAGGGCTGGCATAATACATGCTGCAGCCCCTGGTAGGCCTTGGGTTCACTTATGCCCTGGGTACCTATGATACACTGTACAAGGACTTACAAGAGTGACCCAATACCAATTGGTTAATGCACCTAAGGTACATGGATGTCAATTTAGAGAGAGAACAGCTAGGCTGTGGGTCTGATTAGCAGGCCCACAGCCAGGGAAAGTCGTAAACCAGTGAAGCAAAAAGCAAAAATCTGGGGTGATCATAGGATTGCAGACCCTACTCTCCTACATTCGGGCCATGATCCGACAGTCCAGACAGGACCGGAAGTCGTGGTTGGTCTCCAGGCAGTAGAGGCAGGCGTCGTGAGGGTCCGCCACCAACATGTTGCGACGGCAGGCCCCACAAGACTTGAACCCAAGCATCCCTACGTGCACCAGAGTGAACCAAAGCTTAAAGGAGACAAAAAGTCTGAAAAAGGGTAGTCAAAAAGTGACTAAGGTACGTGCTCTAACGGGATCTGCACTTACTGGCGCGAAAAAAGAAAGAACTGACGCCAGCGCTCATGGGTGGCGCCTAAGTAGTCTCAGTGACGTCATCTCGGAGCATGCGATGCCAGTGACGGACGCGGAGCCACACGACGCCACCTACTGACGCGCAGAGGTACTGCTTGCGAAAACTTTCCAGATCCAGTCTGACGCCTGAGGATATTCTAAGGTAAGGAATCTATCACTAACGTGTCTCTTTCAGATATGATGGCGGTGTTCCTTTTTTGGGTCAGGGAAGTGCTGATTGGTAATCTTCCCAGGTTGTGATGTGGTAGAGGCATAGGTTTGTTAGGGCCCCTGAGTGTATGGTCCACATTATTGCAGCTTGGTTGTTTCTGGTGAGGGTTGTCTATTTGGTCAAGTGACCGTCTTGGTCGGTGGTGGGTAGGCTATAATGAATTCTCTGGGGTGGGTAGGTGTACAAAATTACTGTAGATGTTTGGGATTTAGCTGTGGAAGAAGTTGGAAAGGTATTCACAGAGTTGTTGTTAGGCAGCGATGTTGTTGACAATGCAGAAAAGGGGGTGGTGATGGACAGAGTATCTGAATTAAGCAGAACACTCGTACCCAGTCAACAGATCAGGGCTTGATCCATCACCGTATTTTAGCTCACTGCACCATCCCAGCTCAGAACCTGGCTACAGGCAAATTAGTCTGTCCCTGGCCCAGTGCATCATGGGAACAGGGCAGACCAAACTACCAAGCCAATTCTTTTACTGGAAAGGAAACAAGCTTCCGGGGACCGGTTTCTAGCATTACAGCAGTCTTCGGCCCGGCTTGCTTGAATCCTGATGGTGCAATGAGCAAGGGACTCATGTCTGAGCATAATACCCTTCCACGCTTATGGTGGACAAAACGATTCAGAAAAGGGGGTGGTGATGGACAGAGTATCTGAATTAAGCAGAACACTAGTACCCAGTCAACAGATCAGGGCTTGATCCATCACCGTTTATTAGCTCACTGCACCATCCCAGCTCAGAACCTGGCTACATGCAAATTAGTCTGTCCCTGGCCCAGTGCATCATGGGAACAGGGCAGACCAAACTACCAAGCCAATTCTTTTACTGGAAAGGAAACAAGCTTCCGGGGACCGGTTTCTGGCATTACAGCCGTCTTCGGCCCGGCTTGCTTGAATCCTGACTGTGCAGTGAGCAAGGGACTCATGTCTGAGCATACCCTTCCACGGCGAAAGAATTGGCTTGGTGGTTTGGTCTGCCCTGTTCCCATGATGCACTGGGCCAGGACTTTGGACTGGGTAGGAGTGTTCTGCTTTATTCAGATACTCTGTCCATCGCCACCCCCTTTTCTGAATCGTTTTGTCCACCATAAGCGTGGAAGGGTATACTCAGATGGGTATACTCAGATGTGAGTCCCTTTCTCACTGCACCATCAGGATTCAAGCAAGCCGGGCCGAAGACGGCTGTAATGCCAGAAACCGGTCCCCGGAAGCTTGTTTCCTTTCCAGTAAAAGAATTGGCTTGGTAGTTTGGTCTGCCCTGTACCCATGATGCACGGTTGTCTGGGGAGCTAGGTTGATCCGTGCTGAGGGTGCTAAACTAGTCTGCTTCTGTGATTTTGCGCCAGCTGCGGCTTAGAATGCTGAACCTGGTAGGGGTGTTGACTTGAGGTGTTTTGATTTGGAACTGGATGATGGGGTGGTAGCTCCATGTGAGCAGTGTGGAAGAGTTGTTTTTGATTCTGTAACTTGAGGTGAAGATGGGGTCCAGTATGTGTTCTGCAGGGTGTGTTGGTTCAGAAACGAGCTAGGTGAGTCTGATGTTGCTCAAGCTTTTGAGGAGTGGTGAGGAGCAGGGGTCATTTCGGTCTAGGTATATTTTTCCAGAAATTTCATTTTTTCGTAATATTAGTTACTGTTGGGCCTATCTGTCAGCAAAGAAGAAATACCCTTTTTTAGACATTAGACAGCCCTAGAAATATTTTTTGTGACAATACAATAACAGAAGATACAACAAAAACCAAACAGAAAAATATATGTTAGGCCATTACCTGGACATTAGGTTCCAACTCTACTAGCTTATTTTCCAACGGTGAGGTTTCATTGTATTCTTTTAATGCTTCCTCTAACCTTTCAGTCTGCTTGACACTCATTGGCCGCCATCTTGCTTTCTTCTTAAGTTTTGTCTCCCAAACAACATCGGAACTAGTGGAAAAAACATCAAATATATGAATCTAATGACAAGATACTGAGTCACCCTGAAACAGAAAACAACGAGCTATCTAGATCGGTCAAATATGCAGTGAGACACAAGTTACTTTCACTCGGTAAAGCTCTTTCTGGTGGATATCCGATCTAACCACAGATTACTCACCTTGTGAATATTCCCATTCGTCAGATTGGATCTGGATACTTTTCTCAGCAATTCCATCACACACAGGTAGGTGGCTCTGTGTCTGGTCGGGTATGTCCTTCCTCAGAAGTGAGGTTGAGGCCACAGTATAACTGCCACCAGTGTGCGTCAATGTCAGCATTTTCTGATACCTGTCCATGCCGTCGCATACGGAGCCTTCAATAACCGAACTGCGCCAGTGTGCAGATGTCATGTTCCCTGGTTCTGGTATGGCTGGTGTGCGAGGTATTGTGTGCATGCGGGCGCCAGCCCCCCTTTTCCGAGATCGGGTGAGCAGGTTGGCTGTCTAACCTTTTAGACGGGACTAGACTTGAGCCAACTGCTGACCTGCACTTCCGGGGGAGGACCTATAACTATATCGAAGCCGCAGTGCTCTGCACTTTGTATTGCAGTACTGAGCTTCGCAGGAGCGAATGCTCGATCAGCAACTGGAAAACTCCGGACTGCGCAAGGGCGCCTGCAGAAGCTATACGCGACTCGTGCAAAGGCACGTTGCTGCAGGAAAGACTGGATCTACGCAAGCGCAGGAACGCTTTCACAAGCACTTGCGACCCGTGCAAAGGCACGGGGTCGCATCTACTTCAACGTTGCTCCCGTCATGCACAAGACCGTCTTCTTTGGTATCGCGCGACCCGTGTAAAACACGGGGTCGCGTTTCCTTTGTTTTCACCAAGAGCAGGAGTGCTTTCACCAGCACTCGCGACCCGTGCAAAGGCATGGGGTCGCATCTACTTCAACGTTGCTCCCGTCAGCGCAGGAGCGCCTTCTTTGGTATCCTGCGACCCGTGTAAAACAAGGGGTCGCGTTTCATTTGTTTTCACCAAGCGCAGGAGCGCTTTCACCAGCACTCGCGACCCGTGCAAAGGCACGGGGTTGCATCTACTTTAACGTTGCTCCCGCCAGCGCAGGAGCTCTTTCTTTGGTATTCCGCGACCGGTGTAATACACGGGGTCCCGTTGCACAAGTTACTACTTGTGTAACGATATATCTGTAAGAGACATTAGTTAGATAGATTCCTTACCTTAGAATATCCCCAGGCGTCGGACTGGATCCGGAAAAGTTTTGCGTAGCAGTACCCTTGCGCGTCGGTAGGCGTCGTCTGCGGCTCCACGTCCGTCGTGGGCGCCGTGATGACGTCGTCGGAGTACTTAGACGCCGCCTCCGCGTGCTGACGTCAGTTCTTAGCCACAGCTTTTCCGAGCCAGAAGCGCAGAGCCATGACAAAAACCGACACTGGTGCCAAGAAACTAGGGCCCTGAAAGGGGATGACCTTAACCCTAGATATCGGTTCGCAGAACGGGGAGGATGGGCGGGTCGGTAAGGAATCTATCACTAACTAATGTCTCTTACAGATATATCGCTACACAAGTAGTAACTTGTGCATCTGAAAAAGACACGTTAGTGATAGATTCCTTACCTTAGAATAGATACCCCAGCAATACTATCCCCGTGGTGGTGGGTCTGCGAACCAATATTTACACCAGAAAGTCCTGGAGAACGGAACGGCCGAAGTAGCCGTCCCTCCGGACTTGACTGTCCAGGCAGTAGTGCCGTGCAAACGTGTGCAACGAGGCCCACGTAGCTGCCTGGCAAATGTCCTGCAAGGGCACACCTCGGCCCAAGGCAGTTGTAGTGGCCGTGGCTCGAGCGGAATGAGCCCTCAGCCCAACAGGGGGTTCCTTCTTAGCCAAGGAGTAACACGCCTGGATGCACATGATAATCCATCGAGAGATGGTCCGTTTGTGCACCGCTTTCCCTTTCTTAGCGCCCGCGTACCCAACAAAGAGTTGATCATCCACCCGGAACTGGCGTGTGCGATCCAGATAGAACGAGAGCGCACGTTTTGGGTCCAGACGGTGGAGCCTCTCCTCCTCTCTCGAGGGGTGCGGAGGCGGAAAGAAGGTGGGCAATGTGATGGACTGCCCAATGTGGAAGGCCGTGACCACCTTAGGCAAGAAGGAGGGCCTATTCCTCAAAACAACCTTGTCCGGATGGACTGAAAGGAAAGGAGGCTTACAAGATAGAGCCTGGAGCTCACTTACTCTCCTGGCAGAGGTGATGGCTACCAGGAAGGCAGTCTTCAAAGAAAGAAGGCGAAGAGGACAGTTGTGAAGTGGCTCAAAGGGAGCGCACATCAGAAATGTTAGAACCAGGTTCAAGTCCCACTGAGGCATCACGAAGGGAACAGGAGGGAAGGTATGAGTGATGCCCTTCAGGAATCGATTTACGATAGGGGACTTGAACAAAGAAGGTTGGTCAGGCAGCCTCAGAAAGGCTGAAAGAGCCGAAAGATAGCCCTTGATAGTGCCCAGAGCAGAGCCCTGCTGTGCAAGAGAAAGAAGGAAGAGAAGAATCTCAGAGAGAGAGGCATTGAGGGGATCCACAGCCTTTGCTGTGCACCATGCCACAAATCTGTTCCACCTGCAGGCGTATACCAACTTTGTGGAGGGACGCCTGGCTGCCAAAATGATGTTGCAAACTTCAGGAGGCAAGTCAAATGGCCTCAACTGTCGCCGCTCAATCTCCAAGCATGGAGGTGGAGACTGGACAGGTTCGGGTGGAGGACCGTCCCCTGCTGCTGCGACAGAAGGTCCTCCTGAAGAGGCAGACGAACCGGGGGATCGACTGACATACTGAGTAGCTCGGGATACCAGTACCTTCGTGCCCAGTCCGGAGCCACAAGGATGACTTATACCCGGTCGCGCTTGATCTTCTTCAGCACTCTGGGCAGAAGAGGTATAGGCGGAAAGGCGTACACCAGACCGCAGCGCCACTCGCGACGAAAAGCATCTCCGAGCGAGTGCCGCCTTGGAAATTCCAACGCGCAGAACTGATGATTGGTATTGGGTCACTCTTGTAAGTCCTTGTACAGTGTACCATAGGTACTGAGGGCATAAGTGAACCCAAAGCCTACCAGGGGCTGCAGCATACATTATGCCACCCCTGGCTGGCCATCCAAATCTGACACAACTGGCTGATCAATCAGCTGGGGCAAGGTGGTGTAATCACCCTTAGCTATAGATATAGTATACCTATATCTAAACCTAAAATGGACACATATCCTCCTATAAGTCACTCTTATGTCAGGCCTTAACAATCCTGAAGGCAGAGTGCTTGGAATTATGTGAGATGGTGCTCTAGCATGAGCTGAGCCTGTCTGCAGCTTTCGGAACCAAGTCCTTTAGCTGTTTCCATGATAACGCTATACCATATACTCCTAAGTGCATTATAATCCTTGCGGTTATTGCTAACTTTGGCATAGCATTAACAAAACAGGTCGAGTAAGGTGTCATACGAATTGGAATACTACCCCCTCGCCAGTTCTGGCGACGGGGGTAGCATTCCACCCTTTTAAAGGGACACGACATGTATGTAACTGTGAACTGTGAGAAGTTGGCCTGATATATGATGCTCACTAGTTCTAGTGATCACCTTGTATCAGTCCAAACAACCCTTATGGTGATTGGTGGTAAGTCAACCTTATAGACCAGCTATCCTAGTAGCGTGGACAAAAGCAGTCTTTAGGCTAAACTCTGGATGGCATGTGAAGCCAGCTGTTTTACCACATATAACCTTTGAATACCAAATGAACAGGACACCACACAGGTTGTTATGAAAATAAACAGTTATTTATTAAATAACATACACCTCTGAACTCTTTATGAGGTCAGAGGGCTAAGCACATGACAAACCCTTAGGAAAAATACGTTTAAGTTGCACGATTTACAATGGTGCCCTAGGGGCATGACAAACCATATACTAAGTAAGTGGAATGTGAAAGTCAATCAAAGGAATGGAGTTGTCCAGAGGTTGTAGGATCGCTGGGACCACGCTATACTAACTTGGGGTAGGTAATAGGAGGCCCACAGAGCGCGTGTGCAGAGTGTGAACTCACATGCGAGATGCGTACAAACGTCTATTGACAGTACAGGTTAAAGAAAAGGTGAGTACGGACGTTCCTGACTAGGTAGGACAAAAATGACAATGGAACTGGACACTAGGAGAGTCAAGCTACCCTTGAGCACGGAAATGCTCGTGTTACCCCACCCACAGGCTGCGGGTGCATAGGTGCGAAGTTGTGTCGGGTTTCCGCGTCGAAGTCTATGGAGCCTTGAAGAAAGATGCTGCAGGCGACCAGGAGGAAGATGTCCGGTGCAATCCAAGGGTGGATTGGTGAAGAGAAGAACCTGAAAGCAGAGGGGACAATGTTCAAAGTCACTAGCCAGTGACTGGAGTGGAACCAGGTGTCGTCGTCACGATCAGGTGAAGGTGGACGCTTGTCTCTGCAGCCACGTGGACCAGGTGATGTCTTCGACGGCCAGGATGGAGGCACGAGCTGCCCCACGCAGGTTCTCGCTGTCGGCGGTGTCGTCTCCGGATTCGGGTTCAACAGGCCTTGGCAAAGGCAACCCACGCGGTGAGTGGAAACGGCGTCTGGAGTGGACCAGGAGGGTCCGGGCGCTCCTCTTTTGGAAGGGAGCAAGGGCCAGTCTGGAGCAACCAGACCAGCAGCAAAGTTGTCGGAGTTTGTCGTCTAGGAGGTCACTAGCCAGCCGGCAAGTGACCAGACAATGCGTCGAGCAGCAACAGGCAAAAGGGCCCCACGCAGATCTCGTGGATGCTGGAGGGCTGATCTTCGGTGCAGGAGCTGCTCGGGGTCGGGGCTTCTCAGTCCCCAAAGCACTTTGACGAGGATGCCTCTGAAGTCGTGCTTGGAGCGAAGTGCTGCTTCTTTCAAGATGGCCGGTCCCACGTGTCTCGTCGCACCCACGGGTCTCAGCTCTGCTGCAGATGTGGGTTGAGGTCGGAGAGGTCTGGGAATCCGGGTCTCGTCGGGCTCTGAAGTCTGGATCCTTGCAGGAAGACGACAAAGGGAAGCCGCTGGACGCTGGTGGTGCCTGCTGGTGCAGGGTGGACACTCCTTGCCCACAAGGGAGATTTCTTCAGTCTTCTTTGGACCAGAACGTCGAAGTCCAGAGGTTCTTCTTGTAAAGTCGTTCAGGATAATCTAATTTGGAATGGGACCAGCTCCTACCTTTATTCAGCTAAAGGGGGCTGCACTACGACTAGGTCCCTCCTCTGGGTGGGACCAGGAAGGGGGGTGGTTACACCCCCTTTCCTTTGTCCGGTCTTGCGCCAGCTCTGGGGCTGGAGTGCCCCAGGAACTGGTTTAGACCGGCGTATGCACAGGGACACCTTGTGTGCCCCAGGCATGTCTCATTCCTTTCAGCCCTGGCCTACCTAATACACAAAATCCTGTCTGGGGTGGTGCTAGCACCTCCCAAGGCAGGAAACCCTTTGTCCGAGCCTCCCTCGCTGGAAGGACTCCCAGCAGCAGGAGGTCAGACTTGTGTCTGTGGTGGCAGCATCCATTTTGTGATGCTGAGGCTTGAGTTAACTTTAACCGGGGTTCACAGTTAGGTACATGTCGTGTCCCTCTAAAAGGGCGGAATGCTACCCCCGTCGCCAGAATTGGTGAGGGGGTAGTATTCCAATTCGTATGACACCTTACTCGACATGTTTTGATAATGCTATGCCAAAGTTAGCAATAACCGCGAGGATTATAATGCACTTAAGAGTATATGGTATAGCGTTATCATGGAAACAGCTAAAGGACTTGGTTCCGAAAGCTGCAGACAGGATCAGCTCGTGCTAGAGCACCATCTCACATAATTCCCAGCACTCTGCCTCCAGGATTGTTAAGGCCTGCCATAGGTGTGACTTATAGGAGGATATGGGTCCATTTTAGGTTTAGATATAGGTATACTATATCTATAGCAAAGGGTGATTACACCACCTTGCCCCAGCTGATTAATCAGCCAGTTGTGTCAGATTTGGATGGCCAGCCAGGGGTGGCATAATACATGCTGCAGCCCCTGGTAGGCCTTGGGTTCACTTATGCCCTGGGTACCTATGGTACACTGTACAAGGACTTACAAGAGTGACCCAATACCAATTGGTAAATGCCCCTAAAGTACATGGATGTCAATTTAGAGAGAGAACAGCTAGGCTGTGGGTCTGATTAGCAGGCCCACAGCCAGGGAAAGTCGTAAACCAGTGAAGCAAAAAGCAAAAATCTGGGGTGACCATAGGATTGCAGACCCTACTCTCCTACACTCCATAGGGAGGTTCCCCAGAGATCCTCTAGGTGGCCACTTGATTCTGTCACGCTGAATCTTGGCCCCTGGGAGCATCTGACTGGCTAGACCATCTGAGTAGCTCCAACAGGTGGGTCACCAAAGAAGAGGTCCTTCCTCTTTTTAGGTTTACTTAAGGTCTGCCCTGAGTTTGAGTACTTAGATTCGTTCCGATACCAACCTCAGTAGGTATATTTGTTTTAATATCCAGTGGCGGAATCTTGAGGTCAAGAATTGTTACCACTCATCTGATTGCCATGGAAAATGAGGCAGATGTGGGGGGGACCGAGACTGGTCAATGCAGAGAGGAAGATAAATGCTTGATGGAGCTCTGATGGAGCTCCAGCGACAGAGCCATGCAGACGTGAATATCCCAATATTCTCACAGCCCATTTACTACTCAGAGGAGTGCACCAGTGGCAGGGGTACTGGGGCGCAGGTGGACTGAGCTGCACCCACCCTGGTGGTCAAAGTGGGGAGAAAGCCGGAGGTGTGACAGCCACAAGTGATGTCGAGCGGCGGTAGTGGCTGAATGAAAGGGCAGGCTCTAGGTCACGAAACAGGGTACCTGGAGAGTTGCCAGGGCTGGCAGCTTGGTGGGCCACAGGTGCTATTAGTGGTGGCAGTAGAGGCTGAGGGGAAGCCTCCTGGGACAGAGATGTGGCTTCAAGACCTTTGTGAGAGCAGCTTGGCAGCCCCCGAGTGAGTGAGTGGTGGCAGAAGAGCTCAGCCACAAGGCCTGAAGAGGCAGACCGAAGGTGGGTGGCATGTCGGGGACCCACTGGACCCCACCTCAGGAGGACACATTGCCCTGATGGGAGGCTCAGCAGTATAGGACAAAAGAAATGGGGCACCGTGGCCCCCTCAGTGGTAATAAAAAGGTGGCTCGCTGAAGCCTTATTAGGTTAACCATGGTGTAGGGTGATCAGGTCTCCCCCACAGCAGACACGGAGATCTACTCATGTGGGCTGGACCAGTTGCTGCTGCCACCTTGGAGATGGGTGTCCCTCCTTGTGGAGTGAAGGTATGGTGCACCCCAAAACCACGAAAATAATGCAGGACAGAGGCGCTGCACACCAGATAATAGTTGCCAAGAGAGGAGATGAATCGGAACTGGCAGCACACACGGATAGGATCTTAAAGGATTGCGGGTTCTGTGGAGGGTTTTGACATATACAGGAAGTGTGGGGCCTTAACTGGCAGCAGTGTGTGTTAGGTAAAAAACAACAATAATGAAGACGGTGCAGCAAGGTTGGGAGACCCCGAAACCTCTGCAGAGAGTGGCCAGGGCCCACTCGGTAATTATGACAAGAATCCTGTGCACACGTTAAGCGAGGTGTATACATGTATCATGCTTAATCCAAAAAACACAATAGGTAGTAAATTAAACAAAGTGGACGCGATAGAAAGTCTTTTTGTTCTTCAAAGGATTGTATTTGACCTTCCTTTGTTTAACTTCAGAAGCAAATGACCAGCCGACGCACAAGTTACTACTTGTGTAACGATATATCTGTAAGAGACATTAGTTAGTGATAGATTCCTTACCTTAGAATATCCCCAGGCGTCAGACTGGATCCGGAAACTTTTGCGTAGCAGTACCCTTGCGCGTCGGTAGGCGTTGTCTGCGGCTCCGCTTCCGTCGTCGGCGCCGTGATGACGTCGGAGTACTTAGACGCCGCCTCCGCGTGCTGACGTCAGTTCTTAGACACAGCTTTTCCGCGCCAGAAACGCAGAGCTATGCCAAAAACTAACACTGGTGCCATGAAACTAGGGCCCTGAAAGGGGATGACCTTAACCCTAGATATCGGTTCGCAGAACGGGGAGGATGGGTGGGTCGGTAAGGAATCTATCACTAACCAATGTCTCTTACAGATATATCGTTACACAAGTAGTAACTTATGCATCTGAAAGAGACACGTTAGTGATAGATTCCCTACCTTAGAATAGATACCCCAGCAATACCATCCCCGGTGGTGGGTCTGCGAACCAATAATCACACCAGAAAGTCCTGGAGGACGGAACGGCTAAAGAAGCCATCCCTCCGGACTTGGCTGTCCAGGCAATAGTGTATTTGCAAACGTGTGCAGCGAGGCCCACGTAGCTGCCTGGCAAAAGTCCTGCAAGGGCACACCTCGGCCCAAGGCAGTTGTAGTCGCTGTGGCTCGAGTGGAATGAGCCCTCAGCCCAACAGGGGGTTTCTACTTTGCCAAGGAGTAACACGCCTGGATACACAAGATGATCCACCGCGAGACGGTCCGCTTGTTTACCGCTTTCCCTTTCTTAGCCCCCACGTAACCAACGAAGAGTTGGTCATCCACCCGGAACTGGCGTGTGCGATCCAGATAGAATGAGAGCGCACGCTTTGGGTCCAGACAGTGGAGCCGCTCTTCCTCTCTCGAGGGATGCGGATGCGGAAAGAAGGTGGGCAAGGTGATGGATTGCCCAATGTGGAAGGCCGTGACTACCTTGGGTAGGAAAGAGGGCCTTGTCCGCAACACAACCATGTCCGGATGGACTGATAGGAAAGGAGGTTTACAGGATAGAGCCTGGAGCTCACTCACTCTCCTGGCAGATGTGATGGCTACCAGGAAGGCAGTCTTCAAAGTAAGAAGGCGAAGAGAACAGTTGTGGAGTGGCTCGAAGGGAGCGCACATCAGAAATGTAAGAACCAAGTTCAAGTCCCACTGAGGCATCACAAAGGGAACAGGTGGAAACGTGTGTGTGATGCCTTTAAATAATCTATTCACAATAGGGGACTTGAACAAAGATGGTTGATCAGGCAGCCTTAGGAAGGCTGAAAGGGCAGAAAGATAGCCCTTGATAGTGCCCAGAGCAGAGCCCTGCTGGGCAAGAGAAAGAAGGAAGAGAAGAATCTCAGAAAGAGGGGCATAGAGAGGATCCACAGCCTTTGCTGTGCACCATGCCACAAATCTGTTCCACCTGCAGGCGTATACCGACTTTGTGGAGGGACACCTGGCTGCCAGAATGATTGTACAGACTTCAGGAGGCAAGTCAAATGGCCTCAACTGTCGCCGCTCAATCTCCAAGCATGGAGGTGGAGACTGGACAGGTTCGGGTGGAGGACCGTACCCTGCTGCTGCGACACAAGGTCCTCCTGAAGAGGCAGACGAACCGGGGGATCGACTGACATACGGAGTAGCTCGGGATACCAGTACCTTCGTGCCCAGTCCGGAGCCACAAGGATGACTTGTGCCCGGTCGCGCCTGATCTTCTTCAGTACTCTGGGCAGAAGTGGTATAGGCGGAAAGGCGTACAACAGACCGCAACTCCACTCGCGACGAAAAGCGTCTCCGAGCGAGTGCCGCCTTGGAAATTTCAACGCGCAGAACTGATGACATTGCGCGTTCTCTTCGGTGGCAAATAGATCTAACCAAGGCTCTCCCCACTGCTGAAAGAGACCTTGCACCACGTCCGAGTTCAGACGCCATTCGTGATCCATCATGCACCGGCGGCTGAGTTCGTCCGCCCTGGCGTTCAGAGAACCTGCCAGGTGTTGAACCACCAGAGTCACGCCCTGATGTTCCAGCCATTGCCAGAGGCGCAGAGCCCGGTTTGTTGCAGTACCACATGGAGGTGGTGTTGTCCGTGAACACCTGCACTACACTCCCTCGGACAGAGGGGAGGAATGCCTTCAGTGCTAGACGAATCGCCCGCAACTCCAGAAGGTTGATATGGAGCCGGGACTCCGCCGGAGACCAGAGGCCTCTGATCTCCGCCTCTCCCATGTGGCCTTCCCAGCCCTGGAGGGACGCGTCCGTCACAACTACGTGCTCCGGTTGGGGAAGGGAGAGGGATCTGCCGCTGACCCAATCGCGGTCCGTGAGCCACCACTGCAGCTGTCTCGCAGTGCCCTTCGAGATCAGGACATGGTCGGACAGGTTGCCCTGATGCTGGGCCCACTGAAACTTCAGGTCCCACTGCAGAGCCCGCATCCACCAACGGACGTGATGCACCAGAAG
This sequence comes from Lissotriton vulgaris, assembly GCF_964263255.1. Taxonomy (NCBI): domain Eukaryota; kingdom Metazoa; phylum Chordata; class Amphibia; order Caudata; family Salamandridae; genus Lissotriton; species Lissotriton vulgaris. The sequence continues at coordinate 979,645,083 of NC_141689.1, forward strand.
GATGCAGAAAGCCATCAGCCCCAGAAGCCGCAGCGTCAACCTGACCGAAACTCGAGATAAAGGCTGGAAGATTGGAATCAGAGCCTGTATATCCCGAAACCGCTGTTCGGGTGGGTAAACCCGAAACTGCGCCAAGTCGAGAACCGCTCCGATGAAAAGGAGCTTCTGAGAGGGACACAGGTGTGACTTCGGCACATTGATGGAGAACCCCAGCTGATGCAAGAGGTCTGCCGTTGTCTGGAGGTGGCTGACGACTGTCTGGGGAGAGCCCGCCTTCAACAACCAGTCGTCTAGGTAGGGGAAGACTGAAACCCCTAACCTGCGCAGACGAGCTGCGACCGCTGCCATTACCTTCGTGAACACCCATGGGGCGCTTGTAAGGCCAAAGGGGAGCACGGTAAACTGAAAGTGCTCGTGGCCTACAGTGAACCGCAGGTAACGCCGGTGGGCCGGCAGGACGGGGATGTGGAAATAAGCGTCCTGCAAGTCCAACGCTACCATCCAGTCTCCTGGGTCCAGGGCAGCTAAGACCAGAGTCAGCATCTTGAGCTTCTCCTTCCGGAGGAAGCCGTTGACATTCCGTAGGTCCAAGATAGGGCGTAGGCCCCCTTTGCCCTTCTTGGGTACCAGAAAGTAGTGGGAGTAGCAACCACATCCTACTTCTGGCCCAGGAACGCGCTTGGTGGCCCCCTTGGCCAAGAGGGCCGAAACTTCCTCCTGCAGAAGCCGCAAGTGATGCCCCGATACGCGGTGGTATTGCTGTGGCATGGCTTGAGGGGTCGTCTCGAAGGGGAGGGAGTAGCCCCTCCGGACGATCTGCAGCACCCACCTGTCCGAAGTGACAGTGCGCCAGTGAGAGTGGTGATGGCGAACCCTGCCCCGCACTGGCGTCACATGGGCCGAGAAGCACGGACTAGGAGGGTTTAGAGGCGGATGCTGCGGGGGAAGGTGTGGACTGGCCTCGCCGTTGTCCCCGACCGCCTCCATGGTGATTTCCACGGCCGCCACCACGCTGGATGTTAGCCTGCGGCGTATGGCTGGCAACACGTGTGGGGGCGTCCCTTCCTTGGCCACGAAAGGAGCGGAAGGCACCCGTTTGCTGGCGCGGGGCCGAGAGGCCCAAGGACTTGGCCGTAGCCCTGGAGTCCTTAAAGCGCTCAAGCGCATGGTCTGCCTTGTCGCCAAAAAGGCGACAGCCATCGAACGGCATGTCCATCAGAGTGTTTTGGACATCTGCCGAAAAGTTGGCGGACCTCAACCAGGCGTGGGGTCTCACCGCCACCGTCGTTGCCATCGCTCTGCCTAGTGAGTCGGTGGTATCCAGCCCACACCGGATAGTATATTTGGCTGCATCCCGGCCCTCCACAAGGGCTTGGCCGAGTTTGGCCCGTACCTCCAACGGACACTCTGGCAGCACCTCCGCAACCGTCTCCCACAGAGAGTGGGTGTAGCGGCCCAAGAGGCATGCGGTGTTGGAAGACCGCAGTCCCAAACTAAGGGAGGAGAATATTTTCTTTCCATAATTCTCATACCTCTTGGATTCCCTGTCCGGCGGAGCCGACGGGAAATGGAGGCCTGGATGACCAGACTCTCGGGGGTGGGGTGGGTGGACAGGAAACATGGATCGCTCGGGCCGGGCGGTGAAGTCTGGCCACGTTCCTATCTACGGGCGAACCCGTAGAGGGCCTGGACCAGGTGCCCAAAAGAACGTCGGTCAAGGCTTCATTAAAGGGCAGCAGAGGCTCGGCCGAGCTTGACTGCGGTTTAAGGACCTCAGTGAGGAGGTTAGTCCTCACGGCCGCGACGGGAAGCTCAAGGCCCAAGGCCTTGGCAGCCCTCATCAACACCACACTATAGGTTGCCCCCTCCTCCGAAGCCACGGTAGGAGGGGAGACAAAACCAGTGTCTGGAGAGGTGTCCAGGCCACTGGCCTCCCCAAGTTCCCCTGTCCAGTCCTCTCGTGATTGACACTCTCGGGTCAGAGGGTCCTCAGACCCCTCCCAATCCTCCTCATCACCCATCTCCTGATACTCAGGGTTTTCAATTAATGGGGCCTGTTCATAGAAGTGAAAATCTCCAAATGCCGTCGAAAGCGGCGCCCAGCGGCGCCGTTCCGACGTCGGAACAGGAGCGAAGGAGGCATCGGGGACGGTGCTGCCCGAGGACGGCGCTGGAGGTGACACCTGACAGACCGATGCCGGGCGGGGGGGGGGGGGGGGTGAGTATGGAGTTGGGGTGGGGGGGGTCGTAAGGTCCACCGGCGACAATCCAGATCCCAAAGGAGGCCCAGTGGGGTCCCGCTGCACCGGGCCCGAAGGCGCCGGCGGCGTCGGGACCGCTTGACCTGTGGTTCTGAAAATTTTGGACCCTGCTATATGTGGTACCGAAGCCCAACACTCGTGTCAAAAAAATATCATCATACCATGACGATTTTGGTATTGGCAGACCGGTAATGATTAGGACATTATTACTGTGCATTTGCGTCACGATTGAGTGACGAGAACACCCCTATATCGTACTTCCTGTCTTAAACCCTCGGGTTCCATTTTTGTGAGCGGCATCCATCTTGTGGTTGCCCTCACATAGTCAATTGACCTTGGCCGAATTCGAGCTGAAAGGACACGTCCACCTTTCCTGACTCCTCTGTGACCTGGGCGAAGCTGCCTTCACTGCCTCCAGCCAAACCTGCTCGGGCAGTCCCCAACCCAGTGGCCGAGCAAGATTAGCATCAAGGCACAACATGTCATAAACCATTTACCGCATACAAACCACACTTTATCATACACACACCTGTCCCTGTTTCTTATTTATGACCAGTTTTACAAGGAGGAGGTGCCCGATTTTATTGGGTTTTCATCGATATCTGATGGAAATTCTGGGCCTGGCCAGGTAATCTATCACGAACTGGACAAACGAAAATATGGGCTTGCCATCATGACTTTGCTTTTTCTTTATTGTGAAAATATGTTTATGGTCGAATTGTAAAACCAAGAATTTTTGCCTGAAGTGTAATATCGTGTATAAAAAGAGAAGGCCGGCTCTGTAAAAACGAGCAGTCTCCTGAGAATATACACATCGTGTTGTTGTACTTCTAGGACGCCTGTTACTTGGTTGCAGCCAATAAATTCGATCTTTGACTTCACCTAGAAGACTTGTGTTTCTGTGGTCTGAATCAGGAAATTACCCGGGGTCTTTGGGTGTTGCCCTGACACCGCTGGGTTACCGGATCAGTACCGGTTCTGAAAAACCCAGTACCTCAATTGGCGCCCAACGTCGGGCGGTATCAGCGGTACCGGTCCAAGCCAGATGTTCGTGATGAGCTTCGTGTGAAAATTCCGGAGGACGGCCAGCCACTTCAGCGACCCCTTTATGTCGACGTGGTTCCGAAGGTCTTTGCTGCGAGGTTCCCCGCGTCCCGACGGCTACGAAGGACTGCTGCCCTGACTACCGCCCTGATTTGGACCCTTGATGTTTGGTAGAGCGAAACATTAGACGAGTCTTCTGGTGACGTCATCGATACCTCAGTTAAGTATAAGTGGAGCGTCTCCCAGTCCTTAGTTTGTTTGGTGTCCCCTTTGTGGGACCGCTTTGATTTGGAACTTGCAAGCGCCAAAGCTGAAGGACTCGTGTATTCACGAGAAATATCGTAATCGATAATCCTTTGAAGTTTGAAGCTAGACTAGAGAGCGAAGATGCCTGGTCTTAGCAGACTTGGAAATGTGTTTTGTCTTGGTTGTAATAATAGGGACTCCCGACTGGAGGACTCGTGTCCGGTTCCTCCGATTGGAACTCCAACCTATGAATTATATGTGAAACATGGGGTAGGCCCCATCACATGCAATGAAGTGTGGATAAAATACACCAGAAAAGATGGTGTTTTAAAATGGCCCCAATATGGTAGTTTTGATACGGAAATCCTAGATAATCTCGAAGTTAAACTATTTAAGAAGAAAGCCCGGCCGGCAATGTTTGACTCTTTCCGCCTGTGGCGTAAGGAGGCCAAACAGAAGGAAATTAAATTAGCGAAGAAAGATAAGAGAGAAAGGGGTATCTCAATAATGCAAGCTGCTATGCAGTACAAAGACAATGAAGCAGAACAGATGAGTGAGCAGTTGCACAGGCAACGTAAAATGGTAATAGATAAATGCTATCCAGTTTTGCCGCCTCTTCAGCAAGAAGCAGCAAAAGAGCTTGAAAAAGATCCCCTAATGTCGCATTTGTTAAATTCACCACCGCCCTATGCGCAAAACGCTACAGCACCTCCACAACCTTTAGTTGTGCAACCCATGGTTGTTATACCTCCTGTTCCTCCACAGCACCCACCAGCTACTCTTCAGCTGGCTCCTATTCCGCCGGTGCAGCCTTCCCAAGGGTCACCGGCCTTTACACCTGCTCTTCCTATACTTCCTGCAACTTTAACTACTGTATCGACTACCACTCCTGGTACTCCTCCTGACACTACCTCTGCATCTGCCTCATCTCACCCTGCCTTCCCACTTGTCTTTTCATCGACTTCTCCGTCTGTCCGCCAAAGAGTGGCAAGCACTGTTTCTAGTCTTCTATATCCTTTGTTTGGAGCGGCAAGTCCGGCTCACGCCCCTGAACACAAAGAGTTGCGTAGCCACCTGCCTGATTCTAGGGAGAAAGAAGTATTGGATCGTTTGGCACATAGATGGGTGACTAACCCGACAATATATGATCTAGAATCTGTTCTGGATGTCTTCCATCACTGGGAAGCATCAAAGCAGAGATACGTTTTTGAGAAAATGTGTGTTTTTCTATGTGAAGATTTAGAGGAGAATGATCTGGACTCTCACCCGCCTGAGTTGAGCCATGTACGGTTCGAATTTTCAAAAGGCACTATTGTGGGTTCAGGTGTTAGGAAAGCTGTTCCGACGTTGTTATCCCTTAGAACTGAAGGTGTTTCCAAGTCGTTGTTTGACTATGATTCTTCTACCAAGAAAAAGGAAGACAATATCCCATGAGAGAAGTTCCCCCACAATGGAGGGAGGGGGGCCTAGCAGCTAACCCACCTATTCAGCCTCATTTTCAGCGTGTGTGGGTACATGTCCCATGGAAGCGAGCTGAAGTATTAGCCCTCAAGCAGACATTGCCCGATCCCCGTAAAAATCCTGCAGGGTATTACAAGGAATTATCACAGACTGCAGGCTCCTGTATCATGAATTTAGCTGATATCGATATGTTATTTGGGAATGTTGTTCCACAGCCTTTATGGGGAAAGATTCGTCATACGGATCATGTTCAAGAGCTAGGCGACACATGGGCAAATATTACTGCTGCTGATACTAGACAAGTTGGTGGTGCTAAACCTGAGCCTTTAGTAGCAGAACTCCCTGGTAGAATTATTACATATATGAAGACTTTGATGCCCGAATTACGTGTAAACTGGGATAAGTTGTCTGCATGTAAGCAAAAGAAAGATGAAACAGTGTCTGATTTCTTCACCAGGTTTGAAGAAACATTTGTCGACCACAGTGGTCAAGACATGAGTACAGAAGGTGGTCAGCGACTGTTCGTTGATAAATTTGTACACAACCTACTTCCAGAGTTGTGTAAAAAGTTGAAGGATTCAGAGAGTTCATGGGCAGTTTCTTCTTCAGCACAGATATTGGCTACTGCACAATATTATGAAAATAGAGACAACGATGAAAAAGAAAGAGCAGAAAAGAAAACTAAAGAGTTAAAAACGAAGGTCTTGTTACAGCAAGCATACCCGCCACGTGGTGGTAGTGGTCAGAATAATGGTGGGCAGAATAACTATCAGAATAATTATCAGCAACCCCCACAGTTACAAAAGCCAAGAATAGAGTACAATCAGCCATGCGTTCCTGTAGGTCCCAATCAGTGTTCGTACTGCAAGGAGGAAGGTCATTTTAAATACATTAGCCCTATCTTGTTACAGCGCGCAAATGGTGTGTCAAACACAAGAGGTAGAGGTGTTCAGCAGGCACCTAGAGGTAGAGGACGTGGAAACGTCCCTCAGAATACACGCTCCTTTCCACCTCAAAATTCCATGAATAGGTTTGATCAGCAGAATGATGCATCTGGTAGAACAGCTCAGTACTACACTGATGATTACTATGCAGAAGATGAGTATATGGAAGGTAATGATTGCTAGGACAGCCATAGAAAAAGAGAGGGAGTTGTTTCTGTTCCAGTAGATCAGAGTGGACCATACGTTGAGGTGATTACATCAGGTGTGTCAGAGCCTTTTCTGTTGGATACTGGTGCTACAAAGAGTTCTATGATGCACTCAAAACTCCCTGGCGCACCTTTGTCTGGCGAAATGAATGTTTCTGTAGGTTTTTCTGGCGTCCCGGTTAGGAACCCGATTTCATGTCCTTTGTCCCTGTCTGTTGGTCCTTGAGAATTCGAAGCACCCCTTATTCTGACAACAGGTTGTGGTGAGAACTTGTTGGGATTGGACCTGTTAAAAAGATTGTATGCGACTTTGTATTGTTCTCCTTCGGGAGTACAACTTACACTAGGTAAGAAAGTGGTTGTTCCAATGTATTTGTCGAGGATAAAATTCTGACAGAATTGCGGTCTCTCCCTGATATACTTTGGGCTACTGGTCCTAACGATGTGGGTCTCTTAGAAATACCACCATATGTTTTGACATTAAAAGCTAATGTTAGGATGCCACGAATTCCCCAATACAAAATTTCTAGTGAAGGGGAAAAAGCGTTGTTAGCGATCATTTACGATCTAATTGAGAAAGATGTGATTGAAGAGACAAGAGGCAATGTTTGCAATAGTCCTGTTCTGCCTGTGTTGAAAAGAACTGACGCCTCTCAGCCACCTGTGTACAGATTTGTGATTGACCTTAGAGAAGTGAATAAAATAGTAGTGCCACAATTTCCAGTTGTTCCTGACATTACTGCCCTATTGACTATGATCCCAGCCTCTGCAACCTGGTTTTCGGTAATTGACTTGAAGAATGCTTTCTTAAGCATCCCAATTGCTGAAGAAAGTAGGGATATTTTTGGCTTCAGTTTAGGAGGACGAAGCTTCCGCTTTAAACGCGCTCCCCAGGGCTACTGTGAAAGTCCATCAATATATAGTCAAGCTCTAAAAACACAGCTTGATACGATTGTTTTACCTGAAGGCGCTACACTCATTCAGTATGTTGATGACTTGCTTATTGCTGCAGATTCTGAGGAAATATGTAAATAAGCCACGTTGTCGTTGTTGCGTCATTTGTGTGATCTGCATCACAAAGTGTCCCTGTCTAAACTACAATATTGTCGACATGAAGTGACCTACTTAGGTCATCTCTTATCGGAGGAGGGAAGGAAACTGACCCCAGAACGAATCCAGGCAATAGCAAAGTTAAGTGTGCCAAGAACACAGAGAGAAGTGCGTGCTTTCTTGGGTATTACATCGTACTGTAGACAGTGGATTCCAAATTTTTCTTTACTGGCCAAACCATTGGTGGCATTAACATGTAAAGGTACACCCAATCCTGTGCCTTGGTCTGAAGAGTGTCAGAAAAGTTTTTCTGAATTGCGCACAGCATTATGTTCGGCTCCTGTGTTGGGTACCCCCGACTACAGTAAGCACTTTACATTGTATGTCCATGAGCGAGAAGGTTGTGCATTATCAGTGTTGACACAGTTGTTTGGAGACAAGCAGCGTCCATGTGCATATTTTTCGTCGACTTTGGATCCAGTAGCTAAAGCATTGCCAAGTTGTTTAAGAGCAACAGCAGCAGCAGCTGTTTCGGTTTGACAGTCCGTTGGTTTAGTTATGAATAACACGTTAGTGGTCATGGTTCCACATGCAGTGGACACATTATTGAACAGAACCAAGACACATCACTTAACTAGTGCTCGATTGTCAGGTTACGAACTAACTTTGTTGGCGAGCCATGTGCACATCAAAAGATGCAGCACACTAAACCTAGCCACATTGTTGCCAATTCCGGTTGAGGCAGAGAGTGCTGAAGAACAACACGATTGTTTTCTTAGAACAGAAGAAGAAACAAAAGGGAGAATAGACCTCCAAGATATTCCTCTTGTTGAATGCGATGGTACCTTATGGGTGGATGGTTCATGCTTCAAGCTCCCGAATGGTGACACGACTGCAGCATATGCTGTCACCACTTTGCATACAGTTGTTGAAACTGCACGTATTCCACATAACTCAGCTCAGGCGGCAGAACTGATTGCACTTACAAGAGCGTGTGTGTTGTCAAAAGGAATGAAGGTGAATGTGTACACTGACAGTCAGTATGCATTTGGCGTGGCTCAGAGTTTTTGACGTTTCTGGCGTGAACGTGGGTTCCTGACTTCGCATGGTGCAAAGATACAATATGGTCAGCTAGTGAATGAGCTTCTTGAATCACTGACCTTGCCTCTACAAGTTGCGATTGTAAAATGTAGTGCTCACAAGAAGGTGACTGATGATGTTGGTCGTGGAAATGCATTTGCGGATTAAGTTGCGAAAGAAACTGCAAGTAACGTAATGAGTCGAATGTATGTTGCAGGCCCTGCGAGATGGATTGGTGATGTTGGCATGTGTGAAGACACGATTGAGAGTGTGAAGTCTATACAATCCGAGGCCACTGAGAAAGAGGTGAATGAATGGAGAGAAAGCAAGGGTAGATTGGATGCGAATGGCTGTTGGGTCGAATTATCAGAGCATCAGAGATGGCTGCTACCCGACGCGTATGTGCTTGCAGTGGTTACAATGGCTCATGGAATGGCCCATATCAGCGTGAAAGGGATTTGCAAGTTGTTGGCTCCAGTATGGCAAAATGCGGGAATACCTAAATGTGCAGAGAATGTGGTCAAGAACTGCATGGTATGTTTGAAACACAACCCTGGTAGGGGAACCCCGACTCCAGCTGGTCATTTTGCACCTCCTACGTATCCGTTTAAGGTTTTGCAGCTAGATTTCATACACATGGAGAGTGTAGGAGAGTAGGGTCTGCAATCCTATGATCACCCAGATTTTCTGCTTTTGTTTCACTGGTTTACGACTTTCTCTGGCTGTGGGCCTGCTAATCAGACCCACAGCCTAGCTGTTCTCTCACTAAATTACAACGTGTACCTTAGGTGCATTTACCAATTGGTACTGGGCCACCTTATCAGACCCTGTAACTCAGGGCATAGGTGTACCCAGGGCCTACCAGGGGCTGAAGCATGTATTATGCCACCCCTGGATGGCCATCTAAATCTGACACAACTGGCTGCACGACAGCTGGGGCAAGGTGGTGTAATCACCCTTTGCTTTAGATATAGTATACCTATATCTAACCCTAAAATGGACACACAGATTCCTATCAGTCACTCCTATGGCAGGCCTTGACAATCCTGAAGGCAGAGTGCTTGGAATCGAGTGAGATGGTGCTCTGGCATGAGCTGAGCCTGTTTGCAGCTTGCGGAACCAAGTCCTAATAGCTGTTCCATGATAACGCATACCATATACTCTTAAGTGCATTATAATCCTCGCGGTTAAATGCTATCTTTGGTATCGCTTTATCAAAACATGTCGAGTAAGGTGTCATACGAATTGGAATACTAACCCCTCACCAATTCTGGCGACTGGGTTAGCATTCCACCCTTCTAGAGGGACACAACATGTATGTAACTGTGAACCCCGGTTAAAGTTAACTCAAGCCTCAGCATCACAAAATGGATGCTGCCACCAGACACAAGTCTGACCCCCTGCAGCTGGGAGTCCTTCCAGCGAGGGGAGCTTGGACAAAGGGTTTCCTGTCAGGGGCGGTGCTAGCACCATCCCAGACAGGGTTTTGTGTATCCTGGGTAGGCAGGGCTTTACAGGAAGGTGACTGCAAGTGGCACCCCGGTGCTCACTACGCATCTGCCGGCTAGAACCAGTTCCAGGGGCACACCAGCCCCTGAGCTGGGGAAAGTCCGGCATGGGAGAGGGGTGTAACCACCCCCCTTCCTGGTCCCACCCCTAGGGCAGGACCTAGTCACGTACCCACCCCTTTCTTTAGGATAAAGGCAGGAGCGGGGACCCTTCCAAATTAGATCATCTTTGAATCAAGAAACTACTTTCTACGAAAGGAACTCTCGACTTCTTCTCAAGATTTCTCCCTTTTGGCTAAGGAGTAGTCACCCTGCATCCGCAGGCACCATCTAAGAACACTGCGGTTTGCTGCACGTCCTTCCTCCGGAATCCGACTGACCAGCTCGACGAGACCCGGCTTCCCTGGCACCTCTGACCTCTACCTACCTCTACAGCTAAGCTGAGAACCGTAGGTGCGACGAGACCTCGAGGGACCGGCCATCATCAGAACTGCACAAATTCTATCCAGCACGACCGCCGAGGGATCCTCGTGTGAGTGCTTTGGGGTCCGAGAAGCCCCAACCCTGAGCAGCTCCAGCACCGAAGTCCAGCCCTCCAGCATCCACCAGATCTGCGTGGGGCCCTTCTGCTTTTTGCTGCTCACCGCGTTGTCTGGCTACTAGCCCGCTGGCTTGTGGCCTTCCCGACGACGACCGACGACATCACCACTGCTAGTCTGGTTGCTCCAGACTGGCCCTTGCTCCCTTCCAAAAGAGGAGCACCCCGGACCCTCCTGGTCCACTCCAGACGCCATTTTAGGTCCACCCCGTGGGCTTGAATTTGCCAAGACTTGTTGCCCCAATCCTGGGTCCAGCGACGTCGACAGCATCAACCATCGTGGGACAGCTCGCACCTCCATCCTGGTTGCCGACAACGCCTCCTGGTCCGTGAGACTGCAGAGCCCAGCGTCGCCCACTCACCTGGTCGAGGTGACTCCATCCGGTGCCATCCTGGTGCCCATCTAATCACTGGCTAGTGATTCAGAACTTGGTCCCCTCTGCTTACAGGTGTCTTCCATCTTCGATCCAGGCTTGGATCCACCGAACAATCTTCACTGGTCGCCTGCCAGCAACTTCTTCTTTCAGGCTCCATAGACTGCAACGAGGATTCCAGACGTCTTTCCAGACCTATGCAGCCGCAGCCCCTGGGCTAGGTAACTTCGGCATTTCGGTGCCCCAGCATAGCCTCACTATCCAAGGGTCCAGATCCACTTTCGTTTTCAGCCTAACTAGTCGGGTTCGCCCGAGAACACTAACTTTGCTTTTACTAGCCTCCATAGACTTTGTCCCGCATCCCGCGTGAGAGTGCACACTCTGCACCCGAGTCCCCTAGGCCTCCTACTAGTAATCTGAAGGTTCAGTAACTTAGTCCTAGCGATTCCAAAGCCTATTAGTCCAGTACTTACCTGCTAGTAATTTTGCATTCCACTTGTGTAGTATATGGTTTTCCGTGCCCCTCGGGCATTTGTGTAAATTGTGCAACTTAAAGTATTTTCGTAAGAGTTTTGTTGTGTGCTTAGTACCCTGTCCTCATAAAGAGTACAGGGCTGTTGTGATCTAAATAAATACACTGTTTATTTTCATAACACTTGTGTGGTGTCCTTTCACTTGCTGTTCAAGGGGTATATGTGATGGTATAACAGCTGGCTTAGCACGCCCTCTAGAGTTTAGCCCGAAGACTGCTCTTGTCCATGCTACTAGGATAGCTGGTCTATAAGGTTGACTTACAACCAATCATCAATAAGGGTTGTTTGGACTGATACATAGTGATCACTAGAATGGTGAGCACTGCATATCAGGCCAACTTCTCACAGAGAGGTGCAACAATTTAAAATACGTACTCGTTGTTGTCTGTGCCTTC